>NC_091021.1:2510000-5010000 GCF_041296385.1 Aphelocoma coerulescens
TTTTGTATTTTTTGTTAAATTATGAATTATTTCTATATTTAATTTGATAAGTATCCTGTAGCTCTTCACTAGTGAAGAACTTTACCTAGAGAAGGGAGGTGGCTCCTAAGAGAAATCTGGAATCAACGTTATTTGAAATGTTTTCTCTAGACACTAGCTAGTCCCAAGGCATTCTGCTAAACCACGCTGCAACTGCATCTCCAGCTCCTTCCTTTACAGTTTTTGCAAAATATA
The DNA here is from genome assembly GCF_041296385.1 of Aphelocoma coerulescens. NCBI lineage: Eukaryota > Metazoa > Chordata > Aves > Passeriformes > Corvidae > Aphelocoma > Aphelocoma coerulescens. The sequence continues at coordinate 2,510,235 of NC_091021.1, forward strand.
ATTCCCCCAGGAGGCCTTAATGGGGATACAAATTCGTGCAGGTGAACTACAGTCCAACCCTGAGATATTTCTTGCCACTTTCCACCACCAGTTTCTGAAGAACTTCTTGAGATGGGCTGAAACTAAACACTAAACAGAGACAAGCACAGAGTGGCTTGGCTGCAGGCCACAATGCAAGATCTTCCAAATTTTTCCTCTTTATTTATTCATTTTATGCTTTTCCACTATGTCACAATTCCACATATCCACTCCTTTTCCCAGTATAGAGGTGTGATATCCCAATCTTTCCTGTGGGCTGAGAGCCCTGGCAGGTCTGCAGAGCTCTCCTGAAAACAGGCATCTCTTGTTTCAGTCTCATTTTGCCTGGCAGGAAACAAACCACAGCCTCGGCATCACTACCTCAACACTGGTGAGCACACATTTGCATTAATAACCTGATCACAATCTAACATTCAACCTCCTGCATTTTTCCCTAAATTGCACAAATACAAACTTTTTTTTTTGTGTTGGATGAGAGGTACTCAAATTTAAAAATATTTAATTAACATTTGCTGCAGATTTTTCTGCCAGTGCTGAGCAGGGAACTGTAACACATCAGAGGCTTTTTAATTATGGGAACTGAGGATCAAAAAACTGAGATCAAAACTGAACTTCAGCTCTCCTGTTAACACACAGCAAACACTTCCCTGCAGCAGTGTTGTTCAGGTGAACAAATGGAATACAAGAATTGAAGGAAATGAAATGAGTACACAAAAGTTAGTAAGGGTGATCTCTGTGATAGTATGAAATTCTTTGGTAAAGTTAAGGGGAACTTAAAACATTCCACAAGCAAACCCACACAACTGCAAACACCACCTAGTTGTGACTGCAACTACTACATATACATAATGCTGGATTTAGGCTCAGCACAGCTGAACAGGAGCCAAAGAGCTTCCCTGAAACTCTTCTCTAGGATCCTCCCCTATGCATTCTTCAGCCTCTCTGAAAGAACCCTGAACTAGCAACACCAAAAGTAAGACAACAAAGCAAAAGAAGGAAGGGAGGGGGGGAATTACAAAACTATCAACCTTTTCCTTTTGGTTCACTTCTTTCATTCTTAGATATGTAATTTTTTAAATGAGAATAATCATTAAATGCAGGTCTCATGAATAATTAACAGCAGAGAGCAGAACCTCAGCCAGAAGGGAGGACACTCAGCTCTGACTCATCTGCACTTCCAAGAGCTTCTGCCAGACAGTTGCAGAGATTTATTTTATTAGGAGACAGAAGATCCTTTCTTAGTCTCAGTGCCAAGTTCCCCCTGAAGTCCTCTTACCTGCAAAGAAAATCTGAAATGACAACTATTAGACTAATGACAAATACTCACCACCATATTGTAGGCATCAGGAACTTCAGTTTCAAACTGAAACTTTCCCCCTTGGTAATAGCCCTCATCTAGAAAACAAAAACCAGAAAAATAGTCAGCTAAGACAAAACCACAAAGATTAAAACAACAGCACAGGGTTCTCATCAAATACTTAAGCTGGTTGCACCACTAGCTGCCACCTAATGCAAGGAGTGTGTGAGCAGCATCTTCCCACGCTCCCAACATTTTTACAGTGGAAATTTGAAGTCAGAAGAGTCAACAGTCCCAGAAAAACCCACCATCCTGATCACAGTAACAGGGCTACCAAGCTAGAGGAACCTTGGACTGAACTTCTCTCATCCGTAGGAAGAAAATCCTGGCATGTGGCAGGCAGTTCCCCATCAGTGACCCTTGGAATGAGCTGGAGAAGTACTGCACTTGCTAATACATTGCTAAATCCTGCTTCAGGACTGAGAACATCTTCCCAAACCTGTGCTAGCAATCATGGTGAGTAGTACGAATGATTGGGCAAGGACATGTTTCAGAGTGCACTCCAATAAGAGCAAGCAGGCTCTTTTATTGTAATTACCTTACAATATCTGTCAGCTAGGAAAATGTCTGCCTCTCTGCCAACCTCAGACTCAATACTGAGTTATTTAAATGGCTAAATTCTCAAATATTACATATTAAAATATCTACTTACATTTAACCAGGGATAATAGAATAGGATCAGAGTCAGCCTGAAACTCTTGAAATAGCTGTGCTTGGAAGCTGCAATGCTTGCAAGTGATCTGAAATGTGTCTAGCATTGCCATTACTGAGGCTTTTCATTAAAAAAGGGAAACAGGTACCCAGCCCACACTGGGGGTTTGGGAGACCTGAGGGATGCTCTGGCTCAAACTGGCTGAGCACTCCAGCCCCAGCGAAGGCCAGGAGGGCTGGCTGGCATATGATGCAGGTTTTCTGTATTTTTTAAACCAACCCTGCAAAGAAATGTTCTGTGAAACAATCCATAGTTTACAGAAAGACTTAAGAATTTTGTTATTATCTAGCTTGTTCCAAACCACAAAAAAACCTAGCTTATCTACTGTAGGTCATCAAAATCCTCTTTCAGGTTGCTGTCTCCTGATCTGCTTTTCAATCCCATTCTCCATTCCCACTCCAATTCAATTCTGAAGTGTGCTGAATTTATTAAGCAATCTCAGGCATGCTATGCTCTACCAGAAAGTAAAGGGATATGCACTGATTCTTCTATGAAAAAAGCAAGATAAAAGCATTTATCTTTTGTTTAAAAAAAAAATCAGGAAAGCAAGCCATTACTGAAGAACAACAAGCAAGAGGTGAGTTACACTGATCCCTTCGATAAAACTGCTCCCTGTCAAATGTGCAAAACACTCACAGTGAGACACTGTTCCAGAAAGAAATCGTTGGGAAAATGGTCCAATGTCCCCCAGGAGCTCGAAGACCACCATTTATTCAACACAACACGGCTAACTGCACTTTATCCACCATCTAACACAATGATAGATTTTAACCAAGTGTCAGGAATTATCACATTTCCAAGTACAAAAGTTATTTTCCTTGGCTTAATTTCACTAGTTCCTTGATTTGCTGGACTTGGAGCAAAGCATGCAGAGCTCTTCACATTCTGCCCCTGCTAAAATGAAATAAATGCCTGATGATGGATGTATCCACATGTGTCTTATGTCAAAGAAAACCCTCAGGTTTAATGAGCACTCACTGCAATGGTTGTCCAAGAGAAACACTCAAGAACTCTCAGGACAACTCTCGCTCCAAGACAACTCAATATTCATCACTGTGTCACAGTAGAACTCATTTTATGTTTTGGTTTTACCTTGACACCAAACCATTAGCACTAACCAAAACCCACAGTGGGTAAGCTACTGGCTCTGCTGTAAAATAAGCAAGGACATATTCACACAATTAGGAGAGCAAGACATCTCTCCTCCCCTCTTTTATACAATCCTCCCTCTATGTTTGTAAAGCAGCAATAAAGCTACTCATTACCAATCACTCAAATGTATATTAAAAATTCTGGAGAGCCTCAGCAACCAGCCAGAAATCTTGCACTGCATTAACAAGATAACCCTTCACAATGGAGTCATCTTTCAGCATCTCAAGTAAGTTCTCAGGCTGGGAGAGACATCCTCAATTTTTTATGCACGGAAAAGTGGTGGGAAAAAAGTTCTGGCAGAATCAACAGTGAGGAAAGAGCTATAAATAAAACCATCAAATAAAACAGCTTTAACACATAACTTAGGAAGTTAGCCACAGAGATTTTTGCTAAAAAGGGAGTAAGTCTGAGCCACAGCTTTCCTCCTACTGCTTAAATTTATGTCTTCAAGCTGTATTAGCAGAGCAAGCACCCCTCCCACGTCAGTCTCAAGTTTCATTATCAACAACCTGACTAATCTTAGCCTGCATTTGTAGGGTGCTTTAATGCCTGAAAGTGCTCTGGAAAACACTTAACCAAATTATTTCCTCACTTTAGGAGAAAATGCAAGATAATTAGGGCAGGCCACAAAGGATGCACTTTGGACAGTAGCTCCCTGAATCAGCCTTGCTCAGCCATGCTCACCAATATTTGTGAGCATTTCACCAGAAAACACGGTCTTTATGAATCCCCCTAGAGTGGGACTCAAATATCCACACCAACTTCAGACTAGTCTGACTGCCTGGGAACTGCAGGGGAATTTCATTAACTGCACTTACTCTTCTGTGTTTTTTCATGTCTAAGCTACCCAAACTCACCTCCTTTATTTTTTTCCAGGTCATTACCATGTTTTAGTCCTCAGCTTCCAATTTTGTGCTCCAAATACTAGTGCAGCAGGCAGGACTCTGCCTGTATTCTAAGCATCTATCTCCTTACTTCCCTTAGATTTTAATCCAGTGATAGTGGTGCAAAAATAAGAACAGAGGCAAGTGGTGGCACAAGGACATTTTTCAGAGGCAGAACAACTGTTCCAGATGACAAAAGGGAAGAGAAGGTTCAGACAGCAGAGAAAACCAGTAGTGTCTGCCTTGGGAACACAGTTTTGTCCACTGCAGCAGAAAAATCCAAGCCTTAGCCATTTTCTAGCATGTGCTGCTAAATATCCACTGATGGTGCACTGCAGAAAGCTGCAACATACAGGAATTGGGACTTTCTTCAATTGTGTGAAAAAAGCAGCCATCCTCAATCAAGATTTTCTACAAAACCATTTTAAATTAAAAACTTCCTGTCACCAGGATAATTTTGTGACGTTAAATACTGGCTGAGAAAGGTTATTGTGAGAGGTGCTGAGCAAGGGACCTGAAAGGATTTCTGCTTGGTGGTCAAGCTTATTTTCTTATTCAAATTAAGTCTTTTTGTGTGAGCCTAAGGAAGCCTCTTTTACTGTCCTTTCAAGACCAACCACATTCAAAATGACTGCACAGAACAAAGTCAAGATTCATGCAATACTGCTCAGACAATACAAAAAGAGTTGGCTCAAGCCCACTTCAGCCATAAAACTTCTGTGACAACCACTTCACTGCCTCAAGAAAACTAAGATTTAGCATACACTAAAGAAAACTTCAGTATTGAAGGGAGGTAGAAAACTACAAAGATTTTCTTGGTCTGTGCTGTGTTCTGCCTTTAGAGTGCTAAGCTATGGCTGATCACAAGATTCTACACCTGAATTACACACAGCTGAAAATAGATGTTTACTTGGGTCAGGCTGCAATTGCAGAGACTTCAGCTGTGCAGCTATATTTAGAGTAACAAAATGTTAATTAAGATCATCTCACTGGCAAGATCATTTCAGCAACGAAGCTGGCACAAAACCCAGGCTCTGCATTCAACAGCTGGTTTCTGCCTGCAGCATCTTGCTGCACAGCAGTGAGCAGACAAAACAATCCCCAGGATATAGACACCTTGGAGTTTGGACAGCTTTTTCATACATCCCTGATTTGCACAGCGATGCTCTTGTAAAGTCAACTCCTTTCCAAAATAAAATAAAGGAGCATCATATAAAACCGAAGGGCATTTGGTGCAAGCAGAATTAACACCCACCAAGTAAACATGATCACAACTCCTACACAGAATGACAGGGCCAAATATCCAGATGAACTCTTTAATTGGTTTTTGATTACGCTGACAAGGGCAGCCTCACTCATTTTTCCATCACAAAAAGGAGTCACATGAACGGACATGTTAACAGAGACCACCCAAAATTTCTGCTGGAGGAAGGGTCAGTTGATTCGGGCTAATAAACAGCAACAGTGACACCTAGTGCCGCTCTGATTTCAAAGTACTGGATCAGCAGAAACATTCCCAGCACTCCATTAAGTGCACACCACTATTTCTCCAGGTAATACTTCAGGATGACTGACACACCTCACCCAAATTCTGTGGTCAAAAAGCATCTACAGAAAATGGGCATCTACAAGAATGAGCTGGCAGGGGGATCCCAGCACATCTAACTCAAACCATTCAGTGCACTGCTCATGGCAATGCTCTCATTTAAGCAGCGGCACAGTCTCAAACAAAAACAAGAAGTGCATATGAAGTTTAAATAACTTTCCATGCAAATTCATCCGTAAAACACAACTTTCTAGTCTAAAATGCACAGCAAATACTAATTTTGGGTGGCTATTAAGAAACTTACATGGAAATTGTAATTTATGAAACTGTTTTTATTGACCAGCCTGCCAGCAAGAGCTTCAGAGTATATTTGTGTTAATAATAAAAGCTATGATTTCCACATATTTGAACACTCAAAGACTCAGACACCTCCTTGTTAAACATCTTCAGGCATGCCTAGGTTTGAAGTTTTCCAGGAGCCTTATAGTGGTAACCTCTCTCTTCACCTCTGCAGAATCAAGCAATCAGCACAAGGGAATACACAACCTGACAGGGCTGTAATGCAGTAATGCCCAGCCCAGGATTCCTCTCAGCAAATTGAACACGGTGGTCTGAGACTGGCTGACAGGAAAAAAGTTCTCAATCAATGTAAGCAAACAAGATCTGAGTATTTTCCTAACCTCACTCATTTTTGAAGGCCTTTTTATTGGAATCTGGTTGTCAAAACTCAGCCCAGTTTCTCCATTCCGTTAACAAAATAACCACTATTACAGCCAGACTCTCTTTGACTCGAGGCTTTATTGGAATTCCTCTTGAATTACATTCCTAAACACCAACACACAGAGAAACAAAAGTAACACATTAAAAAAAATTACCTGGGGTTACAGTTAGTTGAAAGTAATGGAGCTTGTTTGGGTCAGGAAAATTCACTTTACATGTACCTGTGAATCAAAAGAATAATTTACATCAGGCAATGAATTCTCCACTGTTTGAAAAGCAAATAAATCCTCTTTCACACTCTTCAAGCTGACTCCCTGATTAACCCCCACCTTTCAGTCAAGTGATTTCCCAAAGTTCTGGAGCATCACAAACCAAACTCGAAATGTTCACTCTCAGACGAGATGAATTTAATGAGAACAGTGACAATGAAGAACAAGTATGGGGAAAAGGGAACAATCTGCTGGAACTGTCAGTGGTTTCAGTTCAACAGCTGCAAGCTCTCAGCATAACAGCCCTTTGTTTGCATTTGATGACACAACTCAAGTTGGCTTCTCATGCAGGAAAGTGGCCTTTCTTGACTGTGGCAGAGACAAGCTGGCTTGAGGAGATGAGTCTATCCATGGATATTTTATCACCCATATTATGTAGTCTTTAGCTTCTTAACCCATCAAGCTGGCTGCTGCTTTTCTATAGCCAAGGAGCTGAATAGTATCATAGTTATAAATCCTATTTGCCTGAAAAAACCTAATGAGAACTGTACACAAACACTAGTAATGCACTCACATTGTAGTAACTAAACCCACACACTTTACAGGTATTTGTTACCCTATAACAGAACCTACACTGAAAAAATTTTACCTAAAATTACTGTATAAATTCTCTATAATTGCCTTCAAGGAAGGCTTATGTCTAAAAATCACATTTCCTTGCCCTTTTTTTTTTTTTTAAGAGAATATGGATCACTCTTAAAAAATTAATTTTCATGAGTATTTTCACTATTAACAAAGACATCAGGTTACATCTTGAACACTGAAGTGAAAAAACTGCAGGTTGACTTCATGTTCCCTGAGAGCTGAACTATTTGCTCTGCCCCTAAATCAGAATGTCCTGCTTTGAAAAGAAGAGAATAAAGAAAAAAACACGAGTGAGGACACTAATTGCACCCTTGAGTCCCAGGAACCTTTTGGGTGTTTAATTAAAAGTTTTGCTGCCACTCCCCGGCAATCAAATTCTGGAGGCAAATTATCAATACTGCTTCCAAAGGACACTAATGAGGGTCTCACCTCTCCACAGCCCCAAAAGAGGAAGCAACAGAGAAAACCTGTTCAAGCCAATGTGGTGGAGCTTTGCACAGCTTTCCCTGGAGTTTAACAAATACCATTAGCATTCATACGTCAGTCAAAATGTTCACTTCAATGGTGCTTTCCCCTTAAAATGCATACTATTAAATGTTATACTCACAAGGTAAATTAGCTTCAAGGTCTGCAACCTCTGTTGAAAAAAAAAACCAAACCAAAATCATTATTTATGCAAGCATAAAGCCCTTCTTGAAGTCCGAATTGACAGATCTAATTTAAACCACCCTGTAAATCCAATTTTACTTAAAAATATAATTAAGCTGCAGTAGAAGTTTATCTTGAAAGTTCTCTTTAAGCCACTCAATTCATTACTAAAAATGCTCATCTGCCATACAGACATGGCAAATGTATCCTTCTTTGATGGGGAGTTCGGCTCTGCCAAGACTGAAGCGCCAGGGCTGCTACCACACAAAGCACTGGCATTTCCAAAGCAGTTTGTTTTTGTCACTGATATGCATTCCTATTCAATTAAAATTTCCTTGTATTTATTTCCTGAGCTTAAAAGTAATTCATAAAAGAAAAGAAGCATCCTGACTCTGTTCCATAGCCCCTAGGAAATGAAGTGTATTCCTAAGCCTGTCAAGTCACCTTCCCTGGAAGAACCCCTGCTTTTGTGTATTTTATTGGAGTCTTAATTACAACTACCTGTATTTCACAAGTATGAAAGAGATGCATCAAGATATCTCCCCCCGTTAATTCTAAAGTTCTAGGAAATCTAACTGAGTATATTTTTGGCATTTCCTGCAGTCTTATTTTCCACTTCTGACTTTGCTTTCAAGGCCTCCACAGACACAGCCCATTTATTTAGGCTGACAACATGCAAGAGATTTCAACACCAACTCTCAAAACCACACATCTGAAGAAAACTGTCATTCAGAGTTCTTGGCACTGAATCCAAACTGATCCCATCACAACTCTCACTGACTCTCCAGAACTTTTCCTGCAATCCATCCTTACCAAACCTGGCTGCTCTCTGCAGAGGGAATGACTTATTTGACTCCCACCTCCCTTGTGCTTGGCACACCCTGCATCTGCAACCTGCTACACCAAGAGAAAACAACCCACCAAAACAAGCACCGTGCTTCACACTTACCTAAAAAATTCACAACTTCACTCATTTAAAATCCCACACTTGCAGCCAGAGCTGATTTAACCAAAGCCATGCACTGAAAGACAACACTGGAGCCACACTTCAACTAAAGTACTGTCTTTATAACACACACAAAAATTTAATTTCAGCTGTAATCAAGGACTTTATTTCAATTTTCCCCTCCTGGCTGATAAAAAAAGACACGACAACCAAGCCCCAAAGGCTGCAGCTATAAAAACTTTTCCTAAGATTATCCCCTTGCTCCTTTCTTAAAATTCACCAGCCTTTCATAGTGGGAGGCACATCAATATTCACTACAGGGCAAGGTTTAGGACCTGGTTCAATTATTTTAAGGTGTTGACTGCTTTCCTTTATTGCTTTCTGTCCTTGTGTGTTGTTCAGCTTAATGAATCCTGCCTGCCCTCTGCCTGATCCCAAAAAAAAGGGAGACACGTCAGGGCACAGCATGTTCAGTCCCAGCAACGGCTGAGCTGAGCAGCTCTGCTGAGCCAGGGCCTCACTTCTGCCTCCTGCAAGGTTCAGTACAGAGTTCACAATCCGAGTTCCTTTGAAGTGTGAAAATTCCTGTAATGTGTTCACACTTCTGTGTTTCTCTCCGTCTTGGCACAAGAATGAGCAGGTTTTCTTGTGAGAACATGAAAACAAAATGCTCACACTGAGGAGAAGGGAACGCCGTGCTCCCCCTCTGAAGGTGTGCATACAGGTGGGAATGCTGTGCTCATAATAAATTCACACAAAAGTTTTGGAAACAAAGGCAAATGGCCCAAAATTGAGGTTTCTAATGAACTCTGCAGCAAACCACTGAAACTAAGAATGAAACAACTTCATGAAAACAAAGCAGATAAAGATCTGCTTCAATAATCTAAATGTTTAAAGCATCATTGAGTAAGGTTACTGATGTTTCTATTAATTGTGCCATATAAACAAATATTGGTGATTAACCAATTAACAAGCACATTTAACAGGCCAAAACTCAGTGTTTGAGAGTTTTCCAAATTCTGTGACTCTTTGGTAGTGACAACATTGATACTGGAACCATTTTTGTATGTTGCTGCTCAGAAAGCAAACATTTCTGACCAGAGCATTCAAGCTCCATTAAGATTCTGATGTTTTAACTTACACATTTTCTACATAAAGCAATACCTCTGGCATGAGCATTCTCTGGAAGAAAACGCCCCTTGTGCAGGCTGCCAACTTACTTAACAGAGATTTGTAAATAAGCAAAACATGGAAGTGACAATCAGAGCTCCAATGCACTGAACTTCCAAGAGCTCCAAAAGCTTCACTAAATTAAAGAACAAACTTAAAGGTCTTCTGAGCTCCTCTTTCAAAAAATGACTGTCACTACAGCTGAAGAGTGGAGAGAATTCAATTTGACTACTTTTCATGGTCGTTTTGTGGAGAATCAGCGTCTGTGTCTCAATTCACACCATTAAGATGATGAGACAACCAGAAAATCCAAGTCTCAGGAAACTCCAAGTAGTCCATCTGGTGTTACCAAAACCTTGTGATCTGTTGCAGGAGAAGCCCAAGTGGAGGTGTATTTGCAGAGTCCCGCTCTTGACCCAGAATGCACTTGCTTCAACAGTTCCAAATGCTATTTTAAACCATAAAAAAGGCGAGGCTTAAACTTAAACCCAACACAAACACCTGAGAAGTTGAATGCAAACAGATTATGTCTTAGAAGCAGCTCAGGAACTGTATAGAAGAAAGAAAAGCTAAGCCTAACACAAGCAACCAAAGCTATTTATAAATGATTTCACAAACAATAACTCTCCCTACCCATGACAGTTCTCGAGACAGAAATAGGAACACTCCTGCTGTGTGTAAAAGGCTTATGAATGTTCAATGCACACACCACAACCCCACTGCTCTGCTCCCTCACCTCCCCAAATCAGAATACAGCAGTGCTTTGTTTGGTGGACTACGTCTTCCACAAAAATCAGGCTGTATGCTTCCTGCTGGAGTTTGGTTTTGGTTTTAAGTACACCAAATAAAATCATTACTTCCTCAACTGAACATTCTCATCCACAGCAGTTATTACTCCTCTCTGGTTTTGTTCAAAAAGCCCCCTCTCCTGTTGTAGTCCTTTAAGACTTCTAGTGATGAAGATGAAAATACCCTGACACTTATAAAAATTCAATTTTCTAAGTAAAAAATTCAATTTTCTAAGTACTAATTCTAATATTCTATTAATTCTAGGAATGCTGTTTGCCTCCTAATTCTTACCCATCCATCTTTATAGCATTCCCTACTTAGCTCCTCTGAACTGTACAGACCAGTGTTAGAAAAAAGTATTTTCTCCCCTCTCAACTTTCCTCGCCTGTTATTCTGAGGAGGAATATTACTATTTTTCAAGGCTTGAAGAAAGCAAATAAACTCATTTTTACTTACAATGGACTTTAACCTCACTTTCATCATCAGTTTCCCACTTCCATTCTCTCAGGCTTGTACAGAGGCACACAAAATATTTTCTGGTTACATAAACAGGTTGTGAAAGCCACAGATATTGAAGACAACCAAGGAATAAACCTTGTTAACTCATTTTCATATATATTAAGTTATTTCAAGATGCCACAATCAAACTAAGCACTAGTGGTAATATAAAACTGAATGATGCAGCTTAGGTGCACTACCAAAAACGCAGCATAAGGGACAACCTTTGTGATCCATGAGCTGCTCCTGCCATCCTGGCACGCTCTCTATCTTGAATTCAATTTAGCAGTCACCTTCATTATACACTATTAGTCTCAAACACCATTTTGGATTGTCCTCAGCCCTTTTTAAATTTCAGAAAGGATCTGCCTTTCGAGTTCAGCACTGCATGCTCACCATCCTCGAGGAGCAGTCATGCAGCCCCTGCTCACAGCTTAATGAAGCTCCCCGTAGAGATGAACAGAACATTAGAAATTGCCTCTGCAGCACAGAACAAAATGAAAGCTGCTAAAGCAATTGTACTGCTTGCTCTATTTTAATTTGGGTACACTAGGCCTACAGAATTATGGCCTTACTCTCCAACTAAACCTAGATGGAAATCCAGTGACAAGAGAATATCCAAATGACTCAGAATTACTTCCCAATATAAAACTTTAGGGGTATGTCCATTCACAGTATGTCCATAAAATAACCCAAGTGTCCTGAGCCATGACTGATACCTGAATATGTAACATGAGCAATTAAAGGAACAACTTAGATAAACTAACAAAGGGCACCAGTATTTCAAAAGTAGCGTTTCCACAAAAGTGGAACCAAGTCTGTTTACCTTGCACCCATCAATAAGGTCAAGGTCAGTGCCTGACACCACTATCTCAAACACTAAGATGTTTCTTCACATCCACAGTGCAAATAGCTATCATATCTAAATTATCACTTATTTTTCCTACTTTCAGGCAGCATGCAGGTGGTCTACACCAAGTTTTTAAAGTCTGTAAGCATCACCTACACTTGCCAGTGGCCGGGGTCATGGTCATCACCTTAATCAAAACAGCACTGATCTCCTGACCAGGCAGAGTACACAACACATCTGAGGACTGCAGGGTTATCAGTGTGACAGCACATCCTTCAGAGATCCTGTATTGCTTTCCTGGACTCTCTATCAACACAAACAAGGCTGTCTTCAAATTACCTCCAGAGAAAAACCAGACACTGTCTGTGTCTGGACAATACCCTGAGCAAAGCTGGCAGACATCCGTCTGCAGGATTTATTAGACTATCCCCAATTTACTGTGGAGCAGGAATAGGACACTGGTGCTTCGCCACTGACAGAACACTCTGGGCCTTATCTCCTCCTCCTCCTCCCTTGCTGATGGCCAGGATTTCTCTTCTTTCATGCAGGACAGATTATTTTCTCATTTGTTGCCAGGAGACTGACCAATTGGAGCCTTTCCCCATTCTGCCACAGTCATCTGTTCGGTAACTCCAGCCTAAGCACGCACCAGTAACAACTTCTACTTACAGCTGTTCTTCCAGGCTCTAACTTTGGGATCCAATACAACAGCCTGAAGTTCAGCTGGGCTATTACAGTTCCATACAATCAGGCAGTACCAGGCACTGGAGCTGGTCCAGCTGCAGCAGCATCACTGCTGTGTGCACACCTTTAGCAGGCAGCTCTGCACTCCCATTCAAACTCATTCCTGCAATCTTTACGTGACCTAGAAACAGCCAACCGCAGCAAGTTCACCTTCACTCAGTCTCACACCGTAGATGCTGTTGCAGCTGATTTATCCTGAAGTGCTGGAGCAAATTCTAGAAACTTTTGTAAACAAATGGTCCAGATTTAGCTTGAGCAGCTTAAAACAGAACACCCCCAACAAGTCTTTCCCTCTCACTTTCAGCACTTACACTGGAATGATCTGCTTCTCCTGTCAGTTCCCATTTCACCCAGAAACCATCCTCAGCAGACTGACAGCTGCTCCTACAACTCTTTTGGGAGAGCATCGTGATTGTGGTGGCGCATCCCCCCTGCCTCAACCTCTGGCCTGCTCTGCAATTTCAGTAACTCCTGTCAGGCCCCAGCCTTCACACAAGAGCTCGGTGGTGAAGCATTCCTGAACTGTACCAGGAACTCTTGCAAGGCTAAGGTGGGAGCAGCACTGACTGTGCCAGGAACTCCTGCTGCCTGGACAAGGTGGGAGACAGGAGTAGGAATAATCAGTCATTCCCTGATAGCTTTGGAACATTCCTTACCTGAATTACTGCCTGAGTGAAATGGTACCACCCTCACTTGAATTTCAAAGAACTCTAGTAATCTCCAAGAAGGCATTTAACAGGAGTATGTCATTGATTCTGGGGGATGAATTTTTTATTACGTATTCCCATATATACATAGATAACTCTGTGTGTGTGTGTTACCTTTGCACATTTGTCTGTGTGTATATATCTATATATACCTTTGTGTATGAGTGTATTGACATGAACACCCTATAAAACAGTATACATGTTATTATCTTGAATCTGTGTTATGTTTATAGCTGATTAATAATTAATATAACGTTGAAGTGCTTTTATGATTAAGTTCTGCTAAATCTTTTACACATAACTGTTGAGTCCGAGCCTCAGGCTGGATCCAGCTGTACTGAGACTCCTCCCTGAGGAGTTTAGAAAGGAAAGGGGTTCATTCTGAACCCCCTGACTCAACCAAGTGTCTCCTTTAACTTTTTCCCCCCCTTACTCTCTTTTCATTCCAGCCTCTGCATATATGACTCTAAACTGATTCTAATTTGATTTTCCTTTGTATGTATAATCCATGCAGTAAGCAGTAGCACAAACCTTGCCACCAACCTTTGTTGTGCTTTTACAAATTTGTATTAGGGCAGATTTTCACCAACACCTTTGGTAGTGACTCTAAGTGACCTAAACCACTCATTTGAGAGCAGGGGTACAACCTCCATGCACAGTCAGATCAGGATCCAGCACTCAATGCCTGTCAAAGCCATGTGAGCGCTGACCTGCTTTAACGTTTGTCAGTCTGGGACTGTTCAATACTTAGTCTGTGCTGGTTTGCTAACAACCACAACAATTACAATGTCAATGCTAATTTTCTATAGCTCACATTCTCTTCCTCTCCTGCAGACTCGGGTATGGGTTTGAAAAATGTGATTGCTCTAAGGGTAGAGTAACATTTCTTTGGCACCTCACGTGAAGGGTGTTCATTTTACACTGCTATCCTCCCCTCAGTCTATACCTGTAGGTTAGGGAAAATCTCAGATTATATATATTTAGTAATTTGGCTTTGTAGCTTAGTCTGGTTAAAGAGCTTATTTCTCCTGCCTGAATCTTTCCCCCCCTCAGAACTGGAGTTAAATGAGGATTTCCAAACTGGAAGTGTAAGAGTGATCACAATCACAATTTACAGCACAGAAAATTCCCTGTCCTTACAACAATACAGAGAGAAAACTGCAGATATAACATTCCTACAGTCTAGTCCCTCCCAGTGCACTGAGGCAGCAGCACCTGCAGTGACACCTTGCTCCAGATACGTGACAGAATTTACCCCCATTTGGGAAAACACCACATGCAATGCTAGTTAGGTACTATCCATCAGGCAATTACACCCGTGTCGGTCCCAAATAATTTTGAAACAAGACCAGGAATTGTGGATTTCCTTTGACTGGCATGAGTCCCTATAGTGGCAGCTGACACATCAACAGCAGTGTATTTGTATTTGATGTTGCAGAAACATCAACCTAAGCAACACATTCCTTGCCACCAACACTCAACTATTACCAGAGGGAGTGAACCTGACTTTAAGCCATAGTAACTGCAAGCTGTCAGCACCTATGGATTTTTAAATATAGTATTATCTATGCTACAAAAAAAAAAAAATGAAGTACAGGAAAGAGCTGTCCCTGATTTAACTATAAAATAGCTTAATTATTGTCTCATGAACTACCCCATTTACTCACAACTGCCACAAAGTAGGTTTGGGGATTTTTTTTTTTCTTCAGCAGCTGGTAAAAACCTACAGCAGCCTTCCTAAAACACACCACACTGCAGTACTGGTGTATTATTCACAACTTCATACTCAACTTCTAGTGACTCCAGCCCTACAAAAATCTCTCTCTGCATTGCTTTTTTAAGCTTTTTAAAGGGTGCTGCCTCTGACCTGTGCCATTAAATTCCACCAAAACACTGTTGTTACTTTCAGGATGGTCTTTCCTGTGACAGGCAGTTATGGTTTTGCTCAAAAACTACATTCCTATCAAGGCCTCCTCCTCCAAGTTTAGTTACACTTATGTGGCAATTTTTTATCATGTTTTAATTGATGATGGACTGATTTTCAGCAGAGTAAGGAGGACACTTGCTTTGATTCTCATAATTCAATAAAAGTAAGTGTCCTATAGGCAACAAGCTGCTGGAGATGAGATGTAGGTCAATACACTACAGCAGTAATCCCAAGCAAAGTCACAAGCCATTTGAAAAACATTTGTGGGAATTTATATGCAACTTAGTGCTGTTTACTGGCAACATACCCCAACCCAGTAAATCCCAAAATATTTCAATATATTCTTTCACCTTTAACGAGTAACTTATCCCGGACAGACACTCTCCGAGTGGAGTCAGACGCTGGGTTGGATGCACGGGGGCCTCTGACACCATCATCCCGCTTCAGCTTGCTTGCCAGAGTTAGCATTACTGCTGCTTCCCACCTGGA
Source organism: Aphelocoma coerulescens (assembly GCF_041296385.1). NCBI lineage: Eukaryota > Metazoa > Chordata > Aves > Passeriformes > Corvidae > Aphelocoma > Aphelocoma coerulescens. The sequence goes on from NC_091021.1 coordinate 2,526,267, forward strand.
ACACAACGCGACAGCAGGGACAGTCACCAAAAACCCCCGGCGGGGGGGAGGAGCAAAACAAGTCACGGTTTGTTTGTTGAACAAGGAGTGAACTACCATCATCAACACAGAACTGCTGCACACGGGTAACAGGGCTGTGACCGAAGGGGAGGATGGCCCACGGCACCTGAGGAATGAGCTTGTTTGGGCAGTGAATACTGAGGGAGTTGAAGTGCCTTATGCCAAGAGGAAATTCAGTTTTCTGGAGAAAGGTCAGGCTGACAACATTCACAGCTGCCTCTTGGCTAGCCAAAAGAAAAAAAAATAAATAAAAAGGAGAAAGGGGAGGGATTACTGGAACAACTCTCAAACACTAGGAAGTGAGCTTTGGGACAGCTCCCATGGCACAGGAGAGGGACTGAAGCTGCGAACAGAGCAATTATCTACACAGCTGCACAAGGAGAACTCCTCACAGGGCAAAAACCCTACACACAGAGGCTGAAATGGAAAGACACTTTTGCTGTGCCAGCCATCCACTCCAGAAGATAACTGCACAGATAAATTAATTACAGTAAAAGGTGGTCAGAATGCCAAAGTCATGAAGCCAAAACATCCAGTCTGCCATAGCTTAATACGGTTTGACACTACTCCCAGTTGAAGGCAACTCCTCCTTCTTTAACATTGCCTAAAACCAACACAATGCTGACAAAATCCAAACCCTTCAGGCCTCCAAACACTAAGATAGTAGGAGAAATTATCATTCTTTTAGTCATATGAATTAATTCAACCAAATAAAGGGGAGAAAAAATGCAAAAAGCATAATCTTTACTTGGAGGTTGAGAAGAACTTAACAGAAAAGTGAGCAACAAAGCTTAAAGAAAGGAAAACATTTATTTCACAATAGTCCCTAACAGTAGGAAACTCTGGTGAGGTTTACAAGGTCAAGCTCCCTGAAGCTGGCAAGTAATGCGTGCGTCAGCTTCAAGATGTGTGTTTAAAAACAAAAGTAAGGTTCAGGGTAAATGTAAAACCCAGCTCGCTCAACTGAAACAAACCGTAGGTTTTATCCCAGAAAAGAAAGAATAAGCAGAACAAAACAGTCCATTTTTCCCTGGAGAAGAAAAAAACGACAGCTGCTTTAAAAAAAAAAAAAAAAAAAAAAAAAGGAAGAGGGGGGGTCTGAAAAGTAATGACCGCAGACATAAATGCAAAAAAAGAGAGAAAAAAAAAATCTGTAAACCGCACACCAGCTCTCCCCTCAAGAAAAGCCCCATCTTTTAGGTGCTCGTTCTAAATAAATTCAACTTCGGTGGGCACTAAATGCCTAGACACCTTTACAGCTTATCCTAAAAAACCAGGAAACCCAAGACAAGAGTGACCAGCCTGGAAAAGAAATTATTCGCTTCGGCTATATCCCAAACTCTAATGGAACACAGCACGAAAGCACTCACAAATCGCAGGTAAAGCTTTATCAGGGAGACAGAGAAGCAAGGGAGAGGTGCTGTGCTTATTTCTACGGCAGGGAGCAAGAGTCCCGGAATTCTCCTGCTCCTCCGGGAGGGGAGATAGCGGGGGCCAGAGAAGCTCCTCTGCAAGGCAAGGGGATCGCGGGGAAGTGGGGCCGGGGGACCCCACCGGGAGCCGAGGCCTGGCGGGTCGGCAGATGTGGAGACACCGGGAGCGGCCAGGCCCGAGCCGGGGACTGAGGGAAGGGAGCCAGTCCGGACGTACCTGAGCGGGGCGTCAGGGCCCGGCTGCCGCGGCCAACACCATCCCCAGCGCCGGCCCGGGGGGAGCGGCGGTGGCGGCTCCTCCTTGCTCCTCCTTCCTTCTCCTTCCTCCTCTTCCTCCTCCCTCAGCGGGGATCTCGCGAGAGCTCAGGCGGGCCCGGGAAGTGTCCCCGCTGGGCTCTCGCGAGAGTTTGGCGCGATGGCGGGGAGGCCGTTTGCCGCCGGGAGGGCGGCGCCATGTTGGGGCTGGCCCTGAGGGGCCCCTCAGGCAACGCCGCCATATTGGGGCGCTCCGTCAGCACCAGCGGGGTCCCGCAGAGCCTGAGGGAAATTGATGTCGTTTGAGTTATCTGTCCCCAGGCCTGATTTTCGCAGCTTTTGTAAACGGAATCGCAGAATCATTAAGGTTAGGAAAGACGTCTGAGATCACCGAGTCCAACTTTTGCCGGATCTCCAACATGTCAACCAGACTACGGCACCGAGTGCCGTATCCAGCCGTTCCTTAAACACCTTCCGGGATGGTGAGCCCACTACCTTCCTGGCCAGCCATTCCCAATAAATTCCATTCTTTTACTGTCTCCTCACACTGCTATGGAAAAGGGAGGGGGGGGTTCAGCTGCAATATAAATTATGCTAAGTCTATGGCAAATAGCAACACACCAAGAGGGAGAGAAAAAAACAATTGCCAGGGTGATTTCAGGAGCAGAGCTTAACCAGGCTGCAGCGTTTGCCTTAGTGCCTGCTTAAATTAATCAACTATTTCATACATTCCAGCAGCAGATGAGTGGAGGACTAGTGAATCAGATAGAATAGTCAATATTAATAATCAGTATGTCACTAATATCAATATGCAATAGTCAATCAGATGAAATAATTAGTCATATGGAAGCACAAGTCCATCAGATGGAATCTCTGTAAAAAATGATTGTAAGTGTGCATTTAGTAGTGGAGGGTGAATATTGGGATGTCATAACTAGACCGACCAAAAACTTCAGAAATTTTCACAGTTATGTAGTAGGAGCCCTCCCATCCGTAAAATAAGTGCATAAACTTAAGTTCTTCCATTCGGTAGCTTCCACTAAATAAGGGAATCGAAACGTAGCCATTAGAGCAGCATCCAGGTTAGAAGGTGTGATAAGGCAAAGCTGGAGACCTGACACAAGGCAAGTTTGGCAGACAGCTACTGAAATACTCACTGCATCCTAAGCATTCACTGCAGTGATCCCACTACCCCTTCCCCAAAAAGAAATTGGAAATTAGCTTACTGGAATCTAGTTAAACCAGCACAGAACTGCTGCTTAGAGCCTTTTTGTCCCTCCTCAGGCTTTTCTCTCCAGATCCATGTGTTGCTTGGATAACACAGCACAGCGGGTTTGGACAGAAATGTTCTGAAAACAAGCTCCCCCCACAGATGTTGGCTGTACACAGGTTCCAGAGAGGGATTTCTTGCAAGCCTTCGAAAGCGATGGGTGAAACTGGGAGCAGGGCCAGGAGGTGGGGTCCCAGAGCAGGCAGTGATGGCATCTGCCTGTTCCTGGGAGCCCAAAGTCACAGAGGCAAAGCGTTCCTGCAGCCTGGTTTTTGGAGAGACGACCTGCGCCTCCTAACCAAACGCCGGCATCCACGGGGAATTCCAAACACGCCTCCGCGGGTTTCCCCGCCCTTGGGCGATACTCGCCCAAGGGCGTTTCCCTCTGGATGAGTTTTCATTGCCTCGGATGCTGCTCCTGACATTAGATGGCAGCACATGGGCAGTACCTGGGGCATAGCCAAACGACAGACTCTATTAAAGCCCTCCAAAAAGCCCAACATCCAGGCTTTTTCTCCTCTCCCCAGATTAAACGCAATGAGGTTCCTTTCGGGCAATGTCCTTGGCGAGGATGTGCAGGCGATACCTGTGCTGTGGTATTGCAGAAAAGCATAGTAAAAACACGTGATGGCAGCCTACCTGCTTATGGTAGCTACTTTAGTTTTCATATTAAATAGCACGTAAGAAAATAATTTACACAGGCAAGTATGCATAATATAGTCTTTAATAAATAGCAGGTAAAAAAATATATTTCCTTAAAAACATTTTGAGAACCAGAAAAGCAAAGGCATCCTATAAATACGCATTTTCACGTTTTTTCAGGAAGGGCATTACTTTGCCTTCTCCCGAGCCAATAATTTAAAAGACTATGAAAAACAAAAAAACATTTGTTTCCTGAGCTCGCATAAGTGAGGAAAAGGGTTCAAGAGGAGGTACAGCGCAGGCGTCTCTCCCGGCCCTCCCTTGGGGGCGGTGCCGGGGGCTGGGATTCGGGGCACTTCAGCACTTGTCCTGGAGGGCCGCGCAGCGCAGGTTGTCCAGCACTTGGAGGGCGTGCAGGATGGTGGTGCCCCTCAGGCACGCCGTGCTCTCGGTGCTCTCCTGCGGCGGGGAGAAGGGGCGGCTCAGCACCGAAGTGGGGCTGCAGCGGGCCCCGCAGCCGTGCGCTCGCTGACACGCCAGGAGCCGCCACCCCGCTGGCCTGACTTACCGCTCGCATGGCCGCCTGCAGCTTGTGCAGCCAGTGCCTCAGCCTGCCCGAGGGCTGATGCGAAGGATCCACCTGCAAGGAGAGCGGCTGGCTAAGGAGCAGCCCCGCGGCGCGGCCGCCAGCAGCGGGGCCGCTGAGCTGGCCCGAGGCAGGGCTTTGGGGGAGGCACTCACACAGCCCCGCACATCCTCCCGCGCCTGGGTGAAGAAGTCCAGGGGCCGCCGGCGCACCTCGGCGAAGCTGGGCACAGCGGGGAGCTCCAGCATGGTGGTGGTGAGGTTCAGCTCGGCCGCCACCAGCACCACTCGGTCGGACATCTGTGGGCGGGAGTGTCCTGGTTAGGGACCCGAAGCACCAGGGCTGGCACATGGGGGTCTCGAGGACCTGCCCGGGGGTTCGGGGGACCGGCTGACAGGAGAGGTGTGCCCCCTTCTTACAGCATCACTTCACACCTACCGGCAAGTCTACTGCATTCCATTTCCGGTGGAAGAGCCTGGTGTTGCATTTGTGGTTGTTCACCTGCAGGCATAAAACAAGAAAGAGACTGAAAAACTCACATCGTGACTTCCGGCAATGTTGTACAACCCTGGCCAGCTTTGAGGGGTTTGAAACCAGGACAAAATTTGGCCCAGCATCCTTCGTGTCCCCAGACACCCTTGGAAAACATCTTCCTCGTCCCCAAACTGCTGCAGAAAACACGCACCTTGTCACTCAGGTCTTGAATTCAGCATCCCCTCTCCCTTGCCCCCCGCCACCCCACAGTCCCCTGTTGCCAGCAGTACTCACAAACTCTTTTCTCATCTTGTCCACAGCCTTCTGTTCCTCGGGTGCAATGTTCTGGTACTTGGACAGCCTGCAGCCCTTCCTCAGGGTGTCATGGGGAAAGGCAGCCCCCAGGCTGACCCCCAGCACCAGCACGAGCAGTGGGGTGAGACTGAAGCACAACATTTTGTCAAGGAGAGCTCGACAGTCAGCGAGGGATTACGATGGGTGAGGAGGCTGCGGTGCCAGATGCCAGAGAGGATGAACCGGAGGACTCCAAGCAGGATTCGCTAAATTTCTGATGCAGAGATGCCTGACAGGTGCCACAGGTGGCTTGTTCAGACGTGGAGCTGCTGCACTGGTGGCTGTCCCAGGGAGCTGCTTCACCTTGCTCACTGTGGCTGCCTTGCTGCTCCATCTCCAGCTTTTTATTCCTGCCTGGTGCTTTCATATTCGTAGGAAAACCCAGCGCTGGTAGAGCTGGAAACAAGAAAATGAAAGTGGTGGAGGGAATCTCCGCTCTGTTACCTGCACTGCTGCCTCCAGCCCTGCTGCCTGCTCCGCCTCTGCCTGGGATGCTGGGGGATGCTCGGGCTGCTTCCAGCACACACACCCTGCGAGGGGGCTGGGGGGGGACACTGCTGTCAGGCTGAGTGGCTGACAAGTGGGGGGGACACCAGCATGACCCAGCCCCACCCCACGCTGAAAGCTGCGGGAAACACCTGGGGACAGCAGGTTCCGGGGGGGACAGGGGGGCTTTGGTGCCTCCTGAGCGGCAGCAGGAGTTCATGCCTCAGTTTCCCCGTGGGAAAGGCCATGTTGGGGAGGGGGCACTGCACAGTCCAGGCTGCAGGCATGAGCTTTATGTCTGTGTTATCCTGACGAACTAGGCTCACCACCAAAGCAGGGAAAAAGGTGAAAGCAGAAGCACTTCCACCTGAAGTTTTCCTGGTGGGGGACACAGTTGTGGAGGGAGATGTGGATGAGCAAGGCTGCCACCCTACGAGCCACGGGAGCTGGCTGGGGTTTCCTCCCTGTTTAGCCTGGAGACACAGACAGGGTGTATTGACATCCCTGTGCTGACAGAATGGTACCTCTGTTCAGCACACTGTCCTTCCCTCAAAGGAACCTCCTGTGGTGGCTGCTGTGCTTTTAGTCTCACGCATTCATCAAGCATTAAATATAAAAGATTAGGGCAATACCTGGATCTAAGAAGCAAAGACAGTAAGAAAGTAACAGGCGTAAGTGCACTTTGCAGGGCCTTGCACAGTGGCCACAGAACACTCCAGGAGGAACCAATTTTTAATGTTCGTATTTGGAACTAAGGGGCGGATTTGAAAGAGTTCAAGAAAAGCAGAAAAGTTCTTGTGTAAGCATGTATAAAGGTACACCTGTGGGTGAGCAGAGTGACATGGATGTGGTCATGGAGGTGGGCTGGGACCTCTTGACATCATCCAATCCAACCCTTGCTCTGGCAGGATCAGCTGGCACAGGTTGCCCAGGACAGTGACCAGTTTTGAGTACCTCCAAGGATGGAGTGGACACTTCATGACCTCTCTGTTTTTCTTGTGTTCAGATGGACTTCCCCTGGTTCAGCTTGTGCTGTGCTGTCATTAGGCACCACCAAGAGCCCCCAAGCCTCCTCTCTCAGCCTTTCCTCATACCAGAGATGTTCATGTCCCTCATCTTCATGAACTTGACTGGACTCCTTCCAGTCCCTGCCACATCTCTTTCCCACTGAGGAGGCCAAAATTAGACCTAGCACTTCAGGGGTGGCCTCACCAACGCTGAGAAGAGGGGAGGAAGCACCTTCCTCAGCCTTCTGGAAACACTCCCCCCAGTGCAGCCCTGGATACTATTCACCTTCTTTCCCACCAGGATACCTTCCTGGCTCATGTTTAACCTGGTGCCCACCAGAATCCCCAGATCCTTTTCTGCCATGCTTGTTTCTGTCTGGGCAGCCCCAGCACGTCCCGGTGCATGGGGCTGTTCCTCCTCAGGTGTGGGACTTTGCCCTTCCCCTTGCTGAGCTTCTGAGGTTCCCATCAGCCCATTTCTCCAGCTTGTTGAGGTTCCAGTGGACAGCAGCACCATGACACAGCTGGGTCATCCACTTCTCCCAGTTTGGTGTCACCACTGAACTTGGTACAGAGAGAGTCCCCTGTACCTCATCATCCAGATCATTAATGAAGAGGTCGAGTAGGACTAGCTGTTGACTCACAGGGTCCATCCAGCCCTTCCTGAGCCCTTCCCCTACTCCAGCAGCATCCCAGAGGGCTCAGGTCTTTCCTGGAAAACCACGGTGGAGATGAAAAATGGGAGTGGGCAGCATGGATTGGGCAGTGGTTCATTCCACTTTGTCCAAAGTATAGACACAGCTTGGAGAAGAGCCACGACAGCAAAATGTGGTGCTAAAGCCCCAGAGCGTGGTGGGCGCAGGTTTTCAAGTCATGGATGTGGCCACTGGACCAGGCTGCCACCCAGGCACTCATGCCAGCCTCCCTCACAGCAGCAGGTTAGGTGAGGTCAGTAATTAAAAGCCTGAGCCTGGTGTGCGCTGGGGTCCCTTGTCCACCCTCTTGGTGAACAGGACAATGGCTCTGTCTTTCCTTTCCCTCCCATTGAAGAAACCCACAGAAGATTAATTTTTATTCAACACAACAAAGTTCACGTTCAATTTAACTGTGAAATACAAGTCCAAACCAGCATAAATAACTCCACTTCTGTCATCCCAAAAGGCACAGCTCAGCTGGAATAGAGGGCACCTTAGCAGAAAATCCCAACAGATGTAAAATAAACGTGGCCCCCAGTGAAAGAGGGGTGATCCACCACCAACCACTGTCCCACGCCCCCGATCCCTGCCGAGACACTTTCGGGTCACCCGCCGGGTCACCGAGCAGCACCACATCCTCGTGGGACAGCTTTGGCTCCTGTTTCCCATCGCTGTGGCTTTTCTCTCCCAGGTGTCATTTCTGTTTGGAGAAGTAAAGCGAAACCTCATCTCTTCACACATGCAAAAGGAAATTCAGAGACACCAAAGAAAAGCGAAAGCTGCGGGGCGAAGCCAGGCCGTGAGCGCAGCCCCCGGCACTCATGGCGGCTGGGATGGAGGGATGAGGATCTCTCCTGGGGGCCTTGCTCAGGTATTTGTGCCACCCCCAGCCATAGCCGAGCCCCCAGCTGCCTGGCTGAGCAGCAGCGAGGGCTTTTGCCTAATGGGATGGGGCCCTGCCATCGCGGGCTTTGGCGCGTGCCTTGCACAGCGAGGTCACGCTCCACCATAGCCCAGCCAGCAAAGCATGGCTGCGTTCGCCACAGCTCCTCCAAACCGTGCCAGTGCCAGCTCCCGCCCTGGCAGTGGAGAGTTCCCCAAAGCCAGCACAGGCTGGGGGCATCCCACTGTGCCCAACAGAGTCTGCAGGGCACTGGGGACCACAGTCATCGTTCCAGTCCCAGCTGCCAATGGTGCTGTGCCCCAAGAGCAGCTCAGATAGTGATGATGGAGCACCTTCCTCAGGTTCACCCAGCCTGAAGGCTGGAGCCACTCGAGCTTGCTTGGAGCAAGAAATTCCAGGTGTGTGGGATTTCCAGGTGCGAGAACAAAAGTGAAACCTGACTGTGGATGGGGCTGGCATCAGCACTGGGTGAGGCAATCGCTCTGTGGTGACTCATTGGCTCCTTCGTGTCACAAGCGTGGGAAAGCCGTTCGCCACAAGCCAAGCCACTGGAGTGGGTAAGGATGAGCCCAGATGGCTCCTGACCCCGGTGGGCCTGTCTGGGAGGAAGTGACTCCTGCTAAACTGACTAGTCTGGGTAAAGAAGACAGAAAGGACAGAAAGAACAGAAAGTGTGCCCCAAAACAGCCAGCTTTAAGAATAAAACCTCCAGGTGACGTGTGGGAGTGCTGCCCATGGCCCAATGGTGCTGGGACAGGGAACATTAGGTGGGCTCTGCTCATCAGCCATCACTGGACCTGTCCCTGCCAGCCCAGGATGCCGATGCCACCAAGGTCCCCCAGCCCCACTCCATCCCCCAGAACCCTTCAGCACCACCCAGCATGCGTGAGCTGCAGCAGCCACCTCGAGGGCTCTGCTGCAACACCGTGCATGGTGGTGATGCAATCCCTGGTGTTACCTCATGGCCGGGCACCCGCTGCACCACGCCGCTGCAGGAAGACTTTTAATTTAAATTACAGATGTAATTAGCAAGCAGATTCAAACTTGTTTTAAACTTAAAGTGAGGAAAAAACACAAACACTTCTTCCCCAGAGCCTTTTTGCCAGCACTGTAGAGACACGGGATGTCGCCTCTTGGGGGACCCCTCCCTACCCTGGAATGTCTGTGGGGATGCACCTCACAGGGACAAGCCCTGCCAGCAGAGCTGGGGCTTCCTCAGCCCAGGCAGCCAGACAGGCCCTCGTCATCGCAGTAATGGTGTCACCCCGAGCCGTCCCGGGCAGGAGAGACCCCTCACTCTCACCCACCAAGGAAGGCCTGATGGCTACTGCTGGCCCAGACCCCACCTGCACCTGGAGCAGCCCCATAGCCAGTGACAGCAGGGCTTGATCCAGTATTGCTGCTCCAGCAGACGGCCATGGACAGAGAGATCAGCCTCCCAGCCATGATGGGCTTCCCACACCATAGCTGTCCTCCCGAGACCCCATCACCCTCCTGGGGGACACAGTAGGGGCAAAGCCTTTGCTCCCCACCCTGGGCAAGCTGAGGGGAGCTCAGTCAGGACCCTGAGAGCCCAGGACCTCAGCAGAAGTACCTCCAGCCCCCCTCAGCCCCCTCCAGGTGCACTCTCTTGGGCAGGGAAGAGAGATGGCACTTTGCCTTTCTTAAGAATGCACTGACATAGAACAGAGTGAGGGCACAGCCCTTCCCATGGTTTCAGGGAAGCTTTCTTGCCAAGGACAGGAATTACAGGAAAGGGAAATAGCCATGGAAAGGCTGGGCCTGGACTTGAAATAGCCAGAAAGCAAACACGAGGTGACCTGTGCCACGGTGTGCCCAGCCCCCTTGCCCCTCCCCAAAATGCAGCCTCTAATCTTCCCTTTGCAGCATGGGTGGGTGATAGGGGCACAAACCTGCTCTCCTTCAGCAGTGATCCCATAAAGGCTCCTGAGCTGTGCTGAAGGGCCTCACTAGGGCCAAGGCAGTCCTGGGGCAGGTAAGGTGCTGATACACCTACACCAGCCAGCAAGGCACCAGGGATGGGGGCACATTGTGGGTGAGAACAGCCCCTTTCCAGGGCAGCCTTCAAAGACAGTGCCCAGGTCCTCACTCAGCCGGGGCAGGGAAAGGGGTCAATGGCCCTTCCTACCCAAAACCCACCTTCCCCATGGAGCAGAAGGGCACTGAGGGCATCAGGACATTCAATGTAGCACAGTTCTTCCCAGCCCAGCGGGTGCTCCACAGCCTCTTTGTAAAACAGGAGCCACAGGCAACATTTTCTCAGCTTGATTTTTAATTGTTATTAATGGTGTAAGAAATGCAGTGAGTTTCTCAGCTGTGAATCTCTTCCCCATATTATCAAACCAGCAGTCCAAAACAGAACCCTTCCAGTGCCAAGAGAGCAGCACTGGGCAGACTGCAGGACCAAGGTGGACAGGAACCTGAGGGGCATAAAATCCCATCTGCTTTCCACAGACCAAAATTTCAATCACCAAAATCAGCACCAATCTTCCCAAGGAATACGAGCGGTTACAAGCAGGGTTTTAGGAGATAGCCCACCTTCTCCCTCCACTGTAGCACCACATCAGGAGAAGGGTTTGCTCTCTCAGCACCCCTTGCACCCCAGCACACAGACGTGCCTCACCCAGAATTCCACTGGGGTCTCACGAGAAGAAACTCCCATTGTCTCCAGCATCCTGAAAGGAGAAGCAGAGGAAGGGTCTCACCCTGCCCCAGACAGCTCCCACCTGGGCAACACCCACAACCACAGACAGGTCTTTTCCACCCACAGCACAGAGGTGGGGATGGCAAATGCTTCCAACTGCTACACAAGGGTTGTTCTGGTCAGTGAATAAGTGAGCTGGATGCCTCCCCTTCCCAGCAGGCCCTTGTTGGGGCTGAAACAGATGGGTGAAGATGCAACCACCAATATTTTTCATGCCCTTTGCTAGCTAAAAGGTAAAGCAACTCAAGATAGTCTCATGTCAGAGGTTTCCTGGACACATCAGTGCAAGCACATCCTACAGCTACATAGGCTTAAAATTTAAGGATCTGTTGTTTAACCCCTGACAAGTATCCACCCCTGGGGGAAAGGAGGGAGCACATCCCTGCACACTCCCTTGCAACTTTGAAGGGGCCTGCACAACCTCCCTCTGCATGCACTCTATAGGATAGGTCCTCTAGATCCTGCTTGTTTTCCCAAGCGGTTTCCTCACCTCTTTTCAGTCTCTTGGAGGAGGGACGTTGCAGCTTTAGGGTCATTCTTCATAAAGGTTTGATATGGAGAGGCAGACTCCATGTAACCAACCACACCCTCAACAGTCATGGGAATTTGGTCATAGATATCAGTGATTCTACAAGAGACACGGGGAAGAAAGGAGCATTTGCATGTTGAATCTCAAAGGCAGGGGAGCACGGACAACAGGTTGACATAGTGGTGAATAAAGTATCTGGCACCATCAGAGGTGGTTCTGCTCACCTCTTCTTGTCTGGGAATGGCAGGGCCTCAAAGATCTCTTTGTAGTCTTCCAAGACATATTTTAGTCTATTATGTGCGTATTTTAAAATCGTGTCCCAGCACTGTAAAGACAGTGTATTAAAAACAAACACAAAACCACGTGAAGTTCTCAACTGCCACTTAACTCAGGTTTGGGCCTACATCTGATACATTCATATGTGTCTTTTTTTTAAAAACTACTTGTTGCATTAAAACACACCAACATCTTACAATACATCTTGCTTAGCGTCAAGAATTCAAGGATCCTATTATAGAAATAAGGGTCCTGTCCTCCCTACACAGCTCTTACTCATAGTGGAAAGTCTCCTTTTATCCAATTGTTAAAACACCCTTTGTCACAAAAGATTACTAAAAAAAAAAGACCTCTTCCCAACAGTTTCTACTTCCCATTCTTTTCACTGTGATCAGGGCAACAGGAAAAGTCTCTTGGACAATACCAGCCCCCAAATCTGCTCTGGCACCCTTCTCACCCCCACCAAAGTCTGCCCTGTCAGTCCTCATTGGTCTCTCCTCATGATCCAGCCAGCCCTGTGTGGGAACCTCTAAATCCTGCCTCAGCCTTATCCCTGCATTTACCCATCCTTCTTCCCCATCCTGCATTAGGATTTGTCTTGCCATACCCCCTCAGTCCCACTGCTTTCCTCTCTGCATCCAAGTGCTACACATCTCCCCCATCCTGAGGTTTTCCCAGCTCACCTCCCTGAAGATTTTGGTGAGCTTTTCGGAGCAGTCTCCATAGCGCAGGCTCATGTCCACGGTGTAGGTGCTGAGGGCCACGCAGCCGCCCGGCTTCACCACCCGCTCGGCCTCCCTCATGAACTTGGCAATATCAAACCAGTGCGCGGCCGTGAACGAAGTCAGGACATCCACGGAGGCATCCTGGAATGGCAGCTCCTCTGCAGGGCACACACTGCAAGGAGCAAGGGAAAAAGCCACCTGTGATATGGTGTAGGAACCCAGACTGCCAGGAATATTTCTCTGTCTGTTTTGAAGGGTTCTTACCCCCCCTGAACAACACTGTTTTAACCTCCAACCTTGGAAAAAACTTCCTACAATCAGACAAGAACTAGAAAATACAGTGGTGTGAATTAGGTGATAGACTACTGTGTAAGACTGTCATAGGGTGAAAAATTTAGAGGTTTTGGGCTTCTCTTTGTAGTAAATAGATAAGAGCAAAAAACATCAAAATGGAGGATTGTTGTTGTTCTCCAAACCTTCTTCTTCTTCTTTTACTACTCCATATTCTGCAGTAAAAGTAATTTGGGATGACTGGACAAAGAATTCTACAGTTCCTGGCTGTGTTACTGAATAATTGGTAGGAAAGTGAAAATAATGTAAGTTTTTAGTAACCATTGGTTAAATTATCTTTAAAAGGCTGTGTAAATCTTGATAATTGGACTTCTCTCTTGCTTTCTGTGCTCTGTGTTGAACCTGGGTCACGCTGGTGACTCTGTTTCTCTGATAAGACTTAACAAACAACTATCTGGAAGCACTGAAACTCCAGGAAAAGTCTCAGTTTATCTTTTGGAACTCCTTGCAAGGACTTTAAAAATAATTCTCTCCCATCAGGAGGGATTTGATTTACGGCACGGTGCAGTGTCAATATGGGAATTACAGAGTAGGACATGAAGTCAGGGAGTATTTTTTGATGGTTTGGGATGCAAGACCATGGCTGCTGGAAGTCTAGGATAATGCCTGTTCACACCAGGAATTCCATCAAATGAAATCTTTGGTGCCAACTGGGTCTTGCACCAGTGCTACTCACAAACCACCATCTCTATGTCAGGACCCCAGTTTTGCGTTCAGCTGAGCGTGCCCTCCTGACACTCACAGGTAGGAGATGTTGGGCATGCAGGGGGTGTCCCTGGCCTCCTGGATCTGCGCTTCACTGATGTCTGTCCCCACCACCTTCTTGAAGTGCTCCCCAAGGAAGTGGGTGCCTTGTCCAGACCCACAGCCAACATCCACCGCCAGCTCTGCAGGGATCACCTTCTGCAGGGAGGAGTAGATGTGTCTCAGTGAGCAGCCACCCAGTTCCTGTTCTTTTACCCCATTCCTTCCCCAGCACCCGCTCAGGAACAGCCTTGGCATGGCAGAACCTGCAGAAAGCCTCTTCTTGGCCCCCATGTGGCCTTTGAGCCCTGCTGATTTATCTTTCCCTGAGGCACCAACCAAGGCGACACTCCCAGCTTGTAAACACTGCCACCCACAATTAAATACTCCTTGGATTTTTCCCACAGCCTGGCCATACCGCACTCACCTTTTCCTGCAGGTAGGAGAGGATGGCCTGCTGCAACTCTTTGCCTGGCGCAAACCTGTATTTCTGGTAGACGACCGCATGCTGTCTGCCCTCGAACATCTGGGTGGCCATGCTTGGCTGACCTGGCACCTGGCAGGAGGCAGCAAGCCGGGGATGTCACACGAGACCAAACTCCTGCTGCTTCCTTAGCCCGTGACCACAGGCACTGAAGCCTTCAGTTCCCCGCAGGGCCACGGGGAGGACTTTGCCCGTGAGGCTCCAGCAAGGGAGCGTGAACCTGCTCTCCAAGAACCCCTCCCACAGCCCTAAGCTAATACCAGGAACAAACCAGCGGCGTCCGACAGGAAAAGCTTTCCAGGTTTTTACACACTCCATAAGGAGTGTTTAACTCCTTTGCTTCCCCCACCCACCCGGGTGTTTTCTCAAGTAAATCACCACTGCTGGAATATCTGTGAATTTGGTGGTGACCGAGCAGCGAAGCTGAAAAACTACCAGCAGAACAGGGTTTTTTTGGTTTTAAGGAAATACGTGTTTTAGTATTAGCAACACAATCCCAACTCCACCTTGCGCTTTCTGAACCATCTGCCGGTTTTCGGCCCTTCTCGCCCAGGAGCCACTCAAAGTCTCTCGCCCCACCGAGCCCATCACCACGCGTGGAGGCGAGCGGGGCCCTCCGGCCTCCGCACAGCTCAGCCCCGGGGAGCCACGGCAGCTCTCGGGCACGGCGCTACCCCCTCCCCCCGCGTCACCCCCGGGCGCTCCCGGCGCCGGGCCCGGGCTCATCACGCCGCGCCGGAACGCTCCCGGCCGCATCCTGTTTGTGTCGGTGCCCGAGCAGGCGCCGTCCGAGGCAGCGGCAGCTCCCGGGGCCCACCGCGAGCACTGCTAGGAGGGCTCCGTGCCCCCTTTCCCGGGGAAGGACACTCGCTCGTGTGCCCGCAGCGAGCGAGGTGGGCAGAGGGCTCAAGGGCAGAGAGTTTATCGAGCACAAATACATCGGAGATGAAGGATTATTTTGCCTTCATGCAGGAAGAGATGCTCAACCAGCTCAGGGCTGGAGCTCGCAGCAGGGAACAGCAGCGCTGCCAAAGCGCTTTCTGGAGGGATCCTCCCAGTGCTTTCCGTGCCTCAGAGGACCCTTCTCCCCGCAGCCACCCCCGCTCCTTACCGTCGGCAGCACCCGCACCAGCAGCTCCCAGCACCTCCCAGTCCAGAGCTGCGGGGCCGGGACGAAGGGGAAGGCGGGGGAAAGCGAGGGAGGGCCAACACCGCCCCCGGTACCGCCCGCCCGCCTCGGCAGCGCAGCCCCCCTGCTCCCCCTGCCCAGCCAGGGCGGTGTCGGGGGGCAAAATCTAGAAGGCAAGTTCCAGAGGCTGGATCCCACCGACATCCTGGAGCCCCAGAGCCGAGCCTTGGCCTTTACACAGCTCTGTGGCTACTAATTACAGTTACAGCTTTCGAAATGCCTACGGATCCTGGGAGTGCTCGGCAGCCTCCACATCTCGGGAAGCAGATGCAGAGCCCAGAAGATGCTGCAAGGTAGCAGAACAGAGTTCAAATGCTGCAGGCAGCCAAAGCTATGCCTACAGAGCTCTGTCAGTGCTGAAATCCACTCCTATTGTCCAGCAGAAAGAGAAAACGCAGCAAGAGCCCCCAGCAATAAAACTTAAAGAGCTCAGAATGATGGTATTTCAGAACTAGGCAGTTTGCCCTGACTTGGGGCAGGATTTCACCCCTCCCTCAGGAGAGTAATGTTAATTCCATGCAGCTGAGGCCAACGGAGCCGTGGTTTGCTGGAAGCACAGTCCCTTCAGTTTGTACTTTGCACAGCAGTCAAAGGTCCATGCTAATTCACACAGCCTTTAAGCCACTCCTAATTTTAAGAGAAAGCAGTGAACTTACTCAAGGACTGAAGACAGGGGCCAGCTTGAAGCAGTTTGCTAAATCAAAGCATGGGTTGGAGGTCCCGGGCTTGCGTCCCAAATGTTTTATTTGGGCCACCTGCTGCTTAACCGTGCAGGGGTGTACCTGCACCAAGAGAAAACACTATGCAATCACCAAATGCCCCTGTGTTTTCATAACCTGGCTCTTTGGGGTTTGGACACCCCCATTTTGGCTGTATTTTGCTGAGAGCATGACTGCAGGCAGGAAGGGATGATGTCCCAGGCCTCAGTCACCTGCCCTGGTCCGAACTCTGTGGTCCCTGGGCTGCTCTCACGGGCAATGCACGGGTGATGTTTAACTGGGGATCTTCCGGCTACAGCTGACACCAAACACCTGCAGGAAAACAAAACACCAGCCAGGCATGGGCTGCAAATGGCACCAAGCCTTTCCTAAGCTCTCCCAACCTTTGGCACGCTGGATTAAGCTGCCTTTGAGTCCCTACTTCCCTACTCCAGGTCTATTGTCCTCCCCAAGACACAGCTACTCTCTGATGGCCCTGCACTGTGCAGCAATAAATTGGTTTCCTCGACCTTCGGGTTGCTGAGCCTTAGGCCAGATGTGGGTTTGAACACCAGGCACAGAGGACCAGACACTGTCCATCATCCCTGCCTGCCCACATATTACATCCAAAGGCTTTAAGGAATGCCAAAGTGCCCTAAGGTCTTCCTGATTTGTTCCACAAACCTTCAGGCCCCATGGATTTAAACTATATAGCAGGGTCCTGAATTAATAGACCTTCATTGGGAATGCATCTCACTCTGAAGTTTATTAAAACTGAAAAAAATAATCAATCTATTTTAGGGGGAAAAAAAGCCAAAGGAGATGCCTGCCAGTCCTCCTGTGTCACTTGGTATTTTTCACCAATGGGTTTCCCTGTGGATGGATTGCTTGGAGCTAAAGGAAGAGGAGGCAAATGGCACCGTTATCCAGCTGCATTTAATTTACAAATCTTATTATTTTAAATTTCATTTCAGCTTTGATAGACTTAGAATCTCTTTGCTGGACCACTCGGGAGGGAGGATACCCAAAAGGCTGGGTGGGCTGGGGTCCCCCTCCCCATCCCCAGGATCCTCTGGAGAAGCCAGTCATATTTCTCTTACCTTATGGAAAACTTGATTTGATTTTAAGATCCCATGAAGGCTTCAGCTCTCGGGAGACTCTCCTCTGTTTATTTGTTCTCTGATGGAAAAGGAGCAAGATTTATTATCACAATGAGGAATAAAGGGACTGGGAAATAGTTGGTATTTCTTCAAGGATCTTTTTAAACCTAGAGGGCTCAGACTTTAAATTAATGAAGAACATAATTCTCTTGGCTTAAAAGCAGTGGGGTATGGATAAAGCTCCTTGTAGGGAAGGGAGCTATCCACCAATCAAGGATGTCTCAGTCGATGTGTTAGAGCTGTGCCTCAAGATCTCAGCTGGGATCAGGGCTGTCCCTGGCATTTGCAATCACTGTTTGTGTCAAAAGAAAGCCCAGATGAAGAGACCTAAATGGTCAACCGAAGAGGAGAGGGAGAAGGAAATTCCTGCAGCAGTGATTATTTTGGGGAAGTGCATCCGTGCCGTGCAATTGGCGGATCCTTGCAATCGCAGCCGGCAGTGGCTGGTGATTGTCGTGCTCCAGCACACAAAAGGCTGGAGGGGAAACAAAGGGAGGCAGGGACACGCTCAAGGGCAGAGGAGGAAGCCTGCAGAGGAGAGCGCCCTTGGCTTTGCAGTCCTGCCTCGCCCCTCGGCTCATCCGGCCATAAATCCTTCCTGATGGAATGATTGATGAAGAGCGCGGGCGGGAGCTGGGAACACAGAGAGCAAAGCCCAGCACTGGGGGCTTCCAGAAACAATAACAGCAAGTCCTTCTCCCACCGTTTCACCTTTTAATTAAGGAAGATGGGAAATCTGGTTGTGGGACCAGCGAATTAAATGAAATTTAGAAGTCACCTGAGAGTCTGTGGCAGAGCAACCTGGCATCTCCCATTTCCCACGCAGGGGCCGGATCCACTGCTGACGAATTAACAATTCTGGAATAAAAAGAAGGAGAGAAATGTGAGCTCAAAATAATCTTATTTCACTTTTCCTTGCACGCACTCACTGGGCACGAGGATGTAGTAGCTGATATTATTATATCTGCTGGCATAAGCAAAAGGTCCGGTGGCGTCAGGAAGCTGCTGTACTAAAATTAAATAACTCCTGGGGATGTGCGTGGCCAAACCAGACTCAGAGCAATTGCTCTGGGTCTGGCTGATGTCTCATGGGCTGCTCTGAAATGCAAACAAATCTGTGGTGATTAAACAACATCCAGGACCATTTTAATTCAGAGTTTAAGCTTTTCCTTCTTGGGGTCCCAGGCAGGCATGTGATAGGAATGTAAGACAGGGAGAAAAAAAGGAGAAGGGAGTAATATTTTAGGCTCTTCTCTTCTTCCTCAAAAGGCTCTGCACCAGGAGACAGCCGAGTCCATCACCCCCTGCCCATTTCCCATTGCAGCTCCCAGGATCACAGCCCTGTGTCCCAAAAGCCAAGTGGGAACACGCCTGGAAGCACAGTGGTGCAGAGGGTTGGAAAAGGGGGATTTTTTGTTTCTGGCCATGTTGTGATGGCCAGTGATGGTCTGTTCCAGTGGGGGAAGGAGGGCTGGAGGCCACAAATGCAATGTGGCATTGAGGAGGGTGCAGGAGGTGCAGAAGGGTGCAAGAGGGTGCAGCAGGGTGTGTGGAAGGATGTGTGAGGATGCAGAAGGATGCAGGATGTGCAGGAGGATGCCGTGGGATGGAGGAGGGCACGTGAGGATGCAAAAGAGCAGGGAAAGATGCTGCAGAAGACAAAAGGGTACAGGAGGGTTTGGAAGGATGCAGAAGGGCGCTTCAGGATGCGGGAGAGTGCCGGAGGTGCAGGGGGTTGCAGAGCTGTGCAGGAGGATGCAGGAGGTTGATGCAGGACAGTACGGGAGGATGCAGGAACATGCAGGAGGAAGATGCGGGAGGGCGGTTCAAGGAGGATGCGGGAGGGCGCAGCAGCCCCGTCCCTGCGTTGCCGCCGCCGCTCCGGCGGGGCCGTGCCGGGCAGGGCCGGGCGGGGCTGGGCAGGGCAGGGGGCGGGGGCGCTGCGGAGCCCGGCGCGGCCCCGCCGGGGCGGGGGCAGGGGACGGCCGTGGGGCCGGCCCGGCCCGCCCTGCCCGGCGCGGCTCTCCGGCGGCGCCGATGGGGCTGTGGGCCTGGCTGCGATCGCTCGGCTGCTGCGGCTGCTGCGGCGGGGAGGCGGCGGCGCCCGAGAAGGAGCCCCTGCTCAGGTGAGACCCGGCGCGGCCCCGCGGCGGGGGATGCGCCCACCCGGCCACGCGTGAGCCCCTCCTCGCCCCGCGGTCCCCAGCCCCGCTCCTCGCGCTGTCACCGCCGCTGGAGCTGGACATCTCCTGCCGGAGCGCTCGAGGCTCCGGAGGGATCTTCCCCCGGCGGGAACGAGCGGCTTCCCGTTCTCTTTCCGCCCGGGTCGGCTGCCACAGGGGCTGCGCTCCTTCTGACAGCCGGCGCGGTGCTCGCCGGAGCCCTGCCCGCGGCATCCCCTCAGTGCTCCCCGTGCTCCCCGGCCACAGGGACGGTCCAGCGCTTGTCTTTCCACGGTGGGATTTCAGTAGAGGAGCTGAGGCACTGAACAAAAAGAGGGGCCCTGCATTCCTATGCAGGGGGTCAGGTCCCACTGCCGGCCAGCTCTGGGTTATGCAGAGCTGTGTTTGCACGCTGGGGTCGCAGAATCCCAGAATGGTTATGGTTGGGAGGGACCTTAAAGCTCATCCCGTTCCACCCCCTGCCATGGGCAGGGACACTTTCCACTCAGGCTCCAAGCCCCGTCCAACCTGACCTGGAGCACTTCCAGGGATGGGGCAGCCACAGCTTCTCTGGGCACCCTGTGCCAGGGCCTCCCCACCCTCACAGGGAAGAATTTCTTCCTAACAGCTCATCTAAATCTCCCCTCGTTTAGTTTAAGACCGTTCCCCCTTTTCCTAAAACGATCTGCCTCTGTAAAAGGTCGCTCTCCTCTTTAGGCACTGGAAGGGGCTCTGAGGTCTCCCTGGAGCCTTCCCTTTTCCAGGTGAACACCCCCAGCTCTCCAGCCTGGCTCCGCTCAGGGATGCCAGAGAGGAGATGACGATGCACAGCCGGAGCCGGCTTTATGCGAGTGTGCTGATCTCTGGGGAGCAGATCCTGCTCTCCTGCTGTCGGTCACATCTGCTTTGTGCACAGAGCGTGAGGTTGGGGGTGTTGTATGAACAGATTCTCCCTGACTCGTGGAGAAGAGCAGTAGAAGCACGTAAGGAGGGTTTGCATGTGGCAAAACATCTGTTCAGGGGGTTTGCAGCAGCTCTCCCTCCTTCCCCGATGCCAGCCGCGGTCCTGGCACCGCAGAGATAGGTATCCCAGCCCTGGGATGGGGCAGGGACCGTGCCCTCCCTGCGCCATCGCTTCGACAGAGGCGTTCCGGGGAGGAGGGTGGGATGCTCCCGGCGTGTCCTGCATCGGTGTCAGGTATCAGCGGAGCTGGTGACACACGGCTTGAAAAGTCCTGATCTCGCGCTGGTAAAGCAGCTACCTAAATAATAACCGGCTAATCCCAAGCATGGGACCTCCAGCCCAGGAAATTGGCATTAACCTCCCGGGAGCCGAGCACACGTGCGGACAGGCTCCCTCCTGCTGCCCCGTGGCCAGGGTGGCTGTCCCTCACCTGGCACCTCGCTTTAGTAACACGCCTTCCGCCGGCGATCCAATTAATGCTGGCCCTAAGAAGGAAAGCCTCTATAAATTCTGGGGATTCGAAAGGCACTTGCTCTTGTACAAGTGTGCCAGCGTAATTAATCTAACAGCCTAATTGCTGCCTTGCCCCTCCTTGGGGGGCTGTGCGGTCTTATTTCATAGTGGGGATCTTGCAATAGCTTGTTGGCTGTATTTTTATTTTTACCGCAGCATAGTTTAAAATGAACGAATTGTTTGAGATTTCAGATCTTTTTAGCTGAGTTTTAGATTTGGGAGCTGGTGTTGCAAAGTATCCAGGCTGCTTGGTTGTCTCTTGGTGTGTGAAGGTGGGGTCTGGCTTGGATGGTGTACTCAGGATGAAAATAAACGAAATATTTGGGCTCCAAATCCCAACACTTAATGTGAACTGAAAGCCCCCTGGAGCAGAAATCTGTTGATGAAGCACTGGTGCTCACCATTTCCTGGATAAAATCCAGAGTGTGAAATGCTCTGGGTCCCTTCTGGTCCCGTGGAGATTCCTTAACCTGCAAAGCCACTGCAGTTCACTTGCTCCTCCTTTCCCTCCCATTTCTTCCTTTGCAATGTTGCTTGGAAGAGTTGTTGGCAGAGCTCTCTGTGCTGGTATGGATTTGCTGACTCCTGGGCACTGCCGCATGACTTACAGGATGCTCCATGCTGTGATTTGGAAATGGGAATGTGCTGGGAAGTGCCCTGCGAGCTGTGAGGGAGGGAGTGGCTCAGAAAAGCTCAGGTGTGGCAGTGTTATTGCTAAATACGGGTGTTTTAAGTAATTCAATGTTAAGAGTAGTGGTAAATGCCTGAGTGGGAAGGAGCTCTGGAAGGCAGGGTGGGAGTGAACTCCTGCTGATGGCACAGCTGGCTCCTGAGTGCACCCTCCCTGTCTGCTCCACAATTGAGAAAACTGTGCCCTCCACACCCTCCAAGTTCCCTTTGTTTGCTTGTCTTTAATGAGGGATTATAAGAGATTATCTTTCCCCTTATTACCTGTTGCTCAGGTTTTCGGTTTGTTGAAAGTCTAATTAACCTTCCTGCTGGAATGCTGATGGAAATTAGTTTTTTTCTATTTCATCTATGTGCTGGAGCTCCTCTTAGTATCTTTTTATGGCTTGGTGCCATGGTACCCACAGCATTACCTGAAGTTTCTCTGTACGGGTTCCTTGGGAAAGGCATGGGGTTTAGGCAGCAAAGGAAATAAACAGTGGGTTGTTCTAACAACAAGTGAGCAGGGATTGCCACAGGGTGGTAAGGCCAAAAATAGTTCTTCACTTGTATTGTTCTGCTCAAGTGCCTGGACATCTTGATTAGACACTTTATGGAAATCCCCTGCTAAAAGTTCTCCTGGCAGAAGTATCCCTGTTAAAAAGTTGCACATCCTAATAGCTGCATAAAGCCCTAAAACACAGAACTGCTTCAGTGCAGAGAAAAGCTCCCCACCTCCGTGGGGACAGCCTTCCCAGAAGATGATTCTCAGCTTTGCTAAGCAAGTAAAGCCTGGAATTCATTAGAAGGCTTAGGACATCTCCATTCCCCAAGAGAGATGGGGCTGAATATCCTTTCCATGCCTTGTCTGTTGTTGCACAGCTCAGCACATCACTGCAGCTCTCAGGCAGGAGCACCTGTGGGGCATTACGTGATTTGGGTTGAACCATGGCTTGCCTGTTCAGGATGTTTGCTAAGGTGAAAACCTCCATCTCCCCATTTCCCCCACTCCTCAGGCAGCAGGACTGGGCTGGGAGAGGGGAGGGCACAGCAGTGGGCACTGGGAAGGTAGCAGGGGCCAGCCCGGTGCTGAGGCTGTGTGCCCCTCTCTCTCTGCAGTAACAACAACCCCTACGCGTCCTTTGGAGCCACGCTGGCGCGGGATGAGGAGCAGAACCTGTGGAGCACCCCCCACGACGTGACCCACACCGAGGCCGACGACGACCGCGTGCTCTACAACATGATCGTGGTCAGGAACCAGCTGGACAAAGACTCGGAGGTGAGGCAGCGCCAGCGCTCGGCCCCACCACGGGCTGGGGCTCGGGGCTTCTGTCACAGCCCAGGCTTTGGCAGTGCCTGGTTAATCACAGAATCACAGAACGGTTTGGGATGGAAGAGACCTTAAAGCTCATCCAGTTCCACCCCCTGCCGTAGGCAGGGACACCTTCCACTGTCCCAGGCTGCTCCAAGCCACATCCAGCCTGGCCTTGGGCACTTTCAGGGATGCAGGGGCAGCCACAGCTTCTCTGGGTAACCTGTGCCAGGGCCTCAGCACCCTCACAGAGAGGACTTTTTTCCTAATATTGAATTTAAACCTGCTCTCTGTCAGTTTGAAGCCATTTCCCCTTGTCCTATCACTCCAGGCCCTTGTAAATAGTCTTGCCCCATCTTTCCTATAGGGTTCCCTTCAGGCACTGGAAGGCTGCAGTTAGGTCACCCTAGAGTCTTCTCTTCTCCAGGCTGAACAATCCCAATTCTCTCAGCCTTTCCCCGTAGCAGAGCTGCTCCACCCCTCTGATCACCTTGGTGGGCTCCTCTGGACTAACACCAGCAGGTCAATGCCTTTCCTTCAATTAAGCTGCTGTGAAGACCCCAAAATCCCCCAACGTGGCTCATGTAGGCACCAGGTCCTCCTATCTGTTCCATCACCCTCCAGATTTTATCCTATATCTGGTGTGGATGCCTCTGTGGCTATCTGATCCTTGGGAAGCTTGGGGGTATCTCCAGCACTGATCCAGGAAGAGCTGCCCTGAGGTGTGATGAGTTTCTCATCTCCATGGTACCCTTGGGTTCATCTCCCTCTATTTTGAGAATCTCCGTGTTCTCCTTGGCTTGGATACTTTCAGTGCCCTCCCAGGGCATTATCCCATTGAGCATAAATTGCCTCCAGAATCTTTTCTCCCCTCGCTCCCCATCCCCTTCAGAAATCTCTATTTCTGGGCATCTTTGGTCAGCCCAAACCGAGGGTTATGTGTCTTCCATGGAGGAGTCAGGGAACACAGCAGCTGACACTTAAAAACCAAGGAAGTCAGGAGGTCAGTAATGGGCTGCCTGCATCCAGGGATGTATGTGGGAAAAGACACAAGGTAGGCTTGAGATGGACACCAGGGACAAATGCACTTCTCAGGGAATGAAACTGAGAGGAGGAATAGAAGAGACAGAAAGGAAAAGAAAGCGACAGGGAATGGGAAGAACATGAGGAAGATGCATTTGTTTGACATAAGGAAGCAGGGAGATTCCAGGGAGGTTTCCCAGGCATTCATGGCAGCTAGAACATGCTTGGGAATGATGCCCTGCAACCACCACAACCCACAAACGTGTGCTGGGAGCACTGGGGGCCCAGCCCCCTTTCCTGGCTTCCCAGGCTGCTGTTTGGGTTCGATATTCCTGTTTGTCCTTTCCATGGCCAGGCTGATGTTTGCCCAACCCTGGCAGCGCCCGGAGCTCCGCTGCCACTCCGGGGACACGTCAAGTTAAATCCTCCTGCAGTGGGATGCATGGCAATTATCGGGAAGCAGGGAACTGGCACAGCTCTTAGTGGGAAGGGAAAAATCATGGCTGTTACATAAAGGCTGTTTTGCAGCCCTGATTTCTTTTGCTAAGGCACTTCAGTGCAAAGGAGATTGCAGTGGCCTGATTAGGAGCAGGCTGTAGCAAACAGTGACACATTTTTCCCCTCTCTGATTGCTTTCACGACTCCAGAACTTTTGCAGGAAAGCCTGGAGGCTTCATGTTTAACTTCAGCATGATCCTACTTCATCCAAGAGTCTGCAGGAGTGTAACTGTTTCTCCTGTTACAGTCTCTGTAAACCAAAAGGCAGATCAGCTTTACAAGGAGCCTTAAACTCCAGAGAGATCAAAATTACAATGTGTAATAAGCCAAATGAGGTAATGGAATCCTTGCATACGTTGGCCAGAATCCCCATTTAATGTGGGTTTTTTTTTTTTGGTGAGTTTGATTTAATCATGGTGTTTACAATAGATGGTTTTGTAACAACATTTTCATGGTGGCATGTGACCTTTACAGCTCTAACTGGAGATCTCTTCCCTCCCCACTGCTGCTCTTTCTACCTTGCAATTGCTTGTCTGAGAGAAGCCAGGGAGCTTCATCCATACCAAAGTGGCTGAAGGAAACAAGGACAGCACCATTCAGGGGGCTGCACTGGTGCACAGGAGTGTTGTGTGTCAGCCCTGCTCAGCGAGCAGAGGAGAGCATCAGTTATGGATGAGCAGGAGAGTGCTCCTGCCCCTGCCTGTCCTAAACCCAGTGTGCCTGTCCCTCCTAAATCCTGCCCTAAATCCTGCCTTCTGTGTATCTGTAGGGTTTTTAGAGGGTCTGAGCAGTCCCTGTGCCTGCCAGTCGAAAAGGAAAGCCCAAAGCTCACGGGGCTTCCTCTCCACAGCAAAGGTAGGATCACATACTCTGCTTTTATATGCAGTGCAGTTACTAAAAAAGCCTGAGGAGCACAACGTCAGGACAACAGTGAGGAAAGTTTTGAGGAAAGCCAAGGCACTTTACACTTGCCTTGAATGTGGCCCTGTGCCCTTTGCAGCCCAGGATTGGCAGCTGCTCTGCTGTCCCCTCTTAGAGCTGGGAAACTGAGGCACCACAGGGAAGCCCAACAGGCTGCTGCAGTTTCCAGCTGCAGCTCTTGCTGGGTGGCAGGACAGGGAGAGGCTTGGATGGCAAAGCCAACATTCCTGTGCTCAGCCCTGGGTGCCAAAATCTCTCCTTACTCCAGCAAGCATTTTCAAACTAGGCCAGACTGCAGTGCCCTCCCCTCCTAATGAGACTTCAGCTCGGAGAGAGAAAAAAGTCTAATTGCAGAACAACACTGGGCTGCAAAAACCATAATCTGCTTTGGGGGCTGCTCTGCTCCCGAAATCCCCAGGAGGAGCCCGTGGATACTGCAGGACAGGATGGAGGAACAGTTTCCTCGTGCAGTGCACAAGTATTACGAAGCCATAGGTCCTTTTCTTCCTGTGGTTAAAATTGACTGAAAGGAGAACTTCGTGCATTTCTGTTCCTTCATTTAACAAAGAAGTTCTGGCGTGCAGTGCAGTCACTGTGTGCTTTGCCATTCCCCACCTGTATCTCAGGGATTTCCTAGCACCGGCCTTTGGAAGGATCCCAAAGAGCAGGTCGCTCTCCATCGTGTGTTCTTTATCTGTATGGCACCATCTTGGCAGTGTTGGTGCTCTCTCTTGGGGTCAGTTCTTTGCCCCCGCCATGGGGCTGCACCCATGCCTGATCCATGTGGAGTTGTGTCTTCCCTCTGTCCCTGCTGGCAACCCTGCTCTGGGAAATTGGCAGCTCCAGTCCAAACTCGGCGTGTCCTTAGCTTGTACAGAGAAAACCAGGAAAGCCCTTGCTGAAGCGCTGGCTTGGGGGCTGATCAAGCAGATGCAGCCTTTGGAGATCAGAGCTGTCATCACAGCTTTTGAAGGCCAGGGTCATGTTTCAAATACGGGAAAAATGGTTTTTTTTCCCTACTCCTGCTCTGCAGCATTACTGAGCCTGTTGTAGGGTAAAATAAATCTCAAATTTGGTGGTGAAAGGAGCAGCAAGAGCCGCATTGGGGTCGTTGCCAGGCTAATGAGTGTGAGGTGGCATCGTTCCATCCATGAGGTCCAGTCTGGGGTGGCCCTGGTTTCTCCACAGCCTCTGGTGGGATGTGTGGAGTTACCCAGCCATGGGCAGGGAGCTGTGCACCAATACTCAGAGAAGGAGCTTCAGAGAAGGAGCTTCAGAGAAGGAGCTTCAGAGAAGGAGCCAGAGCTAGGGCGCAGCTCTGGGAACAGAAACTAAAGATGGCATTTTCCATGATGACTGAGGAAAATCCCCTGTTCTCATGGCTTGCTGTAAATGCAGTGTTTCTCTCTTCTCTTGGCTCATTCCCTAGGGAAAGGTGGGATCATAAACCCCACTAGCAAAGGCAATCCCTCAGCCTGCATCCCTGCTAGGGGCCTGGCTAGCAGAGCGACGCTGGCATCATCCCCCTGAAAAGCCCATTAATGAGCTGGCAAGGCCTGTTTTTCTTTCTCCTCCTGCTCTCCTACAGGATTATTCTTTTTTAAACAGGTTACAGAGAAGGTCAGTATTGTCACCGGCTGTTGCTGGGGCATAGAGAGGTGATGGGATTTATCCAGGGCCGGGGATGCCAACTGGAGAGCCCAGACCTGACCCTCTTAATGTCTGCATGCCTCTCTTAAAAAGAATCCAATTTAAGCTTAGTCTAAGATGAGATGTTGGTCTATAGTTTATATTTGTTCAACTACTTCCAGTGGAGCCAGAGCAGGAGCATCCCTGGTACCTGCCTGGACTGATATTTTTCAGTCTTTCCCTGATAACTCTGTTTTGACCTAATTTCTAAAATAACTCTTGAACAGAACGGTGACCTCAATTGCTTTTAAGAGAATAAAGGCAATGGATTTGGTAGAGGATTGTTCTGGCAACATAAAGGAAGCTCCCTAGTAATTAGGAAACTTTCATATGATCAAGGATGAGAAGTTGGACAGTGTTACCTGTTCTCGTGGCACATTTTTTCCTAGAGCTCTGAGTTCTGTACCAGCCTGGCTTATTCCATGTCTTTTGGCATTTGCAGATTTAGTGCTTCACACTAGAGAGCCTGGGGAAATTTTCCAGGTAAATATTTGAAGGGCTGAGCATGTAGAGAGGGGAGGCAGTGGGGTTTCCCTGCTGCTCCCGGGATATTCTTGACTCACACATTCAGGGTTCTCTCAAGCCCCCACTGGTATCTGTTGTGCCTTGCTCTGTAGGTTTAAAGGGCAAAACCGGCTGCAAAAAACAGCGCCGGGAACTGCAGCCTGCTTTGGTTTCCTGTGGTTAACTCAGATTTTGGCAAAAGAGTCTGTTTCGTAAAGGATTGCTTTTGAGTGCATGGCTGGGATGTCCCCGCCCCACAAAAACGCCGCAGGTTTGGTGTTTCAGTCTCCCGCTGTGCTTTCCCAGTCCCGTGTGCGAGAAACCCCCTCCCCGCCCCAGGAGTTCCATCTGACTTCCCGAGAAGGCCGAGGGAGAGGGGTTTGGTGTGGAGCCGCCTGCCCTGCGGGGCTGAGCAGCCTCGTGATGCCGCCTGCCCCTCCAAACGCTCCCTGGCGCGACGGGAGCATCCTCCCCAAAGCCTCTGATGTTGCCCTCGCCTGTGCACGGGCAGGGCAAGCTTCGCTCTTCCTCTGCTGTGTAGCTCAAGGGAGGTGCTTTTAAGAATAATTTTGGGTGTGGAAAGATGCTCTTGAGTTTATTCCCTCATTAAAGGCACACAGAGGACAGCCCACGGCTGTTCGGATGTCTCTGCTCCGAGGAATTGCCTGGGAAAACCCAGTGGTTTGTGAGACTGACGGAGAGCAGGGCACGAGTCCCTTTGAGAGCTCAGCCCAACGTCATCCCGATAATCTGCTTCCCTAGTTCCTTTTCTGTGGCTGTGAGCATCCTCCTCCCAGCTTTCTACAGAAATGTAAACGCATTCAGCTCCATGCTAAGGCAAAAGAAATCCCACCAGAACAAGAGCTCCCACCCAGGCACCACAGTTAAAAATAATTTTCTGTACCAAAGCACACTCCCCAAATTCTCCATTGACAGGACACTGTCAGAGCTCCCCTGTGACTGAATATTCACTGTATTCACTTCCATAACACAACTCAGACACTATGATGTACAAGAAAGCCATAACCTAGATTCCCTTAAAACAAAAATAGACAAGGGAAAACACACTGCTGTTAATCCAGAGAAAATCAGGAGCAGCTTCCCTGCATGCTAAGCACTGCTCGCCGTGCTTAGCAAGGAGTCTGGCTCATACCATGGGGTAATTCCCCATGGCCCTGAAAGCTGTTTCTGGATGCCAGCAGGCCACATTATGTGGAGAGGAGCATCTTTTCCAGTGCCCCAGCTCCCTAATTCCATGGCATGAAGCATGCCTGGAATCACAGTGGCTGTCTGGATCGATTGTCTGCACTAAAGGCCTTGTTTATCTCCCTGGGAGGGCAGAGACACGCAGCTATTCCCCCACCAGCATGCCCAGACTGGCTCCCTCTCCTTTCTGCCTGTGCCAGGGGGTCACGAGAGGGCCAAGGCGTTTCCAAGGAACCCCTGCCAGCGGGGACCAAGGCATCACACAGTTTTTCAGCCTCTTTCTAAAAACTCTCAAGTTTTCAATAAACTTCCCACAGAGCTTTAACACAATAACCCCCCTCTTTTCCACCCAGAGGAGCTCAGTTCCCAGCTCCGAGCCGGTGTCAG
The DNA here is from genome assembly GCF_041296385.1 of Aphelocoma coerulescens. Classification (NCBI taxonomy): domain Eukaryota; kingdom Metazoa; phylum Chordata; class Aves; order Passeriformes; family Corvidae; genus Aphelocoma; species Aphelocoma coerulescens. The sequence continues at coordinate 2,555,159 of NC_091021.1, forward strand.
GGGAGAGGAGAGCCTTGGCCCTGCCTCATTTCTCTGGTGAAGGGCCGTCCTGGTGCCTTGTGCAGGCAGCCAAGCTGTTCTCAAGTGCTGCTTCAGGAGAGAGGGAAATGTGCCTCTGGAAGGGGATTTTGTTTTCTGGGAGCGAGGGGCTGTGGCAGAGCTGTTCTCCTGCTCTCCTGATGTGAAGTCACCACTGTCTTAACCCCGCTGGCTGCTTTTTCCAGAGTGTAATCTCCCAGGGCTTCCTGCAGCTAGTGCCGATCAGCAGGAAAACAGGCTTGGCTTTAAATCTCTGCAGTTGTGGCATGTCAGCCACATTCAGCAAAAAAACACTAAGGAATCTTCAAATCTTTATGGAATCAAGTCAGCTCTTTGACCAAGTACCAGAAAACAGTCACAGCCGACCTCTGTGGGTATTGTTTGTCTGCTCTGAACCCAGCGTGGCCTGTAGGAAAATCTCAGGGTGACAGCACAGATTAACACTTGTTTATTCTTCAGGAGCCCATCTAGGTAATCTCTTGCTGAGGAATGAGATTAATTAAGGTTGTTACTGTAAGGAAGTTATCAGGTGATGTTGTGACCCTGCTGTTGGGCTGCTTCTAAAAATGCACCCTTAGGAGTGTGTGCATTGATTAAACTCAGCTAGGAGAAGCTGGGAAAAGTGCTCCTGGTTTTCTTGCAGAACACATGCATTTCCACAGGAATGCATGTTCATAGAGTCATGGAATCACAGAATCCTTCAGGTTGGAAAAGTTATCTAAGATCATTGAGTCTGGTTATTAACCCAGCACTGCCAAGCCCACCACAAAACTTGTGCCGTTGTGTTTAAATGTGTTGTGACTTTAATAAATAACCCCAAACCCTTTCCTCTTGCCCAGTGTCCCGTTATCCACCTCTAGACCTGGAGGTCCAGTGCAAGGATTTCAGCTGTGCAGTGAAGTGAGGCTTTAACTGCAAGCATGTCAGATCACTCCAGTTCAGCCCTCATCCATCCACGTGCACCTCTGTCCTTTTAAAAAAGGGTACCCTGATCTTTAAAAAAAGTCTGTTTTTCTTGTTTTCTAGTACTTTTGAACACCTGCCCGCTCCAGTTCAGTGCCAAGCAGCGGGCTCCATGTCTGACTGAGGAGCAGCTGTCAGCAACACCTGCGCTAAATTCTGTAATTTCAGGGAAATTGGAAGCTGTTTTGAACAGAGAAGACACAGAGATGCTGAACCAAGTGTCAAGCCCAATATTCTGTGTTGGTCAGTGTCATTTCTTCCAGGGGCAACAGCAGCCTGGTCATTGACCTTCATACCCCCCACCTCATAGCTCAGTGCCTGCACCAGCTCTGCACCTCTGGCTCCCTTCCTCAAAGCTGAAATTCCTTCAAAAGCAGCAGATTCCAATGACTGAGTGTCCTTCATCCCTTTGCTTTGTAGGAGTGGCAGAAGCTCAACTATGACATTTATACCTTACGGCAGACCCGGAAAGAAGTGAGGAGCAGGTGGAAACACATTTTGGAGGATTTAGGTAAGCTGGAGGCCAAAAGGATGTAATTCCAGTGGTACCAAATGCAAGATCCCACCATGGCTGAGGATAGGAACAGCTGCACGAAATCAAGCTGGAGAGGAGGGAAGTAAAAGGAGGTTGCTGAACGATGCCCTCAGGTGTCCCACATGGCATCTGAGGCTCCGCAGGGCTCAGGCACGGCGGGGAGGGGACAGGGACACCGTGTCTGCAGGCACGTCAAAAACCCATGAGCCATGATCACCTTCCAAGCCCATAATAACATGCACAGTCATCCACTTCAAGCTTTCTTGTGGAAACCTTGCAGTGGGAGTTCACCCTAGGTTTTTCTAAACAAGATAAGCAGGAAAGAATGAATATTCCTTTCAGATGGGAACACAGATACATCTGTTTTGCTTCCTTAGCCCATGGCAGCTGATCAGAGCTAAGCCACTCACCTTGTTTGCTCCCAAGGGGATTTGAAACATTCTTTCAGCAAGTGGAATTGCTCCACAAAAACCCTCCTACTGCTGTTTCCAAGTGGTGGTGGTGGTGGGTGTGACGGGGTTTTCCCAACTGCCTGGCACACAGCATGTGACACTCGGGATGTGCCAGCACATCACTGGGTGACTTCCATCATGCTCTGGAGGTGGTTGGTGGCTGATGAGAAGAAGATGGGCTAGTCTATTCCAGGATACCCTCAGTGAGAGCCAGAGATGGGTATCTCAGCCACTCCTGCCCTACCTGCTATTCTGGCATCTGGGTGGGAGGAACATCATAAATCCATAACGAGGTGTCAGCCCTCATCTACACCCAGGTACTCACACAGCCTGTGCAGGCCAAGCATGGGAGGGATCACTTGGCATCCTTCCATCTCTCACTGCAGGCTCACAAAGGCTCTCCCACATCCCCCTCACATCTGCTATGGCTCTGGAGATCCTTTGCAAAGGCTGGGGAAGCTCAAGGCCAGGGATCGTTTGGCCTTAGCAAAGCTAAATGAGCAACCAGATGTGAAACCTGCTATCTTCTGTTATCTGAGGCTGTGCTTTAATCATAAGCCCACCACTTTTACCCCAGAAGTGTTTTCATGTGAGATGCATCACCACCAGCCCCCTGGAGCTGAACAAAGAGTTAATGGTAGCCATTGCATTTAAAGACCCCTACATTCATTCCCCTCCACCTTTCCTTCCCTGGATACCCTTCCTATAATCAATGCTGACTGCTACAGGAACACTTAGCCTGGCATTCACTACTGCCACAGGTTTTATCCCTGTTACCTGATTTAGGAAGCCCCACAAGTCCTGAAAGCTCTGTCAGCATCAGGAACATGGAAAAGCTGAATCAACACCCTCAGTTGTGCACGTTCACACACATTTTCTCAGGAAAACCAGCAACGAACTCGCTGTGAATACTTTTGTGATTTATTCTCCTCAGCAGCAAATTTATACCTGTCCCACACCCTGCCTGAGGGAGTGCTGGTTTGTTTTAGGAAGTAGGGATACAGCTGGCCAGGGTGGAGGGGAATAAGGAACCTTGCAAGAGCCTGAAGGGCTCAGGGATGACCCTGCTCTCATGTTTGACTTGTTTCTGTAACATCTCTTTCCCAGGTTTCCAGAAGGAAGCAGATTCCCTCTTGTCAGTGACCAAACTCAGCATCATCAGCGACTCTCAGAACATGAGCAAGGCCCGGGACATCTTGTTAAAGCTCTTGGAAGAGACCAACATCTTCCCAACCAGCTGGGAGCTTTCCGAGCGCTACCTCTTTGTGGTGGTGAGTACTCCGAGCACACCTTCCCCCACCATCCCAGCTCTGCAGGGAGCTTGCATGAGGGGGAGCCAGTAGGTGAACCAGAGGATGCTCAGATACATGGCAGCATCTGGGGTGATCCTGTCAGATGTTGCACTTGGAGCTTGGCTGTTCAGTCGCCATGGAAATGCCAGTGTTGCAGCACCATGAATTCCGCAGCCCTCCACAAGTTCTGTGCAACTGAATGCTCTTGCATCCTGTCCATGGGGTGGGAAAAGATGAGACCTCACGCCTTGCTTAGCCTGAGGGCGGCTGTGGAGGGAGGGCCCCGGGCAGGGATGCGCCTGGAACATCCCACAGTAACCAGAATCCCGCTGTTTGGCAGGACCGGCTCATCGCCCTGGACGCTGCGGACGAGTTCTTCAAGATGGCCAGTGCGGTGTATCCCAAGCGGCCCGGAGGGGACAGGGCGGACGAGGGCCCGAGGGCCCCGCAGAGCGTCCCGGCCGCGGTGCCCTGAGGAATGTGCCTCGCCGGCGTGACATGGACAGCGCTCCAGGACAGGCTCCTCTGCCTGGCGGTCAGCACAGAGAGTGCCCCCCTTGTTTCCCCATGGAGAAGCGAGTGGGCAGCTGGAGCAGGGCAGGGAGGCCAGCGAGCTGTGCCCAGCAGGAGCACATGGGATGGCGGGTGCTGGCCCCAAGGTGCTCCCGGGCACGAGGGAGTGACAACTGCCCTAGAGTAGTCCTGGTGGGACACCACTGGCCAGTAGTGTATGCAATAGGCACGGGGGGGTCTGCCATGCAAGGCATTGCTGCCAGGAACTGCAAAGGTTCAGGTGCCTCTAGTTCCAAGGGCTGCAATGAAATCCAGCTTTCCACCTTCCGCTGGTACCTGCCACTGTCCCCTCCCTCGAGCCTGCCAGCCAGGAGGAGCAGTGAGAGAGGAAAAACACCTCCAGTGTCTACAGCTCCATGACTCTGTGCACACTGGTTCTCTTCCTCACCTCAGCCCTCCAGGCAGGTCCCAGGGGTTTTGAGAAAGAGGCAGGGGCTGTGCCAGGACAGGATTTAATTCCAGGCAGCAAAGCCTTGGAGCAGTGTCACAGCTGAGTGCTCCATCCCCAGCCATTAGTGGTTGAGGGATGTTTTTGTCTGGGGTACTCAGCTTGACATATTAAAAGAAGGTAGAGTTTAGGAAGGTGCCAAGGTCAGAGCTGCAGAGAATTTGGCTCCTGGAACATCGTCAGATTGGTTGCCCAGCATCTCAATCAATTTTGAAAAGTTTTTGTCTTAATTACCTAAAAAAACCCCACCACCACAGCTGTCAATATAAAAATCCTCATTACCAGCAGGGATGGTATAATGAACATCCTCTTTATCTTGGGGTTTTGTCTGATAATGAGCAATAATTTTTAAAACACTGGATTTGATAATTTAAAAACAAGTGGAAGTTCTTCACTGATTAACACACATGCTGCTAATTGGCCAGTTGAAAATGCTGGTTACACAGGGCCTCCCAAAGTAGCAAACCAGAGCTTTTATTTGTTTATACCTATGGTGTTTGAAAAATATATATATTTATGAACTGTTTTTGTTTGTCAGTCTTCCTGGGAAACATTTTTGTCAACTCAGAACAGCAATGAAAGCTGAGTTTAATAAAGAAAACATTACAAAACCAGCCTTTCTTATTCTCTCTGTAAACCTATCCAGGTAACAGTGTTTATGTTGACTGCTGACAGCAAAAGGGTTGGGATATTTGTAGAGCCTTTGCAGCTTGTTCTCCACACACTTCAAATTGCCTGGTGACTTACAAGAGTTGGGGCATTTGCCAGCCTAATACCAAATCTTTGTAGGAGATGATGGGGATCAAATTTAATTTCAGTGGGATTTGGCATTAGGTGCCCTTTTCCTACCGATTTATTTTTTTCTAGCAGGAGTTCAGCTGCCCTTTGGAAAACCTCCTGTGTTTTTATAGAAAATAAACTTTGGTGCACGACAAATCCAGGGTTTGATTTGAACAAATTGTTGCAGAACAGAGAGATGTGTTGGTCTGAGGAGCACCGTGCCAAGGTGTGTGACGCCACCCAAAAGCCAGCCCTTGGCACATCGCCACAGTGCTACCTGTTACTTAAAACCACTTGATGAGTTTGGAAACCTCAAGGGCAAGAAGAGAAATCCTTTTAGCTGTGCTGCTTTTGACCACGGAGGTCAGTGTTCAGTGCCTTTGCAGAACCACCCTTCTTTGTCACAGCTGTGAAACCGGTTTTGATGTCACCAAAATGCATTTTGTTGTAACTTAATAGGGCAGGCTGCCCAAAAGGGACAATAATCAGTATCTCTGAGCGAGTTTAGCTGCTGGAATAAGACTCCGTGCAGGGAAAGCGCTGAGTTTCTGAGCGCAGCCACAAGGAGGAGCAGGAATTTGCAGGAGCAGGGGATCAGAGCGGAGCCGCTCCTTTCCACGCTCAGGGAGGAGTAACCGGGCTCAGAACTTGGGTTTATGCACCGATCACAACAGGAACAGAAAAAAGCCTGCCAGTCCCAGCACTCAGATAAAACTGGTCACAGGGTATCCTGAAAATACTGCAAAACGGCCTTTGGTGAAGTAGAAGGATGCAGAGCTTTGGAAAATCTGCAGCTTGAAAACTGATAGAAACCAGCAGAAATTGTTTCTGTATAGATCCAAGCTCGAGTTGGTCATTCTGTCCACCTCCGAAGGAAATATCCTTTCATGCACTCGGGATAGGAGACAATAAACCGTATTTCAATTAGCAAAATGCAGAGAGTAATTTGCCTTTTCTAAATTACATAGAAAATACCAGGGATATACACAACGCTCCCGGAATTCCTGTCCCAAGAGCGATTCCCTTCTTCGCTAGAAGCAATTTGGGATTTGATGCACCACCCAGGCCTCCACAGCTGCCATTCAGATGGGCTTGAGCCCCCCACCCGATCTTTGGGGAGATGGCTCGGGCATCCCGCACGTCCCAGGTGCCACCGGGGAGCCAAACCCTGCCCGTGGCCAGGGAAGGTTCCAGCAGCCGCCTGTAGGAGAGCCCAGCGAACACCAGATGCCACTGTTCCCTCAGCATGGGAAAAATCCTGTTTACAATGCAGGGGAAATATTCCCAACCTTTTCTTGCATGCATCGAGTCTCTCAAGCCTGCAAGACCTGGCTTTCTGTTAAAGGTTGGGGTTTAGACATTCGATAATGACTCTGGCGCTTTCCAGGAGACAGTGCTGAGCCCATCTCTCTTCCAGGGCTGGGGCCAGGGCCTCTGCTCCCGCTTGGAAGTGCCACTTGGCCTGAGGCTGGCTGCTGCAAGGATTAGCATGTTCACTAAGAACACTTATTTTTCTGAGTAGAGAGTGATCTTTGTATCCCGTCCTTCAATCAGGAAAGGAAAAAGACCAAGAATTCTTTAAATTGAGCAATGTGAGAGGTTTTAAAGTACCTCGGGGTTCACTTGGCTTTCAGATACTTTTTCCCCCTCAACTTGACATTGCAGTTAGCTAATATTTCATCAGAAAAGAAAAAAAGAATAAATGGACTTCCCCTTCCCCCCCCCCCCCCCCCCCCCCATTTATAAGCCATAGATATGCTTCACTTAGATTTCTTTTCCTAGAACCACAGGATGGTTTGGTTTAGAAGAGAGCTTAAAGGCAAAGATGTTCCACCCACTGCCATGGGCAGGGACACCTTCCACTATTCCAGGTTCCTGCAAGCCCCATCGAACCTGGCCTTGGCCACAGCTTCTCTGGGCAAAGTATTTTAATTTTTTGGGGTCACGGGGAGCAGCACTGGAGAGTTCCCTTCCTCTAAAGTTAAAACTAGTTCCCTTCCTCTAAATTAAAACTAGAAATTAAGCATAGTGCAATTAATAGACCAGCTAAAAAAAAAATCAATTTACAGACCATGTTGATTGTGCATATGCACATGTGGTTTCTTCTTTGTATTCCAAGTTTTCCTAGGACGTACATCCTGAATTCGGCAGGATGAGCAAAAAAAAAAAAAAAAAAAAAAAGAATTGTGGTGGAAATTCAGCTGCGAGATGTAAGACAGGCAGAAGGTGGCAGTGCAGGTGTTTGGTAAAGGCTGGAGCAGCAGCAGCCAAAGGAGACGGGATGCAGTGGCCTGGAAGAAGTCTGGCTTATCCATTTTACTTGTTAAGGATGTAAATCACAGCCTAAGTTCTGATAAATAATGAGAATGGACACGGGAAAGAAAACTGTCATCTTTTCAATTTCAGCTATGGGAAAAATTACCATTTCAAACTGCTCAGTTTCAATCATTTCTAACCTTAGAAACTCCAACACTTACATACTCTTCCTGGAGGGAAAGCATGTACTTTTCTGGTCTAATGAGGATCAGTAACGTTGAGTGACTGGCCACAAAATAGCTCTCCAGAAGCATTCCTTTGAAGACAGGCAACCATTTTTGTGGGGGGAGTCCTTGTTAAGTGAGTTATGGATTATCAAAACCATTTCTTTGCCTTACAAATTGCAGACCTTGGGGACACATCCAAAGGGAGGCTGTCCTTGCACAGGGGAGACCATGGAGAAATCTCTTAATAAAGGTCCTAAGGAAAGACTGGCAGGGCAAAAAGCTTGTCTGTTCTGCCCATCTTGTTTGGCCTGATGAACTGTGCCACCTCTCTCTGTAAGCCTTGTCCTTACTCTTAGGGACAACAGTGGCTTTTCAGAGTGGTAAAGAATTTAAGTGAGTATTTTGTTGTACTTGGATTAGGAAAGGGAGACACCATGGAGGCCATGGGTGCCCTTCATAGGATCTCAGCAGCATTAGAACAAACAGATTTAGGTGGCTGTCATATGTGAATCTCATTCCTCACAGTGGCCAAAGAGATAGAGCCTCATGGCTAGATGGGGCTTGGAGCAACCTGGGCTCGTGGGGGGTGTCCCTGCCCATGGAGCGAGATGGGCTTGGAGGCCCCTTCTAAGCCAAACCATTCTGTGATCTCAAAACAAAAGCAAGAGGGCAGCAAATGGAGGCAGATAGGCCCAGGCACAGCCCAAGGGCAGGGCAGAGCATTCATCTGGTGTGTGCAGAGGGTACAGCATTGGTGCCAGAATCTGTTGCAATGGTGCAGCGTCATCTGAGTAGCAGCAGCAGGATGAAATGTGTTTGTGCATGCCCCAATAACCACCAGCAAAACCCCTGCCCAAGGAGATTCACTGGCACGTCAGAAAGAAGAGAGATTTATGAAAGGATGTGTTACCAAAAGTTTATCCTTTCCAGAGTGGCAGCTTTATATCTGCTAAGCTGCTGGGATTCTTTCCACTGGCTTGAACTGGGTTTGAGTCAGACTTTGGAGACACAAACACCAGAGCAAGTCCAGACACCACTGGAGTCATAAACAAACCTCCTGCCAGCTGCCCATCTACTCTTCTTCTGCATCAAAGTCACAAAAATAACAAATATGGTTCCTGAGAAGAGTTTTTACAAGTGATGAGAGGATCTACCTGTACTTCCCTAAAGAACGAAAATAAAGCCCAAACCATCTCTCACAGCCAAGGGATCACAAGGAAAATTCAGGCTGGGGAAGACCTTGGGAGGTTCTCTCAGCCAACTTCCTTCTCGCTTGAAATCATCTTCTCTCCCCTTTTGAAAATGGCATGAGCAACTTGTATGGAAAACATTGTTGGCATACCCAGTGTTTCATCTCTCCAAAGTAGTGCTGTTTGGTACAAAGAGAATAAGTTTCTTTTTTGTTTGAACTAAGAGAAATAGAAGATCTGTGAAACCCATCTGGAGGGCAGGTTTGGAATGAATTAATCCCTCCATGAAACACTGCTTTGATACCTGTAACTCAAGTGACCATGGTTAGCTTTCAATGTGCGTTTTCCCATTCCTCCTTAGGTGATGGAGCTGGAGGGAGGAATGATGGGAGCCTGGAGCTACCCAGGGTGATTCACCCAGCCTGGGATGTGGCCAGAGGGGTGCTCTGGTCAGCAGGGAGCCAGCAGCACCCACAGGGTCAGCAGTTCCTGGGAGCGTCTTGGGGATGAAGGGGGAGGAAGGGAAAGGATCGGTGTTATCTCAGTAACTGGGAGTTGGCCTAGGATTTGGAAACTCAGCTGCCATTCCCAGATGTGCTCCATCTGCCTCTGCCCCTCAGGTTACCCAAAAGCAGGATGGGGAGGTTGTGCCTCCTAGAACTGGTGGCAAAATGCTCTTCCTGTGCTGGAGGTGTTGTCAAGGTCTCGATATTTCTGCATCTGTCTTCAAGCAAAGCTTTGTATCTCTAAAATGTTCACAATGCTATTATCCAAAAGACTCTGCTATAATACTTTCAAGATGTTTTGCTTCAATTTTGACTTTTTTTTATATATATAATGTTCACCAGCTTTTTAATATAAGCCAAATAATGCATTGTTTCTATCCAGAAAATAACATTTCAAATTTAGATCACAGCAGTGCTGAACCAGTTGGATTCTTTCTAAATTCAGGGAAATACCTATTCCCCGAAATAGTTTCAATTCTGATCAGAATTTCCAGACAGAATACCAGTTAGTTTAAGTCCTAACCCTGCCCAACACTTAATTCTTTTTGTGGAGGAGTGCTTGGGGGATGCACTAACACAGTGTGCTGCACAGCTGTCAGGAACATCCCAATTATTTTTCGAGTGAAAATTACATTTCAAAACAAAAGGGAAGGGCATCTTTTAATCATTTTGACTATGTTTAAATGAGATCACCAAGAGAGACTATAGCTCTACACAGACATGCACAGGCATGCCTAGGAATTTGGCTTGCCTGCAGTTTATCTGTCCCAATTAAAGGCAGATGCAGCCTTTTGCTTCCATGGACATTTATGAACTGGCAGATGTGCTAGCAGGGAGAGAGCTAACACACAGCAACTGGTCCTGATCTAATCACACACATTCTTACAGTGCTGCTTGGCTCCAGCTTGCACAACTGCACGAATATTTTCAGTGTTCCTTCCTACCTCCTTGGACAAGACGCGGCGCAGGAATCACCCAAGTTTGGGTAATCACACAGTTTATGCCACTTCTCCCCAGTCTGTGGCAAAAGAGGGGAATTACAGGGTGCACGAAGTGGCTTAGGCTCCAATTCTGCTTTGCAGATGAGAAGGAGCTTCCCTGCAGTACCTGCAAACATACTGGGAATGCTGGTGAGCGGCTCAGAAAGCCCAGCAGGTACTGACATCTGCCTCTTGCTCAAATATCCAAGGAGTTCACTGGAGCTGAACACCACCATTCCCATGCTGGGGATACGCTGCTGATGAGCACTTCAGGTGCCTGGTGAAGCTGCCCTGGCTGCAGCTTTGAGGGAATGGGGACAGCAGGAGATAGTGAGGCCTGAACAACTCCCCTGCAGCCCTGGTGTCACCCATAAGCCCAGTTCGACCCAGACACACGTCAGAGGTCAAACACTGTCACAAGTGCAGCTCCTCTCACCAGTGCTTGCTCCTTGTACAGCAGCTGTGCACAGAAAGCTCCGCTTCCAGAGGCAAACACGCGGCTCGTGGATCCAGCCCTGCTGGATGTGAGCCAACACAAACCCCTCCAGGCAGACCTGGCAGACAGGCAGAATGTCTCAAGGTAAGCTCAGTGCAGTTTTTGCTCCTGTGCTCATAAATACCCCTTGCTAATGCTAATTTCTCTATGAGTTACGTGTTACCAAGAGTTTCGAGAAGTGTCACAGTGCTTCCCACCACTGCAGAGCATCTGCAGGACCAGAGATGGTCTTTTCCATCCTCCCCAGCCCTTATTTTTCTTAACAATGACAATTTACACCACTACCCACCACCTTTCTTCAGATTCTTTCCTTACCTTTGTTATTCTTGTTTCATGTTATGTTTATCTGTACGTGTTTTTTACCTTTGAGCCTTCCCTTCCCCACCTCCCTATTTCCTAGTTTACAATATTGTAAATCTGCATGGTTTAAAAGCTGATGAGGTGGTAGGGGCTGACTGGGAACAGGACCTCCTGATGTCAGCGGTTACCAGGCTTTTCCTATATTTAGGAAAAGATGTAACCATGGAACTATGTGAGGTGACAGTCAGCAAACCTACAGCTCTGCTGTGAAATATGTGGCACAGACGTAAGCACCCGCCTGTGACTGAGTCTCCCACCCATTGCCCTGCGCAGGAGAACTTGCTGGAGACAGCAAAACTCTTCCATTTTTTAATGATTCATGCAAATACAGCCACTGACTTCAGGGGAGAGAGTGTGAGGCTTGAATCTGGGGAGGCTGGTAGTCACTGTGCGGTTTCTAGATAAAAATAAACACATTTCCCAACACTGAAAAAGGATCGTCCAGAAGAGGTGAGTGGTCCACTCCACCCAGCTTTTCATTCCCGTGTTTGCAGCTTCTTTTGGAGATGCTATTTTCCATTTTTTTCTATTTCTTTTAGATTAGAGACCAGTTGCACTTGGTGAACTAGCATTGGATAAAAAGGCAGGGGGAAAACGAAGATGAACAAGGAGAGGGACAGCCATGATCCTGAAGTCCTGAGCATTTTGACATTGGGTTTTCCCTTGCTAAGCTAAAACTTGGAGAACCAGCGCTGCAGGTTAATCCCTTCAAATACACAAAAGACCCTAATGCACCCATTTAATCTTACAGCTTTGCACAAAAGGGGTTTTACTGCAGGGAGGATAATTGTGGGTAAGGAGGAGGTCAGCGTGGATGATGTGACTAAGTTGTAAACACACCTGATTGAGGCAGTTTATCTTCTTGCTTTAAGTGCACCAAACATTATTTTTCCCTTGGATTCCTTTGTCCAACACCTCCCTGGTTCAGCAGGATGTGAGCCCACATCCCCCAGGCCAACAGAGCACCATCACCCATGGCAAGTGCACCCTTGAGATGTTTCTGCAGCTTCAAAGGTGGGTGAGCAGCAGCAGGTGTAAGGATACCCAAGCCCCACGTGCCAGGCCTCCCAGGGTGTCATCCCATCCAGCTCCTTCCTGTCCTGCAGTGAAGATGGATGTTGCTCAGTACACAGCCCTCAGTGGCTTGGGGAAGCTCTCCTGGTGACATCAACTCTCCAACTGATGCATGAGCAGAGGGTCTGTGCCCTGGAGCTCCTCACATAAATCACCACAGCTCTGCTGAGTCCAGGTGTCCTGGGGCCTGGCCCCAAACACTGGGATTGTACAATTTCTTCTGACTGTCTTGGAATGATTTGTGCCTTTTGAAGATGCAGGAGTGACTCCATCCCGAGCCAGGGCCAGTGACCTGTTGCCAAGGTTGGTACGTGATAAATGACAGCCAGGAGCCAAGAGCGCCTGCTTTGACTCTCAGATGTGCCTTCAGTAAACAAGGGGTGGAGGCAAAAACACATTTTGCTATTTTACTCTTGCTATTAACTTTTCAGTTTGAATTTCCAGCACTTGTTACAGCCTTTTTTTGAGATTATTTTCCACCCCAGGAAGAGGCAGATGTGGTGCTTTCACAGGCTGCTTGTGCTTTGTGCTTGCTTTGCCCTGCACAGGTTGGCACCTTGCTCAGCTGGACCATCAGTGGGTACAACCAGAACACCCATTCCAGCAGAGGATTTTATTTAGTTTTAGTCTTCTTTAGGACTACAGGCCTTCACTGAGAGGAATGAAGGATGCATTGCCAGGCAGAGGTGGGCATTCAGGCAACACAGTTTGATGGGAGAGCTGAAAAAAAAAGTGTGACCCTGCATTTGCCCATTCGGGAGCACAGAAAACTGTCCATAAAGGACTTTGGGAAGAGAAGGAGGTAGCAGGCAGCTGCCTCCTTCTACCCCTACAGGCACTAGCCCCTCCTGAGCTGATATTATTCTCTAAGAAATAGCCTATAAAAGATTAAATTCCAGCTATCTGTTTCTATTTGTATTCCTCCTGTGTAGTCCTTTGAAGCATATTTTAACTCTCCCTGTTCCCCAACCTCATTTCAGCTGGTGGTGCTGGAAGGTATTTAAAGTTACAGCCATAATCCCATGGGTCACCATGAAAGAAATTAGAAAAAAAAAAAAAAAAAAAGGCAGGAAGAAACCCAGAAAGAAACCCCAGGTCTGTCTGATGCACAGCAATGCTTATATTTCAATTACAGAGAGCGAGGGGCCAGACTCAACAGAGTCTGAGACAGGGAAAGGAAGAATTATGTTGGAAAACCAGACACTGAATCCATAAAAGAGCAACTGGCTGTAAACAGCTAATCCAGGTAACGCAGTGGGCAGGTGGTGACCACGCTTTCCGCCAGAATTGAGCACCCTCCACCCGATTTACACGGCCTGAGGGTCTGACCTGCAGCTGTGCTGCTCCCGCAGGGCAGGAGTGACCCCCGGGTCCCTGGGTGATGGCATTAAAAAAGCGCCACACTGAAAATCAAACTGCTCCGCTTGCACAGAGCTGACGTGGGGCAGGCAGCTCCCAACACCATTTCCCTGCTCCTTCGTGCCTCGAGACGTGGGCAGCGGGGCATTTCTGTCCTACCCGCCGGTGCCTGCCTCCTGCACACAGCATTCATGGCAGGTCTGCTCCTGCTGCTGCCAAAGCTCGCACACACGGGGCCAGGCAGAGCCTCCTCAGCTGAGCAGCCCCAGCCCGGGCAGGGAGGGATGAAGGAGCTCGCTGTGCTTCCAGCCCGGGCACAGCCCCTCCGATAAGCGAGCCCGCCTGCGCCGCGTCCCAGCCTGACCTGGGCAGGGCTCCCCTCACAAATACAGGCTCTTGTGGGATTTCGTGAATGAGGCTGGGCAGGGATCTGTGCGTCGGAGGTGACACGGTACAGCTGCCTTCCCCGGGGAGGCTGGGGCTGAGATAAACAGCCCGACTGGCTCCTCGAGGCCGCTTCTCCGATTACCCAATATTTTCCTCCGGGCTCTGTTCTCCACGTCTCATAAACCCCCTCGCTGCTTGGCCCCTGGGCAGCCATGGGGGCTGTGAACACCCATCCGGGCGATGCATCCTGTTCCCGGGCTAACAAGGGAGTGTTTCAAAGAAACTCTGAGCAGGGCGATGCCAAGCCAGAAACCTTGCGGAGGATGTTGCAAGTCGGGCTTTGAAGGCAGGGTTTGTTTAGGGACGTCAGGTTTCAGCTGGATCCACTGATACCGGACATGCCAACGAGAAATCCCAAGTACCAGGCAAAATTGAGTAAGATTTTCAGGATTTGGGTACCTTTAGCTGAGCAGCACGTAAACATCCTGCCCTCTCCTCAGCAGGAAGGAGAGGAGAAATCACTCTGCCTTGGGGGGCTCTGTCTGGGTTAAATCAGAGCTCTCAGACTTCCCCAACAAGCACAGCCATCAGCACCCCTTCCTTCCCCGTGCACCCAGCAATCACAAACCAGGGCAGCAGAAAGCCAGCAGAGGCTCAGCATAGATTGTGTGTGTTTGAAGAGTGAAGACCTGAGACTAGAGCCGAGCTATGTCAGGTTCCACTGTGTTCCTACAGAGATGTCAGTCAGGCTTATTGAAGTCACCGGGAGAGCTGTAAACACACAGTGCTGCTTCATCTTGATAAAGGAATAAAATAGTCAGAAATCCTGCTTGACAACAAGGACAGCCAGAGAATGGGATATGGGCTTCTGAATTCTGAAATTGTGGCTTGGATCTGATCCTATTATGAAGAGGGTTTCAAAAGGGTTTTGATTCTCTCTGTTCCTGCCTGCCTCTGGCCGTGCTTTTCCAACAGGGGATGGGACCAGTCTTTGTCCAGAAGCCACTCCAAGTGGGGGATGCTTTGTTTCTGGCTTGCTGCTCTCACTCAGGTCACATCACAAGTCCTGGAAGCTGTATGAAACAGCTTGGTGCTTTTAGGAGATGCAGCAGAAGCAGCCAGGCTTTTATCTTCCAGAGCCTCCAAATGGCTGGATCTGTATTTTATTTCAGTGATCTCTCAATTGCTGGTAATTACACAGAGCAGGAGAATGGACCCATTTGGATAACTCGTGCTTGGTCAAAGCCTATATTTAACCTCAATTCCTGTCTCCCTTTCCAACAGTCCATGATAAAGCTTATTTTCCAGCCGGCACCTGAACACCCAAAGGTCCTCAAGAAATCAACATTAGAGCTGGAAATGATCCAAGTCACTGTGCCTGCCAGGAGCTGAGACCAGCACCTCTAATCGCTGTGATCTCCCTTTACCCACCACTGAATCAGCAGCTCTAGGAGTGGAAGCAGAGCTCCTGCACCAGCTCTGCCTGTGAACTGTGTCAGCTGCTCGTGGTCTCTCCAAACAGTTCCATTTCATCCCATCACTATCCATCTGCAGCTGTATTCCCCAAGCCACTCTTTGGGAGCTTGATGACCTTATAAAGCATGATTGGGTTTTGTTTAAAGAAACAAAACCAGCTGCCTGCAGGGTGCTTTGATCCTAAACAGTATTTTTAAGTGCTGGGGCTGGGTGAAGCTATGAAATGATCTGCTGGTGGGTCAAATCTCTTTTTGCAGAGACCCTCTATGTCAAACAGCACACCTGATTTTCTTGCTCAGTGTCAAATATTTGCTGTCTGTCTGAGTAGAAAGGATATTTCCCAGCAAGCCCAGATATCTGTCTTTGCAGCGGGGCATCCTTTCACTGCTGCCTATTCTCCCTAACACGTGTACACACATTCAGTTGTGCAGAGGAGCCAGACACAAAGCCAAGGTGAAAAAGCCGTAATCAAAGTTGCACACAAAGCAAAAAATGCCCCCAAATGCCATTAACTTCCAGGAAACAGCAAACCTTGAGAGTCCAAATCACCCTTGGTGAGAGCAAGCCCAGCTCCATTAAGTTCAACAGACTCTGTTACACTTCACTGCAGTAAGCCTTTTGGGGTTTATTTGAGGTTAACTGCCCAAATCCCTGGCTTGCAGAGCTCTTTATGTCCAAGATAACAAATGCAAAGGCAAATAGGAGCTAAGAAAGCAGCTGTGCCAGCGCCTGGTTCCCTGCTCTGGCTGCCTGTGTTTGCTGACAGCACAACTATGCAAAGCATTTGGCTCCACACACAGCGTGGCCATCCTGCTTTTATTCCAGAAGTCCCAGGAGTGGCCCATTTCTCTTCTGTTTGCTCTTGGGGGCATTGCATAGCAGCCAGGTGGGGATACCCACAGAGAGCAAACAAGCCTTATCAGCACTTTTCCTTGATTATTGACAAGGAGAGTGAATTATAAACAGGGCCTGGCCACCCCGGGCATAAAAGCTGGGCTTTGTCTGCACCTGGAGGATGCTGCAGTGGGAAAAGCCAGGCACTGGTCAAGCTGGGATAAAAGCTTATGCTGCAAGAGGCCAGAGCTGTTGGTGCCATAGAACTGCCCCATAGGATGGATGCTCCAGAGCAAGGAGAGTGGAACAACTGGCCATGTCACCATGGTGGAGTTTTACATCACTGCCCAGCTCAGTAAGTGCAGGCACAGTAAATGCAGATGCAGATCAGCATCAGGCAAATGTCTCAGTGCCTGGCACCCCACACCACCTCTGCATCCTGCTGTTTTCTCACGCACGAGCAAGTCTGGTCTCTATTTGCAAGTGCAGCAATTAAACTCATGTTCAAGTGTCTGTGTGAGCCAGAACTTAGAACTATGAGCCTCCCAGTGAAACATCAAACCAGTCTCTCTTTAACACATACTTATCTCAGATAAAAATGGACAGATGAGGTGGGGGGAAGAAGAAGGAAATTGCCTTAAGGACTAGGAGCTGGAAAAAATGGATTTTATTAGTCGTGCCCCCAGGGTTCAGCAATAAAGCAGCTCTGGTCTCAAAAGAATACACGTGTTGGGTGCAAACTGTTGGGAAGCAGAAATGGGGTGTGGGTCAGAGAAGAATGTCAGCACGCATGGGATCTGATCAGTTTGTATCTCTATGGGACAGCTTCTCCTGGGCTGGCACTCAGGCATCCCCTGCCTCCTGGGAATTCTGCTCCCCATACCAGCCACCAGTATCCCCAGCCCCAGAGTTGGTCAGTGCAGGAATACCATGTGAGCAACTGCTCGCATGTCCTGTCTCATATTTTCATTTTCAAAGATGCAAATTTCCATCCCACTGTCCCCACGCCCGCCCTGGGTAACCCCAGACCTTCACTTTCACCCAGCAATTCCACACCACAGGCTGTGATTTCACATCAAAGAGGAAGCTGGGAACGTGGTGACTGCTCCCAGGGACCAGGATGGGAATTAACTGGAGAGAGTCCATCAGGGATCAGCGACAAGAGAGAGAAGACACTATTTATGTGGAAAGAGTGAAAGAATGAGGATTGTTTAGTCTAGAAGATGGATGATTGTGACCTTCAGATTCTCTCAGGACAGAGGAATGGATTCATCCTTTCCCAGAGGTTGTGGTGGATAGTAGAAGTAGTAAGAGGCTTAAGTTGCACCAAGGATGACTTTGGTTATATATTAAGCAATACTTTCATGCTTTCCTATGCTTGCTCTCCAGACTTACCTGTGGAGTCTTCCTCCCCGGATTTTCAAGAATGAGATTCATTAATTGGTTGTTTTCCACCAAGTAGGGCCTAAGTCTCCCCATTTTTTTTTTGTTTTTTACAATTAATAGCACCAGTGCAACTGTCACTTACCAACCTGGTTGTTGTTATGGAAAGAGTCCCCATGTGGAAAGGGGTTTGGGAATCAGAGCCCATTAATATCTTGGGGAAAAACAGGGTCCCTTATGAGAAGAAAATGCTCCCAATTCCCAGATGCCTCAGGGCAGATGCTGCAGTGCCTCTCCCAAAGACAGAGCACAAAGCTGCAACTGGGATAAGGGCTCAAGCACCATTCCTTGTCCTACAGGAACATCAGCATCTCCCTGGGCTCCTGCAGAGCTCCAGGGAGGATCTGAGCAGTGGTGCTTGTACCTGGTATTGCCAGCATTTTTCAGCTGTCTCTCTGGTTTGGGATCACCTGCCTTCATTGCCCTTGAAGCCTCTTACAGCTATTTACACTTCCAAGAGAACCAAACTACCAACAGGTGCTGGCAGCAGCTCAGTCTTTCCGGGATGAGGCAGTGAGCACCACCCCATTTACTCACTCCAAATAAACTCTCCTTCACTGTAATTCCCAGAACCATGTGGGGATACAGAGCCACGCTTGCTGGTCTTGCACCCCCCAAATTGCCTGAGTGATTAAAGTTAGCCAAGGGTCCTACTGAAATTTTTTTTTGTCTGGTGAAAAGCCATCACCACCTTATATATCAATTTATGATCACATCTGCACCCCATATGTCATACTAGCCTTTCCTGGGACTCTGAGGATGCTGCCACCTCTTCCTCCTCTCCTAGGAGGCAAGGTCTAGTGGCTTGGGATAGCTTTTTCTCTTGGCAAAGAGATTTTCCACCCCCTGCCAAACCAGACACCCTCATTTCCTGCTCCTCCCGTTTTAACCACAGGTCACAACAGCTGATGAACACAAATCCTGTCCAAGTCCCTGAGGCCTGGGAAGAGATCTGTTATAGCAGGGACTATATAAAACTAGATCCTGATGGGAAACCCTGAAAAGATAAAGCTTTTGCAAGGTAAGCTCCTATTTAAGTATAAAACAGAGGAGTTGATCACCCATTATTCCCCCGTGGCACCCAGCTCTAACCCAGGCTGCAGCCCACCCCAGGCCATGGCACTGGTTACTCATGGTCTTCAGAGGCCCTAGAAGCCACAAACCAACATTTTTCTGATTTGGGGCTGGTTTCTTGAGCCCTGGACACAGAGGGAAGAACTTAATGAGTTGTCTTGGGGTGACGTTATGATGTGTATCCCATATCGCTGCCTATGCCCAAAATTAATTTTTGTGCCTTTCTGTGCCTCTAAACTGAGCCTGAGAGGGGGAAGGAAAAAACTGAGCAAAACTTTTTCAGGGCAGTTTGCAGCTTGTTCAAGGTCACACAGAGATAGCAGGTTTTTTTTTCAGCTGCGGGAGGAGAGCGAGGAAGCACCCGGCTTGCTGCTTTCCAGTCAGCTTTTGACCAGTTGTTTCAGCTTCTTGTTCTCCGGAGAGAGAGAGACTGAGAGCTGGACTTTGTTTTTCCTTCTCTGGAATTCCGGATTTTCTCCCTTTTATACTGGACTGTTTTTTTTCAACCTCAGAGCACATCGGGAGGACTTTCCACCGGGCACAGAGGGCCTGGCCCTGGCCCAAGCCCCAGCGCCGAGGAGACCAAAGGGAGGACTCTTAACACTTTCCCAGGTTTTTTTTTCCTCCACAGTGAAACATTTTATTATTTAGCCTTATTTTCCTTTTCCCGTGTGTTTGGTAAATAAATAGTTTTATCTTCTTCACTTTCCTTCGAGGAAAATTTATTTTTTCCCGAACCTGGGGGGGGGAAGGGGTAGCTGTGCCTTCTCTCAGAGGATATATTTCTAAATTTGGCCAAACCGGAACAAATTTAGTGGCGCCCAACGTGGGGCTCGAAGGAAAGTGAAAAAACGGTGCTAATTACATTTTGGTTTGAATTTGCTTATTCTGTGTTGGGGTAAAGTAATCACCATGGTGGTTGAGTTCATAATGTCTCTCTGGCTTGATGTACTCATGTCTTTTTGGTCCTTAGGCTTCATTGAGGTACTGGTTTTTTTTTGGTCCCTAGGGTTGTTTGCCTATCCACAACTTGCTCAAATCTTGTCCCTGATATGTAAATTTTACAGAGCAGGGAGACGAATCAGGATTTCTATCTTGCTGTGCTCGGTAATAATGATTTATAAGAAGTTGACAGAGGTACGGGCAGCTGTTCGGAGTGTGTATGATAAGTGGTTTCTCCGTCCTAACCCCAGTCCTAGCTTCAGTAGCCTGTTTTGGGAATTTATTAGTAATTGCACCCAGATTGTTAGAGGAGGAGGAGACGAGGTTTCCCTTCCCTTTAAATTTGATAAGTTATCTTTTGAGAATGTTCAGTTTCCCCTGGATGTTAAAGACATCATCTTCGTGGTATTGTATCTCCTAAGCTTCCTCCATATGTCTCGCAGCTTGTCTAGAATGAGAGCTCAGATTTCCAGGGTGACTGCTGAGACACCTGACCCAGAGGTGGAACATCCTGAGTGGTGTGGGGAATGGGAGGATATGGGCCAAATCTTGAAGAAATTCTCTGACCCAATGGTTTGCAAGTTTCCCCCTGAACAAGTTCAGAAACCAGCTGAGGTGGCGAAATATCTGAAAGAGAAATATAATGACAATTCCAATGAGAACAAGCTCCTTGCAATATGTTGGGCTTTGGCATATGCCTATCGCACACTGCAGCATGTAATGGTAGAGAGACAGGAAGATAAATCAGCAAAGCCTGCAGATACCCCAGTCACTCAGGCTGCAGATAAACCAGACAGCAAGCCCAAACCAGATGGAGAGTCTAAGCCACTGACAGTGGCTCCTGTTACAAGGAAAAAGCACATAACCAAAACTGATCGCCCAGTGAAAGATGAGGATAATGGAGGGGAAGGGACCTCAAAAGATGCAGGGGAAGGAACCTCAAAACCACCATCTGACTCAGGCACAGAAACCATTACTGAGTCCATGTCCATAAAGGACCTTCACAGCCTAAGAAAGGATTACACCCGACGGTCCGACGAATCCATAATAAGTTGGATGGTCCGTATTTGGGATGCGGCAGGTGATGATGTGATGCTGGACGGTGCTGAAGCGAGGCATTTGGGATCCCTGTCACATGATCCAGTGATCGACCAAGCGATGAAAAGGGGGGCTGATTCTACCAGTGTCTGGAGACGAGTTTTAACAGGCGTGGCTGAAAGATATATGTGTGGAGATGATCTCTACATGCAGCAAACCCCATGGAAGACCATAGAGCAAGGGATCCAACGCCTGAGAGAACTAGGGGTGGTAGAGGTTGTCTTTGCAAATGACCCAGGATTGAGGAGTCCAGACCGGGCCAGAGTTATTCCATACATGTGGCGAAAACTCATACACCTTGGGCCACCAGAATACGCTTCTGCTTTAGCAATAATGAAACCGGACTACGGTGCAAATGAGACTGTGAAGGATATGGCAGTGAAGCTCCGAGCATATGCAGACTCTGTGCATGGCCCAACACATGCAAGAATCGCAGCTGTGGAAACACGTATGCAGAAAATGGAAGATAAGATGGAGAAGAATCACCAGGAGATTAAAGAGTGCCTTCTCCGCGGACGTTCCCCAGAGAGAAGGCACATCCCACGAAGTGAGCTGTGGAATTTCCTGTGTGACAGTGGGGAAAACATGAGGAAGTGGGGTGGACAACCCACTTCTGCTCTGGCAGCACGAGTGAGTGAATTGAAGGAGCGCAAGTCTCAGAAAGGAGGATCTACCAAAAAGGAAGTAGCTCCAGTTGCCTGTAGCCAAACTGCTGGAAATGATGGAAAAGACGATGGCATGTCCAATTCCCATGAAGGAACCTCTAAGATACAGGCCCAGGGAAAGAAGGATAACCAGGCATAGAGGGGCCCTGCCTCTAGCCAGGTAGAGGTCAGGGAAAACCGCGTTTTTTGGACTGTGTGGATTCGTTGGCCTGGTACATCAGAACCACAAAAATATGATGCCTTGGTTGACACTGGTGCGCAGTGTACAATAATTCCATCGCAGCATGTGGGGGTAGAATCTGTTTCTATTTCTGGTGTAACGGGTGGATCACAAAATTTGACCTTGGTGGAAGCTGAGGTGAGCCTGACTGGAACTGAGTGGAAGAAGCATCTCATTGTGACTGGCCCAGAGGCCCCGTGCATTTTGGGCATAGACTTCCTCCGGAACGGGTATTTTAGAGACCCAAAGGGACTCAAGTGGGCTTTTGGAATAGCTGCTGTGGAGACAGAGGGCAGTAAGCAATTGAACACTTTGCCTGGGCTATCAGAAAACCCGTCTGCAGTCGGCCTTCTGAAGGTGGAAGAACAAAAAGTACCAATTGCTACCTCGACAGTGCATCGCCGACAGTACCGGACAACTCGAGATGCTGTGATTCCCATCCACAAGATGATCCGTGAGCTGGAGAGCCAAGGGGTGGTCAGCAAGACCCACTCACCCTTCAATAGTCCCATTTGGCCTGTGCGCAAATCTGAAGGAGAATGGAGATTGACTGTGGACTATCGTGCCTTGAATGAAGTGACTCCACCACTGAGCGCTGCTGTGCCGGACATGTTGGAGCTCCAGTATGAGCTAGAGTCCAAAGCAGCGAAGTGGTATGCTACTATTGACATTGCCAATGCATTTTTCTCCATTCCTCTGGCAGCAGAGTGCAGGCCTCAGTTTGCTTTCACCTGGAGGGGTGTGCAGTATACCTGGAACCGACTGCCCCAGGGGTGGAAGCACAGTCCCACCATCTGCCATGGACTAATCCAGATTGCACTAGAAAAGGGTGAGGCTCCAGAACATTTGCAGTACATTGATGACATCATTGTGTGGGGGAACACTGCAGCAGAAGTGTTTGATAAAGGAGAGAAAGTTATCCGGATTCTCCTGGAAGCTGGTTTCGCCATCAAGAAGAGCAAAGTCAAGGGACCTGCCCGAGAGATCCAGTTCCTGGGAGTGAAGTGGCAAGATGGACGGCGTCAGATTCCCGCTGAGGTCATCAATAAGATCACTGCAATGTCTCCACCAACCAACAAGAAGGAAACACAAGCTTTCCTAGGTGCCATAGGCTTTTGGAGGATGCACATTCCTGAGTACAGCCAGATTGTGAGCCCTCTCTACCTGGTTACCCGCAAGAAGAACGATTTCCATTGGGGCCCCGAACAGCAACAAGCTTTTGCCCAAATCAAGCAGGAAATCGCTCACGCCGTAGCCCTTGGCCCAGTCAGGACAGGACCCGAAGTGAAGAACGTGCTCTACTCTGCAGCCGGGAACAATGGTCTGTCCTGGAGCCTCTGGCAGAAGGTGCCTGGTGAGACTCGAGGTCGACCACTGGGATTTTGGAGCCGAAACTACAGAGGGTCTGAAGCCAACTACACTCCAACAGAGAAGGAAATCTTGGCAGCCTATGAAGGAATCAAAGCTGCCTCAGAGGTAATTGGCACTGAGGCACAACTCCTCCTGGCACCCCGACTACCAGTGCTGGGGTGGATGTTCAAAGCAGAGGTTCCCTCTACCCACCACGCCACCAATGCCACATGGAGCAAATGGATTGCTCTCATCACACAGCGCGCCTGTATCGGAAAATTGAATCGCCCTGGGATTTTGGAAATAATCACAAACTGGCCAGAAGGTGAAAACTTTGGTCTCGCTGATGAAGAAGAACAAGTGACACGCGCTGAAGAAGCTCCACCGTACAACCAACTGCCATCAGAAGACACACGCTACGCTCTTTTCACCGACGGTTCTTGTCGCATCGTAGGGATGAAACGAAAGTGGAAAGCAGCCGTATGGAGTCCCACACGACGGGTTGCCGAAGCTACTGAAGGAGAAGGTGGATCAAGCCAACTCGCTGAACTCAAAGCTGTTCAACTAGCCCTGGACATTGCTGAAAGGGAGAAGTGGCCAAAGCTCTACCTCTACACTGATTCATGGATGGTAGCCAATGCTCTGTGGGGATGGTTAGAAAAGTGGGAAAAAGCTAATTGGCAACGTAGGGGAAAACCAATCTGGGCTGCTGAAGAGTGGAAAAACATTGCTGCCCGAGTAAGAAAGCTGGTTGTGAAAGTCCGCCATGTAGATGCTCATGTCCCCAAGAGTAGGGCTAATGAAGAACACCAAAACAACAGGCAGGTAGATCAGGCTGCAAAGATAGAAGTGTCACAGGTAGACTTGGACTGGAAACACAAGGGAGAGTTGTTCCTAGCTCGATGGGCCCATGATGCCTCAGGCCATCAGGGCAGAGATGCCACCTATAAGTGGGCACGAGATCGAGGGGTGGATCTGACCATGGACAGTATCTCCCAGGTGATCCATGACTGTGAGACATGCGCTGCGATCAAGCAGGCCAAGCGGGTGAAGCCCCTGTGGTATGGTGGGCGGTGGTCCAAATATAAGTATGGGGAGGCCTGGCAGATTGATTACATCACACTGCCTCAAACCCGCCAAGGCAAGCGCTATGTGCTCACAATGGTAGAAGCCACCACAGGATGGCTGGAGACCTACCCTGTGCCTCACGCTACGGCCCGGAACACCATCCTGGGCCTCGAAAAGCAAGTCCTTTGGAGGCATGGTACCCCTGAGAGAATTGAATCTGACAATGGGACTCATTTTAAGAACAGCCTTATTAACACCTGGGCTAGAGAACATGGCATTGAGTGGGTGTACCACATCCCATACCATGCACCAGCTGCAGGCAAAGTGGAACGGTGCAATGGATTGTTGAAAACCACTTTGAAGGCACTAGGTGGGGGAACTTTCAAAAATTGGGAATAGCATCTAGCAAAGGCCACCTGGTTAGTTAACACCCGAGGTTCCACCAATAGAGCTGGTCCAGCCCAATCTGAATCCCTGAATACAACAGATGGAGATAAGGTCCCAGTAGTGCATGTCAGAGGTCTGTTAGGAAAGCCTGTGTGGATAAATTCTGCCTCGAGTGCAGACAAACCCACCCGTGGGGTGGTCTTTGCTCAGGGACCTGGTTGCACATGGTGGGTAATGCAGAAAGACGGAACAACACATTGTGTACCACAGGGAGATCTGATTGTTGTGTGAAATGCTTGTATACCCCTGCTTGCTGATTGTCACTGTCACTGTTCGTATATAGCTGTGTATATATATATATGTATTAATGTGTGTGTAGAATTAGAATATCTTAGTTTGGGCATTGAGCCAACAATATGGGATAAGGGGTGGAATGTCTTGGGGTGACGTTATGATGTGTATCCCATATCGCTGCCTATGCCCAAAATTAATTTTTGTGCCTTTCTGTGCCTCTAAACTGAGCCTGAGAGGGGGAAGGAAAAAACTGAGCAAAACTTTTTCAGGGCAGTTTGCAGCTTGTTCAAGGTCACACAGAGATAGCAGGTTTTTTTTTCAGCTGCGGGAGGAGAGCGAGGAAGCACCCGGCTTGCTGCTTTCCAGTCAGCTTTTGACCAGTTGTTTCAGCTTCTTGTTCTCCGGAGAGAGAGAGACTGAGAGCTGGACTTTGTTTTTCCTTCTCTGGAATTCCGGATTTTCTCCCTTTTATACTGGACTGTTTTTTTTCAACCTCAGAGCACATCGGGAGGACTTTCCACCGGGCACAGAGGGCCTGGCCCTGGCCCAAGCCCCAGCGCCGAGGAGACCAAAGGGAGGACTCTTAACACTTTCCCAGGTTTTTTTTTCCTCCACAGTGAAACATTTTATTATTTAGCCTTATTTTCCTTTTCCCGTGTGTTTGGTAAATAAATAGTTTTATCTTCTTCACTTTCCTTCGAGGAAAATTTATTTTTTCCCGAACCTGGGGGGGGGAAGGGGTAGCTGTGCCTTCTCTCAGAGGATATATTTCTAAATTTGGCCAAACCGGAACATGAGTGCTGCCCTTGTGCCTCAACAGGAGATGTGCTATCTGAGGACTGCACAGGGACAGAGGAATCTCTGTCCTCATCTGGGACAGAGGAGTTCCCAAGGGATGCTCTCATGGAGGGAAGGCAGCTGGGGAGATGGTGGAAAGGGAAGGAGGCAGGGGGGAGGGCAGAACAATAGTTATTTATCTTGATTTGAAAACCCAAAATTTCTAGTTTGTTTATCCTGTGCTCTGGGGAGGGAGCACAGATTCCCAGAAAAAGTGTCTGGGAAAAAGAGGCTCCCATGTCCTTCAACTGTTCAAAGAATAGGACTACAGTGTTTACTTGAATTTAAAAAAGCCAAACAAAAGGCCAAGCATCAGCCCCTGTCCTCATCCACACATGGGTGCTGGCACTGCTTGTCTGGATCACAGAATCACAGATGAGTTTGGGTTGGAAGGACCTTAAAGCTCATCTGATTCCAAACCCTGCCATGGGCAGGGACACCTTGACTATCCCAGGCTGCTCTAAGCCCTGTCCAGCCTGGCCTTGGACACTTCCAGGGATGCAGGGGCAGCCACAGCTTCTCTGGGCACCCTGTGCCAGGGCCTCACCCCCTGACAATAAATTCTTCTCCAAGTCTCCCCTGGTGCCAGAGCAGGTCTGGGTCCCTCCGTCTTTTATTCACCGCCATAAGATTTTGGAGGGAGGATGGAAACAAATGAACAAGTACCTTAACTGATAATCTCAGTGGTTCAGTTCACATAAATCCACAATTTCAGTGTTAAAGAGGGAATTTCTCCTCAGCCACTCAATCACTTCCATGCATCCTTTCCCTTTTCAGAGCAGCTCGCCCTGGTCCCAGGCTGACAGCCTGTCTCAGGAGCTGCCCACACTCTGAAGGTGTGAGACACACCAGGTGGTGAAAGCAAGATGGAGGTGGTGAAAGGGAGAAGTCTATTAGCAGAAATCACACAAATGTTAGAATAAGATGTACCAAAAGGCACTGCATGTGTTTGTACTAACTACCAATAACTCGGAGTGCAGAGCAGCCACCAGCCCAACACCTCCTGCTGTTAGACCCATCACAGGATCCAGAGACAGCAGAATTAAATTGATTGCATTTTTCCTAGATAGGTTTCAGCCAAAGCAACAGCTTAACTCTTTGGTGTCCTGTAGCAGGCACTATGGAATATTATACCTTGTTCTGATGCGTGAGCTAAAAGACAAAGAGCCTTTTTTGGCTTAGACCTTAGACTGGAGAGGTTTGATCTGGCACTGCTTTTCAGTAGGAAAGAGCTCACACTTGGCAGGAAAACACCCTTGAAATCAGACTTATTGAAAGTGAAGAAGGAACCTTGCCTGTCATTCTTCATGAGCTGTTGTCTAGTACATCAAGCTCTCCTGGGGACAGCAGTATTTGGTCAAATTCTGGTTCTCAGCAGCAGCTAAGGGAAGGCAGGGAAATCACACACCAAGAGATACCAAAGGCTATTTTTACCCTGTCTGGGTTTACACCCACACATGTGGTGTTTGTTGGTTTGGTGCATGAGCCAATTCTCAGCTGGTTTGCTGACAAAAGCAAGGAACAACTCATCATTCTGAATGGAAACACCCTGATTTAAGGCCATGAGTGATCTGGTCTCTAAGATCTATTGCAATAATAAAAGTGGGCATTCCTTGCTTTGTGGAGAAAATATATTGACAATGAACTTATTTCAGTGTCATTAATGCCTTTATATATTTGGCCTCATAAAAGGAAGCTATTGAAAGAATTTCTGGAATGTGAAATGCTGTCAAGTAGAAAAGGAACATAGTAAAATTTATCTGGCAGCCATCTCAGAAGAGACTAAACTGGACCAGAGATGCAGACACACAGGCTGGACTGGGGAATGTTGGTGGGTAAAGCCTTGGGTGCTTCCCCTCTGCACCCAACACTGGTCACTTGTGGAGGGAGGATGCTGGGCAAAATGAACCTTTGCTCTGGACCACTTAGAGATGTCCCTGCATTTGGTAAACAATGGTGATCAGGCTGAGCTTCTATTCCCTTCCTCTAAATTTTCCTGTTTCCCTTCTAATAAAGTAACCATTACAGAAACAGCCTTAGGAAACAAACTGCACGGAGCGGCCTCGTCCTGTGTTCCACCAGCAAAAACATGCAACAAAGCACCAGAAAATTCTCTTGCTTTGCAATTCTGTGCATCTTTCAAAAGGTTTCTCCCACTGCAATCAGTCCTTAGGATTGACCCCTTGTGCTTCCCAGCCCATGGAAGTGCTGCAGCAAGCAGGATTTACCCCATGACCTTCCCTTTCTTCCTACCTCTTCTCCCTGATAGACCTACAACTGATTATCTACCTCCAGAAGATCTCTGAGGAAGTGGAAGCTAAAAGCTTCTCCTTTGGTGAATTCTGGAGTTGTTGGCCTTTTTTATGCTGAATTTCTTACCCTCCTCTATCAGAGGCAGTTCACATCCTGCTGACTCGATCCTTCACACACCAGTTCCAGCCAAAGAGACAGCCCTGACCACATCTAACAATGACAGCACAAATTCAAGATTGTGTACATACCCCCCAAGTTTCCATCCAGTGTGATTGATCAAATATTTGCTTTTCTCAAAGCAGATAAGGTTTGTGAACTTACAATCTTCAGCCACAAAGCCTTATCCCCCAATGCTATTTATCTCCAGAGTACAAAGGCCAATTGATTTCTTCCATGACAGCCAGACCCAGGCTCTCAGCTTTCACCCCTGCTGCAGTTCCTGGTTTGAGTCTTTGTTTTGGACTCATTTGGAGAACAAGGGAGAATAATGGGGAGAAGAGGGTCAGTACAGAATAAAAGTGTTTAGAGTTAACCAGTCATCTGAGTACAAAGAAATAATTCAGTCCCTCTCTGTAGTGAGGGACTAATTTAGCCCATGGCTCTTTAAGGCTGTCACACCAATTTCTGGTGCTCTGAGTGGAGCTTGGCACTTGCAAAGGGCAACTCCAGCCTCCTAAATGAGTTAGAGAAACTACCCAGTGGCTAAAGTTACCCAGCCAAGGAGTGAATGCCATCCTGCCAGGTGCTCCACAGACCCTGAGATAGCAAATAAAGTCATGGTGTCTCAGCATTAATTTCTGAACCTTGAACCACGAGGTCGAATTTCCATTTCCAATTGAGAATTGCAAGTGATGTGCTGGTCTGCGAGCCCCAAAGCACAGGAGGGGATAGCTGCAGATACTGGCAGTAATAAGAAAAGCACAGCTTGGCACAGGGTCAAGCTATCACTGCTCCTGAGCTTCCATCCCAGATTTCATATGCAGGCCCACTGGGCCAGGGAGGCTGCTGGAAGAGCGATACCACAAGGATCCGCAGCCTTAGGATGACCCTGAGAAATGGAATCACTTCAGGAAACAGAGTTATGAGACAGAGATCCATTAAAAAATACAGTGGAAAAAATGCATCACTTGGCTTAGTTTTAGTTTTGAAAGTAGGGGAAAAGCCTTACGTTTGAAAAGCCTTAAGTTTCTCTCTCTTGCATTTTGTTCGTCTTAAACCTTTACTACAGAGAGATCTCTTCTGCCCATGAACTTGTGGCTGTTGTCTGAACACATGGAAAGCTGACCCACTGCTGGTGGAGGTCTTCCTTATTCCTCCAATGGGCTTGAGAGCCAGGCCTTTCACTCTGTGTTATGTCTGGCTTTAAAGTGCCAGGAAACTACTGCACAGGTTTCCTTGCTGCCCTTGTAACCCTTTTCACTCTTCAGCTGAACTCCCTAGAAGGGCAGTTGGACAACTGAACTGTGACAAGCTCTTTTCCCTTTTAGCCATTTTGAAACTGTCCTTTCTTGGGCACTATTACTGTGAACAGAAGGGAGACAATAAAGATTAATCCTTCCCAGGAGTGCCACGAGCAGGGGAGTTGTCAGAGGCAGGGCTGGACATGCAGAGTGCTGATTATAAAATCAGGTGGGCTGGAAAAGTTGATAGAAGAAGTTAGAAGGCAGAGGACCATGACCTCCATATTCACTGACAGCTGGGAAAACTCCTCTGGGAAAAGCAGCCTTTTTTGGCACCCTGCAGCTTTGGGGTCCACCTTCAGGTTCGGCACACCCAGAACCTTCCTCTCCTCCCCCATGTACCCCCCGTCTTTCCACCAAGCTTTGGAAAAGACTCCTTTAAATCAGAGATCTAAACCAGGTTTCTCTTGCTTCAGAGAAAGCTGCCAGGGGAGAGAATACACAACTGGAGAGATGCTTTTTGTGTTTGGGGCATGCTGATGAGTCCTGTACCCACAATGTGAACACGTGAGATGTTCCTGAGCAGGTTTTCTGCCAATTTTCCCCACTACATCCGTCCCTAGAGTTACTCATCATTGGAATAACAGCAAGGATGGGTATTGTTGGAAGCTTCAGCCTGGAGGGCCATGGAATAACTTGATCCAAAAGCTCACTAAGACCTGCCTGGCACTGAGGGGCAGACACACCATTTCCTACTCAGCCGACTCAGTTTTTCCTTGTATTCTCTCATTTAATCACAATAGCGTCATCTGCACAGCACAGATACAGGAGAAAAAACACCAAGCAAGAGCTACGTGCTGGAAGGAGAACATGAGAATCAGCCAAGAACAATAGTTTATGATAAAACTCTACTTTTCAGATGCCTTACCCAATTGTTTGAAAAGCATGGGGGAAAAGGAGACCTTGCATTATTTCCCTCCCACAAAATCCCTGAGTTTTGCAAAGGGCACTGAAAATTAGGACTCTAGTTCCTTGGTTAAATCAACACATAGCCAGAGTCAGGAAAAATCCCATTAATTCAGTCTGCATCAGTTCAGAAAGTGCCCCTCAAAGTTTTAGGGTCACTGAACCCTCCTTTAAGGAGCTCTGTACTTTGGGATCCCATTCACATTATCACCATGAAATAACATATCCGGAATCGGGGTTGTTTGCACATGAGCTCCATAGCAGAGATAAATGAAGTGGGAACTGCCCACATCTCTTGCATATGGAAATCTGTGTTTTAAAACAAGAACACCCACACAGCTCATCATCAGGAGATGAGTTTCTTGTTGTTTTGTGGTTGCACTCACAATAGCAACACTGTTCTGTGATAGAGCACTTTCAGCCTCAGGTCTCGTGATTCTCAGGGAACTTTTATTTGCACGTCCAAACCCACTGAAGCCCAACGAGTCATGATCAAATGGATACTGTTTGATTCATACTGGAGTTCTTGGTGATTCATCAGAACTATGCATCAAAGGTGGGGAATAGGAAGCACCTTGGCTTTAGAGGATGCAAGAAGAACCCTGTGTTCAATCCACATTGAACCAGTGACAGGAATAAGTGATGGTTTTCAATCTAACCTCCCTCACCCAGTTTTTCCATTTCACCTCCTCATTTCAAGAGCTTTGTAGGAGCTGTCAAGCCCAGTCCTTATGTGAATTCTGTCAGATACACCTCACACCAAGTCCAAAGGCCTCACAAACACAGAAGCCAGTCATTCCCTGCTTCCCAGGTCAGTGTCATTTCTGGTTCCACTTGGTCCAGGGTGGGACAAGCTGCTTTGATTAGGGACCTGCCAGCACACAGAGCTGGTTGTCACAGCCTCCCACTGCTGGTAGCCTCTACTGGTGTGGGCCCTTGCAGTCTCTGTAGGAATAGAAAGCATTTATCCTTCCTCGTATTTCATAGGGGAAGCAAAATTGAGCAGGTTTACCTAGGAAATTTGTGATAAAGAAGAAAAATTCAATGCAATCTCCCCAGTTTCTGCTATTCCTAAGCCACAGGTAAAGCTTACAGGTACCACATGAGGCCAGGTTCACAGTAAAACAAGATTTTAAGAAGGATTTCATAGGTTATTTCTTCATTTGTGCTTGCAGTAGCACATGAGGAAACACAAGGTCCAAGAGTGTCCTGGAAGGGGGCTCTCCAAGACAACATTATTAGAGCAGATGCACCCTCAGCCTGGCAGATGCTCATGTGCTTTCAGCTGCGCTCAGCCGAGGCCAAGGCGCTCTGTGAAGCCTCGTGGGAATGATACATTTTTCTGGAAGTTGGGCTGAGCTACTAATGTTTGATAACTGGGTTGGACAAAGGGAGAGCAGCCACATCTCCTCCCCAGCCACTGAGTGGGCCAGTTCAGAGCACACAAGGAGAAGGCCCATCCTCATTCCTTGCATCCAGACCCAGCCCTGCCCACAGCCAAGTCCCTCCACAGGAGGAGGAAGGCAGTAATATCACCACTTGCACTTGTCAGCAGCCCTTCACGCTCAGCTTTCCCCAGGGAGCAGCAAAGTGCTGCTTTCAGGAAGCAAAGCACATATTTTCCACGATGATAAACAGGAGAGGTTCTTCCCAGGAAGAGGCTGGAACAATCCCCCAGTACACGCACGCCCCAGACGCAGCTTGAGGGGGTCACGGCTGGCTGGGTCAGTGCTGCCCACCAGGGACAGTGTCAGACCCTGACCATCACACCTGGGACTCCCCGTAAAACTCCTCATGTCCCACACAAGCCACTGGGAAGCTTTCATTAGACACAAGGGGATGGGGAGGGTGTGATGTTCTCACCCTCCTGGCTGGGGAATAAGGGTCTGATCTCACCAGACCAAACTACACAGCAGCAAGCACAGTGGTGAACAGTGTTTCACCTGATCCAAAGCACTGCCGGGACCAAAGGACCGTCACCAGGGCCTGGGGCACAGCAGGGAACACACAGCGTGCTGCCGGGCTGGTGGTGTTAATATTCGCTGCTGGCTCATGGCCTCAGGTGATTTCTCCAGAGCAAAGAGGGTGTGAGGGGGAAGAGGAAGAAGCTGCAGTGAGAACAGGTACTGGTATCTGCTGTGTGGCTCCCAGGACTTGTACAGTCAAGGCTCACAGTCAGAGGTCAAGCCCACGTTGACTCCTGGCAGCACGCACAGCTCTGAGAGAGGACAGAGAGGTCACAACTTCTGCTTGAGTGGCTCGGTACATCTTCCAAGAGACCAGTGAGACAGCAGCAGAAAAACCAGCCCAAACAGACAGCTCTTCAATCGCCTCAAACACTCTTCCATCCCACACACAGAGGTGAGTCAGTGGCCTTTGCACCTCTGGGGCTGTGGAAGCTCTCCAGAACACTTTCAATTGCCTTGACCCTTCTGGCTTTCATGATCCCACACTCAGGCAGCAAAGCCAGCATTAGCATTTCACAGGGTAGGTTTAAAGCCAGGGTGAAGAGATGCTGATATGGCTTGAGCTCCAAGTCAAACAAACTGGAAGCAACTAAACAGAGCAGAGGAGTCTTTTTGTTTTGCATATCAGTTGCCAGCTCTCCTTTACCTGCTAAACCCATCTCAAGCTTGTGGAAAAGTATTTGGGAATGAGCTCATGACAGCAGCTGATGCTGGAGTAACCTCCTCACCTCAAGGGCCAAGCTGCAATCAGCTCCCTTGGGAGCAGAGCGTGCTTGGGGCCAGAAGCAGGAAGGAGGACTCACTCCTGCAGGAAGCTGACCCGGGCAGGATGGGCTGATAGCCACCTATCAGCAAGATTTCCATTGCTAGTAGCTGGCAGAACCTCAAATCTGCTTGGATTGCTGCTTCGCTGCCTCCTCACTATCCCAGACTTCCTCCGGTCCCAGCAACCTCTCAGCGCTCCCCGGCACAGCCCTGCCAGGCACTCGCCCAGGGGCAGCCCCTCACAATCCCATGGCACTAACCCCCCAGGGGCAGCCCCCTCACCAATCCCACCCAAACCCCTCCGGAGGGCTGCACAGCCTGGAGCAAGGGCTGGATCTTTCAGCAGGAGGGAGGACCTCACTCCTTGAGCTCCCTGCAGTCCCACCAAGGCCCACACAAATCACACACAATGATGGCCAGCCACGTTTCACTTCTTCCGGCCTGACAATTCTTAGAGTGTATATGAAAAAAACTACTCCAAAAAAACCCTCAGCAAAAAAAGGCCCAGGGGACATCTGTGCAAGCTCTGTCCAGATGTTTGTCTCACTGGCTGCTGGGGTGGGGTGTATTTGATATTTACATTTAACAAAACATCCAAAGATCTGTGATTACAAAGGGCCAGGGGAGACACGCTAGAAATGGGAAGGAAGGAGTTTTTCCTCTTTGCTGTGGATGGATTTGTCTGACACTTGGGCATAACAAATGCTTCAGAGACTGGCAGCAAGAGAGAAGGGAGCTCTGATTTAGCCCATCACTCACAGCATTACAATCAGATCACGCTTGGTCACAGAGAAAGGAAAAAAACCAAAATAAAACACACCTCCCTAACACACATCACAGAATGAAACATTTTGTCATTTTCTAAAAATAGAAGGTAAGGCCAAGAAAGAACTCCAAAAAGTTCCGCTTCAGAGACAGCGGGAGAAAGAAAGAGGAGACGTTAATCCAGAAAAAGGAAAGATGAATTTTAATATATATTTTTTAGTCTGAACTTAAGGTAAATAGCTCTCCTTGTGTTATATGAGCAAGTTGACTAAGGCTGAAAAAACAAAACCACAAGCAAACCCCAAGACGTCACCCTTGAATACCAGAAATCCTCTTGCTGCAGAACATGAGCTGCAGTCAGGCACTCCTGAGATCCCAGCTATACACAGCCCCACAGAGAGGTGACAAGGACATAGTGAAAGAACTGATGAAAATCTGATGAAGTCACATTGTTTGGAATAAATGTCTGAACTTTCCTAGGCTGCCCAGCTATGTGGTCAGACTGCACACAGGACAAATGCCCAAGAATGGCCCAGACCGGCCAAGGATCAGTCCCTAAAATACCCAGAGCAATCTGGAATCACCAAGGCAGTTGTACCACTTCAGTAAAGGAAACCAACAGATTAATTTTCCCATTTGGATTTATCAGGTTTCTATTCAGTTTGGGTGGAGGGAAGCAGTTTTAATGTTCTGTGATAAAGGAATAATGATGAGGTACTACGAGATGCTGTGACACATGGAATAGGTTTTTATATTCACTCAGCACCAGTCTTCTCTGTTCCAAGTTTGGTGAAGGGATGTGGCAGAGGGCTATATTCCTGCAAGTTTGCTTGTCTGTGCAGCACATCTCACTCACTGCTATTTGATGCCTGAAGTGGCCACCTAAAAACAGAGACTAGACCAGAATAAGGGAATAAAGGCAGGTATTTATTTGAAAGGTCTTCAAAGGTACCCCCTGGGGAGCCAGAGGCTGCTGCCAAGAGGGACCCCAAGATGAGCAACAGGTCACGAGTTCTTCACACTTTTGTAAGTTTGGTTCATTTGCATATCAGGGTTAATTCTCCAATTAAAGCTTCAGTTAATGATGTAATTCCCCTCAGCTTACCCCCCCTTTAGAGGCCTTTTGGTTTATACTTTTGGACCTAGGACAGTCTGGGTGTCCTTGGAGAGCAGGCCTGGAGAGGCTTTGTTACGTCTGCCTGGCATGAGAGAGCAGAAGTGAACAGGCTACAAGGAACTTCAGAGCTACACACCAGGCAGTACAGGATTTGAAAAATAGAAAAGTTAAAAGCTAAGGCATCACTGCTCCCAGGTAATGGAAACTCAATTCTAAGAACAAGCCATGGCACCTGACTGGGGCCATGTGTAGAGAGGACACAGGCCACTGAGGGAAGAGGCAAGAGCCAAGGACAAGGACCCCAAGCTGAGCATTAAATTGTCTTCCCAGAAGGAGGACAGGCACTCCCAGGCAGGCTTGGCTTTTGTTTCTTCCCTGCTTGTCTACCAGGAGAATCTCCATCAAAGAATAAGCTCTTTTTTATCTGAGGACATTTGAAGTGTCCTCTTTTAGCAGTTTGAAATATGCACATAAACTTTTCACCATGAACCGTGCACGGCCCCATCAGCAAGATCCCAGTAATTAATTAGACAAACCATTTATTTAGCCACCAAATCTGACCAAGCAATTGGCAAAAGTTTCAGGCCACGAACTCAGCACCGAAATTCCCAGCCTAGGATAAGAGCACAGCTCCTGGTGAGCAGGGCAGGCAGGGATCCAACCTTCCAGAGAAACAAGGCATCCTTTTGTGAACACAGCCCTCAGGGCTTCTCTTTGTCATCCAAGAGTAATTATTTTGCACATCTCATCCTGGGTGAGCCTGAGGGTTGCATTTCATTACATCCCAGGCACAGGTGTTGTACCAGACTTTAAGGAGAATTTTTGATCCTGAGGGGAGCAAGGAAAACTGGATTATTGAGAGACTGTTAATAAAAATGCACCACTAGAAAGACATAGTAGATAAACAAATATGGCTCCTCTAATTATGCATAGGCAGTAATTAATTCACGTTATTAACTAATTAATGACTCACTTCAAGGATGAGGAAAAATGGTCTGTTTATAGCTAAAAATGATGTTATTGCTGCTTAGAAAACAAAAACAAAACATCAATTGAAGATCAAACAGCTCTGTCAAGTCCTGAATTTGGTTCCAGGAAATCCTGTGTTCTTCTCCCCAAGGAGCAGTGATTCACAGTTGTGTCTTGCTAAAGAGACTGAAGCTGGGTGCTCTCATTTGCTCCACTTTGACAAGTTTTTACTTTTTTTTGGGCCAAATTCGCAGATTCCCAGAGCCAAAATAAGCTGCGGAGTGTGAGACAATAATAAAAATTTGAGATTTATTACAAGGTTAGTAATATTTTAGCACTTTGGAGACCTGGCAAAGAGCCAAGACGGCCTTCTCTTTGCCAAGTATTGTAAGAAACAGAACAAAACAATATGGTGCCTGCCCTGGAACACTCACAGCCCAGCAAGCAGAGAGATGAAAAGTGCTCCAGGTCATGGAAAAACAGTGACTTTCCCAGGAGGCTGTGATGGCATTACACAGTCCCATACACGGGCTCGATGCACCCAAGTTTTGGAGAAATGGAGGGAGATCTTGCAGTCCTGTTGTATTTCTGTCTCCAGTAAACACCTAAAAAGGTTTAGAAGTGTTTCAGTTCTCTCTCAGAGTCCCATAAATTGCCTTCCCTTAAAATGGTTGTAAGGAGCCACATGTTTGGTGCAGAGGGAGCTCAAGTTCACGGCTGCTTCTTGGCTGGAGAAGAAGCAACGCCTCAAACTAAATGAGTGTGTCATTTCCCAGGCAAGGGAATGCTGAAGGGGGCTGCTTGTTGCTGCTCCAGAAGGGAGGTGTGGGGCCAGAATTCCCAGCTATCCAAACCTGTATGAAAACTCTGGAAAAACTCTGCTGATTAGTTTATGTGTGCTCAGGTTGTAAACTGCTGTTCTGGCCCACTTGGTTTTTCTTCCCAACTTCTCACAAGAAGCCTTTCTGAGACAAAGCAGGAGATGCAGCTTCAGTCAATCTTATTGCCAACCCTCCTCCTTTCTGTCAGGATGTGAATTTTGTCACTAAGCTAAGCACAACCAGATGGGGAAACAGACAAATAGGTCTACATAACATCACAAATCTCAGCTACCACAGAAAAGAAAAAAATACAAAAAACTCTTGACAAGCCTTCCCCAAACCCCTCTAAACTCATCCCACCCTCATTACCTCAGTTGCACTAAGAGACAAATTGGTTTATACTGAGCATCCTACAAGAAATACAACCCCTACCTCGATATCCTGTGATTTCCAGGTCATAATTAAGGGACAATTCCAGGAAATGAAATTATAGCCCCGAGGAGCATGTGTGAACACTTGCAACAGTGGTGGTCAGTAGATACGCTAGTACTTGACTCCCCAGAATGCTGTGGAAAGCATCACTTTCCCCTTTCCAGCTGAATTCATGGACTCATCACAATTCTAAGAGAACAAGCCCACAGGAGCCAAGTGGGCAAGCAACAGAATTAACAGTCCCCAGCCACTATTAGAAAAAAATAATTGAGGGATTTTTATTGGCAATACCAGGCTTTAAAGACATTGATTATTCAGCCAAATCACACAACTGACTATGACTGATTTGCATTTGTGTTTTTCATCACTTTCTCTGCACCACTGAGGACAGAGCTTTTCTGCTAAACGTAGAGAAAAGCCCCTCAGCAATCTCAAGTAGTTCCATGACTCTGAGCTAGTAAAGGGAAGAGGAAATGTGAAAGTATAGCCAGGTATACAATAGATACAGGAAAACCTCAGTAACGGTAGGAGTGAGGCCAGCACTGATTCACATTTACCTGCTACTCTTTGGAAAAATACAGGATTATATCATACTCCTCCTCCAATTCCCAAGGTGATGTGGTAGGAAAATCTCAAACAGGGCAAAGTGATCACAGTAAAATAATGGAGTCACAGAATGGTTTGGGGGGGCGGGGAGGGACCTTAAAGCCCATCTCGTTCCACCCCCCTGCCATGGGCAGGGACACCTTCCACTGTCCCAGGTTGCTCCAAGCCCCAGTGTCCAGCCTGGCCTTGGACACTTCCAGGGATGCAGGGGCAGCCCCAGCTTCTCTGGGCAACCTGTGCCAGGGCCTGCCCACCCTTGAAGGGAAGGATTTCTTCCCAATATCCCATCTAGCCCTGCCCTCTGGCAGAGAGAAGCCATTTCCCCTTGTTCTGGCACTTCATTTTCTTGTTCAAAGTCCCTCTCCAGCTCTCCTGGAGCCCCTTTAGGCACTGGAAGGGGCTCTAGGGTCTCTGTGGAGTCTTCTCCAGGTGAACACCCTCAGCTCTCCCATCCTGGCTCCAGAGCAGAGAGGCTCCAGCCCTTGAAACATCTTTGTGGCCTCCTCTGGACTCGCTCCAGCAGCTCAACATTCTTCTGATGTTGGACCCCAGAGCTGGAGGCAGCTCTGCAGGTGGGGTCTCACCTGAGCAGGGCAGAGGGGCAGAACCCCCCTCCCTCATCCTTCTGCCCGCACTTAAAATGGTATTATTGTGTGTTTTCTTGTGTTTTTGAGATGTTTTCAAAGAAACCCCTCTAACATTATTAATGTTTGGGGGATTGAGTCCTGTATCCCCTCCCACCACTTACCCACCCTGCTTCTTCCCAGCAGAGATGCCTGAGGCCACCAAGTCACACCAGGAATTCCTGACCACCAAGGGGTTTGTTGTTTTGGAAATAGCAGTCAATGACTAGAACAGACATGGAAGACCAGGCTGGAAAGAGATGATGGATGTGAGGACACTGGAAACACAACTTGGTTCTGAAAGTCTTTTCTCCTCTGAGCAAACCACGTTCCAAAGATGCTCAGAGCACTTTCCACATTAGCTCGCACTGAGAGCACAGAAAAAAAGGGAAAAAAGAATCTTCCAAAGGGAAAAAATATCAGAGGCCTTGATTTTGCAACTCTTAGAACAGATTAGCCTTCATGTTACAAACAAATCCCAAGTAAAAACATCAGTTCAATAGGAGAAAGCCCATTCCAAAATAGTATTGTTTAGGAAAAACAGCAATTGAATGCTTTAAGTTGTATTGTTTTCCAGAAAGCTTTGAAATAAAAGTAGCTTTGAAACGTTCACAGTTCTCGCCCAAACTCTTTTCAAGTCCCTTTACAAGAGTAATTAGGGAAAATAACATTCAGGTCTGCCTTGCACATGGATAGATGTGTGTGCACTGCAACAGAACACAGGCAGCTAGAGATATTGGAGGGTTTTTTCCAGGCACGATTTTCTGTAGTCTTCCATCTGTTCCCAGCAGGATTAGAGGAGACAAAACACTGCCTTCCACAAGCTATACTCTTTATACTCTTTTGGATGGAGTTTGACTTAAAAAAAAAAAAAAAATTAAAACTGGGAAATGGCTGTCAAGGGAAATAATGCCAGGGGTGGAGGGTGGAGAGGAAGGGGACTGCCAAGAGGGCTGCAGTTTCCAGAGAGCAGAGCATGAGTCAGCAGAGTAATTTTTTATTAATATATATATTGCAGAGCACAGTGATGCCCTGAAGACCACAACAGATGAAACCTCTTTACTGCGTGTGTTTTATCAATCAGGCAGCAAGATCTCATTACTTCCTGACAGAGAAACTCCCTGCAAAAACAGCTGGGATGGTTTAAAAAAAAAAATCCACAAAAAAACCCCCCAACTTATTTATTTTTTAAGGAGGGCTTGGGCAATCTTTGCCCTTGAAGGGCTTGCCAATATGAGCAACTTCTTCCACCTCCTTATATCTGATTTATCACCACAATATACAAGAACTTGCTTTTCTCTCTCCTTGACCTTGCAGCTCTGTAGGATTTGGGAGTCCTCAAGGGCTCCTTTTATTTGCTCTTAAACCCTGCTGAAAACTTTCCCTTTTGGAAAACATCCCCGTCTCCCAGTGGCTGGCTATCGTTACCATCTCCCACAGCAGCCAGCCCCTTTTACTTGTGTTTACTCCACTTCCTTGCCACTCACACACCACTTCATGCCTACAGAGGAGCTGGGAAAGCTGCACCATCCCCAGCAGCTCTGTCTCACTGGGAGGCTGAAAGAGGCACACTCAGATCCCCAGAAGTGGTGGGCACACCCCATTCTCACCACTCAAACCCCCTGGGGGTCAGGTCTAGGTGCTCCAAGACCCCTTAGTTCAGCACACACCTCTGCGATCTCACACAACCTACCAAAATAGCTTTTTTTTTTCCTTCTCACAGTAAAATTATAAATTCCAGTCCTTCATCCTGAGCAGTCTCATTGTACCACCCAAATGTCCAAGCAGGACATTGGCCACTTGGCTACCAACAATTCAGTGTCAGATTAAAGACTCTGGCTGGCAGACCCCTGCAAGAAGAGTGGCAGAAAGGCACAACACCTGCATATCAACAGAAGGAAAGCCAGCACGGTAAAATGAAGAATCCCTGCTGTAAATTGCAGCTCCTAGAACATCTCAGTAACCCTCATGCTGGTGCTTACAGCTGTGCCACTGGGAACAGTTATTTCCTCCCTCTGCTCCTGGGAACAGGCAGGCTCCAAGGGTTAGAGCATGGCTCACCCTCTGAGAAGAGCTGCCTAAGTCGGTGGTGGAGCAGAAGTATTGGGGGATGCTGGTCCTAAACAGCTGAATCAACTTCCCAGTTAGCAGCCAGGGCAGGTGTCTTCAGCCACATTCCTGCTCCTCCAGACCACCTCAGAAATCATCTCAGGTGGGTTGTGTTTGGTCATTTGCCTCCCCAGGACTGTCTCCAGCCCCTCCTTGCCTTCAGGGCAGGGCCAGGGCAATCACAGGCACATTGACCATGGAGATGGAAACTTTTTGGGCAGTCAGGGCTGGGGTCAGGGTGACCTGAACTCTCTTCATGCTGCAGGCAGTCTGCTGCTTCTTCACATCAGAGGGATAATTAGAGCTCTTCAGATGCAACCAGACTTTGATCAAAATGACCCCAAACTGTGACACTCTAGAAAGCACAGAGGTGGCCGTGTCTCGTCCATAATTTCCCAGGAGCACCAAGAGAAGCTGCCCCACAACCCCTGCCAGGAACCTTGGAGCTGCTTTGTCCCAGGTGTCATTTCTCAGTGTTGCCAAGAAGAGCATTATTTTTGGAAACAATAGAATTTTAAAATAATTTTAGTTAGTGGCTTTAATGAACTTATTAATTAATTGTTGTAACTAATCATAACCAGTCTATATTAATTAAAAATAGTGTGTTAGTCTTAAATTACTCTTAGCCAGCACTGAGCAAAGTTGTCATAAGCTACTTTTGGAACTTGGGAAAACTACTGAAACTTTAAGTTTTGATAAACTAACTCTGATATGCTTCAATGAACAAAGCCCAGAAGAAGAGAGGTGCATTGTTGGAACTGGATACAGAAGTATTGGGAAAGAAAGAAATTGGAAAAGGAGTCCAGAATTATGGACCACAAGGACATTTTTCAGGAACCAGAAAATAAAGAAAAGACTAATAAAGACTTGCTATATGTGCGCTGGAAAGTCCCACCTGGAAGAAAAACATACTAAAAATATGGAGTAATTAGCACGAACAGTGAAAAATCAATAACCAATATAGGATAGAATACTAATTAATGAATGATGTCATTTTCAACCAATGAACATTAATTTCTTTGTTTACCAAAAATGTATAAATAAGTGGAAAAGTTTTGTATTAATGTTTGTGTGGAGGCCAGAATTTTGTTGGCCACATAGACAAACCTCAGCCAAGAGTAAAGTAATGCCTGACTCACTAACACCAAAAAGACAGTGTTAGAAGGTTTTATTTATCCTGATTTCAGAGGATTTGGTGACATTATAATGAGTGATAACCCAGGCAGGCTTTAGGATAAAGGGCTTGTTTTCCTGTCCCTTCTGCATGGGCACATGGATTTCTCAGGCAAGCTTTTATTCTGAAGCACGAGCTGGAGCAGCTCACCCAGCCCGGGCTGTGCCTCGCGTCTCTTGGAGGATTCCTCCCCATGTCTGTGAAACATCAGAGCTTTCTGTTCAAGCACATGTGGGCTCCTGCCCAGCTCATCCTCTCCTCTCCCTCATCTCTGAGTAGGGCCAAAGAATTTTCTGCTCTATTTCTCCTGACTGAAATGGGTTTTGACCCCGGTGCTTTCAGACGTGGGGGCCTGAACGTGTGACTTCAGCACCCATTTGTATGAAAGCAGGTTGTGGTATCACAGAGGGGAGTGAGGGGGTCCAGCCTTGACCCAAAACCTATAGGGGTCAGTGGGAAGGCACTTTGGGGATGTGACTGGGCTGTGGGTGCCCAGTTCAGGGGTGAAAGCACTGGGCTCAAAAGAAAGCAGTGGAGGGGTTCTGCTCTTGCAGCTTGGCTGCTGGGTCCATCTGTATTTCACCATTCTGCTTCCTTAAAAATCTCCATCATGATACAGGCCCCCTTGAAACCTTTGTGTGGAGGGAGTTCAGAGTCATTAAAGAACCAGAAATGGAGCCTTCTCAAATGAGCTGTGCCACCAAAACCAGTCACCGAGTAGTTGGGAGTTATGAAAGTACTGGGGAAAGTCAGGGTCAATTTGCAAGCAGAGCGAACGGGAGGAAATCCGATGCATAAATAATCTGTCATGAACTCTTCACCCGTTGCTCTCCCCGTTAAACCCTCCATGAGCTAATCAGCAGCTCTGTTCCTCAGTGAAGGCTGACAGTGTGTGTGCCTTCTGTGGTGTGATGTGATCGCCCCTAATTGATTTTGGCCACAGACTCGCTGTGCGTGCTGGATATCTGGGAAGAGCAATAACTTCAACATGCAATCATCCTGGGCAGTGACCAAGACAAGTTGTTCTCCAACAATCACTGGATACCTTCCTCCGTGCAGCTTCAGTGCTCTGGCTTAGCTCATTGTTTGGGAGCCTTTTCTCTGCAGCCTTGAAGCACCTGCTTGCTGAAATGAGGCCTCCTGGCCATTTAACCTTGGATTTCAGGGCTTTGGACATTCATGGAGAAATTTGGTATGAATTTTTCTTTGGAAAAGGTAAACTTTTAAAAGCACTAGGAAAATCTCTGTAAAGCAGGGTCTGTGGCAGATTTTGGAGGTCTGTAAGGACACAGCTGAGCTGCTGTGAACACTGATGTGGGTGACACACTACAAAAATAGCTGGAATCCTCGCAAAAAGACAGCCCGCTCCTCTGGTTCCCAACCCATTACAGCCCCAAACCTCTCCCTCGTCATCAAATACTCTTCTATGTGGCCAGATCTCCTTTCAAGATCTACTGCTTGTCTTGGTGGACTTTCACAGTGAGATTGATCACAAAAGACATTTCACTCACAAACAACCATCCTCAGCTCATGGCATCCCTCACTAGATTTTAGGATTTCTCAGGAAGAGTTCCCCACTAGGATCTCTGATGAGAGTTTGAACTGTTGGCCTGAGAACAAGGGTAGACAACCTTACCCAGCTTTTGTTTTGTAAATCAAAAGTACTGACTGGGCCTGGATTTAAATGAACCCAAATCTCATTTACCAGAAAAGGTGATTCCAACCAAGATGGGGATTGATTTCTAAACCAGTCCAGGTTCTACACCTGCTCCTGGGGAGTCTCTTCCATCCTGTAGCTGTGCACAAAAAGGTAGCAGTGCCCTTAGCTTCTCACCACCTGCCTTTTAGCACAGGTTGCTTGCTGATTCCCAAAGGATGCAAAACATCCCTTTGGCCTAAAGTGACTTCACTAACACACAAATGGCTTTGACTAAGAAGGACCAAGGACAATTTGTGCTGGGAAAAGGCAGGATCATCTTTAGGAGGTGCTGCTGAAGCAGGCCAGGCCAGTCAGGTCTTCAAAAAAAGAGATTTGAATGGACCCAAATGGCAGCTAAGGCATGGCAGAGGGTAGGAGGGATCATAGGAACAGGTCCTTTGGAGGTCAAATCAAAGATCCAC
This sequence comes from Aphelocoma coerulescens, assembly GCF_041296385.1. Classification (NCBI taxonomy): domain Eukaryota; kingdom Metazoa; phylum Chordata; class Aves; order Passeriformes; family Corvidae; genus Aphelocoma; species Aphelocoma coerulescens. The sequence goes on from NC_091021.1 coordinate 2,598,852, forward strand.
CAAAGCCAGTACACTGACCATAGGTAGGAAGAGGGGAACTTGAAGGGATCCCTCCCTCCCTGCCCTGCTCCTCGAAGCCACGAGCAGGTCAGGTGCTGCCAGCAGCATGGGTGAATGACCCTTCCCAAACCTGAATCCTCTTCCATTTGCAGTCTCTGAGAAGGAGTTTTGGTGTTATATCCTCCATGCTGTGTGTGACTGAAAGCCCTCTCTCATATCCCTTCAGGGCAGTCATTCCTTTACTTGTTTTCCTCCTCCACAGCTTTCCACTATATCCTTCTTGAGGAAGATGAATAGGGCTGCACACAGAATCCCGACCCCAGGGATTTATATAATCACAAAGAGTGTTTTCTGTGCTGTTCACTATTTGTCTGGGATAAGTCCTGCCTTTTGGTCTCTGGTGAACACTAAGCTGATGTTTGTACAGGCTGATCCACAGTAAACTCTCTGGAGCAGTGATAACTGGGTTATCGCTTGCTTGTGGCTGGGCTCCCTTTCTCCTGTGTCTTTTACCTTACATTTGACAAAACCCAATCTCATCTGCCATTTTCCCAAATACCGTACCAGGACATCCTTCTACATCTCTCTGCAGTCAGCTTTAGGTCCAAATAATCCTCCTGAGTGTTTGGAAAACAATCCTCTGTAAAATTGAAGTGTTTCCTCCTGTCCTTTGTTTGCTATATTATTATAAGTTTGTAATTGACGGAAAGTCTTTCCCTCCTGGGGAGGGGGCTTGTTGAAAGCCTTCTGACTCTTAGCTAAGGGTCGTTTGACACTTCACATAGTTGTAATAGATTTGTGAAGTGTGATTTCTCCCTACAAATGCCAGACTAGCTCCTCCTCAGTCTATCAGTTTCAGTCAAATGCCTACTAATTCTAACATTCCTGCCAGCCTGTCTGACAGACAAATCAGGATTCCTGGACTATGGGTCCCGGGAGGTGTTTTAGGAACTGGTGACATATTTACCACACTCCAAACTTCCAGCACAGAGACTGATTTAAGTAAGAGGCTTCACACTACAGCAACTGGAGATGTAGTTTCCTAACTAAGCAACAGCAGAGCTTCTGGGAGAGCAGCAACTCATTCTAGCAAGTTATTGCTCTTGGTTCTCTTGGCTTGGTCTGATCAAGGTTTCATGGGTTAATGAGCCATCACCCATCAGGCAAGGTGGCTGCAGTCACATCCCAAAAATGGGGGGTTAAGCTATTGAATTTTACTTCACAACAGAATTGGACACATTTATCCCCCCTTTTCTGACAGGCAATAATCAATTTGGTTGGACAGTTCTGCTGCTTCAGCTGTAAATCACTGCCCTTGGCTCACGTGGTGTTCATTTTCAAAGTAGCTGGAAATTGACCCAAAATATCATAGAATCATAGAATGGTTTGGGTTGGAAGGGACCTTAAACCTCATCCCGTTCCACCCCCTGCCATGGGCAGGGACACCTTCCACTGTCCCAGGTTGCTCCAAGCCCCAGTGTCCAGCCTGGCCTTGGACACTCCCAGGAATGGTGCAGCCACAGTTTCTCTAGGCAACCTGTGCCAGGGCCTCACCCCCTTCAGAGAGAAGAATTCCTTCCCAATATCCCATCTAGCCCTGCCCTCTGGCAGAGAGAAGCCATTTCCCCTTGCCCTGGAACTCCAGGCCCTTGTCAAAAATCCCCCTCCAGCTCTCCTGGAGCCCCTCTAGACACTGGAAAGGGCTCTAAGGTGTCCCCAGAGCCTTCTCTTCTCCAGGTGAACACCCCCAGCTCTCCCAGACACCAAAGAACTTTCAGCCCAAGGACAGGACAGGATGGGCAGAGGGTAGAGCTATTTTCCAAGGATGGGGGAGCTGTGCACAAACCCTTGTCTTTGCTGTAGGGCCTGGATTTCTAACTTACAACCTCAGTCACTCCAAGAAAATTGTGCTGTGGTAGGATAAGCTGGGACTGAGGCTGCAGGGGTCAGAGGTTAACCAACTCTTGAACTAGACACAAGCTGAAAGAACTGCTGCTAGGTTAACCCCTAGAAAAATCAGCTTCAGCCCAAATGGCTGAGCATAAATTGGTGTATAAGCTAAACCAAGCGCTGAGGGAGCCTTTGCTGGAGCAGCACTCCCAGCCCTGCTGTCACACGGGGCCAGACTGACATTCCACTGACTGACACTGCCATCACATCACTTGTTACCAACCCCATTTGTTCTCCCTTCCTCTGCTTTTCACTTCAAGGGACAGGACCTGCAGCAGCACAGCCTGCAGAGCCCTGCTTCGATCTGTCTCCCATTTGAGCATCCTCCTCTGAGGGCTGGCTCCTGCTCCTGGACAGAAAGCATCGCCTCTGTGGGCTCTTAAAAGGAGACAGCATGAGAGAATTGTCTAGTTCAGACTTTTTGGCAGGCTTTCTTTACTCTGCATTATAGTGTATATTGTGTACATATAGTATGTAGTGTATATATAGTGTATATAGTATATAGTGTATATATAGTATATAGTGTATATATTGTGTATATATAGTGTATAGTGTGTATATATAAATGTCTTTGCCCTTTTGTGGTCATTTCAGAACAAACTGAGCTGCCTCCTTCAACATTTTGGTACCTCTGTAAACTTGCCTTAGACCAAACAGAGGTTTGGAGTGAATCAAACTTTGGTGGAATTATTTTAACATATGAGCAATAAACACTCTCCTTCTCTTTCTGCTGTGCCACTGACTCACATCACAGTTACTCCAGGACTTTGCTACAGGAAAACACATTTCAGCATCAGACACAACAAATGGGATGCACAACTACAGTCATGGCTGCTGCCTGCATTTATGGGAGCTCTGCATCTGTCCCACGCTTGGGTCTTTAAAGCTTGAGCTGCACAAAAATGTCTGTAGTGAAACATGAAACCAAATGAGACTGACCCAGACTGGGATTTGATTTTACATGGGAAAGTCAGGCAAAGTTCACCTAGAGAGTTGTGAAGGTTCATGAACCTTGTGAGTGAGCAAAGGTCCAGTTCTGAACAAGCCTAGACAAACCTTTTCCGGAAATTTTAAACAACTGAGCATTTGGGAACAGAAATCCTTTAAAATAAATACTTCTGATAGGAAATCCATTGGAGTGAAACCTGGTGGCTTCAACAATGCTTAGCATTAGTATGTTGAATGAACTCCAAGCTCACATGGAGGCTGAGAAGTGTTAAATGAGTGGGAATGAACCACAAACTCCTTGTTCCTGGGGCTCCAATTAAAAATGTGTCATTTGCAGCCCTAGAGTTAAGGAGAGGGGTATTTTGCTTTATTGGATACCTGCACTATGTCTGAAATATGCATGTCTCTAGCTGGAACCTCCACATATTCAACCCATCTCCTCATTTTCTCCTGAAAAGCCTCTCAGGAATAATTTTTTACAGTAAAATACCAGTCTGCCCTTTCTGCACCTTCTTTTGGCCATGCTCAGCAAAATACTTCACAAACACCGATGCAATGTAACTGAGGATTCCCTAAGCACTACTGATAGCAGCTGAAAATCACAAATATTTCAGGGGAACACATCCTTAGAGACAGGTCCTCTGACTATCAGTATTATGATACCATGAAATAAAATCTGGGAAGTCACCAACGGAACAGAGTTTCCCCAAGGCAAAGAAATATTCCAGCAACTTGACAGCAGTTGGGGATTTTGCTTTGGGTCATGACTCCAGCTTTTTTTTCCAGATTTGGCCAGGAGAAATGGAAAAAGATTTACAGTACAGCTAAAGGGCAGACACCAAATCTCTGGACTTATTGTCTGGTATCTAATCTTTAAATTAGAAAGGAACTGAAGCCATGGCTTCAGGCGTTTCCACTACTGGGTTCCTGAAGCTGGGGAGAAAAAAAGAAAATAGTGTATTTTTTAAAAGCCAGATGGGTAATCCATAGTGTTATTAACATGTGGAACACAAGTTGGTCTCCAAGGGGCTCTTCTGACCCTTTCTCTAGGGTCTGGGCAGTAGTGCTGGTGCACAGATCTGAGCTCCAAATGGGAGGCACGGTGGTGGTCCTGGCTTCATGAGTGGCAGCAGCAGAGGGAAGTGAGTGCCAGGGGTTGTAGCTCTTTTGGTGATGAACCTACTCTTGATACCCCTGGTTCCTGCCCCGCCTGCCATGCTCACTCCAGAGATGAATGGATGTGGGCAGGGCAGGGAGCTCATCTAGCAGCTTAAAAACAGAAAGGAGGAAAACTTCACAGCCAGCTTTTTTTTTGTTGAACAGCAAGAAATGACCGTCATTCTCCCCTAATAAAACTCCCCAGCCATCCTGGGATGGGCAGAGGAATAAGAATTAAGAGACAGAATGGTGGTGCCCGTGCCATAAACATCACTTCTGTGTGCACTCCGCTGCCAGAGCACACATCATAAAGCTTCATTTCCTGGTGCTGTGCCCTGACTGGAGTACACTGCCCAGATCTTCCTCTTGCTCTCAGCTGAAAGCCAAGTCATTCTATAGGATTATTTTGTTAAGAGCAAAGCTATTTGATCTGAAGAGATTTAGCACCAGATTATGGCCACAGCATTTTCCGGATCAGCGGCAGCAGAGGAAGAGGGCAGGAGTTGTCTGGTGATTTGAGTCGGATCCTGGAGCTTGGGAGACCCATGTTCAGCCCTTTCAGCAAGCTCCCCACACATCTGGAGATAAGGTACCTTCTCCTGCTGTTTGCACACTGAACCTCACATCTCTCCTCTGCCATAGGGGAAAGCAGGTTTTGATAGAGCTGCTGCCTTGGGGAGAATTCCTGGTTTTCATTCCTCATAGAATCACAGAATGGTTTGGGTGGGAAAGGACCTTATGGCTCATCTCATTCCAAGCCCTGCCATGGACAAGGACACCTTCCACTAGACCAGGTTGCTCCAAGCCCTGTCCAAATTAGCCTTGAACACTTCCAGGGATGGGGCAAATTGCTGTCCTTTGTTTCATGAATTGTTTAATGACAATGATTCTTCCCTGGACTCCTTAAATTACATCTCTTTTTTTTTGCACATAAATATTCCTTTTATATACAGACGCCTCTAACTTGCACAGGGAATGGGAATAGTCTTACACATTTCATAGTACCAACTTCCCAAACCAGCCAGTTCCAGCCAGGGTGGTTTATTACAACATCCTTTGGATTCTCACAACGTTGGAAAATGTTACCTATTTCTAGTGAAACACATGAAAGGGCACGTGTCTAAAAGGTGTACAAAAGAGACTTGTACAGATGGGTGCACACACAGGCTCTGCTCCTGAAAGCACTCTGTGACAACTCCTTCTTTATAAGAAATTAAGGTTGTTACCACAGAACTGCTCTTCTGCCATACCTGCAGCTCTACAGGGAAGAATGTTCATCTCAGGGCTCTCAGTTGGGTTGGGACCAACAAAACCATCGCTGGCACCACCATAAAGTCTTTCTGTGGAAAGTACAAGTCATTTCATAGAGAAAAGATCTTTTCAGAATTTCACATTAGCTCTACAGTGAGGGAAATGAGAGGTATGGCACATCTCTTCCATCCCATGGGTTGGAATTGCATCTGGACTCCCCATCCCATCCCATCCCGTCCCATCCCATCCCATCCCATCCCGTCCCGTCCCGTCCCGTCCCGTCCCGTCCCGTCCCGTCCCGTCCCATCCCATCCCATCCCATCCCATCCCATCCCCTTCCATTTCCCCAGTCTATCTCTATTTCACACACCAAAGCCACAACATTTGAAACGTTATGCACCTGGAGCAAGCTGCAACTCTAAAAACAGCAAGAGAAACCATAATCCAAAGTCCCATAACCCAAAGCAGCCATCACGGGATGCTCTGAGTCTCTTCCAACTTCAGAAAATGATGGCCAAACCTCACTTGATTGCTATGGGAGCAGGTTTCAGCTCTTTCTAAACCCATTAAATACTTCTTTCTCCAGGGCCATGCCTTAGGGTTATTTCTTTGCAAAACACTGACAAGGCTGTATCCCTTTGAGGACAAGAATGCACTGGGTAAGCTGTTGCCAAATCTGCTTTAATTTTGGTGTGTGTGTGGAACTGTTACGCAGCAACAGGGCCTATCACATGCCGGGGTACACATCTAACATGTCAAGCCCTGTGGCAGAGGGACAGAAAACATATCAGCTCATGGGAGGCACTTTTGAATCTGCAGCCTGGTGCAACCCATGGACCAGCTCTGGGTCAGCCACCCTGCAGGGTTTTGTGGGCCTCAGTTTAGAAACCACAGGACTACATCAGAAAAATGACACAGTAATGTTACTTAGACTGGAAAAGAAAAAGAGATAATTTAAATAAAACATCACAGAATATAAATGGAATTCTGATTTTACCAACTGTGTCTCCTCTTGCACAGCCCTAGCAGTTACTGGAAATACTGATTAACTGGAAAATACAAGCCAACTGCTCTTAGAATTGGGTATCCTAGTGAATCTTCCTTCCCAGCTCCATGACGAATTCTTGGATGGCTAAACAAGAAATTGGTGCTGGGCACTGTACACATGCTATAGGTATGCATTACTAATGGGCAGAAACAAAGTCATGGTGAGATGGAGTTGATTGTAAGCCTTGATTAAAGGCACTGTATTAATTCCATGGATTTGCTAATAGCTTGGGCCAAATGATTACATTTGTACTGCTATGTATGGATTAGATGTTTATATTTCACTTACAGGTCAACTTCACTGAGGAAATGATGATCCCTGACCTCTGTAAGAGCAAAGCTGAAGGGCTGCCCAGGGAGACACTCACAGGGTTTGACAACTTGAGAAGTTTGGCACAGACAAATATGGGCTCCTGAGGTATGTGAGGAGGCAGAGGCCGGTGGTCCTGAGCCTCCTCTGGCCCTTGGGAAAAGGTGGAGCTGGAAGGCGGGGCTGCAGAGGCCACCACGGTGGCACTCCCCGTCCCCCCTGCTGCACAAGTCATGACCTCTGTAGACTACATATTGTGGGTATCGTGTTGCTTAAAACTGGATGCTGAAGCCTCTAGCTGAGGCAATTTATTGCTTTTCACAGAGGAAATGAGTACAAATTTGGCTGGGGACATAAATAAATATGAGATCATTTACTTGGTGCTGACTTATGTGATGAATGGTTTGCTTTTAACCGTTTCCATCTCACATTGTCCAAATCCTGGAAGCAGTGTCCTTCTTCTGGGATCAACAGGAGCTGTAGGTGCTCTGCTCCTCAAAACAACCACATTTCTCAGAGCCAAAATAAGCACCAGGCACTTCTCAACTCTCAGGATTTTGTGTTTGCAGCATTTGTTACTAAAAAATCAAACTGATCCTTGTTAAAGCCATGAGACATCACGACTTGTCCTTTCCAAATTTCCATCTAGGCCATTATTCACACTTATACTGAAATGCTCACCAAGTCTAAGTGTTTTGCACCAGATCTTTCTTTGTGCATATATACACTGAGAGAAACCTTTAAAAGTAACAGTTGGTAGAACAAATGACAGTGTGGTTTCCAATGTTTGAGATTCTGATTATTCAAAATTTCATCATAATGCCCAGATCCCAATATCCAGCCTTATATATGGAGTTCTGAGTGAAAGGATCTGACTTCAGTGGCAAGATAACAAAGCATTGAATACAGCTATAAATCAGAGTTTGCAGAGTACCCAATTAGCACTGCAAGCACAAAGTTTGGTTTCTACCATCAAAGCACTCTGAGAACAACAGAAGTCTGCACTGAAGCAGTTTGTGCTGTCAGAGGGAGGGAAGATGTGGATCATCTGGGGGGAGGCTGGAAGGAGGGAAGCTTGGAGCTCCCAAAGATTTGCTTTAACATAAATCTGTGCAGCATCCTTCATGCCCCTGAAGACACATACCAAACAACCTTTTGAGCTAGAGACAACATCACAGGCCATGAAGGGAAAATTTCCAGGCCAAAGGACTGTGACTGCCCCAGGAATACCTGCAGAAATGATATAAACTGGAGGAAACGTGGTGCTTTAAAATCTGTGGGCTTCTATGTTCTTAAGGTCAGATCTATCAAGGAATCAACCCCTGCAAGAGCATCTTGGGCTTGAGTGTTTCACTTGAAGCTTCAGTTCATCAAGTCATGTATCAAAGACCTGTGGGAGGTAGGCTGGGGCTCAGTGGAGTGTTTCTTCATAGAATCAGAGAATGGTTTGGGTTGGAAGAGACCTTAAAGGTCATCTAGTTCCAATCCCCTGCTCCAGACAGTTCCTGTGGCCCTGGCCAGGGATACTTTCACGGGAATGCCACCTGCCTCAGGTCCTGTGCACCAGGAACTTGTAAGAGAACACCTTCCACTCTTGATACAGGTCTTGGTGAACCTGCTTCTCATCCCAGCCCTGAATTCTAAGAATAATTTCCACATACTCTGACAGCAACCAAGGGAATCACAGACTATTCTTGTGTTCCTCTGCAGGGTTTGTTCCACCAGCCTTTGAGAACTGATGTCCCCAGAGAAAACTAAGGTAAACCAGGCCAAGAAGAACATCATACCTGGTTATCCCGTGGGGCTCTCCTGAGATCCTGTTCTGCATCGTGTTTCTTTAGCCCTGACTGCAGCCAACTTGATTAACCACCAAGAGCTATGAGCTGTCTCCCCTGGTGTTGTAGGGCCATTGGGCTCTGGAGCGTAATGTGTTTCTTGCAAGTGGATCTCCGTGCAGACAGGCTTGGGAAGAAAAACAGACCAAGCCATGGTTACCTCCATCCTCCTGATGCCTGTCCATACTCAGGTCTTTAAAAAAATAAATGTTGTTGTTACAAGCACCTTGCTGACAACAAATCCTTTCTCATACATCCTTTTAGTGCTGGTGCCCTCCCTCCAGCAATGCCGAATGGAAAGAGTAAGGTTTCAGGCTCCGTACCAAGAAATTCCTGTTTTCAAAAGGCCAGACACAACAGCTGGGAAATTTTTGGTTGTTGCTGCCTTGTGTCAGCTCTTGCCCATTCCTGGAGTGGGGTGTAATTTCTGAAGCCTAGCAGCATTTGAAGCAGGCTGAGCAATCTTTGAATAATATCTTGGCTGACATTTCCCAGAGGCAGGAGTGTGTACTAACACAGAGCTATATGTGTGTTTTATAGCTGTCTATATACACACAGGCCTGGGGGGAGGAAAGGGGGGTAACTCAGCATGTCTGGCTTTCAAAATGCTGATTCAGGAGACTGGAAGCTGCCCCCAAGTTGCTGTTCTAGCAGACCCTGCCCAGTTTTCATCCAAGATGAGTTAAGGGGAGCTGAGATGTCTGTTTAGGGTGAGGGTCCAACCCCAAAAGCAGTGACTGCCAGCAGCACTGCTGGGCTGTAATTATGAACAGATTTGTTTTTGCAGTATTCACATTCCCAATGCTCCTCCTGCCTTTCCCCCTCTCAGGGAGCTGTCTCCTCCTCCTCCTCCTCACATACAGGCCGAGCCCCTGTGGGGACACACCAATGCCAATGTCAGCCCAGTCATCTCCTGGAAGCTGCCTCCTGCTCTCTCCAGCACCACATTTCCCTTACAGCAGCAAGGGTTTTTTGTCCTCTCATGGGTGCCTTCATCCTTGGATCCTGTCAGGAGGGACAAAAAGGTGTCATTTTTGCTGGTTTCTCCAGTCTGACTGCCCACGCACATTCCCACGACCGCTTCTGCCCCCAGACTCTTTGGAGACACACATGTGCACAGAGGAGGAGGGAATCCCCTCATTTCCAGGAAAGGCAAGGGAAACTGAGCATTTAGCCCCAGAAACTTCTGCACTGGAGGTGAGATGTGAACTGAGGACTTGAGACTAATCACACCAAGCTCTGAGTGTTTGATCAGTCCTTCTCTGCCCTCCTGTTTAGGTGAGCTGTTAGGGGGCTTTGTCCTGGAGTTTCCATCCCAAGCATGCTCTGCCTCAGGCAGGGATTATCCAGCTGTACAAGCAGCATCAAGATGTGGAGTAGGAGAACACTTCAGAATCACCTCCTGATAAAATATCTGAGGCATTTTGAATCCACATCGATCTTTCCTGACAAAGTCTTTGTATTTCAGATATTTTGCTTTCAGAAGTTCTTTGGGCCCAAGCCCAAGAAAGAATATCTCCTCCTCTTCCTCCCACCCACCTGGGCCAACAAATGCAGCTGGTGGGGGCATTCCTTGCCCGTGGAATCTGGAAGGAGCTCTGCAGCAAGTCACCAGTGCTGGATCTGCCTCTCTCCAGTGGGGATCAGGACTCTGCTGAGGAAAAGCAGATAGGGTTTCACACAATCCAAAGCACATGTACAGTAACTAAAGCTGTGTAAGCACTTTTCTTTCCTAGGGAAATTTTCCAAACGTATGTTTCAAAGGAATGTGAAAATATCCCCCTCCTTTCTTGCTTGCTTCCTATAAATCCAGCCCAATGTGGACAATCCCCTTGGACTCTGCTCGAAGAGGGATTAAGGGTCGGGAAGGGTTTGACAAGGCTGGGAATCCATGCCCTGAGCAGCCAGTGTGGAACAGGCCCCTAGGAAAGGACTTATCAGTCATGGAAACCACTTAAGGTTAATCATACAGTGCTGCCGTGAGAAAACACACTCAGGCACTCAAATCCAGTGAAAATGGATGTGTTTGGGGTCATTTCTCTTTGTTTAAGCACCATCAGATGTTTGTATCCTCCACAGACAATTCAGCTTTTTGGGCATCCCCTCCTCCTCCAGGAATGTCCATGCAAAAGGAAATTTCTCCATGGGAAGTAGATCGTTTAAAAGCCAGTTTTCATGGGGGAGGAGAAGAGCAAAGACTTGACCAAACATTTCTGACCAGCTGCTTTGTGAACGTATTGGCTGCAGTGACCAGTGCTGCACAGGGCTGCTAAAAACAGCTCCAGGGGGATGAGGCAAAGATCTGGGGTGCCCAGCATAGGAAGGACATGGATGTGTTGGAGTGAGTCCAGAGGAGGGCCATGAAGATGATCACAGGGATGGAGCAGCTCTGCTGTGAGGAAAGGCTGGGACAATTGGGATTGTTCAGCCGGGAGAAGAGAAGGATTCGGGGTGACTTAATTGTGGCCTTCCAGTGCCTGAAGGAGCTGACAAGAAACATGGAGAGAGACAACTTACAAGGGCCTGGAGTGACAGGATAAGGGGGAATGGCTTCCCACTGCCAGAGAGCAGGGTTGGATGGGATATTGGGAAGAAGTTCTTCCCTCTGAGGGGGTGAGGCCCTGGCACAGGTTGCCCAGAGAAGCTGTGGCTGCCCCTGGATCCCTGGAAGTGTTCCAGGACAGGCTGGATGGGGCTTGGAGCAACCTGGGATAGTGGAAGGTGTCCCTGCCCATGGCAGAGATAAACTTTGATGTTCCTTCCAACCCAGCCCACCCTGGGATTCTTTGAGAATGTTTGATGAGCAATGCCCAACCCTTCAGCAGGAGCCGAGCAGGGGAATCAGCTCTCGGGATGGTGCCCCATGAACATGGAGCCAACGTGCTGGGCTGGTCCTGTGACAGCTGATCCCGTGTCCTGCACCCTTCCCTTGCTCTGTGAGACAAACAGATCTGTTGTGCTGAAGTGGGTATGTCCATGTGCACTGACACGTGAGTGTGTACATGGATTAACAGACTCCAGTGTCTCCCACCCGTCTCCAGGGGCTGATCATGGCCCTTGTCCAGGGTGAGGGATGCCAGCTGTGAGCAAGGACCCCCCAGGGCCATGTGGGAAGCAGTTATCCCTCAGGAAATGGTTGAAAACCCCGTCTATATCCATGGCTTTGCACTACACATCCCAAACACTGAGCTGAGTCATTCCAGACAGGCTTATCAGAGAGTATTTCCTCTTTTACTCCAAAATCATTTGCTAGTTATAAATGTTCTTCTCGTAAAAAAAACCCAAATCAAAACCAAACAAAAACCCCAGGAGAAATCCCAACCCCCTGAGAAAAAGCCTCCTCCTCTAAACACTGTACACGTAAACGCACAGAGAAGGAATGACAAACTCCCAGTGTTTCTGGTGGATCACCACATTAATTTGTAGACTTTTATGTTCTTGCAAATTGTCATGTAAAAGGACATCAAAGGTCCACACAAAGTTCCCATTTTGGCCATTTGATTTCATATTTAGATTTAACCAATAAACCTACAGATCCATTTCCACAGTAGAAGGAAAACTATAGGTTTTGCAGGAGGTTAAGTTCCAAAATCCCTCCAAGTGTCCCAGTCGGTACAAGTGTGTGTGTGTGCATGTGTGTGTGCTCGAAACAAGCACCAGAGGTGGAGAGAAGGAATTAAATGTTTGGGCCTTATTCCCAGGGAATGTCACTCAGCGGAGCTGCTTCGTGTGTTTGTGTCTATTTACGCCCACTGAGGAGCTAAAATTACAGTTGGAGCAGGAAGCTAAAACTGGAGTTTTTAACAAGTCTAAGCAGCTGAATTTAATGCTCAGGAGCAGGGGGGACTGTTCTGGTGCTAACTGGGAGGAGAGCTAGACTTGAGAAATTATAATAAGAGACAGTTTTCACCTTATTATCCACCTTAGGAAAACCAAGCCTTTTAAATATGCCTCAGGATAGAAGCCACAAAATGTTATTTAATGTTGGAAAAGCCTTTCTGGGACTTACAGCAGCTTTCAGTCATGGAAAGGCAAAAATACATCCAGGTCCTCCTTTTTCTTTGCAGACAACTCCAGATTAGAAACTCCTGACACCAAACCTGCCAAAATTGTCCAGACTTGCTCAAAATCACAAACAGAAATGAATGGCAGTCCCAGAAATGGGAAAGGCCAGAAGCCACTAACCAGGAATCTAATTTTGTAAGCAGGAGCTTTCTTTGATCTCTTTTACAGGTAGTGGATAGACCTCAGGCTCAGCATGCCTTTGGGAGGGGTGAGAGATAGGCACAAGGTAAGTGATCCGGCAGAATTCCCTGCGTGGGGGAACTGAGGCGGGCAGCTGTGGAATGACTTACTGACGTGCTGTGGGCAGGAGAGGGTCTGCAAAGGAAATCTGCCTCTCCCGGGGGCACACAAATGCAGGAGCTGAGGCTCCACATGGCCTGCAGGAAGGAACGTGAGCAGGAGCCAGGTGAAAGGCCTGACTTGTCATCGGCTCCCCCTCCCAGGGCAGAGCAGCACAAAGCAGATGGCAGGAGAGCCTCCCAGCCCTCCCCACGCCTGCCGCCTGTGGCTGGGGCTGTGTCCCCTCCCAGCTGTGGAACCCTTGGCCCTGGGCTGGGGCTGTGTCCCCTCCCAGCTGTGGAACCCTTGGTCCTGCTGTGCTGGCCACTGCTCCAAAGCTCAGGTGCAGGGGGAGCAGGTGAACACAGCATTCCTGCAACTCCGGCCAAGGGAGCAACTTCACTTTAAAGGGAAAAAGCATGGAGGGAGCTGCATGGTCCCATCCCCAGCAACAGAGCTGCTTCTCACTGTAGTATCGTTTTTATAATCAAGTTTTTAGCTGGAAACAGCCTTCCCTCTGCTACAGCTCTTCCAAGCTTGTTCCAGAGGCATCCGGTAAAGATTTGTCTGTATCTGAACTCAACACACAGCCCTCTGGCACAGAGGGAAAAAGCTTCCTCCAGTTGCTCACAACCAGATTTCAGTGTCAGCTTAGTTATTATTCACAACAGCTCTGCCTGGAAATTTCTACAAACACAAGCAAAAAGTACCAGACTGTGGGTATGACCATGCAAGCAAACTTCCAGGATGAAGTTTCTGTCTGTCCTGCTCATTCTGGGAGAGGCTGAAATACCCCAGGACCCCTTTTCTCACTGCAGTCCAACAGCGTGATCCGAAACCAGCCAGGACCTGGAACAATTCCCAGGCATGAGATTTCCTTTAATTCATGGGCCCTTATCTTTGCCCTCTCAGCAGTGTCTGCAGCAGTCAAGTGCACTTCACAGCACAGCCTGATTCCTGAGTGATGCACAGAGTTCATAAATGCTCAATAGAGCTCCTTGAGCACGTTACAGACAGGAAAATTATACACTGCCGACAGCAAGCTGCTGGGTGCTACCCATTGATTACTCATTTATTAAAACACACTCCCCTTTCCAACCGCTTGTAAATAAAAGACTTGCTATTAAAATTCAACTCTCTTGAAAGCACAGAAGTGCACGGAGATGAAATTCCTTCCCAGACGTAGAGGTGACCTCTATTTACTATAAACATTATCCCACATTTAAATTTGGAAATGAAACAAGGGTGAGGCAAGGAGTCCGGATTCCGGTCAGAGCTTCCCTGCAGTCAGAGGTGAGCTCTGGTGCCAAGGCTTGTTCGAGCCCTCCTGCCTGCCTGCTTTCACAGGATCTTTGGATCACTTTGTACATGTTTCAGACTGGGTGGGGGGAAGGTTCCTTTGCACAGACATCTGATGAGGCTTACTCACAAGTTACTCACCAGCCACTTGCTTGTGGGCAAGGAGAAGTTGAAGCCCCATTCTTTGCTCAGACCCAAAAAAGAGCCACAAATCACCTTAAAGCGAAAGGGTTGGGTTCAACTCAAGAGCATGTACCCTGTGGTTTGTATGAAAAAGCAACATCAGTTGGAAGGAATTTCTCTCAGCTGAAAGTCAGGAAAAACATTTATGCCAGACAACCCCTCTGCAGCAGCATAAGGCTAAGCCAGGCCTCAGTGAACTAAGATCCTACATCTCATTCCCTTTACGTGTGTGCTTGCAATTCCCAGTCAAGCTGTTGCATCCCACACTCACAAAAGTGAACAAAAGCCGATGCTGCCAACTTGAAGTCTGAATTCCATGAGGGGCTTGAGAGGAAAATCAGCTTGCTGCAGCCTGAAGGTTAGCAGGTCCTGCTGGCTTTGGAAAACACCTGGATCTAGACTGAGCTCAAAGCCCTGTCTACAAACAACCCCAGCAAACCCAAAGCTGAAGCCTGATGGCACTGGGGTGACAGCCTGTTCTCCTGGGCTGAGAGAACTGCAGTGAGGATACAGTTAGCCTGGAGAGTACAGGTTGTCCTTGCGACTGCCATGCCTCACCTTGCACAGCTTTTTCTTGAATCCAGAAGTATAAAGGGTTCAGTAAATCAAAAAGTAGCTAAAATCACTGGTAATTAAAAGAAAATTTAAAGGAAGGGAAATATTATTTTAAATATTCCTCCACCACTGCATAGATTCTGTTTCCTATTAAAGGCAACTGTGTGTAGTGTTTCCATTAAGATTCTGCTTCCTGTTGTGTAATATGGAATGTTAAAAATCTCAATATCGCTTCAGAAGTTATTACAAACTCTAGAGAGTTTTCTATTCCCAAGAAATCTCTCCCAGTGGGAAGCTGGAATAGCTCCTGCAGAATTTATAGCAAATGCCTCAGACCCTATGTAATATTTATGGTGTCCCTCTCATCTTATCCAGGCTGGTTTGCTGCTCTGCTGCTGTGAAAGAAAAGCCTGTTTCAATGGTTAAGGGCTGTGACATTCACTCTGAAGGATATTGAAGCGGATACGACAGCCACAGGAAATGTTCCAGTCTCGCTGAGCTACCTCGGAGAGGTATTCAGTCAAATGAGAATTCACTAATCTGATTCCCAGGAAAAAAAAAAAAACAACAAAATCACTGTAACTTAATGAAGAAAGAGAAAGAAATGGGACAGATCTGCATTCATGGCTTGCCAGATCTGGATTCCATGAAAGCCAGAAAAAAAATTCCCATTTAGTTTCATGGGAATAGGATTTTGACCCTGAAGAACTTCCATTCAAACAGAATTATGATGCATTTTGAAATCTTGTGAGAATTGGGTGAAATCAATTTGCATTAAAAAAAAAAATCACTGTATGATGGGATACATCTGCATGGCCACAGCCCACAGATACCACAGCCCTTCTTATAGAAACATAAATTGGGGCAGCAGAACAACCCAGGTGGTGTCATCACTGCTTCAGTTACTGAGTCAAGGGCAGAGATGCCACCTCCAAACTGCTGCTCCAATATTGCTCCACGTACCAAAGTGCCTGGCCTCTATCAGCTGCAGAATAAATGTCTGCTCCAAAGTTGTTCCCACTCTGCTGCCTGTGGGAGAAGGGAATTTACAGTGGCAATAGCTGTGTGTTCCAAGCTGCCAGAGGAAGTGGAGATAAAGAAAGATGCTCCTTTGGGTTGTGCTTGGTACAATACATAAATGACAAACAGATGATCGAACTGACAGAGAGAAGGCTCGGATGAGAGATTAGCAAGAAATCCTTCCCTGTGAGGATGGGAAGGCCTTGGCACAGGGTGCCCAGAGAAGCTGTGGCTGCCCCTGCATCCCTGGAAGTGTTCCAGACAGGTTGGATGGGGCTTGGAGTAACCTGGGCTAGTGGAAGGTGTCCCTGCCCATGGCAGGGGGTGAGACTGGGTAAGCTTTAAGGTCCTTTCAAACCGAAACCATTCCAGGATTCTCTGATTCTGTGTGTGCATGCTGACAACTCCTTTAGTGAATCCTTTTGCAGTCCTATATCCCAGCCTAAACTTTCAGAACTACAGGTCAGGGCTCAAAGTCCATGTTCAAGTACCTAGACCAGACTGTGATTCCCATGTGCCAGGCACTCAGCAGCTTTCATTCATCTGGAGGGAAGATGATGGGTACACAGTACTTTTTAAATACAGGTATTTTCTGAGGAGTTGTGAAGCCTGTAACTGCAGACAGCTCATCCCAGAGGTGCTGGAGGCATCAGTCAAGCTGAAAGTTAGGGAAATGGGATGTGGCACCTGGATGAAAGGGATGAAATGAGCAAAGAAGGAGCCAGGGGCCAGAAATGAATCCTGGCTGTACAATCTGCTAGATGGGACATCAGCTCTCTGAGGGAACAGCTGGAGCCTGAGTCATTGCAAGGTGGTCTGAGCAAAGTCCTGGAACACATTGCCAAGATCAACCTGCCCTGTTCTCTGTGGATGAGCGACACAACCCAACAGGGCAGCCCATGTCTCCTGCTGTCTCCATAAACAGAGAGGAGATTATGTTGGAAGGAGGAACCCGCATTAGCTGTATCCTTTATAGTTCAGGAGACAAACAGTACTAGGAGCAAGAAACAGCAGGAGTGCTAAGCCTGCATGGTCATTTTTAGCCTCCTTTGCATATTCACACGTACACAGGAAGAGAATTCATCACACCAAATAAACCACAAGCCTGGCTTGGACATGGACAAATAGTTCTGGACGACTGGAGGGTGATGTTGCAGTGAAAGGAATCAAACTTTTAGCACGATGTCTCAGGAGACACTTAGAGTGGAGAAGATGGGAAACCCTTCATCCAGAGAGCACACTGATGGAAGATCCACGGGACAAGAAGAAATAGTAGCTGTTCCATACTGAAAAGCAGAGATACTGAGGGGAGCAGTAAAAAGATTAAAGTCGGTGTCTGGTTTTATTTAACAACATCATTAATTCCTTGAGAATCAAAAGGAGTGAGTACATTCACATCTGAAATGACTTTGAGACACGCAGCCAACATCCGTGTTGCACTGAGCACTCAGAAATATGAGGAGGAAACAGTGAAACAAGATTCAGTTCAGGATAGGGAATGCCAGGGAGGGAGAGTGATCCAAACTGCAGATATTCAGTGGAAGGAATACAATTTGAGAGCAGGGATTGGGGTGAAGGTTATCCTCTGACACATGGATTTATAAAACAGTATTGCAAGACGGCTATAATAAATTGGATGTAGTTGCTGTGTGCATCAGAGAAGGAGCATCTCTGGCAAAGGGATCACCAGTGAGATTACAGGGATATTACTGAGGAATCCAGACTTAAATGGAAAAGAAGAAGAAAGGTCAGGCAAGATTAACAGAAATAATTAAGGGCTATTGTGCATTTAAACTTCAAGGCTCATTGAAATAAATTTAGAAAACTCTTAAGAGAAGACAAAATTACCTTTTACTTTAAAAGCATTGATAAGCCCTCACTAGGAACTAGGCATTTGTTCAGAAAAATATTATTAAAAAATATGTTCAAAAGCTCAGAATTTCACGGACCTAGTACAAGACCCAGATGTGGGATAAGTCAACTAATCTTTCTGTGAAATGGCCACAACCACAGTGCAGAGACACACTCACCGAGGTACCGAAGACATGTATCAAAAACTGGTATCCAAAATGAGTCCCTAGCCAGGATAAATGCCTGTTTACCTATCCCCTGGGTTTTAAGAAGGCATCTGTGAACTTACTATTTGGGACATATGGGGAAAAGCTGAATTTAAGGAGAAATTGCCTCTCTCTGCATATGAGAGCTACTCCTGGCTTGTTTATATTTTCCTTTCCTGTGATGATTTCAAATGAGTTTGCTGCTCATGGCTGTCAGCTGCAGTCGGAGCGTGCAATGAGAAGGAATTGATAAAAATGCCACTTAGGATTTCCATGCTAAATATCAGAGCACTCCCCTCGAGTCGAGCAGCCTGATTAGACCAGACAAAGCATTTGAAGAACACAAGTCTAATGCAGGAAGCAAGTCTGCAAGGAAGCAGGCAAAGACAGGCCTGGTTCTCATCACCTGCAAATCCTGCACCCCCAGGAATCCTGGATTTCTCCATGGAAGTGGGAGCTGGGCTCACATCTGGGCTCTCCGCAGGCAGCACGTGGTTGAGGCTGCTTGGATAACACGGTGTATCCTATCTTTCCTGCATGATGTTTGGGAATTTCTTGTGGGACTAATGGCTTGCTCGTCAGCCAGAGAGGGGCTGAATTCAGCACACATTCCTCTCACACCTCATTACCGCCCAGCCACCCCCGGCTGCCTCTGTTTGTTTAAATGGAGCTCCTCAAGTCGGAGGATGCTTGTTAGGAACTGGCTATGATAAACATGGCACTTGTGCACTTGCCTAATTTGGTACATCTGATGAGCCAGAACTTAATAAATGCAAACTGCTACCCAAATTGCTTAGATTTGTTCAGTCATTTTCTGTCTTCCTCAGCATATTCTATGGGCTGATCTCATGACATTCTCCTTCATGCCAGGTTTTTTTTTTGTCTATCTGAACTTTCTTTTTCCACTAGAAGCCTCCAAGCTGGGCTCCTCTCAGGCACTTTGCATATATTATTTCACTGCTCCAGTGGAATGGTTCAAATTATAATTTTCCAGCTGAGATACAAAGACTAATTCATTCAAGACCACCTTTTTGTGTGTGTGTGTGTGACAGTGTGGATTTCTCTGTGGCCATTGAGGAGATAAAATGCACGCAAAGTGCTCTGGGAAAACTGGGAGCAAGCACTTGGACAGAGAAAGCATTTGTGGAGCAAAGTCATGTGCTATCAAGTGCATCCCATGTACCCTTTGGGGAGATGAGCTGATTGTCATCTTGGGATGGCGGGAGAGAAGACAAGAAACCAGACACAGATTGGGAATACTGATGGACAGATACAAATCTGGGCTGAAATCCTCTGCTGATACGGATCAAATCAAACCCACAGCAGGAGTCAATGCCAAGAAACTGGCTGCTAGTTTTTGTGGCTAACCATCCAGCAGTGAGGACCAGTGTTATATTGGGAAGCCCAGGAAGGGATGTGCATCCTTTTCCTTGCTCCTGGTCAGAGTAAGGCAGGAGATCCACTAGAAGCGTGGCATTCATTTCTGGGGTCCCCAGCAGAGTCCAGAGGAGGTCACAGAAATGATCAGAGGGATGGAGTACCTCTGCTATGAGGAAAGGCTGAGAGAATTGGGAATATTCAGCCTGGAAAAGAAAAAAGGAAACCTCATTGTGGCCCTTTCAGCTCTTAAGGGGGGTCTGTGAGAGAAATGGAGTTGGACTTTTTAGCAGGGCC
Source organism: Aphelocoma coerulescens (assembly GCF_041296385.1). Lineage (NCBI taxonomy): Eukaryota > Metazoa > Chordata > Aves > Passeriformes > Corvidae > Aphelocoma > Aphelocoma coerulescens. The sequence goes on from NC_091021.1 coordinate 2,618,483, forward strand.
CCTTGCTCTAGGACAAAGGGGGATGGTTCTAAACTGAAGGAGGAGGGTCAGTTTAGATGAGATATAAGGAAGAAGTTTTTAACAATGAGGGTGGTGACACCCTGGCACAGGTTGCCCAGAGCAACTGTGGCTGCCCCATCCCTGGAAGTGTCCAAGGTCAGGCTGGACAGAGCTCTGAGCAACCTGATTTAGTGGAAAATGTTCCTGCTCATTGCAGTGGGTGGGACTGAATGACCTTTAAAGGTCCCTTCCTAGCAAACTATTCTGTGATTCTGTGATCTCTGCTCTGGTGTTTGTGCCAGGGACGATCTCACCTCTAGCTCTTGGGAGACCAGGCTCTGGTGCCTCTGATCTTTCCTGGGATGGACAAACTGGACAGGGAGAGCTGGTGACATGCCATGAGGCCTCTGTTTGCAGCACAGTGCGTCACATCCGAGCCATCAGCATGCAGGGTTTACAGCTCCAGGGACTGTTCCATGGCTGTAGTCCTGGAGAAGTCATTCAGGGCAACTGAGAAATGTGCCAGGTGATGCCTAAAATTAAGATGGAAGTGTCTCTCATTGCCTTGGCCCCACAATCCTGCCTGGCCCAGGAGGACATCAGGGAGAACATCCATGAGAGCACGACTGGCAAACAGCGAATCAGTGTGTGCAGAGGGATGTCACAGGACAAGGGGAGACACATGGGAAAGGCTGAATCCAGGTTTATTTCTACCATTCCATGGCTGTAATCCTGGCATTTGACAAGTAGCTCAAATTCACTTAGAGTAATCTTATAAAGTAAATAGCTTTGATCCAGTGTGCTTAATTTAGAGCACTTATGTTTTATTTATTCTTTTATTGTGAGGAACAGGCTGCACTTTTTTTAATAATGTCTAAGAAATAAGCATTTCCTTTCCCCCACAGAGCAAAATTCATACCAGCAATACAACTGTGAAAGGTGATTTCCTTGAGCCTGTTTTCATGCAGAAAAAACAATTCCTGTGCCTCAGGAACCAGTGCGGCCACATATTGAATTGTAGTGCATCAAATAACTGGGTGAATATTTGGAAAATTAACTCATGGGTGATTTGTGAAGTTGAGAAATTGATAAGTGCTCAGTCACAGCAACAGCAAAGAATTGATATGATGATAAAAATCATGGAGAATGTATTAAGGGCCTCAGGGGAAAAAAAAAAAAAGAAGAAAAAAGGAAAAAAAGAAGGAATTAGTTTGCAAAATATGATTGTTTTTGAAATGTTTGCCTAGCAACAGCCCAACAAATGCTCCAAGTATGGCTGTATTTCATATTCTCACAGCAATACCACATCATGTTTCAACACAAGCCAGCCCTGAAATCCACCCTGGTGACCTCAGCTGCCCTGCTCTGGTGCTCGGGCATCTCCCGGCTCCCACCCTTCCCGAGCTGTGGCCGATTGCAGCCCCGGCTGGCCATGGCAGGGCACAGAGTGCATCTGTTTCCGCTATCCTACGTTGCAACAACCTATTCCCCACTTTCTGTCGCCTGGCACCGTGGAAGAAAACAACTCGATGTGCCAATTTCCCTGTCTGTGCCCTGGTGGCAGCGGGTGGTGCCCACCTCTGCCCGCTCAGCTCTGCCTGACCTCCCTTTCGCCATACGCCGTCTGAGCTGGCCCATGGAGAAGTCAAAGTCGGGTCAAGTTCTTATGTTCAAAGCCCAGGTAAAACCTCTTCCCCACAGAATTCTCTTTACTTTTGCCATCGTCTTACTCATGGCTTTGATTTTCACAGCAGACTTGAAAATCTGAGTCTAAAAGCAGAAACAAATCAGGGGATTTAAACAAAGTTCAGTGAACTGCTAGGAAAGGAAAGGTGCCAATCTGTCAGAAATTATCCTGAAATGAGGTTCAGATCCATTTGTGTCCCTGCTATCCCATGGAGCTCAGATGTAAGTGAGAACAGAGTTGACAGCATAAATAGTGGCCATGCTGTGAGAAGCAGAGTGTTGTGTACAGAGGGGAGGCTTGCGATGGCACACAGCTTCCCTGAGTTCTGAGCCTGCTGTCGCCAGAGTTATACCACTATCTTCAAAAAGGGGGTGGATTTAGGTGCTCCTGTCTTTCAGCAATGGTATTTGTCCCTGAAGATGAGCTCAGGCTCCTGGATTGCCTGCTAAGCTCTGTCCTCAGAGGGATCTGGGAGACCCTGGTGCTGTGGAGGAATTCTCTCAGGAGAATGGCTGGCTCTCAGAGCTCCTGCTGCACTCTGAAGCAGCTGTGATCCAGAAGCCTTCACCAAACACACCTCTCCTGTCTACTTTCTTGTCCCCTTTGCCAGTAGAGCAGCAGGTCTCATGGTAGGCAGCAGGGACAGCACAGCCTCACCACCCCAGGAAGGGTCACAAGCACATTCTGTCTTGTGACAGTGTGGCTCTGGGGAGGCAACCTCTGCCAGAGGGATGAGGCAAACAGCTGGCAGGTACAGCTTTAATCAGGCCCCCTTTTGAGGGAAAAAGCCTTCATTTCATCACCTGTGTCACTCTGCAGTTTGGGCAGGCTTCGAGCACAGGGGTGAGCAGCAAACGCTGGGCAGCTCCACGTACCTGCTAAGCCTGACAGATCTGCTGTACTCAGCAGTGCACCTGAGTATGTTTTCCAGCTGGAGATCCTTTGCCAGGATAAATTTGGTCCCCAGGGGGAAGGCCAGGCAGTGCAATTAGATCAGCTAACCCTTAAAACACAGACAAAGCCGAGCCCAAGGCCACCCAGGAGCAATTCCAAAGTGAGAGCAGTTCAGCAGCTGTCCTTGGGTGGCTGCAAACTACTTTTATGAGCCCAGTTGCAGGAAGCAGGGACTGCACATCATCACCTCTGTTTTCCAGGTCCAGGTCCTGCCAGCCTCAGTTTCATTGTAACTGGAACCAGATCTTTGTTGTTGCATTTGTGTTGATTTAACACAAACACTTTTCTGTTAAAATTACCTAGAGTATATGAGGCAGAATTCAGCCTGACTTTCTGCTCTTATGTATGTCAGAACCCAGACCATTCCTATCACAACATAACATTTGCCAACATGGAGTTCACCCAGCTGCATTTTTAGAACATTTTTGAGACAGAAAAATGACTTCACACAGGATCACCTTGTTTTGCATCACGCTGCCATCATGTTTTATCTAGTGCTGGGAACCTGAGAGCTGGAATTACCACATCACAGTTTTCACATCCCTGTCACAAATCAGAGGCAGAGGGATCAATGGCCCAGCTGCTGCTGCCTGCAAAGCATGCTGAGGCCCTCAGAGGAAAGCATGGCAGTGACAAGTGTTATTTCTTAATCTCTGAGTTAATAACACTTTATTTTGCAGCATATCCCTGACCTTGGTTATCACACCCTTCCCACCTCCCCACTCCAAACCACAGAGGGTTGTGATACAGAATACATCTGTTTCCTGTTTCAGAAATTGCAATTACACATTTACAGCCAGCATCTTCATCTGAGATTCAGAGGCGAGCAGTTGTATTTACAAGCAATATGTGCTCCTGAATCTATCAGGCTCCTTTACATTGTACTGCTGCTGAAAATGCAGAATAGATAAATAGAGGAGAAATAACATTCCTGGTTTTTGGAGAGGTTTGCACCATCCTCTTTTTTTCTTATTGCTATTAAAAATAAATAGGTGTCTGGGATAGTCTGATATATTTAACAGAAATAAATAATTGTAATGGCACACAGAGAGAAAAGACATGCAGCAATTATTTAAATTGCTCATAAATGTTCCTGAATAAGATGATATTATTATTATTATTATTATTATTATTATTATTGTTCTTGTTCTTGTTCTTGTTCTTGTTCTTGTTCTTGTTCTTGTTCTTGTTGTTCTTGTTTGTCATGAGGACCTGCAGGCCAAGTCAGGGTATGTGCTGGCTTCACTACTTCACTGAAGTGAGGCCAGTGGGTAAAACCCTGACCAAAACAAATCAGTGGTTAGAAGGCCACGGTGACTTGGCTACAGGTTCCATCACACACTTGTGCAGAAATCGCTTGTGGGCATCATCTTTCACCCATCTAGAAGTGAAATGAAGTCTAAAAACCATCACCCTTTCTGTACATCATTGTGCACTGGAAAGACTTGCAGACTTTGGGATGAGATTTGGGGTCATATTCACCAGTGTAACACATCCACGAGTGTTGTCTGCTGAGCCACAGCAATTGAATGTCTGCTGGGGAAGCAGCACCGCCCCACTCCTGGAGATTTGGGCCCAGTTCCTCACCCTTCCAGGTGGGAAAGCTGTGAGCACACCCTGCCAGTATCTGCATCTTGGCTGAGGAGTGGTAACTTCTAAAGCTGCTGAAAATCAGGCCTGTGTCCATCTCATAAAGTGCCATACCCTTGAGAGGTTCCCCTCCTCGAGGGAAGCAGCCAACACAGTGGGATCCAGACAACATCTCCAGGAGAGGGCACACTTTGGGACACACTGCACACAGCGTTAGGCACAGAAAGGTTCTGTGCAATGCAGCTCCTCAGGCCCCTCAGATGCTCTGGGACAAAGCCTGGCCAGCCCACAATTTAGGCTTTCCGTCTTCTGCTGACATGTTGGATGCAGACTGGAAGCTCAGCCTCCTGCCATTCTGGTAGTCAGCGAGGCTGAGGGAAATGCATCCCTTTGACAACTCCTCTCCCTCTTGCTTCTCAAGTTAAACAGCTTGAGACTGATGGGCCCAGCCCGGTGCTCAGGGATAAACACTGGTGAAAGTATTTGCAGACATAGGACAATAATCTAGAGACCAGCGTCGATCCCAGCTATCATTTTGCTTCTGAGTGTCAGTCCTGGGGCATTACTGAAAGCCCAAGGGAAAAGCCTGTGTTTCAAGATGCTTACAACATCTTATCCCACAGCCTGACTCAAGTGAGCAGCTTGACTTGCCAGAGCAATCAGTATCTGCTACACAACTAAAATCACAGACTGGCGTAGGATGGACACATTTTGAAAGCAGAGCTGGGAGTTGAAAACATGCAGACCTGCAAAAATGCTGGCACTTTGCAGGATGAGAATTTGCAAATGCTTTGGCCAGCTCTAAGTTCATCCATGCTGAAAACTTGTGTGGACTGGCTGTGCAAGGATAGAGAAAACAGAAGGACTCCTGCACAGGCAGGAGTCTCCTCAGCTCGGTGCTTGGCATATTCCCTTCTCCTTGCTGATGCACCAAATGCAAATATCTCGATTTCTCATGGGCTCCATGGTGTGTCAGTCTGCAGGAAATCAGCTCTCTGCTTCCAGCTCTTCCCTCTTCTATTCTTTCTTTGAGCTCCTGAGTGCAACAATGTCTTCCAAAAGAGTTGCTTCTGCCCAAGTGTGGAATAGGAACCAAACTTCTGAACCTTGGGTGCACGTAGTGTATAAACCCTGCTTTTCCCCCTCCAGGAAAATGTGCAGCAACACTATTTATAAATAATATAAGCTATGAGACCTTAGCTTTTAGCTTGGAAAACAGCAGCCGGGACTTTCAGGTTGGCTTAAACCTCAGCACACCGATCAAAGCAATGGCCAGTGCACCCATCTTCCTGCCAGAGTCTAATCTCTTTAGATTAGAGGGAATTTTAGCAGGCACTTCCCAGCCTCAGAGTCCCGGTGCTGCAATACTGACATTCCCATCAAGAGTGTGGGCAATTGGACGGATTCCTGAATTGCAGGAGGTTGCCTGTTTTTCCTGGGCCAGCAACCAGAGTTTGGGAGCTACAAAGTTGGCTTGGTGTGTTTACAGGGAGAGCTCCTGCTCACACAATTTGCTGATGTTTCCCAGGCAGCTTCGCAGATGTGACAGGGGTAAGGAGAGGCCCCTGGAGACCCAACTCGCTTATAAACAACGCTGGTATTTGCAGTGGCTCTTTCCCTTTGGAAAGCTCATGGCTTGGATGGGTGCACTGTTCTCTGAGTAAAAAACTGGCTGGATGACTGAGCCCAGAGAGTTACACCCAGTTGGTGACCGCTCACCAGGGCTCAGTATTGGGGCAGTTCTGTTTAATACTTTTATTGACAACCCAGACAAAGGGGTCAAGGCCCACCAAGCTGGGCAGGACTGTTGATCTGCTGGAGGGTAGGAGGTTGGACTACTCTGATTTTAAACTTGATTTCAAGAGGCCATAGCAGATTAGGGGGAAGGAAAGAGAGAGCATTGTGTCAGATCAGCATTAATTCCAAGAGAAGACGGGGGAATCCTGATGTGCGTTTCGTCTGCCACAATCAGGAAATGCAGCAGACATCTCCTCAGCATCATCTGCTGTCCTTATTTCTTCTCCGAGGTTGAGGCACACTGGAGACAAAAGATTTTGCAGCCCTAGCAGAAATGTTTGTGGAATGTTTATCTGATCAGCTAAAGCCTTTGAAGGCTTGCTTTGGTAAAGAGTTGTAACACTTCATCATTCAGATGCAACTGAAACACTCACTGTCTCCTTTTTGCAAGAGAGGCTTTTTTTAGGGCAACAAATTGGTGTTTTGTACCAACAGCAAGAGCTGGGATGAAGTCAGGGTACCATAGTTCACTGAATTATTTATTTTTCTGGACAGAGCTACATGCTACATGCTGTACATGCTGTTTCATGTTTATCAGACACACTGCACTGTCCACCAAACAAGCAGTCCCTGAAAGGGAGAAGTCCCCAAACCCCAGTTTTGCTGCTAACTGTGCAGTGAGATGTAAGCTCCCTCCCTCTGCTCTGCATGGAAAGAAAACCTGATGCTAGCCCTTGCTACTCCTTTCTATGTCAAGAAGGAGACTGCACAATAGGGAAAAAGCATCTCTGCTAAGAGTGCTGGCTTTTCAGCATGGAAAAAGTGATGTCAGAGACACAGAAGCATCTTGGGAAGAGCCAGATTATTGGCCTGCTCCACAGCTTGGGAGGAACCCTTGGGCAGTAACCCCTGGGCAGCCAGGCTCTGCTTCCTGCCCTACTGCATGTGATGGGGTGAAATTAAAAGCAAGCCCCATTATCACTTTTTAACACCACTTAACACATCCTAATTTCGAGGTCAGACTACCAGAGAGATATATGGAAAGGTTTTGGTGTGACCAGTCTCCAAGCTGGACAGTTACAGCTCACGTGGAGCCGACACAGCCATGTTCTGTGGTCAGGGTTACATTTGGGACAGTGTTTCCTGGTGCTTTGTCTGCTGGGATTTCAGGTGTTTCTACAAGCTTGGCTGCTTGATGCACTGCAAGTGACAAACACTTCTGATTTTCCATATGATGCCCAGTATGGACACTTGAGCCATCCTAAATGGCAGCTGTACTGAGCTCACCTTTCTGACCACTGTTCCAGCTGCTTTCATCTTTCTCCCCAAGCTAAACCATTGATCACGACATTTCTCTGTGCCTGCAGGTGCTACATATTCATTCATGTTCAGACATATGTCAGGATGAATTTCCAGATTCAAGGGGAAAAACAAACCTCAGAGAGACTATAATGTGCCTTCTCTTACTTCTAACCACTTGGAAAATACCATTTTGTCACACGACTTCAGCTCACCACTCTGAGCTCCAGCAGATTTGCTTTTAAAGCCCATCTGCTCTCGAGTCCATTTTTGTCCAGGACATGTGCCCTGTTCTGAGCTCAGTCTGGCAGTGGTGGGGCCATATCAATAGTTCAGCTTGGAATTTAAAGCCAGCCCCTTTTAAAGCTCAATTCTACAGCAGAGGCTTAATCTAGGCTGGGTCCAGCCTAGTAATTCCTGAATTGTCAGCAGAGAAATGCACACCAAGCACATACAAGACTGATGGTGGGAAAGTCTCCCAAGAATGACCGATGATCCCTGTAACTTCCATTACCAATCACTTGCTTCAGTGCAATTAATTCCTGTAAATCTCCTGATGATACCAGCTATCTCCTGCAGACACTGCTGTAGTCTCCTCTAATCTTCTGCAACTGCAGAAAGAATTTTCTTTGTAACTTTCTTGTCTCTGTGGGGAACATTGTCTGTTGCTATCTCCTCAATTGTCCTTTCTGCTTTCTGGCTTTCAATGTCACAGAGTTGCTCCAAACCTTCTCCCAAGTCTCTTTCCTCTCACCTTGCTTTTTTTTTCTCTTCTTTTTAAACTTTTTTTAGGCTTTTAGTTGCATTGTTCCTGGTATTGCTTCATCTGTGCAACTTTCATTGCTGAAGCAAATGGGGCTGGAACTTGAGCAATGCAAGTTCAGAGCAAGAAATGAGATAACTGAGGCAGCAGTGAGACAAGGCAATGTCTTGCTCTTGTGAAAGAGAAGTATAAAATATAAATTGCTGAGGCTGCAAACAAGCACTTTCTGCTGGATCAAACCACAGCATTACAGGCTGCAGCAAAGGATGGTTTCAACATTTTCAGAGCTGTGGTGTTTAGGATTAATTTATGATATTTTGCTTTTGCTGTGACTTTAAATCTTTCATACTGCCACAAGGCAAAGAGCAACAACTGTGTGTTTTAATTTTGCAGTTCCTCAAAGATATTGAAATGTTTGAAACTCACTGCACTCCATGGGATGTTTGAAAATATTCCTTCAAAAGAAAATTATGGTTGAGATATCAATGTCAATACAGTGATAGCTCAGCTAAAGTTCCTCTAGCTACAAAGAAAATGTTTGTTTTTATGTATCCTTCCATGATTCCTTGGATGTTCTGAGCATTATAAACGTTTCCAGGAAAAATTACTGTTTATTTGCAAGTTTTATTAGCACAGTACCATGTGACCCGAGGTTAATGGGCTGGGGGGAGTAAAAAGAGGCAAAACCATCTTGCTTTGAGGAGAATAAAATATAAAGGGGCAAAATATAATTTAGATGGGGAGCTGAAGCACAGAGAAATGGAGGAACCTGCCCAAAGCCACCTAAGAAAGTCACACAGACCCAGATGATCCTACCTTTGCACATTTTACTCTGACTGATGTCCAGGGTGAGCACCCCAGATATTTCCTATGGAGACCTTTGGCCCCTATTAGCTTAGATTTTAGGAAATCTCAGGCTATGCTAATTAATTAATTAATTAATTGCCCCTGTGCTATATATAGGATAAGAAGCCACTAAAATGAACACAGCCTACAGTTCTGCTCTTGTGTTATGTGTCTGCAGGGCCCATCAGAAGCACTACATTGTTTTTCCTTGCAGCCATGATGCAGGAATTAATATTGGACTATGAACTGTCCAAATTCACTTGCAATCTGATCTCTGCTAAGCAGATCCCTACAGATAACTCTTTCTTCTAAAAAACCATGTTACAAGTTTCCTAATAAAAAATGTATCAAGGTAAACCACAACAAAAATCATAAACTTTTTTCTAACTTCTACCCAGTTTTATTTTGAATTTCTAGACTGAGTTTTAGACATCAGTTAATGTCACGAGTACGATGACATCTATCAGTACGATTTGCCATTTGGCTTGAACTTTGAGTAAAAAGTCTTTCTGTCCCATATCCAATATCCTTGCATTTTGATTCTCTACAACACAGAGGAAAATAAAAACAAAATAAATATTTCTACTCCTTTTGCACTGGTGTATAGGTGAACATCCTAATGTGTAACACAATTATGGAGAACCACGTGTGGGAAGGAAGTGGAGAACAAGCAGTACTTGTGAGTGGGTGATTTGAACTGGAGTGAAACATCCTTTTCTTATCTATACCCCCTGCTGAATTCACTTTGGCTCAAACCACCCCCACAAGGCTTTGCTGTGGGGAGGCTGAAGTCAGGGTTCAAACCCAGGCTAAAAGTGCAGTGGAAACTCACCCTGTGTTAAGGAACAGTTCAGAAAACTTTACACTTTTAGCACCCGTGTTTCTAAGATGTCATGAACTATCCCACTCATGCCAGGGGAAAAAAAAGAAAGAAAAAAGAAGAAAGGAAAAAGTATTTCTGATATTGCCAGTATTAGAGACCAAGCAGAAAATCTTTTTTTTCTGATGGTACAAAAACACTTGGCTGCCTTTTTTTCAGAGAAAATGCTGTTCTCTGTTGTTGGGAGGAGCAGAGACAGCATTTTGTTCCACCATAGCGTTACTCTGCTTTCCACAAAGCATCCTGATACAGCTACGGGTAGGATGAACCTCATCTTCTTATGCAGGCATCTCTGCACTGGGAACATCCCCCACAGGATTAGTGAACTGCTCCCAGCTTCCCTCAAGCACAAAAGATGCTCATTTCTAGCAGTTAATCCCCACTTCTGTGGGGAATCTGCCCATTTTTCCCCTGCAGGGCACGGCCAGTCCCTGCCACCGAGGAACATGAGCCTGACAGCTTAGCAGGGACATAAGGAAATTATGGATGACAGCTATATCCAGAGTTATCTAAATCAAGCAGAGGCACTTGGAAAAGTTATCATACATAATTCAGGTTGAAGCTGACCTTTAACTACTGCAGGCTGAAATATTTTTCTGAAGCAGAATATCTTGAGAACTGGTTCATAAAGGGCTTTCTACACATTTCTCTGATGCCCTGAGCAACAACACACTCTGGTAAACAAGAAACCATCTCTGGGAACTGTTGGCCTAATCTGGACTTGCAACCCCTGATTATTAAAAGTTTCAGGTGCATATATGTGTGTAGTTTAGGAGAGAAAATGAAGGACAGATGCTGCTAAAGACTTACAGGCAATCAGGATATCATTACCAGAGTCGTAGTCAAGTTAAGCTGTTACTATTGTCAGTTTTATTTGGATTTTACTTTAATCCCACAGAATCCAATAAAGTATACTGTCTTGGAAAATATAATATTAAAGGATCCCATTGAAGCACCTGCTGTCCTTGCCAATAAGCTGTAAAAGAGAGATGGACATTTGGAAACTAGTGTTCAGAGACTGGGCAGGAGGACTGGAAACTTTGCAGAGATGCTGTTGTGTTGTCCTGTTTATCTTCTTTCCTTCTTCTTGCTCAGCTGGCCAGCAGTTGAGGAGAAGTATTTTGACTTTAGTGAGTCATACTTACCAGAAACATTTTGCTTTGGGCATCTCCTTGTTGCCACAATCCTGGTCCCCCTTCTTTCTGTATTTCCCATTTAAATGGAAAGACACCAACTACTATTTGGAAATATTACATGCTCTTGTATGAAGAGCACTGCATTGGTCATGTCCAAATCTTTCCATTACAGCAATCCAGGAACAACTGCAAATAACATTTGTAATCAGAGTAGGACCCATAAGATGAGTCACTGATGTCTGAGAGGCTCCTGACTATGGCAATTCATGGGGAGGGAGTGGTTAAAGAGCAGGAGAAAAGGAAGTTTGGCACTTATCTGGACTCATATCTGTACTGGAAGAGTGGGAGAAATAATACAAACTTTCCAAAAATGCCACATGGGAAAACACCCATGGTTTCCTCCAATATTTACTTTCCTATGGGGTAGAGCAGTAGACTCAGGAGAGGAACTCTCACCACGTACAATCAGCTGCTCAAGAGGTTTCTAAGAGGGTCAATGATTATGCTTGCAGGGAAACGTGGTGCAGAAGGAAGTGAGTGGCCACGCTGCCCTGTCTCTGCCCTGTCTCTGCCCTGTCTCTGCCCTGCAGGACCTCCCTGAGCAGGGCGTGCCCTTGCCTCCTGCTTTAGGTGCTGAAATCAGTGGAAAGTCCCTCAGGACTACAAGCTACAGTGAATCACATTCCCTTTTCACTTTTGAATCAGTATGAAGGGGTTATCCACAGGCCTGGCCTGCACAGGAGGCTGTGAGAGCCCCAGTCCCATGTGATGAAAGCCATGGGCCTGCACCAACCACTAGAGAAGAGGCACCAGCTTAGAGCTGGTGACAGCTACTGCCAAAATAGCCTTGGAAGCTTCCATGCCTACCTCTGCCCTCTCCTAGATGCAGGATGGACCATGACGTCCCTCCAGGCTGGCAAGACTTTCAGTTCCAGGTTTTAGTAATAAATAAGCAAGGTTCTCCCATTTTTGGTATTTAATATCAAAAATTGCATTACAGTCCATGGGGATCCACCAAATACAGCGAGAATGGCTCCAAGTTACTTCTGATGCACCAGTACTGATATGTTGTGAGGTGTCCTGACTCTGAGAAGTTCTGAAATTCAGAGTGATTACCTAGCTCAGGCATGGGTGAACCCTCAGCAGACACCCTCTAAGTTTCTACAACGTTCCTCACCATCCTTCCCAGTACTGCATCCTTAACTGAGGGCAAGCACACCTTCCTTGGCGTCTGCTCTTTGCCAGTGCTACTGCTGAGTGGATCCCAAACTTTCCTGAGGAAGGAGCCCTTCCCTGTACTCAACATGGCTCACTTTTTAACATGTGCAAGTGCAGGATGGTGTCTTGAAGGTCACCCACACTACATGGCCTAGCACACAGCCAGCAACCTTCAAAGAATATCTGGAGCCACTGTGCATGGGGAAAGAATTAATAAGGGTGTCACAAATCCACATGACTCCACCCAGAAATTCAGTGGGGTTATCCTTCCTTTCTCCAACAGCTGCCTCTGAGCTATGGTAAGTGTTGGAAAGAGCTGGAGGTTTGGATCATAACCACTGCTTTTTGCAGGGCATGTTAGAAGTTATAATAACATGGTACAAACCCAACCCTTCCATGGCTTCTGATTCCAGTAATAACTTGCCTCTCACCCTGACATGGGTCTTGCTGTTGTGCTGCCAATGCTCCCACTTCTCAGATTACTCAGCTGCTCTAGTAAATTCCTAAAGCTTTCTGCCCCTTAGAGGCTTATCATGGTCCAGAGTCCAGCAGAAGATCCCTGCACCAGAAATGTTTGTATTTTTGCTCATCACATGCTGAATATCCATCCTCTTCCTCCTGAAATTACTAAAGAAGGCCTTCCTGTGTTATTCCTTTCATATCAGAGATCAATCAAAGCCATGCAGATCTGTTCTCATCCTCATTTTAATTTGTCTGGGCCAGGACCTGAAGTTCAGACCTCTATTTAGACCTGACTCGGCTATGTTTAACCTCACATTGTATTTAATCCTCATTGTTTCCTGAAGGAGCACAGCTGAGAATTTTCAATTATCCACGTTTCCCAGCCGGGGTCAGGGGACCAATTCATGCCCCTTGAAACACTGAGATAACCTTTCCAAGACAAACTCAGCACCTGTACTTTGACACCCAGCTGAAGCCAGGCTTGGTTTGAGGGACAATAATTCTCACCCAGGCAGGCTGGACACGTTTCTCTGTTAGAATAGGAAAAGTTTCTGTAACACTTGTGGCCTCACACCTGGTTTGTGTGTAGGAGTCTGGTTTAAGTCCTGGAGTCAGGCCCTGGCCATCTTTGGTACAAATTTAAACCAAGCCTCAGGCTGCTGTAATTTATGCTAAGAGTCAGGACAAATGCCAAGCCAACTCATGATGCAGGGATTCAAAAAGTGACTGAGAGTCACATTCTCTCCATTATTCTTCTAATGATGAGCCCGTTGCTGCAGATCTGAGCTAGGGAATGAATACCACAGGAAGGCAGCAGAAAGTGAAATCATCCTGTGACGTGCCTCATTGCTTACCTGTGGTTTCAGCAACAGGCTCAGTGAGCATTCAAACCTTGGGACAGAAATCTGTAAACTTGGCTACTTCAGCTAGAACTGAAATCACTGCACTCAGGGAAACGTCTGCATCCTACCCCAAGAAAAGACATGATGGAAAGGCATCCAGGGAATGTGCTTGGTGCTAGAAGGCAAGTGTGTTGGAGTTCCCATGAATTAGCACAGCATTGTTTCCAGATAAAAAGTGGTTTGGGTTGCAAACCAGAATCACTTCTAGATTTCTTCAGTGCTCATCTTAAAGGTAAAAGTTTTCCACGGATATTTTTCCATAGTTTGCAATCTTTTGGTTAAACAAGCAACATTTACTTCTTTAAAAGTCTGGTTCTTTGGCCAAAGAGCTGATAAGGGCAAAGCACTTCTGATCAACTACACATGGTGCAAAGTTATCTGAGTTATCAATGAAGGATCCTTTGCAGGGGATGAAAACCAAAATTCCACCTTAGCTAAGCAGATGATGGTTTGGGGAGGTGCAAGGAATATTCTAAGGCAGAAGAGAAATGGAGGGGATGAATTGCTGGTCTGTGGGCTGTTTATCAGCTCTAGTCTCACTTTTCTCATGCAGCTCTGTGGGAGGCATTTCTGTGGAACGTGATAAAAGCTGGGATGTTTTTCCACCCAAATTTTTTCATGCTTTCTTTGATTTTGCTGTAGATCCCAGAGACCAGATGTCTCATATTAAAGGAAGAGTCACTCAGCTTCTCTTTGGGGACATATTTTGGGAAGGAAGGGAGGAAGAATTTGTTCTGTTTGAAATGAGAGTTTAATTGACACACAGTGGATAAATGGCAGGCAGAGGCCCCACATGCTGTTGATAGAAAAGAAGATAACCCTGAAAAGTGAGGCAAATCACCACAGGACCTGAAGATATTTTATTAAAATAACTTTCAGAAGCTTCTTTGGCCATCCTATAACTAAGAGTGACCTGAGCACTTGGATGTTGTGAGAACCTTTGTCTCCCAGGGGATCCTTCCCATCTCCCCAGTGGGATTAAGGATGTGAGGGATGACATAACTCCCTCCTCTGTGCAGCTGCCTCAGCTCTGACAGGAATAAACGATGGCAGCCTGCTGATGGCAGACACGTTAGTCATGCTCCCACTGTTAATTGGGCTTCTGCATCTGGCTGGATTCATCTGCTACTCCTTGTAACACACTGACAGCATAAGCCATCTCCTTGCATAAAGAATTCCTGGGACCTCAACCCCCCATTTGAGCTTCTCGCTGATACTTTGTGTAAATGTCATCATTCTTGAAAGAAGCTGCACTCAATAAATCAGTCCCTTGACAGTGCTTTGAGAATGGGATGTGGACGTCACTTATCTCCAGTGGACTGGAGAACAGCTGGGGCACTGAGATCACTCCCCACAAATCCCAGAGAAGCCCAGCAGAGGTGTTTAGCCCAGTTAAAATCTGCAGCACATCCTTTCCACCCTCACCACAACCTTTAGGCAGACCTAACAAAACAAGGTGGTGAGCAAGAAACACCAAAACCCTCCCAAACTGAAATGTGTTACTGGAAGGGGGTGAGAGACCGCAGGCATTTTGGTGTCCTGAGGTCTTGTGGTGGCATGTTCTTCAGAAATAGACTCCAGCTCATTCCTGCCAACGCAAACTTGAGGGCACTTCAGTGGTGGGT
The DNA here is from genome assembly GCF_041296385.1 of Aphelocoma coerulescens. Taxonomy (NCBI): domain Eukaryota; kingdom Metazoa; phylum Chordata; class Aves; order Passeriformes; family Corvidae; genus Aphelocoma; species Aphelocoma coerulescens. The sequence continues at coordinate 2,633,582 of NC_091021.1, forward strand.
GGCACCAGCACGGGGAAAAGTGAGCACAGAGCGCTGCAGTGCCTCCAGCTGCAGATGTGCCCAACAGCTGGAGGACCACCAGTGTCCCTCAGCTCTGCCCAGCTTCCTGCAGCCTTGTGACTTGTGTGTCCTCCATCCACCAGGAGTCCCAAGGGAGCTCTTTTCCTCCATCTTTCCTAGAGCCATCCAGCGGCAGCTACTCCACTAGGATTTATGAGCTCCCACTGGGAGACAGGAACACAGATTCACATGAGTCATTAAGTTTAAGTCCTGTCGGCAGGATGACCATGAAAATGGATATTTTAGAAGGGTTTTCGTTGGCACTGCTTACCCAGTTAAATGCTTATAACATAATTACTAAGGGGAAAAAAAAAGGAGGCTTTCAGGAAAAAAAAGTACAACCCAAACACAAAAATACTTCACAGAACCCAAACAAACTACACACATTTCTGCAAATTATTTATGGTGGAATTGGCTGCTCCGCTCAAGCAAGTTACAGGGATCAGGTTGTCTATGTCCACAAAAGCAGGATCCTGCCCAGAAGCTTCATTTTTAACTTAAGGGAAAGCAACAGGAAGAGCTGCTCTCTGCTGCAGAGGGCATTAGCATGAAAATAGACCTGGTCAGAGATTATTCTCAAAATGCCGTTGTCATTAAAGGACAAACTCCAAAAAATGCTTGACCAAGTCTGGTTTTCACTTTCAGGCAATGCTAGGAAATCTGAATCATTTAGCCAAGGAGTGTTCATGCAATCCGTGCAAATATTTGAATTTTTTTTTTCTTCTTTCTGGTGTTTTGACTAGATTTAATGAAAACATACCATAATTATAAGTAATTATTACCAAAAATCACCATCAGCAAGATAAAACTTTCATTCTCTCACTTCCACTGAATTTTTCCCTCCCACAGTTTCAGTACTACCAGAATAAGTAGCCCAGCCTCCCAAAATACTCGGATTATCCGGCTGCCTCTGCACTGACTCACAGGGAAGCTGTGGACAGCAGCTTGCAGACAATACTTTCCATATGCCCATAAAATCCCCTTCACTGAACGTGGCAGAACGCTGGTGCAGCACAATGACACCTATGTGCTGTACCTGCAAGGTGAGCTGCTCTCCTTGTGTTTGGGAGTGCCCTTACTCCTCTGCCTGCTCCTCCAGCAAGGCTCCTTCTCCCTGTCCTGCATTACTCAGTCTCTTCCCTAAATTGTCTGAAGGAGCCAAACAGAAAGATGGAGAGAGGCCATTTGCAAGGGCCTGGAGCAACAGGACAAGGGAGAATGGCTTCCCACTGACAGGGTTAGATGGGATAGTGGGAAGAAATTCTTCCCTGTGAGGGTGGGGAGGCCCTGGCACAGGTTGCCCAGAGCAGCTGTGGCTGCCCCTGGATCCCTGGAAGTGTCCAAGGCCAAGTTGGACAGGGCTTGGAGCAACCTGGGATAGTGGAAAGTGTCCCTGCCCATGGCAGGGGGTGGAACGAGATGAGGTTTCTGTGATTCTGTGATTCTGACCAGCTTAGCAAAGGTACTGACACAGTGATGGGGATTAAGGAAGGAGTTTGAGCCCCTGATCCCACTGCTGCTGTCCAGCTGGGAACCATCACTGCTTCATAACATAGAGAGAAATACAGGTTCCTTGGATTTTGGCTCAGCCAGAGCCATTGGCTCCTGCTGACCACCTAAGTGATCTGACGAGAGCAACAGAAGGAATTGATTGTATTGAGAAAACAGCTATAATTAGAAATGGGTTAAAACAGATGGACAGACCTCATCACTTGTTTTTTGTTTGCTTTAGCAAAACCAACACCAAGAATGGTTTGGCTGCAGGCCTCATTTTCTGAGCTCATAATATTCACGGGTGGATCTGGGAATAAGAGAAATGGTTTCTGTCAAAAGCTGTCAGCAGAGAAAGAGCAAACTATTCTCCACTTCAGCATGCTCCCACATTTGTATAGCTGAACCCGCTCTCTGTCACTGAGGCTTTGGAAATTCAGTGGCAGGATGAATCTGTGAAGCTGCTTCTCTTCACTTCAGTGGCGGAGTATCCACTCTGAATTCAGACTGGGACTCTGCAGAAGGGGTCCCTGTTCCTCAGCCAAGGATCATCAGCTCTGGGAAGTGTTTACAGAGTGGCCCAGTGCAAACTAACACTGCAAACTCTGCTCAGGTGTCACCAAGGGGCTTTGGTCATGCAGGAGGAAGTAAATTATAATCCAGAGGCAGTATTAATTCTCCTTCTGCCTTCCTCTCCTTCCTTCCCCTCACTTTATGCAAATCCACATGTATGTGAGTATCTGACCGAACTCAAGTGCCACCCAAAGGTAATGCTACCAAGTTCAAGGGTTTTATTTAAGCTGCAGCTACACAAGCCAACAATTGCCTAAGTCCCTTTATTTTAGGAGCTCTAGCTAACATGGAGTAAGACAGGTTTAAGTGCTATTAGAGCTCCAGAATTTCTTATGGGTTCTACAATCTCAAACTAATCCAGGAAAACATTTAACCAACATTTATTTTCCACACCACAGACATCCACTGAACTACATCTCCATCAGCCCACTGCTTTATAAAGCATTAATTAGTAGAACCAGCCCCAATATTTTTGGTGTATTCACTTTCATGGAAAACAACTCCTCAGCTGTTTGCCATTTTACCATTCCAGTATCAAGTGATGGAATGTTATTATTCAATGTGTTTCCTTAGGCGTTATCACTCTCACACATTCCCACATCAGCTGCCTTTTTAAGAGGTTCATCATCTGTAAGGGAATGTTAAAGCCTCGCTGCATGAAAGGTCTCCCTCATTTGTTGGTCCTAGAAGCACCAGGGACCTTTTTGCAGCTATTGGGGGTAGCAGGTCTGCTCCTCTCTCCCATTCACTCAGCAGAGCTGGGCCATTGATGTCTGCAGTTGCAATCCAGCCAGAGTCACACTGAGTCTTACTAACAGAGGATCTGATCTAATACCTCTGAATTCCTCTGCTTGCTCAAGCAAAGCTACAAAGCCTTTGCTGTGACTCTGCCAGCTTTCATCAGCTACCTTGGTCAAGGCTGAACTCTTCCTGGATGGGAGTTTTCCAAGAAAAATCCAGCAACAAGCCAGCCCTCCAGCACAGTGCTCATGGGCACAGTGCTGTCGGAGAAGCCGTATTTCAGATGTGGTCATAGGCAGGCGTGGGTTCAGCACTGACTCAAAGGGAAGAATACCACCCCCTGAATCACCAGCACAGCTTCCTCCAAACCTTGAGGTTTCCTGGCCCTACATCAGAAGAGGTTTCTGTCCCTTCTGACATTTTTGTTTACTCTCTGTAATTTTCCACTATGCTAGACATCCGTGGATTTTTCTCATTGGATTAAGACAGACAATGTCCCAGTCAGTTCACCTGGGTTATGATATGCCCAAGAGCTGGCATCCCACCACCAACCTCTCATCCCAGAAGCTGGGGCTTCTGCAGCCTGTTGAGCCATGCTAAGGTGGGCATGCTCACTAGAAGTCTCACAAGGGAGATTGGTCCCGCTGGCTCACCTTCTCCAGAGCTTCTCCAAGGTTAATGAGAGGAAAAAGAAAGAAAACAGGGAAAATGCAGAGGGAAAGGAACAAAACCACCATTCCTTCTACTCATCTCCTCCACAGGTTGTGGCTGTCCAAGCAACACTCACCAGCAGGCCCTGGTGCAGCAGGAGCTGTGCATCCAAGACTGAACAAGATCAAAACCAAGACCCCCTCCACCTGCACCCTCACAGGGAGCTCAGACACAGATCTGTGCTTTCTCTGGGATTATTCCTAGCTCAGTGCTGGGCTTTGCAGCTCTGTGCTTGTGGGAGGCATGAAATGGCATCCACAGTTCATGATAATGAATAATGGCTCTCCTGCTGTCCCCTGAGATACAGAAACAACTTTCTGACTAAGAAATTTTTCCTAATATCCGACCTGAACCTCCTCTGGCACAGCCTGAGGGTGTTCCCTCTCCTCCTGTCCCAGTTCCCTGGGAGCAGAGCCCGATTTCCCCCCTGGCTGCCCCCTCCTGTCAGGGAGTTGTGCAGAGCCACAAGGTCCACCCTGAGCCTCCTGTTCTCCAGAGTGAGCCTCCTGAGGTCTCTCAGCTGCTCCTGGTGCTCCAGCCCCTTCCCCAGCTCCGTTCCTTTCCCCGGACATGCCCCAGCCCCTCAATGTCTTTCTTGTCGTGAGGAGCCCAAAACTGGACACAGGACTTGAGGTGCCTCACGGTGCCCAGCACAGGGAACAGGCACTGTCCTGGGCCTGTGGCCACACTGTGCTGCTTCAAGCCATTGACCTTCTTGCCCATGAACCAATTGACACTCGATGACCAAGAAAAAGAAGAATATGAGATCTTTCCCTCATCATATTTCATGCTAAAAATGAGCATACATGGGTAAACATTGCTTTTCCCTGTCCTGGAAAGAGAGCTGATATCTCTTTTGAGGTTGTGGACTTTATGTGGGTTGTTGTCAGGGAACCTGGGAGATGGGGAGGTCCTTATAATAAGGGGAAAATGTGCAAGCTTTTATAAATTCAGAGTGTGAGAGAATCTGCATTCATTCATTGCACTCCCTGTGTTCTTTTCCATTAAATGCAAGGATGCAATGGCCCAAGGGTCCCAGAAGCCCAACAGCATTCAGAGAAGGTCCTGAAGAGGCATAAAACTCCTGCAGAATTTTATGAAGCTGGGATCAAAAAGCCCACACATCTTTCTATACATGCCCTGAATTTCATTATTATGTTCAAAGGAACAAAATAAGCTCTTTAATCCATTTTCTCTACCTGAAACTGAGGCTTCCCCTGCCTTACATTTAGAATACAGGATCCAATCTTTATTCCAGGACATGGTTTTGAGAGTTGGTGGGCTTCTAGGAGTCTGGATATTTACTCAAGGCTGTGCAAATCCCTCCCACTCTGAGGCTGCTAAGCGAGGCCTCTTTAGCCAGACTGGTGCTGGTGTTCATGACCCAAGGCTGACTCATTGAGCCTCTTGCTGTGCTGATGCTACAAGACCATTTACATGTGCCTTGATTGCCTCCTTGTCCTCTCCTTGCTGCAAGAGAGGGGATGGAGAGGCAGTGGGAGATGGGCAGTGTGGAATTCTCACTTGTGAGTAAAAAAGGAATAAATCAGGGAAGCATTTATGAGGGGGAAAGGGGAAATTAAATGTGAAGGTACCTTAATAGAAGATTTCCCAGCCTTGATAAGGACTCAAAGGAAGAGCAAACACCATAATTTTGCATCTGTTGGCCTATCCTGGGTGCTTACTGTTGGAAAACACTGTATCAGTAAAGGAAAAAGCAATAGTGCCAGCAGAGGCAAAGAATGACAAAAAGCAGTTGTCGTGGAGCTAGGAAAAGGAGGAGAATTTCTTGTTGTGGAAATCTAGACTTCCCAAGAGAATTCCTCTGCTGAATTTAGTAGATCCTGCCACTAAATACCTTGCAAAGAAAGGCATGCCTTTGCAGATGCCTTTAGTTAGCTTAAAAAACCCCATACTAGCAAACCTATTGTTTCTCAAGCTGACTCAAAATACCTTCTGGGAGAGAGCAGAAGCTCACTGATAAGGTTTTAAGTAAAAGATCACCTGGTAAGGTAGGCAGCTCAACTGCTCCTCTGCTGGAGAGCTCTCTGCACCTGGGTCATATTTGATCAGCAAACATTTCCCTTTCATGCTGTTTTGCACTAAATCTACTTACAGCAAGATGTGCTGCAGCCAACTTTTGTGTGCTTCAGCTCTTCCTCAGTTCAGCAAGAGCTTTGCTCAGGCCAGAGGAAAATTGGGGATTCAAATATTTTCCTACGACCAGAAATGACCCATTTGCTTGTACATCTTCACCTCTTCCATCACCAAGACCGTGAACCTCTGTTATAACTTCTCTGTGGGTGGGAAATAACTTCCTTTTCTACCTAAGCCACAACCACCACCAGGCTCAATAGTTTGTGGCTGACCTGGGACATATTTTTCAAGAACAAATACTTGAACTTAGGGAGGAACAGGACCTGTGATTTTGTCAGAATGGGCAATGTTGGAAGGGAGGTCATCTAGTCCAAACTCCCTGCTCACACAGGGCCTGTTACTCAAGGTCATGTTACTCAAGATTGTGTCCAAACAGCTTTTGAGTATCTCCTAAGAAGGAGACTCTAACGTCTCCTTCAAAAGTGTATTTCATCTCATGAGTGCAGGAAGAACGTGGTAAAACAATTCCTTTTCCCTGTTGTCACTCTGCAAAACCCACAGCTCATTCAGACTCAGATTCCTGCTTAAATTGCTAAGAAACTCTACTGATTTCACCTGGATTTTGTGAAAGGGAAGACCTCTGTATACAAGTCTCAGCTTTATGGTCTTGTCCTTATACTCCATGCCTGCTCAGGTAGCATCAACCTGACAGAAGGGAAAATGCCTTCCTTTTGCTCCATCAGTGCCCTCAATTTGCCCCATCCAGTGAAAAGTGACCCAAGACATTTATTATCCTCAGGTACTTGTTTGGTTTTCCTTGGTCATAAACTCCTGAGAATGGTCAGAAGTTATTTCACCAGGCTCCACACAGGTCTCCACAGAACTCCTGGAGAGTGGGAAGAAGAGTACAGCCCAGCTCCCACAGTGCTTGGTGAGCATTGGGGTGGGCACTCACAGACAAGTTTGGCTACATGGACATGGGAAGAGGAGCTCTGTGCTTGAGGAAGGAGCCTTGGCATCTCCACTGACTCTTCTGTGGCTCACCTGGCCCTGCTACCAGAGCAGGTGAGATGCTCAGAGAGATGATGGGATAGGGAGCAATCCAGTGCCTGCTGGGGATGGATATTGGCCTCCATGGCAAAGGAGCCCTCCCCTCCCTTTATTCCTTGTGTAAAACACAAATATGTCGAAGCCAAGCAGGTATAAAGTTACTCATGGAAACACAAAATCACTGCTGGAAATCAGTAACACAGGTAAGGGGAACCCTTGGACAGTCACAGCTGTACCCACAGATCCTCACAGTGTTGTGAAAGAGAAACGTGTCCAAATAATAGAAGCAGCTGCCCATAACCACTGTGTGTTTCTTGCTTCCCTGAGGCCAGTACCATCCCTGTGCCAGGCATGGCAGGATCACATCCCATGATAGGACTCCTGGGCTGGCAGCAGCTCCAAAAACACTTCCCTGGTGCTGATGGCATCTGGGCATCTCTCAAACTGTGTTCATTTATTCTCCTTGCAACCCTTTGAGGTGAGAAAACGCTGGTGTCTGCACTTTGCACAGGAAAATTCAGGCATTAGAAGGGCACCAAATAGCTTTGTACATCACAGACAAGCCACTTATGCAGGAGAGCTTCCTTCCTCTTTCACTGGGAACATTCTGCTCCAGCTCCATCTCACCCAGGGGAAAAGGCTGCTGCTCCAGCCCTTTGCCACCCATCCAAGGGCACTCCAACCTTAGGACAGTTATTTCCCAACAGCTCCAGACAAAACGACCCTCCTTGGCTTTACTGAATTCTTCTCTTCCCCACCCTGCCCCAGGTCATTCTGAGAATGGACTTCACGAGAAAAAGGAACTGAAACACCAAGATGTGGCTTTGGCTTTTGAATAGAGTTTGGGGAATTTCTTAAAAATGCCTAAAGAATTAAAGGCACACTGAAGCCAAGAGACTTGCTCCAGTCATCTTTGGGAAGCACTGGTCAGGCAGCCAAGCCCTGCTTCCACACCGTTTGTGCTTAAAGATTTTGTATCAAAAAAATCTCAAAGACAACACAACGACAACATAAGTGCACTCCCCATCCCCCTTCTCTGCTTCCCCTCGCAGGGCCTCCTCTTTCTTTTGCAGTTCTGATGGGACTTTGACTGGAGGCTCTGGTGCAGGCATTAGTAATCCTAGAGCCTCTGTATCCTACGGCAGGCAGGAGCTGGCAGGTAGGGAGAAGTTGTAAGGAAACTTTGCTGGAAGCCAGAGCACTGTTTTTGTGCAGAGCCCCAGCTTTTCAGACCTCCCCTTCTCTCCCTGCTGACACTGCCTCTGCACAGCCATGTGTGTCAGGACAGCTGGGAGAGCAGGGAGGAGGCTTGGGGGGAACATGGATACATGTACGGACAGGGAGACACAGCCAAAAACTTCTGCAGAGTCACCAAGTCAGCCTTGTCCATAGGCCATCAAGGAATAAATGCTGCATGTATTTCCCACAGGAGCATGATGCTAAATTCACCCCTTCCTCGGGATTTTTTTTTGTGTTTCAGCACCTTCTGCATCTGTTAAACTATCTTATAAGGATGCAGAAGTAAAAAGACTTATCAGTGCCCTCCCCCTTTAGCTGCTCCTTAAAGAATTATATAACAACATGCAGCAAAAGAAACCCTCACTTAAAATGAAAGTTTTTTGTAAAGCCCCCTTACTTTCGTTCAGTGGAAACTCATTTAAACTTGATTTATTGCACCTTGGAATTTAAAGCTTCAGATGAGATTAATGGGCTGTTTTCTGGTTACATCATCTTCGTGGATTGTCAAGACAAGCCTACAGTGAATTCACAAAGGAAAGTTTGGTTACAGTACCCTATTAAAACACTGGAGCAATTGCTGTTTCCAAGTAACTCAATTGGATAACATAACAGATAGGCTTCATGAGAATAAATATGGAATTTCCACTGAATTAGAACAGCGAGCTGTGGCCATGTTTTACATTACAGGAATAGGTCATATATTTTTAAATACATCAGACATGATTCATTCTTCAGTCCACACTCTGATTGGCTGAGAGAACATATTTTTCCCCTTTTGGACTGTGTTTTTGGGGGATTTTGAGCTCTATACTTACAGTTTCTGGTGTGGTTAGGTTGGAAGTTGATAGCAATAGTGGAGAGGCTGAAAAAGGAGGATTTTCAAAGTCAGAAAAGACCATCCTGTACACTGCTGCCATGATCTACAGCCAAAGGGTAGGGACAAGCAGCACTTGTAGAGCAAAGGGTTTATCTGTAGTAGAGTAGCACCCACAGACTCCTCAGAATTTGGATCCCATGGGTTCAAAGCCAGCAGCAAACCCATCCTCCCACCCTGCAAGTGAAACAGCATTTTTAATTGCTGCTGGGAAAAAAGGTTTAGTCCACAACCATGTGCAGCAACTACAACTTTGACACGTTTTCTGAGGTTTCCTAAGGGACAGACTGTGATTTCCATCAGATATCCACGTAAAGCAAAGTAAACAACTCCAAGTCACATCTTCAGCCAGCAGAGCCTTAGGACTAGATCACAAGTGGCACGTGAGGGCTCAAGCCCCCACCCACAACTGCGGGACGGAATTTCCCCTGCAACAGCCTGCAAAGAGGAATTCCCAAGGGGCTACAGGACACGTTAAGGTGGGAGCCTCCCCCAAGCTCTCCAACAGGCTCCACGTGTTTCAACAGCTTGACAGGCTCCAGGAATGCAGCCTGGAGCCAGTAAATAAAGGGCTTAGTAAATAGGAGATGCAAAGAGTGATAGATACTGTTTGCTAACTTACATCCAACCAGTAGAGATAGCCAAGCAATTGGATTTGGCTTCGTTTCCACACAATCTCCATCCCTGGGGGTAACTAGTTTAGAAAGCAAATTTCTTTACAATGAAATGGATTTGGCAGCAAAATGAAGTTCATCTTGAGGGCAAAGGAAAAAAACCCACCACCACCCTCACAACACTGCTAAGCAGTTACTGTGTAATTTATGGCAAATTATTGGTTGCTGGGAGGAATAGATCCAGATTTGCCTACATTTGCTATAGGAAAGGATTATAGATCTTTCATTCAGCCCATCAGAAGCATTATCAGAGCTGCCAAATGTCTGATAAATGACCTTTGGGGGATTTTGTCCTTAGAGGTTTCGTTCTTTAACAGCCTTGTTTAAACCATGGAGAAGGACATCAGCAGGCTGTAAGGTTGAGCCATACATGGAGCCTTTGGAGGACCAATAAAATCAGAGTATTGGAGCTTATAAATATCTCAGATTCTTAAATCTCCAGAGGGGAAGTTGTGAGAAAGTGCAATAAAAACAGAAAAGCTGACATTTCTCAAAGATGCAAACTAAAGAGAGGGGAAAAAAGGGAAATTAAACCAGACTTTAAAATACATACTTTCATAGGGGAAAAAAAAAAAAAAAAAAAAAAAAAAAGCTTTTCGATTTCTTTTGGGATTTATGGTGAAACAAATTTACTTCCTACCCTGCTATAAAGAGTTTATATTCAACGAGGAATCGAGATTAATCAAAAATTAGCAGCACTGCAATTTTGTTTACAAATTCACATCTACAGAAGTGCTCACACTTTGCTTGGTCTCAGATTTGATCTGAAGGAATTATAGGATCCTACCTAATAAATGAAAGCCAGCTATCAACACAAGCCAGACTGTTCAGAATTATTAAATATATATCCTTTCCCAAAAGGATGAATCTTTGTAGCAAATGAGCAGCTGTTATATCCAGCTTTGATGTATTTTCTCTGCACATTGGAAGCATCCTGCAAAGCAGCACAGAGTAATTAAGCCTGAGACTAAAAGCCAGCACATTTATGGGCCTTAGTAGACATTTCTCAGTAGTTCATAGGGCTTACCATAAATTTACATGTTTGTTTAACTGGGACTATTTGCTGGAGGGGGTTTTTCTTCTGCTTTTACAGATAATTTTTCTAATGTAAGAAATTATAATTCATGCAAACCAGCATGGTGCAGCACAGGATTCTGCAGCTCTGCTCTGGCACAAGTGCTGGGACAGGCAGAGATTAAACTGAGCTCCCCAGTGCTGTTGGCCAACAGCAGATTGTGGCCCATGACTTGACCTGTGGTTTGCAAAGCAGGAGCCCACGATCAGGGCACAGGTGAGCCTCAACAGGGTCCTTCTTCATGTCCTTTGTGTCCGCCTGCTCCCTCCCCTGACCTGAGGCCAAACTGTGCTCAGCCCAAAGGTGTTTATTGGTCCTTGTAATGGTCAGACTGGAGGTTGTGGCTCCGGTTGCTGAACAGAGGCCATCAAATCACCAGTGGGAGGGGAGCTGGTCTTGAGCCTGTGAATTTACCTTGGGGCCACCTATGATCGAGGATGAGACCTGTCGTAAAGCCAAGGTAGAACACTTAGAAGATAGAACAGTTTGAAGACAAAAGTTGATATTCTGTTACTTCAGCTCCCATAATCACCTGGTTCACCCTGCACTGGCCAACTCAGCCCCTCTCTAGAGCAAGTTACCCTCACAACTGCTCAAAGAGCAGTAGCATTACTTTTGAATTAACGCAAGTGCATCCACATACTCCACAAGAGTGGAAAATCAGTTCTATGGAATGGAAATTCCCTTAGTCTTAGGGCCTCCTAGATGATCCAATCAACACAGTAGGAGCTGAGAAATTCCAATGGGGTTTGCATGTGCATTTTTCTGTCCAGCAGCTGAGGCAACTCCCAGTTCTAGGCCTCCACAAGCCAGTCATAAAAGGTCACCTGCCCTCCACTACAAGTGGGCAACAGGACAATGTCCCGTTGAGCAGGTGTAAGTTTGCTTTCAGGTAACCATCAACAGGAGCTCAATGCACAGACAAAGAGCTCCTCTTTCCACCCACTCCTCCAGGGGCCACACGGATGAACCCCAGCAGTGACTGTAATTACAGACATGTGTGGGCCTGGGGAGTCCTCCATAATCCTTCCTTTGACCTTCGTTTTGCCCAGGTCCAGCCTCGTTCAGGAATTACCTAATACCCCATGCTCCCACCACTGTCTTCTCATGGGGAGACACAGCCCTGGGAGAACAAGTGCACTTTGCATAATTCCTAAGCAGATTTTCCTTTGACTTAGAAAATCACATGTATTTGTCTAAAAGACTGTGGAGGCTGTACATCCTGTACATCCAAAGATGTACTTGGAACCAAGAAATCTGGTGAACACATTGAATCAAGACCTTGCATGCCCTATTCTGGGTGCTGATCATTTCTTTAGGTGACTTTGGACGTGCTTTTTAACAATAAACCCTGATGTTGTTCCTAAGTGCTTTGGGCTTCTGGAGCCTTCTGTAGGGGAGGGTGTGTAAATAGGGTTGGGTGAAACTGGAGAACTTTTGACCAATTAGTTTGGTCAAGAACAATGCAGCTAAGGCTGTAGCTTGTTTAAACCAAAATCACTGTTAAAATGAACAAGATGACACTGATTTGTCAGAATTTCTGGTCTTTGTGTGGTTAAAATATATATTGTTAGCAGCAGTATTTGTGAAGAAACCAGGTGCTTTCATTGTACCTGTTCACAGCACCTGAGTGAAAGGCATTTTAAAAGTCCCACAGAAAAATAATCTCTTTTCTATTCTATATATTCTTCATGCTTCCCTGCTCATTTCATTGCAGGGGGGTTGCACTAGATGGCCTTTGAATGTTCCTTTGAACCCAAACTATTCTATCATTCTTCAATGGTACCATGAATCACTGCACAAAAGATACTTTCTGTAACTTGCAAATGTTTATCCTCTTAATTACTGCAAATTAACTAATGTGAATAAAAACACAATTAAGAAACCTTTGTGGTAGCCCATGACCAACTCCCTGAAAACCTTCTCAGTGCACACACATGTGATTTGGTTATGTCATGTGTCCATGCTGTTTGCAAAGTATTCCATAGAAACCAAGAGAATTTGGGGGCATGAATCACCTCAATACAAGTTCTCTTACAGGTCAGCAAAGGAAGGGGAGGGAAAAGCCAACCTAAGCAGCACAGGTAATTGATCTCACATTCTTCTGTTTATACACCCAGTGCCCTGAAGGCACATTGTGAGTCCCTCCAGATTGCTTGAAACGTCATTTCTTCCCCGTGTTTCCTTAGAGACAGAGGTGAATCAGCCTGGAGAAAAGCAGCTGGAGTCAATAAAAATTCCAGAGGGATAACCTGGCCCCTCCACTTCTTTGCCTAAGACTTCCAGAGCAGGAGTCTGCTTTCTCCTGTTACTTCAGTCTCAGGGGCTTCTGTTTTGAGGGAGGAATGCAACACCCTCTCATTAAACTGCAAGGATTTCCGGGGGGTTCCTCTACCATTTCAGCTGTTTCCCTGTTTTCCCATGCTTTGTTTACCCTCCAGTGTCTGTTGGTAAGTGGATGGCTCAGGCAGTCCTGTCTGCCTGTTCCTGCAGCTCTGTTAATGCACAGTCTGAACTCCAATTAATTCATCTCCTCTGTCCTTCTGACACACAGTTATCAATCTCTTGGTGAGGCACTTTGGGACCAATGATTCGAGGTGTCATTTTTAGCCCACTATATTGGAGGGACTCTCTCACTGGGTTGGATCAGGACCAGGCACAGCAGAACTGAAGCTTTATTCCACCTCCCAGCCCCTTCACCTTCAGCACATGTCCCCTCCAGCTGTAACTTGGAGGTTACTCAGGTGATAAAAGATAGTCCTGTTCAAATCCTCTCCATTCCAAGCTCACTACCTCTGAAGAGATGCTGTGCTTGGTGGAAAATGCCCTGAATCAGCAATGAAGGACATGAGATGTGGCCACCCTTGAAAGGCTTGATAAAACATTCATTTGGAAGCTGCACAGCTCCTGAATGTGTGGGGCTTTTTGTAAATGCCACTCAAACTACTTAACTGGTTCATTTTATTCAAAAAGCTGAAGAATAATCACAGAAGGGTCAGGGCATGTAAATACAGTTAAAACAAAAAGAAACGGATGCCTCTAAAAGAAATAGAATCTTTGTTATCATTTACTTCTGGGGTTAGAGTTAATAGTCAGTGGCTAGAGAAATACTTTCAAATTGTCTCAGACAATTCTTTAAAATTGATTTCTTCCATGCTTAAATTTGCATCTTACCTTTATCTCTTTTATGATCTTAAACACAATCTACAGCCCCATTTTTTTGGTTTTTTGTTCTAAATGCTAAGCTTTGAAGCTACTACCACACAGCTCCAGACCTTGTGGGTGTATATTTAGCGTGTTAATGTGTAACAGGTTTCATTCATAAGTCTCAATATATCCTGTAGCATAACACAGCCAGAGTCAGATCTGCTGTGATCAGCAGAGGCTCCATTCAGGAAGAAGGAAACTCAGCCTCCTTGCCTCTCTCTTTCTGGGGAAAGCCTTTGAAATTCACAGCAGATCGGAAAAAATGAGAAGTTCCCTCCTACTCCTTCCAATTTCAACAAGTCGCCTTTTTTTTTTTTTTTTTTTTTCATTCATGAGCGTAGAAGCTATTAATAAAATCCCTGAATGAGAGTGGTTAACCCCCAAAAGTGACACATACCTTAGGCTTTGGAAGCCAACATGACAACAGTCAAAACAGAAATCAGCCTCTCAATATCTCAACACATAATGCTGTCTGCGCTTTAAAAAAATCCATCAGACGGCATCGTATCAGCTGCAGACAGATGAGTCACTAGAAAGCCTGAGACAAGCAGACCTAGAGTCACCTCCAGCCTGGAAAACACTTCCTGTCTTTAATAAAGGAGTGGAGGATTCTGTCAGTGAAGCAGAACTCCTGGCAGGCAGATGCCCTGCGTTTCCCGTCCCCTTCTGGGGAAGGGGGAACCGAGGGCAAAGAGGAGTGGTGGGGAGAGGAAGAACGAAGCTCTCTCCAGAGGCCTGCAGCTGGTACAGCAACAAGGTTTGCCCATGAGCAAAGGAACATGAACACAGCCCTCAAAGGAAAAACATGGGACGAGGCACAGATGTTTTGAGCTAGGGTAGCAAAAGCTTTGGCTGGTTGGATTTCTTGTTCCTGTCTCATCCAGCAAACCTGGCATTTTGCTTTGTCTCTCCTGAAAGCACCTCTCCGTGGCAAGGTTTAGTGCCAGCAAGGAATAGCATCTATCCAAGTGACCATGTGTGTTCCAGCAGGCAGTGCTGGAGGGATTGCAGCAAGACAGGACATCTGTGTGAGGGCTCTCTGCCCTTAGCAGGGCCAGTCAATGACTGCAAACACCTTCTCTTTCCCCCAGCGGTAATAAACCAACAAAAGCCCCAATTACCAGGTCATTCCCCTTTCCTGGTGCTGGAGACCTCCCAGGTAGGATTCACATAGCAGCTTTTCCAAGGCAGTGTGGGGCTGCCCTCAGCACAAATGGCTTGGTAAGTTAAAACCTTCTCTCTTGACTTGTCAGCTTTATTTACATGGTCCTTCTGTTGACAAAATCTCCACCAGTCCTCCCCTTCCAGATTTTCAGGAGAAACGCAAACAAAATTTCTTCAGTCAAACTGCTGTTAGTTCTTATTAAAAGAAATCAGAAAAACAACTCCTGTCACTACCTCTGCTTGCACTTCTCAGACCCCTCCTGCAAGTTTTAGAGAGAAAGGGGCTGCACAACCTCAGACCTGTCCTTTGCTGTGGATGCTGTCAGACCCGAGATGTTACCCCATCTTCCCCTGGCAGCTCTGCCCTGCAGCACCGAGCCTGCCATGAGAAGCTTTCAGGGTGCAGCAAGTAGGGCACGGCTCCCAGCCCCTGGAAAAACGTCTCCGAAGGTTTGGCTTGCTGGATTTCCAGTGAATCCACACCCATCACGGAGCAGTGCTCGAGGGCAACCGAATGCTCAGCCCAGGAGGGAACGGGAAAGGGGCGGCTGGGCTGAAGCAGGGCAGTTTGATGGGCATGGAGAGAAATCAAGCACCTGCTCTGCAGCCTGGTGAGCCCCTTGGAGAAATATGGGCACAAGGACAGGACGTGGTTTGATAAACAACACAGCCAAGGGTGGTTCAGACAGAGCCCTTGATGTGACCCTGTCCAAGTCTTTAGATGCCATCTGAAAAACAAAAAATGAAAGGTTCCTTACCACCCAGAGATGAAGGGACAAGAGGAATAAAGTGCAAATGAATAACAGTGAGGGATGGAGAAGAGAAATACTTGGAAATACTTCATACTTGGAAAAAGTAGTACAGCATCCACTTCTCTCAACAGGATAAATTAAATACCTCAGCTCTGAGCAACCATAATGCTTGAAACCCAAATATTTATGAGCTCTACTTTGTCATTTCTTGCCCCTCTTTTTTTCTTCTGATTAATGCCTTACCAAAAGTCTGGTGTGCTGGGCACAGTACAGGTCTACATCAGGATATAGCTCCTGAATATTGCAGAGCTCAAAACAAGCCAAGAGGAGAGGAACATGTACCAAAAAACGACAGAAAAGTTTTCCAGGCCTATGAATGTGAAGAGCATTTGTCTGGGAAAATACCTGCCTCAGGTACTCTCTGGTCAATGTGGCCTTTTTTCAAACCTGATTGTTTGGACCACAAACTAGCCCCTGACAAAACAATTTCTAATAGGAAAACATAGCTTCCTAACCCTGTTTAGCTCCATGGGATAAAGCAGCCCAGATCAATTTTCTTTATGGACATCTGTAAAGTGTTTCACTTTTGAGGACAGGGTAAGTGGCCTGTTGCCATCATTTGAGTGGAGCTGGGGAGGCTCCTCATTCCCAATGAGGCTTCCCAACCACTGGCTAACCATTTCCCTGCCATATTCCAGCTGCTCAGGCTCTCAGCAGAGCTAGAAACAACATTTCACGTGCATTCAAAGCACTCCACAGATAGCAGTTAAGCTTCTCAGCATGTAGAGTTATTAGTGTTCTGCTCTTGGCTGGAGGGATTTCCCCACAAAACACAGGTCCTGAATGAGGAAGGAGGGGGGTATCCAGTGCTGGCCATGCAGCAGCACAGGCAAGAGCTCTGGGCTACACTGCAGCAGAAGATGGGGCAAAAAATGAATGCACATTATCTCCCATATGCACCACTGATCTCAAGCATTTCACTCTCCAACTGGTGAGTTCCAAAGAAAACAACATCCTTTTTATCCTGGGGAAAACATTACCTCAAAAAATTGTGTTTAACCATAATCTCTAAGTTTCCGGCAAAGAAGAAAAAGCGAGTGCTGATTTTTTTAATCCCTAGGTGAAAAGGAGAAAAGATGACCTGCCTTAACTCCATTCTTTGCTGCCTTTTAGAATTAAGACAAGGAATTATTTCTGCATAGCAAAGGACCAGCCCATCAAAAACGAGAGCAGACACACACACACACACCATCCAACACCTCATTTTACTAACACAAGTGCCTTGAGTGCTATTAATGGTCATCTTTCTGTAATTCCAACAGCATTTGAAGAAAAACAATGGACAGGAAGAGAGGCAGGGAATACTAATGGTGTAAAGTTTTAAGTGTGGATACAAGTGCTTTATTAAATATTGTCTGCCAAATGCTCTAATGCTGGAGGAACTTTGCCAAGCAGGAATTTGGCTCTGTGTGTTTCTTTGTCCATTTATTTGATTTCTTTAAGCTTTATCCCAGCTCTCAATTTAAGGTATTCTGGATGCAGAAGTAGGTCTAAGGCAGTGATGTCCCTCAAATATTTATCGAAAAGCTCAGACTGGTCCTTTTTCAGGAAGATCCTTGAGCAGAATTTAACTTTTCAGTAAAGGTGTAGACCCACTGCTCCATGTGATGGTTGCACTTACAGCTGTGCTGAAGATTTTACAGATACTCTGCAAGTCCCAGCTTTGCTTTCTGACAATCATGAATATAAAGAATGTTGCTTCTTTCATCCATTGACTGGATTTACAGCAGCTGATTCCTTCCTTTCTACAGCTTCAAACCACAAAATCTCTTTGTTTGACTAGATAATGAGCTAGCAGCAAGTGGTATTTACTTAAAGCATCTTCAAAGAGTGTCAGAACATGCAGGCCCCAAACAAAGCTACTCTATACAATCCACTTGCCTGTTTACAAAACTGCAAAGCAAACTAGTGTTTTCATGTTTTATCTGAGATAAAACTCATGTGGAAAAAGGCTGGTCTGATAGGTGGGGTATTTTGAACAGTGCATATAACAATACCAGATATCTTGTTTAAAACAGAACCACAGTTTAGAGTTGTCAGTGTGAATAAAATGAAGTTTTAGTCTTTCTGCTCGTCAGCTGCTCCTATTCACCACTGGAGCTAAGGACTGATGCTGAATGTATGAAGTCATTAGAACCCTTTATATGCCTTCCATGCCAAAGCCCTTGGATTCCCCTCTCATTTTTCCTCCCAAGCCATAAGCAAGGCCACCACTCTTTGCTACAAGCCAGGCATGATCCTCATAAAGTGGTTTTCAACAGCAAATTTCAAGAAGCTGTAAAAATGCTCCAGGGTCAAAAAGACCTTTCTGGAGCAGGAGGATCAATCACACACAGGTCAGCAACACTGAGCATAGCTGAAGGCTGGTATTTCCTATAATTAATCATACGTATTTAAGAATATAATTACCCCGCACTAACCAAGAGGGCAGAGTTGCAGTTCCACCTACTAAAGCTCAAGCAGCCAAGTTAGCTGGGTAGCTCCTCTCCATCATCAAAATTTTAGATACTAGCTTGCAAAAAACAAAGCAAAAACCATGAGGGGATGGACGGGAATGATGTACTGGCTTTGACTCACCTTGAGAAGACCTGACCAGCATGGCCATCCTTTGAGTGTGCTACAACTATAAATTCTTGGGTAGGGTCAATGCCACTGCTGCCCTGTGAGCTGTACCAGGCGTGCAGTGTGCCCCTCTGAGGTATGGGAAGGTGCCCTAGTTTGAACCCAGTGCTTAAGGCAAACCAGAGCTAATTTATGGACAAGAGATAAAGCAAGTGCTGCAATGTCTGGCTGCCCAGACCACAGGCATGCCTCACTGTGAGCAGGATTTTGGGTGCTTGGTGAAGTCAGCCCAGGCTGGTCTCAGCAGCTACGCCAGCTTAAAGGGCTCCCACCTTTGCCTGTGTCACATCAATCACTCCCTGTGCTCTGACAGCCCACTTGATCCCAGGGCTTGCCAGGACTAGTGAACAGATCAGGTTAGACTTCACTTCTAGGATTATTTTATAGCCTGGAGCAGTTCAGTGATCCAATTTACCTGCTGGCTTACCAAATGCATGCCAGGCACTGGGTCAGAACAAGCAGGTGAAGGGAGGGGGCACAGGGGATGCTTTAGGCTGCTATTTCTGGTGGAGAAAGGAGCGGTGGATCTTCCTCTGGAGTTGGGGAGCAGCTGCTGAAGACGTGGGAATCCCTTCTGGATTCAGGTGCCTTCAGTCTCTTCTGGGGCAATCCTGTCACTTTGAACTAAGGAGTCACTAGCAGACAGACACTCTTTAGCGTTGCTCAGTTAAGTTATTTGTAATTAAAATTTAAACCTTCCCTGTGACAATGCCACTGTGCCAGTCTTCTAGATGCTCATTTCCCTAAAATCCCACTAATTTGCCAGTATCATGCTGTTGATGAGTTGCTCAAAACAGAACCCGTGTTGCTAAGGTCCATAAACATAGGGCTGTTACCTCCTTGTCTCAGAACCCAGTGCTTGAGGGCACTGAGCCTACCATTTAATTAACAGCCATTGGAGCTGGGAATTGCACGTGGTGCAGGAGCAGCCAGTGTAGAAACACCATCTGGGCAGACGAGTTAGAAAAAGGGATCTCTCATCCCTGCAGCCTGGGGAGCACAGAGCTGTCTGGGTTAGATCTCCCTGGCTGGCTTAGCCACCACACTTGTAAATGCAAGGCTCATGCCAGCACACAAACTATTTGTGGTTTAAGGCTACGAGGCAGCTCTAGGTAAGCCACACATTTGTGTCCCAGAGCAAGCATTTCCAGGGCACCCAGACAATCCAAAAGAATGACTGTGATTGAGCTGTCAGGCAGATGCACAGATTCCTGTCTAGACATACAGAGCACACGTCAGGCCAGGGCAGGTGGACGGACACACGTATGGGAACGTGGGTGGCAGCAGGAGGCCGAAGTGAGCAGTGTTCCACAGCAGAGCAGATGTCCCGGCTTCCCATCTGTCTAACCAGTGCCAGACGGCCTTGCAGGGATTATCTGGCACATGTTCTCCTTGGTCTTCCCTGAGGCCACGTCCTGTCACAAGCCCATGTGAGATTTGGTGTTTGTTATCGTGTTTAAGAGTGCAGCATCACAAATATGGGCATATCAGAGCAAATGGATTTGAGCAGAGAAAATAATTTGAGGGTAAATTCAGCTTTTAAACATTTGCTCCCAAATTATAGCTCATTTCCTTGAAGGAAAACCTACGCACACAATTCTCAAAAACAAAGGAGCCTCAGCCATTTGTTGGAGATTCAACTCTTTGGGAACTAAAGTGGAATATGCAATTGGACTGCAATGCACCAGATGTAATTGCCCCAGATTTAAGTGGGACAAATGATCCCAATCAATGCTGAAAGCTCAGGCTGAGCAGACTGCTGAGCAGGATTCACCAGGCAAAGATATAACTTAGCAACAAAACTTTCCTTCCAGCAAAGTATCAATACATGCAGCTGGACATCTGCCCAGACCGCAGAGCTGTTCAAACAGCCCTGCTGGAGAAGTCAGTGCCCCAGAAGTCAGGCTCCAAGCTAGAGTCTCCCAATAACTTTAACAATAAAATCCCTGCACCCAGCCATTAAAAGGAGGCAGTGCTGTCAGTGACCGAAGGAAATGGCAGGTCCCTTGCTAGTTCAACAAGTAATTACATACCCTGTTTGTGAAAACGTTCCCTGCCAATGGAAACATCATTTTTAATAATTTTTAAGAGGCTGTATTTTTAATAGCCACTCTATAAAGCAAGCTGGGAATAAATACCCATTAAAATCAGATCTAGAACTCAGTATGAAAGAAAAAAGCAAATGCAACGAGTTTAACTTTGTAAACTTTCTCTCCCATGTTCCCAGGCCCTGCAGAGCTGCCTCGCTGTGTGGTGCTCTCTGCAATCCTTTCAGCAACTCCCCACCTCCACTAAAGCCCAAACTGGACAGGCCAATCTCTCCAGTGATATCAAATCACATGGCTTTTTACCAAATTATCTGGATCTTTGGCCCTCGGTCCCCTTTGCTTATTTTTTCCCAGCCCTCTCCTGTCTCATTTCCCTCTGCAAGGAACACAAACCAGTCCTGAGACACAAGCTGGATCAAACAGGTGCCATCCATCACAGCGCTTTGGGAAGAACAGGCTGTGACAGAACTGCAAAGAGGAAAAATGTCTAAGAAAAGAAAAAAAAAGCATGTTTTTGCACTCATATCAAGCAAATCCCTAAGCATGAGCATTAAAATACAGCCTGACCTTGAGAATTCTGTTTTTAAATAAGGCTGGTCAGGTCCAGACAGAGCAGAAGAAACTTCCACCTTGCCATATGAGCAGTGCTCTCCTGAGCTTGCTACTGCCCACATCCCTTGGGACACTGGCTCAAACTGGAGGCTTGAGGAAGCCAAAGGGACAGGCTGGTTAAATTACATAAACTTATTTTGCTAGTATAAAAATAAACAGAATTTGAAAGGTTTTTTTTCTGAAAGCACTTAAAGCAGACGTTGTTTTTTCAAGTCTTCCCAAGGTTTTTAAGGATGTTCCTCAAATTTTTAATGCAAATATCAAGAGTACATTTTCACTACAAGAAATGAAAAATGTTTTGAAAAACAATTTTGCTGGAAGTTTTATAACTTTAAAAAAAAGTCATTAAAAAATACTTCACAGAGGTACCTTTCTGTGGAAAATTTTGTTTTAAAAAAGCCCATTGATTTTCAGACATTTTTTTGGACTGCTGCTAAGAAGATAAAAGCTGCTCCTATTTATAAACAGGAATTTGGAGGCAGAGGTTTTGGGGTCTGTGCAGGTAAGTGCAGCCTCACCTTGGCTTTCAGCTCCACATGGCCTTATCTGGCTGCAATTCCTGACAAAATAGTGTAGCCATACCTGGAATTTCCTACTGTAAAATCCAACCTGTTGGTCAGGATGCTACAGCCATCAACTAAACAGCAGGGCAGTGATCAGTCCTGCATTTCCATGGATGCAGAGCTCATGAGGGCTGGAATGCCCTCTCCATGCACCTGGGACCCCAGGAAGAGTCAAGTCTCCTTTGAAGTGTCATTACAGCTGTGCAAATAATTACATTTTGGTTCCCTGGCTGAACTTGAAAACATGCTATTCCATTTCAGAGCCATCCAAAATGATTTAAAAATTCTGAGTACACCAAGAAATAGAAATCATCCGGCTCCCACCTGGGGTCAAATGAAACATTGCATTTCCAGAAGGAAAGAGATAAAATATCATTTTAAATGTGAATTTTTAGTCAGCAACGCTTCCCTCTGCACACTACAGCAACGAAACAGCTCTGAGGGGCTTGCAAATCAACACTGCAAATACACAGCCCCTCCAGAAGGCACAAAGCATTGTCACAGCATGGGCGACACAGGCAGGAGGCACAGCAAAGTGGCTGTAGGGCTCATGCCACCCTGGCACCTTCCCTTGCCCCCTGTTTGTCCCAGAACATGCAGAGCTGGGCTGAGGGGTGCAGAGGATCATGCCTATGGCCCTGCCTCCTCTGGACTGCTCTTGTGCTACTAAAACTCCATCCACGCTCTGACTTCCTACTGCAAGCCCAAGCTGCAAAGCTGGTTCTTGACTAGATTTGCATTTGGCTCCTCCTCTCCTTTGCAGGAAGGGCTTGCAAAGGAGACTTCTGGCAAATCCCTGAAGTTTGTGGAAAGGCAAAGGCCATGCAAATGCTAAACAACAAAATATTAGATGCTAGAAGGCCAAATACAGCAAGTCCAACAGTATTATGCCAAGGTGAGTGCTGATCCCAGTCATGCACATTTGGAAAACAAAATTTGCTATTTATGTCTTTCCTGCCAGTATCATCTTAAAATAATCTGGAAAGTGATTCTGACTTATTAAAATTAGTTTTCTAAATCTGGCACTTTTCTGCTTCCCAAAGGCTGAGTAAGCCACCAAGAACACTGCTATCACTTGCTGTGTGACCCCACACAAGACACCAGCTGGGACACATGTGGAACAGAGCTGCCAGTGCCCTGTGAGGCCCCTCAGGGCATGGAGCTCCTTTTGGAGGAGCCCCTCCATGCCAGAAGAGCCCCACAGAAGTCAGCAGGAGTCCATACAACAGATTTTGTGGCCTGATCTGGGTTTACATAGGTGGGGTGGATGAAAGATGACAAATGACATTTTCTGACATGGCAAATGCCAGTTCTCATCCCTTGGGATTGTTATCCCAGCCTGGCTGTGGCAGCACAGCTCCTGCTGTTATCCTGAATATAAATCCGCACTGAACTCTCCTACAAGTAGTTTGCATATAAAGTGAAGCTGGCATACTTTGGCTCATGAAACTGGATTTAATGAAGGCCTGGTTTAAAACTGCTTGGTAGTTGCCAAGAATATTTCACCAAACCCGAGCAGGCAGTGGGCCAGGCTCTTGCTGTTCCAGATGCATTAGGCTCCTATTCCGAGAGAATGGATGACTCACCCGGACAAACTCCAGGCTCAGTGTGGAGGGCGGAGGAAACAGCCTGGTCCAGCATGAAGCCACGGTGTCAGTGGGAGCCTGTGCATTGCTTTTAGCAGCCTTGGATCTCCACCTGGGAGCGTTTGTATTCCCAGCATGCATTTCCCTAAAAATATCCCAGCACTGGGATACCTTTCCCAATTCTCCCTCTGCCACCTCCTCAGATTTTAGTTTGATGATCAGATGTCGAACTTCTCCTGTATTTTTCCACATTCATTCTCTGTTTCATAGCACACAATAACCCCCCAAAATCCCATCCAGTCTTCTTCAGCCCCTGCAGACTCAAGTCCAACAGTGAGAATGAGACAGTTTAATTATTTGCTTTTTATTTAAATCCAAGCTTTAATATTATAGTGGGAAGCACTTTTCTTCTATTAATTGTTAAATCAGATTCCTAACATAATCAGTTATGGTTAATTGATAGTTACCTACCTTGCCTATACAAGAGAAGGAAAAAGTGACAACATAAAATTCCATAATAAAAATCTTCAGGCACCACTGTTTGGAAATTTGCGATTTAAGGTTTAGATTTGCCTTCCAACTCCTGGCTGCAGCAGAGGATTGAACAGAAATGCTCTTGTATTCAACAGCTTTAACAAGATGTGAGAAAAGGGCCTGAGGTGAAGATGTTGGATTGGAAAAGACACAAGGTAGAGGATTGGTCACAGCACGAAGGGGACCTGAGTGTTTGAAGATTGTTTGCACCCACCCTAATTCAGGCTGGAACTGAGGACAGAGAACCATGAAGATAACATGAATAGAATGGGGCAGCTCCTCAGTTAGTGTATGTAGGTCCATTGCTGGTCTGGCATGATCGGGCAGCAGTAAATTGTTTTAGAAAACAAATCAGTCCTTCTTTGGGCAGGACTTACCCTGATTTCCAAAGCCAGCAGACCCCAGGCCAGCAGCCCCTGATCCCGAGTCCTGCTCTGCCAAAGGGGTGTGAGGCTCCTTTGCATTCCGTGGGTTTCCAGCCTTACAAACCCAATGTGCCATAATCACAATATGCTACTGTGGTCTTCTTCACTCCTTGTACTGATGCTCCAGGCAAAGTTTCACTGCAATGCACATACCCCAAAAAATGTGCCTGTGGTTCTTGGAAGCCTAAATTTGAACTTCTTAATAGCATAACAAAAACAACTGAGAAGCTACTCAGTGCATCATCCATGGCATTTATTAATATTAGATCACCCATGCTCACTGGCTGCTTTTCTGAGTAGCCATCAGCAGAGATTTATTTCCTTCCAAATGATTTCTCCCTTCTTGAGTCAGAAGGGACCTATGTGAAAAAGTCATCCTTTGGAAAAATACAGGAAAAGAAAAATTCTGTCCTAAATTGCTCCTTTTCAACACAGTCTGCATTACAGTAGCTTGTAGCAGAATAACTCAACAGACAAAGCTGCCTTTCTGTCACTGAAGAGGCTGAGAGAGACACAGTTAATACTTAATGTTTACATCCCTCTCTAGACAGATGGTTGTTTTTCTTGCCCAACCAAATATGTATATCTGGCCTGTCTCCAGTGCGCCGGTGGTGCTGCTGTCATACTTTACCCTGTCTTCTGAAAAAAGAAGAAATGCTTGATGCTTTTTCTAACAAACCAAGCTAGACACTATATTCCAAGTCCACTGCTTGAACAGTCACTGCTTACTCTTTGAAAATCCTGGAAATGCAATGACAGCAGCTGAGTCCTCGTTACCAGCACTGTTGCTTCTCATGATTCCAATGTCTTCAGCAGCAAAACTGCTGCAGATTTGTCTTCTGCAGCTCCTTCTGCTAAACATGGTAAAGGTGTCAAGTGCCCATTTACAGCTTTCTCCATAAATCTGTTTTTTCTCAGGGCTGAGAACTTTGCTGATGAAGAACTCGGGTGAAGGCCTTTCCCTTGACACCAGCAAGAGTTGGATCAGGCTTCGAGCAGCTATAAACATGAGCTTTCTCTGCCTCTAACAAAACTTGTGAGCTCCTGTGCTTGGAATTTTGCACTTTTCAATCCAAGCTCGTCAGAATCTATTTCTGGAAGCTTTCAAAAACATCCCAGGGAGTGCCTTTCTTGGACTTGCAATCATACAATGTATCTTTGCATCCAGCCACTGAAGAAGTGAAGGCAATAAATAAATAAATCCGTGAGTTCTCCTTTTCTTCAGTGTCATTCATTTCAGTCATTCATTTCTAAGTGGCTCAGATGGCAGAAGATTATAACCACAATTAAGCTGTACTTCCCTGAACCGAGGGGTTGCAGCTCTGATTTTTATTATGGGTTAACTGAGCCATTTGTAAGGGATTTCACCTTAAAGCAGAAAACCTGCCAGCACCAGAGCATGGCTGGGTTCATGTTCAGTCAAAGCACCATGTCCATGAATTTCCTTGGGCCCTGGGAGCATGTCCTAAGCCTGGTCAAGTATAAAGAGGAACAGTTCCAAACACTTCATGGTCTGAGTTAGACATAAATACCACCATTAAGATTGCTCTTGGAACACCTCTTTTCCTTCACATTAATCACAGTTACTTGGCCTAAGCCATCTGTACTTCTCCAGCTGAGGTTCATCATTGCCTTCCCAACAGCTTCCTTCCAAACTAGTAGTGATTACATGAACATAATTAAGACACTATAATCCTCTTAAGTTTAATTAACATCTCTTAAAGTAATGGCTCCCCATCACAGATCCCAAATCAAGGAGAACTTCATTCAAGTACCCAAATGAGTTTGGGCTGGTCTCCAAAAAGCTGATCCATGCACAATATTATGTATTTCCACTGGAGAAAAATAAACTAAAACTTTGGGTAATGCAACATTTTCCTAGGGAATCCCCTATGTCCTTTCTCCACCACCACAAAGGATGAATCATTTGTAAAATGAGACAATATAGTACAGACACAGGAAGATTTTTTGAAGATGAATAGAGGGATCATATAAATACTGCACAGATAAAATGAGTGTGCATTAGTCAGGTATATTTACTTTTCACAGGCAGTCAATTTCACTTTACTGTCACATAAAAGCCTGGCAAACTTCATGTGAAGAATGGGCATGAGTATCAAAGGAAGTATTGGCAGAACATGTTCCTAAATTCAGTATTTATGTTAAGTGGATCTATTTCAAAGAGTGATTTTTCTCCATTTTAAATTATTAATAAACCCCATCATAAGATCAAAAATCAGAATTTCAAATACACTGAAACTGGGACTCCCACCTTCATTGAAAGAATAATCACGCAAGTGTTAGCGAGCAGAGGGATAAAAGGGGAGATATATAATTGGATCCATTGGTTATATATGGAAGAAAATGGTACATCAGTTCAGCCCTAAGACTGGACACTGAATTCCCAGAAAAATAAAAAATCAGTTGATATTTTTAGTGAGGAACAGAAGATACCAAGGAGCATTCTCAGCTTCCCACTGACAAAAGAGCTAAAAGGAAACCTAAAACCTTTGAATTTGCCTGCCTAGCTTTGCCTCTAGACCTAAAGAGCAGACACTGAACATTCAAAAGGCAGTGTCAGGCTGGAACTCACACTGAACATCAGGAACCGGAATGCAGAGTGGAAACAAAGATAAGGAAAGACATTCATTTGTACTGCCAGCAGAACACCAGAGAGTAACATATAAACTAGCAGGAGTGTATAGCACAGCCAACAAGTGCTATAACTCCCTTTACAGAACCTTCATCCCTCCTTTTCCCTTTCTTGACAGCCCAGGAAAGAGTGGGAATACAGCAAAACCAGGAAGCCATCTGCAAGGATTAAGTCAAGCCACCTCTGCATTCCCAGGCAAGCTGACCATAGGTTTTTATGTTAACCACTCTAAGAAGTGCTATAAAGGAAGGAGACAAGTTCCGGTGCCTCCATCAAATCTTAGAGCATGCAAGCTCTGGAGAGTGAGGGGCTCAGATCCTTTAGGCTCTGCTGTGGGAAGGATGCAGAGCAGCACCAAGACAAGATACTGAAGCTGTGTTATCGTGTGGTGCCTCTGCAGAGGGAAGGTTGGAACAGTCCTTTGGTTTCTCACTGTGCATCAACTCCTTCCAAGTGTTCACACAACTCTACCTATGTTGTTTGGCAGTTTCATGAAGACATTTTCATATTGTTGGTAAAACAGCATAAAATTCAAATCTTTCTGGATCAGTGAGCCATGGTTTTCCTGCTGTCTCAGGAACCTCTGGGTGCCTTTACCATTAAGTTTTAAATAGAATGTGATAGGAAGTGGATGTAAATCCTTGGAGGTGAAGCTAAACCATTCCCATCAACCAGACATTGTCTTTTCCCCTCATCAAGACCTCTGGGGCCAACCCTTCCCCAGTTTTCGTAACAGCAGGAGTCTGGATTCATAGTTAATAATTCCCATTTATCCCTGAAACAGATTACAGAACCCAGGATTTAGGATCCTTGTACACATATTTAAGTTAAAGACTGTTAACTTACAAGCAGCAGCTGAGTCAAATAACTTCAGGCAGCTACTAGTTGGGGACAAAGTGAGCACTGATATACACACACCCTCTGTTAATCAGGATATGCCAAATGAGCTGCTGCCTTGATAACTGATAAGGAGGGACTCAAGACCTTTTTCATCCCTAGATTCACAGACCTGCAGAAACCTTGCATCCCCACTTCCATAAGAGGCATATCTCAGAAGTGTTGCACATCAGGATATCCTGATAGGCAGGAGGGAATATTTTTGGGCAAAAATCATAATTCTTCCCTGACTGCTAACATCTGTTTGCTAAAGCCTACAGAACTTCCCTGGAGTTTTGAGGTTTAAAAACATTGCTTGAAGATGACATATGAAATATTATTAAAATGTGCCTCATAATCCACACCCAAAACCCCCCAAAGAACATTTCATATTTTCAGTCTTCAGTCAACAAAACTTTCTTGGACTGTTTTTAGTTCCTTAAATGATGGGTATTTAATTAAAAATGAGCCCATGTACCAGTATTGAGAGGGAACTAGACAGCCATAAACCCACAAGACCAACTTTGAGCTAGGAAAATAGTGGTTACATCCAACATCCTCACCTTATTGGGAACTGGGATAATTTGCAAACACACTCACTGAGCCACCACGTATAGGTAAACAAACGGTAGACAGATATTTCCCATCTCAGACATCCTTGAAAGGCCTGCAATGGTGCAGCATTACTCCAGGAAACCAGAGTCCCCTTTCAGAAGGAGCCTCATTCCTCTCTGGGCACAGCTGTGACTTGCCAGCACACTGCTGACCTTCTGCAGGCACCACTCCTCCTCCTCCTCCTGGGTGATATTCATTGACACTGATCTCCCCCAGTCTTGGTCTGCATTAAAATTGCTGAGCTTTTTCTCACTCTTCCCTTGCTCCTAAAATCAATTCCATTCGCATTTGTGATTTATGAAGCTTCTCCCTCACCATCCCTCATTTGCTTTGTGTCACTGAGTGACTTGCTCAGGTAGATGGATAAGACATTTTTAAGATCCCAAGTAGAAACTCCCATGCCTGGAAGCCCAGGAACTGGCAGAATCTGGTGAAGAGAGAGCTTCACCAAGTAGCCAGAGAAAGGCACTCCTTTCTGCTGTTAACAAATGAAAGAAATAGATGTACAGCACTATTTAAACATAGGTGATGCTTTTTAGGAAAATTTTTTGAAGATTCTAACTAGAAATTTAGCCTTTGATTTTGAAGTCATGAGTGACTACACACGTCCTGCTGATCTCCTCCCTGCAGGTCATACAGATAAAGACAGTTCTCTCTTGTTCCTCTCTTTGTGCTAAAACAAATAACACTTTCAGTCACCTCTTGTACAAAAGCCATTCTGCACCCCTGATCTATTTTTGTCCTTCTCTGTATATTTTATTCTCTTTTTGAGTATCAAATAGCACAAAGTCCTTAAGGAAAGGATGTACTGAGGATCTATACATTGCCACAAGTTTGGTTTATTCTGTTTTCTGTTTTGGTACTTCTTAAAATCATTTGATCTGCTTCTTTCCTCAGCTGAGTGGCTATTGTCATACAATCACCTATTGCAGCTTTTACTGAAAAAGCTGGGTTTCAAAACATTCCTACTCACTACGAGTTAGAGTTGCACATGGATGATGAAGTCCCAGGCTGGTCACAGAGGGGATACAACCTTATTGACTGGGGGGACACAGCAGTCTAAAGTGACAGCTCTCTGAGCTCAGGAGCCAATAGAGCATCCCAACACTGCTGGGAGGCAAACCTGACCTGTCACCTCAACACCTGGAGGTGCACACAGTTCCTGCAATCTCACACCACCTCCACCAGCACAAGACAGTGAAGGACTTCATCCTTTAGGCAGGCAACAGGCAAACATCAGCCTGGCCATAACGTGTATTTATAGATGTATAAATACATATGTCTATATAGGTACACATATAGGGAGATTTTTAATAAAGTCACTTTGAACTTTATTTTTAGGCCAGCTGAAAGCCACAGATGAAGAGGCCTGCTTTTTGGCAGTGATCCAGCTGTGCACATTTTCAGCATCTGGAATGCTAATGAGGCCAGCTCTATTTAAATGAGCTCCTTAGCACTGCTTGTGCCAGCTTCCCCAAAGAGCGGCCAAAGAGCACTTAGCGTAATGCGGTTCATAAAAGATGAAAGGACAGCTCAAATACCTGCTTAAGGCTTGAGTGAACCCCCTTTCTCCAACAAAATTCACGTTTTTTGACAAGGTCAAAACAATTTCTCATGTTCGTTTCCCTTGGACATTTTGGAGTCTATCAAAACACACCGGACTGGCTCAAATCAGCTCTGATGCTCCATGTGTGACTGACTGGACTGAAAAACAGCTCCCTTTAAAGACTGCCCAGCACACAGCCACCTCTGGGGCTCCTCATCCCCACTTTTCCACATCAGTAAGGAGAAAGCACTTTCAACCAGAGCAGCAAAAGGAATTTACCTTGCCTGGGCATGCACTGAGTGTTTGGAAGCTTCATCATCGTTGTACAAAGTGTAAAGCCTGGGGCCCATCTTACACAGGTCAACCTTCTGCCTTTTTAGTTCTAAACAAGCCATGCTGTCCCCAAGATATAAAAGTCTTCCAGGTACAAATTAATCTACTTCCCTCCTCCATACATCTGATACCTTTGACAACTTTGCTCTGGTTCAGGTTTATGTCAAGACCTGGCATGGGGCAATATTTCTTATTTATAGATGAGTGGACCAAGATTTTCTCAAATATGGCAGCCTAGGATAGGCCAAGTGCATTTTCTGTAAGTGAACTCCAAAAAGGAGGCAGGGAAAGGTTCTCTCTTCTACCCCCACAGAGGAAAGCAGGTTTCTTCCAGTAAGACACAGCAGAAGTCAAAGCCATTTTACTGATGCTTTCCCAAACTCCATTTCCAATCAAACTGACAGTAATTCATGGAGCCTCATGCCAGCACCAAGACAGCTATCAAACATGATAAGTATTAACTTTTTATATGAAATCTAAAAACTAGCTCTGTCTAGACAGGAAAGGATGAGTAATCAAGCTTGCCAATCAATCCAGCTGCATAGGTTTGTAAGGGTATTTGTTTTAGTCAGCATTTCACTTGGAACTGGCAAGTTCCACCTTCTGCTGATACTCCTATTCTGCTGCAGTTTAATTTTCTAACCCCAGGCTCATGAGGTCTCTAATGAGAGAGGTCCCTTTACTTCCAGCTGGCAACACCTTCCAACTTTGCACAGCTCCTGTTTCTCCGGGCCTAGAGAACAGAGAAAACTCTTTCATATATTAAATCCAATCTGGTGAGTTACCCTAATACAGGACTCATCTCAATCAAGTCAGCAGGGCAGTCAGCAGGAATCCCACGGGAGCATATTCTGCACATGGGACTGCACATTCAAGATCAGCCACTCCACCCAGTGTCATTAGGGGCTCTTCTTTTTGGTGTCACTTGATTTTTCAAAACTCAGCAGAAAGTATTAATATTCTCTGGAGGACAGGGGAACCTCAGCCTTCAAAATTTTTATGAGAATATCCTGAGTTTGCTTAGTCATGAGATTTTGATCTTTCCTTTGCTTTCCAATAGAAGAAAAGAGTCAAAGGTTTTCAGAGGCTGTTCAAGCCTTGAGACAATTGGTGACTTCAGAAATTTTAGGAGACCTTAGGACTAACTACTGCTCTCAAGACACAGTGCAGAAGAGGTTTCAACCTGTGGGGCACTGTCTGTCATCAGCTGCTTAGAGATTCAGCCATCTATTACCCTGAACTTTGGAGGTGACCCCATTTGTGACCATTCCTTTTGGCTTCCTGCAGGCACATCCAGAGACATTGCTCTGAAAGGAGGAGGTCATGTTTCCAAGACTGCTAAAAGAGTTCCCCAGATCAAAAGACTCAGTTTCCAAGAGCTTTGATTTCCAGAAAGGGACTGGCTTGGAGGGAGTGGCCAGTTGGTAGAACTGCTCAAAAAGACCATTGGGTTTTTTTTTTCCATATGTGTATATTGTAGAAGAGTATCTATGTTATGGAAGAGCTTCAGAATTTTTCTTGTACTATTTGTGGACCAGGAGTATTCAGTATCTTCAGATACTGGACAACAGCCCAAATTCCAAAAGTTTCACTACAACAGAGCTTTTGTCTGAGATCTCATCCCAAGGTTTATTATTAAGTGCTTGGTGCTCTCACTCAGAGGTGTCAGTCACTTGGCCAGGGCACAGACACAACTCCTGATGGCAGAGGGAACTCCAGCCCCTTCCCCTCTCACCTCCAACCTGCCTGAGGAGAACCAAGAACAGCCACAAGCAAATTCACATTTTCCAATCCACCTGTGGGTGGGCGTCAGCCCAATACATGATATTTTACTTGCCCATGTCAGTAGTGGAAAACTATATGTTTGTGTAGAAAGGAAGCAGCCAATAATCAATATTCTCCTTTTAGTTCCTTTGGATGAGTTCAACTTATTAGAAGAGGGCTTTTGGCTCTGATAAGCAGAGGACATGGAATACCCCAGCTCAGCCTTTATCTGAGATTTGCTTGTCTCAGTTTGTGGTAGGTTTGAAACTTTTGAGTTTTTTGGATAGCACAGTGGTTGGCTTCTGCAGCCATGGCAGGTTTAGGCTCAGCCTGAGTGGGATTCAAGATGAGAAGAGCTGGTAGAAATGAATGGCCAGATAAAAAGCTTTCTCTGGAGAGTTTCCAATACTGCCACCTATGCAAACTGAACTCTGGCACAAAATCTGGAAAAATAGTTGGCTTGGATTTGTCGTGTTTCCCTTGTACTGTGGGAAGCCTGTAACCACAGCAAGTGTTATTATCATCTCTCTTTAAATATAATACCTAGCCCGGCTTCGTTTTGCCTACAGTGATAAATGCCAGCTCAAAATGTACATTTATACACCAAATTTCATCATAGAATCACAGAATGGTTTGAGTTGGAAGGAACCTTAAAGCTCATCCAGTGCCACCCCTGCCATGGGCAGGGACACCTTCCACTACCCCAGACTGCTCTAAGCCCTGTCCAGCCTGGCCTTGGAAACTTCCACGGATCCAGAGTCAGCCACAGCTTCTGTGGGCACCCTGTGCCAGTGCAAGGAGAAAGCTGGATGTGAAAGATCCTGGGCCATTTATTACTTTAGGACAAGAGCTATATTAATACAAAAGAGAAATTTTCAAGGTAACTTAAAAGGGCTTAAAGGGCTCACTTTGGGAATGGGACACATGGCTCTCTAGGCTGTTGAACACACCAAGCATCTTCTTTCCCCATGCAAACAGCAGCAGAACAGGCAGTCATATGAATAAGTACATGAGTGACTGCTGTCTGCATGACAGCGTGGATGAGCATGAAATTAAAAAAAGACAAAGTGTTCAAACACAGCGTTGGAGAGCAAAGCCACTGTGCTGCTACTGCTGGCTCACCACTGTGGCCTGGAGATGAGCCAGGGAGAGAAGAACATAAAGCCATCCTCCCCTTAACACTGAACATAAGTACAATCAATACTAGTAGGACACTAGCATGAGAACTATGGAAAATGAAAGATGCCTAGAAGAGAGGCACAATTTCCAGCCCTTAAACAGCACATTTCAAAAGGTGTGTTTAAAATAGGCAATTCCTACCCACACAAATCTAGCTCTGGAGTTAGATGAGTTGGGGACATGGGAAGCTGGAGGCTTTCAGTTCAGGCATGTATTTAAGTGGATTTTGAAGCTGTTAAGGAAGCCTATATTTCAGATATTAATAGCAATCAGATACTATTTATAACAAAGAGGTTTGGTTCAAACACCCCCTCCCCAAGTTTAAATGTGAAGAACTGAACTCCAGCTTAGACTGACAGCTCTTTGCATAACACTGGAAGCATAAAAAGGATCTTTTCAGCAATCTTCCCCAGAATCATGCAGAAAGACTTCATACATCATTAAGCCTCAAAAGGTTCTTGGTTTCAACACCTGCATGACAGTAGTATATTGATAAATTTAGATTCTTACCAGGAATTTCAGTGCCCCATGAAAAGACACCATAGATGTGATAAAAGATCATAAAATATTCACATCACCTTTCCAACAGCACAGTCATAGCCAACATTTTCATCCATACTAGGTTTGAAAGTGCAGAACAAGATTCACTCAGTAGGTTCTGGTGACTTGTGCAGAAGTGTTAACATAGCACCTCTTGGTTAGTGGAGAAAGCAGCCAAAACACACCAGTAAATTCCTTGCTAAGATTATATTAAAAAATACCAAGCCTTGCTTAATAATAAGAAAATACTAATGATTAACAGAAAAAGCAACCACAAATTAATGATTAGACAGGCAAACAAATCAACTACAAAACTGATCTGGTTCTAGATAAATCAAGTTATTTATCTATGACAGAAAAAAAAAGAAAAGACCCAATAGAATAAGCTTCTGGAGGTCAGCAGTTGGACCACTGTGACTTCTTTTACACCAGCTGGCTAAAAGGTTATATATGAGAAAGCACCATTTGATTCCAGACTCTAGGTCTCATTTTCTTTTAGACTGAATTAGGTCAGTGGCAGACATCTAAACACCCTAAAGGCTCTTAGGCATGGGACCAAGTTAGGAGCTACTCTAGGCACATTAAGATGCAGACTGACACTGATTAAAAACTTTTTTTTTTTTAAGAACACTTAGTGAGATTATGGTCAAATTTTTTAAGGGATCTCAGAGACTTGGAGGATTAATGGATTTGTATTCCCTTCAATGTATTTTAGTTTCTCTCTTAGATGCATAAGGGACAGAACGCTTAGCTCACTCATTTTCGCTTTTCTCCCAAACACAATTATTTTTGGATTCCCCATCTGAGCTAGCTTAAGCTTCAGGGAACATTAGGCATAATTGTAGCTAAAAAACTTAGAATAAGTATGGTGTTGCATTCTTCCCTAAATCAGGACAAGATAAAAAATGAGCAATTCCTGGCTAGTGAGACCTGGTCACAACCCATACCTCAGAGCATCCCTAGTACATTATAGCAGATACACACAATGAGTGAAAATAATATTTGCAAAACCAAAAACAAACCAAGACTATTTCCATTTACTGGCTCCTGTTTCACTTTCCAGTAGGAGCTGGTTATTCATTTGAGTTGCTGGTCATCAGGATTCATAGACATTT
Source organism: Aphelocoma coerulescens (assembly GCF_041296385.1). Classification (NCBI taxonomy): domain Eukaryota; kingdom Metazoa; phylum Chordata; class Aves; order Passeriformes; family Corvidae; genus Aphelocoma; species Aphelocoma coerulescens. The sequence continues at coordinate 2,668,361 of NC_091021.1, forward strand.
TTGTCTTGGGGTGACTACAGTTTTACAGCTCCTTAGTCTGTAAAAAGCTCAATGAGATATGAAAGAGGTCAAGGATTTATCAGCTGCTTATAGGTTAACCTTTCATCAGCCTCTCCACTTCACACCCTTTTTATATGTATTATATGTGTGTTTATATCTGGCTTGTGGCAAAATAGGTCACATTTAGTAAAAAGTGTATTCTGAGACAGTTGTGCCAAGTCACTCATTGCACAGATTTCCACCCAAGCTGTAGTTCCCACAGTGCTGTTGGCTTGGAGCAGGATCTCAGTGAGGGGACAGCTGTGCTGCTTGCTGTAGATGGTGACCCTTGTATTCACTGCCTGAGGTTTTAGAATGTTCAGCTGGATGGGGGAAGAAAGCAGCACCACACTGCTGGCACTTTCCAGGCAGAGACATGAGAGGTACAAAATCCACAATGAAACTCCTTCAACTCTATTAAAGTTGTTGTTAGATGATATTGAAGGGCAAGACCGACTCCAGCCCTATGCACCAACAGAAGAGTAACATGTTGAAACTTCCCAAGGCCCTTTGACATCTTCTGTGGGTTTCAGTGGTCCTTTTCTTTCAAGGCTGAGACTCTGGTTGTGCCCTACAGTGTTGGTCAGGCAGGGAATGGTGGCAGAGGTTCTCCCCTTGGACCCACACAAACACAGCCACATCACTGCAGCACAGGGAGGAAATGTCTGGAGCCTCCAGGCTGAGATGGGGCATTTCAGCACTGCCACTGCAGACGAGGCATTCACAGCAGACAACTACTCAGCCTGTGTATTTAAGGACTCGGTAAATAACTACTCAGGGGTTGTTTTTTTTCAAACATACCAATGGTATTTTCATCAAAAGACCCTTTTTACAGAAATAGATGGAGGAGAAAAAAATATTTATTCAGAGCGTGCTTCAGGGAAGCGTCACTGGCTGGTGTTTTATGGTAAACGATTACGGTGTTCTGGGACAAACAGAACTGGTGGGCCAGACTTACTCCTGCCCTTGAACTGGGACAGGTGCAGGAGGAATAGCTTGTGCCTTGTCTGCTCAGGCCCTGCTGAAGGAGAAGGGATTTTTCCATCCAGTCTGCTTGAGAATAGCACTTTACTCCCCAGAGCCACTAGAGCATAACACTGTCCCCATCATTGTCACTCTCCCTTCACCATCTCTTACTGAACCTTCCCAAAGAGATGTTGGAAGTGATGGGTTCACCCTCACACCCTCCAGAACTTCTGAGCTGCTGGGTCACACAAATATCCAGCTCATCTTTCGAAAGAAAAGCTGCACACACATCTGTGCCTGGTATTCAGTTACATGGTCTAGGCCCCACCAGAAGGGCCCCTCTACAACATAGCCCAGAAAAGTTTCTGAAAAATGTGAGGAATGAGACAACTCTTTGTAGAAATTAAAACAATTTATTAAAACAAAAAAAATTGAAAAATTGCAAAAAAAAAACTAACAAAATATAAAAATTTTGGATCCTGATGGCTCGAGAGATATGCCCCAGGAGCGCAGGGATTCAGGAGCTTTAGGCTTAAGACAGCTCTGAACCTCAGGTAGAGGAAAAAAATAAACTTGCAGTTTAGGCTGGTCAAAAAGAAATCTATTTCTAAAAGCCCCTAGAAAGGGGTAGGCTTCTCCAGCACTGCCTTAGCAAGCTGGAGAGGAAGGGAAAATGAGAGACGTGTCTTTCTTTTGCTCCCTTTATAGCTTTTGCTCCGCCCACAGTCCGCCCACAGCCCACCCACAGTCCACCCCCCTGGTTCAAGGCGGTTGGTGTTTTCCCCTTGACAGACCACCTCTGTCCACCAATGGCTCCTCCTGGTCAGAGGGGTGATATTAGTTGAGATAAGGGTCATGTGCTTATGGGGGGCTGGGCTGTTTGTTGCAACTGGGGTTTTTTAAAATCTGCCTTGAAACCAAGATACAAGTAAAACATAAAAATACATCCAACACATCTTAAAACACTTGTAAAGGTATACAGTAAACACAGGAAGACCATAAAAACTTGATTAGTGTACCTGGACTGATGGATTGATTTTAACATTCAATTTAAAAATATTAAGCTCAAATTAATTAAAGCACTTAATATGCAAAGACCAAGCACAAATAGGGATTTCATGTATGACAAAAAGGAGAATAAAGTTGCTCTAAGCAGGAGCAGGCCATATGTCGCTGTTGGGGCGGTCACGACACAGAGCCAGCCATAACCTTTCTTCTCACCTACAGAAGGTTCTTCCCTAGTTACTATTCCTATTTTCAGGCAGGAATTGTAGGTGGTCTCTCTCTTAGGAAATGTCCCTCTAGCTCTGCGGTCAGCTGCTCTTAAATCTGCCTGCAACATCAGATGCTGGGAAACAGCAGGACAGGACAGATCCAGTTGGACTAACACTCTGAAAACTCCTCCTACCAGGACCTTTCTCAAAGTTGCTCAGACAACTTGGAATAGTATTACCCTGAAGTGACTCATATGATGGCATATAGTCAGTAAGGCTGGGGCCTTTCATACAGGGATATGAGGCCATGCTGTGCCTCTGCTCAAAGCAGGGACAGATGCCACAACTGCTCTCCATCCAATGAGCAAGCAGAGACTCACTGCGAGTTGTGCAAAGGGCCACTTGAACCAGCCAGCAACTCACTCTGTTCTCAGGAAGGTGCACAGTCAGCCAGCCTGACACTTGCAGCAAGGTCTGGAAGCTGCAGTAATGCAAGGAATCCTCCACATACCTATTTTTGGTTGATCCCAACAGACGAATTTTGAGCTGTGAGTTAGGGTTGGAGACCAGACTCCTGCACTGTAACCCCCTGAATAAAACAGGGGCTCCGAGGAATTCAGATACCTATAGAAGTGTGTATAGGTATCTGACTTCTGGAGCTCAGCATGCTGCTTTTGACCCATTCCTTTTGGAGGTTTAGCCTCTTGCAATGCCCTCTGTCACTCCAAGGACAGAGGCACTCTCTCAGCGTGACTCAGCCCAAGCGGGTCACCTTATTCAGTGACAAGCACCTCATCCTGTAATGAGCAACAAAAGTCCCACTGGGGACTAATAACGAATACTGGCCCAAGGAAAATGCAATAACATGGGCCTGGCATCCCAGTTTGGCTCATCTCACTTGACAGAGTGCTTGGTGAGTTACACAACTTTACTATGAAGGATCACAAATGTTTATATCCAACAGATTTCCCAGCACTGGCAGTTAAAGCCACAAGCATGGCAAGGCTCCTCTGCTCTGCAAGTGTCCAACAGCAGCAATGCATCATGCAAACCCCTCCCAGCTGACCTTCTAAAGCAGATTTAGACAAAGATCCCTCCAAATTGTCCGTAATAGATTGTTACTTTTCCAAGAAGTGTCCTGAAATCACTTATACCAGTAAGAAAAAAACCCACAAGGCAGTGGGCATCAGCTTTCAGCCTACTTATTCCCTGGTGGGATCTTTATAATGTATGTATGTCTCTCATAGCTGAGCTGAAGCGAGCTACTGCACAGTGAGCACCTGCTCACAAGCCAGGTTTAAATCTCAACTAAATCGAAGTGGGAAATCGACTACTTGATTTGGTCCTGGGATAGATAAGAAGCTGGTTTATGCACTCAAGAGTTTCAGGGGGAAAAGAGATGTTCAGGTGGCAAACAAGACTAACAGATCCCTATATTCAGATTTTGTGAGGATATACGGTTACTACTGACTGTTTCATGCACTATAAACACAAAGCCTTCACTCCCATATTACACCTTGCCATGTGGTTCTTGCATTTACAAACTGCCCTGAATTAGAGCACTAAATGGGGTTAGGGTTTCTCTGGGAAACAAGGCAAATCTGCTCAGAAAAGCATTTCTGGGAAACATAGACAAGCCCTGGGCCAAAGTCTCTGCTGGCCCAACTCCACTGAAATCAGAGCAGCAGCAGATAGTTCAGCCATACATTCTTAGAACGTCACTGCTCAAAAATCTCTCCCAGATGGGAACAAAGAAACAAACAAGAGATATTCTCATTAAGAAGAAATTAGAGAAATTTATTTAATCAGAGATAGAAACATTCAATTCCTACCTCTCACTATATCAAGATTTTCCCAAATGACCATCAGTTGACACTACAAAACCTCTGAACTTAAGAGGAACTAGGAAAGGGAAACAAACAGAAATGAAAAGGAGGTGCTGCTAAGGGGAAAACAATACATTGTTTTCCTCAAAGCTAATATTCCTTTTTAGGAGCCCAAATTGGTAATTGTTTCATTCAACTTAGCAAGCACACCAGACCTATAAAAAAGGATTTTAAAAGCAAATAAAAATTGCTTAACATACTCAAATTGGCATAACTGCAAGAAACAAAATGCTTTAAAATTAGTACTGCCAATTAGAACACCACAATCTTTCAGTCAAAGGGCAAAAAATGACCACATCAGTCCTGCTAATCATTTCTGATACCATCAAAAATGGGGGCTTCAATTCACCTTCCCTGCCCCAGCAGCTCCCCTCCTTCCAGAGAAAGTGGTGTCATTCCCAGGAAGGGAAGCAGGCTGTTTCTGGCACCACCATAAGCATTTGCAAGTGTTGGCTCATGCCTCAAATGAGTGGTGCCACAAATTCGTGACTGATTTACACTTCTGTAAGTCACAATTCATCTCAAGGAGAAAGTGCATAACATTCAAGCAGGTAAAATTTCCCCAAGACCTGTGAACTATTCACATACCTTCCAAATCCACTGGGGTAAATGCTCACAGCATCTCTGGGAAGCCAACCTGCCCCTTCCCTCATGAAAATGTAGGGATGAGAACAGAAAATATTCCAGCATCCTCTACCTTCTCTGTCCACACAGGGCTTGTCTACTCCCAAACCGGTATCCACAAAACATCCAGCACTCTGACAACATTCTTCACATTAACAGAAGCTAATTCCCTGCCACTGGTACCCTGCTAAGACATGCCAGTAGCAACAAGAATTAGGATGCTTTAAGGAGGTTTGAAATGGCCAAAAGATAAATTGAAGTTGTTCATTTTTATGTTTGCTGTCTCACCAACATGCAGAATATTCTCTCCCGTGGAGGAATCCACCAGATGTGCTTAAAATGTACATTGCTCCCACTTAAACAGCATCATCCCTGCACTTTGTGAGACATTTAACAGATCTGACCGTATCTGAGGCTTCTTGGATTCCAAGCTGCACAATAGCTTCTGGCTGCAGCCATCTCCAGTGCTGTAGCCTCAAGGTTTTGCTGGAAGCCCCATGGATTATGACACCTCATTCTTCAAATGAGGGATATCTTTCAAAGGAAAGGGCTCCAGACACAGTTGCAACTGGAAACTGAATGTCATCACAGGGAAGAGATGTAGGCTGAGACTATCCAGCCAAAAGATTTGAGCTCATTTCAACCTAAGTTCTGAATCCTTTGGCGCCTTTCAAAGCTTTTGCAATACCAAAGTTTTTGGTACTCATGGGGTCTTGGTTTTACTTTGTTTTTTCAGTGCCTAAATTCAGTTCCAGATAGAGTATTACAGCTCTAAAAATCCCCCTTCAAGATACCACTAAGTGGTTTCTCCAAAAAAAAGCAGACCTCTAAAAAATAAATAAAATAGGGGTTTCATCAGCTATGGTGGTACCTGAGCACTGCAACAGAGGGGGGCATTTGCCTTTCTGTGGCTCCAAACGAGCACCAGAGCAACAATTCTTTCCCCCTCTGTATTTGATGGGACAGATTTCCCTTTCCTCCTTTTTGGGCACAGAATTGCTGCCATAGAAATTAATCACAAGCATCTCACAGTGGTTATCAAGTTTATGTATAAAGTGATGATGGAACATGAATAGTTTCAAATACCCACTATTCATTGTTATTCCCCACCTTCTGACTTAATGAGCATTTGTGACAGCTCAATCAGCTCCTGCTGAGACACATGCACTGTCCCTCACTTTATCCAACAGCTCTTGTGAGGCAGCAAAGCAGCTGGACACAGAAAAATATTCACTTGTCAGTCCTTGCATTTCTCAAGTGTTAATGTGAGGCTTCATTATAAACCTTGGAGGTAATTAGAATTAGAGATTTGATTAATTTGTCAAATATGAGCTACATAAGCAGTTCACACATTCTCTCTTGAAAATGATCCTTAAGCTCTTATTTTTCCATGAAGAAATATTTGGGAAGGACAACTAGGGCAATCTGTTTTGCTGGAATTATGAGGTAAAGTTTTATTTGTACCTAAGATGAAAGAAAGGTATTAAAATAAACCAAATATTCTTTTGGTTGAAGATTTTTACTGCTAAGTATGTTTGTTTTCATCCCAGTTGTGAACAACAACTTGCCTCTTCTAGCAAGCAGTGAAATTCCAGCAATAGAAGCCAAAAGAAGTGGAGACATTCAGCTAAGCCCCGACTCCCCAAAGCTGGTTTTGCTCCACATCTGTCTGGATTGCTCAAGGAAGTCTCTGACCCTGCAACTCTCCACAGTATATCCAATAGGACACAATAGCTTCCTTCCCCATTTACAATTGGAAGCACTCATATTTGGACATGGGCTAAGCAAGGTGAGATTAAATTCCTCAATTCAGAGACATTTGATGGCACTATCATTTATTTTTTCAGATTCAAAATATTCCCTGCATCCTCTACCACATGGGATAATCACTCTCACCTGCTACAGCATCTTCTACTCCCAAGGAGCAGCCATCTATTTAAAATACAGGTAGAACTGAGCACTAAATAAATTTATTCTCTTACTGTTCTCTTGGGTAACTGGGCTTTTTTAGAATTTTCTTGGTTTGTTTTGTTGTTACAATAAGTACACCTGCTCTGGAGAGATGTGTCAGGAAGTTTCACCCTGCTGAAGTCCTTTATTCTGACATTTGAACTTGTCTCGGTTTGAAAGACAGGTGTCTGCTAAGGAAGGCAGGAGCCTCCCTTGGAGTGGCAGAGATAACCCCTTTCCCTCTGAGTTATTATAATTTTGAAATCAAGGGTCTTTAGGCAAAGATGTGGGAAATAGGAATAACAGTTCTTTACTATATATATATAGATGTATATATATAACTAGTCAAACAAAACAGCAACAACTGTGACAGTAACAGCAAACACAAACCCAGTCCCAGCCTTCTCGGCTGTCAGGCTATTTCCCCTCGGGTGCAGTTCCGCTCACAGCCGGCAGGGATCGCTGGCGGCTCCCGGTGAGCAAGGCAGGTGCGATGGTTCCCCCGCGGCTGCAGGGGGCGCTCCGGAGCGAGCTCGGGGAACACGCGGCTGCCCTGATGCCCTGGGATCCCGGGGAAGGATGGAACAAAGGAGCTCCACAAACCGGTGGGCAGCTGGTCCCGGTTCCCGGAAACAGCAGGCTGGACTGGTAGGCTGGAGCGGCAGGCACAAACACAAATCCCGGGTGGCAGACGAGATGTATCCAAAAGGGGAACCCCCCGGGGCTCCAGGCAGGCAGGGCAAGCACGGCTACAGCGTAGCGAAGGCTCGAAGCAGCAGCGGGGCGGGCGGCCGCAGCCCAGCCTCTAGCAGGGCAGGGAAAAGCAGCCCTGGGATCCCCGGTGTTGTTCCCAGCAGAAAGGAAAGACGCCGAAAACGGGAACCAGCAGCTCCTCTCTCCGCGGCTTCTCTCTCCAGACGCTGAGAGCGAACTGAACTGCCCGCCAGGTGAAAACAAAAGCCTGGACGGGCCCTTTTGTCCTTTCTTAAGTATGGCTATCTCCTCTCAAGTATGGCCATTTATCTCCTAGCAACATGCTATGGGAAAAAATTCCTTTAACAGAAAAAAAAAAAAAAAACTAGGACTAAACTAAAACCCCAACATTATCCACCCCGAATTTTTTTCCATACTAACATGTTACATGAAACTTAACTTTTTAACCATATAAATACAAGCGTCACCTAAGTTATATACATATGTACATGCTGATACTGATACAAGTACAGAGCCATGGGTAGTTCACCCTAAAACAAGGTCCCCTTGAGGTATGCATCGGGTCTCTCCATCCCTTTGCATCACCCACCAGGTACAACCTGGTCCCTGAGCAAAAACAACCCCACGGATGGGTTTGTCTTTGCTCAAGGCAGACTTTACCCAAACAGTTTTTCCAAGCATACCTCTCATGTGCACCACTGGAACCTTATCCCCATCTGTTGTTTGTAGGGGTTCGGATTGGGCAGGGCCGGCTCGGCTGGTGGAGCCTCGGGTGTTAACTAACCAGGTGGCTTTTGCTAAATGCACCTCCCAGTTTTTGAAACTCCCCCCACCCAGTGCCTTCAAGGTGATTTTAAGCAGTCCATTACACCGCTCAACCTTCCCAGCTGCTGGTGCATGGTAAGGGATGTGGTACACCCACTCAATGCCATGTTCTCTAGCCCAGGTGTTTATAAGGCTGTTCTTGAAGTGAGTCCCATTGTCAGATTCAATCCTCTCAGGGGTACCATGCCTCCAAAGGACTTGCTTTTCAAGGCCCAGGATGGTGTTCCGGGCAGTAGCGTGAGGCACAGGGTAGGTCTCCAGCCATCCTGTGGTGGCTTCTACCATTGTGAGCACATGGCGCTTGCCTTGGCGGGTTTGAGGCAGTGTGATGTAATCAACCTGCCAGGCCTCCCCATACTTATATTTGGACCACCGCCCACCATACCACAGGGGCTTCACCCGCTTGGCCTGCTTGATCGCAGCGCATGTCTCACAGTCATGGATGACCTGGGAGATACTGTCCATGGTCAGATCCACCCCTCGGTCTCGTGCCCACTTATAGGTGGCATCTCTGCCCTGATGGCCTGAGGCATCATGGGCCCATCGAGCTAGGAACAACTCTCCTTTATGTTGCCAATCCAGGTCTATCTGGGACACCTCTATTTTCGCAGCCTGATCTACCTGCTTGTTATTACGATGTTCTTCATTAGCCCGGCTCTTGGGAATGTGAGCATCTACATGACGGACCTTCACAGATAGCTTCTCTACTCGAGCGGCAATGTCTTTCCACTCCTCAGCAGCCCAGATTGGTTTTCCTCTGCGCTGCCATTTTGCCTTATTCCACCTTTCCAGCCAACCCCACAGAGCATTGGCTACCATCCATGAATCAGTGTAAAGGTAGAGCTTTGGCCACTTCTCTCTTTCAGCAATGTCCAGAGCTAATTGAACGGCTTTGAGTTCAGCAAATTGGCTCGATCCACCTTCTCCTTCCGTAGCCTGTGCAACTTGTCGTGTGGGGCTCCATACAGCGGCTTTCCATTTCCGGCTAGCGCCTACAATTCGGCAGGAACCATCAGTGAAGAGGGCATATTGTTTTTCACTCTCTGGTAGCTCGTTATACGGTGGGGCTTCTTCGGCACGCGTCACCTGCTCCTCTTCTTCTTCAGAAGATAACCCAAAAGTCTCACCTTCTGGCCAGTTCGTAATTATTTCCAAGATCCCAGGGCGACTTGGGTTTCCAATTCGGGCGCGCTGCGTGATGAGGGCGATCCATTTGCTCCAAGTAGCATCGGTGGCGTGATGCGTGGAGGGAACCTTTCCTTTGAACATCCACCCCAGCACCGGTAGTCGGGGTGCCAGGAGGAGTTGTGCCTCAGTTCCAATTACCTCTGAGGCAGCTTGGACTCCTTCATAAGCTGCCAAGATTTCTTTCTCTGTGGGAGTGTAGTTGGCTTCGGACCCTCTGTAGCTTCGGCTCCAGAATCCCAGCGGTCGGCCCCGAGTCTCACCAGGCACCTTCTGCCAGAGGCTCCAGGACAGACCATTGTTCCCGGCTGCAGAGTAGAGCACGTTCTTCACCTCTGGTCCTGTCCTGACTGGGCCAAGGGCTACGGCGTGAGCGATTTCCTGCTTGATCTGGGCAAAGGCTTGCTGCTGTTCAGGGCCCCAGTGGAAATCGTTCTTCTTGCGGGTAACCAGGTAGAGAGGGCTCACAATCTGGCTGTACTCAGGAATGTGCATCCTCCAGAAACCTATGGCGCCTAGGAAAGCTTGTGTTTCCTTCTTGTTGGTTGGTGGAGACATCGCAGTGATCTTATTGATGACCTCAGTGGGAATCTGACGCCGTCCATCTTGCCACTTCACTCCCAGGAACTGGATCTCTCGGGCAGGCCCCTTGACTTTGCTCTTCTTGATGGCGAAACCAGCTTTTAGGAGAATTTGGATTATTCTCTCTCCTTTCTCAAACACTTCTGTTGCGGTGTTCCCCCACACAATGATGTCATCAATGTACTGCAGATGTTCTGGGGCCTCACCCTTTTCCAGTGCAGCCTGGATCAGTCCGTGGCAGATGGTGGGACTGTGCTTCCACCCCTGGGGCAGTCGGTTCCAGGTGTACTGCACACCCCTCCAGGTGAAAGCAAACTGGGGCCTGCACTCTGCTGCCAGAGGAATGGAGAAAAATGCATTGGCAATGTCAATGGTGGCATACCACTTTGCTGCTTTGGACTCCAGCTCATACTGGAGCTCCAACATGTCGGGCACAGCAGCGCTCAGCGGTGGAGTCACTTCATTCAAGCCACGATAGTCCACAGTCAATCTCCATTCCCCATCAGACTTGCGCACAGGCCAAATGGGGCTGTTGAAGGGTGAGTGGGTCTTGCTGACCACCCCTTGGCTCTCCAGCTCACGAATCATCTTGTGGATGGGAATCACAGCATCTCGATTTGTCCGATACTGCCGGCGGTGCACTGTCGAGGTGGCAATTGGCACTCGTTGCTCTTCCACTTTCAGGAGCCCAACTGCAGAGGGATTCTCAGACAGTCCAGACAGGGTGTTCAACTGCCTAATGCCCTCTGCCTCCACAGCAGCAATCCCAAACGCCCACCTGAGTCCCTTTGGGTCTTTGTAATAGCCATTCCGCAGGAAGTCTATGCCCAGAATACACGGGGCCTCTGGGCCGGTCACAATCGGATGCTTTTGCCACTCCTTCCCAGTCAGGCTCACCTCAGCTTCCAAAAGGGTCAACTGCTGTGATCCCCCGGTCACCCCAGCAATGGATACAGGTTCTGCCCCCACATGTCCCGATGGCATTAAAGTACACTGTGCCCCAGTATCAACCAATGCATCATATTTTTGTGGCTCTGATGTGCCAGGCCATCGGATCCACACTGTCCAGAAAACCCGGTTCTCCCGTGCCTCTTCCTGGCTAGAGGCAGGGCCCCTCTAGCCCTGGTTATCATTCTTTCCCTGGGCATACATACTAGAGGTACCTTCGAGGGGATCTGACATATCATCCTCCTGTCTGTAATACCTGGCAGCTCGGTCACGGGAGGCTGAGGCTACTTTCACCTTAGCGGAACCCCCTCGGTTAGTGCCTCCCTCCTTGAGTTCACGCACCCGCGCTGCCAGGACAGAAGTGGGTTTCCCATCCCACCTTCTCATGTCTTCCCCATGCTCACACAGGAAAAACCACAGCTCAGCTCGTGGGGTGTACCCTCTCTCTCTCGCAGGGGGACGACGGGCTCTGACCTGGGGGCCTGTGACTCGCACTGGTGCCACACTGACCTTCCTCATCTCCTCCATCTCCTCCCTCATTTCCTTCCTCATCTCCTTCATCTCCTCTTTGAGGTCCTGGACCACAGCAGAGACATGAGCTTTCAGTGGACCATTGACCATGCTGTCATAATTCCTGAGCTTGTTGGCAACAGAGCCCACTGTTTCTCGGTTATTGTCAGCATCAATGGTTGCAATGAAGGTGGTGTATTGCGATGGCCCTAGTCTTGCCAGGTTCCACATCATCTGTCCTGTGCACCTGACCTTATCGGGGTCATTACCGTGCTGTCCATCCCTCCCAAAGAGTACCTCTAATACTGCCACCTCTCTTAGCTGTTGGATCCCTTCCTCAAGTGTCTTCCACTGCATTCTATGATGGTACTCCTGCATTCTCTCTTTGTGAATGAACCTTTCTCTCACACTCATTAAGAGCCGGTCCCAGAGAGAAAGGGGTCCTGGCTCCCTCACAAATATCTGGTTCACACCTGGGTCCTGGGTCAACGATCCCAGATACCTTGCCTCACCACTATCCAGTTGCACACTTGTGCCCATGAGGTCCCAAACCCGAAGCAGCCAGGTGGTATAAGGCTCACGCCCCCTTCGCACAATGTCGTCTCGCATACCACGGAGACTGTCGTACGACAGGGACTCAATGATGATTTCTGGCTCTGGCTCCCCTGCTGGTTGTGAGGGCCCTGGTTCCCCATCATCATTAACTGGTCGTACTGATTTGGTCTTACACTTCCTCCTTTGCACAGGGGCGACTGCTGCTGGCTGTACTTGTCCTTGGGGTTCAGCTGAAACCTGGGCGGTTGTAACATCCGTGGGTTCCGCTGCTGCACCGTCGGACTCACCCTCTTTGGGGCAGGGAGAGGTTTTTTCACTAGCTGAGGAGGTGTATTCCCTTAGCAATTGGCATATCTCCTGGCGCACCTGGCCCATCTCCTGGCACATCTCCTTGCGCACCTGGCCCATCTCCTGGCACATCTCCTTGCGCACCTGGCCCATCTCCTGGCATATCTCCTTGCGCACCTGGCCCATCTCCTGGCACATCTCCTGCATCCCTTTCGCCAGTACCCCCACCCATTTCGGGTAGTCCATTTCTGAGGTGGGCTGTTGGGCGGTATCAGGCTGTGGGGCAGGGTCTCTAGTGTCTGGGGCTGTGTCAGGCTCTGGGGCTGAATCAGGCTCTGGGGTAGGATCTCTAGTGTCTGGGGCCGTGTCAGGTTCCGGGGCAGGATCAGGCTCTGGGGTAGGAACTCTACTCTCTGGGGCCATGTCAGGTTCTGGGGCAGGGTCAGGCTCTGGGGCAGGATCTCTAGTCTCTGGGGCTGGTGTCTGGGTAGTTATCCAAGCCAGTCTCAATTTATCCTTGAATGCTAAATAGAGTAGGCCTACCAGCAGCAGGTGGTTAGTATTCAGAAGGAATCTAAACCCTTCAAAAATTGATGGGGTGGGTCCAAAGAACTGGTTGAGGGGTTGGGGGAAAACTTCCCCTGGTGTCATTTCCTCACAGAAGGTACCATTGTTAACATAACCCCAAAAACATGCGCTCAGTGTGTGATAGCCATTTATCCACGTGCCCACATTCCGGAGGAAGTTAAAAACCCATGAATTCCTCACCTTCTCGACCCACAGCACGAGCTGGATAACAGCAATGGTAGCCTTAGTGAGAGGACCCATATTCAAGTAGGGAGCTGCAAAGGGGAAGAATATAGCCACGGCCACATGCCACCCGAACCAGGGCAAAGTAGACCACATAGTGCTGCCTACCAAGGTTCCTATATCACACACACCAAATTAAGTTATCCAGGAACTGTTATTCCTTTTTCACCTCTCTCTCTTAATGCCCTCAGGCCCCACGTTGGGCGCCAAGATCTGTCTCGGTTTGAAAGACAGGTGTCTGCTAAGGAAGGCAGGAGCCTCCCTTGGAGTGGCAGAGATAACCCCTTTCCCTCTGAGTTATTATAATTTTGAAATCAAGGGTCTTTAGGCAAAGATGTGGGAAATAGGAATAACAGTTCTTTACTATATATATATAGATGTATATATATAACTAGTCAAACAAAACAGCAACAACTGTGACAGTAACAGCAAACACAAACCCAGTCCCAGCCTTCTCGGCTGTCAGGCTATTTCCCCTCGGGTGCAGTTCCGCTCGCAGCCGGCAGGGATCGCTGGCGGCTCCCGGTGAGCAGGGCAGGTGCGATGGTTCCCCCGCGGCTGCAGGGGGCGCTCCGGAGCGAGCTCGGGGAACACGCGGCTGCCCTGATGCCCTGGGATCCCGGGGAAGGATGGAACAAAGGAGCTCCACAAACCGGTGGGCAGCTGGTCCCGGTTCCCGGAAACAGCAGGCTGGACTGGTAGGCTGGAGCGGCAGGCACAAACACAAATCCCGGGTGGCAGACGAGATGTATCCAAAAGGGGAACCCCCCGGGGCTCCAGGCAGGCAGGGCAAGCACGGCTACAGCGTAGCGAAGGCTCGAAGCAGCAGCGGGGCGGGCGGCCGCAGCCCAGCCTCTAGCAGGGCAGGGAAAAGCAGCCCTGGGATCCCCGGTGTTGTTCCCAGCAGAAAGGAAAGACGCCGAAAACGGGAACCAGCAGCTCCTCTCTCCGCGGCTTCTCTCTCCAGACGCTGAGAGCGAACTGAACTGCCCGCCAGGTGAAAACAAAAGCCTGGACGGGCCCTTTTGTCCTTTCTTAAGTATGGCTATCTCCTCTCAAGTATGGCCATTTATCTCCTAGCAACATGCTATGGGAAAAAATTCCTTTAACAGAAAAAAAAAAAAAAACTAGGACTAAACTAAAACCCCAACAGAACTGGAGGCACCAAGACCTCCCATGTAAAGTTTGATTCCAAATCCATCTTACCTAGCAATCAAAGTCTGGAGGTTTTAGCTGTTTGTCTGCTTTTTCCAAGAAAGTAGAATTCGGCTCAAAACCTGAAAAATGAGGAGAGCTAAAATCCCAAGCTCATCTTTAGGCTGGTACTGCAGCCTGTGACATTTGACATTACTAAGAACGGTCAAGCTGAACTCCGACCTCTCAGCCACATCGTATCACAACTGAAATCAAAACTATTGAGAGCTGATGCCAGTCTGGAAACTTCTCCCAAAACATTGATATGGCTTCAGAGACTCTAGCTCTGTCTTTAAAGTATTGTATTTATTTTTCCCTATTGATTGCTTTCTTTGTCACATATGAAGCCAGTTCACATCCCGGGCACTCTGCAGTTGGGTTTTTTTGGGGTTTTTTTTTGGGTTTTTTTTGGATAATTCTTACCCAAAGGCTTTGCAAGCAGATGGGTAGAAAGAAACATGTTCCTGACAGCCAGATGAGATCATCCTACATCATGTGTGAGCTCTCACCCTCCCAGATTCAGACAATACCCTATAGAATTTGAATGCACCCATGTTATGCAAGTGTGTATCACAACAGTTCTCAGAAATGGGGGAATCTGGAACAGTTCCTCTTTTCTTGCACTCAGACTGTTGATATCTTGTTGAAAAAGGACATTGTGAGGAGAGACATACTGCTCTGCAGCATGCAGAAGGGGTATGCAACAGCTGGATGGTATCCCTGCAAATCCAAACATTTAGGAACAGCTTAATCCAAAGATAGAAAGTCATGGCTGTCTGCATTTAGAGATGCCCAAGGCAGAGCTGCCAGGATGGTGCAGAAGTCTCTGCCATCCTCACCCTGTTTTATCAACACCTGTTACAATTTGCTGTCAAACACCAAGCTGCCTGTGCCAGGATGGTGTGGGAGGGGTACAACCCAGCACTGCTCCTTTTCCATGCCCCAGGCAGTGGAGCAGAACAGAGCTCTTCAGCCCACCCACTGCCACAGCTTTCTCTGCTTGAAGTACAGCTCAGCAGCCGCTCTGACAGCATCTACTGAAAAGGAATGCTAATTTCCTTCTTAATTCAGAGTTAAGCATCACAAAGGGATTTATTGCTACAGAAGTGTTGTAAATAAAGACTACAGGCTTTGAATAGGGCATAATTTGTTTACCATGAGTGCTACAGAAAAAGAAGTCTTGCCTATAATATACTGGATAAATATATAGAAACACCACAAATATTAATAGAAGAAGTGTAACACAGAACAGGACTCGGGGAGCCAGCTCAGTTGAGAGTGTAGGAGCACAGGGAAATAACCCAGTAGATGCCCCAGGGGTATAGAGCCATCAAACCATTCCTCTGGAAGTCTGATTATTTAGCTATTAGTTAGGTGGATGCTAGTTTGGATGTACCCATCCCAGTGACCACAGTATGGAACTGACCTTCATATTTAGGAGAAGCCAAGTGTTTTTAAGAGCAGGAAGATGAGCATTCAGCATGAAACATTTCAACTGTCCCGAGGTATGCACAGAAGCATCTTCATGTCTGATTAGCCTAGAAATCTAAAAATCTGATCTTCAGCTTCAACTGCAGCTTTTTGTCAGCTTGGACCATTTACAAAAAGCTCTCCCTAGTGGGGAACTCCCAAGTATCCTCTGAGCAGGAGGTTACCGTTTACAGCTAAGTTGCTCCACATATGTTGAGTAATATGCAAAACTCACATTTAAAGAGTGATCAGATATCAGCAACTTGATTATTTGATAATTATACAGAACTTTAGAACAGAGCTTTCTTTGATGATTTAAGCACCTGATAAAACAGACAGTGTAAAATATCTAAAGAGAAACATTTGGACATTGGGGAAGAAAAACAAGAAGCTTAGGAATGGGACAAGGATAGCTTTCTACAGAAAATCCAAGCATTCAAGAGAAACACTGGCTGGCAGAAAGCAAGGAGAAATGTGTGGAACAGATGAAACTACATGTGGATTTACCAGTCTCCTAAGATCATCCCTACTGGAAATTCACTGCTCATCTGCAAGAACAAGGGATTATTTGACCATGGCTGGACAGAAATCAAAACCCTCAGGAACATGGTCTAAAAAGCAAGACAACATCGTTCTTGATATTTTTCTATTTTGCTCCTTACATAACAACAGTAGGAAGACTGGACCCACTGTGTCTTTGGACTTCTTATGGAATACACAGACTACTCTGCAAGAGTTTGGAGCTGTAGAAATGCCTGTAACAGCTGGAATCATATTTAATGACAAGTTATGGAAGGAACACCCTGATATATGAAATAAAGATGAGAAACAGCATGAGGTCTCAGACAAGGTCACTCAAAGGCTTGTAAGACACGACAAAAGGGAAGATCTCAGGAGAGATGCCCAGGCCAAGGTGCAGCAGGAAGCAGCAGGGTGGCAGGAGCTGGCTGTATTTGAAGAGACAGGTCTAGAAGAAGCTGGAAATGGTGTGGGGTTTGCCTTCCATCAGCAACCTTCTCACAGCTGCACAGGAAAAGAGGAAAAACCCCAAATTTATCTTAAAGTGCCTCTAGCACTTTATGAGGATCACACTTTTTTCTAACAAAGACAATCAAAATTTACGTACTTCTCCTCATACCAAAGCAATAGTACAAGCCTTTACATAAGTGTTTAGATAAATGTTTGTTAGTCTTACAATCAAAAGTGATGATTAAACCCGGATGAGAAGTTTTGGCAGAGAGCAACAGCCAGGATTGAAGGAATGTTTTACCAAAAAGACAATAATAAGCCTTTTTGTTTGCTTTAGTTTAGTGGATAAGACATTCAGGGATATTTAAAGTCTCTGTTCATGTCCCTGCTCTACTTTGCTGTGCCCAATACACTGGGCTCATGTACAGGATTGTCAGTTTTGATATAGATCTTGTTACAAGCTTCTAAAGCAGAACCTTAACTGAGGTGGTTTGGGACAAGCTTTTCATCAAAATACGTATGTTTATGGTGAAGTTTTGTGCTGAGGAGGCTTTGCTCCAATAATATAGTTTATCCCCCAGAAAAGAGTCTCCACATTGATGATCACCCAGGAGCTAGAAGATAATTCTGTGCAAAGTGTAAATCATCTCATCCAAGAAATCAGATTATCTTCTGGATCACACAAATAGATACCCCCTTTTCTATTTAAATAATGGGTTAAGAGTAGAAAATTATGGATATTTGACACACACAGAAGTAACAAGCTGTGACCCACATGGTTATGGTTGCTGTGCTATAATGCAGCAAGTCAGGAGAGTTATTTTGATTTCTACTTTTCCAAAGTGTTCTTTTCTGGCAGGAAATTGATGATTTGCAGAAGTGAAAAGCTGAAAAAAAGTTCTTCAAATACTCAATTTTAGTTACAAAACTGCATCCTACCTGATCTGAACAAAACCTAGATGAATCCAAATTCCTCATTTGGAATGCATACTGACATAAATCCGTACCGTCCTTCACAGCATATTTGGGGGAAGAATTTACTGCTGTTATACACGATTTCTACATGATTTGACAGTATTTTCTTGAGGATGCCCTCTCAGACCAAGTTTTCAGGGTTTCATGTTTTTAAGGCTTTTGTTTTTTAAAAGTATAGGCATTTCAAAGCAACAGGTATTTCCACATGAAAAGCCCTCACTCACTGTTGACTACCAAGATCTAACACCGAAGCACACAAACCCCAGATAAAACCATGGATACCACAACATTCCCTCCAAGCCTTTACCACTGTCTAGTTGAAAAACCCCAGCTTGCAGAGTAACTAAAGCCAGTGGGGTGGGTGTCTTATTTTAAGTCTGAAATGCACAATAAAAACCTGCAACTTTTACTTATGTTTATTTATAATGACATTGATCAGACCAGCACCGGGGATATGTATAAATTCCACACTGTCATAACTAAATAGCGTCCAAGATCGAATAATAAAACCTGGGATATAGTTTTGAATACAGAGAGTTGATTTAAAGCTGCACAGTTCCACAGCCATACCATTTTCTGAGGCACATATTAAACTCTACACACCCAATTGGTCATTGTCTTAAAGTGCATGCTCTTAATTATGCTCCTGTTCAAAAAAATCTTATTACTGCTTTGTAAAATGTGTGTATTGCAAATGGAAAAATTAAGAGAAAGAGACATTAAATATAAGACCAAATAGAAGGTTTTCTCATTAATAGTTAAACTGACTCTATTTAGTTTGCTTTTCTGTTTGTGTGTTTTTCTCTTAGCAACAAGGGGAAGACCAGCCTTTTAATCACAAGAAACCATAACTGTAAGGGCATAAAAACTGACATAGAAAATAGGGTATCTGAAACTACCTATAACAAATCACTTACACTGTTTAGGCTACATTGAAGGTATTCCTCTAATGTTGAAGGAAGGCAGTTTTGTGTAACTACAAACAAACATTATTTTATACAACGCCATTCTTCCCAAAGAGCTTTACATGTGGAACCCATTCAAATCCCAGGAAAGCCCTGAGGACTTTTATTCAGACTATTTCCAACTCAGTGAGATTATTCATTTATTTAAAATTAGTCACCAGTTTATGTATTTGCAGAAGTGAGTGTGCATGAAAGATTTCTTCTATCCCACTGAAATGCAGACACCCCTGCAGCAAGACAAAGCTGCTCAGCAGCTCCACACCACAGAAGGCACCAGGAAATAAAGCCATCAGGCTCAAGGAAGGCAGAACACAACATCCTAAGTTAAAACTTCACCAGGAGTAGACTTTCCATCATTTCCCCAGGCAAAAAGCACAACACAAGGTATTCAGCAATATGTTCACAAGTCAAAACTTTGCCTCTTCATCTCAGAGGTGGTTTATCTTAATTTAGCAAACCCCAGAGGAGAGTGCTGCTGATTTGAGTGCCATTACCATCACCTGCATGAGATGAGATATTGCACAGCAAAGCTTGGAGGGGAACATGCTCAAGCATTTCCCAACCTGGAGGCTGCAGAATTTCTGAGTAACTAGAGGAGGTAAGTTTTACTCAAGTATTAGCTTACAGCTGATAGAAAAAAATAATACTCTGAACCTGCTATCATCCTGCAAATCTCAAGCTGGCAATGACTGCCATGGCCTGTTAGGCCGGTCTCACACAACCTTTAAGTCTGCCTAACACCTCACCACAGACTGGAGTGATGAGCAGCTCCAAGCCACTCCTGGGCTCTGCTTTTAACAAACGTATTCCAAACAAATATTTGTTGTCAGTAAACCACCAAGCAAAACATGCACACCTTTGCACCTTCCAGCATGGCTTGGAAATTAATGACCCATGAGTTGGCAGCACACCTTCTCCTTCCTTGAGGTTGGAATAACTCAAGTAAACTATGATAGCAAAGTGCAAAACAGGGCTCTGTTAGTCTCTTGTTTTAACAAGAGACTTCCCAGAGCATGGAGGTCTCCAGCAAATTCCTTTTCCTTAATCTCCATTACTGTATAACCAGTTGCTGTTTGTGAGCTTTCTGAGGAAGCTCTTATCAGGTGGTAGAAGTCAAGGGTCAGAAAAAGAGCTGGGCACTGCTTAAGCCTCCCCCAGGTTTTCTTTCCTCCATCATCATGCTAATTGCAGCCTGAATATTGCCCACAGGTAAGAGCCAAGCCCCCCTGCAGTTAGGAGAACAAAAAGGCAAAGAAGATTATGATCTTGAAACAAGATGGGGAAAGCAGGTGGAATTTGCTCCAGTGGCTTGAGGGGTCAGTATATGGCTTTAGCAGGACCAGTCATATGCTCAGTGATTTAGCTGGCAGCAGGGATGGTGTCATCCCTCCCCCTCTTGCTGCACAAACTTCCACAGCCTCTGGGAACCTTGCAGCATCACCAGGACTTGGGTTGCTCGTAAAAACCTTGACTGATCAACACTTAAGGCTGCAAGCAAGTTGTGTACACCCAGCATCAAACTGCCCAAAGCAAGCCCTCCAGCATTTAGGACACACCTGCAGGAGTTGTTTGTAGAGCCAGAAGAGACCAGCAGGTGCACCTGTATGGTCCCTTCTCCTGGGTAGCATCTGATCAACAAAGCACCTTTTTTTGCAGGATTTGTGGAACAATAACTTCCTCCCCCAGCCTATGGCAGCTTTCTCTAAGCAGTTCTGCACATTGAGCTACACTGTCAGTCTCAGAAGAGGGACATTACCATAGAAATGTGTTTCCTTTTAGCAAACTCATTGTCTCTTGCCCAGCTTCAGAGTGGAATTAGCTGCTTTCATTCTGGATTTTCATTTTGACTCCAGCCCACAATTAAACTGTGCACAGATTTGAGTTGTACATGCTTATTGGAAGCGGCAGGCTCTGAACGACTGGTGTGCCTCCAAGTTTGGGAAATAACCACACTCACTGCATCCTGCCACATCCAGGGGACCTTGGAACCAAGTCTCACCAGCCCTTCTAACCTAAAGCACTCTCACACTGCGTTTGGGCAAGCCCAAAACAACCAGTGGTATGTGTGGAGATCAAGGGGACCTCAGTAGACAGGATCAGCTGATCCAGAATGCTGGAGTTTACATTTCCTCGAGAGTTTTTGATCAACAAGCTGTCTGCATCTTTTTTTATATAAAAGAACAGCCTGATCCCTGCTGCCTGTGGTACACACACAAAGCAGCTGGTTTAATCCTTTTGGAAACCAGATCCACCTCATCCCCCCTAATGCATCCTGGAAATGATCCCATCAAGGAAGAAGTCAAGACAGGGAGGCAAAGAGGTAACTGCACGAGGACAGGGTCTGTAGGTTTCAACCACAATCTCTTTGGGGTTAACTTGTGACCTGCTTGTGAGAATAGAGGGAATGGGATGTAAATCCTGGATGCCCTATGAAGGCATCATCACTTGATGCAATGGAAAATGATACAAAGCTGCTTCATGAGAGCTGGGGCTTCCACCATTCAAAGCTTTGCCTGCAGCAGGACTGTATAGACACTCCTTCAACAGAAATACACTAAATTCATCCTTAAATTAGCTATACTCTGAGGTCCTCACATAGCAAAGCCAAAAGCAGTTTAAGAAAGTCCTGAGCAGGAAGTATTATGTTTGGACAGACTGACAGAACACCAATATAACCCTACTGCTGCTGACTAAACCTTTTCATTACAAAACATAAGCTCCAAGTACGTGCAGGAGCAGGTTTTCAGCATGAAACATGGAACTCAAAAAATCAACTGTTTACATGTATAGTAGATATCTGAGAGAGAACTGGCAGGATGAATCAGAGGTGGTTTGAAAAACACTCCCAGGACTTGCCTTTAACAAGGCTGACAACCTTTTAGCTTCTTAAATGATTGCATAGAGAGCTTTGAAGAAACAAAGAACATTGTAAAAACACATCACAGAGCAAAGTAAACACTCCACCCTAATAGGAAGTCTCTCCCCTCACTTCTGATCAGACATTTTTGTGTGTTTTCAAGCCTGAATTTCAGATCCAACCTCAGAAGTTCCAGTCTAATGGCTATTGGACAAATCCCAGTACCATGCAGTGAGGAACCTTATTCCAAGCAGTGTCCTCACAACAAAAATAAATTCAGTACTCTGGGTTTATGTTGGATTTCCTGAGTGACATATCTTGGTGTAAGGTACACAGGAAAATTCAGATTCAAGCTAGTTACAAACAGCAACTTAAAAGCCATTTAAAAACTCCAAACTGAAAACAAAGCTTTGAAAGTCAGCATCAGACTTACACTGACTTTAATCCTGTGGGGTTTGTGACAAACTCACACCAATATCATACACAATCAGCTGCTTCTAAAGTCTGGTGCAAAATACATCAGTTTTAGAACAACTAAATCATCCAGCCCTTTTGGATCACTCTTTATTTTGTATTAAAAGAAATTTATGCACTATGTGCCATATTTCTCTTCCCTGAGATCCTCCTGGAATGCCAGTGAAGCTTTTTGCCTTCATACCACTGAACATTTCTTAGTGCTGTTTAAGCCCTTCTGAACAATTTCTGCCTCGGATTGTGCCTACCACTTATTTCCACTGCCACGCTTGCACCAGGTCTCGTGGCTCACTGCATGTCCAAACCCAGAGTTAACTGCTCTAAAGTGAGAGGGGAGGATCCACTTACAAGTACAATAGCCAGAGATATTTTTTTTCCCCAAAAAATGGTTAACAGAAGACACTTTAGTACAATTACTGCAGGGACAAAGAGCCACACTCCTGCAGCAGTCCTCAGATAACTTCCTCACCTCAAATACTAGCCACGTCCAGAGTAGAACGTGAGCCAAAACATTTGGACATCAAAAGAGCACTGAATTGGAATGTTTTCTCCATTTGTGCATTTGGAATAGGCAAGATTACTTTTGGCTTGTAGAGTGTGAGAAAGTTCCTACTCAAAGGTTTTCCAAGACAGAATATTAGCAAAAAGCACCTTCACTCAAGAAATATTTGCTTCCAGAACATTACAGCAATTGTTGGTAGAGGCTGTGAAAAACTGGATGAGCATTAGTTCTCCTAAAAGCAAGATCAAACTCTAAAGTTTCTGAAAGTTCCACCCTCAATAATTAGTGCAATTGTTTTTTGTTCAATTGTTTTTCAGTTATTGTATGCTCTCAGTAACCATGCTTGAAAGTACAACCCTGAAAGCTTCAAAGACTTGAAAAATTAGGAAGTGACTTTCCACTGGTTTAGCCAGTGGACCAGTATGAGCTGTCTGGACATTACCATAACAAACCACCATTACACCACTTAAAAATAATATTTATCTACTGAAGTTGTCCATACAAAGTCATCAACTTTGAGCAGTTTAAAAAAGGCATCAAATTATAAGGTGGAAGTGCTTAAACACAGTTTTATTTGCAGGGAATTTGCAGGACAGTTTTACTCTTTTATCAGGAGCTGGCAGATGAGGATTTCACATGTTTTTATGATCCTGGCATGGAGGGGATTGTGGCTGATGTGACCATTTATGGCCCAATCCAAACACTATCAAACTTGGCCATTTTCTGACATTCAGTACCACTGAGACATTTACCTCTAATCTTGCAAGAGTGGTGCCATCGGCCCTGGTCCCAGCAGGACTGGTTTGTTTCGGTGACCTAAACACTCAGAGCTAGCCAAGTGCCATTAGTCTGGATGTGGGGAAACATTTTATTGCAGCACTGGCATCAGCACCTACTCCACCCTCCTCACAGCACCCAGAGCCAGGGCAAAATGAGGTAGAAAATGCTGTTCCTAGGTAAGTATCACTAGGAATGCCTTCAGATCTTATTTTCTCAGCCCAAGCCCAAAGTTCTGTGGCTGATAGGATGGACACTGACTTACAATGCAAGATTTCTCAAGTATGTTCCTGGTCCATCACCTACCTTGTGATCTAGGACAAATTATCTTTGCTCCCTCTGGCTCAGAAGACTTCTTATCTTCTTCAAGCTCCTTTGAGAAGCCAAGGACAGGGAAGGAAGGATACAGCTCATGGTCTACTCATATGACCCAGAGGTACAGGATTCCTCCCACATTGTGACTAACATCAGTAAAGTGTATCAGTATTTCTTCCCAATTGCGTCTGCAAAGCCCAACATCATCAAGAAAGCAACACATCTTCTGCTTTAAATGAAAAACCAGAGAACAGACACCTCTCAGCATGTGCCAATCCCTGTGCATCACAGAGCTTTCATATTAACTTGTCCAAGAAGTCTTTCAGTGAAGACAAGCAGAGACCAGAGCAGACAGCTGGCCAAGGAGACAGATACATACTACAGAATATTTTAAGTCAGGGAATTAACTCCTTAGTGCTGACTCACAGTATTTAGAGGGCAGCAGGAGGCTGGTTTGCAAGGCCAGGCTCCCACCTCTCCTGCCATGCTCCAGTGATGAGTCAGCAGGCTTGATTTTTAGTCAACACAGCTGAAATGTTTCTTCTTTGCTGTCCCCACTCATGATGCTCTGGAGCAGAGTCACAGCCAGCTGCTCTGGGATGAGGTAACAGCCAGTTCATCCTACAGCTGGAGCAGGGAGCAGTCACAGCTTCAGCTGTGGCATTCCCAACAGGCCTCACGTTTGAGAGCACAGCTCCTGGGACAACAAGCTGTGGACACAAGTGGCAGATGGGGAGAGTGCCACAGGGAGCTGTGCTCAGCAATCATGAACAGCAACAGCTTTTCAGCCTGGAGCTTTCTCTTCAAGTGCCTTCCCTTTCTTTTCACCTTTGTGTCTTCCCTCACAGCTCCCACATAGGCAGACTTGGCTAAAAATCATCCCTATGGGACCTCCTTCTGCCATAACCCCATTGGAGCAGCATCTTATATAGATTCCTTCTATAGATGTTTTCTTCACAGTCTTCATTCAACACTTAAATACACTCCCTCAGCTTCAGACACGCAGAAGCTGAACTGCAAGGCTGATTCCTGTCCATAACACCGACACTTGGAATTGGCACAGAGTCCTTGATACAGGAATTAATTCCTGGAAGTCACATTCTTGGAAGCAGATGTTTAAAACAGGGTTGGACATTTCCTCTACCCTGCCATTCAAAGTTTCCTTCTATATATTGAGCATGGTCAAAACTCCCAATTGGAGATTTCAATTTTACTTGAAACCTCCAAGTTAGTTTTCACCCCAAATTAGAGAAGCTTTCTGTTTCAATTACCATCTCACGAAAATGTCTGCTGGAGTCAATAAAATATTTCAATAAAATTGAGGTTTGTTCAAACAATGGTGTTTTGAAGCTTGATAATACCATAACTCAACCTATTTCCAGTGAAAGCATTATTGTGAAAGGAAATCCTTCATCTTTGTTTGCTTACATGACAGAGCTAAACCGATGCCAGCATTTTACCATCAAAGTTTTGGATCTGTTAAAATAAATTTGTTTTGTGTGGAAGCTTTCTGTCAGAAGGCTTCCTACCACATGTGCTGTTCAGAGCTGCTTCCCAAGCTGTCAGCACAGGGCTCTGTGGGGCAGTGGGCTCTGGGAAGAGGAGTCAGGAGGTTGCAGATAGGACTCCTAGAGATCAGCACCTCCCCACTGCTGAGAGACCACTGTTTGTGTGTCGATAAATGTTCAGCAGCACAAGCTTTATATTCCTTACACTGACTCCAGCCTCCCTCATTACTTCAGCTTCGTTTTTGTGTGGTTTCCCCACCTCAATGATTTTTGATCAATAAACCAAGAGGAAAAAAAAACACAACTCAAAGCCATAAATATATCATTTATAAAGCTTCTAATCTCAGTTGCTCCTAGCCATGCCTCAGGGTGGTAATTATCCAGGCAACATCTCCATCGAAGACATCAATTTGCTACCCTGCAGGTTTCAGCCAGGTAAGAAGAATTCTCTATATATCCATAAATTATATTTCTATCCAGGTTTTTGAGAGAGATACATAACATTTAATAAACGGTTACCTTTTTGTAACTTGGGACTATAACCTTAAAATACTTATGTTCAAAGAAGTGATGGCAGATACTGCTCTTCTACTCTTGTATTTATCATTAAATGCTTCTAAGAGGTAGATCTCAGACCTATGCAAAGGAATTAATTGCACTGATAACTTTCCAATGAATTGCATTTGTGTTTGTTCAAACATAGCCTTGCTATTCTACCTGCAGAATCAGCAAATAAGCCAGAAAAAATGTCAAAGCAAAAAATGAAAGGGATAGCCAAGAAAGAAATAAACATATTTAGGAGCAGTAATATTAAAATTGGGATGATTCAAATAGTGAAAGGAAAATGAGGAATATTGGGCCACAGACTGCAGCCTTTTCTACCTCTGCTGTTGGTGTGGTGCAAGGACAATGCATTTCAACCATAGTTTGGAAATGAGAAGTCTTCTACCTGGCTGTAAAGCCAGAGGCAGCAGTAGGGAGCAGGGATAACATGTGGATGACCATTGCCCAATCTCCCAATTATCTCCTGACAGGGAGATTTTAGTTTGCCATCACAGCAGAAATTGCACAAGCTCCCATTCTGTTGTTCCAGCCAGCTACTGCCTGCACTGACAATACTCCAAACTCTCAACACAGACTGGGCTCTCAGCTAGCTTTAACAAAAAGAATAATACTTAGATCTATCAAGCTTGTAACCTGCCCAAGCTGTGAGCTGAACACTGCTTTCAAAAGCTGGAAGCTGATAACCCACCCTATCATCTGGCAGCAGGTCAAAGGATTCCTTTCAGCACGGGAGAGAGCTGCAGGGTGAAGCCCAAAGACACTGATGGCTGCAGCTGAGTGCAGCACAAGCATTTGGAATACAATTTGCCTGGGCTGGAATACAAGCACCAGTATGGCGTTTCAGCTTAAATGGATGAAACACAACATGACAATGGTTCACACTTCACTTCCTCTTGAGCCCTTAACAGCCAGCCTTGCCAGAGCTGTAGAAGCCAGGAGCAAGGCAGGGTGAGGCCATAAATCTTCAGGAGGGATCCTAGAACTTTATGATACATAGGTGGTATTAGAATTGGTGCTTTAGTTTAGCACTTGCCCAAAATCTATTAATTCTGGGATAAATTTCCCACCAGCTTGTATGGCCATGACCACAGGCAAATACAACACCAGCAAGTCATTAACTTGGACAAGATTTTGCAGCACAGCTCCTTGCTCACAGATAACCCAGATAGGAATTACCTGGTTCATCTTTAAGAGATTATTTAAAAGTACTGCCCATCACCTATTTAATTTCACCATATATAGTTCCCACACAGGCAGTTAACAACAGGAATGAGAAGAAATAGCGGTTTACATTTGGACTTCGCTCTGCCAGTTCCCCAGGGATCATAAGCATACAAGATAGGTCTTGGTGAGTGGAAGACAGAGGAAATAGAAGGATTCCTCTAACCTTTAACTACTCCAGCTGCTCTCTGTGCCACCCTCCATAAACAAGCCATTCTTTGTCTCAGCCTGGACTTCTGTGCTTTGCTTAAAAAGGGAAGTATCACTCTGTCTAGACTTCCTTACAAAAGCACTTTCAGTGGTTTCTGGTGAAATATTAACACTTCCCCTTATAAGAAAACAAGACTTTCACCATTTGCCTATGAGAACAAAGGAGTGAGTTTCAAAATTTTTTTAAAAACCACTAGGATTGGGATAATTGACAAAATATTGTAAACCCCTATTTATACTCCACACTTGTTTTTCAAAGAAATTTGTTTCATTGTCCTAAAGGCCACAAACTGAAGAATTTTGTTCATGACAGAGAAATAAACTTTATTTTTCTTCTGTTTGATAATAAGTTTTCAAGCGGTATCTGAAGTGTGCAGAGAAAACAACTCTATTACCTTGTCCAGGGAAAAAGCAAGGAAAAAACCCCAATATTTGTAAAGCTCTTTCTCAAGTGCATCATGGGCAACATTTCTGGTGAATCAGTATCTCCATGGTCAATCACTGACCATCCCTTTGCTTATTTCCCACACACAAGGACATGCTGTCTTCAGGCTTCTGTACCATGAAAGGTCTCAACTTCTCCACTCGAAAAGAGAGAGCTGCTTCTGAATACCTGTATTTATACAGCATTTTTTTGCTCTTTTGTACATCAGCACCAAGAATAGTTGTTCTACCTGTAAAACTCACTGAACAAATCCCATAAAGACTACTTAAAACTTGATGAAGGGCATTACCTGCTGAAAACTTTGAGGCTGCTCTCTTTGCTCGGTCACAGAGCTGTAGCTGAGCACTTGCTGATATCAAATATAAGTTTATGCACAGGCAGGCACTGAAAGAGAGCACACCAAAAAACCACCTTTAAATCACTTTCATAACTGGCCTTTCGTGGGAGTTTTTAAGCCAATCTCACACTTCAGAGGTACTCAAAGCAAGCAGGGCAAAAGAACTCCGAGGGTTTATTCCAATCACTCCTGGTTAGTACCAGCAGAAAGCACAAGCAGCATTAAAAGCAGCAAGAGGTTGAGTATTCCCCATTTTAAACATCGTCCTGGGCATAAAGGAAATTTAAACAGTCAGCTCAGCTCTCTGCAATACTTTCAATTCTAAAAGTGGTGCATAATTAGAACAAAGCAAAATAGTCAGCGTCTAGAAACCCCCCTTTCACACATGGGCACAGCAGATTCTACAACACAAGTTGTTCTTCAAGAAAAAAATTCCCAACAAAAAACTTTTACACTTTTGAGCTTGGAGGAAGCTTCATGCAGTTAGGCCAAGCAATAGAAAGCCAATGAAAAGGGATAACACAGCCTATCCCAGGAATATCTTCTCCAACCCAGGCCCCACAAATAATCCTACACCTACAAGAACAACACCTAAAGCAGCCTCTCCCATATAAAATACCAGCAGCAGCACTTCTCCTCCACTTAAAGGATGCAAACAGCAGCCACGTGGTGCTTATCATGGACTCCACCTGGAATCCTCCTCTCGTCCAGTTGCCACCCCAGTAATAAGCTTGCTAATGAGCTTGCTAATGAGCTAACGAGCGTCAGCTTTCTGCTGCAGCTGGGCACGAACGCCGGGCTCCAGGCTGACAGGAGCGGAGGTTATTTTATTTCTCCCTTCCTTTTCAAACAACTGAAAAGACCCGGTAAATTTAAAGCTTAATTTGGTTCAAATTTTTTCAGTACATGCTAAAATTCTGTATTTCAGAGGCAAAGATTCAGTCTCTCTTGCACTGCTCTCCCTTTGGCTCTGCTGCCTGAGCCCCCTACCATGCACAGGGGTTTGTACACCTAAGCCATGCCACGTGGGCTTGAGAAAGACCAACATTTTCCATAAAAACTCTGCTCTTACCAGATATTTCCAACCAGTTTTCCTTTACCCCGAATATATTGGAGGCAACAGGAAAAGGCTCTCAGTTTCAAATCACACTCCCCACCCAATTTATTTTTCATCCTATTAATCCATTTATTACTAATCACACCCTTTAGAACCATCCATGTTTCTCTTATTAATATTACAACCCATTTGATTTTAATGATCACTCATTTACAGGGAGGGCATGGCCAAATTAAATTGTAATTTGTGAACTGACAACTCTCATTTGCAAAAGAAAACAGGTTTTTCACCATCTCCCCACTAAGAAAAGCTGGGAAAGAGAAATCCAGCACGGAAAACATATGACAAAGAGCTTTATTAGTTCTCCTGGACACTTCTAACCATCACCCTTTAGGCAGCATATCTAGCTCCCAGAGGGATGAACAGCAAAACTCTCCCTGTTTCAGTGGTGCCAAGGTTGATTACGTGGCTGAAAGGGAACCACAGATGATATTTCCAGGTTACTGGTCCAGGAGCATCCCACATCATCTGCTGCACAGATGTGTGCAGATGTGGGGGTGGCAGCCTCCTGGTCTGAGGCAGGCACATTTTAGAGGAAGGCAGCTTGCAGGCAGGGCAGGGTATGGCAGCAGACCCTCTGAGCTTGGGAATTCCAAGGACCACCGTCACCTCCATCAGCAGCTTTATCATGAACTTTTTACAGGCAGGGCCTAAGTGGCTGTAAATTTTCTAGGGTCAGTCATGGAAGCTCTAGAGAGGGATTTTTCTTGCTAATCTGCAGACAAAAATAACGCTCTACCAAAATGTGCTCTAAGAAGGGCCAAAGGAAGGCTGCACAAGGGGCCCATCCCATGGCTGCACAGACAAAAGGGCTTTGAGAGGAAAATGTATCCGCAGAGCTGCAGGAATGATTGCTTCCAGAAGAACGTAGGAAATCCTCACCAGAGGAAGGACTGAGGCCACTGACTCATCCGGTGCAAGGCAAAATTACTACTTCACAGTCATAGACCATGCAGGTTGGAAAAGACCTTGAAGATCATCAAGCCCAACCACTAACCCAGCACCACTTCATCAGTGAATCAGCTTCAATGGTGATTTGCAGAAGCAGATGCTCTGTGTCTAATGAAGTTGCACGGACAAGTCTTCTCAGCCATTTTTCCTCACAGTCTCCAAGAATTTGTGTGTTCCCCTCAGACTGGTTGGTGGGTTTATTATTTTAGTAACATTCCCTACCACCCCACGGAGGAGAGTTGAAAATTATCTTGGAAATACACATTTACTCTCAGTTAGAATCAAAACATCAGAGGCTCTACATCAGACAAAGAGACACTCTGGAACCATATTTGTCACATTTCTCACAGACAGTCCTTGCCAGTAATGCTACCAAAAAAATGTTACTATTTCTTGCTATTTTAATGGTTCTTTCAACATCTGGTTATTTTCTTAAACACCCCAACTTCTGCATAACATGGTTAAAGACCAGTCCTGTTGATAAATTCTTGTTTCTTTTGTTAAGATGCATAATAAAGCTCTGATCTAATCTAACATCTCTAAAGACGTCAGCTGGAGGGGAGGAAGAACAGGATTTTCTGAGCCAGCAATGTCCTGAGAGTAGGAGCATCAGACTCAGGCCAATATGGATAGGAGGGGATTTCTGGAAGTCATCTGGTGCAACCTGCCTCCTTTTCTGAGGAGGGACAGCTTTGATCAGGTTCTTAGACACCTTTTTAAGGCAAGGTTTAACTTCTCTAAAGCCACTTCAGCTATTGCAGGAAGCACAAAGACACCTCAGAGTTAATCCAGGGAGGTAGCAGAATAAATCCATTGATGAGAAGGTATAGGAAAACAGATGGAATTTTATATAAAAAGCAATATTTTTTTCTATGAAACCTACCCAGAATAATGACCATGAAATTGTTTTCTGAGAGTTCATAGATTCGTGGAGTTCTTGTGGGACATCACCTCTGGATCTCCATACTGTTATAATCCAGGATTCTCCAAAGACCTCTTCTGTGCTGTCAACACCTTTAATTTTACCATTAATCTCAATTTGTTTGGCATTTTTCTTAACAGCTCAGCTTCTAAAGACACAGAGCGCTAGAACAATGTTGACTTTCATGGTGAAAAACCCCTGCTAGATTGTGGAGGAAAGCAGAACAGAGAACCTTACAGATTCCAAGGCCACAAGTCAAAAGCACCCCCAATTAATTTTATTAGTTCAACATGCAGTGAAAGCCGGTTTGCTACCGAGCCACGTCGGATATGGGGATTCTCAATCATTTCCCCATTAGCGGAGTTTTTATAACGTCTCTCCTGGGCACATGCAGACCTACTCACACCTGAGCTCACACTTCAATCTTTCCTTTCAGTCACAAGATCTCTCTCTCTCTCTCCTACTTAACAATTTATTGCTGACTCTTACAGTGACAAAATTATCCTTGACATTTCTGCCCTTCTGGTGCAATTGCTTGGCTTTAGTCAGCGGGTTCAGAAGTTGAGGGGAGAGGCGGATGATCACCTAAGGAAACAAAGTGTAGGCGACACAGCTAAAAAGATCCTTCATTTGTAATCCAACCTCATCTTTTCTAGGGATATGACTCCCTCTTTAAATGACTCTGCTTGCAAGTAGCAAGACTCAAAGCAAGGCTGAAGCTGAGAGCAGAATTTATCACAAGGAGGCTCAAATGGGAAATGTGTTCTGTTTTAGCATTATTGTATGGTGCACGGACAGATAATATAATGTTTTATCTTAGGAAGTGGGAGGCATGGAAAACATCTGCTGAGAGCATGACCACTTCTTTAATATATTAAATACAGGCATGATGTAAAGGCAGATCACCCTATGTATTATTGAATTAAAAAATAAATATTGCAATGATTTATATCCTGGCTTCCTGTTGCTCAAGAGACATTTGTGACGATGTTTCCAAGCAAGCAGTGTTTCACAAGCAGCTATCTAATTCTAGCTGCTGTGTCATGTTATGGAACAAGACTTTCTTCAGAGCATTGAACTCACCACCCATTTGTCTCAACAAAATTTCCTAAAGATCTTTCTCCTTCTTTTTGTCTCTGCTACCAATTCTGCCCTTCATGTCTGAGTGATATTTCTCCACAAAGAATGAGAAACCCTGTCTTTTCTATGATCACTTCACTCTTTCTCTAATAAACACCTACTGCTATTAATCACTAGCTACCTAATTAAGCACTCTGCTTGATGTCTTGTTGTTGGAAAGCAAAATGTTATTGCCTGGGTTTTTTCCCTTCCACTATGGAAAGTGTTTAGCTTTTGTCCTTATCTTGATTCTGCCTTTTGCAATTATTTTTGCCATGTAAAAGGCAAATTCCCAAATCCTTGTTCTCAGAAACTTCTAAGGGCTCCAAAGCCGTGAACAGAAGACTTCTTGATGCAGGAAATGGAGCAAATATCCCCCATTTTCAGACATATGGACTGGTTTTATACTTCTATCCATTCACCCAGCGTTTAATCCAATTAAGAGTCACTCCCTGGATTTTAAAGATCTCCAGTGTACTCATCTCATCCTACCTCTCTGATCTCATGTTGTCCTGGTCCACCAGAGACTCATATTGCTTTCACTTGTAATTCTGCTCTGCCTAATTCATGCCAGTGGAGGATTATTATTTCATTAGTGTGGGTCCATCTCTTCAGGATCCTTTCTCCTGTTGCTGAATCAGTTCCTCTGCAACAAACTTTTTTTTTTTTTTTAAATCAGGCTGTGTAAGAACTGATGGTAAAGCATTTTACAACATGCTCTCAAGAAAGACCCATGGGGGAAAACTGTTGTATGAATGACAGTATTTCTGAGTGCAGTTGCTTGTCAGCAAGGACTCCACTTAAAAATCATGTTAATGGAACCACCCAACTTCATAAAGCCAGTTTTAGAGGCATTAAGTAGACCTTTGGTGGTCAAGACCAGCTGAATGTACTTCAGCCCCAGAATACTGAGTAGGCTGTGTTAAATGGCCTCTGAACTGCTAAATTACATGGCATTGTTTTTACTGAATGATTAAAACACTCCAACACCCACAAAGAACTTCTTAAACAGCTGAGAAAATGCTTTCAGAGGGTGTCACACTTTTTCCTTTCCATTTTTGAGACATGCTCTTTTCCACTTTTATACTGCTGTAAATAAAAGTGGTCGGACAGATGTTTGGAAAAAACAAAGAAAAGGGATCACAAAGCCAATTAAAGCAAAATCAGCCTGTTCAGAGCTGAAGATATGGCTCATAGTTTCTCTTAAAAAGTAAATACAGATTCATGTGTCTTTATTTCAGTGAGCACAACCCATGGTTGTTTTACAATGTCTTCTGAGCAGAGTGAAGAGCAACGAGCCATCACCCAGAGAAGGAAGAGCACAGAGTAAAGAACAACAGTAGAGTACAAAGGCCAGAAACCCTTCTAGAAACAAAGCACATCATTAAAGGAGAAAAAAGCTCCATTAAACATAATATCTGAGACAGCAATGGTTTTTTTATATCTCACGCTAGCGCTACGAGGCCTAAAGTGACGATCAAAAACTCTAAAGCATGATGTTTTGTAAAACAAACTACAAGACAGTCCTTGCCTTAAAGTGTTTACTGCTTCAGCATGGAAGGCAAGAGGGAGAGGAAAAGAAAATCCAGGCCCCGAAGAGTTGTAGGAGAGGGAATGGGAAAAGCACACTTATTCCCCTGACACCAGTTAAATGTGCAGTGCAACAACTCCCTAGCCTGTTATTTTCCTGCAGGAAGAACAGATCTCTGCCACTTAAGAAGTGTTTTTAACTGAAAACTATTTTTACTCCAAAGTCTGAAGTGCTGTTTTATAAACCCATCAGTCCAGTCTCTCACCAGTGACATTTTCATATTGATAAGAAAAATAAGAAAGGCAGCAGGAAGGAATTGATGGCCCAAGAAAGCTGCACTCCTGTGGTCACAGAGACCAAGGTTTTCCAAAATCAGTAGGTGCACAGACAGGACTGCCAGCTGGGCCATCCTGAGATGGGAATCAGTGTCATGGTGACTGGGCCATCCTGAGATGGGAATCAGTGTCACGGTGACATGACCTTCGTCATGCCACAACAGTCACAGTTCTCAGCAGTCTCTCATCACCATTTACAACCAGCCATCAGAGCAGGGTTTTCCATACCGGCGTGTTCCTGGAAACACTTGGCATTCCCACAGCACTGAAAACAGGGCTACGGAGAGAGAGAGGACATTTTGGACAAAACCTTCTGTCCTTCATCAACTCCAACCAGTGCCCACCAGGACAGACCTTTTGAAAGTGAACTGGCACCAGGTGAAGCTCTTGACAGTGAATAGCTGACTTTGAAGAAATAGAAGTGAAGGGAATTTTGGTATCCATGTGGCAAGCATGAAAATAACCCCTCTTTGTACCTATATGCAGCAACAATGCCTCGCTCTAACAACTGGGACCAACACTGAGTTGTGTCAACATATGACTCAGAAGAGGAGGAGGAGGAGAAGATGGAAAAACAGGCCAAAGAAAGGCAAGGCTGCTGGAAGAAAAGCAAACAAAAAGCAGCACTGAAAGCAGCTGCGTTCTGAAGGGAGTGTGCGCAACTCGGAAATCCGTTAAATGACGGGGAAATTCACCTTTCATACTTCCTAATGCTCACAACAAGCCTTCTTCACATTCTCAGAGGGGGCAGGGGAATGAAAAACATACTTGGGGATAATTAAGCAAACACGGGATGATTAAGAAGGTAAAGCTGCTCTCCCTTCGATCCAAACCACCATTCCCACCACCCCAGCTCAGAGCACATTCCAGCCTTATTTTTCAAATCAGCCCACTCCTGAACTGCCAGCTGCTTCCCTAAGCAGGGAATACAGCAGGTTGTGCAAGCAAGTGGGACAGAAGTCCAACCATGCAGGAAATACATCAGGAGCTGATAAAGCCCATACAGGTATGGGATTTCATGGGAAGCAGCCCCATCCTACGTGCTACAACTCCTATTTAATAGAGCAGGGCAAAAAATGCCAGAGATCTCATGTTTCCACCACTTGAAAGATCCTGAAAAAATAGAGGCAGTTGCTTTTCTTTGGTGGCCTCCCCGAGACTGTAACACAGAATCAGGATTTAACAGACTCAGGGACATACCTGTGCAGAAAGTTAGCCCTAACTCATTGGAATTTCTTACGTGTCACCGAGGCTCAGTACAGACCTGTGCTTGAGGTAATAAACCAGCAATCTGACTTTCCAATCAGAGCAGACTCACATCCAAGGCATTTCAAAAGCCCTGTATTTTCAGCATTTATTTTCATTCCAAATCAAACAGGAATATTTCTTTTCAAGATTCTGATCAAAACAGAAGCAATCTGACTTTCATACCAGGTTTTAAAAGAAATTTGTCTTTAAAATTTTTAAATTAGTGTAAATTTAAAAAATCAGGTTTTCTGCCTTTTTGCGGGTATTTGATATTATCAAAATGCTGGATCTGATTGTCTCTGAATTTTATGGACATTTTGCTTGCGTTTCCAAAGTTCTGACTTTGAGGATACAGTACCTTCCAACAGCAAAATATTCCATCATGTCATTTGAGTCCCGAAGATTCTCACCCAGGAGTGCACTCAACACCTTGGGTCATGAAAGTATTAGAAGTAATAGCTATTAAGTTAAGCAAAAAGAAATAATACAGATTCCTAAGAGACACATAAGGCATTGCCCAGCACTTTTGATGTCACCTGATGACAAAGGCATAGGATAAAATCCACTAAGGAGGTAGGAAAAGTCAATTTAAGGGGATCTTCCTGCTTCTCCCAGGAGGCACCACTCTACATCGACTGTATCTCATCATTAAAAATCCCATCACATTTGCCACAAGTGTAGGAGTGAAAGCCCACAGCCCTGGCTGAGTTTCAAATGGGATTTCGCCTGCTTATA
The DNA here is from genome assembly GCF_041296385.1 of Aphelocoma coerulescens. Lineage (NCBI taxonomy): Eukaryota > Metazoa > Chordata > Aves > Passeriformes > Corvidae > Aphelocoma > Aphelocoma coerulescens. The sequence continues at coordinate 2,704,198 of NC_091021.1, forward strand.
ATTTCACTTGTGGTTTCAACCAGAAAAAGTTGCTGTTCCCTTCTTGTTTCTGTAAATGTTGCTATGCAGGGATGGTGCGTGGATATGTTGCTTCATTTCTCCTGATCCTACTTTTTCCTGAGTAATTATTTCCCTTGAATAAGTGTTTCCACTAAAAAATTATTTGAGTGAATAATTATCCTTGTGAATAAATAAAAGCACTTCAGGATCTTGCAGGGTGGGGTTGTGGAGCACATCTCCCATCCCAACTGTGGAACAGCTGGAATAGCTGTACCCTTGGCCTCTCTGCTGACCCCTTCATTTCAAGCCTCTTTCAGAGTTGCCTATGGTAAGAACAAAGCTCTGTAAGAGACAGCTTATGAATTGCAAGGTTCCATCCACTCTGTTTCAGGGAGAGTGGCTCCTCTGGAATCAATTAAATGACTCCCAACTGCAGCAGCTAAAGACCTGGTCAAGTTATTCTCATTCCTGCCTCTAGCCCCAGCTCTGGAGCAGAGGAGTTCGTGCCTCCACAAACACCCTTGATCATTCTCCCTGTGGAAGCCGTCTCTGACTGGTTTGCCCTGCTTTGTCTATACAACATGCTGGCTGCTGTAACGGCAAGGTATTTGCATTACCAGGAAAGTCCTGGGTGTGAAAGCAAATTTTAATTTCCTCCTTAGCTAAGCACTTTACAATATGTGTTTTAAAAAAACAGAGAGAGTCAAATTATTGCTTGTAAATGCCAATGTGCAAGAGAATTAATTAGGGCAGCAGCAGTCTGGCTGTAGAGCCTCTCTTGAGGGGTTCATGTGCTCATGACAGCCAGAGAGTGGATTCCCTGAGTAAATGTCTCCTAAAATTGCAAGCTTATGCATTTAATCTCTATGCAAAAAATCTCTGCTTTTGAAATCACTCATGATACACCAAGGGCCAAGTTCATCTCTGTTCCTACAGTATCACCCATCAGCCCTGAAGGAAATGGTGATCCTGATATGAGGGAGGTGTGTCTGCCAATGTGTCTGTAACCTGGAGAAGATTACAAAATATTTTTTAATAGCTTCCACTGTGAATAAATCTTGAGAGGTATTAGGCAAAAAGGCATAATAGTCCTGCTAATCTGCTCCTCCAGAGATTGGGTTTAGGCCAGTACATAATGGTTTAGTCAAAATAACCCCCAAAAATGTAGAGGACAATCATCTGCTATGAGCGTAGATCCAATAAATACCTTGGGTGTTTAATTGTGCATCGTTTTACATGCTGTAATCCCTCCACCAACACCTCAGTGCAGCTCAAAATGCTGTCAGTCATCTTAAGCTCTCGCAAATCCTTCAGCTGACTGTAGCAGTGAGACACACTTTTCCTGTCTCTCGGAGATCAGTATAAATTCTGGCCCACCTACCAGAATTAAAAGTCGGGATACAAAATTAGGTGGAAGTGCAGGATGGTGTGATAGGCAGGATGAGCGTGGCTGCAGAGAAGGGAACAGGAGTGAGCAGGATCTCATGCCCGAACGTGGCTGGGGTGGGTCCGAGGATGGAGGATGGACCCCTGGAGGCAGTTTGGGTGCATGAGAAGAGGCTGAGTGTGCCCAACGCAAGAAGCATCAACATATGGGACTGTAAAGTGAAGGGAAAACCCACTCCTAATTCATGCAAGTGAGAAAACAATTGCTACCCCTACCTGCCTGCAGGCAAGGGGTTTTGGTGTGAGTGCTGTTCCAGGCCCTGCCAACGACACAGCCTGTGAAGCTCTTCCAATATGATTCAGCCCAGTTTGTTTTGAAAAGCCCCACATATACACAAACACATGGACAGGAGGCACGTAAACTGCAGCTTGTTGGGAGCAGAGTTGCTGGGTTTATACACTTCAGCCAGAAAGAAAGGAATTCTTGTTGAAACTTGTTCTGTCTGTTGCTCTGTATGTAAACTTCACATATTTCTTGGGATGCTACATCCACAGTGAGTAATTAGAATGCATGGGGGAAAAAAAGAAACATTTGCACATAATCCAGTTCCCAGTTCTGCTTTGCTGCTGCACATTATTAGCACATTGAACATAACTGCTAGCGCTCACTTACAAAGACTGTGAATAAATCACTCTTTTGATCTCTTCCAAAAATCAAGAGAAAGAACAGATAAGGTAGGATAAGGATTGCATTAAATCTGATAATGTTCACAATTTCTTCAGTCTTGAATGCTCTTTTTTCAGGGACTGATGTTAAGTTAAAAATTCAAATTATTCCCATTAAAACATGGGTCCCTGGTACAGCTGTCAGGAATAAATAGAACATAACTAGGACATTTGTGTCTGGCCAAAAGTCACCAAAATTTCCAAGAATTCTCAAGGAGAACTCTCAAGGAGAGTGTCAGAATCTCAAATGACCTTGACATCACCTCTGAATCAATAACTTGACATCTGATAGAGACAAGTGGAGAATGCTCAGCGATAAAGGGAGCTTATGTGGTTCAGCACCAGAACTCAGGCAAAGAATTAAGGGATAAGGAAAACTTCAGACTATAAAAATCAAAGAGATGCTGTTGCCAAAAATTAGAATTATCATTTTGGGCTGTAGGAAGGAAGAAAAACAGTAGAATAGTGTAGGCAAGACTCAGAGGCTGATTCCCATCCTTTGCCTGATCAGCTGTGATGCCACTCCTGTTATTCTGAAGCCTTTCAACAAGTTGTTTAAGGACAATTTGTAAAGAGTCTAGAAGGGAGCAGTAGGAAAGGAATAAAAGATGATCAGATGCGAAAGTGAGTTTTATCTGGGGAAAGAAGGAAGGAAAGAAGGAAAGAAAGGGAAGGGAAAAAAGAGAGAGAGAAAGAAAGAAAGAGAAAGAGAGAGAAAGAGAAGGAGAAGGAGAAAGAGAAAGAGAGAAAGAGAAAGAGAGAAAGAGAAAGAGAAAGAGAAAGAGAAAGAGAAAGAGAAAGAGAAAGAGAAAGAGAAAGAGAAAGAGAAAGAGAAAGAGAAAGAGAAAGAAAGAGAAAGAAAGAAAGAGAAAAAGAGAAAGAGAAAGAGAAAGAGAAAGAGAGAAAGAGGGAAGGAGGGAGGAAGGGAGGGAGGGAGGGAGGGAGGGAGGGAAGGGAGGGAGGGAGGGAGGGAAGGAAGGAAGGAAGGAAGGAAGGAAGGAAGGAAGGAAGGAAGGAAGGAAGGAAGGAAGGAAGGAAGGAAGGAAGGAAGGAAGGAAGGAAGGAAGGAAGGAAGGAAGGAAAAGAGAAAATTGAGAAAATCAAGATCTGTCACTCTGAGGCTGCTGGGGAACATCCACAAGGAGAATAATTCAGCACAGTTTTTATCTTTAGTAGTTTAGGAGAAACTTTCTGCAGTACTGAAGTGCAGCCCTGATTACAGAAGCAATCTCCTCCACAGGAGGTGCTCAAGTCAAGGTCAAGCCAACATCTTTTGGACCACTTTACACCTTTGTGTGTTCAAAGCCTGGATTGGAGCATGTGACTTTGTGGATACTGTAACCTTACTTTCCAACAAGTACAAGCACCCGCAGTAACCAGGTCTACATGCAACTCCTCTCTGAAGTCAAGATTAATAGCTGAAGTCTTGAACTTCTAAGAACTGGTGGAGTTCTGCACTAGACTTGAAAGTAGACCAGATCTCAAACTTTGAATCCCAACATTTTCACTGTGAAAGTGAAGGTCAAAAATTCATGGGTTCAAGTTTTCTCTGTTGAAAAAGGACTCACATCCATCCTTTCACCAGTAAGGCTGAACAGATGTAAAACTGGAGACAGAAATGACAGTTCTTGAAAAATAGTATGTTGGGGTTTTTTTAATGCAGAGGGGTTGTTTTGAAGACTCAATTTGTCTTCTGTATTTGTTCTCAAGGGCGAGATTTTTATAAATTTAAATACACTTGAGTCAGTGAAGGCTCTTTCTACCTTCAAAACAAACCAGTGTGTATTTGCATACACACAGACCCATGCAGACTAAGTGCTTGACATCAGGATCTGCAGAGCAGAGATCTCCATCTTTTCTTCCATTTGATGTACATTATGTCATTTCCACTTACAACATTCAAAATAGCTGAGTTTATAGCCCTTTGCAGGAAACAATCCTTGCATTGACATCTTTCCTCCCTGAGTTCCCACAGTATTGTTTTCCAAGTGAGTATCAGGATACCTAGAAATTTTAATGGATATCAAACTGGTTTGTTTTTTTCATTTATTGTTAAAATTTGCCAGGACATTGAAGTTGAAACATTTCTCTAACTTTTTTCTTTACATAAAAGATACATGTAGTTCGTTCAACATTAAGACTTTTTTCCCTACAAAGATGAACCTGAAAACTGATTTTCTCCCTGTTAACTTTCAGTTTTTCAAAGGGGAGAGCTGCCAAATTTTGCTGCCTTGAAAAGGCTTTAAATTTGAATTTGAAAAGAGTTTCAGAACTTTAATTAGCATCATGTTATTCCATGTAGCACCTGACCCTAGAGGAAAGTGAGCTGTGATTCTCTGAGATGTATTTGCTTCAGAAAGAGCAGCAGGCTTTCAGGAACATCTGGCCACAAGTGAATTCCTGTGCAACACAGGGGGAACAGTGCTTGCTGAAATCCAAGTATTTCAGTTCTTTAAAAAAAGAAACAGATTTCTTATGTTTCTTATATTCTTATCTTGCAAGTTGGATAAGGGAAAATCTGCACAATAATGGAGGTGTGGTCAAGGGAGGATTCCTGGAAGAATGGGACAGGGCTGAAAATACAAAATACACAAGGAGTCAAGGTATTTCATTGTAGTGGTAGGAGAGATGATTAAGACAGAGATGTGCAAGCCAAGGTTTGTCCATAAAAGCCTTTGGTCTTTTAAACAAAATGAAAATAGGCTGTCACAGCATCATAAAGGATGGTTATTACTGTAGACATAATAGACACACTATAAATTCACTTTTTGTCTGACTTGGCCCTCTGCCATAAACGTGTTGCAAACCATCACAATGATGCCTCATAACCTTCCTTGACACAGCATCCTAAATTTCTTCCTTAGAAAGTGTGCCTCCTAATTTCCATGTGCATACTGTTGGTTTAACTCCTTTGGTCATCGAGACAGAAAATAGTATTTTTCAGATGTCATGTAGGTGCAGAAGGTAAGTATACACTAGATTAAGAGAAATCCAACTTATTCTCAGGAAAGATCTTCCAAGATCTTTGATATTAGATCTGAGCCATATTAGAACCAGTCCACCAGAGCAGCACAGAGCAACAACACCACTGTTAGCAGATAAAATTAACACCTTCTGCCTGTGTTTCTACTGCCTCCTGCTCTGAGCACACTACAGCAAAAGGGAACGTTTGCTAAAAATGTCACAACCTTAATTTTAAAAGAAGTTTTGTGGTGCACTGTAGCAACAATTTTATTTCAAGAAGCATCTGGATTTTATTAGATGCAAACAGAGTTGGTAGAAGTTGAGAAGGGGGGAAGAGATAAAAAATGTTCTCCCTGGAATATTTTAAACCAGAAGCATTCATCATGCACAGCATACCCTTATAATCTAACACAGGGGTTTAGGGTGACAGTGCAGTTCACTGCAAAGCTATTGCTACTGCAGTGAGTTATTGTGTTTATACTTTCATTGCCTCTGGCAACTTGCAAATGGTGACAGGTGAAAAGTTTCCTTTCTTGTTTGCAGGATTCAGCAGTTGCTTGCAGCCTCATTCAAGTTCTTTTGCAGCAGAAACGACTGAAGACTGATTTCTGGTCATTTCCAGACAGTTATGGACACTTGCTGAGCCTCTTCCTGACAAAAAACCCCTTTATTTTCAGGAACTCATCACTTACAGATGATGTTTGTGATGTTCTCCCTGGTCTTGGCTCTTCTGGCACCAGTTTAACAAGGCCATGTCTTCCAGTTCCCACTCAATAAACATTATGTAATTTGTTCATTTCGACTGAATTAATATTTAGTAGACACATGAATACAAATTGGAGTATGAATCTAAATTTAAAATTCCCAGGTCACAACACCCTGAAATTATGCTTGGACTTAAAATCAATATCAAAAATCAGTTTTGTAAAGGAAGTTTCTTCTTTCAACAAGGCAAAACAAACCAGTGATTGATATCCAGTGTGGCATTTGAACACCAGAAAGTGTTACCTTCCATGGAGGTGAATGTAGTTCAGTTTATTTATATTCTACCATTTAGGAGAGAATTTTACCTAAAAGGACTTAAAGATGTAAGCAGTCAGCCGTAGCTGAGGCATGTCTGCAGTGCCCCTGTGCACTCATAAAAATAAATGGTGTGCATAGCACCAAACACACTATGGTGCATAGTTTTTAAAATTAATTTTATCTCTATATGACCCCTGATTTAAAGTGCTGTGATTTGCAAATTTTTCCAAGTGTGTGTCCCACCAGCAAGGTGTAAGTATGCCTGGGATGCTCTGGCATATTCTTCCATCCCTAAAAAAAGGCAATAATTGTATGTACCACCTATAAATAAACAGATTTCTGGAACAACTCGGTGGCCCTGAAACCTGCTGTGTGGCACTCGAGGACAAGCACAAATTAATCATTTTAAGATTGTCCTGAGGATGGATTAAGCTCAGGCCATTTCCTCTTCCCTCCTGCAGCTTGGCTGTATCCAGCAGTGTTGGAAGGCACATTTTGTGTATCTGAGAACCAGATCTGAAAAGCCATTTAGCACCACTTATTAAAGCCATCTAAGAGCCTAAGCATGCAAATAGTAACTCATGAGATCTCACTGATTCATGGTATGAACCTACACAGCTCTCCAGGGAGGGGGCTTTGGCCAATATGCTTAAATCATGGGAGGGATTTTTCTAGATGCCAAAAGGATTAGGACGCTCCATTTTCATTAGTAATCAGGCACTGTGCAAGGGCCCACCGTGTCTTTGAAAATTCTTCTCCACGTGTTCGTTTCAGTATGAAATCATCTGGTGGGCTGCATCCTCCAGTGGGTGCATATCTGTTTGTTTCTTTTAAAAAGCTTGACTGCTTCCAAGAGCAGGAATAAGCTCTTAGAAATCCCTAATTAGTGTATTCAGATCATAACCAATACAGCATTACAGGTTTTTATTTCCTGTTCTGTGTTGATTTTTAATTAACACTGACATTTATATATAAAATACTTGGTTTTCAAAAGGCCAACTGGAGACCCTCTTGTGGATTACCTCATCCAAGCACAGATTTTTTGGTGTGCATATTTGTAATTGTTTGAAGGTTTTCCAAGCATATCTTAAAGTCATACCACAGTTTTCAAACACACTTACAAGAATGTTATAAGGGTATGAAACATCAAAGAAAAAAAATTAATTTTACACAGTAACGGTGCTTAGAGTTTGTGACAGACAGTGGACGTGGAAAGAATATTTAGGCCCACATCCTGTGAAGGCTGGCACACAAATTTAGGGATATAGCTGCAGTCCATGGATTTGGAGATGGGCATGGACAGTATGTATGCTTTTGTGAGATTGCTCTGGCCTGCTTCAAAATCAGTGGCACTTTATGGTTTTGATTTTGGCTTTTCTGTAAAGAAGGAAGAATTCCTAATGGTCTGAAAGCATCAATTCTTCCCTGAGAGATGAGACAAAAAGAAAAACATTAAACAGAAATTAGGAGACCGAGCCTGCTCCCAAAGAAACGAAGGTCAGAAACAGTCTCATTTTAATGGAACCAAATCCAGTAGTAAAATTTCTGCCTTCCTCTTAAATATTAGTCTTCCTTTGCTTCTCTCCTCATGTGTCTGCCACAGCTCTCATCTCTCCAGCAGCTGTGATCTGCTGCCAAGATTTGCTCTACTCTCCCTGTAATTTATGACCCTGTCATGCAGTTTATTCATACACACTTTCCCAGTGGCAAGGCTGAGGATACCAAGGGATCTAAACGCTGCGCACAGAGGTGCGTGGAGCCAGCTCTGGAGAGACAAAGCACATGCCTGCCTTTATTCAGGTGACAGCTGAGGTAAATCAAATAGTGGAATAATTGCAACAGGTAAAGCCACACACTTTAATTAGTCTTTGCAGGGTCAGAATGGGAGCCTTTGAGCTGCAAACCCTCGCAGATCTCCAAGCTGAGAACCAACATCAGCAAGGAATTCAGTGCCTTGGGTTGCCTCTGGCCTAACAGTGCTTCCCCCAGCTGATCTGCTTTCTCTTGGCAAGGTTTCTACCAGACACTGTTTCTACAGGAGCCAGGGGCATAAATGACATGGCTGTATGGACTCAGGCACTAGGACACCAAAATTTACTGTCTTTCAATGAGATTCAGGCTCACAAGTCTCTGGGATCTGGCCTGTCAAACAATCTTAGGTCATAAACACATGGGAGGTAGATGTCCTTAGGTCGATGTGAGCCCCAGGCATCTCAGAGGGGCTTAAACACCAGTACTCCAGAGCCCAAAGCTTTACCACAGAGTCATCTTACAACAACACTGGTACAACACTGGTGATTTTTCTGTGATCCCTAGGATTCTCGTCTTAAAGATTTCTTTCCCATGCACAGATGCTCAGGCTTCTATAAAAAATTCCTATCAAAGGTATGTCTCTCTCTTCCCCACTTTTTTTTCCCTATAAGAAATGTCTCAGGCTGTTTTATTTGATAGAGGAAAAAGAGTAATTTTTTTAAATTTATATTTAAGGAATTTTTTTTCTAAAGAAATGAGACTTACACAGGCCCTTTGCAGTCTTCCATTTCTATGTCCCTGTGCACCACTGAAACAAAATTTGAAAAAAGGGAGAAGGAAGAGTCCATCAGGAGATAAATTCTTTGTGTAGCACTAATTTTCAATACTACACATGACATTTTTGACTGTAAATTCATTGAAGAGACCTTCTGTCAAAAACTTTCCCTTCATTTTATGGACATGTAATCTTCATTTTATACTAATGCACTCCATGGAAAATGTGAATGTTGTTCCTGGAAAGTGATCTACGACCTTATTGTACATAAATCTGGAGAGTATAATCAGATGCAGAAGCAATGTATATCTCCACACTCTGAAGCTCTACCTTGCCCTATAAATCTTTCAGATGTGGAATGGACAGCAAGTGGGTTTATACTAATCCTGCCAGATTAATACCCCAATCTGATGATAGGTATTTAGGTAATGTTTACTTCAATTTCGGCATGACCTGGCTAAGCAAAAATGTGCCTCCAATAAGTATAGCTGGCTTGGGACATATTCAATCAGTACAAACACCAGATGCATCATCAAGAGCTTTGGGATATTTGTTTTTAGCATATGACCACAAGATATGATGCATCTTTGAAAAAGTTCCTACTTCACTTAATAATGATGTTCAGCTTTTTTGGTGTTGCCAGAAGCTATCCTGGAAAACATAATGAGAAACTTTCCTCTTCAGACTGTGTCAAACTATTCAGGCTTTTTTTCCCCCCTTTGAAACAGCTTTTTTTTCCCCTCTGTTTCCATGTCTGTAGAAATGCTAATCATTACCCTAAATTATCCAGCTAACAGGCTGAAATTCTGCTCTTTTTAAGAAAAGTGTGAATTTTCTTGCTCAGTTCAAGGGGCTGGACTGCAACCATCTTATTGTAAGGTAAGAGATTTAGTTTTCCACCCATTACATGCCTAAGTGCCTGCCTGACCACTGCTCCCATGCCATTACAGGGAAAGTGTAACCCAGAAAGTATAGGCCAAACTACAAAGCCATCCCTCCACCCAGCAGTCAAAGGTGCTGGCTGGTCTTGAGAGGAGAATTCTGCAAGAGAAGAGATGTGTTTGAATCACCAGCTTTCCTGCAAAACACTTTGAAGCTTTAAATCAGTGTGTAAGTGTTTGGAAGCAGTGAAACAGATTCCTGGAATATGGGCATGGCTCCTTGTTCTGGGCAAACTGACTTGTTTTCTCTTGTGATGTCCCAGTGGAAAACCTCTTGCAGCATCTCTAGCTAAGCCAATCCCACACATGTCATGGCTGAATCCTATCAGTGACAAAACTTCAATTTTCACATGAACTCCTCTGGTGTGTATTAGGGTAGATGGCAAAAAGAATAATGTAAAATGGCCCATGAAAACCATGTATATTTTTGTTACTACAGTAATTCATCGTCTCAAGAGTGCCAATGAAACTCTAGAAATACTGTCAGAAAGGTAAATGAAGTGAGTGATGGCTGTTGGAATGCTCCAAACCTGAAAGATTTCATGGATAGGTAGCTCACTACAGACTGAAAATACGAGCTCCAAGCCAGTCCAAGATGCAAAGAAACCCCCAAAGCATAACAAGGACCAGAATCAAAAAACATATGCAGACTATTATCAGTTTTGAGTGTCAGAAAAAAAGTCTAACCCACTATAATCACCAGTTGAAAGTAAAGAAAGAATTCAAAGGATTAATGACAGAGCAGAAATTTTCTGAGTCAGTCTTGAAAGTCCTTTGCCATGAGGCCCAGCTTTCAACCAAAATGGATCCAAGCACAACTAGAAGGTAACATGAAACCACCCCAGAAACAGTTAAACAATGAGACGTAGGTCTAAGGTAGCTCCATTTGCCAGCTTGACTGTCATTACAGGTTCCCAATGGAAGTGATGGGAGGAAAAAATAATTTCAATACTGATGCCTATAAAGAACCAAAACTGTCCCTTGGCAAAGCTCCCCAGGGAAGAATCATACCTGTGAGAAGCCCTGACTTCGGACTAATTACGAGTTGACAGATTGACACAAAATGAAAGTCCAGCCTGCTTTATTACAATTTCTTGCTAGAAGCTCAGCCTCCACACAGGGTTTGAATAAGTCAGAAATAGCCCTTCTGCCTTATTCTGGGCCTCTCTCTGGGCTGGATTCCCATCCACAGAAGAGAAAGAGTTGTGAAAGTCCCACAGGAGAAGTGACACTACTGCTGGGCCATAGAAACTGCCAAGTTAAAATAAATACATCAGAAACCAAGGAACATCTTGGTGGCCTGGAGTATCAGAAGGCAGAGGGTAGAAAAGCAAGAAGAAGAAAGTGAGAATGAAGACAGGGAAAAGACTCAAGTTCTACCCCAGAAGCTGGAAAGTATAGAGCAGGAGGCCAATGAGAACTTCTGGGCAGGGCTGAAAAACAAGTGAAAGTGAGAGCTTCTCTCATCTCTGAGAATGCAGCCAAAAAATCAGATTACTTACAGTAAAAGAAGAAGAAGGAAACAAGAAAAAAGAAAACCTCCTCAAAACTGGCAGCAAAGAGCTATCCACACTCCTTGGCTCCATGTAATGCTGGGTGGAAGGGGTAAGAAGGAAACAGGGGACAAACTGCAGCTTGGAGCCAAAACATTTCCTTTGGGATGCTCCTGGCTCAGTTCAGCCCTTTGTGACTCTCAATTTCAACCCCTTATGCACTCCCCTGTAATCATCATAATATGTGGCTGTTTGCTTGCTCAGTGTATTCAACTTCCTCACAGCAAGCCAAGCTCAACCCAGCACTAGCATTTATTTCTGGATTTTAACCAGGCCTGCCTAAAACCAAACAAGACTCAGTTTGGTTTGCCATATTCACTGGGAGAGAATAAAAAGAATTGCACTCAAACACCAGGGTTTGTGGCCAAGTTCACCTCATGCTGCTGGTGGTGATATCACTGTTATTTCACTTACTTTAGTACTTTTAAAACTGCTCTGGAAAAAGGGAGGGTTTCAGCTCTGTTTCTGATCTTTGAGGGAGATGCAAGTGATCCTAACAACACAGGCATAACTAACAGTTGTCATTTCATTAAAAGAAAAAACCTTTATTAGTCAAAAGTCTAATTATTGCTAGAAACCCGTAATGACTAAGTAAAAACAGCCACCAGAATGTGAGCAGGGCAGACATCAACTTGGGAGATGGAACAGCCCTTGAGACAAAATAGTTCCAGCTCTGCCTAAAATAACATCTTTCAAGAGCTGCCCCCATCGTGCTTGGTGTCAGACACCAAGCCAGGTCCCACAGTCCCAGTCAGTGATGCTCATGACACATCTTGAAACACCGACTCAGACCTCCAGAGCTGTCCTGAGAGTTCCCAGAGGTGCTGTAGAGCTCCCCTCTCAGGGGCATCAGGATGTGGTTTCCAAAGGATTTGGGGCAATGTGAGCAGGATTCAGGCATCTGTGAAAGTCTCTGCCAAATACCTCAAGATGTGATGAAGAACAGGTTTTCAGCTCTTTGAAGCTGGTGCTGCCCATCCAGAAGCTTCACCTGGGAATGAGGGACTGTGCCATGCCACTTGTCTGCCAATTCCCATTGTCATGGGTCTAATGAGAGTTCTCATTTTTGCTGATGTTTTGGCATCAGGAAGCATGTCAGGATCTCTGTTTCTGTTCTTAAGTCACTTGTATGTGATGTAAACACCTCCTTAAAAGTCAGGAAAACAAACAAACAGCCTGAAAGCCCCAGGAGGACTCCTTTACCTGGGAAAGAATGAAAATCTCTTCCCCCTTGCCCTCCAAAGCCACTCCCCTGATTTTGCAGGGAGTAGCTCATGAGGGTTAAATGCCTGGGGCTGACAGTACTGCAGACTCTAATGCAAAACAAGAGCTGTGGCTGCAAACTTCTCATCACTGGCAAACTACAACAGTTTGGGTAAACCAAACTAAATACCCTAATCCATGGACAGCTAGAGAAAGGAAATGCGTTTTTCTGTGTTGATGACACTGAACAATTCGTTGGGAAGGACTAAGGAGGAGGGAGAAGAGAAGGAATTTCCACTGAGAGTGCCAAAGATGCAATTAATGTCCTGTCACGGAGCATTTATACGCGATGAAATTCATTCCTGTGCTGAGAGCCGGCATAAAGTTACGTCTCCCTGAAGTTGCAGTTAACAGGCAGAAGGAATGGATTTCATTTCAAGAGCGATGTTCCGGATTCCTGGATGAGACACTCAGCAGTGAATAAAGCACTGTGCAGTAGAGCCTCAGCAGCCTTGAAGTGAATTTTGCTGTGACCTAACAAAAACCACAGACTTGAAATTGTGATGATTCAGAAATTTTCAGCTCGCAACAGGGGTTCTTGCAAAATATTTGGGAACTGCAGGAAGCGTTTAATGGTCTCCCTATGTCGAGGAGAGGAATCCTGACCTTTTCTCTTCATGATTCTTGTTCCTTATAAGCAATAATTTTAGGAGATGATTAAGCCCGGGTGGCCTTTTTTCCTAAGGTTGCTTATAGAATAACAAGTGACTTGGGTTGGTCCTTTCTGTTCTGATTCACCTTCTCTTTGCTATAGGAATTTGCAGAAGAATGACTACAGGGACAGATCGTGCTCCCAGTCACATGTGGATCCCCACAAGGCTGTGCAGCAAAGGAAACCAGGTAGAGAGGTTTATCTGCAGAGCAATACAATGGAGCAACAAAGTCAGGAGAACCTTATAAGGGCATCTGCCTTTCCTAGCCAAGAGTCAAAAAGGTAGGATTTCAGTAGGAAAAAAAATTTGAATAAACCAAGAACATGAATCAGAATACCAATGGCTAAAGCAGAGGTTTAGGACATTCCTAATCCTTATTTGGATGCAGAAACCATGAACGGGTGGTTTATAAATTCAAACTGATGTCATCTGAAGGAAGACTTCAGGTGAATCTTCCTTTCATTTCCTCTTAGCTTGAGAGACAAGCTGACAGCAGGACAGACAAATGAGCTACATCCATTTCCTGAAATAAATAAGAGACTTCTCACAAAGTTTAACAGCATGCAATATAATAATTACTACATGCTTGTGTTGTAATTACTGTCAGAGATTCCTTTAAAAAAGAAACCCGGCTGTTCCAAATCATCTTGAAATACTACTCATAAGACTATTTCTGCCTGCTTGTAAATGATGGCTATGCAAGAAACTAATTTGAGCATCATTGGAAATTATAATTTTGTTTTGTGTGCTTCCAGTAATGTTTTCTCAAACAGGGATCTTACATTTGTCCCTGTATTTGTGTAACTAATTATGTGGAAAGCATTAGACACAGTCACACGCTTGCTGACACTGTCTTTTCTCATTCAAGTTTCAGACAATACAATTTTCAGTTTGTGTAAATACTTATACTGCCCTAAGACCTAAGAGCAGTGCAAAATGACGTGAACTGGACTTAAAACAGACAGAAGTTAGGTCAATGTCAATAATTTAACCTTTACAGGAACTATACCTGATATATGAACCTTTTATATGCCACTTGCAAGTAATGGCTAAAAGCAGATATTTCTTCCTTGTGTTTCCACCACATCCTGTTCCTTAGGTACTTAGCTCCTACACTTAAGCAGCTTTCCCCTTGCAAATGTTATATATCATAACCCTCCTGTCCTTGAAGACTTCTCATCACCCTTTCCTTTTCCATGTCAATTGAGCTTAATTAGCAGCTTGTATCAGCAGCAGGATCTGTTCACACATTCATTGGCTCTATACTCAGTAACTGGAAAAATGACCTCAAATTGCCTCCTCATTGCATGTATGTGCTTCCTAGGATGGAAACTCCTCTTTTCCACTGATTTTCACTCAGTAATTCTTCCTTTGGAGCAGGCTAGGTAAAGTACATCCAATGCTCATACAGCAACGTTTCTGACAATGTGCTTTTCACCTCGCTTTTATCAGAGAATTCCAGACATAAGCTGGAATGTGGGATGGAATTTGAGGATGACACATCATATCTTAGGTCTCAGAAAAGCAGGAACAGTTTCTGAAAGCAGGTTCTCATTTCAAGAAAATGGATATTTGCTGGTTTATGATGCTGAGTCCTACTTCAAAAGCTAACACTCTCCCTTGCTGTGGCCACCTTAGTTCTGTGAATATTCTGAGGGATAATGTGTGTCTGGTGACTCAAAGAAATAGATAAATAATAAAAAAAAAGGCAGTGCGGTGGATCTAAAAATAAAAATTAGGAAAGGTGGGAATTAGCTCACCACAGCTCACCTCAATTGCCAGGTCAGGTTTCAACTTCCAGTAAGTTTTCAGCAGAGTAGCTTGTGTAAATGTATCTGTGGGCACTCCTCATACAGGGGAAAAGAAATTTCCTTGAAAACATACCTGACATCACAACTATGTGTTTTCCTGGAACAGAGCACGCGCTGGATCCGTACTCTGCTTACTGACATAGTCTTCATCCCAAGAGCGATATTACTGCTTGCACGTCAGTAAAGAGAACACAGTGGGTTTGCAGGAAGTGGAACCAGAGCATGGTGCTCAACATGCTAAAGAACTCATGGAAAACTGTGGATGTTCACCTTAAAGATGACTGGAAACACCGTAGACTACTTCACACTCAGGTTTGCCTGAAGAGTTGCTTTTATACATTAAGAACCACAGCAGACTTTTTAGATTAATAATCCCTTCGCCAAGACAGAGTATGTGTGAGAAGCACGAAAATGGTTAGCAACACAACCTTCCTGTATGATCTGAATTTGGGTGCTGGTCCAGGCGCTGCAGCAGAATGAGGCATGCACCATGCTTTGTTCACTGGCAGCCTGAGAGCCACACTTACTGTGCAGGTGCTCTGTTTTGCAGTATTCCTTCAAATTAGGGAAAAGAAACCCCCCCAGAGCAGCAGAGATGCCCACGGGAAGAAGACACAAGAAAGAGTTTGACAAAATTTGTGTACAGCAGGGTTACATTAGGGCATCACACTGAAGAACCCTTCTACTTAATAAAGGTTCAACACCTAAAATTTCTGGTTTTCACTTTTCTTTTGTTCTCAGGGTTTATTTTGGACAGCAAGAAATAAAGTCAGAGAAAGAGGGTGTTAAGTTTATTTTGAATTGAATGCAGTGGCACCGATTTTTCCAAGTGAGGTGTGAAAGCTTTTAACCTTGAGTTCCCAGCAGCAGATAAAACATCACTCAGGGTTTCTATTTCCAACCCGTACGTTACACCTCACCTTCTCCCCGTGCAGAACATTACTCCTCCTGAACGGAGAAGTATCCGCTTACAGGCAGCGCTGCTCCAAGGAAAAAAAGAAAAGTTTGCCTCTACCCTCAAAAATAGCCATTTTGTTCAGCCAGATGTTCTACAAAATGGCACGGCCGCTGTGCTTGAGGGGGGCCGGGCCTCCCACCCGGCGGGGCTCGGCGGGGCGGTGGCGGCCCCCGCCCGGCCCCCGGCGGCGCCGAGGCCAATGGGCGCTGGGGCGGCGGCGGCCGCCTCCTCCCGCCCAGCCCGCCCTATATAGAGCCCGGGCAGCGGCGCCGTCCCGTCCGTCGGGCTGTCTGTGCCGAGCCGCGTCGAGCCCAGCCGTGCCAGGATGCCGGGCCGCGCCGTGTGGCGGCTGGCGCTGCTCGCCCTCTGCCTGGGGGCCGCGGCGGTGGGGGGACATCGCCGCGGAGCCGGCGGCAAGAGCCGGCGGCAAGCGCAGACCCAAACCACCTCGCTCCCGCAGGGCACCGCCGCGCAGGGAAAGCGTGAGTACCGCCCGCGGGCAGGGCACGGCGCGGGGCTTGGCACGGCAGCGCCGGTGGCCCCGGGGGGCTTTGTCTGTGCCCCGCGCTCGCCCTTGGCCGCCCCTCGGCTCGGCGGGACCCGCACACGTGTGCGCCCCGCGCCCCTTCCCTCCCGGCTGCTGCCCTCGGTAACGCCGAACTTTGCTTTCTGATCCCCCTCTGCATCCCCATTCCTCCCTCTCCTGTTCTCCCCCCAGAGACCTGCTATGACAATGGACGGTACTATCAGATAAACCAGCAGTGGGAGCGTACTTACCTGGGAAACACTCTAGTCTGTACCTGCTACGGTGGGAGCCGAGGGTTCAACTGCGAGAGCAAACCCGAACGTAAGTTGGTGGCCCCTTTTGTCTGCATCGAGACCCCAGCACGGCTTTTGGTGCTGAGTAAGCCAAGCCTTGTACGAGTTAGGGCTGGCAGCCCAGGTTTTCCGCTGAAGTTTGGTACTTAGGGTCAGTAATGGGATCTACACTCAATTACACTGAAGATCTGGCTTGGGATTTTAAGAAATGCTTTTCATTAGTAATGGGCCTGCCACCAGAATCCTGAGCCAAACATCACTCATCTCTCTGGAGGATTGGATCTAAACATTAATTTTGGAGCCAGCCTCTTCTTTATAATGAACTGAACTGACTCCTGGACTCTCACGGGGAAGTTCAAATCTGGAGTCACTTTGCAGCTCTGGCTCTGCTCTGTTTGATTGCTTCACCCCAACTTTTCATAGCTGTGCAGTGTCGTCAGCTTGTTTAAAAATATTTCAACGTACAACTTTCTGCAGCCCCCTGGCCGTGCTGTGAGCTTTCTATAATTGAGTGTAAAATGAGATTGTTTAGTCTGTGCAGAAGAAGTTTAGGGAACAGAAAGAAGTTTAAATGCAAGGTCTGCTGGAGGCTGCATCTCTCCAGGATTAGGTGTAGTTCAGATTATCAGATGCAATCGATCTGTATTTATTGGTCTGAAGCCACTGGTTTGCCATAGTTCCTTTATGTTGCTTTGGAGATAGAAGAGATGAAAAACTGGTTTCTGGCTGACAGTGTTCATGTAAGACAGATGTGAGCATCTCAGCCATCTGTTTTGCAAGGCTCGTGTGCTGCCTGCCTCATGGCTGGAGTATTTTAAGGAGTGCTCAGTCCCCTTACTCCATAAAAGAGGGTTCGATTTACTTTTCCTTCCTCTGCAGAGATTCCTAAGTTTTACAGTTTTGAAGTCCAATAGCGCGTTTTCCTTATGACACAATGAACTTTATCTGCCCAGTAGTGAAGAAAGTTGTTCTGCTTCACATCTTGAGTCTGGTGGCAGCATTGATGTTCTGTAATCACTTACTCAGGCATGAATGTGGGCAATACACAAGTAGTGAACTTTGCTGTTGACTTTGGTGGGAGTGCTGCAGAATTTGGGATTAATCTACTTAATTTTTGCTAAATCAGAGGGAGGAGGATTAGCATGACAAAGGACACAGTTTCCAGGGGTTGTTTGCTCCCTCCTGTCTTCTCTACTGTTGGCTTCAGACAGCTGGGATTGATGCTTTCAGGCGTGCCTGCCATGTGCAACTTTTGGTTCCCTGAGGGAGGGAAGAAGAGGTTTCTGAGGTTATTCAGCATCATGGGGACCTTGAGGGGGCAAACTCTACCCAACTTTTTCTCTGCTGTTTCATCCTATGCAGAAAGAGGGGACTCATAGACATTTTTCTCCAGGAAAAAAGGAGTATCTGTGTGAGGAGGCAAGGAATGTGTTTCTGTTGACTGTACATGTTACTGGTGTGGTTACATGAAGTTGATTTTCTTTTTAATTCTTTTTCCCCCCCTCATAGCTGAAGAGACCTGCTTTGACAAATACACTGGATCCACTTACAGGGTAGGGGAGACTTACGAGCGCCCCAAGGACTCCATGATCTGGGACTGTACTTGCATTGGAGCTGGACGTGGGAGAATCAGCTGCACCATTGCCAGTATGTAACTAAGAGCCTGTCCCTGGAGCTATTGTTCGTGTCATATTTTCCAGAGCAATTTACACAATATTCCCAGTGCCTATTAGCTAAAGTTGAATGGAGTTTAATCCAAAGCCCACTAAAGCTTTGAAACTGAAAGTCCTTGCCCCATGTACATACACAACCAAACTCCTCTTTTATTCAAGAGGTCAAGTGCTATGTGAGAAAACATAGGTCAAAAATTACTGCTAGTGTCCAGCCATACAGATTAGTAATTTATTATATACAAGAGTGTATATAATACACAGATGCAATTATGAAAGTAGATTTTTGACTGGGAAAAAGTCTGCTCTGCAGCTGGTGAGTCAAAATAACACCATCAGCATTAATGGGACTACTCAGAATAAATGATAATAAATAAATGCCAACTGAGAGCCAGTTCTCCATCCTCCAAAAATGTCATTGAACACTTGTCCCTAAGGGAGCTGGGATTTGATATCCAGACAGCAGCTTAATGTGTTTCTGCAACTCCTTTTTCACTAGCCTGACCCATACTTTCCTCTTGCTCTTCTCTCTCTTCCCTTGGTCCTTTCTCCCCAGCTCCCCTTTCACGTCTCTGTCCGGAAATCCTTTCCTTATTGAGTCACTGGATTGTTCACAATTTCCCTTTAGTTCATAATTAAACTTTCTGGGAGCACAGAGGAAGATTGCTGTGTGTAAGGATTTTTAGGCTGAGATTTCAAAGTCTCTGAAGTATCTTTTGAGAAAAGTCTTGCTCTTAAAACTATCCAGTTTCTTGTTTAAGACACATAGGCAGATCCTAGTAGTTTTGCCACAGAGGACTCGGAAACCAGCCATCATTGTAACATGGGAAAAAAATAATGCATTAAAATAGAGCTGGAGCCCTTCTGAATTTAATGGCATTTTATTGGGCAGGGATGATAAGTGTTGTAAGAAAGAGTCAGTAAGGAAATTGCAAGTGTAAGAGCAGCCTTGTTTCCTCATCATCGGCCTGGTTTAGAGCTCACTGGAGAGTCTCACTGACTGCAACTGGCTTTGAATCAATCTTCAGAACTCCTACATTCCCTGCTTTCACAAATGAGCCCATAGAACATTTTACTGGCTCTTAATAAATGATGGGATGTGGGTGTTTTTTCTTTCTTGCTTGCTTTTTTTTTTTTTCTTGTATTCTTCCAAAGAAACAAGCCCTGTGTTTGCAAACTGCAGTGTACTGTGCTTCCCTGCCTCAGCCTGGGCTGCCTCAGAGCTGTGGGGCACTGGTGGGCTTGAATCTGCCTTTCCAGGGCAGGCTTTCCAAACCCAAGAGGTCTGATTTCCCACTGGCCTGTCACACCAAGCACCTCCTTATCCTCCACGTGCTGCCTGGCCACCATGTCCCTCATGAATGGCCACAGAGAAGCCCAAGTGGCATCACCTCAAACAAGATGGAGGCAATACCTCCCCCACCAGCCCTCAGCCTGAGAACAGTGTGTGAGGGAGAAACAGCACCTCATCACTTCTTGGCATTCCCTTTTCACCAGCCAGGCTTTGGCTGTGGTTTGGAACATGGAGAAGTTAGCTGAGGGAGGAGGACAGGGCCTGGGAAATATGGAAAGTGGTGGGTGCCAGTGGGAAAGGTCGAGCACCATTTTACAGGCTGATGTCCCCCCTCATTCTCCTCACTGTTCCCCCTCCTTGCTGCCCCCACCCCAGCTGACCCCCTTTGCCCCTGGCCAGGTGGCCCTTACCTTGTGACCATCATGCCATTCCTGATATGTGTCCCTCACCTTGGCTCCCCTCTCTCCCACCACAGATCGCTGCCATGAGGGTGGCCAGTCCTACAAGATTGGTGATACATGGCGCCGGCCGCACGAAACGGGCGGGTACATGCTGGAGTGTGTGTGCCTGGGCAATGGAAAGGGCGAGTGGACCTGCAAACCTGTGGGTAAGTGGCTGCTCCTTGCTTCTCCCTCAGCGCAGTCAGGGCGTGTGGGCCCTTTCTCCTTGTCTTCACTGTGGTGTCCCCATGTGGGAATGCCCTGGGTGGGCTCTGATCCACTCTCCCCTCACAGCCGAGCGATGCTACGACAACACAGCTGGGACATCCTATGTGGTGGGAGAGACCTGGGAGAAGCCCTACCAGGGCTGGATGATGGTGGACTGCACCTGCCTTGGTGAGGGCAGCGGCCGCATCACCTGCACCTCCAGAAGTAAGTGCCAGCCTGGCAACTGCTGGCTGCTCTGTTTTATTTATCTTACTTAATTTTTCATTTATTTTCTTACTTATTTTCATCCTGCATGGGAAAGGAACGTTATTCCTTCATCTGCCCTGTGCAAGTAACAGTAGTTGGAGAGGGATGGCCGTGCCCTGGGAAGTGGCGGGAAGCAGACCCTTCTGAGGGAAGAGAGGCCTGTGTGGTGCCCCAGTCACCATTTGCAGTCTGGGAACACCCCCCAGAGCTGGTGATCAGTGCTGGGGACAGAGGTGCTTGGATTGTTTGGGGATTTAATCTCATGGAGAGAGAAGGGTTTAAGGTCAGCTGAGCCATAGCCAGGCATCTCCCAGGAAGTCAGGGAAATCGCTTGGCCCACAAAATGGCAGAGAGTTTAGCCCAGGATGCCCATTTCTGTGCTTTCAGGTAGCCTTCTGAGGTACAATCAGGAGTTTTTAAAGTTAAATACCCTTTCCAACAGCAGGATCTGCAAGATTAAAATGTTCTCTTGTTTCTTTCTCTCTATTACTGTTTTAATTTATGTGACAGCTAAACTAGGGTTTGTTTTGCCTGCTACACCATCTCTCCTATCACTTTTCCCACCCCATTTCCTGCTCCAGCAGCACAGGTGGTTTTGTTTTTTTAAAGTTTTTGCATCATTGAGGGACATTACCGTAAATACTCCCACTTTATTTGTATTTGCAAAGCAAACAGGGCCCTTAAAATCCAAAATCTTGCCTGTTTATTGACCTTCTATTCCAGTCCTGTTAGCTCCACCACAGAGCTTGCTCCTATCTCGGGCTTACACAAGTTGCCTCAAGAAAATTTAACTTTGTACCTTACACCTTGGTTATGCAAGGCTTGAGAAACTCTTCTGTAGCCTTTCAGTTGCCTCAGGGCACACAAGTAATGGATTTTTGCTGATACAAACAGCAGACATGTAAGAATAAGACACTAAGGAGAGTTGAGATTAAAATGGAAGATCTGGAGAGACTTGTTCAAGAAATAAGCTATAAAAATCAACCCAGCCTTGACAATATTAAGTCTGTTAAAGACATATGAGGAAAAATCATTAGCTGTCAAATAGGAATGAATAAAACAGAATGTGTTGTTTGTGAATTTTGGAGGACTTATTATTACTAATAAAATGTATTTGGCAGTAGCTTTCTTTCCATAACTGAGGTCTGCCCTGTTGTATCATGGGGGAAATTGCAATATAATGACCTGTTCATTTTTCATTTTGTTTTCCAATTACATTTGAATAGAGAAATTCAAATTTATGTATATAAAATGATACTTCTAGCCCACAAAGTGGCCTAACACTTCAAGTGGGTGCTGCTGTTAGATATCTTTTATGGCCAGCATTTTCCAGAATCACAGCTGGTTGCTTCAGTGACATTTCAGCTTTTCATTGAGAAGAGTGTCCATGAGACACGTTTTTTTCACATTTGCAAAATTGCATGATGAATACCTCACCAATTTACCATTCTTCTGGCAAATGCTCAATTTCTGGTCATTTTAGCACTGTGAATCAGTAACATGTTTTCTGCATTCACATTCTATCCCCTGTGCTCTCTCAGTGGCAATCTGGCTTAATGCATATGTCCTTCCACAGTTCTTCATAAATCCGTGTTCATTGATCATAATTATGTTTGAGCCACTGTATCAAGTTTCCCTTGAATAAGAAGGTAAAATGTTGTAATGGAAGAAGAACTAGTTAATCCATGTGGATCTGGCATCCAGACAAAAGTAGTTTGTTGTGCTGTCCTTTGAACCCTTTTACTCAATTCATCGTGGGCTGTGGGTTATTGAAGAGATTTAGAAAGTCTGGTACTCCTGGTATGACTTGAGCAGCTTGTGTTAACTTCACTGCAGCTTCAGGCAGGCTTATTTTGGAAGAAGTAGGATTTTACATGTTGCCCTCAAACAGGTTTTAGTCCCTTCCAGATGAAAGAGAGCCCTGAAATTGAACTGTGCCCTGTGTGTAGTATGAAATGACCCAGCTACAAAGACTCCTGTTTTTTTCTTCAAAGAAAAAAAAGGGGTATTAAAAAAAGTTAAGCTTTAACGGTGTATGCTGGACAGAATGGGTTTAGAATGACTTTAAAAAGTAGCTTTTTGACAACGGCTGCAAAGTGAAAGAGCAATTCTGGAAAGGAATGGAAATTTTTCCTTAGGCTAAAGCACCAGGATTTTGGGATGCTCTCAGACTGTGCAGTTTAGTGCATGTAGGAATTGCAATAGTGGGCTCCAGAGAATGAGGTGGGCCTTTAATTCAGTCTTTAAAGTATGAGCTTGTTTGATAGAGTTGGTGGTTGAGTGCTAGAAACTGCCCAGTGAAGCCACCCAGAGCAGGCACAGCTGAGAGTCACATTCCTCACACAGATCGCTGCAATGACCACGACACCAAGACCTCCTACAGAATTGGGGACAACTGGAGCAAGAAGGATAACCGTGGGAACTTGCTCCAGTGCGTCTGCACCGGGAACGGCAGAGGCGAGTGGAAATGCGAGAGACACACGTCCCTGCACACCACCAGCACTGGTAAGTGGGGCATCGTGGCATGCAACGTAGGGAAAGGGAAAATGGATGGCATGTTTTGACAGGTTAGGACTTGGAGTTGAGTTGTTCCATCCTAATTCAGGTATTTCAGAGTCTTGTCTGGGAATGATCAGCAGCAGAGAGGGTCAGAGTTCAGGAGATGCTCCTTGTTTGTGGTGTGGAGAGAAGATCACTTGCTACCTTGTTTCCATGCATGAATGGGGCTGGCACATACAGTTGGGATTGCCTGCACAATCACAGGGCAGTAAATCACATCTAGGGCCCTGCATCCACAGGAGCTATCTTTGTCTTGGGAGCATGGCACGCCACGTTAATGTTTGAACTTTATGTATTTGCCTCAGGGTAACTTTCTTGAAATCTCCTTAATTTAAACCCCACTGAGACCATCTGGTTTCTTTGACATGATAAATACACCTACTAATGGGTGAGCTTTAAAAACCCAAAAATGTCAAGGAATGTATACAACGCTGTCTAATACATGTACGTGAGAGAGCTTGTAATTTCGGTATGAAATATTGCCTAGTTTACAGAGAGCATATCTTTTGTGCCCAAGGTTTCAATCTTCAGCTCCTAAATTCCTTCTTTTTGTCATTTTAAGGGTCTGGGTTTCTTATCAGTGAATGCAATGTAGAACTTCTGTTTTCCTGCAGTGCCTGCACTAAAGTTTTCTTGGTAAATGACCTTTAACTGTTTGGTACCATCGGGTTAAATTCAAACTCTCAGAAGGTCTAAACTTCAAAATGCATAACACTTCAAGGGTGCCAGTATTTTGTTTCCATTATTATTTTCCCTATTTCAGCAGAGCTAAATTTGTGGAGGTTCCTGTGGGAATCATTAGCAAAAAATGGATACGATGTAGACAACAACAAGCCTCTTTGCCTCTCAGTATTATTCCAAATGATAATGTGCCAAAAACTTTGATTAAAAATTTTTAAATTGCTCAGTAAAATAATACATTTTCAGTTTATTCTTCTTGTTTTTCAATGAAAAATTCAAAACTGATCCTTTTTGCTTTATCTCGCTACTTCCTTGTTAATTTTTTATTGTCTTGTCACTGATCTTGATTTTTCTGTTCTGCATTTCCTTCAACTAACTATTTTTTTTTTTGGAAAAAAAAAGGTTTTCTAAACAATTCCTGTGAAAAGCAGTTTCTAAATCCTTTCTAAAGCCATTCTACAGGGCTGGAAACCAGAGGCTGTCATTAGCAGAAGGGGGAGTTGTTCTTTTAAGTTTGAAAATTGCTGAGTGGAATAATTAAGCTGCATCTCAGGAAGCTTAAAGAGTGTTGTGCCTTCCATCTGATGGAGTGCCTCAGGTTTTATTATCTCAGCATTTGATGGCAGCATTCTGTTGCTGAGCTTTTCATGCCACATGTGCCTCGTGTCTCGTGTTGTGCCGCAGGCTCTGGCTCTCCCAGCATCACCAACGTGCAGACGGCGCTGTACCAGCCCCAGCCGCAGCAGCCCCAGCCCCAGCCCTACGGCCAGTGCATCACGGACAACGGCGTCGTGTACTCCGTGGGCATGCAGTGGCTCAAGACACAGGGCAGCCAGCAAATGCTGTGCACCTGCCTGGGCAACGGAGTCAGCTGCCAGGAGATAGGTATGAGTTGGTGTGTAGTGCCTGTTCACGCCTGTGAGGTCTCCAGGACTGTCCTGTGGTGTAATTTCCGAGTAGAACCCTCTGTGTGCATCAGAAATGTACTCTGAAGAAGACATACTGGAGAAAGGTGCGAGGGGGGAAGACATGGTTTGGTTATTCAAAGCCTGGTTCTGTAGGGCAGAAACGTTTCCCAGTGAGCTATATATAACCTGCTGAGGGGAAACAGAGCCCTTGGGGAGCAGCATTAATAACTGTATTCAAATGGAGCTGCGATAATATATGTTTGGAAAAGAATGTAAAAAAATGCCACAGCTGTGGAGCTGTCTGTTGGTGTGTATTGGCCTGGGTCCATGGCAGTCAGTGTGGGTTCCCAGCGGCCAGCAACTTGGCCTGGAGGGGCTGTTTTAGAGCCCTGAGATTTGGGGATTGCAGTCTAATGCTGTGATTTTCTTTTTGAAGCTGTGACCCAAACGTATGGTGGCAATTCTGATGGAGAACCCTGTGTCCTGCCTTTCACCTACGATGGAAGGACTTTCTATTCCTGCACCACCGAAGGCCGCACAGATGGGCACTTCTGGTGCAGCACCACTTCCAACTTCGAGCAGGACAGGAGATACTCCTTCTGTACCGAGCAGAATGGTGAGTTCTTCTTAGAGGGTTTTCACATGCATGTGACCCTGGTGTAGGGATGGAGGAATGAGCAGAGGACACAGGAACAGGCTGCCTGACCAATTCCAGCAGTCTGGAGGGACTTAAGGTAGTAAGGCAGTGCTGTGAAAGGAGGGCTGCCTGATGACAGAGCACTTGTGTGCTCTTGGCATCTTTGGAGGGTGCTACAGATGTACCCTTTGAGTCCTGTTCTCTCACCTCTGAGCTGACCTTAGAATGGGAGTACCTGGTCAGGGTGGAGCTTTGGCCCAAAGGATGCTTATCTTTGACTTTGCTTGGGTGAATTGCTGCAAGTAATGCCCATATTAGGCTGCAAAGAGGAGGATATCCATGGAGTACAGTTTGTGCAGTCCTGTCACTCCCTCCATCCTAGCTATCTAGCCAGTCTGCCATATATAGCAGTGATCTTCATGTGATTTGTGGTCACCAGTCAAGAGCTGGGGCATGACTAATGCAGCAGCATTCCCTCTTGTCTGTGGATGGTCAGTGTTCCCTTTGCAGCACACATCTACCTGTGTGGTTGCACTTTCTGGAGTGCCTGTCAGACATCCATGGAGCAGTGTCCAGGCAGCTTCTTTGGGATCTGACCTTGGAAAGAGTATTTCATGTTCCGCCATGAAAATGCTGCTTTTTACACTGCATAGGCACTTCTAAAAAAATTCTGTTCTACTTTGGTTGTTTTTTCCTGATAAAAGTCAAGCCTTTCTCTGACGGGCATATAATATTTTCTTTTTAAAAAAAACAAGCAAACCAGCCACCCAAAAGCAACAACAGCAACAAAACCCCTCCCCTCCCCCCCCCAATGAAAAACCAAACACTGTCCCTGTGCATGCACACATTCAAGTTTGAGAGGCTTCTTGTGATACACTGTGGAAAAGAGAAATGTGATAGAGAAAAAATCTCAGTAAATGTCTTCTTCACCAATATTTGTAAAGCAGAGTTGCTCAAGAGGTGATTAGTTCAGGTAGATTACAGCCCTCTTTCCACTGCTGCTTGCAAAACATGAAGCTTCCAGCCTGCAGAGAGGTTTTGGCTTGTCCTGTTGTACATAACTGAACTGTAACCCTTTCCTGAGGGTGAAGGCTTCCCTTAGAGCTGAAAGGCACTGCTGGGAAATAGCTTCAGTGAGATAATACCGATATGCTGAGAGCTATGAGTTTATTTCATTCCCTAGGCCTTGGGAGAAGGGATGTGCAGAACTACTTCCCAAACACACAAAATAAGCTTTGGTTTTCCCTATTTCCTGGGAGTTCTCATGGCTGTCTCTGCAGCTCCTTCCAACTGAACTGACCTCGTGCAAAGCTTATGTTTCCACATCTGAATTAATTAAAGGCAAGAAAAGAAGC
Organism: Aphelocoma coerulescens; assembly: GCF_041296385.1. Taxonomy (NCBI): domain Eukaryota; kingdom Metazoa; phylum Chordata; class Aves; order Passeriformes; family Corvidae; genus Aphelocoma; species Aphelocoma coerulescens. The sequence goes on from NC_091021.1 coordinate 2,730,840, forward strand.
CTGTGGATTATATACAGGGCACACATGGGAAAAAGTAGTGCTAGTGGTTTGTTTTCCAAGCTCTTCCATGCATGCTAAGAGAGAGTGCAAAGGCTGCATTTGCATCTATTTTCTTTTCATTTTTGTAGTTTTGGTCCAGACACGTGGTGGCAATTCCAATGGTGCTCTGTGCCACTTCCCCTTCCTGTACAACAACCGCAACTACACCGACTGTACTTCTGAGGGACGGAGGGACAACATGAAGTGGTGTGGAACCACCGAGAACTACGATGCTGACCAGAAGTTTGGATTCTGCCCCATGGCTGGTAAGGCTGAGAGCCATAAAGGGGTTACGGAGCATGTGGTTCTTCGAGCTGGAAAGTGAAGACCTCTCTGTTGGTCAGTTACTGATGACTTCCAGTGAGCTGTGTCCCAGCCCAAAGCCCCTTAAGGCATCTCTGAAGCTTTGTTTTGTCCTTTTTTTCCCCACTGACCACCTCTAGCAGAGATTTAGGCAATGTCGGGAGAAGGCAATTTTCATTACTTTTTGCTACAAGGCAGTGCTAGGCATGCTCCTCAGCATGTGCAAACTGGTGGAGATCTGCTGGAGAGCCTAAAATTGGAGTGGGTCCCAAAATTTCCTTGTTAAGATGCAGAAACCACTAAGTGGTATGATGGGGCATTGCAAATGGTCTCAGTCCTCAAGATCTTGTAAATTCTGGCCTCATAAATATCCTCCTGCTTTCTTCTCACCCAGCCCATGAAGAAATCTGCACAACCAATGATGGTGTCATGTACCGTGTTGGGGACCAGTGGGATAAGCAGCACGACATGGGCCACATGATGAGATGTACTTGTGTAGGAAATGGCCGTGGAGAATGGACCTGCATTGCCTATTCACAGCTCAGAGGTACTGATTTTCATGTTGATATCCCCACTTTAGTCCAGGTGGGAAAATTGGTATTCTTTTCTGTCATTGCAGGTTTGAGCCCAGGCTCAAGAACTGCAGTTTACTCTTTGGAGTAGGAAGGGAATTAGAGGAGCTGTGAAGCTCTTTACTTGTTATGTGCTAGAAAAGTATATTCCAGCCTTTACAGGCTCAAGCAGAAGCAAACCTTGATTATCTTGATCATGCTATCCCTCCTTCCTTTTGTCCAATTTAGGAATTGGCACTACTGTGATTTTACAGAGAGCTCAGTATAGGCACCTCCCTGCCTCGAGAACAGACAAAACTCCAGACTAGTCTGAAGTTTGAAAGCAGAGCTGTTCTATTTTATTGTTCAATTTTCAATTCCTCTGTGCTGGACTAGCCTTTTGCTGGCTAATCTATATGAAAAGCTGGCAGGAAAGCATGGAGATTACTCTTATTTATTTACTCATTTGTGTGAGTGGTCCAAGTGGAGAAGTACTTAAGCAATACCAAAAAAAGAAGACTTAAAAGCACAGACATTTGATCATCCTACAGCTAGCTCACAGCATTGGCTTCATGTCTGGAAAAGGCAGGGGGGTTGCTGTCAAGAGGCCAAGAAAGGACTCTTTAACACCACTGCTGAAATGGGATATAATTTATAGGGAAAGGCTCACTCAAGGGCTTTGGAAGGGTTTTTTTTAATGTGTTTCCTTCAGAACAGTGAGAAAGGCACTGCTCAAAGTTCTGGTCTGTGCAACTCCTGTTTCCACTTACACAGCTAGTTCTCTGCAGTTCATTCTGGAGTGGAAGTGGTCTTTCTTGATGAGGAGAGGGTAGAGATACTTTGCTTTTTCAAAAGGCAAAGGTTATCTGAGTAGAGCTGTTTAAACAGAGCAGCCAGACCTTGGCGCCTGCAGGAGAGTCTGAGCACTCCTTGGTTTATCCTGATGCTGTGCCCATGGTGTGGGAAAATGATAGGGAAGGAAAGCCTGGACTCACTTCCCCAAGGACAGATGATCCAGAGGTGACTCCGGAACTGAACTTGGGTCTCTTGGGTCCCACTTAACAAAACAACTTGCTTCTGGAGTGGTTTTCATGTTTGTTTTGTCTTTCTGCTCCTTGCTGTGATTAGACTGGCTTTAGGAATTCTGGGCCAGATCCCAGATGGACATTGAACCTAACAGAGTGATACCATTGTACTAAAGCATGGGGTCTGGTTGCTGGGTTTTGAGGGAAGAGTAGACTGGTAGGCACTGGGAGAATCTTGTGTGTGTAATAGATCTGCCTCTGCCTTCAGATCACTACAAAGGGTAGCAGAGATACCCAACAGAATAGCATCATGAGAATGGTTGGTACTTCCTCATTATATCTTTATAAATTTGGAGCAGCCCTTTTCTCCTTGTGTAGTTCCAGTCATTTGAGGCAGTACTCACTGAGGAGTTTCAGTTGAGATGTTCCTCAGAGGAGATGACTGGAGAATCAGTGTGGTGGTTTAGATTTTTGTTCACATGTGGAATCTGTCCAAAGGAACAACAAGGCAGTTCTGTAGCTGGTCCTGCAGACCTCTTTTCTGCAAGTGTTGCTTATTTGCACACTGCTGATAGATGAACTCGGGAGCAGGGGTGTGTGTGCAGCACTGTGAGGGTCACAGATTACAGGAGGGCTCCTTTCTGCTTGAATGGAGCTTGTCATGTCAGTCTGTGTGGTGATCAAGCAGAGGAAATGATGTCCCAAGCAGAAGGGTTCTCTCTTAATACTTAGACCAATTGCTGATAAACTCTCTACTCTCTCCCCCAGACCAGTGCATTGTGGATGGCATCACCTATGATGTGAACCAGACCTTCCACAAGCGTCATGACGAGGGGCACATGCTGAACTGCACCTGCTTTGGCCAGGGCCGGGGGAGATGGAAGTGTGATCCTGTTGGTGAGTCACTGGCTGCCCCCACTTGCCAAACACCTGTTGTGGCTCTCTATGTAAACTGGTATAGAGAAACTGGTGTGTGAGTTTGGGCCCAGTCTTTGTCCACTTTCTGTCCTGAATTGTACAAATGCAAAAATAGAAGCAACACTGCTTTTGCTGGAGGGTAAGTGAAAAGGGCATTTGTTAATTTAAGAACATAAGCTTGGGTTATCACACCTGCCACAGAGGAATCATGATTGTGGCCAGCATGTGTTCTAAAGTGTAGCAGGTTCCCAGGCTGTGGGGATTTGGCTGGATTCTGGTGCCTGAGCTGTCAGCTGAGCAGGGCTCTCAGCCTGAACACTGATAAAACATGCAGCTGGGCACTGATGCTGGGATCAGTTTTCTTGCCTTTCTCTATCCTAAAATCTTTTGGAGTTTTCTCCCTGAGCTGAGGAAGGAGACCAGCACATATTAACTTACCTTGGACTGAATTGATTTTTTGGCTGCCCTTTGTTCTGGCAAAGAGGGAAAGCTCAGGATGAGAGCACATGTTAATAGTGCTCTGGAGGTTAGCTAAAACCATCATGGTTCTCTTCAGGAACAAGGAGATTTCATCTCTTCTGCCTCCCCTCCTTCCCTAGCAAATCTTGATTGGAAGATAAGACCTGGCTGTTTGGTTTGCAATTACTAAGTCCAAGAGAGTTTCAAACTATTGCCAAGAAAATCTATCGGAAATTACTAGTTGTGAAGTTCTACTTTATTTACAGTAATATCTGTACGAGTTTACTCAAGGAACATGGCTTGTAAAGCTCCTGAAAATTACTAGTTGGAAGGAAGGGGTGGGGGGATGATTTCCGCTTTCTATGTAGGTGCAATTAAAGTTTTAATTTTGTTTGCTCTCTCTAAACAAAGCTCTTATTTATCCAAGCAAACATAATGCTAGTTCTCACTGAGAATTTCCATTGAGCCAGGCATATAGGCAGTTGTCAGAGTAGAAGGTGTACTGAAGTGCTGTACTGTGCTGTATTTATACTACTTAAGCTGATTTCAGGATCTGATCTGTCCCCCTTTGGTTTCTACAATGGTAAATAGGGAAAGATTCTGCTGAAAATTCGTGGACTTTTAAAGCACAAATGAATTCTGTTGAAGGCAGGAGGAACTTTTGCCTTTGATCTCCTTGAGAGCAGCATGGTTTAGCTTTGGATGAGAGATGAACTCAGTTGGCCAGAGCAGAATTGGGCTCCAGAGTGGATGAAATTCTTTCTAGAAGGAACACCCCACTGAAATGCATCACAGCTGAATTAGCCCCCTAATACCTAACTTAATACATGCAGTGATTTGGAATTCAAGTTCTGTTGCCACTTAATGTACATTTATATACATTTTATGTATATTTGCAAATAAACATTGGTGCTGCATTTCTTTGTGCAAAAGTCTCTTGGAGCTTTCCTCTGTAGATATTTCAGTGTGGTTTCAGTAACACACAGTGGTGAACAGTCTCTCTTGTGCCTTCAGACCAGTGCCAGGACTCGGAAACCCGCACCTTCTACCAAATTGGAGACTCCTGGGAGAAGTATGTCCATGGGGTCAGATACCAGTGCTACTGCTATGGCCGTGGGATTGGAGAATGGCACTGCCAACCTCTGCAGACCTACCCAGGTAAGAAACCCAACAGAAAATGAACTCAGCTGCTGAGTGAGACCTGAGGAAAGCCAGCTTTCCACCCCTCACCTCACTGTTCAGGTTTCTGTAAGTAATGCCTTTTGGTTTCCTTTTAAAACTGAAGAGATTTTCCCTGTCCCTTGGCAGACACAAGCAGGTGTCAGGGGGTTATAAAGAGGGGCCCAAGCTATTTGCAGCTATTCCTGAGGCCAGGGTTAGTTCAAAGAGTGCCTTTCAGTGCACACAACAGCTTGGGTTTACATTGCCTCTTGGTATTTAGCGATATCACACGTGTAATCTTCAGCTTATATTGCCTGAAACTCACACGTGTGTAGCCCTTCCGTTTCTGCTCATTACAGAAGCAAAATCCACCACGGAATGAAACGTTTTTCCTGATCAATGCCCCAAAGAAATTAAATATTTGAACTCTTGTTTGTCCAGGCAGTTCCAGGAACTCTTTATAGGGATGGGCAATGCCTGTTGGTTGTTCAGCTTCAGTTCCCCGAACAGAACATAAGGGGAACCTCTCTACTTTCCTGTTTGAGGTTGCAACTGCCACTGTCTTAATCTGAATAAGATGAAGTATTAGGGCTTGCTGAGCTTCACTGAGTCCTGTCAGACTGCTTAAACAAACATCTCCCTGAGCTATGTGAAATATGCATGCCTCTAGCCTGGAGACCAGGGCTTTGGGCTGCTTTAGACACAAGAGTGACTGAAAATGTGTAAATAAACCAAATCTAATATTTCTGAATGTAGGTTTGGGGTTAGGTGAGCTTTGAAATTTTCTGCCTGTGGGCACAAGTTTGTTTTTCTAGAAATCCTCTTAAATGGGGATCAGGTATATATGTTACATGGTTGTCCAAGTAAATTATTATTAGAAATGTTGGGAATGGGGTGAGTGTGCAGCTATTTAATGGCTAAAAAACTTTCCTGTAGATTCCAGGGATCTCTTTGCTGGGATTTTCTGAGAACTAATGTGAGGACAATGCTGTTGAGTGTTCAGTGAAACCTCCCCAGTGGGGCTGGAAGGTACTGAAAGGAGACCCATGGGATCATAAGACCTATCCTTCTCTATTGGAGAGCTTTATGGAGAAAATAGGCCTGAGCCTGACCTAGCTGAATGCAATCAGTAGTCTTAAGCATTAGAGTGCTGCAGAACTTGTATTTTCATGAGTTCGTGGGCCTGTTTTGTCTCAGAACTTCCACCAATCCTTCTGGTGGGGTTTGTGTGCAGGAGACAAGTCTCACTATCTGCAGAGTCCTCCACAGAGTTATGAAAACTCAATGTTTCAAATGAACTGATTAAGAAATTTAGTCAAATCATAGAAGATTAGTGGTTTTTTTTCAGGGTGTACTCAATGTCAGATCAGGAATTTTCCCTCACCATGCTGCATGATTAGACCTGGATTTGGCAGATGTCTTTTTATCAGCTTCCCTGCTGCCATTGCAGAAGATATCAATGATGAAAATAGTTGCTGAGAAGTTCCCCCTGTCTCTTTGAACAACAAGACTTTGCATCACAGACTTTTTCTGTACTAGACCTCTCTCATTTTCCATTTCACTGATAGCTCACAGGAAATGGACCCAAGCAGTGCAGATTAACTCTCCCACAGAATATATTGTGATTCACTGGTTTTCTAGGTAGAAATGAAGCATTAAGGATAGAAAGGCAATAAAACTGATTTTCCATGTATAGAAATACTATGTGAGCCATGCAGCTTTCTTGCTTTTTGGTGACTCCACGACATCCCCAGTATGTTAAAACTGGCAGTTCTTTTTTTCAGGGTCAACTGGGCCTGTTCAGGTGATCATCACAGAGAGCACGAATCAGCCAAACTCCCACCCCATCCAGTGGAATGCTCCTGAACGGTCTCACATCACCCAGTACATCTTGCGCTGGAGACCGGTGAGTGCCACATTTGTCATCATTTGTTCATCAAGAGTACTTTATTTGGCTTTTTCTGGTGGCTGAAAGAAGTGGCTGACACACTTTCAGCAAAATTGAGTTGCTTGTTCAGTGTCTTTGTCCTGTTGAGGTCAACAGCTACTCTTGAGCATCAAAAAGAGCCAGTGCTGTTTAACAATTAAATGTTCTCCTGCCTGAACTTCAGTGGTTGCTGTGTTCATAAAGTATTTTATTAAATAAAGCACTAAGTACAGCAAGCAGACAAGTTTATATCCTTCCTTACCTTAGGAATGTAAATCCTTGTGGAAGCTGCTTCTTCCAAAGAAATGCTGTTTTAGTAACGTGCATATCCAGAGACAACTGGGATACATTTTATTCTATTAATGAGGAGGTAAAAATGAGTAGGATGTGAAGTCATAAACAGCTCAGTGTAGGATTAAATAAACAGTCACTCCCATCTTCTCCAAAGTCTAAACCAAAACTGGTTAACCACTGCTTGCTGGCTGATTCCTCTGTGAGGAATGATTTGGTTTAACCAACGCAGATCAGCTGTGTTCCAGCTCCCCTGAGTACAGCTTTACAAAAGACCACTTAATGATTAAGAGCATTAGTACCTCAATGCTGCCTGTTATTAAGAGAACAATAAAGGCCCTGATCCAAAGCCAATCAAGGCACTCAAGTCTTTTTACTGACTTCAGTGTATCTTGGATGAAGGCCTGAATGAAATGGACTTTAAAGCACTGGAATACAAACCTCAGAGGATGGAGCATTATTTTAAAGCTTCCCATAGAGTTCAAACACAGGGTAAAAGGGAAGAACTTTTCTGTATATTGTTTTCAGATGATGGGTTAGAGTGTTTTTATGAACAGCTTTCAAATATATATTTTCCAGCCACTACTTCATGCCTTACTGTGCTTTTGATGAAGGAAAGAGTTGAGTTTGTGACAAATAATGCTCCTTTCAAAGGGTAAAGTTCAAAGCTAGGTTGTTTTTAATTTACTCCCGTAAAACCTAATAACTCAATGCCACTAGTCTTGCTTCTTGGCATACTTTTCTCATCTCCTTTGACTTGATTCTGTCTGTGCATTAAAGCCATTCAAGTCATACCTTTGTTTAAATATTACAGTGATTAGTAACCACACAGCAGGTTAGGTCACTAGATCCCCCTGCTTACAGCCTAGGGAGTCTCTCACTATCTGAGTGTCCATTTTCTTGCAGAAAAACTCTGGAAGGCAGTGGAAGGAAGCCACCATCCCTGGCCACCGGAACTCCTACACCATCTCAGGCCTGAAGCCTGGTGTGATATATGAAGGACAGCTCATCAGTGTCCAGCAGTATGGCCACAAAGAAGTCACCCGCTTTGATTTTACCACAACCAGCACCACAGCAGTGACAAGTGAGTTGAATCCAGGAAAACCTCCTTCACCCACGTCCTTGCTTCGTGTATCCCAGTTAACACAAAGTAGTGATGCTTAATGCAACCTCTGTTTCTTCTCTCTTGCAGGCAACACTGTTTCAGGAGAGACAACTCTTCTTCCTCCCGTGGTTGCTACCTCAGAATCTGTCACTGAAATCACATCCAACAGCTTTGTTGTCTCCTGGGTTTCTGCTTCTGACACCGTTTCTGGGTTCCGTGTTGAGTATGAGCTGAGCGAGGAGGGTGATGAACCACAGTACCTTGGTGAGACAAAATTGGAGTGTGCCAGACCAAAGCATTGCTCACAGTCAGTGCATTGCTGTTTTGTGGCAGTCAGCAGAGCTGGTGTAAACATCTGAGCATCTCCCTGTCTTTCAGTAGGACTCAATTAGGATATGAGAGTGGCAGAACCAGCTCAGATTAGAAACTCAGTTCATTGTCTTTTCTCCATTAAGAGCTGTAAGAGAACAAGGCAATCCCCTCAGAATACTGTCCCAGAATTCTGCAGAGGAAAACTGCCTGAGCCAGGAGCAGTGGATGAGTAATAACTCTGGGTAGATATAATTATTCTTTTCATCTCCGTGAATTTGCTCAGTTCTTTTTCCTTTTGAAATCATGTAAAGTTACTGGCTTCCACAGCATCCTGAAGTGAGCAGCAATGCAAATGAGAAGAGAACCAAATCTGTTTTTTTTGAACCTGCCTCCTGGTTAATTTCCTTTGGCTTACCTTTGTCCTTCCATCAGAACGGACAGAGAAATCATTCCCAAATGCCCTCTCTTGGCTGCTTGTTGTCTCATGGATATCTCATGTTCCAGTCTGCTCTGTCAGTTGTTTTGTTCGGATCAAATCTTCCCCATCTTTGATAACATGGCAACTGAGCTGAGCTGGGAAGCTGGTTAAAGGCACTGGACTCAGACACAGGAGTCGAAACTGCTTTTCCAACATCTGCTCTAGACCCCTTGTACCACATGTAATTTCATCTTAACTTCTTTTACCTAATTTCCTATCTTGACAGTGGAAATAGCAATATCTCACCTCAGATATTTGAGGTTATACTAGTTATTGGGCTATGAGTGTGGTAGAAGAACATGACAAAAAGAGTAGCAATCTCCTGACCTAAATAACTCTCCCTGGACTGTTGCTCCCCTGAACTCACAGGCTTGGACACTGAGCAGAAGTGGCTCACATGGGGGGCTGCCAGCACTGTCACCACCTTTCTTTCTGCCCAGACAGCTGAGCTGTGCTGTGAAGCAGCTCCTGAGCTCATCTGTCTACAGACAGAGATTTACAGGCAGATTGAAAGGCAATTCCCAGTTTCCCTTAAGATGCTTGGCTTCAGTCTGGCCAGCAAGGAGCTCCTTCTTGGGGAATTTTCTACATCTGGCACGTAGGTGGACATCTGGGAGCCGGGAGAGAAGTTCACCAGCCCTCATAATGTCATTCTTCTTCACTCATGAGTCAGTGTTTCCACATAACCTGTTCATGTGAAAGTTTTTCCATATATTTCTGTACTGAAAATGCAACAGTCAGGATATGAAATGAGTGTTCAGCTGAGATGGCTGCAGTGTGCAGGGGGCTGCTGCTCAAGCTGCCCTGCCATATCCCACATCAAGCCCTCCTGTCTTTGGTTGCTTGTCCCAACTCTCTACACAACTCTCCTGAGGTGAACCGAAGACGGTGCAGAAAAACTGTTGTTTTATTGCAGGAAGACTGTGCTTCAGCCCAGATTAGAACAGACATCTCAATTACTTTTTTTGGAGAGAAAGCAAGATGGAACTGCTAAAATAAATTTTTCTCCCCTGCTTTCCTCAGATCTTCCAAGCACAGCCACTTCTGTCAACATCCCTGACTTGCTTCCTGGTCGCAAGTATATTGTTAATGTCTATCAGATCTCTGAAGAAGGAGAGCAGAATCTGATCCTGTCTACTTCACAGACTACAGGTATGTGTGGGTGGCTCTTGCTGCGCTTTGAAAGCTGTTGTTACTGTTTGCTCAAGAATTTTTGGTTACCTCTTATCCTCACACTTGCTGTCCTCCTCTGTTTATTCCCGTTAAACAGCTCCTGATGCACCTCCCGAGCACACAGTGGAAAGTGTGGATGACACATCCATTGTCATTAGCTGGAGCAGACCACAGGCTCCAATCACAGGTTTGTCCAATTGGAGTGCACCTATTCTCATTTATTGGTAGAATCTGAAGTGTAGGTGAAAAAGAAAATGAGATATAACCCTGGGACAAACTTAGTGCAAAATTGTCTGGTCTGAGAGACCAGCTGGAAAGCACATGGGCAGTTTAGCATTTCCGTGGCTTCAGTGACTGAACCAAGCAATTCAGCTGGATGCAAAACAGTTCCTTCTGCATTTGTGTTAAAGAAAAACAAGCCCCAAGACCTTATATTTGTATCTGTTGTTCAGACCATCCCATAGGGAGCATGAGAACTGTACATGCCTAAATCCACATGTCAGACCTCAGAAATATGCTAACCCAGGTCAGACTGGGCTTTGGGAAGGTGCTGTGAGTGTGTGGTCTGTAGATGGGACGTGAGCACGGGCAGGCCACAGGTCCTGCTGAAGTTCAGGGCTATTTTTATCTAAGCTCAGTAGCAAGATCAGTTCAGCCCTCATTTCTAGCATTCTTTGTGCTTACTGATTGTGCTGAGGATTACATATTTGTCTTGCTTCAGGCTACAGGATTGTCTACGTACCCTCTGTGGAAGGCAGCAGCACAGAGCTCAACCTGCCTGACACTGCCACCTCTGTAACACTCAGTGACCTGATGCCCGGGGTTCAGTACAACATCAGCATCTATGCAGTGGAAGAAAACCAGGAGAGCACTCCTGTCTTCATCCAGCAGGAAACCACTGGGGTCCCACGCACAGGTAATGCTTGTGTTCTGGATTTCAGTCACTGAGATTTCTGTTGCTAGCTAAATGAATGCTTAAATGAACTCAGTTATGGTTTTGTGGCTTTGAATTGTAAATTTCACTGGTATTGAAGTTCTGTAGTAAAATTGAACTTACTGACACAGTCAAGACACTGCTCTGCATTAAGAGGATTTTAATTCCTAGGGATTGAACAGTTCTTGAATTATCTGCAGGAGAGATCAGTTTCTCAGGTTATCTTAGGGAAATCCTGCTAAGAAATCTCCTGAAGTGCCTGGTATATTGTTTTGCCCCAGTTCTTGGCTCACAGATGTTCAGGGTTATGTACTCAGGCACCACAGCACATGTTCAAATGTTCACCTGACTTTTCACTCTCCCTTCCAGTCCTACCCATTATTTTCCTTTGCAGTCAGTGGGTATGGGAGATTACTCAGCATTGACTGATGTGCCAAAACACCACCATAGGCTCTAAACTTGAGGCACCCAATATTTAAAAAACTACTGGTTTCAGTTCTTTTAAGTATCCAGTTGGACTGAATAACCAAACCAAAAGAAGGGATAGTGAAAGAATTGGGATCTGATGTGGTAAGCAGTGGAATTTGATGGTCCTGCAAGTTGTAAGCACGTGTTTGCAAATGGGAATTCACCAGGAATGAACTCAGCTCAATGATTTTTTTATGGTTTGGCTTCTGCATCTTCCACAAATGTGCACTGGTTACCCTTAGGGCAGTATCAGTCCTAGTCTCAAGAAATTTAATTTAGACACAGGAATTCACGGGTGCAGTAATGTGGCCTAGCACTGAGGGAGCTGCATTTTGCATTTGACTATAATAAGGCCAAATCAGCCCCTGTACTTGTTTAATTATAAAAGGTGGATTTCAAGTTAATCATAGACATTCGGAACATGCTGTGGGTTTTTTAAAATCCTCTCTTTTAATTTTAGAAGGAGGTTACTGTTTCCAATCTCTGGAGTACTTTTTTTCCCCTCAGGCTTTGGTTTTGCATATACTTGAAGTTCTGTGGCATATTACATCTGGTTTTTCAGTTCTCTTTCTGTCATAGCAAGATACCTTCTGAAGACATAATAGACTTTAAAGTAGATAGTGATGTTTGAAATTGTAGTCTGCTTGAATATTGTCTGGGGACATGTATAGGCATATTTACAGTAAGGTTACCCTGACTTTTTAATTTGGTAAATATTCTTGGGCTAGCCATTCTTCAAGCAAAATTCACTTTTTTTTCCCTTGCATGGAAACCTATAGCTTCTCCTCTTGCTAAGGACTCCCTCTGACAACTACTGTTCCCTTACGCTTTCAGATGAAGTGCCTTCCCCCAGAGATCTGCAGTTTGTGGAGGTTTCTGACATCAAGATCACCATCATGTGGACCCCACCCCAGAGCCAAGTGTCCGGCTATCGGGTGGAGGTGATCCCTGTCAACCGCCCTGGCCAGCACGGCCAGAGACTGCCCATCACCAGGAGCTCTTTTGCTGAAGTCATTGACCTGATCCCAGGAACAACCTATCTCTTCAAGATCTTTGCTGTAAACCAGGGCAGAGAGAGCAAACCTTTGACTGGAGAGCAAACCACCAGTAAGTGTCTTTCCTCCGTGCTTTTTTCAGCCTTTTGAGGCGCGTATTTTGCTGTCGCTTGTGGAAATGTATAAACAGAGCGCTTGAAGTGCAACAGTTCTAGCCCAGGAGGTATCCCATCAGTAGGATGACAGGGCTGGGAATTCATTCACTCTAACAATGATCTCTTCAGCAGATTTATCCTCCTCCGGGGCTTTCCAATGGGAGTTTAAGTCTCATGGCACTTTAAAACAATTTCGTATGGCTGGAATTCAACTTTTTATTACTGACTGAGAATTGATGGACCCTGCAGTTCTTTTACAGCACAGATCACAGCCTGTGATTTTTATAACTTTTTTTTTTTTTGCTGGTACCTTAGGGCAGATTTCAGTATGACTTAGAAGCCTTGCTGAGTTTCCTCTGAAAATCCTCATCCCCCTTCTGACAGCTCCATACCTATCTGGCTCCACTGGCAGCAGTAGCAGTTGTGCCTGCCAGTGATCATGCAGGATCCCTCAGAACCCAGCAGCTAATGATCTAGAGGCAGTGCAGCACTTCACCAGTGTCAGGAAAAATGCACTTTGTCAGGCATTGTTTTTTGCTTTGCAGCAGTGCAGAGAAGAGAGAGGAGCAGTGGCTGGGCAAGGTGTAGGTTTTCAGGTGGAAGAGTAGAAGTTTAATCTGGGTTGAGTGGTTATCTCCATTTTTGATCCAAGAGGAGCAGATCAGACAGAACATGGGACATGGTTTGTTTGATCAGATCCTGTTTATTGGACAGTAGAAGGGTGAGTGGGTGTTTGTGGTGTTCTTTGACTGGATCACTTTATTCAAAGGGACAAAATGCAGCTATGTGCATCTGCTGCTCTTCTTCTACTTTTCAGTAAATAAGAGCAACTTCTGAGAACCCAACCCGGCTCTTAGTAATGTGAGAGGGAAGGAAAGGAAATGGGATAGTGTGTGAATATAGCCACGCTGTTTGGGAAGTATCCTTACTTATATCCATTAAGTTACAAGCCATGAACAGTGCCTGTCCTTTGACTGTGCAGGGAGAATGGGATCCTTATGTCTGTCCTTTGACATAGGTGTCTAATTTGAGCATAGCACAGATGGTGTGAGCACCCTCCCTCCTCTTTCAAGTGAGGCTTTCAAAAGCAAGGATGCGACTTAGGAACCTGAACTCTGTTGGAAGCATTTAGAACAAGAAGGGCCCAGTTCCCAGCTAGATCTGTAATTTTTTGTGGTTGTTTTGAGGAGCCTGGGCTAGGTGTAGGGTTCCTCTGAAACTCCACATAGAGGTGTACATTGGAGTATAGACATGTAATTCAGACAGCACAGTGTCAGTCACAAATGTCTGGAATTATTTTCCATAGGCTGTGATCATCCGCTTAACTGCTTTGCCTAAACCACATTGCAGAAACTATTCACATAAATTGCATCCTGTAATCGAAAGTCCTGGGAAACAGAAATCATTCAGGGTTCCCAAGGAAAACCCTGCAGCAAAAGTCTCTTCCCACGGTGTAAATGTGATTCTCTTTTTGGCCTTCCGTTAAAAAGCAGTCTACAAATAAACTCGGAGTGTATGTGTGTGGCTTTTTAATCTTCTGCTTTTTCCTCTTGTATGGGGAGGAGAAGTGATAAAAGCCTAATAGAGCTGGCAAATTAAATTGTGCAGAGAGGGACTGACTTTAGGCTACACATTTTAGGAAGATACAATCTTTGTCAGATGAGATTTAGCACAGATGTAAGTACCAACAAGGGATAAAGTTGACTTTCAGCCTGTGGGTTGGAGATGGGCTTAAGCAGGGTCACACTCATCCTTTTTCTTTTAGAGTTCTCCCCTGTTTTTTCCAGTGGTGGAAGAAGGAAGACCTCACTTCCTTTTTCCTCCCTCCTCAAAAATAGAGAAAACAAAAAGGACAAAAGCATCTTCCCACTGAATCACTGGGAGAGTGATGAAAGCATTAATTTTTTTCACCAAAATATTACTTCTTCAGAAGGAGAAAAAAGCATTTGCCAGCAAAAAAGAGAATTGATGAAACCTCACTGCTCTTAATTTCAACATGTGATTAGAACGTGGGAAAGGTGGGCAAACCTGCCGTGCGAACACTATGAACTCCTTGCTGCAGGCAGTGCTACCCTGCCTGCTGTGGGGGCAAATTCCCCTCCAGAGCCTCACCTTGCCTCAGCTAAAGGCAGTGACATCTCCTCCAGTCACTGGGCTCCCGTGTGGTGCTGAAGGAGCTGTGCTGCCTCAGCGTCTTGTTTCTATAGTTATCTGGGTTATCAGCTTCAGCAGCTTCCCAGGGGCACTGATAAAAAGGGGAGGAAGCCTGGTAAGAGCTGTTCCCTGAGTCCCAGGGGAAAATGAGCATTCTTGGAATTGTTGTATGGTCAGTTCCATGGTGTGAGTATTTTTAAGTAGATCTAGGAACTGGTTTTCTGCAGAAAGTCGCTGACTATTACTTATTTTGACATTCAAATGACAAAGTAGGGGTGGTTTATTTTGGGAAGAGATTTTGAGAGGACTGGGCAAGGATTTAAAAGAATTAATCTTTTTCATGGAAGAGAGCTAAAATTAGGTTTCTGTGCTTACACTGACAAGTCTAAACTGAGCTGGTTTTTAAAAAATGCTCAGCACTCATGAGAAACTGTTGAAATTCCTGAGTGTGTTGGGTTCATCTGTCACGTCTCAACCTTTAGGCTGCCTTCCCCATGGGATGCAGAGATGGCTGCAGCCCAAATCAGTGCAGCCCAGAATGCTCAGGTCTGGTCTGCGTGTCTCAGTGTATTAATGGATGGCACTGAGGCGTGGATGTAGACGTGAAATAACTTTCCAGCTCTCTGACAGTCCCACCTTCTCTCTTCCCTACTGCTGCCCTCACACAAGGCATGAGAAGTACAGGCCAAGTGTACACACATGGTTTGGAAGCGGGGGTGAGGTGGAGATTCAGCTGGGAAGGCTGATGGCCGTTCTGTTTTTCCCCTCCAGAGCTCGATGCCCCCACCAACCTGAGGTTCCTCAACACCACGGAGCACTCGGTGCTGGTGCTGTGGACGCGGCCCCGTGCTGTGATCACGGGGTACAAGCTGACAGCAGGGCCCACCAGGGGAGGGCAGCCCCGCACCTACAACGTGGGACCCTCTGCCACCAAGTACCTCCTGAGGAACCTGCAGCCTGGCACCGAGTACACCGTGTACCTCGTGGCGGTTAAAGGCGACTTGCAAAGCAACAGGGAGACCGGAGTCTTCACCACCTGTGAGTGAGACACACACACACCACATGCTCCTCTTCCTTTATACCCTTGCCCTTCTTCAGAGCTTGTGCTGAAAGTGCCTATTGTGAATTGATTTATGGAAGCAACCTTTTGAAGTAGCATTCCAGCAGAAGAGCTTGGGAAATACTCCTTGTTGTTCTTTCTGAGCTAGTTGGCAGGGAAAAGAGTTATCTGCATCAAAATCTTTCAGTAAAATACATTTCAGCTTTCCTGATGATTAAAAACAAGAGGGAAAACTTACTACTGGTATCTCACTTTCTGCTTAACTGGATGTCAGAGAAATTTAATTTTACCTGATCTTCCTAATTGTTTGGTTTTGGCATGACAAATCAAGGAAAGCATACAACTCTCTTAAAATGGGCAAGGAATAATTAGTCTGTCATTTATATAAAGCTGAAAGCAGTCATTTCTCAAGCCCAGCCATACCATCTAAGGCAGCTCAACTGCAGTTACCCAAACTGACACAAACATTTCATTCTATCTTTTTTTTTTTTTTTTTGCATTTCAGTCATCTGTATTTGGGATGCCAGCTTGGAAGAAATATTAAGCAAATTTTGGAAGGAAAGGGATTTCTGTAAGAACCCACACATCTAGAAAGAACAAATAGATTCAGTGTTTAAATAGTGATGAAGCCATCATGCACACTAGCAAAACTCAAAGCCACCCAAGCCCAGAACCACATCCTCTTTTCAAAAGAGAATGTGGTTTCTTTTAGAACAATGTGAAACTAAAATGAGGGCTTAGACTTTTAATCAGAGTAACATTGTTGATATTGGCAAAGTGCTTTTTGCTGACAGTCTTATCTATAAATACTCCTCAGTTAGAATACGATCTGGTATCTTAGATTTGATATTGCCTTCAAATTCTGGCTTGTCTGAATGAAACCAGTCCAGTTTAAGACTATAGAATTGATTAACCAAGCCTCTTCATTAATAACAAGGACATTTCAGATTAAACTCAGTGGTGTTATTTAGGCTGATTCTGGCATGCACAAAGGCTTTGGCTTTTGTGTGATGCTTCTGACAGATATCAATGAAACCACAGATGCCTCAGACTGACTTTGAGCTCCTTTCTGCTGATTTCTCAAGATGTTGGTGAGGGATGATATGGTCCTTGCTGGGACAGCTGGATGACAGACAGGGGTGTAATATTCTGCTGACTGGAAGGCATATGGTGGGTGAATCAAAAAAATAGCTGAGTTTTGAGGAACACTTTAGATATCATGCCAAAAACCAGGATTCCCCAAATTCTTGGGGCTGGATGCATAGAGGATCATGCATCCAGTTGAATATTTTTGTTTTCCTCAGGAACAAAAGCTCTGGCTATGATTAGACCACTTGCATACTGTGTCTGTCAAGCCCAGCAGCAGACAAAAATCATCTGTCAGATCCTTCCCAAATCACTGGATTTTCAAAAATGATGTAGTTCAGCACGTATTTCATACCTCTGGCTGTTTGTACTGCTGGAGGTCAGGTTTTCAAACTGTTTGGAGCCATCACAGCAGGTAGACTTCAACTCTTGTCAATTCACTTCACAGATCAGCCTGCTGGCTCTGTTCCTCCTTTTAACACAGAAGTGACTGAGACCTCTATTGTCATCACCTGGACACCTGCCCCAAGGATTGGTTTCAAGGTAGGAGGAGCTAAGTCCCATGTTGGTTTTTCCTCTTGCTTCGCTGTGGTGGGGAGGGCAGATTAAAGGCATTTCCTGTGGACTGCAGTGAAGATGGCAGCACAAAGGGGAGAGGTGCAAAGGGCCTGCTGTTTACAGGGAGTGGGTCTAGATGACAGAGGTCAGTGCAGTCATGGGGCTTCAGGTCAAGCAGGACATGTAAACCACAAGTTACAGGATTAACAGCTGGAGTTCAGCACAAGGGCCCATAGTGCTGCTGTTGGATGATCAGTCAGGATGCTGACAGCTTGTGACTGAAAAGCAAACCTCGCTCCCCTGCAGCTGGGAGTGCGCCCAAGCCAGGGCGGAGAGGCTCCTCGGGAGGTGATCTCGGACTCCGGCAGCATCGTGATCTCCGGGCTGACCCCTGGCGTGGAGTACACCTACAGCCTCACAGTGCTGATGGATGGCCAGGAGAGAGAGACCCCCATCGTCAGGAGAGTCACTACACGTATGACACTTGCTTTTCCACCATATTCCTCCTTCTGCTCCCCACATCAATGGCTGCCTTCTGGGAGGCAGTTCTGGTCTTTTCTCCCTGTTGTGGTCTGGTTTTTCTTTTTGATACATAGGTGACAGTAGCACTGTCTCGTGCAGTGCAGAGTCACAGCTTCAGGAGAGTGTTTTTAGCTAATTCCAGAGGATGAGGATATTGTGGGGAGAGGGGTGCTGAGGCAGCCAGCATGATTCTCAGTGCCAGCAGTGACCCATTTGTCTGAACACTTGCAGCACTGGCTCCGCCAACCGGCCTGCGCCTGAGGTCCAATCCTGACACTGGCATCCTGATAGTCTCGTGGGAGAGAAGCACATCTCCAGGTAACCATGTGAACTCACACTGTGCTCAAACCTCCTCTTGTAGCAGAATGCTAACACTTGTTCTGTGGTGCCTTGCAGTTTGGTGGGAAACTTGCTGTTGAGTAATTCAAGGAAAAATTTACATGTTTCTAGATACATTTAAGGATATAATTCACAGTTAACTACAACTTGCAGTAGGACTCTAAATGATTTACAGTCCATGTAAAATGCTATTTTGGAACATGAATGTGTTGGAATATTTCAGCTGTTTTAAGGATTTGAAGGGTTTCTTCAGGTATCTCCAGTGGTTGAAAAATAGTCCAAGGCAAGGAAAGCAAAATGGACCATAAAGATTTCTGGAAGTGACAAATGAGCTTGTGCAATTGAAAGCGAGCATGGAAGTTCTGAAAGTGTTCAGGACGAACTCCTCTCCCACAATAGCTGATGGGAGCTGCACAATTGACTCTTGTAAGAGGTGGATTGAAAGTTTTTGAAAACCCCTGTCTGTTGGTAGCTGAATCTTTCCCTGACAGAGTCCTGAGAGTTGAGTTCCTCTCAAAAGTCCTGAGACTTTCAGTTTGGTGAGGTCCCAAAGGGAACTGAAATGAGGGTGGCATGGCTAGCTCCTGGGAAGCTCATTTTGGAGTGCTTGACAAAGCAACCTCTCATCTGCTGGGTTCAGGGTGACAAAATCACTTGTGAAATGTCATGTGTTTGCTTCAGGTGTTGCACTGAGGCCTCTGATACGAATGGATACAGCAGGAGATTCCTGACACTGGCCTCCCTGTCTGTATTTCAGGCATCAGCGGGTACCGCGTGACCACGGCTCCCACCGACGGGCAGCAGGGCTCTACCCTGGAGGAGGTGGTGGGTGCAGATCAGACCACCTGCACCTTTGAGAACCTCAACCCCGGCGTGGAGTACAACGTCAGCGTCTACTCTGTCAAGGACGACCAGGAGAGCGTCCCCATCTCGGAAACCATCACCCCAGGTAACGAAAGGATGAGCAGCACTTTCAGCTGCTCAAGGTCAAATGGCTGAGCCCAAGAGCTCTACATTGCAGAACTTCTATTAGTCTGGTGGTGGGAGGGCTTAGACTTCATGTTTAGTCTCAAGAAGCAGAATAGCCATGTTCCAACATGCGAGAGAACTTACAACACCTGTGTACTTCTCTGCACGGGCAGCCTATGTTGTGTGTCACAGGGTGGTGGTAAACACATGGATCTGCTCTGTCAGTACACTGAGCTGGGCAGCTGCAGGGATTTAACTTAGCCCTGAAGTGCCCCAGCATCTGGAGCACAGCTGGTGGGAACAGGAAGTAGGTGAACAGACGTATGAGTGGGAAGTGAGCACAGGAGAAATTCTGGCAGCAGTAGTGGCAGAAGATCACTTGAGCACAGCGGAGAGGAAAGCCAAGATGGAAAGGTCCATCACTGTAGCACTAGAGACACAGAGTGATGTGTGCCACCTCACATAACATCTGTGGGGACTGCAGAAACTGCCTTTGTAGCCACAGTAGCAAAATTAATGTGCATTTCCCTAAATGGTTGCATTTAGTTTTCCTTTGTGAGGCTTCGTTTGTTTTTGTTTCTGCTCTGAGATGATGCCAGCTACTGTGTTTGCTTGCTCTTGTAACACTGCTTTAAAATTTCTGTGCTTCACTGAAGTGCTGTGTGCTCCCTGGGGTGAACTAATACTGTGATGCTGCATAATTATGCAGTAATAGCTTTAGCCCTTCACCATCTTCTGGTGGGGGAAAGCTAAGAATGTATGTGTCTGGCTTTTACAACTCTTTAAAGGTGATATGGTACATGCATTCCATGTGGATAAACAATTACTTTACAGAAAACTGGCTTTTATTTTGCACCTATTCCGTAAAATAAGTGTTTTCCTAGAAGGACATCAAAATAGAATATAACCACTATTATTAAAGCAATATTTCTGTCCATAATTCCTTTTCAAACTAACTTGTAATGAACAGAATGGATACAGAGTCCTGCATCTTTGACTCACTTACTGATGTCTGATCCTGAGTGAGGAAGAGCATCCATTAGTTCCCACTGATTTCAGGATCACCTTGATAGAGGTTACACAGCCAAATCTTGTGGCTTAAATCAATACCAATTTATTGACTTGAGCAACTGAAGGTTTGGCCATTGTCAATTAAAGATGCCTCTAAAATTACCCACTCCCTGCCCAGTTCTGCTGGTCATAACATGCAGGAAATGAGCACCTTTGCTAATGGCGTATCAATTGGGAAAACAGTCACAGCTGTGCTTATTTTCCCTACAGAAATTTAGGCAGCATCTAAAAGGTCATTAAAGAGCATCCTTATTCAGTGGCTAAAATTTGAGATTTTGAACGATTTTAGCCACATATGTCAGGCTCTTGGCCACATCATGTGCTGGGCATAACCTCTGAATTTGGGGATGTTGTCACTCTGATAGAATTAATATCATCTAAAGGTCATTTTTAACCATTTACCCTGTTTCCAAGGAAGTGCTCTATTACTTACTGTTCCATATCGTCTGGTTTTAGCACATATATTGCAGCAGTTAGTTGGTAAGCAGAACTTGAGGAATTCTGGGCCAGATCCTCAAGCCATTGCAGGGATTTGAGGCTTTTTTCCAAGTGCAGTGTAAGTAGTTCAGACAGTGGATGATCTGCCCTGGAGCTTTGTGAAGGCTCTCACCAGCTGAGGGTCTGATTTAGCCCCTTCAAATGAGCTGATATTTTTGTGATCCCTGTGATAAAAGTTAGATTCATCATTTGAACAAAACAAGAATTTTAGAGGTTGATCAACTATTATTTCAGAGTTGTTTTATTTACACTTTAGTAAACTTTGCTCTCTTGTAATTTACCTGTAAAAAGAAAAAAGGGCTGTGTTTCTTCTGCTTCTGTTTTTGTCAGAAAATGATGGGTCTTTGTGGCTTATCATTGCTGAAAGTAAATTTGTTGCAAGTTAAGTGCCTCTTGTAGGGCTCTTTGGAAATTGTATGTCTAAAGAGGATCGGGGTTTCAGCTTCTGAGGGGATCGGGGTTTCAGCTTCTGCCTGCCCAGGGGAGCAGCTGGAGACTGCATTGAAGGGTAAATATAAGAAAACAAACTGGATAAAGGCAAAAACACAACAAGAAAACCCCACCAAAATCCTCCCTTTTCCCCCAAACCCCAAGAGAAATTCTGCATATCACCGCAATTGCTTCCAAAGTTCTGTCGATGTTAATAGTGATGAACACTGCTTTTTTCTCCCTTGTCTTTCTTTTGCCTCCGTGTGTCTCTGCCTCTCCCGTTTGCTCTTTAACTCATTAGAGGTGCCCCAGCTCACTGACCTAAGCTTTGTTGACATAACTGACTCGAGCATCGGCCTGAGGTGGACCCCGTTAAATGCCTCCACCATTATTGGGTACCGCATCACAGTAGTTGCGGCAGGAGAGAGTGTCCCTATATTTGAAGATTTTGTGGACTCCTCAGTAGGATACTACACAGTGACAGGCTTGGAGCCGGGCATTGATTACGACATCAGTGTAATCACACTCATTAATGGCGGAGAGAGCGCCCCTACCACTCTGACACAGCAAACGGGTGAATTTTGAAAACTTCTGTGTTTTGTGGGCGGTGTCACTGGCTGTCACTGGCTGTCGGGGTGCTGGGGCTTTGTCAAAGAGGAATTGAGCCGCTCGCTGCGAGGAGGCCAGACAGACCCAGCTCGCTGCTTTCCCCGGATAGCAGCTGGGGATGGATGTGCACTGCTCACTTTCGAATTGGAGGCATATTAATGCCATGAATGGCTGCAGACTTGCCAGGCTCATTCACCTTCTGCTAGTCAGATTTCCAGGATCCAGTTGGAATGAAGAGCCTGAAACATGAGCTGTGTGTTCGCCAGACTTTGAAACTGTGATTCCCCAAAACAGGGGTGCTAAAAGGTGGAGTAGATCAGCAGACGCCCTCCAGCCTTGACAGCTGTTTGAGCTTCCAGCAGCTCGTTTCTGTGCTGGCCCCACTCTTTCCGCAATGCCCCAAAGGATGCAGATGGACACCACTCCCTGAGTACATGCCAGTGACAGCCATGCCACACCGTCAAGGGTCTCTATAGTGCATGAGCTGAAGGCAAGCTGGAAACTGGTTCTTGCATGAAATCTTGTTTTGTTTGAAAGTCCTGAGGCTGTAAATCCTTCGACACGAGTAGAAGTAGAGTCATAGGAAATTAGTGATGTGCCCTCTCCTCTCCTGTGTGTGCATGTATGGATTCTAGATGAGATTACTTTTCCATCTGTAAGCTGCTGTATGGCAACTTTAAACCTTTCTTGGCACCACATCTGTAATACAAAATCCAGCTGCTAGAAGCACATTACTGAAACTTGCTACCTTGTTTTTAAATTAGCCCCATGGGGTACATTTAACATATCAGGAATTGCCAAGAGGTTAAAGCAGCCTGACAGTAGTGCAGACACATTTTTCTCTTGACTGTAGTAGAACCAAATGTAGTTTAGAAGTCTGTTTGCATGAGTCTGATGCCGTAGTCTGTTGTGCATGAGATACTTTCTCTGGTGATTGGTTCCCAGAACAGACATCTTGATCGATATGAATCTGAGAACTGAGGTAGATTTGTTCTTTGCTGTGTAGCTGTGCCTCCTCCCACTGATCTGCGCTTCACCAATGTGGGGCCTGACACCATGAGGGTGACTTGGACTGCCCCAACTTCCATCGTGCTGAGCGGTTTCCTGGTGCGCTACTCCCCTGCCAAGAAGGAGGAGGATGTTGCAGAGGTGACAGTCTCACCCTCAGACAACATGGTCATCTTAACAAGTGAGTGGGTTACCTACATAAGTCAAGCATAAGAGGCCCCTCATCATAAAATCATAGGATTGATTACTAAGAGAAAAGAATTCCAAGGTCACTGAGTTGAACCATCAGCCCAGCTCACCACCAAGCCATGTCCCCAAGTGCCAATCCACACACCCCCTGAACATTTCCAGGGATGGTGACTCCACACCTGACCAACCTTTCAGTGAAGGAAATTTTCCTGATATCCAACCCTGACCTCCCCTAGTGCAACTTGACGTCTTTTCTTGTCCCATCACTTGTTACCTGGAGAACAGACTGACCCCCAGCCTTCCTACAGCCTCCTTTCAAGTAGTTGTAGAGGGTGAGAAGGTCCACCTGACACAAGATGAGGCAAAATAAAAATTGTTTAAATGTGGCTGGCCAAGTTCTCAGCTGATCTAAGCTGATGTTGCAAGTAGCGTCATACAAACTCACACTAAGTGTGGTTTGACCTCTAGCTTTACCCAAGTTAAAGCCAAACCACAGGCAAGTCTTTTCCTATCAATCCAAGGTCAGTGGTGAATCAGGCTATGAGGCAATTGCATTGATTTGCAGCCAGGTTAGCTATTAACAATAAATACGTGTTGTTCACCTGGTTTGCCAGTAATGTCAAGGACTTGCAGTGCAGAGGTTCAGGGAGAGGATCAGAATATGCAAAAGGTCATTGCTCCTTTGACTTTGTATGCTCAGACCAGAAAACCCATACTGTTTGGAGCCTTACAGGACATGGCAACAAAATGTGGGCATTTTCCAAAAGCTGACATTAATTTTTGGGGCAAAAGCTGTGTTGTATTTATAGTTGGGTTTTTTTCTCACTATCCTAGAATCAGGTTGGTTAAGGGAGGGACAATACCTGCTTTCAGAATAAAAAACTAAATCTGGAGCTTGTCTGACTTAGAATAGCTGTGTTGGAAATCCTTTCAGTTTATATCAGCTAAAGCTGTGGCCTGGTGCATAACTAAACTAGTAGATAACTAGAAGGGACCCTGTAAAAAGGTAGTTGCTTCTAGTCAGTCTCCACAAACTAAGGGAGCACTGACATAGGATATCATGCTCCTTCAGGCTAAAGCACTGCAAGGACCCATAAGGCCACAAAAATAACTGATTTAAACTTTTGATTGCCCTGGAGGCTCAGATCTTCCATCAAGCAAAACCTGATTGTCTCCTAAGAAACGCAGTTAAAATTGTGTAGGTTGATTCACTTCTTGCTGTTAGCAAAGAAGTACATCTAAATTCCTGTTCTTCAACTCCACAGACCTGCTCCCTGGTACTGAATATCTGGTGAAAGTCTACAGTGTTTCCGAGCAGCGCGAGAGTGCGCCTTTGTATGGAATCCAGAAAACAGGTACTTGGATGCACATGTGGTTAATGCCATCCCTTAAGAATTCATTAATGGGACTTCAGTGCTTTTTTTCCTGTGATGACACCAAACAGTTTGGTTGAGGTCAGTCTTGTGTCTCTTGAAACACCCAGGTCTCGATTCCCCCACCGGCCTCGACTTCTCAGATATAACCGCAAACTCCTTCACCGTGCACTGGATTGCTCCTCGTGCCACCATCACGGGCTACAGGATCCGCTACCAGCCGGAGCAGGGCGGGGCCCGGCCCAAGGAGGAACGTGTGCCTCCCTCAAGGAACTCCATCACCCTCACCAACCTGCTGCCAGGCACCGAGTACGTGGTCAGCATCATCGCCATCAATGGCAGGGAGGAGAGCCTGCCCTTGGTTGGCCAGCAAACAACAGGTGAGCCTTGAGGGAATGCTGGATTTGGAGTGTCCTCTAGCAAGGCAGTTGCTGTTAAACCACATCTCCCCTACTGGCTTCACTTGTGAGGAAATGCCTGTGCACTGAGGTAGGGCCTGATTTAGAGAAAGGTGGTAGGACCCATGCTACTTTCAGATGTTTCTAGGGCCAGCAGAACTATTTTCATTAAATCCAGTGCAATGCTATATGGTTTTTAACCAGATCCATTTCTTTGGAGAGGAGTGTGCACTGAGCCAGAGGAGAGACAGATGAGTAGCAGAGGTATAAGTGGAGTATGTAGCTGATGTACAATTGTGTTGAAACTGTCTTCTCAATTCTCTGTTTTTCTAGTGTCTGATGTTCCAAGGGACCTGGAAGTCACTCCTACCAGCCCGACCAGCCTCAGGATTTCCTGGGATGCTCCTGCAGTGACAGTCAGATACTACCGGATCACTTATGGTGAAACAGGTGAGGGCAGGCTGTGACAGCCAGTCACAGACCAGAAACTCTATTCTGACACCATTAGAAAGCAAGTAGCAAAGGCACCTTGGACTGTAGAGGACACATAGGCGCCTTTTTTAAAGAAGAGCAAATCCTATTTTGTCTACCCAAAGGAAAGAACATCTGGAGTATTCCAGTAATTTTAGAAGTGGTTCTGTGTACATATTTCATTCTTGGAATGGTCAAAACAACTTTGACCCAACAACAGGGTTCTGTCTTCAGCTTGATGTTGATATAGGACTGTCCTAGTTTTTGTAGTGACTTTAAATGCGTGCTTTACAGATCCATTACATTTCTTTTTTTTAACCTACTCTTCCTAGGTGGAAGCAGCCCCGTACAGGAGTTCACAGTGCCTGGCACCGTGTCTACTGCCACCATCACTGGCATCAAACCTGGTGTTGAATACACCATCACTGTGTATGCTGTAACTGGCCGTGGAGACAGCCCTGCCAGCAGCAAGCCAGTCACTGTCACCTACAGAACAGGTGAGACCTCATTAAATCAAACAAAAAAAAAACCCCACAGCTTTGTGTTGGCTTTTCCCCATAAATGTGCATCACTGATCCTCACTGATCCCTGGTTTCTTTTAGAAGCCATGGGCTATAGGGCCATGAGTTTCAGTGGAGCTGTGTATCTTGGTGGCCCAGCATGATAAGTGATGGGGCACAGAAGGGGATCGTGGATGTGGAGGAGGGGAAACCCTGTGGAGTCCAGATGGGGATAAAAGCAGTGCCTGACTGCTCATTGCAGAGTGGAAATCCTGTTGGGCTCTCCTATCACGGGGTCACTGCTATCTTAACTCTAGTGCATCACTGTCAGATTATGTGATCCTGAGGAGACCTAACTTTCTAACTCCAAGACTGTTGTCTCACTCCTGATTTGGATATAGCTTAATCCTACTCCTGCTGTAGCTGCAGATAAAGGCATTTAATAGCCTTTAAACAACAAAAATCCTCAACTAACATTGCTAAGAGATCAGTCACCCACACATCGTGGTTAAGGCTTTTTTGCTCTGGGCTAGCATGAGGCACAGATAAATAGCAACATGTGTTTTCTCTTCCAAGCAGTGCAGAATAAAATTCAGCCAGGACACAACAGTGGAGGGAGGGTTTCCTGTACCAACATACTCAGAAAAATTATTTTTATTGCCCAGAAATAGACACACCATCCCAGATGCAAGTCACTGATGTCCAGGACAACAGTATCAGCATCAGATGGCTCCCTTCAACATCCCCAGTCACAGGGTATCGAGTGACTGCTGTCCCCAAGAAGGGACACGTGCCCACAAAAATTAAAAATGTCCCTGCAGGTAAGAGTCATGTCATTCTTCACTGGATCTGTAAAGAATGCAGGATGTGACCACTAAAATCTTGCTGCTGCTTGTACCTTTTCTTGCCATCCTGATGACTTTCCATTGTGTCTCATGCAGGAGAAGCTAGGGCAGATTTTTGCCCCAAAAGTTTTGTATTTCTTTGACACCACTGTATTGCAAAAGTTTATTCTTGGCAGCCTCAGTGTGCCTGAAAAGCACCTGCATTTCAAAGAAATACTATTGGTTTTCTAGCATCCAGCAAAACTTGCTCTGAAATCCTTCTGGAGGTCACATAATGTGACCCTTGCTCATAGCATGGACTCAGTCACATACACCACAGGTTTGTAGTGTAGTACCTGTGGAACCTGCTGTGTCAGCTCTCAGGAGCACTGCATTTTGTGGGATCAGCAGAGCACTTGGGGATGCTTGTGATGCAGCTGAGTTGATGGTCAGTCTTTACCCTGGAAAATGATGAAAGCTGGTCTCCCTGTGCTTTGTTTTACCCACTGTGCCAACCTGCCCTTTCAGCTGTGGAGCCTTGGAGCAGGTACAAATTGCAGTTGTGCACTGCCAGAGAACCATGGTGCAATTTAAAGGCAAATGTAATTTGTCAATCCCACCTTGTTTTAATTACACTTATTCATGGTATGGCTTAGACAGGCCATTCAATCAAGGCTGTTTTGAGGCCAGCTCTCTGCAGCTTTTTGCTCTTCTTTCTGACTGATGGTGTTCTTTCCTGCCAGATCAAACTCAAGTCACTATTGAAGGTCTGCAGCCCACAGTGGAGTACACGGTCAGTGTCTTTGCTCAGAATCAGAACGGAGAGAGCCAGCCCTTGGTTGATACAGCTGTCACCAGTACGTATTTCACTTCATGGGAACAAACGTGTTTTCTCTTGATGTCTGAACCTACTATCATGTTCCCAGGGAAAGCAAAAACCAGGGTCCTGGTCTCCAGGAGAGAGTGAGGTGGTTTGCCCTGTGAGAAGTACCATGCACCTAAACTGCAGATGCTGGCACAAATGCAGTCCCTCTGCCTCAAACACTGCCAAAATGCAATTTCCTGCCTCCTCAAAATGCTACGCTTCTCATTTTCTTTCACTAAAGCCACAAAGTCTTTTGGGGTTTTGTTTGCCATCAGCCAATCAGTGGATAAAATGTGCCAAGATCTCCTTTGTGTGGAGCTAGATGGCAAAGGTGATTGCTGTTAAGGAACTGGACTGGGATTGGGAGCACTTGCCCTGTGTGAGGGAGTAAAGGAAACTACATGGATTATACCAAGAATTTGGGATGAAGCACTGCAAAAGAAAGAACAATTCCAGGTTTGAGGTGCCCTGTACAAAGCAGCAGTCTGCTCGGGACACAGGAGGGACCTTGTAATTCAGGGATATCTCTGAGGTAAAGTCCCTTTTGAGGGACACCTCTGGGGTAGGGATTTGTGTGATTGTTACTCTGCTCAAGTTTATGTTCAAAACCATGACTCAGCCCCAAACACTATAGACAACAGGAGCTTCTCCAGACCTTTGCAGAGATGGGTGAAGTCCACATTCAAACCAACAAATTCCTGGACAAAAATCACCTTTGCCAACTAGAAAATGTAGAAAATTGAGGACTAATACAAAATGGCAAATGAAAAATTGGAAACCTTACAGAAAAGCAGGATTTTGATCCAATATAAAAATGACATGCTACATCCTCCCATTTTGTGTAACCAGATGTGTGTATTTCTGTGATAGCCACTCAGACTTCTGAGGAGCAAGGCTCACTTCCCCTGCTGTCCTGCACTGAGCTCCCACCTTGCCAGGAAAATCCCATGAATTGGTTTAACTGGGAGGTGTGCATATCACCCAGCTGCACCTGTGGACATTCCCTGTGCACTCAATACAAAGCTGAAATGTTTCTAACTGATTTTGCAGTATCATGTGCTGAGTAATTTTGCTTTCTTGATGAGTGTGTTAATTGGATATTAATTTATGAAAGAAAATAGCGGGGTGGATTCTCCTTGGACTGGCACTTTGCACAGCAGCTCACAGTGATGAACAGCAGGTGCTGTGAACCCAAACTTACAGAGTCAGGTGGGTTCTCTGGCTGCTTTTAGCACTAGCAACCATTTATGTGGGAGAAATGGGTCTTAAAATTCCCATTGTTTTTTTTTCCTCTTGTCTACTTTTAAAGTAGCTTCATGCTACTAGAGTTGTGTGAAAAGGGTTTTGGTGCCAAGTGGACTCAAAAATAGGTAAGAATTGGTGTCCTGGCTGCTTTGAAGGTGGCAGTGCAGGTCTTTTTGGTTTCCACAAGGCAAAGATTGCCTTCCTGCTGCCTGGCACCAGCAAACTCAGCCTTAGGGATGTGAGCATGTGTGCAAGGTGCAGCACAGAGGAGAATCCAGTGGCCCCTTGCCACGCCAAACCAAAAACTGCTTTGCATGTAATCGAAATGCTTTTTATTTTCCTCACCCACAACCTGCTTTTTATCACTTAACCTCTTACCGTTAATTTGCCTAACAGACATTGACCGCCCTAAAGGACTAACATTCACTGAGGTGGATGTTGATTCCATCAAAATTGCTTGGGAAAGCCCGCAGGGGCAAGTCACCAGGTACAGGGTGACCTACTCAAGCCCTGAGGATGGAATCCATGAGCTATTGCCGGCCCCAGGGGGCGAAGAAGACACTGCTGAGCTGCATGGCCTCAGGCCAGGTTCTGAGTACACTATCAGTATCGTTGCCATATACGATGACATGGAGAGCCTGCCCCTCACTGGGACCCAGTCCACAGGTACAGCTCCCACCACCCCAGCAGGCCATGGCAGCAGCGGCTTCTGCCCCGAGGGGTAAAGTGTGCTTCCATGTGCAACTGCTGCTTCGTGCCGGGACAGCCCCAAGGGCAGCCCAGGGGATGGGATTGCTCCTGAGGGGTGGCTTAGCTGGGGCCATAGAGCTGCTTGCCAGCAGAGTCAGCCTGCACACACATCAGGGAAGGCAGGAAAGAGAGTGGGATTGAAGGAGCAGATCCTAGAGAAAGGAGGGAGGGGTGTCCTGTCCCTGGTCATAGAGCCTGGTCCATGGTGAGTGCTCTCACAGCGCTCTTGTCTTGCCTTTAGGTTATGGGAGAGCTGAAAGCACAGGTAGTGACCAACAACAGAGCTGAGGGCAGATTTCATCCCCTGGGGGCTTTGCTGTTGGATGGAGCCAAACGTCAGCAGGAAGGGCTGGGAGATTGCTGAACCCTCAGATCTCACACAGCCTGCAGATCCCTCACTGGCACTGCTCTAGGGACCACAGCCCAGTGCATGCCCCTACCCTGCACCCTCATCACCTCTATGAGAACAGGAGGGTCCCTTCTGTGCCAGGCTGATCCAGCTACAATTCCATGCATTGAAAATTCCTTGATGAAAAAGGAAAATTACTGCAAGGAATTAGCTTAACATTGCTTCCAGCAATATGGAATCCATTGCAAGTTTCCAGCATTACCAGATGTGGCTTTATTACAAAGACAGGTAGCACCTGTGTAATAAAGGTCTCCCATTCATTTGTGGCTGAAAAGCTGGCACTTTAATTCCAGGGGAATTAAATGGAATGAATTCAGTGGGTCCTAGTGTACAGATTTACTGTGCTAAACTGAAGCAAAGTGATGTAATGATGGAACATCTGGCTGACTGCCTGCCAGAAATGCCAATATAGTACTTTTTCAAACCCACCCTCTGTGGTTTGCCTTTTGTGGGCTGTTCAAAGGTGGATTTGAAGTAATTCTAGACTTTCCATCGACTCTCATGGGCTTTAGATTGAGCTCTGAGCAAAGCCAGAAGGAAGAATTATCCTGTATTTCCACTTTGTAAAACTGGAAGGCTTTGACAGCAATGTGCCATAGTGGGCACTGTGGTAAGGTATATCTTTGTTCTGTTTACAGCCCCAGGCTTACCAACAGTAAGGCAAGAAAATATTTCAATGGACACTCCTTTTTTTAGGCAAACATTTGTTTGTAAGGATATTGGATGTGTTAGCTTGTGAACAGGCTCTTGTGTCATGAGCCTCATGGCCACCACAGCTCTGCTTTTCCATTGTCTTGCTCGCTGTGTAAGTGGCTGTAAAATGCTTCCCCTCTCCATTTGCAGTATTTTTATATCTTCTCTGCAGTTCCTGAGCCTGCTTCCTACTTACTTTTGTAAATCATCCATTGTATTTTAGAAATGAACAGACAGGGACAAGTGGAGCAGGACTAAACCGTGAGCTGTGTGATGAAAAGCAGAGACTGGTAGAATAATTAAAATAGACTGGTCTACTAGAGATTGAAGCACCTTCCCAAGCCTTTACCTTATATCATAGCAAATGTCATTGCTCACTTAACTTCAGGCTTGAAGCATTGATATCTCCTTATTTCTGCTGAAAAGTGTTACTGTAGATTTGAGAATCTCCTCTTGAATGCCATGTCCCTTCCCACAGTGCTTTATGCCTGTGTTTGCACAAGGCACTCCACTTTCCTGGCCTAAACCTGTCTCATGTTCAGGAGAGAATATTGTCTTATCCAAGACTGTCTTTTCTTAAACTCACCACACGCTAATCTGGATTTTTGCAGCAATTCCACCTCCAACAAACCTGAAGTTTACTCAGGTAACTCCCACCAGTCTCACCATCAACTGGAATGCACCAAATGTTCGCCTCACTGGTTACAGAGTCAGAGTGAACCCCAAAGAAAAGACTGGTCCTATGAAAGAAATCAACCTTTCTCCAGACAGCACATCTGCAGTTGTGTCTGGCTTGATGGTAACTTTTTTCTTTGTATTGTGGGAAGGAGATGTTGGAAGCAATTTCAGATTCCTGGGTCAGGAACTTCAGTTGGAGTAGATCATTACAGCTCCTGAGGGTCTGGCTCTGAAGCTGATGGCAAGTCAGACTGCAGCTACTCAGTACAGAAGTTTTTTAAAAGCCAAGTAATTGGCCAGCTGAATCTGCATTCTACCCCCTTCCTCATCTAGTACAGAGTGGATGCCTAATCAAATGCAAATTATCAGGTTCACAATCAAAAGTAACCCAGCACAATGCTTTTACTCATCTTTCACAAAAGAGGTCAGATAAAGTGATGCAACGTGGAGATTTCAAGCTGTGATATGGGAGCTCTGGCAGTCTATTCCCTATTTTTAAGACATCTGCAAAATATAAGTTAAAAATGCAAGTCTTTTGTGAGTAGGCTTAAATTTGCTATATAGCCATCTTCTCCACTGGAAACATTTCAGGAGTTCCTGAACTGGAGAAGGCTGAAAATCACTGCTTTTATGGTTCCTGCAATCTTAAAAAGATACTGATCTGTTTTTAAGGAGTTTTATGAATCATTTTCAGAAATGAGCCTTTAAAAACATTCTAATCTAAGTGGACCCATGGTCTGATGCAGGCAAGGACAAAAACCCCCATGCTGTTACTTCCACAGTTCTCTTTTATTCATATTATTTTATTCCTTATCATAGCAAATGGCATCCATTAACTGGGAAAAATAGGAGGGAAATTAGAGTTTTTCTGAAGAATCAGCTTTGAAGCACAGTTTCTAAAATGAGGGGTGATAAATAAGCTTCTTCCAGGATTTCTTGTGCTCCTGAGTGTGCACATGTGCACTGCTTGTCAGGGTCCATGTCTGCTGTTTTATTACAGCTGGAAATAATTAGAATTATCCCATCAGTCCTTCCCTGATTTATTTTAAGGCTTCCTATTTCAGTAAGTGGTGACTGAGAAACGTGGCTCCACCAAACACTGACTGAGGGCAGGAGTATTTCCCCCTGTGCCTTCTCGTAACATGGTGTAACTCTGTCCATTCTAGGTAGCAACCAAGTATGAAGTGAGTGTGTATGCCCTGAAGGACTCCCTGACCAGCAGACCAGCCCAGGGGGTGGTCACCACCCTTGAAAGTAAGTGGTGGGCCCTCCCCAAATGACCACTTTAGTGCTGTGTGGGTGCAGAGGCTGGGAGCCTGCTCCAGGTCCAAAGTGGGGCTCTATCCAAAGCTCCATCCCGGGCTTCACCAACACTTGGCTGATGATTCCCAGTCCCCACTGTACTGACAGGACCCCTTTTCCTTGTGGTGCAGATGTGAGTCCCCCTCGCAGGCCCCGGGTGACAGATGTCACCGAGACAACCATCACCATTACCTGGAGAACCAAGACTGAGACCATCACTGGCTTCCTTGTGGAAGCCATTCCTGCGGGTGGCCAGAACCCCATTCAGAGGACCATCAGCCCTGAACTCAGGAGTTACACTATCACTGGTAAGTGAGGGCTTCTGCAGCTGCAGGCTCATAGCAGAAAGTACACTTTTGGGACTTGAATATCCTTGATGAGAAATACTGTAGGAACAAAAGGTGGGAAAGACATCTGAGGTATCAAGACTAGGCTCCAAGAAGAGGTTATTGAAAGACATTCTGATGGCCATCTTAGGTGGCTTCCTCTCCTTAGCTAACATCTGTGTTTCAACTTCATTTTAGGCTTGCAGCCTGGCACTGACTACAAGATCTACCTGTACACTCTGAATGAGAATGCACGCAGCTCCCCAGTGGTACTGGATGCCTCCACTGGTAATGATCTTGTCTGACCTTTCTGCTCTTCTGAGTAATCACATGTGGTAGTTAGGAGTTGTCTATATCTGATCACATTTAATATTCCCTGTGACTTAGAGCAATGGTTTTACTCCCAAGTTTGAGAAGGGTGTCAAGCATGTGTAGCTCGGGTGAAGCTGGTCTTTTCTGTATTTGACCTGTTTTCTTTTGTTTCCACCCAGCTATCGATGCTCCTTCTAACCTGCGCTTCCTTACAACCACAAGCAACTCCCTGCTGGCCACCTGGCAGCCTCCTCGAGCCAAAATCACTGGCTACATCATCAGATATGAGAAACCTGGCTCACCAGTCAAGGAGATCGTGCCTCGCCCCCGGCCCGGCACCACCGAGGCTACCATTACTGGTGACTGTTTTGTCTGGGAGCTCTTCACCTGAAACTCTTGAATTGAAAGAGAGAGGGAGGGGGAAAGCCTAATTATAAAATGTGTTGATGATTAGCTAGTAGACAGAGAAAGTTGTGTTCCTTTATTGTGGTTTCCAGTACTAGAGAGTGGTCCTAGAAGCACACCTGTCCTATAAACACATTCCAATGCACTGGTCAGAACAACCACCACATTTGAACAGATCAGTGTTTGCTTCCACTGTCACCACAATCATTGTCCTTTCAAGGAAAAAAGCCCATGATTCTGGCACCCCACCAGTCACACGTGCTGAAGATCCCTTAAGTTTGAGTCTGTGATCCCAGCTGACGTGATCAGATTGCAGACTTGCTCTGAGGAGCAGGAGGCTGAACTCTCTGCACTGTCCTGAAAACCTCAGATCTGGAATGCACATACCTGATACTGTAGCCATACCTCTCACTCGGCCTTAGATCTCACACATAATCATAAAAGAAAAGCAACTCATAAGTCTAAAATTGTTTTATGTCCTCCCTCCCTGCCTAGGTTTGGAACCTGGCACTGAATACATCATCTACATCATTGCTGTGAAGAACAGTCAAAAGAGTGAACCACTGGTTGGCAGAAAAAGGACAGGTAAAACAAAGCTCTGGATTGTTCTGTGCCAACAGGAGATGTCTTCCAGTTGGGGAGACATTGAAGGACACTTGTGGAGGACTGAAATAATAGTGTTTTTAAAAATATCCTGTTCACACCACTCAGCCACACCTTTTCTTTGAGTCAAATAGGCTTTGTAAGGAGATTTTCCTTTCTAAGGATGCAGGAGGTACACTTCTAAATTTATATTAATCACATTTATCTGTGTTTGAACACTAGGAACAAAACAGTGTGCTTGGTGCTGGATTCTTGCTTGGGTACCTAATTGATAATTAAATCAGGGTTAACATTACTGTCTAAACTTGATGGCATCAAATGCAGAATCCATTCAATTTGTTCCTGTTGCATTTCTCTTACTTTGCAACTTTCACAGTACAAGATTGAGATACCTATAGCAAGCAAAATACCAGCTGGGCATGCAAATACGATCAAGGAGCAAGTTTCTTCCTGCTCCCCAGTGATTCCTCTTAAAATGATCATCTGCAGCTATCTCTTGTAATCATTTCTTCTCAATTTGAGCAGTGGTGGTGGCATCTTTGGGTTGCAGTGTTTGGAAGTGTTGCTCAGCTGTATGAAAATTTTATGCTAACACACTTCTTATGCCTATGTGTGAAAGAGGGAGATAGAAATTACCTTTACAATCACAACAAGGTCATAAAAAGTGTGTTGTGTCTTGGGATAATTACTAATATTTGATGCTT
Source organism: Aphelocoma coerulescens (assembly GCF_041296385.1). Classification (NCBI taxonomy): domain Eukaryota; kingdom Metazoa; phylum Chordata; class Aves; order Passeriformes; family Corvidae; genus Aphelocoma; species Aphelocoma coerulescens. The sequence continues at coordinate 2,765,484 of NC_091021.1, forward strand.
GGAGTGGGGTAATACAGCTGTTTCATTTGCCATTGTTCCTTTGCCATGCTTTGCTTGATGGCTTCTAACCTTTCTTTGGCCAGATGAGCTCCCCACGCTGATTAGCAGACCACACCCCAACCAGCCCGACATCCTGGACGTGCCTTCCATTGATGAGGGGACCCCTTACCTCACGAACAATAGGTATGACAATGGCAACGGTATCCAACTTCCAGGCTCCTCAGGGCACCCTCAGACAGTAGGACACCAGGGGCAGCAAGTCTTCTTCGAGGAGCACGGCTACAGGCGGCCTGGACCCACCACAGCCACTCCCCTCAGGCCGGGATCCAGGCGGCCGCTGCCCAGCGTGGATGAAGCCATCGAGATCCCGGGGTACCAGGTGCCCATCATCGTGGAGCCCTCGTACCCGCACTCCCGCGGGCCGCGGCGCAACGACACCACAGGGCAAGAAGCCCTTTCTCAGACCACCATCTCCTGGAGGCCGCTGCTGGAGAGCTCTGAGTACATCATCTCCTGCCAGCCCGTCAGCCAGGACGAGGACACTCTGCAGGTAATGGGGCTGTCTCAGCAGAGGGACAGTGTAGCCTCACCTGGGGCAGCCCCCAGTCCCTCTGCTGTGCTAAGGAAGGTGGCAGGAATCAACCTAAAGAGTGTGTTTAACACATAGCTGAGACCAGGATGGATAACAGCCTCCCTCCTCTCCTTTATGGAAAAGACTTCTGGATGAAACTGCAAAACCAGAAGGCTTTGAAATGCTGTCAGCAGTGACACTTCACCAGGGCAGGGGACAGTAAGCCAAGTGGGAGTTTCAAAGATTGAGGTGCTGCTTGTCCAAGCTAAAATACTCCTCCTATGTTTCCTGTGGTTTCCCTGAAATGGCAGAACTAACCCTCATGATCCATAGTGCAGAGTGGCCAAGTTTAACTTGGTATTGTTTGAAGTTCTCAGAATATCTAAGGGGAGTGGTCTGGCTCCATCATGGTACAGAGCATAGGGGTCATCCTAAACACCTTGTCTTTCCTATGAGAGCAGTAACACCTAAAGGGTATTCCCTCCTCCCTTTCTGGTGACCTGGCATTGTCTCTTGTTGCAGTTCAGGGTTCCTGGCACTTCCTCCAGTGCCACACTCAAGGGTCTTACAAGAGGGGCCACCTACAACATCATAGTGGAAGCCCTGAAGGATCACCGGAGGCAGAAGGTGCTGGAGGAGGTGGTCACAGTTGGCAACACTGGTAAGGACCAATCTTAGGAGTCTGGCTGAATCTGTGCAGCCCCTGCCTCATTCCCTGTACTCCAGGTAACCTACCTGGTGCCCAAGCTTGACAATGGTTCAGAAAGGAAACTTCTCCTGACAAGGACAGTTCATAGCAGGACCCTGGGACAAGTGATTTGTGAGGTCCTCTGGTTTTGGATAACTGACACACACTGATGGTGGGATGAGAGCTATCCTGAGCTGCTGTGTAAGCACAGAGGATGTGCTTTGAGGCTCCAGGCACACCCCAAGGCCCCAAGAGAGATCTGGTACTTGCTGTGCTTAAAGGGAGTCAGAGTCACTGGTGTCTCATATCTGTCATAGACTGGACCATCAGCTCTTACCTTGATCATCACACACTGAACTCGTGGTTGTGAAGCCACCCACCTGCCAGCCAAGGCACACACCTAAGGTGTCAAATCACTCTGCCCAACAACAGGGTCTGCTCTCCTTCTCCCAGCCCCCTGCCATGAGATAGAACCTGCAGCACCCCAAAAAAGGGCACATCATGCAGCTACCAACCCCCTGCTGTTCTCTCAGCATCTTACAGCAAATTTTCTCCTAAAAACAGGCAGAGTCAGAGTGTTGCTCACCAGCAGCAAATGCAAAAACTCACACTTGCTTGAAACTTGGCAAATCAAAACGAAAATAGCCTTCATGTCAGTTTTTTTATCATTCAACTGCTTGGACACATGCAGATGGAAAATAAATCACAGGGAGCTGGGTTGCTGACAGAACCATCAAGTATATGCCCATGGGGTAGTTCCATTACTGCCAGGATATTGCAAGAAGAAGAAAGTGTGTATTCACTGAAAATCATTCTGTCTTTCAGCAGTTCCCATGCTGTGTGTGATGCCTGTTTCTTCTCTTTTTGTTCCAGTGTCTGAAGGACTAAACCAGCCAGCTGACGACACCTGCTTTGATACTTACACTGGCTCCTTCTATTCCATTGGCGAGGAATGGGAGCGCTTATCTGAAACTGGCTTTAAGCTCTGGTGCCAGTGTTTAGGCTTTGGCAGTGGCCATTTCAGATGTGACTCTTCTAGTGAGTAGCTTGCTGTTAACCATCCCCATCCCCACTCTCCCCCAGCACCAGTGCCATGTTTGACAGAACCAGCCTCATCCAAACATGATGCAAATGAAAGCAGGATCTGAAGTCGTTAAACCAAAGCAGTGTTTTGCATCATGAGAAGTGATGGAAAACTTTGGTTACCTCTGAGCTGTGCAGCTAATCTAGAATTGCCATCAGCAACAATCAATATTGTATTGATAAGTGATGTTTTTACCTTGCCAGACATGTCTGGGTAATATGGGGAAGTGTGGATTTCAGTGGGTTTTACAGCCAGTGCTAGTATTACAATAAATCTGGCTTGCATTGCAGGCAGCCTTTGCAAAGCAGCTTGCAAAACCAGTTTTCTAATTTTCTAACACTTCTGCCCAGGGCATTAAGTTTTATTCTTTGCAGAACTGTGGTTTACATGGAAGAATATCCTATTTGATGTCAGGGAATGGAACAAACGTCTGTGATTGAGCAGTTTAACACAACACATACCCAGCTAATTAAAATTAGGCTTGTAAATTGTGGGATAAGCTCAGCAAAGAGATTATTTCTGCAATTTCCATAGACTCAGAGGAGTCTATGCAAAGACACTTAATTTTACAGGAAAAGACACTTATTTTACAGGATTAATATTTATATTTCATTATTTGATACACATGGCTTACCCATTGTGTCTTGCAAGATTGTGGTGAAGTTTATACTGGGTATTTGTTCAAAAAAAGAGCATTTAAAATACTTTTCTCTCCTTTCCTGCCCCACATCTATTAAATTCCTTTTCATTTCTTTTCCTCTCCTATGAACCAAACCTCCTCTCCCCATTCTTTGTCACATCCTACTTTTTTCCCAACAGCCTCTACACATTTCCCAGTGCTGGAACAGCCTTCAGCAGTTACAAACTGCAGGAGCTGAACCCATTTCCTCCTTGGGACTTAGATGAGCTGAAAAGATTCTTTCTCCTGCCCTTCCTGAGACAATGCCAAGCTATTTTCCTCCTGCTGCATGTGGTATAACTACTGATTCTTGTTCCTCTGCCTTCTCCAGAGTGGTGCCACGACAATGGAGTTAACTACAAGATTGGGGAGAAGTGGGACAGGCAAGGGGAGAATGGCCAGATGATGAGCTGCACCTGCCTTGGGAATGGAAAAGGAGAATTCAAGTGTGAACCTCGTAAGTGTCTTTCTGCTGGTTAGTCTGGGCTCTCATTCAGGAAATCTCAGCATCTCAACTCTGTCCTGCCAGGGGGACAAGCAAAGTACCAGTGTATCAGTGTGTCTGATTCAGGCTGAACTGTGACAGCTTCGGTCTGTTCTCACAAGAGCTGAAGGCATAAATCTCACATTCCTGAGCTTGAAAAGAAGAAAACCTTTTGTTAGCTCAGGTCACAGCATACTGAGCACTTGTCTTCCTCTGGCCCTGGAGCTGCACACCAGGGACATGTCACTGCACTCAGATGGGTGGATTACCCCAGCTGAACTTTCCTGCAGGGCCTGTCACTCCAGCTCCTCTGGCCTTCACTCTGTGGCTTAAACTTCATTGTTGTTGTCAGGAAAATACCCTCCTGTTGTAGGTTTGAGCTGTGAACATGACTGATGTTCCCCTGCCAGTCAGGGAGCCTCTGGTCAGACAAGGGGAGCATGCTTGCCCAGGGGCTCCCCTTCTGATCACCAGGCTGCTTTGAGCATATTTAAAGCTAAGCCCAGGCCCTGCAGCTGAGCTCTGCCTGTTCCTCCACAGATGAGACCACATGCTATGACGATGGGAAGATGTACCACGTTGGGGAGCAGTGGCAGAAGGAGTACTTTGGGGCCATCTGCTCCTGCACTTGTTACGGAGGACAGCAGGTGAGCAGGAGGGATGTGTTATGTTGGACACAGGGAGGGGACAGGGGTGGCTGTGCTTGGCTGCACTTCAAAGACTGCTGGGTTTCAGGTCATGGAAAGGGCCAGAAAGGGCCCATATAAGAAGAAAAGTAAGGAGGAGAGCTGAAGTACTTGCATCGGTGCCTGTGTGGTGTAACACAGGAGCAGCCTTAGTGGTGGTGGTGGCTCTATAGCCACACATATGAATGTTCATGAATTAATGGCTTGAAGATGAAGGAGGGTAGATTTACATGGGATATTAGGAAGGAATTCTTCCCTGTGGGGGTGGTGAGGCCCTGCCACAGGCTGCCCAGAGAAGCTGTGGCTGCCCCATCCCTGGGAGTGTCCAAGGCCAGGTTGGATGGGGCTTGGAGCAACCTGGGACAGTGGAAGGTGTCCCTACCCGTGGCAGGGGAGTGGAATGGGATGGGCTTTAGGGTCCCTTCCAACCCAAACCAGTGTGGGATTCCGTGAGCCCTGGCAGCTCCTTGGCAGTGGCACCGACGTGCCCATTCTGTCCCCACAGGGCTGGCGCTGTGACAACTGCCGCAGGCCCAGCGTGGAGGTGGCCCCCGAAGGCTCTGCTGGCCACACCTACACACAGTTCACACAGAGGTACCACCAGGCCACCAACACCGTGAGTAGAACTTTCCTTGTCTGCCCTGTCCTGGTGTGATTCTGGCACAGGTGGTGGGGTCGCTGTAGGGCTCGAGGGCGAGAGCAGCATGTGGGTTCGTGCTCCCCCAGCAGTGCATGATGGCCCCCAGTGCACACACACACTGCTTGAGCTCACCCCACACACACAGTCCCACAGTGCCTCAGTCCCAGCAGGGCCTCATTGCATGCTCCGAGGCCACAGTGCATGGAGTGATTTCCAGCTGTGTGCTTTGTGCTGGGAAACAGCCCCATGAGCTGCCAACAGCTCCCAGCACAAACCACACCCAGGACAGAGCTCTAACTGATTTCCTTCCCTCCTGACAGAACGTCAACTGCCCCATTGAGTGTTTCATGCCCCTAGATGTACAGGCAGACACACAACATCCACGGGGAAAGTAACATCAAGCAAGACTTCTTGCGGCCATGGCAACAGACAAACCAAAGTATAAATCCCTATGTGCCACGATTACCATCCAAACTGGAGTGATGCTAGCAAAACTGCATCTAGTGAGAATGGCCCCTGCTCTGGAGCCATTTTCCCAGCTTAAGCTCAACTCACAGCTTCTCCAAGCGCCACTCTTGGAGTGTTTCAGACTTTTCTCATGATTGACAGCGATTGTCTTGGTTTTGCTCAAAGTGTTGAAATCCAGTCAATATTTTCAAATTTAAAGGGGGCAAAAAAAAAAGGGGAGGAGGGGGAGATGTGGTAAATCACAAATTTGGTGGGGGATCAAAATACTGAAGGGGAGGGAGGGTGTACAAATTCAAGATTCCTGTGCTATGCAAGAACATTTGAGTACAACATTACTGAGGTTTAGGGATAGGAAAGTCCACCAAACACTTCTGCTTTCACATAAGCGTGCAGCCAGCAATAAGATAGGAACAGCAAATCCAATCACTGTGATATTTAAAATATGCACAGTCCTAATTCTTTCTTGATGATCCTAGTATTTTTCTAGCTGTATCTTTATATCTCATACTGTTATTTATCAGTTTTGTTCCCCTGACCTTCAAGTGTTTTTATATGGGAATAAAATGTATGGAAGACACTTAGTATGCAGTTGACAAAGAGGAATTTGGTGTAATTATGATCAGTGATTATTTTTATACTGTAAGTGCCAAAGCTTTACTACTGTGGAAAAGAAAAAAAACCAACTCTTTTAATAAAAAGATTTACAAACCAGACATACAGTTTAAGTGATTCTCTTTGCTGCCGTGGAATTTAGGATGAAGATGATTATTCTGAGCTGCATTATTCTGAGCTGGATAATTCTGAGCGGGATGATTCAGAGCTGGAGTAACATTGCCTTGACACGAGATGGAACAAACATCCCCGAGAAGAGTGAAGTAAACCTCGAGAGAATATTGGTAGAGCAGTTTGTTAATTAAAGGCTTCCTGCTGCACCCCTGGCCCTATAGAGCACAGACAGGGGGTAGGTATGGCACGGGCAGGAGGCACAGGCTTGCTTTGGGGCAACAGGGGAAGGGAGGGAAAGGCAAACAGCCCCTGCTTTTGCTGATGAACTGAGCTAGGGATGGTTCCATACCTAGAATTAAATAAGCTTTCAGAATTAAATAAGCTTTCAGTGGCACAGGTGCCAGAATTAGCGAGACTACCCAAACCTGTGAAGTTGAATGTGTTCAAAGATTCAGAACCCAGCAGGAGCTGGCACCAACTGGGTCTAAGCCTGGGTGTTCTTGTCTCCTGTGCTTCTACCTCATGGTGGGGAGGGAGGTAAAAAAAATGCTCCTCACAGCCCTTTTGCAAACAAAGCCAGTCTTGATTAGAGTGAACCAAGCCAGCAGTGAGTCCCTTTGCTTGCGCTGCCATGACCTGTACAGCCTTCGCAAACGCAGAACAGGACAGGTCCTGTCAGGATTGCTCAGCCCCCTCCCCTGGCTACACATGCACTGTACTGCTCCAGTCCCTGGGATTCTCTGGATCCAATAAAGCATCACATGAAAACATGGTTTGGCTTCTTGACATGTGGCAGTTGCTGTCAGGGATTGCTATCTAGAGAGCACCCAAAACCTCTGCAAAGAGTGGGGTGGTTACAGCAGCAGTCAGTTCTACCCCCCCAGTGTTCAAAAGCCAAACAAGTCCCTGAAAAAACCTGAGAACTGGAACTAGCCTAGACAGAGACACTGAGTAATTTCCCATTAAACTAGATTGGTTTTCCCAAGTGAGGGCTACATATTTTGGACCAGAGAACAACTCTGCAACAATCCTTTCATGGTAAATAATTCACTTTGCTGATACACAGAAGAGGAGTCATAGCCCCCCTCCTCTCCTCTGTCACATCACTTGTACCAGCTCCCTTCCCCACAGGGAGCATTTCAAGATAAAATCACTTGAACAGCACATTTTCCCAAGGTCCCTGTAGAGAGGATTGTCCATGCCTTAAAGCACAGGGTGCTCACAGCAATGCCAAACCCTGCAGAATTTAAGCCCTTAGCAGTTCTCCAGAAGAGGAGGCACATCTCCACAGGATTTGTCTGCTCAGCTTTGGTAGGGCCCAGGACCAACCAGAGTCAGGGCTCTCTGCTCCAGGGTCAAGTCCCCTGGTGGCTGGAGAAACAAGTCCTCTGTTAGTGCTTGCCAAGGCCCAGAATGCTTCCTCCCTGCTCTCCGTTCACTTCCACGCTTTGGGAGCTCTTGTGCTGCCAGCACAGGGCCTGCCAGTGATGGTGCAAATCCCAGCCTGGCAGCAGCTGCTCCTCGGAACACATCAGCTGCAGGGACATTCCCTTTCCTCTGGGACACAGACACCAAGCAGAGCTCACAGTCCCCTTTTCATCCCTGCAAACATCCAAGGGAGAAGTCCTTCCTTCAGCCAGCAGAGCAGCAGCCTTCAGGAGGGGCTCTTCCCAGCACCCCAGCCCTTTCCTACAACCACTCTCACAGCTTCAGGAGAAGCTTCCTTCTGGAGGAAGGTGCCAGGCTAGTTGAAATTGTCACTGCAGCCCAGGGGACAAGCCATTCCCAGAGACATTCCTATGAAGTCACCCCACACCTGGAACCAGACCAGAGATTTTTTTCATCCTTTATCCACTCAAGTGAGGCAGGGTCATCAAGAACTCTTGTTTGGGACATTAAACAGTCCAAGTTACCCCCTCTGACAACTCCTGCCTGTCCTTTAACCTTACCACAGGCACAGCAGGAGGCAAAACCATCCCTCTACAGGTGCTGAGATGTGTACAAGTCATGCAGCACAAGCAAAACAGCAGACAGGCCCTAGGAAGGTATTACCCTAGGCTGACATTTCCTATCTCATGCAGATCTCACCTGGAAGATCAGTACCTATTAACTTCCTTCAGCAAATAAACAGTGCCCCAAGGACAGCAAACAAAGCATCAGGGGAATACACAGAACAGGAGCTGCCAGATTCTTACTGCCAGTCTCTGGTTTAGCCAGAGAAGATGCAGGTAAAGAATGGACAGAGAGATTCCCCAGAGAACCTCACAGCAGGGTTTGTGCCAGCTACAGCCACAACAGTGGGACAGGAAACACATGTAAGGAGCATTGTGGACTCTTCTCTGTGGAAGAGTCCCAACCCCCAACTTTTAAAGGAAAACTCCAAGCAATCACAACTCCTGGGGAGCAAGAGCACAGGAAAGTCAGAGGCCAGGGATGGGGTTAGCACAGCAAAGGGGCCAGGAAGAAATGGACCATTTTTTATTTTGGGTTGCTGTCTTAACCCGTCCCAAAACAGTAGAATGCTCTCTACCCTGTCCCGTGTAATCCAGTCACTTGGAAATAAGCCACTGGAGAGATCAGAAAAGAGGAGTCTGCTCCCTTTCAGGCTGGAGCAAGGGCAGATGAAATGACAGCATTAAAGGAAAACCAGTCTTGAATACCTCCTATCTCCTAGGAAGTGTCTGGATCAAACAGGCAATCAGGCAAAACAAAATTCATGGCTAGAGTCACAGCATGTCAGCAGCAGAGCCAGGAGCACACCCAGAATTTCCCCTCTCCCAGGTCCATCTCCCACCTGGGCAGCCCTGCTTGAGCCAAAGGCACATGTGGACACTCCCTGCTCTGCACCAGCTGAGAGCTGAGCCCACAGAAGTGTTCACTGAAAAACTCTGGGCTGCTCCTGGGCAAAACTGAACAGATTTTGTAAAATGGAACCAAAAAGAGAAAATCCCTTTGGAACAGGCACAGTGGTTGCCAGCAAAAATGTGTCTGGGCTCATCTTTCACTCCTCTCACTGTGCTCCAGAATTCCACTTTGCTTTTCCCAATCAAGAGTTCAAATCTGCTTAATGCTAACTGTGGACAGCAGAGAAGGGAAGTGGCTCCGGCCACTTCCCCCATTCCATGCTGTGGACTCTGCTCTGCTCCCAGTATGGGAACAGGCCTGTCAATGGGTCTTTCACCTTGAAGAAAGCAACATGGCATTGCCAAAGCACAGACTGTAGGACAGAGTGCCTCTTGCAAACCACCTGCTCCCCCTTCTCCCACAGGGAAGAGGATAATGGATTAGAAGCACCTGCTGACTCAGAAAAACCCCCACCACCCCAATTCAGATCTTTATCTTCTATGAGAAGCTGAGCAGAAGCCAGGCTTTCACACCATTGCACAGGCCATCTAATGCATTAGTAGAGTCTGGACCACAAAACCTACCTCAAGAAGAAACCTTTTTCCTGAGGACACAGAATTTGGGTGACAGGGACCACACAGACTGCACATAGCTAACAACTGTATGTTTATTTGCAAAAGACACTGATTTTCTACACTGGCAGCCAACTTGTGCCACATCCTTCTCCCTTAACATGGGGGAAGGCCTCTTCACAGTGACCAGCTCTTGCCAAGCACAGGCTGCAGGAGCCTCCCAGTTCCACCAGTGACATTCCAGTCCTGGCTGCTGGTGAGGCTGTGCCCAGAGAGGGCTCAGTGGTGGAAGAGCCGGAGGTTGGTGTGGATGAGGGTGATCCCCAGCTCGTTGCAGGCCTCGATCACGACGTCATCGGCAGCCGAGCCCGAAGGGGCAGCGATGAACTGCACTCCACTCTGCACACACAGGGAGGAGTGGAGGGATCAGAGGATGGAAAACCAAAATCCCCCTTGGAAGGAGTTGGCAGTCCCAGTCCTATATCCACATCCCACTGAATGAAGGCTTCCATCCCCAAAGCTGCTCCTCAAGGGGAGCAGGAAGTTCTCCCTGCTGCTCAGAAATAACCCCAAAATGGTTTCTCTGGAAGCGACAGGCCTTGGCTTGATATTCCTAAATCGTTTAATAAACTTTAATCCCCTATTCATCCCAAATCTACAAACTGAGCAATGACTGGATAATTACTGTCCATGTGAGACCAGTAACCATCAGCAACATCCTTCCCAGGATCTGCTATCCTAGTGCAGGGATTTTGCTCAGCAGTGCACACAAAATGAAAAGCTCAAGCTGCACAGACACTCCCCTGGAGCCACCCCAACCTCCTGGCCCTGCCATGACCTTACCCGCTTGGCTCTGTCAACGTTATCCCTAAAAGGGAAGAAGGCATCGGAGCTGAGGGACACAGCAGACAGCTTGGCAATCCACTGCTTCTTCTCTGCTTCCGTCAGCTGCTTGGGCACCTCTTCAAACAGGGCCTGCCACTTCACCAGGTCCTCATCCTGCAGGCACAAGAAGCCAGCTCAGCCCCAGAGCACACGGCTCCATCCCAGCCAGGGGATGAGTGATGGCATCCCTCTGACACTGGGCTTTCTCCTGCTGGGAACTTCATACCAGGGTGTTTAAAACACACCCCCACCATCAGCACTTCTTGCATCCTTTTAACTCCTTCCTTCTCCTCACCACAGGGCCTGAAGGATTCCTTCTCTCCCTCAATTCCAAGATGCTCTGCCGGCAGTGTGCTGCTCCATAAATGCCAGCAGGCATCTGGTAGATGACTTTACCCATGACCGACAGCAGCTCAGTTTATGATTCACCTTCTTGAACAGCAACTGCTCCAGTTCTTACCCCCTTAAACAAGCAACTGCTGATGAGGTGATTCACAAGGTCCCTAATCCAGCTCTTGGCTTTTGATACTTAAAAAGGACATACTATTTTGTTGTCTCACTATGGCCTGTAACAGGGAGGTCAGAAGGATTCTGAGAATCTGAAATGCCACACAAACAAACAGCTCTGTGTGAGAAGGTGCCACTGACAAGACAGGGAGAACTGGAACATCAGCTGGAGCTTTAACCCATCCTCACTGCTGGGAAGAACCAGGAGCCGAAGCCAAGCTGCTCACTGAGGCACAGGGCAGGTTCCAGCTCCCAGGGCTGTGGGTGCAGTGTTGGAGGGGCAAATAAGGACACTGTGCCACAGGGCCAGTAAATGACCCTGGGGGATCACCACCCAGGGCCCAGGATCCCCCAGCTCTTTGGGGTCACCCATTACAACACTCCCAGCAGGTCTAAGTCCTGCACCAAGACCTCGTTTGGCAGAGCTGTGCTGCAGGGGGAGCTGTGAGCAGCCCTCACCTCTCCGATGGTGTCGGTGACGTACTGATCGATGGCGTTGGAGATCTCGGCCCTCTTCACGCCTGCCTTGAACTTCATGGACAGCACGTGGGGGTGGTGCCGCAGCCACCAGTTGTTGGCCTTGTCCCCAGCCAGGCGCGTGCAGTGGATCCGGGACTGCTGCCCCGCGCCGATGCCGATGACCTGGAGCACAGGGGTACCAAGCACAATCTGAGATCACCACCACAGCTGCATTCCAGACAAACCCTTAAGAAAGGCCTCCCACAATTTAGCTGCTCCTCACCCATGCAGCTGAAGAGTGTAGGTAATTAGCAGGGAAAACCTGGGAAATGCCTGCATCCCTGATCCTGTAAATTGGTTACAGGGCCAGCTGTCTGCACTGCTAACTTCCACAGCTCTGCTGAGCTGACAGTCACACTCGAAACAGGTGTGTTCTTTCCCCCTTCTAAGTAACACAGCCCCAGCCATCAGAGTCAAACCCTTAACCTCAGGAGAGTGATACAGTTACGGCTTTTAAGGCAAAACAAAATCCTGCAGGTCACAGAAACAAATGTGACTGCCAAGAGCTGGCTGGCTTCCTGCCCCTTCTGGAAAAGGGCACTTCAGTCAGAGCATTAATGTCTGAGCCCAGGTCACCCAAACACCATCATCTCTCCGCTGAGTCAGGCACACACAGCTTAACCACACCAGCTGAGAGGTGCAGTTCGTCTGCAAGGCTGATAAGAAAGTAACCCCACTGCTCACTCAGGAATGCTGGTCAGTGGCACCATTACATCCCATGAATTGTCAAGGCCCTGGACCCACCACACATCTCCTGTGCTGCCATCTGCCAGAATCTGGGCTTTTTAAGATAGCTGCTGCTAACCCCGTTTAATAACACTTCTGGCTTGATCTCTAACAGATAAGCAAAATCCACACAGTGGTTTTATCTCGAGGAAGCTGCTAAGAAAATACAGCACTTGCTCAGCTCAGCCACCAGGGATGGCAGACCTGGGCTGGTAACTTTTGTCCATCCTGTGGGTCCCACTCCCACTTCAATCTGGAGATCTGACAGGAAACAAAGTCTCTCCCATCATTTCCTGCTCAGCCACAGCTGAGCTGTTCCCCAGACTGTTCTCCAGGGACACAGTGCTGAGGCTCGAGATGCTGGCCAGTGCCTCCGAGCTCCCAGCGCAGACTGGGACAGATGGTAAAGCCATAAGTCAGAGGCTGCCCTCAAAGGAATGAGTCATTTGTCTTCCCATTCATCAAGACACAGTGACTTCACCTCTTACCAGAACCATAAAACATTCTGCTGGATCCTGTTCCCCCAAGGAGCAAATGAAAGGCTTGGGCTGCCATCAGATATGATCTGCTCAGCCATAACTGAAGTCATCAGTGCGTAAGAAACCCACAGGGATACTGGTGGCAGCACAAACACGGAACAGATGCCAAGTTTCTTATGGTTTAGTGGCACCTTCCCCCCAACAAACACTGCTGATGTCCAGCCTCTGCTCCCAACACACCCACTTAGAACTTGCAGGGGACCCTGGACCCCGAAGGAGCTCAGCTGCACACTGGTGTGTTATCACTTCCACAGGGGTTTATCCTCCCTCCCTGCACAAAGGAGAGGGCTGGCTGTGTCCCACAGCACACCAGGAACTGCCACCCAGCCCTTCAGAGTGGGACTAGCAAGGCCAGGCTAAGGCAGGAATTTTTAGCTGGGGATGCAGATGTTGCAGAGTACCGGACTGGCTGCTGCTAGCACGGGCCAAAATACCATAAAACATTCCCAAGTTTCTGACATTTGGGATGTTCTGTGCCCCTTCCCAGCCAGAACAGTGCCTCATCTTCATTACACCCCTGTGAGCTGTGGCCTGGCACTCCTTGATGGAATAGGGTGTTCTGCTACCTGTCCGCACCCAAGAACCTTTCTGAAAGAGCCTTTTCCTTTCCTCTGTGAACCACTCAAAATATTTCACTTTTTTTGTGACCTACATTTTGTCAAGAGATTAATAACTAAATTGTGGCTTGTATTCAACAACTCCAAAATGGCAGGGACTTTGTACTTCAGTTGATCAAAGTGATGCAGCCTGTAACATCTTCACAAGCATCCCCAAATCTACAGAGATTCATCTGCAACACAGGTTCAAGCCATTGTTTTGCCTTTCTTAAAACCACAGGTTTTGATGGAATCCTGCTGGGGAAGATTTCCTCAATCCAGCCTGAAATTTCTGGTCTAGAGATAAAAAAATTAGTAGCTTGAGCTTCTGCTTAATGCAGCCTCTAGACCTGGACCTGACTCTCCCCTCACACTGGCCTGTACCTATTCCCTGCCTTTTTCACTTTATAGAATCCTTCTTCCTACACCTCATCTCTCCCTGCCCCACATGGTGCCCTTCCCCCATACAAAAACACAGCTGAAACCTCAAAATCCTCCACAAAGGAGCCATTCCCCCCTTTTCCTACACAAAAATTAATTATGTTTCTTTCAGAGTTTAATCTCCTGGGAATCCAAAAGTGCTTAAGCAGAACCTATTAAGTGTGAGCAGTGAAAGGAGACAGCAGCACAGGGTGAGTAGAAAAAAAATCTATCACTAAATAGAAAAAAGATTGGGTGAAAATTAAGAACTACTTGAATAAAACACTTTAGTTCATAGGAGAGTCAAACACACTCCATAGCTGGAATGCTGTGCAACAGCACAGAGTGGATGAGATGGATAATGCCCAAAGGATTCTTGCAAAACAATCCAGACCTGCTCTGGATTTTACCCTGGATAATGAATGAATACCTACTCAGATTTACCCTGGATAATGAATGAAAATAAAAACCCTAAAGACACTTGGAAATATAAAAATCTAATAAAGGACTTGACCATTGGGAAGACAAACAAAACAGTGAAGTCACTGGGAAAGCATAAGGTAAATTAACAGGTTTGTTTTATGCTACCGTACAGAGAATAAAGAAAGAATAATTTTAAATTGCTAATTTAAAACATGATGGTGTCATTAAAGCAAGTGTAAATCAGCGTGGTACAAGCTGAAAGTCAGCCAGAACAAGTGGAAGTGTTTATTGCAATTAGTGGCAGCTGGCTTCCTGCAAATTAAGTGACACTCAGGTCCAGAAATGCTTCCCACTCCACACTTTCCTAGGATGTAGTAACGCAGCTACCTCACTGGAGGGGCTGATCCACTCCTGAAGCCAGTGGAGCCAAGCTGTTAAACATTCCAGAGGTCTCATACACCAGAGTTTTCCTAGGCATCCCCATTTCCTAGGGATGCTGTGAGGCTGAAATAAGCCCTGGAAAACCAAAAGCAATGGGACTGAAAGCAAGGTGGACTTTGCCAGACTTGGCTCATGTAACCCAAACCAGGTCAGATCCTGGAAGAGCATTTGAAGTGTAACAATGTGGAAGCTGCTTTCCAGAACGTATTTGATTAAAATCTGCAAGCCACCCCTGCAGCCCAGCCAGCTGAACCCCTGCCTGGGTGCCCAGGCTGCTTCTCCCTGCTCCCTCCTGCCCTCTCCCTTCCATTGGTACATCCATTACCACACACACTCTGGAAACATCTGCAGCACCACGCTCAGCCCAGACTTGCAAAAGCACGGGGGAAATCTGCTGTGATGAGGGAAAAGGAGCAAAGGCAGAGACACCTTTGTTCTGGGGGTATGAGACCTAACGCTGCTGAGTGCAGAGAATCATTTAAAAGAAAAAAAAAAAACAACATAAAGCAGAATAAAAGACAAATGCTGGCTCTCCAAAGACATATTCTGAGGAACCACACAGCACACAGCCCCAGGAAGTCCTTTGAGACAGCCCTGCAGCATTTTCAGGCTGTACCAACAACCTGACAAAAACAGATCAGTGCCAATGCAAGGAGAGCACTGCAGCTCAATCTCAGTCTCCACCTGTAGGGTTCACTCTTTGCTCCATTTTGCTGATTTATGATTTACTACAGCTCAAAAACATTCTTTGTCTTTTTCTTCCATATTTTTTTTTAAATAATCCATGCCTACTGAAAAACTTCCATGGAGAACAAAGAACCAGCTAAACAGCACCATTACAAGAATGATCTGCTGAGCAAAAATACAACTTCTATTACATTTACACCAACTTCTAGATAGCTGATTTGGGCCAAATGCCTGCTGATGACTTGGAAAGAAAGGATTTTTTTTTAAATTCAAGAATGAAACTGAAAGAGGAGAAATTTAGGTTAGATACTAGAAAGAAATTCTTCCATGTGTGGGTGGGCGAGGCCCTGGCACAGGTTGCCCAGAGAAGCTGTGGCTGCCCCTGGATCCCTGGAAGTGTCCAAGGCCAGGTTGGAGCAACCTGGGCTAGTGGAAGGTGTCCCTGCCCATGGCAAGGGGTGGGATGAGATGGGCTTTAAGGTCCTTTCCAACCCAAACCACTCTGTGGCCGTATGATTCATAATCTCAATTACACATTTGATAATACCCCTATAAATTCCAACATCCATCATGAGTTTTTTTAAAAAAATATAATCAGGAAGAACAGAAGATTTTTATTGCCCTGGAGGTGTGAAAAAAAGAAAGCATATCCCATCTTTCTATGTAAAAAGTGAAAATAAAGAAGCATTTGGACAGTCAGAATCCAGCTGTGAAATCTACTGTAATTTCCTAAGGCTTTACACTGACTACAAGACTCCCTGAGAAAAATGATGTGAAAGAACAGAGTAGTTAGAAAGAAATTACTCAAGGCCATAGTGCAGAAGCATGTAAGAGCTTTTCCAACCCCACCAATGCAAGAGCCAGCCCTGCCATTACCATGAAAAAATGACAGCAAGGTTTTGAAGCAGCCTCTTGAGGAACAACTGTTCGGCACAGCGCTGTGCAGGGCAGCTCCTCCAGCCCTGTGCAGCAGCTCCCTGTGTGCTGGAGGCTTTTGCAGGCCTGCCAGAGCAGCCTGTGAGCAGTGGGGTGGGGAAAGCCCTGCTGCAGTTACCTGCCCATCCTTGGCGTAGCAGACCGAGTTGGACTGGGTGTATTTGACAGCAATGCTGGCCACAATCAGGTCTCGGACAGCAGCCTCGGGCAGCTGGAACAGAACACCACTGTCAACACCACTCTGACACCCATGAGCAGCCATGCTACACCCCAGCCCTCACAGTTACTGAATCAGACACAGGCAGAACAAGGTAGCTAAAAATACCCTGGTTTGTTCAATTACCAGCAAATTTTGTTTAGATTAAAACCCATAAATGATTGGTTTGGCAGCTGATCTCCCAACTCTCAGGGGTAAGACTCAATCTCACCAGGTTCTATCACTGGCCTTAAGCCTGAAAACTCCTCTGCATTTACTGTCATCAGATGTGCTCATAGGCAAACACCAGGACCACAGCAATTAGAATAGCTCCCAAAATCTGTATTATTTTTAAGTTCCATTCCTAATTTATGAAAACAGTTTTTATTACCTCAATGTCTGAACTTGCTTCTGAGCCCATGACTAATCATGTGCTCATTAACATCTGTTTTTTTAATGAGAACGAGATCAGAGACAAACAAATCACTGAACACTTTCTGGTGATGTGGGCTCCAATTGCTGAGCAATAGCAGCCAGGCCAGAGTTTAAACAACACAGTGCACACAAAAGGGTGATGTAAACAAAGAGTCAGGAGATGTGATGGATCCCTGGCACATGGCTGTCTCACCATAAAAAATTGCACACAGTAGCTTCTTGTTTACAAAGAGTATTTACAAGTATTGTGGTAGTCTGAAATAATGGGAAAGGTCCAGCTCCTCTTTGATTCCTCCAAGGAATCTAAACCAAGGAAAGCTATCTTGATTTACCCAAGTATATTAGGTCCGGAAAGTCCACTGCATTGTTTGGCAAGAGCCAGTTAAATCTCATTAAAAAATTTTAGGAGCTCTTAAAATTGCCCAGTGGTGACTTCCTTGATGAAGGCACAGCAGTTCATTCATTCCATGTGTGTTTAAGCACATTGATCTTCCAAACTCACGTTTTTATTCTTGGTGACAATGTTCTTGAACAGTGCCCGGTCGATGACCGCGTTGTTCCTCTTCTGCATCAGGTTCAGCCCATAGAGGGTTCGAACCTCCAGGTCATCGGGCTCGTAGTGGGGATCCATCTGAAAGCCAAAGACAGGCCAATAAAGCACTTTTAGACCAAAACCTACAGTCTTCCAGTTTTCACACAAAGGGGAAAAACACAGAATCTTCCAGCCTTCCAAAGGAAGGCAGAAATATTTGGAGCTGCTTCCCACATGCCTCAGGCTACAACTCCCACCCCCCTGTGGCATTCAAGGGAACAGCGAACGTGATTATTTCCAGAGCTGCACTCTTGGGGCACATCTCCATCCAAGCTGGAAGCACAATTAACTTACACCAGCACAGGGATCAGGTTAACTGCAACTGTGACGCTGCACTCAGGTCCACCTGTGCATGGCCTTATTCAGAATTTTGGTGGCCCCAGCTGAGGTTTCAGACAGGAAACAACCCAGACTAAGGTGACCAGCTCTAAACAGGAGCATGCACATGCTTTTATGTGGTTTTCCTAATCCACTGAAATGTTTTAGACCAACTTTCCTTAGCACTGCTCTGCATTCAGCCCTCAAGAGACAGGCTTCACCACTACGACCTCATCCTTGCAAAGTTAATTAATTCCAGAGGTAATCAGCTGCCAAGACTGTCTGCAATTTCATTCCTTCTTGCCTGAAGCTCCTGAGCCATCTTCTCCAGCTCCCCTGGCAGCTACACTACAATTGGAACTTCAGCTAAGCCTTGCATTTTCCTTCTGTGATGCTACCGTGAAGTTCTTTGCTCATTTGTCTTTTAGAGGCAGCAGAAATAGGACCTGACAGCAATCTGATCTATTAGTCCTGTTCACCAAAACTGGGTGATTTTGAAGTCCCAACAATCACTGCAGGAACTAGGAAGGAAACCTGACACTGAGTTGGCCACATAATATTAATATTCCTTCTTCACAAGCATGCTGGCTGCAGCATGTAAATGTGCATCATCTCAGGTCCAAAGTGTCTGTGAAGCTTCCAGCTTCATCCCTGACTGGAGCAGGGGTACAAACCTGGAGAACACAGTAAGCACCATTCTTCTTTTTGGAAAGGATTTTGAGAGCTTCTTCCTCATAGCCAGGAGCCACCACACCATCAGACACCTGCAACACACAGATTTCAGCTTCCACAGGAGAAAAATGAAAGGGGGGTTAAGCCTGAAAGCTCCACCTGCCATTCCCAGAGAGGCACACACACCTCTCCTGGGGTCTGTGTGCATCCTACAATAGCAAAAGCACTGTTACACTACAGGTTTCAGTCCTGGAAACAAAAGCCAGCAGAGCACTGTGAGCTCCTGGCAGGGGTTAGTAAAAAGCACCCCACATCACTTCAAGCAGAATGGAACTAATAACTAATATCGTCCTCCGGGGGAAAACAGCTTGACCATGACATTCCCACTTCTCAGCCTTAACAGTAAACGTGCCTTAAAAACCAATACATTCTTATTTCAACAGTGACACTCCTGAGGAGGTAAAACCACTGGCAAAAGAGCTGTTAAGAGCATGGAAACTGAGAGTTTATATTCATCAGTGCCATGAAGCGATACACAACTTTCACATTTGTGTCTTACAGTGTGGGTGAGATTTTTTCAGTTTTCAGCAGCACTGTAGCAAATGTTACCCTCACAAACCAGCTGAATGTGCTCTTTCATTTGTTTGACATCATAAAATCACAGAATGGTTTGGTTTGGAAAACACCACCTCATTCCATCCTGCTGTGGGCAGGGACATCTCCCACTAGACCAGGTTGCTCCAAACCCAAAAGATTCTGTGATTCTAAGTAAAAGCACAGCCTGGGAAGTGGCTGACCCTACCTGTAACTGGTAGGTAGCAACCTGTGTCCAAATTTCTGCCTGGGGCAAAGGGCTGGCCATCAACATTCCAGCCCTTTACTTCTCCCATGACATCTGCTCAACCAGAAACTTTTGACAGCCTAAGCAGGGTTTCTTTCCAGAGGTCTGCAATCATCTCGTGGAAAGCAGCACTGCCAGCTCTGCTATTTCACAGGCTCTAGCACACAGCCAGGTGTTAATAGGTAGGAAAAACAAATGCATCAAAAGATTGGTGTAAATTCTGCACTCCAGATCAGCGATTACACAAATTACAAAAACCAGTAAAAGTCTTCCAGGTAAAATAGGTTGATTTCCAGTGAAAAGGCTGCTACAAACCCATGGCTGCATCTAGAATGATTGTCCTTGATATCCTAGAATGATTTTCTGCTGTCACTAACCTCTCTGGAGATGATCTTGGCAGTAGCCACGTCGCAGATATCAGACAGGGCAATGAAGTCACCGAAAGAGGACATCCGATCAGCACCTGAAAAATCCTGACTTCACTCCTTTATCAAACTACAGCATCACACAAAGAAAACTCTTCACTCCTACAGTCCAGTCATTTGCTATGAGAGGTAAGAATTTAATCCCACAGCAAAAAGAACCAAAAAAAAAAGAGGCCATAAAAGCAAGAAGGATGAAAAATCCTACCTCAAACACATGGACCTTTAAATACTCACATAGTTGAGATATTCTTCCTTCTTCACTGCCTCTGTCAAAGCTCTAACTCTCTAATGACTACCTCCAGCACTGCAAGCAGCTCAGCTGTACCCTTGGTGGCAAGAGGACAAGGAGAGGCAAGGATCACACAGAAAGATTTTAGATGGGAGACAGTTGGAAAAAGAGGAAAGCTTTTAGACGGCTATGCTCCCACCTGGCTTTTCCTGCAAGAAAGCAGACCCAGAAATGTAGCAACTTTTTTCTTCTTTTTTTTTTTTTAAATAAGTATTTTCTGTATTTAATGGCATAGCTAAGGTGAACTCAATTCCCATCACAAATGCTCCACTACTCAGCAAGGTCAATTCTTCTGTCCCTGCCATTCTAAGGGTTTATTTTTCTAGCAATCGTGCAGTTGTTTTGTGATTGCAACACTCTAAGGTGGTCTGTGAAGAATGAATCCAAGGCAATGTGCTCCTTAGCAAGTTTACCTTGTTTTCTATAATCTGTGCAGCTTTTCTAGGAATGCCATGGAAAACGAGAGATGTAGCAAAGTATCTCAGCTAAGCAGAGGAAGCTGCTTTTGTCTACTTTTTTTAGCTTCTTTTGTGAGCTCTGCCATACAAAAGCATTAAAAAAACCCCCATCAAATACCAGACAGAAACATCTCTACTCAAGTTAAATATTCCTGAGCATGCCAATGCCGAGTGTGCTACCAGCACCACTGCTCACCCAGATCCTTTAGTCAAAGCCCCACATCCATGTGTGTGTGTGTGTAAGCACACATTTAAACTTACAAATGTATCATCTTACAGGTCTTCTATATTCACCAAGGAACAGAATCCAAAGTGGTTTTAGCTCTTTGAAACAGTCAGTATACAAGGGCTGCTCTCTTGGAGAGCAGCTTTTGATAGGCAATCAGGCAGATCCTCATGGAGAAAACCCCTCTGGAGGAGGAGTGTGGTGCAAAGGGAAGAGCTGAGGATGCTGCTCAGGTGCTGAGCCCCGAGCTCAGCTCTTTGGACAGGCTGGTTTGCCGCGGTTATTTGGAGCCCTCACCTCTGCTCCGGGCGTAGGCAGAGGCCAAGGGCGTCAGGGTCTTGTGGAAGTCGTGCACCATGCACACTTGGGCCTCCTCCTCGCTGAGTGGAACTCCAACAGCAGCACCTAGTGGGAAACACGAGCCAGGGCACTCAGACTGCTGCTGCCTGCCCCAGGACCTGCCCACACAGCCGGGGAGGGGCACATCCCACCCTACCTGCGGGACTGACGTGCTTGAAGGAGGCTGCGGCTGGAATGCCCAGTGCCTGCTTGAGCTCCTTCACCAGCTGCCAGGCATTGAGGGCATCGCAGAGGTTGATGAACCCGGGAGAGCCATTCACCACTGCAAACACAGCATGTGAACACATTATAGCAGGCAAACCCCTCTCCCCAGAACCTGGAGAGCCAGCACAAAGGATTTCTCCCAGCAAGCACTCACATCACTATAAACTGTTCTTGTTCAATGACCCTGGCTCCTCAGCAACTGGTGGAGTGCCCAGAAATGCACACCAAGAGTAAAGGCCATTTAAAAGTCTGCTCTCAAAACGCTTTGCTCTGGCCCTGAAAGAAGAACTGCTCGCACTGACATGGCAGCACTGTGAGCATTTCAGGAGACTGGAGGAGAAAAGACCATTTTAACAATAATCCAGGAGGAGTGAACATAGCATTGTTCTGCTGCCATACTGGGAGGCAGAGCTGCAAGCAAATCAACCTCCAGTGCAGGAATGGAAAAGCTTCCTAAGAGGTCCCGGAGTTGAAATGGGGAAAACGCTGCAACACAAAGCTCCACTGCTTATTCAGCAGGACAATGCCTGCACACATTGAAAGCAGTCTCGAGAACAAGAGTAGCCAGACTTTCCCTCCAAAACAGGGGTTTCCCCCACTACTGTGGCAAGTCGCACACCCTGTAAAATGGCAGAGAGACACACCAGACGTGTCTCAAATTTGCAGGTGGGACTAGTATCCTTTCCTGCTGCCACCATCAGCAGAAGCAGCATTCTACAAAACCAAGGTAACAACCCCCTGCTCAAAACCATCAAAGAAAGAAAGACAAAAAAAAGAACAAAACCAATTCAAACCTAGAGAAAAACAGCTTGATTTCTAGGCAGAGTAAACAGTGACACACAAAAAAATGGGGAAGATACTAAACAAGGAAAAATGGCAAGTAGAAAAACATCTTAAAAGGATGACAAGGTTTTCCTTTGCAAAATCTGGATCTAATGTCAAGCAGAAAGTACACTACACAAATCTGTTCAAAGTATCTTAGACACACAATCCTACAGTGACAGAGAACACAGAGCTGCAATTGGTCTTGTAGGGCTCAGCAGAGCAGCTTTCCTGTCTCATACAGCTCAACTTTTTAATTGCTGAGTTAGTGCCATTCAGTAATAAAGCAGCTGTGAAGGCACTGCTGGCCATCCCTTGGACTAAGGTACACGACAGTCTTTCAGTTTCAAAGACATGTCCAACCATCTCCATTCCCAGCTATCCCAGAGCTCCCTCTTGGCCAGCACAGCCGAGGCCTCACCTGTCAGGGGCAGTTTGGGTCTGGTGGTGTAGAGCTGCGCAGGACTCTGGTGAGGATTCATGCCGTACCTCAGGGGCAGCTGGGACACTCCCTTGCTGTACTCCTTCCTGAAGTAGTCAGAGATGGCTGCATCGTACTGAGCAGTGTGGGTGAAGGCCTGGGGAAACAGTGGGGAACACTTGTCAACTTAGAAACATCAACTTACAGAGGATTTGGTGTTTAAAGAGGTAAAGAACCAAAGGCACATGAGCCTGGCCCAGCCCTTCAGGGCAGGAAAATGTGACCAACCTTCAGTGCCAGCAGCCGCCGGGTTTCCATGGCAGTGTCTTTGTCCCTCGATGCTGCCATCTCTTTAGCTACGGCAGTGTAGTCTGCAGGGTCACACACGACTGTCACACGGGCGTGGTTCTTGGCAGCTGCCCGCAGCAAGGCCACTCCCCCTGCAAGAGAAGGGCACAGGCGTGAAGCACTTCCCTCCTGGACACAGCACAATCAGGAGGCGTGGCTGAGGCCAAGAAGAGATGTGCACCATCAATCCTTTGTGCCAGATGAATGTGTCCCCTCTCTCCAGCACAGAGAGGAGTGAGAATGCTCTTCAAAATGCCCAAGGCTGGTGAGTTTGACTCAATCTGCTGCTGAAGGTGCACACTGACTGGCCTTGGCAGAGCCAGGCAGAGCTGCAGGGGCGAGGAAACAGGATGTGGCTTGTGATGAGCAGGTGGGGGCAAGAATGTCTTCG
This sequence comes from Aphelocoma coerulescens, assembly GCF_041296385.1. NCBI lineage: Eukaryota > Metazoa > Chordata > Aves > Passeriformes > Corvidae > Aphelocoma > Aphelocoma coerulescens. The sequence continues at coordinate 2,788,603 of NC_091021.1, forward strand.
AACAGCACAGCCACATCCCAAAGAGGATGGCTGTCCCCACACATGGCTTAACCACCATCCTCTGCACGCTGGGCCAGGCAGGGGTCTGAAGAAAGATTTGCTTTCACGCTGCTAAACAACAGAGGTTCCCAAATGTCTCTGCAAATAATAATGAGTCTTGCCCAGGTCCTCTGTGTGAGATAAAATGCCACACTTCTTCCTTCAGTCTGACTGCACTGCTATTGCAACTCCTTAAATCATACAAGATACTAGGCTGTTGCAAAGGAAAAGTAGAGGCTGGCACTGCTTCATGCAGAGCAAGCATTACTCCATAAAACATTTAATAGAGAGCTCTGCTGGGCATCATTTGGACTAAACTACTGCAAGAAAATCCAATCCCAACCCAACCGCATGGCACAAAACTGCACCTGTACTGTTCACAGGCTGCCAAGCGGAGATGCTGCAGTGAAGGAACAGCAAGCCTTTGGGGTTAATAACTAGCAGCAAGAGAAAACATGCTAATGCACGTGTCCATGCTTCCCAACTCAGGTCCTGAGGACACTCCCACATATTCAGACCAACCCTTTTCCTTGCAATGGCTTCCCGCAGTGAAGCTCTCAGCCATCCTCAGAGCACTTTCAGTGGTTCAGCTTTGCTCTGCAAAGCTCATGGTTTTTTAAATTTCTATTACTCTGTCAGGCTGCAAAAGGGGTGTAGTCTGCTCTCCATGTTTCAGTAGGAAGCATGGTCCACTAGGCCTTTCCAAGCCCAGCCCTCAGGCTCCTTCTTTTGGGCAGTGCATGACTTCCCCCCATGCAGCATGCCTTGCCAGCCTGTTATTGCCATTTTAATTGCTTAAAAGCAACAAGGCTTACCCAACTATGCCTTCAGTCTGCTCCTTGCTGCTCCTGAGCTCACTTCCTTTATAGGTGTGCAAGGCCACCAAACAAAAAGAGAAGAACTGAGACCACTCAGAGTTCAGAAGCATACAGTCTGTCTGGAAAGCAGATTCGCTCTCCCTGTAACTTACCAATATCAATCTTTTCCACTGCGTCCTGTACAGTCACACCAGGAGAAGATACAGTCTTCACAAAGGGGTACAGGTTGCACACTACAACTCTGAGAATTGAAGGGGAAAACTGGGTTATTCAGGAAGAAATAAAAGGGCCAAACTGGGCTTGGCAAGCCCAAGATATCACCAGTGATTTTATGGTCATCTCTCAGATCAGGGACCAGAATAAAATCCTGTGGCCAAGAATGGTGCTCAGCCCAAGGGCAGGTGATGGTACAGTGCATTAGGACATGTAACTGAACTCTGTGTATCAAACAATGTCAGTACCACAGTTTACAGCCATCAGATTAAAGGAAGAGCTTCTTTAAATACATGTGCCTGAATATAACTGTTTAGTCATTTTAGTCCACACTTGAGCCGTTTCAAAGGCCTTCAAAGTGGGCTCTCAGCAATACTGCAAATGGGCATCCACCAATTCTTGTAAGAGAGTAAGCACCCAGGGAAGGTCCACAGCAAACAAAGTGCAATCAATCTAATTTTCCACAACTTTTCCAAGAGCAGAAAATGACCTACATGTCACCTTCTGGACTTTTAAAATACCAACAACATATGGCGCCTGAGTGTGCAGCCCAAATGCCATAAAGCTTCTGTAGCACATGAAAGCAGGGGAGAAAATCGACTTTTCCCGCTCAAGCTAAGAGTGGACCTTACTGGAATTAGTTTTTCCATCTGATCTAGAAGTAGGTCTGTATTGCAGCAAGCATGATGTAATAACTTGCCTGTCCCATCCTACCAGAGCCACAGGAACTGCAGTGAAAGGCGGGATTTGTTCTGACCTTCACAAACAGGGTTTTTAATCCAAGAGAATTCATTTACTTTCTTGATCTGAGTACATGAAGGTATCAAAGTCCAAGGCGTGCTCAGTATGGCACAGAACTGCTGTGATGAGTACCCTTGCACCCAACTTATAACATTCCTTTGTTCCCACTCCATGTGAACTCCAGCAGAAGGGATGATAAGCTTCCAGTATGGCTTTCAAAACCCCCCATGTCTCTAAATTTCCTACAATGTATTTTATTTTCTTTTCTGTTTCTCATGCCCCCTTCCCCCCAATCCATTCATGCTCCTGACCTGTTGCAAACCATCAGGAATCTGTGGACTTTAACACTGCTAATGCTTTTATCTGTGCAAACCAAGACAATCAATATCAGGCTTTCCTTCATTGACTTGGATATGCAAATTTTATGCAACTATGCAAAGACAGTCCTGCTGAGGATCAACTACTTCTGCTTTTTGCAAGAGAACCTGAATCCAAATTATCAGTCTGCATGCAAGTGCACAATAAGTCACTGATGTAAGGGCACGTTATTCCCCCTGCAATTCAGCAGAGCCTGCTTTAATATGCAGCATGCTCTGAAGAGCCACCACTGCTGAGCCATCTAAGAGGATTCCTGTGGTTTTAAATTTCAGGTTTTCAAATTCAGCCCAGAAATCCATCCATCGGTTTTTAAAAGTAATTTTAAAACTCCAGATGCATTCTGGCCCACAATCATACTGTACCTCCCACCCTGGCTACACCTACAATTTGCTATGTCCAGCTCAGCCATTTGTTTCTGAACCAGGAGCTACTCCCTGTCATGTAACTGGTTATTCACAAGCAGTAGTTGGATGTTAACACCAGTTAGTCACATACAGCCCCAAACTACCCTGTGTGACTGCACCAAGTAAACACATGCCAACAAAAACTGAAAAAAAAGAAATAAATCTTTGGTACATTAGTGCACAAACTGGGTTACTTCAGTTTCTGGGTGCAGCTCACTTGCTCCCAAGACAGCTCACAAAGTTTTAAGTTTTCTGTCTCTTATCTGTGTGTTTTCTGTCTGAACAAACGCCGTGTTCCTGACCCACTTTCCGTGTCTGTTCTTTATTTATGTGTTGAAATTCAGTAAACATTATGCAAATATCAAAGGGTATATTTACTAAACAAGCATTTCAAAATCGGGAATTGCCATCTGATCAGACACGTGGAACCAACCTGAGGGAAGATGAGCCAGCTCCCAAAGTACTGAACTCAACTCTGCAACACGTGTAACATGGCCCTACACTGACTGTGTGTAACGTGTCAGAATTCCCAGGGAACCAGGAGAAATTCTGACCTCCAAGTCCCCTGTGGAAACCACAACATAACCTTCCCAGTTTAGTTTTCTCTTGCTCCAAATGGTGAAGAGGTGCCTGTAGAAAATTATACTTTTAAATACATAGTATGTCCTGCCAGGGCAAAGAAAGGAGACTGCAGATCTGCTGGTGTGTAGATGTTACAATCTCTACTGCTCCCCTTCCTTGGTGCTGACTGGGCTCTAATTCTGGTTTTTGATCACTGATGGATTACATCACATCCCCCAACATTTACCTTACAAGGCTGAAATCCTGTTTCTTCATATCAGCATTATCCTCTGGAATATTGCGAGCCAAGATGCCTAGTTACAAAAAACATCTTCATTAAAAAAGAACTAAATCACTAACAGGTTTTTAATTCAACATCTCCCTTCACATTGTGCTTTCTTCCTCAGAGACTTTCTATAGTAACATTTTCATTCTAGTTCAGACAGCACCCTCAGCCCCTGCTTCTATTCCACTTCAGGGAGTCTTTGGCTGTTCAAATTCCACACTAACAGGTGTTCTTCCCTGAAGGCCAAATCCTAGAGCATTCCAGGTACTGACCAGCAACCTCAACAATGTACTTTCTAAGCACTCAGTTGCTACCCTTAAAACACTGAAACCATCATTAAGGACTTCATGGGAGAGAAAAAGGGCACCTGCCCTTTGAGACAAGGGAAGCAAGAGAGAATGAGCAGTGCAGGTGGCTGGTGGGGTCTGGGAACTCAGAGAAACACGAGGGTGACAGGGTGGCACAGTGTAAGGAACAGCACAGTCCTGTGTTTAGGGTCATGGGAGATTGTCTCCAGCCCTCACATAGATGGGCAACAGGTTCCACGTGAGGTAACTCAAGCACAACAACGGGAGATGAGAGAGCAGGTGGATTAATGTGCTGACAGACCACTGATCAGAGACCCTCCCTGCTGAAGAGGAGTCAGAGAACATCAGAGCATGCAGAAATCACCCCCAAAGCCTACGCTGTTGTGTTCCTTATGCTGCTCACCAGACCCACCCACAGGTTAAACCCCGTGGAGCTCCCCGCCCCAGCACGTCTGCAGCTGACTCTGCAAAGGCATTCACAGAGAAGCTCTGTTACTTATAGCCCCGGGGAGAGAGCTCTGCTAACTGCAGAGATGCCAGCATAGCAACAAGGAGGTAATTCAGCCACCCTGCACTTCTCCACCCCTTGGCTTTTCACCTCTCCTTCTGTTCCTGGAGCAAATCTGTTCTCATTACTCGGTTCTTCCACACAACCCTTAAAAAAGACATCTGTCAACTCCTCCTTCCCACCCTCCCTGCCCTCTTTTAGACTGAAAAATGTATTAGCAGACACATACCAGCATGGACTGCAGGATGAAGGGTTTTCACACGTCCACCCAGCATCTCAGGGAAGCCTGTCAGGTCCGAAACATCTCTGCCCAAGAAGAAAACAGCAGGGTAACAGATGTGCCACACTGACTTTATCTAGAGGTTGAATGACCCAAGCCAAAAAAAGTGTATAAATTTCACTACAAAATCCACCTACGCCAAAGGGACAACAACTGCTTTTCCCATGAATGGAAATGGAGTTCATGGGTCACACCCAGCTAAGAAGTGCAGTTATTTTTTGAACACACTGGAATAACCAAGATAAACAAACCCCAAGTCAGAATGGTTTGCAGAGAGAATGGAAGGCCGTGTGGAGGTGCTCTTCCTCCCAGCTTAGTTTCACCACTCCTTGTGACTGTTTAGGGTGGCAGATAACAATAATGAGGGAAGGTGAAATGTGAGCATCCTTTGCTTCAGGCTTCATTGACAGCACAGCCAAGGAAAGAAGTTGGAGAGACACAACCAAGTGCTGGGTAACAGTGAGCTCTGGGGGTGATGTAGATTTGTGCTGGTGCGTCCCAGGAGCCACCCACTGTGTTCACAGGGAACAAAAATGGAGTCAGTCACCTGTCCTGCCAAATAATTGTCATTTTTTTCATCACTGCACTGAAACCCATTTTTATTTGGCCAGAGCTGTTTTTTAAATCACAGCATGGAAGAAACCAGAACAAATTTCCCCAGAACCATGGGCTAAAACAGCCAGTGACTGTACCTGACCTTTTTCTAACAGTGGATGAACAACACTTAAAGGCTCCATCTGCATTAAGTGATTGTGCTGGAAAAATTATTTGTGACCAATGAACTCCAGTGAGCTTTAACATGTTCCTGACACATCAGTGCTGTCCCAGGACTAGGCAAAGATCAGCCTTCACCTGGCTGTGAGGAGCTGCACTCAGGGCAGATTATGAACAGCAAGGTAACAGATTTCCCAAGGAAACAAAGCTGGCTCAAGGCAGACAAGGCATCCCAACAAAAAGCTCCAACACCTCTCTGCACAGTAACACTCCTCAGCTTCAGCCAACAGACCCCCGAGTAAGAAGGTTCTGAAGTTTGCTTTGGGGTAGGTTTTTTTTTGTTTGTTTGTTTGTTTTGGGTTTTTTTGGGGGTTTTTTTGGTTTTTTTTTGTTTTGTTTTTGGTTTTTTTTGTGTTTTTTTTTTTTTTTTCCTTTGGAAGGGAAGACTTGCTTTCATGTCAGTTTTCAGCCACTTTTGTTCACAGAGAAAACAATTTAAGTAACCTCAGGGCCCAAAAGAGCATTTTTGGTGGTGATGTACGGGGGAGTGTGTGTACCTGACAGGCAAGCCAGCATCCCTGAGCGACTTGGCTGTTCCTCCGGAGGCAATTAAACCCAGGCCAAGTGCATTCAGGCTCTTCGCAAATTCCACCAGGTTGGTCTTGTCAGAGACGCTGAGTAAAGCTGGCACACGGGAAGAGCACGAGTGTTTGGGTTTAAACAGTGGAACAGAGAAAACGACAGGATTAAGCGAGTGAAGCTTTTATAAGTTCCGTAGTTTAGCAGCGTATGCGGCCCCGGGTGCCTGAGGAGCGGAAGGGGAGCACCAGAGCCTCGCGCTTCTCCTCAGGCGAGGCCGCGGCCTCAGGGCGCCCAGCGCGGAGCTGCATCGCCTCAGCGCGCTCCCGCTCCCCGAGCCCCGCAGCGGCCCGCACCGGGAACACGGGACACCCGGCCCGGGGGACACAGACAGCGCCTGCCCGCCCCCGGCACACCGCGGAACCGCCGCTGAGGCACCTTCCGGGGCCCTGCCGAGGCGAACCGGCGGCCATTGCGGGGCCGGCGGCGGGGCAGCCCCCCCACCCCTCACGGCCACCCTCTCCGCGGCCATCGGCGGCCAGCGCCCGCCCCGCGTTACCGAGCTGCTGCCGCGCGGCCATGGCGCCGTCGGTGGGTACAGGAGGGCGCGGAAGCACGGAAGGGACGATCGGCGGCGGCCCGGCGGGATTTGGGCGCACGGGGGCGGGAGCCGGAGGGGGCGGCCCGGGCGGGGCGGGGAATGGAGGGGGGCGGCGGTGCCCGGTTTGGGTGGCGGGCACGTGTATTTTGGGACACACGCGTGTCCTCGGGGTGCGATAGCGGGGTGCGATAGCGGGGTGCGGTGCCCTGGAGGGTGAGGATGGCCCATGGTGTTGTGTGCGCCACGGGTGTGCGAGCGGGTGTTCCTGCTGCACATGTGCTCAGTGCATAAGTGTGCACGACACGGGTGCACCAAACATACACACACACACACACACACACACACACACACACATATATATATATATATATACACGTGCACTGACATGGGTGCACCACCCACACGCAGAGGTACGTGTATGTGCACGGACACGCGTGTGCAGACATACAGAGTTTTCCCTGGTGGGAAACCCAGTTTAGTACACAGGTGAAAAACGAGGTGTAGTGAGGCAATACCTCATCGTAGTGGAAGGTGGTGCAGTAAGGACCATTAATTTTTTCCAGGAGTATGGACAGGAGCTTCATCTGTGGAAAATCCTCTTGCAGAGCTTCCACACGGGCAGAGGCAAAACACTCATTTACCAAGTCTGAGGTAAAAAATCATTTGCAAATAGTAAAATTATACTTTTCTTTATTTATTTATTTTTCTCTCCATAAGGAGAGCTATCACGGGGAGCTTTTTTCCACTGTGGGCCTCCAAATTTCCTGATAATCCTTGCAAAAGAGCTTTGCTTGTTTTCCTTCTAGCCTGTGGTTCACAGGTAACACTGACTGAACATGTTGGCTTTAACAGGTTAAAATCTGTGCAGTGCCCCTGTACACCCCAGCAGGGTTTAGGTGCAGCACTGGGACAGCAGTGCTTTGCAAGTAGAGCGCTCTGCAATTAATTTGCAGCACAAGCCCTGGCCCCACCTGTAATATTGAATCAGCAATAATGTCAGCATGGGCAGGCCCCTGAGGCATCCCTGCGTACTTGTGTCGCGTTTTCATCGACCACACAGGTGTTCACTGTACACCTGCAGCTCCCAGAGCACTCAAACTGCATTAAGCTCTCCACTTGCATTAAAAAAAAGAAGGGATAAATGAAATTTTTTAGCTCTTGCAGGCAAAAAGGTGGGAAGTACAGTGCAAGTGTAGCTGGAAGGCCCAGACTGCTGGCTGTTTTGATTTGTGAGTCTCTGGGCTTGAGCAGTATTGTCTGTGTGAGGAAGAGTCAAGCCAGAAATACCAAACAGGCTGAGTAAACCCAGTGTGTGTATTACTCTCAGTAGCAGCAAGTGACAAGCAGTAATAAATTACTGCTCAGGAGGGTGGCTGGGGCCAAATGAAAATATACTGCTAAGTGGTACATGAGCACTATCATTATGAAAATACACACCATGGAGAGAATAAAAGTTGTGCAAAGAGTACAGCTGAGGTGGGCTTTGGTGATGATTAATGTATGAGCAAATGAACAATTTGACAGAGCGCTGCATTTTTATCCAACGTCAGAGAGCGACTGTGTATTCCAGAGAGCGACTGTGTATTCCAGCAGGGTGGCCCTGTCAGCCTGTGCACAAGGACAGGGATGCTGCTGCCTTTGGACAAACAGTGGGAGGGACGTTATCAGTGTCAATAATGGCATTGGCTCTGTTGCCTGTCCAGCAGTTCGTTGTCCCTTGGTGCCTGAAGTGAGGTTTCTGTTTGTGCAAGAGTGGCAGGGGGTGGTTGGGCTTAACCCCTGTCCCAGCACAGGAAGGACAGAGGATCCAGCCCAGAGGAGGTCATCAGCAGGATTAGAGGGATGGAGCTATGAGGAAAGGCTGAGAGAATTGGGATTGTTCAGCCTGGAGAAGAGAAGGCTTTGGGGTGACCTAATTGTGGCCTTCCAGTACCTGAAGGAGCCGACAAGAAAGATGGAGACAGACAACTTACAAGAGCCTGGACTGACAGGACAAGGGGAGATGGGGTCAGACTGAAAGAGAGCAGGGTTAGATTGGATGTTGGGGAAAAAATTCTTCCCTGTGAGGGCAGTGAGGCCCTGGCACCGGTTACCCAGAGAAGCTGTAGCTGCCCCATCCCTGGAAGTGTTCAAGGTCAGGTTGGATGGGGCTTGGAACAAGCTGGGATAGTGGAAGGTGTCCCTGCCCATGGCAGGGGGTTGGAACTGGATGATCTTTAAGGTTCTTTCCAACCCAAGCCATTCTGGGATTCTGCATCCGAGAAGGGATGTTCTGGCTGTGTGCTAGAGGGGTGTCTGGAGTTGGATGTGATTGATAGGTCCTGGTTTGGGGGTGGCTTTGCAGGGGAAATCAGACAGTCTGCCTCCCCAGAGGTTTAGTTTTGCTTTATAGAGCTTAATTGGTTTTGGTGATGTTTAGAGGATATTCAAATACCCTGTGCTCTGCTCATGTCCCATCATTTATTCAATAGGAATGAGGTCTCTCTGGAGCTTTTTCCCGGTGTTTTAAAGCATTACAGAAGCTCGTCCTGAGCCAAGAATGCAGTAACATCATATTGGAAATAATGGGAAGAGGTAAATGCTAGAATTACAAATACCACATTAAGGTTATTTCTAAATCATGCTAGGGCATACATCCAAGAAAGAAAAATCAGGCTTAATATGCAGTGTGCTCTGCTGTGTTAATAAGTAAAAAGAGGATGAAGCTGAATAGAAGCATACAAAAGGGATGGTGTTGCTGTTGTTAGGACAATACCCTAGATTCCCTTCTCTTGAGACTGTAGGGAGCAAGCAATGCTTTTTAGCTTGGCTCTGAATCTCTGTTGTGAGTCTGTTTTCAGTTGTTGGGTTTTTTTCATGTAGCAAACCAAGAAGAGTGTAGAAAAACAGGTCAGTTTGGCTGTTGGTTAATCTGTTAGGGTAGGAAGCAAACAAGGTAGGATTCTCCAGCTACCTGCAGCTGTCTGTGGGCTAGCAGAGGGTGGGCTGGGCCTGCCAGTGTACAAGGAAGACCCAGCCAAAATGTAGGACTCTATCTGAAGTGGAAGTCGGTGGCTGGCCTGGTTTGGTGCTTCAGAGATGGAGTGCCATGAGTAGTGAGTGTTACACCAGTGGTCTGATCTAGATCTGTCCTAGCTCAGGAAAGGTGTCTCATCACCATGAGGCTGCTTTGGAAAAACATGTTATTGTGGGCATCTCTGCCTGTATGAACACAGTCCTCAGCTTTGAAATTCCTCATCATGCCAAGCTTATCTTCTTTAACCAGGCCCTGCTTTCATTTATATACCACCCCACGCTTTTCCTCAACAACCCCTTGCCTCTGCTATGCTCTGTGTTGCCCTCAAGCAAAGGTTGTGGTATTCAGCATGATGTAAGACAAATACATCTCTGTCCTACTCAAACTCCTGTTTTCTCCCCTGGCAGTTATTAAATGGGAAGCAAAGAAGTGCAGATGAGCAATATGTTACATTCACAAGGGGCACTGCTTCCTCTGCATTGTTCTGGTATCTCGTATCTCCCTTGAATGCTGTTTGCCAAGTACTGGGCCTCAGTTTCTCCAGTCTCCCAGAGACCACAGCCTTGCAAGTACTTTTCTATGCTCCTCACTCAGTATTATGGGATTGCTTACTGCAAAGGTCTTGTGGGGGCTTCAAGTGCCCTGTCTCATGCTGCACAACAGTAGAGGTGGGAGTGGAATTGAATCCAGGCTGTTTCTCAAGGGTTACTGCTATATCCAGGCTTTTGGTTTGTCTGCCTTTTGCTCTCAGGGTTCATGAGAACTGCAGGATAAAATCTTTGGTGTATTCCAGGAGAAAAAGAGCTGCTAAGTATTGCTCTGTTGAACCTTGTTCAAGAACTGCATCACACTGCCTGTGCCGATAGCTACCAGTTAACTCTGGGGTAGCTTCAGCCCTGAGCTGATGAACAGGCTGGCCAGGAGTGTTCCACAATAACAGAGAGGCTCAAGAGCCCTGATCTATTCTGAGTTTCTTTTTCAGCCCTTATCAGCTTGGAGCAGCTTTTGTTTTACTGTGTTCCTTGGAGGTCCCAGTTAAATCACATCCGTGGTATGCCAGCTGTCAGCTGTCCTTGTAAATCCCCGCTCAGGGTCCCACGGAGCTGCTGAGGTGACAGTGAGCCTTTAGCTAAAGTTCAGAGACACCAAAGAGCTCTGCACGTTCAATTTGACCTGGGGTGTGAAGGTTACATCCCCTCTTCACTCACTAACACCAGTGGTTGGTTTTCCCAAACCTGTGATATCAATGTCTAATGGTTTTCCTGCAAAAGAATCAATTTCCATCTAATGGAATAAATATTGCAGATTTCAGCCTGAGTTATTCTCCTAATGCTCTGGGTTATGAATGAGGCCCAAAGGTGCATAAACCGAACCATGATTTATTTTCTGAACGTTCCCATTCCTTTCCTCCCACAGGCTGGTTCCTATCCAAGCATAGAAGGAAAAATACTATGAAAAAAGTAAGAAATAGTTTCTCCTGTTGGCGACTCAGTGCCTACTCTATGGGCTGAACCCACATGTAGGCTGTGGCTGAGCAGGTCTGTTTGCAATTGCAAATATGGGGTTTGCAGTAAAAAAAAAGAATCCCATCCACTTTGAGGTTCCTTGGCTTCTTGGAGCTATTTGTGTGAAAGGAAGAATTCCCAGAGAAAAGAAAAGAGGAGGAAATATTTTGTTCGGGTGTTTTTGCTGTAGGTGAGAAGAAATTACTTTATCCACAAATAAACAGGCTGCTCTACCTTTTCATAGCACCATGGAATCCCAGAATGGCTTGGCTTGGAGGGACCTCAAAGCTCATCTCGTTCCACCCCCTGCCATGGACACCTTCCACTAGCCCAGGCTGCTCCAAGCCCCGTCCAACCTGGCCTTGGACACTTCCAGGGATGGGGCAGCCACAGCTTCTTTGGGAAATTGAAATCACTGATTCTTTCCCAGAGGAGCTGTTTTTATCAGCGTCTCCCTTTGCCCCCAGCTCTTTGGACACCAGCGTTTGTGTCCCTGGGTGAGAGGGCTGCTGCCGGGAGAGCAGTCCTGCCGGGATGCTGCCGGGATGCTGCCGGGATGCTGCCGGGATGCTGCCGGATGTGCAGGGAGCCGGCTCCCACTAGAGCGCGCTAGGACAGTTAAAATGGGGCTGGTTTTCTGCTGGCATCAGGGCGGAACCATCAAAGACGCCTGTGTAAGGAATGGCACTTTTGTTTCTCAGCACGGATTCTGGCTGGGTTCCCCATCTTTTGGGTACGCTTTCCCTGGAAGAGTGTGCAGCAAAGCCAGCTGTAGCTTGCCTGAGAGCACTGAGGTTTGGGCTGGGTCAAGTACTGGCAAAAACCTGTTGGAAGCCCCAGCCTGGACGGAGGGCAGGGAGGAGCTTTGTCCTCAAGCCCTGGCCTATCTCACAGTCCCTTTGCTGCTCTGTAAGGCAGAGGAAGTGGAGTACTTGGACATGGACAGCAGTCCACCTCAGAGCCCCATTGTTGGTCTGCTGTTGTCATTTGTGCATTTTGAAACCACCCCTAACAAACTTGCCCACCTTCACAGGAGAATTTCCTGCCTCAGCCCAAGCTCTTAGACCCCTGTCTGCTACCCTAGTTTGCTTCATGTTTACTTAATTAGCCAGCTGGTGCATAATTCCTTTCATGATCTACAGTCTAATACATAAAGATGACAGTGACATGAATCTTGGCTTAGGTTTCAATTTGCATGTTAATTCATTGTGGTTCCCCTGATAGCTGGAATTTGCTCCAACAGGATCTGGGAGATGATGAAATGGGCGGGGTGTTCTCCTGTGTCCCAGTGAGAGCCTGGAGCGATAGGTGACATAGTTTTACTGTCCACCAGGCATCATCTCCTGTAGATCTACATCAAAAAGCAAAGCAAAGGTGAAAAGCAAAGCAAAAATCCTAAATGAGGAGTTTTTCTCAGTACAAAATGCAAATAAGAGTCATGGCTCTGTAGTTGAGAAGCATCTGGAAATCACTGAAGCCCGGTGAGCAGATTAAGAAGGAGCACAGTGATTTTACACAGCAATCCAGCCCCAGTCATCTCTGGTTCAGAAAGCCCTCGACACACTTATGTAGAGAAGAGAGACTCTCCAGGCAGGGAGGAAACAGTGATTTCCCTGAGTGGAAGACAAGCCCATGTTGGCTGTGAAGGGTTTAGGCACAAACCCCATCACTCCATGAGACTCATCTGTCTGTCTGACATCCAGGAGCTGGCTTACAGGGAAGGAAGTGCTGTGAGCTTGTGTTCAGTTCCAGCGCTCTGGGGGACCCTGGGAACACTGTTGGGCTCACAGGAGACTGTCAGCAAATGCAGGCAGAGCTGCCATTTGCCACCATGCCTGAGAAAACAGCGGCTTGCCAAAGGTGGCACGAGGAGGCTCTCCTGGAAAGACAGCCATAGGTGGTTATTTATCTGTTACATTAGAGCTAAGTGAGATCCAGACCCCGGAGAGCCGGGATACAGGATAAAAACAGGGCTTGCCGCAAGACCCTGTGAGCTGAATAGAAATCATGGCTAAATTGGAGGATGGGAAAAGAGACAGAGTTGTGTGAGAAGGCATGGCCAGCATCACACAGCAGGCAGTGCCACAGCCGGCGAGGCTTGGAGCAGTCTCTAGCTGGCAGATGGGTTTAGTTGCAGCAAATCATCCATTTTCAGATTTTGCTGATTTTACACAGTCTAATTTTAATAACAGAAGAAAAGAGTGAGACTTCTTTTTCATAAATCACTTATTCCTTTCCTTTTTCTTTTTCTCCCAAGTAACTGCACTAGGTCACTGTATTTTGGCCTTAGAAACATGGATAACATTTTATTGGAGAATTGTGGAGACAAAAAATTGAAAATAAATGTTATCCCTTCTCTGTGTTCAAAACCCAATGGCTTTGGATTCTCCAGGAGCTTCTTGTGCTTTCTGGAAATGCTGTTACCTTGTATGCCATGCATTCATAATCAGTTCTGGTTCCTTCTTTCTGTTCTGACCTTCCTTGCTCAGAGTCTCGAGTCACAACAGGACAAAGTCTGGCTTTTGAGAATCATCTTCCTGATACTTTATGGCCAGAAAAAGAAGGGGTTTTTTTTCCCCCCAGAAAACATTATTAAATCAAGCCTTTTCATTTTTCACTTCAATCAAAGCCAAGTTTTTCAGCTTTTCATTAAAAACCAAGTATTTGAAATTGTTCAGGAGGCCTTAAAATGAACATTTCCAGGTTCTAGAATAAACACTGTCATTTTCCAGATACTACTTTTCAGGAAAGTAGGATTTAATCATGTAGCTTCTATTCCATTAACTTCAGGCCCTCCCAGGTAAATATTTTGAGCTAGCTTAGTACAGCTCTGGATTTTGGGAAATGCAAGGTTATGATAAGCCTGTGCAAATTTGGTGAGGAGTGTTGGTGTTTCCCTGCATGTAACAGGGGGGAAAAGCCTGTTCACAGTTGGTGAAAAGCCCTGGGCAGGACTGAGTGCCATCGATCCTGGGCACAGAGTTCCTGTGTTCATGTGGCAAATCCACCTGGAAGTTGCAGGGAGCCTTCAGTATGGGGATGACAAACACCACCCCTCGTTAGGCAGAGCTGAGGCAGGTACTAATTAACCTGGAGCTGCAGTGGTGCTGCTCGTGGCTCGTCGTGAACATTCCTGACCCTTTTGGGGTGAGGGCAGGATCAGTGTTGGCTCTGCTTGGTGCAGCTTTCCCCCCCGTTTTCCTCCACCTGTCTCCATGCATTTCAGGCATGGAAACTGTGTCCCTGTGCCCATCTGTGCTCAGTGGCTCTGGAGCCACTGGAGCTTTAATTGTGTGGAGCTGTTTTCCTGGGCTAAATTAGCAGATGCATGGGGGTGACAATTTTGGCCCCATATGAGTTTGGTGGTAATAACTGAGCCTGGGACTCAGGCCAAGGCAGCAAGGCTAGAGGGAATTTAATGGGACTTCCTGCAAAACACAGCTACAGACTTTCAATTGACTTTCTTCAATTTACCTAACTAATGTCTCCTCCAGCCCTGCTTTTTAATTCATGATAATATAATCAATCACATAATTATGACCTCATCTCATTCTCTGTTAAGACTTGGGTGACAAATAAGGACAGGGTCACACTTCAGTTTGTGTTGCTGTGTTTTATTGACTAGATGAAAAGAAGCAAACATGCTGGGGACAGAATTTCCAAAACAAAATTCTGCTGACAATAGGCAACATTTAGCTTTGTCTGGAGAGCTGGAAAGTAGGACTTGTTGGTTGGTTTCAGTTACACTGTTTTTCATGTAGATACACACCTTGTCAGACCTGGGAACAGAGTCCTTTTAACTCATCTCACGAGCACACATCGGCATCATAACAAACACACGGGGAGAAGAACGATTTCTCCAGGCAAGAGGCAGCTTAATCCACTGGGTCAGATAAAAATCCTTCAAATAGAACATGGGAACTTCTCCTTTTATAGATTAACCACAGCAAGGGACTGAAATCCCAGTGTTAGGCAGCATCAAACTCCACTGATGCCATAAGCCATGGCAAGGAGCACACTGACAGCAGGAATTAAGGACCTGATTGAATCATGTGAAAGGGTTTTTACTCCTGAATTAGTGGTAGAGACTTGGGTCTAATGTTATGGTTTGGGGAAAGGATGGTTAATTCTTCACATCCTGTATTTTTGGTCAGGTTTGACATTTCCCTGCCAAAAGCCCCCTTTGCTGACCCACCATTCATAATTTTACTGGATTATCAGCGTCGTCCCATCTGGAAAGAGGGTGGCTCTTTTCTTCACAGACATTTTAGGCTAAAGAGATCCTCTTCTAGGCATCTTGGGAAGACCCTAAATGCTGAATTTTATGGGGTTACTTGAATTCCCAAGAAGGGATAAACAGCAAGCCTGTGGGAAGTCCAGTGTCTGAAGTCTGATATCTGGCTCTTTTGCAGACCTCCAGTGTGACACTTGGAGCAGACTCTACCCTTGCACAACAGAAAGAAACCATGAAGGTTGAAAACTAGAAGAGAAACATTTAGAATGTATGGAGTGTTGTTATATACCCATCAATTTTCAAGCCACTTTCCCAGTTTCCCGAGCCTAACTTGAAAATTATGAATGTTTGGGGTAGGCAATATCACACAAACAATATCCACTTCCAACACACGAATATTCACAAGCCTCTCACTGTTGCTACTGTGGAAGCATTGCTGTTTCTCCTACACATAATACCATGTGATACTATTCATACTGGTTTGATGCCCCAGTTTGAGCTGTGTCATGCCACGCACCAATTTTGCTACTGTCTTGGTTTGAGACAAATTTGGAGGAACGTCCCAAATGAACGTATCCTCTAATAGAAGGCAGATTTCTTGCAGCCCTTCCCCCACAGGTTCAGAAAGAAATTTCCTTGGAGGAAAGTGAAAAAAACTATTTCTTTAACAAGCAAAGTGCACACAGGCACGGAAAAAAGAATGAATAATGTTAAATAATGAAACCTCTCGCTGTGGAGAAGACCTGGGAAGATTTTCAAAGTCCTTTTTGGGTGTGACTCTCTCTTCTCCGGACCACGGTGTAGGGCCTCCCAGTGATGTTCTGGTGTTGCTGAACAGCCCAGAAGAGAAGAAGCCAAAGTCCCAGGAAACTCCTTGCTTTAGCTAATGAACCAGAACCTAGCTAAAGAGCAAAAGGAGTGCCACCCTCTTCCCTGCTGCAGAGAGCTGAGAGCTGAGGAAAAAAAGCAGGAAGGTGCTTTCCTCCGCTCTGCAGCAGCAGCAGATTATCTCTGTTTTTAACACAAGCCACCAAAAGAATTCCACTGGCTCTCCCCCCCACTCTCTTGAAAGTACAGAAGGGCACAGGATTCATATCTGGCATAGGGCAGATGATAGGGAATACAGTATCACACAGTCACCCCAGGACAGCTACTCATTTCTTGTATTCACACTTGGTAGCTGAAATACTGCAGCCCTCTGAACTTGCTTTCCTGTTTCCCCCTGATTTTCACTCATGCTCAGATTAGCACTTAGTCATCTTTACAATCCTTGCATTTCCCTGTGTTCTCTTCTCTACAGCATGACCAAAATTTGTTTGCACAGGATTTTTATGAGCTTCTGCCCTCATTAAAAAAAGGGCCAACTTGTCTTGGGAAGTTTCCCCCATCAGTTTTGACATCTCCTGCAGCCTGCCATTCCTTAGCATTAATTTCTATCGCTTCCCCCAATTTCCCTGGAAGAAATTCTGATTAGGCAATAAGTGCTGGGCCATCCATCATTTCATGCCAGTCACAAGGCACACGGTGCTTCTCAGCCTGGAAAGCACAGATCGTTCTTAATCAACCCGAGTGTGCCACGGGTAACAGAGCTAAAGACCTGATTTCCGTGGCCATCCCCCTGGGACCCTGTCTAAGCACAGAAGTAAGGCAGAGCCATTGTGAGCGCCGTGTAACGGTGCAGCACAGCTGATTAAACCCCTGCAAAGCTCAGAGGGCTTCACAAAAGTCCTGTCAGTCAGCTCGCTTTTGATTTCAGGTCTGATTTTCATTTGTTTACAGCATCGCCCATTATGTGTAGAGTGTTTGCTAAACACTGAAGAATAATGGTCCTGTCCCACGTAGCTGACAGCAGAAGGGCTGACAAAAGGAAGGAAGGCAGTAAAAGGGGTAATTTATGTATGAGTCATGCTTCCCAGCCAGCTGTGCCGATAAAAAATGGCCACTTTTATGGGAAGGCTGGAAAAGAACAACAAAATTACCTTTCTGAAAAAAAAAGCCAACCCAAACCAAAGTATTTGGACCAGCAGTTTGATTAAAGATGAACTTGACTGCCAATAGCACAGGGAAGGGAGTGCTGGGGAGGCACTTGGGTTTATCAGATGCAGGGAAAGATGTTTCTGGCACAGACACCTGTACTAAGACAATACAGAGACAGCAGCAGGAGGTCCTGCCTATGGCACAGAAAAAACTGACAAGGAAGCAGGAAAACAGAAGATATGAAGTGTGAGAGATGAGAATTGATAAGCAGGGGTGGAGTTATGAGCTGGGAACGGTCAGTGAGGCAGGGGAGGAAGTCATTGGAGGTACTTTTTTGGCAAATTGCCGAGCAGTCCCATATCCACCTAATGCACAGAACTCTGCAGGAAGATTTATGTTGTCATCCAGCCATGTGACTTGGGGCCTGACTTTGCTCCACTTAGAGGCAATGACAGATTCCTATTGATTCATGGGAACCATAGAAATCAAAGAAAACTTGCTGTGGCAACTGGCTAATTCAATAAAAGCATTGATTTTTCCGGCTGGACAATTAGAGAGCATGAATGCAGTGTAGCTGATTTCTGTCTCTGAATTAATGTAACAAATGATCATTGATTCAAGTGAGAGGAAACTGTACCCCAAAGGAAAGGACTTTCCATAGTAAAAATACCCCAGCCCATGTGGGCTGGTCTTTAGTGTGCCACAGATCGAGCTGGTTATGATTCTGTGTCTCTGCTGGTCAGCACACTTAGGAGTTAGTTGACTGTCACCTCACAGAGCAGCCAAGGTAAAGGCAGACACACAGGGCCAGGGAGAACTCTGGAAAGGTGATGCAGGAGACCACAGAGTTCAAAACAAGTAGTGGGAGCACCTCATAGCATCACT
Organism: Aphelocoma coerulescens; assembly: GCF_041296385.1. Lineage (NCBI taxonomy): Eukaryota > Metazoa > Chordata > Aves > Passeriformes > Corvidae > Aphelocoma > Aphelocoma coerulescens. The sequence continues at coordinate 2,806,650 of NC_091021.1, forward strand.
TCAGATGAATGGTTCTAGTTTTGTCCTGGGTTTGAGATGGAATCATGGAATGGTTTGAGTTGGGAGGGACCTTAAGGCTCATCCAGTTCCACCCCCTGCCATGGGCAGGGACACCTTCCACTGTCCTGGGTTGCTCCAAGCCCCATCCAACCTGGCCTTGGACACTCCCAGGGATGGGGCAGCCACAGCTTCTCTGGGCACCCTGTGCCAGGGCCTCACCACCCCCACAGGGAAGAATTTCTTGCTAACATCTGATCTAAACCTACTCTCTGTCAGTTTGAAGACATTCCCCCTTGTCCTGTCACTCCAGGCCCTTGTAAATAGTCTCTCTGCATTTTCATTGTCAGCTCCTTCAGGCACTGGAAGGCAGCAATTAGGTCACCCCAAAGCCTTCTCTTCTCCAGACTGAGCAATCCCAGTTCTCCCAGCCTTTCCCCATGGATGTGCTCCATCCTGATCATCTTGGTGCTTCTTCTGGACTGGCTCCAGCAGCTCCATGTCCTTTCTGTGCTGGGGCCCCCAGGGCTGGAGGCAGCTCTGCAGGCAGGGTCTCACCAGATTAGAGCACACAGTTCTCTCTTCCTGCACAGTGAGGAAGATACTTTGAGCCCCCCTCAAAGCCTTAAAAGAAGAACTTCCTAAACCACGTGCAGTAGCTGTAAACAGGCCCCGAGATTTTCAGGGCTGCTGGGTATTGGCAAACCTAGGTTATGGCTTCATGCTTTGCTGCCCTGGCTCAGGAGTCAGTTTTCCTGACAGTGTGATGATTTCTTTCATAGGAAACTGGTGTGTCACTTGTCCACTTTTTGCTGTTGAGATTAGTTTTAAGGGTATTGAAGCATCTTGAACTCACTGCACCATGGAAGCCCCCAGACTGGACTGAGGAGTCCCAGCTGCTGACAAAGCATCCACCAAAGGGGACTCTCCTTGCAGCAGGGAGCTCATCTCGGTGTTCCCAGCTCGTGATTTCAGGCTGGCTGCTGTGCATGTGCAGTGCCACGGGTGTGCTGCAGTGCTGGCACAGAGGCTGCTGCTGTTCCCTGCCGGGTGTCACCTGGGCTGCAGGGGCAGGACAGGCGGTGACACTTGAGCAGCTGCGGTTGTTTGCGTCAGCGCGTGTGAGTCAGGGCCCTGACCTGGGGGATGTTCCACGTTGATCCCTGGGCCTTGACGGGTATGGGCCATCCCAACACCCCTGCCCTGCCAGATACCACCTCCTCTCATCACCCCACTGCTTCTGTGCTTGGTGCCTTTTTTTGTCCCATTTCCAATGGCCTGTACCTGCAATAGAGGTGTTCTGAGAGGGCCCAGCAGACACAGTGCACCTCATCACAGGAACAGGAGTGAGCAGGTGTGATAAGAGTTGTGGAGCACTGATGGGGCGGGATGCTCAGTGCTGGAGGGGAGGAGGGATATTTCCATCAGGCACTGGGATAAAAGCTAAGCTGCTTTACAGCACATCCTGCTAGAAATCAGTGGTTAGAAAAACGTGTCTATTAAAAGGTCAGGTGTGGTCCTGAGTTCTAGGCTGACACTTGCACAAGCTGGTAAATGATACATAATGAACACCTTACTAGCTTAATTTTGTCTATTTGGGGTCACTGTGAACAGCCCATTAGAAACTAGTAGGTTTCTCAGAGGCTGCCAAATGCTGGTTGTTATTATTTCTGCAGATAATACTGAATGTGTAACTTGTTTGAGAGCAGCTTATGCAATATTTGGTGATCAAATTTGGAGCATTAACTGGATAGTTTAACTACTTCGTGTGCTTCTCTTCACTGACCATGAGAGCATAACTCTTAGACTCAGATTTCTCCTGTGCAACAGTCAGAGGGACAACCACAATTAAAGTTTCACTACTTTCCCTACTCCAAACCACTCAAAAATTGTGATGGCCTTTCAGATGTCCATGTTTTTTTAGAGTCTATGGTTTTCAGCTTTACTTTTCAGTTGTGAGAGCTAAAAATTAATCTTTTGCTTCAAGTAAAGAAGAGCTCTCACTTATATCCCAGATCCCAGCACCAGACACATCAGGGAGAAAAATTGAATACCTGAGAACATAAAACTCCAGATGTACTTTCAGAATACAGCACAGGATTTGCTCCCAGGAAACTGTCAGTGCTCCTGCTGGAAGTGGAGAGTGCTTGCTGAAAAGCAACGTGAAAGGTGCCAGACTTGTTTAAAAATTCACAGCCACGTTTACATACTTAAACTTCTCTCCTGGTATAGTGAGAGAGCTCCACTCCTGTAACTGCTGGTAGCTGTCATGGAAGCCTTTTGTTTCCTAGCGAAAGGTACAGAGGCAACACTGGCACATGTAAGAGAGCTTTGATGCAGAATGTTCAAAAGCCTGATTTCTATTGCCTCTCCAAAGCCTAGTCCCCAGAAACTTTCCTTGACCTCTTCCAGATATGAAATAGTCCAGGACAGGCTTTGGTGCTCTTCTTCATAAGATTCTTCCATGTCCTCCCCACAGGCATCTTGCCAAACAGCCAAGGAAAGTGTTACCAGCACTGCTTTCTTCTGTGGATGGATTTTGATTATTAATAAAATGGTTGGGATGAGTGGAACTATCTCACATCTTGTCAAAGCAGCACAAGCAGGATGCTGCTTTTGTGAGACTTGCCACCGCATCTTCCTCCTCCAGATCATCCCTTTCATGTGCCTGAGCAGCACTGAGGTGACAGCCTGCTTCATTAAGAGCTGCTACAGCATGGGAAACAGCTCAGGAAGTGGTTTACAAACAGCAAAGAGAAAACTCAGAGACAGAATGAAAAAAGAGGGGAAGGAAGAGCTGATTGCAGTTTTAAGTTGCATTTCCACGACCTTCCAAGCAGGCATTCCAGTATGAGTACATTAAATTCACGTATTTCTCAACAGCAAGGGCTGTTTAGCAATAAAGACCTTTGGCACTGAAAGAGGCTCAAAACAAACCTTTGCAGCCAGCAATAAAACACAAGGAGTGTCATGCTCAACATCGCTGGGTCGCGTAGCTTGTTAAGGCAAGAGGCTGGAGGCTTATTTGTGCAATCCCTGCAAGAAGTGTCCTGTGACACACTCACTGTCAGAGATAACTGCCTTGGAGATTAAAAAAGAAAAAACTAAATGTAGTCCTACAGATGCAGGGCTGCAGCCACAGTAAATTGTGCACACCCACAGACACACAGAACATGAGAGCTTTTTGAAACTTGAACCAAGCTGCATTTGGAATTGAGATGAGAGCTGTTGATTGTTGCCTGTGGAAAAAAATTACTGCAAGAGATGCTGCTTGTGCATCCTCTGAGCAGCCTGGTCTAGGGGAAGGGGTCCCTGCCCTTGGCAGGGGCTTAGAATGAGATGATCTGTAAGATCCCTTCCAACCCAGGCCATTCTGTGATTCTGTGATTCTAGAAACTGAGTAAAAAAAAAAGGCTCATAGCCAATGCATGATACAGGCTCTTGTCTGGAAGTTCCCAGCATCCAGTCCAGGAAAAAGGCAGTGTGGGGTTTTCCCATTTTCTCCTGTAAAAAAGGAGATGTTTGACTCCCCAGCTTTCCTGAGATCTGAATAATGAAATAGTTCTAACCAATATTTATATTAAGGTTTGACTTTGGTGGTGCTTTGCATTGCACCCACAGTGTGCCAAGAGCCTTCCTGCTATCAAGGAGAGGCCTCTGGCTCCCACAGCCTGGTGCCCCAAACCTGCAGGGATTTTTTCCACAGGCTGTTCTTCCCTTTTGTGGGGAGCTGTTCCACTTTTCAGTTGTCTGTGGACTTAAACACATGTAGAAATGATTGTAGAAGTGGGTTATTTAAACTTTGGCTTATGTAAGGGCTGTACATTTTAAGATGGTTTCTTCCAGGGATTTTGCAGGCAGATTTGAGTTTGCCCTGCTCGTACTCCAAGGAAAACTGAGGAAATGTGGAAGTCTGTCCATGGTTATGATGCCTTTTCTTTCATACCCCTTTTATATACCTTTTTATAGCTTTTTGTATTCTTAGTGTTTTTTAGCCTACATTCTTAGACTTATTTTGTTAAGCTAGGAGACTAAACATCTTAGGAACACCAGACACCAAGGTCCTCTCCAGAACACATTTTGTAAACTAAGATTGGACCATCCAGGGGGAAGGATCCTTGGGGAGGGGGCTCACTTGAGGCTCTCATTGGGGAATCTTTGATAGATCTGTTAATTAGTAAGATCTATAATGTTATACTCGATCTATCGTGTGTGTGCATTGTGGGGCGCATTCTGGCCTATTCCACCTGGGCGTGGTGCAGCTAAGGATCCTTATAATAAATACAGAGGTAAAAGCCCTTTCTCCCTTCTAACCGTGTTTGACTCTTGATTTTAAGACCAGGAAAAGGCATCAGTCAGCTGACACACTGTTCCAGCTCAGCTCACAGTGAGCTCCCAGCATCACAGCCACAGCTCTGTATGCCTTTAAAAATCAAAGCAAAACTAGGCACTCGTCAAGACTCAGGGCAAGGCGATGCTGAAAATCCCTGTGCTCTCACACCACAGTGTGTAGCTATGTGTGTGTATATGTGAGTTATTCCACCTTCTTCCATGTATGGCAGTTTTTCTTCCAGAATTTTTCTCCCTTCCCAAACCCACTGTTTAACCAATGCTTGATAAGGATGTTTTAAATCACGGTTTTCATCATCTTTCCCATGGAATTTAAGATAACTTCACTGTCACAAAATATCCAATTGCATCCAAATGGCATTAACATATGGGACTGGGGGAGATTCCATAAATACCAGTGTCGAAGGAACGAAGTGTTTTACATTAATGGGGCCCCGAGGCTCCTGCCTGCCTCCAAGTGATGAGCTCCTGGGCAGCCTTTGTGCCCAAAGCAATCTGAAAATAGTCCTGCAGCACAGAATTGCTTGCAGTATTTTGTCCCATTGCTAGCCCACCCTTTTTCCCAATGAATCTGTGCCCAATTTGCTTCATGTAAATGCAGGAGATAAAATGTTGATTCTACAATAGCTGGATTAGTCAAATGAAGACCATGTCTAGGTATCATGGAGTCCCCAATTTGCTGTTCTTGGGCTGAGAGGAAAAATGTTCCCAATGGGAGACAATTATCTGTTGTTTGCTGATTTCTGCTATTACCTGTTAGGTTATTTGTGCACTTCAGGTCCCTTCATACAACCTGGCGAGAAGGTTCATGCCTTGCTGTGCCCTCTGCCTGACACTGGATATTACCTCCACATTTATCCTCTGGTTTAACTTCCAGGAAGAAGTTATATCCTAGATAAATACACAATCCCATTTGCCCTCAGTAGTCTTAATGTTGTCTTTCAATTGTCAGGATGGCACAAACTGAGCCTTGTTCACCCATTTCTAGTGAGATACAGGTATATATCTATCACAGTCTGTCTTGGAATTAGTTTTGGAAAGCCAGGCATCAGTTAGCTCCTTCCCAGGGTCACATGGATTAATATCTACAGAGGGCACCCTCTTCTGTGGCATTTTTTTCCTCAAGCAGACATCTGATGCTACTTCTGTTTTCTTGGAGGCAATGAATGTTGCTTCCAGTGCATCACCAAGTGTCTCATTATTAAATAATTAGAAAAGGTTTTTTGTAAGCATTTTGACTGTAAAGAGCCCCAATTACTATTGTTACTACTACCTTCTGGCAATGCAGAGGAAGACACTGGTGAATCTTCCTTTGATCTTTGTTGAAACAAGCTGGAGGAAATGGGCAGACCTTTGGACTCTAAATAATGATACTACCCATAAATAATAAATCTCTGCAGGGCCCTTTGTAGACAGACTGTAACTTCCTGCCCAAAGGTGTTAATCTTCACACACAGGCACAGTGTCTGTCCTGTGCTCCTCTCTTATCACTGGTCCTGCTGCTTACATTTCTGATTGTGGTAGTTGTAATGGCATCCAAAAGGACACTCATCCTTTGGGATGGGTTTGGGGGGTATTTTATAATGTGAAAGTTTTTCCAGACAGAAATTTTTGGGGGGCCAGGAAAAGAAACCAAGAGGTAACAAGGTCACTTTTTGGAGATTTTCAGACATCCAGATTGGCAGTGAGGGGAATACAGGCCAGAAGCTGCAAAACCCAGCAAGGTATTTGGGATGTCTTGGACTTCAGACCAGGGAGTTCAGAATACAGGGAGCAATCTACCTTGCTGATAGTCAGAGGGGTCTGCCAGGCCTGCCAGACATCCAGAGGTCCTGGAGCAATGTCTGTAGACAGCTTGCCTTTCAGCTTTACAGCACACACGTAGTGGGACCGGCACAAACACAACCTGTCTGACCTGCTGAGGAGGTCCTGCATGGTGCATCACTCTATGCCCACCAAGCATGGCTTGGTTTGGGTGTGATCGACCATCTGTGCCTATTGAGAAGCTGCTGGACTTGCTGTGCAAATCTATCCAGTAGTACTGGAGTTCAGTTTCTCTTCTTTCTCTGTTCCATGCCCAAGATAACTTTCATGTGATGGCAAAGTCCCAGTATCAACACAAGACTTCATCCTGCTGTCATTTCTGTTTGAAAAATGAAACTGCAGCAGAAGTCAGCTCTCTGATGGGGTCTGTCTGCTTGGACATCCAGGGATGTGCATCTCACAGGACACCTCCCAAGGTGAGGACACATCTTGGAAGCACCAGTGAGGGATGCAGGTGGCAGGGAGAGGGGAGCTGCAAACTCGGGGTGTGTGGGTGAGGCCCAGGTGGGTGGCAGCACATCTTCCAGCACATCCTACAGCACCTCCCAAGGAGCTGCCTCTCCCAGCACGTGTCCCACGCCTGCTCCCTGGCTCTCCAAGGATCAGCCTGTGTGCCTTGTGCTCAGGCACACACGGGTTTTGAAATGGCCATAAACTCAGGGCATGCCTTATAATGAGCCCTTCTCCTGTGCACTGCACTTCCTGAAGGACCAGGCTGATTCCTCCCAGGAAGGGTGCCTGGTGCTACAGTCATTAGGGAAAGGAGGGGTGAGCACTCTCTCCCAGGCTGATTGCAGAGCCACCCTCCCTTGCCCTTCAGTGAAGATTGCCCATCTCCACCGTGTGAGTCAGAGAATCAAACTCTCTTTTGGGACAGCTGCCTTTTATCAATGACCTGAACAGGAAAAAGAGATCTTTAACCTTTCCTTTGGTAGGAATGAAGGAGCTCTCAGAAATATCTACAGAAATATTCTGTAGGTAAGCAAGCCCCTCTGTGCTCCTGTCGGTGCTCCTCCATCACTGCGGTGCTCGTGAGGGATTATTACAACACGTATTTTTCTCTACAGCAAGCAAGTTCCCAGCTCCAGGAGGCTGACAGGCCTTGTGTAACTTGTCATTACTCATCAGCACTCCCTATGCTCGTTTAGATCTCAGGGTGTGGTTTTAATTAGCTGATTTTGTAACAACACCCAGGTGACTTGGTGATGGATAGTCACCCTAGAAACCTATTCAGCAGGAGTGTAGTGGCTCCATGTCCTTAGACTGTGCTCTCAGATTGCTGTTTGCTTCTAGAAATTGAGCTTGTGGGGTTGCTTGTCTGCCCTTCCCCATAGCTCCCAAGCCTGTTGATGGATAAATCCCACAGAAATGATCAGCCCTGTAGATACTTCATTGAAATGTGCAACCAGGTAGAAGAGAAAAAATATGAGAAGTGCCTGGACTGGGAGTCCTGTGCTTGTTGTAGAAAGTCCATGTGGGAAGGAACATGTGTGAATGCACCCCAGCTATGGGGGGAACAAACATTGCTCATGACTCAGTTACTAAATCTGAGCAAACCTATAAGTAGGTGTTTTATTATCCCATAATATAATAAAAAATCATGGTTTTTCCTGGTTTTTGCATGATTATGTGTATTGGGTCAAACCACTGCATTATGGAACATAGAAAAAAACCCTTCATTAAATCCCCAAGACTGAGGATTTAACTTTGTTTGATGTGCAAATACAGTTAATTTTTAATTTGATACAATTTTAATCTTTCAGGAAGTGTGTTTCCATTGCCTACAGAACAGCCCACCCATGAAACAGTTGTCCCAAGCACATCCTGCCTCTGCTGTTTCCTTATCCTTACAGTCTGTTCTTAGGCCTCTCAGCTTGGAAGCTGGTTTTTTGGAGCTTTTTTGGGCAGCTTTGCTGACACTTTAGTTTGGAAAGCACAAGTTGTGCCCAGCCTTAAAAATACGATTGTTCTTCTCAAAGTCAAATCTATTTTTCACAGTGACCTTGATTTGACCTTGGTACCAGTCTTGCCATGAATAGTGTGATCCCTAATTAGTCCATCTGTCAGCTGTCCAGGCTCACATGATGGGACAGGAGTGAAACCAGCTGAAAGCAGAAAGAGTGATAAATGAGAAATGTCAGGATTTGGAGGCTGGTAGCCATCTCTTGTTGGCATCAGATCTGGGTTTAACACTGCTAATGATCTGAAGGAAGGGTTAAAGGACATCCTAATGAAACTCCCGTATCACCCACTTGCTCCAGCCTTGGGATTCAGTGGGTTTGTGTAGATTGGGAGTTGGGCCCTGGCCCCAAGGATAAGGCTTTTGAGGAAGGGTTTTAATTAAGCTTTAATTTAATTTAATTTAATTAACTGTGTGAGCACAACAGACCCCAGCTTAGCGGCTTCAGTGCATTCTCTGAAGAACTGTACCTTGCTGGGCTTATTTGGCGAGCAGGAAGGTGGAATGGAGTGGGGGGTGGCTCTACTGGTGACCTTCTGCCGGAGCAGGGAGAGACTGAACTGGGGTTATTGGTGCCTGCCAGGATCTACCAGCAGCAGCTGCCTTTCACTGCTCGTTTTGTGCCCACAAGTCTTCTCTGACTAAATTTTAATCCTGATCCAGCGTTGCACGTCGATGGGATCACAGGAGTTTGTAACCACTGGAGAAGGGGGAGTGCAAAGCCTGCAAGCAACCCTGTGGCAAGGTAGGTGTGCGTGTGGGAGCCTCACAAATCCAGCCCTCAGTGCTGGGCGTGGTGGGAAGTGATTCATGCACCTGTAGGTTTGCTAGGACCAGATGTGGCTGAAGGTGACCTTGGGAGCAAAGGAGTAGGGTGAAAGACTGGCTGGAACAGGGCACTTCTGAACAGAGGCACCATGGCTTTAAAACCAAAAGTTGCATTTTCCTGCCTTTTCCTAAATCTGCTCCAGCAGAGCATTGTTGACATAAGAGGAAAAACCCCAATGATGAGCTCTTCTGCAAATCCCGTCCCAGATGTTTCAGCTTGTCATGCCTCTAATTCATTTGTAGGATGCTTGGACTAAAATAAAATTTATTTTCGTGCTTAACTGCTCTTAGAGTATCCCAAAACTCTCTGGTCTGGGGGCTTGTTCCTGGAAACAAGGTTGCTTTGCAGGAATAAAGAGGTAATATCCAAGAACTTTGAGCCAAAAATCAGCTGCACAGTTCTCCTTGAACTCTTTGGAGCAGGCCCTGTGTGATGTAATCCTTGTATGACACTGACATGCCACTTGAGGAAAAACTGCTTCCAGGAGGGGCTGCTTTGCAAATGCATTTTAATAGGGGGAAAAAATCACCAATGAATAGTGGAAATGCGTTTGGTGGCAGAATGGGACCGTGGTGGTGCCATATCACCTGCAGTTTCATACTGACTAAAAATAGTAGTGCTGCCCATTTTAGTTCTTCTGAGTGCTCTGAATTTTTAAAAAAGTGCTGAGTGAGCATCTCTCTCAGAACCTTGTGTCTTGGTCAAGTGCCTGAAATTAGGCACCCAGGAAATGTGTAGGAATTTGCATTTCCAGGCTCCTGCCATGCCCTTGGAAGGAATTAGGAGCAATTCTCAGGGAGTATGTGCAGCCTCTCCTGGAGAATGCCGTGGGCTGCTCAACAAAAGCCTTTTTTTTACCATTTCTCCATTTCTACCATTACAACACTCAAGTGGTGTTTGAATTTGTCTGCAATTGCAGCATCATCCAGGGCTGTGCACTGTGTTGTCTAATGCTGTCAAGTCCTCAGGCAACTGCTGCTCTACCTGAGGGAGGCAGGGCTTTTAGTTGGCTGCAGATTTTTAAATTGTACCTTCCTTGGTGCTGCAAGGGCATGTGATGTTAGAACCATGGAAATGTTAAGGCTGGAAAAGATCTCAAAGATCATCAAGTCCAACCATCAATGCAGCACCACCATGTTCACCACAGAAGCACATTCCCAAATGCCACATCCACACGTTTCTTGAACACTTCCAGGAACAGTGACTGGCACTGACTTCAAGGGGGTAAATACTCTGCCCTGTCAGGCTTACTCCAGCTCCCCTTGTATTTCACAGCCAAGCCAGGAGTGTTCATGAGCAGTCAGCTGCATTTTATGGTGCTGCTGTGAGGACCTGCCACTTTGGCCAAGAAACCAGTGAGACATGAACGATAAGTGTGGCCATTTCTTCTCATCCCCCCGCTGTGTTAGGGCTGGAGAGAGCCCTCAGCTCCCTGACTGATCCTGTGCAGCAGCTCCTCCACAGCAATTTTCTCCACTCATGGATCCCTCTCTTGTTTCTGCCTGTGGCACTCACAGCTGCCAGCCCTGACACGTCAGGACCCGTAAGGACATGTCCTCCTGCAAGAATGTTTCCAGTACTCTTGCAGGTCGTTCACTCATGGATTTCTTCTGTCTTGTATCACTTGCCTCAGTTTTCATTTCTCATAGAGGTAACTGGGCACACTTGGGAAGCACAAGTGCACTCATTGCTACTGAAATAAAAACTCCTCCTGCTACTTGAAAGAGCATCCCAAGGAAAGGTCTGTTTGTGAATTCTGGCTGTGTGGGGAGAGTCCTTCTGCCCTGTAAGCTGCAGCCCCTGCAGGGTGATGTGAGCCACAGCCACTGCTGCAGTACAGGGGATGAATCACGGCTCTAATCATTTGCATTGGGTAAAATCACAGAGCAGAGCTCCCCTGAGAGTTTCCTCAGCTCCATGGGCACAGAAACAGATGCTGCTTTTCTTCTCAGTGATCTGAACCACCCTCAGTGGGTTTGCCCTTCAGCCCAGAAGAGCTCTAGCTGTTCAACCAGAGGAATAAACTAACTGAGGATGTATTAGGAGAGGGAAGAATTTGGCCTTTCCCTCCTTTGCTCCTCGGGCTATTTGCACATTGGCACACTGGGACATGTTCCTGCTCTGGTCACTTTGTCCACAGCCTCCTGTGCCATCTGCAGGAATTACCAAGTAAAGGAATTAAAAAGCAGAAGAGTATAATGGTTTAATAAAGTCCTCATCTTGTCTTCTGGAACGGGAATGCTGTGGTGTTTGGGGAGTTGAATGCAGGTGCTCTGAGAGCCAACTGACATTGAGTTATTCTGATTTTACAGTGGTGATCTCGAACAAATTATCCTTTGGGTACTTCCCAAGGGGAATGTTTGTTGACTCAGTTCACAAAGGAAGTAAGGATGTACATTTGCTTGGGAAAATTATTATCCAAATCATAGTGCTCTTTGAAACAGTTGTTTGACTGAATACCAAAAAGAAGCAATCAGACACTTGCTTTAGAAGGCTTTGGCAAGGCAGTGAATGGTGAAATTATAAATTTCTTCTCTCCCCCTCAGAGCAGAATTATCTATATTTGGATTTCTTTTTTCAGCCCCAGAGAGGAAGTGAATGAAGTTTGCAAATCGTGTTTGGACCAAATGCAGTGAATCCGGCTGTGCCTCCTATGTGGAGCTGAACCAGAACCATGTCCCAAGGAGCAGTGCTTGTTCTCAACTCACAGACCCAAATGAAATCCCTCTCCCTCCTAAGGGTATTTAGTAGAGAAAAAAAATAAGGGAATGTAGACCTGGGAGGTTAGACATTTAGGTTTCTTCCCATTGCTATCAAAACTATACTAGGGAAGCCTTTTAGGTTAATTTTAGCTTCAGCTTCACTTCCCACCATTGGAATGTCCAATCTATTTAGATTGAAGGTATGTGGGGCAAGGACTGCTCTGGATCTGTTGCCATTCCCACCTTTCCAGAGCTTCCTCACCAATCCAGAAAGCTGTTTCTCTTCACCAAGTACCACATCTCTCTCTTCCTCTTTTCCTCTTGGTGCTTTCAGCAGCCCTTGGATGAAAACTCCTCTGCTCCTCTTCTGTCCCTGGGTGGAGTTTGGCAAGGACTCCTTCAAGATGGTTTTCATTTTTGAGGCATGAAGTTGGTTTGTGGCGGAAAGAAATGCCTTGTACAGGAATATTTTTGGATGTCCTTTGTGGAATTTGTTGAGAACAGTGGTGTCTTCCATTGTTTGCCAAGTGCTTCGAGGACGATCTCGGTGTTACCAGACACCTGAGGGGAACCAGAGCTCTTCCAGCTGACCAGAGCCCGTTAGACAAGTCCATATTTCAGATTTGTGCTGGTCTTTTTGTGCAGTGAGCAGTTCCCTGTGCTGTCATTGTTTCCCTCTGTACCTACCTTTTCTCTTTCCTCTCATCTCTGGCTGTTCTTTTTAGGTATCACTAACTTGGGAAATTCAATGATTAGTTGAATAATGAGTGTTCAAGACAGATTAGTGCCCTGAAATCTGGTGAAATCTGATCCATTCATTTGGTGGATCATATGGTGGATTTGGTGTGTTTCATGGAAATCAGTCAGTGAGAACCCCAGGACTGATTTCCTGGAGGGAAGGGAAGATGCAGGAAGCTGAGCAGTTAGATCAGTCCCTGAGATTTTGACTTATATATGTATTTTTCACCTCTTTCATTTAATTTACTTGGATAGGTAGGTCTAACTGAGATATTCAGAAGAACTAAAACCCCCCTAATTCCAAATCAGCAATGGCAGGAAGATGCATGCTGTGGCTGTGAATGCTCTCTTCCCAGCCATTCCCTGTGAACTCGGGGAAGTCAGACTGGCCTGGCAAGTGGCCTAAGTCTGCTGCTGATGACACCTCTCCAGCAGAAGTGGTGTGTGGGCAGACAGGGAGTTTCATCATGGGGAGGAGGAGGCATGCATCACCTTTTGTTTAAGCAGAAGCATCTTTTTGGAATGCTATCCATTTTATCGGTTAGGGCTTGGACAGGGAGCATCCAGGAGAGGCTGGATATTGTAATTAACACAAGTGGAGGCAGGCTGCTGCATCTGCCCGCCCGCCCGGAGAGGAAGAACCTGTTGAATTTGCTAGGAGCTATTGCTGTGAGGACAAGAGCCACAGTTCCTGGGAGTACAGCAGCCACAAGTGGATGGAGTAGCTGCTTCAGAGCTATGCTGTGGGGAAGAGGCAGAGGCCTGGATATCGGACACTGGATGCCCTTTTGGGTTAGAGCCTCCACTTTTGCCTCCTAAGCGCGGGGAGGAGGAACACGCAGCCCCCTCACTTTCGGTCGCGTCAGCCGAGGATGGCTGCGCTCTCTCAGCACCTCAGGATCCTGCTCTGGAAGAACTGGCTGAGTGTCAAGAGGCAGCCGGTGAGTGTGGGAGCACAGGAGTGCAGGAGGGGGAACCTGGAAACACCGGGAGCTGAGGAGTGAGGGGGGCACTGCAGGGAGGGAGGTCGTGCTATTAGAATGGGAGGGTGGTGGTAGAGGCAGAAGGAAGGAGGGGAATGGCATGGAAGTGAAGGTGGATCTTGTGTTGGAGCTCATGCATGAGGGCTCAGGAGTCCAGATGGAGTACCATGGATGCCGCTCTTGTTCCCTCGGGACAATGTCTGTGCAAACAAAACCATGCACAGACTCGTGGGCAGACCTGAGTTAAGGCTGCAGTTCTGTACCTGCTGCTGTGTGAGCAGACCCTGTGTACAGCCTCTGAGGAGCACCCGGGATTTGGGGGTGATGGGGGCTGCCCTTACACAGAGCCATTTGTAAAGGATGGATAAAGAAAAAAGTAGCTCTGAGAGATGCAGGTAGGACAGATTTCCAATGCAGTCCAGTATGCTGCAAATCAAACACCCCAATGGTCTTTCTGTCCAAAAGACAAAGCATTGCCAGCAATGTCCAGAGAGTGATCTGAGCTGCAGCAGCAGCAGGGAGGCAAATGTTTCTTTCGGAGGCATTGCAGGGCCAGGCAGAGTAGTCTTGTCCCAGGCCAGTTTTGGTACAGCTGCGTGTGGTATTTTCAGCAGAAGCCTGGGCAGTTCAGGGAGCTGTACCATAACCTGTGCTCTGGTAACCCAAACATGGTGGGCTTCAAACTTGCCTTGGTGGAATGGATGCCTTGGCAGGCACAGGAAATGCTGACCAAAGAGAAATGTCCATGGAGGGCATGATGTGAGGGTGAAGTGAAAGGCCTTGTATGACTGTGTGCTTCTGCAAGGTCTGTTCCAGCTCACCCTGCCCTATCTCTTGGTTTGAGGCCTGATTCAGAGAGGTGCTGAGTGCCTCTGACTCCTCCTGGTGCTCCATTGGAGCTGTGGATATGCTGTTCACCTTAAGAGCGTTCTTCACTGCTGCAAAATACACTCTTCCTGAGATGCAGAAGAATCCCAATAAATTACCTCTAATTTCTCAAGAGAAATTGTAACAGCCTCGTTAAAAGCAGAAGGCTTGGGTCCCTCTTAGCTCTTGTGTACCCAGAGTAAATGCCAACTAAGCCCTACCTGTGCTTCTGACCACAGTCTGACTTGCTGTAATTCTGGCTTCCTGTGGAGTTGAAATATCAACTCTGTAGAACTGAAATGTCAATTAAAATAAAAATCTGGCCACTGCTGACTATTTTATGGCACGTATGCCTTGCAACCCTCCTTAATTTCCTTCTCTTGCTCCAAATTAGGGAGATTGCTCAGACTGGAGAGAGTGTGAGGAAGTGAAAACTCAGATCTTTTTGGGAGCAAAGTTGGGCCTGAGTGCCAAAGGGAACTGGAGATGTTGGTGCCTCTTGCATGCTGCACTTCATTATTTAAACAGAGGCAGGAGAGGGAGAGAAAATGTGCACTCACCCAGAGATCCTAAGGAAGCTCTGAGAGATTAAATCAACTTTTAGCAGTGAAATAATCCAGCAGCTAAGGGATTATGCAACCTACATCACAGTTCTTAATGTCCCAAGAGCCAGGCTGGTTGTGGTTCCATTCGAGTCAACATGTTCCACCTGCAAGCAGTTTGGCCAGGGTGGTTGTCTTGTTTTTGTTCACTAGAAATGCCTGGGACAGTGAGAATACTGTGATGTTGCAACTGATGTGTCCAGCTACTATTAAACCCAATTAAGTCAAAGGATAGAGATACTGAGGGAAGAGATGTCTGGAAAGTGGGGAGTATAAGCATCATTTTAGCTCAAAATGGGGAGGGACAACGATTTTCCTGAGTAGGAACAATCAGTATTCATTTATTGTCCCAGGAATGTGACAGATGTCTGGCCCTTCCTTTAGGCAGCTTCTGACTAATATCAGTTTCTGTGCTGTTACCCCATAATTTTACTTTAGCCTGTGTGGTGCTAAACAAGGAAGACACATTAATAATACCATTTGCATGCGAATTAATCACAGTTAAACTGCGTGTTTGGGGACTGATTATAGGGAAAGCATCTGATATAAAAAATTACTAAAATATGTCAGTGTCAGTGATGGATCTTGTTACAAGTTGGCAGTGTATACATAAAAAGCAGGAAGGGTACTGTCTGTCAGAGCTAAAATGTTGCTGAATGCTGAAATTACAGGAGCACCCTGTGAAGCGGTGTGTGAGGAGGTGCCTTGTGGTTTGATGTCTGTCACTTGCCTATTTTGGGGCATGAATTTGCTCCTACTTTCAAGCCTGTGTCACCTCATCAGGGATGATAGGGATGGAGCTGCTGTAGAACAACCATCTTTAAGCTGAATTGCTCTCCAGGATTTGTTTGTCTGTCTGTTTGGCTTTATGTTCCAGTGAGTGTTACAGGAACTGAAAACACGGTTATGGGCTTGGAATTACTTTGGAAAAACAGTTTTGGGTAATATGTGCTGATCTGAAAAAAATAGCAACACAACAATGAAAAATGGGATTATTTTGAAGAAAGACATCTTTGCAGTTACAAAAATTGGCACTAAGATAGAACAACAATTTTGTAGCACAGAGTAGTTTGAGCTTAACTACTGATGGATGGAAAACTCTTAATCTAGTAGGCATGGGAGCAAGCTAGCCAGCTAATGCAAAAGCAGGGGATTATTTGAATAATTGTGATTTCCTAGCTCACAAAACTCCAAGGTTTGTATTTTAAGATTTTGGGCCTCCTCCCTAGATTGGTTTACCGTACTAGATGATTAGCAGACTGTGTTTTCTTATTTCTTGTCCACTGAAAGGGGCAACCCTCGTGTCAGAGAAAAGAGTTCTTTACATGTTCATGTGTTTTTCAACACGCTAGACCAATTCTACATCATTTCTTTTCCATCTTAGATTAGCTATTAGGAAAAAATCTTTCTCTGTGAGGGTGGGGAGGCCCTGGCACAGGCTGCCCAGAGAAGCTGTGGCTGCCCCATCCATGGGAGTGTCCAAGGCCAGGTTGGACAGGGCTTGGAGCACCCTGGGATAGTGGAAGGTGTCCCTGCCCATGGCAGGGGGTTGGAACTGAATCAGCTTTAAGGTCCCTTTAACCAAAACCATTCTGGGATTCATCTCAGCTCACCTGTATGGACTGCTACAGTCTGGAGATGGAAAGGTGACAGGGGTTTGGGCTGCTAGGGTCAGAAGTTCTTATAAGGGATCTTATTTTGATGATGGGTGTTCCTATGTGCCTTCTGTAGGCTGGCTGCACAACTCCATAAACCCCTTCCTTTACCATCTTGTAAATGACCACTGGGAAAATCCTTCCTTCCAGCTCTACTACGAGGCCCAACTGTTTGTGAAGAAGAGCAAAATTTTGGGGGAAAAAATGCTGTAGGCTTGTCAAACACTTTAATTTTGGGGTATAATTCAAACAAAGTCCTATTAACCCATAATCTCACTGAAAGTGAAACCAACCTTTCACACTGCAGCTGCTGAATCTTTCGGTTGGTGCTTCTCAGCGTGCCTTTACTGTGACATAGCAGTGTCTTAAAGCTGGGTAAACACTGTCCCCCATAATTATCAGCCAGACTGAAACCTTGTGCTGCTTCCAGCCTTGTTATTTGCTCTTAAAATCTTCGGTAGTTTTTCTTCCTGAATAGATAAAGCTTGGATTTTAATTGTATGCATACCAAGACAGGTGTGATTTACAATGCACCTTATAACTCATTTAGGGCACCGTTTGTACATTCCAGACAGGCTCTGGGACACATCAGTGTGACAAACGTAACCGATACATTTTCATTGCTCTTTTATAGGTATGGTCGTTTGTTTTAATTTCCTGGCCTGTGGTTGTTTTCATAATCTTGGCCATTATCCGTCTCAAATTCCCTCCAGAACCACAGCAAAACTGTAAGTAACTGGTTTGTTTTTATGTCTGTGGGGTTTAGTTCTCATTTCAGTGACTGATGTGTTCATTTGATGTGTTTTGTTACTTTTACAAATTTGGCTCCATGTAGTTTCCAGTGGAGATTTCCTGGGATGCATCATGCTGTAAATAAAATGTGTGTGTTCCTCTGAGGTTGTTTTTGCTCGTGATTTTTTTTTTCAAATTAGCTTTATAATTAGAAAACAACTTTAAAGAACTGTCTCATCGAGATTTATTCAGATACTGCTGCGTAGACAGCAGTATAAATTTCCAGGATAAATGGAGGGAGAAGAGGGTAGCTGGGGGAGATCTTACTCAGTAAAATGAGTGAGGGCAGAGGCTGCAAGTGTGATTATGGAGGTGAGGTAGAAATATGAGACTGGTCAACGTGAATGCCACAGGCAAAATGTGCACATTAAAGGATCTTGCTGCTAAGGCTCAGTTGAAGAGCAGTAACTTGCTTGGCTCCTGTGACCTGATGGTGTAGGTGAGCCCTTGTAATAAAAGTAGCAGCTCTTTGGGTTGGTCAGTAGCTGTTGGGAGCCAAATGGGTGAAGAGTTTGCACAAGCTGGTTCTTGCTTGCAGGCCTTGCTCCTTGGGTCAGGAAGTGCCCATCTCAGAGCAGGGATGCACTTGGATGTGCGCTACAGCACTTCTGCTGATTAGTGAGTCCTTGCCACCATCAGAAGCATGTCCCAGCCCTGGGCACATTTGTTCATGAAGTTACAGAGTAAAGCAGAGCAAGGAGTTTATCCAGGTGGGAGCTTTTTTACCTTTCACAGTGTTAGTTTTGAGTTGAATCAAATCATAGAGCCGTAGAATGGTTTGGCTTAGAAGGGACCTTGAAGATTTTCAACACCTGGCTGATAGCAGAGGCACTGCCATGGATGACCCACATCAGGCTGTCATGGACCTGGCATGGGCAATGCTGGGGTTTTGTGTTTGGGGCAGGGAGATTGAGGCAGGAGGAGAGGAGACAGTGTCTGGCAGCAGAGGAGACAAGCAGCTGGCTCCCAGTGTTTATATCCCATGTGTCAGATGTGGTTGGGAGGGATCTGCCTCTGAACACCGGGAATGTTCACCCTGGTGAGTGACAGGTGTGATTCTCTGATTAGAAACTCTTCGATCCTCTGTGAGGTGTGAGAAAGGAGCACACAGTGGCCAATATCAGACATGCAGTTAGGATAGCCCGTGTTGCAGAGAGCTTACAGCCTAATCCCAGTGAAACTTTGTGTGCCTCCTTCTGTAGGCAGGGATGGAGAGCCAGAGCAAGTACTTCCTGAAAGTATCGTAGGAATTCTGTAATGGAAAAGGACATTCTTGATGTGTTGGGATCATTTTTTAACCCCAAGCCCATCTGCCATCAGCAAAAGACATCTTTAGGCACGTTGTATATTCCAAGTTCTCCCAAATTCCCTTGAACCAGTTGGAGCAGGCAAGACAGGACACGTTGTACTTTGTGAAAACCCTGGATTTTGCCAAGTGTGGAAATGGCAAACCTCCCACGTTGCCCCAGCAGTTGTAGTTCCTGTGCCCAATAAATCACATAAGTTGGATGTCAGGAGAGCCATCGGGATGGGGAAATATTTATTCTTTTATTTGTCACAGTTATTAGTTTGAATCTGTATTTATTTGGAGCGTTTTTCCTCTGGATGATCACATCTCTGCCTTAATGAATTAACAGGAATAATCTTAGGAACTGCAAGCAGCTCCATCAGTTGTGCTTTGCAGGAAAGGGAAGATGGGGCAGTATCTTTGGACGAGTTCCCTTTCCTTCTGCAGATTAATTTTATTTTAGTACAATTCTCAGTAAGTATGTGAGTAGGCGTCTGTCTCTCTTAGAAGTGGATGATAAGAACTCTCTATTGCAAGAGAGGGTTTTTTTTGCTGGAAAATAATGGGTTTGGTGTATTCTTGTGATCCAGATGTTCAGAGACCATCTAAGAATCCCGAGGGGATAGAGAAGGCTGTTAACCAGAGCATCAAACACCCAGTCTCTGCTGCTGTTCTAGTTAAATAAGAACAGTTGCTTGACGATTACTCTTTTTCTTTTTTTTTTTTTTTTTTGTGACAACTGGAAAAAATGTATCAAACTTTTTGCTTGACAAGCAAAAGATAAATCACTTGGGAACTTTCCTTTTTGATAGAAAAGCAAGCAGGGGTGGACACATCTAGGAACTCTATTACAGGAGGGGATTTTATTCATTTTATTCATAAAATTCACCTTATGCTGAGTTCCAGTGCCTGCCTTAAGACAGTTGTTAAGTAGTGACAAGAAGCTGTTTCCAGTTCTGCTGTCAAGAGATTATTGCAGCTAGACAAAAGTCAGGAAGCACAGAATCAATGGCACAGAGATGGAATAAGCTACGCAGGTGCTGAGGTTTGGAGCCTTAGAGATAACCCCACAGAAAATCCCACTCTGTAAGCTTATCTCGTGTATTCAGGGCCACAGAAATATCATGAAATCCTTTTTTTTTTTTTTTTTTTTTCAATTAAAACAGCTCCAATTCGAGACAGTAATTTCTTCTGAAGGGCAGCTAATACACATTCAGTAGATGGAGGATTATGTGGAGAAATTACCTGGCAAATATCAGTCAAGAGTGAACAAATGGCAAGGGTTTCCTGCAGGAGCAAGTTGCTTGTGCTGAATTACATTGTGTAGCACTTAATGCAAAGGGAGCTTGTGCCAGGCTGAGCTTCAGAGGGAAATGACATGCCAAATAAATGTCACCACTCAAGAGATGCTCATAGGAGAACTAAGAACTGAGGAAAACAGGGAGCTGAAATCTGATAAATAATTTTCTTCACAACTAAAGCATCTTGTATCTAAGAGGTAAAAAAACCCGTCTCTCTTCTTTATTCAGGGATTCTGTTTGATGATGTGTTTCCAGGTCAGCAGAGATTGTTGTCAGGAGAAATGAAAAAGAGATTTCATTGCATACCCAGTTTCTGTGATGATCCCAGAGTCTTACAAACAAAATCCCCACACAATTTACTATTCACATTGCAGTTGTGACTTCTGACCTTTTTATTTCAGCCTTTGTCTTTACTAGGAGGCATTGGGATGTGTATGTGTGGAACAGGAAATTCTGGACTGGAAGCCTGCAGGTGAAAGCCCCTGGGTTTGATGGTATCATCCAGACTTTTGTGCCTGTATCACCTTTTTCTACAGTAGGGACAGAAGTCCCTTTCTATCCTCCAGGTTTTAGCAAGGTATGGGAATTGTGTACGAGATACAATCTGTCCCTCAGGGCTCAGCCCACTCAGTCTGCAGAGGAGCCCAATTACGCTCCTTGCTTTAACGAGCCCTGTCACACCCTGTCACACCTTCCCCGCCCGCTTTCCTCCTCTCCTGCTGGCCTCCTCTCCCCTGCTGTCAGTTCGACCTCATCAGTATTCCCGGTCGGAGCTCTCCTGGGTGTGGTGAGTCCTCCACTCGCTCAGAAACCCTGCTCAGCTGGGCTGTGGGGAAGGTGTGGGACAAACCTCACTCTGTTAGACCCCAAGTCTACTCCTGCGGCACTCCCAGGGACAGCTGGGCTGTGCAACCCATGCCTCATTCACAGACAGTTCTTCTTCATGGACAGAAGCTGTGCTCTCGGGTCTGGTCTTAAATCCACCACATTCTGCCAGGGAATCTGGTGGATTCACAGTGAAGCACTTTCTACCCTTCAGCTCTGCCCAGAATTTCCACCCAGATTTCCCCAGCGTTGTGGAGATGCCTGCAAGGAGGCATTGCATTCACTCAGAGATGTTTGTCAGAGACTCAGCAGCAGAGTCCTCCACGAGGCTGCTCTTTGCAGCCAGTATTCTGGGGGAATATCATCAGAATTGGGCAGTAGGCTGCTGGCCAGTAGCAGCACAGCTGTTTGGGTCTAGCTTAGAGCCAGAGCTGTGTGGCACAACACTACGTAGGAACAGATACCCTGCTCTCATTCTTGGCTCCAGTGCTCCTGGGAGAAGGAAGGCCCAGGATAGGAGCTCTCTCTGAGCTACATCTCATTCAGTATTACTGTGATGGGTAGCTAGGATTTGAACAGCTCCAGAATTGGCTGGAAAAATGATCCCTGAGCAGAGATCTCCGATGCCTTAGAAGGTATCTCACCTGGAGGTGAGAAAACTCTGAAAATATGCTGTACCTTATAGGAATTTGCCTCATAGTTGGAGGGACCTGTACTCATCTCTTTTCCCAGTAATGTGGAAAAATTAATAGGTTCCCATGCTAATTACAGGGAGTTGGGATGATGTCTCAGCTGCACAGGCCACTCCATTCATTTGGATGTCATGGGTATTTATGCAAGTCATAATCCACCCCCAGGGTTCAGCCTATTCTGCACACAGACAAGCACACATCAGACTTCAGGCTCTTTCACCACTTGCCTGAGGTGGAGCAGCCCCACTGCTTGTGTTCCTTTACATTGCTTCATTGTCCTCCTTTCTCTACACATCAGATTTTTGTCTGTGCTCATCTGCAGTGATTAGCAAAATGTCTCATCAGGTCTCTGGCTTTGGCATGACCTTTGTTTTGTTTCATGCTGTTGTGCCAGGGAGCAGACTGCCATATAACCCTCTGTTCCATTAAAATAGAGCTGAAGGGGGTATGGACTGTATTAATTAACCCCACATTTGCTGGAACAGTCATACACATTGATCTCCTTGCCTGTAGAAGCAGTGCCCAGCCATAGTTTCTTGTCTTCCCCTTAGCTTGGAGACCAGTTGCCTAAAGAGAGCACTGTGATGTTTGTAATGCCTCCCTTGTCATAAATCTCCACACTTCCTTTTCTTTCCACAGACTCTTCTGCCTTCTGGGGTGTGACTGAAGGATGTTCAGAGTTGGAGATGGGAACTCCTGACTTACCACTGTGTTTTTTCCTTCCCCATTCAAGCAGGGCCTTGGGGCGGTCACTTAATTCTAATTGACTTCCTGAAACATCTCAGTCCAGGTGCTGGGATCTAAAAGGGCAGAAGTATTTTTCCAAGGGTGCTGAGCAGTTTGGCTTAGACTGAAATTATTAGTTGTTGGTGCCTGTGTTTCTGGAAAAGAGGTCACTTTTGTTTAAAGAATCTAAACCTGGGCTCTGGAGGCACTCAGCATTGAAAGATGGTGGTTGGGTAAACACAGTTTCTGTGCAGGTATTTTTTCAAGAGTCTAGATATGGATTTAAGCTTCTAGGTTCCAGCTTCTTGCTGGGCAGTGTCCTGACTCTCTTCTTAGGTCCTGTTTGTGTAGTCCCCTGCTGCTCATACAGACAAGAGCAAGCTGGCTGCGTTACAAGACCAGGTTAGCCTTGTCTGCATTAAATATTGCTTTTAAAAAGCCCTGTAGGAAAAGGGCTTGTGTGCAGTTCCTGCTTTCTCCTGGTGTGTTTGTGCTTCAGGCAGTGGAGCATCCCTTCCTAGCACTGCCAACCTCCTCAGCTCTGCCCCGTGGTGCAGACAGCAGCTCTCTCATTTCCCCACCTTGACTGAGTTTGCAATACCTCTTTGAAGGGTTCCAGGTTCCACCTCCCTTCCTTTGTTCTTGTCTTTGGTTTGGGGATTCTTTCTCCTCCCTTTACACCTGCTGCTCTTTGGCTCCTTTGTGATTTTTATGCTCTCTGCTCTTTATGTTCTCCCTGATCAGTCTGTGAACCTGTTGCGATCAGATCCAAGTGCTGATTTTTAATTTATTAAATAAGGAGGTGGAAGTGGAAGGTCTGTGGGCGAGCAAAACCAGCTTGCCCAGTCTTAATAAGCGTGGAAGTAGATGCTGTCTGCTCTGGGCTGGTTTTATTGCAGAGCCTGAAGTGCTTGGGGGAAGAATTAGGCAATGAAATGAAATGTTTCCTCCGTGGAGGCCACCGAGGGAGGGAGGAGCCTGGCTGTGAGTTGTCTGCTGCTTTGATTGCACTGTCGTAGGCAGGCAGCTGAGGACATCATGAGAAAAAAAGGATCCTGTTGCTGTAAAGATAAAAAAATGCGGGGTTTTGAATCTTACCCAGGCACCGTGTGTGTCCTGGGGGAGGGTTGAGTGGAGTTATCTGGGGTCCTGCTGAGCTTTCATTTCAAAAAACAGGAGATGAAAAAGGAGGCTGTAGTGAGGTGGGGATGAGTCTGTTCTGCCATGTCTCAAGTAAAAAGATGAAACATCCTTAAATTGTGCCAGGGGAGGGCCAGATTAGATATTAGAAAAAAAAAAAAATTGCACTGAAATGTCACAGCAATAGAAGTGCCATGGCAATTAAATATTCTCTTTTAATAGGTAAGGCATAAGCCAGCTGGGTATTCACGTGTAAAAAGTACCCTGCTTAAAAATTAATCTCATCCCATAGATTTGATGATTTGGTTTAATTTTTGGAGAGAGGTTCAAAGTCCCAGCATTAGCATAAAGTTTCCACAAAAAAACCAGGCAGCTGAAGTTGTTGCTGATAAATAGGTGTGAACAAAGCTGGAAACGGGAAGTTGCACGTGGTTGGAGGGAAACAGGATCTTTGTCATGTCATGAAACAGGCCCTTTTGTCTTTTTGACTGTTGAAAAAGCAGAGGAATAAAGTTTAAAGTGGTGCTGTGTGACAATGAGGAAGACTAGAAGGGAGGCGAGAAGGTTGTGTGTACACAAGCACAGCCAGACATTTGCCATGGAAAGTTGGGAGGAGGTCACCAGAGCAGGAAATATTCTCACCAGAAGTTTTGGTGACTCTTGAGATAAATATGGATCACAGCTTATGAACAGTTTGGGGTCTTTTGCTGCTGTGGGTTAGACCCCCACTGCTCAAGGATGATTTGAAGAGAGTGTGTAGGAACACAGAGCATAGAGTGTTCCCTCCACTACAAAAGTCCTGGAAGGTTTAAGGTTTCTTCAGCCAGAAGCTGAAGGGGTTTAATCCAAGTAATCATATTTAGTAGCCGCTGACAAATCCGTTTTTGTGAATTTGTCTAATTCTTTTGAAATCAGTGTCTCTATCCCATGGCAGTAAGTTTCACAACATTTTGATATTTGTTGCAAAAAGGTATTTTTCAGTCCTGTTTGCCGTTTACCTCCTGATCTCGCTGTGTTCTGCTGTGCCCGTTTTGTGAGGGGTGATAATTTTCTCACCCTTTTAATCACTGATTCCTGACTTTATTTATTTCTTTATCAAACCACATTTTGGCCATCTTTTCCCTAGCTGAAAAGTCCCAGCTATGATGTCCCCTCATATGATTTGGCAAAGATTGAATGCATTTTCAATTAAACACAATACTTCCTGATGAAGCCATTTGCTCATTAATGCCTCTAATTCTCCAGTAGGAGAGCTGAGGTTTGTATGGATTTTTTATGAACTGTGGGAGGAATTTGGAAGGACTTACAGCATATGAAATGTCAGAGTGTGTGAATTCTGAAGGCAAGAGAATTTTTTCATGCCCAAGGAGAGTGGTGGTGATATGACCCTAAGCTAGGAGTGGATAGAAACCAGAAAAACTCGGCTGGGGGCTGCTGTGTTCATGGTGCTGTGCCTCTGATCTGCTGGATTCCTGGCTGGATCAGCTAAATGGCTGGGCTCAGCTGTAATGCAAATGCCAGAAACCTCAGTGCAATGGAAGCAGCAAAATCAATGTGGCCACATGAAACATGGTCCATTTAGGTTTAAACATTTGGGTCAGTTTCAATTAATCTTACAGACCATAGTGAAATAGTCATTTTCATCCCTCTTGTATGGCATTTAGAACCACTGTGACATTTCTCATTGTTATTATACCAAGCACCTTTACCTGAAGAAAACAAAATGGTTTTGCTCGTGTTGAAGGGAAGTGTGCTGGAATTTACAACATTCAGAAAAATAGGAGAAATTAATTTTCTTTGTTTTTATTCTGAATGAGAGCAGATGGGGAAATGCCAGAATTTCCAGTGGCATGCGAGCATTAATTGGTATCTTATGTTTATTATTACTGCTCTGCATGCCTTGTTTCTTTCCAGCTCTTGGAGATGTGGCTGGCCTGGTTAGATGCTACTGAACAGGGAGAACCAGCCCATGCAGCACCAAGCCCTTGGCCTCTTCTGCCCTTTGGGATGCCTGTCTTTCCTTCAGTTTTGGAGCCCTGCTTTTAGTGGGGATAGGAAATCCAAGCTCTCTGTGAGAAGGCACAGTAAAAGCCTCTGGGCTTGGGATTCTGCTGCTGGCAGACCCAAAGTCAGTCTTTACTAACAGGATACAGATCTGGGCTTGGATTTTGATTGCAGAGGTGTCAATTTGACCAGAAGTGTGAGAGGGTGACCTCTCAGCTCAGACATGTGGCAGCAGTGGGTGCAGCGATCTCTCCCCCTTGACTCACAGGCTCCGTAGTGAAACCCCCCAAGGGAAATTGTAGTTTTAGCAAATTAAGAGGTTTAAAGCTAAAGGCAGTGGGGAGATTGAAAAAAAGTTGTCATGTGTTGTGGATATGTTCTACTGTGGGATGTGGAATCATAAATTTGGGGCTGGGATATGGCATTGCCATAGATTTGAGTGGGAGAAGGAGCTGCCTGTGGAAAACTAAGGGATTCCCAACAGTAGAAATACTGCAAAAGTCTCCAGTGGGGGTGTTACACTTCAGATTGGGAAACTATCGCCATGGAAGGACTGTCCTTTAAAATTTGCAGAGCAAGTACAACTCTCCTTCTGTCACATTTCCTAGCTGGTGCTTACACTGTGTACTGATGTCAGTGGTGTGCTGGATAAACCTCAGCCAGGGCAGGGACAGGTAGTTACAGAGGTCTCCTGAAGCTGCTTCCTCCCTGGCCATCCAGGCAGTGGTTCCAGGGCCAGCAGGGAATTTTTTGGTGTGGGCAGGACTGCCCGTGTGGCTCTGTGGGGTCACTTCTCCTCACCATGAGCAAGGGGATGGAGGGAGGGAGGATGGAGCAGGGAGAGCATTGATCTCATGACTCACCTTGGCATCAGTAAATTCCTTCCTTTGCAGGATGTAGGGCTGAGAACCAGCATGGTTCTAACTCACACCACATGGAAATCTGGCCCAGACATTTTGGAATTTTCTCTGTCATCGTCTTTCTCAAAAAGCTTCCTTAATTCTCTAGCTGCTGTCAGAGCCCAGGCCTCTTCCAAAAGAATCCACCCTGGCACTGCCACTGCCCCTGTGCCAGGAGCATCATGGGGTAACACTGGCTCATGCCTGCAGTGACTCAGGGATGGGTCAGGCCCCATGGCTGCATCCAGCTGCCAGCAAACTGCTTGGCATCTGCTGCGAGCTGGCAGAACCTCATGGGCCAACGAGGTCTTCACAGGCATTGTGCCACCACCACGAGTGGCAGCACTTCCAAACCTCAGGTGACAAGTTCCTGGCTCTTCATATTTGAGGCTGCTGTTTCAAAAGAAAAGAAAGAGCCGATATCATCACTGTGCTCTTACACTGAACACCTCGCTTGTGATAGAGCAGCTGATTGTTTAATTGCCCACTTAGTTCAAAGTGTGCCACCTTTGAGTCCAATTCTAACATTTGTTATTGCTGTTTGTACCTCAATGAAGAGTCTTCCTCTGCTCTGGATTCATCAGGATCTCTTTGGTTAATCACCTCTGTAAACTGTCTCTGGAGAAGACCAGTGCTCCCCAGACCCATCCTTGTGTTCCCTATTCAGCCTTTCCCTGAGGAGTTACACAGCTTTAGCTGCTCCTGGTCTACTAAGAGACATGAGCTTATCTCCTGGCCCTGGTGGTCATTGGTAGATGTGGAGGGCAGTGAAGGGTGGAGCCGTTTCCCTCCCAGCTCCTACACATCATTGTGGCTATGCCCTCCATCCCAGGCCTCATGGCTTCCCACGTCTTTGACGCTTCATTCTGGTAGGGACACCAATCCAGTGAGGTTTGTAGTGTGCATTTTTGAATCGGTGTGCAAGTCAATGCCCTGCATGGGAATGAGGATGTGGGAGATCAGGAGGAAGATGCGAGGAAAATGTCCATGTGTGCAGGGTTGTAATTGGTGATCCCAAAGGGCAAACACCACAGACACGGCAGGGATATTCACACAGCGGTGCTTCCAGATTAAAGTGTCCTGCTCTAAAGTTTCCCTCATGGCCAGCAGGATAATTACCCTGCAACACGTTTAGAGTGGTGGATGCTTGGTCCTGTGGCCCCAACACCAGAAGTTCTGCCTGTAGGGATAAGAGAGCTCTTTTACTGCCCTTGGTGCTCTGTGGTTACCAGGAGCTGGTTCAGCCAGCTGTGTAACTCCTGAGGGAATGAAGGGAGGGAGGGGTGTAACTCCTGAGGTGGCTTGAGGGATGCAGGGAGTGTTGGGGGAGCTTCCCATAGCAGGGAGCCTTCTCCTCTGGCAGTATCCGTATCCTTTAATTTTCTCTTGTACACCTAACTCTCCATTGAGGTGTACAAGAGAATCACACCACCATCAAAGTGGGTACCTGTACCTCTGCAGGTCTAAGAGGCCTCTGTGCCAGTTGCTGTCTTGCTCAGTGGGAGCTCCTGTGCTAAACCATGAGTTCTTGTGTTCATGAGCAGTGACCAACTGTGCTGAGGAAAGCTCAGGAAAATCCAGTCTCCATCCAGGAGACCAACAGCCATGGACTCCACCTACCCCTGCCAAGGCCTCTGGGAGCATCTGGGGTTTGAGCACTGCTCTAATGAATAAATGTTGTACAAATGTAGCACCGTGTCCTTGTTGAAGGGGTGAGAGATAAAGCTGTGCCTGGGTGAGAGTCGCAGGTCATCTTTGGAGACTAAAAGAGCAAGGTAATCAATTACCACAAGCCTGCCTGCAGGCCTTTAGCAAATCTGGCTCCTTTCCATAGCAGAAATAATAGCAATGTCCTTTGCCAGGTAATTTTCCAAATGATTATTTTAAATAATATGTTGCTGTGATCCAGCAAAAGAGTTTGAAGATTTATGGGAGCGTTTGTCTCCGAGAGGAAGAGCAGCCATGAACTCTGCGGGCTGGCAGCAAGCAGCACGGGGCAAGTGGCACATAAAACACTCGAGTGTCTCATTGCTCAGGTCCACTCTCTGTCTGGAGAAACAGGAGACAGGGACACAGAGCTCATCCCTCAGCACTGGCTGCCAGCATCCCAGGTCACCAGGCAGATGGTGCTGGAGCTGCTCTGAGCTGGGCGGTGGTGATGGATTGCTCCTCTGCCTTCCCAGGGCAGCTCTGCACAAAAGGCAAAGGATGTTTGTTGGTCCTGGATCCTCTGCCCCTTCCTGTGGTAAAAGCTGAGACAAAGCCCGGTTTTAACAGCCTGGCTTGGAAATAAAGATTGTGGTGTTGCATAGGAGCCAATCCAACAAGTGTTGGAGAACACATTCTCATGGGTGCTTCAGGTTACTCTGGCCATGTGCCTGCTTTTATTTTACTTCACTTTTTAAAGACAGAATTAGGATATCTTAATCTAAGGGGGGTTTTTGTCATTTCTTGCCTGTTCTTGGATTGTGGAGTGGAGGGGGGAATCTGCAGTTGCTTCAGGACCGACAGGTATCCTATGAACAAATAGCTTGGCTCTTCTTCTTATTAACTGGGACCCTGAACAACTGGGTCTAGTGGAAGGTGTCCCTGCCCATGGCAGGCATGTTGGAACTGGACAACCTTCAAGGTTTCTTCCAAGCCAAACCATTCTATAATTCTATGATTAAATAGCCTGTGATGGCTTTGTCAGTGTTGTGGAGGTGCTTCTAGTGGGATTTGGCAGATGACACTGCCTGGGTGGAGTCAGTGAAAGGACCCTCAGTGAAACTGAGAATCTCTCCTGTCGTTTAGGAAGGGAAAATAGCACATCCTGACAGAAACATATGGCCAAAAAGTGCACGTCCTCATCATCATAATGGCATTTTCTCTCTCTTTCTTCCTCCAGGTTATCTTGCACCCCGAAACCTTCCCAGTGCAGGCTTCTTCCCGTTCCTGCAAACAGTGCTGTGTGATTCCGATGCCAGGTGTAAGGGCACACCATACACACCAGAAGATCTGCTGCCAAGACTCAATGACATCTCATCCCTCAGACTGTAAGGGAATCTGAATATTTCCAGGTGTTAGGAACTGTAAAACAAAGCCTGTTTTGAGGGGGAGGGAGCATCCATGCATGTCTGCATGTATGTACAAGTTTGTCCATGACAGATATACCTCAACTACCTGTTCTAACAGATGTCTGACACTTAGAAAAGAGAATATCAGCTGCAACATGGACACTTCAGAAATAATCACCTTAGGGAAAGCTCTCAGGAATATGTCCACTGATTCAGGCTTGAATCTTCTGCTGAAGAGAATTTTGCTCCCTGAGAAAGCTCTTCAGCTCACCCAGATCAAAGCAAAGGAACATTTTTTTTTTGCATGACTGTGGGTCAGGTCAGTGATAAGACTTGCCCCCAGAGCAGCCCAGAGTGCTGATCTGCCACTGGGAGGGATCAGTTCAGGATGCTTTGGCTGTAAGTCTGGATGTTAGTTCTGGAGCAGCTGCTCTTTGAGCAGGCCCTCCAGGTGCCAGCCAGAACAGGTGTCCTCTCTGGAGGCCGTCAGATGTGTTGGGAAACACACGAAAAAGGAGAAACAACTTTTGCCCACAAAAGCACAGAGATTTGCTGTGTGGAGCTGGCTGGGCATGTTTTGTTGGAATGTCAGTTTGCTGAAATGGAAATGTTCAGCAGGAGCATTTCAATTTCTTGATGTTCCAATTGAAGCCAAGTAACATTTGCTTTGAGGCATGCCAGCCAGGGTGGTTTCTATGCCTTAGCTGCCCAGTTCTGACACACCCCCAGGGAACATGCCATGCTGAGGCCTGGCTGGTTCATGGAGAGCTGAACATCTGGGCATCTCACAATGGCCCTTGTTGCTTGTCTTTGCTCTCAGGTGAGAGGCTGCTCCATAGTGGTTGTGTCAGAGCCTGAAAATCCCTCTTGGCCAGAGCTTGAGAGTCTGAAGAGCTAAAATGGGCCTCACCAGAGAGCACATCAGGCAGGATGGGACATCCTGGGGTTGGTGGCTCCTTAAGGATCCTCCTTAGTGCAGAGAGAGTGTAATTTCCTAGGCCAAGTCAGAATCTCTCCATGGGTGGGAAGGATGACTGAGGATGTGGGCGACTGAAGTTGCGCAAGGTGAATCCTAATCAAATTCAAGGTCACGCAGCAGAAGAGAGGAGGGAAGGCAAAGCCACATGGAGACTGGATGCCTGGATTCACAGCTCCTTTCCTCAGTGTCATTGATTTTTCCTGGGCATGTTAAACAATGGTTCATTTGGGGTATTGAAATGAAGAAATGGGAGCTTCTAGTGCCAAAGCTGGAGGTCTTCCATGGGTTTCAGTAGCTACACATCCTTCTTGCTTTCTGTTTTTTGTTTCTGAAAAGCTGTTTAGGAAATAAGTGGTTTTTCCTGCCAAATGAAAATCAAAGAATTTGGCCAAATTTTAGATCAAGAGTGTGAGTCATTAACAGGCATCTTGACCACTCTTGATGCTCGAAGTTGTCTGTGTGAAGTATCATTATAGATATGTGGCCATACCTACCCTTGTATGGTCAGTGTCAGCCTTACAAGGGAAAACACCTACTGTTAAGTAGCCACAGCAAAACTAGCAGGAGAGACCAGAGTCTAAAACCTCAGGAAAAGATTCCTTGGGAAGGGGAAGGCTCCAGATGAATAGGAGCAGGCTCCCCATGGGTGAGTTTGTCACAAAGTGTTTGAGCTGTGGCCCTTTACTACCTGGATAGATTATTTTGTAATACTCAGCTAATCGAGGCTGTTTTTCTCCTCTCCCATTGTGCAACTTACTGAAGCTCTTGTTAAACTGTTGTATAACTTTCCCTAAAACTGTGTATAACCAGTGGTCAGCAGAGAAAATGGGTGAGGTTCTCACCTTTGATTCTGTTCCTTAGAGGCATTTACCAAAGTGTGCAAGGTGTTACTTGAAATTTCCCTTAATAAAAGGGAAGTCCAAAAGCCAAGCTCAATAACGACTTCTTCCACCCTTTTCTCCTGTAGTGAAATGTTTGGGAAGGATGAACAGGTCCTGTTGCCTGGAAGGATTTCTTGGTAAGGCCATGTACTTTGTAGCCATGGTTCTGTACTTTTGCTTCCCCAAGATACGTGCCAGGCCTCCAGAAGGAACCAGGCTTTTGCATAACCCAGATGTCAACACACCTGCCACGAAATCCAGCCATAGACACATTCTGAGTTAAGGCAGTAAAGTGTAAGTTAAATATAAGAAATTCTGGGAGTTGTTACAGGTGTCTCTTTCATTCTTCTTTCCCTCAGCAAGCACAGGAGCTCATCCAGTGGAGCCAAGGACAGGCAGCCATCATCATGGAGTGTGGAGGGTCCGGAAAGCAGGAATGCTTCACTGGGTAGGTTACTTGCTGCTCTGGGAAGGCTGACCTTTTGAAACTCTCTGGACAGAGCTGCAATTCTTAGAGCACTGCTGAAATGATTCATATGTTTCATAGAGGCACGTGGCCATGGCCACGACATTAGTGTAAATTCTTGGGAACAGCTACAAGTAACTGTCTGTAGAAAAGACGTTGGAATTTGGCCAAGAAACTGGGATTAAAAGGTTGTGCTTCACAGGAGCAATGCAAGATCACAGATTGATTGGACATTAATTAGAGACCTGGCTATTTGTGGAATATTGCCCTTTTACTGCCCACAAATTCTCCATAAACAGCTTATGATTTCTTTTCAAATGTGTTTTTATCCATGGTTATCCAGCAAATAAGTTGTCTTCTGTGCCAGAGTGGATATTTATTGTTGGTGATATTCTCCTCTGATGTGATTCTCTTTCCTGAAGGAACTTTCAGACTGAAAGTTACCATGAAATCATTACAATTATTATTTATTGATGGTAATGGCTGGTACAATCTGCAAGCCATCATGATGGATAGTCCTTTCTGCAGGGAGCTCACGATGAAGTGAATGATTACAGATTTGCATTTGCCTGTTCTGCTCCAGCCATTCACTGTTCCAATTAGCATTCCTGCCAGCACCCTCTGTGGTGCACAGACAGAAAAAGGCTGAATGCAAAAGGGACCAAGTGCAGAGGCGTGGGGGTGGAGGGGGAAGTAAATCAATGAACAGTTATGGGAGCTACTGACTCATGTTGATGCTCAGCAAGGATCTCAGTTCTACGTTTTATTAAAAAAAAAAAATTAAAAATGATAGGTCATGGCCCCATGTAGCAAGTTACAGTGACATCCAGAATGTAATTGTATCAGAAAAAAACCTGAAGTACTTACAGGATGCCACTGGCTGTACCTTTGGAAACAGATTAATAACAATGGTGCACCCAAAGCCGTGTGTAGCTGTCCTCTGCAAGAGTTTTATGTAGCAAAGAGGTTTTAAAAGACATAAGTAAAATACAGTGTTTCAAACTGTTATTGCAGCATTTGGGGATTTGGTATCACATGGAGAGAAAAACCTTCAGAACATTTCATCACCATCCAACTTGACTTCCAGCACCAACATGTTCAACAGGATCCTCAGTTTTGGGAAGGTAAGTCTGTATTTGCATAGTAGCTGAGTGTGAACATTTATGTATCCTCATATTTAAAGAATAAGAAGCTCCAAGTACCAACACACAGCTTTTATTGCTTTAGGATCTCTCCTATTATGTGAATGAGCTTTATTTTGGAAACATAGTGATTGTGGGTGGATTTTTAAGCTTTGTGGAAAGTTTTTTATCCTCTAGGCAGAAACCAGGCAAACCTTGGGACATAATACTATGAAATATAAAATATAGTCACACACAATACCCTGAGATACTTTGTTCAGAACTTGTGTGAGTTAAGGTGTTTGCAGTATATTTTCTTTCTTATGAAATTAAAGATATGATGTCACAGGCTTTGACATTCAGGTATTTATTTGCCCATGACAGTCATGCAGTGGCATCAGAGGCACTGTGTTTATTATGTAGGTATTGAATATTTACAGGATCAATTCCTTTGTGACAGAAATTTGGTACAATGTAATGGACACTTTCAGTGTTTTGGTATCAAGGCCTACGAACACTTATATACACATTTCTCTGTATAATATATGAGGAGTTTGAGAGGATTTAGTGACACTGTTCAGCTGTTAGAATTCTGCCTATGTGTAAGTGCTTGTAACCACAATGCTTTTCACATGTCACTGCTGTCCCTTAAAAAAAGCCTCATCACTGCATTTAAAACCATCCCAAGTACACTGTTGCTTTACAGCTGCCCTGAATGTTTTGTTGTTCTTTCAGAACCAGCCCCAACACTCCACTGCAGGGAATCTCAGGGCCCTGCTGTGTGAGGTCTTGTCACGGTACCTGGCACATCCCGGTGCCACCGGAGGGAGCATGGCAGCCAATATCCACCACACCTTCTGCTTCACCAACTCGTCACTTCTGGAGTCGTTTGCCCAGGAGTTCAGGAGCCAGCTCTCCCAGGTGGGTGCCTGGGACCTTCCCTGGGGACTGCAGCTGGGAGTTGTTCCTTCCCTGGGAACCGCTGCAGCAGTTCAGACACGTCAGGCAGTGTTTGGGAGCTACCGCACGGCCCCTCGTGGGCAGGAGTTGCTCATCTCTGTACCCAAGTGCAAGTAGGGCACAGTGAGGCTGAATTAATTCTTGTGCATGGAGTTAGCCCAAAGACCTCCAAGCTGAGTATGTGGCTTGAAAGCCAAGGATCATCCAGCCATCAGCTCGTGGCCACTGAGGGTTCTCACCACACCTGGGCCTTGCTTCTCCTCTTTGTTTGCCCTGCTGCAGTGACAGGTCAATAGAACAGCATGAGGATGTGGTGTAAATAAGAATGTTTAAAGCTTGGGAAGGCAATAAATTTAATTGTGTATTACCTCAGCTGTATAACTTCATCCAGTGACTCCTGCATCTGATCCAACAATTCATGATTGAAGCAGTAGTTGTCTTTGGAAAGCAATATAATTAAAGCAAATTAATCCTTTAAAGGTGAAGCCTTCTTTTTTTTTTTATTCTTTGCCAAGGTTAGGATTGATATTAATTTTCTTGTATTCCTAGTCTTTGGTTTCTTCAGGACATTGTGAATCGTAGGGCTTGTCTGAACAGAGAATTTATTGTACAACCTGGGGTGGAAGGTAAAGCACAGTCACACTCTCAGTTATTGCCTGTCCTTTGAATGTATTGTTTGCAGACTTGCATGCAAGTGCAGTGCCAGCTGAAAGACATAAAAAGGACCCCCCAGCAGCAAGGCTTGTGGTTATTAAACAATTTCTTCTGGTTCTTAAGTAATTTCATACATTTTTATTTGTTAAGGTGCAGCACAACCCACAGTACCAGGAGACCTTTGTCAACGAAATGGTCTCGTTTCTGACACTCATCTCCCAAGTGCAGAATGACACCTCCCTGTGGCACCTGCTTTTGCTGGCCCCAGATGTGTTCCAGGACAACATGCAACTGCGAGACATAACTGATTTTCTTCAGAATCCAAGCAGGTAAAATAGAGAAAATGGCAGGAGAAGCCCTGAAAGTTGGTGGGTTTGTATATTGGCCTCTAAGGACATCACCTCTCCTCTTGAAGGAAGGGTGTTACCTTAAAAGTGTGATTTGTTTGGGGAATGATGCAGCTCCACACTAATGCATCTCTGAAGGTGTCCGTGGACTGTGAGCAGTGTGTTGTTTTTCAGTGACTCTTGTGTCATTCTTTTAATGGGAACTTGATATAAACTCTTGAGTTTTCTCCCAGCCTGCTTAGAGGCACTGTCATGCCCTTGTGCAGATAAAAAGCTGGTGAGTCACAGCCACTGCCTTTGGTGGAAGAAAAGCCCTCCTGGCTGGGTGAAGAAAGCAGCCGGCTGCTTCTTTCCAGAAAACCTCAGAGCCAAGGTCAGGTTGCTTTGGAACACCTCAGGCACTTCTAGGGGAGCCATAATGTTGTTTTTTAAAACTGACTACCTAATCTGCTGCTGGTTTAATCTTTCAGGACTGGTCCCAAGAGAGCAGAGAGGAGAGGGAGCCTAGTTCTCTAACATATGGGCTTTAACATGTCTGACTTGGAGAAGAAAGTCCCAGTTATGCACTTGCTCAATGGTTATAGTTAACCATCATATATATGATATTATATGATATGATATTTATTATATGTATTATATTTAAGGCACAGCTGGCTTAACTGCATTATTTAACTGTGCTGAAATATTTGATGCACCTAGGACAATACAAATTTCTAAAATAGGCTTAGGCTTGAAATCCCTTTCCTGGTCTGTACTTGGGCTAAACTCTCCCTGATCTCCAGAAGACTTGAATTACTCAAGATTAAGGGACTCTGTTTCAAGTCATCTTCTGGATGTGTGACTGACCCTGCTATAAAATATTCTGGATAGTCCAGTTGTTGCAGCACATGGAGGACACCAAGAAACAGCATTTTCAGACTGCTTTTTGTTTTTATCTTGCATACATGAGTAGTTGGGTAAAGATGTCAAAAGAAGTTGTAGAAACTTTGCCACTTTGATTGCACCCAGGCTTAGAGGGACTCACTTCTGATCACTGGTGTGTTGCCAAGGCACTTAAAAACCTGTACATTTAATATCAAGGTAATTTTCCATGCTGCATTGTGAGACCCATGTGTAAGTTGTAATGTCCTTATCCTTAAAGGAGTCAGTAGCAGTGTGGCAAGAATTGTAATTTCATTCAGAAACGTTTTGTTCATGCTGCTGTTTCAGTCACAGGATTATTGCATTTGTTTGCATTTACTGGCTCCCAGAACCCAGGCTGAGAACCAGCCCTGTTTGAGTGCCCAGGGAGAATTAATATTTGCTGTGCTGCTCTGCTGTGCTCTACAGCTGCAGAACTGGGCGAAGTTGTCATAGGCACGACAAAGAGGCACATAGAATTTCATCACCAGAACTGTGCAGTGCTTTTATGCCTGGCATCTGGCACTGTAAATGCATGAGCAAAGAGTTATTGCACAAATAGTACTTTTAATGATGCTTACAAAAGCACATCTTAGCGAGCCTGGCCACGTCTCTTACTCAGGCAGGACCAAACTCCTAAAGAAGTGCTGCACATGGAATTTTTTTTTTGTGGTAGAAATATGAAGGTATAGAAGAAAAGAACTTTTGCTCGTCGTGGCATCTGTATTAACCAAGTGATAAACACCACCACTGTGAAACAGTAACTTCCAAGTCATGAATCCTATAGAAAGTTTAGCAGCCAGTTTTATTACTCACAAAAACCTGTTTTGCAGACTGATTTTACTAATGTTCCTGTTTGTTGCTGTAAGATAGTTTTTCAGCTAAGCACATAGCTGAGCTTTTTCTCCACAGCCAAAGTCTGCAGAAGTCCTGCAAGACTGAAATAAAAGGGCAGCAACAGCACTTGTTTCCATGTTTGCTGCCTTCTGATCTGCGTGATATGCATCTTCTTTTGGCAGCCTGTGCCTGCCTCCTCCTTGGCTCTGCCATTGCTCAGCTAAATATGTCATTTACAACTGAGCTTCTTCCCCTCTAAGACTCTTACAAGCACATCTGCAGAATGAAAATACTGAGCACCAAGCCTACGAAACCTGCATGGAGACGTTATGTTAAATTAGGAGAGAAGAGATCCCCAGTGCTCTGTCCTCAGTAGCAGCCTGTTCCCACAGATCAGTATGTATTTATTCATGCCACTGACATCAGCCCAGCCAGGTTCTTTATGTATTATGTGCAGAACTTCAGGCAGGTGAGAGAGAGATGGTGCATTTCAGCGACCCCATGCCTACAGTGAAGAGCTACTCTTTATACAGGAGAAGCAAAAGGGACGAATAATCACAGTGAAGTTTTCAGTAACCTGCACACCTGAGCAGGGAGTCCTGTAAATGAGTTCCTCTGTGCTACAATATGCCTGATTATCAGCTTATTCCTTCCTAAGACTGAAAAACATTCCTTGCTTCCCTGTCAGCCCAGCTATTACAGCATAAAAGAGGAAAGAAGGAGAACTGGAAACGGCAACAGTTATTTGTAATTGCTTCTTCCTCCCACAGATGTGTTTCCCCTCGGGATCCCTGCACTCTGTGGAGCCTTGTCTCCTTGGTTCTTGGGTTTTTTAGGAGGAAATTCACCCACATCAGTGAATGACATGGCTGGTGTGTCACCTGGGTGTTTTCTGAGACCTGCTGGCAGAATTTAAGTGGCCTGCAGATTGTACATAACTCTCTGAACAAGTGCACCTAGTGAGTGCCACACGTGTTTGTGCTAATATGCTGCCATGGCCTTCCCATCAAAGCCCCTGGTGTTTGTATCCTGTGCATGATCAAACAAATAATTAAAAATAGGGGCGATGTCTTGTCTGTCAGACATTTTAAGAATGGTAGGCTGTACTCCAGCTGTTTCCTATTAGAACATTTGTTCTATTTCTTCTCATAAACCTGTAACCACAATTCATTTTTCTTTCCCCCCCCGCCTTTAGTGTTGTGCTGGCAGCTCAGAATGTCTCTGCATCTCTTGTGGGTGATGATGGATTCAAAACTGTTCAGAATGGGGCTACAGATTCTCCACATACCCTGAACTGCTTGGAGCAAGGTAAGACTCCTCCATTGAGTCATATCTCTGCTGAAAACCTGTGGTGCTGAGGAGAAGCAAACTGCAGGCTAATAAGTAACCATACAGATTGCACACATTATGCTGAGTTCAGGGCTCAGCGTAATGGATTCTTCTTTCAGCTTTTTACAAATGCGAATAAAATGCCTCATTTCAAATGGAAAGGTAAAAAAGCTTGGTTTTGTCAGTAGACAATGAATTAACATGAGCTTGCAGCCTCAGTGGAAATAGGGAGCAGTAATGTTTTACCTTGATTCGCTTTTTGGGGGGGTGATGTCAAAATCTGCCTCTGGTTGTGGGCTCTGTCAAACTCAGCTTGATGTGTCAAGGCAGGGGGTGGGGCTGGGCTGCAAAACAAGCTTAAATTAGCCCTTCCTTTAAATCCCTGTCCCTTCCAGCAGAGACAGTACTGGATATCCCCCTCTAACTGGGGATCTGTGAACAGGCAGGGGAAAGGAACAGCAGCTAAATGCTACAAGGGACAGATTGGTAATGCTGTCTGTCCTCTACTTGTTTCATGGAGATTGTGGAAGTTGAGGTGGATAAGAAGAAAGATTAGATGTGCAAGTAGGGAAAACATGGAGAAGTAGCTGGTGAGAGGACTGGACACATGGGGATATCAAGATGAGTGTAAATGCTGTGGGAGACATAAATGATGCTGCAGACAGAGCTTATGTGTGAGCAGTAAAAAGCAACCCTAAATGAAGGGAAGGAAACCCTAATAAATACCTGGCCACCTTACCCTGCATTACTGATAGCAAAGTGCTCCTAAAGCAGGAGGAGACCTCTGTTAGCATCCAGATCACAGGAGCAGTGAATTGTTCCTGAGTGATTTTCAGCATGGAAAGTAATTTCTCGGATGCCAGGCAGCATCCCCACTTCCCTTGAAAGGCCAGGAAGAGTTACACCCCAAAAGAACACTCAGATTTGTAACCAGCATATTGTGGTTTGTGGTAGGAGCCTAACTTCGTATGTGCATGTTATCCCAGATAGATTTGCCATTATAGCACTTCTCAGGTACCAAAATTACATGATCTTTACTAATACACTTTTCACATTTTTGTTGTAGATAAAGAAAGCAGTTGGCTGACCAGATCTATTTGTAATTCCTTTGTTCACTGGAAAGACAATCACACTTTAGTATCTGAATTGGAGGAAGTTCTAAGGTGAGACATTAGCTAAAGGGATATTACTAACAGTGTAATTCAAATCTACGATCTTTGCTCTAAATCACCTTACATTTCCACTTGCATTGATTTCATATTCACTAAAACACTTTTTTGTTCCCCTCCAGAAAAATAAGGTCACCAGAGATTGGTGGAAAGCACTCCAAGAGGTCCATTAATTCAGATGATTTAGAAGCCATACAAAAGCATCTACATCGTTTAAAAGGCTTTGAGGAAAAAATGAATAGAAGTGAATTAAAAAGCTTAGATCTATTCAGAAATTTGAAGAATGAAACATTACAGAAATTGTATGCATTTCTTGAACTGGGAATGAATCCACATCATTATTATAAATTAAAGGAACCATATAATAAGGAAATAATTGATGAAATCTATAACTTCACATCACTGCAATTACAGAGTGACTTTAATGGGACTTCCATTTTCAATACAATGACCCAGTGGAAAGAAATTCAGAGGGCTTTAAAATTAGCTACAATGCTTTGGAATCCAGCTCTGCTAAATAATTCTAATTTTAGTACACTGCAGACTAAGGATGCTCTCAAAATGTTGCTCTCCACAAGCATGCCATCACTTCTGGAAGGTGTCAGAGACCGTTTGGGTGGAATGCAAGAAATCCCATCTGTGTTTTCTGATGATCTGCTTGAGCCTGAGTCCTACAGAAACTTCCCAGAGCAGCTCCTAGCTCTCCAGAAGATGTTTTTTAGAATGACAGGCACAAATGTAGGTTATCAGTACCTCCTGCTGCCTGTGTTTGAGCTGATGAGGGCTGTAGAGAAGTCCATGGGTGAGACCTGGTGGGATGAGTTGAACGTCTACTGGCGCATTGGGGAGAAACTGAGATCCATGAAGTGGAATAACACAGCCATTGTTGCCTATGGGCAGTTTTTGGAGGTGTTAAACAGCCATTTGCAAAAGCTGAACAACAATTCAAGTGGTGTCCTCGGTGAGGAATTGGATCAGCTGTCAGAATTTATAACAGCCGTGTTTAAAGAGTTTGGGGAAAGCTCTGGAGTAGCCAATATCTCACAAGTCACTCAAGCTGTCCAAAAGACGTTGGACGTGTTAAAAGACCTACAGCTGCGTTATAATGTCAGTAAATTAAAATCTATAGATCTTTTCTTTAATTTTGACAACAAAACCTTCGAGAGCTTGTCTGAACTTCTGAGAACAGGAATGAAAATCCTTCATTCTACAAGTGCCAGTGAAGGTACCAGTGAAGA
This sequence comes from Aphelocoma coerulescens, assembly GCF_041296385.1. Lineage (NCBI taxonomy): Eukaryota > Metazoa > Chordata > Aves > Passeriformes > Corvidae > Aphelocoma > Aphelocoma coerulescens. The sequence goes on from NC_091021.1 coordinate 2,846,761, forward strand.
CATAATTAACCCTATCTATAATTTAACGCATCTTCTACTGCAGGAGTTCAGCCAGTCTCCCTCACAGCACAATACCTCACTACAGGCAAAAATTTGGGAGTTCCTGCATTTAGCCTTGGGTCCTTTCCTTGAGAACAGCAGCAATGGCTATAGGACACTCCAGAATTGCTCCTTTGAAGATGTGCTCCACGTAGCCCTTGAGGTGCTGTTTGAAAATGCCACTCTAAGGGAGTCCTCAGCCAGGAGCCCCTGCAAGCTGCTCTTGGATTCCTTGGGTGTGGAGGGTGGGACAGGGAGCAATGACACCTTTGCCAGGGTGTTCCAGCTGGCCATAACCAACCTGGAACTGTCCCCAGAGTTTGCTGCTGCCTACAAGAACAGCAGGGAGCGCTTTTTCAAGGAGCTGTCGTGCCTCACCCGAGCTCTGCGTTTTTCTCTGAGTTTCCTTTCCAAGTTAAACCTTGTCTCCGAGCTGGGAAACTCCTGGCTCCAGGAGAAGGCGAGAGCTCTGAGTGCAGCCACGGAGGGGCTGGTGCAGGGTGATGCCTCGTGCCCCATCCCAGCCCAGGATGTGGGTGATGTGCTCCCATCCCAGCTTTTGAAGGTGCTCCTTCCTACCCTGCTGAATGACACAGTGCTGAGCTCCCTGAATTTCTCTGACAGCTCAGCAGACTGGGATGGGCTGCCTTTGTTTTCCCATCTGTCACCATCTGCTTCCATGAGGAACAGCAGTCTATACGAGCTGCTGCAAGTGGGCAGAGCTGCCTCCAGCCAGCCCGAGTGGGGACACTTCTCCCGGCTGTGGCATGCCACTGGCAGCCTGCTGACCTCCAAATGGAGCCTAACAGAAGTGGCTGAATATGTGGAACTCCTGCACATTATGAAGAAAGCCCTAATCCTCGTGGACTTTGGGGTAGCTCCTGGAAAAGCATTGGTGCATCAGATCTTTCATAATTCTACTGAAGCAATTAAATCCTCAGATCTGAGTGATTTGTATACTTCATTAAAACTCTTTTTCAGTTCAACTTCTGCCACAGACAGCACACTGGACTTGGAAAGAATATTTCAAGAAATACTTCCTCTGTATGAAGGGGGTGGTGAAGGATTGTTCTACTCTAATCCCTATGGAAAAGAAAATCAAGATATTCTGACTATGGCTGCAGTGATTTGGAACAAGATAATTTTAAACAGGACTCATTTTAGTACAGAGAATGCATGGGAGGTTATCAAAATGATTGCACTCGATGCAATCTCGCTTGAAGACATTGAAAATTATCTCAGCACAAATGAAGAAGTGTCATCATTATTTTCTGACTTCCTGTTGACCCCTGGAACTTCTGAAAATGTTGCAGAACACCTCTTGTCCCTTGAGCAGCTTCTTGGTGCGATGGCAAAGGTGAATACCAGTGATCATTATCTGCTGATCACTTCTTTGTCTAAGCTAATGCAGAAACTCCAGAGTGGCCCTCCTGGAAGGCAGGAAAATGAACTTGGTGCTTTCTGGCATATTGCTGAAGGTCTCCAGTCCTTGAACTGGAATAGTACAGACAGTCTCACTGCCCAGTCACTTCTAGACATGGTAAAAAATCTGCTAAATACCATGCAAAATGACTCCAGTCTTCCTTTCAGTAAGGAACTGAAGCAGCTGCTAAACATTGCATCCTCCATCTTTGAGCTGTATGATGGTGAAGACTCCAGGGGAACCAACATCTCCATGTACTTGCAGGCCATGCAAAGGGGTATCTTAACTTTGAAAGGTTTGCAGAAAAGGTATAACATCGGTGAGCTTGAGACTATCAGCCTGTTACTTGATTCTTACAGTAACCATACCCAGAGACTGATGGAAATGTGGAGAGCAGGAATGAAAGCTCTTCATGACACCAACTTAAACAAAACACTTGAGGAAAAGATGGATGTTGTCTATAATTTCTCTCATTTCCTGCTGCAGGAGTTCAGCCAGTCTCCCTCACAGCACAATACCTCACTACAGGCAAAAATTTGGGAGTTCCTGCATTTAGCCTTGGGTCCTTTCCTTGAGAACAGCAGCAATGGCTATAGGACACTCCAGAATTGCTCCTTTGAAGATGTGCTCCACGTAGCCCTTGAGGTGCTGTTTGAAAATGCCACTCTAAGGGAGTCCTCAGCCAGGAGCCCCTGCAAGCTGCTCTTGGATTCCTTGGGTGTGGAGGGTGGGACAGGGAGCAATGACACCTTTGCCAGGGTGTTCCAGCTGGCCATAACCAACCTGGAACTGTCCCCAGAGTTTGCTGCTGCCTACAAGAACAGCAGGGAGCGCTTTTTCAAGGAGCTGTCGTGCCTCACCCGAGCTCTGCGTTTTTCTCTGAGTTTCCTTTCCAAGTTAAACCTTGTCTCCGAGCTGGGAAACTCCTGGCTCCAGGAGAAGGCGAGAGCTCTGAGTGCAGCCACGGAGGGGCTGGTGCAGGGTGATGCCTCGTGCCCCATCCCAGCCCAGGATGTGGGTGATGTGCTCCCATCCCAGCTTTTGAAGGTGCTCCTTCCTGCCCTGCTGAATGACACAGTGCTGAGCTCCCTGAATTTCTCAGACAGCTCAGCAGACTGGAATAACCTGTCTGTGCTCTCCAGTGTGGCACAGGATGCGCTCCACAACCTGCTGCAGAGACTCCACAGCACCTTCAACCTCACTAAAGGGAGTTACTACACAAGTGTCTGGGATGTGTTTGACAGCTTCCTCAGCACCAAAAGGAATCCAGCCAAAGGAGCTTCCCTTGCAAGGCTGTTGGAGGCAGCGGCAAGCGACTCTGCCAGCAATCTGTCAGCTCTAGAAATCACAGAAGCCACCCTCTACATTCTCAAGGGCCTGAACATCTCTGGCCTGCTAAACGAATTCAATATAAGTTCCAGCTCAGCTTTTCTCTCCAACACAACCAGTTTTGACAGTGTGATTGATATCGTTGCTCATCACTTCATTGTCGTGGCAGAAACCCTTTACAACAAGACCCTGCCTTGGACTCAGAGTGACCACACTCTGTCCCCAACCAGCTTGATCACACGGTGAGTTTGGGTTTTGGGTAGTGCAATTCCATGGATGGATTGTGATTACTGCTCTCATTCTGGCCTGAGAAGTATGGAATTTTCTTCCAGTGGAACAACCTAAGCCTGCAATCACCATAATTTAGGACACGAGGTATAATGTGGGTTAAATTGAAGAAGAGGAAACTTCTCCTTGAGCTGAGCATACAGCTAAAAGTCAGACTTTCAAAATATTTTGTGTGTTGGCACGTATCAATTCACAGCAGATCAGGGTCCTGAAGGACTCTTACCACCAGTGGTAGGCTCTTTGGAAAACCTTCCTTTGTGGGATGACTCTCTAATTTTTGATCCTCGGTCTCTCCTAGGTGTGCCTTTCCATCTATATCATGCATCCATCACATAGATGTGAACCTTTCAAGTGTGTTTTCTTATTTTGAGAGTGAATGACAGCTTTGGGAAATAACAGCAAAAAGAACTGATGGTATAAAACTGGGAGAGTACCCACTTAGGAGAGGTGGCTTTCATCTGGAATTCTTATTTACTCTGCCAAGGAACAGCATCCACAGCTGACATGTTGCTCACTAATATACCTTGTTTTTGAAAGAGAAGCTGATTTAAATTCCTATCTTATTTTTCAGATTTCTGTTTTTAGAATTTGAAAACACCATCTTGCAGGTGACAGCGAATAACAGCTATAACCCTTACCTGATGTGTTTAATAAATGCCACAGAAGCTGGAGACGGGGAATTGACAGGTGATCATGATTTCATTAAAGCTGAGAGGCTTCAGCTGGAACGTGTCCTGCCTGGTTTTTGTCTAATGGTGTGAAGGAATGGTGCTACGTGGTTTTGTCTGCTGGCAATTAACTGGAGCTGTGAGACCTGGGGAAGCCAGACTCGGGTTTTGTTTGAGTTATGTCACACTGCGATTTTAGGTTTCCATCCCAGTCTCTCCAGAAGGCACATCTCCTCCTCTCTGTGTGATGACAGGTTGCTGACACTCAGACAAAGCAATCTTACAAATAGAAACCTCTTTCCCTTCACAGCTTTATGTAGCTGTGAGATGACAACAGTTATTTCTGAGAGTTAACATGGTATTTCACATAGATACTCATCATTTGTGCTTATTGTAACACCTGAGAGGTTTTACCTGTTACCAGGATGGGGTGCATTTCACTAGGAGCAGAGCACCTACTTGAACTGGATTCATTACAGTCCAGATTACAACCTAGGCCGTGCTCTGTGATTTCAGAGGTCCTCAGCCATGGGAGTTTGGTGGAAAGTAGCAATGATCAGTTGGCCTCAGAATAAAAGTGCTGATATTCCCATTTGTGAAGTTTCTGGCATTTTTGTCTGGAATAACTATTGTTTTTTTTCCCCTGCACAGAAAACATCACACTGCTTTTGAAGCAAACTCATCTGAAAAAGAACTCTTTTATGCAAAATAATACCTCTGAGAAACATTCATCCATACCAGAGCTCCTGAAGCTAAAAGTGAGTCTGCTTAAAATGCTGACTTGAAGGACATCCTGCAGTGATACATGAATGTGCAATGGTGGTTTTGAAAACAGCATATGGAAAAAAGTTTTCTTAAAAGAACAGCTGATAAAAACTAGGACTGAAACTCTGTGTTCTGCCTGCTGCCTGTATTTGAAGGTCACCTGTAAACTGGGTTGAGGAACTTGTTCTTTTATCTGTCCCTAGTGAGTGTGCACCCGTTTTTTGGAGGAGGTAGAGGTGTTCCTGTCCTCCTGTGTGCTGGATAGGATGGCTCTGTTTTCCACCAGCCATCCCAGAAGGATGAGCACTGCAGAGATGGCCAGTAGCAGCATATTCCTCAGTGCACCAGTAGTTTTGAAGTTCAGTACATTGAGACTTGCTGAAGCACCTTGCAGAGCTGAGATCATTCTGGGATGCCTCAGCTTCACTTGAGGAGGAGGTAGGGAGGAGTTCTCAAAGGCACAGATAGGGATTAGATGCCTCTGCCCTGCTGAAAATCCACAGAATTGTGAATTCCTGATTGGCAGCTGGAAGCATGACTAACTGGGTTACTGCTGTGCCTAAGGAACTCTACCAACACCAGCGGGGCTGGAGTCAAGTCCCCACATGCTCCCCTAGCCCCAGATGTCTCACAACACCAGAATGGCTTCTGAGATTAAGCACCAGTATTGATTCACTGAGTTCCCTCCCCAGCTTTGGGTTTGGCAATGCCTCGTTTGAATAAAATGCTTCTTAGCCCATACATTCATGACTGCACTAATAGCATGCATGCACTTTAGACTATTGCTCCAGATGAAAAATAGCATTTAAAAGTCCTTTTAGAAAAATACAGCAGTATGCAATGTTGTTGCTGTGTAATATATCTGTAACAATAATATGACGAGCCTCAGTGTGACAGGTACTTAGAAGCATAAACCTGAAAATAATTCTTCCCATAAGAGCCTGATAATGTAAATAATGATGTCAAACAAGAGGGAAGCCCATGATAGCAAAGGACTATAATTTTATATGGGTTGGCAGATGAGGAAGCTCTGAGTTCTGGCCAAGTCTCTTTCCTGTGCTGCAGTAGATGACCAGGTGGTGTTTGAAAGGCTAAACTTGTTGTGCAAGGTAGATTTACTTGGTCTCTGGGAAGATTAATGAGTAAACAGCCAAGTCCAATGGAGTATTGCTATCTGTGTGTGTTGGGCAGGGGAAATGATATGTGAAGGTTTCCAAGGTTTTTTAGATCCAGCCAGGTCTGCCAGAAGGTCACATAATGATTGTTACAAGCTGTTTTTTGGAGACCTTTTGAATGAACTAAATATATATATATTTTAAAATCTTAGTCCTAAAGAGAAACAGAAAGGGACAGCTGGACTCTTCAAAGCTTGCCTTTTGTAATTCCGTCATCTAACCTCAAACCCTGGTGTTTGTGCATTTGTCTTCCTTTTTTCAAAATGTCCTTTGAAGATCTCTCACCTCCGGGGTCTGACAGCCCTTCTGTGTGACTACGAGAGCTTCAAGTCAATCCAGCACCTCTGCCGCCTCCCTGAGGTTCCCTTTGGGGAGCTGTGTGAGCGAGGCCAGTCTCAGGAGCAGCTCCTCCGTGCTGCTGAGCTGAGCAGCCAACTTGTGAGCAACGTACTGAATCACAGGAGGATCTCCCAGGAGCTCCAAAAAGTACTCATTGGGGATGCCACAGACATCCAGGCACAGCTGAAGTGGTGAGGCTCTCCCTCTGTTAGAGTTAGACTCTTTTGGTATTCTGGTTATGAAATGACTCTTGCTTTCTCTTTATATTCTCAGTTTTGTTTGTTATTCTGTTTTTCCAATTCAGGCTTCAAGAAAATGTACCAGAAATTGCTTTCTTTCAAGAGATTCCTCAGTATATGGCTACTTTGAATTCCATGTTGAACGTCACTGAGAGTTTAACAGACTCAAGCAAGCAAGGTACTCTTCTCTATTTTCTTTATGATGTTGGTAAACATCACCACTGGTACCACACTTTCTGCTGGCAATCCCAAGAATTGCCTAGCTGCCAGGAAGAAGTGATATTAATGGAATAACCATACACCATGACCTTGGGATCCTTTATCTGGGGTGCTTCTAGAGCCTGTTCAAGACCACCCTTTGTTTTCTTTACAAAGAAAGCACCAAGTCTTTCAATCTGAGCAAATTTTGCTATCCTGAGACATGGTAGCTCACAAGCCAGACTGTAAAACCTAGGAAATAGTGACTGTATATTCCAAGTTCCTGTTGGAATTTTTCTTATCAGCGGTGAGGTACCACACTTCCATACTTCACATAAAGTCTTCTCTGTGTGCTTGAGATTTGCTGTGTGTCTGGAGAAAGCCATTACATCAATTGCTCTTTGACTGTTTGTTACAGAAAAGTTAAGAGATGTGTTTAAAAATGTGGACCAGCTCAAAGAGGACCTCAGAAACACAACAGGAATGTCCACAGCCAGCATTGATGCTCTTCTGGAAGCATCTTTCCCAGAAAACAGCAGTCAGGTAAGTTTGCTGTTATCCTGTTGGGAGATCTTGTTGCTTTCTACTGCTCAGACCATTAAAGCCAGTGTTTGTTAGTGAATGCAGCTGAGCAGATCACTGGGTGTGTGACAGCACAGATGACCCCACAGGGAGAGACAGCAGAGCACGTTATGGATTGGAATAGCCACCAGGAATGCAGCAGGAGCATCACTGATGTCAGCCCAGCCATTGGAGACCAGGAGCCATATGGTCCCTTTGGCTGCTACTGGCAGCTGGTCGGCAGCCAGGCACTGCCTGGAGAGGGATCTGGAGCAGGGCATGGCTCTCTGGGACACACTAATGGGGGCTGAGCAGGGTCTTCAGTCAGATCCTGGTCACTGAGAAGTTGTCCCAGGCCAGGAGGAAAAGTACATTTGTAACCACAACTTGTGAGGGCACTCAGGGTCCAGAATCATCTCCCAGAATGAGAGATGAGCTTCCCTTTCTCAGCCTCCTGCTCCTGCAAGCAGAGCTCCAGATGCTTTCCCCCTCCCAGCCATCTTGTCTGGACTGGGCCCCAAAGAGCATACTCTTTTCCAAACTTCACATGCATCGGTCAATGAGAAATGGAAGCCACAAAAGCTTTTACTACTGTGCAAGCTGGGTAGTAAAACAGTCCTTAGGATTTGTCCCTGGGAGTGGGAGTAATGGGCAGGCATTTTCTGGTTCTTGGGAGGTTGAAATACAGTGCTGTGGAAGGAACAACAGCAAGGCAAGGTTAATCCACGTGTGGTGGAGCGTGCAGTGCACCCCTAACAAATCTCTCTTCCCTTGCTGCACGCCCAGCTCATCTCTCAGGTGCTGCAGCTGGAGTCCTGCAGCGCCCGTCCCGCTGACCTGCAGCTGCGAGCGGTGGCGCGGGAGCTGTGCAGCCTCCCTCTGCCAGAGAGGACTCGCAGCACCTACATCCTTGGGGTCACCCTGTTGAGACACTTGGACATTTACAATTTCTTGTACAAGGTTAGTGCTGGATTTTTAGAGTGGTTTCTCCATTCTTTGCTGCACGCAGTGGCTGAAAGGTCATAAAATATCATTGCAGTGGCCAGAAGCTACACTGATTTGCACAAGCCAAAGATCAGGCTTTGCTCATGCAGCAATTTTTACTGCATATCCATGCTGTGACAGTGTGGATATAAATGAGAATCCCAGCTGGTGTTAAGCAGCAAACCTCATTTAAAGGCACTCTAAATGCCTCCCTATCTGCTAGTATCCTTTATGTGCTGTCACAACCTCTTGAACACTCCCAGCTGACCCAAAAATAAGGTACTGAGCTAAATTTTTTGATTGCTTGAAAAGGGAAGCCCTGGAAAAAGTCCTGTAAAATACCTTTTCCCTATCTATCTGGAAATACAAAGTTATTAAATGATTCAAATTCCACCCCCCCCAACTACAGAAACAGCATCTAAGAAAACATTCACAGAGACGTGAATACTGAGCATGTATTTAAAAATACAGGAGTGACCCTGGGCAAAAAAAGTTGTTAAATGACAATGCCAGTGAATTTGGGCTCAGGTCAAAAGTCACCCATGGTGTTTGACACCTGTGCTGTGTGAAATGAGAGACTTGATCATATCCCAGCCAGTATCTGACACACATTTCCCAGCTGTAGGTGTTTGGAAACACACTGTTAGATTATGTAATGTTCAGGGCTGTGGCTTGCAAAAGCGCTTGGGGATTTAGGAATACAAATCCCATTCATTTCCCATGGGACACCCACTCTGTAAAGCCTCCTAACTGTTCTGAAAATCCCCCAGTGCTCATGTTTGAGTTAACGCAATATGGGAGTGTACATGCCTGTGCACGCAGATTCCTGCTCATCATAATTGATTTCCTTCCCGACTCTTGCAGATGTTTTTCCCCAAGGAACTTCAGAAACCCATGGACAAGATGTTAGGCCTTCTGACAAAAATGAAATCTTTCAGACACCAGGTTGAATCTGGTGCTGATCCATTACTACAAGCTATTCATTCCCTGAAAAAGCTCCGGCAGTCCAGGAAAATGCCACTGACTAAGGTATGTGTAGTCTGCAGTAATTTCCTACCCTAGAAGCCACAGGTGCATTAAACCATAGATTCTGTTTCAAAGCAACAGTGTTCTGAGAAGAATCTCTGTCAAACTTATCCCTGGAAGTGTTCAAGGCCAGGCTGGATGGGGCTTCTGGAAGGTGTCCCTGCCCATGGCAGGGGGTTGGAATGAGATGAGCTTTGAGGTCCTTTCCAACCCAAACCATTCTGTGATTCTGTGTTGCCTTCCTGGGTGGGTTTTGATTTGGAGCAGTGGGACCATCATATGTTCGTGAGTGGGGAACACGTGCTGTGGGAGGGACACTTGGAGCAAGAATCCTCCTCTTGAAGGAGGGAGGACTTCCAGCAAAATACTGGAAGGATCAGCTGGTGAAAACAACTGGAGAACTGCCCATTAAAGGCAGACTCACCAAAGTCAACAGCAAAAACTTGCTTTAGCTTTAGTGTGCATTAGATCACACCCAAAGCCTCGAGAGTGCCCGAAACATTCAGTACAAACCCATTACTGCTGTGACAGCTGCAGTAACTCCAGGGTGCACTGCCTTCATCCAGCACAGTGTCCAATCCATCTCTGATCCACAGTCGAGGAGAGCACAGATGACAGGAGTTGTTCCTGGTCATCATTCTGCCTGCACATTGCAGAGCCACGTGCAGCCACGGACTGGATGGGGACAGTGATGTGCACATCCATGTGACAAATCCTGTGTTGTAACCCAGGTGTGTGAATGTCACCAGGCACACCTTATAGGGAATTTCTCTGCATGGATTGTAGGCACTTCCACTTTGGCTCTCATACCAGGAAATAAATGTGCCACCTCTGTCATAGCAGAGATTAGCCAAAAAATGCATGATTTCCATGGAAACTTCCTATTTTTGTAGAGGCTAACTTCTCATAAGAAAGCAGTATAAAAATGTTCAGTCCTTGCCTTCTCATTCTGTTATTTCTCTCAGAGTGGGGTGCTTGCAGCATGCAGGATTTGTTTGTGTTTTGTCTTTTCTGCAGGCGTTGTTTAAACCAAACAACTTCCAGATAACACATGGCACATTTAAATCCATGTCAAAAGTCCTCTGCAACCAGGAGATCACACCCCTGTTTTTTGAGTCTTTGCTTCCAGACTTTGGAGAGCCCGTAAGCAACAGTTCTTATGCAGAGGACGCCTATGTCCAAAAGCTGATGAGAAAATACGGGATTCCTCAGGATTCCAGTAAGTCTGGCTTCTCCCTAGGGCACAAACATTTCAGAGCCAAACTCTGCTATTTCCAGACAGATCTAGTGCTGAGCTATTCCCCGTATGTCTCTGAGGGCTGTAAGTACTCATTATTTATGGTAGCTGAAGATCTGCACTGCCCTAATTATTGGTGGTTTATTTCCATAAATGTTCAAAGGGAAACTGCCTGTGCAGCAGACCAGTGCTTGGCACTGCCCTGGCTCCCATTGGTTGATGATCTGGTCCTAGGGCTCGACAGGTCACTGCTTTTTCTTGATGTGTAGTTTTTCTGACTCTACTGACATTATTAGCTCCTCTGAGTTCACAAAACTCCGTTTAACCTTCAAGCAGATAATGTTGGCTCGAACAGCGAGCCTCTTGTTGTCTTGAGTTCAGCAACAGGAGATCTTGGGGGTGGATTGCTTTTGTCAAGATGCATTAGATCAGTCAGTGAAGAGGGCCCTGAAGTCATTCACTGGACACAGCAACAAACTGGACAGATGGGAGAGAAAACACACTGGTAGCTTTCTTGTGTCTGGTCTGTTTGCTCTCTGTGCAATTTGTTTGCTTTTCTCCCCTTGCAGCCCCGTTTTGCTTATCCTTTTACCTGGACCTGGTCAAGACCCCGACCGGAGCTTTGATTTGGTCTTTTTTAAAACCAATGGTGCTTGGGAAGATCCTTTTTACACCAGACACCCCAGAAACTCGAGCAATCATGGGAAAGGTATGGCTCTATTCCAGGACATCAAGATACACCCACTCCAAAGGGTTGTAATTTATCTAGCACAGGCTTGTTTCTCTGGGAAGCAGAGGGCTGCTTTCTCACTGTTTGGAGTATTAATCAAATTATCTTTTTCTACTTGCCTTGCTGGCTATATGAGTCATCTTTTGTCTTTGATTGAATCTTCCCTCCAGAAGCTGCTGTTGGTCTAATATTTCTAGGACAGTTGTTTAGGGCCTTCAGTTTATGAAGTTTCACCCCCGTATTTTCAGCCAGTAGGAGAGATTTGTCTCCCAGGACATATGCTGTAACCAGTGCTCTTCACAAGCAGGCCAATGGTAGAAGGAAAGCTGATACTCAAGACATACTCTAAATATCATCTTTTTAAGTATTGCATAATTCAGTGTGTTAAGGGGCATTTTGCCAAACAGTGAGAGGATGCTAGGAAAAATCCTAAGGAAAACAAATTTGGTCTCAGCTGTTTTATTAATTTATTTATTGGTTAAAATCTGTAAGGTAATGAATAAATGAATCCTTATATGCTGTGGGCTTCTTTTGTAGTCGAATGAAACCCTGGAGCAGATGGCTGATTTAGCCCTGAAGTCCCAGGAGTGGCTGGACCAGTCTCCTGTCATCATGAGTTCACTGACTAAGTTAAACCAGACAGTTCCAGTGATCAAGGTATGACTTCCTACCTTCCCTCTCTCTCTTGCCAGAAGGGAAGTGGGAGGATGGATTTGTTCACTGAAGTAAACTGGGGTTCCAGGGACATCTTAGGTCAGCTGGGGCGACCCTTCTCAGGATGTCCTGGACTTCACAGTTTCTGTGCCTGCCTGTTCCCATAACAGAAATGCTCCTGACTCACCTCTCCCTGCAAATTCTCTTTCTCAAATGAACTGTTTGTAACATGCTCCCTGACCCTGGCCGTGCTGGGGCCTGCTGGAGGGTTAAGATGAGCAAGGAACGCTCTTCAGTTTGCAAATTAACTTTCTGCTTGATGGAGTGATCCAGCCAGCCAAGACCAGGCAAGAAATGACTTTTTCAGAAAATGAAACAGTATCTATAATAAGCATGTAGTTCTGGGTGCACACATAAGAGCTAGGAGATGTTTTGTACCTCAGTGAATGTAAATAAAATTTCTTTTTCCCCCCTCCTAAGGAGCCTAGCCTTGCTTGGATACAGAAAGCAGTAGACTGTAATGTTACACACACTTGTTTCCCATTCTCTCCAGTAAAAATTGTCTCCTTTTCTTACAAAAACGAGATCCCTGAAACCCAAAAGCATTTGCAGGTAATTTTAGGGGCTGGAATTCATTCTAATTTCCATGGCACCAAGAGAAAATCTAGAGCAGAATATGCAAAAGTGAAATTAAATATTCTCTGCTGATTGCACTCATTGGTGGAATAATAAAATATTCAGCCAAACAAAAACCTGTGCTCATCTCCAAGTTAAGTTTTGGTTGCCTGCCCATTGTGCACTGGCTGTGTTCAGGGGACTGAAAGCAGACACAAGGGAAATTTACTTCTAGAATAACTAAAACTATCCATAATTTTCTTGATGGGACTCTAGTGCCTGGTGGAGGCTCAGTAGGCATCCTTTCTTGACTCAAAAAAGCACTAACTTGGACTCAGAGAGCTCTCTATGTCTCTCATTGCTGGCATTTCCCCATCCTGATACAGACTGAAGGGAGTAGGAAGGGGTCTGTACAGATGCTCAGTGAAGGCAGCTGCTCTGTTGTGTTTTAGAACTCACATTGAGTGAGCTCAGGAGACTTCTGGTCAAACTGATGCTTTTTCTTTCTCTGCTTGTTGATAGAATGCCCTGCAGAACCCCTTTGTGCAGGTTTTTATCAAGCTGATGGTGGATCTGGATGCAGCTGAGCTCCTGAGTCAGATAAATGAACTGGGTAAGCGTGTCTGTATGTGCTGCCCTCTTTATGTCTGGGAGCTCCAGAGTCACCCAGCTGCAGCCATCCCCTAGTTGTGCTCTTCCCTGGCCCACGTTGGAGGCTCCAGGGCAAGGCAATCCCAGCTGTGATCCAGAGATCTTCCATGGAAAAGACTCTTAGAGAGCAAAGGGCTGGTGTGAAGAGCTGTTTCTCCTGGGTGTTGAGGGGTAGAGGGATGGGAGGCTCTGCCGCGGTCTGTGGCCACTGGAGGACACTGTTTAGCCGTAATTACGACTTCAAATGAGCTACCTGGGATTCTGCTGGGAAATGTGGAGAGCCCCCTTGCATCGCAGCAAGGTTCAGATGAAAAGTTCTCCAGAGCAGAAAAGCCAGGGATCAGATAAAGATACCCAGGCTGATGGAGCCAGAGGCATCAATGCAGGAGATGCTCTGCTGCAGTTCTCTGGTTGGCTTGCAAGGCCCTTCAAGGTGACATTTGCTGCTGTGCACTGTGAGAATCGCCAGCTAACAGTGGTGGTGGGTACATCCCTGTGAGTGCACAGCGTGGGGATCACAGTCCCTTCCTGCCTGGCCTTGCTGTCCCTACCTGCTTTTGCCATGAGTGGCCAGGCATGTCACCATAAATCTGGACTGTGCCAGCGAAGCCCAGCAGCAGCCAAGAGCGATTATGGTCTGTTGCAGTCATTTACATCCAGTTGGTGATGACCCCTGTGTTATTCATGAGCAGCAGCTCCTGCCTTAACTCCCCATAAAGCCACGGTGCCTGCAGCAGCTGTTCCATATTAGTTACCTTGCATTATGCAGCCACCTTTGAAAGCTGCCAGCAAACAGCAGCATCTTTATTAACTGCAGTATCAGGTTCAGTCCACACATCAGCACAGCACACACAGCTCTGCCTTGATGTGCTTGGATAAAGCACGTCCTCCCCTGAGACACGGCAGCTCAACAGGCGCGTTGATTGCATCCTAAACCAGAGGGTGTGGAAGGAATGGTGAGCACCGTGTGTGAGCCTAAAACCTCAGCAGGTTAGTGGGGACTTCTGATTTGGGACGGCTGTCACATCCCATTGCTGGCATCCTCCCAAAGGCAAACTCACGAGCATATTACAGATGATTAACATAAAAACTGGGTCAACACCATGCCTTCATTGCACTGCTGAGTGCAGAAATGTATTTCACACTTCATGTTTAGTATGCTGGCTTTTGGTTTGTTTTCTTTCCTCCTTTGCAGTGCCACTGTTAGTGTAAAGGGGTGGAACGATGGGGTGGATTTTGTGCCGGGTGTAGTGATGCTGGTGGGTCTGTTTGTGGGGTTTTGCCCTAGATGATATCCGGCTGGAGCTGCAGAACAATGCCGACGTTGTCGATCAGCTGAGCACTTTGGCTGCCCTGGCTGTGAATGTGTCCTCCTGCGTCTCCTTTAACCGCATTCAGGCAGTGCAGGACTTGGATGAAATGGAAGCGGTGGCTAAGGAGCTCTTCCTGAAGAACGAGCTGTTTGCAAGTATGTGACAGTCTCAAATCCCCCTGTCAATTAAATTTAGCCTGATAGGGTGTGGGAATGCAGCAGAAAATATTTGGCTTTTCACCAGTGACTGTTTTGGTCACAGCTCCCACCACACAGCCGTCGATTTGGAGCCAGGGTGTGTGGGACCTGCACACTGAGATCTCCTTTTTATAACTCCTCTTCCCTTACACCTCCACTGTCTGTGGTCAGCTGGTGATTTCTCTTTCTTAAGTCTCAGTTTGAACAAAATCCCACTGCCCCAAGGTGATCTTTGTGCAGCCACTTTCTTTCAGGGTCCCATGGGAAAAGGTGCCTTAATCAAGAAAGGTATCACAGAATCATTCAGGTTGGAAAAGACCTTTAAGATCCTCAAGTCCAAATATGAGACAATTCAATTTATTAGAAGGTCATAAAGCACTTGAGATATTTCAGCCAAGCACTGTAATGTTACACTGGGTCTTCTCAGTCACACTTTTCACATTTGTGGGATTGGATTGTGGGATCAGACTGCAGAGAGGGGTGGAGGGAGCAGGGAATAGGACCTACATTTGTATCATTAATATATCTTAGTATTTAAAGAAGGATCTCAATCAGGATTTACTCATAAGTCCTGTGACCTGTTTGGTTTTATACTTCATAATTGAAGGGTCAATAGAAACTTCTGCTTCTCTTGGAGCTTCAAACCCTGGTAATATTTGTCCTTTCCCATAGAGACAGTTTCCTTTCCTGTTTGTCCTCCATTCTATCATGTCTTTTATATATAGAATAATCAGGAAAAATGTTCTGGATAGAAAAATGTCTGTGAAGAAGCCTTGTAAAAATGAGGAGTTCCTATGTATCTGTGTGTGCTGCTCCTGTGCTGTCAATGCCAAAGGAAAGCCTTTTACCTTTCTTTTCCCAGGTATCATTTTCAAGCTGCCTTCAAGCCCTGGACACTCAGTTCATGGGGGCCTGTCCCTCCCTCCTGTGCTCAACTACACCATCCGAATGAGCAGCAGGATAACCCAAACCACCAACAGGATCCGGGAGCGCATCTGGACCGTGGGCCCGCACAACTCCACCTCCCAGAGCCAGATCTACAGCCGGGCCTTTATTTACATCCAGGACAGCATTGAGAGGGCCATTATTGAACTGCAGACTGGCAAGAAACCAGAGGAAATAGCTGTTCAGGTCCAGGCCATGCCTTACCCCTGCTACAACAAGGATATGTAAGTTTGGGTGGCTTTTGTCTTCATGCTTTGTGTCAGCTCATCTTGTCTGACTGGTGGAGTTCACCAGCTGTGCTGGTTTCCTTAATACCATGCTCACATAGCATAAAAATAATTTAATTCTGTTTGATCAGAGTTTTTTCCCAAGGGAAAAGAGGGAATTTTTGACTCTAAGATGGCCTGTTTAGTTTGCTTGATCTTTTGTTTTCGGTGCTCTGTTGATACCTGGATTGTGATGGTAACTGTAGGTTTTATAGCAGGTAGAACTCCCTGTCCCTGTTTTACTACACATGGAGGGATTGAGGGTTGGCAGGACTTGGGTTAAGTACGAGTCCTGGCTTGTTCTGCAGGTGTTCACATGCAGACAATGCAGCAGAACTTAGAAAATGGATTTATTGGGAAAAAAGGATCCCTAGGTTTATGAGCTTTATGGTGGCCAAACTGAGTGGAAAACACACAGGGAAGGGATTTCAGTGTCCATCAGGGAGCACTGGAGGATGTTCTGCAAGAAGTATTGGTAGGTGTGGGGGTCACTCTGCCCTGATTGAGGGTCTCTGTTGGAGCAAAAGGACAGGCTGGACCTAGGAGCTTTTTCTACCCAAAAACCTCCATGCCAACTGCATGAGCCAAAAGATTATTTGAGAGCTATAAGATATCAACTTAGAAGCCATAGTGGACCTGTTAATCTCCTGTGTCAGCTGTCATTTAAGAGAGCTGGGGACCTATAACCTCTCCTCGGGGCAGCAGCATGTGAGGTGCCTGCCAGGACACAGGCAGGAAGCATCCAAACCCAGTTCTGCAGCAAATTCCTGGATTATTGCTGAGAGAGAGTTTTGTACAGTGATTAACTGGCTGCTGGAGGCACTTACTCCAGTGCTGTCTGCTCTTTTTTGTTCTTGGGCTGCTGGGAAAACCACTTGCTTTTGGGTTTCCCTCCCCACCCCGGGTTCAGAGGGACACGTTTGCTCAATTATTAAAATACCTCAAGGCTTTGGATTTGTATCCAGCAGAAGTCATCACAAAATGCCTGCTTATTGGTTGTTATTGCACAGTTATCACCTTGTAGAGAAAAAGATATATATATATATATACACACCAGCACACAAAAAGTGTTGGGATATGCTGAATTTTTAGGAGCCTGAAAGACCTTTTCCTGATTCTTTAAAAATAAGGCTTCATTTGCATGGAAGCACTGGTTTATAGGAAGTTTTCAGCTTTACAGGTAAAAAAAAATTAAAAACAAATACAATGTTAATTTCTCACTGTTATTGTTAAATATTAATGTTACATTAAAGATTTTACAGGAATAACATCGATTATGGGTTTTAAGCCAGGCTTAGAAATTAAGAAGAAAAGGACAAGCCCTGCAGATGCAATGAAGGGAATCTCCTGCTATAAAAACTTGCTTTCCATGGCAAAAGGAGAAAATTATTGTTGGCCATTGTTATTTTTTTTTCTTCACACATTTGGCACTGGAAGAAGGTTTTAATTAAAGTGAGGAGCCAGGAAATGTGACCTGGATGTGCAGTACCTGTCCTGTGGGGTGGTAGGACAGACAATCTGTAGGAAAGCACCCATATCCAGACTCCAACACCAGGAATTATGGCCTGACAACGAAATTGGGCCATTCTATCTGTGAACAGAACTGGGAATTATGGCTGGTTGCTGTGATGTTTCCAAATGGAATGCAGCCCATCACAGAGCCAGGAGATGCCACTGCCAGTGGTGCTGCTGAGCAGGGAAATCCCTCTGCAACTTGAAAAAAGATTCTGAGCAGTCAGGAGTTTGATGAGTAGAAAATCCAATGCAATGGCAAAGGAGCCTTTTTTTGTAATTATTAATTTTACTCCACATTTTGAAATATAAGCATGTCTTTTCTTGTGCCAGAGTATTGTTCTGAAAAATATATTCTTGTATAAAGCCTTAATCCCCAGAACATTTTGTATTCAGCTAAAGCCTGCTTTTGCCTTTTACAGGTTCTTAACCAGCGTGACATACTCTCTTCCATTTGCTCTGATGGCTGCCTGGGTGCTGTTTATAGCTGATTTTGTTAAAACACTTGTTCAGGAGAAAGATCTGAGGCTTTATGAGGTATGGGGAAACTTCCTGGGGCGTGCAGAATTATAAACAGATTTTCCTTATTAGTGGCTAGTGTGTCTGATGTTCAGTATTAAATGGAGCAAAACAAGCATTAAGGAAAATATTCCAGATACCTTTTGTTTGACCTGCAGTGTGTGAATTCTGACATTGTAACCAAGCTCAAAGCCATGGAAATGCAGGGTGTTTGCCTTTCAAGTGGAGGGAATATTGCTTTGCAGTGCTGAACACAGGAAACATGGGCACCTCACAAAATTACAGGGTTTCTGAAGATTTAAAGCTCTCTAAAAATTGACTTTGAGTCATACCTACTGGGGACAAAGACATGAAAAGTGACTTATTTCCTATCCTTGAAGTTATTATACTTAATATTTCAGAAGGTGCTACATATTACATCAGCTCCTCTGAAATGAAGTTCTTCATTCAGGTTGCCTGTTGGAAAAGAAATGACATTGAGACATTGGGAATTTATTAAATTAACTCAGGTTTTCAGTGTGATCACTGTCAACAGAGATGAACAGCAAAGAACTTTTGTCAAACTAAGCTTCAGCAAGTAACAAGAGCTTTGAGCAGATTTGTTTTTTATCCAACACCATGGAAACAAATACTGATTCACCAAAAACGTTTCCAAGAAAGGACATTCTGACCTGTGATGAGGTGGAAAATGAGTGAGCCCCTGGCAGCCCCTTACTCTAATTTAGGCAACCATTTTCACTGTCTCCAAGGACCAGGGCATCAGTAATCTTTTTAGCTGTGTAATAATCCACAAGAAGACACCAGCATCTGTAATTTTTCTGGGTTTACCAATACAAATTTACAGTCTTATGCATGTATGGGGAATTAATCATCAGCTAATATAAATTAATATTTCTTCCTTGTAACCATAGTAATTTAGCTATTATTTGGTGTCTTGGGCTTGTGTGAGAAAGGTCTGGTTTCAAAGAAATTTGAGAGCTTTTGCGCTTAAGCCACTGGATCAATTATCATTATTTAAAGAAATAAGCAAAATGCTTTAGAAAAGTTACCAATTTAAGGCCAGAAGCTGCTTTGCAGCTTGTGGGCTGTGACACTTGATCCTTGCAGGTCCTCTCTGTGCTGTTCTTTTCCAACAGACTGCTTTGCAAACCTTGGGCATTCCTGAAATGGGAATGCGTGGTTTGTCCCTGGATAGAATGAGCATGGTCTGGTTGCAGGCCCTGTCCAGAAGCTGGAAAAAGAAATCATTCAATAACAGCAGAAAGATCTCTTCATTTCTCTCAAATGCCAGCTGTGATTGTTTTCCTCACCTTCCTCTCTGCAGTACATGAAGATGATGGGTGTCAACGCCAGCAGCCATTTCATCGCCTGGTTCATCGAGTGTGCCATCTTCCTGCTGATTACTGTCACCTTCCTCATTGTTGTTCTAAAAGTGGGGGAGATCCTTCCCAAAACAGACACAGCACTCCTGTTCCTGTACCTGATGGACTACAGCCTGTCCATCATAGCCATGAGCTACTTCATCAGCGTTTTCTTCAACAACACCAACATTGCGGCCTTGGTGGGCAGCCTCGTGTACATCCTCACCTTCTTCCCCTTCATCGTGCTGCTCGTCATCGAGAACCACTTGAGCTTCTCTGTCAAGAGCCTCCTGGTGAGTTCTGCTTCTTCATATTTCCAGGCATTGTGTGGAGGCAGGGACTTCAGTACACTCCAGCTCTTATTGTATCTCCTGTCCTAAATATACGGGAATTTGGTGCCTTTCTGAATTCCATCAGTGGGTGTTGACAGGCATGGCAGGAGAGTTGGCCAGGGCCTGTTTGAGGGACACCTGGAATTAGCTGTGTCCTGTGACTGAAGGCACTACTTGTGGAATTTTAGTGAGTTCCCACCTGCCAGCTGAATCACAGTAGTTTGAGCTATGTACTTTCCCCTTTGGAATTGCAAAGGAAAATGGGAAAATTCACCCACTGTGAAAAAACAGGCTGTCTCAGTAAGAGTTTTGGTAACAGGGCTGGGTCTGCTTATTGCTGCCTCAGATCATCCTTTGGCTTCCTGCATCTCAAATTCCTACCCATGGGAATAGATGTAAAGCCTTGTTTCTTACCAAGGGGCAGAGTAGGTAGGCGTTAGGTTCCAGAAGCCAGACCTGTTTTCTTTGAGTCACCAAATTCAGGAAATGACATCTGTTAATGCAAATGCTAAAATAATTAACCACATGGCTCCATGAGGTAATTCTCAAGCACTGTTGTATTTCAAAAGCCTGAAATAAAGCCCTGTATGAGGGAGGAAGATGCGTCCTGGGTGTAGAAGCAAAAGAAAGTCAAGCTCTAAGGAGACATTTCAGCCTCTCACCAGGTAGCATTTCCCATCACAGGCCTGGTCCAGTGCTCCTTGACTGCTGGGAAAAAAACCAAACCAAACACTTATTTTTCTGGCTATTGGAATAAGCCAGTGATTGGTTGACTGACCCGACTTCTCTTTGAGACTAATTCATATGTTCCTTGTTTTCAATTTTGTTTATTCCCCAGAGTCTGTTGTCTCCAACTGCCTTCAGTTATGCAAGTCAGTACATTGCTCGCTACGAGGCACAGGGCATAGGTGAGTTTATTGCAGACAAAGCCAGGCTTTGAGCTCTCCTGGGGTGACATTTCACTGGCTGAGATGGATTCTGATTGTATTTCTCAATTCCTCTCTGCAGGTCTGCAGTGGGACAACATGTACAAGTCCCCAATGATTGGAGACAACACTTCCTTTGGCTGGATGTGCTGGCTCATTCTGATAGACTCCTTCATTTACTTCATCCTGGGGTGGTACATAAGGAATGTTTTCCCAGGTAAGGATGCAAAGCATTGAGGGTGGTGTTGTAGCATCTTTTTTGGGGAACAACGAACACAGAGCTGGCTGATTCAGTGGCTCAGGCAGTGAGACAGTGCACACACTCTGTCCCAGACCAAAGGGAGCATGACTTTGTGGGTGTCTGAGCCTATTAATGGCACTGAGAGAGAGCAGTGCACGGGAGAATTAGGGTTTCTCAGCCTATCACATGGGTAGGTAGATCTCCTGAAGAAGCTGAAGCCAAGGACACAGGAGGGTGTGATTGCAGTCTGGTGGGCGAGTGAGAGCGGAGCATGTTAGCCTGCATTTGTCAGCTGAGTGATTTCGAGCTGTGTTACTTACATCATTTGGTTTCAAAAAGTAATTCCTGCCTTGGGCAAGAGCCAGTACATTTGTCTTTTGCTTTTCTTCCCCACCTAATGAAGCAGTCCACGGGCATACAGAAATCTACCCAGTGGAAAATGTAAAGTTCTTCTGCCCTCCAGCTATGGAGTTACTCGGAATAACAAACTAGCGAGTGCTTCCTATTGTGCCAATCAGAAAACTCCCTACCAAGTCCTGGTAGTATATGAGCATATCAAGAGATCTCTGCAAAGTTAATTTTTGCTATTCTGAGTGCACCCCAGCAGTGACACTTCCTGAGGAACAGATAGCTGAACGAGACTCCTGTTCCTGCAGGTAGATACGGCATGGCTGCTCCCTGGTACTTCCCACTGCTTCCATCTTACTGGATCGAATACAACAGCTACCTGCCCTTCTGGGATGAGAAACAGAGAGGCCTGCTCTTCTCCAAGCTGATGTTAAGGAAAGAAGTCACCCTCCCCAATAAGATATGTATGTGGATACTAGATGGGGTAGCAATAATAACTTATATTTTGGGTAAACAAAGCCAAATTTGTAAAGGGGCACCATACATAGAAAACACCATTGATCCTTACTTTGAAGCACAGGAAAAATGGAAAACTGGTATTCACATGAATGGAGATTTGGCTCTTTAAATTATATTTATTCTTCCTATTTGTTGTGGAGAGTCAGTACTGATTTTCACATGAATATTCGTGTGTGTTGTAGTTGGGCAGCTACCTTCCATGCCTGTCTCTCTGTGTAGAAATACTTTTGTTTGGGCAAGCAGATACAGGCTTCCACTTGGCAAAGGGCACGTGTGCTTCTTTGCTTTAAATGTTTAGCCAGTAAAATATTGAGATCACACACAAAAGTTTGCTGGTTCCACATAACTGAAAATAACTCAGTAGTTTTGCTGCACGTCCTCTAATTTTCTGTGCTTGTTTAGTATAAATAAAGGTAGGTGCTCTGAAACACCTAAATATGAGACCTTTTCAGAAGTGATTAATGCCTGTTGTCAGGAGTTATTAGAAGCTGCAGAAGTAAAAAGGAGAAATCCCAGAGAGCTCAAAATGATACGGAGCCGGTGACATGTTCTCAACATTCCTAGCTGAAAGGCACCTGCTTTTGCTGTATTTTGGTTTTCTCTGGGATGAGAAAAGTAGCACAACACCTGCTGCACTGCAGGAACTGTCCCTGACCCTTCTCTTTGGTGTCAAAGGTGCCCCCCACCCTCACGTGGAACCGGAACCCACTGACCTCACCTTGGGAGTCTCCCTCCACGGCATAACAAAGGTTTATGGATCCAAAGCTGCAGTGGACAACCTCAGCCTCAACTTTTATGAAGGGAATATCACTTCCCTGCTGGGACACAATGGAGCTGGGAAAACCACAACCATGTGTGTATCCTTTAAAGCAGCTCTTTTTTATTGTGTGGGGTGTGATTGGGTGAGCAAGAGGGCAAGTGGGGCTGTGCAGCAGTGGGAGACTGAGGAAGGTGCTTCACTAGGCCAAATCCCTCATGTAAGTTTGATCTTGTTCAGGGGTGACCTCGGGAGTTCCTTCATCTGTTAGAATTCTTTAGGCTCCAGAAAGTCCTTTTCTCCTTAGGAACATGCTTTTTAATCTGGTGAGATACCTGGGATACACAGCACAGCAACTGTTCAGGTGTTTTGTTCCATGGCCTGGGGTTAGGATGTTCTGGAAGCTGTGGGGAGCTCATGCACACACCAAAGCTGAAGTGATACTAGCAAGAAAAATAAAGATAGACTTCAGCTGTACAGGCTCATGTGTTGTCTGGGCTGGAGTGGCAGGGGATTAATGCATTGGCCTTTCAGCCTTGCTGTTTATAAATTATTATTTGACTTGTTAGATAACAGCACTAACACAGACCTGTAGAACTTGATTTCTCCACTGATATATATGTGCATATCTCTGAGAGCAATATTAAGCTGATAAATAGAAGCCTCAGAAGAGCCAAAACCAGTAAGACAGATGTGTGCTTCACCTCAGCTTATTATCAATTCACCTCATATTCTGTTTGCAAAGTGTAGCAAAGGTGATATGCAGGAAAGTATAAAACCTTCTTGAAACTTAACACAGGCTTCAAATCCTGAGTAAGGTCACAAGTTACTGCTTTTTAATGATGGTTAAAAGTCCCAGGAGAGAGGAAAACTCAGTGAAGGTGAAGGGCGGTCTGAGATGCATCTTTTCCCTTGAGTCCCTGCAGGACAGCACCAAAAATGAGCTGTAATGTGCAAGTCATTATTCTGAGCAGAGGGAGTTTGACTCAGCTGTTGCTTGGTGGGTGATTATTTCCTTGAACTAGATGAAAGTGCTGCCCACTGTGAGGTGTCTCATCCAGAAGTCCTCTCCTATTTCTCATGAATAATGGCAGTGAAATCAGGTTTCCACGCTCTGCTGTGGTTAGTCAGATGAAGAGGTGGTTTTCAGTCTCAGCTGTGGTTACAATATGAGGCTGTCTGGGTGCTGCAGGCAAACCTCAAAGAATAAAGAGTAACTGCAGTATACGAATTCCCAGTAATTAAGCTGGAAGTCAAGGGCATTCCTGAGTATTGACGTGTGGGATATGCAGTGGTCTGACCTAGGGAGAGGGGGGCTGAAGAAGATAAAAGTACAGGTGAGGAGTAGCCAGGGTGAGCTTGGAGCTTGCCCTTGCAATCCCACAGAGGGGAACAAGGATGTCCATGGATGTTAATTGGCCTCTGCTCTGCCAGAGCACGGCTGGGCAGCAGGACACACAGTGGGCAGTGGTGTCTGGCTGGAAGGAGTGGGAGGGTGACACAAGGAAACCTTGGAAGTGGTGACAGCTACAGGGCCACATGAAAAAAACTACCCATGGCTTTCTCCTTTTTCTAACTTCCCCTTTGTGTTTATTTTTCCTTCAGATCGATTTTGACGGGGTTGTTCCCTACCTCGTCAGGCACAATCTTCGTGTATGGCAAAGACATCAGGACTGACCAGGAGGTGATCAGGAAGAACATGGGGGTGTGCATGCAGCACAACGTGCTCTTCAACTACCTCACCACCAAGGAGCACCTGCTGCTCTATGGCTACATCAAAGTCCCTCACTGCAGCAAACACGAGCTCTATGAAGAAGTGAAGAGGTATAAAAACAGCAGCTTGGGAGAAGGGAGAGAGGGCTGTCAAAATTGTTGTCTGGTGGTGCCAGTGCCCCTGCAAAGCTCAAAGTCATGGATTGGAGGACTTGTTGCAGCTTCAGCTTAGGGTTCAAATGGTGCCTTGCTCTGACTAGAGGAATATATTGATACCTATGGCTGTAAGAAAACAATATCTCTTCTCCAGGGGGTTTACAAGCTGCTGTGGCAATTATTTGGAGATGAATTTATAGGCCTAAGGGTCTACTCCTTGCTGCTTTACAGTTTTCCCCGGAAAGAGATTTAATCAACCAGTCAGAAAGATGATGTTGGCTTTATTGGTTTTGCAGAAAAATGAAGCAGCCAGAACATCCCAGGGAGTTTGGATCTTGGTGTCTCAGTTGATGGGGTTGAGCCTTTAACCTTGACTTGTCAGATGAAAGCTTTGAAAACATCCTCAAAAATGTTTTAAATTAAAATCCCAACGACTGAGCTGCAGGGTGACTCTACAGTGTGACCACTCAGCAGAGCAGTCCATACTTGAGCAGTTTTTCATTTGCAGTTACAGTTTTTCTGGGTATTTTCAGATTTCCTGCTTGGAAAAGATGCCTGAAGGACAACTTTTGGGGGTTGTTTTCCCTCTGTTTTCCAGGACTTTGAAGGAGACTGGGCTTTACAGCCATCGTCACAAGCTGGCTGGCACCCTCTCCGGGGGGATGAAGAGGAAGTTATCCATAGCTATTGCTCTCCTGGGGGGATCCAGGGTGGTGATTCTGGATGAACCAACCACAGGGGTGGATCCGTGCTCCCGGAGGAGTATTTGGGAAATTATCTCCAAGAATAAGAAAGGTACTGTGATGAGAGGAGATGTTGCCCAGAGGCAAAGGTGATTCGTGTCACTTTTGCAAAGATGGTACCAGTGGCTTTGAACCGGGGGTTTCGGAGGCCACAGAGAAAAAATTGTGGGAGCCTGGGATTTTGCAGGTCCAGAGGGTGCATCCTGGTTGGTTTCTGTAAATTCAAAGTGCCATTTGAAAAATAACTTTACCATAGTACACAGCTATTTACAATATTGTAAAATTCATCTCTTGTTGCCTTTCATCCAATTTCACTAATAATTACCAAAAAATGCAGTCGATTTTCACCTGATACTCTGTGTCCTCTCATTCAGCAAGGCTTTCACCTGTCTCACTGTTGAGATAAGGACAGATCTGACCAGAATGTGATAAAGAAAATTGTCATAAACATTCATGGTGTTGGTTTAACAATGTGGACTTACTTGCCATGGACTGATCCAGAACAAGGGGAAGCTCTGGAACCCCTGCAATTATATTGATGATATCATTGTGTGGGGAAATAGAGGAAGAAGTTTTTGAGAAAGGAAAGAAAAGAACCCAAATCCTTCTAAAATCCAGTTTTGCCATAAAACCACATGTTCATTCTGTGGTGACTGTGTTTTCCAGGCAGAACCATCATTCTCTCCACACATCACCTGGATGAAGCAGAAGTTCTGAGCGACCGGATCGCCTTCCTAGAGCATGGAGGGCTCAAGTGTTGTGGCTCACCATTCTACCTCAAGGAAACCTTTGGGGATGGCTACCACCTGACACTCACAAAAAAGAAGGTTTGTGTCTGAGCTGGTCCTAGAGCTCCTGGCAGCTCTGTCTCCAAGGGAGTCATCAAGGCTGGGTGAGGGATGTATTGGCAGGAGCTGAGTGACCTCCATGGCCTTCTGAAAACAGGAATGTCAGTGCTCTGCTTTGTGGAAAAAGAACAGGGTTTCCTTGAAGGGTTAAAGCAAGGCTGGGTGCAGAGTGTGAACTCTGGAGTTCAGAGGAATAAAGCAGATGGAAGGAGCTCCTCCGTGGTGTCTGGCCTGAGGCAAAGTGTTCTGCTTGCAAGGAGTGGGGAACTCTGCCCTTGACAGCATTTATTGCAGTGCTGTTGGTAGTCCCATGAGAGATCAGCCTCTCTTCCAGAGTGCTAGCACTGGAGACACAGAAAATGAAAAAAGACCCATGAGTAAGCCCCGTTTTTTATGGGAAAAAGAGTGAGTTTGTGCTGGCAGCCAAGTTCAGCTCTCTGGTGGCCAGGCTTTTTCTCTGTTGTAATACAAACTTCTAGGTAGGGCAAAGTGGTTGATTCAGCCCAACCTGGTGAGGTTTTGGATGGACCAAGACAGGACAGTGTCACGTATCCCTTCTTCAAGGGCAAAAAACACAGTTTCACCTGCTTTTGATGTTTACACTGACATGTTGGATAGCTGGACTGAAATCACCATTTATGCTCTGGGACAGGATTTGGGCTACATCCTGCAGGAGGAAGGTTGACCTCGCAACCTTTTCAGTGACCACAGAACGTTTTGTTCCTCTTTCAGAACATGATAGAGGAATGTGACACCACAGCAGTGACTTCCTTGATTCAGTCCTATCTCCCAGAGGCTTATCTCAAGGAGGATATTGGTGGAGAGCTCGTGTATGTGCTTCCCCCCTTCAAGTCGACAGTGTCAGGGGCCTACCAGGCCCTTCTCAGAGCCCTGGACACCAGCTTGAATGATCTCCACCTGGGTTGCTACGGGATTTCCAACACAACTGTGGAAGAGGTATGAGCTCAGGAGCTGCTGGATTTACTGAAATGTCACAGAGATTATTTTCACAGCACTGTGTGGCTCTGCTCTCTGGGCATGTTAGGAATTACGTGAGGGGTTCAGGCAGGGAAGAAGGGCTTACACTTAGGTACACACAAATGTGTAGATGTATCCAGAAATCTATACATATACTAATACACAGTCTCACCTTGCTGACAGCCTTTTGATGTTTTACCCAGAAAATGAGGCACTGGAGACAGACTAAGGAGAGAATAACACAGGCACCTTTCTGCCCAAGGGAAATCTCTGGTCAAATAAACACATTTAATTGCATCAGAAGTAAAAAGTAAATGATGAGCAGTGATGATGCTTGTCTTGCTGAAAGGAGGGAGGGAGGTTGTTACCTTCCTGCTCAGAATTTCTTGCTTTCTTTTAAGGTGCTTTCCTAAGGCAGCAAGAATAAGTTGTACATCGTGTCCCCCATGCAGCTTGGGTGCCATGGCTGCACACTCCCAGCAATGGAGGCAGTGGGATTGTCAGGAGCTAGAGGGTGAATATTCCAAGGAAACAGGTTTGAGTTTCCACTGCTGCAGCAGAACAGAGACAGGAGGTGACAAGGAGCTGGGCAACAATTTTATACTGAAAAAAAAGTGAATTTCTCTCACGGAGCACAAAGGGAATAGAAAGAGGATTATAGTGCATAAGTGCTGCACCAACTACAGCTACAAAGCAGGAGAGTGGATTCTGGTAATTGTTTTGGTAAATGGTGTCATTTGGACAAATTTTCCCCCATATTTTCTTGCTCCATAGGTGTTCCTCAATCTGACAAAAGAGCTAGTGAAGGACCAGCAAGAAGATGCTGCACTGCCCCATCAGCTGCCTGGAGTCAGTGGTCACACTGGTGGTGACGAAATGTCTCTGAGCACAGACACCTTCACAGAAAGAGACGGTACTCAATCACCTACAGGGTTTATTCCAGATTTACTGCAGATGCAAATGCTGACAGATGGACTGATTTGAGTTCCCCATCTTCTTTCTTTGTTGAAAAGCACATTTCACCCAGCCAGGAATCACAAACCCTATAAATCACTGGAAATACAGCACTCATCGGTCATTTAGATCCCTTGGTTTGGAATAGTCTGAATCACAGGATAAATTGCTAAAGGGGTTTTGTTTGCATCTGCCTTCCTTTAAATTGATCCAGGTTTTAATCTAATCAAATACAGCGCGTGGGTGAAAATGTGTACTCTGAAAGTAATTGCCCTAATAGATGCAGAGGATTATTTCTCCATAACTACTAGAATTGGAAAGAAACTTTCCAATCCCTTTGTCTGTTGGAAAAGCAGCACAGCTCTGAGCTGGGTCCTCCTTGCTGCTTTTTGCTGTGCCCCAGACATTGCAGTTTGGCAAAGGAGCCCAAGCGACCAGGCGGTGGGGTAAATTCTCATTCAGAAGAGAACCAAGCTACACCACTATCCCTGAGGGCCAGAGACCTGCCAAAGGTGGCCCAACCCAGAAATGAGAAGTGCCTGGCTGCAATGCTTTCTTGGGTTAGAAACATTGCTTTGTACTTGCAAACATACTGTTTATAGTTAGGGAGGCATCCCAGGGACAACAGAGAGGTGTTTGTGTACTTCTCAAAGCTGACCTGCACTGTAAATGTTACTGTAAACAGTCACTCATGTAGAGAAGTGTTTTATTTCATCCTTAAAAAAAGGCTGAAAAGGATTTGCTTCATGGTATATTATATGGGCTAATATTTCATAAAGAAGAATAGGTGGCACAGGATTTGGCTCTGCTTTTAGTATACCACAAAACCCGTCCATGCAAGAGGTCCAGTGGCTTGTGCTTGTTTCCTTATTTTTTTATTTATTTGTCTGAGGACCTGCTTTGTAAATTATGCAAGATTTCAGCTTGCAAATCTAAAAGAAAAATATGTTTCCTCTGTAGGCTGCAGCTGGGTAGGTAGGATGTAGATAACTTACTTCATATCTGGAAGCCTGTGTTCCTCTTGCAAGGTCTCACACTGAAAGTCCCTACACATACACATTTGAAATTTAACAGAAGAAACTGGTGTTACATGAGCTTATGGCTGGAGTCCTGTCCCAGATCCTTTGTTCCACCTTAGTAGTCTTGATTTGCCATCTGTATAGGTGTGCAGGAAGTGAAATAACCTCCCAGAGTGCTCTAACCATGGCTTGCCTTCACGGCACAAATGCTGAGCCATGACCAAATGCCGTCCTTTGTGCCCAGACCAGCTCCTGATCAGGTCCAAGAGCCTGCGGGGTTTGCCGCTGCTGCTGAAGAAAACCTCAGCGCTGTTCATCAAGAGGTCCCACCACACCCGCCGGGACGTGCGCGGCTTCATCGCCCAGGTCATCCTCCCTGTGCTCTTCGTGATGGCTGCCATGGGCCTGGGGACACTGAGGACCAAGGAGACCGAGTACCCCGAGCTGCTGCTGTCCCCCTCGCTGTACGGCACAGCCGACCAGGCAGACTTCTTTGGGTGAGAGCTGCTCCTTGGGACCCTGACTCCTACACGTAGGACACGTAGTTCTATTGTGCAGACAACACAGAGAAACCATGTTCCTAAGGGATCTCTGAGGAGATGGCTTGGCTCCGACCAGAAAGCCTCAGAAAAACAACATTTTTTGTTGTGTGAGGAATTTTGAAGTGTGTGAGGAATACTCTTGGTGTTTCCCATTGGAGCCCTCCAGCCCTATAACAGCCATAGGGATTTTCTTAATATATACATATCTACTCCTCCCCCAGTGTGAAATGAGGTAGCCATGTGTGTTACCTCCAACATTACAACTCTGAGATCAAATTCTGTCCATCTTGTGAGCATTGCCCAGCTCTCTGTCAGTGCAGGATGTGCTTTCCTGGCCAGGGCCTGCTGGTCCAAGGCACACAGGCAATTGGGGCTTTTCCAGTGTGATTAGGGTGTCTGAATTATTTGATTCTCCTTAAAAATCCTGTTACCAAAAGGATTATGATTTGTATCACTTGGTTTTCATTTTGTGAACCTCTTTCTTTCTCCAGTGATTCTCAACTCTAAAGCCATCTGCTCTAGGTGTTCTTCCCAGGATTCCTGATGCCTTTCCCTTTCAGTCCTGCTAGATGAGGGAATGAGCCAGAGCTGCATGTCCAAGTCCTCTGTTCCTAATGTTCCCTGCTTCTCCTGGTAGATCATTGCTGGAGAGATGGGGCAGAACCAAGGACAATCTTTCTGAATGGTCAAAACCAAGTAGATGTCACAGATGAGAGAGTTGATTGAGACAGGGCTGCAAGCAGTGCCTGAAAATTGCAGTAGATTTGTTTTCCTCAGAAAAAGAATTTTGATTGTCCAAAAGTATCTAGAGGCAGCAAATCCCTGGAGTAGCTGAGGTTATGAGGACTCCTTTTAAACCTGTGGGACTGTCCTCATGTACTGCGTGTCCTTCGGTGCGGCTTCCACAAATACTCAATTATTTAACATCTTAAATCCTGTTTGATTCAAAGACAGTTTTCCTCCTCACAGTGGTAGTGGAAGTTCTTTGAACCGTTTCCTGTTTTCTGTTTTTCTTTGTTCATTCTTAGGAATTTTAATGAAACCACAGCTGGTTTAGTTGCTTCGATGCTGGCTTTCCCTGGGACAGATAACACGTGCATGAACGAAAGCAATTCGTAAGTAGTTCTTGGGGTTTTTTCCACTTAAGCTCCAAACCTGCAGGACAACTGGCATGACACTATTAGCCATTAGACCTTAATAACCATCTTTGATCATCTGCAGAATTCTCATGCATTGGACTCCTGCATTATTAGCAGTGATAAGGAAGCAGCTTTGGTGGTGGCAGGATGCCAGGATGAAAACAAGCAATTCTCCTCTCTGGGAAGTGGTCCTTGCCACCCCAGTAATTCCAATTATAACGTGAGCCCTCACAGCAAGTCCTCAGCACAGCCTTTATTAGCTCTATCTAAAAGCTGTGCCATGAGGGCTGGTTTGTTTTGGGCTTTGCAGATAAATTCTCAGGGAATTGGTGGTAAAATCCTGGGCAGACTTGAATGCTTGTGCAGGCAAATATTTATCCTGAGTGTTTGCAGTGACTGCCCAGGCAATACAGCCCATCACAGGAGTGCCCAGGGATTGCCACAACAATAGCCCTTATTTCTGGGCTGGTTTCAGATGCTTTTGACCTATGAGTGCCTATTCCTTGCACTGTCTACTGGAGGAATGAAGTGGTGCCTGGATTCCATCTGGTCAGCTGAGTGAATCCAGGCACAGGGAGCAGCAGGGAGGGCTCTGTGCCAGAGGGCATGGGAGGCAGCAGGAGGCTGGGGATTCCCTAAACCACCCAGAGCTGACAAGAAGGTCTGCTTTCCTGCTGAAGCTGCTCAACTGCCAGCCTTGCTGTCATTAAACATGACAGCAATTAGCTTCGCTTGCACACCTGAGCACAGAGAGCCTCAGAGGAAAATGTGTTCCTTTTCAGGCAGTGTTTAACAGAGGACATGCTTGGCCAGTGGATTACCAGTGGAAACCAGAGAACCAAGTATTCTGCCTGCAACTGCACAGATGGCATCCAGGTAACTTGGATAAACCCAAAAGTGAGCAGGCTTGGGGGATAACTGAGGGCCTTGTTTGTTGGGAGAGGTTTTATGGGCTGGCATGATGCTAACTCAGTGTTCCAAGTCCTCCTATCTCTTTTTGGCCTTGTTGAATTTGTACACTGGATAACCACTCTCTGCACCAGTTTGGGGATACGAAAGGAAACAGCATCCTCAGAAGATTCACACTCTAACATCCCTGCCTTGCTCCCCGTGGTAGGAAGAGGTTTAATGGTGGTTTTGAGGGTTGTATGATTGTCCCTTTTGACAGAGGTGAGCATGTGTTCAAGAGGAAGATTCCACTTTATACAAGCACTGTCACTGTATAAGAACACAGCTATTTTTGCTGCTTGCACTTCAGAATTCGACTTTATGCAAAGTCTAGAACTGCTCCTTGTTCTAAATATTAATGATTAACAATATTAATTATTTGCATTACAGTGGTACCTACAGAGCCAGATGTGGGCACTGCTTAGTGTCTTTGCATGCACACAGGGAAAAGGCAGATTCTGCCCCAAGGGTGTTAGAGTTTTACAGTTCAGTTTGGGGTTGAGCTCTCCTCCCTCCAGTGCTGTTCACCTGTCCTCAGCTTTTTTTCCATAGCAAATAAACTAATAGCCCAATGTGATGCCATTTTAACATATGTACTTAGTTGAATGTTTCTAGTCATTCTTTAACATGCAGCTATTTTGTGCAGTTTTCTGGACATACACTTAATTTCACATCACTGAAAGCATTGGCATAATTTCTCTAGTAAGTTGGGATAATGTTCAAAGCTGATTCTCACCTCTAGCAGGCACAGGCAGGTGTTCCTCAGCATGGAGGAAGCTGTTTTGTGTATTCAGATGAACAGATCCACAGTGGGGGAGTCCAGGGCTTTTGTTATGGATGAGCTGAAGGAAGCAGCCAACATGCTGTCTGGGAGAACACTTCAACCTCATGGAACAGTGATGTGACTTTGGCCCTCAGCATGTTAAATTATATATTCAGGACTGATTCAAGGTTTCTCTGAAGCCCAGGAAAACATTTCCAGTGACTGACAGTAAAGCAGAAATGTAAGAGTGTAGCTGCTGTGAAATGGAAGATGAGAGTTTGAGGCCACCACAGAGTTTTCTGCTCTGTGAGTTGTTTTGCCCTCTGCAGTTGTCAGTGCAGTCACTCTGTTAAGTAGGATCAGCCTTAATTCAGCCAAAATCTTCCTCCGTAGCATGAAGCACGTTTCAAGGTCCCACTGATGCCAGTAGAGCCGAAGGGTAGATTTAAGCAGAGGTTGTTTTTAAGCACCTCCCAGGATGTGTTGGGGACAGTGTGCAGGGATGTGTGCTGTGGTGTCCCTGCACCCTGGCTTGGGAAGGAGCAGCCTCTGCAGCAATGAGCCTCAGGACCAGAATGCTGTCATTGCCTGCTCTTGATCTTGTCCTGATGTGGTAGTTTTTAGTTAAAACACAAACACTAAAGTTTTTCTTCATTTGTCTCCCCTCAGACATGTCCACAGACAAACTATACACCCCCTCACAGAAGGACCTTCTCCACAAGGACACTTTACAACCTGACAGGGCACAATGTGGAGACCTACATCCTGGCAACCACCAAAGACTTCCTGCAGAAACGGTACGGCACAAACTCGCCTCCCTCTCCTCTGAATGGCACTGGGAGCAACGCAGGACATCCTACACCTGTCACATCCCCTCTGCCTGAAGAGGTGGCAGTGCCATAGGGGTTTAGGGCCTGGTGAAAGGAGCTGAAGTGTCCTGCAATCATGGATAAAAGATAAAGGCTCGTGCAAGTGCTCTGCTTGATCATAGCAGAGATAGCCTGGGGATAACGTGTCAATCATCTGGCATGTTGGGGCTGGATCTGCAGACAAGCCTTTGTCTGACTCAGAAGTCTTGAAAAAGAGGAAAATCTGACACAGCCTGTCATGAAGTAAACCCTGGGGAGAGATTTTCCTCCAGGTTTGATTCTCTGAAGAGTCTCAGCGTGTGCTTCACTTGAAGGAGCGCATCCATTCCAGTGAGAGCAGAGTCTGAGCATTTTCTTGTGCCACGGGGCTCTCAGAGCTGTTGGAGGGTCTGGGCTCTGCCAGGCAGCTGCGCAGCAAGGCTTGGGGCAGAGGTAGCCTGCCCCTAAGGCTGGCAGGAAATGTGTTCATCTGCCACTGATGAACTGAACTGCTCATCTCCTGGGTCAGAAGCAGCATCTCACCCTTGAGTGGCAGGCACACAGCTCAGGAGCCCACACAGCTCCAGGATCTTGCTCAAAAGGAGGTTTTCAGCACAGTTTTGTGACAGTGTTGCCAAGCTCCTGTTTCTCTTTTTTCCCCCCAAACAGCCAGCTGCAGCAGTGGTGGCTTGGCCCCACACTGGGATAAGCTCTCTGAAGTCAGGCTGGAATTCCCTGGCATGGCAGTGGCACATTGACATGGCCCATCCAAGGGAATCAGAGCTTTGGGATGAGGGTAGCAGTGCATTTCCCTCTGGTTTTCACTTAGGTATGGTGGCTGGAGCTTCGGGCTGCCTTTGACAGCAGATCTGCAGTTTGACATCAGGCCAGTGCCCCCCAACAGAACACTGACTAAGGTAACCAACCTCCACCTGCTCATCCTGGCATGGGAAGTGTGGGACTCGGGAGAAGCCATGCTGAATTCATGGATATTCCAGAAAAGAAAGCAAAACCCCCTGAAATCTTCAGCTTGGCATGACAGGGATGACTTGCAGTTCATTTCCATTTCTCTCTCCATTCTTCTTTATTGGTCTCACTTCTCTTGCTAGCAGGAGGCAATTTTTCTGCTGTCATAATTTTATTATACAGAGGTGAAAAGATCAATTAGTAGCACCTTTATCTCATGAGGGAATGTAGGTACCATAACGAGGGCTGGCTGGTGCATTCTGATATGCCAGTTTCTCTGGTTCTGCTCTGTGAAAATGTTGTAAAGCACCAGAGCTGAAATCTGAGGTAGTTTGCACAAGTGAAGCAGGACAAACCAACACGTCAGTAACAACTCCCAAATTGTTTCAATTTCTCAATTGTGTGCAGGTGTGGTACAATCCTGAGGGTTATCACAGCCTCCCAGCCTATCTCAACAGCTTGAACAACTTCATTCTTCGAGCCAACTTGCCAAAAAATGAGACCTCCAGATATGGTAAGTGTCCCTTTACATAAGCAGATAACTTCTCCCCTTTGGAGGGATATCCTGGTTCTGCTGAAATCAATGACAACACTTATCTTGACTTCAATGAGGCCATTTCTTTATTCACTGTTCTGCAATTCCTTTCAAAACAGAATTGAAAAGCATGAATAAATCACCAAGTTCATTAGTCTTAGTCAGAGGCTCAGGGGAGCTGGACAGAGAGGACCCCAGCTCCTACGTAAAACGCTTCATCCAGGAAATGCCAGCAGTTGGTGTTTGATTTATTGCCTCTCATGTGGCACAGGAAGAGCTGTCTCTTGATAGGTGCCCATTAGTTATGCAGAGAAGAGCTCCTCTAGGTCATCTCTGGGGGTGGGTTAGATTAGGAAATTTTAATGTCACCCTTCTGCTGAGAGCAGCCCGGGGTGTGTGGGCATGAGTGTGTTTGGGTTTGAGTGAGAGTGGGGAGAGCGAGATTAATAAGAAACATAATTTTCAACTGTATTTTCCCTCTGACACATGACATACAGAGATCCAAGGAGTGCTGATGGCCCATTTGGGGTCCTCATAGCTTCTCCTTGATAACGTACTGCAGCATCCCAAATTCCTGCTGGTAAACCAGGGCACCCTGCCTTTCCCTTGGCAGTTTAGCCTCTTTCGAAGTGCAGTGTGGGCACAGTCTGTATGTGTGTCTGTCTCCAGAGAGGGCCAGGGTGCAGAGAGAGATTGATACTGAGAAATCTTATACAGGGATTTTTGGGCTGTGCTCTGCCAAGAGCAGCAATTGTGTGCAGAAACGCCCTCCTGATTGACTTCCTTGGACAAGCGGTGCCCTTCCAGCCATGTCCTGGTCAGGCCTAGCCCTGCTCACCTCAGAGGGCTGCTGCCCCTGGTGACACAGGGACAGGTGGCAGTGTCTCTTGGCTCATAGGACATGTCTGAATTGAGCTATAATGGAACCAGGCATGTGGCCTGAAGCTTTGAGTGTGACACCCTGAATTCAAGCAGCAGCAGATGCCGATCACAAGTGGCCCCGGCGTGTCTCTTCCTACCTCACACCACTGCACCAAGACTCCCCTCCCAGCCAGCTCAGCTCACAGAGAGTGACACCAGAGCCTTGTCCTGGCCACCCCCTCAAACAGGCCCTGGCTGTCCCCTCTGGGGTTTGCAGTGTGCCCTCAGCTCACACATCACAGAGCTGCAGCCCGGCTGCCAAGATAGGAGACCCCAACCAGGCACTTCCAGCAGCAGGAACATCCCAGAGCAGCTGAATTATTCAGCAGTGAAGCTCCTTGCTCTGTCTCTGTATTCCCAACACATGCTGTAGCAAGAGCAAAGACAGGAAGCTCATGTGAACAGCCAGAAAGTTTTCATGGGGAAAGTTTTATACCAGCAAAACAGCAATTTTCAGAGGGAAAGAATAGCAGCAGTTTTTGTTCTGTCTGTCCCCCCGCTTATGTGTTTTTGGAAAGAAATGCTTAGTAGTAAATGACCAGACAGATAATTCTCTGCTTCCCACTAATCATCCAAGCCAGAGAAGGGGAGAAATAGAATGAATGGATGAGGCTGGTTCCCCCGAGGCAGAGTAAATCCAGTCTGAAATACAGCTGAAGGGACGTTCTGTGGGGTGTGCTCCCAGCAGCTCAATCGAGTTGTTGCTGTGACAAATAAATGACGGTTTAAGAACCATTGAAGTGGCCAGATAAAAGTGTGTTGTCACTTCAGCAGTCAGAAAGAGGTGCCAGTTCTGCTTTAGAGGTTTGACTTAGGGTATATTTTTAAAAAAAATACATAAAAAGCTTTTTACCCTGCCACTAAGCTAGTCATAATAGCTTTTGACTTATGTATATTGTGCTTTTTCTTCTCTTAATCCCAGCTAACAAAAAAGGAGAAAGCATTGAAATGGAAATTTTGTCTTCTAGCCTAAGCTCCAGTAAAGGAAAATGGTTTTATAGTGAAGTATTAACAGATTAGACAGTCGGTATCTTTCTTTCTCTCTCTCCCTTTTGGAGAAGGAAAACATTTCCTGGCTGTTTGTATGGCTTTATCAGCAGTCCAAGATTTTAATCCCATTTCTCTCACTGATGACAAGACTGAGGTTTGGTTGGGTTTTTTTTCTCCAAAATAAATTTCCATTGAAATCCTTCCTTTCAAATTCATTTGCTCAGGATAGCATTTGGTCAGCTAAACCCACAGGCTCCTCCCTTCTGATTCCCCTGTCAGAGTGCCCATTCTTAGGGAAAATTACTCAAAATAGTTCTTCATCACATCATTCCTAAAGTCTGGCACCTGGCTATGAGGAGTTTAAATTTCAGAGGTGGCATGTTCTAGAAAATCTCTGCATTTAACAGCAGCTGGAGGTCCCCCAGCACTCCCTGAGGCATTTACTGAGGTGTCAGAATATGAATTGGGAACCTCATTTTTAGGCACATAAACATGGGAACCCTTTCTCAGGCACTGGAGTCTTAGAGACTGGGCTGTTATCCTGGGGGGCCAAGGCAGAGACCTGCCCTGGAGGTTGGAACTGGCCCCCCGTGTTCTTCCTTTTGCTTTTGTGGGCACAGATTGCCTCCAGACATGGCAAAAGCACTGTGGTGAACAATACCAGTGTATTTTGGGCTAGGTGTTCTCCTTGGAAAAGAAGTACTTAAACCACATGTGAAGATACCTGCACATGAGCAGGGAATTTCTCTGCTGCAGTTTGAGCCTGATACAAACTCATTTTTTAATGGATTTTTTTGGAAAACATTGCAGGGGACTTACTTACCAGTGTGGCAATTAGATTTTTGCTAGTAACTTTGAACAAAACACTCTCTTTTTTTGTTTGGTTTTTTTTTTCTAGTTTCTTAAGACAGAATAGTTCAGCATTAACTCACTGCCACTCTGGGGGCAGAAGTGGCTGTAGCTTGCCTGGGTTTCTGCTCTCACCTCCCCAGATCCCTTATGGAGAAAGACATCTATCACAGGCAGGTAGCAGTTGTGGAGAAGGGCAGCAGGGAAAGACTTGTTCCTGGTGATAAAAGAACAAATGGAATAAGGTGGGATCATCAGACAGCAGCTTTGAAACAGAACATATTCATCAGTTTTGAAGGTGTCAGTGCTGAGGAATCTGAGCTGGAATACACAGGCCCACAGGCACGTGCCTGATTTGAGGTGTGGGAAGGGAATGGTGCTGTCAGCCAGACAGATGTAGGAACAAGGCCTATGGTTTGAATTTCAGATCTGCTGTGCAGCCAAGTGAAGTCACAGGAAAAATGAGGATGCTCAAAATTCTGCCCAAGATCATACAGAGATGACAGAGCAGAAACACACTTCTCATCTGCTTTTCTGCTCTTCTCTCTCAGTTTTCTATATTATTTCAATATCAGGAGCTGGTGAAGGAAGCTTTAATTTGGACACATTTTCAATTTTTTTTTTTTCTTTTCCCTGTAGGTATTTTCTTATCAGCTCACCCATATCCTGGAGGACAGAGTCAAGAACAAGTAATGTAAGAGGATTCATTTGGATGATGCCTGAATTTTTTAGCTTTAAAAGGAGCAAGCCAGCTTCTTGGAAACCATAAACCAGTCTAAATTACTGGATGTCTTTCTCTAAGTGATGAAACTGTTCTCACTTGTCTTTGTTCCCTCTATGCATGAATAGTGTCCTGCTTGCCACCAGAGCTGGGGATTCCTGTGAGGGTTTATTTGCAGGATCCCTTGGAGATCTGGAGGTCACAGTTACAGCCTCACACATTAGTGTGCTTGGGCATAATATTATTATTATTATTATTATTATTAATAATAATAATAATAATAATAATAATAATAATGACATCATTTTCCTTTTGGCCCTTCCACTCCATGCTGGGGTCCAGCACTACAGCTCAGTGCTGTGAGTCCCTTTTGCTGGGCATCACTGCCGTCAGCAAAGGGAGCAAAGAAAGAAGGAAGAAATCCTCTACTGTGAGGGTGGTGAGGCCATCCCTGGAAGTGTCCAAGGCCAGGCTGGATGAGGCTTGGAGCAGCTTGGGATAGTGGAAGATGTCTGTGCTCATGGCAGGGGGTGGAAGGGGATGGGCTTTGAGGTCCTTTCTAGTCTCAAACCAGTTCAGGATTATAAAGATGCTGGCCCAGAATCAGGACCTTGTTGCTTCTAAGCTCTGACCAATCCTCCCGGTGAGGGAAATCTGCCACTCTCACTCACCAAATGCATCTTTCTCCCCTTCTCTCCCAGGCTCAACAGCTTACTGGACATCATAGTGTCAATGTCTGTTTTGGTGGGCTACTCCATCACCACAGCAAGCTTTGTGCTCTACATGGTCAAGGAGCACCAAACAAAAGCCAAGCAGCTGCAGCACATTTCAGGCATTGGGATGACAACCTACTGGGTGACCAACTTCGTTTATGATCTGGTAAATAATTCACATTCCTAAATGCACCAGGAGGAGCATCACACAGCACGGGGGGAAAAGACATTCTTTATTTAGAGTTGGTTGCCTAGACTTCTTATTGCTATCAAGAGTGTTCTGTAGTAATTGTTCTCCAAGGCACTGGGGACGATTAAATGTGAACTGCAACACTGGATTCTGCTAAGCAGAGGCATTCCTGCTCTCTGGAGTGTATGCAAAGCACCCGGCACATTTATATGGGAGCAGGCTGCAGCTTGATTTCCATTCCAGCAGCCAGCTGCTCCTCTGACAGCTTGCAGGGCTGGATCTGCTGTCACCCAGGCTCCACAAATCAGGGGTGAGGCTTCGGGGCTCAAGGCTACAGCCAGTCTGGGAACCCTGGCTGGGACAGCAGCAGGCATCCCACAGCTGACACAACCCTGCTGGGCAAAACCCCATCACTGGCTTGAATGCTGTCTGTAAGATTCTATGTTCTAAAGTTTTTAAGCCAAGGAAGGCTACAAATGCAGCCCTGTAGGACCTGAGCAGGTTCCTTTTCACAGTGCTGTATAGATGTACCTTGTTGAGCTCCCAGCACTGTGCTGCATTCCCTGGCATGGGCGTGTCCTCGTTGCCCCTGAAGTTGTTTCCTCCTGGTGCAGAGCGTTAATGGAAATCGTTGTTGGAAAGCACTGCTGAGCCAAGAGGACAAATGTTTGCAGTGTCTGCAGGCTGAAGTGCTTTGTGTCTCCTGCATTCCCTGTGTGCAGGGTGTCAGACCCTCACACAGGGAATGGGCAGTGCAGCCAAGCGCAGCTCCTGAGCCTGGCATTGCCAGCTGGGCTGCAGTGCTGACCAGCTCCACCTATCCCACACATTTCTGTTGATGCAGATCTGCAAGAACCTAAAATCCCAGTGATTCTATCACTTCCTGGAAACAGGAAATCTTCATTTGGGTGACCAGTCCCCAACTAAGGGCTGAAATCCCATGGGGAATGTGAGCCAGAAGTGCCTGCCTGGAGGGGCTGATGTGGGCAGGCAGCAGCACAAGGATCCCCTGCCCTGCAGGAGGGGCTGGGAGGGGTCCCAAGGCAGCAGCACAAGGATCCCCTGCTCTGCAGGAGGGGCTGGAAGGGGTCCCAAGGCAGCGTGGCCGCAGCCTGGCTCAGCAGTGCAGCCCTGAGCTGCAGCACAGCAGGGAGGGTGGAGCAGGCCTGTGCCTGCCTCCCTGATCCAGGCCCTCACTCCAGCACTGCCTATTTGTAAGTCAGCCTGTGGAAAAATCCCCGGAGTCCTTGCACAGTCAGTATTCAGCAGGCTGAAACTAATCCAGAGCTCTCAGCAACTTGATATTTCTCAGTGAATCCCTGCCAGTAAATTCTGCTAAATCCCAGCACTGGGGAAGAGAGGAGCTCTCCAGGCAGACGTTTGGTAGGTCTCTGGCTTGACTCAACACTATAAAGACTAGATTTACAGGGCACAATGAAGTGGTCTGACTGCAAGGCTAACAGAAAACCCAAAGGCATATTTTTCATTCACAACCTTTTTTTAAGGTACTTTCTGCCCACAGTCCTCAATGCTGAGGCTTTGCCTACTCAAAGAGGCTTTGTGGGAATTCATCTGCAAGCCTGGGGAGGACTGAAAGCCCACCTGTGTTTGGTTTCCCTTAGAAAAACCAAGCTGCATTTGTGGGACCAGATTCAGTCCTGGTGTTGGTGCTTCTGTATCGTTGTAGGAAAGTGTTTCAGAACTGTTGTCCTAGTAACATCTTTTTAATATCATTTTGCAGGTACTTTTTATGGTCCCTATTGGACTCTCAGTGGGAGTTATTTCAGCCTTCCAGATCCCAGCTTTCTGCAACAACAGTAACTTAGTGGCAGTATTTCTTCTGCTGTTACTGTTCGGGTAAGTGTGGGGCTTAGTTATTTAAATATCACTGCACAGGGTAAGGCACTGGATTTTGCAGGCTGCTGGAGTCTGAGATCCAGGGGGGGATACATGGACTTTTCCCTTCAACACTCACTCCACAAACATGGATTAAGTTGCTCCTTCCAGGGGCAGGGAGGTAAATCCCAAAGCTGGGGAAGAGAGCTGTTGTTGTTCCTGCTTTATTCAAAGCAAACCCTACTTGAGAATATGGAAGTATTCAAGGTCCCAGCAACAGCTCAAGCTGTAAGCAAATGCTTGCTGACCTATTGCAAAGTTCAAGAACATTTTAATATCAGAAAGCAAAATAAACAGCAGTAGCATAATTCAGGAAAACTTCGACAAACTCCCCCTGGTTTTGAATCCTCCAGGTCCAGTCTCTTTGTTTCAGGTGGGGTTCTGTGTTCAAAGTATGTATCATAAACCTTTTCTCCAAATTCTAACAGACACAAAGGCATTTTTCCTTTCTTTAAGCTCTGTAATGTGGAAATGTAGTTACATGCCAAAACAGAGCTGTTATGTTATGTTATATTCCAATCCTGGAAGTGTTCAAAGCCAAGTTGGACAGGGCTTGGAGCAACCTGACCTAATGGAAGGTGTCCCTGTCCATGGCAGGGGGTGGAATGGGATGGGCTTTAAGATCTCTTCCAACTCATAGCATCCAATGATTCTATGTTGTCTGATGTCTTCAGTGGTTTGTTTTCAAAGTAGCCCTTTGAGTTACCATGGTTTTCTCTGCACTGTTGGTATGTATAGATATGCATCATTTTCCTGGATGTACCTGCTGGCTGGATTTTTCAAGGAAACAGGGATGGCCTTCATTGTTTACGTCTGTGTTAACTTGTTCTTCGGCATCAACACCATTATCACTCACTCGGTTGTGTTCCTGCTCTCCCAGGAAAAGGCCACAGACCAGGTAGGAGCCCCACTAATACTGACCCTGTGGTGACACAGCAGGAGGCTTCTTGTGGGCTTGGTGGCTTTGATCAGGTCCATAGCAGCTGGACACAGTCACAGGATTTCACGGGGTTCCCTACACACAGGACATGAATCACGTATGGAGCTTGCTTGTCTGTAAATCTGCACCCCCAGCAAAGAAGGAAACAGTGGTGGCAGAGGGGAGAACATGAAAGAGAGGGAGAAAACTGAGGACCCTCTTTATAACCACCCTGGTGATGGAAGATGAAGGGCAGGAGGTGGGTGGAGATGTTTGATAGAAAGTTGTTGATGAACACTTCAAACCATTGCTGAGTTCTCACAGCACGAACTGTGGGGAGTGACAGCTGAATGTCACTGCCCTGAGTCTGACATGTGCTGCAGTAAGCCCAGCACCAGCTGTCTGTCATCCAGGTCTGTAATGCAGTCATCTTCTCCCTGCAAGGATGACAACCCAGAGACAGTGATGATTCCCTAAAGTAAAGCCTTCTCTTAAACGGAGATCTCCCTGGGAATGGCTGGGATTAAATGCATGCCTTACACTTAGATTTCTTTTTTTATGGAGGGCAATTACAATAGCTGGGTTGCATTTTTCTCTCTATCTGGACAGAGTTTGTTCAGCAGCCCCTTGGGTTTTAGGGATATGCAATTATGATCACCTTTCATCCCTCTGTGCCCCAGTGGCAGGGAGTCAGTTTCTTTCCATGCTAATTTAGTGCCTCTCCAGTTTGCTTTGTGCACTAATCCTTTCTTCTGCTAGAAATGTACCAGAGTTCTTTACTGTGAGACCGTGCACTGGGCTGTTCTGCTGTGAACTAGCTGGAAAAGCCCTTCCATGTCTAGAAAAGCCAAATCTTGTGTTTTATGGAGCTGTTTGTCCAAGGAGAACAGACAGGACAGTGCTCCAGGGGAGCAGGCTGTGCTGGACAGATTTGGGGGGCACAGTGGCAGAACTCAGCTCTGGCTCATGGGCAGGTTCTGGGTGCTGGAGCAGCAGCAGGGACCATCCTGGGAGCTGGCTGTGTTTACTATGGGTGATCACAACCTCAGAGCTGCCTGTTGACTTTTATGACCTTGTGCCTGTGAAACGAGCTGTCTCCAGAGCTCTTTGCTCTCAATTTATCTCTGCTCTGAGACACAGGCAAATCCCAATGTAATTGTTACACTTCAGTCCCACAGTAAACCCTTTGAATTTATTCCATGAATAAAAGCAGTGACTGACTGTGCTGCTCTTTGTTTTTTTCCAGGGTTTGCGTGATCTTGCTGAAAATTTAAGGCATGTGTTCCTTCTGTTCCCACAATTTTGCTTTGGCTACGGCTTGATCGAACTGTCACAGGATCAGGCACTGCTGGGCTTCTTAAAAGCCTATGGAGTGGATTACCCTGACAAAACCTTTGAGCTGGACAAGACCACGTCCAAGCTGTTGGCCATGTTCATCCAGGGCACCGTGTTCTTTGCCATTCGTCTCACAGTTCACGACAGGATGATTCAGAGAGTCTGGAACAACGTCCTGGAGTAAGTAACATCTGGAGCCTTGCAGGGGAAGCAGCCCCAGCCAGAGCTCCGTGGTTGCATTCCGGGCTCCCGCACCATCATTGTCAATTATGAAGCCCATCAATTTCCAGGACAATTTGTGAATATGGAGTGAGTTTTCTCTGGCAGGAGTCCCAGTAATCAGAGTATTAACTAACAGAGGTGTAGTTTACAGAGTCCCCTGGCAGTCGGTGCTGGCTGGGACTGCAGCCCTGGGCTCAGGGTTTGGTGGGCGGGTGCTCAGCTGTTGGTCGGGGGCAGTCATTCCACTGGCAACCTCCTCTGTTTGGCTCTCCCCGTCTCCTCTGCCCTGGGTGCACACAGAGAGGAGTGAGAACATTCCTGTCACCTTCGTTAGGGGCTTGTCCACAAGGCAGGACCTGCTCCAGCCCAGAATATTTGCTGAAAAAGAGGGAAAAACAATAGGCAGGAAGAGACCCCTGGGTGGAGCAAATACCAGGAGAGAATAGAAGCTGTATATCTGAGTATTTTGTGCATGCCCTGGGGTCTCACAGAAGGCTCCCTGGGATCTATCCCAACTGCTGGCTGTTGCTGGAGGGTAAGTCCCTCTCTGCCCTCCCCCAGGTTCCTGTTTGACAGAGTCCATGGCAAAGCCT
The DNA here is from genome assembly GCF_041296385.1 of Aphelocoma coerulescens. Classification (NCBI taxonomy): domain Eukaryota; kingdom Metazoa; phylum Chordata; class Aves; order Passeriformes; family Corvidae; genus Aphelocoma; species Aphelocoma coerulescens. Next base: position 2,890,419 of record NC_091021.1, read on the forward strand.
CCCTCCTGCCACCCGCAGCCACAGAGGACGGGGATGTCCAGGCAGAGAGGATCCGGGTGGAGTCTGGCAAAGCTGACTTCGATGTGGTGCAGCTCCAGAACCTGACCAAGATCTACCACCTCCCTCACAAACGCATCACAGCAGTGAAAAACATCAGCCTCGGGATCCCTGCTGGGGAGGTGAGCGAGGGGAGAAGGCTGTGGGCACCTTCCAGTCTCATTGTCATCTTCTGTAGTGGTTTGTTCTGCTCTGGCCTCTTCCTTCCTTTGCCCCATTTATTGATTCTTGCAGTTACAGCAGTGACAAGAGGCTCCTGGTAGATTTGGGACACCAACTGACAGTTTGAAGGCCCTAGAAAGAGGGAAGGTGGATGGGAATTGATGGAGCTGTATTCAGAGCAAAATGTCTGCATGCTCTGTCTGCACAGTGCAGTCTTGGGGGGGGTCACTGGGGATCACCAGGTGGTGAATGAAGACAGCAGAATGTGTCCAGCTGAAATTATTCACCTGAATTGCACGGGAGATGGTGAGTCAGGCTTATCTGCTTGTGTTTCCCATCAGGGGAAGACAAGTCACTTCAGCTGAAAACACATTTTCATGAATCAGGACCTAAAATTAACTCCAAAGAAAAAAACATTCTTTGGTCATGTCAGTGCAGTTGCCTCCCTGAGAAGCGAAAAGACAGGAGTAAACAGAGCACCTCTGAGATCCAGAGGAAACTGGATACCAGATTCTACCTCATGCTGTGCACCTGACTTGTGGGGAAGCTTGGACTTAATCCTTGGCACCTGGTTTATTGTAATTGCCTGGATCCCACTGAGATGAAATGATGTAGGGTGCTGGGCTGGACAGCATCCTCATGTGGAGACTGGTGCTGGTCTTTATGGCAGAGGATTTTTTCTAAGCCAGGACTGGCATTGAGGTCTCTGACTTCTGGCAAAATTCACCCTGATGCTGGTGGGATTTAGGGCACCATTCCCCACCTGTCAGCAGAAGCTGTGGCCCTGAACTGCAGACTGTGCACAGATTCTGTCCCTGTATGGACCAAGGTGGGGAAGAGCCATGGATTGCTGTGCATCTGCAGCGGGCCCAGCACAGGAGGACTCTCACGTCAGCTGGTCTGTACTAATGAGAGCAAAATAACAATTTTAATTAAATAATAATTTAAAATTATCAGCACAATGGTGATGACTGATGCAACACACAACTGCCTATCTCCAACCTTAGCGATAAAATGTGGATTTTACCATGAGATACTGGAACTGCACTACAGGGAGCCGGTTCTTCCTCTTACTAATGGAGACCTTTAGTGACATTATGGGACAAAAACCTTGTGTTGCATTAAGGCTTTACCAGTGCCAGCCCAAACCTCACTCACCCCATTCCCATGAGCAGCTCTGTCCCTGCCAAGGGGAGGCTTTGCACAAATGAGCCAATGGGGATTTGGCCTGAGCTCCTGCAGGAACGTACCTCACAGTAAAAGGAATGACTCTACTGGAGGCACATCCTTGATTCTTCACCATATTAAACAAATGGTCCTAATATAAGCTGGAGTATATTGCACCATAAACAACCTCCATTATAACACTGGGATGTGCTGAGTTCCTCTGGCAATTCATCTTGCTCAAGGGGCTGGACAAAGAAGGGACAAGGTGCACTGAGCACCCATCTCAGAGCAATATTTCTGCATTACAAGTACAGCACTCTTTCATTCTGACTTTTCTTTCCCAGTGCTTTGGCTTGCTTGGTGTGAACGGAGCTGGAAAGACAACAATCTTTAAGATGCTGACGGGGGACATCGGAGCATCCAGCGGAAGGCTGCGGGTCCAGGATCATTCTGGGTATGGTGGATGTGATTTCCAGGGAAGCAAATCAACCTGAGAAAAGTTTTTAAGGCTGGGTGGCAAAGGAGAAGAAATGTAAAAGTCTGAAATAAAACATTCAAACCAGAGCAAAAATAAACAAGGTGGGGAATTCGTCCTTTGAAAGTGGCATGGTTGCTTCCTAGGGGGTTGCATTTTGCTCCTGGATCTCTGCTGTTCTCAGAGGTGTTTCTTCCACTTCAGTCCATTGCAAATAGAATCAGGCTCAGATCCTCAGCAGTGTGATCCCACTTCTGAGCTAGACCTGGAGACCAGTAGGGCTCACCTCAAAGCTTTCTTTAACAGGTGTAGGCCTGGTGGCAGCTGTGCCATCTGAGGTGCTGGCAGTAACTGGAGAGCTACATACTGGACACACAGCCTCTGCAGAACTGGGGCCCTGAAAGCTGGAGCTCTGCAGATCCACTGCATTTTCCTTCAAGGGCTGGGGAAGGGGGTAGGAAATAGGAGAAAGGGATTTTTCTCCCTCCTGTTGATTCCAGGGTGCGCTTGCAATTCAGTGTCTCTATACTGATGTGCCAACTTCCTTACACAGGTCCTTGAATGACATCAGTGAGGCCCACTGGTCACTCTTTGGCTACTGTCCTCAAGAAGATGCCTTGGATGACCTGCTGACAGTGGAAGAGCACATGTATTACTATGCTCGGCTGCACGGCATCCCAGAGGGGGACATCAAGGGAGTGAGTAACAAGGGCTTGGCTTGCATCCTTTTTGTAATTTGGAGCCTTTAAATGAGTCTTTCAATAGATAGATGTATGGTAATCCATGGCTGGACAACTCTTGCTCCCTAGGTTGTACTCCAGCTCCTCCACCGGCTGAACCTGATGGCCTACAAGGACAGAGTCACCTCTATGTGCAGTTATGGCACCAACAGGAAACTGTCAACTGCTCTGGCTCTCATTGGGAATCCATCCATTCTGCTGCTGGTGAGAAATGGGGGCCTTGGTGGGGGAAGAGGGGCAGGTCTTTGGGCTGGCAGGAGAACTTGGACAGTCTCACAAAACCTCCTCAGGCACAGCTTACAGGACACTCCCCACATGCCCGTGCTTGGCCTGACAACAGAAACCATCACAGGAAAGTTTAGGTTCCAGCAAACACTCATATTTTCTTTAAGGGCGTAAGAGAGTGGCAAATCTTTCAGTTTCTCTGATAGCATCTTCCAGAGGTCAAAAATAGACTCTTTTTTTGCCAATTAAACTCTCCTAGTTCCCAGCTCTATCTTGTTTGATAACTCTATCAACTAACCTGCACAGCCTTGCAAGAAAAGCAGCATCTAAGGCTCCAAAACTGTAGGAGAGCAAAGGGGCCACTTCCCTCAGGATTAGAACATAACTGCTTTTCTAGGTTTGGCTTCCTGTCTTGTCTTTCACTTTGAATTTCCAGTTCTTCCATGGGCTTACACCATTGCTAAAACATACCTTTTTGTGAAGTTTTCCCACTTGCTATGATGCCTTAGGTTTTAACTTTTATATTTTTCAAATCCTGTACTGCCTAGTGTATAACTCTGAAGTTTCTTGTAGCCTGTTAACTTCTGCTCTCTCAAATAACAAAGCTTCTCTGGGCCTGCTCTTCAAGGACCCAGACCATCCTAGGCCCAAAAAGTATAAACCAAAAACCCACTAAAGGGGGGGGCAAGCTGAGGGGAATTACATCATTAAACTGAAGCTTTGATTAGAGAATTTATGCTGATATGCAAATGAACCAAACTTACAAAACTGTGAAGAACTCGTGACCTGTTGCCCATCTTGGGGTCCTTCCTGGCAGTAGCCTCTAGCTCCCCAGGGTGTGCCTTTGAAGGCCTTTCAAATAAATACCGACCTTTATTCCCTTATTCTTGTCAAGCTTCTGTTTTTAGGAGGCCTCTCAAGGCATCAGCTCTGTATTGAAGGTGTGCAGAGCTCTATGAGCACGGTTCCCAATATTAAGCTGGATACCTAGTGGACATAAATATCCCTTGTCCCAACTTGTATCAAGCCCAGCACTGCTGCCTTTACTTCTGATCACCTGCTGGTGCTCCAGCTGCTTTTGTGAGATAAAAAATCTCAATAAAAAGAGGAGGAGGTGGGGGAATTCCCTCTATACTAACTGCTGCCTGAGCCCAGGCTTGTTTACTTTTTAAGTGCAAATTTCCAATCAGTCCTGTCTTTCCCAATAGGATGAACCGAGCTCTGGAATGGACCCGAATGCCAAACGCCACCTTTGGAAAATCATCAGTGAGGAAGTGCAGAACAAATGCTCAGTGATACTCACATCTCACAGGTAGGGCTGGGCTGGCTCTGCCTCCTATTTTGGGGTCAGCAGAGGTGTGAAGAGCCCATCCCTCACACCCCCCACTGGTCCTGGCACAGTTTCAGGGCACCGAGCTGTGACAGGTTTGGGTTGTGGCTGAATGTGGTGTCCACAGAGACCCACAACACTTTAGGGAAGATCAGTGATGTTCTCCAGTTACTTAACTATTTTTTATACCTTCTCAATGGCTTATTAGAGTTTCTGGGTTGGTTTTGTAGCATGGAGGAGTGTGAAGCCCTCTGTACCAGGCTGGCCATCATGGTGAACGGGAGTTTCCAGTGCATTGGCTCTCTGCAGCACATCAAGAGCAGGTCAGTAAAATGAACCTATTTCACTTTTACTGAACAGTCTCTGGAGTTACTGACCTACAGCTTTGAGTGCTCAGAACATGAGACCTGTGTCATCAAAACAATGACTTTTCCTGGTTTATGTCCCTTATTCACCACTGAAATTCTGTGTTAACTAATGCACTTTCTACTCCCTCACAGCCTGTCTTCCCAGAATGTGTCCCCGAAAGTAATCTGTTGACTGCTACAAATGAGAAATGCATATTAGGGTTGAGCTTTGGTTCTGTTAGTTATAACAATAGCTCAGCTTCTTATTAAGTTTCACTCCAGGTTAACAACCCTGACCCCATTCAAGCTGCACCATGCCTGGATTAGATTTCCCCAAAGAGCCTGTGCAGCACTCGCAAAGGAGTTTCTTCATCAGATTTTCTCTTTTCTACAGTGCTAATGGTGATTTTCTTTTTCCCCTAGATTTGGAAGAGGATTCACTGTGAAGATGCACTTAAACAGCAGCACGGTTTGCACTGAGATGCTGACAGAGTTCATGAAGTCACATTTCCCAAATACATGCCTGAAGGTAAGCAGGGCAAATGCTTTCAGGAGAGGCTTTCAAAATCCCTTCAAACTGACCAAGAAAATCTCTGCAAGGTGGACATCTTATAACATGCTGTGCACACAGACCTGAGCTCTCAGAGTCATACTTGTCACTGCCTTCAGCTACACTGTCTGAGGGCTGGAGCACTCCTGTTCCTTGGTGGCTGAAGTAACATCAGCCAAAAAGCTGCAGTGGCCCTGCAAGGCAGCTGTTAGGTGACCCCCTGCCCTGGGAATGCCCTTCCCGCTGAAGGCTGGAATGCATGGAGACCCACTTCAGGTTCAGTGGGAATGAGATGCTTCCAGTGCTTCCAGTAACTGAGTAATTGTAAAACCAGAGTAACTGAGTCACAAATCCCCTCCATTGTCTGTAACCCAATCTCTGCATGAATCAAAACTGCACACTTGGAGCTGGAAAATGCCATGGCCACCCTGGATCTTCCAGCCTTGCAGTTTAGTTGTCCTCTCCCATTCACAAACCCCCACAAGAACTCCCAGTGGGGAAACACTACCAGACAGTGTCATTCAGAAGACACCACAGCCCCTGCTCCTTCCTCCTCCCATGGTCCAGCTGTTGGATCTGTTGGCTCTTGGCTTTCCCCCACCACTCCTGTCCCCACAGGATCGGCATTTCAACATGGTGGAGTACCACGTCCCAGTCTCTGCGGGAGGAGTAGCGAATATATTTGATCTCCTGGAAGGCAGCAAAGCAGCCTTCAACATCAGGCACTTCTCTGTGAGTCAGACAACATTGGAGGAGGTAAGGAATTAAAATGTGAGGCCATTCATTTAAAACTGCTAACGGGAGCAGACTGATGGTTGCACATAATGGACTGCTGCACACAATAGACTACAGTTTGAAAGGGATTTCCATCTATATTCCTCTTGGGGGTACTTTATCAGTGCTGCTGCCTCCAGGTACCTCTGCTGGTGCTAGGGAAACACACCGAGAAAGCTGCCTGGAGCATAAAGGATCTGTTCTTCCCTCTGTCACTGCTGATTTCAGCAGCCTCGTGGGTGTGGGTGAAGGGCAGGGCTATGAATCACCCCCAAGTCCAGGGCTAGGATTTATACCGGTACTGAAAATATGCTCAATTTCACTTTTTGGGTTGGAAGTTCATTTAGCATTACTCCAAACTTAGCTTTGGGGTTCATTCCATTTTCCCTTGGAAGAATATTCCCACTGGCAACAAAATCTTGTAGGGAGCACATCAGCCGAAGGGATTGCCACAAGGACTATCCAGAAGAAATCACCCTGTTCAGCATCAGCACCTGGAATATTAGGTTGGTCCCAGAGAGAGGAGCAGAGCTGCAGCCCTGTAGTGCTATGGATTGTGACACAGCAGTCTGGGAGGAGAGTTCCTCAGTGCTGTTTCATTGAGGGGCAGTGGTTGTGAGAGAAACAGGCGGGCAAAGCTCAGGAAGCCCCAGCTCAGGTTTTGTGGGAGGACAGCTCGGATTTTTGAATATGCAAATATGATTGCGGGGAGTGTTCTGGTAAGAATCCTTTCTGTATTCATTAGCTGCTGTTGAAAGGAAGGCTGTTACATGTGATTTTATACACCTCTCTCTACACTCTGCAGTTGTGCGTGCACAGATGTCAATTACACAGAGACAGATGGGTTTATGAAGTAATAACAGGACTGTATTACAGTGGGATCGAAATGAGTCACTGCATGGGCATTGCCTCGCTGGTGCCTCGGGAACCTGAGCTGCAGGACAATTAGGTTCTGTGCAGGAATGTCTGCCTTCGGGTCCCGGGTGTCGATTCTGCAGGACAGGAGTGCACATCCATTTATTTACATTAGCCCATAGAAGCCCAACAATTTGCAATTCTCAAATTCAGCGTGAATCCATCCCTGAGCGCGCTCTCCAGGCTCACAGTCAAATGAACAGCCATGCCTTTTTCATATTCATTCATATCATAAATTATTTATGCTGTCACATACTGAGTGTTTTCCTTTAAACTTCTAGGTTTTCATCAACTTTGCTAAAGATCAAGCAGATCCCGACGGCACGGATGCAGGCCCTGATGTGACACTGGACAGCTCTGACACAAGCAGCCAAGCTAGCACCATAAGCTCCATCTATTGAAGGGATCCACCCACACAGGATCATAGAATCTGGGGAAAAGACCTGACAGCCCCTCCAACCCTGTTTTCAGTGATTTTAGGGTGATGAGGATAAGCAGTCCCGTTTTCTTAAAGTATTTTGTTTTTTGATATGCACTTAATTTGTCACTAGGAACATGGTAGGTGTTTGAGACTTGCACTTGGTTACAAATCAGATTGGTCTTTCCACTGGTTCTTTTCCCCCCCCAGTTCTTGTTTTATGATCACTGTAATAGCTGTGAGGATTTAGGTAACAGCACCTGCTGCTCGTGGCCGTTTGTTTACAGCAGACATGGCTGTGCTGGAGCAGAGGAGCTGTGGGCAGTGCAGGGTGTTTGACCACAAAGCAGCCCCTGGCTGCAGAGGAAAAACCACGCTCCACTTCCTGCTCAGCAAGACTTCCTGGGTGACTGAGTGAAAGTGGCTCAGTTTTGACAGGCTCCCCCCTGGGGAGATGGGGCTGGTGGCCTTGCCCCTCCTCACAGGGGGTTGTGAGGGAGTAGGTGTTCCATACTGACAGTCGCAAAGGCCACTGCTGGGGGCCACCTTTGGTAATGACATAGAGCTTATCTGGTTATGTCAGGACAAATATAACGATTTTAAACGTTAGTGCTTCCAGTGGTTTTGGTTTGTTCCTGTAGCTTATTCCAGCTCTGTGTAACTCCTCAAGTGAGTCCTCTGGTCCCAGGCAGTTCCTGGCTCCTGGTACCCAGTGGAAGATGATTCCCCCACAAGCCCCTTTCTCCTTCTGGCTGGAGTTCAGGGCTGCTCGGGTATAGCCAAGGAGTGGTACAGGGCAGGTCTGTTGGTTGAATGCTCTGACAAGAAGAAGCTCTCTGCTTCCTAAGATTGTATTTCCCTGAGCACAGCAGAAGCAAGGAGCATCTCCCTTGCTCATAAACCCTCTATCTCCAGCAGCTCTGCCTCTTTGTGTCCTCTGCAGTGACCTTCCTCCTCAACCCCACATGCTGGCTGCCCCTGTGACTCCGGAGCTGTGTTTTCCCACATAACAAGGCATCATTAGCTCCTGCTTCAAAGACTCTGCCTGCTGGCTTTAAAGGAGTTCTCTGCCCACCTCTGAGAGCAGCCCCCAGCAGCTGAGTTCAGCACACCACCACACACATCCTGCTCTCCTCCCCCAGAATGATTAATAGATAGAATAGTTTAATATGATTCTTTATTATATGTATCAGCATAAGGGCCCAAAGACTCGGGTTTGGGTCAGGGCACTGATGTACATTCAAGCACAAAATGAACTTAAACTCTGAGCTCAATAAACTTGCTGTTGCTGGTAAAAGAGATTGCAGATAAAGCCTTACCTTGTGAGACCTGGGGTGGCCCATACAACTTGCCTGGGTTCACCTACACAATTCCAGCCAGGTGGTTTCTTTTCCCTTTTTTTTTTTTTTTTTTTTTTGCCTTCTCCCAAAACTAATTTGAGTCAAAGGAGCCTTTGATGAAAGCTTCAATGACAGATCTTTCTTACCCGGATCATGAGTTTGACTAGGTCAGCTCCTATGTGATGCCAAGGTTTGCTGAGAAAATCGTGCAAGGAATAAGTACTTTGTGAAATCCCAAACACCCTTGATATCCAGTGGGATACTGAAGTTCAAGGTTTAGCTGCTGCAAGGAGGTCACATCCTCTCCTCGGTGTTGGTGTAAACTTCTTACTGATAGCAGGAGGAGTTTTATTATGGATTGAAAGTATTATTGAGCTTTGAATTATGCCTCAACCTGCTGACTGTAATTAAAACTGGGATTCAGCTTCTTTCCAGAACACATTTGACACCTGCAGTTTATAAGTAACTGAAAAAGCTGCCCAGACATCCATTGTAGCTTCTATTATTATGTCTCCAGCTCTGCAAAAGCTCTTTTTTCTCATTTTCATTGCACATCTTACACAGATCACAGTATAAAATTAAGCTTTTCTCTAATGGAGGGCTTGTGCTCCCTGCAAAGGACTCGGAGCATGAATGCCAATGATTTAAATGCAGCCTTGTAATACCAATCAGAGTATTATTTTATTATGTCGATGGCTTTGCAACTGCCAGTGAAAGATGGATCTCCAGACTCTGTCCAGATGTACTTTACATGTAATTGAGGGAGACTGATACAAAACTATTCTTTTGTCCCTTTAGAGCCTACTAATCAAACAGGAAAAAAAAAAAAAGGGAAGTGATTCATTGGAATACTTCATTAAGTTGCAATTTAATTGTGTGAAATAGAGTTTTGAGGGGAAAAAAAAGCAAAAAGCATCCTTTGAATTTCCACCCAATTCTGGCATTAATAGAAACATCTGCTCCATGTGAAATGTGTCACGGCCATGATACATGCTCCCCGCTCTCACTTGCAGGTAAAAATAAACCATCTGCTACTGCAATCAAGGCTGTGGGTATTGGTCCAAGCAATCCAGAGTTTATATCCTGGGGGGAATTTAACTGAGGCCCGTGGAGAAGCAGTTACAACTGTTTGGGGGCTTGAAGCATCTGGCAAGGAGGTTGTATATAACGTCACCAGTGGCTGAATTACCTTTTGTGCTGCATTACAAACATCCCCATTCCCTGCAGAGCCTCAGATTCATCCTGTCCCTTTTGGAGGTAGGACATGCTCCAAGCTCAATTCCAAGGCAAAAATCTTGGAAGCCAGTACTCTCCTGCCTCTGAACACCAGCTCCATGCCTCTCATCACCTCTTGGTCGCCCTGAGAAGGTTCCAGGGGTGGCCAGGAACATGGAGCACTGACTGAGAAACCACTGATAAGAATCTGAAAGGTTTTGAGCAGGGTCTACAGGGCAGGAGAAGGATGGGGTCACTCCTCCATCCTCACCCGTGGTTGTAGTAGTGGGTGCCCCCCACTGTCAGCCCTCTCTGAATCCGCTCAGAAATGTTGGCTTTATATGACTCTGCTTTCAAAATGAGCCACCAAGCTGCCTCCTTCCTCTGGCCTGAGCAGGGAGCTGAGATTGCTGCCCCTCGAGCACTGCGTACCACAGCACATCACCTCTCCAGGAGCCAGAGATGAGTGCTGCAGTCCAGGGGAAACAAACTTCTCATCTTCCTCCTTTAATGCACCCTCGCCTCCGTCACCCCAGTAGCCCTCCTGGAGGCAGCAGTGCCAGGGTGAGCCCTTCCAGCGCGGCCACACGGCCCCGGTGTGTTAATTGGAACGGGCTCGCCCCGGCTTCATTTAAAATGCTCTGGCACATCACACACACACGGGAGAGGCAGTGCAGGCACTAAACAGGGACAGGGAGTCAAGGAGGAATTTCAGAATTAGTTGTGTGCATCGCAAGGCTGATTGAAGGCAGGTTTGTAATTGGAGCTGTGGACTTGGAGACAATGATTCAAATCTCCATCCTGGCTCTCCTTCATTTATCACTCTGTGTTGTTGATGAGAGCACGGTGCTGTTCCAGCCTGATCCTTGCTTAGCTTCTCTCTCCGTGCAAATAGCCACTGAGGGTTGGCTTTGCAGGATCAGAAAGGGTCTGGCAGGGGCTGAGGAAAACTGTCCAGAGGAGCCAGTGTTAAGTAAAATATTGCAAATATAAATTCAAGGTCTCTAATGGGATTTTTTGGTCCTTTCATGAGAGCTGCAGGAGTGGTTTTGTTACTGGGTCAGTTCAGAAAACATGTTTACGGTCAAATTAACACATCCAGGTAAACAAAATTCAGTGACTAGTAAAGCTCAGGAGCTGGTGGTGCCCACAGACCTGCAGCTTGTGAGGAGTCACTCCTGGGATCCAGAAATTGCAGGATCCAGCCTCCTAACAGGCTCAGTATGGGGCTCTAGGCTGTTGTAGGAGCTTCAGCTTCCTTCCATTGCTGCAGCTTCACTGAAGCTGCTGTGAGGGTTTTTGGCTTTTTACAAGCCAAGAAAAATATCTGTCTCTTCACTTAATAGGGGAAGGGTTATTTTGTGAGCTGGTGGAGAAAGAAAAATGGGTTTTGGATGGCAACAGCACATAGTATGATTTTACTCTTCTTTTTTTGCGGACAACAGCTGTGATCTTGCATAGCTCTAACAAAGTATCAACAGCATATTAAAACTGAGCACAACACAGAAAAGCAGCAGTGGGGAATGACAAAAAAAAAGTTGAATTCACCAGAATTATTATTCCATGGCAGTATTTAAATTTAAAAAAATCACTCTAATTAATTTAGTTGTTCAGGGAGAGGATGGAGAGAAGGAAGATGGCTGTAAAATAATAAGAGCAACATTAGTAAGGGACACAGCCAGCGCTTGCTGTTGGCTCTGCTCCTCATGCTACTCACATACACAGCAGTGGGAAGGAGGGAGCATGATGGGGAGCAGACAGGGGAGTGCAGCCCTTTTTGGGCCAGACCAGACTCCTGAAAATATCTGCAGAATGCACAAGATCGCCCCAGGGAGTATCAGAGTTCTGGGACTGGAGGCTGCCCCACATCATGGTACAATCCTGCGGCACCTGGATGCTGGCCCATGCCAGAATGGGAGAGTCCCACTGGTTGAGCCTGGGATGAAGGACACAGATCCTTGGGCCTGCAACCCATGGAGCAACACTTGGAACCAGTCCCCTCTCCCAAGTGCTCATCCTGGGGGGTGCAGCCCCCACTTCATTGCTCACTGCTGCTGGAGGGCACTTCTGGAAACAAGGCCTTCGCCAGGGAGAGCAATCCTGAGGGCCCCGTGCCGGGGGTGAGACAAGTAGATGGCAGCACTCCCATGAGCTGTAGGGCTCAAAGCAACAATCCCACCATCTCCCCAGCCTCCAGAGTAATGGAGGTACTTCAGTTTTAAGCAGTGAGTCTTTCAGTAGACCAGCATGTTGGGTAGAAATGAAGCATCTCTTAGAAAGAGGTCAGGTCTTCACTGACTTCACTGACAAAGAAAAAAACAAAGGACGGCCACGACAATTTATGGTGACGCACATGAGATGAAATCCAGGTGAAGACAGGGTAATAATTGAGGCTCTTACCTCCATTAGCAGGTCAAGGTGAACTCTCAGCCCTCTATTCTCCATGTTCTGGCTGCCAGCTGAAGAGTTTTTGCCCAGCCCTCTCCTTGAGTGTGCACTGCCTGTTTCCCAGCCAGAGACAAAAAAATTGAAGCACATCCAGTGTGTGACAGGGAGAAGGAAGGAGGATGATCTGCCTCTCCATAACCAGACCCAGCTGGGTTATTCCTGCACAAGACAGCAATGAATTTAAGTTAAAATGATACCAACCAGATTGAAATGCAATTAAAGGAGTTCCCTTAGGGTTGCACATCCAATTAGTAACGTACCTTTAATTACACCAGTGCAGTTTCAAACAGACACGTGCTGAGAGAGCCATCAGCACAGAGCTGAAGCCTGCCTGGTGACCCATATCCGTGGGGCCCCAGAGGAGTTACACGTGGGTTTGGCATCACCAAGAGTGGCCTGCTCCTTCCCTGGGGAAGAGCTTCGGGGGTGGCCCAGCCTGGCCTGGAAGCAAGGCAGAGGAGAAACACAAAAAACCTTTTTCAGCTGTGTAAGAGCAGTTTTCTCCAACAGACAATTGCTGGAAAACAATTAAGATCCAGGTGCTTCTAAAAGGTAAGAATTTTTCACACTTTTTTTGTACATGACATTTCCCTCTTGCGTTGCCAGAACGTGCCCTGCCTCCAAGAACCGTGAAAGTTAAAGCACTGGAGTTGACTTTGATATGAAAACTCATTAAAAATTAAAAATGCAAACATTAAGAATTGCTAGAAACACCAGAGCACTTCCAGATGTCCCTCAGCCATCTCTGTGGAGTTACATGAGGTAAAAGAACTCAAAATACCTCCCCACCTTTAACCTTGAGCATAATGCCAGCCCCAAAGCAGCCAGATGCAGTGGCTGTGAGTCTGGAGTATGGTCTTTGGTCTGGAGCATGGTCCTTGGTCTGGAGCCTTAGTTGAAGTCCCTGTCAAAGCCTGTAGTCAGGCTGCTCTGGACAGCAGCAGGCTGTGCAACCATGCCTTGCTCCCCCAGGTTCTTGTTTAAAATCCTGTCTAAGAAAAAAGCTGAAGGAGACTCTCCTTTGCCCACTGAAGCCTGAGGGCTGGCGTGTGTCAATAACCCAGGTACCCCATTTTAATGCAAACTCGCATCACCTTGCACCACACCGCACCCCAGGATCAGTTCAGAGAGGTGCATGAAGCAGGTGCTTCATCCATCTTCACAAGCTCCTCCTCAGTGTTTCTTTAAGTACCTTCAACGTCAGTAAAGTGAGCAAAAGTTGAGACCAAAGGCTTAATCACATTAACAATTATAATCATTCCCATCCATCACCACAAAGCAGCTGCGGTGCCGCTGAATCCGTTCTGCTCCAGGAACCCGGGGAATCAGAGCCGTACCTGATCAGCCAGACAAGGGCAGCTCCAGGCTTGCTATAAAAAGGAAGAGAGCACTTGCTCAGCCTGACTCCTTTATTCATTGTTTTTATGAGCCTTCAGAGCCTCCCCAGAAATTATTAAAGCCTCTCCAAGGAGCGCAGAGCTGCAAAGGGAGCGTTTCCTCCTGGGCTGGTGCTCACACTGTGATAACGCCCTCCTGGGCTTGGGCAGTGAGGCCTCTCCTTTCACCTGCTTCCTGCAACTTCAGCATTTGACCATCCTCATTACAGACTCAGCAAGTGGCTTTTTTCCCCCCATAATCAGCTCTTTGCCACACATGAGTGGATGGCAGCAAAGGCAAAGCTGGGATGTTTGTTATAAACCACCCTGGCTGTCTGTTTGAGGGAGCCTCCTGCTCCTCGGGGTCGGGTTATAAACTGGGATGTGCGAAATTGGGCAGGATTAGGGAATACCATGATATTGCAGCAATGGGGACCTTCACTGGGAGGATTTGGGCTGAAGACCAGGCAGTGTACAAGCATGTGCAACCTTTAAAGGTCCTAGAGCTAGAGCTGGGCCCCCAGACTCCTGCAAGGGTGGAGATGTTTGAGGAGGAACGGGATACTTTACTCCGTGCCTGCTGCCCTGCCTTCCCTGACAGTAGGGTAGCAGAGCAGAGGGATGCAGCTTCAGACCGAGTTCATATTTCAGCCATTCCAGAAATCCCATGTGCCAGAACAACATAACTGTGCCGGCCGACAGGAAAATGTCATTACTGGGTGAGTGTCAGTGACCCGTGAGAGCAAAAAACCTTCACAGCTCCCTTGGAGAGTCTGGATGTTATAGGGGTTATTTTTCCACTGTGAATATCCTCCATGGGGTGATTTCAGGGCTTGGAATCAGCTCGTATATGATACTAATATAGTGCCCCTGTGAATAATATAGCACCGCTTCTCCTGTCAAGTGAAATGGGAGAGGCAAGTGTCCCCCCAGGACTGCGAAGTTTCTGTATTACTCACCAGCCTCATCCTGATAAATCAAAGCTGCTGTGTTGTACTTCCCTCCCACCCCCTTTGGCATTTTTGAGCTCTGGCTCAAGGCAGGGTGAGCTGGCTTGGGCTGTGTAAGGGAGCACTCCGGCCTATGTGGCTATGTAAGTCCTTGAAATCACCTTAGGATGTGGGAAGCTGTTTTCCCATCCACCCAGGCTGTGACATGCAGAGGTGCTCAGCACCCATCTAGTGAAAACAGGAGGGTCTGTGCCAGGGCTTTCCCATCCCCATGGGCCTGTTTGCAGAGCGGGGCAGGAAAAAGGAGCCTGTCCAAAGGGTTTGGATGGCTCAAGGCTGGGGCGTCCCAGGAGCAGGATGGGGCAGTGTGGGTGCAGGGCTGGGGATGTGTGCTGGCTCTGGGAGTGCAGGGGAGCTCACAAACCATCCTGCTTCCCTCAGAGATGGATCAAGAGGATGGATTATAGGAAAACCAGAGCACAAAAATAGGGGTTGTGCTTTCGGCATGGTACATTTGAGTGACAGACCCTGATAACCCAGAGGGGAGGGTGCAATGGTGTCATCCAGTGTAATGGTTTGGCTCTCTTCCCTGCAGAGGCTGGAGAAGCCAGACTGCTCCCAGGCCAAAGGGAAACAGCCCCCATGGCTCACGGGTCAGACCACTGTTTCTTCTGGAAGTTTAGAGCAATCCTATTTGTGGATTAAAATGCAGCTGCCGAGGCTGCTCGTACAGGATTTACGACGTGGCCTCAAAATACAGGGGAGAAGGAAAGCTGAACTCTCCTTTGATGTTTGCAAGTGTAAACTGCAGACCTGAGCTGAACACACTGTAAATAAGGACCATTAATCATCAGCTAAGTGCCGTGCAGTTGCTGTTATTTATTATAACAACATAAATCATCAGGACCTGCTATCATGTTAATTTGGATTTAGTATGGATTAGTATGGAAAAAAGAATATCCTCACCTATTTACAAAATACATAGCTTTACTTGTAAACACATACAGATGTGCTGTGGCTTTTGTTCCGTAGTTTCCTCCAGCTAGGAAGCAAGTCAGGAAAATGCTCTGGGAGCTCTGTATGTGAGGGATTGCCAACAGTTCAGGCCAGGCTGCAGCCCAACAAAATCTGTCTTGTGATGACACAGTAAATCAGCACTGAGGGGGAAGCAAGACCAGGAGGTGTTGGACCTGTTTTGCCACCCCCAGCCCTCCTTCCAGCCCTGTGCGGGGCACAGTGCTGGCACTTCCCACCTGCTGCATTGCATCCATGGATCTCAGCAGTAATTCCACGGGTTTCCTTATTTTTTTATCTGCAGCTCAGCTCTGGCTTTCACACTGAAGAAGCACCAGGCGTGGGTTTTGTGGGATGCTGGAGCCTGCTGCTCCTGCCTTTGGAAGGAAGGCTTAGCAGGGAAGGAGCATTTTATTTTAAAGTAAGGGAGCATTACCCACATATTTCATATTCTCCAGAAATGCCAGCTGTACTCCTTGCTGGTATATTATGTTTTCCCCCTGATTTGACTTTATTCAGGCTCAAAGGTGGGGCTGAGACATTCATGCACCAGAGCAAGGCTGGCAGGACACCAACGTGACCGTACCTGGTGTTTTGGGTGTGGAGCTCATGCCATACTGGCTCCAACCCTCTCCACAGATAATTTCTAAATTTGGTGGTGACACAGCTTCACTGCCCAGGGATCCTCACCTTGATGCTTGGGCACAGCATCTGTCTCTGCCCTCAAACACTCAGGTGTAGCTGGGGGGGTCTGCTCTAGCACTCAAAATAACTTGAATTTTTTTAAGTTGTTAAGAAATCAACAATTTCTACAAAATCAACAACAAATTTCTTCCCAAAGTCAGTCCACAATCCTGGTTATCTGCTTTATCCTGGTGGAACTGGAGGTGCTGAGCGCTGACTGAGGGCATGGAGATCCCTGACCAACCTCATGGAGGTCACCAGTGCTGCTTTAGCTGGCGGTTAGTCCTGATTAAGAAATAGGCCTTGATATCTGGGAAACAATTATGGTTTGCATTTTTAAAATGTAACTGGAAGGGAAATAAAAAGGATTTGATTTTTTAGGGTGGCCCAAAGATTTCCCTTAGACTTGAAGCTGCAATGATACATTTAAAAACAGTCACAGGTAAAAAGAACAAAAGCAATGTTGCACCTGCACTTTGACTCCAACGGGTCCAAACCCGCAAGTAATTGCCTTTAATGGTCTCTGTCATTTTTAACCTGTGTTTTGTGAGTGCCAGATGAACAGACATCAGACCAGGGTGAATTTCTCCAAGCACTGAGCCAGAGCTGAGGTTTGCATAAATTAAAACTGGGTTAATTATAATAACTCTAGCACAATAGGGATAGTATAATAAGATTAATTAGGGGAGGGCTAATAAGAGGGTTCAAGAACCTGCACCCAGGTTCTTCAGCCATTTCCTTGGACTTGTATCCCACTCAACTCAAGGACAACCCAACATTTAAAAGCTGCTGCAGAGCCCTGACAGTGTTTTCCCGGAGCATCCAGGCTCGCCTCACACCGACCATATGTCTGTCTCTGTCTGCTAGCAGATTGCACCAAATATTTTCCTTTTTTATGGTGGCTGAGCAAACAAACACCATCTGTGGGGCTCGCCGAGGGAAATCCTGGCCCCCTCAGTGCCAACGGGAAGGCAGCCACACATGTCCATGGGGCTGACACTTCTGACATCCACAGCCTGAGACAAGAACTTCCCTCTGCTCCTCCTCTATGCCCATCCGCACAGTTGAGTCAGGACCTGGCATTTTGCAAGCAGATTTAAACTCAGATTTTATTAAAGAAAAGTTGGGTCCCATCAAAGCAGACTGCCTAGCCTGACCCAGGTTAGTGGGACTGCCTTGTAGCTGGAAGAAGGCGAGAAGGCTGTTTTTTTGGTTGGCTCTGTCTTGGATGTATCCATCCTGCCAAGGGCTTTGGGCATTTTCCAGCCATGCTGAAATCCCTCAAATCCCAGGACTGATGGGGATCTTTGGTCTTGTTTGATCTGCTTAAAGCCAGAGTTCTGGTAGGGCAGGTGATGGGGGATGCAAATTATTCCCTGCTCAAACCTCATTTCCTTTGGTAGTTAAAGCTCTAGGGGGCACCACTTGGTAGGGAGGGTCTGTGCCATCCATCAGTGCACCCCAGCACTGGAGCAGGGGAGCATCAGCAGTCAGTGCAGCAAAGGTGTGAACGTGGTCCCCGGCTGGGCACAGGGTTTTCTCATGTTTCGCTGTTCTCTGTTACTTGTCTTTCTGCAGGAAATCCCTTTTCTGGTCAAATCAGAAGGGTAATTTAAATTTTGTAAAATCCCCCACAGTTTTGACCCATGTGGGTATTGACAGAGATCAGCTGCCGGGCAGGTGGAAATTACCTGTCACCTCTGCTGCTTTTCCGCTTGTGCTTCTGCAGCGCTGGGTCCAGAGCTTGTGCTCTGACCAAATCTTTTCTACAAGTGCCCTTTGGATTTAGCAATTCGCACGGTGAAAGCAGAACCAATGAACCACAGGCTTCTCTGCTGCTGCCTTTAATTAAAAATGCCATGTCTAACACCAGCAGATGTTCCTGCTATCGAGACTCGAGGAATAATTTAATGCCATGTAATGCAATGCTGACTGTGCTGCTTAGTCAGAAAGTGTAATAGACTTTTTTATTATTATTATTATTTCCTTTTGGGGATCAAATCCCTCAGTATCTGAAATCTCAAAACTTGGTAGTCTAACAGCCCTAATCAATTACTGCACTGAATGATCTCAGCAGCCCCATGTCTGTCAAACCAGTGCTGCAGCCCACGATGCCTCTGCGACCGCGGTGAGCTCACAGGGCTTTGGGTGTGGAGCAAAACTGGCCTCAGAGGGGTGGCCTGAGGAGCAAATGAAGCCTCAGTTAAAGCCTTTGATTCAGACATTTGGGGAGAGAGGGAATTCAAAGATGAGGCTGTACCTCCTCCAATCTTTTCTTTAGTCTTCTGATGAAGAGGATCCATCCTGTCGCTTTCTGTGGGTGCTCAGCACGTCGAGCTGAGCACCCCTTCCTGGCAGCGTGCAGTGGTTTCAGAATGTGCTCTGTATTCAGGTGGATGAGAGCAGAGGAATCCCTCGTCACAGAGCTTTGGCTCTTTTAACCCCTGGGAAAACAACTGATTTACAAAACTCAATGGAACTGCTTCTCTCTGCATGCTCCTTCCTGTTACACAATGAATCACGTAATAATTGTATATTTGTTGAGAAACAGCTGGGGAACTTCACTAAATGAATAAAATATCAGGTAGCAATGTATTTCCATAAAGAAGTCTTTACCAGATGGGCAATTCTTTGAAACGAAGCACGAGGTCAACTAGGATTTTTTACCTTCCTCGTCAGCCAGGCAGCTGAGCCATCCTTCAGCACGGGTTTGGCTCCAGAGGTTGGCATTGTTTGGAAATCACATTTCCAGTCCAGCACGGTGAGGATGAGCCTTGCCTCAGCGGGGCACAGAGCTGCTGATTCATGCACGCACCAAACGCCTCTGCCTCACTATATCACACCACTGCTGAAACCCTTTTACTGGCTCTCTGTCATGTGACAAATATATTTTAAAGTGTGCGGGCCTTATACTGCCTGGAATGGCTTTACTTGTACTTTAAATACTGCATAAACCAAATTTAGAGATATATTTCTTGCTTCCCTCTGTTCCCCACATCACTTTTTTTGCTTCTGACTGTCCAATTGGTTGCAGTAATTCACTGCTGAAGAAGACATTTCTTAGATTTCCAAGAGCGCCAGCTCCTTAACCTTTATAAAATTAAGGAGAATGAATCATTTGTGACTTTTACATCTTTCTTGAACGCAAGTATTTGTTAGATGCAGGCTGCCCAGGGCAGTGCTTTGCTTCAGTTTAACTTAGTTGTAAATGTTTGTAAATTCCCACATAATGTCTCAGCACAATGGAAACTATGCGAGCATCCGTGGATTTATTGAGAGAGACACCAACCATATTTCAGCTGGAGGAAAGGAAGAGGAGGCACTTATCTGGTTTACTGTCCTATACAGTATATATCGGCATCTCATATTTTGTGAACATAAATGCCAGGTTGACTCAAGAGATCTATGGATCAAGTGTTGTTTGTAACCTGCTCTGAGTGCTTCAAATTGTGTTAAAGTTTCATCTCAGCAGTGAGGCCTTTTGCCATCTTTCAGGATCCCTGGTGCACTGGGAGATGCTGGGAGCTGGGTTTTTGGAGCAGAGGATTAGCACACAACAGCCAAGTAAGAGGGAGTAGGATGTTAAGGTTGCACCTGGCAACTCTTCATTTCTAAGGGAAAAATGACAGGCTTAGCTTATTTTGTGAGTTTATCCTGATTCTGGCAACGTGAGGAGCAGGTCCCCGCCCCAGCTCCATCCCCTGCAGCCCAAGGAAAGGGGTGAGGGTGCCTTGTCCAGCTGTGTCCCTTACTGTCATCCCCCTCCTGCATCCAGCTGTGCTGGTGCATGCACACAGGATGGGAAGAGGCACCGTGGGACATGCCAGTCCCCCAGCTTGCAGGGCTTGGGGACAAGGTCCTCTTCGGGCAGCACAGGCCCAGGGCACCTGTGCCTGCCCCTTTCCCTCCCCCAAGACAGGCAAGGAGGATGCTGTGCCCTGAAGCAGCTCGCTGCAGTCACCCTGACAGACACACATCCGAGCTCCGCCTGCTGTCCGCGAGCATCCGACACCTCCACGTGTCCCTTACAAGGTGTGCTTTTAACACAAAGGGGTTTTTGTTGCACTTCCACGCTCGCCTCCGTGGCTGCTGTTCTTTCCCCAGCGCCGCTTCCCTGGCGGATCCGCGCCGCCGGGGGTGCCGGGCTGTCGGCAGAGGGGACACCGCGCCGTGTTATTAACGCAGCGGGGCTTGCCTGAGCTCCAGCGAACAACAGCCCATTACAGAGACACAGCCACACTTTTCACAGCGGGATCCGGGCGCGCTGATGCAGCTCCTGCACTGTCGACGGCAGCAAACAGCCCCGCTCTCTGCGCCGGGGAAACGAGGCGTGTGAGGATCGGGGGGCCGGCACCCATCCCGCCCTGGCTCTGGTTCTGTGACGACAGTGTCAGCTTCAAAGGCTGCTGTTTGACTTTCCAGCCCCTCCATGGACTCCTCTCTCACCGACAGGGATTAGGAGTTATCATGAATGCAGAGAGCACGATGCTGCTTCACCTTGTGATGTGTCAGCTTGCCCCAGACAACAGCAGCAAATGTCCTCAGATCCAAAGAGCTGAGAGATTTCACAATTCCACATCCCGTGTGGAGCTCGCTTCCCTGCACCTCTGGCTCATATTAGTGAAAAAGATAAATATTTAGCCTTCCATAAGTAAAGAAAAAAAAATTCACAATCTAAACCATCCCTGGCGTTCAGGAATCATGGCGGGAACCAGCTATGAAAGCAGAGGAGTGTGACACTTGAAAACTGGAGAACCACCTTCTTAGAAGACATTAATAACTTATTAAGAAATACCTCCAGCCCTGATTTAACACCCATTTAAGTAGAACTCCCTCTGTCTAGATAAGGTAAGGCTGGGACACCCCCTGATGTCTGTTTCCTATGACTATCACCAACCAAATTTTGCAGCTCCATGCTGCCATGTTGTTTTATGATGAAGTTCTCTCAAAGAATAACTTGCTCACTTTAATCATGTTTTGTCCGAGATTTATGGCTTGATGCTTATTCACTGGCGGAGCTTCTCCACGTGAAATGTCAGTAAGCCTGTTATAAATTGCTCCTGGCATTCCTGCTCTATCTTTTACTTGGCCAGGAGTATTTCTACCTGAAAGTGATAAATTCCTGCTATAACTGCTTTATGTGCTCCAGTAATTACACTATAGAGGGATGGCGGGGGCTGCATCTCTGTGGAGGTACCGCCTAAAAAACATCAACCTGCAAAAGTGGGAGATTGGGCTGAAGCCTGGGGTGCTGCAGGACACACAGGCTGAGGGAAAATCCACCCTGGAAACCCGAAATAATGGTGACTGGTTAGGTATCTCTGTCAGAGGAAGCTGAGGAATGGGCAGAAGAGAGGGGGAAGAAAATGAAATGTTTAAAGTCAGGGTGGAATAGCATTGGCATGGGGCAGGTGACGTGCCTGGGCTGGGTGCCAGATGTGAGGGGTGGGTGCCCTCAGCACCACGATGTCGTGCCCACCCACCTGTCTCAGGCCCTGTTTGCATAGGGGATATTTATGCAGTGTTAGACATGTTTGTCATAGATACACAAACACTGGAAAGACGCATGTAGGAGCATCAGGTTTGGGTATGTGATAGATTTGGATGCTGTTGTGGTATCGAGATGGGCTGAGACCAACAGCACGAGGTTCAACAAGGCCAAGTGGGTCCTGCACTTTGGCCTCAGTAATGCCCTGCAGCTCCAGGCTGGGGCA
Source organism: Aphelocoma coerulescens (assembly GCF_041296385.1). Classification (NCBI taxonomy): domain Eukaryota; kingdom Metazoa; phylum Chordata; class Aves; order Passeriformes; family Corvidae; genus Aphelocoma; species Aphelocoma coerulescens. The sequence continues at coordinate 2,912,320 of NC_091021.1, forward strand.
GAGGGGCTGGAAAGCTGGGAAAAGGTCTGGGGATGCCAGTGGCAGTGGCTGAACATAAGCCCAGGTAGGCAAAAAGGCCAATGGCACCTGGCCTGTATCAGGAATAGTGTGGCCACGGGACCAGGGAAGTGATTTTTCCCCCATGCTGGCCACTGGTGAGGCCACACCTCAAGCGTTTGTGTCTGGTTCTGGGCACTTCAGGACACCATGGACATTGAGAGGCTGGAGCAGATCAAAAGAAGGGCAGTGGATCTGGGGGAGGGTCTGGAGCACCAGGAATGGCTGAGGGAGTTGGGGGCGCTCAGCCTGGAGAAAAGGAGGCTCACAGGACACATTCTGGCTCTGCACAGCTCCCTGACAGGAGGGGGCAACCAGGGGGTTCAGGCTCTGCTCCCAGGGAACAAGGGATGGGACAAGAGGAAATGGTTTCAAGCTGCACCAGGGGAGGTTCAGGTTGGACATCAGAAGAATTTCTTCACGTGATTAGACATTGGGAGGGGCTGCCCAGGGAGATGGTGGAGTCGCTGTGCCTGGAGGTGTTCAAGGAATGACTGGACGTGGCACTCAGTGCTCCGCTCTGGTTTACACAGTGGGGATCGGTTACAGGTTGAACTCGATGGTCTCAGAGGTCTTTTCCACCTGTGTGGAAAATCACGCTGTGAAAAGCCAGTGTGCATAAAGGAGACAGGCAGTCCTGCAACTTTATTCAAATAAAGGGGGAGAGTCCACTGGCATATACCCGCGTGGGGTTTCAGATGGACGCAGCCTCCTTTTATCCTGAACTCCTGGCCATATGTTGCCCTTTTCCTTTCCCCGTCAGCTGAGGTACTAGGAAGGTACAGCCTTTCCAAAGAGGCTACTACATATTCTCCGTTGAACACGTACGGCCATTTGCCCCTAAAGTTTGGAAGTTCAGATGCTCTGGGTTCTGCAATAGGCTTGTGCAGACCCATTTCTCCTGTTACCCTAACATTCAGAAGTTTAAACTGTCTGGGTTCTGTAACAAACTTGGGCAGTTTGATGCTCCTAGAGACAAAAAGACCCATTTTTCCTCAAGACTCTGAAGCCATTTTTTCAGACCTAGTCGTTCTTGAAGACATTAACAGCCTATTTTTCCTATCATTACTGAAGACCCCCACCCATCGAGTCGTACGTGAAGACGTTAGCACCCGTTTTTCGTACCACACCCTAACTGACCCTGTGTTTCTGGGATCTCCGCCCGGAATTTCGCCCAGCCCGCCCCTTCCCCAGCCCGCCCCTCACGGGCGGCCCCGCCCCGCTCCCGGAGCGCGGGAAACGCTGAGGGCGGGGAGCGCGCGCGCGGCTCCGGCGCCTGCGCGGTGGCGGCGGGCGGGGGATTCGGAGCGGCGGCGGGAAGCGCTAAGGAGCTGCTGAGGGAAGCGATGAGGGAGGCGCTGCGCGGACGCTCGGGCAACCAGCCGGCCCCGGGCAGCCCCCTACGCTCGGCCGCCCCCTCCATGGCGCCGCCCGGGCACCCCTGGCCCCACACCCGCGCCGCGCTGGGGCGGCTGGAGAGGGCGCTGAGCTGCTCCCGCTGGTAATGGATGTCCTCCTTCCCCCTTCCCCCCGCCGTTTTCCCCCACGCCTCCTGCCGTATGGCCGCGCGTGTTAAAAGTGCCGCGTTTCTCCTTCCTCTGCCCACAGCGCCGGCGTCCTGCGGGAGCCCGTGTCCCTGGGGCAGTGCGAGCACGTCTTCTGCCTGTAAGTACCGGGGCTCGCCCGCCCGCCGCCCCCCTCGCCGCCGTGCTGTGGAGACAGGACAGGGAAGTGGGCACCGGTGGTGCCTTCTGGCCCTCCGGGGGACTGAGGGGGAGAGGAAAGCGGGAGCTGCTGTTCCCCTGTGGGTCTCCTCCCGGAATGCTGATTTAGGCTTCAGGATGCTGGCCAGGTGTGAAGGGAACCCTCGGTCTGATGGAGGGAATTGTCCGCTTGTAGTGGCGTAGAATTCCAGAACAACTTGCAGTTCTCATCATCCTCAACTCCTTTCTCTTTCTCCTCACATGAAGAAAAAAGAGCAGCTTGCAAAGGTGTTTCCTGTTTCCAAGGGGCTTTTTCTCTGCCCCAGAGGGTTGGGTGGTGCTTGTTGGTTTGGCCTTCTACCAAGACTTAGCTCCTTCAGATCTGCATCTGTTCCTGTTTTCATGCACATCCAAACACGTTGGGATAGGGAGGATTACCTCTGCTTAGAGTTGGTCAAATAATCTGAGTGCTTCAAAAAACTGACTTAAATTAGAAACATTCGGCCAACAGGGCACTTCAGAGGGGGTGGTGGTCACGTCGCCTGTCGTAGGACAACTCACTGCATCGTCAATACAGGCAGAGACTGAAATGTTTGTGCCCCAGAATCGCATGTGGGTGAGGTGGTGGAAGCTTTTGGCTGCCCTGTGTGTCACTGCTCTTCACGGCATGCACATGCAAACAGGGGGAGTTAAAAGGTCTGCTCCGTGTTTTAAACAGTTTCTCTGCACAGCACAGGTGTAAGCAGTCTGATAAAATCCCACTTTTGTTAGGGTGGAGAGGAGGGATACTTTCTAACCTCTGCTTGTAAGCCAGCATAGATACTCAGCTTTGCTTCCTGTTAATCTACAAGTCAATATGTCAATAAAAGTTGAGGAAAACCCTCCCCTCTCCCTGTCTTCAGCTGCACTTACCTCATAGGAGTTTACAGTGGTGAAGGCCTGAAGGGTAAAATACAAGCAGACTATTTCCTTGCTTTTTATTAAGGAGTAACTGATTATGGGACAGATGCCCTCAGCATCTCTGCCCCTAGTATGGATGTATTCAAAGATGCACAAATGATTTATTTCTCTCCAGACATGTGTGTTCTTTCCCAGCTGTGGCCATTAATTGCTGTAGAAGATTCTTGAAGAGGGAGCTTTTACATGGGCACACAGGGATGGGACAAGGGGGAATGGCTTCAAATTGAAAGAGATAAGGTTTACATTGGATATTAGAAAGAAAATCTTCCCTGTGAGAGAGTATGAGGCCCTGGCACAGGTTGCCCAGAGAAATGGCTGCCCCATCCCTGGAAGTGTCCAAGGCCAGGTTGGACGGGGCTTGGAGCAACCTGGGATAGTGGAGGTGCCCCTGCCCATGGCAGGAGGTGGAATGAGATGGGCTTTAAAGTCCCCCTTCCAAGCTGAACCACTCTATGATTCTGCTGTCTAAAGGAATTTTTAAAATTCTTTGTTTCATTGATATGACCTGTCTACAGATTACTTGGTTAAATATCTCCGAGGAGCTTGTACAAGTTATTTATAACTATGAACATGTGGCTTAATAAATGTAATTGTTTGGGTGTTGGGCATCTGAGGCCTTCTGGTTTTATTTTGGATAACCCCTGGTGTATTCTAGGTGGTAGGTTTCAAATACCCAGTTTGTTGAAGTTTTGTGGGGTTTTTAAGAAAAATTTTCCACACATCAAGAAGACAATGCAGTTTGTATTGATGAGGCTGGAAAGAATAGCTAACAGTAGCTATGAGCACTCATTAGCAGCTATTTCTTGCTCCAGAAAAATGAGTTCATTTGCTATTATCTGAGTTATTGTTGTGCTTGATCTTTTCTTCTTTGTATGCCTGACCTTTTAGCAGCATTTCATCTGTCCTTTGATGACTGAGTCTTGGGCAGTGGCTATTTTTTAAAATAAACCTAAGGAAATTCAGATTAATTTGTTTAGAAGCAAATTAGGTAGGGCACGGAGCCAGTCTGCAGTACTCTGATGTGGAGTGATTCTGGTCCCCTGCTGAAGACAGACGTTTATTAACACACCCGGGGAGGGTTGGGGCAAATGGCTGGAGCTGGCTTCTGAAGTGAAATATGTGAAACTAATGAACTGCAGTACTCAGGTCACACATGAAACAACTGGTTCTCCCTCACCATGGTTTTGTTATGGACAGGGATATTTATCAAGATCAGTTTCTGCAGTTTTGTCAGAGTAGCTGTGCTAGGTTACCTGCAGTCATTATCAGTTGACTACAAAACCCCAACAGCTACATGTAATTAAGACACATGTTGTGGTATAAAAGCCATTCTGCATTTCCTTTGCAGTGCTATTTACAGGGGTGGGAAACCTGAGGCCAGCTTCCCTAGAGGAGACCTGGTTGGCCCTTCCCTTTGCTCCAAGTGATTTGTCAATATCTAGAATACGTTGGAGCCAAGAGCTGTGCTTCAGTCTCTCAAACACAGCAGTGCCTCAGCCACGAGGGCCTTTGCCTGTTTAAAGCACAAAACACACCTAGGCAGCAATTTTTACATGAGTAGTGAGACTTTGGAAATTAATTCACTGTTGGCCATGTGAAACTATAACCTGTATTTAATAGGATAGATTGGAGACGAGACGTAACAATGGCCCTTGAATGTTGCAGCTCAGGTGGCAAATCATAAGGTCTTCTCACTGGCCTAATCAAAAGAATAAAAGACTTTAGGCTGATATGGGGACAGTAGTATTACTGAGTAAATCTGTTTCCCCACCCATCCCACCATGATCATCTGACATAAATGCTCTGAAAGACAGCAGTGACAAAATACTTGGAGCACCTAGAGATCCTCATGGGACTTTATAGAGAGACGTGTTCACACAGGCGAAACTTCTTCACAGCATCAAGCAAATTTTAACTAGGAGAAAGTGGAAATGATGGTTTACTATGGGTTGGCTTTCTGGCACTTGTTTAAAAATGGAAGGCTGCCGAATAGCAGGTGTGTAGAAACGTATAGTTTTAACTGTTTGAGCCTAGTTGTTACTTGGAGACAAACATCAGTGGAGCTTTTGAAAATTTGGGTCAGCCTGTGAGTGTGGAAGTCACGAGGCACCCTGTTTTTCATGACAGTGTCCTGACGAGGCTCTGGAAGTGGGTTGCTTAATGATGTTCGGCTTGTCACTTGCCATGATAGATATGTCCTGTCCTGCATTTGTGACTAACTCGTGTGGGCTTTACAACAGCGGTTTGTCAGTGCTAAAATAAGAGATTCTCGCTGAGCGCTTGGCTGGGAAACGGTTGATGGGCGGGTACAGTAGAAAACTTACACTGGATAATGATTTTCCATTTGCCTTTCAGATCCTGTGTGGGTGACTGTGTTGGCACTGAGTGCCCCGTGTGCCACATGCCAGCCTGGGTGCAGGACGCACAGATCAACCGGCAGCTGGATAACATGATCCAGCTCTGCAGCAAGCTGCGGCAGCTCCTGGGCGCCGACGCCTCAGGTGAGACTCACCTGGATCCCTGGTGGCTGCAGAGTCCAGGCTGCTCCATTCCATCTCCCAGGCTTTACAGGGAATGAGCAGTGCAGCCCTGCTTAAAATTCCGAGAGGCTGTTCCAAATCATGTTTGGAAAATTTGATTTGAAGAGAACTGTCTGTATGGATTGCTCGTTCTTTGAATCTGTTTTACTAAGAAATCCGCATGAGCGGGTTAGTCCATAATTCATTAGAATCCGTCTTCCAAAATTAGATGAAAGTGGGAGAGATTGCCAAGTCACGTGGCACAAACCAGGGGCACAGGTTGTCATATCCTATGGGAGCCCTAGTGTGTAATGTTCTGCATTGTGTTAGGGGGGCCCTATTAAAGAATTAATGCAGATCTTCTCCTGCCTCTTGGGTTTCTGTGCACTGAGTCGTGCCTGCTGTCCCAGTAATTTTCAGTTTAGGGTTTTTGCACATGGGAAAGATTATCTATGGTCCTTGCCTAAAAGGGGAAGGAAGCAAGTCTTAATTAATTTATTTTCTGGTCCCTAACAATCAGCTAGTCTACTGCAGTGAAGCTTTGTCATTGCTGACTGTGCTAGAAGATTGCAGAGAATGTACTCTGGGAATTCATCTCTATCAAATTTTAGGCTGTTTGTCAAAGTAGGAAAAACTGTAGTGAAATAAGCGTAGGTGATTGTGTGTATCTTCTGCAAGCTCAGAGAGGAGCATTTATGTAACACCAAGTTTTAGAAAACATTCATTTAGTTGTCAGATACAGAATAGGTAACTTTTCCTTCATTGTTGATTCCTAATATGTTTGTCTAAATTAAAGATTCTTTTTCTATGTCTAATCCCATCAGCACCTTCATTCACTTATGGAATAGTTCTTTATTGACACCAAAATGCATTTAAAGTGAGGAGGCTGGAAGCCTGTGTCCAAATGTAAAGGAATGCATTTTATATAGATATAAAATCTTATGGTGATTAAATCTTCTGGAGCATAGAAAACAGATGATGGCTTAAATAGGATTTCAGGGAAAGATTTTAAGTGATGAAGGCTTTTAAAAGCACACTTGGAGGAGAATCATTCTGAGAGGAACTATTTGTGATGCTATAAATAAAGCATTTAAAATACAACATGGGAGCATTATTGACACTGTTTAGATGTTTTGGAGAACTCTTAGAGATGGATTAATTCTTAAAAAAAATTGGTCTGATGTTTAACTGTACTAAAAATTGAATAACACATTTAATCCCATAGTTCTTCTAAAATAAAGTCTTCATGGTGTGGCTAGGCTGCAGAACTAAATGAGGTTCTTTTTATCATCCCTTGTTCTGACTTAAAGGCAGACACAAAATAGAAGTTTACAAGAGTGTTTTATATTAAATGATTCGGGAGGTGCCTTTCTGTCACTTGTAATCTTTACAGTGTGCTAAGGATTAGTACAGTGGCCTTTTGGATGTTTGATACTGAGGTTGGGAGAAAAACCTCCTGAGCTGGTAACAGTTCACTCTCAGGAATGGCTTGAATTTGTAAGTAAATGAGCACACCTCTAAGAACAACCAATTATGTGTTGAAAAGGAAGAAAAAAAGTATGGTTGAAAATCACAGGATATTGTAGCTTTAGAGATTTTGAGAGCCGTTTCTTCAGGTTGTTTTGTCCCTCATCTCTGGCAAATCCGTCACCTCCCGTAGATGTCTGGATACATTAAGTTCTGCCTTGAACTTAACGTACCCAAAGTGAAATATGTTTGAGTTTGGAGAATCGTGGGTTCTCTTCTCTTGTTAAGGACTTTCTTTCGTGTTCCTACAGCACTGTACTTCTGTCAACAATATTTTCTTCTGTTTTGTGTTAGAAGGTCAGAAATAGTACTTTATGTTCAAGTAAAGGAAATAGACCGAAAAATCAATCTTTCAGTGCAGGAAAGGAAGAGAAGCAGTTGAAAAAAAGAATATTTCCATATATTTGTTTTATGTCCCTTTTGCATATTTGCTGTGTATGCCTTGTTTTGAGACAGTTGTGGCTTCTCTTAAGTCTTCTGTTTGAGATCCTTGTTGACACTGAAATTTCTAAGTGCATCCTACTGCTCATTGTTTTAGTCTCTGACAGAGCTAGTGCATGCAGCAAGTTGTGTGTTTTTCTTTTAAAAAGCCCCACAGAACTGCTGTGACTGAAAAGGATAGGGTTAAGCTCACACTGAATATTTCAAATACAAAATCTCTGTACCCTGAGGTTCCACAGTAGACATGAGAGGGATCTCACTTTGTATTCCACTGGGATAGGAATAGCTTTTGCCAAACAGCATGTGTATTGTAAGAAGCAGCAGCAAATAATTCAGGAAAGACTGCACAAAATAGCTAATACTTCCCTTTTAAATTAGAGGGAAACACAGCAAATGACACTCCTGGGGTGACTGAAAATGAATTGACAGGCAACAAACCTGAAACTGGCTAGAAAATGCAAATTATAGGTGGAAAATTCAAGCTATAGGTAGGAAATGCTGAGCCTCCAAATTAATTCACTTGTTAGAGATTTTATATCCTTAGTCCATGGCAAGGTAAGGAGAGCTGCCTGACCTTTTCCTGCCCTGTGTTGCACCTTCCTAAGGGTGATGGGAAGCTGGCTGGAAGGCACCAGAGATGGGGATGTCTGCAGCTCAAGCTCTTTAGCTCTAACGTTGCAGTCCAAGACATCTTGAGAACTGATGATGGGGTTCACGGGTGGGTAATTAGTAAGAGCTTGTTGAATCATGGGCATAGTGTATATAAAACACGAGAGATGTTGATTTACGGTGATCATTTTGAAGGAAGTTCTAAATACTTAGGCAGACTTTCCTGTGTAATGTTCTTTAAAAAGAAGAGATTGCTGTAAATTTTCAGAACCATCACCAACCATTTACAGTCAATTTTACCTTATTCTTTGTAGAAATCTGCTTCACTCCTAACACATCAAACAGAAAGTCTTCCTCCCCTCTCATGCAGAGCTACACCTCGCAGGTGTTGGTCAAAGCTTCCTAAGCTCATGCTGATGCTGGTGGACAGTCAGAGAGATCAACTTTCAATCAGCCTTTCTAGTATCATGACTTTGTTTCACATTTACTGGACAAAAAGATGTTGAACTCCTGTTTTAACAGATAACACAGCATTTCATGGTTGCTGTGACATTTTTCGTAATATCTAAAGGTGAGGTTTTGAATAGCTGGAATTTCTCCCTTTCCCCCTCAGTGTTGAATACTTAACTTGCAAAATAATCATTCTTCAGTGAAGGCCCTAATGTTGCACAGATGGTACCAAAGCGCTTCCCTTTGATTTTTAATAAGGGACTAGTTTGTCAAAGAGATTTCTCAACTTCTGTTCTGAAACCCGTAATAGAGAATAATTTGAAAGGCACACAATGTGCATCATTATATTCCTTTGATGCAGATTAATGATAGCTAAACCACATTTCCTAATTGCTCCTTTTTTTCCCCCTGCACTAGCCTGCTATTGCACTACAGCAGAATTTGGAGAGGGAGCTCTAGTTGCAAGGCACTGACTATCTCCTAGTATTTTAGTGTATTTTCAACCCTTTTGACACTTAAGAAATCCAGCTCTATTAAATGTCAGCATTGAGAAACTTGGGCTTATTATGTGCAAATAACTCTAATTTAGAAATAATTCAGTTACTATATCGTGTATCTGAATGTTACATTTAATAGGTAATGGAGACTAAATTTACTGCATTTATTATAGGCTGGTTCTATTACTGTTATTGTGGATGCTCTTTATGCCATTGCAGCTGTTTAAAATCTAGGATTAGTAAGGCATGCTCTACTGATTCACCTTGTCTAAATACATCTCTAAAAATTTTTGGGAGGACACTTATGTATTAAAAAGATAATTAAATCAAAATCATAATAGTGTTTTTTTTCAATCCTGTTGAGATCTGAGCTCTGGCTTGAAACTCGGAGACAGCAGAGAATTCATTTGGATTGATTTTATTGTCAGCAATTTTCTCTGAAGGTACTTTAACTGAATGAACTTAGCCACCAGATAATAGCCTCTTTATATAAATTAACATTTACATATTAAACCATAAGAACTTCCTTTCAGCTTCTTGGCACTGGGTCTCCCCTCTTTCTTTCTCCCTCTCACAGCTCTCGGTCCATCAAAAGATTCGATTTTCAGGAAAGGTGGATTGGCCATTTGTCCAGATTACTTTTGCTCCCTGCCTTGTACACTTCAGAAACGGAGGAGGGGGTAGCAGAATCTAAGAAAAACCAGAAAATGAATAAAAATGCAGTTTCCTCCCCAGCAGGCTGTGGAGATGCCCTGGGTGTGCAGGACTGGCCTCTGGATGGGGTGGGTCTCCTTGTCAGGATACGGGGATCTTTTAATCATGTCCACGAGTGCCTCCCTGTTCTAAAACGTGCAACATGCTCTTTTACACCTCAAGTCGTTGCAGGTGAGGAAAAATAATCCTGGGAAAGTATTTATTTGGCACGTTGTTACACTTTCAGCAGTGTTTTAATAACCTGACTAGTAAGTCCCTGCTGAGCAACCAATTATGAACAGATCAGTTCAGGAAGCCTCGTGGTGGATTTTTTGCAGGCTTTCCTGCTGCCAGAAGTGGTACATCCAGTGTAAATGCTTCATGGTGTTATGCTGCTTCAGATCATACTTCTGAAGGACAGTGCCTTTGATTGAATTTGTCACTTGGACTTTAAAGTCTTGCTGTGCTATACACATCAAAAAGAATTCTGGCCATCATAAAATTGTTGTACAAATTACTTCTGCAAGCCGATTTTATTCTTTCTCTTTACTTGGGGATGACTGATAGTTTTAGCAAGGTAAATATTTTAGAAGGAAATCTGCTAGTTTGTGTAAACACTGAAGGCAAGGCAAGTAAATAGTAACTTGTGTTTTATATTTTGCATCTGTTTGCAATCAAGCTCCTGCTTTTTTTAGATGTTATTGTCAGAATGAGTTTGGATACGATCTCAAGGCTAGCTAGTTCTGAGATTTTGGTCTCAATTTCAGTGTTTTTTTTCTTGTTTGCACCAAGCCCAGCCTTAAAGGAAAACCAAATAGCTGCAGTTCTGTACTTGATGATTATCTTTAGATGCCTAAATGATTGATTAACTAGCCTCAAGCTGTATTCTTAATGACACTTTTGGTCTGATGGCTTACATATTCCTCTAGCTAAATCTAATATGTAACATGATTTAATTCAAGGGGTAAGTAGGGTAATTGAATCAAGACTAAGGAAACATTTAACTTTGCAATATTGCTTTAAAAGAAATCTGTGAATGTCTGTTTAATTGTTGAATTACACTCTCTTTTAAGTGGAGTTTCAAATGCTTTTTTTATGACTAAGGGATTGGAACCAGTGTGTTTGCTGCTGAGAGTTTATCCCAGCTTGCTGTGAAAAACGGGCTGTAGTTACTAACACCAAAAATAAAAGAGAAGGTATGCAGAAAATAAATTATCCATAGAAAGTTAATGCTCTGAAATGAAAGTGATAGATTGTTGCAGTGAGTGTCTGTCACTTTTAATAATTGAGACTTTGTATAGTTTATTCCAAGAATGCTTAAAACCCTCCCCTCCCTTCTAATCTTGGTCTTAGTGCTGCTTCAAAAAAAAAATAGAAATAACAAAATTCATATTGGTTTTGTGTTTGCTTGCTATAAATCACCAAGACTTTTGTGAGTGGTAGTCCCTGAGGTATGAGGCAACAGAAGGAATGAGTTGTGCATTTACTTTGGAGGACTTGTCCAAATAACCTAAAATACCTTGGGTTCCCATGAAGGAATTGGTACAAAATCTGCTATAGTTCTTTTGTGTCAAAAGACCTGTCAAATTAAATTAGTGTCTAACTTTGAGGTCACTTTATACTCCTTAATTTATTCTTAAGCCATTGAGGACAGTATTTATAGTCCTTGTTCTCACCTGTTATTTCATGTGCTGGGAGTACAGGATATTCCTCCATCATCTTGCTCATTGATTTGTAATGTGATGTACGAATTGATTTATAAAATTGCTCCACTGCATATTTTTAAAGAAATGTTTGAGATCATCAGAATGCTTAGCTTCCTTGAAATTATTTACTACCAAGGGGTAAAGGATCAAATGACAGGACATGATTTCTTACAGATTTTCTATATATTCCTCTGATTCATCTGCTGTATCTGTGGAATCAGTCAAGATTTCTCAGCAATGCTCAACATTTTTATAAGGATATTATTTTTGCTTGCTTACAGCTATTCTTCCTTTTCATCTTCAGATGAACTGTAATATCTCTTTAGAAAATTGTTGTGCTCTTTTGTGTATTCACATGCCTCTTTGTTAAACCTATTTCCAAGGAAAACTCAGTGCGAGAACCAACTTCTGTCCTTTTCTGACCTGGCCGGAACTCTTCTGTGCACGTGCTGTGTTGTGAACCCAGACTGCTGAGGAATTTCTCTGCCAGGATGCTCACTTGCCTGATGGATAGCTGTAGCTGCACTGGGATCTCTGAACTCCAGAGTGGCATGTGACCTTGCCAGGTCTTTTAAAGTCACTACATGTGTCTTCTCAGAAGGAATGAAAGCACTCATAGATTGTATTTAGTAACACTTCATCAGTTACTGCAGTTACTGTTAAGATTTTTTTTTTTTGCTTTGTGAGGTTGTGAAGAGTACTCCATAATTTTTTTTACTCTTCCCTGATGCACTTAGATTCAGCAGAAGATACATCCACACCGACTGACTCAGACTTGGGAAAAAAGAGCAAGAAGGAACAGATAAAAATGTGGTTCAGCCCAAGAAGCAGGAAGATTCGATGTGTTGTGAAGAGGAGTCAGGCTGAGACTAAAAGCAATGACCTTGGTCAAGACACATCTTCAGTTTATGATTTCTTTCCTTCCCCTCCTCACGAGAAGCCCTCCAAGCCGACAAAGAGACCAACCCAGAGACAGAGGAAGAAGATGAAAAAGAAACATCTAGCAGACATTAACAAAGAGTGGAGCTTAGAGAAACCTGAGCAGAAAGGAGTCGAGGAGAAGACTCCCAAGGAAAAGTGTGTGACCATCTGCAGTCAGCCAGTAGTGCTGTGCACTCCAGAACCAGAGAGTCCTGAAGAAAGACCTCAGCAGGAGTCTGTAAAGGAAGCTGACTCCAGCAACAATACAGGAGGTATGGAAGTTCTACCACAGGCAGAATCCCCAGAGAAGAAAGATAATGGTGAGGTTGTGTGCTCTGCACGAGATAGCAAGGAAAAATATTGTGCTGCAGAGACAACACCCTCAATAGAAAAAGCAGTTATGCCTTTGAAACGTGGAAGGCAGCAATCCAGACATCAGGGTACTCCTCAGTCTAAAAGAGCAAGAAGTGAGAGGGACGTTCCTGGGAAGTCAGGCAGGCAGGCCGATGGCTTGGAGGAGTCACTGCAGGGCTCCCCCATCTCCCCAGTGACTGAACACCAGCCACCAGTTCAGATTTCTTCCTCTGCATCCAATCTCACTGACACTGGAATGAAGACAAGAAGATCTGCAGCCCTTCAAGTGATAAACAGTCCTTCACTTTCAGAATCTCCCTCTACCCCATCCACTTCCAAGACTTGCAGCCAAGTAGCAACACCACTCAGTCCTTCTGTGTTGAAATCCCCTGGTGGCAACACAATTGCCAGAAGGAATTACAAGGGAGAGACTTTGCTCCATGTTGCTTCCATCAAGGTAGGACCATCATCTTCTAGTTCAGCTTTAAACAGAAGTTTACGAAGACAATGTTGTTTTAAAAATATTCTGGAAACCAGTTACTTTAGAACACTGTGTTTTGGGGAGGGAAATCTCATTTTGTGATCTTTTTCTTCTAGGTTTATTGGGAAGTTTCCAATCTGATTCTCTGATTTCATAAAGAAATGGCTGTTGGAATGATCAAAGATGATTATACTTGGAAACTCAAAGCATTACAGTTTCAGTTATACCTGTGAGTTCTAGGAAGTGATAAGCATTTAAATGTTTTGGCCTTGTGTGCCAGAAAGCTGTCTCTGATTTGTCATAAGGAGTTTAGGAACGGTTTCAGATCTCTGATCTTGATCAGTTCAGTCTGAGCTGGTAACTCAGCCAGGACAAGATCTGAGTTATCTACATAACGATAACTGTGAGACATTATTTAACTATTATGTAAGCTTGGATCCACCACCTGATGCAAGTGTTGGCTCAAGGGGAGTGAGGTGCTGCACCCTGTGATTCCCATGCTGAGCCCTATGCTCTGAAGGAAAGGGACAGAGCTGGGATGTTCTCAGTTTTATGTAAGGTCAGTGTTAGTCATGGAATGACACCTAACACTCATTATGTTATTATCTTAACCGGTTCCTGGTGTGGTAGAACTTCATGGCTTTGCTCTTTGCAGGGGCTGTCCTTGCCCATTGCTTTGTAAAAGCTGGGTAAAACATGTCCCACTCATCAGATGCACTCATGGCAGCTCCCTTCTGAGAGGTCATTTCAAAGAGTTTGTGGTCTGGCAATTTAAATGCACTTTGTGCTAAATCATAAAATACAAATGCTGTGTGATTAATAAACTGCATATACTGGAAGCATTGATTGCTCTATAAGCACCTGACATTTATACAGCACTTCTCCCTGGTGAGACAGAGGCTGTTCTTGATAAATAACTGTGTCCTCTTTCAAAGGCATTCTAATAAGCCACTCCTGCTGCACAAGACCTTTTTAAATGGAAGTGTCAGCTGAGCTGAGTCGAGTTCAAATCTCGTATTTGATGTCATTAATATGGAATTAGGGGGGAGAAAATGAAATGTTGTCCTCACAGGACTCAAGAGCTTTGAAGGAGGGGGTCTCCTGTTACTTCTCGTCCTAAGTCCCACATGTTCCTCTTTATTAGAACACTGTTTACAAATTACCCTTCTGTGATTTTCTGGGGATTTGTAATGAATACAGTCGTGACTGACTGGTTCTGAAAAAAATGGATCTGCCTTGGCAAGTTTACACACAGGTACGGTTTCCAGCAATATGCCTGATGCTTCTTCGGAACGCAGGTATTTCATCTAAGAAAACAGCACCCCTGCAGCTTGTTGAGATGTGGAGTATTGGCATATTGGTGATATGCCAATAAGGTGGTTTTTCATTGCAAAGCATTTTGAAAATAAATGAGGAAAAATTAAACAGTTCATGCTGTAGGCAGAAAGGATAAACATGTTTTGATTATCGAAGTTCAGTGGTGTTGCTGGCACTCCTTACTGGTGTTGGTACAGCCAAAAAAAAGCTGACTTCCAGCTGGAGTGTGGGCAGTGGGATGGGCTTTTTCAGTCCTGTGTGTGAATTCCTTTTGGTGTTGTCTTCTGATGTTTATAATTATTGAGCTAAAATGGGAAATGGCTTCTGTTCCTCATTAGTTCTGCTGTGGTTTTTATCCAGCAGCTCCATATTCATTGAGGTGCTCATTAGCAAAGGCTTGTGTAGCTAGGTAGGGCTTCAGGGTGATCCCAAAGTTTGCTTTGAAATGGAACTAAAATAACACGAGGGAAGTGATCTCTCGGTTATGATCTTTTAACTTGCAGGAACCCTGTATGGAGCTGATAAAAGTATTTTCTCAGACTGGTCTTGAAAGTACCAGGCTTTATGCCCTTTGTATATTCTCAATGTGGGGTTTAGATTTGTTGGGTTGGGTTTTTGTTGTGGCTTTTTGTGTTGTTTTTTTTTTTTTCCAAATTAGTTCTGGGTTTTTTTTTCTGTTTCTGAAAGACGCATTTCTCTTCCAGTTTTGTTTTATAGGCAGGTTTTTTTTCTTGTTATTTTCACAGCCAATAATGTTTTTCCATGTGTGTAAAGGGAAACAGACTTGTAGCTGCCACCCTCCCCCAAAGTAAAATGAAGTCTTAATTCTGTGGGACTTCATTAATTATAAAAATAAATCTGTATTATTTTCATTTGCTGTTAGGGTCTAATACCCAGATTTTAATTGAAGCTAATTGAATTCTCCCTTTTTTCTTATTTAAAATAGATTATGCCCAATGTTAGCAGGCATGAAGAGTGTTGTGCTGTTTCTAATGATTCTGAAGGATTGAGCCCATTTACTACTACTCCTAGTAGTTATTATTTTACTGAAATCAAAATGGTTCTCAAGAAAGGTTCTAGTGTGGATGAACCTAATGCTGAGTTAAACTAATAAATGAAAATAAATGTGACTCTTCTTGTAGCAAACAGCAGATGTGTTTATCTTCACAGTCATTAAAGGTAAAATCCTAATTAGTTAAGATACAAAATGTGACCTATTCAACTCTGAGTATTCCAGACTAGTGGAAAATTGCCCAATCAACAGCCCTTCCACACGGGAGTTTTTTACAGTAAGAGAGCAAATTGTTCACAGGACCAGCTCTTCCGTGGCAATTAAATCACAGCACAGCGCCACTTAACGAGTTTGTGTGGAGTCCTAAATCTTCTGTGGAGAGAAGAACCCCCCAGTTCCTTGGCACTGCATTTCAGGTCTGGGTAGTGCCTGTGCTTCTCCTGCTTTGCCAAGGGAGGTGATGGGGCAGAGCACAGTGGGATTGTGCCACTATGGATTCCAGGGAGAGGGACAGAGAACTGCAGCACAGAAGGGTGTCAGAGGATCTTGGCAGCAGCTGCACTGTTACAGGGAGTGGGTGGGAAAGAGCTGGGAGAAGGCTTGTTCATGCTTCAAGTTAGAGGGAAATGGGGAGTTGCTCCTGCTCTGAGGAAAGAAGAATTTGCCTCTATGCAGAGCATCTACTTAGTTTGAAGAGAGAGATGGTGTATTGGGACCAGATTTGGTTACGTCCTGTCCCAGGTACCCTTTAGTTTTGACAGCTCAGGATGGCTTTCCCTCCTTGCTGTCACTCTAAGGAGGGCTCACAGAAAGGCTTCACCCATGGCTAGCCTGCTGTGCTGGACTCTTCATGGTCTTTATAATTAACAGAGTAAAATAACTGTGAGATAATTCCTTGAGCCCGTGAGAGTGCTCCTTTTACTGCTTTATTACCAGTTAATGACACATTAGGAAGGAGAGCAGAGAAGATGTTGTGGTTTTGTGAGCATGTGATGGCCAACATCATGGCTTTTAAATCTTGTTTTCAGGTGTCTGACCTAGTCAGCTGAGACCTTCCTGCTTTTGGTACTGGATCTTTTGTGTGCCATGGTTGAGAGCTGTGTCACAGAAGAACATCTCCCCTCCTGGAGAAATGAGGTCAAGGCAAATATGAAATAGTGCAATAGTTTCAAATGCAGGACTTGAGAATATGGAAACTGGCCATGAGTCAAAGCAATCCATCTTCCGAAGTGCTGATTTGGAAGCTTGGAAACAAATTACCGTTGCTTTTTCAATAATGCTTGGTTGTTACTTGTCTTGTTTCTGAGGCAGGTTAACTTCTTGCATGTTTTCTCTTTATTGAAGGTTAAGCATAGTTTCTTGTATGTTTGTTATTAGGGAGCGGTCTGCTGTGTAGGGAATTAATTTGGAGGATTTTGAGGTGAGGAACTTGCAGGTTCCTGGAAAGAGTTCACAATTCCTGTAAAACACTTTAATTCATATTTGTCCTCCCTGACCATTTATGAGTTGTAAATAATCTAGTTCCCCCCCAGCTTAAATGAGCAAATGTCATTGTGTTTGAAAGGTGGCTTTTTTGGTTCATTTGCTTGACCTAAAGACTGAAGTGGCCTGATTAAATTTGTAAATGAAGGAGCAAGTATTTGGTTGAAGGGGTACAGGTTTTTAGCTTCATCTTCATGTCCTGTCCTAATTCTTTGCATCTCTCTCTTAACTGGTAGAATAGGTTTTCTTGTAGAATATGTTCACATTTATTTAATAATTTGACTTTTTCGGTGAAAAATGCCTTGATTAATGGAAATTGTAAAAGGCAAAATGAAAAAAAAAACCTGTAAAATGCGACTGAAAGGACACGTGCAGTTCTTAACCATATGTAATAAAATCAGGACTTGAGGGAGAAGGAAAAGAAAAACCCAACAGCCTTGTGTAAGCCAAGCAGAGGTAGTTTTCTGGGCTTGAGCCAGCCGTGGCTGCAGGAACTAAATTCTCATTGGGAGGAGGAAGTGCTTGTAAAGCCGAGTAAATGCTCTTCCCTGTCTAAGCTACTGCCGGCTCCAGGTCTGCCAACAGATGGCCCCAGCGCTTTTCCTGCTTCTCTGGTTTCCCGAGCTCCCGTGAGCTGCCTTGCCGAGGAAGAGCAAACCCATGGCTTTACTGTCTTGTCACTACAGCTGAGCTTTGTTATGAGCATGAAATGTCCTGAGCTTTGTTTGTTCCGAATGGATAATTCTGCATTCTGCAGTAGCTCCTGCCTCTTCAAGAGCTGGATGTAATCCTTCATTGATAATTAGATTTCAAAATAAACACTTGCCTGTGAATTCTTAATGGTAGGAGCATTTTTCTAGCTGGTGTTTGCCTTGTTCTCCTTTTCTGAACAAGAAGTGTTTCCACTTAACACTTCCCCTCTGTTGCTGCAGACAGCCAAGAGGGTCTCTCCTTGTGTCACTTGGTTATAGCTTCTTAGTGGAGACTGGTGATTTTCCTGCTGCATCAAGTAAACTCAAGGAACTAAATGTACAAAATTAATTTCGGCATTAGTCAAAGCACATGTTTATGCAGCATGTTGGAATTAGTCATTCCATACTAACAGGTGTAGTTTCTTCTGCTCTCTTGTGGAGGAAACACATGGAATTGACATATTTGTGTCTGGGACTTGCACCTATGTGGTGCTTACTCTTTCTTGTTTAGAGTTTAGCTAAGCATTTATAAGCTTATAAATGTTAGTAATTCCATCAACTTTGATAGAAGTGGCCAATGTAAAAAAGAAAACACACTTTTTTTTTTTACCCTTGGATCACAGTTATTTGGCTTGACTTGTCATCTAAACCTGTTATCAGCCTCTGGAAAATCCAGTCCAAAGCTCAGAGGCACCTATGGTTGGATGTGATGATCTTATAGGTCTTTTCTAACCAAAATGATTCTGTGATTGTGGTCCTGCTTGCAGGAGGGACTTGGTAATGTGCCTGTTAATGATCTGCGACTTGAAATTGAGTCTTCTGCTTTTTTTAGCTAAATGTTCACGTTATGGTGACTGACTGAAGAGCCTCTGAGGACACAAAAGGCACATTCTCCTGGCTGTTTTGTTAAAATCTCTTTTGTAATCCTGATTGGCAGCGCCCATCCAGTCACTGCGCAGCTCATGACAGCTTTCCCTCCTTGCTGTCACTCTCAGTGCTCAGTACTGGTTGTAGGGAGCAGGTTCCATTTACAGATGACATGATGACAATATTTATCTTCTGTAAGCAGCAAAACACCAATTTTCTAATTCTGACGTGGGCCTGGATTTAAGTCAGTGGATGTTGTCAGTCCTGGTGTCCACACCATCAACGTTTCCTTTGATAAAGCCACAGTGATGTTTTACAAATCAATGCTAACATAACTGATCTGAAAGGCTGTGATAGTATCTGATGCCCACACAAATTATTAGCTGTGCTTCCTGCTTTAAAGCAGTACTCCTGAAATGTCAAACCCTTGCAGTACATGTTTGCAAACTGAACTTTAAATGATAAGCTCAGCTCTCGCTCATTATAGATAATTGTGTGTTCTCTCTGTTGGGAAGGATCTTTATGCTGAACGCTGTCTTGGCTGCCTCTGAATAACTCCTCAGGTTTGATGTATGTCTGTTACCTTGCAACCATAAAGAATATGCTGCTGCTAGAATCCTTTAATTGCTTTGAAAGGTAACATTTTGCTGGGACATCCAGGTTGTGAATATAATGCATGAAATTTATCTCTGATGTGTTAATTTCCTTGATGGTTGTAAAGCCAGTGAGTCTCAGCATTATTTCAGTGAATTTTGAGTTTACTGTTGTTGCTTGCTGGATTTATTTTTGCAGAGCAGTCTGTCTTAACATATTTTCTAACTTAAAGAGTGAAGATTAAAGCTGTTTTGTTTTTTCAAAGTGCTTCTTGGTAACAAAATCGGATTAAGTTTGTTTTTATTGTATTTAAAGCTTAATTTAATATTCTCTTACCTTTTCTAAGGCATGCTGTGAGTAGTACCTAGAAATTCCTTGACTTTCCACAACTTAAGGCATTGAACTTGATGTATATAATGGATTAAATTTCTCTCCTTCAGATCTTTTTTTGTATTGTATATTTGGCCTTGACAAGAGCTACATACCAGTTTGTATATTTGTATCTTCATTTGGGATCACAGTACCCTGGCCTAGGCAAAGTGTCAGCAGTTGTCTTGAAACACTTGATTTTGCCTAAAATAATAAGAATTGAGGCCTGCACTGCAGAGATCTCCTTGCCTCAGCTTCCACAGCTGAGCTCCTTACCTATTTATAGCTGCATCTGGATATGCTCCAATCTTATTACCAACTTTGCTTTTCAGGGTGTCAAAACCTCTGATTCGCAAATTCTGCCCTTCTGCTTCCTTTGCCTCATCTCTATTCAGCCTCTTTTCTGTAGCCTCTTCATCAGTTTCTACCCTTTCCACACCTCCTTGCTTACAGTAAAAACTGAATATAGCATTTTTCCAAAAAGCAAATTAAAATTGTTTGGTAGATAACTGTCAGAGAAAGTGTCAGTGAGATTCAACATAAAGTAGTAATTGCAGTGTTAAATAAAACTCTTTTCCTTTCATGGAAAACCAATTTCTAGAAGCTTGTCAGGCTTATTAATTTATTTTACCTATGTTTTCAGTCAGTTATTTAGATTAGCTTGAAAAAAATCCAGTCTGAAGGATGAGGAAATTCTCAATAAGTGTTCTTGTCTTTAATCCTTGCAGTTGACTGTAGTGGACAGATTGCAATTAGCACAAACTTTTCCATTTATTTTGAATTAACTCTGTTACATGCATTGTTTTTGTCTAGAAATATGTAATTGTGTAAAATGTGTGGGTGGTTCTAAATGAGCAGCAATGATTAAGTGTGGTCTCCAGATCAGTTGAGCTTTTGTTATCATGACAATATCTACATGGAAGGCTTGTATCATTACATTTTTATTGCAGCTAAATTTTTAATTGGGCATCTCTCAAGTTTGTGTTGTATCTGTGTATTTTCTTCATTACTTTCTCATGACTATGGCTTTTTCCTATGTAGGGTGACTTAGCAGCTGTGGAGGAGCTGCTGAAAAACGGGGCAGATCCCAATGTCAAAGATAATGCTGGCTGGACACCACTGGTGAGTGCTGAAGGCTTCTTTCATCTGTCTGCTAATCAGATTTCACTTCATCCCTCCTTTCCTCTCCCATATTTTAGTTCCCTTCACGCACATTTAGGTGACAGAGAATTATGCAAAGTGAAGAAGTGATGATAAACAAGGTTAAAAGAATTCATTAGCAAGCACTGACCTGCCCAGGTGTAATTCTCCTTTGCTGGGGTGTAGGGCAGGCGATGAAATCGATCAGCCTGTGACTCTGCAAATGCAGAAAATACAGCTACGATAACTTGAAAATGATGAATTCCAAACAATGTTTGTATTTAATGGGTTCCTAATGTCCTCAGTGGTTTGGAAATATATCAAGTAGTGGAGTGAAAAAATTGCTCACTAGAATTACAGAAAATAAACAAAAGGTTCTTTTCAACCATGACTTCTTCCTCTCCTGCAGAATACTCCTGATAGCCTGTAATGTGGGGGGTTTTGTTCCCTGTAGTCTAATTTGCACACAGTTGGCCTTTATTCAGTTCTTCTCAGGGCTTTTTGTTAGTGCTGGGTTCCCAGTAATTCCTGTCAGGAGTGTAATGCAGTAGCCTTGCATCATCTTCCCTGGCCATCTGCAGAGTGCTGGAAAGTGGAACTGCCGTGAGAGGAGTCCTTCTGTGAATTCTGTTTCACCTGAGTTTCCCCGCCGTGCCTTTTCCCCCCCAGCACGAGGCGTGTAACCACGGGCACCGGGAGGTGGTGGAGCTGCTGCTGCAGCACCGGGCGCTGGTGAACACCACGGGCTACCAGAACGACTCCCCGCTCCACGACGCTGCCAGGAACGGGCACGTGGCCATCGTGGAGCTGCTGCTCCTGCACGGCGCCTCCCAGGATGCAGTGTGAGTACATGGGGAATCTTGCTGGCATTAACCACAGCTACAACATCCAGAGTGGATGTTAAGTGAGTATGAAGCAGAGCTAGTAATAAATGTGATTGGTATGAAGTGAGGGGGTGGGTGTTAAATGTGTGCTCTGCTGTGCTTATATCTTCTTTTTCCAGGTAGGTGTTTCTTTTCCATTTGGCTTTGTCCTAAGCTTTTCTCAGGACGCCTGAGTCATAGATAGCTGGAGTACTGGAGACTCTACTAGGAAAGTAACAACATATGCTCACCCTAATCTTACACTTTCCTGTTGGCATCTTGTTATAGCTGCTGTCAGCTCTAAGATGCTGAGCTAGATGAGTTTGGAACTGCTACAGCTGTTTTTTGTCTCGTTACTTTTACTACACTACTTGCTAGCAGAAGGCATTTTGCTCCAGTCTCTTCGCTTTTCACAAATGGCATAGACACAGGCGGAGATTTGGGAATTCTCATTTTTGCCTTTTTTGATCAAAGCACTAATCCCTGGTACACCTTTTAATTTAAAAAAAAAATAAAGCAAAAAAGCTAAGTAATATTTTCAGTTGACTCTTCTATACAGTTAAGTCTCCTGAAGATTTTGACATTTGTGTATAGGAGGTGCTAAATCTTTCAGTCTGTGAATAACCCTGCAGCCTATTAGTATTTCAGACACTAAATGTAATTCTAGGTGTTGTATTGTTGTTGTGCCAGGGCCTGTGTGTATAAATTTGAGTCCAGTTCAAGTTGTCAGTAGATGTGTGTGTATGGTAACACAACAGGATGAAGTCTAGCATGATACAAGTTTCCTTGGCAGCCACATGAAGAAGCATAAACAAGTTCAGCTTAATCACTTCAGCTCTCAATATTCACACTCTTGGAAGCATACAGAATTAAGGTGCTTTGTGGGAAAGCATAGGGTTTTCATAAAGTCCTAATCTTGAATATATTAGAGTTTAAAAAACAACAAGAAAAAGCCAAAACAAATCAACAAGCTCTCAAGACTTCAGCATGAAAAAGTAAAAGAAGGATCAATTTTGTCTTCACTTTGTTCTTGAGCAACAGAGACCCGTGCACCTGGAAAAGCTGACAGCTTCAGAGATTTTTAAGCCTTTTGTATATGAGGAACTGGTGGTGTCATGCTTATCATTTGTTTGTCTGGTGTTTGAAAGCATATCACAGTCAACAGCTTTGCTGCAAGGTTGTGACAGGGTTTCAGCTCTGGTGGGTTTGCACAGCCCAGGCTCCAAATGTCAGCAGTGGACTCTGCAGGTCTCCTGTTAGCCTTGGTCTCTGCTGCATGTGCTCACACAAACAGAGTGAAGCTGAACCTCTTTCAGCTCATTCTACATGAGCAAACATGGCTCTGTTGAAACAGAAGCTTTTTAATCAGGGAAGGAGAGATTTATGTAAACCTTAAGCCCTGCTTTAACTTTTCACTGACTGTAGATAATGTTTAGTAAAAGTCTCTGAGAACAAATTTAGCTGCCATTAATCTTTGTGTGATTTGTCTGACAAAAGCAACCATGGGTGCTGTGGCACAAATTCAGTCCTGTCCATCCCTCCTGTAAGAACTGAGGCTTCCAGATCTTCTGTAGGCTCTCTATCTCTGGTTGAAATGCCGCTGTGTGTGTTGATGGAAAGGGGTTGGGGTTTCCCCTCCCCTATTTTTACAGAGAGGATTAGAGCCACAGAGAAATAGATGTACAAGCAAAGTGTTCAGGCTTGAATAGTAAGACACTGCTGACCTATTCCAAGCACTGTCAAGAAACGATGGAAACAGGAACAGTGTGTGTGAGACTCCTAAGAATGCCTCGTGCCTCCCTTCCCTCCTGTGCCCTCATAGCTTCCAGCAATGAATTGTGCTGTGATCTTTCCCTGGATCATGACTTTGCAAATCTTACAGGGTGTTTTTGCTGCCACTGCCTCTGGTAGCTGTGGTCCTAATAAAGCAGTGGTTGGATTTGCCTAGGTAAGCGGACTCGAATCTTCTTTTGTGTAGAAGGTTTAGTTAATTCTTTCTTCCTAGTGGATGCAGCTACTCTTATAATGGAGTCCCATCTGACAAGAAGCTTGTTTTTCTTCAGTGACATTTTTTCCTAGATCCCTGAAATCAGCAGACCACAGTTTTAAAAACAGGAGATGAGAACAGGCTGATCACTTAAAATGGTGCAATTATAGTTCATTTCATTATGGCTAATTATAATTGGTGTCTTTGTACTTAATGCTCACCTTCACATTATTATTTTAGGGTCTTAACAGTAGAAATTGAAGCAGTGATGAGTAGAACTTACAGCTCTTCTCCAAGGTTTATTTTCCTGGAGTGCCTTAACTTGAGAGGTGTTCAGTATGTGAGCTAAGACTATACCAAACCAATTTTGTCAAATGGATAAATTGGTCTAATTTTAGTTCACTTTTTTTTTTCTTTTTGGTGTTTAAAACCCTTTCTAGTCCTTTTGTAGGCTCTTCAGGCCTATTCTCAATGAATTAACTTTCAGCCAAGGAGAGGGCCCTCCTTAATGTGATGGGATAAAGTGATTCTTCTTTATCTTACCGGAGCGGGGAGGAAGGTTTGATTAGTTCGCTGTGGTTACTTAAGTGTTTTACTTTAGCTAAGCTAAGTAAAATGTGAACATGACAAATGTGTTCAAATGTTACTTGGGACACCATGAAATATGTAGCATGAAGCCTCACAGAAGTGACTGATGTCTTGCTGCTGTCTTAGCAGTAGAATTAACTCAGTTTTGTGTCTTAATATCCCTTGTGTGTTGGAGAGTTAATCTACTGGAATAAAAACAGAGCTTGCATTGAACAGCCTGCTTAGAGCAGTAGTTTCGAAATTTAGCATGATACTCAATTGTGCCAGATGAAATATATTTTAAAGTTGTGCAGTAATGACTAACAGCAGGTCCAAAGGCAGGTAAGACCCACTGGTCTGTGGAGGGATGTAGGATATGTCTGGAAGCAAATACAGCTGGTTCCTGAGGGACCTCAGTGGGTGAGGTACAACCCTATCCAAAGAGCTGAGACTTTGCAGTTTTGGATTTAGATATCAGATATTCACAAACCCATCAAGTGCATCTCATTCCAAGTGCCTTTCAGGCTATGTTTTTGTCCTTTCATGTTAACTCATAGTGCATTAAGAAATAGCTCTATATAACAGGAAGCAGCCACGTATCTTTTGGACCAAGCAAAAACAGATAAGGGCTTCCTCTTTTGGCAGAAAGTAATCCTGGGATTTCCTAATTCCTTGGCAAATTTTTTTTTTTTTTTTTGAAATCTCTGAGATTTAATAGTTGTGGCACTTCATTTGTCCACAACTTCATTGAAGTTTTCACTGACTGGGAGAGATACAAACTACAGACGAAAAATATTATATGGACCAGTGGACCTATTAATTGTCCTACTGGTCCTGTTAATTTTTTAAAGTTAATCTCCTACACATAACTAATTTTTATTTTTATGGCTTTTTAAAACGTGCTTGAATTCTGTCTTTTTTCCTTGCTTCACAGCAAGCCAAGTGATTTGAAAAATTAGATCTCTGCATTTGCAATTTCACAGTACTTCCTAAATGCTTTCACTCAAATGGGCTGCCTTTCCAGTTCTTCATGCACAGTAAGTTCAGCATTAGTAAAAACTGTCATCTTGCTCTATTTTTTTAGGTGTAGTTGTGAGTCTGACTGAACAAACCTGTGGGAATGCTTGGGGGTGGGTAGACCATGGTCCTCAATCATGAATGGCACAGGGACAAAAATGATTATAACCCGCAGTCATTCCAGGAGGCATTGGACCCATGAGTCTGATATCTTTTTGTCTGCTTGTTCTGAGTCAAGATAGTGCAGGTCTTTGCTGTCTAAGTGCAAGACACTGGTAGCTGTGGTCCTAATAAAGCAGTGGTTGGATTTGCCTAGGTAAGTGGACTCGAATCTTCTCGAATCTTCTTCAAGACAGTATGTTGAACTTGCTGCTGACAGCAGGTTAATTAAAACCCTGGCTCTATTTGGATATCTCAGATGGTCTTCCTGGCTACACAGATTAGGTTTTCTCCCCTCTGTCAGGTTCAGGAAAGGTTTCTATTTAGCACATTCTCAAAATCCAGGTGCTGCCTGGAGAGCCCTGAGCCACTCAGATTTCCAGGTGGGAGTGAGTGGCTACTGCACTGAGACCTGGCTGCAGGATTTCCATTCAATACTGAACTCTTTTGTGGGGCTGGGGCAAAACTTGGTTTATGGAGCAGCTTAAAACTCCTGATTACAAAGAATTACAAAGTATTATCTCGTGGAAAGTCATACTCAGAAGATTTGGTTGAGTTGCTCTTCACTGGGCTCATCTTTGTTCTCAGCACAGCCATCCTAGTCTTGGATTGGATTTCTTCCAGCTGTAACAGTCCTCTGCTGACTATTCAGTACCTTGATGGCTAATAGATGGCTGCTTGCACCCAAGGGTACATCTGACTCTTGAATGTTTTAAAAAAGCTTCCAGAAAGCCCACTTGCATTCTGGTAGAAAGAAGGATGCCTTGGAGACCTTGTATTCCAGCTTAAGCACCTCACTGATTTCTCTCTAGCAGAAACAGTTGTGTCTGCCTGCTGAGTGTGGAACTCATCATGTGCACTGGACCCTTTCCCAACAAACCCAGATTTGTAGGAGGAGCACACAGAGTTATTGGTATTTCTGAAAACACTCTTTGTGTGTTAGGGTGGACGAAATGTGCATGTCTAATTTGGTTTTGCATATTGGATTAAAATTCATCTTTTACTCGGAACAAGGTGGATGATTTCCCTTGTTCAGCTGGTTTGGATAAAGATGGATGTGGGCACCATTGGCCTAAAGCTTCTGTTTCCCATTCCTCTGCCTTACTTAAAAACTACAAATACAGTTTTTATCCTTTCTCTTTGAAAAGTAAATTACAACACTATCCTACTTAAAAATCTGTTGTTAGGTTGTGTTCCTTGTACTTTTTTTTTATGTAAACCCTCTTTTCCCCTGTTTCAGCTACATTTGCTCACTCTCCTTAAGCTCAACAATCTGCTTAGTTGCAAATATTCAAAACTTTTAAACCGTCTCTTGTGCTGGTGTTCCTTTTTCAGACCTCAGCTCCCAAGTTTGTCACAACTTAACTGTGCCACCTTAGCATGCTATAAATAGCCCTTCATTCTTCAATGCTGCCTAATGATGGGACAGCATATCACAATGGTCTAGTAAGAAGCAACTGAAACAAGCTTAAAACTGTAAGAAAAAATTGCAAGTGAATACAGAAGGGGTAGCTGGAGCTCTTATTTATACAGTTTAATTGGCAAAAGATTTTCTATATTTAACTGGGATGGTCTATATATTTATCTATGGTAAATATTCATGAGGTTTTTTTCCAACAGTCAAGAATCTCACTGTGCCTTTGGAGGGAAAAGCAGTCCCAAATCTCTACTACTGACATGCAGTGATTTCCTCCCTCTGCTTAGCTCTCAGTGAAAGGTCAGCCAACTAGCCTCAAAGTGATTTTTAGTGTGTGTGATTATATATATATATATATCTCCCCTCTCTGGATGCATTGTTCAAAGGAACTTTATCTTGCAGCAGTTTGAGTCGAATGTTGGCCTTATTTCAAGGAAGGGCAAGAGCCACCCTGATGATGCATGACAAAGCAGGAACAGCATGACAATATTTAATGGGCTGCAACTCCCAGGACTGGGCAGAGATTTAACCAATTATCTTTTAGTCTGCAGAGTTTTTCTGTCTTATCCCTGCACCATGCTCATTAGTAGCATGGAAGAGCTTGGGATTTGTAATAGTGTAAAATACCATCCTGGACTCTTCTGTGGGGGATTTTTGTGGATTGTTGTTTTCCTAAGGGGCTGTGCTAGTGAGCAGTGCTCAGCCAGTGGCACAGAAGGGTGCTGAGGTCAGACATCCCTTTCAGCTTAGTGCTGGCCAAAGCCCCCCAGTTAAGTCAGAGTGGAGACTTAATAATTTGAGCTTCTCTTTGGGCTGGATTGGGTTATGGCCTCATGTGGAATTACCTGTAAAGCTTCCTGGATTCCTACTTTGCACAGGAATTCGTGGCTGAGTGAGCGCTCTTCAAAGCTGCAGTGGTTTTGTGACCTCTTTAAATGTTTCATTGTTTGATGACTAAGCTTGCCAGATTTCAGACACTGAGTCAGGGCTTTGTTCTCGGTGACAAGCTTCCCCTCCATAACGAGCTCTTATTGTGCCTTTGGAGAGCCAGAGCTAAGTGTGTTGGGGAGAAGAGGATCAGCTGCAACAGCCATTAATCTCAAAAAGGGCAAAGCAAGCAGAATATTCCCCAGAGTGCTGGTAGAAGCTCCTGTTTGCTGATGGCAATTATACCTGTTCTGCAATTTCAGGCTTCCCTCCCCTCACTACTGTCCTGCAGCAGCAAAGTTGTGTGAAGAAGGAATTGAAGCCATGGCTGAGCTTGATGTGTTTATAGCAAATCACCTCTGTCTGAGGAGTGCTAAAAGAGGAAATCAGTCTTGAAGCACAACTAATAACTATGAGGTGCCACATACAATCAATAGTTTTCGACAGAATTGGCAAACTGACTAAAATCTGACTGAATTGGCTATAATGTGCTGTTGTGTGGAACAGCACACTGAGGGAAAATGAGATGCATACTCAGATTTTGGAAGTGCAGGGGAGCCGGGGTTCCCAAGTAGGAAGCAGATAGCTTTTTCTGTAAAAGCACAGCCACATCAAGCTCCCATGTTTAATACACTACGGAGAATCTTCTGACATGTCTTTTATGCCAAACGGATAAGCCAAAAATACATTTTTTGGTTACATGACTGCAATGAAAGATTAAAACTGAAATTTCTGGGTCTTGCAAATGATATCAAAGTGCATCTTGAAACAGTTTAACAAGGATGTGGTTTATTTAACTGAACATTCTGCTCTGAACATCCCTTACTCCTCAGCTGAATGCAACAGCTTGTAATTCTGTATCCATCTGTCTTGGATGCAATTCTTACTTTAAGCTTTGTGCTTTTAGCTGAAATTACATATTAATAAGAAAGTGGGAGGGAAAGCTACCCAACTAATATGCATGGTTAGTTAAGAATCAAGTCACATTTTATTTACTTAAACCCATCTGTGCTTGTTTTGCCAGTAATATATTTGGTCTGCGGCCTGTGGACTATGCAGAAAGTGAAAAGATGAAATCTGTGCTAATGTCACCAGTGAAGAATGAATCATTTTCACTTAACCAGCCCTCTGAGGTAAATGTCTGTGTGGGTTTGTTTTTGTGTTTTGCTTTTTAACAAAAAAAACAGGCCATGTGTTCTTCGTTGAAGTATTGAAGGCTTGGCTGTAAGTACGGTACGTCACCTGCTTTACAGGGAGATTTAAAATAGGCTGGGAAACTGTCTTGGACAGTATTTCTAGGATGTATGTGGAGCACTGACAAGCTATGAAGTTCTGTGTTAGAGCTTTATCTGGGAAAACAAAGGATATTTCTTGTAATGTGGTTTTATTATAGGAGAACAAGCCTGTGCTATTCCTCAAGTATCACTGCTTGAACTTTACTATTGGTGTTGTTTTTCTGCATACCTAAATTTGTTCTACTTACCAAACTGTCTGCAAGCAGCAGCAGTCTTTGTTCCAGGTGCTTTTTGTGTCCCCTTAAAAGGCTGTTCTACCATCGTCCTTTGTCCAACAATGAAAGTACCAGCTCAGCAGCTGAAAATAACTTTTGGGAGATTGTTTTGGGTTTGGTTTTTTTTTTTCCTCCTCTTTTGGACAAAGACTTCTCAGGACTTGTATCCAGAATCAGGTACTCAGACCTAACAAGTTACTGCATTATGAAATGCTTTGTGCTTCCTAATGAATGAGGATTAAGCTGACATGGTTGATAGAAGCAGCCCTAATCTACTCCAGCCTATGTAGCCTGCTATAATCCCTCCTCATTGAGGGCACAATATACCCAGTGGCCAAAAGTAAACTGTTGCAGCTAAACCAGGACTAATGTGGCTGTTCCTCCTACCTGTAGCAAATGTGAGATGTAGCTCTTCTGTGTCAAACCATTTTGGTATTTGCATTTGCTTTGGGGTGAGAGTGTGTGCCAGGGGATGGCTGCTGGCTCACTTGGATGATTTGATCCAGAGCCTGAGGCTGTTGGGTAACTGGATCCTAAAGATGTCTGTGCTATGGAATCTGGAGTATTTAGGAAAATCCAGGAGCTAAAGTATCCTACCCTTGTGAGCATAAAGCTCCTCTTACTTTGCATTAGTACTATCTGCATCAAAAACCCCACTTAAGCATTCATTGCTTACAGGGCAGAGTATTAGGGATCTTGACTAAAAGGAAATGCAGATATTAATTATAAAGGTTGCTCAATACCATATCTGTTGTTAATACTTTGCTAGAAGTAGGTGGTTTTACTACTTAATTAGGAAATTTTTTCTCTTTCAACACTGCAGTCTGCCAAGCTGTATACATGGTGTTCAGCCAGCTCTATGTGTGCACCTCAGTGTATTTAGAAAGCACCAGAAAGGGCAAGGGAGGAAAAACTGATCCCTGAGGTGTTTTGGTACCTTGCATAAGCTAAATGAAGTACCTCTAATGTGAAGCTTTTTTCCTGTGGAGCTGATTTGTTACAGGGAGATTTATTCATGGACCCTGTCCACTAAGCTTGCCATGAATTGTGTTTCAAAATGCTTATTCTTGAAAAAGAAAGCTGTCCAGTAAGTAAGTTGCTTTCCTTATGTTCCCAAACATTCAGCTTATTGCAGAATTTTCTGTTCACGCAGGCACTGAGCTCCAGCCAGCCAAGAAATGGACCTCTTGGTGTACTGGGGAGCAATCTTAGTGCAGAGCAGCAGAAATTGCTGAACAAATTAGCAACAGTCCTGAAGGCCCAGA
The DNA here is from genome assembly GCF_041296385.1 of Aphelocoma coerulescens. NCBI lineage: Eukaryota > Metazoa > Chordata > Aves > Passeriformes > Corvidae > Aphelocoma > Aphelocoma coerulescens. The sequence goes on from NC_091021.1 coordinate 2,942,423, forward strand.
GGTGCACTGAATTTAACAGCAGAGGTATGGAGTCTTGTTGAAATGTCTCTGTCCAAATATAAGTAATTACAGTTCTGCACTTTATCCGTTAAGATACTACCTGCAACAGGGTTTTTTATCACTCCTGGGAAGTGCAGTTTCTGAAATCCCTGAGTTGTAGCTATAGTGGAGTGATGGTGTGTTTTGCATGTAAACACATATAAAGCTTGTCTGTCTACTAAGTTTCTGGGGGAGCCACAGTTTGGCAGTTTATTGTCTGTTATTTAAAATCCCAAAGGCTCCTCAGAGACCTCTTTTCTTTACACCTCTTTTACCAACTTTAAGGTCTTTGCTCTGTGTGAGACATCCTGTAAAGTTTATACTCTCCAGAAGTGAGCCTTGGGCAAATGGTGCCTTGAGAAAAGAGCATGGCATTGACTAAAAGTTGACATGTCTTCTCACATGCTACCCTCCTTCAGACTTTGTTCTTCATTAAATTGGTGAAGCCAGACTATGGGGTTTGGTTGAGTTCTTTTCCCCTCTTTGAGAACAGGAACATTATCTTAATCCCTCGTTAGTTTTTCTTTGGAGTGCTTGGGAACAAAATGCTAAGGTAATTTCCCCCTACCATCTTTCACTTCTGGGTTACTACTCCAGAATTTTAAGTGGAGTTGTGTTAGCTCATCTGAAGATTTAAGTGTTAGCGTAGAACTATAAAACCATCCCTTTTTCACAGCAAGTGTATGTTGAAACCCACAAAATTTCTAATAGCTCTTCTACTAACTCAGATCATAGTGTCAAAAATCACCTACTTGCGCTGGAAAGAGTGGCTGATAAATTATTATAGTCTGGTTATTCTTTAAATAATGATTGATTGCTTTTCAGCCAGGCATGGTCCTGATTTTCCTGTGCTTTTAGTCTTACTGATGTAATCTTTCTCCTAGTAACTCATCTTGTTATCCCCGAAGTTCCGATGCCAAGTACTGTCAAATGCATGATGGCTGTTCTGACTGGATGTTGGGTCCTCAAGTTTGAGTGTAAGTATAAAATATGTGGGATTCCTTGGGGTTTTTAACCAGAAATTGTAGATGGGATTCCAAGGAAACTTTTTTTTTTTTTTAAACTGCCCTAATATCAATGCTATCTTAACACAAAGTGCAAGGGATTGTTTTCAAATCTCGTGAACAGCCAGAAATTTAACTGAATGTATTTAATTAAATGTAGCTACTACTTCCTTGGTAAATGAGTGCATTTCATTGTTAGGTGTGTTGGATAGGTCACAGTCTAAGTATCAGTAGGGAGTGAATTTCTTCCTTGCTACGTTAAGACTGATTTGGAAGATTATGGAAGGTATGCTGGGAGACAAGGAAAGATTTTATTGAATTCTAGGATTTGTTATGAGCAGTTTGCATTGAAATTGAGAGGAGACTTTGGCTTGTTTGGGATATATGCTCCAGGCCTGTAGGAAGTAAGCTTATGTTTACATACAAGCAGAGATCTATTGAAGGTTGTAACTTCTAACCCAAGTTAGTATGCAAGTCATCTTTCATGCAGTCTGTAATTAATGTTTATAACAGTGCATGCTTTTTTATACAGCTGTTCTGTGGACTTAGACCCTAAATTTTGATTTTTTAATTTATTCTTTCGGATGTATTTCTTAGTATGTGCTTTCACAGTAGTTGCAAAACCCATCTTCTTCCCCTTGACCTTTATGGCTAAGTCCCTTTAGCTAATAAGTACACTACAAATGAGTTAATTACCCGTGGAAAACTCACAGACAGATTTCATCCCAGTTTTCCACTGTGTGACTAAACATCAGAACATAAGGATTCTTTAATGATCTGGGTTTTCTGCTCACTAATGTTCACGAAGACACTGTGCAAAGCCTCAGAAGGTGCAAACTAAAGCACAGCATCAGGTTGAACACTGGACTCAGGGTGTTCATTTGGCTTCCAGACAGTTTGTTCCATGCTGGTTTTTTTAAGACTGAATACAGTGTTTCTGTGGTGAATCCCTTGGCAGGTGCTTGGCTTCACTCAGCCCAGAAGGTTTGCATGTGTTCTCTCCTACATGCTGCCTTTATTTCATTTCATCTCCCTGCTAGTCAGATGCTTAGAAAACTTCTGAGTGGAAGGGAGATTTCATTAGTGAGACCTGAATTTAAATCTTCATGGAAGAACTTTTATGTTTAGAAGTGATTGGAAAAGAAAAAAAGAATTAATGAAATAGTCTGGGGGTTATTCAGGGAATATTTTTATGGGTTTTTTTCGCAGCTGTGTTTTATTTTATGTTGTTGGTACTGATTAGTACAATCCTGACTGCTAATGCTCCCAGCTTAGTAAGCAACATACTACTTAAAAGCGAGTGATTCTCCTCCCTAGTGGGAAATGTTAGCAATAACTCATGGGGTCTGATGCAGCTAAGTGCCTATAATTAACAGCACCACTCCATCTGTTCCCACCAGTCTGTTATCAGTCTTCTTCAGAGTCATTACAAGTTAAAGATTGTTATAACAAATAATGGGACTCCTGCTGATGGAACATTTGTCTAGGAAAAAGAGGTCCTTGCTTTTCTTTTCCATTTCCATTTATCGTGGCTTTTTGACTTCAATTTGGATAAGTTTCCTTAAATGTGATGCAAATAAACTTCCAGAAGTATGTGCATGTTCTGGTTATATAATAAATTTAAGAAGTTGTTTACGGTTCACTGTTCTAAACCATTCACTTAAAGTGAATTCATGTTGAAAAAATTCACTAAAATATTTGAAAAAACAAAGCTCAGTGAGGCACTTAATGAAATGCTGACTATGCATAAATGAGTGTGAATTTTTTTTTTACTACAAGGTAAACTGCATTTGACTGTTATCCCTAAAGTTGTATTTATAGCCTACACATTATACCACTTCTTAAAGAAACATCACAAGCTTGCAAAAACAGTATTTCATTTGAGAGTCTCTTATGTTAACTCTTTTGTTACAGCAGGCTGGGAATCTGTTTCTCTCATAAAAAGCAGTTTTCTTCTCTTGGATGATTCTAGGATACTCCTGTTTCCATGTGTCTGTACACACAGCTACAGCATCCATTAGTATTGGTAGAAAGGTAATGTGGAATTTTCCAGCAGAGTTTGAGCTGAGTCTTGGAGAGCCAAGATTCAAGTACATATCCTCAGTTTTGGGGTTCCCTTTTGTCTTCAGGTGGGAGATTAGGATGAAAGGATGTCATCACTGAGCAATAGTAGATCTTCACAGAAGAAAAATTGCATGTTACCAGTTGCTTTTCCACCTTTTCTGTAAATGACACAGTGTCAGCAGTGCATCCACTTCCCAGGCACCAGAGAATTGAATTGAGGCAGTGTTGTCACTGTGCTCCTTGCCCTTGGCCATATCTTTCACTGGTTTCATTATTTTATTGCCTTTATTATTTCTGGGATGGTAATAGGGCACGAAGTGGCGAGTCATTATCCTTCTGCGAGTGGGCTGAGACAAAGATTCAAGTACCACTGTATTTCCTCTAAGCTTTATGTGGAGCATAGAACAGTGTAATTAAAACCAGCAGAAGTCTTTAATAGCTTTTCAGCTTGCTTTTTTCTTAAAAGTTACTGTCATCTGTTAAAGCAGGGAATGAAAAATGATCTCGGTAACGATATGCATTGAAACAAGCTTGTGTCAGTCCTGGCAGTGAAGTGTCTGGCAGAATTCTAAGCATCTGATTGCTCATTCCTTCCTCTGCTTTGCTTACCTGGAGCAGCAATGATTCAGCTCTGATCATTATAAGGAGGCAGAAAAAACTGCTTTTCCTGTAAGGACTCGCAACTACAGGGAGTTGACTGGAAGAGCTAGAGGACTGCATGACTGACATTTCAAGGTGAAAACATCTTTTTGAATTTTCTGTGCCCATCCTTGTTTAGGCTGTTAGAGCAGAGGAGTGCAAAGCTGCTTGAGCTGACTGCTCCTCAGGCTGGACTGTCTCTCTTTCATGCATAAAGATCTTGTAGGTAACTGGCTGATTCTCAGCAAAGCCCTCCCTCCTTAAAACACCCCAAATTTTTGATCACTGGAGTTTACGTTCTTTTTGCACTTGGAAACTTACTTCAGCTGCCTCCTGCAAAAGGACTCATAGCTCTGAGAGGCTTTAGAACTCTCCAAAGTGCAGGCTCTGGTTGTCTTGGGTGTGCAGCTGAGGGCAGTGCTTCAAACCAGCAGGGGCTGAACTTCTGCACTCCCACAGTGTCTGCACCTGCTGGAAAGGAGCTCACAGTTTTACACTGTGCTGGGGTTTGCAGAGGAGAAAATGGGCGTGAGAATATCTTGAATGTGGTGTCTGCTGAGATTGGAAATAGGTTGGTTTGAAATAAGGTCTAGAAGAAAAGGAAAGCTTGGTGTTTCCAAAGCTCCCTCCATTCTGTGTCATCCAGGTACTCAGTTTTTCATATTTGTGGCAGTCCTTTGTTCTAGCTCACTTCTGGTTTGGAGAAAACATTGCATTATGGAAGCCCTTTGTAAGGAAGAGGATGGGAAATACAACCTCATTCATTAAAAAGCCTGTGATGGGATCCAGAGGATGAGCACTCCTGGTGGAATTTAACCTGCCCTTAGGATGGGCTACCTTCAGACACTTTGATCACTCTAGGAAACAGCTGTGGCCAGTAGGGTTTCTTTCCAAAGAAAATATGACACCTGAGGCTTCAAGAGAAGGAATGATTTTCATATCACATGCTCCCAGCTTCTGGGAATGTTTCAGGACTTCCTAAGCATCTGTTCCATTGTGTTCAATAAATGTCACCTGGATTAACTTGTAAACTACCATTCTTAAGTAGATTCACTTCAGTCTCTGCAGATCTTGTGTCATTTCCATGTGATGAAAAAACAGGCTGCTTTTGTTTCACCAATGAGATCTTTACCTCATGCCATGAAAATCTGTGAATCTGAAGTCACTCTATAAGCATGTAAGAGATAGTATAAAAATTCTTTCCTGTGCTGTAGCAGAGGCCAATAATGCTGTTTATGAAAACAAATTGAAGCCAGCCATGCCAAATTCCCCTAAAGCTTTCTCTCAGTCCAGATTTCTTCCTTCTCTAGGAAAACAAAATCTTTACTTAATTTGCATGTAAGTTTTAAAACCCCCAATGCAGACTGAGCTAAGGAAGTATCAGTTGCAGACTCTACTAGATCTTGGACGTGTAGTATTTCATCTTCTTTGTTGCTATCATGTATTCCTAAATTACCTTCAGCCATTTTAAGGGATTTTTGGGACTAACCTCTGCTCTTTGCTTTATTAATGCAAATCCAACAAAACTCCACTAAGGCTAATTGAGTTACTGAGAGATACCCCTGGGTATCTGTGGGTGATTACAACTTGTTCTTGGCAACCAGGTTCTTTTTGTACTTCATTCTCTTCAAATTGTTTTTGCTGATGCAGTTAGTTTCATTACAAACCAATAAGACTTACATGAATAAGGATTAGAGGGCTCTGATCTTAAATTTTGCAAATAATGATTTCTTTTATTTCCAGTACTAGCAGCTGCACTTGTATCAAAGGTCAATTAGAGTGGACACCCTGTTAACCTGCTTGCTCCTTAGATCTGGAAGGTGAGAAGGCAGGGGCAGCTGCTCAGTGAGGTAATAAGGATCAGTGTAAGTAGGGATGCTTTACTGATCTTGTTAATGAGGGGGAAAAATGAGCGGTGCTCTGCTTGCCAAGTGTGGTGGCACCAAGCTAAATGAGGACGCATTAAGCTAAAACTTCTTTCTGCCACGTTTTCTAGGGACTTTAATGCAGGCCTGGGTTTTGCTAAAATTTGGTGCAAATGACCTTGTTTATACGTAAAACTTGCAAGTTTGAAATCAGCTCTTCAAGAGGCTCTGAGGCTTGTGATGTTCTGTATTTCTAGGGCAGAACTCTGCATGACCCCTGTGCCCATGGGATCTGGCCCCACAATGGTGTTGTGTCAGGCCAGCTTCATTCATCAGTGCTTGCACACTGAAGTTGGCACTGCAAGGCAGCTCTAGTCCATGAGAATTGAAATGCCATTTGCCTTCATACAAGTCCTGCCCTTTATTGATCCAACTACTGAGATTAAACTAAAGGGCCATTAACACATGGTTGTAATAATCACCCTCTTCTCTTCAAGGAAGAGAACGTGGATAAACCTGAACAACCTCACATTTAGATGGTCCAAACTTATCGGCAGTAGTATTAGGGAATAAGTCAAGATTGGCTGAGACCCTGTGCAAGTTGAATTGGTCTTATTTTAGAACAGAACAGACTCGATTTTTAGTCAGGCTTGCTGGTCAAGAAAGCACAGACTGCAAATGTGTGGAGGAAAAGAACACAACCCTAATCTCCACCTCCTCCTAAAACTACAGGTGTCTTCTCAAAAGACAGTTAGGTTCCCTTCCATTTTAGGAGACCTTCTTTAGGGCTGTCCTTGTCCTTCTGAGATTCAGTCCTGTTCTGAACATTTTTTTGCATAAGTACTTAAGGTGTCCATCTCAGTTTCAGAAGGGAGATGGTGTCCTGATCATTTTTTAAATTAGGATAATAGCAATTATTTTTCAGTCCATTCATTTGACCAGTGCCTTGGCATCAAGTCCTCACTGGTGGCTTTTCAATATAGTGTTAAAGAAATGAGTCTGATCTCAGGACTTTTGGGAGTCAATTAAACATGGCTTCTATTTGAAATCAAAGGGAGATTTTTACTTAAGTGATATAATGTCAAAAGAGCTTCTGGAAAAGTCCCTGTAGAAGTAGCAGACTGATACACCTGTGGGTAAAGTATGGAGTTTTATTTCCTTTTATACATTATCTTAATCAGTATGATACTCAGTTGGGTGAAGAGACCATTAAAAGGGAACTGTCTTGTTATCCAGCCACTTATACACATTAGCAGCTTTAAAGTGAATAATGCCTGCTGAAGGAAGTGACCTGGGCTATACTGAATGGACTCAGCTTAGCACTCAGTTTTCACAGAAACTAAAATCCCTAGCAGTGGAAAAAAAAAAAACAGGTTGGAATGGCCTGCAGTGTGTTCTAATCTTCTGTTTGTATCCCTGCTCTCAAGTGTGAAATTGGGATATTATTGTTTTAAGCACAAGATCATTTTGTGGTGGTCGATACCATCTCCTGGAAGAATGGTAAAACTTGGCAATTCCTGCTGCTTCCAAATGACACCATAACACAGCCAGAGCTGATTATGCTGTCTTTGAGAACCTCACTTGTCCTATTTCATCCATTAGGATTCACTGCACCTGAAAATGATAATGGAGATTTAGAGACCTAGAAGCAAGTGGTGGCTTGACACTACATTTTGTGTGGAGAGGGGGGAAAACAAACAGGAAAATAATCTTTTGTTAAAACAAATGAATAATGAATTAGGTAGAAAAACAGCTTAAGCCCTCTCTCATTTTATCTCAAATATGAGAACAGGGGCATGTTTCCCTTTTGTTTCTTTTTTTGTTATGATATTTGACTTCTTTAATGCAAACTTTGTAGCATGCAGGAGTAGTTGAACAGAAAGGAGCCACTTGGCAACAAATCAGTCTGAACAAAATCTGCAGTCAAAGGACATACTGGTATCCATCACTTAGAGTATTTTGCTTTCCTTCCTCTAGTCAGGAATCCTTCCTCCATGGATAGATAATCCTTGACTGTTCACCTCAGTGTTGTAAGCACCTTCCCCAAACACTGCTTGCTACTGCATCAGTTTTTCTGGCCCATGTGTCAGAGCAAATTCTCCTTCTAGATCTTGTGTGAAAAGTATGTTCATTAATTGAAAACGTACTATTTTTCCATCACCAAAAAACCCCAGAGAGTCTGTTGCTCCATGAAGGGGTGTGTGTGTGTGTGTGTGTGTGTAGGCCTAACAGTGTAGCCTTTTAAAATATTTATGTCAAGGGAAAATACCTGGGCACTGAGAATGCATGCTCTTGGGTTTTTATGCAATGTGGAAAACATAGCTTTTGTGTCACAAACCTGTTAAGACACAGATTTGGCCTGTTTCTAGCTGAGAAAGGAAAGTTAAAATTAATGAGAATGCTGATCATGCAGACACTTGGCTGTTTGCATGCTTCCAGTTTCTCCAGGAAACAGATGTCTGTCTTGTGATTCTTGTGGGCACAGTGAAAACAGGACACAGGTGGATGAGTCTCTCTTCTGGCCCTGTTGGAGGATTATAATTACGTGTGACAAGGAACTTTGGGGCTTTCAGGCACCTTGGAGGACCTGGCAGTGTGAAATGGACTGATGTATGTATGTGAAGCAGACCTCACTGATTTTGCATTCTATGACATCAACACTCCACTAACATTAGTCACTTCCCTGACTTCATTTTTTTTTTTTTCCAGGCAAGCAGCAATTCAAAAAGACATTGTAGTCTTTTGTATTCATTCAATCTTTTATTACTTTTGTATCACATTTGCTTCATTTACTGATGCTGGCACTGGATGCTCAATTTGTGATGTACTTACTGTATAAAAACCTCATCTCTGTAGTGAAAGTCCTTGAAATCGAGCTTTTGATGGTGGATTGAAATAAAGCATGCTCTTAATGAAAGGACAGTTCTATTCTTGAGATTAAATGAGACTTCTTCCTTTATTGTAAGTGGCATCCATTAATATCTGTATTTCCTTGGAGGGAAAGGATAGCAGTGTAAGTTAGAGGCACATGGACGCAGGAAGTCTTGTTGAATTGTGGTGATTTAAAATAAATAAATAAAATGTGAAATAGCTTTTAGATTTATTTTTGAGTTATGAGTACTGAAATTAAGTTATCAGTATTCATAGCTGTTATCAATAATGAATATGTGAGTTGCCTTTCTGGAAAATCCATGACTAGGTTTGCCCTTCTAGTTCATGTTAATTTTCCTTGAAGGAATGAACAAGTGCAAATAATCAATCTGATACTTGTACAGGGAGGGAGATATTTGCTGCAATATTCAGCCAGTAGTAATTTTCTGTAGGGGTTTATCTTTTTTGATGTAAGCACTTTGAAGGACTCCTACTACCCAAAATGTGAATTCCCATTGCATTTTGTGAGTTTGTATGAACTGACAGCAAATTACTGAGAGTTTCTTTCAAGATCTCTCTGGATTAGATATTCCTGTCCATTGGCTACTTACTGCCATGGCATCCAAGTACCTTTGTCAGTTATATTTCTCTTCATAGCCTTGGACTTCCTTCCTTTTTAGGGTCAATCCCCCACATTTCTCTTTTGATTTTGTTCAGTTTATATTTTTTATGTACTGTGGGTTTCCTATTTTCCCAGTTGCCTGAATTAGAAACACTGTACAAGGAGTGAGGTGCTAGAAAAGTTACAGCCTCAGCCACATTGTAAATCCTTGTGCAACCGTTTTCAAAATCAGCTTTGCAAACTTTTTCCTGGGTAATTCTTATTAATGACTGCAATGTACATGCAGGCAAAATGTTCCATCCTTGAATGGGTGACCACAGCAATTCCTCTCCCCCGAGTGAGGTCAGGCAGTACGCTTTATGGACGTTAGCAATGCATTACCATCAGTGCATTCTCCATTGGAAAAAATAACTGGCCTTAAAACAAGGTAAAAACATGTTGACTCTAAAAGACAATCTCATTATGCAGCAGTGCTAACAGAAATGAATGCCACTGTTAAACCCCAGCATAAATCTCCAGTTCGTGCTGATCCTGGAGACCTTGAAATCCCATCTGATTTGTTATTTGAGGCCGTAGCTGCTCAGAAGCAGCTTTGTGCTTGCCTTGTAATTGCTCTTCATCAGGCAATTGTGTCCATTTCATAACTGCCGTGTTGGCTCTGCATGCTGGCTTTGAGCTTCCCAACGATCAGCAGTTTGACATTTGACATTAAGTGGTTGACCTTTAGAGGGTAAGAGGAAGAGCTAATAATTTCTGGTGTTTATAGCACTGATTTTAGTGCTATATTACTTCTCTCCATCTCACTTTGCATCTTCAGGCACTGTTGTAAATTTTTTCGGGTTTTAAAAGCAAATTGCTAAAGCACACAAGCTTTGGTGCTGTGTGGATGTAATGTCTTGCGCTGTAATAATTTTGTCTTAGCGCAGCTCTTGATTCCCTAAAATGACATGCACGCCTCTCTTGAAGCCTGGGGTCTCTAATTTTTGCCTCCTTATTGTGGTTTTTGTAGGGGTACAAGCCTGTCTGCAGAGCTCTGTTCGAGAACAAGAAGAGAAGTACGAAGTCCAAGGTGGCCCCCAGCGAGGGCGGCTCAACCGGGAGCAGCTGGTGGGTTTTATTGCTCCAGACAGCCTGGATTAATGACCTGGGGCTTGGGCAGCTCTGCCCTTTGCCACACGCAAAGGTGCAGGAGATGTAAAATTTTAATGTGGTCTTGTACAGAAATTTGATTATGTGCAAGGTGATCCAAAGAGCCGTGAACACCCATAAAGCTGTCATTTTTCTCCATTAGTGGAGATGTTGCTGTAACCTTGTCAGGGGAACACTGTATTGCACTCACTGTATTACACCTGATGGCACAGGAAGTGATGTGCTTCTGCCTTCTCTGCTCAGCTTTAGAACACAGTTTGGAAAGTTGAAAGAAAAATGTTTTTATTACTATTTGTTTCCATTTAGGGCCACTTTTATATTTAACTGGGTTCATTCCTGGTTACTTGCTGGATTACACTGGAGAATTTATTAACTTCATTGTAACAGTAGCTGTAAATTTTCCTAACTCATAGTTCAAACCCCATTGTGCTGGAAAGTATTTAAACAGAAGCGAGGATTTACCACATAAACAAGCTTTTCTTGGTTGCATACTTACCCTTAGAACTTTGCATGTTACTGTTCTAGTGTCCAGTGGTGCTTATTTTAAATTGTAGGCGTTTTGTATGCTCTTGATTTTTCCTTTCCACTTTCTTCCTCTCTGTTCAGTTCTGAAGTCCTGTATTTATGCTTGTTTGTTTTTTTTTTTTCCCCCACATAGCTGCCTAAGTTGTTTGATGGATGCTACTTCTATTTTTTGGGATCTTTCAAACATCACCAGAAGAGTGATCTGCTGGAGCTGGTGAAAGCAGCAGGAGGCCAGGTCCTGGTTAGGCAGCCCAAACCAGACAGTGATGTGACACAGACCATCAACACAGTGGCCTACCATGCAGAGCCCACCTCTGACCAGAGGCTCTGCACCCAATATGTCATCTATGACGTGGCTTCCAAGTTCCAGCCGGAGAAGATCCGGCAGGGCAAGGTGTGGATGGCCCCCTCCAGCTGGCTCATAGACTGTGTGATGTCATTTCAGCTCCTGCCTGTGAAGTGAATATCAAATAGCAGCATCTCGAGAGCAAGGCTTTAAAATGGGCTGAATCTTGAGCAGCTGGGACACGCTGGCAAATGCTGCTCTGAAGCTGTGATTTGGATTCAGGAGAGCTTTGAGCATTTAAGTGAGTGACTAAGATAACTGATATGCTGGAATAAATGAATGTACAATGGAGGAGAGGATTGTAAAGTGTGCCTTGGCTTATTTAGTATGTTTTATTTTTGCACCAAACTTAATAAATGCTTAATAAATCCCTGACTTAATAGATCACTGACTTTTTGTAACTGGGATTTTGCAAAATGAAACCTTTTACTTTCTTGATTTGAACCAGCCCTTTGTAGGCAATTGAGCATGACCCCTTTTATGTTGTGTTTAACATCCATGGATAAAGATCTACTGTATTTATCAAGATTTCCCAGGCCAGAATGTGTATTTTTTAAAAAAAGGACTCCATGCATTTGACCCTGTGCCGACATGTCAGGTGATATGTGACATTTATTATAACTTCTTACAACTGAATTTTGCTGGAAATTTTTGGCATGGGATAAGTCTTGGAGAAATCAGAGTTAAATTAATGGCCTGAACTCATCTGGAAGTAGACAATTTGAGAACACTGTATTTAAAAATCTTGGTCCAAAATTTACTTATTTGTAAAACGGTGAATGCTTTACTCACTTCTGTCCTCATTCATGTTTGTAAATGTGTAGCTAGAATTCAGTTCTATTTTCTGAAGGCTTTGAAGCATCAGGTTCCATATTAAATTATTATAATAAATATTTTTGTAAATTTGGATGGTTGCTCTCATGGCTACTTTAAAGAAAAAAAAATAGTGATCACGAAAGAATTAGGCTTCACTTTGCACAGCTAGCTACACTGGATCAATATTTGATTATTTCATATTTATTACAATATTTCTCATAATGGCTCAGAAGTTATTGTCAGAATCTTACTTCCTTACTCTGTGCTCTTGTGTAATGTTTTGTATCTTAGTTTGTGAATTTGTAATTGAAAAATGGTGTCTTGGAATAATACACAATAAGAATGATGGTTGTGGGATAGAACAAAAGTTGTGTGTGTTTGTTTTTGTATTGTTTGTAATAAGGAAAGCTTTGTGTGCAGTAAGTTGGGAGCATCTGTTGCATGAGCTTGGCTGCAGAATAAGTGCATGTCCCATACATATCTCAACAGGTAAATGGAAGTGCTTTTCTGTGAGCTCAGTACAGCTGTGGAGATGGTGTACCACACCCAAGAGCTGCTTTGGCAGAGGAAGAGAGCTGTTTTCTGTAACCATTGCTGCTGGAGGTGCTGTGCTCTGTAGAACTCTTAGAACTGTACACAGCAGGTAGAACAGGTACAGTTTTCAATAGCATCTGCTGGATTTGAGTAGCTGGGGTATCTTGATCTATCACTTATGCTAGACTGAGTGATTGCTCTTCAGTAAATGCAGGGCTCATTAATTAGTGGAACAGCCCCTGGGATAAATGTGGTTTGGAGTTTTGTGCAGATAAACACTGGCAGAGAATGAGGTACCAAGTCGATACCGCATGGGCTTGGGCATTTGTCTTAACAGTTATGGCACATTTTAACTTGGCATTTCACAGTACATCAATCTACCTAATGCAGTGTTCTTTGCAAAAGTAGCAGTGAATCTCTGCAAAATTCTTAAGAATGGAGATTTTCTGCCCTGTATCAGAAAGAAATTCGACCCATCAGTAATGCTGCTCTGTGTCCTAAAGTAGAGGCAGCACTTTTACAGATTTAGCCATTGTTCTTGGCAGATGCAAAGAAACTCAAGTTAGAAAATTGCTATGAATGTTTTGGGTTTTTTTTAAGCCAAAACAGTTTTTCTGAACCTCGTCCGTGTTCCCTTGAATCCAGTTGTGTTATCAAGCAGCATTTCTCTCCAGTCACATTAAGAATCACTCCATATCATACTGAGGAGAGATCCTTACCCAAGATTAACTCTGGCCCATCTGCTTCAGGTCTCTGCAGGAATTCAGAGTGTGATCAGCTTAAGTAGATGTAGCCTTGAAGAGCCTCACAGTAGACTTGGATGCCAGAGATACAGCAGGTGCCAAACACTACTGAAGCACTGCAAGTACACAAAACTTAGAGGTCAGTGACACAGAGGCTGCGTAATTTGCTCTTGCTCATTGTTGAAAGGAGAGGGATAGCACTTGATAAAAGAGCCTTGTAGTAAGCATAGATCAAGTGCCTTAATCCACTGGATGGATTTTGGCTCCTGAAAGCAAGGCTCTAAACTCCTGAGGCATGTGGTCCTGTGGCATGGGTGTAGGGATCGTTTTTCACTGTCTCTTCTAGTCCAAAACCCAGGCAGGGTGCACTAAAGGAAAGTACTAGGAGGCAGGCTGAAAATGGAAGAGGTATTTCAGGAAGTGTGAGAGACTTGTGGCCCTGATGGCCATAGTAGTCTGGCTTAGTCAGAAGCCGTGAGTAGATGAGTTTATCAAAGAAAATCTTTTAAAAGGTAATAAAGAACCTTAGCTGTAACATGTATTTATAGTGGTATTCTCCTGATAACCTGCATATACTTAATGTGCACAGATGATTGGGGCATCTCATAGAAATATATTTTGGGTTGGAAGGGACTTTAAAGATTATCTAGTGGTCATTACCTCATGTGAGGAGATAGAATTCCAAGACTTGCATTCCAGATTATAAATGTTTTTATTGCTCTTGATCAAAAATACTGTGAATCACAGAATGGCTTGGGCTGGGAGGGACCCTAAAGCTCATCTCATCCCACCTCCTGCCATGGGCAGGGACACCTTCCACTATCCCAGGCTGCTCCACGGCCTGTCCAGCCTGGCCTTGGACACTTCAGGGATGGGGCAGCCACAGCTTCTCTGGGCAACCTGTGCCAGGGCTTCATGCCCCTCACAGGCAAGAAGTTCTTCTTCAGGTTAATGATTTTCAAGCATCTTCCCTTGAAAATGATCTGTTACTCATAATTAATTAGTTCATTTGGGACACCTGATAACACCTTCAATAGCAAAGTCTGGGGTTCAGTGACAGCATCAGTTTAATACCGCTAATAGTTAACAGAAGGTAACATTTTTAGTAAATACTGTGAGATCTTTTTGAGTGATGTTTTCAATATTTCTGCAAGTGGTTCAGGGAAACAACAGGCAACCAAGTAGTACCAAGCAGCAGTAGCTGCTTTTGCTCTCAAATCAGAGATGGCATAGCTGGGAGGTGCTGTGGCTCTGTTGTCTCACAGCCCTCTTGTAATGATAACAAGCACAGGAGTGTCCAAAGGTGCATCTCTCTGGTAAAAGAGATGTCAGCAAATGCTGGCACCTACACCGCCTTTAGGGGGATAAAGCCCCTCTCTTATGTGCTGTCCTAAGCTCTTGACCTGAGGTTGAGCCTGACTGGCTCTATTAGGCCCAACATGGTTATCCCTGATCAGCCTGGGCAAGGCTCATGGAAGGAGCGAGTGACTGAAGGGAATTCAAGGAAGGCAATAATTCTAGGCAGGGGATTGAAGCTGGTTCTATTTCCTCCAGAAGTCCAGTGTCTTAAGACCAAACTTACTCTGGAGCAGTTATTTTGTGTGGCAGTCTTCCAGGAGAATTGGGTCTTGGCTAATGAAATTCCTGCACACATTCTGCTCAGGACAAAGCTGTCTGCATGGAAGCTGCAGCCTGGTAGGACTGCACATTGGTGTGGGTTATTTGGGGGAAATGTATAAACACAGGGATCATCTGGTCCCCCTGCCTGTGCTTGCTGTGCTGCTTCCAACTCCTGTGGGCTAGCTTTGCTGCCAGCATGGCAGAGGGAAGGGAAACATCAGCTCTTCACTGCCAGCCCTGTGGTGCTGACAGAGCTGCTGGGCAGGAACTGTTCTGGCCTGGCCTGCCCTGTCCATTGGGTGAACTACCAGCAAAGTCTGGGTAGCAGCATCTTGGCATCTTGTTGAGGTCAAGTCTGTGAAACACAGTAGAACAAAGCTTTTCCTTTCTCCTCCTTAGGCTATTTTGTACCTCAGTGCTGGAAGATCACCTGGAAATGGGGTGGATTTGATGTCACATTCATTGGTATTAATTGGTTTGGTCCCATGACCTTTTTCTGCCATTACTCCCATAAGAAGTTTGATGGAAAGGTTTGAATCTTTGATACCTACGGGGACTGCTTTGTGTTTAGAGAGCCAACAAAGCAGGCTTAAATACCAGCTTAAAAACTACAGCAAGAGGTCTTTGGACAGCCAGATAGTATTGGCTTGGAAATGGGCAGCAGTGTCTCAATGGAACAAATGAAGATTCAGTTGTTTTTAATAGCAGTGCAGCATGTTCTATCTTTTCAGACTTGTTTGATTTAAATTAATGGTAGTTTAACTAGTGTTAAATTGCCCTTAAAAGCAGAAGAACATTTTGTGTGTAATCAGATAGAAGAAGGGGAGGAAGCTTCCCCACCTTTATTTATTTTTTTTCCTTTTTTTCCTACGGAGAAAATACACTTTGTGTGCTTCAATTTAATTCCTGGCAGGAGGTCTGGTCTGATGAAGTAGCAGAGAGCCGTCAGCTCCCGCTGCGTGTGTGAGACCCTGCTGTCGTTCCCTGCTCTGAGATGCTGAGGCCGCGGGGTGGCTGCTGCGCAGGGCTTGTTGTGCAGCAGGAATTGGGATGGCTGGCTCCAGCGGGTGTGGGAAGAGCTCTGCTCCACAGCTGGGAGGAGCTACAGAGCAGCACCGGCCGTGGCTGCCTTACAGTGCCTGCCCTGGGTGTCCAAGGGTGTCCCAAGGGTGTCCCAGAGGCCGGGAGGCTCCTTCCCTGTTGGGCACAGCTGGCAAGCACAGCTCTAGAGTTCTGAGCTCCCTTCGGGGCTGTGCCTGCCCAGTGACGGTCACTGCAGCAGTAGTGGCTCTGCCAGCAGAGCGGTGCTGCCGCGGGGGCTGCACCAGAGCAGGGCTTCCCTCCACAAGCCCCGCAGCTAAACAGGGTACCCAGTGATAAAAGGGTTAAAATGGGGATTAAGAAATGGAATGTGAAGCAGCAGCTAAGCTGGCTGTCTTGCTCAGCTTGCTGAACTGATAAAAATTTACTTATTTCTTCAGCTAGTGTGGGGCTGGGTTAATTTCCTGCTAGTTTGGTGAACTGCTAATTCTCAGAAGAGCCGGACTCTTTGGTGGCGGGAGCAGGGGTGAGGCTGCCTCTTATGCTGGCTCAATTGCAACAGGAAGGCCCCTGAACTGAGGTTTTTGGATTGCCATGCACAACTGTGTGCTTCCCAATCACCTTAGGGGGGTCCCAGTCTCTGCAGGGTTTGTGCTGAGTGCTACTGGCAGCCTGACCAGGGAAATGGTTTTCTCCTGCTCTGCTGGAAGTGTCAGCTTTGAACAGCTGGTGCCAGGAGAAACCCAGATCAGCTATAGTTTGGGTCTAGCTGGAATTCATGGTCTAGCAAAATTTAATTCTGCAGCATAAAAGATCTAAAAGAACGTTTAAAAAAAAAAGTGGGCCTTTTAATTGAATTAAATATTAATATGGATAATGCAATCAATGCTTTATTGATTGCATTAGCCACAATAATGTTTAATTCAATAAGTCTGCAGTGCTGGATCTTTTTCTCCTCTTGTGCAGCAGGGGAATGCCATATGCTCTGCCTGGCTGTGTCCCTCAGGCTTGTTCTAGGAGAGCAGGACATGATAGGATTGGGAGAGGGCAAGGGAGCCAGGCTGTGCTCTGGATTGAACTGCTTTGTGTGCCCTCAGATTGGCTGTGTAAAGCCAGGGTCACCTGCATGGCTGGATTCAAACCAGCTACTCTTAGTGGCATGCATCATTTTTAAAGCCCTCCCACAAACAATATTGTTATTCATGCAAATACTGCCCCTGACCCCTGTGTGCTTTGCTTCTGGAGCCCATGCCCGATGCAATGCTTCATTCCTGCTCTCAGCAGTTGAGTCCCAGCAGCTTGTGTCTGTTAGAATGGGAAGATTTTCTACCCTAAGCTCACTAACGTGCTTCTGAAGAGGTGCCAGGTTCTGGTTTTAAACCCAGCCAAGCTTGAACAATTTTATCTGTGGTTGTAGGCAGAAGGCTTTTATTAAATTAAAGTCACAGTTTTGTTTAACTGCAAAATTGGAGGCAGATGTTCTCTCCAGCTCAGTCCGCTCACAGTACAAGGTTTCTGGTCTCTGGTTCTTTTCTCGCTGTGTACCTGTTGCACAAGGTGTGGTAAAAACATCTGGGAAGAGCCTGGAATAAACATTGGGGGGTTTTCCACTGAGGGCTTTTTGTTGCCTCTTTCAAGAGTGCTTGATGAAAGAGACCTTGACTCAATAAGGAGAGATGGAGTTCGAATTAGCCTACACAGAATTAGCAGCTGCTGCAGTGTCTGGGGCTCAGAAGTAGCCTGTCCCTACCTAGGCTCAGGTCTTGGAAGCTACAGATTTGGTGTCCCAGCCATCAGCAGCACACCAGCCTTGCCCACGGAGCTGGCTGGGTGTTTGGGCCTACCCTGCACCCTGGGACAGCATGAGACACGCAGGCTTTTAGCAATCTCTGTGGCCACTGAGGAGATCCTCACCAACAGGCAGAGAAAGTGGGGGGGGAGAAAGGGTCAGGATTTGATTTGGTCTTGTTGCATTCCATTTACATTTGTCAAATCCCAGGAAAAGCCCATAACCTTGCTCCTTACAGGGCCCGTGTGTTTCAGTATGAAGCCTTATTAGTGTGCAGGGAATGTGGGTGCAGAAAGGATGGGCACAGTGAGCTCAGCTGCAGTCAGCCATCCATCAGGACCAGGTTTGGACACAGCCTTGTATTTTCCCTTGGTTTTGAGAGCCTGCAGTCAGGTGATCTAAGGAGGATTTGGACTGAAAGACAGGCTGTGAATGCAAAATGCATTTGTAGCTCCCAAACTCACCTGTAAATGAGTAAGTGACCAGATGCAGCAGCTCCTGCTGTGGTTGAGCTGCTGCAGTTGTGGCACACTAAGATCCACAAGTTGGAAGGAGCCACAGTTCCTACTGAAGGCCAGGCAAGGCAGTTCTGGCTCTGGATCAGTCTCTGGATGGCACCACAGTGATCTGTTAAATTGGGGATGGCGCTTGCACTACAGGCATGAGCAGTAACATTTGACCACGGTAGGTAAACATACCTGAGTGCAGCAGGGAGAGAGGCTCTAAGCAGGCCTGGAGATGTGCTGCCTAGTCCCACACATAATTAATGCACATTAATGTAACTATTTCAACTGTCTTTGTGTATTAAATGACGATATTCACTTCTGGTCTCATTCTTTCCCTTTTTCCCTCACATCACTGAAGGAAAAACACTTGAGTCTTGACAATTCTAAAGCAGAACACACAGCAAGTGAAGAAATCCTCAAATAAAGGCATTTAAGGCTGTTTTGTCTCTCCATTGCCATGGTCATCCTCACCTTCTCTGTTCCTGCTCTATGCTGTGTCCAGGCTGCTCCTGGTATTTCTTTCATCTTCAAACAGATGATCTTAAAAAAAGATAATTTTGTACCTGCTGGAGGAGGGAAATCATTGTTTTGGTGCTGCCTAGGTCAGCACAAGAACTTGGGAAGGAGCTCATGTGTTGCACTGCCCATCAGCATTTGTGTGGCAGTGGAAGAGGTTTTATACAGGGGTTTCACAGCTCTGCTCTTGGGATGAGCAACAAAATTCCCCTGCTAAGGGGCAGCTGCAAACTCACTCTCTGAATCATCCCCTCTCCAGACCCTATTTTGCAGGGTTTCTCTGCCCAAAGCAGATTGGAGAGCTCTCTTTGATCATCTTGCAACCACCTTTGCATGGGTCCCTGCTGTGCCCACTTCAGGATTTTAGACTCATTCCCTGCATTACAGCAGTTCCACAGTCGGGTTCCCAAGTGTTTCCCTCTAATGCATTTTGCATTAGTAGCTAGTATCAGGAAATCTAGTACCAAAAGGTTAATGTACATCCATTAGTCCTCTTTCCCCCCTTCTTTATGTGCTAGTAGAAGACAACCAATTTCATTAAATACATTAGGTCTGGAAAGGGTCTGGAAGCACTTGAAATTCTGTATGTGCAGAGCTGTGGGGCTATTAATATTGTCTTGTCTAAGCACTGTGGGTGAAGTGGGATTTGCAGATGTTGAATGATACCTTTCAGGTGTTTTCCAGCCTCCACAACCTTTCTCCTCCTCTTAAAAAGAGTTGGGGTTTTTGAGACCTTCTCAATTGCTTGCTTGGCATCTCCTCCTTCTGTGTGCTCTCTCAGCTGTGGGCAGGATAAAGGAGGAGGGATGTCAGGGAAGTTGGGATGGTTGTGTGGGCAGCTGAGCTGGCTTGGACAGCCAGACTGTTCCTCCAGCTGCAGCAAGTGGTTTTCTCCCTCCTCCCCCTGAAGCCAGCATGACAATTTCTGTCCCACTAATTAGAGTGAAGCTGAACCCTGTGAGTATCTCATTGCATTCTCTGACCTGCATTTTAGACAAGGTCAAGCTGTTTCAGTGAAAAAAATCTATTACTCTAACAATCCCAAGCGGCAAGTGGGAGGGCTGGAGGGGGACTGGCTGTTTTGCCTCCTAATGTGTTTATGATTTGAGGAGCTTGCCACATTCTTTAACTGAAACCTTATGTTTAGCACAGCAGACCTTTGAAAGTCAGTAATTTGGGTTGTGATGCTGTAATGTCCCCTGTCTCTGTGTATATTGGGTTTTCTCAGCAAGGCTTTGGGAGCAGGAGAAGCTGCTGGAAGCCCCCCCCAGCAAGGAGCAGCAGAGACAGCGTGTGATGCACTGATTGCAGCCCCCATTCCCTGGCCCCCTTTGCTGCTGGGGGAGAGGAGGTAGACAAAAAAAGTATCTCTACTGAAGGCTCAGTGACACGAAGATTTTTAGGTGAAATGGGGGCATCCAAAGCAGGGTGCATGAGCAGCTCTGGGTGTTCGAGTTCAAACGTAGCAGAATCATGGCCGAAAGAAAAGAAAAAAAAAATCTCATGGGCTTTAATTTCACTTAATGAGAAACCATTCACAGTGTTCCATTTCTGATCCATATCTTTCCATTCCTATTCTAATGGTAATTACTGTAGCAGTTTATTAACAAAGAAATCATTTGATAGCTTTCACATGATCCCATACTTCAAGTATCTAACAACCTATTGATTCGATAGCTTGGCAGCACTCCTGATTGAGGAGCTGGAGTTAGATTTTTTTTAAGCACTTTGATCATCTCACATGCAAAGGATAATTATTTTTCTGGTTGAAACATAGGCTGGATTGCAGAATGATGGAGTCTGCAGCACGTCCTTGTGTGAGATCCCTGCTGTACCCACAGTCAGAACAAGCAATGTCTGTGCTCTTATAGAGGGCTGGATTTCTGATCCCTGAGTCACTGCAATCAGGTGTGCAACACACCTGCAGAGAGGTAATTGCAATATTTGTCACTGCTGAGTGTAATTATGCTGCCTAGAGAGCTGTGGATTCCCCACGCCTGGAAGTGTCCAAGGCCAGCTTGCATGAGGCTTGGAGCAACCTGGTCTAGGGGAAGGTGTCCCTGCCCATGGCAGAGGGTGGAACAAGATGGGCTTTCAGTTCCCTTTCAGCCCAAACAATTCTATGGTGATTCTTTGATATCTTTACGGAGGGTTTTGTGTTGCACCTGTATGCCCTGCTCTCCTGGGCCCAGGTGCTGCATGGAACAGGTTTTGCAGTGACAATGCATTTTGGTAGCCCTCGCTCATGCTGCAGGCTCATGGCACTGCTGGGTCATTCTCTCCCCTCTGCTCTCACTTTCTGGATGGTTCCTCACTCTTTCAAGATGAGTGGGGAAGTTTCCCTGGACAGCAGATCACACTGGGAAAGAAGACCAGGACACTGCAGGAGCTCCTGGAGGGCTGTGCAATTTGTGAGGGGGGAGTCTGCCCGAGCACACAAGCCCAGAACCGTGGTCCAGTCCCTCAGAGACAACCAGCAGCCAATCTGCCACTGTACAAATAAGGTTGTGTTTCTGGGAGCAGTGTGTGGCATAGGCTGCTTGTGCACGTTGCTGTCATGCTTTTTGAGGACTTCTTGAGATTGTTCCAAATTTTATTGGAAGCCAATGTGGGAACTGTGTTTCTGCTGTTTGATGGGGAAGCTTGCCTAGAAAGAGGCCCAGCTAATTCAGCAGGTAGATTTGGACCAAATGCCTTTAGTCACATCATGAGCCCTTCTGAAAGGAATGAGGGGAACAAAATACATGGAAGCAATTTGCTGGAAGTTTTCTCATGCAGGTTTGAAAAGAACAGAAACATTTGACCTCCAAGAGGAGAACCTGCCACCTGTGTCCTCTCAGGGCATTTTATGCACATGACCCAGATGGGTCCCTGAACTGGCTGGTTAATAATTCACATACTTCTGGAGCAGCCTGGATTGATCATGCAATGCCCAGGTGACTCTACAACCTGTTGGGAATAAGGTGCTGGGAGAACTTGAATTACATGTTGGTCATTTTCTCATCTCATATATCACAGACTGAAAGCTTTATGACTTCAGAGCTTACTGTATTAATTTTATGCATGAGTGCTTTATTTTTGCCATATGAGATATATCACTGGCTTACTAGAGCAAAATATCATTAGACCTGGAAGAGGATTTGGTCACTTAAACTTTGTCACCAAGGATCATTGCACACAGATTATGTAGGGCTGTACTGTGCCATTTCTCATGTGTTTATTAAGTGATTATAAATATCCAACTGCGTGCCTTCAGGGACAGTTGAGATCTGTGACTGCAGTAACATTTCATTTAGAAAGGTGGCACACAAGCAGTGATTTGTGCCTTGGCAGGGCCCATCAAAGGGTTTGCCTGGTGAGAAGGTCTGTTCCACCATAGGGAGCTCTCCACTGTTTTTAAGGATCAGTCATAGGTTGGACTCGATGGTCTCAGAGGTCCTTTCCAACCAAAATGATTCTGTGATCCTGTTACTATTGTGCATTTTCTGACATCCTGGTGACTGGCCAGGACCCTGAGGCACCCAGCCTGCAGCCCATGCCAGAGCCCTAGAGTTAATCACATTGAAGTACTTTGGCTGCCTTGTTTTCCTCCATCTCAGTTCAGGATGTCAGTCTTGAAAACACCACAAAACAAGCCTACAGTGTTCATCGTTTCAATAATAATGAGTGGAATTTTAATATGAACCCATAAAATATAGTTGTTCACCCTGAACATTCAAACCACTTCTGCAGAAGCCATTTACTGGCATGAGGTGATAGGGCAAGGGGTGGTGGCTTCAAACTGACAGAGGGCAGGTTTAGATGAGAGTCAGGAAGAAATTCTTTTCTGGTGAGGCCCTGGCACAGGTTGCCCAGAGAAGAAGCTGTGGCTGCCCCATCCCTGGAAGTGTCCAAGGCCACTGGGATGGGGCTTGGAGCAAGGTGGGCTAATGGAAGGTGTCCCTGCCCATGGCAGGGGGTGGAACAAGATGGGTTTTAAGGTCCCTTCCAAGCCAGGCCATTCCATTTCCCAGAGTCCGAAGCTGTGCGGGACCACAGCTGTCCAGCCCAGAGCTCTTCCACTCCTCCGTCACCAAGACCAAAGAGCAGCCCACATCTCCAGACTTCTCTTTCCATTTGCTGCCAAGACTCCCAGCAACCTGATGCCTTGAGCCAGGTTTTCCAAAGCACTCTGGCCTCTTCACTCACTGCAGTAGGTTTTATTTTCCACAAAAATTAACTTGTAAAGCATTTGCAGGAGAGCTGGTAAAGGCTGGGCCTATTTGGAAATGGATGCTTCTTTAGGTCCCTTCTTTTCATGTAAAATTTTATATTAAAATGTTTCCTGCTGGGCATGTAAAGCACAACCTGGAAATGTAGCTGTTCTCCATTTCTGGATTTCCGCTTACAAGTGGACAACTCAGGCCCACCTTTGATTCAGTGATCCACAGAAGAAGAAACAAACCTGCTATCTGCCTCTTAAAAGTTAATTAATGCTTCCATGATTCACTAATGAAAAAGACAGAAATGAGAAATAGGTGAGCAGTAAAGAGCTGCATAAATTCACCAACAAAGCTGAAGCCTGCAATTGTGTTCTGAGCCTGAAAACATGAAGAAATGGGGTTAAAATGATTTGTGACCAGGAGAAGGAAGAATTTCCTTCTGTTACACGACTTCATGTAACTTTTATTAGTTTGATGATGTACAGAGGGACTATTTCTCTTGGAAATGGCTTTTTGGTTAAC
This sequence comes from Aphelocoma coerulescens, assembly GCF_041296385.1. NCBI lineage: Eukaryota > Metazoa > Chordata > Aves > Passeriformes > Corvidae > Aphelocoma > Aphelocoma coerulescens. The sequence continues at coordinate 2,965,836 of NC_091021.1, forward strand.
ATTTAATTTTCCTCCCCAAAGTTAGCTCTCTTGCAGTGATATGAAACACAGCTTCCTGTGATTTCCTAGCCCCCAGCTTTATTAACAGCACTTGCTGTCATTGCAAATGATCTATTTCAGGCCAGGCCATAAAGCTCTTGTCTTGCAGGTGAGCGAGCCCTTGCCCTTTATCGCGCAGCATTTCCACAGCGGGGCAAGGATGAAAAATTGGTTAATAAAAAATAGCAAGAATAAAACTCATAATAGGTTGCATTGATAGTTGCATCACTTTAATACTGGCTGCTTCTCTTCAGGAATCTGAGGCTGTGCACTAATTTAGTATCACTAAATTGCCCTGGTATTTGGCGTGATCTGTCCCGATATTGCACTTCCAGCCGTTGTCACTTTGGTATTACTCAGTGCACCCAAATAACACCTGGAAAAGTACCAAGGTCACTTCTACTTGTAAAAAGCACAGGTTTCCAGGGTCTTAGAGGTGGTGCAGATTACCTGGCAGTGGATTAAGATACATTTATCACCAAATAGATATGAGAAAATCAGATGGAGCGGCCTCTTGCCATGGGAATAATTTCCTGTGGGGAATGGAGCTTTTAAGATCATGTCTTGGGAATGGGGAGAGATTCCTGGTGTTGTTGGTGCTGAATGTAGCATCTTCTCATGAGGCCAGTTTTTACCCCTGCATTCTCTCCCAGGAGTAGGTTCTGGTCCAAATTTCTGTTCGTTTGAAGGGAATGTGGCTCAGTTGTTCTTTTCACATTTTCTAGCCTGCTTGGTTTCTCTTTCAGAGGTAACAGAAAGGCTGTGATGCCTCACGGCTTCCCTCCTGTGCTGTTGCCCACTGGTGGCCCCTGCACATGGAGGCTGCAGAATCTTTGCTATGTGTTATGTTCTACAGGTGTTTTTATTCTCAAAAGAGTGGTTTTAGTCTCAAAAGCTAAAGCCAAATGCCCTTGTTGGGTAACACTACTTGAAGAGTGTGTCTGACAAAATGACAGAACCAGTCTGTGATGTGGGTGGATTTCTCAAGGCCTCTCTGTGCCCTGCTCAAGGTTAGAGCTGCAATGGGCCAAGCCTGGGCAGTGGCACTTCCCTTGCTGGGGCAACTCCTTCAGAGGATGCTTCAGTGGTCAGGAATTCAGGTGTGCATCCACCTAAACTTCTATTTCTATGTGGACCTAACCTGCAGGATCTTGTCTCCCACTTGGGAATTTCTTATTTCTGCTCTTAACATGATTTCACAGAAAAAAAATCCTGTATTTCTGCTCCAAGGCATCACACACTCATAGGTAACAGACAAACACTGGGGGGGAGTTTTGGCCTAGGAAATGATGGCTTTGGTGATCCACTTTCTCAAATCCAGAAGGATGCAGAGAGGTGGGACTGCAAATGGTGCTTTGGTCCCCACGCGAGACCAGCCTTGGATCTTCTCAGAAGCACCCAAGAGGAGCAGGCAGGGAAACTCCGTGGTCTCATGGCATTTGTGCCATGATTTTAAGGATTGTCTTTCCCTAAGTGCCTCCTGTTCCCTTGCCTGAGGCACCTGTGCTTCCTTCCATTTATTATTTTTCTTGCTGCTGACAAAAGCAGTGGGATTTAGGATGTTTTTTAGGAGGGCTTAAATATCCCATGGAGCTTCAGAGCATGATAACAAACACACTTTATGATCCAGGCACGTCTCCATCTGCTTTCCTTTGACCCTGGCGGGGCAGGGAGGGGCAGTGCTGCTGTTGGTTTGGAAATGCAATTAGCCCACGTGCGCAGGCCCGCGGCCAGCCGGGAGGATAACCTTGAATCCAGGCAAAGTTAGGGGAAATTTAAAGCCATCTGCAGCTCCAATGGGTCCCCACACGCCCCTTTGGCTCACAGCTTCTATTCGTGCCAATAAAGTGCGAGGAGATCCGCGATACAATGGGAAATTGCTTCTTTGGGTAGCACAGTATCTTGACTTAGAAGTGCTTTAACCTTGGCCTCATGCTTCCTGCGGGGCCTGTTTGCTGTGCTGCACAAGTGCCGACACCAGCCAGGAACGTATAGGATTTTCCATCTGAGTAAAATTAAACCCCGAAACCTTTACCATCCTCTCGATGCCAGACATGCTCTACCTGCATTAAGTTGAGCTTAATGGACTGCAAAATGAGCCTTTCAGCATGTATGGGAGTGGATTATTTGCAGGAGAGTAACTTCCTCACATTTTTATCTCTTCCCTTTCCCAAAGCTTTTGTCCTTTGGAAAAAAAAAAAAAGAGAAAAGGCAAATACAGCCAAATTATAGGAAGAGAGTCGGGCCCTAGGAAGTCCAGAAAACTGTTTGGGCAAGGCAGAGGGTGCATCCACCAAGTCGGGTAAGTAATGAAAAGAGCAATGACCACTGCTCCCAGTCTCTTAAACAAAACTGATGTTCATTAGCCAAGTTCTTGGTGGCAGTGTTGGGGATGGTACAAACATTCCAGGCCACACTTTTCAGCACGCCAGCTGAACTCCTCCCCCTGGCTTTATTGCAGCCTTTCCCAAAGTCCTCCAGGGTAGGACCTGAGGCTGCAAAAGACAGAGCCTGCTGGTGGTGGGATGCTCCTGTCTGCAGTCTCCACTCATCATCTCACTCTGTTGCACCAGGGGTGGTGGTTTTACACTGAGGAGGGTCAGTTTATGCTGGATATAAGGAAGATGGTTTTTGCACAGGTTGACCAGAGAGGTAGTGGCTGCCCCATCCCTGGAAACATTCAAGGCCAGGTTGGATGGAGCTCTGAGGAGCTTGGTCTAATGGAAAGTGTCCCTGTGCATTGCAGGGGGGTTGGATTAGATGGACTTTAAAGGTCCCTTCCAACCCACACTATTCTGTGAGTCCATGACCATCACACACCATTCGGAAAGACAATATAAAGCCTGGTGAGCCCCCTTTTTCATCTGCTTCCTTGGAGTTTTGCCTTCCAGATTCACAAGATTTTTTTCCCAGACTCCCTAGGCTTGGATTTGGCTGTTTCTCCAAATACAGAGCCAAGCCACTGCTGGAATACCCAAAGAGACAATCCCTATGGGCAACAGGATAATCCCTATGCACAACCAGGAGGGAGAGTGGGCTGGTGGTTTCTCTTCAAGCTTTCATGGGTTATCACTGTCAGGAGAACAGCAGTGTGGAACATTGTGTGTTTAATGACCAAAAGTACCTTCACTGTGTCCTTCCTGGTGCCAGATGCCTTACAGTCTAAATTAGGATCTTTAATAGTGGCATTAATTATTACTGAAATCCTGCTTTGTCCCACTGAAACAAGTCTAATAGCTCACACTCATTCTTCCTCTCTCCCCGTCCTTTCCCCAGATCACTGTCTGCTGTATCTGATGCCAGCATCAGAAAGGCTCCTTTCACCTGACTGGTTGGGGCACCAGCATGGGGTGATGTGCAGAAAAGGTCAGGCACAGGTCCCAGTGCCAGGACTGCTCTGTGAGCTGAGGATCAGGAAGGCTGTGTTGGGAAGGATGCCCTGAAACTGTCAGAGGGTGTCACTTGGTGCTACCATACCCATGCTCTTGCCTTCTTTTGTGGGAAGCCCAGTGCCAAGAAAATACCAGCTCACAGCTCCCAGGGATGCAGATAACTAACTGAAATAATTAATTAATTAAATGCAGACATTTAATTAATGTCCCTGTGAGGGAGGTGAGGCCCTGGCACAGGGTGCCCAGAGCAGCTGTGGCTGCCCCATCCCTGGAAGTGTCCAAGGCCAGGTTGGACACTGGGGCCTGGAGCAACCTGGTCTGGTGGAAGGTGTCCCTGCCCATGGCAGGGGGTGGGATGGGATAATTTCTAAGGTCCCTTCCAACCCATGCCATTCCCTGATTCTATGAAATAGTGGCCCCAGGGGAGCCAGCATAGCCAGAGGACAAGAACTCCTGAGAAAGGAGAGGCTTTGTCTGTCTCTTGAGCAGCCATGGATAAGACCCAGCTGCCTGCCCAAAAGATGAGGCCACCTCTGCAGATGGGTGCAACCATCACCTGTCCTGTCCCCAGGGACGAGACCAGTCAGTTCTGGCAGGGACACCATTTCCTTCTGTGCCATCCCAAAGGAGCCTAGCTTAGCTTTCTGGTTGGGTTTTGTTTTTCCTTCTGATTTCCTAGAGCATAATTATCCCTTTGTCTGTGTGGGGCTGAGTGCGGGCATGAACTGGCATCTTCTGAGAGCAGAGCTCTTTTAGGTAATGGAGTTAGTAATGGTAAAAAGATTCTCTTAAAAAAAAAAGGAACTATACCTGCAAATACAAATAAATCCATATGGTATATTAGATGGTCATTTAAAGGTTCCAACCCAAACCATTCTAACATCCTAAATATATAAATACAGGCACCTCCTTTCCATGCCTTCCATCCCCTGTGTTTTAAAAGCTAAGCTTCCACACCGCAAGGAAGGTGGATTCTTGATAAATTTTTCATTTTCTCTATTGACTTGCTATTACAAACCCATGTCCTTTTGCTATGTAAAGGGCATTCATTTGCCATATACCCCCATGGGCCCTCTCTCCCCTTTAACAACCACCAAAGAGAAACACTTTATTGCTCTTGCTGTGCTGGAATCCTGGAATTTGCTCTTTGCTTTCACCTCTAGCAGAGCTGTGGCTGGATAGGGGTTGCTGCAGTGGATTTGGCATCCAGGGGATGGTCACCAGGGCACTCAGCTCACTATTGCCACAGAAGCCGTTATCTGCTGCTGCCTCAGGAGCACTGGTAGGATGGAGAGTACCCAAAATTCAGGATTTTCCCAGTCTTAGCCTGGTTTGGAGTGTGCTTTGCAGCTTCCTGGGGGAGAAAGACATTGCCCTGCTGTGCTCCGGAGCTGAGTCAGTCCCCCTGGGGTGTGCAGGAAATAATTCTGTAATTATAAAACAATCTTGACTAATGGCATATTAATGAGGAGAGGGAAAGGTGATGCTCCTGGGATGGGCTTCCCCACTGCTAGGAGGAGGAGGAGGGAGCTGTACACAGCTGCTGCATTTGGGGGGCAAAAGATGGCATCACATCAGGGAGGCTTGGGTGTACCAACCCCAAGAGGAAGGGCTTTTTCTGACTCTGGGTCTGTTTCTTCTGCAAAATTCACTGTTGCTCCTGTTGAAGGTGTTGCCTCTGAGCTGTCTCCTCTCTGACCTGCTCTTTTGCTCCAGTTCAAGTCCTTTTGGCTCCTTTTGATTTTCTAGCCACATTTCCTAGGCTGTCCCATTTCTATCTCCCCTCATTTTTCCAACCCATAACTCTACCTTCCCCTACTTTCTGCCCTACCAAGCCCCCTGCTCTTCTCTACCCCTCAGCATCTTCCCTCACCTTTATCCACCTTCTCCATCTCCCACAAGTACCTGTTGTATTTTCAGGAGTGCTAGCCCGGGGGCATGGGGAGGATGGTGTCCACGGAGGAGGTCGTGCTCCCCCATCTGATAACACATGTATCAGGCACCTTTCCCTTTAGCTAGCAGCCTCTGGAAACCCAAGATGAACCTTTCAACAAGATTAAAGAGATGGTATTAATTGCTATCGATCACGGGTCAACAAATTAAATTGCATCTGCAACTGCATCTCTGAGAGGTCTAAATGAGAAGAGTAGTTAATGGGTCTGGCTGGCCCAGAGCTGTGATTAATTAAAAGCAGAAATGAACTACAACATTTAAAAAAAAAAAAAAAAAAGAAGAGAGATTATTGGGATGAGGATGAAATTCTGTAGGGTATTTGGAGAGCGCCTGATGGGATTTCAGCTCTGGATCCACCCTGGCCTGACAGAGGCTGATGGGAAGTGGAGCTGGTGGCAATGATTTTTGGGGCTACTGGCACCCCAGTGCTGTGGAAACACTGCCCACCTATGACTGGCAACTCTTCCACACCAGCAGTGCAAGTTTTCTTAGAAAATGATCTGTGCCCTTCGCTTCTCCCTGTGGTCCCAGACCGTGTCCCACTGATGCCTTGGTGCCTGGGGAGAGCTGTGGGATCCCTCAGTGGGACTGTGTCTCACACTGCTGGATTTGGGGGAATCAGACCCCTTCTACAGTCTGAGCCATGGAGACCTTGCAGACACATCCATGATGGGATCTGCAGGGCTTTCCCTCATGTGACCCAGAGCTTGCTCCAGCTCCCTGTGCAGGGTCAAGGGGTCCCCCTCCATCTGCCTTTTCCCCATTTGGTTTTAGACACAGTGCCCTGAAAGAGTGAAGGGCAAAAACCCGAGCATTCCCATGTTCCTCAGCAACCCCACTGCTCTTCCCATGCCAATCCAGCATCACAGCATCCCAGTGGCAGCTGGGGGAAAAGTACTCCTGGGTGGGAATAAGGGCGCTACTGTGACTCCTTGGGAAATAATGAAGTAGCACAGCACGGAATGGAGATGGTGCTTAATTAATAATGAAGAAAATAATAATACGTGGCACATATAGTGCTGTACTTGTTCCAAGCACTGTACAAACATTAACTACAGTAATTAAGCTGTAATTAATTAGAGTAACTACTAATCAGTGTAAATAATGATGCATCTGGAGGTACCAAATGGGGTTTGTGAACTGAAAGCAAATTTCCATGTTCAGGAAATGGCATCAAATATAAAATGGCACCAGTAAAAGGCAAAAGCAGATGGAGGTTAAAGTGAGAGACCATGGCAGCTCCCCAAATGGGAATCCTGGTTTGGCACAGCAAAGCTGGTGTACTGAGTTACTGCTGAGACACTCCATGAGCAACCCATCCCATCCATGGGATTCTCATGGCCACTTCCAGGCTCCAAGCCTGCTCTTCCCACCCCAGCTGCACTCACCAATGCTGTGAAGAGACAGGGACTGGAGCAAGGGAGGAGATAGGGAACTGGGAGCTTGAGGGGCTGATGATCAGCAGAGTAAAATACACCACAAATATATAATTTTGGGGTTTTTTTGCTGGTTCACACACTTTATATTTAACAAAATAATTTTTTAATAATATAGTCTTTTACACATCAAATATTGTTTCTAGGACCCCTCCCTTTCATTTTTACAGATTTTCTTTTTTTCTCACTAGTTTCAGGCACACTATTGTTTGAAAGTTTTGAAACTGGATAGTCATTGACAGGCAACAGCTTACGAAGAAATGTGGCGATGACATCTCTAATGGTACCAGCTCGGCCTGCAGGGAGCCAATGCTCAGCCACAGGACAGCAGTTGCTGTGCTAAGTGCTCCTCCCACCCCTGCCCTCCAGGAAAACACCAAAACAGGGAAGAAATAAAAGTATAAAGGCAACAGTGTGTATAAACTGAGCCTGATGTGCTGATCTGCTTCGGTGAGGATGCTGTGGGGAGGATCTGCTGCTGTCGCTGTCGAGAGCAGGTGCTGGACTGGAGTCTGAACTCTGAACAAAAGAAGCACCACCACCCTCATGGCCTTGACCAAAAAGCAGGGAACCAAGCGTGGACAGTGATGGGAAAGGCCCCTGCCCTCGCCTGCGCAGACAGGGCAGGGAGATGACATTGGTGGCTTTTCTTTCACAGTATCGCTTGGAAACCGCAGCCTGAGAAAGCAGGAGGTACCAGTGCTGGAAAGCCAAATGGGGACCCTTGGCTGCTGGGGTCCATGGGGACCTCTGCTCTGACAGGCAGGCACAGAGAGCAGCTGCTCTCTGCTGGGTGCAGCCCAGCCCTGCTGCACCGTGGCTTGCTTTATCCCCGGCTGTGTGGATGCTCCCAGGGAGAGCCAGGGCAGCTCCCTCCCGCTGTAGCAAAGGGTCTTACCTGCCAGCTGAGCCACTTTAGTACTGCCACAGCCGTGGGACATTCCTGGAAACCTCCAGAGTGGGGTGATCCCATATTTTAACCGTGACCTGCTGTTGCTGAAGGCAATGGAACACTGCCCTTGGCTCCAGCGAGAGCAGCCTCGGGATGGGACAAGGCAGGTGAGCACACATGCTCAGCCCAAGAAACAGGAACAGGTGGGGCCCTCTTCCCTCTGCTCCACCACTGCTGCCCCAGCCAGGAATCACACACAGACAAACCAGGTCAGATGTTGCTTTCATGGAGCACCTTCTGGTTGGCTGCCCCAGCCTGCCCATGCACCTGCTGTGGGCTCTGCTCCCATCAAGGTCACGGTGACTGTGTAGGTGTCTTCAACTTTATTGTCCCCACTCAGTGGAGAAAGTGTAACACAGATACAGCTTTGTGTCTTGGCTGTCCAGTCTATACCTGTGCATCTACCTCAGTCCTGCTGCAGGTTACATTCCAGTTGGGTTTTTTTTTAGCCCCCCATCCCTTTCAGTTTCTACCTCCCTCCTGTCCTTAGTGCCACCTGCGCTTACAGACACAATAAAAATGCTCCATCTATTGCTCCACTCATAGCTGTATTGTCCCGATGATCCCAGCTTAAGAAGAGGCTTAAAAAAAAAAAATCACAATAGCAAAAAACCCTCAAATAAATAAATGTGAAAAACCCCACGATCCACACTGTAGAAAGTGAGAGCAGTGAATCGATCGGTGCCTCGGAGGCATTGCCAGGCCAAGAACGTGCGCGGGCCGTTTTCCTGCTGTCCTCCCCCAGTCCGAGCAGCGCGTCCCCACCAAGCACTGGCGATTACAACAGCACAGCAGGCACCTGCACCCCCGGTACGGAGCAACTAAAGCGGGAGAGGAGCTGCAGGGGGCACAGGGAGACCCTTCCCCACAGGTACCGATCTCTGCTTGTGTGGCACCCTCGCAGGGCTTGCTGGTGACCCTGCTGCAGCTGGCGGGAGGTCGGACGCGTGGGCAGCATTGAAGCCGTTCCTTTGTCACCATCACCGTCATCACCATCACCATGAGTGGGTTGTTGGCCGGGGGTGCTGCTACAGAGCCTGCTTGCCCTGGCACTCGCGCTTGGAGCACTGCGCCGGCTTCCACCAGTCCCCGTTGTGGCAGTGGCAGATGTTGCAGTCGTCCACCTTCACCTCGATGCCCGCGGGAATTATCGTGGTGCCCGCAAAGCAGTTGGGACCTGTGGAAACACACGGGGGTGACAGGATAAATACTCTGTGTTTGGATTGGGGGCAGCAGCTCTGCTCTAAGCCTGGGACAGGTAGGCCAGCCCCTTGCTGTGCTCTGGCCACGCCACCACTGCTGCCGAAATCTGCAGCGATGCTCCCACCTTGCTCAGTGCTGAGCCTTGGACCCACGGCAATCCCTTCTCTCATATTTTGGTTGCCCTCAGGCACTAAAGGGAAAAAAAAAACCTTGAAACTTTCCTCTCTGTTTCTGCACCCAGCCCCTAGAACAAATGGCATTTGCACTCAGCTTTTTCTGCTTGGCTGACCACTAATTTAGTACCTCTTTCTCCTTAAATTTTGGCTGCAAGATGGACAAGACCGCAAGGACAAGCATGAGGACACAGCCCAGCCTTCACTGCTCCAGCCTGGTGAGCCTGTAGGGAGCTGCAGGGGCTGGAGCCAGTTCATCCCCTAGGGCCATTGGCAGTCATGCTCCAACACCACATAACCCCAAGAACCTCCACCAGCTTGGAGCTATTAACCATAAATGATTTATTGCATCACCTCTCAAATAAGCTTTCTGATAAAAGCTGGGGTTTTTTCCTCAAAGATAATTCCTTTAATCTGCTTATTATTGCTTTGGGTCCTTTTTTTTTTGGCTTTATTACACAATATCAAAGCTGAGCAGCAAGTCAGCAAGGATCTTATTTCCCAGTCACAGAATGGTCGGGTTGGAAGGGATCTTAAAGCCCTTTCCTCCTCATAAAAGCCCCACAAATATCCACTGCCCATCTGTCCCTCTGCAAGCTCTCTCCTCTTTCCCTCCTACTCCTCCACCGCTTAGTGCCAGGAATTAATGTCAGAGCCAGCAGCACACACAGAAAATTCAAGGCACTCGCATTGGTGGCATTGGGGAAGCATAAAGACATTTGAGAAGTGTTTAATGGCTCGAGTGCTGCTCCGAAATGCTGGCCACTGGTTTTAATCTATGCCTCCAGTGCACGAGGTGCATTCCAAAGGCGAGAGCATGTACAGACATGGAATTATGGGCAAGTTGTTCCTTAAGTCTCTATGAGGCTGGAAAAGGCTGAGCTGTAGCCAGCCCAGTGCCAGGCTGCGATGTTTTATAGTCTCAGAGAGCTATTTATGAGTGCCCTGGCTTCAGTAAGATGCTCCTCAGGACCCTTTGTTGAACAGGCCACAGGTTTGGCAGGGTTGGGCTTACCCAGACAATTCAGGGTGCCTGAGTGTTGTGTTTCAACACTCTCCCACCTTCATTAAGGGCCACTTCAAATGTGGCTCTACAGCAACATTCCACATCCATCTTCATGAGGCCACAACAGAAGGGCCTGAGAAAGATGCCTTGGATGGCTCCTGTACAGAATTTGGGGTGACAGGGTGTACCCCAGGGCTGCTGCTTCCTTCCATGGGCAGCTTCCATGGGCAGCACCTGGGAAGGCAGGCTGCAGCACTGGGAAAGGTCTGTGCCGCTCCATGCTGCCTCCTCCTTGGCCTAGCCAGCACGTGAATTCCATCAAGATTCCAGGAAGAAGCAGGCTTTTGCTCCAGACAAGGAGATTCAACTGCACTTGTTGAGCCAGAGCACAGGTGACACAGGGCTGCTGGCAGTGGAGGAGCCTTGGGAGTGGGGATGTTTTAAGGCTGCTTTGAGCTGGGCTTTGAGCTGGACAAGCTCCAAAGAGCCCCTCCAACCTCAGCCATTCCAAACTGCAAAGAACTTTAAAGCCAGGAGCTACCAGCCAAGAGTATGAACAGCCAAATCCTACATAAGCACATGTGGTATCTGTGTTTTTCCTTGCAGGCATGAGCCTGTTTTGGTCATGGGCGGCTGAAGACTTCCCAAGTTGACGTCTTGAATACACCTTCCTGGTTCAAAAGGCTGTGATCCCAACTGTGGTATGTCTCTGGCAACCCACTGAAGTTGTCACACTTTCCCAGAGTCTTTGAGTCCCTGTGCTGCCTGTGCCACTGCCTGTGCTCTTCACTGCTGGTTTAATTCTCTGTTTCCTGGAGCCCGGAGGGTGGGGGTGTGTTACGAGCCAGCGTGGGCCTTGCTGTCAGGTCATCTGCTGCTGTTAAATGCCCAGGGTTCAAATGCCATGGAAATTCCTGTAACTGCAGCTAGCTGTATTGGAAGTTGAAGTAAATGCCTGGGATGGCACTGTTAATGGGATACTCTGACTGCCTGCTGATGTCAGGAATGCCCAGGGTGGGCAGCCTCCACACAACAGCCTGCTCTGTGCTCCCAGAGCAAACAAAACCCTTTTCATTGTACTATAAACAAGAAGCTTCCTCTGGAGATGAGGGTGGCAAGGAAAAGGGATGATAATCTTCCCTTTTGTTGTCCTGCCCGTTAAGCACCTCATTTGAGAGGCCAGTGCTGCCTCGACACCCACACATGTCTCCAGACACAGCTTTCTCCAGATTTATAGCACTGCCAGCCCATTCCGGGGGCTGAGAACAGGTGGGAGGCTGGCAGTGAGTGGCGCCAGCAGATTTGCTCACTCACAGGTGAGTCACCTTCGCCTTCCAGACAGGGTTTGGGGACCCAACACCTCCCTCATGGGATTTTGGCACCCCAGTGGTGCAGGGATCATGATCAACCACGAGTGGTGGTGTTGGGACTGGCTGATAGGGTGCTGCCAACTGGGCAAAAGCTTCTTTTTCCTTCTTCCTGCTTATCTGTCCATTCCTTGGCTGCCCTTCCTCCTCCCAGCAACCCCAGGTCTCTTCTCCCTCCTGAGCTCCCCCAGGGGGTCATATGGAAAAAAAAATAAATCAGCAAATACCCCTCATTAATGTCCCTGTCCCAGGACAGGGAGGAGCAGAAAGCAGATACTGTGATGAAAAGAGGAGACAGATGAGGGGCATGTGCTAAAAACATCACTTGTGCCTCTGAGGTCCAGGTTGGAGAGGGGATCCCTTATTCTGGGGACAGCAGCACAGCAACGTCCCTGCCCCGGCCAAGGACACGGGGAAACTCTGCAAATCTGTAATTAAACACTAATGATCTGCTCCTCTGTAATTAAACACTAATGATCTGCACCCCTGATTCCTGTTGAGCCTGGAAGGACCTGGCAAGCACCTCTGTGTCTAACAGAAAATCCTTGGGATACTGCCACCACCCCAAAGGAGCTGGGCAAGGGAAAGGGGGAAAATGACAGCTATTTGGGATAAATCCCAGGGACTGCCAAACCAGCCCTCACTGGAGCAGCACCGAGCATCCCTGGGCTGGCCAGGATCACCTGGGCACACCCAAGGAAGGAGCTGTAGTCAGAGGCTGAACCGAGGGAAAAGTCACAGCAATTGGGTTTGTTTTCTATGTTCTTGGCTTTTAGCAAAATGGAGGAAAACATGGCTTGAGGCTCTACTGACATCTGCCCTCCTGTGGGATGTTCTGCCTCTCTCCTGTCAGGCTTTAGTACTTTTAATTTGGGCCAACATTGTCACTGCTCTGGACCTTTTATTTCCCAGCACTCTCTCAAAATAGCCCTCTCTGCACTGCCTGAGTGAAATGTTTCTCTCGCTCACCACAGTGAGCTGGATGGAGCTTTACTGCATCCTCCCTCTCTCACTGCTATCCCCATCCCTATAGAAACATGGATTTCTAACGGAAGGCAAAATTTCCACACTGCATTTGTGATAATTCAACTTAAATTCCCATTGCTTGAAATCCAGTTTTCCAGCACAATCACTATCAACCAGCCTCTCCCCCACCCCTTTTTTTTCCTCATTTAAACTTCTGCCACCTTCACACTGGAAAAGTGGATCCTGTTTGTCCAAACTGGGATGCAGTCAGCATCGCACCCGTGGCGGAGGCATGAGAGAGGCACTCAGAGAGGGACCCTGCACTGCTGGAATTGAGGTGAAAATATGCTCCAGCCAAGTGGCATTTTCTGTGCCATGGCACCAGTCACCAGGGAGTTTTCCAGAAGCTTTGGGATTTATAGAGCTGGCAGCTCCTGGTGGAGATAACCTCCATCACCAGGGGATCTGCATGGCTGTGCCATGTGCATTGGAGGGGCTGCAGCCCCTAAAGCCACAACCAGAGCCCACAGCAAGAAACCCAAGTCCTATTGTTTTTGCTCTGCAGCAGAATTAAACAGACTCTTTTAAATTTTCTAATATTCTTTTTCCCTCCCAACATTTCAAGAGCTCAGGGCCCCACCCAGTGCTGAGCTTTTCCCACCGCAGCTGCTTGGAGGAACTGGATGAGACCAGGGTCTGCCAAATCAATGCCAAAACAAGCCCCCAGAGAATGACACAGAACAGCAATGTGGGGTTTTTAAATTGTTATTCTAAGGAAGATGCTGCTCGGAAACATTTGATGACATGTCAAGCACATCAGGTTACTTATGATAATAGCAGCAGGAACAAGAAGCTGCTTTGGGCAAGGGCTGTCGTCCTGCTCTTGGTAAAAGCATCTTAAACCATGACTGTGATGATAACAGGACACTAATCACCCTTTTTCCCTGCTCAGGGAGACTGATGGGAGAAGTTTGCTGCTCCCACAGACAGTGTAATTGTGAGATTTGCTTTGCTTAACATAGTTAATACTCATAAAAGCCCACAGCACTCCAGGCTGTTTGCTAGAACAGCTGTGAAGATTTTTATGGAGATATATTAGGGACATTCAGATGCTGGTTTGATGGGAGAGATGTAAAAAAATCATATTTTGTTTGTTGTTTGGGGAGAATGACAGAAAATTCTGCAACCATCTGCTGAAGATCAGGTACTTGGATGATGCCCCTGCTCCACTGCACCCCTGTTCTGGAGGGAATTTGGGGGTCAGGCTCTCCCCAACACCATGAGCTGATGCCTTGGAGCCACTCGGTGCTGAACAGCAGCGTCCCCCCAGCTCCTTGTGACTGCTCAGATGGGTTTTACTGAACTCAGCAGCTCTGCCCGTGGCTTTCAGCAGCTCTGAATTTAGCTTTGTGTGTGCAGAGAAGCAATAAAAGGAAATCAAATGTTAATCAAACAGCAAGCACGGATCACTTCAGGCCAACTGTGATATTCAGATGTGCCCTGAATAGCATCTTGCCCCAGACAAAGCTCATCATCTCCAGCAGAACTTCTCATTGTGCAACCTCTGATTTCAGCAAGAGTGGTAGTTTCCCCTCAGTTAAATATGTCTCCTGCCACTTCTTTGAGAGCCTCCCCATCCCTTTAGGAAATATTAAAGCTGACTCCAGGAGAATTTAACTTATTCAGTCAATGGATTCCATCAAGGAGAGAGGTGCTGATGGCTACGCTTATCTGCCTAGTTAAGACAGCTGCTAAACAGCAGCTCAATTCAGCAGCCATCCTTCAGGCTCCCAAGTGGTGTGCCCCACAATTAAAGTTGCAAGGGCTAAGTGGAAAACGGTGGTATTTCCTGACAGTATTTAGGAATGGATACATCCTGAAACATCCCCGTGGACACTCACTCAGCTGAATGAGGCTCAATGACTTTGCTTTTGGAGCTTGACCATGAAAACAACTGGGCATGGGGATTTTCTGCTGGCAGTGTGTGTTGGCACCTGGGAGAGGTCTGTTTTGTGGAGACATGCAGAGGAAGATCTGCCTACCCACTGGGAAGACACTTGGCCATGCTTGGTAGAAACACCTCCCCCAGGCTTCACATGACCATCCCACACCACAAGCCATGCAGTCTCCAGCACTGGTGTCTGGTGCTGAAACAACCCCTTGCAAAGCAGCAACCAAATGAGGATGACACTTGGAATCCACACAAGGATGCTCATGGATCCCCAACAGAGAAAGAGGAAAAACACAGCAGAATCCCCAGGCTCTGTCACAGAGGCAAGAAATTGCCCATTGCCTGCATCTTGGGACTTTTTCCATGTCCAGGCTGAACTCTGTGCTCAGAAGGGAAGGAAACCCAGCATCTTGTTTTTAATGATGGCCTCTGTTTCTGGAGGTTAACACCATTCCTCTCTGCTGATCCTGCAGGATCTTTTCAAATGTTCATTTAGCTCTGCCAATGCTGTTTATGTGATCACTTCAGATTGCAAGAAAAGAGCTCAATTTGTGGCTTTAATTAATGAGTTGGGGAGGGAAGAAGTCTTATTTTCAGCGCCTGGTATGGAGAGTGCCAGCCCCCCTCTCTGGGGGAAGGAGGAGGCAGTGGGTGAAACTGGAGGTGAGACATAAAGAAATCAGGTGGAGATGCTGAACTTTGGCTTGCTGAAAATTAAATTTGGCAATGCTCTGCAGGGGCAGCTGAAAGAAAACAACCCTTGAGCTTTATTGTGTTAGAAAGAGGCCAGAGCTGGAGATCCTGGCTCGGAGCATGGCTGAAGCCTGAGGGTGCACTGGAAATGGGGCTGCCATGACCCCGCGATGTGGAGCGGTGAGTTCACACCCTGTGAACTCGCCCAGCTCTGGTCCCTGTCTGCCACTTCTCAGTGGTGGCAGGGGGGACAGCACTGTGCTGTGGCTCTGCTGCTCCCTGCTCCTGCAGGTGATGTCCATGTCCTCCAGCCGCCGGCGGACAAAGCTCCTCCCAGTACGAACACCAGGGGAAAAGAACCCCCTGGACTCCAAAGTGCACCCAAACACCCAGACTGCACAGAGACTCCTGCAGGGCTGCAGATGGGACTGCTTCAGGTCTGTGTCCCCATCCCAATCACTACCAAGTCTGGAAGCCCCTTCTCAGCCTGCTCACTCCCTCAGGCAGCAGAGAGCTCTCTTGTGATGCAGAGGCTGCATCAATGCATCATCTGCCCCTTCAATAACATCTGGATGCTGCTCCATTTTCAGGAGGAACTAGGAACTGAATCTACCAACCCACACCAGCCCAAGTGCCACAAATTAAACCTCCCTCTAGAGGGCCAGTGGTGGCTCCAGCAGCCTTCCAACCCCCTGCCATTTAAAAGCTCAGGGATTGCTCTCTCCCCCTTTTTGGACTGCTGTTGATATTTTAAAAAACCAAAAGGAAATCTTGTCGTCTGTCAGTTTAACACCATTTCCCCTTGTCCTTTCAGTCTGTGGCTCCCAGCTGTGGTAACAAGTGTCTCCTCCTCGAGGTGACCCCAAGATGGAAGGTTCACTCTTCCTTTGCCACTTTGTCTAGCCACCCACGGAGAGATGGCACCTCCAATAAATGCCCTCAGTTTATTCTGTAAAATGTTGCAAAATTAGAGCCTCTTCTCTTCTAATTTGTGGACAAACCCTCTGGCTCTGGCTAATGACTCCTGGAGTCATCTGGTGGTACCTTCTAGACATCCATCAGCTTTCAATTGTGTGCACCACTGCCCCAAAGTATTACTCTCCTCTGAAGCTGATCTGCAGCTCTTTTCCACACTTCCTGCATTTTTCACTGCTCACAAGACAATGTTAACAGCCCTTCTCAAGTACTGCCTATTTACGGGAGAGATTTTTCCAGCCATAATTCACATTATTGGGTGCCTGAAGATGCCTAAAAGTTATTTAATCTCTGCATTAGAAAACAGATATGTATCTGCAGTATCCTTGTCCAAATTAAATCCAAGCTGCTCACTCCAAGCCAGCCCTCCATCATTAGAAGGAATGCATTAAAAAGGTGAGGGGGAGGTGAAAAGCTCAATTCAGGGCAATGGGAGCTGTTCCACTGATTTCTGCCAGCGATGCAGCTGCACAATAAAGGAATTACAACACACCAGCAGCTCCCACCCAGCCCAGTGGGACAGGGATCTCCTGGTGGCCCCACATCCCCTCCTGGCTCTTCTCACACCGAGATGGTCACATCATCCAGGCTTTGCTCAGGCAATCCCAAGTATCTGCTGCCTTGGAGTCTAATGAATGCAGGGGCTCCACTCGAGTTCCCTAAATTATGAGCTGGCACCCAGTGACAGAGACTGATTTAGGCCTCACTGTTTTGCACCACAGTTAGAAAAATACTGATGGCTCGTTATCCGTCTTAATCAGCAGCAGCAAACAAATGAGGGACAGGGAGACATCCAGAAGGGAACACACCGCATTACTCCTCCTTATTGATAGCACAGTTACTTAATTTGATGTGGAGACATAACTTCAGGCATCACTAAATACTGGAGCAGGGATGGTTTGGTGCAGGGAAGATCTATGGGTGCAATTTAAAAGCCGTCTGTTTGGGAGCGGTGACGTCCATGGGCGCCGATACCGATCCGAGCTCCGCAGACAGGCCGGACACCATCCCTCACCAAGACAAATGATGACAGTGGCCCTTCCACAGCTACAATGTACCAGCTGAAAATTACAGCCCCACTCCACTCTTCATCCTCTGTGCTTGTGGGATGAGCAGGACAACAGGGAACCAAGCCCAAGGTTGAGCAGAGTCCCACAATGGTCTGGGTTGGAAGGGACTTTAAAGCTCATCCAGCTCCACCCTCTGCCATGGACAGGGACACCTTCTGCTGGACCAGACTGCTCCAAGCCCCATCCAACCTGGCCTTGGACAATTCCAGGGATGGAGCAGCCGCAGCTTCCAATCTCTGATGGCTTCTGCATGGTCATGTCCAACCTGCCCTTCCCTGGGCACTGCCCGTGCCAGGGCAGCAGAGCTCTGGATCGGACCTTTGGCACAGCTCACTCGGGGAAGGCAGCATGGAAATGGTGGAGGCAAAGCTCATGATCTGGGCACACTGCAGAAACATGTACGGTTCCCACTGCTTTAAATGATGGTATCTGCCTCCCCACGTGGACATTCTCCCCAGTCCTGTGCACCCAGCCCCTCTGTTTCTGATCCCAAGTGCACCAAAATCAAAACTGGGAGCATATCCCAATGCACTGTGAGCTCCCTGCAAAACCTCCAGCCCCAGTTTGCCCATTTTACCAGGTTTCTAACCCATTTGTGGCTTATGGACTGTTGGCCCGCAGGGTTAGGCATTGCTGCAGGGCAAATTAATAGATATCGAATTCATAACCCTTTATTCACTCTGCTGACTCAAACACCCAAATGGAGGCAGCCCTGAAGTGAAACCAAGTAGGTTTCACCTAGCTGGAGGAGCCAGCACATGGATCAGCTCCCAGACAGCAGAAGAGCAACTCCCTCCCAGGGCTTCAGACTCAGCTGTAAATTCAGGGCTTTCCCCCTCCTTTTGGTGTAAAATGCAGGTTGGCATTTTCAAAGTGACCTATGGGATTTACATACCAAATTCCTCTTCATTTTAAAAGGATCTATGTGTGCAAATACCTTGATCAGCACTGGAAAGTTTAGCAAGTTTTGCAAAGGCAAAGGGCCCAGCATTGCACAGGCAGGAACTGTGCATCCAAAGCAGGTTTTCTGAATCAGATTTTACTGTGCACACTCTGGGCTGGAGAAGAAAAACAGGAACACCTCAAAGCCAGCAGTAACCATCTATTAAGGGAGAAATGTGTCTTTCAACATTTACCTGAGCAAACAAACAGAATTTGCTCTTAAAAGTCTTTTTGCAGACAGCGTAAAGCTCTGGGAGCACACCATAGATTTTTTTTCTTAAATACATGTAGATTGTAATTGTGGGCAATGAAAGCTACTCAGAGGTAATTTTAACCTTTCAGGTAAGTAAAAGGCTTTCAGAAAGTTGTCTAAATAGGTATTTCCCAAAATGAATTCCAACAGTGCTGAAGGCACATTCATTTTTTTAATGGTTCAAACATGGCAAATTAGGTGAGGTGTTTCTTTCTGAGCTGGTATCAAATTGATTAATTTAAAATAAATCAGTTAATAAAACTACCATTAAACTACTGCATCAATTAACAATGTTATCAGTAAAATCAACAGCCAAAGGGAGGAAAAGTTGGACCTTTCAGAGACTAAACCTTTAAGTGAAGAAAAAAAACCAAAATGCCTGTACAATGTGCTGTTGTGTTTGTGCTGCCTTCACCTCGCTGGAACAACGCATGCCACGGGACAGGCTCAGTCCCAGTGACTGTGCCCTTGTGTCCAGTATTTCCCAAAAAAGGAACTGGGATGCAGAGCAACAAACTCATCCAGGGACTTGGCTGGGTGTTCAGCCTGCAGCGGTCTGGGCACCTCCCAGGGACACTCCCACAGGCAGCTACAGCTCCTGGTCCATGCAGGCGTGGGAGGACACCCTAATCTAGGGAAGTACAGGCCCAAACAGCCCCTGGATGCCAAAGCACCAGGCCTGTGGTCCCTGCCCAGGTATCCCCATTCAAAGGCAAAGGTTAACAACGAAAGAATAACAAGCAGGACTTTTTCTCTGGGTCTTGTGAGCTTTTAGCCAACTTATTCACCTATTGGTTGCGCTTCATGTGAAAATATAATGATTTTTATGGCCCACTTTAACATTTTTATATCTTTTTTTCTTCAGAGAAAAAACCCCACATTTGGTGTAAGAATTAAAACAGTATTTCATGCTTAACTGCAATCACAGATGATGTATGGAAGAGAGCTGGCTGCATGTCAACTCAATATAAAGCCAGAATTGAATCTAACTTGGTCACTACAGCTGTGGGATGTTTTATGGGGTGAGGGGATTTTTTCAGATCAGTCATAAATGAAATGGAAACTATGACTGGGCTCATTTTGTATCAAACAGGAACAAAAAAATGCAGGGAAGAACCAGGATTGCTACACATTTGTCTGAGTTGTTCCTTTAGAGGTGGAGTGTGCTGCAGACCCAGCGCAGCGCCGGACGATGCTGCAGGGGCGATGGGTGCCCGCTGGCACACAGCCCCTACCAAGGGAATGGGGTTCTCCTGAGCTGTGGGAACCACATGCTCGGGATCAACCTCCAGCTCCTGTCTGGAAAACAGCTTCACTGCAGTCCAGATCCCCGTGGGATGGGGTCAATTGATGGAAAAATGCCCTCACGCCTTTCTGCCATCGTGGCATGAAGGTGATGCTTTGAGGGCAGCAGCACAGTCCCACTTGTGTTTCCCACCTGGTGACAGATTTTTCTGATCACAGCTTTGAATGTGGGATTGTGTTAGAAATGGGATTTTAGAGCAAAGATAAAACTTTCCCTGGAAGGAAGGAGCTGCTGTGGAAACCAGTTCTTCCTGCTCTGCTCTTGGCTTGTGTTTGAGTTGTTGGTTTTCTGCTGCTGACTTTGAGCAGAACCCATCTCCTGCTGCCTTTACCACCATTCCCATCTCCCTGGCCTCCCCAGTCTCCACCACTATTCCCATCCTCCTGGCCTCTGTGATGATGGACACAGAAATGATGGCCATGGGCAGGTAAGACCCAAGTGAAAGGGGAATTTAATGTCAAAAATCTAAGTCAGTCAGCAAAGGTTTCCCTTCCATTCAAAGGATGGATCTTCTGGAGGGTGTTTAACAGTATCAGCCTTTGGATTTGCCTGTTTTCATCCCTATAAATTTAGGTCAGGCTGCAGTGGCAAAGCTCCCATTTCTATGCAAATCCATACAAATGATTGATTACCTGCAGAAAGGGAATAACTGCAATGGCAGAAACACAACTTCTTAGTTTATGTGGGGAATTTAATCACCTGCCTGTGGCACAGAAAAGGAAAATCAGGAAAACATCTTTTCTGACCCCACCCCAACCATTAAGCCTGATGTTAGAGAGACAGGATGTGGCACTGTTGTGCCAAAATCTGCATCTCCTGAGGAAAGAGGAGGAGGAGGAGCAGGGGATGGAACAGGCAGGGCAGGATGGGTGAATGGATCTTGAGGGTAGAGAGCAAAGCACTGCACATGGGGTAGAGCAAAGCACTGCAAGGATGGGCACACCTCGGTCTGATGGACACAAGAGACAAGCAGAGGTTGGTGCTTCTGGAACAAAGAGGCTCCTGAACACTTCTGCTGGGACCTGTCCTGATTTCTCCAGCAGCTGCAGAAGCAGCTGCAATCCATGTTTTGTCCCAGGTTTTGCTCTTCCTATTCCACTACCTGAATTTAACAGTATCCATGGCATTTCCAGGATGCTTTCAGATGGTGCTGTGAGAAGGAAGATGAGCGGTGCAGGTTTTGCATGGGAACAGTTGCATTTAATGAAATCATCCAATGGAAAAAGGATGGTCCTTTCCTGTGCTAGGGATTCTGGGTGTCACCACAAAAGGCATAACCACAGTGCACGTGGGCTTTATACTCTGGCAGATGTGGTATTGTGCTGATGTGCTGGGACAGGACAGTTATTCTGTGAGGTAACAGCTGGGAATGATGAAAGGCTGGAGAAAAATTATGGTGGATATACATAGTTCTGCATCCTTCCTGGCCAAACTTCCCAAATGCTTCCTTATCCCTCACTCTGCATCTGGTTATTACTTAATTCCTGGATGAAACTCTTGCTCACCCTCTGGTCTCAGTGGCACCACAGGATCTGAAGGGCTCACAATCTGTTATCCTCACACAGTCCCCTGGGACAGGGAAGTGTGCTGGGGAAACTGAGGCACAGAGGCAGTGGGGACTCCTGAGAGGATGCAGGTTATTCAAACTAAACCCAGCAGAAAACTATTCAACTTGCAGCAACAGGAAGGTTTGAGGCTGCAAACTGCCTTCTCAAGTGTGATGGGAATTGGTTCACACCTTATTGGCAGAGGGAAGGAACTGTGGGAAAGAATGGCAAAGTGATGGACAATGACTTCCAAAAGTTCCCCATTTCTGAGTGTTCCCACACTCTTCAGCTAGTATTCCCTGCCTTGTTTTTCCTGCATTCATTTTGTGCTTTAGAAATCTTTTTTAAAGCCAGAAGGGAGATTTAGACATTAGAACAAGCTACTGACCTGATACGAGTTAATGATTTTATAAAACCCCTAAAAAATGCTTTACTTTAAAAGATTGATGTTTCTTATTGTATTTTTTCAATGCCAATTAATTACTTAATTCATTAGCAATGTAACACAAGAATAGTCTTTGAAAATCTGCTGCTTTGTGTAGATGCCTTTAATTATGGATAATTAAATACTGTGGAAGGACCTGATTATACCTCTGAGCATTTTCTAATCTGGAAAATGAAACACACTCCTGTACTCCTGAACACATAAAACAAAAGCTGAGCTCAACAGCCACAGGAAGTAAAAAAAAAAATGGGAAAACAAACACCCCAAAAGCCAGAACCACCCCAAACCCTGCAACTAACAGAGACTGGGAATTCCTGGGGAGGCTCAAAGGCTTCGTGCACGCCCTGATACAGGGTTGGACCCAGACCCTGCCTTGTTGGGGATATGAGGGGGGCCCACGTGTGCTCAACGTGGAGCTGCTGCAGCCAGCAAGCAAACATGGGCCCAGCGAACAGAACTCCCTGTTAACACTTGCTGAAGCTGGGAACAGATTTCCAGATGCCCTTGTACGTATGGCAGCAATGGCCAAAACTGCCAAAAAGAGCAAAGCACTCTCCAAACGTAATCACAGCTGACCCTGGAAGAGGAAAATCTGCCAGTGGCAGAAGTTACGCTGTTGGTTTCCTTCTGTCTCAGAGTTTTAGCCCCAGGAGAAAGCCTGGGAAATGCTTGTTTTGAAGACAGCATTGCCCCAGTGCCTCTGAGAGAGATCCCCTCCCTGACTCTTACTTTGTGTCCTTCCTCCCTGGGCCATGAAATGATTGCCAGACTCAGGGAATAAACTCTCTTGTCTTTATTTATTTCTCAGCTGCCAAATTCTGGGAGAAAAATTAGGACAGGTCTTGTAAAACGTTAGGGGCCGGATGACATGAGGGGGACAAATGTATGTCTGGCACAGATTGGAGACACTAAAAGAAGGAAAATGTCACCCCTAACACGTGGGCTGCCTGCCTGCCTTAAGTCAAAGCAGCAATGTGGCATGTTGCTACTGCATCCTTGCCCATGGCAAGGGCTGGAACTGGATGATCTTTAAGGTCCCTTCCAACCCAAACTGTTCTGTGATGATTTGTGGGTACTGCTGTCCAGGTGTGGGATGGTGCCCTGCCCCAGAGATCCCCTCCTAGGGTGCACTGCCAAAATCCTCGACATAGCAACTGATTTCAGCAGAGAAATGCAGAAACTCTGTGGACGTGCAGTGAAATGCACAAAGAGACACTGCAGCACACGGGACACGTGGCAGACCTGTAGCAGTGCAGGCAGCTCCAGCCACTCTGACCACTGGAGATCTCACCGACACCAAAGTGCAGTCCGCAGGCACCGAGATCTAAAGCAGCTCCCTCGTGGTGAGGGTGAGAACCCACAATCCCGCAGTTCTATGATTTACATCTTTCCCTATGACTGGTTCATGTTTCCCCCCCCGCCCAGTTCTACATATATGTATATTCATTTTCCCTAGTTAATATGTATTAGCTCTAGAAAATGCTGTGTACGCGACACCCCATTGGCTCCTTCCCCAAGTCCCTCCCATGTTATTCCCGTTGGTTCCTTCACTGCTACCCCGCCTACTTGTCCTTATCTCATTGGCTGGAATCCCTTTCCCCGCCTTCCCTATCCCCACTATAGAATCCCCTGGACCCTGTCAAATACTCGGCTTTGTCCCTGTCCCTTCACGGGAATAAATCTCACCGTGGAATGCATATGGGGAGTCCCCTCTCTTCTTCTTCTTCCCCTCCGCCTGCGTGCCCTCACAGCTGCCTCAGAGGAGATTGCTCCCTCGGGTGAGGAGCTCTTCCCCTCCTTTGTGTGTGCCGCCTTCCAGAGGGGCTGCAGCCTGGACCTCCGGGCTCCTCTTTGTTGGCACGCTGGGTGCAAAGCCCCTCACAGACCCTCTGCTGCTTCCACCTCACCAGCTGGGGAAGTTTGTGACACGATGAGCTTACGTGGGGAATTTTTTTTAGTTTTTTTTCTCAAAAGAATTAGTGGAAAACAAAAAGCCAGTGATGTCTTGCTGACCCCCACTGCCGTGACCCATTAATGCACACAGTGATGAGAACCCTTGGGCTGGCCCCACCTCGGAGCCAACATTCAACGAGCCCATGTGATCCCTGGGTTACTGCAGCCTTCCCTGTGCCAACACTTCTGTACCAGAGCACTGTGTCTAGAAAGCCCAGACCTGAGTCAGGAGCAAAACACACACATTTCCTCGCACTTTGAGCCTCACCTCCACATCTGGCAAACCCTACTGCAGCAAGGAAAAGCTTTCACACAGAGCTTTGGAATGCTGGTGCATCCATGGGTGGAAGAGCCCAGCCTGCTTGGCGCAGGCTGTCCCAGGCAGTCTGACAGTGCCTTCAGCATCCCACGTGAACCTGTCAAGCACCAACACTGCCACTGCTCTTAATTAGCTGATGCTCTCCTTTCATCTCTGGCTACTTTAACCCTCGGTTAGAAGAGGAGCTTGGGCACATGAACCCAAGAGGGAGAGCGCAGGCAGCACTTCCCTGAGATGGAGAAAACGAGCAGAGGAGAAGGGGCAGTGCACACTGCAAAAACACTATGCACACAACACAGGAGCAAGGAAGGCCCTGGGTGTTTTTTGCTGGGGGCTTGAAATGCCTTCCGTGGAGGCCATCCCCCTTTCAGCAGCTCTCCTCCAGCCTTTAGATCCATAGATACAAGTTAGGCTAAATCTGCAATGAAAAGTAGCCACCTTTATTTCCGGGGTTGACCCAACTGGGAAACCCAAATAAGCACTTGGGCAGGTGTGTCTCTCCAGTCTGGGTGAAACTGTCCAAGAAGGGGCTTATACAGGCACAGGAACTGGCCCTGACTCTTTTGCATGTGAAACCTTCACTGTCGAGCTCTTAGGATGGATGAGAGAGTGGGCAGATCCTCAGCTGCACACCAAGCATGGATGTTTCCCTCGGAGCAAGGCAGTCAGGCCCGTTAACACCAGCCTCAGGAACTGGATCACAGCGTATTCACTCTCTGGGGAGGGTATGATGTAGCCCAGACAAAAAGTGGTTTCTGTACAAAACACAGCAAATATATCTAATTGTTGCTATCGTGGGCAGGTTTTCATTTTTATCACAGTTTCCCACTTAATTTCCGATTTAACAATTACAGTTTGACGTTGCCTGTAATAAATTTCTTTTTTGTTTGGCACAGCTTGAGAAGTTAACCAGAAATTCCCTCTTGCCGCGTTCCTTGTAGCACAGAGAGGGTCCCGGAGCCTGGCGGGCACCAAGTGAAGAAAAGCGAGCTAAATGCCCTCCTCCGCAGCCGCTGCCCCGGCCCGTGACCCCGCGGGAAGGGCTGCGAGAGACGCGCCCCGGGAAGGGTCCGCGCACAGCGCGGCCGCTGCTCCCGGCGGGATCGGGGATGACGCAGGCCGGGCAAGCGATGATCCTCATGCGGGAGGAGCCCCTCGGACGTCAGCGGGGGGAGATGAGTCACAGACCAGCGAGCGAGGCTGTGCTGGGAGGAGACCCAGCGGCGGCTCAGCCTCAGGAAAGCGGAGCCTTTGGCAAACTGGGCTGGCTGCGCCCGAGCGGCTGCCGGGGATCGGTCACTGCCTGGGTGTTGTAGCCCTTCCTGTACGTGGTGAGAGCTTCCAGGGATGCGGCAGCTGCAGCTTCTCCGGGCGGTCTGTGCCAGGGCCTCCCCACCCTCACAGGGAAGAATTTCTTCCGAATGTCTAACCCTGCTCTCTGTCAGTGGGAAGCCATTCCCCCTTGCCCTGTCACTCCAGCCCTTTGTAAATAGTCCCTTTCCATTTTTCTTGTCAGCTTCCGTCAATCCTGGACGCGGTTACTTACCCAGTTGAGAGGGAGAGCCAAGAAGGAAGGACATTTCCCATCACAGTCGGAGCTATTTCTCCTATTCCTCTCCCACTCATATGGGGAAAAAAGGTCAAAGGTGTGAACACTTTCTGGTTTTAGTAAAAATCAGAGCAGGCTGTCTGAAATAATAGGGCAAAAAGCCCCTTCGATTCTGTCTTCTCCACTGAAATATTCCAAAGTATAAAATAAAGGTCTACATCTAAAACCATGTCATGCCTTCTACCCTCACAGATTTGAGGGAGTTTGTTCTGAAAGCATTAAATAGGGCATCTCATCACTTCCAGCTTTTTCCCAACCCTTTTTAATGTACAAACAGTGAGTTTGCTTTAACTGGCCTTTTTCCCACGGAGGTTTCAGTGAGTCAGCATTTTCTGACCAACACATTCCCATCTTCTTCAAATACTTTCAGGTGGCTGCAGTGAAAAAGTCTGAGCTTTGTCAGGCTGGGGAGAATGTTGTGTGCTCATCTTCACACAGATCCACTGCTCTCAGCAGATCCCCAGGCACGACATCAACGCTTCTCTTTTTCGTACATCAGCTCCTGCTCCATTTATTCTAACAAACTGCTTCCCTACCAGCACTACCTGGCACAAAACATTTGTAACTGGGACAAATTGTGTTTTACTTGGTGTAAAATGAGTTACACCAGTTGGCATCCATCGTGGGACCAGTCCATAACTACTCCTTTTTCTTTGAACTCCTCAGGGAATTCCTTGAGGGGATTATGATTTCAGAAGCAGGTACAAGTGGAAAATGGACATCCTGGAGTTCACCTCCAATTATAAAGTGCTGATAGGGTCCATGGGCGACTCCTCTGCCCAGTCTCTTTCCTTGAGCTGCATCAACACAGACAGAGCTGCAAAGAACTGACTGAGGCCAACCCCACCAGCCACAGCAAAGAAAGCAACATCCTCTCCTCGTTCCCATCAGGCTTTTATTTCCTCATGACCAAGCCTAAGCTCTTCTGCCTTGGTAGTAATTCAGATCAACTCTGCAGAAGGGTTTTTGAAACACGAACAAGGGGAGCAAGAAAGAAACCCCTGCAGCAGCCAAGCTCTTTGCAGCCTGTGCTGCAGGGATGGAGCCAAGGGAAGGCTCGTGCTGCAGGAGCAGTGCCCTGGTGCTGGGCTTGGTGACCTGCACTGAGAGCTGAAAGCGTCTGCGCAAAGCCAGCGTGTGAAGAGAGGCAGCTGAGAGTGAGGGAGTGGGCCAAGGGGGTGGAAGGAAATGGATGCTGATGTTTGTGGACAGAAGAGCACCTTGCACAACAGGGAGTTATGGGATGGCTGGCACTGTCCCAGCCTCTCCCTGTCCTACAGAAACCTCCCACAGGCAGCACAGTTCCACCACTGTCACACAGCAGCACCACTGCCACCCATGAACCATGTCCTTGCACCCTCACCTGGTTGTACTGCACCAAATTATGGCTCCCTCTGACAAACGGCTCCATCAGAATTGCATTTATTTTTGTTCTGCCCAGGTGATGCACTTCACCAGCAAATCAGGGAGAGAGATGAAGAAAACACACCTTCAACCCACTTTCTAGTCTCTCCAGCCAAAGTGATGGGTGAGTTGGCAAGTGATAGGCTGGGGTTGTGTATGGCCACACAGTAACACCCAGGCTGAGGTTCCTGCCCTGCTGTCCTTCACAGAGCTGTGCCCGTGTGGGAGGGACAGAAGGCTGCCCTGAAATGCAGCACCCTGCCAAAGGAGAGGGGATGGAGATGTAGGAAAGGTGGAGGGAAGGAAAGGAAGCAGGAGAAGAAAACTTCTAAGCGCCTTTTCTTAATTCTAAGTGTTCTCAGACTTGCTTAGCTCTAATCTTTAATTCATATTTTCATTAGAGTCTCTTTGCTCTATAAAGTCTGCATTTCATGTAAAAGGAGCAGCTCAAACATAAATTATTTGACATAAGTCAACCCCTTGTTAAAATCCTCTACTCTACATACGTGTAGGCTCCAATAAAGAAGCATTAAACATTCATTAAATTAGAAATACATGAAGACAGTGTCTGCCCCTCTTCTCATACAGATATGCTTCATAATCCCAACCTTCTAGAGCAGCCAAAGCAAACCCTCTCTAATCCTTTCAGAAACCCTGACCATGCAAAACACCCCAGCCTCCTGCAATGTGCCACTGAGCCACCCAGAGGCATCAGCAGGTCAGATCCTCAGCTGGAGTAAGTCAGAGTAAAACAATGCTGTGTGTTACACCAAGTGACACCGACACAGGATTTGGCTGTAGGCTTCTGTTGCAGCAAAGTGGTTTACAGCAATGTCACTGGATCATAATGTCACTTTTGGTATTTTAAAGTCACACCAAGAATCAGGTGGGGAACAGCAACACGATGCCTGCTTTAATTTCAGTAGTGCCCAGGCTCCTTGTGTTCTGCAAAGGAACCTGGCTTCCCAACCTGAATCTAGGAACTCTTCCCCTCCAAAAAACCCCTAACCCGCCCCTTCTCTGCAAGATACTACCATGGTGATAGTGAATCTTGAACTACCACTCTCACATGCCAGTGCACACAAACTTCAGCAACATTTCCCCAAGGGAAAACAATCACTATGAGCAAAAGCTTCTTGATAAATATTTCTGAGTTTGAAGAGTAATGAAGGTAAAGTGTTTCCCACATCTCTGAGAGCCGTGTCCGCTGAAAGAGAGCTTTGGAGCTGGTCCCATCCCACAAATGGCTTCTCATGATCCTCCCTGACCCTTCTCTTCAGGGTGCTTGTTACATTCATTTGAACTCTGCTTCATTTGCACGGAAGCATGGTTAGGACCTGGGGTACAAATTCAGGAGCTTTCAGCTCCTGCCTGGCCTTCAGCAGTTGGGCAGAGCCTTTTCCTGTCGTGTTTAATTTGTGAATTATCCCTTTCTTGCTTGCTGGGCAGAGGCAGAGCACACAGGCTCGGGAAGCAGCAGGTGACCTGTGCAGGTGAACATGCTGGGTTCAGGGGCTGCTGTCCCACTGGCTCCAGGCTGCAGCTCCCTGGGCACGGAGCTCTTCCAGCAGCATCCCTGTCACTGCACAGCCCAGCACCCCGGTTTTGTGCGGGCACTGAGCTGTGGGATGGAGCTGATCACATTAAGTGCTGCTCAGTTCAGGGCTTTTTTGTTCTCTAAAGGCTTTTCCTCCCCCTTGTTGCTCTCAGTCTCACTTCATCTGAAACATTAGGAGGTGGCAGATTCAACTCAGCTCTCCCTGATGCTGTCCAGCACCAGGATGGCTGATTTTGCAAGTTTTAACTTTTCCAAAGCTTTTCACTGTTATAGAGGCCTCTTCCAACAGCTGTGACCATGGGGAGCAGATCGGTCTTGACTCAGCAGGGCATTTAAGCATCTGGATAATCCAAGTGCTGGAGATTTCCCAAGCAATGGAGGATCTAACTCTTGACAGATGCTTGCATGTCTAATAATTCTCACTGGCAAGTTCAGCATCTACGTGCCTTTAACCCCTTGGCCTGAAGCGATCAGAGGGACGAGCTCCACTGAAAATCAGTTTCAGGGAAATGGCTTCTCACGGAACAGTAAAGCACAAGTACTGGAGTATTTTGTCAGCTTGGTGTCTGCCTGGCCCAAATACACCTTCTTTTCAGTCTTGATCTTCTACCAGCTTTCAAATCAATCCTTTCTTTCCTCTGCTGGTAATCACATCACTGCTTT
Source organism: Aphelocoma coerulescens (assembly GCF_041296385.1). Taxonomy (NCBI): domain Eukaryota; kingdom Metazoa; phylum Chordata; class Aves; order Passeriformes; family Corvidae; genus Aphelocoma; species Aphelocoma coerulescens. The sequence continues at coordinate 2,995,011 of NC_091021.1, forward strand.
AATCGAGCTAATAGGGCACCACAGTTCACACTCCTGCTGGTCATCACAGAGAACATTATCCAGTCCTTCCCGTGGCCCCTTGGGCTGACACCTGAAGGGAATGGTGGCCGTGGGGGTGACCAGGTGCCCCAAAAGTTGGCTGCCATCAGTAATTCACAGCCATGGAGGGTGAGGTGGCTACACTATGCTACTGCCTTCAGCTGCCAGGACCTGGGGAGAGGATGGTGGAGTCCAGCAAAATCCGGCATGGGCAACACTTCTTCTCCTTGGCTGGGCACATTCCCTTGCATCTGCACAACCAACCAGCACATTGCATAGACTGTGACTGAAGGGGGTTTAAGTGCAATCTTAAAATCTGGCCATTTCAGGAATTTCTGAAATAAATTAGAAATGGAATTTTATTTAGTCGTTGGTTTGGGTTTTTATTTTTTCTAAAGGGATCTCTCCATGGCTCCAAATCACTGTTTTCCACAAAGTAAATGAATATGAAGTCTTCTCTCATCCTCTTGCCACATTTTCTGTGTCATCTTTATCCTCCAACAGTTGTATATAATCAAATGGCAGACAAAACTTCCTGTCCCCAAATCCTTCCCTCTTTTTTTCCTCAAACTTTTAGTAATTTTTTTCCATGCTTCCTTGTCTTTTTTGTCACTGATCAAGTTGGAAGCAGAAGCTTTCCAAAACAATGACCTGGAGCTTCAGCGATCCACATCTTGCAGATAAATAACAAGCTATATTTATGCAATAAAGCACTGGCACTGGATTATTCCATATTAAAATCTTGGCACTTTTCAAGACAGTGATAATTTGGAACAACAGAGACCACGTGGGGAAGGGTTTTTGTCAGCATTGGTTACCAACACGCACTGTTAATCCACTACCTTCACCTGAAAGAATTTATATTGAGATGGAGCCTTTTGTCCTGCAAAATCCCAAAGGGTTTTGCAAAATGAGCAGCTCCCACTGCCCTCCCAGGGCAGTACCTGGGCAGTGGCTTGGCTGCATCCCTGGTTGGGAAGGAAGAGCCCCCTGCTCCATGACTGCATCACCAGTGCCTCCTTCTGTGGCACCCACACGTTCCTGCCCTGTTCATGGACCAACTCTGAACTGGCTGGGCAGGACAGGAATAGCCTGGCCCATGTCCAGACACCAACTGCCCCACTGCCCATGGCACAGCTTTTCCAAAGGGACACCCCCTGGGGACTCCCAAAAATCTCCCACTTAGAAAAAAATGCATTTCTTCACAGCACTTGCTAAGAAAAGGCAGCCTCAAAGGTCTGCCCCCGGGTGTTGTTCTACACAGAGACATGGAAAACTCACTCAGGGACATGTGCAACACCGATTTGTTTGCCAAAGGAAAGGTTTCAAGGGGCTGGGAAAATCCTTGGGGGTTTCCTGAGCACGCAGTGTTACAGCAGGATCAGGCTGGGGTGCAGAATGCTTATTTCAAATTAACTCCAACAGAGAAATAATGAGCAACGAGTTTTTATTTCAGTAAATTAAGAGAGAAGCTTAGGGAAAATACGGGTTTATATGCACGGAAATAAATTATTATTTACTGACTTTTGTGCTCATGCCCTCAAATATGAAGACATTTGTAGGGATTTATTAATATTTATAGCACATTATAATAAATACCCACAAGAGCTTTGCCTGAAGACACGCTATTTTAGCAATGTAAAATCTGTTGAAGGTCAAAGGGATCTTTTACTTGTGTGTGGATGGCAGGATCAGCCTCTTTACTTGGAAATCTGTATCAACTGTGATAATTTAAAACTTTAATTAAAGACTCAGTGACAGATTATCTACGAAATGTCTTCCTCCTGCCCAGTATTCCATCACGAGTGTCTCCAGAAGCCCAGGCTGAGTAAGCACACTCGCCAGGAAATATTTCACTGTGGACATGTTAGCTTTTATCTGCCTCATTGGGTAACAAATTCTTTTGTTGAGGATTGGCGACAACAAAAATTAAATTAGAGTCAAAACCAGACCCCAACCCAAAAATTTATAGTATTTGCTTAGTTCATACCTCAAGAAAATGAAACACAGGGAATTTCTCCCTCTGTGCACTGCAGTAGGTGAGAGTTGCTTGGAGTTGGCAAAGCAGAGGAACCCATTTAAGCTGGATCACAGATTAAACCAGATTAAGCCATGTGAGGGATGACACACGGGGGATGCCCCCCCTCCCAGCATCCCGCACTGTTCCCAGACCGCATCCAAAGGGTTGAAGGAAATGGGAAGAGCAACCTCCAAGTGATGCATAGAAAGGGAGCTAAAACACACACATCCCACCAATAGCAGGGCTCACCCCACAGCAGTGGGTGGGTTTATGGGGAGGGACAAGCAGAGGTCTGGGAACGAAGAGTGCAGGGTCAGGAGAGAAGGGCCCAGTAACACCACACAGGCACCTCGACAGCCCTGGCCACAGGAGCATGCGGACCTCACTGGGAATATTTGCCCGGAAAGGCTCCGGCACAGGTGGAGTGGGTGGATGTTGTCACTGAGCTGCAGCAGAACCTGAGGCAGGAGGGACACAATGGTGGCACCACGAGCTGGACTCTACCAGTGACAGGCAACTTTGAGATCCCGCAGAGGAGAGAGTTAACAACAGTGACACACTTTTGTGTGTCTGGAGAAGTCACAGTGAGTGGAAATAACAACTCGGGGCCATAATTCTGTGGTCTGTCACTACCAGGAAACGTGAAATCCAGTGACCTTTCATTTCTGTGACAGAAATGCTGCACAGCACCTGGAGCCATCGCCCTTAAAATCCACTCTGACAAATTGGATGATAGGACACGAAGGAGAAAACGTCCTCTCCCTCCCTCACCCCTAAATCTGAGCCTCCCAGTGAAGTCCGCATGCTCCGTGTGGAATGTGGTATCCCTTGCCAGGAACAGCCAGCCTTGCATGAGCTGCTGTGTTTAGTGAAGCACGAGATAACAATTTCATTTCTATAGCCAAGAAGGAACAAATCTCCAAAGCCATTTGTTCACACTGCTCTTAAATGATGGGAGGGAAATCGGTATTGGCTTTCTATGAATCTTCCGGTCAGGAATGTTAAAATCAATGGATTTTTGCATTATCACAGAATCATAGAATTCCAGACTGGTTTGGGTTGTAAGGGATCTTAAAGCTCATCCCTTTCCACCCCCTGCCATGGGCAGGGACACCTTCCACTATCCCAGGCTGCTCCAAGTCCCATCCAACCTGGCCTTGGACACTTCCAGGGATGGGGCAGCCACAGCTTCTCTGTGCAGTCTGTTCCAGTGCTCACCAAAACCCAGCACTTCTGTTCTTGGCAAAATGTAATTAATAGAGTTATGAAAATCTACCTGACTGTATGGAAAGAAAATTATTCTCTCATTAATAGCAGCAACAGCTAAACAAGCAGGCAAGCCATGCTCCTAGCAGAGTACAGCAAATGATGCAGGGCTGTGTTTTACCTAAAATGAGGATTTTCCTTACCAAAATTTTAAGGTGTAGCTTTTGAGTTGAGGATTTGCACCACAGAGATTAACTTCCCCCCCAACAACGTATCCCTTGAGCTCTTCTGTTTGTCAGTCTGAAATTATGACCACAGGGACTAAAATCTTTTCATCACACCAGAACATGGCACTGTGTCTTCACCACTTTGACAGAAAACAAAAGCTACTGAATGGAAGGAAAAAACAAAATAAATTTTAAAAGGGGCGTTTCAGTCATTTAAGTGGGTCTGTCAGCTTGTGTTATCTTCATGCATTTGTGAAACTGAGCTTTAAATGACTGGCTGAAGTGGAGAGCTGAAAGACAAAACTTTGGTCTCAAGACAAACACAGAGCTGAAAACACTGTGCTCCTTATTCATTAGGATGTGTCAGAGAGATTCAATGGGAAGAGACACAGGAATGGCTGCTACTTCCACTTGAATCTCCCAAACTGTAAGAGAAAGGTGAATGGTGTGTGCCACACTCAGCACATCCAAGAGCAGTGACAAACCCTGATCATCAGATTCCCCACGACACAGGAGACTGCCCTGGTGCCTACTAATTCCTATCACTGTGGGAATTACTTCATTACATTTGTGAAGGACGCAGCCAAAACTGCAAGCTTGGGCCAACTATAAGCCAGCCAGCCCCAGCTGCAGCAGGAGGAGCAGAAAGCCCTTCCAGCTGAGGGGTCTCCATCCCTACAGCCAGGCTGGGACACCAGGAGGGGTTCAGCTCCCCCCGCAGCACCCCCATGCAGATGTGCTCCTCAATCCCGAGGGAACAGCCACAACCCTCCACTGGCTGAGCTGTGCTGTGAGCCACAGAGACCAGGATCGCCAAAGCACTCCCTGCTCTGAAAGGGATGGTGAGAAATACACCCCTGCCTAAAACGGGTTTCAGCTGCAGAGCTTTATGTGTATCCCCAACAGACGAGTGAAGAGAGGAGGGGGGAGATTTGGTACAACCATGGATGAAGCCTCCTGGCTTCTCCATGAGGGTTCCAATCACTTCACTGTGTTCCACAGTCCGTTCAGCAAGCAGCCTTCCTTCTGTCGTCCTGTCCTTGTCCCCACCAGCAGGAGCTGCTCTTTCCCTTTCCCCCTTGTGTTGTGGGAACAAAGATGCTTCTCAGCCCTGGTCACCAGGGATGTCGGGGACTGCAACACAGAAGGTAACCAAGCCCCAAAGTGGGAATGTGGTTCTTGGGGGAATTGTTCAATGGTGGTGAAGAGCTGGGAGGAAAATCCAGCAGCTCCTGGACCTTTGTGAAGGCCCCTCTGAGACTGCACTCCTGGGAAGCATGAGGGATGCTCATGGGTTGGATTCATGTGATGCAAACCAGATGGGATGTGCTGCCACTTGTAAATGAGGGGATCTGGGATGGTGCCCTACATGCGATGGGAACACAGAGGCCACACACACTCCAGAGGTGTTTGCTGGGGTGGGAATGAGTCTGAGCTTGGTGACAGGCCCGGTGACAGCCAGTGGTACCCCCGAGTCACCAACCCAGGACACCGATCTTGGTGAGTGTGATGGGAAACCTCACACCCCAGCACAGCGGGCTGTACACAAAGGTGATGCGCAGAGCTGGTAACACACCCCTCCTCTGAACTTTGTCAATAAAAACAAACCAATGAGACTTCCTATGTACATTTTCTGCTTTCCATAGAAACACAAAACTCAATGAGAATCTGACAAAGTATTTTTGAACCAAAATACAGATACAAACCTCAGGATTTCAAGTAATATTGATGGCATAATTTTCCGAACATTTTTTAATTTTTCAAGTTCCTTCAGTAAAAATATTTTATGTTTCCAATTCTGTGCCTTTACTCTGTCTTAAAGAGCAGAAAATGTCTTGAAAATGTTATTTCTTTACCAACATTTTCATTTAGGTACAAAAGCAACCATTACTCTTATCCAGCAGTGGTGATGTATGTGAGAGCAAATATACACGGATAGTGAATTCTAAACACGAGGAGATGAATCCAAGTAGCCATTTCTTACATGTTCAGAAAGCTGTGAAGAGGTTTATGTGCAGCTGCCTTACCTTTTAATCTGTCTTCACATCAGAGACATATGTGAGTACAGGCTGTGGTACAAGACCAGGGAGACCTTTTTGGAAACAGATTTATTTTCCAAAGAGGTACTTTTGGTCATTGCAAAACATTTCTTGGAAGTATTGATGAATCTACTAATTCAGACTCTAATTCATGAAATCACCTCAGCAGGACAATGAGGGCCAGAGCTACACACCGACTCCAGCACACAGCTAATGATGTTCTGGGCTTGGTGGGCATCTTACTGGCCACAGAAAAAGTTCTGCTATTGATTTTGGTGAGTTTTCCCTTGGTCTTAGATAATAACCATTGGTTTCTTACTGTAGGGACAATGACCCTCTCTTTTCTCATGTATTTGAGTCTCTGTTAGACTAATTTTGAGAAAAAAGCAGAGACATGAAACAATAATCACTGATATCAGGACTCAAGCCTATAAAACCTTTGTCAAGTCGGCCATTCCATCTGCTTCAAGTAGAAGACACAGGCCAGGAAGGGCAGCTTTAATTTTTACCCCATAACTGAAGCACCAGGAGAAAGACCAGCCCCAACGCCAGCCCGTGCAGATGGAACCAAACCTCAGTAACAGCATTTCAATAAAATGTTTCCTTTATATCTCTGTTAAAGCCAACACAGTTCTTTCTTACCATTTTTGCAGACAGGACAACACTGCTCTGGTTCATAGACTGGGTTGACACACTCGGGGACTGCGCAGTCTGCTACAACACAGTGAACTTCATTGCTGGGCTCGCAGCGACACCATTCGCATGGCGAGGGCTAGGAACAAATCTCAAATTAGCCCATTGCCTCCCGCAGCTCACAAGTTTGCAACATTCCCATCTTGCCACAAGATAAACACATCAGCGTTCAATACCCCCTGACGGAGTCATTCATCATGGGTGATACAAGTTAACCTCTGGCACGAGAGAGCACCAGCTGAAGTATGCAACCACAACATCACAAAAACCAGCGAGCGTCAGCCTTGTTTTCCCACACAGAGTGAGGGGTCCTTTAGGGCCTTAGGTCCCTTTGCCAAAAAAGCTGAGCTGCAGTCACTAGGTTGTACCTTTCTCTACCCATCTGTTTTATGTTACACATCTGGCCAGAAGAAGAGCAGGATTCGTGGAAGGTCACGAGTGGTGGTTCATTCCAGGAAGGAAGGACAGGCTGATTTTCCAGGCCATACCCATCTCTCATGCAGACCACCACTGCCAGCCACCCCCAAGCTGTTGGAAAGGGGCTGCTGGGATGGCCTGTCCATCCCCCAGCCTCCTGGGGTACTTTCATTCCCACTCTTCAGGGCAGAGGGGAATAGGGTTGGTCTTGGAGGGGCAAACCCATTTTATTCTGTGTTTGTGCAGCACCTGCATCAGGGGTCTGTGAACACTCCCATAACACAACCATGAGATCTCAACCTGGCCCCTCTTGTGCTTGCTTCAACAAGGCTTGTGAGCAACAGGCTCACATAAAATACGTAAATAATTAAGAGACTGAGTAATTCTGCTGAGTAAGGGAATTCTGGATTAAAGCACCCAGCTAAATGGTTTTGTTTCAGCACCATCAATTCAGCCAGGAATCTCTCTATCCACCTCCAAATTGCACAGTTGTTACTGTCTCAACCTTTAAAAAGCTGCGAAAATCTGTTGAAAACATAGAAAGGTCAGTGTTTTAAGGTTCCCAGTGACTTATGAGTGTGCAAGCATCATGAAAGCATGGCAACTGAGCTAAGAAAGCAGAGTAAGAGGAGAATTGAAAGGAAAGTAACTTCCTTTCAGTACCAGCAGGTTCGATATGTAACTCCCAATTTCTCAGCATCCATCACTAACATTTCAATGAGTAAATGTAGGTATCGGAAAAAAATTCTGGTTTATGTGAACCTGCAGCTGTGGGAATTCCTCAAAATTAAAGAATTAAGTGGGATGCAAAGAAAGAAAGATTCATCCTGATGTGTTTCAGACCCCAGTGATAGGTCACTCATTTCTACAAGACAGATACAACCTGCGAGCCCTGGTTCTGGTGTGTAAAAAGCTTTTCAGTTCACCTCCAAGAAGCTCTGTGTGTCTTGAGTCTAGTAATTTATTCCCAGGAAATTCGTTTCTACCTTAAAATGCACTAATTAAACCTTCCCTTGCTTTGTCTCAGCATCTGCAGTCTATAATTCCCATCACCTCTCATTTGCTCACGGCTTTGGCAATTTAGATAAAATCAGCACTCCTTGAGCAAGGGAAGAAGTGTGTGGAGGTGGAATTCCTCTCTCTAATTATCGTTCCTCTTTCAATCCTGCTTTGATTTCTGTCTGAAGCACCAGGAATCTAAATCTAAATTTGACTGACATTTCTTATTCAAGGCTATTTAATAAGAAGAAACAATACAAAAGAAAATAGACAGAGATATTTGCTGAGGGATCAATAAGAAAATTGCTGCTTTGTTTTTACTCATTTTAATCACTAATTACATGAGCAGCAGAACTAGATCTTGTGATTTGTGGAAGCTTTCACTGGTGTCTCCTCCAGGGCTTGCACCCATCCTCACTACCCCAGTGGCTGCAACGCTAAGAAATAGGTGATGCTTTTCCAGGGCTGCAGCCCAATCTACAGCTCAACGAGGATCAGCACAAGCAGAAGCTGCCCCTGAATGACTCTGCGACTGAGCGAATGAGACATGACACACACATCTTCTGCCTCAGCGTTGGTGGTGCAGCCTGAAAATGACACTGTAATAAACCAGGATGTTGCCTGACGCTGGGAGCAGCTTTCCAAGCAGGAAGAGCTGCACACCATCAGAGAAGGAAAGCACACCCCGGCGGAACACGGAGCGAGCAGCCACCAATGAAAAGGCTGCTTTGGCATGAGCCAGACCTTTCTCTGCCACCTCCTCCTCCCCGCTGTATCAAGGTCAAGCCACTTGGTCTTGCCACCAGGATCTTCCTCTATCTGACCACTCAGCTCACTCGTCAGTGCTGCTTACCATGGGGGACTCCAGCCCTCCTGTCCACTTGGTTTATGAGTGTCTTGCCACTTTCTTCCATGGGATGTGCTTTGGGATGCAATCTGCAAATCCCTGCCCATTCAGAAAGGACTTTGCCCCAAGCACACTGATTGAGCATTTTGAAACTGTGGTCTGTAGGCTCTGCATCTGAGCTATTCTTTCCCTGGTGCTACCCTTCTTGTGGAAAAACTATGGGACACTGGCCAAAAAGTCCTCTATCTACTGGTACAGGCAGCAGGAAGACCAAGCAGCAAAATGACAAATTGGGAACCAATGAAGAACAGGGAACCAGCAGAAAATCTCCTGAAGTTTTGTCTCCTGTTTCCTGATTTATCCCCCATGAAAGAGGGGTGGTTTACACTTTCATGGTCACTGAAGTTCAAACAACAGTTCCAGAAAAGGAACTCTCATCCCTATTGAAGGAGGATACTGAAAAAATACATCAGGTTTTCTGGAGCAGGAAGGAGAGAGGACACCGTCCTGTAGGACAGTGCAAATGCTTTATCCATGTCCCTTAAACTGATGTTCTGGAAACAGTGCTAAGATTAAAGGATCACAAAAGGTGGTAATTTATTCACTCCCCTGTCCAAGGCAGAATAATCTCTTAGAAAACTCTCTAGGGAAGGATTTATTAGCCAGGATTTCAAGAGCTGTTGGTGAAGAAACATTCTTCTGACCCTTGCCCAAAAGAAAAGGGTGCTCATGATGCCCAGCCACAACATGGATACACGTCTGCACCATTCCATAGTCCTGTACTGCTCAAGGTATGATTCCAGAAATGGCTCTATCAGGAGCAAACTGGGTCCTTCTGCAGAAGGATCAGTCAGCAGAGCAGTTTGACTTGGCCAAACCAGTGCAAAGCACTGAAATTCTTTTTACCCCATCTCTACTTCTAAAGGGGCTGAGAGCGCTGACCCTAAGAGCCAGTGGGGTAATACGTTCTTGGATGTTGTTGTCAGTGTAGTGGCTAAGTCAAGGCAAGCTGGTGGGAAGCAGATGTGGCCAACATCTATCCACCACTCAAGGGCTTTTAACAGCAGCTGAAATGGGACACAGAGCACGAAGGACCTTCTCAGTCTCAGCACTGACCCTGATGCCCCTCTCCTTCAGCCAGTCAGTTCAAAGAGACCGGAGCAGCACAACCCATTCCTAACCACCCCTGAGATCACAGCCCAATTTCTTGTTCTCTTCTGTTCTACTGATCTCAAGGAGGACTGCGAGCCCCCTGCTCCTGTGTGGGATGGCCCCATCACACAGCTCAGTACGGCCAGAGGAGGGAGCTAGCATTCGTTCTGCTGTGTGGCTGGAAAACCTGAGTCTCAGGTGCTGTCAAACGGGAAACATCTGCCATCAGCAGAGTTTGCTAACAAAGAAAGAAGGAAGGAAAATTAGAACAGAGAATAGAAAATACACACGGCTAATAAAGATTTTATGTGTGTGAGCACATAATGATAAACTTGACAGATGATATAAACAAACACATGAAAAAGGCAGCAAAGGAAACAGAATGAAAAACAAGGTACACCCTGGGCAGGGGAAATCGGGAAGCCAAACAGGATATGGGTGCCCTACCTCCTAATCTTCACTCTCACACCCATACACACCAGCTCTGCATTGCTTTCACCCTCTTTTTGGAAGCAAATGCCAGCACACGTAGGAACTATGACTGCTAACATCATCCAGCTACTCCTCTCAGTGATAAAGCTACTCTTCTCTTACAGGGTTGGGCACCAAGTGGGTCCTTCTTTAGTCAGCTACAAGGTTCCAAAAACACACAGAAATTTCATACCTCTGAGAGGTCTATTTTGTGAGCAGGCCCTCAAGTCCTCTAAAAGGACTGGTGGACAGCCAGAGAGATCGCTTGATCTAACAATTCTTGAGGAAATGGCCTACAAACCTGATTATCCCCAAACCTAAGGGAAGGGTGGAGAAAAGAAAATTAAAATCTGGATACAGAACTCAACGTTTAAATCTACTCTTTTATGCTTTTCTACAGCAGAAGAGATCTGAATCAAACATTGTTTTTAGACCAAGGCAGCTGGTACAATCACACTAATAACTGACACACAAAACTTCAAGATTTTTGGCAAGATCTTGCAAGAAGCTTCTGCAAGAAGCACCTCAGTCATCTCATTTAGTCATAGGAATTCTCTTGTTGCAAGTACTTACTGCACCTCATCTTCATATTTCTCCCTTAGCTCATGCCTTGCCCACAACTACAGCACCTAAGCCACCTCTCTGCTGCCCTGAACATGTGAAAGGCTTTCCTGTAACATGTACATTGCCCTGCAAACACTCATCACAGAGTGGGGAATATTCTCCCTGAGAGAATGGAGGAAGTGTATCTGTATCTATAAACCATCCTTTTGCAGCCCTCCTCCTGCCTGCCTGCAATCAGGATTTCTCTGTGTGTATGTCTGCTTGTCCGTCACTCTGAGCTGCTTCTACACAAACAACTCTGGAGAGGGGGAAAGGGAGGGATTTACCTAAGACAAACTAAAAACCCTGAAGATGACATCTGACTGACACTTTTTCTTCACCTGTCTGTTCTGTCAATCAATAAGAACCAGTTTTCCTCACTTTTTTGTTCTGCTGCCACACTGACAAGGCTAACTAGTTTTCATGTCACCCAGGCTCAGGAGATGTCTCAGACCAAGTTTCAAGGCTGCAGATCCCTGTGATCAGTTGGGATTCTTCCAGCTGGCTTCACTCATATTTGGGGTTTGACACTCATACCCCTCCAGGAGCTGAGAAAATGCTGCTCATTTTCCAAGCAGCCTTCCAAGACTAAAGTGCTATTTGGCACCTGAGTATTTCAAGAGCCAGTGGATCTTGCATCAATAAAACTGACTGTACAGAGACCTGTTACTCCTGGAGACTTTCCACTCCATGAATTTAGATGCCAGCTCCTCCAGGCATGTTTAGCACAGCCATTTCCTAACACTTTGGACCTCTCCTCACTTTTACAAGAAAAGGCCTTGAATTGTGTGGCATTTTCTTTGTACCTGGGTTTTCAGCCTCATGGAAGAAGGTTTACATCTTTGCGGGAGCCAGGCTGCTCAAAGCCTGAGATCCAGTTATCAGGATTTGTTGCGCTGCTCTCTTCCCCTTCCTTCCTACAGTTAAGCCTGAAAAGGGTTTTTGTACAAGCATGTCCCATAATCCCATCCTGGAAGGCTTCATCTCATTGACAAGGTCCCATGAAGTGGTATGTAAGGACCATATTCTCTTGCTGCCTGACACACAACAGCCCTTCACCAGTCACACACAGCTCTACCAGACAGGTAGAGAGCAATACAGACTTCACAACTATTGTATCATGGAATCCTGGACTTTTCTTTTGGGGAATGAAGTAGAAAAGCTACATGTAAGGGTTTACAACCATCTAATCATGTTGCAATGCACCTACTGATCATCTTGCAGGGGCTGTCCAAGTCAGGGGAAGACAATCCAAGTATTTCCACTGAATTGAGTATACCTGGTTTTGGGGCCTTTTCAGAGTCACAGGTGAATTTACAACATGGTCAGAATGACTGGAGAAATCTGCTTGGTTGACTGGCACTTGAAGAGGGGTATAAGCACAAAATTAAGCCAGTGGGCTTGTTAGAATTCTGAGTCCTGGGGAAACCCAAGGAGCCATCACATCAGAGCAAAGGCAGAGGAGATGCCGGGACTCTTGGTACCACTGCAAACCAAATCAAGCATGCCAGCTCCCAGCTCCTTCAAACACCAAAAAGGACATGGTGTGTAAGGATGTGCCTCTTCTAGGTGATACTGCAAAGGGAAAAAAATGCTTCTCATGGCAGTTTTACTGAATATGGAGTTGAAATGCTTTCTCCCCCTTCGAGAACACATTAGAAAAAGAAGTGCCAACCCCTTAAAAACGAGGTGCCAGCCTCTGCATTTCTGCTGATGCCAAGGTGGCTTGGGATGCAATGGATCTCACCTGGCACTTCTGCACACCCTGCCATAGATTCAGATCCGCGAGCTGTATCCACACACACCTCCTGCCTACACGTCCGGATGTGTCCCATCCCCTGCAAGTGCTGGGCTCCAAGGAAAGGAAAACTGAAAACCATCGCTGCTGTCAATCTCTCCCTCTTTTAGTTTCCAAGAGACTTGCAGAGATAATCCCCTCAGACAGGCTGGACTGATGGCATCCTGCTCAATGCAGACAAAACAGCAGGAAAAGCAGAGCGATGCAGAGTGACGTCTGTCAAATTGGGCACTTACATCTTAAGAGGAGCTGTAACTTTTAATGATACTAAGGACAATGGCAATTCTGATGGAAATTATCTCTGTAGCTACAGTTTCCGGTGGGGAATGTATTGGCAGGAAGCAAGAAAGGAAAGAAAGTTTCAAAGAACCTGATGAATAAATTTGGAGGCAAAAACGGCTTCCGCATTACGGCTGAGGTGGGAAGTCATAAACCAGGGGAGAGGAATAAAAAAGGAACTGGGATAGCATTCATCAGAGATACTCCTGGAGGAGAAATTAGAATCATTTTCATTGTTATTGAAATTGCCTGTGATCTCAGGCAGATTAGCAGAAGATTGCAGGAAAATTCAGAGAGCTTTCAGCTGAGAAATTTTGCAGGTGCCAAACTTGTGGAGAAGGAGCTGGTGAACAAGTCCCACCTGAAGAAAAGACTGAAACCTGCCCACTTCTCTTTTGGGCTGCTCACTTGGCTTTCACTATTAGCAGCACATAAATAACCATCTAATTTGTGTTAAAAGTTTGGTAAATGGCACTTCTGTATGTGCCAATACAAAAACTTGCAAAGGGCAAAACTTTCTCTCATTTTTGTCACTTACTTAATAAAATAAAAATCATCCAGCCAGCTAGTGGAGATACAGTATCAATTATAGTACAGAAACTGTAACCACTTGGATTTTCCATAGGTGGAAAGTTGCTCAAATAAACAATCTGTTGAGTAATCATAGACAAGCACACTCACTGAAAACACCATCAGGTTGCAAATGACTTTGCAACAGGAAAAAACTACTAAGTCATTAGATAATTTATCTGCAATGAAAAAATTGGAGCTGTATCCTACTTATATGGAGCACTAGCAATACAAATGAACTTTGCCATCCAAAAATTGAAAAATGCTTGCACCACACTGCAGATTGGCTAAACCAAGGACCTGGCTTTCAAGAAGCAGAAGAATCAGATGCTGAAATCCTGTTTTTAACGGAGCCCTCAACACACACACAAATATTACTAACATAAAAGTCTTTCCATATGCTGGTGACCAGGCTTGGATTCTGGAGATGGAAAGGCAGAGGGATGCTCTAATCACCCCAGATCGTGTATTCCTCTCCTCCCCTCATTCCCAGGCCATGCCTGTCCACAACCAGAAACAACATTATCCTTGCCATTCTTTTGTAAACATTCCTGGGGTACTCTACAGATCAGTAAGGCAGGCAACGGGCACAAAAGATGTGCCTCATCCTGGGTATGCTGAGCCCACATCTGATGAGTCAGGATTGTGACGGCTTTAGGAGCTTTTTACTCATAGATTTGATCTGTGCCACACAATTTGATGAGTTTAAAAGGCTCCTGGAACCATGTCTGGATCTGAAGAGTGACTCCTCCATTAGCTGATGAGAGAGACAACCTTGAGCCAAGTGCTGGCCCCTTTTCCACCATAGCCCTGTATCTGCAATCTCGTGGTTGCTTTTCTCTCCCAAGAGCAGTAGCAAAGCTCTCTGTAAAACATGACTTTGCACTTCTTCCATAAGAACTCTCTCTTTGCTTTGATATAGGTCTCATTTTATTCCTTACAATAGTTGCACCTCACCTACCCTGGGGCTGAGAGGACTGGAGCTCTCTATCACTTTGGTGATAATTTTTATGACTAGATTACAATAGTTTTTAGTTCAGACATGCCCAGTGCCCAGGGAAGGGGACTCCTTCTGAAAGGTTACGGATATGACAGAGGGGACTGTGGCTCCAACGTGCGAAGCGCAGCCCTGTTCAGACACAGACAAAATGTCTGTGTGTGCTTCATATTTGTTAAGCTCCTTTTAATGTCAGCAGGGAAAGTGAGCCCAGCTGGCAGCTTTCTGCTCTCCACTCCCTCCTAGTTGGCTTTTGCAATGAAGGAGCTGTATGTAGCAGAAAGCCTCCAGGAGCAGGGAGAAAGGAACCGAGGACCCGGTCAGAAAGGTGATCCCTTTTACATGTGTTTTCCCTATACCTGAGTCTGCTTTTTCCTCCTTTGTCCACAATGAGAGATGGGAGAAGGTGGCGAGATCAGCTCTGGGTATTGATAAAACACTGAATTTCTATTATGGAGGTAGGTATAACACAATCAGTCATCACTGGGGAGATTTGGACCTTGGTCCCATTCCTTCTCCTCTGTTTCCCACCTGGCTTGTCAGATAGCCACAATACTGGCCAGGCTACAGATTTACAACGGTGATGGACTGTTTTACTCACAAGATACCCAGGTGATGGCTATTCAGCCCAGCTGAACACAAACCTTGAGCCACTGTGCTTTGCTCCAAGACAAGCTCCACACTCAGGCAGCTGGAAATCAGCAGGGTGATGGACTGGTGGGCGACTCCTGGCTGGAGCAGCAGCCAAGGGCACATGGGAGCTCCTCCTGCCCCACACCACAGACTGCAGTGCTCCATCACCCTCAGCTTTGGCCTTGCCTGTGGTGTTGCACCTCTCGTGCCCTAAGGGAAGCTGCTCCCTGGTACTACAGCAGGAGCTCCTGCATCCCCCTGGCATCCCAACATGCTGCCTCCTTCCCCTTGGAGGAGCAGCTCCCTCTTGAACGCTTGCCTCAGCTCAGCAGCACGCAAACTCCACAGAGAAGTATCTCACTGGTACTAAACTTCACACCAATGCAACATCCCAGTGCATCACTTGGGATCCACAGAGATGCAGCAGTTCAGGGCAGCAGAGAACCTGCAGCTCTTTACAAGCTGGCACCAAGGAGAAGGCATTTTCCAAATCATCCTGTCTGCCCCTTGCATCCAGTGCCTCATGCCAATGCTTAAACCCTCAGGAGAGGAGCCAGCAAGGTCTGGAAGGTTTCTGTCCCTCAGGGGATGTCATCATTTGGTTATGAGCACAAGCTGGGAAGGATGTGAACTGAAAATAGGTTTGAATGGGTTATCTGTGATGAAAAAATACACTGGGGTCTGCTTACACAGGGAGCACACTGGGCTAACCCTCAGTCAGAAAGGTTTTGTTGACTGGGATGACCACAGTTAGCAGACTGAAAGATTCCCTGCTTTCAGGACCTGTTTCAAACCCTATTGCTTCTCCAAGCATACTGATTTTACTGTAATTCCCAAAGATTTACCTCTGAAATTACCACAGAACAGAGTAAAGAAGTCTCACGTATCCTTATTTTGCAAGTAGACTGAGCATTGTCACTACATAACTTATCTAATTACAGTTTTTAAAACAGTAACTAGAATAATTGGCTGATTGAGCATTATTTCTAATGAATACAATTCTGCATAGAGCACATTCCAGTGGCAACAACACATACCTGCACTTCCCCACGCTCTGGTAGGAAACAGTTTCCTAAAACCTTCTCACCAATGAGCTGTGAATGTTTCTAAAGATGACATCCTTCTTCCTAAGCTGATGACCTGAGGATCACCTGCTCACCAGCCCCACAGAAACACCCAGAGTGACAGAGATGAACAGTTTAGGAGAGCTAAGGGATGAGCAGTTCTCTCCTTGGCCACACTAAGCATTATCTGGCACAATAATAAAGCCTCAGACTTGATTTTACCACTCTTGGAAGGATTTGGTAACACCTGCACATCCTACATATTCTATTTTCTTAACAGCAAGGCTCCAGCAGCAATGGAGGGAGGGCAGGGGAAGTGCCAGAGCTTCTCCTCTGGCTGTGCACAGATATCCCCTCTCCTTTGGTAGCTCCCTGGCCAGCCTCTACTCTAGAAGCAAGCAGAGCTCATGGGCTGTTTCCTAGAGTGAATAACTGAAAGCCCAGCCACAGCTCTGGCAGTACAAATGCTGGGCACACATTAATTCCTGTGTCATATTTACTGGAAAAATACCAATCCTTTGGGATTGCACGTACAGGCTGAATTCTGCACTGGGCTGCTGCCCCGTGACTAAAACAGGGGGCTTGTGCTCAGTTCCTGCTGATTCTGAATTGTGGGGATGCTCAAGTTTTGGGTCTCACCCACTTCAGCACCACTGAGCTCTGAGCTTTTGGGGCCTCCCATGTATTGCTGTGATCCAGGGTGTGGATGGTATCTTTTCAGCTTTATACCGGCTAGCGCTTGTATTTCAATGCCTTAGAAAGCCTCGAGCAGCCCAGAGAGGCAGCACAGGCGATCTAGCACCTTAATAGCTCTAAAATCGGTACCTGTATCAGCTGCAGAGCAAATACCATCAGCAGAAGCAAAGAGGGAGAAATATAGCTCCCTGCCCGCTCAATTCCCTGCAGTTAGAAGCCTTAAGAAAGAGAGAGACAACCACAGATGTTCACAGGAAGATAGCTGAGCTGAGAGAGGGCGGAGCCTCCCCTCGACTATCCTTTATTCGGAGAAGAGGGAAGGGGAGGACCTGGGGTGAGTGGCCAATCAGACACTGCTGAAGAGTTTGAGTTACATTTGGTTTTGCCCGCGCTTCGAACAAAGGAGCTCGGAGCACGTGGCCGGAGCACGTGTCTTTGGGAGGGGGAGGGGAAGTTCAGAACAGGCAGCAACACCAGGGAAGAAAATTCCATGGATTTTTTTAGCCGAATTCTGAATAAAGCCCATCTTCTTTCACCTACTGTAATGACATATTTGCATAATGTGATATATATGTTACAAAATCAGTAGCTAAGTACATAGCATAATTTTTAAAACAGGTTTCACTATAGATCAATATGTGACAGACCTATCTATTTTAGTATGTTTTCTTGCTACCAATTATGACAGAAATACAGTAAGTCAGTAATTTTAGATTCCTTTGCATAGACATTGTCACTGTAATTTTGCCAGGAGGAAGATAATAAATCATACTTTTCCATCTGACTGATGTTCTGTTTCCCCTGTCCGATTTCAATGGCTGTATGCTATCTTCAGAACTGGCATTGTTCATGCCTCCTTTTATTAAAGCACAGGCACGTTATTGAATTTCTTTTGTATTATGATTTTCTAGCCATATGTGAAATTGCAGAACACACAAGAAGAAGAAGGGAAAAAAAAAAAAGAAAAAGCCCCACTTGTTTGAGTCATAGTAGAAAAAAATGCTGCTGCACACATCTAGGAGAGAAAAATGCCAATATTAAAACAGAGGCCACGTGCTGGCCCTCTCCACCCAGGGCTGCCACACTCTTGTTTCTCACCTAAGAGCACCACCCCATCAGTAACACTCTGGAACATCTCAAGTGCTCCATTCATATTTGATAAGCTTGCACTCCTAGGCTGGGTACCTGGTGGTCTGAGCCAGGCTGTTGTTTATACCACTTAGTTTCTATTTCTGGCATAGTTCTGGGGGTGGGGAATCACTTTTTGCTTTCACTGCCTTCTTTTCTCCAGCATCAGGATGGACACACTGAGATTCAGGGGAGATCTGCTGGGATAGCAGCTGCATACCTGCCTGCATGTGCCTTTTGATGAGAGGCCTTGCTTTGTTCAGTTATATTCAGATAATTGCATTAATAAAACATTTTAAAGAGCATTAACAAAGGAGAAGGAGGTACCACTACTCTGAAGTAAAGGTTTCCATAATGAGCTGAGAATTAGTGTATGGTAATGCTGTGCTTATACAGTCCCTCATATATTTTGGCTTCTGATTACACCCTGAAGAACCCTGCTAGAGCTGTGTCCCCACTGTGCAGAGCACTGCTCGAGAAGACATAAAGTCAGCAAGATACAAAAACCATCACGGAAGGATTACAGGTGATTTGTGGACAAAACAAAGCAATGAACTTAAGATATAGTGGCAGGGAACAGGGGAAAGAAAAATAAAGCAAAACTTTAGCAACAAAATCCTGGCTTTTTTCAAGTCAGCAGAGATTTTGCCCTAGAAGCAAAAATTTCACCCTTCCTGCTTTTTTGTCGTTTTTTTTTTTTTTTTTCTCAGTGTGGAGGAAAAGGCAAGGGCAAGAGCAAGGGCTGTTTTCCCATCTCTCCACACTTGTGCTGATGCAAAGGACAAATATTTGGGCATCATCTAGGGGCTTTTTCAGTGAGGATAGGTTTGGGAGGAGCAAAGGTGGGAGAGGACAAGAAATTGGAGAAGTCATTGGGAAGGGCAGGCAAATAAAGTCAGCAGCAGAGGACAATCACTGGCAGAGCCAATGGCTGGATTAAATTGCTGCTCTGTGCTTGGCAGAAAGGAGGACAGCCACTGAAGAGCACCCGAAAGATGTCCAGAGTGTTTCCCAAGTCCAAGTTCACAACTGCAGGGTGAAGCTGCTCTTCTCACTGGAACATCATCAGGAAGGCCAAAACCTCTTGTGTTCCCACCCAAAGGATAACTCACCCACTGTTCTGCCAGGCCAACACAGATATTTTAGTATCTGTGCTTAGGAAATTTCTGCCACTGCCTTGGAGGAGGATGGCACCATGCTCACCCTCCTGCAGGGACAGGGAACAGTTCCTGCCTGTCAGTCTAACATGGAAACAATATATCAAGATGTCAGCTTGACAATCTCTTGTGAGCTGACCATTTATCTCCCAGCAATGGCATTTTGCTACATACCCAGAGGTCTGCAGAAGGTTATTCTGGATGTGCCTCTGTTGGGTGATAAGAGACCTAGGAAGTTTCAGAGCTGATTATGGACTTTCCAAACTGACAGCCCAATCCTCTTCCAGTGGCTCCTCACAAATACACCGTAACCACTCCATAATTCCACTTCCCAAAGATGTGTGCTTTTCTCAGCAAGTCGTGCAAGAGAGCAAAAACTAATCAGCACTTAGTGACTTAATCTTGCCTCAGTGACATTTGCAGGATTTCTCCCATCAGCTGCCAATGAACATCCGTCACACTGGTGGAACACTGTCTCCTTAACTTTACATCAGCTGCTGGCTGGGAACATTCATTTAAGACACAACCATGTGTACTTAAAATAACCAAGACCAATCTCTATTTGCTTGTTTTGTCTCTCACAACCTCCCCAAAGATCTCTGCTCCTACAGGTGAGTGCAGAGCACTCAGAACTCAGACTTTACCCTCCAGGACTGAAATCAAAGCAAGGATGATGCATGGGAGAAAAAACAGCTGCCAAGTGACCTCGAGAGTTCCTGCCAAATCCCTCTGGGGAAAACAGCCTGGGACTTCCAACATCCTTCACACCTTCCCTGCAGCCACCACAGCTGCCTCCACCCCTGCCCTGAGAGGGGCCAGTGGGAACCTGAGCGATCCCATTAGAGTCCAACAAAGAGAAAAGCAGAAAACAGGATGGGAAAGAGAGAGAGGGATCCCAGCAAAACCCACCAGACCTACCCTCTCTCCTGCCCACAGGTATCAAAATCCTGACCACAGGGTATCAATCTGTATTTTAGACACATTTGAATCACACCATGATTAACATTAGAGAGACTGTGCTGGCCTCTCCTGCAGGGGTTTCCAGGTGGGACCACAGTCTCAGCCAAAGCTGGGGAAAAGCCCCACTGAAACCAGGGGGTGAGGCAGGCTCTCTATGGGCAGCTGGGGCCCCAAACCCACCAACATCTCCCAGGACCCATAACAGACCTATGAAGATGCTACATGGGTTACTAAGCCATCTGTCAAGGGACACAAAATTTTACAAAAGGATACAAGAAAAACTCTTAATGGGTTTAGATTTACAACTGAACTTCAGTTCAGCATTTCAGCTGTACATGTTAATGATTGAGGGCACAAGTATAAATATTTGGACAGCTGTCTAAGCTACATGGCTTGTTGTCATGTTTGTGTTTTGTGCTTATGACTGTTATGACTCAAAAAATCAGAGGTACAAAATCTGTTCACTAGAAGAAAGCTAAATATTCAAGAAATGGGCCTTTGTAACTACTCCTTTACCCTGAGAGCATCACAGTTACTGCCAGTGATAAGAAAAAAAGATTAAATCACATCTGGATTTCTCACCCCAAACCTAAGAAAAAATCTAGAAACAATACAGGTAAATTCACCCAACTGGAAGCCTCTCATAGATTTTGATATCCTAGAAAAAAAAATCCAAGAGAAAAAAATTAATCCCAATTTGTGAAAGATCAGGCAGCTGAAATTTCTACAAGATGAGTCATTCCTGGCACACACACACAGACACACACTTGCAGAAGATTTTTAAATAGAGGCTAATTTCAGCTGAAACTCAGCAGTGACAAGCACTTCTATAGATGACGATTTGGAATCTACATACCAGCAAAAGTAAATCAAGTGGGTGAAAGGGTTCTGAGACCACATAAAACAGTGCCTCTGTTTCCACTGAAAGCAGCCCGGGTTTGAGTCAGAACAGCCTCTCGTCTTTGACTTCAGTGTGTGTACAACGGATGTCAGAAAGTTTGCAGACCTTATAAATTCAACGGGATGAGGGAAGGGAAGAACTCAGACCCTGTAAAACCTATAAACTGCTCAGGATTTCATCTCCAGGGATAGCAGGTAAAATATTCTGTTGAAATAAACAACAAAATGGTTGGGTGCCTCATAAAGTCAAGACTTCAGAGCAGCAGCTTCCTCAATCTTGAAGTTCTGTCTTTCCTATAGAATTTATAAAGTTATAGTTCACAGCTGCTTCTTTTTTTCCCACCAAACACCCCTGGGAATGTTCTTCCATTGTCTGACTCTCCTACAGTACTTTGAGTAAAAAAGCAATTCACTGTTTATTCTAGGTAAACACAGAGATTTCGAAACATTGGTTTCTGCCCTATTCCACAACATATTGAGCTCTCAGCAAAACACAGGTCTAGGTCAAAAGTTTGACTGTCAGCTAAATTAAGTGTGAAGGATCTGTTCTGGACAGAAGGTTACTGTGTGTGAGAGTGGTGTGACACCACCTACTTTGTGCTTCTCAGAGGGTACTGGAACTTTGCTTGCCACACAATACCCCAAGTATTTGAATACAGCAAGCAATGAACCAGATGGCTCCTAACCTCTCCAATAGCCTTCCCCCTTTGTATTCTGCTTCCCTAGAGTTTAAGCTGTTATCAGGATGAAATTATTTCTTTCAGGAAAAGTGATTACTACTTTTCCCCTTGATTCACATGCAAGAGACTTTAATGACACTGAAATCCCTTCAAAGAGTCCTTACAAATTTCTGCTTCCTAAAAACACGTCCTTGTACCTCTCACATAAAAACATGACCACCTAGGTGGGATATCTCACCACCTGACAACACAGCAGTCAAAATGGGACCACTGAAATGTGATCATGGGATGAACTTGGGCTAGGCCTTCTCAGGAGAAGAAGAAACTTATCTGAACAGTTCACAAGATCAGCATCTTCACATCCCTCAGAGAAGCAAAGCAGGTTGATCAGGGTGGCCCCCAGGGAGATGTTCCTCATACATTTGCTTTACCTTGTTTGTGACATTAAACTGTCTCGTCCCGACTCAGTGGCTGCAGTTTCAGATGGACAGAAAAAGATAAACATACACCACACATGATAGAAGAAAGGAACTACTAGCTGCTACCTTCCCTGAAAATGACAATTTCTGTGAAACAGGGAATTGCCGCCTATGTTACCAAGAACTGGTGAAGTGCACAGACTTATATGAAATTATTTTCATTGCAGGAAAGACAATAAACTGGCCAAGTGTATAATAAGATCAGGCACACAGCCATGAACAGTTATAGGCTGTTGTCAATTATGGAGGTTCAACTCTTAAAGCCACGTGAGCTGAAGAACAAACTTGTGTACCTACAGCTTTTCCAGCCCCTGTTCTTCATTGTGAAATGCTGTTTTTCTTAGCAGAATTGAAAGCACGGGATCAAACTCATTAGAATGAGAACTGCAGGTTGTGTAATGGTTTTGGAAAATACCATCTTGTTTTTAAGATCTATTTCAGGATTTGTTTATGACATTCCTTACATGAACTCAACCATTACAATGAAACCCCACGCTTCTCATTGCCTGAGATGCTCATCTGCCTAGGAGTTCATCTTCTCCATTCTAGACAGCCTTATCACAGTTGAAATGAAAAAATTAAATAGAGTTTACCATCTACTTATTTGCATGCTCATACAGTTATGAGTAACAACTCTCAGCACTGTGCCATCAATATTTTGTTATCCAAATTGCAAAAGGGGTTCTTAAAAAGCACTCAGTACTGGTTTACACACCCTTGGGTAGTCCAGCATGATCCATGCTATGAGCAAAGGAGGCAGATGGAGAGGACTGGCAATTCCCACAGGGGCTTTTGACTGACCACTGGCCCTCAGGGAGTGCACGTAAGGGGTAGGTGACAGCTTTTACATGAGCCAGATCTGCATCACAGCTAAAAATGACTTCAACGTCAGCATTCATCAATGGCAGTAAGCAAATACTGAGTGCCTTTGAGAGCTCCCAACAAAAATACAATTCCTAAAGCATACTAATCATGAAATACTGAAGAAAGGGTTCCATACCTTAAATTCCTCCAAGATTTTGTAATTTTTCCCATGATATTCACAAAAGTTTTTCACTTCTTTGCATTCTGGACAGCATCCATTGTGTTCCACTTTTGTGCACTTTGGGTGGATTTTAGGGCATTCTGGTTGATCGCAAACAGGTCCATCCTCAGTACAGACACAGGGACAGTTGGAATGTCCTGGGAAAAAGCGTTCTCCCAGTTTGTACACAAAGCCACTGTCATCCACACAGCCCTTCCCCCGGTAATCATCAAAGATCAGATTGTCATTACTGGAGGTCTGGTCCCCTTCATCAGCAGGGTAGTCTTCATGATTGATGGCAGCTGGAGTGACCAAACCAGGGAGCACAAACAGAAGTATCCAGGCTTCATGGATATGAAGAGCCATCCCCCTCCTCAGCTTCTCCATGGGACCTTAATGCCAGATACAAATAGTTGCTTCCATAGGGAGACCAGTGTTGTGGTCTGAAAACAAACAGTTTTAAGTGAGAATGAACTCAAAATTCAAGGAATATTGACTTGTAAAGGTAATTGTTTCAATCAGCACCGAAAATAAATACGAGTTTTTAAACGGCACAGACAGCTATCACTGTTTCACTTGAATTAAACCTCTTCTTAACTATTGCTAAAGAGAACAAAACATGTGAAATACCTAAATTAGACACACACGCCTGGACGCGTATGACCACAAAATATCTCTGAAGGAATGGTGGCTCACAGAATCATCTAATTTCTACTTTCCTCATTTTTGCAGTTGTGTTTTTGGATGTACCAGAAATTAAACCAGCTGCCTGAAATTGCATGATGATAGGCAGCTCGGAGGGTTTTGAAGCCAAGTTTAAGAATGGTCTAAACCTCCTGTGGTGGCCACTGTTCCTTAGTGCTACGTATGGAGCACAGCCCACTTCATTAAACCGAGGTGGGAAACCTGAGCTGAAAAAAGAGTTAAACATAATCTGTTGTCAGAACTGTGTCTGATCTGAAAGATGGTGCTGAGTTAAACTTGGGCTGTGAGAGGTGGAATACTACAGAATCTTATTTACAGCATTTCTGAAGACAGACTTCCTGGGCTACCAACACAGCCCAGCCTGCAGCAGGTACATTTAATCCCGACAGAAGCAAAGATGCAATTCACTTTCTCCATTATTCAGCATTTCAGTAATTCCCAGCAAAAAACGTGGAGCGCAGGATGTTAAATGCCTGCATAATGCATGGAGCCGCTGAAATGTGCCTGCCTGATTAAGCTGGAGCCTTTCTAAAACTTTGGGAGCGATGCAGCACGGCCTGACCTTCGGTGAGCTGTGCTGAAGCGGTGGAGCCCGGGAGGGAGAGGGGCTTTGGGTGACCCACCCCCGGGAGAGTCGACGCCAGGAGAAGGCTCCGTGCCGGTGTCTTGGGAGCACTTCTGGCTGCCCACGGTGCCACATCACTGCCACCAACCTGCCCACACACCAGCCAACAGCCAGTGCAACCCTGGCAGCAAACTGGTTTCTGACCTCTCTTAAAAAACCTGGGCAAAGTATTACAGGAAACTTTTAAATGAGATGAAATATCAGCATTACATGGACTGCAGAACTACGGAGGTAGATCCTGGCACAAATCAAAGAAAAAAGGAACGTTGGGGTGTGTGTGCCATCCCTTCTTTTCCTCCATTCCCAGAGCATGCACACACAGGCACACAGAGTCTACACAAACATGCATTAACATACACACGCAGGCAAACACGCACTCCCCCGCACCCCTCGGGGAGACATTTTTTATATATTGGCATTTTTGGTGGACTGCAGATGTTCAGCAATTAATTCTCCCTTAATTGAAGCAAAAAAGCAGCAGCAGGAGGAGAAAGCTTTAATCCCAGAGAAGCGGCTAAGGGATCCTGTTGACAAAGCAGTTTTTCCGAAGCCACAACAGAGGGAGACACCGGATATTACACAAGCTTTATCAAATTCGAAAAGATATCTTCTTAATTGAAGTACTAGCTGTGTTTCCATCACAAGGACTATGCACCCTCTTGTTACTCCTATCAGCAGTATCTACTGTAACATGCTGTTCAGAAATCCAGCGATTCATGCAGATACGGCTGCTTTACATATCTACAGAGCAGAGAATCTCCCCACCTAACGCTACAGGTAGGTTGCAACACTGCAGATTTGTGGGCATTTAGGGTAAAAAAAAAAAAAAAGCAGCAAACAAAGTAATTCATATCTGAGGAAATGTGAAACAATTTTGAGAATCTGTTGGATTTTGATGAAGAAGCTCTCGAAACAAACGTGTGTGTCTATATACGTATACAAAAGTTCTCCCCAGATCATAAATAAGAGCACTAGATTTTGCTACAGCAGCTGAGATGTCCCACAGCAACTCACAGACACTCGGCTCGATCCTGGAAATGAGACAGACTGCAGACGTCTTGCACGGACACATTTCAACAAGTAAACAAATGCTGCTTGGCTCAGAATTAGTTTATATCTTGAACTTTCTCATAATTTCTCATCCTGAGAGAGGCCAGGATCGTAGGTAAGTCTCTGAAACGTTTCCATCCGCCTTCCCTCACCCCAAGTAAATAATTCACACCTACCTGATCAGGCTGGATGTGAAAGCTGAGACAGGTCACAGGCCAACATGGACTGAAAGGTCAGAAACAGATCAGTGAAAGCAGTTCCTCCTAATCACGTTTTCGGTGTTGACTCACGGACAATCCCTTTTCCTCCACCTCCCATCGCAAAACAGGGGAGCGCGGCAGCCCAGCAACCACAACATGAGAACTGAGCTTTAACCCGCCGCCGAGGATTCAGAGGGAGCAGGATTCAGGCGGTCCGGAGACTGCGATGCCGCGCAGAAACCCCGGTGCCAGCAGCAGAGTCATCGCGGCGAACTTGGGCTGCATCTCCTCAGGTCTCGGGGCGGGCGGGGGAGAGAAAACAACCCATCCCTGTCCCCTCCCTGTGCCCAGCGGATCTCCTGCGGCTCCAGCTTCGCCTCGGCGGGGGAAGGGGGGGAGCGATCGCGGGTTAGGCGGGAAGCAGGCGGGGGAGGGCGGGCGGAGGAGCCCCGCGCCCGGCGGGCGGGCAGCCCCCGCGCCCCTCCGGGGACTCCCCGGCCCGGGCGTCGGCCATGCCCGCGCCGCGCAGCTCCGCGCTCCCTGCCTGCTCTTATTGGGATTAATTTTTTTTTTTTTTGGGGGGGGTGGTGGTAAAAAAAAAAAAAAGAGAGAAGAGCCGGGGGAAAAATCCAAAAAATAATGCAGGGCGGGGCGCCCCCGCCCCGGCCGCTGCTCCGCCTGCCGCTGGTTGGGGCGACGGCTCTCCTCAGAGCTGCCCCTCAGATCCACCGGCTCCCGTCAGATGCACTGGCTGGGGCTGCCGTCAGCGCGGCTTTCCTCAGCCCGCTTCCCCTCAGATCCACCGGCTGGGGCTCCCTTCAGCCCAGCTCCTCTCGGCCCCGCGCCCCCCTTAGATCCACCGGCTGGGGCTCCCCTCAGCCCGGCTCCCCTCGGATCCACGGGTTGGAGCTCCTCTCAGCCCGGTTCCCCTCGGATCCGCGGGTTGGCGCTTCCCTCAGCCCCTCCGCGCTCTCCAGCTCCGGCTCATCGCCGCTGCCCTGGTGGTGTCCGGGAAAACATTCCCCATGGCCGCACTGTGGAAACTTCGCCTCATCTTCCTACAGGGCTCCGCCGGGGAAGGGGCGCCCCGGCTCCTGTGGCTCGTGCTGCGCTACATTAAAAATCAATCTCCTTGCAATTCGGCTGCGCTGGCATTAGGCGTCATTGTAAAGCTGTTTCTCCAGAAACCACCAAAAGAGAGATTCTTGGTGTTGGGGAAAACACGGTGACAACAGAAAGAGGGAGAAATTGAGGGGTTTATTTGGATAAAATGCTAAATAATGCTCCGTTTGGGCAAATATTCCCCGAACAGTGCAAACACAAGCTATGAACCTATAAGCCGGCGTTGCTGTTGTCGAACCGCTCTTGTGGAAGGCGATGAAGGCCACGTGTGTCACTGTGCTCGGGTCCAGAGGCAAACCCTGCCATCGGTGCCTGCGGAGAGCAGGTGATCCTGGCCATGGAAGCGCACGCAGCGCACCTCGACCCTGGGGCCTTGCAGGACGGAGAGCTGGCCCACGGCCAGGCACAGCACCTTGACGGAGGCCTCGCTGCTGGCCAGAGCCACCAGGCCACCTGAAACACAGAGCAAAGGCATCGAGGTTGGCAAAGGCTACACAAGAGAGCAGTGCTGGAAGTTTTGAGATGGTGGCTTTAAAGCCACACGTGTGTCTACTCCTGTTTCCTGAGATAAATTAACAGAAAGTTGGACAGATCAGTCACAATGAGATTGGATTTTGGAGCGATTAAGCCAGTCTGCAGACCTCATGTTCTCCTCACAAGGAGCCTGGCTATTTTGATAGAATCACAGAATCTGCTGAGTTGGAAGGGATCCACAAGTATCATCGAATCCAACTCCTGGCCCTGCACAGAACACCCCAAGGGTCACACCATGTGCTCAAGAATGTTGTCCAAATGCTTCTTGACTTCTTGTCAGGTTTGGTGCTGTGACCATTCCCTGGGGAGCCTGTGCTAGTGCCCAACCACCCTATGGAGGAAGAACCTTTTCCTAATATCGAACCTAAACCTCCCCTGACACAGCTCCAGACCATTCCCTCAGGTCCTGTCACTGGTCTCCACAGAGCAGAGATCAGCAGAGATCCTCTTCTCCTCACAAAGAAGTTGCAGACCGCGATGAGTCTCCCCTCAGTCTCCTCCAGCTGAACAGACCAGATGCCCTCACCCACTCCTCACACAGCTTCCCCTCAAAGCCCTTCAGCATCTTTGTTGCCCTTTGGATGCTCTCTGATAGCTTAATAAATCTTTTATGTTACAGTAACCAAAACCGCACACAATACTCAAGGCGGGGCTGCCCCAGTGCAGACCAGAGCAGGACAATCCCTGATATCCGGATACAATTATTCAGGGACAGATTCTGACACACAACTGAACACCAGAGGAGTAGATGCTCTCCTAATACCTGGAGGTATCAACATCAGACCATGTTTTTGATGAAGATGTGAGTTTTCAGGTGAATTTCCAGAAGGTCAGGCATCTAACTGAACCAAGTGCTTGCTCCCTTATATCCTTATGGAAAAAAATGACTATAATTAAATCCTTAGTATAGAACAGGGTTTAAGAGTAGAAAAAATAAAGGAAAACCTAAAAAAGATTCTAAGGAGTTCTCAGTTTCCATGTGCTTTTTTGCAAATCAAATGGACTCAGTTTTCAACACTCCTAAGGAAGCAGGATGTGTTTATAAGTTTATTATTATTCCTGCTTAAATAAAAGCAGAGGTAATAGCTGGTGATATGTTTGAAGCGCCTCTTACTTACCCAGCCTCCAGATAAAGATTGTCCTTTAGAAATTAACTATAATAATCATGAGTTTCACATACAAAAAAACCAAAAAAAACAAAACAAAACAAAAAATCAATACATTCATTTCAAAGCTGATGTGGCCCTAACAACAACGGGATCACTGTACTGTCAGTCGTGATCTTGTTCAAACACCTTTTTCTATTTGGAGCAAGTTCAATATAGCCTCCAAATGATTACAGCTTTTCTTACATATCGAGATTTTCTCTCTGAAAGCAAAGACATCACCAGCAGAAGAATAATTAATATTGACACTGACAAAGTCAACCTGGCACCAAGGTCATCATTTTTTGGGAAGATGATGAAAAACAGGAGATATTTTACTATTTTTAATAACTCAGGTGATTCACCAAATAGCCAGTGGGAACATACTGCCCAACACACATGAGCATGGAGGAATTTATCTGTTTTAACAATTTAGGGCCCTGGATGTGCCTATGTGATGTACAGTTTATCCAGGGAATATATTGTCCCTCCGTTCAAACTAGGTCATAACAATGATGTTCTCTGTTCTGCTCATGAAGATCTGATGGCTTCATTTCTCCATTTATCAAAAGAAACACGTAGTCTAAAACAGCTTACAAATGCACCAAGAATATTTAACCACAACTTATGCTTAGTGTGGTCATGGATATTTGTGTAAGAAGGCAACTAGGAAGTAGAGCTAACCATGATAAATATGCTCTATTTGCAAACCTTTATAACTACCCGGCTTCTTCATCTAGAACAAAGCCTGACACAGCAAAGATCTGTAGGATGGATTAGAGTGTCCAAAGCAGCAGATGTGAATATTTATTATAAACTCCCCTCCAGCAAGTCTTTGCTGACAGAAGCATTGCATATAGATTGCACTTGCAGCGAGACTCTCCAGGCAATCGCTGGATGACTTCTCCAGGAGCCAAACAAATGCCATTTCTCCAGCAGCCCTGACACCACAACAGCTGGGCAGGGGGTTAATGTCACTTCCATCTTCTCAAAACCACTGATGAACCCAGTTGTTACAGAGAGGGACAGGCAGGAGAAAAGGTTTGGACAGCTGCAGTCCACTTCCAGAAAGTAAGGGCAGGACAGAGTGACAACTGAGACAAAGCTTCAGCTCGTTCACTCTCTGGGTTGAGCAGGGCAGGGGCAGACCCCCACCCTGCATTTTTCTAAATGCTTTGCTAGGTAAGTCACATGCTTGAAGCAAAACCAGAGCACTCATCCTGTCAGTCCATGCCAGTATTCCAACAGTCCTGGGAAATGACAAAGCCAACAGGAAGATAGAGAGGGTCAATAAAAAACAACCAGCTAGGAGGTGCAGCAGTAAACTGCACTGCCTTCATTGCTAGCGCTCACTGGGGAAAGGATGGAGGTGCTCTAGGCAGCCCTGGTGAAGAATGATTCATTTCAGAGGAATTTCTCCCTGAGTTAGGATGTGTTACTATCGCTGACCACGAGTACAGCCACTTCCTGGCTCAGGAGCAGCAGGATGCGCAGGCAGATGCATGTGAGGGGGAATGCACAAAATGACAACATCTCATTTCTGTCACCCTTTATGTCAGCACTGATCTATGGGCTCATAACAATTTGCTCATTATAATGTAAATTTACTCCCTCCTTCCTTCCAAAAGGAGATGTTTCATTTTGGGAAGAGGGAACAAATTGTGTTTTATTGCTCTTTCAAAATGTTCTCCAATTAGGAAAGCAAACAAAAACTACTACATAATTGTGATGCAAAGCTGTATTTTAATGAAGGATACTTACTTGTCACTAACAAAGGCACTTTGATATAACACTGGAAGAAGATAAAAGCCAGAAGATAGGTTGTTCTTCATACCTTTGACCCAGCTGTCAGGTGGGGCTGGTCTGTGCAAACCCACTGAACCCAGCAGTTAGGCTGATTTGCATTGGAATGAACAGATTCTGCTTAGAAGATGCAAAGTCTCCAAGACCTTGACCTCTAGATCTCCCAGCCTCTAGATCTCCAGCTCACAAGGCTCCCAGAACCTGCTTTGGATCTGTTGGTGCACTTGGCAACACGGGGAGCTTACGGGGAGCTTACGGGGAGCTTTGCTCTGGCTGGCCCCATGCCAACCCTGAGCTCAGCCTTCTTCCTCAACCTGGCAGACAAGGAGTGATGACAAAGCACATTGCCACCACAAAGAGACCCTACAGTAGCAGCCTTTGTACTAATCACAGCTGAGTTGCTGTTGCCCATTGCTAGAACACAAGTACTAATTTTTCTGATGTACCCCTATTATGTCCTTAGAATAACATAAGCTCTGACCATCTGGCCACTTGCTTCAAATAGGATGCAGTGAGTTGGAAAAGGTAAAGAAAGGTAGCAAAGCCAATTAAAGGTACAAACAACTTCTGTGCAAGGAATCCTTATGAGGGATGACAACTTAGCTGAGAAAAAACTATTTGTGCACTAAAATGTATTTGGCTGATGGTGCTTACTCCATATGTAAACCTCAGGCTTCCGTCCTTCCTGGGACCCACAGAGAAATGTGGAGCCAAGCCAGACCCCAAACTACCCCCCAGGGGATGGTGAAACACAGGGTTTCCATGAAAATGCTCATCTGAATCCCATTTCAGCCAGGAGCTGCAGGGCAGCCAGAATCTGCAATCTCTAGACAGTCACCTTCTTGGACCAGACTGAATTTACTCTGAGGAATCACTGCACTTTCAGTTCCCTTTTTTTCCCCAGCACTGGAGTTAAGTACTGCTGCAGGTTTCCAGTCCCAGTGTCCTACAAAAAAAAGCTCTGTTCTTGTCTCCAGACTGGCAATGCTCTTGGATTTTGGCATTGATTAATGACAAATGCAGTGCAGTTGTTTGGGTTGGAAACACGTTTGTACTTAGAACAATAAAAATCATCCATGCCCTTCTAGAAGAACTATTCATGCTACTAAAACTGTATCTCTACATTTTTTTTGAGACCAGAACTGAACCCTAAAATCATTTAGTACCTCAGAGATAGTAGTATTTTAATTTTTTTTTTTTTTTTTTTTTTTTTTTTTTTTTTTTTTTTTTTACTTTTAGGACACATAGCCCACTCTGGAGAAAATGAATTATCTTGTTTGAAAATCTGTTCTTGTAAATTTTCCAAATGTACATAAAGTTATGGGCTTGATAAGGGCCATAGCCATAAAGTGCCAAAAGCGGGAATCTAGCAAAGAACTCACCAAATTTACTGGAGTGTCTGCACTGACCTAAACGTGAACTTAAAAGCAAAGTTCTTGCATCCAGTGAGGCTCGGTTGTGTTGGATATAAGTAAGCATCCTGCTTCTTCTCATCTGCAAGGAACTTTGTGTACCTACACCACTGTGTAAATCCTAAAGAACCAAAGGCCCTCCTGTGAATACAGTATGAAATCCATCTCCTAATTTGAACTGGTGGATAAATTTAAAATAGTGCAGGCGTGTTGAAGCAATCTAATTTGTTACTGCATTTCTTCAAAAGACAGAACTAGACAAGATTAATTTGCTGGGTTGATGGCTCCAAATTACTTGGGGTAAAAGGAACAAAACCTGTACTTGTCAAAAGACAGTTTGACAATTTATATTTCATAAGAGCCTAAGAGAAATCACAGCCACGATTACTGTCTTTGTACAATGAATTTTGAGTGAAACCTTGCCAGGACCACGCTACATACTGCTTTACATGTCCAAAAAGCTGGAAACTGTGACATCTTTGGAGCAAACCACCACCACTCCTCACTGGTGAGCCCTTTTATATGCCCATTAAAGCATTTAACTTTTCTTTGGGCAAATTAATTTACTAATTCTGTAACATTCCATTATCAAAATACTCTGAAAAGTTCTGGTTTAGCCTGCCAGTACTTCATGTTTCTGGAGTAGTCTAGCAGCTTCAGTGCTAATAAAATAGTGTTGTAACCAAAGTCACAAACTCCACAGCTCCCCAGGCACATCAGGCTGAGACATTCTTCCTGATAACTGGCACTGTTTGCTTGCTTCCAGTAACATTTTCCATAGACTCAGCAACTCAGGCCACCTCTTCTTCTCCAGCAGAACAAGGACAGTGACAGATCAAAACCTCTCTTCACTGCTCCAGCAGCTCCTCCTCTCACAGACAACAGAGTAGTCGAGGAGCAGGATTTGGGCAGTTGCTTCTAGTAACAGTACAGCAGTTACTTTAGACTTCCTTGAAAATAATTCCGATGTGATCGCTTCCCCAATTTAAAAATTAATTGCACTGCCTAACTGTAAGCAAAGCATCCACCTTCAAAGACAAACCCAGCTACTTCTGGGTTTAAATAAAAAAAAAAAAACCTTGTGTGGCTTGAAGAAATTCTGTTTATCAGAACTGCATGAAACCATTCCTGATGGCAGAGATGAAATAACATATCAAAGAAAGAAAGCAAGAAAAGCTTTGATCAATAGGGAAATGGTTTTTATACACATCAGAACCAATTTAAAGAATTCTCTAGGATCAATTTGGATAGACAGAAATGCTTCTCAGCATTTATTACCTGTGGAGGGAATATTGATCCCATCCATTGATTTCTCCTATGCATGTAGAGCAGCATCTGCTTTTGTTGTGTGGGTTTTTTCCAAAGAGAGATGACCCAAAGTGGAAGGTATCAAGAAACTACTTGTATTTTAAGGACTTACATTAATGGTTCAACCAATGTCATTACTCAGAACTTTTAAACTCTGTTCAAGAATTGTCAGAATGTAATTTACCTTAATTTTGGTACATGATTGTTAGTCAATGGAATATATTTTAGAAGTGGGTTTTTTTGAACCTTACTTACCAAAGGCTGCCAGTTCCTTACGTAACACATTGCATCAAACATGTTTTCTCTCCTGTTCCCTTTTCAAAAGAATGTCTCTTCATAATAATGTTTTAAATTGCACAGCCCTAATGGATTACATTCCCTCTGAATTAAGGTCTTTTGTCATTATTGGAGTTGCAACCATTTGCATCATCATCAGGATCCCTCAGCCTGAAGTCTCCTATGAACTGGGCACCTCTCAGGTGAGGTGTGAAAGGTAAAAATACCCAGTCCCTCTGTACAGTAGTCTGGCTAACACTTAGTTAATGTGCTTGGCTACATAAAAGTAGATGGAATATTTACAAGGGCTGCAAACTATGATTGCAGTGGCTGTAGATAAAATTCTTCATTACTGTCACACTAAGCAGAACATTATTTACCAGGCAACTGATTTCAACATATGATAGATGGCGGACAGTTGTTTTTTGTTCTATAAACAGCTTTCAGCAAATATAACAACTATTTCTTGTACACTACGTTTTGCTTAGGAATGCACGTTTTAGATGTTATTATAAGTCCTCTGTTCTCAAGTGTGAGTAAAACCTCCTAAATATTCTCGTGGAAATAATGGTGGCCCCCCTCCTCCCTTTGTCTTCACACTCTAGATCTTTCAAGGGAGAGGGCATAGAAGAATAATCTTGAGCAGTTTGTAATTCACTTGCAGCAATTCACTAAATATTCTCAGTAATGGAGGCCAAAAGGCAAGATGGGAAAGAGAGGAGATGTCCAAGAATCTGCTGATACAGATGTTTAATAGACTGCTACCAAAATAAAATCCTTTTGCCATTCTCTCTAGTGACTTTTTTTCTTTCCCCCTTCTCAGAAGTATTTAAATAGACATAGATTTGGCAAAGTATATTAGGGAAAATTAGCTCATCTCAGAGTGCACTTAAGCTCGTGACTCACCTTATGCATGTGAAGTCATTCAACTCAGTGCAATCATGTGCTCAAATGAGGCAGGATCAGGGCATCACAAAGAGTCACTACTGCAACAAGGACTTACAGCACAAGATCTTAGAATGAGCCAACTCACTTCTGTTTGGCTTTCAGCAGGACAGCAACAGTCAGGCCTCCTAAACAGGAAGGCAGCTTTTCAGGCTGAGTACGGCCATATAGTACAGGTGTCCTAGATCCAAGGATCGTGAAAAGGTATAACAAGAAAGTCAGTGCAGAGAAGCTTCTCAGACAAATTATGCAATAGACATTTACAGAGGTAAAAAGCGATTCAGAAAGCGATTCTCCTGGAACACAGAAAAACCTCAAATTACCCAAAGAGTGTGTTAGCAGAAATTCAATTCACATCTTTAAAAATCAGCATGTAGACATTTGGCCTGGCTGATAACTGAGTGTGGAGAGGGATGTGGCCTGATGCACTTCCCTCCGAAGTGTAAAGGCGTGGAGTAATGTCTGGCTGATGGAAAAAGAGGACTTCTCTTAACTTCCTGCTCTGTGGAACTGTGACCTAGATGAAGGGGCATTATTCCCAGAGCTTAAACAGATCTCAGAACTTGACAAATCCTTTTTCAAGCAAGAAATCACCAGAAAGTTACTCTGAGCAAAGAAAGCATTTATCTGATAGAAGAAAATCCTTTATAGAAAAGAACTTTAATCCTTTTTATAAGGATTTCTAGACTCAGACCATTACTGTAAAGCTCCCTTTCAGCTGGACTTGAGCTTGTTTATATTACATTTTAGTTGGCCTTTTTGGTAGCATTTTGGATTTTTAAAGTAGTTTCAAAACAAAGCAAAAAGTATTAAAGCAGAAACTTTTGAAGCAGAGTCTTCAAGATGTTAAAACCTTTCTGGATGTGTTAATGAGGCATGTTGAATATATTAAAAATAATGTATTGAGAATAAAAGGAAAATACCTTCTGTCTAGGACTGGATTTTTGAAATGAAAATGTCTGTCAAAGAAGAATATTTTTATGCATATAATAGGAAGGCACTTGTCTAGCTCTCAGTGTTACCTAGAATACCTGTATGTGGGCACATGTGTAGGTCTGTGTTTCCAAGGGAATCTACCTTGAGGTAAAAAATGGATGAGGAAGAACCAAGCCATCCTGGCAAAAATCCTTGGATTGCTACCGAGTGCGGGACCTCGGGCCCACCCAGCTGTTCTGAAATCAAAAATTCTGAAAGGCAGCATTTGGTTTTTAAATCACCAGTAAAGGGGAGGTGTTGAGTGACACTGCATCCACAGGGAGCTGCCAGGAGCCCCGGCAGGGCAGTAACAGGTTGGCTGAGAAACTCCCGAGAAGGTGACATCAGTACTGGAGCTGCTGCAGTTGTGCTTGTGCTGCCCAGGGCAACAACATGACAAAAATGTCACATTTTAAGAAAGCAACAGAGGAAAAGAGGAAAGATCAGTATCATCTGATGCTCTTCAAAAAGGAATAAATCACCATAAAATTATCTGCAGGAGTTGCCAAGCTGAACCTCTGCTTGCAAAGGAAGTTTCTGAAAGACTTTTTATGTGATGGCAAATGCTCCAGAGCATGGTTACAGTTCACATTCAGATCTTGTTCTGAAGAACAAGCTTTCCTCTTCTGTTAAACTTACATATTGGAAGCAGCATGCCAAGTACTGTACTGCACTGCAAGTAACACTATCTCCAGGACACATTAGCTGTTTTCTTGGTGTTTGAAGAGTCACACTTACAATAAATAAAAACTTTCATTAAGACAAATAATACTTACTGATGAGAAAATGAGAAAAATTAAGTCACAGCAAATTTCTGCCACCACAAATTGAAAATTATTCTAGTTTCTGCTACAGGTGAGGTCCCTGAATACAGATTTGGGTGCAAAAACATGCTTTGCTCTGAATTTCTTACTTGGCTGCAGGTGTATGTGTTTTAGGCATTGCTATATCTCACTTTTAATAATTCAGTGAAGGTGAGTGGTGTATAGAGATGAAAAATTTCAGGTGTGCAGGAACATAGCTCTGACTAATGGAAACACTGGTTTAAAAACATTCAGAGAATAGAAGATAACCTTTGTATTAATGCTCTGCTCCTTCTCCTTTCCCCACTTTGAGATGCCTGCAGTCATTCAGTTAAAGCCTCCCTGATCCTCCTCCCTTTCTCAAGTGGTAAGATGGATATGCTTGTGTTACAGAAGATGAGACTGGGATGTGAACACTGATTTATTTTTCCCTTGGACAGCATATGCATCATCCTTTCCATTAACTCTAAGGGAATGACCAGATGTGTAATCGCTTTTTGACACGGAGTGGGATTCATTTCATCTGACCTTGCCATCCCACAGTGGATTCAGTTCATCCAGGCTCCTCCTGCAGCTACCAGGGAGGAAAAATTCCCTTTTCCCAGGAGCTCCCTGCCTCTCTGGGACAGCAGGTGGCACGCTCTGTGTGCTGACTACAGAAGGATCTCCACAGCTCCTTCTCAGACAGCTCAAGCAGGGTGACACTCAAT
Source organism: Aphelocoma coerulescens (assembly GCF_041296385.1). NCBI lineage: Eukaryota > Metazoa > Chordata > Aves > Passeriformes > Corvidae > Aphelocoma > Aphelocoma coerulescens. The sequence continues at coordinate 3,031,702 of NC_091021.1, forward strand.
CCCATGCAGGACTTCCAAGCAGGCACCTCAAAGACATTTTTAAAGAAAATTCCCTAACTTGCACTGCTGGCAGACATGTAAACCTGAGCATCTGCAAATGAACCTAGACACCTGTATCCATCCAGGGGCTTAAATACCATCAAAAGCCAGACTTACATAGGCAATGACCTCTATTAAACCCAAGTCTTAATCATTTGGTGCAACTCTCATGCTGTGGCAACAATCCATAATTTCAGTAGCATTTGATAGCAAAGCAGATCGTGTGCATCGTCAACATTTTGTAACCCTATTAACTCTGAGATAATGGACTTGTCTCTGCTATATTTCTAAGCTTATTGGAATGGACTGTAATTAGCACTTTCTTTTCTTTATACAAATCTCTTGACCCCCAGAGCCAGTTCTTACACCACAGCTAATAACTGCTGCAGGTGATCAAAGCCTGAAATGGAGGTGGACGCAGACCTCGAAGCCAAACTTCAGTTTCTTTCCAGAGTTTAAGCAGGAGTCATGAAAAATACTGCTTCAGAGAAAAAGCACTTTTGAGGGAAAGTAATATTTATTTTGCCTTGCCTCAAAATGTCCTGCTTAAGTGTTTTACCTCTGAATATGCTCCTTAAAGAGGTTCAGTGTTGTTACGAGCCCAGATGAGAGCAGCTCTGGCTAAACATTGTGTATTCCTAATGCTTTTTGCACTCATCAGTCTTTCCTAGCAAATAAGATCAGAAAACACTTCTGTTTTGTCCTTAAAGCTAGTTTCTTGTTAGCATTATTATTTCAAGCTTAGATGATGATCTAATGTACGTGGATTCTGGTTTCTGTCAAGCCAAGCCCTTTGCTACGCTCCTGGGAGATGGAGGCTCATGTGGTGTGGGCCCTGCTGAGGTGGCTGGAAAGCCAGGCTTGGCTTGTGCTGTGTGTGCCTCCAGCTTAGCCTGAGGTTCCCCTCCTGACTGCGCTGTATCTCATCTGTTGTAGCTGTCTGGGCTTCTTCTCTGGTGACTGGAAAGAGATGAGTGGGATAAAATGTGCCGTGCATGTCCCTACTCTCTGTTTACTCCATGACTAGCTTGAACAAATTATCTCATTTTTAGGGAGTCAAATAGATGGGGCTCAATGCCACCCTTAATCTCAAACTTCAGCTCTCCCAACTCAAGTTGGGGTTTTTTTGTTTGTTTGTAAAACTTCCAGGATAAAAAAAATTGGAGATTTTAAATCTTAATCAGTGCAGCCTTCAGATGTTGCCTACACTGTCACGATGATACCAACATTGCAGAGTGACTTTTATCTTTCTTCCACATTACAACTAAATAGTATTTCACCATGGTAGTAAAACCAGACAGACAGACACACAGGAAGACTCTGAAAACAAAACAAAAACCCAGAAGTAGAAAACTGGGCTTAATAAAATCTTCTCCAAGTACAAGCTCCAAGAGTCTCCCTTTAACTTAAACATGTTATTGTCAACAGTGGCATCTCTGTTCGGCTGTTCCCTTAACTAAACATTCCTATTACTGTCATTCCTTGGGCTGTCATATTCACTGCTGTGACAGCACAAACACTGTGCTGTAAAATCTGTCAGAGAGGCCAGTTGATTTCCTACATCTTCTGACACTTGCAGGTCTTTAATATCAGGCTGTCAGAACACCTAAGAGAAAGGCGGGTGCTTCCCTGTTCGGGGTTGTTACTGTGACTACCATCACACATACTTTAATCATTAGCCTTATACTACTGTGAAATCCTGACTTTTATGCCCTTGGAGTCCCATGCCAGAAAATGCTGTTGGTATAAATCTATCGTAGAGGTTAGCTGGCTCACTTACCCATGGAGTTCTGTACATAAAATGAAGCCTTTATGTTTTACAAAGCTTATATAGTGTTTTCTTAAACTGTCTTCTGTGAGATTTTTTGTTGGTTTTTTTTTTTTCAGAGGGGAGCTGTAGTAGGTGTAACAATTACTCAGTGATAGGCGTAGGTGAAACTCAGCTGCTTAAAATAAACCTCTCTGTGCCAGGACCCTTTTGTCTTTAGGTGTACTCATGGAGCAGATGAGCTTGGTGGGCAGTGAGTTTTCTGTAATGCAAAACTCTTTTGATTCAATATTAAAATGAAACTGAGAGAAGAACAAGAGTAAATCAGACCAGAACAGTCCCTGGTCTTCAACTGCTTATGGCACTCCCTTCACAAGGAGGAGAGCATCTGTAATCCTGCTCCTGCTTGGCTGTTGTCCCCAGTGACAGTGAACAAAGTGCTCCTGGGCAAATAATTATCCTGGGATAGGCCTTTTTGTATCTCTCCTGTTCTAGCATTCCACTTGGATGCAAAGAAAAATAAATGAAGAGCTGTTAAAGAAGATTTTATAGCCCCCAGATCAGGGTGCTGCTGATAGGTAGAAGTCTCTGCTACTAGCAGCAGTCCAATTGATCACACGGTGTGACAGAAGCCACACGGTCGATGGATTTAGGAAACCCCATTCCAAGAACAAAGAGTGTGATAAGCAAAGCATGTACTTCCAGGTGGTATGAGTCAGGTAAGCCACCAGGAACCATAGATGAATGTTGTGTAGCTTTAAGTGACTGTATTGATGCTCCCAGAGTTTCTGCTCACAGAGAGGAGAACAAAAATTTAGGTCTTTAGTGCTTTAATTGCCAAAGAACATTTGCTGCAGGAACCTAATAACTTTTTAATGTGTGAATCCATGAACAGCCTGCAAGAGCATTACTGGAGAATCAACAGAGTTGTGGCTGAGGCAGAGGTAGGACAAGTTTGGAGATCAGTTCCAATAAGTGCCTTGCTGCCTGACAGCACAGTTCATTTAATTTCCCTGGGCCTCAGCTCCCCATCCACAACAGAAACCTGCATCACCACTTTGTTCAGCTCCTCTCTTTAGGCTGACTGGGGTGGGAACTCGTACAGCTTGTCCATTCTTAAAAAAATCATAAAGAATCACAGAATGGGTTAGGTTGGAAGAGACCTCAGAAGCGATGTAAGGCAGCAGCAGATCTGCTGGCTCTGTGTGCACACAAGGCATTGACTGAACCTTGGGGGATAACACACAGTATCACCCCCCTGGATACAAAATCCCCTCACCTGTCCTCAGGGAATGGCCAAACCGAGCAGGGAGTGTGGGCTGGCTGCTCCTGCTGCCTGGAATGGATGCTGCTGTCGGGGTAACAAACGCCGTCTGTCATCGCGGTATTTATGACACTAATGCTGAACCGCTGGACAGCATCCAATAAAAATCTATGGTGAGGTAATGGGACGGAGCTAGAGAGTGCTGAAAAGGAATCCCCAGCTAATACAGCTCTGATGGCTTTGAGTATACACAGAATATCTTGTCATACTACAGCTAAGTGATAGTTAAATAAACAACAAAGGTAATTGTAGGGTACTTCAGTCACTTTGCAGATTTATGGTGCTTTGAAGGCAGCTCCTTGCAGTGGTCTCTGCCAAGGTTTTCATCAGGGTTAATGCTTTTGACTCCTGTACTTTAAGTGTCTGAAAGATATGAATTGTGTTTCACTTGCTGTCCTGGACTGACTGGGACATTGCTGCTTTTATTCACAGCCAAAAAATATTTTTAATTCTTTATGGATTATTCATCCCTTGCCTGAGAAGCCAGCATAGGTCAAGTCTGAATGAGTTTGTCTCAGACCTTGCAGACTTGCTGCTCTTTCAAGCCTAAGTCTATGACGTGCAACGGTTTCCAAAATTAAAATGTCCTGTTAGACCCAAGTAGTTTCTGATATATTAGATTAAGATACAAAATCTAACTGCAAACCCCTTGAACTGTGTTCCTTTTCCTTGAACTTGCCATTTGCAATCTTACTGATTGCTTGGACACGTTAGTTGCTCTTTCCTGTGCTCACAGAGCCCGTTACACACGAAAATTGTGGAGGTAGGGCTTTGTAAGTCCAATCTATCCCTTTCCTAGGACTGCATAAGCATGGGTAGATTAAATTATTCTCATTTAAATCCAGGTTTCCGAAGCAACCCTGTCAAATAGAGGCATCCACCTTTTTCATCTGCTGGATTACTCTGGCTAATACGTAGGCTGTCATGGTCTCCAAAAGAAGGAAGACTGCAGTTCTCCTCCACCACTGTATTATCTTTTCTCATTGCTTTTATATTTTGGCAAACCTACAGTGATAGGAGGTAATACTAGCTTGTAAGGTCTGAGAAGAATTGAATGCAAATCCCAATGCACAGCTTTCATATCTAAATATGTAATTTTCTGCAACCTCCCTGTCTCCTCCTGATTTACCCAAAAAGCTGGTGAATACTTTGCTGTTCTCCCTTTCTTTGGAAACATATGCTGTGCTCTAATAGCTCTTTTCCTTCTCCAGCAATAATTTTCCTTCTTCTTGTACTGGAGCTCAGCACCTTCCTGCAGATGTTGTTCTCAGTCTAGCCTGATTCTTCTATGTCCTCTTCTGCATCACTCCAGTTCTTTAATTCATGCTCCTCATTCCTCACTTTCTCACCTGTGCCTCAGGTAGTCCCATGGCCATCCATCCATCCATCCATCCATCCATCCATCCATCCATCCATCCATCCAGATAACACATCCTTTCTCTGCTTCCAGCTCCACACTAAGCCTGCTCTTTTCCTGACACATTTCCAACTTGAAGAACTGGTTTGAAGGTTTTTTTGTGAGTTGCATGTTCTTTTGACAACTTCCAAATAACATCTTTGTCATTTAGCTTCCTAACCAGCATATCAATGCAGCCAGGCTCCTGTAACTCCTGGATTACTAAATCATGTACATGACTGTTCTGATGAGACAAAAAAAGGATAGTACAGAAAACCACTTGCAAAGTCCATCCTCCACCCAGAATTTAAATGCCTTCTGTATTATTCTTAATTGGAAGTTGCTTATTACTACTGTCCTGACATAGTCCTGTGAGGAATTACAGGAATTAACCTGAGCTATTTAAATGCACAATTTTCGTTGTCAGAACACAAGCCTTACTCTCGCAGTGCCATGTGTTTTGGGCCAGCACAGACCCAGGCCCTGCCCAAGAAAATCTTTGGCCACATGGTGGGACAGGATTATCAGCCACGTCTCAAGAAAGAAACCTCAGCCTTTGTATTTCTTCTCATTAATACACAAAGAATTCAAACAGTGATCTGAGGGCAGAATCCCAGGATCTTACTTTGTGTACAAGGAAGTTGTGGGTTACGTTGTGTTCCTCCTTATTGGGAGAGCCTTTGTTTCAAATATGACCTTGTACTCCTGTGATTCTATTTCCCTGGATAAAGATCTCTTTCATCTGTATGCTCCAGGTGAATGGATGATTGCCTAATAGTGTTAATGTTTGTTATTAACTTTTAATAACCTCTATGATTCAATTAATTTGACATTTCCATTAGACAATTGTGTCTGTTCTTTCTTTCCACTGTGAGTCCAGATATGCCTTTGAGTTAAAGCTGCAATTTTATGCAGCTTCAATAAATGACATTTGTTTTAAAACGGGGCTCCCATCTGGTTCTAGAGTTTCTCAAAGCTGGAAATGCTCGATTGAATTTCTGATTGCAGCAACTACTGACAGAAAAACCAGGCTCCACTTCCATATCCAACCTCTCTGAATCCCATTATCTATCTATCTATCTATCTATCTATCTATCTATCTATCTATCTATCTATCTATCTGTTTCTCCAAAGGTTTGATTCAGATTCAGCCCCTGATTTCTTCATGTAATACATTTGCCATGGAGTTGGTTTGGTTTCACAGGGGCTTTAGCAACATAACCAAAGCAACCATGCCAGGCTGCATAAATGGAATTTCAGCAAGTACTTCTGAACAGAACCTCTTCCCCAAATTGTTTTTCTGTAATTGAAAAATGTCTTTCAAATGGAACCACTTAGCATAGCTCTGAACTCTATCCAGGATGGTCATAAACTGCTGCTCACAGGCTAAGGGCCAAGATTTTAACATCAGATACAAATGCAGTAGCAGATGCCAATACTGCCAACACCAAAATTTGGCCTGATGAGCTCCATTTTCAAGGGTTTGTTTCTTTGTTCTCATTTCTGCTTGCAAAATCAAGGAGTGCAATGAAAGCAGAGCTCAAATGAAATATTCTTTGGGAAAACTCAGCATGAAAACTCTTTCCAAGCCAGGCTTCTGGTCTGCCTCAATCTTATCCCAAATAACCTAAATAGCTTGTGATGGAGCCTTCTCCAGAATTTCATATTCTTTATGAGCAATAAGCAGGCCAAAAGCCTCAGTATCAGCTTCAATTCTTTTCATCAAAACATCCCAGACATACATAGTTTCAGCACTTCTTCCCTGATGTCTGTAGTGAATCACCTTTAGCTTCTGCCTGTACCCTTCAATGGTCTCCATTCCCCAGCTACACCAATTCAAACTTCTTTCTCCAAAGACATCTTATTCCTTTAGGTATTTTATCTTCTCCATTCCACCTGTTTACCTTTCAATGTCTCATTTCCTGATTCACCCAGCAGTCTTTACACCCAAAAGTTCCACAACCCAAATATTGACACTGTCTTCAAAAACATGGAAGACTTGAACAAGATCAACTGAAACCACTGATGTCAAATTTCCTCAATCTGAAACCTGTTCAGCAGGGTTCCTTCTGCTCCAGCAAAGGCACCTGCACTTTAACGTTCTTCATACCCTTGGTAATGGCTGTTGAGAGAACAGCCTTTCAAGGGACTGACTGCAAATTCAGACATCTGAACAGCACATACACTGCAGTGGCTTCACAGGTAGAGATGTGTCAGCAGTGAGTCAAGAAGGCACGAGAGAGGGGAAAAATGCCTCTTGTATCAAACAGATCGTTCTTGTTTTATCCCAACACCTCTGTAGGCAGCCACCATGCCACCATCTTTACCTTCACTCCATCCTCATTACTGGAGTACAACTCAGGCTTTCACAATTACTTGGGGCACCGAAGGCTCAGCTTCTGCTGAAAGCTGTTTCCATTTGGCATCCAGCCCTCGATTACATTTCTGGTTAATACCCCTAGTGCACTAAGAACTGCCCCAATTCCATTTCACAAGCAATGATTAATTGGAAAGATGAACCACTGGCCTGTCCTAGACAACAAACAAACAAAGGACTTTGGTGCCTTGCAGCTGGTAATCAAGTAGGAAAGAAATGGAAGTTTTAAAAAGGGATCCAGCCCCAGGAAAATCCTAGCTTCTGTATTTACTGCAGCTGTTCCTGAGCTAGTATGTCTGGGATAACAAGGAAGAGAAGTCCAGCAGACAGATGATAATGACTAGAAATAATTTGGTATTATCTGCTTCTCTATCCCTACTGGTGGAGTAGTTTGTTTCTTACAATTTTGGTTTTGCACCACAAGAAATAATGGGAAAATTAGTGATTAAATCTGAGGTCTTAAAGACATGAAGTATTTGTAATAATGTCATAGGTTAGCAAGCATAGTCCCGGAAGGGATGTCCTTGCTCAGGGGTGCTTACAGCTTCCTCTGGGACCTGACAGAACCTATCAGCAGCCAGTTTGAATATGGACAATTCTTTAAGCCACTTAAAGTTGTGACCGCCTCTGTGATCCACACTTAAGAATAGCAAACCCCGGGGCAGAGCCTCTCTGTCTCGTTTCCAGTGCTGAGACAGGTGGCTGTGGGGCCCATGCGGGGGCCAGCGGGCCCAGCCCAGGCCCTGCTCGGGCCAGGCCGGGCTGGGCCACGGCCATCCTGGAGTCGATGGGCCCTGTTCCACACGCAGAACCCCCCTGCCCCCTCCTCCCCCCACATCCCTGCTCTGTGCAGACGGAGCGTCCCGGCTCCCCCTCTCCAGTGCGGCCAAGATTCAGCTGAAGCTGCCCTGCTGTCCAGCAAAAGATCATGTGACCAACAGCGATAAGCAGCATTCCAGCTGCAAGGCCTAGGTGAGATTAACCCTTTTAGTGCTGTGAAGAGCTGAAAACCTGAGGGAGAAGAAAGAGGAGATGCTTAAAGCTGAAATTCTGTTGTAAAGCTATGATGTATCAGAGTACCCGTTGTAATTCCATGAAGGCATGGGGGGTGGAGCGTTCAACTCGTACTTGTGAGCAAAAGCACCTGCGCTGAGATAGACAGATGCTGACGCAGCTGTAATTTCATGAGAAGTTTGAACAGGGAGAGATGGAAGCGATGAGGACTTGTGCTCCAAACGGGAAAGGAGAAAACCTCAGTTCCTAGAGATGCTCCCAGAGATAGTCCTAAAGATGAAGATGAGGAAGACCCTTTGCTCCCAGGGAAGGAGAAGGGCCTCTGTTCTTAGAGATGAAATGCTCCCAGAGATGGGTGAAGAGAACTTTTGTTTCTGAACGGCTCAACCTTAAAATTGTACCCCAAAAACCTTTCAAGAGTGGACCCTTGAAAGCAGTTGCGGGAAAAGCTGCAAGTCGGGGAAGGGACTCACATGCAAGCAGAGAACCAACCCGGGTGGCTGTCTTGTTGTGAAAATGTTTTCACAGCATGGGCAAGAGAGACTCCTCTTCCTAAATGGACTGAACAAGGTTATTATGGAAGTGGTAAACAGACTGAACATCTCAAGGGTTGTCTTTTTACATTGTCACTTGGAGAAGGGAGAAAGGTGGGGGGAGGAGAAGTGTTCTGAACGTGTGGTATGATTTTTTTTTTCCCCCGTATTTTAGGTCTGTTAATAAACTTCTTTATATTCTTTCAAGTTTGGTGCCTGCTTTGCGTTTCTCCTAATTCTTATCTCACAGAAGGTAAACAGTAATGAGTATTTTGGACCAAACCACTACAAATAACTAGTATGAGAAAATCATTTAACTCTTAGAATCTCCTGATTAACATATAATTCATGTGATTCTTTTTATTGTTAAAAATACAGTTTAATTTAAAGATAATCTTCTAATCCACTGTATTAAAAAGCAATTATGGCAAGAGCGCATTAACTAAGAATCAGTTGGGCATCCCAGAGACACAACAGATCCAGGACTTTATTAGAACACACTCATGTGGAGGTGACTGAACAACTGGGAAGGCATCACTTAATCCACTTAATTATTTAATGCAACAGGATTTAATTTGCTAATGAAATTAATGAAATCCTTGGATACTGAAAACAGGCTGGCTTATGCACGCCCACCATGGCATCACGGATACTCCTCCCTCTGTTTGCAGACACTGCAGGGGTGAGGGGGTGGTGTGCAGCATCAACATTGAGAAAGCCTTCCCAGAAACCTTTAGGAATTTAGAATTCCACTTTAGGAATTTAGAAACTGAGATGCAGAAGGAAGAAGCATCTGTAATCAAGCCATCCTGTGCACAACACCACAGAGCTTCTGCATGCACCTCTGGCCTGTGTGGGATACACAGATACATTTAAAGAAGGGTGGGATCCTTAAGTGTAAAGTTTTAGACAGAAGGGTGGAATCTCTTAATTAAAGAAACCACGAAAAAAAAACCAAAAGAGAAGTGCACACAGACTGAACTCCATTGTTTTGGATGCTAAAGAGAGATTCTACTTAAAAATTAAAATCACATTTTCCCTTAGTACCCAAATATCAATAATTCAAATACTTAAGTCAGCGAAAACGGTAGAGTATTGGATCTGCATGAACAGAAGAAGTCAATGGCACATTCAGGATTAGAACTTGAATCTGTTTCTCAGAACATCTCCTTTTGAAATTCTCTTTGTGCTACATGGATCAGTTCCCATCACTCTGGCTGCCTCAATAGGATGTGTAGAGTAAGACTTTAATTCCCCTGAAAGACCCAGGCATATTACAAATTGTTAGCATCCTCCACTGTCTGTATATGAAATTCACATACCTATTTGTCTTCTGCACAACTGTATTTCAATCTTGATTTCATTGGTAACTTGTACTGTATTTGGATTAATTATTAAGTGAAAATGAACATCATTATGTGTGGCAAAGATGAAAAGCTTATCAATGGAGAAGTAGAATTCCCTTGTTGAGGGAATTGTAGTCACTGCCTCTCTGAGTGTATTATGAATGCACACATGATTAACTGAAGTTTTTCACCTGTATCTCAGGTAAACCAATGCCCCTCTTTGCTATATTCAAGCTGCAAGCTTTAGGTGCTCTGAAAACAGATTATGGCCCCTGCAGCTTTATATTATTTATTGATATTAGCTGCATCTTGGTAATCTGCCCCATGCAAAGAGAGAAGCTTCCTTATTTCAAAGTCAGATTTATGTGGACAGCTGATTCCAGACTGTTTAAAAGTCTGGCTAGGTTTGAAATATGACAGTACTTAAAAGAAATCCAGCCTGAGTAGATATTTGTTTGTGTATAGTAATGATTGTTTCTTAAACTTCAACTTACCGTGGTTTTATGGCAAAGGCAAGCACAGAAACCTGAAACTATCTCAGATTAACCTGGTTTTAATTGGACTAGCTCACTCACTTGTGAAAAAATGAAATACAGGCAATATTAAAAAAATAAACCATAATTAAGTGAGTTGAGGCTACATAGGGGCTGGGCAGGAAACAGCAAGAAGAGAGGCAGGAATACAATGGGAAAAATCCCTTACTGGATGAAACCACTATTTCTTTCTTGGTGGATGCCCCACAACATTGTGGCTATGAACACTGTTGACACCAAAGGATGTCAAAAAAATTAAGCAAATAAACAAGAAAAAAGAGAAAGAGTATTTGATGATAAGTGTTTGTAGGAGGAGGAACGACTGACTGGCTTGAAACAACCAGGTGGGAAGAGGAGGAAGAACAGGGCAAGCTCTGTGTAGGTGGACCCAAAATGGACCCCAAGTTCTTGGTACAATCTGTTTTGCTGTCTCTGGGACTCACTGGGTGGGGAGCGTGGTTAGTGAAAATAAGAATGTCATTGATTACTGCGTTTGTATTTTTAATGGTGTAGCTGCTGTCCATTGTGATCACCCATCACATCTCTTCCCTTTCTTCCCTCTTTTCTTCCTCTGTCCTCTGTGTGAAAATCACCACCATGGAAGAAGATTTGGAGTGAGCAGCAGCAGAAGAGGAATTATGGAGTGTCTGAGCCATGGGGTGGTATCAGACTGAAATGTTGCTGGTTCATGGCTCAAATCAGCCACTTGCAGAAGCAGAGGCTGCTCTGCTGACCATGTGCCTGGGAACAGTCCAGGGAATGTGCCACAGGGAAAGAGAGGAGAAAGATACAAATGACAGTCCCTGGAATCACCCATGGGGGACAGAGCACTGGGAATCCTCCAAAGACAATGGATAATTCCCACTCCCTTGCATTTCTGGAGTGGAATGAGAAACTTCATTTCTGCTGATAGGTCCTAAGCATTATAAAAGCAGCTAAACAGAATTTCCAGAGTTAGGAAAAGCAGCTTCCCAAGTAAGCACAATGATATCCTGAGATGAACTGTGAATGGGTTTGCCATATGTTCTTGCCATTACTTCATGAGTCAGCATTCCTGTTTCCCTCCCATCTCTTCCCATTTCAAGACAAAACAAAGCTAAGGCAATGTTGTGAACACATCTGACTTGCTTGAAGAACAGAGGTTTTCTCAGCCTGTTTGTGTGTGACTGAACTCGAGCTGCATTTCTGTTGCTCCGTTTGCACAGTCTGGGGCCAAGCTGGGCGTTTCTCAGTAAGAGTTACTCATTTAGCAGAACAGGTAATTCACTGATGAGCTGAACTGTTCAGGCAAATTCTCTGCACTAGCCAGGCTTTTGCTTCTCATATGCACATGCAGCTGATCTGTTACTCTTTGCAATGCACACATGAATCTTTCCCTGCATTCTCACCAACGGCTGGATTCCAAAATTTTGACATCAGAGGCAAATACCAAAATCGAATCCTCCAAGTCAGCTCGCTCTGTTCCCACTACTGTTGAGCTCCAGATTTCTGATCTTAGAACCTGAAGGAGAATAAATGTATGGTTTGTATTTGATTTATTTCTATGTTATTAAATTTTGCTTGTGCTTCACCCAGGTACAAGCAACAGCGTGAGCTTATTTCATGCCACAATGGATCATGTCTTCAGAAGTCGTTATTCCCATTGGAAATACTGCAGTTGCTTGCAGGCATGGGAGCATATGATATTCATGACTCCAGATTCTGTGATGGGAATGAAATTCATAGTAAGCTGGTAATTACATCTGGTCCTATCTGTGAAGATACAGGTGCTCAGAGACAAGCATGTCAATACTCTGTGTTTATATTTTTGCAAGATAGGAGAAATTCAATTTTATTCAGCTTTTTCCGAGTGACTTTCTGCAACTATGTATCAGCAGAACTTTTTTCACTTTTTATTTTAAAGATAAATTGCTTGGTGCACTATCAAGGATACTTAGAATTTAAGAATAGAACCTATTAGGCTGTCACTCTTCCAGAGACACAGACCTTCAAGAGTCTGAAGAAGTAGTCTTCATGTGACAGTATAATAAGGATGTCAGGCCCCCTCCCTCCTCCCCCAGTCTTCTTGAATGACACTTTCCCCAGCAGGGAAAATTAATACACTTCAAAAGTTATAACATGCCAGAAAACACACATCAGCCATCAGCATGATTTTCTAAAATGAAGCAGTGTGGAAACCACATTCTTAATCAACTTTCATGAACCAGCTCTCTTCCTTTACTAAAAAAAAAAAAAAAAAAAAAAAATTAAAAAAAAGCAGCTTCATAATGCTTTCAGTGTGTAGCATTAGATTTGCTAGTGAAGTGTGGAATATTTTTCTTCTTATGTTATTAAATTTCAAAGACACACTCCTTAGGGCTTGTCTTAAGTCTGTCATCTGTGCTGCAAGTAAAGACTCTTAACAGCTGGACAGCTCCATCCCTGCCCTTGGATCCCACCAGCAAATCCATCCAAGTGGCTGCCCCTCTCCTCGATGCAGCCATTCAGCAGCGTGCCAGGAGTGCTGCCATTTCATCTCAGCTCAGCTGGCCCCTGGCCCCTCTGCGAGGTGTCAGTGTCACTTTGCAAGGAGGGGACGTGCACCTGGGGGTCCCTCAGTGGGGCTGGATCACAGCCAGGAGAGGCTGGTGCCTCACAAGGGGTGGAAAACAGAAGAAAAGCCAGGGAATTTAACTACGGCAAAATAATCAGAGGAAAGAAAAGAGAACAAATACAGAGAAAAAGGAAATGAATATAAATAAGAGGAAGATGACAAAGGATTAAGGAATATGAATCAAGAAAATATTATGTCAACTGGAAAAGCAAACATGCTAGGAAAATAAATTCAGATAAGAGGAAACAATATGAAACAAACCCAGCAGATTCAACTATAAAATAAGAAGCAAGGTATCATTATTGATGTTCTCCTCTCTGCCAGAACGTTTTGTACCTTTCTTCTAAGGGTGTGCCGAGAGCTGTGTGTGCAGAGAGCTGTGTGTGCAGAGAGCTGTGTGTGCAGTGCTGCCCATCAGCAGGAAACGAGACAAACATGAGCTCTGGGAGAAGAGTGTACGACTTTGTGAAGGTGGGAGGCTTCACTTTCTGGTACTTCTTACAACCTCAGCAGAACTTCAAGGTACAGAGCAAGCTGAAAACAGATGTCCTTGACAACAATTCATGGCAACAAAAAGGGAACATATGCAAAGCCCCTTGGTGTTCATGTCACTGACCTGCCGGTGGTCAGGGAAATATTAAAACTATCTGTCAAACCATTTCCCCCATTAGCATCAAACATGTGATGGAGAATCAAAAATGAGTTAGGAAATCCATGAGCAATGCAAGAGTCCAGAATTATATCCAGGGCATGCAATGCAAGAGCTGAATGCACGTTGTGAGTCTTGCAAGTGAAATGGGAAGGTCTAGAATGGTGTTAAAGTAAATATAAATCTGAGTTGCAATGTCCCAGAGCCAACCCAGCAGAACAAGATGACTGCAGCATCCCCTAAGGACTTTAAAATCCCAGAGACTGAAGCAGGGCTGTCACTTACACACGTTTCAGAAGAACTGATCAGTCACAGGGAAAACAAACACTGGCTTTGCACCGTGTTTGCCACTGAGGAGGCAACTGGTGGTCGGCAGCAGTTTACAGCACTGCCAGTTTCCTGATTAGCTCCCTTAGAAATAAAACAAGCAGAGATGACAGATGATGATGTCCCTATCACTGAGCAATAGCTTTTGCTACACAAATCATGTTATTTTCTGTTTAGAGGAGGCAGCGTGGTTATATCATTAAAGGAATTGCTGACAGCTTCTGCTATTAATGCTCCCAAATGTGCCTCCTGCCATCTGTGATGGGCAAACGATAGAAGCAGGCAATGATTGGCTTCCTGAACTACATTTAATGAAAAAGCAGATTTTTTTGAAGCACAGATCTGTTTCTTAGTGGCCCTTAAGAAAGCTCTTGATATGAGTCGTCTGCTTTGTAAAGTGTGGTAATTTCACAGGGAAGAGCCACAAATTTAAGGAGTACGTAAGTTTGCACTTAGGAATGTATTTTCATTCTAAGCAAGTTTGGTGGGAATTGCCTTTGCTGTCAGGACAGTAAACCAGAACCAGGGGGGTTTGGCAACCTGACTCTGAGGCAATGCTGTGTCAGTTTGTACAGTCTCTGTTCATTTTGCTATAACTGCAGCTATGGGGGGCACTGCTGGGGTTAAACATTTTGATTAATTTTCTTTTCTTTTGCAACGTCAGTGTGTTTTTTTGGTTTTTTTGTTTCCTAGAGGGATGTGTTAGTCAACCAAGTTGGGGCTACGATGGCAGTCCCAGATTTCTTGCATCAGCTGTTGAAAAATTTCAATGGATCATCTTGAAAAACAGAGCAAGCTGCAAAATGGCTTGGTTGGTTTGTGGGTTTTTCTAATAAATCAACAGAACCCAACTGACTTAATGCTTGATGATTACTCTGAGCATTTCTGCAAGCACAATGGAAAGGAAAAACCCATACAGGACTGAATTTCACCAACTGGTCAAGTGCTAGCAAATGTGGCTTTGCTGGCAGGCAAGTTAGGTCTCCAATTTATCCTACATAATAAACATATATTACCTTTTTATTCAAAACTGAAATTATAATCTACTTCTGAATAGAAAAGTTTCTCAGCTCTCTAATATACAGTCCACTAAATACACAGACCTTATAAAGCTTTGTAAGGATCATAATGAGGTTCTAGACATGCTAAAAATTGAAACCTTCTGTTGCAGCATTGCAAGCTGGATTTGCATCTGCTTCGGCTGTTCTCAGAACAAGCATTAAAGAAACTTGCCCTGGAATAGAAATAGATGAATGTCAAACTTTTCTTAAATAAAAAGAAAGTGAAGATGAAAAAGTTGTCCATTTTTTCCCCTTCTCAAGTAAACAATGCAAATAGAAATATTTTTCTCTGCTTATGATGGAAGGATAAAAACATCGCGTTAGGGTCAAGTACAGGACACAGAAGTGAACTGCTGATGTTGCAGGAAATCCTGCATCATCAGTTGCAGCAGCCAGCACTCAAAAGACAGACCTTTTCTTGAATTACATTATGCTATTCATTTTTCCAAGAAAAGTTAGGGGGGTGAGACTTGCTATGAAAAAAACCCTGTAAGCTGTAAACAGTTTCTGTACTGATACACTCTGACCCAGGAAAGAGCAGAAAACAAGGTGGGTGAGGGGCAGAAAAGGCAGCACAGCTGTAAATGTTGCTTGAATCAAGCTCAATCTACAGTTCTACCACAGCATTTGCATACCATGTTATTTTCATCATGAGTAATTACTGAGAAAGAAAAGCAACTCATGGTGGGATAAGAAGTGTAATAAAGAAATCAGTAAAACCATCAGGTGATGTCTATTAAGACCAGATTTAAGAGGGTCATTCTTTTAATTTTAATATTGCCAGCATAAAAAATAATTTAATGCAACAGAGCCCAGCTTTTATTTAGGCAGTTACCCTACTGGATTAATATCATAGTAAAAAAAAAAAAAAAAAAGGAAGGTCAATATCTGTATTTAACATTTCTAGTGCCGTATTAATTTAAGAGTGCTCGTGCTCAGCCCATCTTGGGGGAGGGGAAGAATCTCTGGGACAGATCTTTGATTTCAGGATCCAGTCATAGGATCCCAGAAGGGGTTGGGTTGGAAAGGACCTTAAAGCTCATCTCATTCCACCCACTGCCATTGCCAGGACACCTCCCACTGTACCAGCTTGCTCCAAACCCTGTCCAACCTGGCAGCAGGATAAGAGACGTCTTGTGCTGTCCCAGAAGGATCCTTGAGCTTGGAGCCTCATCCCAGAGACTCAGTGATGAGCACATGTCATCCCATCCCATGTCCATGTGCAGAGACTCAGTTCTTCCATCAGCACACTTCTGATCTTCAGCAGTGTCACACCAGGGTAATTAAGGAGGAGAATCCACCCCTGATCCCTCTCTCGTGTGTGTCTCAGCTCTCATCTGGAGCCTCACAGACAGGAATCAGAAAGCCAAGGGTTTCCTCCCAAGGAAGAAAAGGCAAAGTGCTGCTGCACAGCCAGTGCTTTGTCATTAGATCCTCCTTACAACCACCAGAAGTGGCAGAGGAGATAAGAGAAGGGAGAGATCAAGTTCCTGCATATTCTCCTTCATTTACATTAAGTAACTTTGTATCTGAGCAGAAAGCTGGCTGCAGAATACTCGAGGAAAAATCAGTGGAAGGCAGATTTGCTCACAGTTCTCATCTCGGTGTCCTTTTGCACACAAAATTCCCATTAACTTGTGCATTTGAAACAGCATTCTACACAAATTTGCCTAGCATCCTCAATGTATATTGATTTAGATACCAGAACAAAAAACCAGTCAGTCACTGCATACTGCTCTGTGAAGACACCTCAAAAACACAACCAAAATTCTCTTTTAATTTGATATTTGAAATTTTGTGTCCACACTGGGAGAGTGGGAGATTTCGAGGGAATTTTGAACTACTACTACTTCCAGGTAGATAGGGGGTGGGACTAAATGATATTTAAGGTCCCTTCCAACCCAAACCATTCTGTGATTCTGTGATCCTGCCATCCATCCAAATATTACAGGGAAGAGCTGGGTCTGTGATAGCTGCAGATCAAGGAGGCTGTGCAAGAGCTGTCATTCCCAAGAGATTTATGTCCTGTAGTGCCCTGGCAGCAGCTGCTGTGGTCGCTGACAGGATCTACTGGGGAGGGATGTGGGTGCCTTTTCCTTCTGCTGGGGCACTGCACAGACTTGTCAGGTGCTCCAAAGCCTCTGCAGGAAGCTGCCAGACAGAAGATTGGTTCTTATTCAAATGGGCATAAACCCCACGTGGAGACAGAGAGAAAAACGTGGCCAGAGAAGACATGTACAGGGTAAATAATTAAGAAAGCACAATGCTGAGAATATGAAGCTTTGGAGAAAGCAGCAGAAATCCATGTGCTCATTGGAATGAGAAATGTGACATTTAAATGGCTCACAAAGTTTCTAGGAGCAGTCAAGGCAGGCGTGCTGTTACAGTGTTTAAGGGATTTCAGCCCTTGTGCTTCAGGCCATAAGGCAGTGGCACCTGCCTGAGGCTGGCCAGAACCATGTTCCCCCCTGCCACATTATTGCTGAATTGTCCATTATAGGGGTTTTAAAGCATTTTCTGAAGCATCTGCTCTTGGCTCCTGTCAAAGGCAAGGCACTTTAGCAACTCCAGATGAACCATTGCTCTGATGTGTTATGACAATTTCTCTATTCCTACAAATGCCTAGATTAAACTCCATTTTCATTTCAGCTAAATGGTTCACTTTACAAAAATAGCTCCTGGAAATACTTGGCGGAAAAAAGAGAGGACAGTCACCTGAATATCTTGCCACTATGATAATTAAAATGTAGTATCAAGGGCTTTGCCTAGAAATTATTTTAATCAGAATTGTATTATACTGTGCAGTGTAATGGTAGGCCATAGATACTCCCAGTCAATTGACAACCCATCACGGTGGATGCAGGAGCTTAGTTTGATGCCTGTTTAGTTACTCTGTGGCACACTGTGACAAACCCTCTGAAAGGTGAACCTGGATTGCAGCAGTCCTTGAAAGTAAAGAAAACATTAACTAGAAAGCCGGGACGAATTTAGCAAGGCTGACAGTGCCAAAAGAGTTCCTTGCAAGAACAATGAAAAATTATCCCTGGGGTTTAAGCTAAAAAAGGGCACTGAATGATTTCCGAAAAAGTGGAAACTCTTTTGATTTTAAATCCTTGTAAAGCAAAGTCAAGTTGAAGCTGTCACTGTAATCTGAATGGAAGTTTCATTTCAAATCCCTCACAGCCTATAATGTTCTGATTTTAAAGGTTAAACAAGCAGTAGAAGCACAAGTTTATTAACCCTTGTCTTCCCCTCTCCCAAACCCCAAACCAACTAAACATAAGCCAGCCTAACTAGCTGGAGGCCAAATTTAACTTGGTTGCTGACAGCTGGTGGAAACACTGTAGAGCAAGAAAACAGGAGCTCTACCAAAATGAAAAATGATGTCTAAGAAGATTTAGTTCATCTTAAACTCCTGGCATCAGCTGCTTCATAAAGGAGAGAGAGAGAGAGAGAAGGAAAAGTTCTCTTTGGAGCACTTTAACAGACACGAACATAAGGAAAATGTCTTGTTCCTCTTTCCCAGTCTGATTTGTCAGAATGAACAATTCCCAATCCAAATCAATCTCCTCCTTACACTTTATCAAAATACTTTGTTTTACAACATGCTGGCTAAGATCATTTACAGCTCTCCTGAGTCCTTTTTTCCCCCTACAAAACCTGGGAGATACATCTCTCTTCCCTCCAGAAGAGGGAGGACTTATGCTAATTAAATTGATTCCCCTTTACAATGGGGGAATGTTCTTCTCTGCTGTTGTTTTCATTACAGTATTACAAGCTCTCCTCTTCTACACAAAGCAAGAAACACAAATGAACACAAATTACCTTTTCCATGTACGTGAGAATTGCCAGGCAGCAGGGATAAAGATCCACAGGGTTGGAAAGACACACAGGACATATAGAGAGGGAGGAGGAAATATTTCACTATAAGTAAGGGTATAAAAATTCTCAGTATGTGACTGTTTTTATGGGCTCCCAGCGAAGGAATGGCTTCCAAGAAGCTATCCAGAAGTGAAAAGTTAAGCATCACTGTATCAAGATATACCTGTTATTGCTCTGGGTTTATTATTTACTTCCCTGACAGCTGCCACTCTCTTTTATCAAGGCAGCCACTCACTGGCAGGCAGCCTCTCTCTTGATTTACATCATCTCTAAATCTGTGTCACATGGAGCTGAATGACAGCTTCACATCTATTACCAACCTGACCCATTTCCCTCTTCTGCAGAGGAAGGGCCATACAATAAGGGGAACGTCACAAAACTACTGCTCTTCAGCCCTGAGAAAGGAATGAAGCTTTTCTCAGAGAGCTGAGGGTCAACATGGCATCCATCCAAGGCAGATCTTCTGCTCAAGGAGATTCATGGGTTTGTCATCAAAAAAGGAAGGCAAATTGACTTGCTCTGGTCCGAATCTTTCCCCCCAGGTGCTCTCCCTAAGGAATGCACCAGGAATCACTGCATAAAAAGAAATGACCTCTGCAAGACATCTCAGTTTTGGACAAGAAAATGTTGGGTGGTTCTGCATGAAGTTTGCTCAAGTTGCTTATCTAAAGCTCTGGGCACCTTCAGCATCCCAGTCTAAATAACCAGAAACCACAGCCACAACTGAAGGGCCAACAGCATAGAAATACTTCCCAGAAGACTTCAACACTCTTCATTCCAGCTGAGAACTCTGAAAAATATGTTGGTTTAAGCTGGCTAACACTGGAAAATCAAATCCTAAGGAATGAAAGTGTTGATACATGATGTCTCAATAGGGTTCCAGGTTCAAAACTAAACTTTTGAGTGGATTTGTGTTGGGACAGAAAGCAATGTGACACATGGGAGAGTGAAGCACTCCACTTTTGTTGCAGACAACCAGCAAGAGGCAAGAGGCAGAAGACAGAATTATCAACACCATCTTGGCAATTCAAGAAAAAATACCTCAAAGGGGATCCCCAGTATTTTAAGCTCCACTGAGAATATGTTGGAAATCTCATTACATCAAGCCTTTAAGATCCTGTGATATATCCATAGTTAAGCCCCGTGTTTGCCACTGGGGAAGCACAGCTACAGCACTGAGGGGTTCTGTGTCTGTAACTGTTTGTAATTAGGGAGTTTTTGTATAGAACAGAGATTTTCTGCGTTTTTTGACCAAGCTGACCAGAACAGCAATGGGAGTAAGAGAAAGGAGCACAACTTCACAAATCTATGAGGAGGAAAAGTGATGCCAACAGCCGTAACCTGACTGAAAGGAGCAATCACATAGCCCTGGAGGCAAGAGAGAAGCCTCAGGATGTGTCAGGAGGCCTGAAGCCAAGGTGCCCTTGCATCTGTCACATGCATTCCCCTCGTGTGAATCTGCTCCAAAATGTCCTTCAGCAGAAGTAACTTATCTGGTACTGAGGACACCCCTTCGCTCTTATTGCTGCAAAAACATTTCCATTAGAAATGCAAAGCCGATGTCAAAAACCAGTTATTTACATCACAAGAAGCAATTCCACACCATTTGAAATTTTCTGTCCGCATTTTGTCTTATGTCCTGGAATTGAAGCTGTTAAATTAGGTTAGAATCCTGTCCACTGACTGCAGAACTACTCACAATTTAATGTCCCTAATAACATTAAGAGTGCAGCAGGATCCTTCCAAAAGGGTAGGATGATCTATTAGCATTTCAAGTGTGTTTTCAGGCAGGGTGACTGATAATAATATAAACAAATTCTATAAAGTATGGGTACTTTTGATTATTTACTGAAACCTGAAAACAGAACCACTGCTTCACCAAAGGTACAGTTTAGGCTGTTCAGGAGACTTCTGCAGGATTTATTAGAGATGAAATTAAAAATATTATATCAGGAAATGTAAACTCTTGGGAACACACTCTTCTGAAATAGAAGGATACAACTCTTCCAAGGGATGTCTGAAGTGCCTTTTTTGGTGCACTGTTTGTAAGGCTCTTGCATAAGTATAAAACCAGAACAACTTTTTCTGCCTTTTAAGATGTTTCTATGCCAGAGTAACCCCACAGGTGAAGCCACGTGCATTTAAAAGGCTGCTGTGTGTTGGAATCAATGTGCACAGTAAATATTAAAGAACAGTGAAAATGAGTTGGGAGTTAGCATGAGATATAGGTAGAAGTTTTTAAATTAGTTGGTTCTAGGAGTTACAGCCCATCAAGAGAAAATAAGCAGAAGAGCACCATGTAGTTAGATGTAGGATGAGGACTAAGCACAGGTTTTACTTTTCATGTGGTCTCAAACACTCCTATTTAAAGTACATGAAAAAATCCGTCCATGTCTTATCACTTGCAACAGAAAACAAAATCCACGGCTCCACTTCAAGACGGAAATTACATATGTGAAAATTTGTTTTTCCATAAATGACTCCTAAAATGTTTGAAACAATCAATCATCTCCCTTTTTTCAGCTATTTCCACCTCCTTTTAATGTTTTAGTTAGTTATCTTAGCAATAATTGGGTTTTTTTAACCCAGGCTGAGGAAGAGTCCAGGATTGATGAATTTAAGAAGTTTTTCTGGCTCTGCTGGCAGCCCTCAGGCCCCACTGAGGGCAGAAGGGGATGAGCAGGCAGTCAGGAGTGATAACCCTTCTCCTATGACCTCCAGTTTTCCTGACAGACAAAACACCTCACAGAGTTGTAAGATAAAGGTGTGGGATGATTTTTGAGGCCACAAAGACTCTGGAAGTCATTTTTATATTCTTTATAATGGTATAAAAAAGGGACAGTAGCAATACTAGCGCTATGAAATGACTTTGTGAAGAATCTCCCCTGATCTTCACACTCCAGACTCTGTCACAAGCACAAGTCTAATGTTTTCATTCATCATCTCAGCCTAGATAAAAATGATCCTTTTTTTGAGGAGCTTATTGTCTTTGGATTACTTCTTCTAAACACAGAGCCTTATCTCTTCAAGGTGGATGCCTGGCTCAACCATGACCTTGTCAATCTCATTAAGTCTTGAATGAATTTTCTCAAATTTTCTTATCAATCAAGGTAATTGTTTCTTGCAGGAAATCCAATCTTCTGTTAACCACATCATTACCTTGTGATCGAAGTCCTCAAACTCTGTGTAAGCTGGAATCACTCAAATTACCCAAGAGAGAAGCCTAAATTCATAAAAATCTCCACAGGTCATTTCCATTTCAGCAACTATTCCAGAGTTTGTCAAGTATCTTGAAATATTTCTAAGAATTAAAAGTACTTTCACATCACAGTTTTACATCAGGCTTTAGAGTCATAAAAGATGACACTATCCTTGTAAAAGCTGTGTAAGATGAAAACAGGAAAAGAAGGAATTAAAAAAAAACCTCTAGAAGAAGGGGATTTTTACCAGGGATCTGAAGACTAAAGTAGATAAAAGCCTAAGAATACAAGAGAAGTCACACAGATGGGGCAAAAGGTCCTTTTAACCTAAAGCCTCCCTACCTGGGAGAGAGTGTAAGAACAGGAATGCAGTGATCCCTCCTCAGAGCAGCTCCCTGGCCATCAGCAGCTTTCCTGAGCCAGGGCAGCCCTGTTAGATTTAACAGCCCACACTGGATTTTTCTGTTGTGATTCCACCCAGCTGATTTGAACCTACAGAAGCTTTTAGCACATGCAGTATCTCCATCTCTACTTTAGCCACGAGTGGCTTGGATGCTGCACTACTTCAGGCCACAGATGAAACACTTAACTTTGAAATACAGGAATATAATTAAGAAGGAAGGTTTGGGGACGGCAGGAAGCAAGTAAAGAAACTTGCTCTTCTGTTGATACAGATCACAGACACATTTACCAAGAGGTACCCTACTTTCAGAGACACTGCATGTGTTTTTTTCCTACCAACTCAACAGCAAGTGCTGGGGAGACTGGTGTTGTGTGCTTATAATTGAGCTTCTATGAATCAAAAATATTTATTTCACAGGCAAAAATAAGTAAGTGCTTCCAGTACCAATTAATATTTTTTATTTTCAATTACAGCTCTGATCTTTATTTTCAGTATTTGAGAAGAGATATATTAATACAGAGATTTGTCCTATCCTCTCTCCTAAGGATCTAGGCAGGCATCCTTGTCCTATTGAGTTGGTGGGAATGTCATCATTGCCTTCAGTTCAGCCAAGATACCTGCTAATGGTGTGTGAATCTGTTTCAAGTCCCTGAAGAAAACCACTAAATTCCTACTCATGTGCAAATCTCATGTGATTAAGCACACAAACAAATGTATGCTTTAAGTAAATCCCATAATAGCTTTATGTAGATATGGTCTTTCTACAAACTTTAATGTAAGAAAATATGCAATCCAGCCAGCCTCCTGAATGCCTCCCAGTTCATCCAGTCAACAGGGACACGGGTGCTGGGGGCACTGATGTTCTCTATGGAGGAACAATTCATACTCATTCATAAAACTGTTTGGGCAATACTGAGTTCCGACACAGAGCTGCCACAGACACACTTCCAGAGGATGTGAGAAGCCACTGCCTGGAGGCATCTCTGTCCAGAAGGACTGGGCATTTACATGCTGAGCAGAGGCATCCACAGCCTGGAGACAATGTGGGATTTAGCTGGTTCGGGAGAATTACAACCTCGAGTTTTCTGGAAAAGACTCAGAACAGACCTATGACAGACCTGGGAGCTAAGGCAGATCTGGGACCTAAAGCAGATTGAGGAGCTAAGGCAGATTGGGGAAGTTAGGGAAAATCTGGGAGCTAAGGAACAAAGGCAGACTGAGGAGCTAAGGCTGATCTGGGAACTAAGGCAGGCCTGGGAGCTAAGGCAGGTCTGGGAGCTAAGGCAGATTGAGGAGCTAAGGCTGACCTGGGAACTAAGGCTGACCTGAAAGCTAAGGCAGATTGAGGAGCTAAGGCAGACCTGGGAGCTAAGGCTGACTTAGGAGCTAAGGCAGACCTGGGAGCTAAGGCTGACCTGGAAGCTAAGGCAGACCTGGGAGCTAAGGCTGACCTGGGAGCTAAGGCTGACCTGGGAGCTAAGGCAGACTGAGGAGCTAAGGCAGACCTGGGAGCTAAGGCTGACTTGGGAGCTAAGGCAGACCTGGGAGCTAAGGCTGACCTGGGAGCTAAGGCTGACCTGGAAGCTAAGGCAGACTGAGGAGCTAAGGCTGACCTGGGAGCTAAGGCTGACCTGGAAGCTAAGGCAGACTGAGGAGCTAAGGCGGACCTGGGAGCTAAGGCTGACCTGGAAGCTAAGGCAGACCTGGGAGCTAAGGCTGACCTGGAAGCTAAGGCAGACCTGGAAGCTAAGGCAGACCTGGGAGCTAAGGCTGACCTGAGAGCTAAGGCTGACCTGGAAGCCAAGGCAGATTGAGGAGCTAAGGTAGGCCTGGGAGCTAAGGCAGGCCTGGAAGCTAAGGCAGATTGAGGAGCTAAGGCAGGCCTGGAAGCTAAGGCAGGCCTGGGAGCTAAGGCAGATTGAGGAGCTAAGGCAGGCCTGGGAGCTAAGGCAGATTGAGGAGCTAAGGCAGATTGAGGAGCTAAGGCAGACTCTCGTGGTGTGAAGTGGGAAGGTATTTTCCCTCTTGTGAGGCCCATCTGGAACAACACTTGTCCAGTGCCTAGGGCCACTCCACATCACCAGTGGGATCTCAGCACACCCAGATCCAGACCCCAGCTCCACTCTGGAAAGCTGCTGCATTGTGATTACAGTCAGAGTCGTGGTATTTCCTTCCCCTTCCCCCTGCAGCAACCTCAGGCTGTGGCTGAAACAGAATAATGACTTTTATGAAGGCTTTTGTAGACAGATCACTGAGGAGAACGGTTTTCACCAGAGAATTGCAGCTCTGTGCCCAAGGACACAGGAACAAGAAAATGACTGTGATAGTACCTTACAGTTCACCTTAGACAAACACAAGGAGCACGAGGAACCCAAGGACACAGGCAGGAGACACACGAGTGAGTGACACAGAGTCACCAGCCACTTTATTTTCCCTTTCACCTGACCTTTTATATCTCCTGCTCTGTTCTCATAAGGAAAATAAATGCTGGATATCCAGATAGCCTGCACTTGCACAATGACTATATTTAAGCCTGAAAAAGATTTTGGTCTGACTGCAAAATTTCAAGACATGTTTTGCATTAAAAATAAGACAAAGGCAACCAGAAGGTTTTCAGCTTTTCAGAGGCAGAATTCAGTGCCCATCTAAGGCAGGAAAGGAAGACTTTCCACTTGCAAACTCCAAGGCAGCTCTGCAGAACCTGGGGAGTCCTTACAGGATTAATTTCAAAACTATTAACCATGAGGAGCCAATCATTGGCAATAAACTAAACCTGAGATAAACAGCAGACGGAAAAATCTGAATAAAGATCCCAAAATGCAATAAAGCAGCAGCTTCTCTTTTAAGTGGAAGGAAAGGATGATGTGGGTGCATAAGTGCCCTGAAGAAGGCTGCAGAAATGAGTATGTCTAGACTTAAAGCTGCCTGTTCAGAGAAAGATTCCCAAATTATTGTTACATAGAAGATACTCACAAAAGGAGCTTCGTGCATCTCTCTCCCCTCTGTGTCTCGCTGAAGGTGAGAGCTGGGCCTCTCCTGAGCACACAGTTCTGAGCTCGGGGCGTTGGATGGCATCCAGCAAACCCCATCTCCCTCCACCAGCCTAAAGAGGGATTGAAGAGAGCCTGGCCTCCCAAACCCAGCTTATTATATGGAGTGGAAGCCTATAAAAGCTCCTTCTGGGGATGCTTAATCCAGTCTGACAGGCATCTCACATGCCTGCAATAATGACAGGATCTCAAGAAATGACATTATTATACAGTGAGAGCTTTATTTTATCAGTTTTTATTAGCCCAGTCTAAGAGCTGGTATCCCCCCAGGGACCTCAATCAATGATCAGGTTCTATTCAGCACCAAAGTGTATTTTTACATAGCGAGTAGGATCCCAATAAGCTGTCACACCATTTCTGTGTGCTAAGAACATACTGCTGACATTTGAGATTGGTTTATTAATATCTTAATTTTTTAAAACTCCTATAGCAGTGTGTTTACAGATGCAGAATTCAACTTTTGCTTTAATTATTGATGAACACTGTTGCTACTTTTGTGTCTCATATTTTTGGATTATAGAAGTCAAGCATTAAAAATATTCACTTGAAATTTCCTTTTTCTAATGCTTAATGTTCTTTGTCTGTAGGTATGGAATTACCTGTAAAGCTAATTCCAAAGTAAAACTAATTATAAAATTATTGCTAAATAAATGATTGCATCTTTGTTGCTCATGCATCGTATAATTAATACCATGATGTGATCTAACATATTAAGGAAATAAGAATTTGCCATCAGCAGGCTGAAAGAAATTTGTTTATTAGTTTACTGTGATTCAATTTATGAGAATGTGCTTCAGTGATCTTTGCAAAAGAACTTTAATTGGAAATGAGTATCACAATCTATTTACCACACCACTAAACCCAGTCTGCTACAGTTCATTTAAACTACACCTGCTACTTAATTTTCCAGTAAGAGAAAAACTTTGAATTAATACAATAAGGAGCAGTTAGAAAGCAGGCCCAGTATGCTGCTGTTGCAATCAGGGTGTTGCTTGTGTGCCCTTATGAAATTCTGTGAGGAGCTGTGTGCAGAGTTTGCCTCAGAGCCTGGATTCAGCCACTGTGCACTTGGCTACTTTCAACGTGCAGAGTCTGTGCCTGCAAGGTCTGAAATCCACACCCAGTGTGCACATTCAGAAAAAATATTTCCATGCTTGGGACCATGGATGCTGCTGCCCTAAAGCAAGGGCAAAAAACCCAAACCAGCTTTTTCCATCTATGTGATCTCTGGACAGTTAAACTGGGGAGCAACCTCATGCCTTCCTAGAGAGGAGAGTCAAGGAAGAAGACAGAGTGTAATACCCTCATGGCCTAATCCCTACATTTAAGCAAGAGTCAGAGCAGTCCTGAAGGTCTTGGAGTCACTGGAAACTGCATTAGTTGGGAGCTTTTCCCAAGGACATACACTTTTGGTGGGCAAGGGGTCCCTTTTAGGTGGCTGACCAGGGATGAAGAATGAGCTGGGTCGGTGTATTGTGATAACACTGCCAGGGAATTGAGGAGAGCAGCCCCTCCTGCCAACAGATGGGGGGAAAATGCCTTGCCAGGTTCACCTGGCTCAAGGCAGGTCTAAGCCACAGCACCCCAGGGCTCAGCTCAGCAAGAACCCCCCACCTGGGCTAGGACTGGGAGGTTTTTCCCCCCCGTAACCATCACATGAGCAGCCCCCATCCCCCTTTTCCCACTTGTCAGTCAGTTCCGTGCAGTGCTCTTATTTACTCTTGATTTAGTGAAGTTCCTCAACAGTGAGCCTGCTAAAAACACATATATATCCTGATGTAACATGTTTATCCTGAGTAAAGAACAGGACTGCAGTGCAATGCTGTAGTTTCCTTCATAAAGCCATTTCCATTTTAACATGACTAATTACTAGGGTTCTTTTAACATGATTACCCTTTGTGTAATGCTTTAAGAGATTCTGAAAAATTAATTCTTTCACAGGTTATACTCACATCATTATAATTTTTTATTAAAGATGTTTTGTGGGATCAACTTCTGACCCTGCATTGTGGAAAAATGGAAGGCATTAACTACTGCAGAGTTATCACAGATTTATCACATCAAGGAAAGCTGGTATTGCACAGCCTCAGTGGGAGCTTTGCCCTCTGGCTAGTCACACTGCCTCTGACACAATTATTTTTTTCTTCTAGAAACACTGATTTGTCAAAATTGAAACTTCTCTTCCAAATGAAGAGATTTCAGGTGATTTTCCAGACCTGGAAAAATGTTGGAAAAAATTTAGGAATTGCTGGAATGTTCCTTCTGATTTCTTTGTGGTGAGAAATGTTAAAGGGAGGTTTGCATAAAACTGCTTTTCATTTTGAAATTTAATTTCATGTCTATTTCCAAAAAGGCGAACTATAAAATGAAAAAGAATAAAGATTGTAAGGAGATACTTTGAAAATATCATAAAAGTAAATATTTCACTGCCACATGATTTTTTCCCCTGCTCTCTGTGAATGTATGAAGACTGTCAGATCACCTTTAACTCAAGTGGGGATACCCTGGAAGTGTCCAAGGCCAGCTTGGACAGTACTTGGAGCAAGCTGGGATAGTGGAAGGCATCCCTGCCCATGGCAGGGGGTGGAACTGGGTGGGCTTTGAGGTCCCTTCCAACCCCAACCATCCTGTGATTCTGGGATATTCTTACAGGAAGGGGTGGATGGTTTCCACTGAACCTTGCCTCTGTCCTGTGGCTTTTCAGGGAGTGCAGGAAGGGCAGGAGTGCTGCCAGCAGAGCCAGGCACTTGCGAGGGCTGGGATGTGCTGAGGATGGAGCAGCTCCGTGATGAGTTGCGCCAGTGCTCCCCCGCATCAGAGATGAAGGAAAGCCCTTTGCCAGGGCCCATTTCCCCCTGACTTTGTGCATGGGCTATGAGTTGGACTGTTGCATTACTTTTCCTGCTCTTCAGTTGTTCCCTGCTGGCTTGTGAAAGTATGATTAATATTCTTCAGGAGTCTGTTATT
The DNA here is from genome assembly GCF_041296385.1 of Aphelocoma coerulescens. Lineage (NCBI taxonomy): Eukaryota > Metazoa > Chordata > Aves > Passeriformes > Corvidae > Aphelocoma > Aphelocoma coerulescens. The sequence goes on from NC_091021.1 coordinate 3,060,164, forward strand.
AATTCTTCATTACAGTGTAGTCGCACAAAAGGCAAGGGGAATATTATGTCTGGCTTGTTGCACCTCACCAACCATTTCAATAAATATCTTAAAGAACAGAGGGTGTGCAGAGAATGAAGAGTACCAGGGACTGCTTACATTTTCCACTGCAAAACAGATCACCAATCTGTCTGTTTTAATAAAAAAATAGTACAGAGCAGAGTTAAATCATAGAGTTGCATAGAGTTGGAAGTACAGTAGTGTGAATGTGCCTTAATATATTCAGCACTGAGATGGATATGTATTATATATGTTATTTATTTTAGCTGCACAAAGGCAAAAAGGTGGCTTTTATATGCTATACTGTTCTAATAAATATCGTGGTTCCAAAACTAAATTATGAACAGCATTAAAAATGAAGTGCACCCAAAACATACAACCTGTACATAAAGAATATCCTATGGGGAGAAAAAGGGCGAAAAGAATTCACCAGTGAATAAATACAGCACAGCATAATTACAGGCTCCTGTGTTTCCCAGCCAGGGTACAATCATACAGTTTACTCTAAAGTCTTCTAATAGCCTCTGGGTACATACTGCATTTAGGAGAAAGCTTTCTGTTGTGAGCTCTTTTCCCTCCCTGCCTGGCCCTCCATGCTCTTTAAACATACTTTTGGGAAAAAGTCTGCACTTGAAAGGGGATGGAGCAGATTCTGGGAGAAATAATTGGCTTTTCTGAAGTTCTAATTTTGACCATTCTCCCTTTCTCAGATCCTCCCAAGTCCGAATTCCACTGACACTCATAGCTATTTTTCACTTGACTCTGACTGACCTTGGACCACATATGTTTTTTGCTACGTCCAAAATTTAATTATTTATTTATTATCTTTCCCTGGCTATTAAAAAGAGGAAAATATTAATAATTAATTTATTCTAAGCTGTCACCTTACTATTTTTAGTTAAGGCAATTTAGCAAATCAGTCCCTTTAAAGACACTGTACTACCATGGTGATCCAATATGTGATCACACACATTTAGTGCCACGTGGGCCCCCTTCCCCCCATTTTCTACCTCCTGGTGACACAGGAAGAGCAAGGATACAAAGGACCAATTCTGCAAAGTTCTAATTGTTATTCCCAACTTTTAGGGAGGAATAATTCGGAAGTAATGTGACATTCTGAGTGCAGCTCTATCTGTTAATGCCAATTAATTAGGGTTTCAGCTATTCCACCATCAAGCCCAATGAGAGCAGGTCCTGTTAATATTTTCCCTGCAGTTCACAGATATTCCCAAAACCACTGTCAGTTTTGGGAGGTATGTAAGCATTTATAAACACTACTTCAACTCTTTATTTTGAGACTTCTACGACACAGGAAAAAATCATATTGGAAATCCAGTCAGAAAGATCTTTTATAGAGATTATTGACTTTAAAAAGACCCAAATAGAGTATTTTAAATCCATTTGTCATTGATACAAATGGATTTCCCTTTTTCTTGCTTTGATCAATGGGAATTTGGTAGTTTGTGAGGGAGTTAAGCTTTCCAAAGCTCTCCAAAGGCAAAAAAAAAAAAAAAAAAAAAAAGCTGCTACAGGTTGTGTTTGTGGAGGCACCAACTGGCAAGAATGATAAAATGTGACTGATTTCCTAAAGCATGAAATCAAAGCTTGCTTTGTTCAGAGCATTAGCACATTTTCTTTTGACTGTGTATTTATTATAGAAGGTGCACTTTAAAAAAAAGGATAGATAGAATAAAGCTATTGGAATTGAGATCATGGGGATACTGAATCAAACCCAGGTTCACCCAGTTAACCACTAACAGAGGTTTGTATTAAGATACATTTTAAAGCAGTCTTGGGATCTGAAAATAAACTGTCTAGATAATAATCTGAATGGGCTCAAGAATACTGTTATTTTTTTATGAATGCAGGCAGAGTGGCTCATTCCAAGTGCAGGACTGGCCATGGATAAAGCCAGTTTGCTCCCCTGACAGAAGTGGATTACAGAGGACACACATTCTAATGAGAAGTGCTGCAGATGAACACTCCTGAGGTGACAATGAGACGAGAGCTTGCTCTCCAAACCCCACTCTCTCTCCCAACCCCTCTCCCTCCCTGTGCCTTGGCACTCCTAAGAGCTCTCAATCCCTCTTTTCTGTTAAGTACTTGCTGTCTCATTTCCCTCCTGCTCATCCTTTTCCTACCTCAGCTCCTCTTTGTTCCCTTAGCAGCGGATTAAACGTTTCCCTCAACAACCAACCTCATCTCCAAACATGACCTTCAGTTTTTGCCATCCCTCCCGTGGCATCCTGGCAGCTCCAAGTGCTGCCTTCAGAGGAGGTGCAGCATTGCAGTGTTTATTGATGCACAATTTCCTGTGCCCAGGGAAGCAGCACAGCCAGGCTGAACCAGGACAAGGGGAAAGGGTCCTTCCAGAAGGAACAAGACACCCCAACTTCTCCTTCCAGGCTCTTGCCATCATATTACTTTGCCATGGAAGGTAAAAGCTCAGGATTAAACTGTGCAAACATGAACAATGGCCATGGACTACTCCCGAACATGCAAGTATCTATGTAATACATCATCTTAAACAAGTCCTCAATCTTCATGAGCACATCTGAGAACTCTTCCAGTCTCACATCTCAAAGGTGAGGTACATCTCACCCCACATGACCTACCTACAGGTTATATGTCCAGGTTTTACTTGGGTTTTTTTTAAAACAATTTTGGGATGAGATGAGTAATTATTCAGAAAATAGCTCTTTATCTCTCCAGAGACCACATGGGGAGCAACTTCCAGATGATTAGAGTCAGCTGAGATGGAATCTTTCACAGACAGATGAACAAATTGTATGAAGCAGAAAGATTTAATGGAATATTTTGCCTGATTCTCAACTGAAACATGTTAATTGGCTATTATTTGCAAACCTCTGAATTGTTTAAATGTAGCTAAATAACAGAATGTAGTTAGAGAAGCAATTTCTGTTTTACTTTGAAGCACTGATGTTCATTTGGTAAATTCTGCAGAAGTCAGACATAAGTTGGAACTGTCTCTTAACATAAAGATACACCTTTAATACTGTTCTTTCCCACAAGATGTATGGTTCACAGGAAAGATTTCTTTTGTTAGCAATAACCAGTTCAGTCTTAAATGACTGATCCTCATACCACAGAATAACCTCTTCACATTCAATGTAACAGGCAAACCCAGCAGAGAAAAATACTGAGGAAATGTAGTTACAGCTGACATGAAAATATAAAAGAGATCCAACAATATAAAATAAGCAATAGAGCTTTGATAAAGGAGTGTGGTGAACACAATTCAGAAATATTCATTCATCAGATAGGTCTGGAGGAATCTGCAGTGACATTCTGAATTTGGATTAACTGCACAGGTTTTGATCTTGCTACTTCACCCAGGATATTTACCAGAGAAGGTTTCCATATAACTCAAATGAGCACATAGGATAGAGAAAGAGTAAGAAAATTCTGATTGAAAAATCAAATGTGAACGGATACACAGGCTATGAAAGTTTGGATTGATATTGCATATCCTGGGTCTGAAAAGATGTAACTTAGAGATTCAAACAAACTCCAGCTACAGCTCATCTGCAGGAATATGCTGAATTTGTTACTTTACTCATACTGAGATAACAGTCTTCTTTTACAAAAGTCCCTCTTAAATTAATGAGTCTGCTCCAGAGGTAACAACATCACACCAGTGTTCCTCCTGAGGAGATACAAACACATCACAGATGTCTGGTACAGATAATCCCCACTATCTGCAGTGCACAGTGGTGAGCACTGGTCATCCTGATATTGATCCTTGGTTAGATGACAGATGCAGATGACAGATGCATGTCAATGACAGATTACCATGACATGCCAAAGTGGAATTAGTGTTCTCATGAAATCAAAGTAGCTAAAAAAGCTACTTTGCTTGGATTAAACATTGATATGCCTTGACATCTTAAAGATTTACTGCATGTTTATTGAAATCAAACTCCCCACACAAACAGAGGTAAGTTCTGAACAAGGGAAGCCTCTTCTCTGTCAGGCCAGCCAGAAACACTTCACCTTTTGGAGTATGAGAACACTACTGCAGAGTATTTCTTGAACTCTGAACTTATTTCTTTTGCACTGATCATTACAATTCCCCACTCAGGAACATGTTGCAAAGGATCTGCTCTTCTCCTCTTTTTTTGGGGGGACAACCTTAAACACAGAAGAAATCCTCTGTAGAATGGCTCATCAGGGATTTCAGAGCAACTCACTGCACTGATCACAGGCAGGATTCCCTGGTCATGATCTTCCTCTCCTGCTTCCAACACATCAGGCCTGAGAAAGATGCCTTTGATCACAGGCTAAATCATAGAACGGTTTGGGTAGGAAGAGACTCTAAAGCCCATCTTGTTCTACCCCCTGCCATGGCTCCCACTACCCCAGGTTGTTCCAAGCCCTGTCCAACCTGGCCTTGAACACTTCCAGGGATGGAGAATCCACAGCTTCTCTGGGCAACCTGTGCCACGGCCTCACCACCCTCAAATGGGGATACACACACAAGTGAAGGAGTATCAATGCTCTTTTCAAAGTTCCTCATGCAACTTCATCTGGAATACTGTAAACTGTAGTTTAACAGCTTAGTCTAAGTGCAATAGCTGGTAAATCCAAGAGGAAGATCTAAGAAATGAGGAGCTTGGAAGATGTAATGTAGCAGATCCAAACTAGGGAGGATGAGTCTGATGTGATAATGAAAGCTGCAAGAGAAAATGTGATGTTTTAAGTGAAAGAATTTAAGTGAAAGTATGAATTGACCAATTATGAATAAATGTAGCCTAGAAATGAAAAGCATTAGACACATGAAGACTTTAAACAACCTTCCAGTACAAATCATGGGGAGCAAAAAGAAAAAAAAAGCGGAATTTTTGTTCTAAAAAGAGCTTGAAACTTTATGCTTGAGGAACAAAACCATCTGTGATTGCTACCCTAAGAATGACAACACAATATCTGTGGTTTAGGACATCAATTGATTTTCAGTGGGAGTCAAGGTGAAACCAGTCCACTAAACAAACCTCTGAAGAGTAGAGAATGATGGAGCACAGGAAAGGTCAGTCTGTTCCAAGAAGGTGGGAAGCATTACAGCCTCTTTCAGAGGCCAGCTGAACCTAGTGGTTTTCCAATCCTTTCAGTGGAATATGAAACCCTCAGTATGGCATTCAGCTTTTCACTCACACGTGTTTAGGCAGTTCTCAGTGACTGAGAATTGCCAGGCACACCAGGAGTCACTTGCCACTCAGCCTTTCTAAAGGTCAGTAAGTCAATGGATCTAACATTTAGAGACGTGTTTTACCCTTTCTACATTCCTGTTAACTTCCACAGAGTAGCAACAGGCAAGATTGCTGCAAACCTCCCTCCTTTGGTTAATTTATCTGCAGAAAGACTTAGAAAAACTTGCAATACCAAAAGCATTTCATTTGACAGCGAGAGGCAATGGACACAGACATTATATGCAGAGAAGATGGAAAGGCAAATAGGAAGGGAAAGACATGAAATAGAAATGTTTTGGTAATAAATGCCAGCCTACCTGAATTGGAAGGCAATGAAAAGAAAAAGCAGATTTAAAAAAGATGCAAATAAAAATATTTTGAATTGCTAAAGATATTGTTTTCTCTTTGAAATAACTGTTTTATCATACACGTTAAAATGTGTGATTTGCTTCATTAATCACACTCATTTCCCTTCCAGAGGTAGGCATATGATCACAACTTGTTCCGCAGGACTGAGATAAAAAGGTTGAGCTTTTATTTTCCTTGATTTGAATGTTCATTCTGACTACTGTGAAAAACATTTCCACCCCAAAAAGTTTAAATGCTTTGTATCTGAATGCACAGGCTGCAATAGCCAGCAGCATCTTTTGCCTATCTGTAGTTGCAATTCCAAATACCCTTTCTCTCTTGGGAAAGAGAGATCAGTGGTTTATTACTCTACAGGTTACCAAGAATAAAGGCTCTGATTCTAGATTTTTTGGCTTGGAGAGAGCAAAACCAGCTGCAGCATGAGTTAAAAGGGGAATAAGAAGAGCAAAACCCAAGGCAGGCCCACAGAAATGCTTTTAGTTAAAACAACATTTACTAATGGAGGGATTAATGAGGACTCAAAAATCCCCTTCTGGACAAACTGAATGGAGCCCAGCATTAAGGGTCAGAAACCACAGGGACATTACTTACTGAATTATCAAAGGAAAGGAATGGCAGGTCATTCTAACAAAGAAACTGAGAAAGGTAAAGTTCAGCAATTCTACAGTTTAAATGCTTCTCCCTAAGATGCATTAAGTGAAATTCATTTAATATGAAGAAAGCTTCTGAATTTATGGGTAGAATTTGTCTTTGTGTAGCTCCCAAGGAGAAAAGGCAAGCAAGATCGCACTGAATAACAATCAAGATGAGAAGGGGAGAATTTTCAAGACAAAAGAAGTCGGTGGAGGCCTGACTGGAAAAGGGGGTTATTCTCTCTGCAAACAAGAACTCTGGATGAACAACAGGCAGAGCTTCAAAATATTTCTCAGTCAATGTTAGTCAATCTAGCCAGAACTGTTTTTACAAAGGCAAATGAGTTTAGTGGTATTTATCACTGCAAGTACTGCTTGAGTGTGAAATTACACAGGATTCATTAAAACTGTGCTCTTGGGCAGGTGTTTTTCCTGGGAACTAAAAGGAGACAAGATAAATCTTCAACAAAAAAAAGAAGAAAAAAACCTCTACAAAACTAAGAAACAGAAGTCAGATTCACAGCTGGTATAGCCTGGAAGGATTCTTTGTCTTCCCACTGAGGACACACTTGCCCAATGAGAGCAGTGCCCTTCTTTTTCTCACCTATTCATCATTTCTACTTTCCTCCAGTCCTCGTTTCATTCCACTGCAGAAATAAGCAGAAGAGAAAGGGAGAAAAAGGTACTTGTCTCTCTCAAGTTTTCCCATTGTTCCCTACCCATCAGCCACAAAGCCAACGCTACTGGACTGTTTTTGGATTTTACTTTTTTCCACAAATGATATCCCAGTAGCAAAATCCCCACTTTCCACAGGAAGAATGTTTGTGACAAGCCCCTGGCAGAGCTGCAGCTGGGACACAGCTCCTGGCTCAGCACAGGAATTACCTCCACACAGCAGCCATGGGTCATGTACACTGAGCACGACCTGCCTGCTGAGGCAAGGGCTCTTTCTTGGTGTGTTCAAAAAATCCCAACCTGGATCTCCAGCCCTTGCACAACAGTAGACATGCTCTGGAGTTACACAAATATCAACTCTCCAAGGAAGAAAACGACACAGAAAAACAGGACACAGCTTTTCAGCATGAGAAAACTGAAATTCACATCTCCGAATCAAGTGACCTCAGCTGAGGTTCTTGTTTATTGTTTTAAATGTCTTTCTTTGAAAGGTCAAGCCTGCATGTACCTGATTTCTTCAGTATCAGCTACAGCATCCCTTGGGTTGTGTATATTTAGTCCTGCAAAGCAGAGGTGACACCCTCTTTGCCACTTGTTTCCAGAAGTCAGATGAGCTCTAAGCTCAAAGGGTGAGCTCTAGAGCTCCTAAACCAAGAGGAAGTGTTCTTATTAGCACTGGGTGTAATGAACCTGCATTTTAGTAAACTCCAGCTAAGCCTTATAGTCATTTTGCCTGACTAAATTTCTTCTCTTCCCTCTGATAATTTGTGTGTCTGCCTGCTTCTCTAAAAGCTCCAGGTGCAACATTTTATTTATGTTAACTTAAACTGCTGTTTAAAGGAAAAGGATAGGATTGGAATGTTCACAAATGGGAACAGTCTTCTCAAATATCTCCACCCTCTGTGCCACAAGGGTTTGTGTGCACTTAGAGCATTTTTCTCATTAAACACCAAGTGTTGGAGCAATATAGAATGCTGCTGACATTTTTCTAATGCACTGTTGCTCTGGAATACAGCTTTTTATTCCACTGGAGCTCAAGTGGCTGGGTGCATGTGAATAATTAAAAAAAGTAGCAGCAAAACAAATTTACCTAGGTTTGCTGGGGGAAAAAAGAATCCTGCAATTTAGCAGGCCAAGAGGAAAGAGAAACATGGCCATCCAAACTCAAGGAAAGTCCAAGGCAGTAACTGGATCACAACAACAACATCAGATCATATCTGATAACATATGACCTGGTTTGGGAGAGCTCCATCTGCATCTCCAAACACGTAGTGGCACTGACCTTCACCAGCATCCCTTCATCCCCTTCGTTGAGTTTTCATCCATTCTGCACACACGGGAGCCCTCAGCCCCAAGGAGAGCTGCTCCCTCCATTACAGAGAGTGTTTCTCTGTCCAATTGCTGTTACACAATACATGAAGATGAAAGGCAGAAAACCAACCTCGGTCCTTCACCCCCCCCTCAAAAGCTGCCATGTCCTCTCTACCTTTCTCTGGGACCAAATTTAAATTCTTAAAATAGCTCAGAAACATCTCCTGTGTAGCAACAGAACACTCTTAAGTCCTTATGCAACGTGAACACCCAGTAACCCATGGGTAGAGCAAATAACCCAAGACTTTTAATGTAATAATCTGAAGAGCTTCTCAGAATTCATTCTGGTGAAAAAAATGTTGTTTGTTATCTAGGAATGGCCACATTATTCTAGTTCTTATGATCAGCATATATGAAAAGCAGTGCCAAGTGCACAGAAACCAGCTGTTCAGGGGTATTCCTGCCAGAAACAGCTGCTTGTGTTGATCCAGTTGTATTTCCTGAGCACTGGTATCAGTCACACTCGGTTCAAACTCACCCCTTCCCAAGTTTCTCTTTACTGAGGCACACATTGGGCTAAAAGAGTGGTTATCTGATAGGGGAGAAATGAAGACACGGGGCCAGAAGGGTAGTGTGGAAGATAATCGATATTCTCAGTGCAGGCAGTCACACTAAATGCAGATGATATGCACTATATGATCCCATTGACGGGCTGCGGGCCGCTCGGGGGCACGCTGGATTCACTCCTCTCGACGGTCAGACATGGATTATCGTTATTGCTGCTTATTTTGCAGCCCACAAATAGTGAGCTAAGCCCTTCAGAGGAGTGCAAAGATATAGGCCCCATATCCCAGGAGCTGTGTTAATTCATGGAATAAAACCCGGGGCTTAGGAACTCGCCTTACTCTCCTGCACACTGACCGAGTTCAGCTTTCACTGCTTCTAAACTAGAGAAGTGAAGGGGGATATGAAAGAATAATTCAGATTGTTACAGCGTGAAGGCCTAAGGCAATTAATGCTTCAATCGACAAAGTACTGCGTGCATTTCCCTAACAACCAGAGATATGCTAATTTAGGGAAGGGAAAAAAACCCACAAACACAATGACTTCTAAAATTTGAACCTGAGAAGTTCAGACACAAAAATATTAAAACTTTTAAATGGCACATTTATATGCAGGCATGGCAAGATGTTTGTCTCCTTCATTTGCATGCACACGTCTGGGAGAGACAGGTACAGCCTCCCCACTGAGACCTGGCTCGAGGACACAGCTCACCCTCCCTGAATCTGGCTCCTCCCCGCAGAAGCAGAGGTGCACAGTAATTTCCTGCTGCCCCTCAGAGGCCAAATCATCGCTCTTACAAGAGAGTGGCTCCTTCACTCCAGCAAGAATTGTACACAGCTGTAGACTGTTTATCCTTTTCCACAAAGGATTTAACATCATGATCAGGAGATCTTCCTGGAGAATTGCAGGAAGCATCTGGGATAACTCACGTGCACCTGCCACTGTTACTAGCTTTAAGTACCCACGTACCCATCTCCTAGGTCAGCAAGTATGTCTGAGTAAACATAGTTGTTTTTTTGCCAGGAAGTAAATGCAGTTATTGTGCATCTGATTCAGGAAGGACTTCCCACACCTGCAACAGGTTGGCAGTCGAACAGTAGCTACACATGTACCATTCCCTCTAGGAAAAGAATACACTGGGAGAGCACTAACTGTAGTTACCTGGGAATGCTCAGTCCCAGTTTCTGCTCCCAGCAGCTCCGAAGCTGCACACAGCACTAGGCTGCTGTGCACAGTGGCCCCAAGCCCAGGCTGTCAGTGCTGGTAGAACAACAGCTAGTCCAGATATTCATATTTCCAGATTTATTGTGCATCACACACATACCTGTGAGGCTGCAACAGGGGAACGGCACTCAAGAGTCACAAGGCTGAGAGCATTACCTTGACAGAGAGTCTTTTTTCATTTGTTCAGCAGACACAACCTTTGTACTGCCAAGGGGGAGCTTCTGAGGGGATCTACGATGCTACCCCATAAACGACCTGTGATCCAAACCCTGTCCCTTCACTGCTCAGCGTCACTGATGGGGCAACTGTCCAACGAAACACAGAAATCAGCAGAACACGACACAGATATTCAATGCATGTCAGTGAAACGTGACAGTTCTGAGGGGGGTTTGCTACTGCAGACAGCTTGTGCTATTACATTATTATTCTCTTTAGCTGTGACAGACCAGACAGAGGGCTGCCTTGACTGGCCTGAATTTGCCAGTGTCCTCTGTAACATCATGGGAGCTCATCAGCTCCACACACAAACATCTTTGATCCTCCTCCCTTGCAGTCTGCACACGTGGCACAGCCATCCTCAATTACTTTGTGAAACACCACATTGTCTTTTTCATCCTTCTCCTAGACCTACCTATTCCAAAATTACTGCAAGAAAATGATTAATAATAACATTTACAATATCAGGGAAAAAAACCTGATATATTTGCATGATATTTTTCTCATACAGACATTAAACAGCTGCTTTTCTGAAGAAATAGCAGGAACACAACAGGATTTAATTCACTTGGAGTGTAGAGCTGTCTGCAATAATCACAAAATAAAGACCTGCCAATGGAGAAATCATTTAAGGCATCTTGAAGAAACATAAAACATAAGACACTAACAGCAATATCCTGCACATATGGTTTTCTTGAGTTTTATTCCTGTGCACAGGTTATAGATGGCTTTTCAAAATTAAAAGCAATAACAGAGCTTCTCAATAAATCACAATACAGAAGTTGCTGGTGAACACATTATGGCAAAATCTGTCTTGATTTCAGCAAATAACTTCTCCTAGGAGTTCTTGCACTAAGCCTCTCTCTTATGGATATATACATATATATATATACACTTTCTATACTATACTATACCCCAGTGGTATATATTAGACTGTACTTCTTCCACTCCCATACTTCACACGTCTCCTGTTTATGCTTATATAAATCCTGGGGCTTACATAAGTTCTTGGGAAGAAAGAAGAGGCCTGTGTGGATTCCAGCAGCATGATGCCAATGCTGACTGCAGCCTGTGACACAAACACCACCTGGCTGTTCCTGGGGCAGGGATGCAGCAATTTTCTGCCCTTCAGAAGATGCTTTCAGCTCTTACACTGGACTTTGTTTTGCATCAACCTGCAGGAAATTACAACTTCAGCTCTTTCTTGTCAGATCCCCTCTGAGCCGATACGAATTCAAGGTTCGGATTTCTTAAACTGTGTCATTCTTCCTGAAAAACTGCTTGACAGTGACCCTAAGAAGAAAAATGTATTTCCCACTATGCAGTGCCACATTTCTCTTTTTATTAATCACTTCTTGATCTTAATAATACAAAAAGTAGTGTCAGAACAGCTGACAACTTCCACAGCTTTGGCACGGATGTTACTCAGATGATGAAAGACCTGTCCAGTGGCAACACCTGAAAGGTTCAATATATTGTATTTCCACAAATCCTGCAGACTTCGTGAAAAACCCACTGTCCACAGTGTAACCAGAGCTCCCATTAAACCTCACAGATTCTTCTGATTCCTCTCTTTTAAGGAACTGCAATTTTCAGAAGTTGTCACATGTGTTTCAAAGTTTAGGAGAGAATAAACTGGCCTGAATGCTTCCTTTTAATTTTAATTAAATTCAAGCTTCTATCTACTTACATTTTCTTTAAAAATGCATTAAAATATGAATTAAATATATGCATTATTACTCATCAAATTGTTTATCCCTGTACTGGTTTTATATATACACACAGGTTAAATATTCATGTGCTCCTTCTCCCTTTCAGAATATCATAACTCTTAGTTCCCTACTCTCCTGCACTGGTGTTTCCACTTGCACTGTAGAAGTTGAAGATCATTTAGGTAAAAGCAGCCCTAGGGACCTCTGCCTAAAAGCTCCAAATTAAGTGGGTTTTTTCCTATATTAGTAGTGGAGAGCTGTCCATATGCTTACGTTAAGCCTGACAGATCTTTGATTACCCCTTAGCTTGTAGTTATGCAGCTCTAATGCAGTTTAGATACATTCCATAGTTGTTAATGGCTCGACACACTGAGACCTTGAAGAATAACAGCCAAGGTTATTTAGTAACGTAACACAGTAAAATAAAATAGACTTCACCATGTGTGCAAAAGTAGTAAATGCTTTGCTGATTTCAAGGCATATGTTTCTTTAAAGTTCTCAGAACATAAATGATTTAACTGCTACAAACACAAAATCACAAGCCAAATTTACTGCAAACTTCGCAAGCTGCAATAAATAGGTGAAGGCATAAATTGCTGGCAATTAGGAGTTTACTGAAGAGGGTATTTTAGGGGAATTGCGCTGATTCAGAGAAATGAAATGCAAATCTCTGGTGCTTACATGCACAGGGCACTGCACCTGTGCCCAGGCTGAAGAACAGCATCAGCAAGTCCTGTCCAACACCCAGAGCCGAGGGTGCTGGAGCACAGCAGGGAAACCCTGGACACGCTGATGTTAGTTATTAGGAGCTGCGTTTGTGTGGCACCTCTGAGGTCCTCCCACGCTGCATTCATAAAACAAAACCACACAAGCCAAAACTGTGCTGATTGCACCAGTTCTGCTTCCAGCTGCAGACCTGAGGCACTGGCAAACTGGGAATGGCAGCTGGGTGCTGGGAGTCCTTTACTCAGAGAGTATCCCACTGCCTCCGTGTGTCCTGTGTTAATTCATGGAATAAAACCCGGGGCTTAGGAACTCGCCTTACTCTCCCGCACACTGACCGAGTTCAGCTTTCACTGCTTCTAAACTAGAGAACTGAAGGGGGATATGAAAGAATAATTCAGATTGTTACAGCGTGAAGGCCTAAGGCACTGCAGGATGACAGTGGTTACCTGAAGGAATGCCCAGCACTGCAAGGAGTGCCGGGCTACAGCTGAATTAGGAGCATCATTTCAGCTCCTGGAGATTTACACGGCCCAGTGAGGGTGTTCATGGATGGGCATGGATCAAAATGTCCTGTGTGTTAGGAAACCTCGAGATCTACTGAGTTACTTCTCAACGAATGTATTCAGATTTTAACAAATCCTTGTGGAGTAGTATAAGCTGTGGCCAAGGGTTGGGGGCTTTAGTGAGATACCTCTGCCAGGATCACAGTGCCGCTTCCGTAGGGGCACGCTGGAACTGAGGGGTGATGACTTACAAGCCAAAGGGAATCACAGAATCCCAGAATCGTTAGGGCTGGAAGGGACCTCTGGAAATCATCTAGTTCAATCCCAAGTCCAATACAGGAGGGAAGGAGCAACACTTGAAGGTCTACAGTGCACAGCACACAGGAATCCTACACAGACTCAGTGGAGCTAACACACAAATGGAACACGGTAGCTGTCCCAGCCTTGGCAGGCAGGAATGCCAACCCCTTACCCTGCCAGCCCTGTCAGCAGTCCTGGTCTCAGGACAGGCATACTTCAAATCCCAAATTGCTGTGCAAGTGGCAGATGAACTTCCTTACAGAATCACACAACCTCCTGGGTTGGGAGGCACACACAAAGATCACTGAGTCCTACTCCCAGCCCTGCTCAGACACTCCAGGAGTCACACACTGTGCCTGAGACTGTCGTCCAAACGCTCCTGGACCTCTGGTGGCCTTGGGGCTGTGACCGTTCCCTAGTCAGTGCCCAACCACCCTCTGGGGGAAGAACCTTTCCCTAATATCCAACTTAAACCTCCCCAGCACAACTTCAGGCCATTCCCTCAGGTCCTGTCACTGGTCCCCACAGTGAAGAGATCAGTGTCTGCCCCTCCTCTTCCCCTCGTGAGGAAGTCTGCGATGAGTCTCCCCTCAGTCTCCTCCAGCTGAACAAACCAAGTGGCCTCAGCTATTCCTCACGTGGCTTCCTCTCAAAGCCCTTCACCATCCTCATGGCCTCCTTTGGATGCTCTCTGATAGCTTAATGTTGTTCTTATGTTGCAGTCACCAAAACTGCACACAACACTCGAGGTGAGGCCAGCCCAGAGAAGAGCACCTCTCCCTCACCTGGCCAGCCATGCTGATGTGTCCTAGAAGTTGCCTTTACCAAAATCTAAGCCATGAGAAGCCTTTTTCTTTCTGTTCCAAGTACGTGGTTGATAAGCCAGGACTGCACTTAGCATCCAGTTGTTGGTGTTCATGACTGCTTGAGCCTCTGTGCTGTGCATGCAACATTCTCTGCCCTCAGAGCAAGGGGGGTTCGTCGGCCACTGGCAGGAAGAATAACTATTGTTGGGATTCAGTCTATAGCTAAAATAAGCTGCAACACAAGCCAGGCTCAAGGGAAATCCATTCAATGAGCAGCTTGAACAAATCTATGTTCAATTAATGTAGCTTTTCAAACACTGTGACAGTGTTTGTGCTCTGAGAAGATAGTTAAGACATTGCTGCCACCAATCATTACGGCTGTTCTCCTTCCTCTCGGGAAGCAGTGTCAGTCCAGGAAGGGAGCACAATTAGCAGTAACAAGAGAGTATGTGGGGGAGTGCAGGATGAAAGGCAAAACTGAAATTGCTGTTGAGGCATTCCTTCGGAGAAAAGGAACTTATGAAGAGAGAATGAGGACACAGAGGTGAAAGATGGAAAAAGGAAGGAATGATGAAACCTTCAGAAAGAAGAGGAGGTGGCGAAGGGAAAAGAAAGAGGAAAAAATATGGAGGGAAATCAAACAGAACATGGAACTTGAAGAAGGAAAAACGTTATTCTGTGATCCATGGTCTTAATGTTGAGTTGTTTTAGGTAGATTTGTGTATCCTGTT
Source organism: Aphelocoma coerulescens (assembly GCF_041296385.1). NCBI lineage: Eukaryota > Metazoa > Chordata > Aves > Passeriformes > Corvidae > Aphelocoma > Aphelocoma coerulescens. The sequence continues at coordinate 3,075,176 of NC_091021.1, forward strand.
GCATTGCCCTACCCTCCTTGCCCCAACTGCCCACCTATGCCATTTGGTCAGCACAGATGAGAAACAGAACCAAGGCACAGAATGGATATTACTGAACAGCCATTTTCTGCCAGACATAATGTGCCAGGACTGAACTCTGCTCCATTTTCCTTGATGCACTACTCACACTCTCTGTCCTGTCCCCAGACACTTGTTTTCACAAAACCTTAGGGAGTTTGCCCTCTCAAACTGTGCTGCCCCTCCCTCTGCTTTAGCTGCAATTAGCAAACAGGTTCCAGGTTATTAAAGGAGGATTGACAAACACACAGAGGGTGTGACAGATGGACTAATTATATAAACCTTATTTCCTTAGGTATCCAGGCTGAAAAAAGGACAAACCATGAGCAACGCGAATCATACTGGGAGCAAAGAGAAAGTGTGTGGGTAGGTGGCTGAAGGGATGTGGGAGCAGGGGATTACGAGAAGAAAGAAATTGCTGTAAGGGAGTTGAAAGGGATGGGAATGAGCAATAGAAAGTGGTGATGTTACTGGAAGGGGTCTGGAGTTACGTGTCAGGAAAGGCAGCTGGTTTTGAAAGGAAAGTGTGTTACCTGGAGCTGTAAAGATGCTCTGTAACAACAGGAGAGCCCTGGGAGAAAGAGTTTGCTGGGAACGTGATCCAGGAAGTAATAAAGGGAGCACAAGAAGTTGGAGGATGAGGTAAAGGACAGAGAAGCTGTAAATAACTGTTGAAGTCTTCAAGGGATGAAGAAAAAATGAAGAATAGAATAGATCTCTCCTTTGTGCAAAGTGAGAGTCACCAAATTTGATGTTGCTATGGTGATTTAGACCACCTGAGGACCCAGGTTCAACTGTTTAGGCAATGCATATAATTATTCTTTTTATTTTCACAAATAAGTACTTTCAGCCTCTTGCTTATATATAATGTGTTTTATAATTCAGAATTCTGCCACAGTTTGACAGCCGGCTGATGTACTTGCATCACCAAAAGTAGTAGCAGCCTTGACTGGAAAGGTGCAAGTAAGAAGTGTGTTATGAAACAAAGGCCCTTTACAACTTAAATAGTATCTGAAAAAAAAAAAGTGGTTAATTGAACAGATAAGTATAAAAGAGAAGTAAAGTCTTTAGAAGATTGGTTTCATTTGAAAATTAAAGAAGGGACAGTAACAAAGGCTAGTGCTTCAAGGCTGACAGAAAGCTATGTTATCCTCCATAGACAGCAGGGATCCATGAATCCAGCATTACTACAAACTTCTCCTACAACTTCTGATAAGTTATTTAAACCCCTATGCTTCTGTTTCGCAACTTGCATAATTGCTGGAACTAAACTTACCCTAAGGATGCATTTTGAGACTTCAGTAATAATTCCTAAGTGCTTTGAAAAGTGCTACATCATGTAAGTGAGGAATGTAATTATTAAAATTGTGCTTCAGAAATCATCACTAACAAGGGTTTGTTCTATAGCTAAAACTGCACCAAAGACATTATTAGCTTGCAAATCACAGAGCTCCCATCGACACAGGAGAGCAGCAGTGACAGAGCTGTGCTGCAAGGGGAGGGTAGGGACACCCAGCATGAAACCAGAGGAGCCATTGCTGGGCTGAGCTGGAACAGGGGGCACTGCTGGGCAGGGGCAGTGTGGCCATGCTGAGGTGTCACGGGCTTGGTGCCTCTTCTGGGACCTCACAGTCACAGTTACTCTGTTCTGAGGTGGTGTTTCTAGAAGAGGAATTTGCATCAGTTTAGAGTTCTGGGACTCCTTCCTTTGCATGGATGTTGCTTTGGTACAGCTTTGTATGATTGAAAAAGTAAGATGTGATATTCACATGAAAAACCTGTCAGGATGCATTTCAGAAGACAGCCTGAGACAATATAGAGAGGGAGCTTTATTTAGGAACAATGAGGAGTGTATGTAAAATTTAGCAGAAATGTCATGTGAAAAGCAAGCCTGCCTCCACCCCACTTTGCAGAGAAAGTAATTAAGCTAAGGCTATTAGAAAACGTGCCATTGTCTTAGAGAACACCGTTAGTTTCCTGTAAACTCTAAATACTCTGAAATCCTAGGAAAGCTGCTTGTGAGCTGGAACAGCTCTACACAAGTTGTTACCTGTCTCTAACATGCTTGTCCCACATGCAGGACAAATGTTCCTGTAATCTGGTATCAGCTTTATGTAAACACTGAGGTGACGGACTGTGCAATACAATGAGGTTACTCGATGCCACGAGCGCCTGCTAATGTGAAAAGCTTGTTAGCTGTCTAGCTGTCTGGCAATGCTTAACCAGCTTTGTCTACCAGCTCAGACAGAAAAATCATCACCTTTCCAAAAAAAATTTAAGAAGAGAAAAGGCAATGTCTTCTGCAATAGATAAGTAATGATTGTCTCTCAAGATTTTATTTAAAAAACCCAGTATTTTGAAGCATCAAAAGTGTGTTATACAAAGGTTAAGCTTCAAACTTGGCCCAATCTTTTTTAAACTTCTTTCATACCCAAGTAGGGCAAAGAGAGTATTTTGGAAAATAATAATGAAAAGATTTAAAATCCTTCCTCTGGTCTGCAAGTTTCATCAACAAGAACAGATGCAACTAAGCCTGAGTTGTATTTGTAGGGCACATATTACGTATGCATGAACTGAAAAGCTCACCAAGACACATGACAGTGCTGAGCCAGCTGAAGGGTAAAAGTTGATTCTGAATCCAGACATAGTTAAAAATCTAAGTTTTCCCACCTTCTATGAAAGGTGTTATGAGCATCCTTCAACTCAAAAGCTGAAGTTGTTGGTTCAGCACTCTGCAGTGCAGTACGTGCCAAACCTTCACAGCCAGGATGCCTCCTGAGGGACATGCATCGCTCTGCCTAAGAACCAGTGCCTTAGACCACGTATTCCTGCAGACAAGACAGTTATATCCTTGATTTACCTGTTCCAGGACAGCTTTTTGGAGCAAATGACAAATACTTGCCCTGTGTTCATAAATCTGATCTGAGTTTACTCCAATTGGTCACAATGGAAGTACATAAACTGCTTCATTTAACCATGATGTATTGAACACAGCCACGATACAAAGCCAATTTGGTGGTGTTCCACAAACTACTTATTTACCTGTGGTATAGATAAAAATGGGACACTCTACAGAGACTCACTGCTGCTGTTGGGACACTTCTACCCCCTTCAAGAACGAGCCTACTGACTAAGGTGAAACATAAACTAAAGAGGAGATACAGAATGGACTGTGAACACAGTGACTGGAATTAGGTTGAAGTTTTACTTTCACAGAATCATAGAGTAACTTGAGTTGGAAGAAACCCAAAAAGATCATTGAGTCCAACCCCTGGCCCTGCACCGACACCCAACAATCCTGCCCTATGCCTGAGTGTTGTCCAAATGCTCCTGGAGCTCTGGCAGCCATGGGGCCATGACCTGGGGAGCCTGTAATTCAAGACCTGGAACGCTTCTGTCTCAGACAAACCAGCACCCATTCCTCATCACTGCTTGTTTTTGGCAGTGATGTCCCTTACAAAGCCATAAAGATCAAGCACTTCTGCACAAGAAATTATCTGAAGCCTCTATTTTTTGTGCAGAGACAAGTCTTGAGGGTTAGTGGGAAGAAACAAAAGCTGATTTCAGGGTGTATTTTAGATAAAATACATCAGTATTCAGTAACTCAGAACAGCTCCTCTTGCCTCAGCCTAGGCCACAGCTCCACTGATGAGGCTCTGCCCTGGTCTAATGCTGGCTGGGCTCTGTGCCCACTGTGTCACTCCAGTGGCTCCATGCCTCCCTTTAAATCTCATACCACCTCCCTGTCCCTTCCCACCTGCCCCAGCTGCTGCCCCTCAGCCTCTCCATGCACTGCACAGCACACCAGGGCATCAGCACTGGTTGAGCATCAGAGCATAATGCCAGAACACTACTAAGGAAGGTGCATAAATAGTTGGCAAGTTTGGCCAAATGCTCTCTCATAGTGCCCCTTCACAGAATCTTTCAGGATTTGATAAGACATCTTTAAAGCTAGATAGTTAAGTTTAAAATAAAAAGCATTCATTGTGTTCTGGAAAAAACAAGGCATGTGAAAGTCACTGCAATCAATCCGAACTCCTTCCTGTTAAAATCTAACCCTGTCTTACAGCTTTGTTTTGTTATTTTTGTCAGATCCCCAGATTCATCTTGCAATAATGTGCTCTCTCCCCAGAGAGCGAGTCAGTGCCTTTCATCAGCAACAGACTTCCAGAAGTTCCACTTAGCTCACAAAGCAAACACAATGTTTGGCATAATATTTCAGAAAGGTCATACTGTGCTTCCTAACTTAATGGCCATTTATATTGCTTTACAATGTTCAGATTCACACTCCGCTATCAACAGGAGCCACGCCATCTAAAAATAAATGCTTAAAAGCTAAAAAAAAAAAAAAATGCCCTAGATACCTGGGTTTGGAAATGTTTTCTGCTTATCTGAAGACAAGTTCGGATGCCCTTCTTGAGTCCTTTAACTCCAGGGCAGGTCCACTGAAAACAGCAGGATTGATGCTGAGGCTGTTACTCACAGATAGTGCCACAGGTTCCAAAATACCCATCATCACCCTCACATGATGTCTTGGGGTGACTTTATGATGCTGTATCCCATATCGCTGTTCTATGCCCAGAAATTAATTTTGTGCCTTTCTATGCCTTTAAACTGAGCCTGAGAGGGGGGAGAGGAGAAACCGAGCAAACTCTTCAAAGCAGTTTTGCAGTTTGTTTTCATGTTTCAAGGACTCAGAGATAGGGATGGTTCTCTGTGTTCAGCTGCAGCAGAAGGAGCAGAGGGAAGCACCCTGCTTGCTTTCTTTTCCAGCCAGCTTTCGGCCAGTTTTCAGCTCCTTTTCCTCCAGAGAGTTGAACTTTGTTTTCCTGGGACTCCGATTTTTTCCCTTCTTCTCTGCTGGACAGTTCCAACATCAGAATACATTGGGAGGACCTTCCACCGAGGCCTTGGCCCTGGAGGTGGGCCCACCACCCCATCCCAGCTCCAAGGAGAGGGAGAGAGAGACTACAGAAGGACTGAAATTTTCCCAGGTTTCTCTCAGCAGAGCAAGAGGTTTGATTATTTAGCATTATTATCCTTTTCCTGTGTGTTTGTTAAATAAATAGTTTTTATCTCTTTCACTTTCCTTCAAGGAAAATTCATTTTTCCCCGAACCTGGTAAGGGAAGGCTGGTTGTAACCTGCCTTCTCTCAGAGGATATACTTCCAAATTTGCCCAAACTGGCACACATGACCACCAGCAGAGGATCTACTCACAAAACCTGAATTGAGTTTTTGTTTTCACAACTCCCCATTGAAAGAAGGAAAGGGTATCAATGCCACAGGACAGTGATGCAGAGAGAAATCTAAAGCACACCTATGCCATGTGCCACATGCCAGAACTGCCCTGCACAGACAGGAACTGGTTCCAATCCACACGTCTGAACACCACACCACTTCCATACAGGCTCTAAAGCTGGCACAGGTACCTGGGCACAAACAGTTTAAACACTGACATTTCCCACCTCACAGTGTTTACTTTACCTGTAGTATTGGCAGTGACTCCCTATCCTTCGGGAGGGAATCACTCCAAATGCCACTGACTCAATTTTTGCTTCCTAATTTGCATTGCTCGTACATATTTCACTTTACTGCCTTTCAAGCTCCGCCAAATCTTTGAAAATTGCAGTGTGCCAAAATTGTAGGCAATCCACAGTGACAATTTCACAGGTCTGGGGATCCTCCCTTGTTCATTTGTTTCCAGTTATTCAAACTACAGGTTTTCACTCACTTGCATATGAAGATAAAGCAATCCAATTATTTCAAATATGCACATTCACCATTAGGCTTTCCAGGGGATGTTAAAAACCCCCTCTATTTTATGAAGAAGTACAATATAAAGCTGTGAATTGGCACATCAATACCACAGTAGATCAGAAAAGGGCACCCAAAATGAAAAAGCATAATTTTTCTCTTTTTATATGCTATGCTACGTAATTGTCAGTTATTTTAAAAACCTCCATTTACCACCAAAAGATGATAAAGGTTAGATTAATGCAAAAGTGTTATTGTGAGTCCATATTGTAATTAGCAATGCCCAAATTTACCCTGCCATTCCGTTACTTCTGTATTTCTTATCTCCTATGAAGCCTGAACTTTGGTTTTGCTGATATCACAATGGATTCTGTATGAAATCTGTGTTAGATTTAACATGTTTTACTCTAATTTCAGGTCTCCATTTTCCTTACCATAATTACAGAATGGTGATGAAGGAATGCATACAAAAGGCTATGAGAACATTTATCCTAAATCCGGAAGCAACAGGAGCCATGTGGAATTTTTCTGCTGGAGGTGCACTCGTGACCATGAGACAGATCTCAGGCAGCTCCACTCAGCATTTTTCCCTCTGCATCACTATTCAGACTTCCTTAATTTCTGACACTTTGATCTCCCCTAAAAACATAGTCTGAATTTAATGACAGCCAAATCTGCCAGGGGGATTTGACTTCCAAAGGCTTTCTCAGGTGGTGGCTCCCTCCTCACACTACATCAAGAGCCATTCCATTAACTTGGTCTGCACAGCACTGGGGGTGGAAGACAAAACTGGAACTGTTTCTCCTCCTTCCTCTAAACAGCAGTGGTAAAAACCACAACAAATTTCTCCAAGGGTTGTTCTTCCAGAGAGAGAAGGGACAGCAGTTGCCCCACCACTGGCTGTGCAGTGACTGGGTGATGTTCTACTCAAAACACAGACTGTCTGCCCTGAGACAGAACAAATAAGTATTTTCAAATAAAATAACCTTTTCCCTGCTATGAACAAAGAGACAAACACTGAAACATTCCCAAGTTAGTTGCACAAATCAGGGAAGTAACAGTTGTGCTAAATTATTTCATCCCATAAATTCTCTTCCTTCGGGCACAAACTACTTTCAGTATTTACGATTTAAATAACTAGATTATATTTTTCCATGAACAGTGAGAATAAACTAGAAATTAGATGCATGGCCATCCCCTGTCACATTTTTGCAGATCCATAATGAAACATTTGAGAAGTTGTATTCGCTGCCTCTGATCACAGTTGTTCTGTTCATTAGTGACACGTTCACAAGTAAACTCTCAGTCACACTGCCAATTAAATCTACTTACTTGTGTTTGGGAGCTAATTAATAGCAAATTAACGTTCTGAATTCCATGCATATTTCTAATCCATACATTAAATTTATCTCATGGCTGGCATTTCAGAAGAATTTTTTGTTAAATTATTTTCATCTAGCAAAGGAAGCTACTAAAATGGCCTTTGTGCTTCATTTCATGGTGGCACTGAAAGGCATCCTTCAGGATATTTTGCCAAATATTTTCAAGGAACACTTTCTCCCTCCTCATATTTGTAGTAGCTGTCTACACTGCACTAGCATTAATAGAAGTGTTGTCAAAAACTGGAAAAATAACCCCTTCAAGTTCCTAATTCATCTCACCCTTGCCTGTTCCACTCATGGGCTGGTGTTTCTCCTTTCCACCTCCCAGGCTGCCAGATGTGATAAAAGGAAGCCAAATGAAATCACCTATGCATCAGATAAATAGCTGTACCTAAGACAGATTTTTTGTTTGTCCTATTAAAACATTTACATGGTAAAAATGAATTAAAACAGTTACTCTTGACATGCAAGAGTAAAAACAAGTTGAAGAACAGCTCCGGAAAAAACAAAAAAGGGTCATAATTATGTGTCAGGCTTTCATGCTAATTAATTGATAGACCCCTTGTTCCCCAAGCTTTCTGCTCACCAGTATTTTTCCATATTTTTTTACAGATATTTAGCTAGTTCCTTCATCAGTTTGCTTCTATATTGTTGTGGGCTATGTAATATTTCCAGGTCCAGGCTGAGGTCCAGGTTCCAGCCGGCCGTGGGTCCCTGAGATATCTCACCAAGGAGCACATGGTGACTCCCTTTTGTGAGGGGAAATTCTGCAGCAGGGCCAAGCTAACTGTGCCATTTTCCTTGCCCAAGAAAAGCAAGGGCCATGCAGGAATTGGCTGCTGGAAACAGGGAGAATCCAAAGTGGGGCCTGGTGAAATTAGTGGTGAAAGGTGCTTTTTTGACTTGGTGCTGAACTGTACATGGGGGCAGTGACTGAGCTACAGACCCAAGCCATACTGATGGCAGAGCAGCCTAATTAGGCTGATTAGTGCTGGGACTTCCTCAAGGACAGAGCCAAAGTTTACACAGTTACTTCTGTGTCAGCAGCACACAAGGAAGGAAGACTGCCATCCTCCAGATCAAACCAGTAAGGCTGCAGGGCTCTGGGTGCATTCCCCTCCTCGTGCATCTCAACTGGAACAGAAGTCAACAGCCCAAAGCTGTCTCACTGAATCTCTAGGACCACGGACTTCAGAGGAGTTGGAAGAGACACGAGACCTCCAGTGACCACAATATCCAATCCAAGATTGCAAATTGCTTGTTCAGGAGCACATCATGATTTCAGAAGTCAGGAGGAAGAACAAGGAGCCACTAGAAATGAAACATAATCAATCCTTTTTTGATAACAGCTATTTGAAAGAACGGTTGAGGTCAGCTGTAAAATATAACTGCAATTGTACAGCTGAGCCTGTAAAATCACCCTCTGCTAATACAGCTATGGCAGCTTACACTGAGCAGCCTGTGCCATGGAGCTTATGGAAACATTACATTTGCTTAAAATTCCTCTCTGTTTCCTGAGGATGACACTCAGAAGGATGTCTGGAGGGAGTGTCTATATGTACTGCACGGTTCTGAGTCACCAGGCAGCTCTGTGATATAATTGTCTATGTAACTCTAATGGTGACCTGCTGAATAGAGGCTAGAACCAGACAGGAACCATCAAATTACTAGCAATTCTGAAATAAAATGTGTTTGAAGTGGGTTTGTGGTGACCAGATCCTTTAGGAATGCTCCACTGCATGTTATCCTGTCAGAAGACATGACAAAAAAAGAGATCACAAATCTCTGAAATAAGGAGATTACAAATCTCTGTAGTTTCTTCCACTATCACTTTAAAATAATGCTTCATCTGATCTTCCAACTATATTTAAATTAATTAAAACACATTTATCACCACATGTTCTCTGAAGTACTTGGGGATTCAAAGTCAGTTTTTCTTGCTCTATCAAATATCCTGGTTTTCTAAGTGGGTAGGACGTGACCTATAAATTACCATGATGAATAACTTTGTGAGTAAGAACGTGGGTCAGTTTTTCATTAAAATTAAAAGGTCCTCATTCTCTGTTGTCAGATTCTCAAGTGCTGCTGCAAAGGGAAACAAAGAGCTGTCAAACAGAGTGATGATATTTTACACCCAGTTTGCCCTGCTGTAAGGAACACGTCATGTTACAGGACACTGCGTAGGCACAACCATTACACTCTGATTTCAAGGACAGCAAGTAAATTCTGATTTATTCATGGAGAAGAAATTTCTTGCTGGTTGAAACTTGCTTCCCTGAACACACAGGGTCAATGTACCACTTAATTCCTATATAAATCTTCTGAAGATGAAAAAATTTCAGGCAGCACAATCTTGTATCATTTCTGGCAGTCTGAAGGAAAACCAGCATTACTGGAAAATCCTTCTTCCCATCCAAGGGTTTTGAAAGTCAGAGGAATGTGAGCAGGCTGTCAAGTTATGGAGACTGCAGGTGAAAGACAGATTTTTAGGGTATTTTTGAAAATGCAGCAATGAAGCCTCCTGGCATTATTGTGCATTTTATACAGACAGAAACTACCAAGAGTACAAGATGCAGCTGAGAACCCTTAAAGAAACAGTTGAAGGTAACCCAAAAAAAAAGTTCAGAAGCAGCTTGAATAGTCTCAGGACACAAGTTCACAAGTTCAAATTTTAACTTTTCAGGATGGGGACAGTTGCTTCCAAGCAAAGTGCTGGTGGATGCCATGTAGGAAGAGAGAAATTGCTTACACACCAAGAACCAAGTGCCTCAATGAACCTGTACGGAGAACAGAAATACATTTCTCTAAAATATGGTAATGGGCATTTGTAAGAATCATGAAGGAGTAAAGCTCCACTGGAGACATGGTGTTTTTCCATTTGTACTGGCACCTCTCTGGTCTGCACATGCCCTCACTCCTAGATGGCAGGAGGCACTGGAGGGAACTCTCTGCCCTGCCAAGGGGTTGCTTTAATGCTCAGAAAGGTGCTGGAAGGGACAGCAGGGCTCTGCTCTTGCCATCCCTGTCACAGACAGGAGGCACCTATGCATCTCCAGCCAACCTGCCTCTTCTCCAAAGCAGTCAGCTCCCACTTGAGAAGGGAATGGATCTGACAGGGCTGACATTTTCCATCTAAGCCAGTTTTCTGATGGCAAACTCTTGTCCTAGAAAGAGAGCTGTCACCTACACAATGTCTCCCAAACTCTGAGGCCAGGAGGGAACCACAGGTGAGGCTCTGCAGCTCAGCTCCACAGTCAGCTCTGCCAGCAGATGCTTTTTGAATTTGGTGGTTTATTTACTGATTTATAACAGTGCCCTTCACAGAGATTTTCAGGATTGTATAAAGCAGAACAAAGAAATGCTCCAAGTGTCTCATCTCAAGCGAGCAGGTAGAAGGAATTTCTAATGTTTGACCTTAAACATATTGAAAGTATAATATGGTTTCATCTGTTTTCTCAAGTGAGCAAAACATCTATACCAAGAAACTGCAGAGAACATAAACAGAACATGAAGTGAATTACCTGGCCTGAAAAATAAGGCTTTGGGCAAAGATGTGAACATTAATCAGCACACAAAGATAAGGAATGAGCCAACAAATGAGGAGTTTTCACTAGAAATAATGAAAATTTGTCTTCTAATCATGCTTTTGTGCTAAAAGGGAGCTAAGGAAGCCTCCTGAATAAAGATGTGAGAAAGATGGATGGCAGAGAAATATATCAGATATGTTACTGAACTCTGAACAGGTCAAAATAGGTAATGAACAACACAAAAACATAATACAGACATACTGTAAATAATAAAAAATACCACATCTAGAATCACATAGAATGATAATTTACATAAAGCACACTGTGACAAAAATCATAATCAGATATGTGAAGGCAAAAAAATGAATCAGTTTCTTATTGGTTGAATTCATGCAGCTTTAAACAGTAAATTACTTAGAAGCACCTTATAATGATTTTATATTCTCCCTAAAAACATGGGGTGGTTCAGCCCAACAGCAGCCAGAAGAGCAAAACAGGATGTTCAGAACAGTATTGTCAGGCAGCCCCAAGCTTTGACACTCAGTAGGATTTGCACAGGTGTATTCCCCGTGCCAAAGGTGAGATCCAATTGCCCAACCCATACCCTATTGTCTCTGCAAACCCACACAAGATCCAAGGTTGTACAACGTCCCCCAGAGAAAAGGAACTCTGTGTGTTACTGGTGGGAACGTGAGCGCTGGAGAGGCTGTTGAGAAGGGGAGGAGTGTGCAGCCTCTGATTCAGTGAAGATGGCTGAGGTGTCCCTGGTGATGCTGGTTGAAGGTGTTTCCCCAGGGCAGCCCAGGGGATCCATCCTGATCTGCAGGAAGGCACAACTTGGCAGCGCCAGGAGCTCAGCAAACAAACGCAAGTGAACAAGGTGTTGTCTCTTTTATCCTTTAAAGAAAAAAGGGAACAGCCTCCCTCCTCAAGGACAGGCATCAGCCCCCCAAGCACATGAATTTCAGCTCTGTGGATTTCAGAGACCTGAAATACAAGTTCTCAGAGACACAATGTGACTCTTTTGAACCTACACGCTCCATCTTACTACAAAGATATGTTTTTAAAGAGAGGATTTTATAGTGAGCAGCAAAGCATAATAATGATTAATCCCCTGATTGCCAGCAAGTGCCCTGAACAGCTTTTACTCTGCAGACAGTGACATTCTCTTGCTAAAGTGAAAACACAGTGGCATTTCAAGTTAAAAAAAACAACGTTCACTGAAATAGAAAAAGCAGTAGCTGGCACTGAGAGTAACAAATGAGAAGGTCAGCTGAACAGACACAAACAGTACAGAACATAGATGCAACGTACCGTGTGCAGGATTCATTCTAGCAGTATTGATAAAGCTTACATTAGCTCAACAAAAAGAAAAATGTATTACATTGCATTACATTACATTTTTTGATTAAATGCAAATAACTCTTAACCAGCATCTTCTAGCAGGGTTGCTAATGGAAATGCATTAATTAATGCTGGACACCTATTATTTTGTTCTGGTTTGAAGAGTCACTGTTATTTGCAGTTCTGTTATCCAGAAGAACACCTGTAATTTTCAGAAAACCCAATCAAAGCTTCATAATAGAGTTTTAAACTGTGATTCAGCGAAGACTCATATGCTTAAAGTCCTATCAGAATAAAATCCGAAGTAAGCACCCATCAAATCTTGTTGTAGGGATGAAACAACAAAAAAAAAATACACCTCCTTTCCCTTTATCTGATGTATCTATCTGAAATCAAGGAGAGCCACTGCTCCTTCCGTGCACTTCCCGAGGGTTTATGGCACTCCTGACAGGTAAGTCAAGCTCAGGCTGGGAGTTAAGGCAGGTCTTGAGCTTTGCTCAGCCTGCATATATTGCTGTGTGCTTGGAGGTTTGTAAATAAGGTGACAGTGGCCTGGCCCTAAAGGCCAAATTCAGCTCAAAATAGATAACCAACATCTGTAGAAAAAAGGCTGTGAAGAGCAAAAACTACACCTATGCAAAATCTGTGTACACAGAGATGCAGGTATGCAGGAGTGTTAAGTGATCAAAATGAGGGAAGGAATGTACAAATTAAAGATTTTCTCTAGGCTGCGGCAGCAACCCACAGCTACAATTGTTTTCTGATAATAAACAGAAATACAAGTCAAATTTGTATCAAAACAGTAGTTGCTGAAACAATTTTTTAGACTTTTTAAAGTCAGGCTTTATCTTGTAAAGAAAATTTGTAAATGATGAGAAATACAGTAGCTGGACCAAACTCCTGGCTCCCTACACCAAGCTCACTTTGTGTAGATATAAAACAAGCAAAGAAAATGGGAAATGCTTTGGATTCTTGTGAAATAAATTCAACTTCCAAACATTTTCTGATGGTTTGTTTTTTAAAAAAATCATTATGGGAGAGAGAGCAGAAGACAGAATAATGATGATATTTATGCAATAGGAATCAAACAAATCTACAGATTTTAAAATGAAGCTTATCTCTCAAGATAAACTAAGACTGGTTAAACACAATGCTGACTAGGAAACAAGCAGTATTTTTTGCTTCACTGAATTTGAAAAGCTTTTGGAAAAAGACATCTGATCCTCACCAAACTTTCACGAGATGGAAAAAGTAGCTGCAATTTGCACATTCAGTTATTTCTGTCCACTGAAGGAAGATTAGATAATTGTAATATTCAAACAGATCCCATACTGACTGACTCTTCCATCTGGGAGCACTACCTGGATGCAGCCACGTGAAGGAATCTTGCCCAGTATCAAGTTTCCCAGCTGGAGTCTCACAGGCACAGCAGCACCCTGGGAGAGCGAGTGGCTCCAGAGCAGGAAGGGGACATGGAAGGGGTTCCTTGGGCTCACACACTGGGGTGCTGGACTTGGGGCACATTGCACATATGTGATGAAAAAATGAAAAAATCACCACGAGAATGGCACAGGCAGAGGCCAACAACACTCAACTGGAAAACAGGCAGAACAGACAGAAGAGGCCACTTTGTGATCACCCAAACCAAGGCTCTTTCTCCAAAGCAAGGCTTTGGATGCAGCCACACACTTACACAAAACCTACCCCAGCAGGGAGCTAGGTTATAATGCACCACACTTTCTGTTTGTTTGTTTGTTTGCTCTTAGAAGAGTCTGACTAATTGCATGGATTTGGGGAGGCTGGTGCCCTTGCACAGCACACAAAAAGATCCTGTCTGCTCTAAGCAATGTACATCCTCCTCCCAAAAGGAATGGGCGGTGTGTGCTCTCCTTCTGTGCAGATGTATCCTCAGAAAGAACCCCTGGTAGCTTATACATAAAGGATATATTGGTAATTAAAGGTTTGTCATAAAAAGCTTTGATACACCTGAAGGGAACTGGAATGTATCTGGATTAAACCAGTGAAATAAGCTGGTCAAACACCTTTGAAAGTATATTTGGACAGAAACAGTTTATTATAAGGTTGGTGTTTTCACACAATGAGGGGCTCTGCTGTCCTGCTGTAGGAGCCACAGTGAACAAAATATTTTTAATTAGGGATTTGTGTTTTGTTTTTAAAAGCACAAACCTTAGAAATAAACATTTTCACCCATATACTTGACATTACCTAAAATCAAAATGGAACAGGAGTGAATCAGCCCTCATCACACATCATACAAGTTCAAAAGCCCCTGAAAACCTGGAGTGCAGGGAAAACTGAGCACTGTATGGAGTGGCTTTACCATCACAACAATAGAGACTCCACCCTTTTGTGAAAAGACTACTGCTTTTTTTTTTGACCAAAAGAAAACTTTGACTAAAGATAAACTTTACCTGTATTCCTGTAAGGTACCAAATTAACTGCTACAGGGGGAAATTATTAAGCTCAAAAATATTGGAATGAGCACCAAAACATACTTCAAAAAAACCCCCAAACAAACTGGCTGAAGGGGATGAAATAAGATGTGGTAAAAGAGAAATGATCAAATGGGGAGAAGCTTATTAATGCAATACCTCCAGGACTGGTCCCAAGACTCATTTTATTTAGCATCTTCATCAGTTATCTTGGCATGAAATAGAAGAACCAAACTAATTAAACATTAATAGCACAAAGTTAGATGGCAGTGACCATCCTAATGAGGATCCCAATCAAATAGAAGAGCTGGATGGCATTAAGGACTGAAGAAACAAAACCCACATAAATTATGACAGTAAGAAGTGTAAGGTCCTGTCCTGGAGATTAATACAAATTTCTGCTATAAACTGAGGGCACGGGAGGTGTGTTGGACAGGGCAGTGTGATGGAACCCAAGGAGATATTCAGGGAGCTGGAAGACTGGTTCTTTAGTGTGGGGGACATCAGGGAACTGGAGAGATGATCTTATTAGAGATCTTATTTCAACACCCTCGTTATGCATCCCCACAGAGCAAAGCTGGCAGAGGGTACCACTGCTCAGTGAACTTCTGCTGAACACTCAATACCTATGAGGAGAGAAGGGCCAACACACACAGGAGAAAAAGAGGTGCTTCAGGATTGGAACTCAGAATAAAATTTTCAGCTTTTCAGGGACTAAAGTTCCAAACTAGTCTTTTAAATGTTAATAATTTTTAAGGCCAGTTCTGTAAAAAAAGGATTAGCTGCCATGTTTGCCTGCAGTTACAGAGCAGTGAACATGCTCACCCAGGAGAGCTGCCTTTTGCTTCTACATTCTCTGTTCCTAATGGCCAAAACCAGCTCAGTAACACAGATGGTGCTTCATTTCTCCTGCCAAGCCTTGATCTGAACTTACAGATCTCAGAGATCTCAGTCAGGGACAAAGGGAATGCAGCCCATACCCTGTCCCACGGTGCTCTATTTCATCTCCAGCAGCACTGTGGGTTGTAACTCTCTTGGGAGACCTCTCAGAAACTGGTTAAAATAAGGCAAGCATTTTCTATTTTTCTGAGTATTTTGGCAGTTGTCTTCATGTGATTTCCCATAATATTTGAGTGAAGGTTTTTTGAAGCCTTCATAAAATCCAAGCATGCATTACAAGAAATTACTAAGTTTACGACCTGACATTATGTCATGTAATTACGTATTAATGTAATTTTTAAAAAGACAATTTTTCTTCTGATTGCAGCAGAAATGCTGCCACACATATAAATCCAGCAAAGCTGTGTCTTGCTCTGGAATATATTAGTGTACAAGAGTGGACTTTTTTCTCTGACTTTGAGAAGTGAGCCCCTGCTCGGCACTTGCTGTTCTCACAGAGGCTGCTCAGCATTCTGGGCAGTGGAGAGGGTTACCCATGTCACCAGAAAATGTTACACAGCAGCCTCTGAGACATTCCCAGCTCCACAGGTTCACTGATGGTTTAGTGACTGGAATCCAACAGCAGTTTTGTTGTACAGCGTGGAAAGAAACCTACCCAAGCATGGAGCTTTTCAAAAAAGATTTCAGATGCACTGTTTCAAATATACATTTTGGTGATGGAACCATGCATTTTAAGTGGTCTAGTTTTAGCTTCTCTTTACCAGAAACTCTTAAAGAAAACTTAGCTTTCATCATTCATTCTTGTCAGTTCTTGGTGTTCATAAGCAAAATGAAAGACATGAAATAGTGTTTAGTAATAACAAGTAAACATTATCATTTTAGCTTTTCTGTTGATTTATCAAGAATTTTTGCCTTATTTGCCACTAGGCAGTGAGTGTTCACTGATCTGTTATGGAGACAGAATTATTAAAATTGTCCTGACCTTATTTCCCCATTTATGAATGGCTATTCCCTAAAATTACACTAAAATACTCCAAACTTGGCTTTTATATATCAGAAGAGAGCAAGGCAAATCTTCAAAATGCTGAGTAATGCCTTTGCTCCATCGATCTTTTACTCTGTCAAAATACAAACTTTTTACTCCACCACATTTCCATGCCATATACAGCAATTACGAGGTGACTGAGAGAAGGGAGCCTGGCAGGTTGTGCTCCTGTGCAGTCTCCAGATTTTAATGGGGCTGACGAGCCTCAAGGACTCTCCTGCTGCAACGGGGGTGTTGTTCTGCACAGTATTTCCACAATGCAGTATTTCTGCAAATATTTCCACATAATGCTTAAAAAAAAGAAAGAAGCAGCAAGGAGAAAAGGCAGAAAGCTGCAGAGAGCTTAAGGGCAAAGTATAAATCTCACTGGATATTTGCCAGTAAGTGTTTATTTATTTGAACTGGCACATGCAGAACTGTCTAGTCCTTCCTTATCTATGCAATGATACAAAATCTAAACTCCCTTGCCATTGCATCGGGCAGTGATACAGGCCCAGCATCGTCGCCGACACGGAGCTGCTTGAGCCCTGGCCCTGCCTGATGGGGAGTGGCCCGAGGCACTGCAGGATGCATGGCTGGAGTTCCTGCCGTGATTCTGTTATCTCACCAAGGAAAATGGACTGCAAAAGGCTCGGACAAAAGCACTGTTACAACTACTCATTGATGGGAAATCTCAGCTTCTGTCAGCTCCTTACTTTGAATCTTTCTGTTCCCGTTCCTCTTCACAAGTGCTGCAGCATCCACAGAGACCTGGGTGTACCCAGAGTAAGACCCAGTTGTGCCTGGTGGCACAGCTCAGAGAGCAGCAGCTCTGGAGCTCTGAATCCATCTGCAGCACCCCGTTCAGTGCTCAGCTTTCAGGAAATGCTGGCCTGGGAGTGCTGGACTCCTGGGCTGGGCTCCCAGTCCTCTCCTGGGAAAACAGCATCACCCTACAGTGCAGTCACAATTCACCCCGAGCATTTTGCTTTTTCTGTAATTTCAGGGAAGATGATATGACACGAATTCCTCATCTCATTGGCCTCATTTGCCATCTTTTTAGCAGAAAGAGAACTAACACAGCATGTTCCATCTGCTGCCATGAATCATGAGCTTCCACTGGCTGCAGATGGGTCTGGGGCCAGGCAGCATTAATACAAGGCAGCAGCCCTCCAGCCGGAGCTCTGGGAGCTGAAGTGATCTAGCCACTCGAGATGTCTTTTCAATAGCTCCTGGAAAGCCAGCGGGCATTTCAGATCCTCAGAATGCAGGGCTGGAGGGATGCTTAAGAGGTCATCCCTCTTTCTGCCATCTCAAGGCAAGATCAACTTTACTGCAACTCTTCATGACAGATCTTTGGTCTTGGAGCTGTAAAAGGCTGGAGCTCCCTCCCACAGCTCTTCTCAGAACTGTTTTTCAGCAATAGTTAAGGTTAATAGTTAAGGTTAATAGTAAAGGTTAAGTTAATAGTTAATTTCTTCTTAGAAATTCACTTACATGAAGAAGCTTGCACCTCCGAAGACTTAGGAAAAGACAGAGGTACTTAATTCACGACAACACAAATGCTGCAGACAAAGCTGGTGAGGGGAACTTGAGCTTGAGATGTCAGAGGGCCATTACTATCCTGACCCTTACAGCTATAATTCCTACTCTTTCTCATGGTAAAAAGCCCCAAGTGAATTTTTCATTCATGGCCTTCCTGCTTCTTAAACTGGTAAAAAGAGAGATCTTTCTCTGATAAAGTCAGATCAATATCTAACAGAAGAATTGCTGGAAACATATTTTTTGTGTTTCGGAAGATTACAATGCAGACTGGAATAATTTACATTACAATTACCTGCCCTGTTGCTGGAGAGAAGAGCTGCAGAAAGCACAGTGCAGGGAAACATGGGAGTCCCCATGCTGAGTGTGAGCAATCCGTAAGGAGTTACTGGGGAGGGCTGGGAATGCCCAGCTGCAGCAGCGTGTGCTAAAAATAGAGCACTCTGGAATGGGGGAAAGGAGAAACACAGCAACCAAAACTCACGTCCACATTTTTCATTTTTCTGTCTTACCCGAAAAGGTAATCTGCACAAACAAAAGGGAAGATGTGATCTCATCCCCTCAGACCCTGCCAGCCGGGGAGGGACACCCAGCTGGTTCATTAGTTCTGTTACAGCTGGTGTTGTATAACCTTGGCCAAGTCACCTGCACCTGTTCCTCTGACCACCTTCCTTTGTATTGTTTACTTAGATTATGCAGTTTAGGTTCCTAAAGGCACTTGGGGCACCTAAAGCCTCCGTGGACACATTTTCAAGCCCAACATGTTAGGCACTATCTTTCACACCATGCACAGCCCAGCTTTGATCTCATCTGCCACACGTCACTCCTGATTCCAAAATTACCATCACAGCTCAGCTCTGAGCTCTTCTGTTCTACATATGAACATCAACCACAGGGCCCTGCAGGAGTTAACAAGTGAATTCACTTCTTTCATATACTCACAAATGTTGGGATAAGGATTCAAACAGAAGGAAGAGCAGATTGAGGATCCATGTCACAAAACCACTGTATGAAATCATACCCACAACAATGACAGCTTGACTTTAACTGTAAATTTCATACAGAAGAAAATGTATGGAAACATCAGTTATTCTGAGAACAGAAACCTCCTCCAGTATTTGCTGCTCAGCAGAGCAGGCTCAGGACACCTTGACTTTCCTGAGCTTTAGCAGCCTCATGTGGCCACGTCCAGAGCAAGGGGACCAAGGGGAAATTCTGGACAGTTAAAAGGACGCTCCAACTTGGACCAGGAGCTGAGCAGCTGCAAACATGCTCAGAGTCACAAAATAGATTTTTTTCTTACGAAAACAGAGGCTGAAAGGTGACCTTAGTGCATGTGTGAGCTTACACACAGCAGCCAAGGGAGCTCCTCAGCCTTATTAGATAAAGGTACCATCAACTCCATCCTCTGGAAGCTTGAGAAACTCGGTTCTCTAAAAGCTGCAGTCTCATGGTGGTGTGTTCTTAAATGCTGGTGGTGCACCACCTGAATTTTTTAGATGCTTTGCAGAAGAACTCCTGGGAAAAACCCTTGTGTCTGTAATACACTGCTGTGGTCACATGCTGGGCACAGGATGATCTATCTCCTGATGCCTCAAGACCTCTTTAAAAATGTTAATATTTTTTATTATTTCTGTGTTTCTATAGGGGCTCTTCTGGCCTCAGAAGATCGAATCTGCCCTAGCTGAGCATCGCTGCGGTGTCCTTATCCCATCCCTGAATAGAGGCCAATGAATAACATGCCCCATTTGGCAAGTGCTTTCTCAAGTGTAAATAAGTGCATTTTTAAAAGGCCCCTCCCCACTCCTTCTTACAAAAATAAACCAAACTCACCATATTAACTGATAAACTGTGTACTAAAGTACTGACAAACCCCAGCAATAAATAATAAAAGCACAATTCTGCATTTTAAAAGAAGTCTTGCAGCAGAAAGAGAGGTTATTTCTTTAGCTCCCAAGAAGAACAAGGATAAAACAGCAATAACATTGTGCACTATGTTTTAAAACCTTGGTGAGGTCAGGAGGAAAGGCTTTGTAAGAGTTCAAATTATTACATGCTATAGTATAAGTTCTATAGGGATTGAAATGCTCATGTCTTTTTAAGCACTTACATCCTTCAGGTAATTTTTCTATTACATGCAGTAAAGAAAAAAGTACCCAGACACATGTTTTCCTTGCTCATGTTAAGGAATTTCTGGAAAAAAATCAAAGCCTGTATTCTGGGTTTTTCTTATACATCTTGTACATTTAGGGGGAAAAAAACCCCAAATCAAAATGAGCAGTAAATATAGTAATTAAAAGCAGATCTTTGAAATAAAAGATGTTGATAATCTGCAGTGAGTTTGGGTGAGGGTCTCCAAGACCAAGGGCTGGAGCACTTGCTCAGGGAGGTGGTGGATGGTGGACGGGAGACAGAAGAACAACAGGCATAAACTGAAACAAGAGGTTTACACTGGGTAACAGGCAACTTTTGCACAATGAGGAAATGAGGAGAGCTGAGCAGTGGAAGTGGCTGCCCAGAGAGGATGCACACTCTCCATGCTTGGAGGTTTTCAGGAGCAAGTTGGATAAAGCCCCCAGTGGTCTGACATCGTATCTGCCCCTGCTTTGGGCAGAAGGGCAACTAGAGACCTCCTGCAGTGTCTCCCAGTCTGAGCTGCTTTATGATCCTCCCTTCCCCACAGTGCTCAAGGGAATTCTGAGGACGATGGGAAAGCAACCAGGTATATGAGCTAGTAGAGAAGAAGAAAGAGGGATGAGAAATCTTTCCCTGTCATTCTTCAAGGTGACCCTTCTGCAGTTTCATATGTAACATTTTGGACATTGTCTGCTATGAAAGCAGAACAATTTGCAGTGTAATCAGGGCAAAAAGGATGTGATAAAATTGCTTTCCCAAAGCAAACAACTCATTCACATAGAAACAGGTGCTATATTTGAAAGGGACGTAGGAAGAGGTGGATATGAAACTTTAGATCTCTGAGCATCAGGTAAAAGAGCAAACATTCTCTGGTGCTGGTCTTGCAGCACTGAGTTCTCTGAACAGAAAACAAGAAGCTCCAAAACCGCAGGCTCTGCATCTCAAGAGCTGTTCCAGTGAGATTCTAATCCCTTCCTGAACAGGATGAGATGAAAAAATAAAACTTCAAGGATTTCAAAGTGGGTTTATAGTCAATCCCTGCTCAGTCAGATGTGCGCCTTTCCAATGGTGAAGGTACTGTTCCAATAATTTATTTGAGACTTTCCTCAAGGAACTCAATTTTAGGGGGAGGTAATTCATGTTTAATTCAGAGAATTAAGAGGCACAGAGAAACTTGGCCAATACATAGAGGTTTTTTTAAAATTCTCTGTATTCCCTGATGTAGAGACAATTTATGATTCTGTTAGGGTTGTCTTTGAGAGAAGGAAAAACATTGGATTTAAATAAGACTTCAGATTCAAGAAAAAAAAAAACAACAAACATTTGGAGAGATCACTTCAAATGAAGGCGTCTCCAGTGTTAAGGCAGACTCCCATCTTGTACAAACCCACACCAATAACACAAACCATCAGAGACCCTGACATCAAACAGGCACAGCAACAGATTCAATTGATGGAACTACTCCTGCAGCCTTGAAATGGTGCTGTGGCTGGATCCTCTAATTACTGCAAGCTGATTGTTGCAATCCTCACATCAAAACTTCATTTTCTCTCTCACTTCAAAAGTTTCCAAAATCCACGGGAGCTTCTGCTTTGCCCTACATATAGAAAGGGCCTTCACCAGGAGGAAATCTCAGTTTCAGGCACAGAGATTTCAAAGTAAATGGAAGTTTAAGAGATCTGTGTGCCCATCCCTATGGGCCCGAGGCAGGGACACAGGCTGTTTGGAGAAATAGCTTTTTGGGGGATACACTGAGCTGCAGGAAAGGTACTTCACTCTGGGAAGATAGACAGCAAAGGGCTGTAATTAAGTCAGGTTTTAGGAGAACAAACAGAATTTAAAACAGTGGAAAGACAGAAATGGCAATGTCACAGCTGGGGGGTTTCCATCCCTGATGTGTCCCATAATCTGTGTCTGCACAATGTCTCTAAGAAATCTAACCTACAAAAGTGCTAGCACTGAGGAAAAAATTCTTAACATATAAAAACCCCTGTCCTCTGCACTCAGTACAGAGATATTTAATATTAGTGAGTGTGGAAAGGAGATGTCAGCTGGCAGAACAAAATCTATCTGTATTAATAAACACCTCAATAGAAATCTGCCTTCAGGCTTGTTACACAAACTTGAGGATGAAAAAACTTATTCACAGTTCTTGGGATGATTTTCCACTTTTCTTTCTATTAAGGTACACATTTGCAGTGTATAAAATTATGGTTATGAAAGAATATTGTGGGAATTCAAAATACATTCTAGTTTAAATATGGAAAAATGGTTAGTGGAACATTTAAGAACAAGGCTTGTATCATACTGCACAGATTAAGATTCACCAATATCTCCAGACAAATTACATTAAGAACCAGCATTTCCATCAGAAAGAAGAAGTTACAGAAACTATTTGCCTTTGGAGACTGATTCTGGTGTTTTTCTTATCTTAAAGTCAGGTCCCTATTAAGTCTTTGGATTTACTGTGAATGTGTCCTAAATCTTGGGAAATGCCAATATTTTCCCCCCTTTCTTTCCCATTTATTGCAGCATACTTCTGCTTTCTGTCAGCCTCCATAATTGGTGGAAAGTAAGAGAAAAGCCCAGCATGGTGCTGAATCAATCTAATAGTGAGTTACAGTGATTGCTGGAGGATCTGAACTCCTGCAGGGAACGGGCTGGATCTTCGCAGAAGGCAGTAATCTTTTATTTTGCCCTCAGGGGCTTGGGAGGAACCTGTGCACCCATGGAAGGGGTAACACTTAGCACAGCTCAGCACAGAACCCCAGGTGCCCGTGCCAGGTCCAGGGGCTGCCGTGGCACACAAGGTAAGCAGGTGGTTTTGAGGGATTTCTACAACTTCTTCCTTTTAATATGCACCAGACCTTTTAATTCCATGCTTTTAGCCAGCTAACTTCCATCTTTGCTGAATAAGGAATTAGAGGGAGGTAACCTGCCCAGGATAAGCTTCTGCTGTGTACTATTAATAGAGCAGAGGAACCACTCTGAGCTTCAAGCTCAGAGCCCAAATCCACTCTCACCCCACAGTGGCTTAGACAGTATTTAAACTTTGCAGGGCACAGACATACATTAACACCAGGGCTGAGAAAAAAGAAACCACCTGAAAGGTTTCCCTTTGGAGTTACCATTCAGTTACTGATAAGTGTGAGTTCCTTTTTTGGTGCTCTATTCACACTTTTTAAATAGCATTTGTTTGGTTTGCTACCTGTTGTCATACATTCCTACTGAAGAGGAAAACTAAGCAAATCATAGAGTGAACAAAAAAAAAAGATAACAGCTTGAGAATTCTAGCAAGAAAGGATGTAATTCCATCTAGTAAGATGCACTTAAAATTTAAAAGCAAACCGAACAAATTTATAGCTATATAGATACACATCATCTAAATAAAACATATCAGTTCAATTATTCTTGCTTAAGTTCAATCACCCTATCCACACATTTTAAAAATAACATGAAACAATGCTTACTAAGCCATCTGAAATATATCCTTGGATGTGAATTTAAACTTTTGAAGCAATTTATATAAAATTCAGATTTAACTCCTTTAGGAAAATACATTAATGAATTTTATGCTCATTTAAGACAGACACTTTCTTCCTGATAGATTCAAGTGCTAAACAGAAATTTGTTTAGATGATTTCAAGCATTATTGCTCTCTAATAGTAATGCAGCAGCAAAGGAATAAATAAAATGAAGTAAGTTCTTCCTATGGAATTCACTTAAACAACAATATTCTGAAGTTACCCTCAATTCTACTTAAAAAGCAGGGTGAACTTGTTAATTTCTTTTAGAAGCAAAGCAAAAGGTACTTATCAAAATGATGCAAATCAATCAGGAAGCTCTGCCTGTGCCTCTATTTCATGAGCTGTTGCATTAATATATACAATCATAGAATCCTTTAGGTTGTAAAAGCCCTCTCAGATCATCGAGTCCAACTCTTAACCTAATACTGCCAAGCCCACCACTAAGCCACTTCCTTAAGCACCACATGCACATTCTTTGAACACTTCCAGGACTGATGACCCCACCACTTCCCTGGGCAGCCTGTTCCACTGCTTGACCACCCTTTCAGTGAAGGAATTTTTCCTGATATCCAGTCTATATTCCAGCAGAGTTGTTCCTTGTGCTGACTGGCCAGGCTTTGATTGGATTCCACACCCTCTCTGTGTTTGTCAAAGCAAAGGGAGACTGGAGCCCCAGTCCATCAGGGAATGCACAGAAATCCCTGCCACAAGAGGTGGGGAGCCAGCAGCTCCCCATGCATCTTACTGAGCCTCCAGGGATCCAACTTGGCCTCCCCTGCCTGAATAACACCAGGCTTTCCTTTTTCTAAGCATAACCGGGTATTTTGCTCCAGTCACTTCTACTCCCCAGACTTGGACAACCCGAGGAAAGTGTTTTATATTTGAAGACCCTTTGTCAGTTCATCTGTAGCTCTCCCTTTCAGCAGAGATCTGTGAATATAAACAGCCATTTGATGCAAAAGTCTCCCATTCGACCCAACACACAAACCTATACAAGCTCATTATTTTTAGCATAAAATAAATCTATTCCCTCCACCTGGAGTTGGAGAGCCTCCCACTCATGCTTTGAGAACAAAATATGACAGGGAGGGAAGAAAAGAGCTGATGTATTACACTTTACTCAGTCCAAATCGAAAGCCTACACGCCCTAATGGCATTTTGGTTTCCGAATGAGTTCTTTGAATAATATTCCCTTCCCCTCTTTCCATTAGAATATCCAGAAATTAATAATTTAGTCTAGTCATACTGTAGGCCACATGAGTGGTAACTTCTGAATAAAACAATAACCATTCATACCCACACTTAAATTGCTGGAAGGCTTTTGAGGCTCAGTGCCAAATAACTCACCCATCTCAAGCGTTTGGGACTTTGGAAAAGCAGCTGCAGCCCAGTCAGCATTAGCTTCAGTTTAGGAGTTCAGGTTTAATTTGTTATGTTGACTTGTGTGAGACTTTATATGCACAGGGAAAGGGATGCCCAGAGAAAGAACATGTCCATGGCTTCTACAGCTCAGTGGAGCTGCCCTGGGACTTCTCGTATTGCGATGTTACACGGTCCCTGGGCTCTGACCCTCTGTCAGCCTTTCAGGAAGATCTACGATCAGGATGCTCCTGTCAGGCAATGCAGTATCCTGACAGGATCACCATGTCTGGGAATCCTGCATTTAAGAGATTCATCCAAGTCTGTGCCAGGATCCAACGTTTACAGGGATCACCAGTATGTCTTGCAATCAGGGTATACAGTAGATGAAAGGGAAGGGGAAAAAAAGAGGAAGAAAGACAAAATGTTTCTGTAGGGCACATCAGTGTAGAAAACTCAAGATCTACATTGGTGATCCATATATTGCCAGGTCAATTCCCTATGAGCTGGGGCTCAAAGGTTACAAACCATGGGGGCACAAGTACAATTGTGGAGGCTCAACCCGTTCACCCGAGAGGGTTTAACCATCAGTGGTGAAGGTCTAACCCTCTGTGGTGAAGGTTTAGCACCTTAGTGGTGAAAGTTTAGCACCTCAGTGGTGAAAGCTTAACGCCTCAGCGGTGTCCTTGGAGCCAGGGAAATCTGCTTAGCACTGATGGCCTCACCTCTGCCGGCACCTTCCCTCTGCTGTTGCCTCTGCTCCTCTGGCTTGATATTAATTAAATTCTCCACTTTAGCATGCTGGCTTGGAATACAGGCAGGGCTTAGTGACTGTAATTCCAGACTCCAACTGTGACATTAGCACTGCAACATGCACAGAGCACATCCAGAATTAAAAAGGCTGCTTCCCCCTCGTTTAAATGATGAGATGAGAAGGATTCAGCTGCCTCAGACACGGGTGTACCAGAAGCAGGGGCTTATGGCACTGAGAAGGAGTCTGTTACATGCCTGTTATATGCTTTCAGCTTCTCAAAAGCATTACTTCAATTTTGCCATTTACTTCCACTATTCTCTTCCTACTTATTCCCAAAGCCAATTAAAATGCAAACAGGAGATTCTAAAGGCTTCAGTTTGATAACAGGCAGCAAGACAAGCAAGGCATAGGACAGCACTGAAATATGTCTTTTTAAGGCAAGCATATATATAGAAATAATTGGATTCCTAAAGGCTCACAATTGCAAGCGTTGCCTCTTATTGTCCATTAAACCAATTGACATCCTGCATTTGTTATTGCAAAAGTGTGATTCTGATTTCATGAAGAGTGCTAAACACACTCTGTTTGCTCTAATGAAAGCTGTGGAGTTTTATTCTGAAGTACACCTGAACCTCATAGCATGTAAGAGAGCCAATGGATTTCTCAAAGCCAGCACGGTAAATGCCAGCCTTGGAGAAGTTAAACTCTCAATTTTTTCTTTAGTGAGGTTGGAATTTCATGCCAAACACATAACGTGTTATTAAGCTTTTAGTAGTTATAATAAAAGAGTTAAAGAATTTAATCTCAACTTTTCAAAAGAGACGATGGGAAGAAGATGCTGGAGCTCATCAGATTTGCAGTGAGAGGCTTCGCACTGAACATCCTCAGGAAATCCCTGCCTTACCCTACAGTTGATTTCTGAATTTAGCATCATCTGGTTTTCCAGTTTATATGTTCAATTCAAATTGTTTCCCCTGGCTATGGCTGCTGTCAGGTGATGTAGATAACACAATCTTTAAGCCCACCCATAAGGCAGTGCCCAGTCCACCTTACAACCCCCTGTTTCTGCCCCTTCTCTTACACCACATCCATGCTTAGGGGGCCAACAGCAGAGGAACTTAAGCATCCCCCCCCCCACCTTTTTGTTTGTAGGGCTAGTTTTCTGTAGAATTAGCTCCCTGAACTTCATTGAGATGTCAGGTAAGAGCAGAGACAGCTCAAGGAGGCAGAAGGGAAGCACGACAAGGTCCCAGGGGAGCAGAGGAAACAGGAGGGCAGAATCGCCTCCCCCAGTTACAATTAGCCACTAAACTTCACTTTCTTGTCAGACCACGTGCTGCCTGTGGCCACAAAGGATTAAGCTTTCCCTCACATCTGATGGTATAATTTCCAGTTTATTTATCCCAGAAGCAAGCATGCTGCCAACACAAGTGTTGGTTCTGCTCTCCTGCCTGCTCCCAGGAACGCGTTGCTGCTCCGCTCCTTTCTGTCAGCTCAAACATCACTGTGACTGTGCTGAGACCTGAAGTGGGAAACAAATACAGCTGAAAAGTACCTTCCATTGCTCAGAGTGGGTTTTGTCTGAAGTGGTTCCCTGGTTGGAGCAGCACTGTGAACTTCTCCCAGAGCAGAAGAGTCCGTGGAGCTCCAGCTGGGTTCCAAGAGCTGAAAGTTGACCCTTCCAAACTAGGAAAGGCAAGGTAGCTCACAGAACATAGCACAACATGCATCCAGCCCAGGGAATAGCTTAGGAATGAAGTTCCACTGATGAGAAATTAGAATTACACACCAGTCAGGTATGGTTATAGATCCAACTCCAAATTTAAAAACATAAATTAATACTAAAAAGACACACATTTTTTATACTTATTAATTTTCTATTACTTATTCCAACATGAATATTTCCACATCTATAGCATGATAAATGAACATCTTTTAAGTCTTCCTACAAGGAAGATTTCCGTTTTCAGCTCCTTCAGATAGTACCTTCTAGAGAATGGTTCAAGTGCCATGTTTTTATTACCACTAAATGCAGAATAAGTCATTCTTCCAGTTGACATAACTATGTCACAAAGAGAAGCAAGAGCAAAAATGTGTCTGTTTCTTCTTTAATGGTTAAAAAAAAAAAATTCCACTTTTGTTGCAGATCCTGGAATAACTCAGGAGAAGCTGAAGAGCACTTAACATACACCTCGTGGTCTTGAACACTAATAACTTCAACAAAGGGCTGATAGTGAAATTGCTTTTCACCTCAAGGTAAAAAGACAAAAACCTGTGTTAGGGGATTGAGGATTTACCCAACAGAAAACAAAGTATCTCAATTAAAAATTTGAATTACTTTTTTTTTTAAGCAAATGAACAGAGAAAATAGTGTCAGAATTCATGTCTAACAGTTTTATCCTCAGTTCTGGATCTCTTAATTTATTTACTTAAACTTATTGCGTTGAGTATTTTACACACAAACATAGAGAAAATAATGAAACGTAAAGGTTAAAAGATAGAAATCAGCCCCACAAATGATCAGCCCTCAAATAATGAGCAAAGAAAAACGCAGAGACCAAGTTCACCATCGTAATCCCTCTGCTCTGGGCCACTCCTGTCAAGTTCTGAATGCAGGCTGAGCATCTCACTTCCTTCACTGAAGTGGCATCACATAGAGAAAAAGCATCTTTAAAAATTCTACTAATTTGAGGCCACAAACAGGAAAATGTCTTAATCGTAATTTTATAGCAGACTTTTATGTCAGTACATATTTTTTTAGATGCCTTAAACTGCTAATTTCCACAAATTAACATGCCTGGGTCTCTTTTAATAGTAAACATAACTTTGCATTTCCTGCTCGTAATGCTTGGCTTTAGCATAATTACAGTATGTTCCTGGTTTTCAGCCCCATGAGGATCCCCCCTCACTGCTCTCTCCCCAGCCACGCTCTGCTCAACAGAGTTTTGTATCAACAGAGGCACAAAATGAACCTGCAAAATTTACTCAGAGATTTGCTGCGTGCAGAACACTTGCACATGTATATGCAAACTCACATTTGCATACTCCAAATGCCTGCTGTTGCCTGCAAACATGTTTTATTTTGGCATGCTATGGCTGTACATGTAAATTCCCTTCCAGCATCAATTACCTACTCCCCCACAGTCGATATGTCCCTTTTCCTAAAACAATCTATTTCAGACTCTATATTACTTTGCTTTCCTGTAAGTCAATAAATACTGCCACATTCCCCTACAGAAATGCCTTTGCCCAATTCTTTTTATGGATTCTGTCAATTCTGTGCTGGTCCCTGTTTTCTTTCCTAAATCTTCAGCTTGCTCTCCTTTTGCCCAGACCCTGCTTTTGCTCTCTCCATGCAGAGAAAGAGAAGCAGCTCTACCAGTTCTGCTGCCCTGCTCCTCACCTGTCTGACCCAGAGGCACCTACTGTTCCCTTTGCTAAAGAAACAGCATCCCCAAAAGGTTTCAAAAGGATTCAATAGGATCCAGGTAAGGGACTGTGACTAGGACTTGATAGGCCTAAATTTACTTTTAATTTTCCCCCATGTACAAAGCCTATTTGCCTAATTTAATGTTTTTCAGCTATCTTTAATGTGCAAATACTTTCCACAGTGAATATGCAATATATAAAAAACAATCAGAAACTCTCACTCTGAAGTTGGGCTATTTATTTCCTTCCTGAAAACTCAACTGAGTGAAGTCAGGTTAATTGCCTCTAAGTCACTATGAATAATGTTGCAGAGCCTTGCACTGACAGTCACACCATTCTTCTGCCGGTTGTGTATCCCAGAGCTATTTCAATGGCTAACTGTAATTCATTTTGGCTGCTTGATCTGCATGTAAAGATAAAAGCTGGTAGCAAACTTCCTTTAGCTTCCCTCTGGTTCTCCTTAACTTTCTACCCAGTAGGGGTAATTCTGGAGATGTTACAAGCTCCAAAATAAAGGAAGTCTTTGCTGCCCTTACTGTATTCCCTGCACATTGCCATCATTCATGGTGGCAGCAGCCGTCCGTTGGCTCATTATGTTGAACTAATCTTGCTACCTGATATTCTTTTCACCAATCAATCTGTCGATTACAGCCAGTTTAAATCGTAGCCATAAACAGGATTCTGAGGTTTTTCGAAGGACAATGGAATCTGAATTAATTAGCATCCAGCAGAGGAAAACCAAAATCCTCCTTCAAATAGAACTGAGAAACCTCAGAGCCCACAAGGACACCGTTTATGGAGCGGTGGATGGGCCCTCACACACTTGCAGATCAGGAGAGCGTGGCATCCTCAGCTCCCAGACAGCTCCCAGGCTACAGAGGAGCTAATTCCCACACAGGAATTTATTAATTACACCTTGAAACTCTACCAAGTTAGCCTGTTATTGATGCCAGCACTCAGACTGTGCTCATGCATAACTCATCTTTACAACTT
Source organism: Aphelocoma coerulescens (assembly GCF_041296385.1). Lineage (NCBI taxonomy): Eukaryota > Metazoa > Chordata > Aves > Passeriformes > Corvidae > Aphelocoma > Aphelocoma coerulescens. Next base: position 3,105,359 of record NC_091021.1, read on the forward strand.
ACAAGCATGAAGATTTGAAGCTTCTGTCAGAAGTAATTCCAGGTTACACTTACTAGTCTATCACACACACCTCACAGAGGCAAAAACTCTCCCAGTCTGACATTTACATGGATAACCTGGGGAAATTCATATAAAAAGGGGAGAAAAAATATACCTATTTTCTTCAAACTGTCTTTACAGTATTGTTCCACAGTTGACAACATAGCAAAAGAGGAGGTATAGATTGGATATTGGGAAGGAATTCTTCCCTGTGAGGGTGGTGAGGCCCTGGCACAGGATGCCCAGAGAAGCTGTGGCTGCCCCATCCCTGGAAGTGTCCAAGGGCAGGTTGGACAGGGCTTGGAGCAACCTGGGGTAGTAGAAGGTGTCCCTGCCCATGGCAGGGGGTGGAGCTGGATGAGCTTTAAGGTCCCTTCCAATCCAAACCCTTCTGTGATTCTATGATTAACCAATTCTCACAGAGGGAATGCCTTTCAGAGAATGCTAATATACATCACCTTTGAAAAAGAGGTAAAATCCCCATGAGACATTCTTTACATGGCTGGCATTTAAAGAAATAACAATAATAATTCTTGCTTTTATGGACAACAGCAACATTTGCAGTCCAAGAAACCATAAATGTCCTGTAACAGATGATGATCACCTCACTGACATGACAAATAAGAGGCATTTAGTTTTTAATGGCTTTCGTAATTTCTTTTTTCCTTATGAGAGCACCACTTTGTGTAAATGTAAGACTAAAATGTATTTCAGTCTTCAGTACTTGGAAGCAAGTTCAAACATTATTATTCTACATTAGCTTCATTTGTCAATTTGATGACTAAAGACCTACTGGCCAGATGCAAATGCTGCTTCCTAATCTTGATCCATCACGCACAGCAGCCGTGGGATGTCATTCCCCACGAAGGAGGATGAATCAGGAGAGCCGTTCCGTAAGGGAAGGGGCAGAGATAAACCAGATGTATTCATTAGCTGGAGCAAGTTCTGGTTTCCTTGTGAGAACATTTAGTTACAGTGAAAAACCCCAACCAAAGTACCCCAGGTGCAAGATAAGCCCTGTCAGAAGTGCAGGGTTTCCCAGTCAGAAGGTGCTGGCACTGGCCTTGGCTCTGTGTGTTGAGGAGCTCTTTGCCCTTCACCAGCCACATGTGAACAGTCTGGAGAAGTCAACATGAATTTGATGCTTTACTGGATCAAGGGCAGGAAATGTAATATACTTTACTTCTCATTTCCATCATGTGTGCATAAGATGATATCCTCAAATTCAGGCATACATAAAATAATTAACTTCTTTTTCTTCAAGTAAGCATCAGGTGAAAATAGTGAGATGTGTTAAGGGTTTGCTAATTGATGATATATTGCCTTAAATTAATTTTCTACTATTAATGTTACTTAATGGAATTTCATATTTCTTATTTGAAAAATGAGGGTCAAAGGAAGCAATGATGAGAGACAATTACAATTACCACTTAGGACCATTAATATGTAAATATATGTGTAAGTTAAGATTGTTAATTAAAGTTTCATAATTGCTGGGTATTTTTGAAGTTAGAGCCTAATAGGTTCTGCCATTATTCGTGTCTGCTTTATGCATACAGTGTCAATGATTCTTACTCTTAACATACCATGAATAACAGCATGGCATTTATTTTATTAACTGATACGGCCATTAATGTCTCATTATGCCATTCAAACATTTTATTCCTTTCTAAAAATACAACTTGTTAAAAAATTATATCCCTTACACACCTTCATGCATCAGCTCATCAGTCAACCCCAAGAACATCCAGTGGGTAGATCTCTCCATAATCATCCAGTGAGGTTTTTCCTACCAACTTTAAAACACAGATATTTTTAAAAGGTCAAGATAGAAAATGGACTTGATTCAAAGATCCCCAGCTACAGCAATCCAAAAATCAAGAGAAGTCTATCAAATGTCAAGAGAAACTGGAAAAGACTTTGAGAAATCATTTCTGCAATACTTCTCATTTATGCCATGTGTACACAAGAGAAATATTTAATCAGTTCTAATTCAATGATATTTCACAAATTTCATCTTATTTCAAACAAGTAAAGTATGAACAATGAGAATTTCCTCAGTTATGGGGGTTTTTTTCATGAATTTTACACCTTTACCGAAAAATTTGAAAGCAACACTGTTCTTCAAAAAATATAATCCTAAATTATGGCCTGTATTACACAGACCATGAAAATAAAAATCAGAAATAAAACACTGCAGCCTACTTATAATCCCAGAGCATTATTCACTTTAATTTAAAATAAAGTATGTGTTCTCGGAAGAATGCCATGCATCCGTCTCACAGAAGTGTGAAAAAATGATGATGGATGTAGGAATTCTTTTATATATGATTTGAAGAAATTTTTGAAAATATGGGGGTTTTTTTCCTTAAGGTACATATCTAGTGCAAATATTCAGTGTCTCACAGTAAAATAACAGTTTTCAGTTTCCAAAAGTGCAAGGAATTTTCAGTTCTAAGCAAATTTGATAAGATATAACCAAACTAAAATCATTAAGATCTTCCTTTGCCTTGCCTTGCATGATTTAAATTAATGCTTGATTTAAATTAATGCCTGATAGTTTTAGGAAGGCATCAAATAAAATCAAACACTACCATCAGATGAAGCAACTTTCTTTGGCATGTATAAAGACATTTATGTAAACTATCCTCAAGCACATCCTAAGCATAAATAACTGTGTTGATAACTTGCTGCAACAACCTAAAAAGAATCTCCTTTTATGTCTGCATTCTCTCTTCTGCTGCAAATGGAAGAAATGTTTTGGGCCCATGAAGAAGCAGCTCCCTTTCCAATATGCCTTTACTCTGTAATAAGTATGATGTGGCCTTTCTGTAGACAATTCACTCATGTCACTACAGAAGATATGAAAAATAAATCAAGCCCAATATCTGAGCCATCTGTAATAAAGTTTTAACTACTGATTCCAGAGATATTTTCCTCATAAATTGACTCACCGTACAATTGGGATTGCTCCAAGCCTTTAAGGCTTTATCTGCTAACTGTTTGGAAATAGAGACGATAACTCTCCATAGCTGATAGAGCCAAGCAGTTAAAAAGTGGTTTAGACAGTATCTTCAAAGGCCTTGACAGAGAATCCCATAATACTCTACATTTCTTTAGCTGTGATCTATTCTTAAATATAAACCTCTCCTTTAATCCATGCTTTGGACTGCTGGAATCACTGGATGGGTTGGAAAAGGTATTTTGTTACAGCTAAACAGCTGAAGAATACTATGCCCAAATTCCTAGAGAGATGGAGAACTCTGTGTAAAATCCCAGAATCCCAGAATCATTAAGGTTGGAAAAGCCCTCCAAGGTCATTGAGTCCAACCTGTGACTGATCCCCACCTTGTCACCCAGCCCAGAGCACTGAGTGCCACATCCAGGAGATCCTTGGACACCACCAGGGATGGGGACTCCAACACTTCCTGGGCAGCCTCTTCCAATGCCTGACAACCCCATCTGGGAAGAAATTCTTACTTACCTAAAACACAGCTAGCCACTGTTTACAACAAAGAGAATAAATATTAGGTAAAAAGTTCATCCTCGCAAGTGACACAAAAACTCTCTTTTCACCTTGGCAATGAAGACTGGAAGTTCATGGAAAGTCTCTGCTAGGAAATGCTGGGGTGGGAAGCCTGAAGTGTAAGGAAAGTTTTGGTGGTCAGAATGGAATTACCTATCTGGGAAGAAAGAAGCATTCTCCCAAGCACCTGAACCACTAAAGTTGGTTGGGAAGTCACTGTTAGAAGTGAGATGAATTCACAAATTTCAGTTCCACAGAAGCTGACAAGGAGAAAACCCACCCTCATTCTAAATCTGTAATTCAAAACTTGAAATCAAGTCCAGATTTCTTTGAAGGGGCTAATTGAATTTGCTCCTTTTTTGACTTGACCTAATTTATTTTTTATTTGCTGTGTCACTAAAGTTTATGTAAAGAATTTACAGTTTGATAATTAAATCAGAAGTCAGAACTCCTTAGAAATTTTTTTGTTCTAAGAATTCTAAAGCAATTTACAGAAGTTCAATAGAGTAGGAAGAAGATCAGGCCACCAAATGAAAGAAATGCAAATGATCTTCAAAAGCTGGCCTCCCCCCATCTTATCTTTGAGAGTGGATAAATCCACTTTGATACCAGGATTTAATAAAGAGATCAAAAAAGTCCACATGCTTAGATCTGACATTATTCAGGCAATATTGTTGCTGAAGTAGTTCTGAGGATGGAACCTCAGCCAGGGAATGCACATCATTAGCTCTACATTTGCAGAACTCCTGGGACTGAGGGACATAGGGAAACACAAAGTTTGGAGCTCCTGAATTCCTCTTTCTTTTTTAAGAATAAGTTTTACAATAAAAGAAGTTTAGACCCCACAAAAAGCAAACAGCCTTTCCACATGATCAATTAGATATAAAATAACCTATACCTTAGGTTTGACAAGAGATGGTCTGAGGGTCTCCAGATGAAAATAAAGAAGTGGGAGGGGAAAGATAAACAGGAGACAAGACACTGAGCAACTGTGATTCAAAGGTATGTGCACATGGCTTGCAAGCATTTGTACTCATTATGAAATCAGAAGAGAACAAACTCTTTTAATTTTAATGCTAAGTCCAGCATTTGTCTTGCAAATGTTCTACAACAACACACTGAAAATATTCATTCTACAGTTTCTTATACAGGAAAGAGAGAGAATAAACAGGAAGAACATTCTTGAATAATAAAATGTCGGGGTCTGGTGGGAATTCTTCACATAAGATCTATTCTTCTTTAGGGAACAGGTGTAGATGTAAACAGATGGGCTTATATAAGTACAACTGGCAGCTCCACAGATAGCTGCTTTCTTTTCTATATGATTTTTCAGACTCCCCAGGGTATTTAGGACCACTCTGCTTAATTATTCTTAACATTTTGCCCATTTCATATACTCACAATATAATGTGCAAATATAAAAATAACTTAAGCAAACTGCAGTTTAAATCTCAATAGAAACAATACATTTTATTCCAACAAAACATTTAAAGAGGGAACTGCCTATTTTATGAATGTTAGTCCATCTGTTCGCAATAGCTCCTTTGGAAGTATTTGTTTTGCTTAGAAATACCCAAACTGATTATGTATGTGGCAGTAGATGGGCTGAGCTGTGTTTGCTGCTTTTAAATCACTGAGCATATGAAGGTGTTTTTACTTTTGTTGGGCCAGGACAACAGAAGACATGAAATGCTTGAATCCTAGACCAGAGCACCTCCTCTGTGAAATCAGGCTGAGAAATTTGGGGCTATTCAGAAGAGAAAGCTGTGTGGAGACCTCAGAACCCCTTTCAGTATCTGAAGGGGCTACAGGGAAGCTGGATAAGGACTCTGTGTCAGGAACTGGAGTGGCAGGACAAGGAGGGATGGGTTCAAACCAACAGAGAGTAGGTTTAGATTGGATATTAGGAAGAAATTCTTCCCTGTGAGGGTGGTGAGGCCCTGGCACAGGTTGCCCACAGAAGCTGTGGCTGCCCCTGCATCCCTGGAAGCGTCCAAGACCAGGCTGGATGGGGCTTGGAGCCACCTGAGACAGTGGAAGGTGTCCCTGCCCATGGCAGGGTTTGGAATCAGATGACCTTTAAGGTCCCAACCCAAACCAGTGTGTGATTCAGTGATTCTGTGTTCCTCTTCTGGGGAGGCTGTACCCACCGGTGTGTTTCCATGGTGATGGCCACGCTGTACTGAGGTACAGTTCTCCTCCACCAATGGAAAGAGAAGAACAATTCAGACCACACAAGAGAGAAGCCCAGTGCAGGACACTTTGAATTCATGCACACATGGTGCAACAGCACAGGTGACAGAATCACACAAGTGTAATTTGACCGGGAGCATGGGATCTATCATTTCCTAGGGGCACGATCCTAACAGCCACTCTTCCAAATCTTTACACAAAGACCATCCCCACACACCTACAGGTAATTTATGGAAATAAAATTTCTGGAAATAAAACCTACTTGTCCAGCCTTTAGTACATCATTCCAAAGAGCCCAAACAGACTGAGAAGACGACTGTTAAGTGCAAAACTGTGCAGAGCCACAGGACCATAACCCACACATACTTGTACACAAGGTGGATGTCAGCTCTGTGTTATGGGTGTGATTGTGCTCTCAGCTACGGAGCAACCCAATCTGTGTCATTTTGGATTCCCTAAATTATTCATTCACCTCAGTACTACTCAAACTTATAATCATAGAGAACATTAGGACAAATCACAGAAGTGAACATTGAATGTAAGAGCTTTTACAGCAGCAAAAAGAAAGTAACAACAGAAAACAAATGAGCAAGGAATGAAAGTAATTATTTTAAAATATGTACCAGAGCCTTGGTTAGTGTAAGAGTTGGAAGCAGGCAGTCCCAGGAGCCCTTGGGCCAGCAGCAGGCATGTGCAGAGATTTAAACTCTCCAGGCTCTCACTGAAGCTGTGTTTGGAAAACTTCACAGAGCCGGGATGAGTGTGCTAACCAACCCCTACCAGACAGAGCAGCCTGCTGCAGGTTCAGGCTGCATCTTCCCAGCTGGGTGCCCTGCAGTGAGACAGGAGATGCCCTACACACACAGCACAGTGCCTGCTGGAAGGGGCTGGCTTGGTTGGATTACAGAACAGCCACCCAGGGCATGCTGCAGTTTCACAGAAGTGAAGAAGGGGAGGTCACAGGCTCAGACTTCTCTTCCCTTGAAAGGACCAAAATTGAGACTCAAGGCATCCTCCACCTTGGCCCATGAAGTCCAAGGTTGCCACAGAGAACCTGCTGCCCAAGGTATACGATGCCATGAGGATGCTCAGCACTTCCCAGCAAAGAGCGTCAGCCTTCTCTCCAAATATCATGTGTACCTGCCAGCTAAGGCTGTGGGCAATATTTCAGGGGAGCATCTTTTTTTCATTAGCTGAGGGGTTCTGAATGAGGTGATGCTTAATAATTTCTGTGGGCTTGGCTCTTCTTATTGATTTCCTTTCCCATTTTCTTTCCCTATGATTTGCTCCAGTGCCAGGGAAGAAGTGTTCATTATACTCAATAACCTTGTGTTCACTATGCCTGCACTATCCCAGCAACTATCAGAGTTGTCTAGCAATTTACTCAAATAAATGTGTTAATTAATAAATAAAAATTATCAGAATATTCCATCAATCACAATACCTGCATCATAAAGCTCAGCAGTCCCAGATTCAACCACTCCACATCAGATGCAGGAGCTGGAACAGGAAGGTTGTGAGTTTCTCAAGCCAGGTTGTTCATTCATTCCTGGCATTTGGAGCTGCTCAGGGAAGAAGGTGGAGGAGCCCCTCAGCCACAGTGCTGAGCGAGGCCAGCACTGGCACAGACCTGCCTTGCTTGGGGTTTGACTCAGAGGCTTCATCTGCTTAAATTAAGCCCATTATTTTGCTGGTCCATCAGCCAATGACTCCTAATTGTGCCAGTGCCTAAACTTAGCTTGCAAGCACAGCTAAAACACTAATCATTAATTTCAGTCACTTATGAACACCTGTTTTGCTACCAGATATATTCCAAATGCCACTCAGGCTGACTGGCTAGGGCAAGGAATTGAAGGAAAAAGAATACACAATAGAAAATAAACCCCCTCAATACTGGACACAAAATGGAGAGGGATATTTCCACTGATGTAAGGAAAGACCCATTTGGCCAAATACACATAATTGTGTATCAGAGTATTAAGTAGCCAGTTGTGACTGCAGTCTGGAACACAGAAAGGGATGATCCTGAATAAAAGGCTGTTATCAACTACTACTACTACAGTTCTGGAAAGGAAGCCAGGGAAGGCAATGGATTTAACAGACTATGTTTTAAGTTACTCTTTTTTTCATGGACTGCAGAGGAAAATTCTCAGTTTCAGTGAACCTTGCACTCCAGGGACAGTGTTAACAATTTAACCCCTAATTTTAACATCCAACTTCATATGTGTATCAGCTGAGCAACCAAAACACTTTCTTTTATAGAGACAGATGTCTTTGTTTGAAGGAATTGCTGACTCATTCCTTTAGTGGGAATAGCCATCCATCCCTTTAAATATGAGGTCATGCAAAGTAAGCCATGTAGCAATAGCTTAAATCCCTCTCGTCTGTGATGGATTCCACCTTGTTCCAACCATCCCCAAGCAGCTGCAATCCCACCAGGCAGAGCAGTGCAGAGAGCTGACTGCTTTTGTAACTCCTGAGATGCACCCTGGACAGGCTGGCTTGGCTTCTTAACAGGAAACAGAAGTCCAAAATCTTAGAATGAGGTGATTAAATATTTGTCAGAAGCAGAAAGTATTCATAATAAAACATTAAGTACGAAATTAACTTAAATTGCCTTTGAAGCAACTGCTTAACCTGGTCCAAGGAGCAGAGGAATGGAAGGTGGCAAATGTGACGGCAACTTCTGAAAAGAGCCTGAGAAACTGCCAGCTGGTACCTGGGATTTATTTACAGGTCTAATAAACTCAGTTGTATAATAAGGAACAGATTTAGCTGATACATGGAGAAATGCAATACCACAGTGAGGAGTTATCACAGCTGTTACAGCACAAACCACAGATCAGAAATTGGCTCTTTGATGGTGCTGAGAAGCACAGGTGTAAGGGTGACCTGACTGACATAAGATACTTGAATTCCCAACAGTTTTGATGACCAAAGTTGGGAGGGGGAAAAATGGAATCTTTCCAATAAGACAGTGAGAAAAATACAGATTACCAGAAGAATGTGACATTTATTCTGGGACCTATGCTAGTCAGCACATCAATAATTTCTTTTTCTTAAAGGATGTGAAGGGGAACACTGAGAATATAAAATTATTCATGTTTTTCAAGACAACAGCACATTTCACACAGTGACTGAAGAATCTCAAGATGCTACTGGATTAAGTAATAGAAAGGCAGATGAAACTGAATTCTGATAAACATTGAATGATTCAAACAAACAAAAGTATTCTTAATTATACAAATCCAGTGACAGACAGTAAACTAGCCTTTGTCATTCAGGACAGAGATCTCACAGCCACCACGGATACTTCTTTGAAAACATCAGCTTGTTATAATGTCAAGATTTAAGACTGGGGGGAGAAGAACCCAAAAGTTAGAGAAGAAAATCAAAAAACCTCATTAGGCCTCTATTTAAAACCCTGATTTAAGCACATCTTGGAAACATCATACCAAACTCATCCCTCTTCTCCACTTTTAAAAGAAGTACCCAAAATAAGATTTACAGAAGGGCAACAAATGAAGAAAGAGGAGGAATGGCTTATGTATTCAGAAGATTAAATAGACACAGACCCTTCAGCTCCACAAAGAGAGCAGGAAGACATGCCAGCAGGAAGAGGCTGAACAAGGAACAATTATTCAATAATTCCCATAGTATGAGAATCAGAATGTATCATTAAGAGATTTAAAGCAGAGGCAGGGAGGTGCTTCCTCATGGCTATGGGATCTGTTGGAAATACAAAGAAGTGCCAAAGCAGAAGTTTACCAGAGCAGAGATCCATGAACACTGAAGTGCGTGAGGACCCAGTTCTGGGAGCCCAGATCCACAGGAGAGGGGCAGGGAAACTGCAGCATCTCCTCACTCTGGGTTTATCTGTTTGCCCTCAGCATCACCTCCTGCCCAGTGCCAGAGCTGGGACACTGCCACAGCAGACCAGAACTGCTCTGCTTTTGATCTTCTGTGTTTCCAGGCAGGTCACTGAGGTATTGCACACATACTCACTTGCAATATAAAATGTGAAAGGAAGAAATGATGTTTGACATGAAGCCAGTATTAAAGAATTCACTGTCATCACCACCTCTTTGGCTTTATTCTAGAAGGGTAAAAAAGGGATTAAGATAGTTCCTTTTTTCACTCAATTTAGTTTAGGAAGACTGAAAGTAAGGAGATTTAACCCTACTCCCCAAGAGCATCCTATCTCCAAGAGATAGCATCTCTACATAAAAGGTATTTTCATGAGTTGAAAGACAGGCAAATAAATAAAGGAAGTTCATTCCAGAGGAAAAACCCCCAGAATAAACAAACAGCTCAAATATGCAAGTCAGGCATTGGAGGCTGTTTATAAAACTTCTTTCTATGCTTATTTTCCCATTCATCATTATGTATAATATTTTGCCACAGAAAAAGAACGGGAATTAAAATACTTTCTTTAGTCGCCCAAAAGTTTCAATACAAAAACTCTTTCTGCCCAGGAAATGACCATGGGCTTGCTGGTGGGAGCCTTTACAAAAGGACAGGCAATATTTATGAGCAGTTTGAAGGTTTCCTAGTGAATATCCATCTGGAAAAAGTGGATGTGCAAGCTTTGCACTCTTTCTCTCTCTCTCATTCCTAGGTCAGTTATCTAATCCTAAAATTACATCCAATTTTCTCTGAGGAATAGCTCTGCATAAGTGTAAGTTAAATGCCTCAAAGGCACCTAAATCAGGATTTTCTTAGTAGTGGAACAGCCTTAAAACAAATTTAAATCATGCTTTCATGACAAAGGGGATTTTGTCTCAGGCTTCAAATTCCTTTCAAGGAAATGGGTTTATTTTGTACCCATGCAGTCTTGATAAAAGGAGGCTGCACATCCTGTGGTGGGAGCAATTGGTAGCATTTTTCCTTTTCAGCAAAGACGCTGCCAGGCAACTGCAGAGATGCCCTGAACTTTGTCTCGCTCACCTTCCTCCACCTGCACCTTGAAATGCAAGCAGGACTCCCAGATTGGCCCATAGAAAATAACAAGCACTGCTAGGACATCTGTATGGAGATTATATTGTTAATCAATACATTTTGCATAGCCCCATGGATCACTTGTTATTGATGATTATGCATTTTAGCTCCTGTGACAATTTGTCGATGAAATAAAAATAAAAAAAGGCTAAGGACAGCATACTTTTAAGTCAAAGATGATCTCTTTCTTGAAAAGAGGTGCCACTTTCCAAGCTCTGAAAAGACCTAGCTCATGAATATATTCCATTTACCAAGTGGAAGAACTGTTCAAGGAATCAAAACTTTCTTGGTAATCACAATACAGGTATCTGCAGGTGAATAATTTTATTTTAGACTTTGGTTGCTTTTAAAAATGAATGTTGGAAAAGGAGCAAGTTTGCTAAAAAGGTAAGTTTTGAGTTATTGAAAGTGTGTTATTCGAACTCAGCACAGACAGGCATAGTTTCTACCTCCACAAAGAAGAAAGTGAAATGCTGGTTATGGACAGTTTTAAAGATTTCTTTTTTTTTTACGAAACTGTCTGACATTTCATTTCCAAGTTTTAATCCAAAATATGAAATACTTTGCTTTTTAGGAGGGAAAAGAACAGTGGGTGAACAGACCAAATCCCCTAAATTATCCTTAAGTTTGAAACAACATACTTGAGTTATTTAGGCAGTCACAAGAACGACTTCTTTCTCCAAAGCATCCCAGCCCCTATGGACTCCTCCTTCTCTCTAAGTGTTTGCTTCCCTTAAACAGAACTGTCCAGTTCTTTGTTTTCCTAAGGGTGTTTTCTACACTCCCAACACAATTCTGCCCACAAAGCTCCCAGCTAACTAATGATTCTTGATTACTGATGAACTTACGTTTAATTTCGGCAGTGACAAAGGTGCAAATGGCTGTCCCCCTGCAGATTCCCCGACCTATCCAGTCCTTGGCAGAGAATGCCACAGCCACTCCATCTTCCATATTTACCACATAGAAAGGACACACAAATACTAAAGCAATATTCCAAAAATCCCTTTCTTTTATTACAGGATATGAATGATGAATGCAGTATTGACCCACTCTTTACATACAGATGCTGTAGTCAAAACACAGGACCTGGAGAGCTGTCGATATCTAAAAGGAGCTTTCATGGAAGAAAGGCTGTGATGACTTTCAGAGGTCCTTCGTCCCTGACTGTCTGCAGGAGTAAGTTAATCAGGAGATGAAGCTCTTGTATCTAAGCCAGGCTTGGGATGGAGCTGTGCAGTCTGAGTGAAAGCAAGGAGTTCTATTCTATCACTGTAAATACATTCAAAGGAGGAATCTGCTAATTGCAGTATTCTGTGAGCTGAAATTAATATAAACAATAAATATAAAATCGAATCCATGAATCTGGTAAAGTTATAAAAGCAAGAGATGAGATGTTAAATACATTATTATTTTAAGACCTGTGCCTAGTTAAAATGAGATTAGAAAAAAGCCAACTTCTTGCAAGCCATTTTTATTCAGTTTGTGGATAGCTGCTGGAGAATCAAAATTTTGGTCAGTTATGCCCCACTTGGGATGCATAAAGCTCCAGTTTTCAGCTCCTGTTAGTTTAATTCAATGATGGCAAAAATCATGTGGACATTCCCTTCATTTACTCTTGGAACAAACAATTTGCTCATCACCATCTTTTGGCTGTCTGCCTGAACTGCTGAAACTGTTGCTTCTCCTTGAAGAATAATATTTAACCAGTCAGATAATAACCCAGTCAACCTGGGGTCCTCAAAAAAACCCCTATCAGGTCAATATATTGCTCTAATGAGGAACAACCCTGGCTTCCAGAACATTGTTTTGACATGGGGTGTCTGCAGTCAAGGGAGATGGGAATATTCAGGACTACAGCCTGTACTTGAAAAAGGCTGGCTCTATTAAATAGCTGTCCATCTCCTGGCACTCCAGGGAAGGAAGCATGCCCCTCTAACAAAGATGAAGGGAATATCAATGGGGCTAATCTCTTCAAAGTGCTCGGCGCTCAAAGCAATCGCCTGCAGTAGCACAGTCCCCACCCTCATTAGCTCAGCAAACACAGCCAGAGACAAAACACTATCTGCAACCAGGGCAGAAAATGTAAAATGCAGGGGTTCCAAGCCACCTCCCTTTCCTTTCCAAAGGACAAATATTTCATACATTTAAAATTATGTCTGTACTGAAAATAAAGTCGTATATTTTAAGAATCCCTTTCCTTTCCCTTCCAGCACATTTAAATATTGTGGTGTTTGCTAGTATTGAAAAATGGTTATGACACAACAGAAATACTGCACAGCACAACTCTTCTCCTGATCAACAAAGGGGGAAAATTCATTGCCAGCTTTTTCCCTTTGGCAAACTGCAACAGTCAGAAATAAGGAGTGATAGTTTTATACCCCCACGAAACCAGGAGACAAAACGATCTGTCAATCAGCTTGTATTTGTGTAAGTCCAATCTACCCATTGCCTACAAATTAAAGAATTTTTACGGTCAGGAAAACAGATGTTGTGAATGAGAAAAAATGGCATACAACAGCAGAGAGGGAAGGAGTGAGAATTATGAGACAAGGAATTACTGTTGAATAATTCAGTCTTCCAGCACATCCTTTTATTCCCATGATGACCATAGGAGTAATTAAGGATGGTCAACAGACGCTGTAAGCACTCCTCAGGGAAAGAGGCTGACAGGGACATCTTGTTGATGCGACTTCCCAGGCTAAGCAGCATGATCAGGGCTGGAAAATAGGTCATGGGTTGTGTAAACCGACTCACACCACGCTGGAATCTCTCCAGGGAGCTCACTAATGGATTCACCAGTGCAAACACATGGGCTGGGCAGGCTACCTAGGGACAAAACATCAATAATGGGGCAGTGTCGAAGAGCACACAGTTGGGGCAACAGCATTTGCTCTGCCAAAGCAGGGATTTCAGCTTGAGGCACAAAGGACAAAACCTTTTTCCCAGTGTGGCTGAGGTGGACCAGCCCACCAGTACTCCCTCTATCCAAGGTATCACTTTTGAAAATCTTTGGCTTGTATAAAAACACCGTGATCAACAAATGGATCTGAAAGTTTATCTCCCACCCATCAGTTTAAAGTTGGGATGCACATTCAGACATGGATCAAACATGTATCACAGGCTTTAAAAAGAAGTTTTATAAAGGGATACTCAAGTTCAGACTGAAGAGAAATACAAAAAGAGAGGGATGGAAAAGACAAAGGAGAAATGGAGAGCCATCACTGCTTGAAACTTGCCAGTGTAAAGCAAAAGGCCTGACTTTGGTGGTCAGCCCTCTCCCCTTTTGGAAGGAAGGGGAGTGTTCCCTGACTACTATTTGGCCAGTTTCTGCTGGGGACAGAGGAGGCACACACAGATCAGACACACAGCCCTGACACAGCACTTGAACATGAGCTGAAGCCAAGAAGAAAGTGAAGATGAACTAAAAGTGCTGATTACCAAATAATAAATGGGGAAGTAAGATATGCAGGTGGCTGCATTTGTGCTCATTAAGCAAAACCTGTGAGAATGTGGATCAATTATATTTAAAAGAAACAGACCATGTGAATCTTTGGTTTGTACAGAAAAGGGTGTGTAGGGATGCAGGGAAAACACCCAGATCTTGGGAGTGCTGACCATAGCAAAGCAAACGGTTCTGAACAGACATGAAGCAATTACTGATGGGAGCAAGGACAGGAACAAGTGATGTACCAGTACAAATGGACCTGAGAAAAGCCTGAATGAGAAGCAAAGCAGGCAGCAAAATAAGTCTCAATTCTCTATGTAAAGAGCAAACATTTCCAAGACTTGAAAGATGTGCTCCAAAACCAGGGCTTGGTCACCTTGCTGTCCTGTCAGGAGGAGCTATAGCACCGTAGCAAGTCTGAACTGATTAGCAACCAGAACTGGGAGTTATCTGAGTGAAAAGGCAAGTGCCAGGACAAATCCAAAGAATTATACTCCTCCTTGCATCCCCTGTTGTTGAACCAAAGGAACTGGGATAATGGGGCACAGCCCGCAGTGAAAACAAGGCAAGAAGAAACCAGGAAGGGGGAAGGAGACGTGTTTGGCTCATGCTGAGACTGGGGAAGGGGGAGAAAAAGCACTTACTTTGACAATTGTTTAATTCTTCATGTGTTGTTTTTTCTCAATTCCCAGAATCAGAAGGTTGTGTTAATTGGCAAGAACTTCAATCAAGTAAAAATTACCCAAGTTGAGGCTGGATTGCCTGTGACAGCATATACATAGTCAGAATTGAGGCAGGAACTCAGGCATTGAACCACAAGGGGAAAAGCACCCTAAGGAATCAATTGATGTTATCAAGTAATCTGCCTTGGAGATTAAAGAACACAGAGCAATAAAGTGTTGTAATGAAAAAAGCTTTTGAGTCAGAAATGGGAGGCATAGGGAAAAACACACATTAATGTCAGCACATAATTGCTCTATGTGGACAAAATCAGATGTCTCTAAAAAGATTACTGCTAAATTCTGTGCTAGAGGATTCTTCTCCCGTCAAGCGTGACTTTAACTGTAATCAAAAGGGAGACAAATACAAACAGCAAGTTCCAGAAGCTGCAAAACAAGCGGGATAAAGGGTAAAGATCTTGTCATGCTCCAGTTCTATTCATACGACGCCACAGTGGCAATAGTCACCTCCTGAGATCTGCAAGCTGCAGGTGCACCCACTGCCAATTCAGCCTCTCACTCCAAGATACACTGTAGGCTTCCCAGCAAAGGAGAGCTTCTTCCATCCTAGCAAACTCTCCACCCTACCAAGATGAAGCTTTATCTCCTCAGTGCCACTTGAGGGGTATCAATTAACCAAAAATGTGAAGGAAAGGAGGAAAGAAGGAGAAAGGACAGACACCTGGCTCTGTCATCTTAACACCAGCTTGTCTTTGCAGTCAATACACCAACCAAAAATTGAGGAAATTAAAGACAAAACTGAGAGGGCACCCCACTGCAAGATCGATTTGCAAGGACTACATCTGCCAGTTCTGTTCTGAGCACATAAATTGTTACCAGATTAGGGATGTGAAAACTGTAATTTTGGAACTTTACCTGATGTCTCAATATCAGTGGAAATTCTAACCATCTGAGCTCTAACGTCCATGCCCCCATCCCTATGGGGATTGCTTGTGGCTTTAACATTATCAGTTATAGTCCACATAATGTCAAGTGCAAATATTAACAATGCTCCAGCAATGACATCCCAGAAATCCTGTCAATAATTCTGTGTTCAGTAAAAGGGTGGGTAATGAAGAGAAGAGAATTCGTCTCTGCTATTTCACACCAAAAACAACTGCAGAGGAACAGCAAACAACTGCCACCCATTGGACCATTGTCCGTCTCGTGATAATGGTCCTGGGTGATGTCATGTGATGTGTAATTAAGCAAATCAAGCTTGCTTTTAGAGATCAACACTGAGCAGTTGCCCTGACCCCACCGTGGCTGACAGTGGTACCATCTGTTCACTGTCACTGTGTCTCCTGCATCCCTAGAATTGTTGTCTCCTAAAATAAACCACTTGTATCACAAGATAATCTTGATCCTGCCATTTCTCAACTTTCACATTCATTTACAGCTTTTATATTCTTTTAAACTACTTTTCCTCAGAGTAAGACATGCACCTCTAGCCTTTGGGGATGGTCAGAGGTATGGTAAGGTTATTTGTTCATGCTGAGAGCAACACAGCCCAGTGTGGATGGAAGCAGCTTAAATGTTAACACCTCATTGTATCTCCAGAGCTCAGAATAAAGCAGTGCATTTTTCCAAATATTATTTGCTTGCCCTCAGCCTTACTGTAACTGCTCTTGATTTTGGATTATTGCTGTGAAGTGGGGCTTGTTCGGTTTGTTTGTTTTAATGTGCTGTGATAACAAATAAATACATCATAGCATATACGATGGAATCTTCTGCACCTTCTCTTACATATGCAATGCTGTGTTATGATTAATCTTATTTACATTTTCTAAACAGCAACTGGAAACACAAAAGGTGATGACAAGAGGGTGCTCCAGGGATGCATGAATGCTACCCAGGAATATATGCACATGGAGATGCTGGTTAACTTGTACATAAAAAAGTAAAAGTGAATTTAGTTTAAGAATCAGTTATGCTGTGGTCCATGTTGCAGAGTAACTCTGGTCAGGCATTCACAACATGCAGAATTCAAAGGACATGTTATTTGTGTACAATATCAGAAAAATTTCTGATATTGAACACAATATTGAAGAGCATTACCCCCAGTAGGCTGAGTCCCAGGCAGGTCCATCACCACCTCTCACTGAAAGATCATGAGCTTGTTTCAGAAAGAGCAGGGCAAAGCAGAAAATCCCCATGAAGTGCAATGGTAATTACTAACGTAGTTATTTTCTCCCCATTCACAAGTATGGAAAAGTCCACCTTTCAGCTGAGCTAAAGAGAAGCTGAGGCAGAGTGCAGCTAAAGCAGAAAGATTCATACACAACTTTTGTCACTAACATCCGAGTGTGGCTCTGATAAAGCAGGAAATGGCTTTAGACTGCTATTTAACTAACAATGCTGGTCAGGCATTTAGGCCCCGAAGAGCAATCGGATCACTGGAGCCAGCAAGGCCCATCCCCAAAAATGCCATCGGGAGAGTCCCAGTAACTCACAAACTCCTCCTTTGGGAAGCACCTCCTACCTGGTGCATGTCATACCCACAAAGGTAGCAGCACTTAGAAACAAAAGGTAAGATGTGCTTGTCTACACTACATTTGCAAAAATAATTACTTGAAAACAATACAAAGGAAAGCAAAACAAATTCTTCCATTAGCCGGGGCCTTCTTATCTCCGACCTCAATCTCGTTTGCTGATACCACCAAACTTTTCATAAACCTCTTCTATCATTATTAGCTTTAATTTAAATAATTATTGGGCAGAAGAAGAAAACCTGCTCAACCATGGCTCTCTAATCTAGTAATTAAATCCACCTGTAAGAGCTGAACAATTTGTGTCTCTGACCATTAATGCAGTCAAGTATTTTGCACTGGCTGGTGTAACATCAGCTGGAGACACTGAGGTAAACAGCTGGAAATTGAGCCATGTTGTGATAAGGAAAATCAACCCAAGCTGCTCCACCGGCAGAGGTCCTGACTGAGGCAGATGTCCCATTCCCAACAGGCTGTTAAACACAGGATATATTTTATCTAGTCTATCCCTCTTGCAGCAGGTACTGCATGTCTCAGCCAGGTATTTGCCTATCTTCAGCCAGCTGGAATTCCACCCTGTTGCATTCTGCCTCTCTGTGATCATCCACCCCAATTTGATATCTCTGTTGTGTGGTGACTCCTGCAGAGAAAATTCTGGATTTTGTCCAAGGGATGGAAAAATGTGCCCATTTAGATTACCTGAAGCTGATAACCTTTCTAATGGAAAGTTCCCATCTGGCAGAAACACTGCAACTGCATTTTTCAGGGATGTGGTTCCTCTGCAAATGGCCCAACATTATACACCAGAAACTAAGATGCAAAACTTCTTCAAAACCTCCTGAACAAAAAAATGAGCTCTTATTCCAAATTACACACATAAATACAATAGTGGTTAAACTTGTCTTTGGGAAACTGTCCAAAAATGGACAGTGTCAATGCATTTTTTCTCCCTTGGAAAATGAAAGTACTTTATTTAATGATACAGCAGAGAGATCCATGAAATCACTACACAAATAATATGGAATTTGATGTGAAGTTTTCTGCCAAGTGACTCAATATATTGATTCTATGCATTCCACAGTATGTAGGTCATTATGACAAAACACCATCCTATTATTTCTCTTTAATGATTCCTTATTATCTCTCATATTCTATCAAAGATTTATGTTTTATGAACATATAATGCAAATGTATACTTATTTTTCAATGTGCCTATATATATTATGTTATATATTACTGCATTATATCATGTTACACTAGCTTTGAGTAAAACCATTTCCTAAGATAGGATCTAATTCTGTGCTGCAACATGAATGCTTGTCTGTGCTTTGGAAATGAAGATTGTTTTAAAACAAAAATGTTTTAGAATAGCTCCTCTTCAAATGAAAATGCAGTGTGCACTCATGGTATTGCTGACATGGTAGTACATGGTTGATGATGAAAAATAACTGGTCAATTCAGTTCCTGGTGCCTAGTAAGCCACCCTGTCAGCACAATGAAATTCTGAGGCAATTATAAGAGGACTTTGTAAGACTGGTTATGAAATGCAACTCCGGAATTAGCAAATAAAAGAACAAACAGTAATGGAGAATAAACATCACTGGAACACAGGCACTCTCACTAAGCTTTTTACCCGCAATGATCACTTCTGTATTTGATGTAATACTGTTGCAATTAATTGTATTCTTTGTTATCGTGCATTTTTCATTTTATATAAATGGAGCAGCAGTCCAGTTTGGCAGTTTAGCCCACAGAAAACAAATGTATTGATCACTGGCACAACCAGGCATTTCTTCGAAATTAACACATCTGCATTGCTTTACACATGTTATCTGGCTTCAGGACTAGAGAGAGATAAGAGATTTCAAAACAAACCTCAAACCTTGTCTTAGGGGGGGAAAAGTTGTTTTAGAACCCTACCAGAGCGATCAAAGGCGACCTGGTTGGCAGGATGGGGACCTGCATCGATGGATAGAATAGGGACCAACTTCCGCATGTCCCAGAGCTTCATCACGCCGGAGGAGTCACAGGAAGCAATCGTATCCCCCTGCCAAAGATGGAAACAAAATCAAGGCATTGCTCTGTACTTCTGCCAACATCAAAGCCTCTGGTACAGGGCTGGGCAGCCAGACACAGCAACTGTATTTAACTAAACAAATAAATAAGCTGTTAAGTGTGAGGTTATCACAGCCTCTTATCAGCTCTGTTGGCTTGAATAGCCACAAGACAACATGACTTCTAATGAGACCAGTTCAGGAGAAACTGCAAGTACAGAAAGAGAAAAGAGGTCATCTTGAATTCTGATACCAGTGTCCCCTAAGAATATGCCTTGTGGGTCTTTTCTTCTCACGCAGCCACAGGATTGGCCCTTTAGCCCTGATTTGAAATTTCTCTACTCCTGTTTTCCATGTGAAGCATAAGATGAGAGCAGAACAGACACTCCTTCCCTGCCGTGTTTTCCGGAGCCACCCTAAGGGCAACTCCCCATTCACTTAAGAGTTGCACTGGATGATCCTTCTGGGTCCTTCCAGCTCAAAATATTCTGTGATTCTGTGAGAAACTCCCTCCTTTCAGTGAGCCAGAAGCATGCAGGGACTATGCACGGAAAGACAGCAGGACCATGTTCCCCATGCCTCTGCTAAATATTAACTAAAACAAACAAACAAACAAACAAAAAAAACCCCCAACCCTAAAAAGAGTTCTTTTAACATGTAACATATAAATAAATGCAAAAATCAAAGAAGACAGGGTAAAGGATGCCCAAACATAACTTTTTTTAGCTAATTCCTCCCACTAGAACAGAATGAACCACCCAGCTACCCATGTAGAAACATTTATTTTTCATTTTAACCTCCTAAATAAAGATTCAAATCCCTAAAGCAGCTCAGCTGGTGTGCACTCAGTCATCAACGTCTTTTCCAATTTATGCCAGTGCAAGATTAGATTAAAGAATATTGTTTGGAAGGGGAATCACAATGGTATGGGACTGAAAATTAGGTGAAACACGGGTCAGATACTGCATCCATGATTTTAAAAAAAATTTGATTTATTTTTTTATATCTTCCACATAAATAGTACCTACAATAATATGTGTGGTGTTTTCTAGCAAATAGAGGATTTAAGATCTTAAAATATCCATCAGCTTCTCAACTAGAAACTAATGGCTTGCAAAACACTGCCCTGGTGTAAGTATAATGAAATCTTTGGGTTAATTTGGAGGAGATCTAAATGTCAAAACTCCATTCTAGCTTGTTACAGGGACTAATACAGAGTTAACACCAAGAAACAAAGTAATCATTGCTTGGAGAATTCAGCAGCCAGGCTCTCAGCACCTGCTGTTTTGCAGAAAAATGTCAGTAACCAGAACTACACCCTGCCCAATACAGTGGTGCTGAGCATCATGGCTCTGCCAAACTGTCTCACCACCTGTGCCCACTGAATTCCCCTTCACTTCATCTGGCTCCTCCCAGCAAATTCAGCCTGTACAAAGGATGAGGGCAGGCAGGCTGGTCGGGAAACAAACAACAAAAAACTCCAAAATAAAACAACTACACTCCAAATTGTTGTATGGCTTGAATTGGATCTCAAGAAAGCAAATTTTTAATGGGTAGGAAAAAAACCCCCATCATCATGGATATAAGACTTGAAGAGTCATCAAATTCAGTCCCTTACTCTTACAAGCAGTGTTTTCATACACTTGCTGTGTTACAAGTACTAAATTCCACATTAACAGCAATTCCCCCATCCACCCCATGCTGCTGATCTAAAGCAGCCCATGAGTACAATAGGAGTATAAAACTCCTTGTTCACACGCAATCTGTATGCTTTAGGTTAAATACAAGTGGGTTTTTGCAGCAAAACTCCTCCCTTCTTGCCTGTCCCTGATGCATTTTGATTAGTGTGCCATCCACATCCCACCTGAACACTATTTTCTTGGACTATAAAAAATCAGTTCTTCCTTCTCTCCCCCCCACCCTTTCCAGATAGCATTGAGCCTGGATTAACTACGCACGTACCCATTGCTGATGTGTATAAAGCAACTCCTGCCAAACTGATCACCAATTTAGGAATGATCTGACTTTCAGAGGAGTTAGAGATGCACATCTCAGCTGAGCAGAGGTGTTGGTGGAGCTGGCACACAGGAGTAATTACAGACTGGGATGTCTCCTTTCCTTAGGTCATTACCTATCACTCCAGTAAAGAGAAGAGGAAATGAGTATGTGTGTACAAAGATCCCTCCATTCCCCAGCATAAATACTTGGCTTCTGGACCAGCTCTTCACACTTCACTAGCCTCTCTCTTTCCACCTTCTTCTGCAATGATTTTATCCATCTCCATCAATGGCCCACTTAGGACATCACCAGCATCCTTTATACCTGTTATTTCATGTCCTTTAATATGACTTTGATACATGATTGCATTTTACTCTGGATTTCTTTCTATCCAGAGAGACATTTTAACAAAAAATTTGGAGTGTGAGTGTGTGAGTGGTATTTTTGGTTTGGTTTAGAGCATGTGTACCTTCACACTTGTTTTGTATGTGCTCAGTACACTTCAGTTCAATAAATGCTGCTTAATTACAGCTTTGGTAGCTCAGCAGTTCTGACCCAGATCAATGGCCAGCCCACCTGGGTGAGACTGGACATAATCCACTCAGGGTAGTTACACAAGACACTCCCAGTGGGTGCTCTCTGACTCCTCCTTGTGTCATCTACAGTTGCACCCATGGATTTTCAATATGACATTTCTCTTTTAAGTAACAGCATGGCCCAGCTGATAGATCATAACAGCACTGAGAATGCATCCCTGGAACAGGTATTATGCAAACATTGATCAGAGACAGTCCCTGCTGCAAAGTGACTGAGACTGTAGAGCTGACTTTGACCTTCCACTGGCCCTGACTCGGGGATCGTTACTAGTGGCATAATTTTCAGGAAAACACTCTAATGTATGACAGGTTTTCCCTTCTATTCATTAATTTTGCTGCAGTAGCCAGCACACCATAAGAAAAGACCCATTCCCCACTTTCTCGCAACCTTGCCACCCCATTTTCTGCCATGTTTATTTTCCCCCATTGCTACTACAGACCCCTAAGGTAAACAAACCTCCTCTCTGGCAGGAATTTGTGTAAAATCCAACTGTTTGTAGGTGCCAGATACACTGAACCACCCTAACTCGTTCTGGGCTCAGGTAGTCAGAGCCTGGTGCTAATAACACCAAGGTTGTGCTTCAATCCCTGCATAGGCCACTCACTGAAGAGCTGATCCTTGTTGGTCCCTTCCAATCCAGATTATTCTGTGATTTGGTGATTTGTGGCCACACCAGAAAGGATGAACCCCTGATCCTTGAATAGCAGTGCTAGAGAAACCTGCTCTGGCAGTACCACCCCATGTGCCACATCCTGGGTGACCTAGAGAAGATGCTCCTGCTCCAAAGGGTTGGGACATTCTCTTAATGGCAAATATCAACCAGTTCTTGCTGTCACAAGTCTGCAGACGTTTTAACAATTTCCTCCCAGAGGCCTGGTAAAATGTAACACCCAGCAGTGTATTTGGCCTGATTTCTGTGATTAGACAGCACACCTCATCTGGAAACAGAAGGAAGAAAACACAGGGTTCTGGTGGCAACATGTCAACACACACAAACAAGTATTTGATCAGCCTCGACACACTCTGCCCACAGACTTATTACTAAATGCATTAATTATCACTGATCCCAAGGCAGCTGCTACACTAAGAACATCACATAATGATTTTGTTAGTGAGCTGGCTATCACACTTCATCACTCCTTCATTCTATTCCACACCTTATCCAAATCAAGTGAGCTGGAGATGGGGGATAACAACTTTTCAATAGGAAGAAATAAACCAGGAATGTAACCAAGCTGAAAGATTATTTGGAGCTACACACCATTCAAAGAAAAATAAAAGGATAAGTCATATGTTAAATGAACTCATTTCCATCTGGCCATGGGCCATTTTCAAAAGCTTTTAAGGCGGAATCACTTTGAATTCTCCTGTGAGCTTTTGGCTTTTTCATCCCTGTTTACAGTTATTATTTTAGTCATTCATAGAAGAACCCCCTGCCTTGCTCATGGTTTTCTTCTTCTTGTTTCTTGCCACACTAAAGTCTTTTTTACAATGTGTTTTGGATGCTGTATTTTACTGAACAGCATGGTGGACCATCCAGGCTTGACTGATTTCCTACATATAAAAGGAGGAGACAATGAGTCGCAAGGAGAAGAGAAGCAGAATCTGCAAAAGCAGATTCCCCTTGTTCTGATTTGCATTTACACCACATTTGCTGCTGCTCAACCCGGTTCCATTAGCTCCTTTAATGAGAGAGCATGATTCTATAAAGCTGGTCAGACTTGCTGCCTACTCTACAGAATCACGCTGGTACTGTTTCAGGTGTGCACGCTGGAGTAATTGAAGAATTTATACAAGGATTCAATTAGTTTGCATTCAAAGACTGGCTCTGTTCCAGGCTCCACTTAAAGGACTTTGCAAGTCCTTTAATTGCCTTCACAGTTCCACTCTCCACTCTTTACCTTCCTGCCAACTTAATGAACAGCTTTATATTCCAGAATACCTCCCATTAAAATGGACACGCTCAGCTCCATATACATCACAATCCCAATCTCAACTGGCACTTGCAAACAAACCAAATAATTGTTACATCAGAAATTAACAAATTTATTTAGTTTCCAGGAAGTTTTTAAAATCGATTTCCTTCTGCTCTTTTTTAAAAAAATATGTTTTTTCTTCTGAATATTAATGATTAGCAGTGGGACTAATCACCAGGTACACTTTAGGTAAATATTCCCTGAAAACTGCTGTTTCACACCAGTGAGAAGGATAAAAATCTCTGTAATGATGTCTCTTGCTTATAAACACACCGCTGGATTTATTGCTGGAAGATCAATAATACATGAACCACATGAAGTTGCTTTATCTAATTTAGACTGCAGTAAACTCCTCCCATGAGTATCCTCTTTACAGTTTATTTCTGAAGGCAGGTCAGTCATTGTTTCATCACCTTTTGCACATATTTTTAAACAGGTAAAATAGTGACTGAGCAGCAACTCATTTTCACTAGGACAAGTTCACTGCTTTGCAATCCTTTCTTTTCAGGACAGATGCAGCTGGATGAGGTGTATTTTAGGGGACTCCTACAACAACTTTGACATTTTCATCAGCCCAAGCGGCAACCCCTTGGCAGATCCAAGGTATGACCCTTCCCAGCTAGAAAGAAGCTTGATTACTTCCCCTTTCCACTCCTGGGAATCTGGCTGAGCTCTGGCATGACAAAGGGTGGATGAGTTTCTTACTGCTTTCACCAGTCTCATTCCCAGTCTCTGAACCCAGCAATAGGAGTTTGTTCTGTGTACACAAAGCTGGTGGGAACCCCTCGCCATTAAGTGCCAGGAGGCAAAGTGGCCACATGAGGAGCAGCTGCCTCAAACGCAGAGGCTCCAATAATCTGCATTTCTAAGGTGCTCCCTGTGGGACACATCCTAAATCACTTAACTGTACCCCCATTTTATACCCATTCAAGTGAATGTTATTAAGAGGAGTCATTACCTCCCACATTTACAGCGTGAAGCACATCAGAAACCTGAGGAGAGTTATTACCTCAAGCCTTGTTGCAATGCAAAAACTAGATACACTCAATAAAAATAATGACACACAGAGGCAAGGCATTCAGAGCCCTGTCCCTGTGCTACCCCATCCCACTTTGGAGCAGCAGTGAGCAGGGGTAGAGGGATCCCAAGAGAATCCAGGTAGGGGTGGGTGAATCTGCTGTAGTGGTTACAGGGAAAAAGACTTTAATGTCCAATTAATCCAAATGAATTATGTAAAATATGATAAAGATGGAGGAAAAAATATGCAGATGCAGTCCATTATTAGACTAATGACTAATCAATCACCACCCATTTTTGAAACATCATGCTTAAATCATCCCAGTTTCAAATGAAAATAGCATCTTCTTAGAAAGACATGGAATCACTTAGCCTGGCAAAAGTACAGAGCG
This sequence comes from Aphelocoma coerulescens, assembly GCF_041296385.1. Lineage (NCBI taxonomy): Eukaryota > Metazoa > Chordata > Aves > Passeriformes > Corvidae > Aphelocoma > Aphelocoma coerulescens. Next base: position 3,130,802 of record NC_091021.1, read on the forward strand.
ACACTGATTACACTTTCAAAGTACAGTGGTCTATTTTTAACAATTATTTTCATCAAGAGTGGGGGAAAGCAGTGATTAAGGGTTATTAACAGGCAGAGCCAGCGCTTTCCCATCTGCTTTTTTCCTACCTTTGTCCTTTTATAGTTTTGAGATCTGCATTGTGATCAAAGTTGCAAAGGACCATTTTTATTTCAGAGCAACTGAAAACCCAGAGCTCATTAAACTGGGGTTTGGCCCTCACACCCAGTGACATTTTTTACAGCTTTGAATAGACAGGAACTGGTGAGACACCAGCTCTTGTGGGGGAAAGGAGAATCCAAGGTATGGATGCAAAAACAATTATCTCAAAGCTTCATTGTTTGCTCCTACAGAACTCCTCCAACTTTCTTAGCAGTGGTCAATGAACAGCTGATTTTGCACTGAGTAGAACTGGTGAAACTTGACCCAAGAAGGTGGCTCTTGTTGCTTTCAGAGCATATGGAGACTCAGAACATCCCTTGTGTCCTCCAAAGGAGGAGCTCCACTAAAAGTAATCCATGGCAATGGCAGAACTTTGTTGCAGCAGAGTTTCCAATTCTACTGGCTTTCAAAATAATCCATGGATCACGGGTCTCTAGTTAGTGTACATGCACTCTGCAGGCTTTCCTCTTGCTGCGTGAAATGGGGGGAATCTCTCTTCCCTTTGTCACATCAAGTAGCAGGAAGTGCCTGGTGGTGTGTTTGAGGAGCACAACACATGCTAGGATTGCAGAAACCCTTTGCATAAATTTACATAAGAAACCACTGCACTCCCTGCAGAGTTACTGCTCACAGTAGTTGACATTGCACTTGAAACAGTGCTGCAAAGGGAGCAATAGCTTTTACAGAGAAGCTTAAAATAATCAATTTTGTTTTTTCCTTTCTAACCATCAAAGAAGAGTCTGAATTCTGGGAGCTGTGCAGTGAGAGGAGGTGAATGATAATTGCCATTACTGCCTCTTCTCTGCATTTTTGAGAGACACCATGACTGAAGTGAAGTTAGGGCCATCATTACCTGATTAGACACTCCTGAGAGCAATAAGCATAAAAAATTCCTGGGCTACACCGTGTTTGTGCACAGGGATTTTATCGTCATTCAGTTCCAAATGTGAAAAACTCGGTACTATTCACTGCAGTAATGTTAAAATACAGATGTAATACTTACTTTCTTAAATTCATAAATTAGAATTAGTGGCAAGAGATCTATTGCTGAAATGAAAAACAGTTCATTTTAAAATGCAGAACATCTAAGTCACTGAAAGAAAATGAGTGTCAGTAAAGTACATGTGCTTTTTTTAAAGAGAAACCACCAAAGGAACATGTAAAATCATGGAATCATTTAGGTTGAAACAGACCTCTAAGATCATCGAGTCCAACACAATATTTGGCTCTTTATCTTGTCTTTGGGTGTTTAGTAAGGGGAACCAAATGCATAAAGAAAAAATATCAACAATATTAGAAATCTATTCACAGAAGCTTACCCAATTCTTAACTCCAGTAAGTGTAAGAATCTTTCTCACAGTTTCAGTGTATTTCAGGTGAAAGAATGATCAGACAAAGCAGACTTGACTGGGGAAAAAAAATAATTTAATTTACGTAGAAGACCAAAGGAATGGTTAACAGGCTCAAAACAACCAGGTGGGAAGTGGGGGGGTAACAAGATAAGCTCCGTCTCCTTCTTCTCAAGATATACTGTAAGCCAGACTGTAAAATTCCAGTCAATGCCTTCTGAAGTGCCTTGTTGTGACTGGGTAAGTTAAAGTTTGTGAAGTGCCCTCTCAGTCTAGCTGTTGTTTTAAAATTTGCCAAGTACCTTATTCTACCTTAATGTTCTAAAGTTTGCAAGTCAAAGTTTGTTATTGCACCTCCTGAGAATTTTGTTGTTTCTCCCATGCACTGCCCAGATTAAATCCAACCACCTTTCACTGAGCCCATGGAGCGGGACAGAACATTAAACCCTCACCGTCCCCACTGCCCTCAAAGCCCTCACGGTCCCCATTGCTCTCACAGACCCCACAGCCTTCACCACCCCACAGCCCTCACAGCCCCCACTGCTCTCACAGACCCCACAGCCTTCACCACCCCACAGCCCTCACAGCCCCCACAGCCCCCATAGCCCTCACAGTCCCTACAGGCCCACATCCACCACAGCCCTCACAGACCCCACAGCCCTCAAAGCCTTCATAGCCCTCATAGCCTTGACAGCCCTCACAGCCCCCACAGTCCCTACAGGCCCACACCCACCACAGCCATCATAGATGACACAGCCCCCACAGCCTTCACAGCCCCCACAGCCCCCACAGGCCACACAGCCCTCAGAGCCCCCCCTCAGTCCTCGCAGCCCCCACGGCCTTCACTGACCTCAGAGTTCTCACAGACCCCACAGCCCTCTGTAGGAGACCAGAGAGATGACTGACTGGCTCAAAACAACCAGGATGGCCACTGCTCCATGCCCCCATCCCCTTGAGTCTTAGTCAGCCTCTGTGTCACACCAAAATGGCAGTGGCCGACCTATGGCCTGCCCCAAATGGCAGTGACTGACCCATGGCCTGGCCCAAAATGGCAGCAGCTGATCCATGGCCTGCTGAGAACCCTGAAATGGCCATGACTGACCCACGGCCTGCCCTGAAATGGCGCTGTCTGTCCACATGGCAACCCTTGGCCCGCAAACCCAGTACAGCACCAAAACAATCTGCATTCCTACCCCTGATGGCCTTCAGCTGCACGTTCTCAATTATTTTCAGATTAAATCAGTCTGATATTCAAGTACCTTCTAACAGTGATATTTATTCAACCACAGATTAATTGCATTTTCATAACAGAGAAGCCTTTCCAAAGTTGGTTCTACTTTCATGCTTGCATAAATTCATTTTAAATCCAGCTTGGTATTCTATAAAGCCACATCCTTTGCACCACAGATACAGCACTGTCCTAGGCATGCTGCTTCCCTTTGGCCATGATTTGATAAGCAGTAAAGGTTCAAGAGTCCTCTTACCAAATACAAACCACTGGTGTAAACTAATCCCATTTTTCTACCCAAGTTTAGTTTAAGCCCTTTTGAAGAGACAGCTTTGCACAAACATTGCTGGAAGAGCTGTTCCCTGTCTGTTGGTAACCAATGCAAACCCAATAGCACCTATTTTAAGAGGTGTCCAGGCTAATGCAATGTGAGCCCCCACCAACACCTGCCCAGAAAGAACTGGGAGCACTGGGAGAGCTGGCAGGGAGCAGACCCAGTGCGAGCAGTGATGTCTAGAACCCTGGCCTCACAGCTCAATGGTTCCCAGTCCAGGCAGTGACAGCAATGGCAGAGCAGGCAACACTCTCACCGTTTGTCAAAAACGTGACTGTCACATGAGAGAGTCACAAGGTAGAAGGTGGGGATGCTGTGCTGCTTTCTCATGTGTTTTAAAACATAATTTCCCGTGAAATGCCACAAAGAGAGGCAGGTTGGACTGTACTGCACATGGCAAGCTGCATTTTAAAGACTCTGGGTGGATCTTTGCATTCTGATTTTGTTTGTTTTGCAAAAGATGAGTTTAAGAAACAGCTGTTAAAAAATGAGTTATGCAGGGGTCTGGACCCACGGTGTACATCTGCCACAGGAAAGGCTGGCATTCTGGGCCAGGAGATGCAATTTAAAAAAAATCCTCATTCCATAGGATACACAAATTAATTCTTCTCCTCTAAGAAAGAAGGGCAAAGTTTTCCACAGTGCTTGTGGTTCTGCATGCTAAACAGTGCTTGCTTCATGTACTGTATACACAGAGGGTCACATTCACTGCAGAACACAGAAATAAGCAAACAAAATCACATTAAAGGAGATAATCTCTGTTTCTTTTAGTTAGCAGCAAACGGACATAACAATATGTTTATATTTGTAAATAGGAAGTCTGAAAACAGAAAAGAAAATACTGTATAGTCAGTTATTATCACTTTCTGCTGAGGATCTTTCAAGGGCCAATCTGACCTAGAATACACAGGGCTTTTAAAGTTACTCAAACTGAAGTTATGTCAAAGCCATCTAAAATGATGTCACATTTTTTCTTCTTGGGCTCTACAGAGCGGTCTGAATCCAAATGTCAGTATATTACCCCAAATTTTTATCATGAAGAGTTGAGACAAAGCTTCATCATATGCAAATATTTAAACAAGAGCAAAATCTGATTAAAAGCTTCAATTAGAAAAGCTAAATATTTAAATATTTCATTTACTGCTGGTTCAAAACAAATGAATGAGACAGCGTGATGGCAGACACCTGCCTTGCTTCCTACCCCACATTCCACATCTACCATCATCGTGTGGATTTCTTCCCAATATCCAGTCTAACCCTACTGTCAGTTTGAAGCCATTCCCTCTTGTCCTGTCACTCCAGGCTTTTGTGTCTCTCCATCTTTCCTGCAGGCTCCCTTCAGCTACTGAATTTCTTGATGGTACTGAATTAATTTCTTGATGGGTTTGAAATACTCTCCTAGAACCTGCCATGAGGAAGAGCAAAAGAAGGTCTTCTAAAATCTAAGTTTCCCCACATTTGTTTGAGTCAATTTTATAAGATACTTCATGGTTTACTGTGAGTCCCTGCATGGTGACAACAAAGAGCACCAGAAGGGGTTGTAGAAAAAGAACTAAAAATCAACGCTGTGGTACATCATACAATCCCAGAATATCCTGGGTTGGAAGGGACCCACAAGGCTCATCAAAGTCCAACTCCTGGCCTGCACAGGACAGCCCCAAATCCCACCCTGTGCCTGAGATCGTTGTCCAAACAAAAGAGGGATACAAACCCTGAGGATGGAGGAGAGAGGTCCTGTGGCAGAATGAGCTCATCTCACATCTCATAATGCAAAGGCTTGAAACAAAAGAAGGTGGATTTTCTTGAGCTGTGATTATTTTTAGAGTTAGTAAACTTGACAGGATTGGGTTCAAAATCTTCAAACAGGTTTATGTTTATTTATATATAATGTATTTATATATGTTAGAGAGAACAGAAAAAACAGGTAATGCCAACTTTTCCAAGGCAACTTGTGCCTTGATTAAACAAACTGCTAGACTAAGAGATTTTTTAATGATTTTTTCCCCAGAAGAAATTATAACTGGGATTTAGATCCAAAAATAACCCAGGAAGACAAAACAAACAGAGAGTGAAGGAACTGCATTTTGTCTGAATTAGGAGTGCAGAGGCAAACTCCAGCAGCAGCTGGTGCATTTACTGACACCTAAGGTTTCTCAGCCACCATCATCTGCTGCACGTGGCTTTTCTCTGCCCTTGGCTTATTGAGGTGTGTGACACCTATTACAAAGTTTTTCTTTGCAAATGATCTCTGATGGGAAGCCTGAAATGGTGATGGGAAACGGAATGATACAAACAAGGTGTGACATTTAAAAATCAGTCCTGGATTTGTTTTTTTTTGATCCCACTGAAGGGCCTTGGCTGTGAGACTGTCTCTTTTCTCAAGGACACAGGGATACAGCAACTCGGGAGAGCCACCCCCTTCCAAATCAATGCATCCTGAATTTCCTTGGCCTTCAACAGTTAAATAAGTCCCTACATATTGCAGCTTCCTCACAGTAAGATCTGGAGGAATATTTTTAGTTCTAGGCTATCTGCTAGACATATTTATCCAGACTTCTACATTAAGAGTATCAGGGTTGGAGAGCAAAAATATTCAAACTGATCAAAATAAAGATGGATTGACCCAATTCTACTCGAGTAGCCTCAGAACGTGTTATCTGGTCTGCATATAATGTGTAAAGCAGGCCCAGTGCTAACTGCAGGGTCTGTGGGTAACACAGGGAGGATGGCCAAGGGAAGGGAGCACTCCAGGAAACTTCCAAAACTAGGGAATAACATGACTATGTCAGAGAATGGATGTAGAAGTGAATTCCAGCACAATTTCCAGAGAGTTTCCCTATTATCAGAAAGAGCTGTTTGCCAACAAATGAAATGGGGGTATTTTGACACAGATTTTATTCCTTGCCACGACAGAGAGATGGAATCAAATTTTTTTTTACTTCTAACAATGTTTAATGGCCTGAAATGGTTAAGTAATGATAATAAAATCTGTATTTTAAATGTAATTCAGTTCTGTAATTATATTTCTTATGCATGGAGACAGAAATAAACTAGAGGAAGAACCTATTAGCCCTTTTGCATGTATAATTGAACACACTTGATATTACTGGGTAACCTTTGTAAGCAACTGGCTTTGAGTTTATGCAAAGAGGTGAACACTTAGAATACATAAATAACAATAAGAGCAGATAGGTTTTTGATTTTGTATTCTGTTCTTTTCTTGTTTGTGTCTGTTAGATGCAGTCAGACATCCCTGGCTTTATCTGGCTATCCATAGAAACATCTGAGAGATCTGATTTTTGCATCATTTGGGTGCAGTAATGAATAAGAACTGACATCAAATATCAATATTATTGGCCCAGCTAAATGGTAGCTGACATGCAACTGGACTGCTGAGGAGGTAAACAAAATTGAAATTTTGTTTTTGTTTAAAAACTGTCTGACATTATTTGCCCTTCAGTAAATCAATGGAAGAATGACCTAGATGCTGCTTGCATTTTGGCTTGGGGAGGTAAAACTGGGCAGTTGCTCTCAAGCATATTTTTATAGTCTTTTAGGTTTTCCTAATATAACCAGTAATTCTAAAAATACTTCTTTTTGTTTTAGGGAAACTTCCTAACCTCTGTAATGACTCCTAAACCTGCAGATATGACACAAACACAGCATGGCAGACTCTTGGCATACTTTTATTTGGACACAAATGCATATATACACACACATAAGGGAGCAAACGTTGTTCTACTTTAAATTCACGACTCAACCAAGCATCTGTAGTCTTTATACTTCATTAGCATAGGTGATTTACCATTGCAAAGGAGCTACAGAGCTTACCTGAAAGGCTGTTTGGGCCATACCCCAGTGCAAAATAAATATCTGAAACATTTTTCTCTACAAAGTTGCTGTGTTATGGGAATGTGGGATTAAAAGGGATGGTAACAATAACTTTTAGGAAGAAAGATCCATTTTTCTAGGTCCTCAATTCAAAAGCAGCTATGTGAGTTTTGCTCAAATTTTCTCAAATGTTCCACAGGCAGAGAACCAGCTCGAAAAACTGCAAGATTTAAATGCTGCTGGAAGTATTATCTGTTAAGTCCTGACATAATCACAAGGGCAGAAGTTTCTCCAGGGCACTGTGACTCCTGTGTCCCAGCAAGGCAGGACCCAACAAATGGGTACATTCCAGGTGCCAAGCTGGCAGCTCTATTCCATAGAGAATAGGCTAATTAGGGAATCGCAGCACTAATGAGTTCTGGCTTCAAGCCTTGCCCACTTAACAAAAAAACCATTAACTACAGTTTCAGAAGCATGGTGTAGTAAATAACTCAGATTTAATCAGTTTCACAGAGCTTAATGAGGATTTATTCAATTTTTATAAATGCATTATTCTTTTTTAGCTTCTTCTTCACACAATACTCTTCCCTAAAAGTGTCCCTTAATATTTGGTATTCTGATCTAACTAGAAAATTTGTTCCTTGTTCTTGTGTAATCAGAATTTCATGTTCTTTCTGAACTCCTTTTGGCACCAAGCAGCCCGAGACAGGATTACCACAAGCCCACTGAAGTGATGTAGGAGCCACTCAAACTGACCTATGTCCAAGCAGAAAATAGAGGGAATCCCTTGGGATCTCTCACCATTACAGCTCTGCACCCACACAGTACGACTCTGTAGGGAACACTTCTCACAAAGCATGGGATGTGCAGATCCATGACATTAGGATAGAAAAAAATATAACAAAAAAACCCATCTAAGTAGGGTTTTTTCAGCAATCAGCCTTCAGTTTTGTCATTGCAGACTTCCTGGACCAGGTATAACCATTAGGCTGGACACTCTGGAAGTAATGCTGCAACTTTGTCCAAACAGTCCATGATCAATGTGCAAAATCTTTTCCATGAAAGTATTGTTGAAAATATGACTGTTTCTATAAAAACATTTTTTCCTCATAAAATATGCTTTTTTTAACAAAAATATTGATGCTCAAAACACCTTAATCAGCTTGCTTAGGGTGGAATACTTTAATTTTTTGGTGAGCAAGCAGTGGAGTGTACAAAAATAGTTCTCAAAGTCTATATTTGGCTGAAATATAGCACTTGCTTTGCTAGCCAGCCAGTGGGACAACTGTTATGTGTACAACTCAGGGCCACTACTTAAATTTTTTCAGTAGTAGAGTTAACTTACACAACTGCAATCACAGCTTCTGAAGTTATATTCCTCCCTCATTTTGATCAATGCTGCACCAAATGTTTCCATTTTCACTAATTCAATCACTGAGAATGTCAACCAATGATTCTAGTCTAGAGTTAATGCCAACTGTAATATTCCTTACCAAAACAACCTTATCTGGAAGGTTATCAGCACGTGGTCTTTCAGCTTCCTGTTAATCATTATAGGTCACATGAGGCCCTTTGTAAATTAATACCACTTTAAAGACAGTGCTGTGGTATCTCTACAGTATTTCCCTCACCACTCTTGCTCCTGTTAAATACTCTTTGTTCCCCACCACAGTGTCTCAGAGCACTGAGAGGCAGGCTGTGCCTGTCAAATACAGATAGATGCACATGGCCAAGAAAGAATTAAGATGTCTTGGGAATTCCTATTCCCCTCCCTGACATCAGCTTATCCCACACCTTCTGCTGTTCCAGCCCCTGGGGTTTGCCCTACAAACACACAGGGCTGGCAGAGCAGTTGGCAAAGCAGCAGCTGATACTGAGCAAGAAGAGAATATTCAGGATCTCCTGCAGGAAAAATTAGTACCTTGCTCTGCCTGTAATGAAAGTGTCAGTGGGAGCACAGGGAGCAAGAACACCACAAAGTTATTTTTCAGGAAAGATGGTCTCTGAGAGAAAAGGCTGCTAGCAGCAGCAGAAACCAGCACATGCCTCAGCACTTCCACACCAGTTTTAAAGAGCAGTGTGGCCAGGAGAGCTGCACAAATCATACATCACAAACACTTGGGTCATTTCAGAGTATTTCATACAGCCTCTAAGAACCATTCAGGAGAAATTCCTCCCCTTCCAAAGTTACCAGTCATTCAGACAGCAGTCTGTCACCAATCCCAGTCAAAATGATTCCTTTTAGACAATGACTATAAACTAACAAGCCAGGGAAAAGACCTAACAGCAAATTTCATTTAAATAAAGTAACTAAATGAACCCAACAGAAGAGAATGGCTTAGACATCATGCACTGATCAAAGGAGGGAGAACCAAGGAGGGGGCAGCTCTATTGTGGCAGGCACTGGAGCTCTGGTCTGGCTGGCAGGTGGAGACACTCTGAGCCACCACTGATTTTGAATCCAGCCCCAGAGGTCTCTGTGTCACCAAGGAGCAGGACAGAACAGGCCAGAGCAAGGAACGTGATGGTTAACAGGGGAAACAAAAGAGAAAATTCACATGCAGGACGTACCTTCTTGTTGAATGTAGCATGATTACAGGAATGCACGTGACCCTGGAACGTGTAAACACGGAGACCCTAGGTATGAAACAAAAAGAGAGCATTTAAATACGTTACAGCAATATAAATTATTCTGTAGCCTTGGTGTAAACAGAAGGACCTTGATTTTATGGCTGTGTGAAAATCAAGACACATTGTGTGCTAAAAAGCCAGCTCCTGGTTGCTAGAACAGGAACACATTTCTCACCATTACTAAGGATGGATCTCCTTACTTCACGTAATAGCCACCAGAAAAGGTGCATTCAAATATCACCAGGCAAAGCCATCTCCCTGGCTGGAGGGCTGGAATTAGAAGGTGTAATTGCTCCTTCCAAAAGACTGAGCTCTTGCTCTCAGGCAGTGAGTCAGGACATGTCTCTTGATACTCCACACACAGCATTAAAGGCTTCCTTAAGGAATCACAGGCATGAAATCCAAGTTAATTATCTTTTGTCATCTCCCACATTAGGCCATAACTGACCTACATAGTGCAGCAACATATGTCAGATGTCATCACTGATACGTAGCTTGTTCTCCCAGTACAGGAGCCATCCAACCACAGTATCTCCTGCTAAAAAACCTGAATTTTTCAGGATGGCAAGACAGGGTACTTAAAAGAGATGCCCTTCTCTGTTTTCATAGCAACCACTGGCTTCATGGGTTAAAAAATACTTCCTATTAAAAGTGAAGCCCAGCTCTGAGCAGTGTAATCCTATGCTGAAGAACAAATTTTCCCTCTAAGAAAGCATTTTATTAACACTGCAATTGAAAGACAGTTTGTTGCATTTTTCTGGAGAGTTGAAAAGACCCAAACACAAAATCTGAAATTCCACTACTCATCCTGGTCTTGAATCAGTCTCGCAGGAGCAGGGTTAACATAGGTTAACCATACCTCTGTCATGCTTTTAGAGTTTATATCATCAGCTTAGTCCCATTTTTATTTTCCTGATTTAAAAAAAAAAAAATCCCTCCTACTCTGACATAAGAAATTTGAATTCTCTTTTTCACTGACAAAACCTCCTACATTTTATCATCAGCATTAGCAGCATATTCTCAGTGTTTGCAACATGCCCTTTCAGAAAGTAGTTTATGAGTTTTGACCACAAAGTAATTCTGGAGGGACAGTCCTCGATAATGGTCTGTGGTTCACATTATATCTCTGAACCACTTAGGAGAACTCAGCCCAACAAAGCAGCAGTTGAAGGGGATTACATTGTTGTTGTAAATATCTCAGGGGTTAAGAGCAAGGAGGGAAAGGAGCTATTGAGGCTGAAGAGCAGTGTTGATGCAGGAAAATACGGGGATTCATTATCTGCAGATAAATTCCAGTGGAAAAGCAGAAGACAGTTCTCAAACACTGAGATACAAAAACTTACTCCAAGTAGTGGGGATAAAAAAATTCTCATTACTGTAAGAAGCTGCTTGAAAAGCCTGGAAATAAATGACCTTCTCCTGCATGTGATCTTTTGCCTACACTTGGAGACCAAGGAGGCTCTTTCCAGTCTTGGTCATATGGCATTAGAATACGAATCTCTCATAAAGCCTAGCACTTAATGCTGCACAGAATTCATTTTGTTTAAAAAAAAAAAGTCACCAAAAAATGTCACCCAAAAAAGGGAGCAGGCAACTTTGGCAAGTGCCATTTTGTATCTCATTGTATTTTTCATTTACCCTTCTGTGTTGAAGTAATTTCTGCTCCAAGGCCACATATGCTCTTGTGACTACACTAGGAAATTGGTATTACTCCCATAAAAGGATTGCAAGGCAACAAGAGAAAAAAAAGGCTCTGAACTATCAAAAGCTCTATATTTAAAGAGCACACCATCCACTTAAAGCATAAAAAGGTTGCCAGAGCACAGTTCTTGAGTCCTCCACAGTTTATAACAGAGTTACAAGGGGAAATAGTGCTAAAAACTCACTCTAAACCCCTATATATTTTAAAGTTAGATATTAGATATAGGGTGGATATCAGAGAAAGGTTCTTCCCCCAGAGGGTGCTGGGGCACTCAACAGGCTCCCCAGGGAATGGGCATGGCCCCAAGGCAGCCAGAGCCCAAGGAGTATCTGGAAACTCTTCTCAGGGACATGGTAGGAGTGCTGGGGTGTCTGTACAGGGCCAGCAGCTGGATTGATGATCCCAACGGGTCCCTTCCAGCTTGGCAAATTCTGTGATTCTATGATTTCTAAGTAATAAAATATGAACCAATAAATGCTCATAAAAGTAAAACTTAAACGATTGCTATTCAATTATAAATTCACTGCTGGAATAGAAATGTGATTACACAAAATTCCCTAAGACTGACAGGCAAATTAACTTGATAAAGATAACAGGATAGGAGACAAAGATAACCAAACACACATAAGCAGTCTAGCAAGAAAAAATGTCAAGGACATAAGATGTACCTTGTGGGCCAGCAGCGATATCGACTGCGCCCAGCCCATGGTAACAAACCAAGAGTCGGTGCCTGTTTTGCATGTAAAAAGTAGCCCTTGTAAAAAACTGCTGCTGCTCAGCTGGGTGTAGTATTTACCCTCAGACACTCTCAGATACCAATACACACACAGTAACCTTTCCACAAACACAGAAAATGCATGCTCTACCAAACCAGTGGAAAAAAGAAAACCACATGGATGCTGCACAAAATGGACGTCAACTTTCAGCTTTCCCTCCGTAAGTCAATTCAGTATAAGCCCTCTGAAAAGGATTTTAATAAAAGTAATAATAATGATAATAAAAGTGAGACAAAGAGACAAAGGCAATAGTTCTGCAAAGTGTTTCTCAATACTATCGAAACTTAATTTTCAAACTGCCACTTTATTTTTATTCAATGCACAGCTCGGGTTTTCTTTACCAACACCAGGAAATCTGAGTTTTGCAGACATAAAAACAAAACTGGAAAGCTATTGCTGAGCTGTAATAGCTCCAGCAAGAAACAAATAATAATAGATATTCTGTGGATCACAATTCAAGTTAGCACTGAGTTTTCAGCACCAGGAGCTCAGCAGTAAGTTAATGAAATCACTTTTGCACATGCATTCTGTTTTTCAAGCTTTAATCACAAAATAATCCACTATAGCACCACCAGTGCTTCATGCAGTGTGGAACTGAACAGGGTGCCCACAAGCACCTGGGTGCATCTGCCATTTCAATTAATTTCTTTAAGGTTCAAGTTGAGCAAGAGCAAACATTTGGGACTTGTACCACAAGGAAAAGAGCAGGGGAAAAAGAAGGAGATTGACATTAGGGCAGTTTTTTCCTAGGGCAGAATTACGGTCCTTTGCTGTACCCTGAAGGTCTCACTGACCATCACCCCTCACAGAGGGAACAATCACGAACTGAGAGCAGGAGAAGCAACAAAACATCAGAGCAGAACTCTGAAGCTGGAAAAAGGCCCATTTCCCCCACCTTTAACCCTTGGGGTCTATCCAGTCTCACTGCATGTCACACTCCAGCAGTATAAATCATGGAAAATACATTATTATTGTCAACTGGATCTTGACTGAAATATTAATGGAGGAAGTCGGAGTTCCATTCCCTCCTTGAGCTATTGCCCCATTACATTAATAACCATACATTCTTCCTCTGCAGGAAACACACAGATAACAGCCACATTCAAAGAAAACAAAATATGAAGTGTTCTGCACTGCTGAGGTTTTGGGGTTTTTTAATTATTATTCACACATGCACACACACATATAATTTTCCAGTCTGAAATCCAGAAATTAACATTAGAATCAGTGGTTAGAAACACCCTGGCATTATTCTATGGAGCCTATCAACCTCTCACCTTCCACTGAACACAGGCATTAATTGCCTGCCTTGGACTGGAGCTACCTAAAAGACTCCTGAGAGAGAAAACATTCCTTTGCTAAAATGAAATGTGGTATTGTGGAAAAGCAGCCTGATCTTCGGAGCTATGGATCTGTGAACAGTAATCTCCTGCTGCAAAAGTAGTTAAACAAGGTTTCTAAATTCAAATTATGTTTTTGTTCCTACTTTCACAGGATAAAACCCCAAGATTCTGCTGTAAATCCTCCCTATTGTGTATCCACATAGATATAGGAATAGCAGAGTAAGACAAGACAGGCTAAAGACAATCATAATTAATTTGCTTCTTTGCATTGTAATAATTAAGTTCAACCTTTATGTAAGACAGCAGCTGAATCTTCCTATACTTATTTTAATTACCATTTCAGCAGCAACAAAATAGAACTCCCAAACTTAACAAGCCATACTGCAAGCACCTCTGGAGAAAACACATAGCCAAAATCGGTAGAGTGTCGTTTGGAAGCGACTCACGTTTCTCAAACTCTGCTCTTTTGGTTTTCTTTCTGGATTTTGAATGCCTTGCTATACATGAACATCTGACACGAACAAACTTACTTTGCAAGTCCAGAATCAAGATAACAAATCCATTAGATCAAGCTGGGTGTAATATCCTAGTTACAATAGGTAATTATCTTTATGAGTTTGATACGAGTGTTTAGACAACAACATTTGAGTATGAGATTTATCTAAACACTGTTCAGATAGGAGATTTATTTGTAATTTCTTGGTTCATTTAGAAATTAACTCTAAGAAATAATGTTCATTCAGAAAGACTAAACTAAGAAAAGTGTTCAAACCATGAAGCACTCAGCTGTGGAAATGTTCACCTCATTCTCTTTATTAAAAACAAACAAAACCTCCCAACAGTTCTTCATGAAAGGTTTAATTGTATTTAGGGGAAAATGAAAGTTCTGAGCTTACATAGCTAGAACTTTCTCAGCAAATCAAACAGTGTAATGCTTTAGAAGCTCCCTTGGCTGGACCTGAACTTTTCCAAAAGCAAGGAATGTTCAGTGTACTGTGATTTCTGCCTACAGACTCACTGGGAAGCTCTAACCCTCCTCTCAATCTTCCTTGCTGGAGTTGTCCAAGGGCTTCCGTTTTCACAGCAAAGTGCAAAACTAAAAGTGTGCATCCTTCTCATTCCCATGCCTTATTCACAACGTGGTCTGCCAGCACTGGAGAGCTCCACAGGGAATGTGGCAGATCCAGCAGAGCTGTGGCTCTGCCATCCCTCCGTGCTGCAGGGAATCATTGCCTGTGTCATTGCCATGAAGTGGGTGCATGGAGACATCAAAAGGGACTTGGATCCCTTCACAAGAGAAAAAGGTAATTTTTAGGAGAGAGAAAACTCATTTTCATGGGATGTGATGGGTAAGCACAAAAACTGGAGGAAAGAGCCCCTTCTACTTTTGCAAGACGTCTCCACTCTTTCCTAGCCCACACCAACCCTATGAGGTTCAACAAGGGAAAGTGCACCTGGGGATGGGGCAGCCCTGGGTGTATGGACAGACTGGGGAATGAGATGCTGGAAAGCAGCACCACAGAAAGGGACCTGGTCCATGGCCAGCTGGATCTGAGTCAGCAGTGACCCGGAGCCAGGAGGGACATCCCTGTCCTGGGGGATCAGGCCCAGCATGGCCAGGCAGGCCCGGGAGGGGATTGTCCCACTCTGCTCTGGGCTGGGGCAGCCTCGCCTCGAGTGCTGGGGGCAGTTTTGGGTGCCACAATATAAGAAAGATATTAAGCTGTCAGAAAGCATCCAAAGGAGGGCAACAAAGATGGTGAAGGGCCGTGAGGGAAAGCCATGTGAGGAGTGGCTGAGGGCACCTGGTCTGTTCAGCTGGAGGAGACCGAGGGGAGACTCATCGGGGTCTGCAATGTGAGGAGAAGAGGAGGGGCAGACACTGATCTCTGCTCTGTGGGGACCAGTGACGGGACCCAATGGAATGGCCTGAAGTTGTGCCAGGGAGATTTGGGTTGGATATTTGGGGAAGGTCGTTCCCCCAGCAGGTGCTGGGGCACTGAGCAGGCTCCCCAGAGAACAGTCATGGCCCCAAGGCTGCCAGAGCTTCAGGAGTGTTTGGACAATGCTCTCAGGGACAGGGTGGGATTGTTGGAGTGTCTGTGCAGGGCCAGGAGCTGGATTGATGATCCCAGTGGGTCCCTTCTAGCTCAGGATATTCTGTGTTTCTGTATTAACTCATTCCAGCAGTCCCCTGCAAGCCCCAGGCTCTGTGTGTCCACCCTCAGGCCAGCCTTGCTTGCAGCCAGGGCCGCTCTCCATCTGCCCCATCCTGTCCCATCCAGAGGGCTCCACTCCCAGAAGGGCAGAACCACATCCATCTCCCAGTTCCACTCGGAGGCTTCACGGGCACAGCAGTGCAGTGTCTGAGCAGTGAGCACTGAGCAAATCTGGAGAACAGTTTTACCATCTGTCAGCACAGGGTTTACTCAAGAAACTCGAGCACAGAACCTTCAGTGCAAAGTTTGCTTCTGTTCTCCTTGCTTGGAATAGACCCTGAGGGGAGGAATCACACAGAAAAGGTTTCTCTATGTTAGACCAGGGCATTACTAAGATGTTTTGTAATCCCTTCTCTGGGGAATAAAATTAACTTGCCACCATTTGTGTGCTCTGTTACATGGGAATTCATAGAGGCAGGTGGATGCACCAAAACGGAAGTACATCAGCTGATAGACTCTTTTTTTTTAAAAAAACCACTTTACTCACTACATCCTCCCAAAGAAACAAAAAAGAATTTTGAACCTCTTTAAAATGCATGAACTTCTATAACAACTTTCATACTGTGAAACATTAAAAACTCAAGAGGCAGCATTTTTCTAAATCTGGTAGGTAATAAAAACTAGAAAGAGAGCTCTGCCTGCCAGCTAAGCCCAACACCATGCTTTTCATCACAGTGCAGCCTTCCTTTCACTTCACAGTTCGTAACACCTGCTATTAAATATATCAAAAAAACTTAATTAACCTTGCTCTGGAATACCCCTGAATTACCTCATTTGTGTAGGTCTGAACTTTCACCTGAATGTAGTATTAATATACCTTTTGCACTGATGATGCAGGCATATTCATTTGTCTTAACTGGGATATGAAATATGTTTCTAGGCCAAGACCTTGTGTGCTAAATGTGTTCAAAGTGAACCTCTAAGGCTCTCCTAAAAAACCTAAAAAACAGGAGTTTATAGTAGAAATGCTGACAGATTATATTCTTGCCAGCATAATATAACCTGACTCAAAGATAAATGTTTCATGAATTAAAAAAGTTGAAAAAAGCTCCTCTGTTCAGCTTTGTTCTCGAGATGAAAGTGAATTATCTTTTTGTCTTTTACTGACACTTGGATTTTTGTACTGCAGTCTGCGGAAAACTGTAACCACAGGCAGTATTTAAACAGACATGACCGTGTGGGATTCTCTCCTCACTCAACTCCTGTAAGAGACATCAAACTTCCAGCTGCATAAGGAGGAACAAAGGTCTTATGGGAAGCAGATCCTTTCCTGTACCTGCTTCTGTGAGAAGAGAGAAATGTCACCTCCAGTTGATGAGATCACACACGAGCACAGTCCCACCTGCACGGCCCCGACAGGCCAGCCAGGGAGGGCAGGGAGAAATGCCTTTGCTGGACCCATCATTCCTCTACAAGAAAATAAACAGTAAAAAGAAATGCCTCTAAGATATGGAAATTCTTTCAGTGAGAGCAGAGCTGTGTATTACTGCCCTGGTTGGTATTAGCAGATGGGTTCATTAGCAGAAGCTGCTGTGTTGTCCTAAGGATCCGTAAGGCAGCTGAACAGACACCACCCTGCCAGCACCAGAAAAGCCAAATTCCATAACTGCATTCCTCCTATCCTGCATAACTCCAGGAGTTTCAATGTTCCAGGGAGGGAACACTCAGCAGTGCATGGGCAGGGATGGCCAGGGAAATCCTGCTGTGAGTAATGTGCTGGAGCTTGTGAGTTGCAGATTAACCCAGGAACTATGCAGCAGTTTCAATTAACTTGGCATTCCATTGCTTTGCAAAACAGAGCAGCAGTTTTCAGGACAGCAATGGCTGAATGACAGGAACCTGGTAGGGCTGTCTAACATTAAACACCACGAGCTCTATTACTTTAATGTAAAAAAGATCAAAAAGATGAATTATAAATGAGCAGAAGTTTCTGGTGGAATATAACTGGAAAAGTTATGAGTGTAGCGCAAGCATAGAAAAAATACAAAATCATTTCTGTTGGCTTTGAAAATTAAATTATATGAAGGCAGAATAAAACAATGAATACATAATTTAATTATATATAAGAAAAAGTGAGAGCACTACATGTGGGAAATAATTTCCTCCTTATCTATGAGAATAGAGAGAATATGAGAAGTTGTGTATGAGTCTGAAGGGCTTTCGTGCTCTAAAAAACTGAAGTTAAATTTTGGCCAAAATGCCAAATTTTTGCCTTCTGTGAATTCCTATCAGAACAATGGAATTTTTTTTCATAGCAGCAGAAAGGAAAAACTAAGTGGCTTTAACTGGAAAAGACAGTATAGAGACAAAAGCAGGTACATACACAACCATGTTTATCAAGTAAGACAAGCTGGCCCAAATGTTTAAAAAAAAAAGGAAAAAGAAAAAGTTAAAGGATTTCTTCCCTTCAAAGAGTCAGCATAAATCAAGAGTAAGCCAGTAAGATCAAAGTTCTTACTTGTCTGACAGCCATTGGGAGAGGGTTTACTTCTATTGGAATAAAAATTTGTAAGCCTGCTGCATTCACGGTGTGAATTTTGTTCTGGCAGTCACAATACACCAAATGCATCTCAGTCAGATTTCAAATGGCAGAAGCACAGCAAAAAATACCGAAATAAGAACAACAAAAAAGGGCAAACCTAACAGAACATGGCTGCAGTTCTCCTCCACCAACCAACACTGCTGATCAGCTCTGCAAAGGCAGGCTCTTCTTTGATCTCTGTTTCTCCATTAACCAACAGCAAGGGAATGACCTCCCCAACAACGGGGCTTGGCAAAGAAACCAGGATCTAAATGGAAGTGGAAAGCACACCACTTGCTCACCATGATCTGCTTTTCCCAACTAATGCTGCTTTGGCGATAACAGGACTGTTGACCTGAATAACCAGAGAAGAGAATCCAGACTATTTGGCTAGAAAAGTTATTCATTGGAAAAAGAAGTCACTGCAAGAAAAAATAAAAAAAAGAAAAAAAGTGACTGTGTAATTTTTAAAAAGTCTTTAGATATCAAAATTAAAATGAAAGAATCACCTGTGGAAGAGGAGAAAACATTGCAATCAGCTCTTACGAATACACTGTCCACAGATTCTCTACACCAGATCCTGCTTACACCATCTACAGATTCTGAGTGAAAGGAGAAAAAGGATTGTAAAAGCCCATCAAAAATATTCCTAACCTTCTGCAATTTCAAATTCAGAATTTTGTACGTATTTGAAACCAAATTCATGCCAACATTTTCAACAGTAGGATTTCCTAGAGAAAAAAGAAAGTATTGCTGGAAGGTCTGGGTAGTGAGGGGAGTAGTTCTATTTCTTAGTTAGTCTGCTGGACATCTAAGCTTTATTTTTCATCATAGTGCTGCTCCCAGTAAAAACCTGTATTCAGTCCTGATACAAATGGAATTAGGCAAAACACCAATTTTGAAAATCCTACCTGCTTTAAAGAGTTTATTGGTCACTCCACAGCATAATTATTTTAATCATTAAAAATATACTCTAGTGGTTTAGCTTTGTTAAGTGTATTAATGTTCCCCAATAAACTTAATGACTGAAAAGACATAGGAATAAATATAGTTTTAATCCATTAATACTGACACCAGAACTGGTGACTGGACTCTTGGGACCAGAGCATGCAACTATTTATGTCACGTTCAAACAAGCAGGAGTAGAGAATTGAAACCTGAAAATCTTTACTGGGAATACCCCACAACAAAACAGGTGTCATTAAAAAGTTATACATATGTACATAAATACATAATCCTTCATGTGCAAGAAGCTGTCAAAAATCAAAAAAACCTGAAAAAAATCATTCCAAAGCAACGTGAAATTTTCCCAGAATGCTTTTATCAGGGATGATAACAACATTTAGCAACTTAGAAGCAAGAGCTCTTCACCTGTTTTAGCACCTTTTTCCCAAGATATTCACATCCTGGCAAAAGATTGCAGTGATATTGAAGAGAGGCAAAACTCCTGGAGGCCTTTTCTGAGGCCTCTTGTAAAATTACGCCATGATTACATTACCTCTTAAATTAAAAAAAGTTTCTCACAAAGTTCAGCCTGTCAGAGTTGCCAGGATTAGATCTGGGACCAAATGTATTATGACTGAGCTCAACGCTGTATAAATATTAGATCCATTATTCAAACAGCTCACAGGACACTGCCAGCTTGATTTTACAGTCACAAAATCTCCCCGTGAAATCTTTGCCCTAGGATTTTCCCCAGGAAAGGAAGGGCTGTGGCATGGGCCCTTGTCTGAGCAGCAAGGAAATGTAAACAGCAGGGTCCCACTAAAGGAGCCTCAGACAAAAGAATTCCAGCCTTGGGGTTGGTGAGTTATTAACAGCAGCTGGCTCTGTAATTGTCGGTGAAATAATCTCATTGACACATACAAGTTAGGAAATAGAGGGCTCATTAACAAAGCCTCCAGCCTTTATTAGATCATATAAATAACCAAGAGTGCCTGCAAAAGATCGATTACAGCCTTTAAACGTTTACTGAATCAGTGTTTAATTAAGACAATTTTAATATGCAAATCAAGCCTAATTATCATCATTTGTTAATGTTAGTCTGCCTGAGCTCTAAACAACTACAGCTGCAAATATGGTAACGCCATCATATTTCTCCTGCTTTTTCTTCCCCTATGAAGAACTGCAGAGGAAACGATCGAGTTGCACTCCCGGTGTGTATGAATGCTTTCAACACCACATTTCCATCTACTGTTTGAAGGTCAAAAAAGTGCTCAGCATAGCATAAAATGGAGTGGAAATGTTATGCATTTCTTCACCCACTATTTTGCAGAGAGCTTTAATGAATGTATTTCCTACCCCAACTCCTCTGGGAGCTTCTTTTCCTGAAAATCTGCCCTTGTTCCATGCAGCAATTGAATGGGTGGGTTTCTAACACAGACCTTTGTCACTCAGAAGCTGATATTGGGACTTTTTTCCCTTCCTGTTTCCTCTGCCCTGGGAATGATAACCTTCCTGTGCCAAGAAGCTGTAGCATCATGGCAAAGCCCCTGGAAAATAAAGCGTGAAGCAACCAAGAGAACAGCACAGCCCTCAGCATTGTCATGGCAGGAGCAGCGCAGGAGCAGCCAGGGAGAATAACAAATGTCTGCGTTCTGATTCTCGAAGAAGTAAAATTAAAGCCTCAAAACCCCCAGGAATTTGTTTTGGGAAAGAGGGTGGGGCAGCTGCAATACAATCCTGGTAGAAATCATTCCCTTCTCCCAGCACTGCTGCTCTCCTGATGCCACAATGAGCTGTACAGATTAAAATGAAGGAAGGGAACCACTCCCTGCTGGGCACTATTGATTTGTTGTTGAATGCTTACACTGGCAGCGGGGGAAATATGAAACATTCCTGTTTGCAACATTTCACAATATAGAAAGTCACTTCTTTGTTTTCCTTTGCCATTATGTTTTCTCTCCTCACATTCCTGCCGCTTTGGAGCCTGTAGCTGCCAAGCCCTTAGCTGGTTGAGGGCAAAAGGAAAGCTTTCTGCTCTTACTTCTGTAATATATTCCGTATTTTTAAGGAAAAGAAGTCCTCACGGAAGGGAAAAAAGGACATGCAGTTACAAAAGGCCATGAGTCTTTCAAGACAGAATGAATAAAAATGTAATAATCAGAGGAGAAATGAAATACAAGAGACAACTTGAAAAGCCCCCAGTTCAAACGGGAGCCGAATGGCTTTCACCAGCATCTGGACTGACTGGTGGATGAAACATTTGGGTACATCTGGGTAGAGACCTGTCAGGCAGTCACCTCCCAGCTCCTTTTTGAAAAGTCTTCTCTGCAGGCAGCCTTGGAGAACAGGGCATGTCCAATAAAATCTGGGCATGTTATTGCCCACACAGCAAGTCCACACAGAAGTTGGGTCAGGCTAGGACACAAATTTGGGCTGGGGGACAAACCCTTAAGCAGGAGGAGCCCCTGGCCTGTGTGAACTGCAGGCAATGAAGAGCCAAGGCTCGAGAAGTGGCTCCAAGACAGAAGCAGGTGCATTCCCTGCATTTCCTGTGTGTGGCCATGGGCAACTGTGCAGGGGCACGGGGCTCCCACACGGACTAACAACAGTGGTGGGAGCTGTGGGTGCTTCTGGTGAATACCTGAACCTGAGGAAACCACAGGAATTTGAAGTGAATCATGTGAGGAAGAGCCTGCAAAGTTTAGTCTTCTAAGGTTCTCCACCAGCTGTTATAAAAGATGTTGACACTTTCCTATCCTTCATTAGGGAAAATGGCCAGCATTTTTAGAGCTGGAATTCCAGTGGAACTGTGTGTAACGAGTAAAACAAGTACACTTTCAGGAAATACCTGCAAATCCAAGAGCAGGGAAGAAAGACTGGAAATCAAGTGCAAGCTTGGGCACATGTAATAGGCTTAGTGGAGAAGTTCCATGCTCAGACACAGAAAACATACACTTGCACCGTGGAGCTATTCCACCAGGACTAGGGCAGGGAAGGGAAAACCAGAGAAGCACTTCACAAGTTCAGTTCATTCAGACATTCACTCAGCACTGCAGTGCTGCCTTGGCTGGTTTTGCCCAGGGGATGTTTCCCTAAGAGTCACCAGCCCTGATGTGTCTCAAGCACACAAGAACTGATAGGATTCATGGCAAAGAGTTCTCATCTTCCTGGTCACCTTCAGGCTACTCAGTAACACTGGACAAGAGACCATCCTTTCTGTCCCAGCTGCAACTTCCTAGACCATGGGAAGGAAATGCTGTGCCCTGGTACACACACCTGCTCCAGTTTTCCCATCCAGTTACACACAAAACCAGCTACAAGTGAGGAAAGTTTTCTTACAGAACAGTTACTCTGCTGTCCCCACTACGATTTCCTGTTCTCCAGTCTAAACTTGCTATTCATATCAAAAATACATGGAATGCACTTTGACATCATGTATGGTCCCATTATTAGCAGTCGGATGTCCATCCACTTTGTAGCCTGTTAAAGGTGATGGAAAGTTAACAACATTCCCAAACTCCCCCCTCTCTCAGCAAGATGAAACAGTTCCTGAGTCAGACGTGGAGCTGACAAGTTCCTAAGATACACAGACATATCTCAAAGTTGCTATTACGGTCAAAACCCAAAGAGTTTTAAAAATTAATTCAGAAAAGAAATGATCTGCATTAGACATGCACATCAACTCTGCTCCATAGCAATGGTCAGGCATCTTCCAAATTAAATGGTACTTCTTATGCAGAGATCTTCTCTGGGTTCAGTCATTTGAACATCCAAGTTCAAGAACACTGTTACAAGAATTGTCATAAATAAAAAGCACTACTTCAACAGCATTTACAGCCTGAACAGGTTAAGCCTCTCTTGAAGTCTGACTCTCCAATGACAGTGGAATCGGTGCCCATTTTGCAATGTGGAGCAAAGGAAGTCCACTGGCATATGTGGCTGAAAGCTGTGGGAGGAACCCTGACACTGCATTCAAGCAGGGCAGGGCAAGGCAACCCCAGGTTTCATTCCATCCCTCACACAGTGAGCACTCAGCTCCATTCTTGGACTATTTACATGTGCTTTGCAGATGAACATTTTCAACACATGATTTTGATTAGCAAAGAATGAAGTACAACCTAAACGTTGTCTTTTCAGAAGGCAAAGGCAAAAAATTATCTTTTTTAAATGACAAGTGCCTTCTTTGATAAAATGTTTTCATTTGGGTTTGATTACAACCCCCAAACATACTATTTTCATTTTTGCTCATTCTCCTTTCTTGTCTCCCTCATCACTAGGGTCAGCACACACAGTTTTCTCCTGATCTGAGAAGTAAAGCTCTTTCATTAATTTTATTGGTTTTATACTTATTCAATTTAAGTCAGAGCTTTCCTGATTACTGAAAGACAGACAAGTCTTTTTTCTTAAATTAGAAAAAATTTAACATAACAAAAATATTTAACAGAAAGAAGCTCAAAAGGAAAGCACATAAAGCCCTTTAAAAATGCACACGACCTGTAAATTGCATTCCAGTTCTGTAAATTTTCATATCAAATTCTAAAATCTCATGGTGTTGCATGGTACAAGACAAGATGGCACAAGAAGCTCTGTGCTACGAGACACCATATTCTGTTCATTTTCTCTTCAGTGAACTGAACTGCAGATAAATGACCCAGAAACCAGCAGGAAATGAGGACATATCACCAATATGAATATTATTTGTTAGAAGACGTAACTCTCTTAACAATACCTGACCCGTGACTAATTTCAGGGGGTCAAGGTGATCTTTGCCCTCCACTGTGTAGGGTATTATTCTTCTCCAGAGAAGTTCAGAGGTTAATGAATAAAGTGCCAGCAAAGAAGAAATGAAACTAAGCAAGAAAATGCTTGTTCTTGGTCTCTGCTATAAATAATGCTCTCATTAAAATTCTGCCTTGGAAGAAAGGCAAGTCCATTAGTCTAGAAGCTAATTTTTACTGGCTCCTTAGATGTATGCATATTAAAAATTCAGCGTTTATAATTGCCAGCCATCAACCACCTAGTCAGTGCTGTTCTTGGAGTTTTTAATTATTTACTTCATTTGCATAGACACTCCAATTTATGATCAACCATTTGGTTATCAAGGGACAGTTTTAGTAATTCCTTTTTTGCATTTTTATTTATTCCCTCTGTATCCCCAGCTGAGAGGACCTTTGCCAAGGTAGGTGGCAGTGGGATGGGCTCATCCCCAGCCTCCCGACCTACCTCATGGCCAGGTTCCATGGACACCTGCTGAACACCTGTATCCCACCTTGGAACATCACAGCAGGGTAAAAGGACAGCCCTCCTACCCAATGCCTTCACCTCCTCTTCCTCAGCTCTTGCTGAAGGCCCTCTCCTGGTTCCTTGGCCCCAGAAGAGGAGGGAGGAGCTCACACCTGGGAATGCGCTCCCTCTTTGCTGCAGGTGCTCTGGCATGTTGTCCTAAAGCTGTTCTCCTTTGGGATTTCAGTCTGGGGCTCTGTTCCTTCCTCTGCTCCCTGAGGATACAACTGCTGTGACACGTCCTCCAGTCCTGCCCTCCCTCGGGACCAGCAGCCTCTGCTGGTCCTGCTCCTAAGCAGACACTCCATGTTTCCCCTCAAAATGCTGCCTGCCCAGTGCCTTGGGCACACAAAAAGGAGAGAAACCCTTGGGAGTTCTCCAGTGGCACAGGAGCTCACCCCAAGCATGTGCCCTGGGCAGTCCAGCTGCAACTCCTGCTGCCAACACAGTCTCCAGGTGGACACTGTCCCCTCAGGGACCACCAGTCCAGGGGCAGCACTGAGTCCCGAAAAGCCACCCAATTTTTGGTTAATCCTGAAAAAACAACTGAGTTACTGAACTCAAGATATGCTGTCTGTCGTCAGCATTCCCTGGTGGGCTCCAGCAGCAATGGGAATGATTGATTTTCCATCCTGGTATCCCTGTGTCCTCCCTGGGCACCATGGCTGGCGGCTTTTTGCAGACAGGATACCACGCAGCAAATGTGATGGGAGGGAGCAGCCCTGCCTGGCAGGAAGGGAATTGATTACCAATCCCTCTTTTTGCCAGGAACCATTTCTTTGCTGCAATTCATACTTTTCAACAGCCAGCCTCCAGAAGGCTTTGGGGGAAGCGAGGGCAATGACACCAGAGATTACAAATCAATCACTATTATACAGCCTTTTATTTGGTAGAAGCTTCTGAGCAGAAAACAGATACCAAAAATATATAATATATCCCAATTTTCTGCTAGCTGTTTCCTTTCCTTAAGCTCTTTTATGCCCTGTTTTTCTCTTGACACCACTGCTTACTTTGCTTTCACATCCATCTTTACTACTTATTTTTCATTTATCCTTCATTTTATCTTTCTATCATCTTTCTCCCTCTTAACCTACACCATCCATAGTTATCTGGGAGGGAAGTATAACATGATTTATCTACTCTACACTGTCATCTTCCCTCCTGTTCCATCCCACATCCCTCTCAAAAGATTTGGCACAGTAGGATCCATGCAATAAGGAGAAACTTCTGGCATGAAATGGGGCACCCCTCGCTTGTGGGACACTTCTCACCAGGGCAGGAATTTTATGAGGGCCACTACAGGTGCAGGCAGAAGAAACCAGAACACATGGTTACTCCAGAGCTGGGAACAGTCCTGAGCACCCAGCACCCAGCTCTGATTTTACTCACATTTCATCTTTCTCTCATGATTTAATTTGTGTCCTGTTATTAACAGAAGTGTTGTCAACAAGTATTGACAATGTGGGAAATAGACCTCTGCTAACAATAAACCTGGCATAGGAACAGGTCAGTTTAAATAAATCAGTTGACACAAATCTGGTAAAATAATACCAGCAGTGCTGAAAAACACCTTTTGGAAAGTTTAGGCTTACTGAATCAAAGCAATTTTCTGTTCTAAAATATTAGTAAGCTAAGACTTAAGTATATTGTTAGAAACTGAAAAACAGATCAAAATTGTCAAAGGGGAATATCCAAAATTCTGTAGATACTACAGCCTGGTTTTGCAGAACACAGGTTTCCTCCAAGAATTGATACACAGGAAGTTTTAAACCTATTGACTTTTCTTGCTAATCCAATCATCCCAATCTTGCAGATGGCAGGACACAGCTCATGGGGGGTCGCAAGTGCCCGGGTGACACAGTTCATACACCTAATACAAGATATGGGATCCAAGCTCTGTTTCTACAGCTATTCTAGGATAAAATTGTTGACAGAACCAGTCAGCCATCACTGGGCTGCCCAGGCCCTTGGCAGCAGAGCAGCTGCTTTGCCAGGCACTGCACACTCTGAGCTCTGAGCTCTGCCCACCCCAGAAATCCTTCCTGGGCACCTGCACTGAACCCTCCCTGCTCCCCCCAGGGCATGGAGAAAATTTCCACTGGGATGCTACCCTGAATGTGAGAGAAGCTTGCAAATAAAGATGTTTCCACAGAAATAATTGGGTCAATCAGGTTTTTATGATTAAATTCTCTTCCATCAGATAATTTTCAAACAATGTTAAGAGTGATTTTGTGTTTAGGTCTGTAACATATCCTTAGCCTCTATAATTATTTGGAAAACTATATTGTGTTTACTGTATTGATTCAACTATTGGAAATCTTGAGATTGCCACTAAATATTTCTTTTTATTAGGCCATTTTTGAAGCTGAATATTGCTAAAAATAAATAGCAGGCAATTATTTTAATACCTTCTTACTGCACATTACTTATGAAGATTGTTCTAAATTGCTAAAGACAGAACCAATTTATCTAAATAGAGTTATTTAACACCAGTATGGATTAACTTTATATAGTCAGGTAGGCAGGAACCATGGAACTCTTTCCTTTCCTGGTCTTAAATTAAGGAAAAGAGGGCTGCTCCAGAACAAGTCAAAATATTGACTTTTATACCAGAAAGATGTCCTCCATCTCTGAAACTTTGGTGATGCTCATAGAGCAGTTTGGTACTATTCAGAAAGTTTATATTTTATATATATATATAATATAAGCACCATTTGCAATCCATGTTACCTGCACCTAAAGAATTGATCATTTCCTCTAAGCTCATATACACAAGGGAGGAAGATTTACAGAAATGGAAAACAATTTTTTTTTTTTTTTTTTTTTTTTTTTTTTTTTTTTTTTTTTTGTCTGTGGATGCTGGCAGAAAGCCACTGTTTTTCTGAATGCTTTTTATGCCCCTGTGTTCAGCAGATGTTTATCTAAATAATTTAAATCTGTCTTTTCTGTTTCAGACACATTTAGTATTAAGGAATGATCCCTGAGTAACAGCATACATTAAAAGTTAATTAAGAGGAAGTTAAAGAAGAAAGAATTATTTTTTTCATATCCCCAGTAGACATTTATTTCATTTTGGCAGGTTAAAAAATGAGAAAATTTGGAATAAGGAGTGAAAACTGGCAATGCGTATTTTTTGGGGAAAGCTTTATTATCCATTTCCTTACATGCTAATTAGGGAATGCAATCCTCTTGCAAATGTTGAGTGAGTAAGAAATGTAAATTGCTCCATTAATTTGTTTAATAACCAAACTCTCAAAAGTGGTAAGTCAGACAGCAGATGGGGGCTGTCCCCACAAACCCAGCCCATTTCTGAACATTACACCAGTACACACAATTTACTGCCTTCTTACTTATCATCAGTGCCACGTAATGTCTTTATTGTTTTAGATTTAATACACATATTTACTCTTGACTACTTGTAAGTGTTTCTGGGGAGCAAAATATCTCTAGAAAAGGTGTGCAGCCCCATACTCCTAGACACACACTTTTGCAGGTGAGTGTTCAGCAGTTATTTACAGCAAGTCACACTCCCCTGGAAACACCAGGGTCTAAATTAAAAGCATTATGTGCATTTTCCTCCAGAAAAAGAGTACTTCTTGGATTTAAAAAAAAATGAAAATGAATACTCTGTAAATTCATAGCTCTTGCAAACTCCATTTGCTAGATTAGAGAAAGACAGGTTTTAGACGGACCCAATTTCACCAAAAAATCTGCCCCTAAACCAAAATTATTCAAATATGTTACACATTTTTTCCCAGAATAAAACCGCTTAACATTTTTCCCTCACAGTATCTTGCATTGTCTATCCCATTTTCTATGAACCTGACTTTTTATAAACTCCAATTACACTCATACAAATAAAACTGACACTTATTTGTACTTTTACTGGGTCAAATAAATTCTACCTGCATTTCCAAATGCAGTGAGTTTCAAACTCAACTTTCCATCTGAACCAGTAAAACCAGTTGCATGGCACTACTGGATGGAGCTGGGAAGTGGGACAGCTTTGGCACACGTCCTGACCACTCCTGCACTTCCATAACTTTTTTCCTCAAGCAACTCTTTGTTGCTTTTGCACAAATCTCATATAAACCAGGAGAGATTTAAATCAGAAGTAGGCCTTGGCACAGCTGTATCAACATCCACCACTGAGTAACCTCCTTTCCTGTGGTTTGCTCTCAGTGCAGAATTGGGCCATTGATGCTGGACCATTGTCACCAGCAGGGGAAGATCATACACACAGGCTTTGTCACATTGCTGAATTCTGCTTCCTGCCTACCAGCTTTGTCCCAGTGCTTCCAATATGAGTGAGATGTCTTATTTCTGAAAGATTATTGCTTCTCAATAAAACGTTTTCTGAGGGGAAAGAAACAATCAGCTGAGTAAGGGACTGGCATGTAAAATACTATCATTTGCAAAACACTGGCCTGAAACCCACTTGGAGGCAGAGAAGCTGGGCTTGAGCCACAGAAGAGGGAAAACAGGAATGCAATAATCACATATTTATTTTTAGAGAAAATGAGAAGCTAAATAAACTGTAAAACCAGTCTTTACCGGTAATTCCTTTCTGTCCTGAAAACCCCGCTGAGCAGAGTGGGAACAGCCAGTTCCCAGGGGATCAACTGGTGGTACCTTTTTGGCAGCTCCTCATTCTGCCTGTGTTGGTGCCAGGACACTTTGAGTCCTAAAACAATTCATTTCAGTAGTGCCACAGTGAACCACTGCCAGGAATCTGAACTTGAGAGACAATGACGCTGCTGCTGAAGATATTTTTCTACTCTAGGTCTGAAATCACCCTGCAATCAAGAGGGGCTCTGGGACTGCTCTCCTGAAAAGAAGCTCACAGACCTCAGCCTGCCAGGAAAGCAGGACACAAACCATCCAAATATAACATTTGAGAGGGGATTAGTGCACTCACAGTTGGATTTGTCATGGGATGGTGTGGGACACTGGAATTTACGGCAGGGATGAGCAATTGCATGCTGACTGCCTTGATAAATGTGTGTCTTTGAGGTATGTCTAATTGTTCCAAGAAAATCAAGGAGATGCCAGTACACACAGGAGGCGAAAACACGCAGAAGAAATTCTGTGAGCAATCCCAGGGTACTCAGAGGAGAAGCCTGTCCTCAGCTGAAGAGCCTGGCAAATGTCACCATGCAAGAAAACCTGGCTGTCAACTGCAATGACACAGCAAGTCACACCTCTGACTGGAACATTGTCTCCTTGATGGGAAATTCCAGATGGGCCCAGTGATGGAGACAGATGTCTTTCCATTGCTCACATAAATTTCAGCATCCAATTAGCATTAGGATTCTTTGCTGCTGAGGGAGGCACACTCGGGGCTCTCAGGATACCAGAAGGGACAGCTCTCCAGAGTCACTTCTAGCTCTGACAACCTCACAGTTTCAATGCCATGACATCACCTCATCTGCAAGGCAGCAAACCCACATGTGCTCCCATTTCTAGGGGCAATATGAAATCCTGTCAGGATTGTCTCCTGGAACACTTTTAAATACAACTGTACAACACAAATGCTCCTCGTTGGGTCTCCTCTCCTGCAGCCCATGCCAATGTCTTCCAATCCACATTGATACTGTTCAATACCTGAAGCTCCTTCTCAGGACATCTGTCATATTCTTCATCCCACCTCCACCATTTTAGCAACCAGGTCTGTCTCTCATTTGCATCAAATTAATCCTTTCTACAGAACAACCCCAAAAAACACGAGTGGAGAAAAAGACTCCAGAAAGAGAGAACTGAACGTGCTGTATTTTAGCATATCAGTTGAAACATCATGATGATCCTTGGAGGTCCCTTCCAACTCAGCATATTCCATGATCTGCAGGTTGTTATTACAGCATACCAATAAGGCAGGACTCCCTTTTTAATGTGCTTTTCTCATGCCCAACACTGCAGTCCAAGGGTGACAGGAGAGATGGAAGAGAGGTGAAGTGATATGGTGAGGTGCTATGCCTTCCACTCACATGCAAATCCCTGGGATTGTGAGGAAGACACAAAGCACCTCCCAGATTCCCTATCAGTATTTTAATAGACCAACCAGGCTGCCCCTTAACATAAAATATCCTCAACTACTAAGCATGCTTCTAAATGGGGCAGATGAATTCAGCTGTAATCAAAGGGCTGCATTTTGGCCTTGGACCATAGCATGTGAACACCTCCCCGTGCTGTTGCCTGCAGGGTGTTGGAGCACAGAACTGTTGAACACCTGTGAGTGCCTGGCAGTTCCCTGTACATTAAATATGCACCACAAAAATTCCATCCTAAGGGCAACGTTTGAAGTGTGAATTCCCACTGCAAACCTTCACCATCCATCAGCGCTGCATGGGGTGCTCTACCCAAAACCAGTTTGGCAGCCTACAGCTTTTCCTTCAAAACCAGGGCCTACAGCTATTCTGCACATGACAAAACTGGCTACTTAAGCTTTCTTGAAGCAACAAGAAAATATTTTTATGCAAATACCTTACAAGGTCTGAAATTCCATTTGTCTGAACACAACACAGCTGAAGTCAACCCAAAGGTCTGCCTGCTTCTCAGTTCAAGCCATTTCCCAGGCAGTATCTTGTTGCTCTTACGAAAAGGACGTGAAGTCCAAAGCAGCCACCCCATAAGGCTGTGGGGAGCCAGAGTGGGAATAAATGTATCCACAAGCAGTTATAGAAGGGAATAATCTATACAAACACATCGAGTCATCACCAATACTTTGATTCAGTTTTTACCAAAATGAAAACCTAGTCATTGAAAATATCTTACTTACTTCACATTATTGTTAGAAGAAAGGAAATTGATTTGTAAGGTTTGGAGTTTGTTTGGGTTTTAATAACTCTTCTTGAGAATGTGAAGCCACAGTCACCATGGCCTTTAACTTCACAGACTAACAGATTTATCTATTTCTCTTACAACCTGAACTGCACAGGAATTTCCCCCCCACTGCCTCATCAAGAAGGGGATTTGGTTTAGAGCAGATGTGTTGAAGCAGAATCCAACTGCAGCCAGCACAACAATCACTACCCAAAGCAACAGTGTTAAGTGGTCTTTTGAAATTTTTCTGGCAAACACCTTCGTGCTGCCCTCCCTGCCACTGTTCACACCTGTAAACATCCATGGACCAACCTGACTGGCTTCTAAACCCTTACTTCTCATGCCTATAAAAATAATTATAAAAATAAATGCTCACTGTAGTACAAAGCATTGTTTATGATATTAAACATTAACATAATATTTCCAGTGAAATTCTGTGCTCTTTGGCTGAAGTTTCTGGCTTCTGCCCTGGGCTCTCAGCTGTCCAGAATAGAAACATGCTCTCTATCTTCTACTGCACTTCACACACCAGAGGCCTGGTCTGGAAGAGATGTGTTAATATAATACCAACTAAGTAAATTTAGCCATTATTTTAAATTAATTTAGGTATTGTGTGGTCAGTGGTCATCTGGTAGAAACATTATTACACACATGCACACACCAAATTGCTTTTTTGCTAATGACTCATTTGTTTTATTCCTGCCTCTTTAAAAAAGGCGATTAAGTTGAAAATGACCTTTTCAAGATCGTACTTGTGGACCAATCTTTTCATTTTTAATTACTTACTTTGGTTTAATTGTTACATTAGGAACTATTAAGAAATCAGCCAGCTTCATAATCAATAATTTAATTAGAGTTTTAGGACCAAGAAGTCAATGCAAATGTTATTCTGCAGCCAGGCCTTTCCCAAAGCCTTTGAAAGAACTTTATTCCCATTTTGTTTCAAAGTGACATTGGCGACATAGAAATTAAATTCATCCTTACTGCAGTATATCCTGCCCACACATTATGGATGGACACAGGCAGCTGGTAAGAAGTTCAGATTCAGGTCAATCTGCTCCCTGCCCAGGCAGGAGCACAACCTGCTTCCCTCACTCCATTTCCCTCATTTTCATTTCATCCTGCATTCCCCGAGACCTCGCGCCAGGATCCACACAGTGTTTACTGGAACCCATGGCCAGACTTCCAGTATGTTAGATTTATCCATTTATAGCTCTCTGATTACTACTGATACTCTAAAACAAGCAGCAAGTGAAAACAGATGATATCTGCCTCAATGGGTGGTGAAGTGTGCCCCCCTTCCCTCCACTGCTTCCCTCCGCCCGCCCTTCCCTTCGAAGTTTGCGACCTGTCAGTGCCAGTGACCCATCACAGGGAGCTGCCAGTGCAGTGGGAAATGC
Source organism: Aphelocoma coerulescens (assembly GCF_041296385.1). Classification (NCBI taxonomy): domain Eukaryota; kingdom Metazoa; phylum Chordata; class Aves; order Passeriformes; family Corvidae; genus Aphelocoma; species Aphelocoma coerulescens. The sequence continues at coordinate 3,163,363 of NC_091021.1, forward strand.
AGGGCCTGCTGCCTGGAATGCAGGTGTCCCTCATTTGTCATTACAGACACGTGGATCACATGGCTCCATCACTCCACAGTTCCTTGCCCAGCAGCAACCCTCTGGCTGACTGCTGGGAACACCTCCCCATCATCTATTCTGGAGATCGAGGGAAACAGCACAGGGATGAAAGGGAGCCTTGAACCACAGCAGCAGCTTTGGTGAAAGGCACTGAGCCCTGCAGGGCTGCAGCAGAGGAGGCAATCCGTGTGCTGGGAGCTTTGGGAGCAGGGCAGCAAACAGGGATTCCAAGACAGGCATGGCTATGCCTTGCTAGGGATGGATCACAGGGCTGCTCCAGCCCAGGGAAAGGCAGTGACGTGAGGAAGGAGCCAAGACACCAGTAAGTTAACGCCAGGCTGGGCTGGACTGCAAGGAGCCTGGTCTGGAGGGTGCAAACTTTGGAGGAAACTCCTGCAGAGCCCCCAGGGAAACCAGGACTGCACAGGAAGGAAAGCATCCAGCTGCAGAGGATCCTGGGGCTCTTGGAACTGGCTCGCCAGGGAATGGTCACAGCCCCAAGGCTGCCAGAGCTCTAGGAGTGTTTGGACAATGCTCTCAGGGACAGGGTGGGATTGCTGGGGCTGGTGTTGGCAGAGCCAGGAGTTGGACTGGATGGTCCTCATGGGTCCCTTCCATCTCAGCAGATTCTGTGACTCTCCAGCAGCAGCTTAAGTGACTGTGAATATCATGATGGAAGGCGTTACTTTAATCTGACCTCATTGCCATTTATACATTTCACATGATTGCAAGTCAAGCTGGTGATTTAATCTTTAACACAAGAACTGTCCTGTCTTCTCAAAGACTTCCCCTTGAAATTAAAAATGTAGCTTTTCTATGTTGTTGGGACAAGACAGAGGAAGACAACTCGTTAATGGGCTGAATTCCCACTGGCAAAAGGACTCTGACATCCACTGAACAGGACTGGGCATATCAGTGAATAGGAACAGCTTAATAAAACACTTATAACCTTTTAAGGGCCACTAATTCACCTGGAGCTTTAGAATCATGGAATCATTTAGGCTGGAAAAGACCTTCATGATCATCAAGTCCAACTGTTGAGCTCTGCAGAACAACCTGATCTAAAAGGTTTAGTCTAATTTAAACCTAGTTGAACAGGGGGAGAAAGCCTGTGGGATCAGCTGATGATACAGTTTGTTAAACTGTTGATTTAATGGTTTGATTTTGAAGACAAGACAAAGGAGGAACTTTTCCAAAGGAAAGGCATAGTTCCAGTCTGAGGGTGATCCTGGGGACAGCAGCCACAGAGTTTGAAGCACAGTGGTTTTCCTAACTCTCAGGAAGAAGAAAAACCCACAACAAAACAAGAACATCAGATATTTTCTTGCTTGCATCTGAGTCAACTGACCCAGGGTGCACTTCTGTGTTCATTATTTGAAATATTTTATTTCAATCTGCCTTTTTTACTGAAGTTGTTTTGATACAAAGTCTGAATGTAGCATTTTTAAGAACTACAGTGACCAAATCAAGCTTTTTTCCCCCAATTATTTTTCATTATTAGAAAGAGATCTTGACTTTTTTCCTCAGCCATATTTCTGGTTTTGAAAAAACTGGCAGTAACTCTCTAGGAAAGTGTCCCAAACAGATTTAACATAAACCTTTTAAAGTTTTACTTTTGTGATACTACTTCTGGGAGAAAACATAATCTGTATTCACAACTATTTGTTCTTGATTTCATATTTCACTGTGACTCAAATTCCTTTTCATGTTTAGACAGGGAGTTTTAAAATATGAACCCATAATTTACAAATGCACAGAATCAGGAACACAGAATTTGTTACACTTCATGCCAGGAACTGGACTTATCCTTGCACATCCCTTATTTACAGCAAAATAACTCAATTGCACTGGGAGATTTGCATGGAAGAGCTCTTTGTCTCCAGTACTGACAACTTCAATCTTTGACCTACTTTTGAAGAGGATTGATTTGGACCTTAAACTGCCTGTCAGATGTTTTTTAAATGACCCATCCTGTCTATCCACTCAGCTCATGAATTCATTCCTCAGGAGTTCAAAAGAGTTCAAATAAAACTGACAAATCCAATACTCTGAGGAGATTCTGACTGATAATTTTGTGTTAAGGTGTTTAACTTGGGGAAAAATCAACTGGAATAGGCCAAAAAGTATAAAGACAACCAGACTGATTTTCAGAATCACTCCCTTTTGGCTGCTCAGTGCTTTTCTTACACACCTGATCCTTAAATACTCTGTCATTTTTCCTGAATTTGCTTCATGAATGCCCATTCCAAAGGGACACAGGCACAGAACCCCCCACCACAGACAGGCAGAATCCTTGCAGAGATCTGAGTGTTCCCATGTGCCTTAAGTCTACTGACAAAAAGGTTCTGACAAAATCCATATTGAAAAACAAAACATCTACAAGCTAATTTATATTTCACGGGAAGGAACAAAACTACAGTGAGGTATGTCAGGGAATTACTAATTTAAAAATTACTCAATAGTGATAAACACTGGAAAATAAGTGGTCTAAAAGATAATCTCATTAGAAGAAAATAAATAAAAAAGGTTATCTAAGGAAATGATAAATTTGGAACAATTTCCCTGAATTTAACCAGAAGTTAAGCAGCTTTGAGCTACAACAGGAACCACAGCACGGCTGTCCCAGGCTGAAGGCATCACAGGGTGGGAGAGGATGGGCTGTATTGTGAAGGAGAAAATTGCAAGGCTGCAGCTTAGATCAGCATCCTTGTAATTATTCTACATCCATATGAAACACACAGGCAGCCAAGTGCTCATCATTAAAATGCTGCAGCACAGCTGGAAACCTCAGCCAACAGCTCAGAAACTGCCCTGTGCATGGATTTATTTATTCTCTGTTAGGACATGGAGTGCAAAGCCCTTAGAAATGGCCATTGTCCTCAAATGACCCACATGCCTTCAGCCAGAGCTTTTACAAAGGCAAAAATGCAAATGCCCACCTCCAAATTCTTGGGGTTTACTCTGCTATTTCTTTGGATGCACAGATGGATCATTTTGGGACCTCTGTGGGGCGGATCATGAAAAGCCAAGGAGAACAGAGCAGGCAGAACCTCGATTTAACACTCTCAGAATGTGGTGCTGGGCTTGCTGAGTGTTGCTGCTTCACCTACCAGGTGGGACATCCATTTGGGTTTCCCTGCTGTTTCCCACAGACCTAAATGTGTGGGAACTCTATCAAACTCAGCTAATGTTCAAGAGCCATTAGCAGACCTTGATAAGCAGATGCTGGAGCACAGAAGCTGCAATTTATTAGCAACTACTGCTCTAAAAAGGGCTGTGTCTGAGAACCTCTTTTATCCAATGCCACATTTGAAGACAAAATGCTGCCCTACAGAAGCCCCCAGCAGCCTCTCCCTCTTTTCCCTGACTGCTTCTTCCTAATGAATTCCTCCGGGTGTGGTGCAGCCCTAGAGCCCCAGCCTGCCCTGCTGTATGGAGTGTGGTGCCCCACACTCAGGAACCATTCCCAGGGGCTGAGAGATCCAGTTTCTCCAGAGCCATGCACAGATCTCCCTGCAGGAGCCTGAAAGGAGGCTCTGCCTGCATTCCCACTGCCCTCTCTCGCCCTGGAGCACGGGAAACTGTGGGAGTCTCTGAGGAGGAAAATGGCCAGAGCCAGGTTATCACTGGGAGCCTCTTGCTGCTGTTCAGGCAGGATTTTGGGCAATTTCATTCTGTTTTTTCCCTTTTTCCTACGAGATTGGTGCCTGCATTATTCATCAAGGAGCTTCTAACTTTTGATTCTGCTGTTCAGCCCACAAATTACTGACAAGGACACAATGTGATGTGCAGAGCCAGAACTGGCATCTGGTCACTGTTCTGCTGCGCTGCTTTACCCCTGCTCAAGTCATCTTTGACCCAAATATGAAAACGTTGACATCTTGATGCCTTCCTGCCTGAATGTCAGAGGTATTAGTTTGATAGTGGGGTGGGAATGGGGTCCTTTTATTTGTGTTATGCAACAATCTTCTGCAAAAGGAATGCAGAAAAAACAGGTCTTAACTTAAATCACTGAGCTGCTCTGCATAAAGAAACATATCCCAGATAACTGAAATACTAATTTGAATATCAGTGAGCAGTAGAGACCAAAATGGACAAGAATTATCAAACACTATCTCAAATGCTTGTTATTTCACAAAATTGAATAGAAAAAGAGCATTGTATGACTGTGACTTTTTACAGAGCTCTGTGTGTGCTGAACTTTGTTCACAAGAACAGGGTCACTGACGTGAATGGGCCTGTCCCGTTAAGGACACACAGAATTCTTCCCAAATCCTTGCTGGACACAATTCTCAGGGCATTACTACTGGAAGCTGCCTTTTAAATTGCAGTCTCTCCACAACATTTTCAAAAATGAAATATCCAGTTATAGAACCTGACATTTCAAAAGTCAGAAAGCAGATGAGATAGTTACTAAATCAATATGTTTCAAACATGTAGAATGAAAAATGTGAGTCTTTCTTTCCCCCCTTCTATTTAATTATTTAAGTGTATAAATATTTGGTATCTCATCTGTCTGAAAAAAGAGCAGAGGTTCAGCCTGGCTCAAATGGTGTTGAGACAGATGTGAGCAGCCCCAAGCAATGGCTCCTGAGGCTGTGGGAGATGCAGAGGAGTGGCAGGTCCCTCATCGTGGGAGGAATTAACCCAGGCAGGGGAACTTGTACTCAGGGGGGCACGGGCTCTTTTGCACCTCTCACATTCATCACTGGACACACCTTGCAATTCACAGTGGAGATGCTTTCCCTGATGTGTTGGCAAGGAAATGTTCTGGTGAAAAGCCAGAACATGCTTGCCTTTCTATGAAACTGGCACAAAGAGGAATAAATTCTGCAGCTTATCTTGGCACCAGAGCCATCAGCTTCACTGGCAAGAAATTCCCAGCAGTGAACTGCAGCCTGGGTCTCCACATCTGATCTCCTGCATATCTGGCACAGCACGAGCGTGGTTCCTGCCCAAATCCAACACCAAACCCGTCATTCTCCCTCAGTGTTTGGAAAGAGCCACAAGTGCAATTCATCTTTCTCTGGTCTCATTTTCCTATAGGGAACGTATCTTAGGTTTAAAATAAGAGTCATTATGATGCAGATTTTTTTTTTAACCACTGGATGGATCTCACTTTCTGTTACCCAGGAAAAAAAAAAAGAGGAAAAAGTAATGCCCTGCATTTCCAAAGTCTGCAGGCTGCATTAGAGTTCAGGCTTAGTAATTACAAAGATTTATGTCCCATCCTGCCCCAAATGCAGAGCTCATTGTCCATTCAACTTACACTGCTCTGACTTACAGTTCTCTGTATCCATTATCCTTAATAATAAAGAGCTGACTGCACTTAATGATTGAAGAGCAAGATGTGATTAGCAATAGGAATCTGATTTATGAGAAAACAAACCTGAGCGTGGTTTTCATGTTTCATTAAAAGTATCTTAAATGTACTCCTTAATGCTAATTGATCTCACAGAGGTGAGAAAATACTCTATTCCCAATTAATGGGACCAAATAATTCATCTTCTTTCTGGAGGGAACATTTAATATCATTCAGCATTTAGAGGGAGGTGGAATCTTCACAGGGATTTCACCACCTCAAGTGATGTTTCACTGTGGGCATTTATCCCAAATCTGCAAGATTTCCCACTGAACATGGAAAAAATTCAACAGCATAAATACACAACAAAATGCCATATACAACATTTTCTTTTCACAAAAGGTCTTTCCTATCTCAGCAAAATTACTCAAACTTGAATAACAATATTGGTGAGAAAATATAGAGGCTTTTTCCTTATGTTTGTCAAAGGAAAACTCCTTGATGACTCTGTTAATTTACTATGAGCAGGAGATTACCGAGATATTTGCAAGATAAAGTTCCTTGCAGGATTTATTGAAAACAAAACAAAGCAGAAATCTATTTTTCCATTAAGCATTTCACTTTTGTTTGTATTTCAATACTTTTTCCCCTCTTTTTGAATTATTCATATTTGGGTATCAAATATTCCTGCAAACCAATGCATTTAGGGATAATGAGTCTTGACTAGTTTCATTTTAACTCATTGTGCTTTCTGACCAGGATTATTATTATATTATTATTATTATTATTATTATTATTATTATTATTATTATTATTATTATTATTATATGACCTTCTGTTAAGTCTGTTTCTATGATCCATAAATAGAAATTGCCTAATGAGCATCTCAAGTACTCCACCGTCATTTCCATGGCAGTTTTTCCGACCCTGTGTTTGTATATCTCTGATGACAACACCATTTAATCCACAGCAATAGCTCTGCCTGCTTCCTCTCAAATCCCTTCCATGAATACAGCCCTCTTCCTTCACTCGAGGCTGGAGTCTTGTACCTTTACACTGCCTGAGAAATGCAGAGTGGCTGTAACACCAACTGAAGGAACAATTTGAGAACTTCTAAAGTTGCTCCATACCAGAGAAACAGCAATAATGATTAGATTTTCTGATGACAGAGGAAAAAAATTCCTCTTGCCTTGTTCTCACATTCTACTCGAAGAGGATTTGCATATTTGGTGTGCAAAGCAGCAGGGACAAATACACTCTCCAGTGTACTCAATGCATTTTTACCCATTCCAAAGAAAAAAGGTAGAGAACAGCAAAGGAAGAGACGCAGAATTTCTGTCACTACCTACAGTGATTTATTACGGAGAAAATAACACATATTCCCTGAGGAATCAGCAGAGTTCAGGAGGAGGGAAGATCCCTTCTGGAGGAAGTGCTATACGGTGTCATTTTTGGTCAATGTTAGTGAATTAACACATTGTGTTAGTGAATATTTTACTGCCACATCACCCTTACTTTCTGTTCTGATTTCACACTGGGTTTCATTCTCCTCATGCCCCAGACGTCACTATTTGCCTGAATTCAAGGAAGACCAAGGCAAAGCCTGCTTACCATTCTGACATCCCAGAGAGACAAGGTCTTGTCAGCAGAGCTGGTGAGCGCGGTGCTGGAGAAGGGCAGGAACTCGATGCTGTTGACTGACTCCTTGTGGCCACGCAGGGTGTATCTGCACCTCTCACTGCAGAAGAGAACAGGAATGCAGCACCCGCCACGCAGGGCAATATGAACAACAGACAACTTTAAGGTAAATGAAGAACACATTTCATGCATCTCCCCAGCTACTCTCTAGAAAAATGAACATTGACAGTGGTTCCTCATGCGAGCACTGCACCACGGAGACAGTTACAAAACCCAACCCATTGCTGTTTGCTTCCCAGTAACGAAAGCTGGAGCAGGAAGGTACAAAGAAATGAGAGGTGAGTTTTAAAAGACTGAATCCTAAGCAGCAACAATGAAAGCACAACTTTGTGTTCCCTGGGTGCATCCTCAAAAACCTTGTTGATGCAGAACTAAAAGGGAACGTGGATGAAAAGGTAGGATACCATTTCCTTTTTAAGGATATCAAATTCCTTCTTTTCAAAGGGTCTGAGAGATCTATTGGACTGTGCCCACGTGCACCCTAAAGAAAGCCAGTGAGTGCTGGCAACCTGGTTTTCCTCTCAAGCTCTGTGAAAAGGCTTAGAGAAAGCAAGTGATGCCTGGGAGCTCTTCACTGAGGGTGAACTCTTGTCCCTGTGGATACCCAAAACCCTCTTCACTGAAGGAGAGGTCTCTGGCTATGGATGAACCACAGCACTGGCCATTGTAAGCTCCAAATTCTTAAAGCAGAGGTGAGGGAACAGAGGTTCACTCCAACAGTCGAGGTGTTCATCATGAAGTGACAACAGCTCAGATGGAATTACCTGTGAAGTGGTTCTGAAAGTTCTTTCAAGGCTGAGGACAGCCAGCCACTACACCTTCTCCCAGATGAGCAGCTGTGGAGTACCACTGGAGAGCTTCTGGGTTGGCCTTCTCACCTCTTTGCTTTGTTTTCTTTGAATGAGTTAATTTCTGAGAACACTACTGGTCCTTCTCAGCTGAGGGGACGGATCTGATATAGATGGACCTCAAGACAGGAAGCTTTTCCCATTGTAGGAAACTGGACACAACCACAATGACACTGCTGTGGAGAATCAGTTCTCTCACCAAACAGCCTGACCATGGCTGTACAGCTGTAATCTCATGGAAGCTTTCTGGGTTTTGCTTTGCCTTCTATGTACATACCAGAGCAGAATATTCATTACCGAGGAGAGGGAAGAGCCCAAGGATGCCTCATCCAGACAACACAGAAGGTAACAGACAAATCTGGGATTACTTAAACTCAGCAGACTGGCAAAGGCTTAACTCCTTCAGGAGCATGTCAATAGGGGGGACAATTGAAATGATCCAGGATCCATTGCTCATTATTATTCAAGGATATCAATCCATGATTTCTTTAGATATACGTAAAATGTAAATGTGCAGTATTTGTATTGTTATATCCTGTGAAAACACACGGATATGGGAGCATACTGTGGAAAAAACGAATCAATGTAAACTCAGTAGCAGTTTTATCCTCTTTGTTCAGCTGAGTCAAAAATAGTATGAAAAAGTAAAAGCCAACAACTCATCATAAATTACTGCAGCTTTCAGCGACAGCTCAGAATTTTATTCCTTGCTCATGTGATTCTGACAGTAGAAACACACCTCCCCTGAGCTGGCTGCTGAATATATCACTGGGGCTTGCAAATTAGATTACTGGGTGGCTCTTAACAGAGAAATTTCTTACAATATTTATTAAGGAAGCTGTCAGCAGGGGGGAATTAAAGATGTGATTTTTCTTCCATTTTTTTCCCTGCCTATATGTCCCCAGAAGGCTCTCAGAGCTCTTGCAGGTTCTTTATCACCAACACAGGAGAGCAGTGTCTGCAGTGAGGTGCAGGCCAGGAGAGCTACAAGGTTTGGATGGACACTCCCTTGAGCACGGATCTAACACAGGGACTCCTCAGATCTGTTTTAGTGCCTCTCCATTTCCCAGACTGGAATGATATCCTGTGCTGAACACCATGCCTGTCCCCACAAAGGGAGAGCAGAAGGGAGATAAGCAGCTTCTGACGAGAAATATTATCCAGGAAATAGATTTCAAAGAAATATTAGATTCCACTGGCATCATTTTACAGAATCTATGTTTTTCTATTATAAGTAATACATTATACCACCCAGTGTTATCTGTTATGTAGCCTACATGTGTTATTTTATCACAAGGACTCATTTTAAACTAGACATAAAGTGTTTGGCTGTTGGAACTCGGTGCACAAGGTATCTGATATTCACGATCACTTGATATACGACAGTAAAATAACTTCAATAACATAATTCTTTTGTCTCACAGTCTCATGGCAATGTTTTACACCACAAAATATGCCTTTTCCATCTCAGATATTACACTTTTATGTGTGCCTAGGTATGCCATTTTTTAACGGTGCCCAATGATTTCCTGTTTGCCTGTTCCACTGTAGAGGCTCTGAGCTGAACAGTTTCTGAGAAGCAAAATCCTGCTGCATTTTTTGGTGGGCACTCAGCGTTTTTGAAAACACAGACAGCTTTCCATACCACAGTGTGAGAGTGGTTCCATTGGAAGAAAGGGGATATTTTCCTGTAATAACAGGGTGTGTCTCTGCCCTCTTCAAAGGCTGGGGGAGAACAATGTCTTCAACCTGCTTGACCGGGCCTGGGGTGAAAGAACACAGGAAAAGGAAGGAAGGTAAAGGAAAAAAAAAGGTATTTTGTTTGTCAGGCACTGATGAAAGATCTGGACCATCTCAGGCAGCCAGGCTGCAAGAACAGGCTTGTGAGAGATTAATTAGGTGCCAAAACAGGAAGGCCCATTCAGCATCCCTTAGCAAGGTGAAAATGGACTAAAGTGATGGACCATGACAGCAGCAGAAGGGAAGGAAATGATTTGCACTTTTCCATCAGGAACACAAACACCCAGCCCTGATGCAGCCTCTCTCCTTCCCACTTCCCTATCACTGCACACTGATGAGCTCTGGCTCTTGAGATCTCATTTACCACTCTGGTAACTGACTGACTGAATATTGCTGAGAACCTTCCCCCAGTGCTACATAAAATAAACTCATCTTTCCTTCCAGCTGAGACATAATTTCGGCAAGATCGTCTTGTACCAGCTATCTTCTCTTTGGAAAGGGCAACTATTTATCTAGATGTTCTTTTTCCACAAAAAAATAAGTTGATATGAAGGGTAGAGTATCACCCTGTTTTTTCATGGAAGCTCATGTTTCTACCCTTGGTACAAGTTTATCTACATTAGAATAAATCTGTAGCTGCATTCACTGTCTGAGGGTTTTTCTCATTATGAGCACAGAGCCTCATGGCTATAAGCCTCACAACCTCTGAGTATCCTCGTTCCAACGACAAAGGGGATCATGTATGAACAGCAGGTTAGACACTTGCACAACTCTTGATGCCTCAAGAGGCTCTCAGTAAATGATGCCACAGGAGAAATGCTGCTCAGTAGCTCAGTATTTTGCAGACTGGATTCTAAACCTCACTCAAGACACCAGTCCAACCCTCATCCTTTCCCTGTGTTAGTACAGGACTAATTATCCTCAGTGTTCTCTTTTTCTCTGCAGAATCAATTCCTCTCCCTTAAATTCAGGTGAGGTAATGATGTCCCATCAATCAATCAATCAATCAATCAGCCTTCATTCTACTGCACCAGGTTTGGATGTTTCCTAAGAGTTTCCAACAAACATGGACAGATACTTATCTAGAAGCACACCTATTCCAGGAATGGTGATTCAATTAGCCATACCAATATTGATATCATTATCTTAACAGATTGGAAAGATTTTTAGAGACTTATTTTTTGAAAACCACATTCTGCAATGGTTCATTCAAATTCAGTAAAACTGCATTGAAAACAGAAGATATGAAACATTTCCACTTACATAAGACATCCATGAATATTCCCAGGCTCTGCACTAATTTAAAACACCAGCCAAAAAATGCACCAGTCAGATATTCCATTGGCTGTGCAGAAATTAAAAGGAAATACAGGTAGTGGGTAGATTCCTCTTTCCCTGCATACTTTGCCAGTAAAACTCAGGAAGAGCAGAGCAGTGCCCAGCCTGCCCTCACTTCCAGACACGCAGCAAACCATAGCCACGAGGCAGATGTGATGTGGCCAATTCTTCTGCTACTTAAGTGTTTCAAAAAACCACCCCACGCATGCATGCTGGCAATCCTATGGAATCAGGATGTTTTCACCCCCTTTCTTGGAATTTTTTTTTAAGCATGTGGGTTCTATGTCAGCTCTAGTTGGAAAAATTGGGGCAGGGTGGCACCATTTCAGTGAGTACTTAGGTAGTCATAATTAGTTATTTTATTTCTGTGCCATATTGAATCTCAGTTCAAGCATGGTAATTAAAAGTACCTACAGAGCCAATCAAAATTAATGAGATTTTGAGCTTGCTCTTTGGAGTCCATGCCTCTCCCAACCACCCTTTTCCAGGCTTTCAGAGGAATTCAATAAATGCACAGACATTCCCAAACTGTACTATCTTTCCCAAAAACTGCTCTCTCAAATCATCCCATGGAGGGAACACTAAACTAAACTCTCTCTCATGTCTATTGAGAATCATTCTCCTGTGTGACCTGCAATCACAATTTTCAGGGTAAGTTACACCAGAAAGTGACCTGCTGGGAAGGTGGACACAGCATTTCTGAGGAAGATTTGTAAGGACACACCACAACCAGCCTCCAGTGCTCTTATTGGGCTGTAATTGTAACAGTGAAAAGGAGAATCCTTTTAACAAAACCAAATTCTATCACTTTCTCATCATAAGGCTCTACCTCCAAAATGGGTTGAAATTCGGCATACGACTTTCCCAGCCAAGATCAATGGCCAAGGATAGCAAATGGGCTGGCTTAAGACATTAAAATGCCAGCTTGGTTTATGCTGTTATAAATGCATCCTATCATGTCTTTACATTTTATGACCTCTATTTTATTTCTAGGTAGCTTCACATATGACACATCCAATTATTCATGTCAAGAATGTAAAACCACCAGTATTTCAGTAAAAAAGTGCCTGCCATCATTTATGACAGTGATTTTTTTTTGACCCATTATTTCACTAAATGTAACACATTTTCTGAGACATTGACATGTGAGGACACTTACTCTGTAAAGTACATTTGTCTCTGAAAAGATACATGACAGTATGATGCTGTCAATATGAAACACTTTGTTCAATTATTACTTATCTTCAATAAAATGGAGCTCTCTTCCAATTGTGAACATTCATTTGTGCCCTCTTTCAAACCAGCGTTTGACACTTGGAAAAAGCAGTGCTAAAGATGTTACTGCAGTTTCTGTGACAATGCAAACATTTCTCCTCCAGTATTTAGAAACATTTAGAAAGAAAATACAAATTTAATCCTTTTCTGTGTAATTTATCTTCATATTTAGCACCTGTGGAACGTTTTAATCTCTGCAATCTGAGTGCTCTGCAAAACAAGGAGCAATCCCCTGATTGAAACAAAGCTCCGAGTCAGGGTTTCTCTGGCAAGGGTCAATTTGCAGAGCTACTCATGAGTTACTCAATCTGGTGAAATCTGGTGTCAGATAATTTTAATTTTTACACTTTTTAAGTTCACTCTGAGCAGAAGCAGGATTAAGTATTAAACCCTGCTGTCATCACTCCCATCAGGGGCTGCTTTGAGCTCGGGCACGAAGGGCTGAACCGCCCAGGCACCGTGAGCATGTCCCACCCCTGCTGGAAGCAGCACGAGCTGTGCCACTGATGTCAGGAGGAGCAGGATTAGATCCAGGTCTATCACCACAGGAGCCTGACAGCTCACACTTTGCTCTGGTGCACAGTAAATTGAGCATGTAAAAGGAAACTGATCTCTGAAGGGGGATGGATTTAACTGGTAAGTACAAGGGGGCGATTTTTCCCCTTCCTCTGTCCTTGTCTTCCTCCTTCTGCCAAAAGCAAAGCAAAAGCTTCCCAACTAGGAAGGCTGAGCCAAGGAAGAAAGAATCCCAATGATATAAATGTTTTATTAGTGTTTTCTAGGTATATAAACAAACATTACTCATCTGACTCAGCACGTTTGTAAGTCTGCTATAAAATCCTGTAACATCCTTTTCTCAGACCTCCTTGAAAACAGTTGTACTGTTAAAACACAGAGGTTCTGAATAGGATCAAATTGTGTCCTTCCACGGACAGGACATAAGTCAACGTCAGCAGTTACATTTTTGTCTTGCTTGGTAAGTTTTGAAAGGCTGCAGCAGTTTATTTTTGAGTGCAGATTTCCTCTCTGAGATCAAGCAAGGCTCTTTTCCCCTCCGTTTACGGCAGCCAAACTGAGCACGGCAGCTTTCCTCTAACACCAGTTTGTAAAGACTCAACACAACCCTCAGCAGCCCTGCCTCAGCTCCTGCTGAAAACAGCAATAAAAGCCACCAGGATTTAGCAGGCAAAGAGATTCCACCTGCTGCAAGAGGCAACTGCAGTCCCAACCCTCTCCTGGCCCTGCTGGTGTAAGGAACACCCTGAGCTTTGTGCTCACACAGGATGCACCTACACCTCCAGGTACCCCCCCAGTCTGCTCCAAATTTGTCTCACACATATTGCAAACCCCACTTTCAGCAAAGCTCTAAGAGAAGACTGAAAGGCAGTGCCTGGGCATGACAGTCCTTAAATGTGGGTCTTGTTTGATGAGGTGTGAGCACACCGAGTGCTCCCAGCCCAGCCCAGCCCCACGCACTGTGGGGTTCACTCTTGAGAGCACCTCAGGAGTGTTAAAGCCTTCCCACAGCAGGGAGGTGGCCCAAAGCACTTCAGTGTGGCCATAAGCTTGTCTCATCCTTCCCTTCCCTCTCCACATGCTCCCACTCTGTGATGCTCCCTCCACACCCTCCTCCTACTCCTGAGGCATTTGTGTGCTGTTAACAAGATACTCTGTCAACAGCAACACCCAAACAGGACAGGAAAGCTATTTTATTGTGTTGGAAATTCATTTCATCTCCAGGGACCTTGCCTCCTTACATATTTTGCTGTTCTAAAAATTACTTCGTCCCATTTCTATAACTTGAAAGAGCCTCTTTGGCAAATAATACACAGAAAGGGAAAATTGAACGTACCTGAGAACAAAAAAATACAAAAAAGCACACGCAGAACAGAAAAAGAGGGCAATGCATTACGTTAAATGAAGTCTGATAGCTTGAACTTCAGATTCAGTAAGGTCTAATAGTGAGGGACATTTGGCAAAATTCCCCTAATAAATTTATAATTAACCAGCAGAAAGCAATGCTCCAGTCAGATTTCTCTTCTGCAGTGAAATTAGGTAACAGCCAAATAACCACAGTACTTGAAAGAGAGTTCTGTGAATGCAGGAGAAAGGCTGCAAAACTTCATGCCTTACCTTTGGGATTAGAGTGCTTATTTGCCTCAATTCCTGATAATTTATGTAACACAGTATGTATTACTGGAAAAGTAGCCAATTATAACACTGTATTTATTTTTCTGGCAGAGCTCTAATGTGTGTATTTAAGCAGAAGCTGTGTGTTTATTGAGCCTGTGGAAACTCCCACTACCAGGCAGACACTGATCAGTACACAAAGATGCAGCACTGAGTTAAAAAATACTGTCAGAGAAAAAAGCCCAAAGTTTTGACACCATCATTCGTTGCTGTGGTGTTGGACACTGACCTGGCTGCCTGATGCCAGCCTGGGAAATAACCTTATTTTTTTACCATGTTTCTGTATCAAATGCACAGAGATAGTGGTAGGGTGGGCTTTACAGAACAAAGACTCTCCCTGGTGCCATGGCTGGCTAGAACTCTCTGGCACAAACAGACAAAAAAAGAAATATAATCAATTGCCTTTTGGTGCTTGATTGATTCCAAAACTACTCAAACTCAGGATCTATTTTGATAAACATTGAGAATACTAAATATGATTGACAATAGCTTTTTATGTTTTTGTGAGTGAAAAGCTGAAGTTACTGAATTAATAATATTCTACTTAGGCTTTCATTAGAAGGTGTGAAAACTTTGCCAATAATCTGTCTCCTTTTTTATTGGCTTGAAACATGAATAATGAATCTGCTCATTATTACACTGAAGATTCAGCCTCTTAATGTCTTACATTTGTTTGAACAAATGGAGTGTTCCATGAGAAGTATTATTGTTTGTATTATTTTCTGATTCCAGATAAAGGGGTTTTGGTGTAAAGCTTTAATTTTTTTAAAAGGAAAGAGAAAACAGTAAGACATAAAATCTCTACTTAAGAATGGTTTATGGTCTTTTTGTAAGATTGTAATATATTCTTCATTCCCTTGTACTATGTAGGCTTGGCTGTACCTTTAAAATCTCACTGTTCAACACGTGATTGTTGGCAGCACAGAGCATGTTCCAGCTCATGGTGAGAGCTGTTGCAAAAGCTCACTTTCCACTGAAATTGGGCTCTAAATAAATTCTGATAACTTATTTCAGCAACTTTAGTTTGAAGAGAAGTGTTAACTTACAATCCAAATTTTTCAGAAGTGACATGCATTTTCATATGTTTCGAATTTGGGTTATGTTTCATTTGACAAGGATTGCTCTTCCCCAAGGTTAGAGTTAGGTCAATAAAAATTACTTTGAAAGTCATGGAATTGAAGAAGATTTAGGCTTTTATATCCAAAATGTAGATCTGAAGTGCCTTTTTCACCAGCTTGGGCAAAACAGACCAAGTTGTTTACAAGGTCTTGCTTGTAACCGTGTGTAAAAGAGTTGTGTCAGGGAATGATCCAAAGTAATCCTGATTAAATTAGCAATTCTCACCCCAGCAGCCAGTCAGCAATGATACATTTGTTAACACTAATGGGAATGTTCTGGGCATTCCCAGAACACCTGTAACACACCAGTGGGCTTTGGACCCACACTGGGACCCACTCTGAGCACCATGCAGGAGCACACACCCTACATTCCGTATTTCAAAATTCAGGTTTCCTCTGCCTCAGGAAAATCACCACCCACGTATCAAACCATCCGTTTGTGGCTATGGCTTCTAACTTTTCCATCAAGTGTATCTGCATGCAGAACATAAATTCCATCAGCCAAAGGAAAAGCTTTGTGCAGCCCAGTGCTCCCAGCACTCAGAGCAACAGGATCTGAAGTGGTTCCCATCCAGGGTCAGCTCTTGTATTTCTATTATTGAATAAAATGCTGCTGCAGTCCTTTGGCCAGGAACTAGAACACAAACTTCTCCGCCTTCAAAATGCCTGTGTCTCCCTTGCAACATATGGAAAGCAGAGCCATCTATCTCAGAATTCCTAACTTCAGTCCAGGAGCAAGGTGCACTCGGGTTCAGAAAGGTAAGTGGTGATTCTTAGATTATTTTTCGACTCTTACCCTTGCTAAACACTTTCTGCAAATTAAGTTTCTTCAGGGGATTTTTTTGTTGGACAGGTGAAGACAGGAGCACCAGGAATCATTTACTGAAGAGCAGAGCCTTGTTTTATGAAACAATTATCTCCTCCCCCCTCCAGGCACAGGGGTACGAGCTAATCAGATCAGCACAGGCTCAGTAATCATGAAATAGCTGTAACCCATTTAAGCAGACAATAAACAGTGCAGGACAAGGAGTGTGCTTGCTGCTCAGCAGTTCTGCCACTGGAGAAGCAAAGCCTCTCCCCAGTGACAGTGGGTTCTCCTCAATTCCCATCAGCTGACATCAGCATGGAGCTCCCGGCCTGTTCACGCTGCGTATGAAGCTGCCATGATCTTATTATTTGTGTCTTGTTTTCTTTAATTACAAAAATCTTTACCTGTAAAATTACTGCCTTTTCGGGTAACCCTGAACAAGTAAACGCAGATGTCTCAATCCCTCCTTGCTTCTGAAAGACAACAGCACATGTGCTTTGATACATCACTGTCAAGTGATTTAACTTTTTCTGTCCATATATTAAGGCTTATGTGAGAACTATTCAAAAAGCTTATTTTACAGTTGTAGGCTTTTGCTGTTCAAATAAAATATTCTGGAGAAGAGGAGCCATCTAAACTCCACATTCAGATCCCCTTTATGGTGCATTCCAACCACCCTGAAGAATTTCTTTGTTATTTCTTTCATTCTCTTCCTTGTCATCATTTATTTCACTCTTCTACACAACCGTGTTAATAAATAAAGAATATGGCATTATATGCACAACTACTGACTGGTGAGACGTAACACAGAAAATAACAAATGTGACAATGAAAAACAAAATATGAAGTATCTTTATGCCAGAAGACCAGGTAAACTTACTACGTTATGCTGAAACACACATATTCTTTGGAGTCCCAGCATTTTACTGTGAGGTTCATCTGATCTATTTCTTCTGACAACTCACAGACAATGTAAGAAATAATTGGTTTTTACAGGAGTTTGAGTCTGTAACAGTGGATAACAGCACACTTTAAAAAAATGCCACTCCTGTAACACTAACCCCTAAAATACCTTGCCAAAGCCTACAAGTTCATCCCATAAAGCTCCATCATATAATATTCTCTACAAATTTACATATTTAAGATGAGATTTCCAAACTGCCTGGACAAGGCAGAGTCTGAGATTCCTACAGCTGCTGGGTGCCCGAATAATGGGATTTTCCTGGGTGACACTGTGGCCGTGCAAACATATCTTCAAACAACCCTTGGGGCTCTTTGAATGATCCAACTCTGTGTGAATTAAATGAAGGGTTAGGGTGGAGCAGCTTCTGGGGGAGAACTTTGTTCTGTGCAGCCACCAGAGTAAGGGAGCAGCTGATGAGGAGAACAAGAAGTGGCTCTCAGGATTCTGTTTGCCAGGAGTTGCATTAAATTGCCCGATGGATGACCCAGGTCTGCACTTTTTCTAGCACAAAATTCTTGTCTTTCTTTAAAAAAAAAAAAAAATCCACTGTTTGAAAACTACCAACAAAAGGGAAAAACTGAAACAAGAACTATACAGGAGGCCAGCAGAATAAATCTAGAGATCTCAACTACATCTATACAGTTACCATAAAACTAACTCAAATCAGCTTTCAGCTCTCCAAAAAACCACCAAACCCAAATCCAGCAAACCCCCTGTGCTCCAAAAAAACCCCAAAACAAACCAAAAGCCCACCATTATTTTACCTTAGGATCCACTTGCTGGTCTAGCTTTATAGTGATGAAATTCTATAGAGGATAGAGAAGGCAGTACTGGCACGTCATCACTTAATTCCCCCACCTTTTAAATTTTTATTGTTTACTAATTTAGTAAGTTTTAATTTATTTTTAATATATTTCTATTATGTCTTTAATCCCAACCCTTATGCAGGAAGACTCCTGCAAGCAGCATGGGTAACTCCCACGTAAAGGGAGTTCTGCCAGCTCTGCCTGCCCTGAGCATCCCCTACAAACGCACTGGGCTCCAAAACCACCCCCACACCACCAATGACCCTACCAGGAGCTGGCTTACTGCTTTCTGACATAGAAAACAAAATGCCTTTACCAAAGAAGTCAGATAAAGAAACACCTACAATCTCAAATTCAAAAATGCAATGACAAGTGAAAGTTGGAGGCCCCACTTTTATTACTGTTGTATTGCAAACCAGGAACTTTAGTCCTTGTTTTTTTTCAATTTTTTTTTCTTTTTTCTTAAAAGGAACAGTCAGTTGCAATAGTGCAGGGAACCACGAGAACCTGGGCCAGTCCTGTGTACTGTAAATTAGCATGGAGTTACACAGAATATTAATGGATGGGTTTAATCTGCAGCATGCAGATTCACTGCATAAAAAGCACTGTGACTCTTGTCGGATGTTAGTTTATTTTCTTCCACATTTTAAATTTACTGAAACTTCTTGAGACCTATTAAAGAAACAAATCCTTTTTGAAAACAGTACAACAAGGCTGAGATGCAATAAATATAAGCACTTAAATATTAAAGTGAGGAAAATGAATTTCAGTGTGCTTTCAAATTGGTTTTCTTCAGTGCAGACTTTCTTTATTTGTCCAAATAAAATGGATTTGAGTGGGTGGCAGCTTTAAGGAGTTATGCAGCACTATTCAATGGCTTTGTGAACTTGGGAAGGTATATGAATAATGGATTTGCTGTGCTCTTAGACACAGAGCCACAACAAAAACAGTGTCATTGGAGGTTCTCTAACAAGCAGCTGCTGGAGTGAAGAATAAAGAGCCTGGTCCACCCACTGAAGCTACAGGTGCGGGAATGTTTGTTCAGATCAGTGACTGAACACAGAATGGGAAAAGCTAAATTCCCAAGGATACCTCCCACCACTTTGATCTACTACTTTCTCACCATTTTTAGATTGTGCACCACCCCCGCTCTCCCCAAACAGAGCTGGAAAAGGGCTGGATTTCCCTTTGCCAGCAGCTGGAGGAAAAGATTCACTTGAAACACATGCACAAAATATAAGCGTAGTGATTTAGTCTCCTCCTTTCCTAGCTGTGAACAGTTTGGTTTACATTCCTTTTTGTTCTAACTTTCCCTGTTAGCAGTGTGATTTTATATCAATGTAATTACACCTGTCTCATCCCAGTGTGCACCCAAAATAAGTGTCATTGGATGAGAAGAGTATCCACTGCTCTCCAGGGGAAGAGAGGCCTTTGCAAATCACTCCTAAAATCTTCAGCTGCACATAGCAAAGCTCAGTTTGCAATTGTTGAAGGTGCTGAATATGCAATCAAAGTACTGTCAAGCCATGACTGATAACCTGATATGGATCACTTAGAAGGCTGACACACTCAGAATTAGGTTTTCATCAATCGCCAGTGCCAGCTGCTAACTTCACTCCTAGTATTGCACAGTGTCCCCAAACCCTCATTTCAGTCTTAACCTTCCAAAATCAGCGAAGATCTGCATTACTATGAAACAAAACCTGATATTAAAACAAACAAACAAACAAACAAAAACTAAAGAAGGGGCTTTTTAAGGGGCAGAATGTAACTGCAGAAGACCACACACAGTATTTTTTCTTTTTTCTTCAAATTTCAGAGCAGGGATACAAGTCTGACTCCAACTATGTTCCCAGCGTGCAGCAAACTCGTGTGCCCTTTATGGCACCGAAACACTCCACGACCGTCTGCTCTGTATTAAATAATTCACAAATATCATTGACATTTTACTGCAGCCTCCATATGAAGATTCCATTATCTAGAATGTTTGTGTTGGTGACAGAAATATGCTTGAAAGAGACACTAAAATATAAAGAAATTCACTGGGTTTGCATCAAGTGGATAATTCCAATACATATTTAATAGGTTTCCCACAGACACACATGCCTTTACAGGCTCTGAGTTCAGTAAATAGATGCATAAAAATTGTCTTGCAGATGGTGAATTGATTCCTAGCTGGGAAAGATATCGGTCAGCCTACAACAAGATTTTTGTGTGATGATGTGTCTCAATTCGCATCAGAAAACCTACAAATATCAAAGTGCAGAAGGGAAATTGCCAACATTTTTGTTTGCTTCATCCTGATCTTTGCCTCCATCAAGGCAAAACCCCTCCCTTATTTTCCTGGGAAGTGTCAGAGTGGTTGTGTCTGCTGTATACACAGGCTTAACCACTTGGATCATGTGGGAACAGACTTTATAGCTCTAAGTCTGCTTGAGGATTTGGAGATGTGTCTCAAAGAATAACCCACACAGGGCACCAAAGAAGCTGTGTTACCTGTACCAGGTCCAACCACTTAGGGAAATGTAAAGACTGAGGAGAGAAACAAGCCCCAAATTTTTGAAAGCTGCCACAGACAAAAGAAATCATTACTGGGCTGAAAACAGTATTTATCCACATTTTAAGGAGGTACAAACACAATTCAGTGTCTTCCAATGTCAATAAGAGACACAGGGCACATTTTTTTATGTAAGAATTAATTGTTAGAGGACTAAGATGTGACTTGTTTTCGTTTTCCAGCTGAGGCTAATCAAAGATGAATAGAGTTTGCTCTAACAGGATACACAACTGGAGTTCCAGCACTTGAGAGAGAAAATGATCTTGTGTAACATCTGAACCCTTAAAAGAAAACAATAAAAAGGAAGAAAAATAAACCCCAAAAGCATCACAGACAGACACAGACACACACACATATCTGAAGACTGCCTGGAGCCAGAGGACAAGAACTGAAAAAATTCCAAGAGGAATTTACATGTTAAGGCATCCACTACAGCAGACTTTTACTTTGAAATCAAATGACCGACTCATCTAATTCCAAACCAGGAGACATCAGCAGCTAAAAATAGTTCACATTCAGGTGGATATGTGGCTATGCCTGTCAGAGTATTGTTACTTATAAATAGTAAGATGTATTCGTGTTCATTTTAGTTCACTGGGAGACAAGCAGGGAAACAACCTGCAATTACCTGTGCTGCAGCACATGGGGATTTTGGGTGACAGTGCTCCACTTGAACGTGGACCACAGACTGTGTGTGTAACATTTGCTCTAACTGGTACTGACAGGATATGGGTGTGATGATGGAAATACATCATTTTAATGAGCTGTTGTCTTCACTGAGTTCTGTAATAATATCTGACAGTTTTCACTGCTCTATGAATTGCTCTGTTGGTACAATTCATTTTTGGTTTGGTGGAGATACTGTAAGTCAGTATTTCCAGGAAAACAGCTTAGGTAAAGAAAAGCCTGCCAGTAATGAGTGAATGTAATGTGAGGGAGAAAGAAAACAACTGGATAATGAGCCTGGATATGGAGTAGAAAACTATACTCTGACTTACATTGTGCAGAATGCCTGCAGTGTTGATCCTCTGCATTTGAGTTCTGAACGCAGGAGAGTGGAAACACCCTGTCCAGATCTGACTAACATTTTGCAGAAGCCATGGTTACAGGACCTGCACAGTTACAAATTAAGACAAAGAATTCATCTTGGCACATTGTCAAAGAGAGAAAAAAAGCAGCGCCTGAGCCTCCTCCAGTGCACATAATCCAAGTGGACTCAGCTTTGCAGACCTGCCAGCTGCTCTGGTTAGGATTTGGTGGAAGGAAGCCTCAGTTTTACCTCCCTCATTCCTCCTGCTCCTGAAGCACCTGCCAGGGAATCGAGGAGGTGTTTGGACAAGGGAGGGACACCAAGCACAAAGGTGTTCAACTTCAGAGGAGCACATTTCCTTACCAGCTCAAATAAAGCTTCCTGCTGTCCAACAGGAGCCTCTCAGCCAACGACACAGAATTTAGGGAGTCTGGGCTAAAGGAGGACAGCTAGAACATAAAAACCCACTAACAATTGCATCTAGTATGTTTTTTCCAAGCCATATTGGATGCTGAAATAATGGAAGCAGGGAAACTTCTGAGATCAGAAAATGAGACACCCATTTATGTAAATCAAGTGCAACTTTCTCCACTATCTTTCCATAAAAGAAATACTATGTAGCTAACTCTGGTAGAGTTCGGGTAAGCCTACCTAGAAATATCTGCAGAACTCAGACACTTTAGAAAGCAGCTCCATTTTCAGCCTCAGTTTTTTAAAAAATAAAGTAGTAACTTGATTTTTTCCCCCTCCATTAATCAAAAACTGCTGTGCAGTTCAAGACCAGCAGAAGAAATCAGAAAGCAAAGCACTTACATTTCTGTGTGTTTAATGCTTTAGGAAAAAACGGAAAAATATTCTGAATTTTAAAAAAAATTATCACTTTAACTACTAAGATCTTCAAATATGTTTCCTGTGCACAGGCTAAATTGCCACAGATGGTTCCAGTAAAAGCCAGAGAGAACATGGATTTATCTAGACCAGTAGCCAACAGCCACCAGTACAAATATTTCAGCAGACGTCACACAACTCCTGTCATGTTTTACAGAGTCATTAATAATCACATAAACATCTATTTCTCATGGATCTGTATTATTACTGAAAATCCAATTCTGATTTTAGTTCCTCTCACCCAGTAGGAAGATTTGAAGAAAACTTAATTTTGCCATATTGTTGATGTCCCCAAGGAATGGAAAGTCAGGGGTTTAATGATGGCTTCAGTAGTAACTCACCCTGTGGCCTCGAGTAAAGCCCTTCCCCTCTTTGTTTACTTTCACCAGATGTAAATAATGGTATGGCTTGCCCAGCTTAGGCATTCCATGGCAATCAGCTAAGATTCTTCTGGCCTTTGGGACCTGCAATTTCTCATTACTGAGGCATGTTGCCTCATACTAAATCCACAATTTGATTTAAGTTTACAACATGGAGTTCAAGCTACACGTCCTGTAAAGTTTTGTACTTCAAGCTTCATCTTGTCCAGGATTCTGTTGATTTAGCCATATCTTCCCCTTAACTGAATAGCTCTGCTTTGAATGTAATTTTTTCCCTGATAATTCGCATTTTCAAATTGATTTTTTACAACTGGCTCTCTGGGAATTGTAACAACTAGGTTTTAGACTTTCCTGATCCTGAAAAATGTGTTATGGAATTGTAGCATAATTATAAATTTGGAGACTTGGGCATAGGCCTGGCTTTGATTTGAAGGATTAATAGCAGCTTGTCTCTGCAGTGCTCCTTGGAGGATTCCAAAGGGAATTCTCCTTTATCAAAATGGCAAGCATTTCCTGCTGTGCTGTCAGGAGAGACATTACAAACTACCCAAAAATGGTCCTTCCACATTTCCTCTGAGTTCTTCTACCTGCCTTCTAATTTCCTGGAGGACATTTGTCTTCTCTGAAAATAGATTAGCTCCACTTTTACTGGAATCAATTAAACATGGGATCTGGCCAGAAGAGCTTGTGGCTTCTGTCCCACTGAGCAGCCAGTCAGACAAGCGTAACCTCAAATGGGGTATTTGGACAAGGACTGGCTATGCACACTCATCCTGATTCAAAATGTGAAAATATAGCTCCATTCTGAGACTAGAAAAATCTCTGAGTTCCTTCAGAGGAGATTTTACAGGATCCTGATACGGATGCATTTGGTGTGGTGAAAAAGCCCTACAAATCTGAGAGTAAATATTGCATTTCAAAGCTGTCCATCACCTAAGGGAAAAGGAAGAAAAAGAAACAAGAGTATGAATGTCAAGGATGGCAGGAGAAGCCAGGCTAAACCCTGGGATCTGATGATACAAAGCAAAGAGTTTGACCAGTCCACTTGGCAACTCCAGGAACATTAAATTATTAATTTAGTGAAACTAGAGAAAAAACTACTCCACCCCAAAGTATAACTGCAGTTTAAAATCAGCTTAACCATGCCTTGCAGTACACACACTCAAGATGTGTATTAATAAAACACATGCAGTATTTGCATGGTGTCATTCCATGGTGTCACTCCAAGGAAAGCTGTAGCTGACGAGGGACTTCTAATTAAACAAAATCCATCCCTGCTTGATTTCTTTAAATACTAACCCTAAATTTTCCAAAATTAAATGCTTCTTATGAGAAGAAACAAAACTATAAACAGCAGTTACCAAGTGGAGAGAAGTCACAACACGAGATAAGAATTTTAATAGAGGCTTAGGAGCAAAAGAAGGAATTATTTATATAAACTAGTAATTAACGTCAGACACATCTGACACTTGGGCAAAGAAGTGAAAATGTCCACTTGTTGCAAAGAAGCAAAAGGTGTCAGCAATTTTTTTTGTGTATTTGAAAATAAGTAAAAGAATATATTAACACCTCAGTAACAGGACACTATCCTAGAGGTACAGGAGAATTAACAATAATCACAATTAGTTACTTCTAAAATTGGCACCTGAACAAATGCACCAACGAAAACTAGAAATGACTGAAGATTGAGGTAAATACATGTTTTAAATTTTTAAAATAAAATTTGATTATGGGAGAAATTTCCGTGAGTAGACAAAAATTGCCCTGTTAATGGAAAAGGAAAACAAATGAGTGATGGATCATGGAACAGCAACCAGAAACAGCTCCAATTCACAAACACTTCCTCACCCTGGGCTCTGCTGCAGGACAGCACAATTGCATTTCTTGGTGGCCTAATTCCACATATTTTGTACTAGTGAAAGAAAGTAGAGAAAAATGGAGAACTGCTCAATGAGCACAGAATGATCAACTGGAGAAAACCAATTCTGACTGTTCTGACTGCTGCAAACAATTTCTCAAGCTCAAAACAACGTTTGCCTTTAACATTCAGTGTAGAGCATATGTTTGCAAAGCTAAACAAGCGCCTGTGTTTACATGAGATATATGATGCTCAGTTTGATTTGCATATCAGAGATCAGGCTGTAAATCTCTGATGATATTTACCACTGGATAATTAAAATTAATCCTGCCAAAATGACTTTGACAGTGTTGAATTTATGGTTTGAGAAAATACCCCTGCAACTGCCTGCTGAGCTAGAACATAACTGGCTGTATATTTTCAACCTGAGCTATGCTACTGAATAAGATCCTGGTCACAAATTACAAACCTCTCCCTTTCTTCTCCAATTTCCTATTTCCATAATCATTAAGAAGTGGGGATAATTTTGAAGGTACAAGATATGCCCGTTTTGCTGTTTTGTTTTTGGTTTAAAGTTTTCTAGCCATGGCAGGCACATGAGTTACTTTTCTTCCCTGCACTCCCCTTCCCGATGTTATACCGTTTTCTTTTTCATTTCCTTTAAAAGCAACCAATTCCCCCAGCAAAGAAAGCATCAGGAAGTTCCAACTCCAGAACTCAGACTCCCTCAAGTCCTTCAGTAGCTTGGATCATGGCTGTGTCTCAGCATGTGTCTGTGTTTCCAGGGAGAAGGAAGTGGCTTGGATTTTCGTTTGTTTGCTTTCTGTTTTATTTCTTAAACTCAGATTGTATCTTTAAATAGAAGGCACCTAACTTGTCCAGAAGAACATTGTTTACTAAAAGCTACCTCATATTATCCTCCTGGTAGAAATGTCATTTGTGGCTTGATACATGACTGAAACTTCCAGTATACACAGAAGAAAAACATTTGTGAATAATAAAAAACCCCAAACAGAACAAAAACCCCAGGCATAATTTCATGTTCTAATAAAATAAAATTCAAATAAGGCAGAATTTTCTTATCATTGGCAAAGAATTATGTAATTTATCAAAACTGCTGGCAACATTTTCCTATTGAAGAGATGTTGCATCTTGTATTCTTTGGACTCCAATAACAGATTTGATGACTGTGCAAATTGCATCTTGGATTTTGGTGCTAAAAGATAGCAAATAGCCTCCCCAGCTTCTTGACACCAAGCTTACAACTACGGAGAATGATGTATATTTTTCAAATGCAACATTTATAGAAAAGTATGTTTCTAATGTATAAAAATGGCCTTTTTGAAAGCTGGAAATAAGAAGATAACTGTCATCCACTACAGAAATGGATGTATTTTTATTTATAGCATTTATTTACAACATATCTCTTTCAGAGAGGTGGCAGTGATAGCTTTGATATCCTTCTTGCTTTTCTTCCCCTACAATCTGCTGCTTTCCAGGCCCATTCAATTTGAAAGCAGGCATCCATCCAAATATGTAATATTAAGGAAGAAAGACAGCTCTCATTTATAAAATCTTAATTCCTTGTTAGTGGAAAGAATAAAACCACTAGATTAACTGTGATCACTGATTATTATCCTCCCACAAAGACGTTATCTTGGGCTCTGTCCCCTGCTCAGAGCTTGTGGCACCTGGAGAGGGAGAACGCTGACGATGGCACCTGGATGAGCACCTGTTCTGCAGGGGTGGGGAGAAAAATAACTTTCCAAGCATCCTAAACCACGGAAAGCCTGCTCCACATTCCTATTGTCACACAGCCCCAGGCTGGCAGGGCGGCTGAGGAGGGCACACATTCCTGGGGTGCCCAGCCCAGTTGGCCAAGCTTGTGGCACATTTACAGGGGACACCCTGAAACAGCTGGATTAGTGCTGCAAACTCGGCCAGGTAGCTCAGCAATCAGCACTGCCAAGCCCAAGCTCACTGCAGGCTCTTTTGTAGCACAGCTCCAAATATAACAGCAGCAATTTAACAAGCCAGTGGAAACCACCAGCTCATTCATCTGTCCATAGCCTTCCCTTATTTCCAAATCTTGCCGTACATCCTGCACAGGCTGATTTTCCACTTGAATGAGCCAGCACGGGCACAATGCCCAACTGCAGCTGAGTGTTCTGCAGAACCAGGATGGATTAAGCTTGAAACAGCCACATCTTGTCACCAAACCCATTATAGAGAAGTTCTTCAAATGTCTGTCATTTCTGCAGTCCTCCTTTCATACGACATACAGCTCTACAAGCTCACCTGAACCGACCGCAGCAGAACTCACCTGGCCTTTGCACTGAGGCAGTGCAGCAGCACCCAGCACATGGCTTTTACTGGCAACACATCAAAAACCCAGCAGTGAGAACTCCCAAGAGGGCTTTTTTTTCCTACTCTGAATACACCTTATTTTAATCAGACTATGTCACATTTTTATGCCACTTCCTGCTGCCTTTAGCCACTGAGATTTTGCATAATTTTTGACGTTTCAATAATTCTACATGGATAGTCAGCCTTTCACATCATGGCTGGGATGTTACTCTCTTATTTTCACATCCAAAGCACAGCTCAGATAGACTGGAGGCAGAAATGGGAGTTGGTGATGAGTGTGAGTGGGAGGCACCATGGGTTGGTGGTGAAGGTTTGCTTTGATTCCTCTGACTACAAAAGCTTCCTCAGTAGGGAAGGCATTTTCAAATGTCTAAACAAACCTTTGTCTATGCAAATTCAAACCCATTCTGACATCAAATTAAAGCTATTCTTAGTATTATTTCTTAAAGGTCATGAATATGCCAGAAAAGATGATCAAAGCATTAAAAATCTACAACAGGTTAAGAAAAGAGGCAACAATACGTTAGATTTCTGCTGTTCATGTTCAAGGAAAACACTGACCATTAATGCTTATTACTGCGATGGTGGAAGCATCATCTGTTCTCAGAACTGGCTGACAATTTCTGTTCTAAAACCCACCACTCTGCTGGCTTGAACTTTGTCAAACCTTAACTAGTTTTTTTTTTTAGCCAAAATAATTTGGAATAATTCATGAAAGGATAGGTTAGTTATCCCATTTTGAAAACAATATTTTGAGTATCATTTAATGCTTCCTCAATTCATGGTTTGAAAGCAAAACTGGAAATCCAATACAGTTTTAATTAACTCTCAGTGAAATCTGGATGAATTACAACAGTTTGAAAAGTCTCCACTAAGGGCTCACTGCAATTGCAGCAGGCTGGGAGGGATTTAGGAAAAAGGAACGAAAGATGAAATTTTCCCTTGCTTTTTGAGTGAAGCTTCTTCCCCTGCAGTGGCCAACAATCTTGAAGGAGTATTTCATCTCATTCAAATGCAAGGGAAGAAAAAGAAATGGAAAAATCCATTAGGACTGGATAATAAAGAACCAGGGAAAACACCTATAGGAGTCTGTGGACGGATGACATCCAGCTGTTAAAAATCAGACCTAGTACAGTACAGTAATTCAGGAGTCTAGAGGAGATAGTTTGAAAAGAGATAAATCCATCCAATTTCTTTAAGGTGTTAAGTTAATCAAAACTGAAGACAACTGGAGAGAGTTAAGGAACTAATTAATAAGTAAACACAAATTCACTGATATTCTAAAAGCACCTTCATAAAAATGCACTTGCCTGGATAATAAAGAAGGTATATGATGATTTATTAATCAGGAGTCACCTTGCTGAAACACAGATAATGACTAAAATAAATTTCCACTTGGCTAACCTTAAACTGGGTTGTGTACTTACGAGCTTGACACAGTATATAGAAAACTTACTGAAAGTCTTATTCAGTTACTTATTCAAATTACATATTGAAGTTCCACGAAGCTCTTACCTTAAAAAAAGCCAGCAATGAAGAATAACGGATGCCAAGTGAAAGCAAATACTTCCATTTTGGCACTGTGCTAATTGAAGTCCTTCCCAGCTCCCTGTTTAGTAAAGCCTTTATCTAGTAATCCCATCAGAGGCAGTTTTTTCCAGCATTGCCTTTAATTTCCCTGTGTTCTCCGAGTGAACTCCACGAATCGACAGGGAGCTAAAACACAACGCTGGTTATTAATGAAGGTATCAATTAGTGAACACAGAGCCTCCATACCTGTTAACATCCCAGATCTTGCTGGTGCCATCCATGGAGGCAGAGGCCACGAAGTCCCCGCAGGAGTGCCAGAAGCAGGCCCGCACAGCGCGGGAATGGCCCCGCAGCGTCAGGATGCAGCCGCGCCTGGACAGGTCCCAGATCCGCACCGTGGTGTCACCGCTCGATGTCACCAGCTGGGTGCCACTGCTCAAGGAACAAGAAACAGGTTTGAGCCAGGAGAGAGGTGAGGAATTTTCAAGCAAAATAATTTAACTCTGTTTAGAAAGACGGGTTAAGTTGCAGTTGTTGATTTTCCCTTAAAATACACATGAACAAAAGGAACCTTTGGAAACATTCATATTTTTACTGTGCACAGTTTTCCGACACATTATAGATGAAGTGTCCATGTATTAATACTCTATCAAAGGAAAAGGAGATAGGAAGTAGCTATCCCCCACACGAAAGTAAATACAGCTTTCAAATAAATTCCTACTTTTTGTAGCCTATTATGAGCTCATCAATAAAATAACGTAAGCCCAGAGGACTGCTTTCAAAATACACTAAGATAGATTAAGGGAAGAGTATTTTCTAATTTCCCAAATTCATACCATTTTCAACATATAATTTATTTTTAAAAAGCATCCTAATTTTGTTTTTTCTAAATCTGTATAAACACTTCAACACATTCACCATCTCTTGGGGTCATTGATACATTACATAAATGAAACATACAGAGTTCAGCTCAGATTTTTTTTGCCAAATCTCAGATATAAACTAGTATAATTCTGTTTCCTTTAAGCATGGACATATGGCTTCAGACTAAGAGTCCATCTGTAACATTTTATATAACTAGTAGGGAATTCTTAATAAAATAATAAGAAAAAGCATGTGGACTGATTCTCATATTAAACCCTCCCAGACCTAGCCTGTGGCTCAGGATTTCTTTGTGCTCAAGAAGAATCCATGGATTTTTTTTTCCCCTAAGAGTAATTGATTTTTGAACATATGCAAACCTTTGGCACTCGCAATCTCTTATGTCAATGAATTCCAAAATTTAATTATGCCTTGTGTGAAAAGCTCTTCTGGGGTCTTAAATACCTTACTTCATTTCATTTCATGCTTCTAATTCTACTACTGTGATTAAAAGCAAACACTGAGTACACCTTCACCATGTCTAAGTGTGCCACCAGCCGTGGTGGGACAGGGCCCTGTCCTGTTCCACTGCCAGGATGAAGACCCCGACTCATTCCTTTTGCAGAGGTGATTCCAGCCCTTGGAGCACATTTCCCATCTCTCTCAGCACCCTTTCAGCTGAAAGGGAAGGAACAGGTACCCAAGGAAGGTATGCAGTGGCACTGTTTCCTGGTTTATTCTCTGTTCTTTCAATTTAATTACCATCTTTGGCACTACTGTAGAGAAATTTTCAGCAAACTGGCCACAGTAGCTGCAAGATTTCCTTCCTCAGTACTGATAATTAGACACATTCTTACCTATTATCAGTTCTTATCTCAGGACCATTTCTTCCCATGTGTTTTACTTTGTGTTCACCTGCACAGATTTTCAGCTGCTGCTTCACATCAAGTCAATTGTTGAGACTGGAATCTTTTCCTGTCCTTCTTCACATGCTCCTTTTCACTGCCCTGGCTAATTAGCAAACTCATCCACCTCATTCCCTTCCCCAATTTCCAAGATCATCTTAATAACTCAGGTCCCAGCACAGATCCCTGTGGGACTCAGAAATTAATTTCTCCATTCTGAAAGTGGCATTTGATTCCTATCCTTTTTTTATTCAGGACAGTTCTGCTTCCTTGGGAGTTTTTGTCAAATGACCTCAAGAAGAATTTGCTGAAAATCCAAGTGTAGGAAGTTCATGAATCTCCCTTGATCAAATGTTCAATAAGCCCTTCAGAGAATTCCCAACCGATTTCTGAGGCTTAATTTCCAAAGCCATGCTCACAGCTCCCAGGGCTTCACTGCCATAAATGTATCCATGTATCCTGTAATTTGGCTTCCTAATATAATTCCTGTCAAGCTATGAAAATTAGATGAATCCATCTAGAATGCCTTCATCCTAAACTCTTTTAAAATATTGAAAAAATTGATGCAGCCCTCCTAGGAATAAGGGAGGTTTTCATTTTCTAAGCAAAAATTTGTTTCAATTGTTTTCATACTAAACAAAACCAAACCAAACCAAAAAAAAACCCACAGGAAAAATACTTGGGGATAACACACAAAAATACAGGTCAAAAATAGTTGAGCTGTAGGTTTTCAGACCAATTTCTGCCATTATCTGAACAACACCAATAAGATGACCTTGCCTTTGGGACCCAATAAACTCTTTTATTTGAATAAGGGCAAAGGTCCTATCACAGGCAGTGGAAATCCTTCTAGCAAATCTCTGGATATAAAATTGTGGGGACTGAAAACAGCTCAAGGGTTGATCCTAAGCACTATTGTAAAACTTCAAGTAAGAGTACACTCAGAGATATTTAATTCACTGCTGCAGTTTATTAAAAAAAAAAGGTCTGAGACCTGTGGTGTCAACCCTTTTATTTTATATTCTCCCTTTCCTCCTTTTCCAATAGATGTCCACCAAATTGCTTGGTAAAAGTTGCTACTACGACAGCTTGAAATATGTGCATCATTTACCTGATAGATCTTAAGGGGGAGCTTGCCACTATGAAAGATCACCTACCCAAGTTTTTGACTATTTTTAACACTTGTGGTTTAGGTTGCTATTTTTTGTGAAAATATCATTATAATATTCATTAAGGCAGTTACACCCCCATGCCTAAGACAAAGATCTGAGAGATTAATCTCTCAACATTTTTTTATAACATTGCACAGGTATAATTCTGAAGCTTTTGTCACATATACCAGAGCATAAAGGCTTGAAGTCTGAGTAGGGGTTTGGAGGAGACCCTAATTTTGTTGAGCTGTCAGGAATAAATGTGCTTCTGTTAACGAAACACTTACACTTTTAATAAGCCAGATCTCACTTCTGGAGATAGATAAAATTAGAGAAATGACAAATTATCACAGCCCTTATACATTTATGAAATAAGAGCTTAAAATAAATTCAGAGTCAGGTATAAAGTGGGACTGATGAAATCTGCAATTGATTCAGAGGGAAACATTCACTGCCACTGTTGTGAATCACAAAAAGAGATTTATGGCTTATGCATTTTTTAATATATAATCCCCAAAATGCTACATGAAGAACTGGTTCCTTGGGCTGAATTTCAAGAATACACCATCCAGGCAGTGATGAAAATCTTTCAGAAAACAGATATGAGCAGGAAGGTAGTTCAAATGGATTCAATTTGGCAATCTGCAGCAGGGGAAGGAGTTACAAGTGAGGTTTAGCACTCCTTACAGATCAAAGGAGAAAAAATAGTGGAGATTGGAAACAAAAGAGCATCAGGAAACAGTTTTGAGGGAGAGAATGACAGCAGAAGTAAGGGCAAAAATACTCAGGAACAGAGGGACCCAGTGCCCCAGTCCCCTGCAAAACAAGTTTCCTCATAACTCCCTGTGCATAAAAAAGCATCAGGTCATTAAAGGAAGGGGATCTGCAATTATCCATGTAAGAACTTAACACCAGCATTTCTGGGAAGCACAAGTGGTGCTGGTGGGAATGCTGGCTGTCAGGGCTGCTTCAGCACAGGGGCTGCACTCTGTGCTCAGGGAACTCTCGGCACACACGAGGGAGGATTCAGACCAGACACACACATAATGAACAGGAAAGTGCTGTGTCAAGCCAAGTCAGACATCTAAATCAAAATGCTGCTGTTAAGAAAAAGCCCTATCTACTTAATAGCTGATCAATAATGACACACTTTGTCTGATTTGCAGCATTTTTCAGTCCTGGGAGATAAAAAGAAACACACCAAATTCTGAGGTAATGTTTTGTTACCCACAGCTGCAACATTTTTTTTTACCGTGCTATTTTTCCTTGTAAGAGCATGTGGGGGGAAGAAACAAGTATATCAGAAAAAGCAACTGTTTTTAATGATTTATGCTGTCAGTTTAACCATGTATGGTACCCACACAGTCCTCTATCATATGACTGATTTTCAAACAAAATGCATGCTGGTTATGATATTAAAAACATGAAATTTGACATTGGAACCTCCGCCTTAATTCTCAGCAGCTATATACATAAACTCCATTTGAATTCAAGACTGATCACTAACAGGGAAAGCTCCAACAAATCCTGTGCAGTGTGCATATATCTAACTCAGAGGAGAATAAAACACCTTAATTGTTTTTTAACGAACACATCAAAGAACTACGCAAGATATTAGGAGACAAGAAAAAGGTAAATCCTATCTTGTTCTGTCACTTCAAACACATTCACATAAATGCAAATAACTTTGCCAGCTTCTAGAAATATGGGGCTTTTCTAAAGAAGCAGCACCTTTGTGCATGGTGCTCTGTGGATCCCAGTCAGTTGGGTTTGTATGGTCTTGTTTGGTTTGGTTTGGGGTGATTTCTGTTTAAACTTTCTAGGAGACCAAAGGACTACATGGGATGAAACATGCCTGCATTGATTAAAGTATTCTTACAGAAGAATCTTTTCAAAGTTCTAGGCAATGGAGAGCCCATGGCACCTGTAACCCCTGTTCTCCCTCTATGGATAGACCATTTTTTAAACATTAAATGCACGTAAAGTTCTACCTTTCAGCTGATTTCTGGTATTCCTAATTTATACTGTAAACCTGCTCTTCCAGGAACACTTAAGAGTGGAAAAACTTTGGAAACATTAATTCCACCTTCCACAAAAAGGGATGGAACATTAACTTCTCAAGCCTTAAACCTTTCCTCCCTCATATTCTAAACACACACACACACATTTCCTTTCATTACACATTCCTGCTCCTTCCAGCTTCACTGTTCTCACTACAAGACACCTCTCCATTAACATTTCCCAAGGTGTAGACACGTTAATAGTTAAGACTTATATTCAGCAACAACATGAGCCTTTGGCACAGAGTCACTTCACAGCATTTCAGGAGTCTGACTGCCTTTGTGGAGTGCCAGTCAAGTGAAGGCAACAGCTACACTGAGAGTGCTCCCCTGTAAATGTGTCACTCCTAACGCAAACAGCCCAAGCAGCTTCAAGTACTGCTCCTGGTTCAAATATTTCAGGACAGTAGACTTAGATCTGAATCTCAAGCTGCTCCAGGGGATTGATTGCTCAGGTTCCCTCTGAAGACCCTGTGGACACTGAGGTAGAAAAGCTCTTCTACTCTATGACATCAGCTGCCAAGCAGGACCACGCATCCCATCCTTCAACATTTACAAGGATTGTCATATTGAATTAAGCAAAATAAATAAATCTATCTGTATCATTAGCTCTGTGATAAACCCCAGAGAGGGAGCCTCCATGCCATCTCCAGGTATGGAGACATCTCCTGTCCAGGGCTCCACCACCCTCCATGGAATGAAGTTCTTCCTCATGTTGAGAGGGAATTTGTGTTTTAGTTTATGGCCATTGTTTTCCTGTCGCTGGGCACTGCTGAAGTGTCCGGCAGCACCCTCTGACACCCACCTTTGAGATATTTATATGTGTTGATGAGATCAACACACACACACACAGATATAAATACACAAATTATATAAAATATATATTATTGTATCTATTATGTATTATATGCATTTTTTATATATATTATTTCTATAGGGCTGTGGACACAGCCAGTGTTCTGCATACAAACTGAGACACAGCTCCTTCCCTCAGACAACTCCAGCCCAAACCAAAAGGTGGTGAGCAAAGCCTTACACACAGTGCTGGCCAACAACAGTTCTCAAAGCAAAACCAAGCCAAACACAACTTGTGTTCAAGTTGTTTATCCTAAAAGAGTTGCAGCAAGAGGCAGCTTCTAACTGGAGCTTAAACAACACAAGCATCAGCAACGTAACAGCAAATTTTAAATATATGGTCCAAAACATTACAGGGGTAAGCTCTTTCACCATGACAACTGAAAATCATTTTTAAATCAATATTCCAATCAGTTAATTGGAAAAATGATGTCTCTTTTATTTACCTCTATTCATGCAACTATTCTAAAGCAAAATTCTAAAAGCCTCTATGTTATTTGCAATATCAGCACAGGCTGACAGTAGGCACAGTAAAGTACAAGGGAAGAACTGCAAATCCTGCTAAAGTTTACTTGAATTTTGCTGACATTTTATGCTAGGTCAAAGAGGAAAGAAAAAGAAAGAAAATGCCTAGGAAAAAAAGTTGTTCCATGAAGAACAGAACTAATGAACACCAAATACCTATGGAAGCATCTTTTGCCTACTTCTTTCATCATCTTAGCTGTTGATAAAATAAATACATCAAGAATTGACTGATCTGTTAGACTTCTGTCTTCCAATTTTTGCCAGATTTACCCTGCAAGTTAAAAGTTACCAGAGGCAGTGGAAGAGAGCAGAAGGAACATGTGCAAGGGAGTTGGGAGAAATACATCCTTGTAAACTTCATTTACTTGGAAACAAGGTTAAAAGCAGGGATCCAGACAACTCCACTTAGGAAAGTAGACATCTACTAATGGAGTCCCACCTTTGGTTATGAGAGCTGTATTTAAACACTCCATTTTCCAGTTGGTACTGAGAACAATGTAAGGGATGGAAATGCCAAACATCAGTTCAGCTCTGCAGTCATTGCAACTCTTCTTTGTTCTCCTACGTTGTCACTGCTCCTCATTTTCCTCTCACCAGAGAAGGTGAAAATTGGGATGAATTTTAAAAATGCTGGAGTCAGTTTATTATTTAAAAGATCTCCATTAAAATGATTGAAAAGAAAACAGGTGATTTTCTGCCTCACCAGGCAGGATGCTTGCACAGTTCCTTTATAAAGGATGATGTGGATCCAACTCTCTGTGGGTCCAAAGGAAGATGGGACAAAGATTTGGAAGAGGAATACACCAAGGATTACATGGAAACAGCATCTGGCTCAAGATACTTTGAAGTAAGGTGTAGAGTCCAGCGGGGAGCTAAGACCAAGCCTCACAAATGCCTTTCCTATTCTTAGCCATTCTGAGGCATCTGCTGGTACTCACTGCTGGGAACAGGATGTTGGTCCAGAAAAATCTGGCACGGGGAGCCACCCTTATGTTCTTAGTTTGTGTTTGAACAAAACACTCAGCAGCAAAGGTTTTGTTTCGAAGATTTTGTAACCTTGAAACAGACTTGAGATATGGTTCACTTTTTTGTTGCTGCAGTTCTGAGCCTCATTAATTATTTACAATGACACTTCTTATTAGGAACCTCAAGGGTTTTTTTTGGATCTATGGTTCATTTTGGGTGTTGCTTTAATTATCCTGGTGGACTATGTGTCTAAGACCCATTTTATGTAGTAATTGTAATATGTTTCATCCCTCAGAATAATCTTAAGCCCAATTTTACTCACTTTAATAATAGACATGAAATGTTCATTTATACAGGTGATGCCAGAATACTCAGCAGTAGAAATATAAAAATACCTTCTCTCATTTATCATCAAAGGTAAGGAGAAAAATAAATTAAATTTCAAAAATGCAAAATCAATTATAAACTGACATTCTACAAGCTAAGGAAGCAGTTCCAAAGGCAGGAAGCAAGGCGGTAACCAGCAGATGGTGGATGGCACATGGCTTTTTGTCAGAGAGGAAAAATGCAACCATCCTGCAAAATCCTTTGCCATAAGGCTGTTGGCTGGAAATCCTCAGAATCCTGTCAATGTGTACTATGCCAAGTGCAAAACTTGAGGTGATTTTTCACTCTGCATTACCTAATTGTGAGACCTTTCTGTGATGTTTCCTG
The DNA here is from genome assembly GCF_041296385.1 of Aphelocoma coerulescens. NCBI lineage: Eukaryota > Metazoa > Chordata > Aves > Passeriformes > Corvidae > Aphelocoma > Aphelocoma coerulescens. The sequence goes on from NC_091021.1 coordinate 3,200,157, forward strand.
CTCATACATTGACCTGTGTCAGGAGAAGTGTTTCCCCTTGTGCTGCCTGGCTGGCAGCTGGCTGTGACAACAAGGGCAAACAGGAAAGCAAGCTTTTGGCACCAAACTGCTCCTGGATAGACAGACACCAGGACTGGGCACCACAAAAGCAGTAAACTTTTGTTTTAATGAAGTTCACCTTCTCGATGAAAACTTCCTTGAGGCCACTTCCCACTTCAATGGTGACAGTTTCACATGTGCAAACATTTAAACACAACATGCTCCTAACCAGAAAGAGTCCTGGTGTGGTATATATGAACTCCAAGGTAACATTCAAGCCATTTATTAACAAGTTTCAACTTAGCAAGTCCTCCATACTTTAAATCATCTTCCCTTTCTGAACTGAGTACTGCTAGCAGAAGCTGCCGTGTCTGACCACACAAATCCACAGAGAAATCCTGTTTCACCTGAGGCCTTTCCCACTGCTCTTACCTGCACATCTTCCTGTGCTCAAGTACTCCTTTTTTTCCAAGGTTTTGGCCCACACAAACACAGCCTTTAGTTCTACATTCAGGATCATGATAATGATTTTTAGTCATTTTGTTAGAATGATTTCTTGTTATTTTCCAGATTGCTCCAATGCAGGTTACAAACCACAAAGACCCCACTCAGGCATGCCCCATTCAAATCCAGTAGCTGAGCTTGGTACCCCCCAAAAAATATTGAGTGTGGTCCTATTCACTGCAGGCTAGACTCTTTAATGTATAAAAAATGGGTTAGCTGCCACCCAGTATCATGTAATTAGAGGTGGTTAAATGAGAATCTAAAATGATTTAGGCTCCTGGTAGAAAGCAGTTTTTAGTATTTGTAAAATTGGCTTTTAGAAGGCTTGGGAAGTGTACCAGGTAAGGAATACAAATGAAAGGACAAACTAGTTACAATACTTGGAGATTAGATGTAGCAAAATATGTGTCAGCAAGACAGCAGGGCACTACAGAATGCAGGGCTCTAGGCAAAAATTAGACAGCAATGAATTACCTTTTAACAATTATTTTGCATTGAAAAAAATGATGCCTTTTCTAAAAGCTTCCTGCCAATGCGTATCTAGCACCCCACAGCAAAATCAGACACCTGTTTAGCAAGGGGTAGGAGCATCCTGGCCTCCAGCTCGGAGCAGGGAGCTTGTGGGAGCCTGGCCAGTGATATCTCCAACAATTATGAAGGCTTCTTATGCTGAAGGCAAACAGTGTTCCTGGGTCCAGTTGTGCCACCTTCCTGTAGCCTACTGCCAAATAAATTTTCCTCCATTAACCTCATGAGAAATAACTATTTTACCTGAAATCAAATATAATGAGCAAACATTGCAAAACTACCGTATTTTCCAGAAATGAGATCCATTCTGTCCCATTCCAACACCTTTTCTCAAGCGACCCAGTGTAAGTTAAAGTCTTTCTATACACTGCTAAATTTTTAAAATAATGTATTTAGCCCACATAAAATCATGCATAGTACCAATCAATATCCCTGACATACATTAAACAGTGTGCCATTACAGTGTGATACTTCATCTCAACACCCACCCCATCCAGCTGGGTCATTTTTCCTCCATTGGAATGACTCCAAATCCTCAAATTTTAATGAAGGGCTGTTGAAGTAGTTTGGAAGGAGTTCAGATACATGAATTCCATGTACAGAAAAGATTTATGACCTATATTAACAGCAATAATCCTGTGTCTCAGTTCCTCTGAAAGGCAAAGTTGTGGCTCAGTCATTTTAAATCCATTATCATCCCCCAACGGTGGTCCAGTGATGTCTAATCACAATCAATAGCCAGTAAAAGACCACAGTCATTAATCCCATTTGCATGTTTGTACAAAGCATCATTTTTAAGCTGCATATTCATGTGCAGAGAGAGTTCAGTGAGTGCACAGAGATTTTGCAGCCTGGGAAGTTCTGCACTGGGATTTGAGCATTCCCAGGCCCCTGGAAGGATATTTAACTTGCACTGTGTAATGATCCTGACAGTGAAGGCCAAGAAAACACACAGGACATTGCATGAGCCCAGTGTTTGTACTTGGGGCAAGGGATGGACTCACTGAGCCATGCCCTGGGGGAGGGAGTGAGTTAATGGAGACAGTGATCAATCACAATCTAACTTCAAGAGGGGAGGAGGAATGGAAATGCTGAATATGAGCAGAATCCTGGGCTGGTACAAAAGAAAACAGAATAGCAAAGTGAATATAAATTTCCACCCTTTCTGTGAAAGGCTTTGCATGAAAACTGAACTTTCATCCACGAGGCCATGCAGCCTAAACACTGACTGCTCAAGAGCTGTGGGACACCAGAAAACCCTTCAAACCCAACAACTCTCAGAGGTGATCTAAACCATGGACACAAACACAACACGGCAGCCTTCTCCCTCTGTTCCCCATTTCTTTCATATACACACTACTCAGATGCAAAGGAAGTAACTACCACAAACTAAGAACTTGGTTCCACATCCATGTCCCTCAGCAAACAAGTCCTGATCCTCATTCCCAGCAGGACAACTTCTCCTGCTACCTGTGCATGGCAACTGTTTTTACCTGGAATTCCCCAGATTACTGCAGCCACACAGCTTGAGGGGAAACAAAAACACAATAAATGACTGTGATTCATACCTGGAGTTTGTGTTCCAGACAAAATCTTGTAAACACTCTAAATATTTGGGGGTTATTTCCAATTCAAATATCTTAGATATTGCCTCAATTGAATTGCCATTCTCTAGTCAACTCTAACACTAATGTTTGTTATTTTAACAGCTGCACTTTAGGAAAGGCTCATTTTAGCAATATAACAAACCCAGATATCGCCTCAGCCACTCCACTAGAACCCTTGCAGCAGACTTGAGGGAAAATACAATTGCCTTTATTGCACAGAAGAAAGCAATAATGAACCAAGGATGTTAAAGGCATCAAGATTATAATTGCACTCAGAGAAACATAACACAAGAGATTCTATTAAGAGAGATGTTTTGACGTGTATAACGACTCTGAACAGAGTGAGAGCAACACGTTCAGGATCAGAGCAGTGAACTGAGACTCCCCAGCCCTGGAGAGATGGCAGCTCCCTCTGCAACTCCAGCTCCCCGGCACAAAATGCTGATGAAGCCAGAAGAAAACCTAAACTATTCAAAATCTGAACCCACCACAGTAAACAACAGTTTTTTCTCACAGCCTAAATAAATGATCAGCAAAACTGAACTGCTTCTGGTGACTCCCAGGCAGCAAGAGCTGCAGGAACTGAAAATGAGGGAGATGTGCAGGAAGAGAAACCAAGAACTCCTTGTAGAGCAGAGAAATTTCTGCAATACTTTCAGAGAACAAACTCAAGGCTTCACTGAAGCTGAACTAATAGGTTTAGAAATATCCCGTTTTATTGATACTCTATAAAGAGATTTCAACTGCCTATTCCTCCACCCTTTCTCTATCAAAGTGGTTATCAGAGAGAAATTTCTTTCTTTCTTTCAAGTAAACACCAAATCTAATTACCCACACAGCTGATCAGAAAGTTTCCTTGCAATTTCTAAGTCAAAACAATTACATCAAAATAGTGATTCTGAATAACTAAATAAACTTTTGTCAGAAAGAGAAAGATTAAACTTGACACCTGTTTTGTGAAATTGATAATCACAGTGTTTTTTCAAGCTGATACCAGATTGGTTTAAAGCTCCCCAAATTAAATATGTCTGTTTTCAGGTCTAAAATTCAGATAATGGGAGAATGTAGCACACAAGATCATCACTTAAGAAAAATATAATTTCTATGTAAGCTAAGAATTCAGTACGTTTGAAAACCTTACCTTATAGGCAAGCATAACATATAAATGATAAATCATGGAGATAAGGTAATTAAATAATAAATTAAATAATACTACACAAAGACTAGCTAACTTTTTATCCCCATTAGGATTTCTACTGTATCCAAGGTCACACATTGTGGGTATGAAGATTGAGGCATTTTTTAAAGAGCCTTTAAAGAGATGTTTTGCACCTGTGATGGAGGGGCTGCAAATTAATCAGTAGAAATGGCATTAGTTTATCAACAGGTTTTCAACCATGGATGTTGAAGTTCAGTGTGTGTGTAAAGCCACCTGTGAAAGCACCTACAGAGTGCTTTCAGCAAAGGGCAGCATTTTATTACAATGGATTTTCTTCCTGTAGTTATTTCAAATACACATTTGAATTGCTCAATAGGAGGACTGCAGCTCCTGCCAACCGCTTCCTCCCTCTCCTCTCTCCAACTGTCCTCAGCACTTCTCTCTCCAGCTGCTTGCTGAATTATTGTAATGGAGATATTATTAGTGAATCACTAACTCAGAGTGGTCAGTATTTCCACCAACTAAGAAATACAAGCCGAAGGTAGTTTTTCATCAAAGCCTGGTCATTCTGGCTGAAAAGTGAAGCCTATTCAGTAACCACACTATAGAATTGCACACTGTTTGCTTTCTAAAATCAATATAATGATAGACTCTTAAGGTTCCATGCAATAGGAACATTTTTTGATCTCTCTATTGACAGGGGAAACTACTTCTTTCAAGCAGAGGTAACATCCTTAGAGAACACTAATGGAGAACATAATTAATGGCCTAATTATGAAATGTTTCTGAAGGCAAACCTTCTAGACGGCACGTGGGCTGCCACTGCAACCACTTCAGAGCCAGAAGATGAGAAGCACTGGGGTAAAGCAGACAGCTGAGGGTTTGGCAACAAAGAAAATCTCCAGAAGTTTGGACATCTGGGAACCCCAGTCGGTGTGAGGAAATTCTCCTCAGCATGGCAGGAATCGCAGAAAAAAAGGCAACTTCTGGATAACAAATCAGGATCTAAATCTGTAGAAAGTTACAGTTGTTATCAGTCCATATTTCCAAAAGCATGTTGCAGAACTGAGCTCTCTAAAGAAAATTAAAATGAGATACACACTCTTTTTTCTTGAAATAGATACCAATAGTTAACAGAGCTCTCTGAAATGAAAACATACTTTATGTATATATTTACATCTCAAAAGCCCACAGAGAATAACCAACAGTTCTACGTGCCAGAAGAGATTAGTATGGGTAGAAACATTTGGCTTGTAGGAGTGGGTGGAAGGGGAAAAATTTTAATCAAATCCATTACCTGGTTATTGATTTCTCTTTGCCAGACTGATCCTGTAGAATACTTATAAAGCCTTTGACATTGAGACGTTTGGCCAAAGATATTGGATTAGACTAAGCAAAGCTGAGCTTCTCATGTAATCTCTCATATTTCATTTATATGTGATTTATTCCTTTGTCCAGCAGAGGCTTTTTATTGATAAAAATAATGAGATTGAGAATCCCAAAGGAAATCTAATGCCCACCCAAACATATTTGTGAGGTAAAAATAGTAGGCTTTGTAAGCTTGAGAGAATGATGTTAAGACTGCTTCCTTGTATAAAAAATATGAAGCTTATCAAAGATTTTGAAATAAATAAAGCTATTTTTGAAATTAAAATTTTGCTATACTTGAAAACACCACGCACACAGTGAACACTGTACACAGGGGAACTGAATGAAAGACTTCTGAAATAGTTCTTTTCCTTGCAGAATAAATGAATACAACTTTTTTTCTTTTGACTCCTGTATTAGCTCAGTTTGATAAAACACCTTAACAGCTGCTAAATATGATGTGTTACATAAAGCCAGTTAGATGACTGAAAATTAATTGTGCCACTCAAAAGAAGTTTCTTACCACTGGCAAATTTAATATGTAATCTGGTAACTAAAGGCTTTATTGAACTACACAGGAATTCAACATCCTCTAAAAAATTAAATCATTACGCCTTTTCACTAAATAAGTGTTCAAAAGTCCTAAGTAGAACATACAGACTCTCTCATGTTTCTTTCATAGCTATCAATAGTAGTAAAAGCATAAATAAAACTCATTTGTTTCTGCAGTGAGGCCTGAATTAGGTTTTAAAGACTATTTCAAGGAACAAAACAAAATAATTCTATTCCACTGATAGCCAACAGAGGCCTTCATGATTAACACGAGTCTTACAACTCTTTTTTTATGTTAATGCTTAGAGGGGAGTTGGTGGCTTTCGAGTCTCAGCCTCGTTTAATGTATAGTGTGAAGCTCAGCATTTACAACTCCAAAGGCAGCAGAAAAAGTGTTCTGTAGCTCAGTGTCCATGGACCTTTTATTACCAGTAATCTCCAAATCCCTTCTCTGGGAGGACTGTTGGTCTGGCTGGCTCAGTGGCCAGGCAGAGGGTGAAGGCTGACATTCTCCTTCTCCTCCTCCCTGGCTCCCAGGTGAGCACAGCAGCTCCCTGAGCAGCCTCACCCACTGAGTTCTGCCTTGCTTCAGCTCCTCGCTCTCCAGATGAAAGTTGCAATTAATGGAACCCTCTAATCTAAACACTGACTGAGATAAAACCACTTCCAAGATTTCTGTGCTGTCCATAATGAATCCAGCAGTTTCCAGAATATGCAGACAGAACACATCCCTGTGATGTGCTGCACATCTCCTGCCCACCTGTGCTCAGTATTCGACTCCTCTAGAGGTACCTGACCAGCTGGAAGTGCATTGCAGAGCCATACAGTGCCTGCACAGTGAATTATCTGGGAGGCCCAGGGCCTGTGTAACTTTTGTAGGATTGGGCAGTAATCCCACAAAAGCACACACAGCTCTAATGCCACCAGAAAAACAATGTGGAGCACGGCAAACAGGAGGGCCCCTGAGCATATCACTGCGGAAACTTTTCCATAACAGGATTTGAAACAGTCCCTGACAAAGCTGAATTTCCAGCCTGCTCCTTCCTCGATATCTCCAGGAGCTTCCTTTGATCCTGCTGGTTTACATGTACAGTGTCACCTTGGTGTGACTGCTGACCCAGCCTGGGCAGGGGCTCTAATGGATGGGTGATACCAAAACCCAGCACTTTAAAATCACTGACTCCAAACCTTTACTCATTTCTTCCTGTGGACAGATTTTTTACAGAGCCCAGAAGTATATGTGAAGGTCTCTAATAAGAAAGAGCCTGCAGTAGTGTAGTCAAATCCCACTGCTCAATGTTAAATTACAGTTTCTGTGCAGACAAATGCTGCTGCATTTCACTAAAACAAACATCAGATTGTAGCAACATCTTGTAGATCCTGGAATCGTAACTGCAGCAGTGACTGTTTGTTCTGTAAGTCCCCCTAGTTTCACCAACTAACTACAGCATCAAATCTTGGAAGCCAGTGCATTAAACAAAATGGCGTAATAGATAATTCCTGCTTCTTCTCATAGAAATAAAAATGAATCTAGGACTGGCATTAGGAATTACTAAAGTATGAGGAGAAATATATTTGATGTTAGTAGAATTTTTTATATTATCTTGCTACTGTGACTAAAGAACCTACTCTTCTCAGTATGGCATCAAGTGCTTTACATTTGCTGAGGCTTCGTGGGCCCTGTTCCATATTAGTTATTCAAAAAATATTATTTGCAATTTGTAACAAGAAAGCAGTCACTTATCATTAGTAGCAGATTTTGTGTGACTCTCTTCATACCATGCAGCTGTTTCTCACCACACACTGATACCTGAGGAGATTATGATTGTCAAGAAGATTGGTGTGGATTGATGCATCTGCACCTCCCAGGACTGGGACCCTCCTCAGCAGCACAGTCTGTGGGGAGCCAAGAGCAGCAGAGGTGGGGGATGAATAAAGAAGCACACCTTGTAATTCACCTTGATAATCAAAGCACTTTGGGCTCTCAAACTACAAAAGCATGTCCACTGAGAAATTCTGCAGTGGTGCCTGGACCTGCCAAGCTGTCAAGTCTGATTTTTGCTCCTCAATGTTTCCCTCCATGCACCGAGTCCTGTGAGACGCAGCGAGCAAGGAGCAGTGTCAGCCTGTGCCTGCTGCCTCAGAACATCTGAGCCTGGCTGGATCAAACCCAGCTGCCTCTCCTTTCTGGGACTGCCTTCCCTCCTGAATTTTGGCCCTTGGTTCCATCACTCCTCAGAAGTTTCTTCACACCCTCCCTCCCTTCCTCAATTAACTGTTCTTTTCAGTCTATCCTTTTTCACACAAAGTCATCTCTGGATAGCTTCTTCACAAATGATAAGATAAAAAAAGAAATTAAAGTAATATAAAAAATAAAATTAGGGACTTACCTGAGTAAGAATTAATTTCAGTTTCAAAGTTTATTCTGACTTCAATTCTGCTCGGGAATTTGCTTTTCAAAAAGATTTTATAAAAACTTTTCTAAGAGTTTTTGCATGATGAGAAAATAATTTCCACTCTGATCAAGTCTTACATACACAATTCCATATTTATCAGTCACTGCTCTTGAAAACTTTGGGCAAATATCATTATCCTGGTCCCTTTTCCCCACACTGGATTGTCAGTAACGTTTTGTACTTGGTCTTGAGAGGCCAGCACAATGCTCAGTCACCCACAGCCTGATCCCATGTGCTACAGAATTCCCCTAAAAGCTTCTTGTGTGAATTCAAGCCCACCTGGAGTTGCCATCCAATCTCTCTCCAATTCCTCATACCCATCCTCAATATATTCTGCAAATTCTCTCTCTACAAGGTTGTCTTTCTCCTCTATCCATGCACAGGCTTCCAACTGAGTAACATCACCTCCTTCAGCTTCAAGAAACACCACCCAGGAAGAACATGGGTTGTTCTTTCAGTCCAACACCTCATCTTTCTCTTGCTTCCCCTCACTGGCACATTTTTCTGGGGTATCAAACATGACATGCCTTTATTTGCATGCTTGATGCATGAATCTACTTATTCTATCTCTTCTTTAATTTCTTTTATTAATTACTGAGGAGGCAATACCTGCCTCCAGGTTTTCCAATAGCAATAGAACTTACAGAAAATCCACACAGTAAAGGTAATTGCTGTAGCAATTGTTATATAATAATAAATTGGTAACAGTTTTGATTTCTTTCCTCAGTAACTGTGGGAGTTGCAATAGCAATAGAAAGGACAGCAGAAGCTCTGCCTCTTTCTTAGGGGAACAGGGCATTACAAAGGACTTGACAATGTGACAACTTTCAGAGCAAGTTTTAAATAGCTTTTAGAACCTACAGTTTGTACTTCAATTCAGAAATTCATTGTATTCCACAGAACCAGACAATGTTTGCATGAAAAAGGCTACAAACATTTTAGAAGAGTTGACTTGATTAATATTTATGAATATATTAAGGACATTACATGCAGGGCAAGAATACAGTATTTTACTGCTCACTGGGATTTTATCAGACATTAACACACACCTCGGCTATGCTGCAGAGCTTGATTCTTAAGCCACCCAGGAAGGTTAGTAACAAAGATAAATAAATCTAGTACATGCCATGAAATATCTTAGTGCAATTACAGTATGGTCCTTAAAGGTACAGCATTAACATCCTCAGCTTATTCTGGAAACTGGCAGAAGATACAGATTTTTGTCTGTTATTTCAACTATTTGAGTCACTTGGCACCCACAGGTGCACTACAACAGCTCTTCCCCAGCTCTCCAGATTCTGACCACGAAGTCTCTGTGTATGACTGTGACAGGGGACATTCTGACTCCCTCATTCCTTCACATCTAGAAAAGGCAAGCTGAAAAATATTAAATTTTTCAACAGTGACAGAAGCTTGAAACAGCTAATTCATCTGCAAAGCAGTGTTCAGCCAGACCAGAGTAAAAACACTGTTTGTTTTTGAAGTTTGACCAGGTGTCACCTGAGTTTCAAAGAAGGAAGCACTGTTCTCCTCCCTCCTCCCAGCTGCTGCATGCTGCAGATGACAGGACCTGTTTGAAGTTTTATTTTAAAAGCTTAAGGCAGTGTTTTACTCTCAGATCTGCAGAGAGCTGCTCTGCTCTCCTCACATGCACAAAGCCAGGCTGCTGCCCTTCATCTCCTGTCCTGGGAGGCACTGCAGGGAGAACACATGGGGCATTGGACCCTTCGTGCCAACCCAGGAGTGACACAGTGGCAGCCTCAGAGCCTCAGCACACTCTCACCTCACCCTGCTTTGATCACAAGTGAAAGAGAGGTGGCTTTCAGCAAAAAATCATTGTGGAATGAAGCACCTTGTCAGTGGGGGGAGGAAAACTCCTCCATCCAACAACTCTTTGCCCCTAAGGCTCCATGATGATCCTTAAGGACACTGCAGTACATCAGTACTGAGAAAGCTTCAAAGGACAATCCTCATTTCTGTAACATCTGGTCCAGAGCCTAAAACACACATTTACCTTCTTATTGCTACTTCCTAGAACCACATTCTCTCATGGCTCTTGGAGACACTGAGGACATGTAAACCCAACAGCACCTTAGCTCCAAGTTTCTACATCTTCCCAGCTACCAGTGAGACTGGCAGCTTTACCCCTGTTTACACGGTGGTGGCACAGAGACAACCATGAGAAGGACCCTTGCTCAAATAATACTCTGTGAGCACATAAAACCCCAGATTTCTGGGATTTTAAGTCACTTGCATGTGCAGAAGCATCAGGTAAATGCACATCACAGCTCTACAGTGGATTCTCCTCAAATCATTAGTGCCTGGCTGTCAGGGTGTGTGTGGGTTATCGTATGATGCTGTACCAAGATGATCTGACAGCAAACTCGTGTGTGGCTGCATGCAGAACACTTCTCACACCAGCAGTGGAGATTGCTCTAGACCTGATTTTGCACAGAGAGAAGAAACACAGTGGACAAATGATCTCACAGAGGACAAACATGAAAAACTGTAGAACTCTGGAAGTTCTACCCAGATCACCATTTAATAGCCCAGTGGCACAAAAACATTTTTCTTTTCCACTTCTGGGGTGAACATCATTTTAAATCTTTAATGGGAACAAAACTAGAGGTTATCTACATTTGATTCCAGAAAAAGAACAAAAAATCTGTTAAGACTCTTCATTTTTACTTAATTGGTTTTACTTCCGGAAAAAACAGATAGATGAGTCTCATATCCCCAAAAAAACCAACCCCAAAACCAAACAAAAAAACCCCAAAAAACTATGATTAAATGTATTCTGCCACATTATATATTTTATGCAGTAACAGAAGACAATATTTTAACAGCACTGCTTTTGAATCACTCCAGAGCATTCAGCAGGAGTCAATTTATACTGCAAGAGAATAATGATGTACCTCAACTCATTTTAATTTCAATAATTGAATGAGAAATAGGAAAGCCTATTGAAAGGACTGTATTCTGGTCAAAGACTAATGAGAAAATAGTTTTGAGTCTCTGAGTCAGCGGGTGTCATGGTAACAATGCATTATCGAAATCTGATTAGTATGCCCAGCAGCTTTATAAATGATAACATGCTCTTCTAATTGTATTTCCCTTTCTTCCCCTGTGCTAAGTTTTATATTCACAACAGGTAAGAGGTAAAGGCAGCATTCTGTTTATCTGCAAGTTTAAACCGTGTCCCCCGCTCACAAACTGAAATCTGTCATGCAGCAATAGACAAATTTTCCTACCACCTTAAAACAAGAAGCTGAGCCTTCCATTTCCCTCCTCCTGTATTATATGAAATGATTTAAGTTAAATATTATCCTCTTCTTTTAAGTGTAATTATTTCTAAGGACATACACATGAAAAAGAGAACACTGTGAAACACAAGCTTCTTAAGAAAAAGCCTGTTTCTCATAGGAGAAAGTGATGCAAGAGAAGAGTAAGTGCATGTTTAATTCATCCCAGAAAGCGTGACTCCTTGTTCTTGAGGTTTTGAAAAGAAGGAGGGGATTTTCTTGTGTTTAGATGACTGTGTGTGCCTTTGGTAGCTCATTACAAACTCAGAAATCAGGAGGAACCATGAAATTAAATAGGATACATTTCCTCCTCATGAAGAAGAGAGCTAATATTGCTTCATAAAATAAACACAATGAAAATACAAGGTTGAAGGCTTAATAATGCTCCTTTTATAACTGAGCCTCAGGTGAATAGCCTGGCAGACCTTTATTATATTAACAGTAAAGAACTCTATTTAAACTGCTGCCTCACAAATCTGATGCAAAGTAATTTCAACATATAGAAGCTCAGCCTTATCAAATGGATTTTAGTTTTGAGAGTAAAATGGTGTCCTATTTTTCAACAGAAAGGCCAAAAAATCTAATCCATGTTTGCCCTATTTCCATGACCCTTGTAACTTAAATATTTAATTTTTATTTTCAGTGTTCACTTTCATTTATTAATTCAGCTTCAAATCCATATGATGAAAGAGCAGGAAAGCTCATATTCTTATTCTCTAGGTACTCCAAATACTCTTAGTCATATGACAAATAATGCCTAATACAAGAAGTCAACTTTTCCGTATTATTAATAATGGGACTGTGTTTGCCATAGTGCACCAACAGGGAGAAAATGAATACAGCAAGACCTGAAAAGCTTATTACTCCTTGTTATGTGCACTGGCACGGGGACAGAGTTTAAGATGTACAAAATACTAAAAGCAATCAGTCTTAAGTCAACACTGTGAAAGGCAGAGGAACATTTTATCTACACGTTTGGGAGTTCAGCAGGGAGTGCGGGGCCCCCTGAGAACAGAGAGGCAGCAGAGCAGCCCAGCGAATGAAGGAGCTCCAGGAGGGAGCAGGGCCGGTTCAGGGACTCTGGGCACTGACCTGGGCCTGAAGCAGCAGCCTGAGAGCCAATCCGTGTGACCTTCCCCTGTCATGAGGATGTTCCCATCAGGGAAGCCCCACGTCTTCCACAGGCGGTCATCGCCGCCAGTGAGCACGATGTTTTTTCGGGGGTGTAAAGCCAAGCTGCAGGAAAAAAGAAAGGCAGGTTATGTTCTGTACCAGTTCCATTTTCTCTGAAATACGTAAGATCCATTTAACTCAGGGCAACAGCCCCAGGAGTCTGATTCTGGATGGACTGAGCAAGCGGTGATGTTTTCTAAGCTCAAGAGAATTCAAAACACATGCTGTGGAGATGAGGAGCTGCTGCTGCTGCTGAAGAAAACAGAACAGGACTGATTTCTGTGAAACTGGAATTGTTTTCACAGTCTCCTGAAGTTCCAGTGAACAGTCAAAAAATGCTTTGAAATACTTTGTTAGGTTATGTTCTAACAAACATGCAACAGGGTAACAAGCTGCACCAATGTGATTAACTTTCCCACTTATCCAAAATAATTTCAAAAAGCACTGGTGTCAGCCTGCCCCCACTTATGCCCACAGGTGTAAAGTCTCCTACCACTGTGAAATAACTCAAATGATAATTACAGTCCAGGAGCTACAGTTGTTGCCAGCACTTTAGAGCCCATTCACTGGGACTAGGTCAGAAAATCCGTTTCAATTCTGTACTCAAGATGTGTTCCATGTTTTCATTTTTTAATATGCAGCACGCTGCGATGTAATAGAAATCACAGACTTAACACACCCCTAGACTGAAAACTCAGTTTATTTTTGATTTAGCAACTGCAGTGCAGCTTAAAATGGATCCAGGGAAGAAAATCAATCTGTTGGAAAGATAACAAGTAGTGTATTTCATATGGATTTGGTTATTTGATTTAAATCATTGTAATGCCTTACTATTTGTTGAACATCAAAAAGTTCTAGTAGTTGACTTTAGTCCCAGGAGTGGATTATTTAGACAGATTAAATCTGGAGTTCAGAATCAAAATGCAATAATGGGGAAAGGAATCACAACCTGTGTGTGCACCTATTTCAGCTGTGCATCAGAGCCAACAGCTTGGAGAGAAAAACGCTTATTAAAGCAGAATGAGAGGAGAGAGAGACAATGCTAAGCACCCAAATGGGAAGAAAAGAGAGGACTTAGAAGGCACAATGTCATAAAAATCTCTTTTTTTTATTAGTACCTTTCTCCTACACTCAAATTATTTCATAAAATTCCTAAACCAGAACCACAGCATCTACTATATAGGGAAAAATAATTCCCTCTATCAAATCCATGCTAAAAATATATTTATGTCAACTAGAATTTCATCAGAAAACATCTATTCTTGCAGTTTAATGCCCAGCCTAGGAAGATTCCTACAGACTCATCAGTTGAATCCATCTGCTCGAGTGAGGAGCCTGGGATTTACTCATTCTCTAGTTTCTTAGAAAAAAATGCTTTCTATCTTTTCCTAAAGAGGATAAACTTCCTCTGCATTAATAGGAAAAAAGAGAAGGAGGGAATGATGCTATTTAAATTCTGCAGAAATACACAGAGAGCAGTTGTATCACTTAGATTGGCCACAACAGATATCTAGAAGAGCAAGGGGGGAATAGAGATAAAAGGAGAGAACTAAAGGCTGAGAGGAGGTACCAGTGGCCTGCAAATTACAGGATGAGAAGAGCTGTCCCAGAATCCCTCTGCTACGGAGACCTCTGAAGCACCAACAACCCCATTGCTGCTATCTGCCTATGAATACAGCTGACATTATTCTCTTACCCTGCTTCAGATGGTTCAGATCCCCTCCAGTTTTTCAGCTCATAGTGGGGGCTGTTGTGAAGCCTTTCCATTAGCACACTTAGATTCTGCCTAAAGATCTGCCTTCTCAGTTCCAAGGTGCATTATACAGCCTCAGATAACCTTCAGTTCACCTTTCATGCAGAGAAAATTTAACCTGGTGGCTTTCTCTAGACACTGACTCTCCTCCCAAATAACCCTTATGCCCTGGCCAGGCTGCAGCTGTGCTCTCATCCATCCTGCCTCAGCTCCCAGGAACATTCTGCCTACCCTCAACCCTTCCAACACACTTCCAGTCCAACTTCTGAAATGCTCAAAATTCTGCAGTGACCAGACATTCCTTCTGGAGCTTTGAGAAAATCCATATGGAAGAAAATATCCTGCTATCCGTATGAAGGCTGCAAATTTCTTTTTCACAGTCTTTCCTTTTAATTGCAGAGCTTTTGTAAGATGCTGCTGCTGTCCAATGTTTTTCTTCCTCAATGCCATTTTTACAGGCACACAGTGAACACCATTTAATTAACAGCAAATTTGTGATACGACTGCTGTTGAGCTGCTTCTGAGAAAGGGAAGCCCATTCATCCAAAAGGCATTCTATATGCAACATTAATTAGGCACCCTTGTCTTCATTTCTGGCAATCCAGCATTGTATAGATTTTTGCTTCATCTCTGTTCACAGAGTCTAATTATTTCCAGCACAGAAGACTTTGGGTGGATTGGAATGGAAATCAATAATGGAACATGTGTGATAGGAACATTCGTTTTCTCCTCCTCCTCCTCCTCCTTTGGGATAAAGTGGGATCAGTGGAGACTCAGCCAAGAAAAAAACCAAACCCAACAAAAAACCCTCTCAGAGATTTGCTGCTGTTGAGTATATAAATACCCTTGTTTACACAACTCACTCTGGCATTATAAGACATTCTCATCTCTTCAGCACTTGCCATGGTAGATATATAGTACTCCCAGTAATTTGCTTTCAAAACAATCATCGATTATTTTAATTTATTTTGCCTGAGCCATAAATAAAAATACAGTATCTTCAGATGCAAAATACTTTCAGTCTCAGCACATTCCACACTTGACCACTTCACACACATAAAAACCAACCTTCAGGTCAAAAAGTGCTGCACCCAAAGCTGCCTGGGGAACCTTAGCTGGGTGTTTAGTACAGCCAATAACCTGAGAGAGGGCAGATCTCAGACCTATGTGAAGGAAAACTTCCTGGCAACAGGGTTTCTGAAACACTGGAACCAATGTGCCATGATCAGCCTGTTCTCCTGGCTCTTAGCACACCCTCAGGTATTACCCAGGTAGATGGTTTCCATCATGGTTAGGAGAAGGAACTGGTCATTCCACACAGAAAACTGACAGTGCTTGTAAGTGAAAGAAAAATCTGACCTAAATTGTCTCAAAATTAGGCACTCAGAGAATGAAAAACACAAAATTAATTACCAATTTAGTACTCCTAAATGACTTATCCAGCCTCACCCAGTTTCTCTGTGCCAGAAACAAAGACAAAATCCACTTTTCTATGGTTTCACATATAGGAGTTATACAGAAAAGTATGTTCTCAATATAGACAGCATTCAGCTGCCAAATTCTAATACAGCATTGTACTCAATATTGCTTGTGATACATAATTTTTAGAACTTCATGATTTGATCAAATTTATTTGCATTCCCGGGTACTGGCAAAGACGTTTGTTGCTAATGCCAGTAGCTGCTTTCAGACCAGAAAGCTCTCTGCTGCATTTCTTGCTCCAAAATATGAGAGCAGCAGAGTTCCTCCAAGATTAAAAAAAAACCCAAATGCATTTTTCCTAGTGACAGAAACATTTCAGCCAAGATTTTCTTACACAAAAAATCAGCCTTACTCACCATACCTAGCACAGGAAATCTGGGGCTGAGCAATTACATTTGGGTGAAGTTACAACTGGCTGAAAACCTTGGTTTTATAACTGTTGGGAAATTGCTGATATTTCTTTCTTTGCCATCAGGGCGGGTTTTGGAAGCAAGGACATGACATGCACTGAATTCCAGAGGATGGATACTGGTTACAGCCTCAGACAAGAACAAATCTATATAAATAAGAAAGCATCAACAGCCCTGCTGAAATCAGTGATATTGTTCACATGCACACACTCAGTTATATTGCTGGACTGCACCCTAAAAATCTACAGAGCTTGTAAGAGCCGAAATTTTATTCCAGGCCCAATTTTGCTGGACCTGAGCCAGTTGTGCTGAGACAAAGGACAAATTAACCAAAGCATTAGGAACAGTTCCTGTGGCAATGGATGTGTGAACTGCACAACCTAACCACGTTTTCCCACCTCTGAGTTGCCACCCAGCTGCCGCCCAGCTTGGTCCCAGGAACAGCTGCTGGGTGTGTGTGGGATGGCCACTGCTCCCTCACCCCCCCACACGCCAAGAATCTCATTGCAAACAGGGGCAACCTATACATTTATCAGGGTAAACAAGTAGGGCCCACACAACGAAAATCAGATCAAGGGAAGGCCCATTTTCACCTCATGGTGGACTGAGGGGTGGCAGTGGCACTCATGGAAATTCCCTCGCTTCCAGAGGGGAAAGGGAGTGACAGTAAACACAGAGGTTGCCCTTTTGCTGCAGCACATCCCTTATTTCCCTCCTTACCTACATGAGGGTGGATGGGGACGAGGAAAACCAAGGCAAACAGCAGCACTCCGAGGGCAGCAGGGGCAGCTCCAGCCGCTGCCCACACAGACCCACAGAGCCCCTCGGCCACAGCAAGAGGCCTTGGGGAAAACAAAGACCAAAGACAGGACACAAACTGCCAGACAAATGCTTTCAGCTAAGATTAACCTGCCAATAAATTAAAACTAAACATATCGCAACAGCCTAATCAATCATTTTGCCTGCTACAACTCACCCTAACATGCCTTCTTGCCTTCTTTGAACATCATCTCTAATATAGTCATTTCTATATAGTCATTTGTACCTTTTTTATCCTGGCTTGAGTTACCTGGTCTCATCTGACAGCATTCTTCAGTAATAATTATAACTCTGACATTTAATTCAGGGTTTTATTATGCAACCGTAGCATAACTGAATAGCTTGCGTTCCTGTTCGAGGTCTTAAAATTTATCTTTTCTTGACAAAATGGAAGAGGGGAATAATGCTTTCAGTAAAGAAAATAAGAGCTAAAACAGACCAAAAAAAAAAAAAAGGATAAAGCAAAAAAAAAAAAAAAACACAAACCATAAAAGAACATAAGAAGGGGAAAATACTCAGAGCACAAAGCTCCTATCTTTTGTTTCATTTATGTAAATGCCCGTCTGGAAGTCAGTGATAGATCTCAGTCACAGCAATGCTTAAAAAACTCTATCCTGTCTGGTGAAATTCCTGGCTGCTTCCCAAGCTCCTATGACTCAGGATTTAGGAGGGAGAAAACTTGCTAGAATCTCAGCGTACCTGAAGTTAACCTTCTAGACTGCCCAGCAGACCTTGGTGCACCCTAGAAAATAATGAGAAAACAGTTTTCCAGAGACTTGAACTTCTACCTCTAGAGACCAAGCAACTTCCTCATTCACAGTCGAGTTTATGTACTTATTCTAGTCCCCAGGCACACAGAATCTTCACTCTCAGCTTTAGAGCAGCAGCAAACATATTTATTTCTCTGAAGTGGAATAAATACACACACTTTCTAACTTGGTGAACCCAGTTCCCCTCTCAAAAAGAAACAACTTCAGGAAGTGGACACTCCGTACAATATACAGTGCCTCCAAAAATAATTGTATTCAACACATCACTGTAAGTCCCTGATACAGACACAGTAGTGATAAATTCAGAACATCCATTTTGTGGTGTTCTCTGATCACTCCCTGTTTATCCACTCCATGTGCAATTACCAAAATGCATTAATTTGTATTAACTGAGTGTTGTAACCTAACCAGGTTTTACTGTATTAGATCTGACTGTGTACATGCTCTGCCAATATAAATTCATTTTCTTCGTAACAACAAAGTTTGGCCCTGGATCAAATCTGAGAAAAAGTCAAAACTATCCTGTTGATCTGCATGTGTTTTCAGAGGTCTCATCCTTTGAAGACACATGCATATTCCTGAATTGTGCAGTACTAGGAGCACTGCTGATTTCACAGCATATTAACTTAAAAACATCCATAGTCCTGTTCAAGATTGAGTCCTTAACAAGATTGGGGCAAGGAGATTTTTCTAGAACCTATGTAATAACATGCAAAGTGTTTCTGCCATTATAGTCTCATGTACTGTGAACCTCTGCAACTTAACATTAAGCCTCTTCTCTAGAATGCCTGTAAATAACAACAGACATGAATCTAAATTACTTCTTAGAGAATCTTTACTTATTCATTCCTTTTATTGTGCTTACAAGGTTGTTGATAATAACTGCTGGCCAAAGGGAAAAAAAAAATCACTTGGTCTTCAGCATCAGCTGTTACACATTACAGAAACAGCTCCTTTCTAACCTGCCTTAAGCCAGAGCAGCAGGCAAGGAACAAACTACCTTCCTCCACACACAGAACCACTGTTTATTTTCAGTGCAAAATTTGGGGAGGTTGGCTTGTTTTTTAAATTTATTTAAATTGTCATAAAGTTTAGATGCTGACAAAGCTGTGAACAGAACAACAGACAGATCAAATAGCTGGAGTATTTTTGGTAAGACAGGGTGCTATTAAAGAAACCAACTACTCAGGAGTTGCCTGCTGTGACTGTAGCTCTTATTTAGTATGTATTTGAATCAATTTTTCAAGCTTAGTCAACTTATTAGGTAAGCAGCATACTTTAGGGAGAAATAATTGAGCCAAAAGCAAAAAGAATAAGAGCAGCAACAAACAAGTAGATGCAATTAAAAAGTTAAAACATTGACATCCTTTCCTAATATCTTTCCTCTGGAGTGAAAGCTGCACTTTTGTGCCTGAAATGATTTATGCCATGATTCACACTGCCCGTCACTCACCTTTTACTACCCCTTTATGAAAAATGCTACATCACTTCTTTTAGGGAAAGGCAGCCCCACAGGAGTATTAAATCACAGCATCCAAAATAGCACTGTAACGAGATTAGTGCAGACCTGCAGCCTCTGGAAGCCAGCTCTGGAAGGGATCGCAGCTCTCAGGACAACTCTCCAGAGCAGCAGGGGAGAGGCACGGAAAACCAGGGTCAGACCACGGGCAAAGCTTGGCAGAGGAAGTGCCCTGGGTTTTCACACTGCATCTCTGCTTGTGAAGCACTTCACAGGCAGAGAAGCAAAGGGAAAGGCAATGTTGGCCAACTTGGCTAAAACTTTCCCTACCCAATAGGCCACTGTTGCCTCCTTTTTTGTCCTGTGCATTAGGTACCTGTTGGGTACAGAGATAACTGGCTGGGCTTCCTCTGGAATGAAAGAGACTGCTTTTCTAAAAGACTATTCTAGCCTGACCAGCTTGAAAAGATGCAGATTGCTTTCACAAAAGCTTCTACCTGTGGCCTGGTTTGAATTAGTTTCCATCATTACTGTTAGCAATTCCCAGTCTTCTGTTGCATGGCAGCTTTTTCACAGATGATTAGGAGCAGTGTTGTGGTATAAAAGGGTTGGAAGAGAAAGTACTTGAAGCTTGCCAGTTGGTAAATTTTGTTAAATTATCAAGGTCGATAAAGGAAAATATTAAAAAATATAATTTGTAATTAGAGCATCAAACTAACTCAGATTTCTAAATTAATAAGAAACCAAAGCATTGCCTTTTCAAGGTCAGTTTCCTGCCAGTGTTCCTTTCTCGCCTTTGGAGGCAGAGAAGGGCTTAAAGCTCTGTGCTTTATTTCACTGTCGTAATGCTGAAAAATGCTTCCATCAACAGAATTAATGGAAACTCTTGTGGGAAGAAAGTTACATAAATAAATAGTTTCTTCACAGTTAGGACTAAGAGGCAAAGTCAGTAGCTATGAATCACATTCTTCTTCTGGTGATCTCTGTAACCAGGTGCATGTGCATGAGAGAGAAATGGATTTTGGGTTCAGAAATTCTCTAGTCCCACAATCCCAAGTTGTAGCTGCAGCTCCATAAGGCTCTGTTGAGTCTCCCCCATAGGGGTGTGCAGCTTTTCCCACTAAAAGTGGCCATTCCACATTTCCAGGACATTTCCAGAGAAAAAAATTTCAAGCTATTTATTCTACTCCCATCTCCTGCACAGACTTACAGACACATGTGCTATGTGGCACAGCATCACCTACCCACCTTGGGCTGAGGAGGGTACACCCAGCACAGATGTGTATAACTTCTCCTTGAAAAGTAGGTTCTACAACACCTCTAAGGTGGCTTTTTCTGGGGTTCAGGCTTCAAAAAGTGTTTTGTAAACACAACCCTCATCACTGTGAGTACAAATAGCAAAAATTTAACTTAATTCTTCACTCAGGAATATGGAGAAAATGTCCCTCTCCCTTTTGCCTTAAAATCTTTATATATCAGAGGGTTGTTACTAACATTGTCTTAACTTAGGCAAACTCAATTCTCTAAGTGATGCCATTTTCCAGAGGCTTTTTAGAAGCCATAACCAAACATGGATACGCCATGTCAACTCAGACCTCACCAGCCATAATTTGGAGTAATTACCCAACATTACAGACACAGCATCCCTCTTCACACATTCCAGAATTACATGTTCTTAGTTTGTAACAGCAGTGTACTGTAAACCTTGTTACCTGTTGTTCCTCTTAACAGGTATTGCCTGTCTTGAATTTGTGTATCTAAATTATTTCTCCTAAATATATCATGTGGCACTTCACTTAATTTGAGTTCATCTCACTGATTTCAGACCATCTCTGCAATCTGCCAAGTTTATTTTGAATTCTGATCTGATACAGAAAAGCATTTTCAGATCCTCACAGCTTGGTGTCATCTGCATACTTTATAAGCTATTCTGTATTCAGACCTCCTCACTGCTAATGAAAACACTGAACGGAACTGATTTCCTAAGCAAATTCCCAAACTGAAATGCAGCCCTTGGAGTTCAACCAAGAGGCTCCTGGCCCAAGCCATTAAACTGGTTTGTACTAAAACTCACCCTTTAGAAAGGAACACAATACATTTTAAAACCCTAAATACAAGAAAAGCCACAGTTTCCTCTGCTAAATTGTTGTGATAGTTAATTATCCTGGTTTATTTTTGTAGAATTTTACTTTAAAATCAGGCCAGCTGCATATTACACTGTAGTTACTACATCCGAGAAAATATCCATAGGAAACACTGACTTAGAGAATTATAGCCTGACTCTTCCATATTCTGCCGTTTCATTCCTTAGAACTCCTATGGATTCACCTTCACAGGCAGTAAGAGGTTAAGAATTTCTGAATATTTGGTGTGACTTCAACAAAGCAATGCTGTTTTAGGAGAATAAAGTCATATTGTTGTTTGCAGTTCCTGGCTCTGCTATGGAATTATGTACAATCACTCACAGAAAGTTATTATCATCCTGGGCAAAGCCAAGCCCTTGGAGACCGTGGAATTTCTAGAATGTTTGCTACACAATATTTGGCGTATCTGGCAAATTCTCTTCCCATCTTTCCTCCCCATTTGGTGTCCGTAGGCATTACACGGAAGAAAGTAGAAAGCAAAGCTCTTCAAAACTGGAAAACAACCTTAGAGGGGCCCAGATCCACATAACTTTATGAAAACTAGAAACAGGTCTCAGAATTTCCTTCAACTTCCAGCATGCACAGCGAAAAAGAAGTTGGAATAGAAGAAATGAGAGACTCATTTTCTGGGATACTCATAGAAAGAAAAAAAAATGCTGAAGACATATTCCAAGTGTTACTTAGAGATTTACATTTTGACAAAGCCCTGAAAATATTCCTTGTAATGAACACTGACCACACACAGAACAATCTTCATGGTTGACTCTCCCAGCTGCCACATATTCCTTTACCTCTTCCTAGACCCAAAAATTACAACACACCAGCCCCTGGAAATGCTTAAGGTAGTTCTAGCCTTTATAAAGATGCATTAAAGAAGACTGACAGAAGAGTTTGGATTAATAAAAACACATACATATTAAAAATGACTGCTGATACTCATGAGTTTCTGTGATACATATGGGAGTTTTATAGCCAAGTTGCAGGAGTTACCTGAAAGGAGTTACCTGAAAGGTATCTTCATTCTGTTTAAAATGTAATGTTTTTCATGACTTACTGATATCTACAAAACAACCCCCTGAAGACTCAAAGTCATGCAAGCTACAAATTTTCAATTCCAAGCATATTTGGAATAAAACGCCTTTTCCCGAGTCATATCCAAATGAAAATGATGGGATTCCAGATTTCAATTTTTCACCTTTGTTAGCATTTTCACCATCTGCTGCCATTGGCACCATCTCCTGCCATTTACAGACCCCAGATTCATGTTCCAAAGTGGTTCTAAATCTTAGGATGGTCCCAGCAACCTAAATGTTCTGCTGCGCCATGGATTTAGCCTATTTAGCAGCTGGGCTGCTGCCAGCCAAGAATCATTAAGTATCCAGAGCTGGGACCCACCAGGATCATGGAGTCCAACCCTGGCCTTGCCCAGGACACCCCAACAATCCCACCCTGTGCCTGAGAGCGGTGTCCAAATGCTCCTGGAGCTCTGGCAGCCTTGGGGTCAGGACCATTCCCTGGGGAGCCTGGGCAGTGCCCAACCACCACCTCTTCCTAACATCCAGCCTGAACTTCCCCTGGCAGAGCTTCATAAACCTCCTGGAACACACAATTGCACAGTACCAAGACTTCCCAACCCTTCACACGACCATTTTGCTCAGTGGTGTTGTCTGTGCTGAACATCCAAACTCCTGCAAAGATGATGTTTATTAAAACCAGAGGACCACGCACACAACTGAGAAGCTACAGCAATATTAACCTCAAGGGCTGCCATTTATCCTGCTTCCAAATTAGTCTTCATTCATTTCACATGGGGCTATAGAGAGGGATAAAGATCAGTCTCAACAAATACATACTTTTAGAACAAAATACAGTCCTGCTTCCAGAGCAGGAAAAAGAGGGACAAAGTTGCTGTGAGACTTCAAGTCATCACTCCCATGGAAAGAAATGTAGAGCCCATTTATAAACAGATGTATGGTTTTCTCATATCCTGTGGGAGACTCAAAAAAGCTGAAAACATCTCAGTTTCATTTTGCCGCCACCACCACTTTGTGTCCCACTGCGTGTGCATCACGTGCCTGTTTATGGAAGAGAAAAAGCCCATATTCCTAAATTCTGGTCTGGAGACAAATACTAGCCCACAGAAAGTGAAGGACCTCTGAGAATCTGGCCAAATACTACCAAAACCCTACACAGTAACATGTCTAAAGTAATTTTTTTACACATTTAAGCATTAGTGTTTCATTTAAGATGCCAGAGAGCTATGAATGAGAAGAGGGGTGCCTGCTTATTTTTGACACGAGAGAGATTAGACTTACAGAAAATGATGTTGTTAGGCCATCTATTCTAAAAAAAAGCTAATGATGTCTTCCAGAAAGAGATGGATGAACTGGGGCACTGCAGCTTGCACCAGTCAGTCAACAAGGTCTCATGGACAGAGCTGCAAGATTTGCTTCTGATAAGGCACAGGTATGAAGCACAACTCAAATAAGAGTTTCCTTTTGAGGGTAAGCACATCTGCATTGCTGCATGTCTCTACCAAGGCAGTGGCTATTTAGTGACCAGGATCTGGCATGCTGGGGGTGGAAGGTCGCCAACAGCTGCTGCAGAGATGAAATCTCTGGATGAAATGTTGGGATGACCACTGATTACCTGCACAGGTGATGACAAACCTGTGAACTTTCCAGCAGTACCTCTCCAGCACAATATCAACAGAAAGACCATAAAAGTTGTTTGTTGGGCTTTTTTTCTCTTTAAGTACAAGCTCAAGTCACTCTAAACTCAAAATATCGGAATATTCTCTACCACTAAAGATAACCCCTTTGTAGTAACTAAAACCCAGCAACCTAAAAGCCAATCCTTAATCAGCTTTACCAAAATAGCTGATCAAGTGTAGTTGCACGTGGCTCTCTCACACATTCTAATTTTAACATCTGTATAACACCATTCACATCTGACCAATATACACTGCAGACCAAATCCCCCATCACGTCTATTAGAGCTCACTATTACTGCAAAATTAAGAACTGCTAGGATGTAGAGAGCAACAGAACTCCATAGTCTATTTGTCATTGGAAAAACAATCATCAATATGGTAATTGCAGAAGTGCAAAATGCACTTTAAAGACCAATGCGGGTAATTTTTTTATTCCATGGAGTAGGAAAACTAATGAGGGACATCTTAGATTAGTTTAGGGTAATCCTAAAAGCAGTAAATTAATGCCTACGATGTAAGTACTTTAAAGTAGATTGCCTAAAGTGAAAAACAGACAAGATTCCACTCTAATGTTACAGATGCAGAAACACAAGAATTTAAATCACCATTAAATGGACTATTTTTATTACCATCAATTACTCCAATTTGGCAGAATACTTCACATCACATTAACTCCAATTTTAATATGATCCATTTTCTAATTAAAAAAAAATCTATGGTTTTGGGTTTTTTTTAAAAACCACAAATAATAATGTCCACTGAATGGAAACACAGGGTTTTAGGAGAGCCACTTTATAAAGCTGTAGTCATCTAAAAGGAGCCTTGTCTGTTCCCCCAGCATGTGGAGTTAAAAGGGCAGGAATCTCAGCATGAACGGCTTAAGCTCTGTATCTTCAAGTGGCAACAGTACAGACAAAAAGTGCCCAGAGAGCTGGAGCAGAGTCTGGGCAGTCCTTGGTGTGCCAGGGTTCTCCTGCTTGGCTCCCAAAGCGTGGGGGAGAGGCACCTGAGCTCTCCCTGGAATTTGTAACGCCAGAAAGGACACACTGAACTCCTTTGTTCCACAGGCCACACCAAAAACATATAAAGGAACCTCCAGAGCAGCTCCAGGGCTCAGTTTTGCAAACCTACGTGGCTTGGAAAAAGAACCAATTCTCACAGTTCTGTGCTGTCACACAGCCACACCTGTAACATGCAGCATCTGCCCTGGAACGTGCTCCTCTCCAGGTCTGCTCCAACACACTCATTTTCATCCACCAGCATCATTTATGAACGATCTTCAAGGTCCCCTCCAACCCTAACCTCTGTCTGATTCTCTGATTCCAGTTCCAAAGTGGCCAGCAAGAAGCACACTTTCAAAGGGCTGCTTGGGATTTCTTTACCACCAAGAGATTTCTCCACATCCCATCACATTATTTTCTTTTGCATGTAACAGGGATAGAGTTTCGCAGTGTTCACGCTTGAATCCTCCCAGCCAGGTGTTAAAGTTAACGTAATCAATAGAAATCCTTTCTTCATTTAATGAGGCTTGTACAGAGAATTGCTTAGAAGAAAAAAAAATACCATTAAAGTTCATGGGAATTTGGACTGACTTAGTATTTCAGCATATAGCACTGTGCAAACAGTTGCTTAATGTGCTTGATTCTCCCTCTGTAAATGCCACTGATCAGCTGTGTGTGTCTTCCAGCACCAAAAAAAGGAAACAATACCCCATGTCCTATTCCATGAAATAGCTGCACTTCCAGTAATAAAATAGGGATTTATAGAAACATCTACTTTAAACTGTTTTTAAAGCTTCTAAAATATATCTGGTCTAGTTTATTTTACCCTTGCAAACACCTACAAATAAATGCACTCTGGCCATTAAGGCTTTACAAGTAAGAAAATGCAGAAGGCAGCTGTACCAAAATATGTCAGTCTGTTAAACCACACCTAAAATCTCTCTTAAAAATAATAAATAAAGCAGATATTATGTGTGTACATGAGTATAAAACAGCAGAGCTTTATAATGCTCTATTTAATACTTAATCCTGCACATATAACAAGCTGAATAGAGGTATTTGGGCTCTTCCTACAAATCCAAGTGTTCCAAACATGAGCAAATATGGAAGAACATGGATAATTGAGGGGGATACAGAAATGGAGCGTCACTATGCTACTCTAAAGTATGATCCTGAATTGTGCTTTAACTTTTGACTGTAAGTAAGCCAAAAGCTTAAGTTGGCCCCACAATTAGCCCGACAAAGCAGAGCTGGACATCGAACTACACCAATTTATTTTGATGTCAGTAGGATTAATTACATCCTTCAGCTTAACTACTGCCTTGTGTACTTGTCACTTGTGCA
Organism: Aphelocoma coerulescens; assembly: GCF_041296385.1. Taxonomy (NCBI): domain Eukaryota; kingdom Metazoa; phylum Chordata; class Aves; order Passeriformes; family Corvidae; genus Aphelocoma; species Aphelocoma coerulescens. Next base: position 3,226,740 of record NC_091021.1, read on the forward strand.
GAGAGCAGTTGATATCCACCCTACCACTCAGGAACCCCCATCCCCAGCTTCCTTCTGTCCAGGGAGAAGATATTCCAGGTGTTGTCTGAGTCATACACTGTGAAGAAAAAAAGAGACATTTTAAGAACCTGGAAAATCATTCATCTTGCCCTTGTTATTCTGTGTGTTTATATATTAGCAGAGCTTGCTACTGCAGCTGGCCTTCATATTTCTATATAATAAAGTAGAATATTGAGAACAAGTATCTGCGTAATTAGCGTATCAATCATGTCGCTCTTTAATATAAACCAAGTATTAACTCACTTCTCCATAGATCCTCTCACTGTAACTAACACAAATTATTAACAGCTAACCACAAGCACAAAAAAAAATGCAGGAAGCCACTGGAGGTACAGAAATTGCAGCAGTTATGGCTCAGGGAGCACCCACAGGAGTGCCCCTCCCAGCCCAGGTGTGGCAGGGAATTTGCCTAGCATTTCTCACAGGCACACTAAAAAATTTAAATCTCTTTGTTCATATCCACACTGCACACAAACTATATAAATGTATTTTTCACAATACTTATAGCCAGAGACAGCAATAGAAGACCATCCTTCCAGTTTTTCCCTGAACTATGTAGTGACCTTGTTTAGAGGCCATAAGAACCTCAAGAGAATTACTGTAAAACCAAAAACTGGATACCATGCTGAGACAAATCCCTCTGAACACTACAGCACAGATATCTCTTCCCTAAGGGACATTACAATCTTAAATGTCATTTTCTTACTTTTCTTTCCAAAAACAACCATAAACCATCTCCCTCTTTCTGTATCCATTACAGCAAATAAAAATTTGAATTTCAAGGAAATTGAGGAGCCAGCTCATGAGAAACCATGCAACTTTCCCCCCTGGATCAGAGTATGATCAATTCACCAAACTTCCCTGTCACATGGAGGTGACACAGCTCATCCTACAGGATTCAAGCAAGTACATTGACCCATTCCCCTCTGTACGTTTGAAAGAGCTTTCTACTGCATTCAGCTTTTAACTCTAAATGCAACACTTTCTAAAATTTTGCTAAGGTTTTTAGCTCTTAGAAAATTTTATGCCTACATGTGACTCAAAGGACACACTGGACATGTCTTTCTTTTCCTTTTATACCTGCTACCGTCCCCTGATCACTAAGCTATGGAACCATATTTTTCTTCTTCTCAAAATATATTGTAAGGTAGACCAAAAATGCAGTGCCATCCAGTCAGCTATACAGAAAAAGAATGGAAAAATTCAGTTTCTAAGAAAAGCATAAATACTTCTTTGAGAGAAGGAAGGTGAAATCGTTTCTATTGATTCAGCCAGCATGATTTAGCCAAATATCCTTCCAAAACTTATTTATACTAGGAGGATGACAAGTGATTAAACTCTTCCCCTTGAAGCATTTATCTGCAATAGCCAATCAAGCTCAGTGGCTCTGGGTGCACAGGTACAGAATCCCCTCCCTCCCTTCCCATGTGCCATGGCAGAGTCCTGGAGCTGGCTGTGGCCCTGGCATGTGCAGGTGAATTTGGGACTCCAGGCCTTTTCCAGGTGCAGGCACCTGGTTTGGTTCACTCCACAGGGGAAAGTCAGGACCATTTTTAACATTTCAATGCCCTTGATGTTGAATTAAGCAGCTACTTCTCTGCCTGAGAGATGTTAAAGCCATCTGGGGGTTCAAGGAAAGCGATTCCAGCTTGCCTGAGCTTCTGCTCCTTGTGTCATTCCCCAAAACCAAACCAAACAAATGAGTGCAGCTGAGCACACTGAGCACTTCCAGGGGCACTGGAGACACGAGCCATCCCTGCTGGCACTCTGGGCTTACCTCAGACTTCCACAGCTCTGCATGGCATATTAGGGCAGGGAGACACAAGGAGGAGCAGGAATGCTGGTGCAGAAGCAGTGGTAAAAGGCTGGTTGGCTTAAGGGATCCTTATCCACCATTGCACAGGAAAAATTAGCATCGATTTGTATTCATTGGGAATCCTACCCTGGATCAAACATTCCTGCCAGTCAGCAGCAGCTGCTGTGCAGTTCCCATGTCAGTGCAGTCCAATGCAGCTGGCTGAGGGCAAGGGGAGGTGGCCACTGCAGGAGGGGCACCGGGAGAATGGGGCACCAGGAGTGGCACTCGGGTGGGCACACGAGAGAGAAACAGAGTTCATGCCTAGAGAGAAAAAGGAACCAGGGAGAGAAAGGATGAGGTGGGGGCAGCAAGTTTTCACTGTAATGAGATTCCAAGGCTGTGAGCCAGGGGGCTGCAGTTCACGGGCATCACAAATACACACCGGGAGCAAAGGATGAGCTGTAAGGACCTGGCAGGGCTCATCCTGAGGCTGCTCCCTGTCCTTCCAGGTGTTGAGGCTGCTGTAAGGCATGAGTTGCCTTCACCAACTTCCTCAAGGATGTGTCAAAAAGCAAATCAGTAAGTGCAGGATAATGTACAAAGAAGCTCCTATCGCTGAAAAAAGGAGCACAGGTAAAGCAGCAGTAGGAAATTCCCTTTCAACGGGCCAAATTCCACCCAAGCAACAACCCCACAGGTGCACAAGCAATCACCAGATGGCAGGATTTGCCTACTAAACTCAGAACTATTCCCACACCTCCCAAAGGCAGCAAGGGAGTGGGTAACACCCAGCTTGCTCACCTACCTACCACAGTTAACAGGCAGGGACAGAAGAGAGGCCAGAAAGGAACAAACTAGAGATGCAGCCTGTGCTATCATTGCTGCTAACACACCTTTAGCTCAGTAACTTTTGTCTATTGATCTTCATTTTTCTCCTCCCTGAGGGCTTCTAGATCATGCTTCCATGGAAGGAGTGAAGCAGGAATATATAACATATATAACACAAATCAATTTCCAAAATACTTACATTTTTTATCCTTTTCAGATGTGCAAAGAAATCAGTAGTGAAATATTTTATATTTTTACCTCGGATTGGTTGTCAGAGATTCTAAAAAGCCTCCTAATGCAGTTTTGCAAGCCAGGTCTTTTCTGCTGTTTGCCTTCAAATTATCAAATGATGAAGGGGTTGGCTGGTTGGTTTACAATTCCCTTTGAAGTGAAAAGGCTCAGCATAAAGAATCCTATGAATAAAAAATGCTGCAGTTTCCCTCTGCCATTTTACTGTATGGATCAAACATTTTTCACGTTTTCCCATGTCCTAATGGCTAAGCTGGGAAGAAATGTTGGAGAGTAAGAGTTTTCTGCACCATACCCCAAAGGGTCAGAGTGGTGAAACATTCTTTTTCCAATGACTCTGTGATGCAGAAGTGGCAGCTACAACACACATCAGGGCAGAGAAGACAAAGTACATTCCAAATCCAGAATGAAATCTGCGTGCAATCAATGCAGAAAGGACACACTGACAGATGCTCGAGCAGAGAGTCTCTGTAAGATAAGGAATGTGAAAAGGGCATTCATTCAAATAAACAAAACCATGACAGCTCTCTTTATACAAGAAAGAATTGAGGAACAGGTAGGCCTAACAGAAAAACATTGGAAAGTTGGAATCATGTTTCACAGCAATTGACACACGTGATAAACGAGCCCAGGAGGGAAAGACCTCAGAATGAGAAACAGGGCTCTGTCTGCTGTGCTCTGACACTGCTGCAGCAGCTCATAACTCTGATTAAATGATCTGGTATGTATATGCACATATACACACCATACCCACCCAAGGAACAATCTATTTTCTAGCAAGCCTTGCCTGAATCCAGGCAAAACACAGCACCAGTGTTCAGTTCAGCCACCAACACCAGCCTCAGCAAGCCCAGAGAGCTGCCCTCCTCTTGTCTCAGCTCTACACTTGTTCTGCCATGTCCTTCAGGGGAAAGAATTAAAATATGTCAGTTGTGCATACAGTGCAGCTTGTTACAATCTCACCATTCTAAACACATGAATACTCTTCAAATTGACATGTTTCTGTCAGAGAAAAAGAAAGAGAAATGTGGAGTTTTGGATTCTGCATTGGAATATTTCTTTTAGCAAGGTGCATACACACATATGGGTCATTTCCAGCCCCTAAAGGGCCTCCTGGGCATTTTTTCCTCATCATTTATTGATTCCTGATATGTGATCACTGACACAGTTAAGCCAGGGCTTGACAAAGGTGTCACAGAGATCCTGACACACAAACTCCCTCGACACTACTTAGAGGAAACAGTTTGACTACACGTGACATGCTGGGAGAGTATTCCCTGCAGGCTGAAGATGAGGAAGAGAATGCAGAAGGCTGTGTAACCACACAGCATAGTGGTAGCAGAACTCTGCAGGGCAAGAAACCTGCTGTGTCACACGAAATCTGCTACACTGGTGAGAAACATCCTCGTATTTCACACCAGTTAGACACAGTTCCTTCTGGCCAGTGCTTGGAGGTTTCCAGTGCCAGGCTTCCTGCAACTGGCTATGGCAGGAGAGAACAGACCCACAGCATCTCCAGTTTCTTGTTAATTTGTAAACTTCTAAAAAAATTCAGTTGCAAGTTGGACAGGAGACGTTTAACATACAGAAATTTGTGTTTTAAAACTATTCCCCAGTACCTAGAGCTATGCGCTGGTGTCCTAAATATTCAATAAATATATAAAAAACCTCAAATGCTTAATTTCCACAAAACTTACTTCTCAGCTTAACACAGTAAATTTTCATTAATTTTTTCCCCTAGGTTAATATGAAACAAATTACATTTCAGAAAATGTTAATGGAATTTCCCTACAGTTTCTCTCTTATGTACTTATACCTGCAAATGCTTAAATATTATAAAAATATAGAAGTAGGGCGAGACAATGGACAATTTATTCTATTGTAAGCACAGTACTGCGTAGGATGGATTGAAAACATGAGAGGAAAAAAAATCCTAACTGAAAGGTCTGGCTGCAACAGTTTGTTCTGTCCTTAAAAGAATCCTGAGAGCAATGAAAGCATTAGATGGAGCAGCACCAGGGAACAAATGGGTGGGGATGTGAGGTTCAGTGGAGAGGAACAAGTGGTATCAGGTACAGAAATCAGGTCAGGAAGACAAGAGAAATAAAGTTTGGGGTGATTCATCTATAGCAGGGTAAGCAGAAAACGTCAGTGACAGCAAATCAAGAAGCCCAGCTGACATTCACTGCCATAAAGGGGTAACAGTACAGGACTTCACATTACACTTGCACAGGATCTGCTGCTGTTCTTCCAAACATCAGGATAAACACTACTGAGTCAAGGCACCCTTCCAAATCAGCTCTATGTGTTGTGAGCATACTGTTACGCATTTTTAAATGTCTCTGTTTTGACATATCCACCCACAAGGACCATTTCTAGCAGACAGTTCAATGAAATAGTAATGCAAGTATTTACAAATGCACATTGTGCTCCTTTCTGACACTGATTCCAAAGGAAAAAGATCCCCATTTCCACTGGTGATTCCCACAGGACAGTCAGCAGCAGAGCTGCCTCAGCCCATTCCCCCAGTCCATCTCCCAAGTGCAAGGCTGCAGATCAAATTCACACTGGTGTCAGGCTTCCAGAAGGATTCTTCCCTGTATGCATCAATGGCAGAGGATCCAGCAGCATTTCACATGGCCAGGATGAGGAGTCTTCTGCTAAAGGGGTAGGTCCCAAGGGAATGTGTAGGATTCTGTTGTAAATGGCACCTATTTTCCCTGGTATTCCAGGAGGCAGAATTTCCTGTAAGGATCCCTAAGGGGCAGCACAGCTCCACAAAAATGCAACCCATGTTTTACAGGGATCACACACTTTTCATTCTGAACCTCAAGTGCCAGGCAATTCCTAGAAAGCTGCTGCTATGGTTCCCATCGACAAAGTAAGGTTTGAGAACCTCCACGTGTTTCCACATTCAGAGAGGGAGGAGTTTAGAAATCCAGTGTCAGCCCAGGCTTTTACAGTAAAGGACAATCAGTTTTTCCATCTGAGCCTCTGCAGGTCAGGGCAAACCTCCTCTATTTGTACAGCCAGAAGTGAGAGATATGGTCAATAAAGCAGGACAAAAAATTATGTGGTCCAAGGGTTCTCCCAAGTTCAAGGGCTCGGATCAGCAGCATCAAGTCCAGCTGGCATGGAGTTAGAAGGGCACTCCCAGGGTTAGTGCTGGGGCTGAGGCTGTTTACCATCTTTTAGGAAAGACAATCATATGATTAATATCTTATCTGGAAAACAGTACTAACACTAAACCAGAACATTTCTGTAAGTTTTCTGCTAACTAAAATAAGAATTATGGGAATCCAATTCTCACTTCATTGCAAACCAGAAGCCACTTCACTGGTTTTAGATTCTGATGCCAGTACTCATAAAAGGAAAGCTCCATCAATTCAAGAGCTGTTACCTTCCAGAAAGACAAAGCTTCTAATAACTTTCTCAGGGTGTAAAGTATGATGATGACTCCAGTGTTTTCTTGATGGCCAAACTTCAGTCACCCTTAAGAAACAATTGAGACCATTTCCTCAAACTCACTTAGAGCAACATATAGGATAGGACATGGTTATCACAGCTCTTCACTTTCCCTGCCTCACCACATCCCTTCATGTTGGTGTACTGTTAATGACTCAGGCAAAGGAACTGCAGCCACTCCCTGTGTAAAAATGGCATTTCCAGCTCACTGAGAAACCACCCAACTGCTATAAATTTAGGTTTCATCTTGGCTAATGGTTGCTTGGCAGGTGGTTTGTCTTAAAGTAAAAAAACTATGTCCCTCCTGCTCCTTGTTTCACTCAGAGTAGAACGTTCTTGGTACCCCAGACTTCACTGAGGGAGGGTCTCTCCCTGCAAAGTGATGCACAAAGTGCAAAACTACTCAGGGTTGTTGGTGTATCTGTTCATTGATGTTTGCACACAGAGCCACATTCACTGCTTTCAAAACCAGGACTGGTCCTGTATACAACAACAAAACCTAATAGACTCAGAAAGCAGAATTCTCACTGGAGCTTTATTTTCAGTTCTGATATTCTGGTTCCCCCTACAAGCACCCACATTTCAATAGTGAATGTATTGCAGGCAGAACACATTTTACAATTCAAAGAGATGGGCCTGGAACCTGCTTCCATTTCAAAGAAAAAAGGCACAAGTAAATTGATTGTCAAGCAAAATCATTTTACTGATGTAGAAAACAAAACTACTTAAATTTTTATTTCCTTTTTGTGTGGTCTGTAGAGAGAATCCATGAAAGAGAAAGGTATTTTAAGAAAGAATGAATTAGCATAGTTTACAAAAGCCAATTAAACTATTGAAAAACACTCAGCATGCCACATTTTAAAGAAACTGTGTTAATTCATTAAGAGAAAGCTACTGGCTTATTTATGGTTCAATTCCCTTCCCTTTATACTGGGGTATTTTCTGTCTTTCATAACACTGACACATAAATGACATGAGGTTTATTTCTGACCTAAAATAACACAACTCAAGTAGGACACTGCACTTTTGTATGGCAGAAAAGAAAAACATGTATTCAGAAGCTTCACACCTACAAATGTTAACACTTCTTACACCACCTTATTCAAATAAAATTATGGATTACAAGTGCTATGGTCTGTTTCATTAATATTGAAGTTCAGCTAAATTCATCAGACTTTCGGAGGTATCTCAAAATGGTAAATAAAAATTATACTCCATCATAATGGAAATAACTTGCAAGATATAATTACACAGGATGTGGATGGAGTATGGAATCATACCATGCCATGGGCAGGGGTGCCACTCAGTGATTAGGGTTAAAAAGACTTTGTGCTGCTTTCAACCATCACCCTTACAATAGTGTGGCTGAGCCTTGGCTAAATCTAAATAAAAATCTTTGGAGATAAATTTGTGAGTCTTCTCAAATGACTATAAAGAAACACAGGGTGTGAAATTGTGCCTCAGCTCCCACTGACTACACTGCAATCAGAATTTCCTTCCAACTGCATCTGGTTAGGGACTGGGTAGTTCTGATTTTTTAAAACTTTGAATTAAATCCTAATCCTTTAAGAACTTGATTCATACAGGTGATGATTTTGTTCTTACAAATATTTATTAGCACAAATCTTCCTGCTCACATAGATAATCCCCTCAGGTTCAGAACCAGAAACAAATATGCTGTACTAAGGGAAAAAGAGGGGAAAAGTCTGCAAAAAGAACGAACAAAAGATGGTCACAAATACTCACAGAGGCAATGGGAACAGAGGAGAGTTTGGTGAAAACAAAAGAGCAGAACACAAGTGCTGGAGGGAAGAGATGAAAGCCTGGAATCCCTGCAGAATAGGTGACACAGCCCCAAGAGTGGGACAAAAGGGCACCTCTGACAGCAGTGATTTCCTGAGACAACAAACTGGGAGAGTGTGAATGAGATGAAGGGAAACCAGGAAGGTGGAGGTTTAAATCTGGGCAAGTCTGAGTATTGGAGACCCTTAAACACTGAAAACCATCAGCAACCCTTTGTCAATAAAGAGGAAAGAGGACAGAGTAAAGGAACAGAATATGAAACACAAGATGCCAAGACTGGAAATAAAAGTGGAAGAGTAATGTAAGATTAACTAAAAAAAAAGCCAAACCCAAGCTTGTATTTAATATAATTAAAAACATAATCATTTTCTGATAGATACTGATGCCATGAAGATATTTTGCCTTTTCTTTCATACCCCTGTTGTACCTTTTTACAACTTCTGTATTCCTAGTGCTTTTTGCCTACATTCTTGGACTTGTTTGTCAAGCTAAGAGACTAAACATTTTAGAAGCTTTGTAGCTAGGGATCAGTGTGCCCCAGACCCCAGGGTCCTCTCCAGAACACATTCTGTAAACTAAGATAGAACCATCCAGGGGAAGGCTCCTTGGGGAGGGGGGCTCACTTGAGCCTCTCATTGGGGAATCTTTGATAGATATGCTAATTAGTAAGACCTATAATGTTATAGGTCTTTTGGGGTGGGCATTTGGCGTGGTGCATTTCAATGCATATGACCTGGCCATGTGCACCTAAGGATCCTTAAAATAAATACCAAGGTAAAATCCTTTTTTCCCTTCTAACCGTGTTTGACTCCTGATTTTAAGACCAGGAAAAGGCATCACTACAGGCTCTTCATCTGAGTCTGTGAGAGTTAAAACAATTCACATCACAATGCCAGTACCACAAGGAGCAATCTTGAACTGGGATGAGCAAAGCCATACACTATCATTTCCACCTCTAATTTCTCTGTTTTCCAACACAGTTATAAACCCCTGAAACACTACTGAAACACTACCTAGGTTCTGGTCATGGGTATGACAAAGCAAAAAATAGACATGAATCCTGTTCTGAGGTCCTGCTTTTCCAGCAGGCAGGTATCAAACAGACATACGTGGAAGAACGTAAATGTTTTAAGTTAATTATGTCCTATGGATGGTATTTCAGAAGAGATCTCAGTAACAAAAAACCAAACCAAACCAAATAAATAAATAAATAAATAAATAAATAAGGACGGGCTCAGTAAGACTCAGAATATTTGGTTACCAGAGAAATGCAAGGTTATGTGTTACAGTGCAAGGAAAACTTACTTAGATACTTCAAGGAAAACATGAAAATTATCAAAAGGCAACTAAATGCTACAGTATAGACTACCTATATTTAAATCCTTGTCTGATATAGATTGAAGACAACAATAAAATTAAGACTTTCCAGTCAATGTTTAAGTGTTTCAGTCAATCAGGTTAAAACTGGAGCCTTGTTTTTCTCCCCTGTGACTCCTAAGTATCTTGTTAGATGCCATTACCAGCTAGTTAATAGCAGCACTTCAAGTGGATGACAAAATTAATTCTTAGTAGAATGAAAAATGGCAGCTATTTCATTATAAAATGTACAAGCAGTGTCACACCCAAGTATGAGCCCTCTGGATGGCCAGGATGTTCAGATCCTGACCCACCTCTGGATGGCTGGATCAATTCTACATCCCTGCCCTGCCAGCAGCACAGCACACCTGGGACAAATCAGTGCCTGGGGGCACATGAGATTAGCAGCCACTGAACCCATTACTCTGTAATGAAACAGGTTGGTCATTGTGTTCAGCCACATGAATCTGAGTCCTACCCTGTTCCACACCATTCCTGGTATTCCCAGTCAAGCATCTCCCAGTGGGTGCCATATAAACATGTATAAACAATCTAAACATGGAGTATTTCAGAAATGAAAAAGGACAAACCTGTCTTCTGGAAGTGCCAAGGCAAACAGAGATGCAGCTACATTACAGCCATTGCAGAGGGTACCTTGCTGTGGTGGGCACAGACCTCCTAAGTGGAAAAGGGTGATAATGAGGAACAGGGGGATAGGGAGGAGAAATGGGAACTGGTTGCTTAGAAAGCACAAAGTATGAGCTGCCCATGTTCCCTGTGATACCCAAGGTTAATTAAAAGAGGGGCACAGAGTTAGTACCGGGACATGCAGCTTCTAGAGTGTGATTGCTAAACTGGGAGCTCCAGCTTGATTTCACAGACTTTTGATTTCACAGCATAATCTGAGTTGAAAGGGACCCACAAGGATCATCCAGGGATGAACCCATGGCCCATCCAGGGACTGCAGCCACAACCCTGGCATTCTTAGCACCAGGCTCCGACCAAGCCAATCTCAGTTTTTCCACCTGGAAAATAGTCATCAGAACTGTCTCAAGTTTTTTAAAGTTCCATGAGCTCCATGCTGGGGGCTAAGAAAGTTCAGTGAGATCTGGGTCTCAACCATGGTATTCTGAAAAATATATATATGTATATTAAATCCTACAGCAGTTGTATCTCCTCCTTCAGAGTGCAAAGTTATCGTTGAAATCTTGTTATTCCAAATTGACTTGGCAAGTACAAAATTTGACAATTCTTCCTCGTATATCCACGGGGCACAAGAGATAATCTCAAAGCAAAACCTTTGAAGCAGGTTTATTAAGATGCTACGTATTCCAACTGCTAATAAGCTAATGAGAAAAAAAATTACTTAAAAATATTTTTTTCTATAGCAGAAATTAGTGATAAAAGCGCCCAAAGGAACAACATCACATTCATCACGATGCAACAACAGCCACACACTGGGATGAACACGGCTTGGAGGCTCAAGTGTTTATAGAGCTGTGTGTCGATTGAGGAAAGGCTTCCCAATGCAGTCTCCTTCCCACAACATAGGCAGAGTTATAGCTTTGCTTAGAGCCAAACTGTCATAAAATAGTTCATCCTAACACACAACCATTTGGCGACAGAATTACGGCTTGTTCCAGACCACAGCATAAGAAAAGAGCATCAACTTCTCACCGGGAGACTGCTGAATCAATCTTACATTTTACACCTGAGCTGTCTGGCTTTAATTAGAGCCTTGCAGTACCTCAACATTGCTGCTAACAGCAGTATTACCAGCAAACAGGTACTGATATTACAGGGCCTGGAAAAATCCCACTATTTACTCTTTCTAACTCATCCTGATGCAGGACATATGTGATTTAATCAGCATGGAAGAGACAATTTTCACTGAGAGGCAGCAATCAGTTACTGCTCACTCAGACACAGAATGTCACAGGCCTGAGTTTGTTCCCAACTTTTTGTTCTTCCCTGAAGAGCTGGAAGAGATTTGTGCTTTTCAAAGAAATGATCATCAATTCTTTATAAAATAATTACAAACAACTCCTTATAGGATAATTACCATCTCACTTCTCTCCTCAGTGCTTTCAGCAATACTTACTTTCTGAAATGCACATTCTAAATGTGACTGGTGTTGAGAGGTGACATTTCTGAGGGGCCCATCCTCAAATACCTTCAACAGTTTAATTTGCAAAATCATGGCTTTGAAATCCTCTCCCAGCTGTCACTACCTCAAACCGGATATTAATCACCAGCTTTAAAAAGAAAACATGTCATTCATCTAAATAAAGCAGCATTTTGTAAATAATTAATAAGGAAATTAATAGCAGAGTGACAACAGTAGCAGAGAACTTCCTGATTTATTTTCCTTCAAACCCATCCACCTTTCAAGCAAAGCCTAAGTAGCGGTGCCATGCTATTAGCTTAATAATACTTAGGTTAATATTTGTACTAAGCCTCAGAATCTTCCACTGTAAACATGGCTTTGCCTAAATCTGCAACAAGTTCATAATCTCCTCTTGATAAACCTGACTCCAGAGTTCTTATTAGGGCTCTATAACACATTTCTTTTACTCATGATTACTGTGCCTACTCAAAAAAATCCAGGTGCAATCTCCCCTTTCTCCAAGTGTTTTTTGTGTAAATGGCTAATGTAAAGGAACCCTTTAAACCCAGCATCATCTACTGACGATTTTAACAGGGGCCTGATTAACTTTACCACAGCTGACACCATGCATCTGTCAGTAACAGAATATTAACAAGGGTGGAAGCCGTGTAATTAAAAGGAAAGGGAACACACCTGCTGTAACACCCAAATACTGCTGGCTGCACATTAGCATTTCAACATACTCCTGGCTCCAAGTCTGTAAGGTCAATTTTATGTAGGATGGGCTTCAAGTTCCTTTGCCACTCATGACAACCACAACTAAATATTCACGTCAAACAGTCCTTGAATTTCTCTAGGCTTATGGTCAAAGCAGGTCAATCACATCCCTTTTTGTAGACAAGTTCTTCTCCTGAATAACCATTAATTTTTGAATATTAAAAGTGAGGTTTCCTTGGGTTTTGTGTTTTGCTGACATAAGAGAACCAAAGCCACAAGTTTCAGTCATACACCTGGATGCCATTCTGCCTTTTTTATATGAAAAGTACTACTGTAAAGATGATGGTCCCACTGCTGCTGGCTTCGGGCTGAGCCACAGCAAAGCCCTTTTTGTCTGGCTCCACAGAGAGGAACAGCATAAGGAAGTCTCATGTCAAGCAGGAGTGATGACAGAACAGAAAGAAAAATCTTTTGGTTTTAAGGAAAAACCTGAGGAGATAGTGGAGGAAAGGTCCTTGGGCTTTTACATCGGTGTAAAGAAAAATACTTCTTTTTTGGTGGAAACTGGACATGGTTTATTCATCTTACCAGCTCACTCCAGCCAACGTTTACAACAGCACCACACTGCAGGAAGTAAGCACACATGAAAATGAAAATTTAAACAAGTGGGATCCGAGTAAAGGGCTAAAGACAAAGTAGTGAAATAACATTACTGTTCTTTAGCATAAAACCCTCACTATGTTACCAGACTCAAAGCATGCACTCCTGCAGGAAACAGACAGATAAATAACAAGAAAATAAAGAAATATTCTGAATGAATGTTCCACTCAGCTCTCACTCTTACTTAGGAGAGTCGAGAAAGTCACAGGTAATAATCATTCCACTCATATTTCAATACACAGGGAGAAAATCAGACTCTTTGTTGTTTACAGAACATTCTAGATTTCTCAGGGATAATGACTGTCAAATTTTAGTTGGACAAACTGCAGTAAACTTGCAGGAAGAACTGAAATTTGCACAGCAAAAAAAACCCCCAAAACAACAATCTAGGTTTTTTTCTTTAGGTTTTCAATAGTAATAATTATAATGATTTATTGCTGAATATAAAACCTTTGTACCTCTTGTGCTGCAACATATACTTAAATTAATGTGAAACCTACATTCACCTTTCCCTTCACCTGCCCTTCTCATTTAAAAAGCAAAGATAGCATTGGAAATCCATCCTAATAATGACACATTAATTATCATATCAAGAATCCTATTTTGGCCCCAGTATCACTGACTTTGTGCAGACCACAAATTAACACTCCCAGACTGCAATTTCTCATCTCCCAGCCTGTTCCTGTGTGTATATAATTTTAAATCCAGACCAAATTCCACCGTGTAACTTTGGCCACAAAGGAATACAGAAACTGAAAGAGATGGAAACAATTGACTATCACTTAGCAGCCAGCAATCCGCCAGCTCAACAGTCTGGTTTGCAAATAGGCATAAAACAGCACATAAAAATCATAGTAAGCTTTTGACTTCAGAGACATTAGCTTTCATCCTTTCTGATACAAATAAAGGGAATCACAGAATGATTTGGGCTGGAAGGGATCTTAAAGCTCATCCAATTCCACCCCTCCCCTGGGCAGGGACACCTTCCACCAGACCAGGTTGCTCCAAGCCCCGTCCAGCCTGGCCTTGGACACTTCCAAGGATCCAGGGTTAGCCACAGCTTCTCTGGGCAACCTGTGCCAGGGTCTCACCACCCTCACAGGAAAGAATCCCATCTCAATATTCCATCTATCCCTGACCTCTGGCAGTTTGAAGCCATTCCCTGTGTCCTGTCCCTCCATCCCTTGTCCCAAGTCCCTCTCCAGCTCTCCTGGAGCCTCTTTAGGCACTAGAAGGGCTCTACAGTGTCCCTGGAGCCTTCTCTCCTCCAGATGAACACCCCCAGCTGTCCCAGCCTGGCTCCAGAGCAGAGAGGCTCCAGCTCACTGACCAATTCCATATCCTAATGTTGGGAGCCCCAGGGCTGGAGGCAGCTCTGTAGATGGGGTCTCACCTGAGCGGGACAGAGGGACAGAATCCCCCCTCCCCTGCTGCCCGCACTGTGGGATCAGCCCAGGCCATGTCTGGTTTCTGGGCTGTGAGTGCAGCTCATGTCCAGCCTTTCACCCAGCACACCCCCAGGTCCTTCCCAGATATGAGCACTGTTTAAGGGACAGGCCAAAATTAGTCCTCAGTCAAATCAACTAATAATTTGCTTATGTATAATAATTTGCTTTGTATAAGCAGTAGTTACAACTATTACTAGTATATGGTAGTAATACTGTTATAAGATTTCTCCTGAATTGCTACTTGCAAGGAATAACAGAATTATTCCAGGAGGAGCAACTCCATTCTTGGAGTGAGTCCTGGGCTTGTGTACAGATAAAATTTGGATCTCCTTGATTGAATTATAAAAACCCCAGTACCACTCTGCAGCTCTGAGAGGTGTTTTTTCTGCTTTCCTGCTGCCGAGGGAACGCTCCATCAGATGCTCTGAGGCATACAAATTGCTACACGCTGCAGCAAATGGACCTTGTTCAAAACCTGCCATTGAAAGAAACACTCCAGAGCAGAATGGAAAAATTTAGCTTTGATCAAAGCCTTTAACAGACATCATCTTTAATGTGGTCACTCGGGTGAGCAGAGCTTTCTGTGGTGCTCATCCTGGGATTTATTTGTGCATACCCTGCACACACCTGTGACCTTTGGTATTTGACACTTCTCTTTCTCCCCTTGCAATTTCAGTTTCAATTTCCTAATCCTCCCTCTTTTTTTAAGAGCACACAAACTGCTTCTCAATTATGTTTTTCCTTTTATGGAGGGGTGTGATGCTTTTATTATTTTTAGGGGTATTATTCTTCTTATTATTCTCTCTCTCCAGAGAGCATCACAGATATTACCTCGTGTGGATCTCTCCCCGGTGTACAGCCTACAACAGTACTAAGAGTGTAAATAGAAGTATCTGACCTCTTTTCACACTGAGGAGCCAGCAGTCTTCTGTTTTGTCCTGTTTCACTTGAAAAGGAAAACATTATTGCTTAAAAGTCCAGCTCCTTCTTGCTTACTGTAATGGCTCTCACTTCCTCAGATCCAGCTCTGTTGGATCCCATCACACCAAGGAACACTCCTAGCTGTAGACATCTTTTACACATAGTTTTTTCTTCTTCTTCTCTAACTCTGTATAGCACTGTGCCTTTTTCATTAAGTTTCAGAAAATACATCATTTCTATTCTGACTTTTTAGGGGAACAATATGAACATAAACGACACATATCCTTAATGACATCAAAAGCAATCTAAAATCCTCAGTGAAAAATCTTTCTAGCCAGGACTAGAGGAAGCCTGTTATGTGCTGACCTTCACTGATATCCTTTTGAAATGTCCACATGGTTGCAGCTGCCGTGGTTTCTTTTATGGGCCAACAATCTTGTCTGATTAAGTGTTAACCCTTCTCATTACTTTTGGAAGGCAATATTTCTCCAAGGGTTGTTACTTTAAATGAACATTTGAGTTTCTGTCTTTTAAAGGCTGTTATTTGCTACATCCCTTTTCTGTACTTAGAACAGAAGATCCCTTTAACTCCTTTAATCTCCTTGTTAGCCATACCCATCTGTCCTTGCAAGAATCTCACAGGGCAGCAAGGAACACAGCTGGCAATTGGAAACCAACCAGTGATTAGCTTCAAAGTCACATTTTAGCATCCTCAGCTTGAGAGAAAACACAGCTTTTCACCCTTGACTTTTGAAACTTACTTTAATTCTGACAACACTGGAAACTGTGATTATACTAAAAACATCTAAAAACTTGAAATTAATTTTCAGGTATGTATTAAGAGGGGTGCTAGCCCAAAGAGAATCTCCAATTAGAAATGAGTTTCTGAAGGGAACACACAGCCATGGGTGGACAACAGGAGGCAGGAGCACATTACACAGGCAAACTCAAAACAGGAGTTTTCCTGGTATTCATCTCATTGCAAACAAGAAAAAAGAAAGTGTCCTGGCACAGCACCCACTACTTAATTTAGCAACACCAACACTTTCAGATTCATTCCTACTGACCCACAAAACTTGCTAATATAGACAGAGGCACCAAAACTGAGCTGAATCCACTGGCTTTGCTTGCTTGCAGTTCAGAGTATCCTCACCTGCACTACAGGTTATGTTTTAGATAAAAAATGGCATGTTGCATCAGGCCATATCAGTCACAAGGAGAAAGCTCCACACTGGTAAAAAGAAAGCAGAAACAGCAGAGCAGCATGGAACCCCTCTGCAATTGTGACACTCAGTGCTCCTGAGAGGGCTCAAGCCACTGAGGGGGAGGTATTTATCAGGCAGCAAAGAAGTTAAACACCAAGGAAAGAGACTTTTGTCCCCAAGAAGTCTGTGGTGGGGAGGCTGAGCTGAGTGAAGGACTCGGTGCATAATCCAGGCAACAGGAGAGAAAGGCATGGATTGGAATTTACTAATTAGGGAGCAGCTGATGTGGTTGGACCCCCAGAGTGCCAGCCTGGACCAGAGCACCAGAAGCCACCCTGGGTGGCCAGGGCTGGCAAGGGACCCGGCACAACACGAGGAGACTCGGGATCCTGCTCTCTGCTGAGAGGGCAAATACAGGCAGCCAAGTGTGAGAAAACAGGAATAACATGGAGGCATGTACAGCACATTCAGCACAAGTTCATGCACTGTGTGCTTGAGTTTGTACTTGCCACATGCTTTGCACCCTAAGGACTTTTATACTAAAACAATGAGCTTGTCATGTTTTGTCTTGATGTTTTCTTAATAAATGCATAACTAGGTGAAGCACTCTACTGATTCCACGGTTCCAACACAGCAGCAAATTCCCTGTAAACTGATGAATCCCCAAGAATGAGCGAAGTTTGCCTCTACTTCCCCACTGCCTCACAAGAATCAAGCTGTTAAGCAAAGACCAAACCCCTTGAAGATGTGCAAATTCCCAGTCAGTCAGGCAGCCAGTTGTATTTTGGCTTAGGACAAGCCAGCACAAACTCTGGGATGGTTTACAAACAACATACAACTATATGAACATGAGTGAAAACCTATTTAACATGATGCTTATCTAGCAATTACTTCTCTTCCAACCTTGGAGTGAAAGTGATATATAAATTGAAGTATCTTCAATGCTTCTTTTCCCTCCGCAGGATTACTCAAAAAGCTGTTGAATACACTGTATGAATTCTACAGAATTTAACTAAACAATAAGATAAAGCAAGATGTGAAGAAAAAACAGGCACTGACATTCAAAATAAGAAGTAGTAATGTACTCAGCTGAAGAAATTACACCAGAAAGTACTATGGGCTTGGTAGTTGGACTCTTGGCTTGCACTACAACATCCTAAATTGGATGGTGCAGACACTGAAAGATCTGAATGATGATGATGCTACTTCAAACCCACCTACAGAGAAATAATTCTGAAAGCAGAAATACTGATAGCACTTGTACTTGGAGAAACTTACTAAAGCCAAACAGCTGTGCTCCTTGAAAAAGATCCTCCCTTCACTCAGATACACTGAAATATTCAGAACTGCACAAATTAGATTACAAAATTAATTGAAGTACAAATGCAAATGAAGGAATAATATGCTGATACAGTTACCAGCAATTTGCAAAGCTTCAGCTGTGAGCTGTATACACAGAGGAAAGATGTTCTTTGCCCTGTTTTTCTGCTGATGCCCTTACTGAGATTTGTCTTTATATACACATTGTTAGATTTGATCAGTTGCTAAGTAATGAAATAAATTTAACTTCTTTTTTTTTTCTTCTTAGCATCACAGAAAGCTTTTAGAAATACACCTTGTAACAGCACTACTGTGGCCAGCAGGACCAGGGCGATGCCCATGCCCTGTGCTGGGCACTGCTGAGGCACCTCCCATCGTGCATCCAGTTCTGGGCTCCTGAACTCAGGAAGGACATTGAGGGGCTGGAGTACGTCCAGGGAAGGATCTGTGAAAGGGGCTGGAGCACCAGGAGCAGCTGAGGGAGTTCAGAAAAGGAGGCTCAGAGGGGACCTTCTCACTCTCTACAACTCCCTGACAGGAGGGTGCAGCCAGATGGGGGTCAGTTGGGGTCTGCTCCCAAATAACAAGCAGCAGGATGAGAGGAAATGTCCTCTTTCCTATATTAGGGAAGATTCCTTCACTGAAGGGTGCCTGGCAAGGGGTGGAATCGCCATCCCTGCAAGTCTTTAAAAGATGAGCAGATGTGCAGCTCCCCTGTCCCATGCGATTCCATAACACATTGTTTTCAAGAGCCTCAGCTGCAAATTCCCACCTGAGCAACTTTGGACATCCAGAAAGATGATGGAAATGCATCAAGCCAGGCAAGGAATCAGTTTGTAGCTTCAAGTGTCTCTGAACACTGAGATTCCTGACTCCATAAAAGTGAGAGTTGGTGTATATTCATCATACAAGTTACCTGGAAACCGTCACTGATCACTTCAGGAGCTTGTTCTACCTGCCCGAGCCAGCACTGAAACACTGACTGATGGGTCAGTAAGTGCTTTTTATTGACTACTACTATTGTACATTCTTCCCATGACCTCCAGCTCTACAGTACCTATATGGAATATAAAATAGTGCGTTTTGTCACTATTTCAATTGAATATAAGCATGTCTTCCTGAAAACTAAAAAAAAAAAAACAAACCCAAATCTAAAACTGACAGCTAGAAGGATATTTAGGATAACAAGGCAGAAATCTACAGATAGGATATTCACAAAAAAATGATAATAATAAAAAAAAGTTCCAAATTTCTTACTCCACAGGTTTTTGGACTTTCTACTTCAGGATTCAAAATCAATACTCCAATAAACACCACAAAGCCTATGAGACTGAAGTCATCATTCTATGGCTCGAGCATAGGTTTTATTTTGTAATTTCATAGATGCTTTGCAACTTGCTGAGAGGTTCATGTTCTTATCATGGAAGAAATAAATTCATCCAGCTAGCTGAGTTTCCATCACAGTATCTGGGTGAAGTACTATTAAATCTGAGCTCAAGAGAAAGGTAATGATTATTTGTAAGACACTAGACCAGTGATCATCTTTACTAAGCAAAGCAGATACATCAGAAATATGTCCTGAAATATGGCAGGGAACAAGCAGGTCTTGTATTCCAGCTACAATCCACCTTTAGCACAGGTCTCATCACTCTGAGATAAGGCACTGGAGCAGCTTGATGCTGTGAAGGTTCCAGTATCCAAGTGCAATTATTAATGGCCTCTATGGCTGTCCACCACTGGAGCTGTCTGGAATAGTGGAGCTCAGCAGTAGCACACAGGCTGTGACCCACTGTGGTGCATTCCATGATTCCACGTTTTCCACAGGACCTGCATGACTCCTGCTGACCTTGCAGAGGTTTAGGATTTCAAGATCAAAGAGCTGTTGATGCTCACAGAAGCACCTGCAAGAGCAGCATGATTTATATGGAGAATGCTGGGGGTGCAGGGGGAGGAGGTACAAGAGACACTGATGCTGCATCTGGAGCGGCCTCCATTGATGAGCTTTTGCAAGACTAACTATCCCTTCACTGTTATTCCATGTTGGAAGTTTTGTTGGTTTCTTTAGTGCTTCTGCTTCCTGCAGTTTGAGGAAATGTACCCTCCCTTGTCTCCTTACCTCTCCCAGACTACAGAGACAACACTTCTCACAGAATCATGGAATGGGTCAGGCTGGAAGGGACCACACTGACTCCTCTGGTCCCACCTCCCTGCTCAGACAGGGTCATCCCAGAGCACAGGGCACAGAATTGTGTCCAGACACGTCTGGATTATCCCCAGTGAGGGAGACTCCACAGCCTCTCTGGACAATCTGGTCACTGCTCAGTCACTGCACAGGAAACAAATTCTGTCTCATGTTCAGGTGGAACTCCTGGGCATGAGTTCTCATGTGACATTTTCAACACAGGCACTTACAACTGCAGTGCTGAGAAAGCTGCTTCCCTCCCAAGAGGAAAGGGCTCTGAAGGAAAAGGATCAATTCCTATAATGCCTTCTGCATGGAAAGATTCACTGGGATAAATTATGCCACTTTATAGCAGAGAGTAGAAGTCTGGAGAAAGGCAAACTACCCAAAATGCCCAGAGAGTCTAGAAATATTTAACTAAGATACCTCCATTTACTGTACAACTATTTTAAGCATCACTGGGAAAATTTAATAACATCTTACAGTAAACCAACAGAAACCCAGACATTTTGATCATTAAACTGTCTGCAACATTCACTCTGTGATCTTGACATTACGATTAAGAAGGAAAATACTTAAGTTTTTGTTTAGCACTTATGAGGCTGAGAACACAAACATCACAAAAGGAAGATCCTGTGAGAACTCGATTTCCATATTCAATTTGCTGCAGTGAGATCACCAAAGTCCAACACTTCCATTAAAAACTGAAAGCTATTCCTGCATAACCAGAGACAAAACCTCCACCATGGGAATCAGCTGGGACATCTGCAAGGTTTGGAAGCAGGACGAGAGCTGCAATTTGCATTTACAAGGGAAAAAAAGCATCTTTCCCTTACTTTGATGTGCTAAGTGAGAAGTTAACAAGACAGTCACTTCAAAGATATCTTATTTCACTGAAGGACCCTCAATTATGCTCTCCACTGGACAAGGATTCCTCATCCCAGAAATCTCAAGTTATTGGGTGGCACAACTTCAAGGCCATCTGTGCTCAGAAAAACCACAGAGCCCTTCGTGTGAAAAAAAACCCAACGAAGACAAACATGTTGCCCATGGAATAGATCCTGTAATATGTGTTTTTCCTCCTCTATTTAATGCACTCTTTTGCATCTGTAGGTTTCTGTAGAGAACAAGACACTTTTTTTACTACTGCTGTTGCAGTTTATTTCATGGTTATTAAATGGATGCAGCACTTGGGGACAAGGTTCGGTGGTGGCCTTGGCAGTGCTGTGTCAAGGGTTGGAGTGATGATCCTTAAGGCCTTTTCTAACCTGAATGATTCGATGATTCTATTTAAAACTTACAAGATACAGTTAATTTAACCTCACAGACTGAGTAGAGCATAGAAACCATGTGCTACATGGTTTCCCTAATTTTTTTTTCTCCTGTGGTCAGGGAAGCCAAGGGAATCCATGGGCCAGTTCTAAGGAGTCACAAAAAAAGTCTGAAAATTACAGTTTTGGGAAAGGAAAAGCAGAGTTATACAACTGCACCCTAAGGGATAAACATTAAGAGGTGACATAAATCTCATTTTTTAATTTGTAAAGAACACAAAATGTTGAAAGCAGACTCTAAAAGGTCTTTTTTAAAAAACATAAAAACCAGCCCAAATGCCAAGTTTGGCGTGGTGAGTTCTGTTACACACTACATCCATAATTCAAATATCTCATGAGTAAACATTTTGCCTATTCACCTCAAAAAACTACTTTTCACCCAGGTAGGAGTCCTGAAATTATTCATTCAGACTGAAATGTGGGTTTTCAGACAGAATTCTTTTTGAGGAAACAATAAGAACATTTTAGTTAGAATCATAAAATCATTAAGGTTGGAAAAGCCTTTTAATATCATCAAGCCTAAACACCAACCCAGCACCACCACGTTCATCACTAAACCATGTCCCCAGGCACCACATCCATGTGTTTTTGGTCTCTTCCAGGGATCACTTCCCCTTCCAACACTTCACAAACCTTTCCATGAAAATTATTTTCCCTAATATCCAATCTAAATCTAAACTAGCTTACAGCTCATCTAATAATTATTTACAAAGCTAACAGAATAAAAATGGTTTTAGAAAATCTTAAAATAACTGAATTTTGATTTAAAAAGGTTGTATTATTAATTATTGCTTTAGCCTTTACTCACACAAGTAAATGCAAGAACAGGAAATAATTTGTTCTTATAAAATAAAAGGGGATTTATTAACATCTTTTCAGGATTCTTCCACATTCCAGACTTCCTTAAAAACAAAACCCAAGAGACTAAGCCTGATCTTTACAGCAAGACATTTTTCCTGGAAGCAATTTCTATATTCCTAGATACTATAATGGGAAAGGTAAAAATGTTCTTTATGTCTTTGTTTTAAAACCCCCCATTTTTCAAGCAGCACGTATTTCTTTTACTCTAAGAAGTGAGGAAAACTTGTAACGAAGTTTGTAAGAAAACCAGCTGTAAAAATAAAACAAATTTCACCTGCTCTGCAACGGGCTATTTTTCATTTTCAGCACTATGTACTAATGTAAGTCTACATGCTGTAATTTAACTAGCAACAAGTTTTACATCAATCTGACAGCCTTATTGGCCTCTGTGGAAAAGGGAAACAAGGAGGAGGCAGCTAACAGAATGTATTCAAGCTTCCTGCATCTCTCCCCTGTCTTTTCAAACTTCATCTTTGTGTTGAAAGGGCCTCTGGACTTGTAAGAAAATCTCGTTAACTCTTTATAGCTTATCACTCATTAATTGTGTCCATTCAAAAGCCTTTTTTAAATTAGTCAAGTTCTTAATCGAATGCTCTGGTTTTAGAAAAACTAGTAGAATAACCAGGATGACAGGTTCTTCTCCTCATGTAATCTCATTTTGCTCTGTTCTGATAGTAAGAAAACAAGTACAAACCTGATAAAAGAAAATGGACAAGGGAACTTCCTGCTCATAGATTAGTTTCTTTGTTAATTTGTATAAAACAAACAGCTGCTTCATTGACTTTTACAGGCAAACTCAGATGCAATGCTATAGGCTGTTTTCTGCTGGTAGCTAAATAACAGAAAAAAAGCATTTTGATTGCCAGGAAAAAGAACCCCACCACGGGGTCATTGTAAAGTGCAAGCCTGAAAGTGAAAACCTGTAAAAATTCAGTCTTGGGATTAGCTCCCAGGAAAAAAGGTTAGTTGACTTACCACGCCAGCCAATTGTCTTTATATAGCAACAATTTCCCCAGAATTGCTAAAGGTAGGGAGTTTTTAATATGAAAAATTACAAAAAATAACAATTTTCAGTATTTGCAGCAGGTTGTTTCTCTAGTTTTGTCTCTCCATTCAATCAACCCGACAGGTCTTTGGGATGTATTACAACTTTCAGGGATACTGTGTCATCCACTGGGATAGCACAGACCAGCCAAGTCCAGATTAAATTCCCAGCCCACCTCTGGAATGATGAGGACCTCCATAGCTGTTCATCACCAGACACATTTTCATGGCCTCAGTTCATTCAGGACTTACAGCATTTATTTTAATTTTACTTCCAAAGAAACAGACCATATTTCTTACACATACAAGAAGAGGAGAACTATGTCTAAAATATGACAATCCCAGAAATGAAAACAAAAAGCTATTTTCAGGCTAATAGTAATAGAATCTCTGAAATCACGTTCACAAAAGCTAAGCAGAAGTGCTAGCCAGCTAGAGAGCAGAGACAAAATACAACCTTAACTCCTTTAACTGAGTGGTGCAGGAAAACAAACTATAAACACAAATGTAAGAGCTGTCGTGAATTGTCATAGCTCCATTAATTTTCACTTTCCACCTGAAAATGTTCTTACCCTGATGCTTAGATATGAATATCTGCTTTGTCTCTCTTCTGCTGAATTTAAAGTAGCTGTGCTGCTAGTTCAGGCATTAAAGTTAATGTAAATTTACTTATTCTCATTTGATCTGTGAAAAATGAGTGTAAGCTTCTATACTACAATGCCAATCTGTTTTGGGCTTGTTTGCTTTTTAAAAAATGTAACTATAATGCAACACTTTGCAAATTCCTGAGCTCTCCCTTTTCTTACAAATAAAAGAGGCACCACCTGAATTAAACATCCTGCTGGAAAACCCTGATGTCTGTTACAACACAGGGAACATACAGCTTTCAATCAGTGGGTTATGAAGACAATTAAGCAAAAATAGTGAACCTTCAACCTTCAAGTTCATCATGAAGAAAGCCTCAGATTACTTAGTAAGGCAGATTATGCCAGACAAAGAAAGTAAGATGATCAGCATTAATTTGATTATTAAGACCTTGTTATTTAGAAGGAATGTGAAGCAGCCACACAGCCTGTGATGGATTGATGAAAAATATAACAAGTGGAGTGTTACTGCTTTAAAGAAAACCTGTTAGAGTGAAAAATGATCCCACCATTCTACTCTCACAGAGGAAAATAAAATACATCTTCCCCGTCTTCACCACAGTGCCTGTGGTGAAATGAAAACGTGCTACCCGTGCAGTGTCCAAAGAATAGAACAGTCATTTTTAAATATTAAAACTCATTACTGATCATAACCAAATGGATTCTTCAAATTTAGTCTTAATAAAAATACTACTGCCCATAATGCCTGAATGTACTGGCAAACCAGTGTTGGCAAAGCACTGGTACTGCTCTGCTCAAAGAGCCACATAACCTCTATCCTATTTCTGACTGCTGCCAGGAGTGGGTGTCCAGGGGAGAATGGGAACTGTTAGCCCCCAGCTGTCAGGCACTGGCACCTCAGAGACTTCCTGAGCTGGATACACATTCTGGGAACTCCAGAAACCTCTGTTTCACGAGCATTGTCTGATCTCCTCTTGAGCCTCTGCAAATAGCCACAATACAAGAATGATCAGTCTTTTATGTTTGCTTTCAACATGCCTCTGGTTTAATTTCATCCCTTCTACTTCTTCTGTTAGAAGAGACAGCAAAAAAGAATCAAACCAATCCTTCTCCCCCAAAAAAACCACCAACAAAACCAAACCAACCAACCAAAAACAACACCAACAAAAAAATTTAACAAAACAAAAATGCCACTGAAAAAGCCCCCAAGCCCTCTTCAGTCCTCTTAATGAATTCTAGAGCCACCTGTATTTCAGGCTGAAAACCCCTGGCTTACATGGTTGTTCCACATAAAGCAGCATTTGACCAGCCCTGTTGCTCCTCTCTGGGCAGCTTATGGATCCAATGGATTGTCCTGGAGGTGTGGGGACCAAAACTGTACAAACTAATTCCAGCTGTTGGCAAAGCATGGATGTATCCAGTGATGTCACTGCTTTATCCTCTATTCCTTTATTAAGAATTCTTCATGTTTGATTTACATTTTTTTACCACCAGAAAGTGTTGAGCTGATGTTGTCACACAGCCCCTTATCACAATCTCAAAAACATTACTCTGAGCAGTAACGGCCAGCTCAGAGCTCAGAGTTCCTACCTGAAGTCCTGAAGTACTGAGGAAAATTAAGGAAGACATTATGCATCACAATTCATAATTAAGCTGCTTTGGATCCAGTTTTTGAGTCAATATGAGCTGATCTTGGTGACTCAGTACTATTCCTTTCCTCCATTTATTCTTTACTCCCAAACAACATAATCTCCAAGGAGACATTTAGACTTGAGACAGATCTTATGCTAAATCCCTCACAAGGAAGGATTCCTATGTGAGGACTATATGGACACAGGTAAAAGTAATTATCACAACAAAATTATTCTTGTTAGGAAGGGTGAGGAGGCCCTGGCACAGGTTGCCCAGAAAAGCTGTGGCTGCCCCTGGATCCTTGGAAGTGTTCAAGGCCAGCTTGGACAGGGCTTGGAGCAGCCTGGGATAGTGGAAGGTGTCCCTGCCCCGAGGGTGGGACTGGATGGGCTTTAAGGCCGTGTTCCTTGTCTCATTACCTATATATCATATCTAGTATTGGCTTTCTTGTTCTTAAGTGACCTTGCCAGCTTCCCAAAGCCACGGGCACAGTCTGCCTACACAACCAGGGTTTGCAATTGCTTCCCATTCACAGATCTCTGTGCAATTTAATTGCAGCAGGTGATTTTATTTCTAGTATGTTATCATCTTCTTTTTAACAATTATGCCTAAAACCCATTAAAGTGTATTTGAAAAGAGAAAAGAAAACCTATGAGGTATTACTGATAATGGTTTAAATATCTGCAGTGCCTTAATAGCATTAAAAATCCCAATAAAAGAGGACAGTAAAAAGTAAGTTCTTGGCCTTATCTTATTAAAAAGATTAGACAAATGCTGCACAGATGAAAAACTAAAGAGATATTTATGCAAGGATATGTGAAAAAGTCTCAAAGCCACAAGATTAAGAAATTAAATTTGAAGGGAGAGAGTAGGGGTGTTTGAGAAAGCATGAAAGCATAAAGAAAGAAATACTGGGAACAGAACAGTTAGGAAAACTTCCTAGAGAACTAGAGGAAATTGAGGTAGACTCCCAGCTATATAAGAGATGTCTCAACAGCTTTATAGATGAAAAGAGCATGAAATCACTCATTGGTAACTTGAAGCAAACAAAAATTCTACTCCAATGAGCCCAACGGAGTCAGATAAAGATGATCCCATCAGGAGCGGAGCAGCCCCTTTCCGGTTATGGCAAGGAAGGCAATTAAATAATCAAAGTGTAACTTTGAAAATGCAGGATGCCTTTCTGTGCACAGCTGAAGGTAGTGAGAGCTAGAAAGAATCTAAATGGAAGCCAGGAAAAAATAACACTGAGGATAACCATTGTAGATGATGGGACAGATAATGGTGACACTACAACTGAGCAGAAGAATTCATAACTGAACATGCCTGGATAACAAACATCACTGGCCGTGGATGGTAATATGCTGAAGGCGGGATAAGAAGTGAGGGACATGAGAGAGTTTTTCAGGGGAGATACAGAGCTCTGCTTTGCCTTTGTTATCAGCAGCTGTCAGGCCTGAAGTGCTGGAGATGCGAGATGAAATACACGCCTGAACAGAGGCAAAAAAACCCCGGGCTGACAAACAGATTTGCAACTCATCTGCTTAAAAATAGCACCTGATCTTGTCTGAGGAGACGAGGTCACCCAGTGATCTGATTCACAGAGATAAGACAGTCAAAAGCAACACAGCATTCCTACAAACTACAGAAAGAGCAAGGAAAATACCTACAAAAATGAAGATACAAGGAGGTGGGACAGTAACTGCAGAGACAGGGGACTGTGCAATAACAAGAGACTAGAAACTATGATAGAAGGGTGAAGGACTGATCAGCTTTACCTATGAGAAAGCATGGGTCAAAGGCTGCAATCTTTGATCAAAACATCTTATTTTAGGCTTGCTGAAGTACTTTCTGTTGTTAAAAACAGAAGGAAACCAAACTATGGTGCACTTTGGAGTAAATTTGAGGAACACAATATATTTTTAGACTATATTAATATGGAGGGGAAGTCAAAAAAAAAAAAAAAAGGAGAAATGTGGACTAAGTCTCAATGAGAAAAGGAAGAAGCTGGACAGGATGAAGAGATGAATCTGAGCAGTGAGTGGCTAAACCTTAAAGAAAACTAGCAGCAGTAGCTGTTCCCGAGAAAAGACAGGAAAAAGAAATCTCCTCCAGTGAGCTGTAAAAGAAAATAGATGCAGAGGGAGACCCTGGCACTCAGCTGGGTTTGGCAGGCTGATGGAAGCACATAAACCATAAATGAAGTACTTGACTGTGAAGGAAGAATAACAAAAATTGAAATGAAGGGATTAGGGAGTCTGTATGTTAAGAATACAAACTCACCTGTATAAGGAAAACAGCGGTGCTGGCACACCAGTGCCAGTCAGGAGCCTGAGGGAGAAGGGTTACACAGCAGGAAGAAAGGAGGAGAAACCAGAGTTAACAGTATTGGATACCAAATCATTGAAGGTACTGGGCAAGGTGAGGCAGAAGGAACTATGAGACACCCTGAAATTAAAAAAGATTAGTGAGTCACTAAAAGATACTCTGTACATTATAAATTAGGGAGAGGAATAATTCTGAAAAATGTGAATCATGAAGAGAAATCTCTCAGAGCAAGCAGGTGAAACCATGAAAGAATCTGCTGCATGTGAAAAATCCAAATTACAAGGTCAATCAAGGAAGGTTGGAGCAAAGGGCTAAATACCAAGGAGTCAAGATGAGGGACTAAGGACTCATATGGAAGCTAAAAACTTGGTGGGTCCTCAGATGATGTCCCAAGTGCCCTCTGGAGATGTACATCAAGATTTCTACATCAGAAATGGGGAGAGCCCAAGAACAGCCTCAAATCAGAGTGGCTCTCACTTCATCAGCCTACAAGAGGCAAAACAATCAATGTCCCTCACTAAAGAGTCTTCTTTGTCTTTAGGAATATGCAAGAACTCGTGTGCTAGTCCTGGCATGGCTGATGAAATTAGGGAAGCTGTGCAGTTTACACGAGGCAACGTCCAGCTCTTTGTCTCCAAACTCATTGTCCTGTCATTCAGTTGTTCACTTTCCTGCTCAAATCATGTGTCCTGTCCTGGACTGCAAAATGAGCCTTCTTCCTTCTTCAGAGTGAAATGTATTGTTGGTCCCAAACACATTCTGCTAGGAATAATGAACCTGGAATTTACAGGTGTTTTCCAATCCCAGAATGGCCTGGGTTGGAAGGGATCTTAAAGCTCATCCAGCTCCATCTCCTGCCATGGGCAGGGACACCTTCCACTATCCCAGCTTGCTCCAAGCCCCATCCAACCTGGCCTGGAACACTTCCAGGGATCCAGGGGCAGCCACAGCTTCTCTGGGCAACCTGTGCCAGGGCCTCAGCACCCCCACAGGGAAGAATTCCTTCCCAATATCCCATCTAACCCTGTCCTCTGTCAATTTGAAGCTGTTACCCCTTGTTCTAACACTACAGTCCCTGAACTGAATGTATTTTCTCATTACCAAAGCAAGATTTATTACAATAGCACTTCATTAGCAAGTTTAGAGAAGAAATGCAGCATTGCAAGTCAGAAAGCCCTAAGCTCAAGATCCTTCAGCCATTCTCTTGAATGTCTTTGTGACTTATTAGTCCAAATTCCCAAACCACACTGGGCCACACCACATCCTTACTGAGTTACCTACAAGTTTTCTTGAGGAATAGTCCCATAAAAATCAATAATCCCTATGAAGTAAGATGTATTCAGCCTGAAAAGGGGCCAAATAATATTACAATACCTGTATTAGTATCCTACTGCAGTCCCCTTGCACCAGTGGGATACCAAATAAAGTTTAAGAACAAATGTGGTTTTAAATACCTGATTGCTTGTAATTCCAACCCGAAACCCATCAGGTTAGTGATAGCTCTTGTGGAGCAATTCAGGGAAAACTTTCTATTATTGGTTCTAAAATGAATTCAAATTCACACTGGTATTGAAAGATAACTTCTCTATCACACTTTTCTTACTTGGTAACAGACAATCTCTCTTACCACTATCTTTTAAAGAATTTTTTAAAATTAGCCTCTTGGATGATTTGCTGTAAGCTGATACACCATTTTTATATCCTCCAGGAATAAAATCTAAAAAAATCTCTTGGATTTTTCTCCCATTTCACTAAATGGATAAAGCTCATCCCTGAGGTCCACAAACAACAGCATTTAAAAGGAGTGATGAATAGCTTGATAAATAAAACTTTAATCAAAAAACAGAAGCTGTAGATTTACACTGGTGTAAATGAACTTCATCAGTCACTCCCAGAATTGTTGTTTAAATCACTTATCTATAGAGCAAGGCCATACTAATCTACACTAACAAGTAGGAGAATAATTGAGGTCTTGGTGGCTGTTTAAACTGTATTTACAGCTGTTCTGCATGACTAGAGCAGTAGAAAACAAGTGGTGCACACCAGCTAATCTGCCTCATTCATTCCTTCTTTATTTTGACCACTGTAATTTGTTTCACAACATTTCTGCTTTAACATAATTCTGTAGTGAATGTGATACAGAATGCTCCATCGAGTCACTAAAGTCATCTGGAATCTGAGCCCTGGGTACAGCATCCTGCTGGTGAGCAGTGGGAGGAGAGGGCACATTTCCTCTATGGAATTTTATGTGTAATTACAACGTGCGAGGATTAGCAAGGGACAGGCACACAAAGCTCCGCAGCTCCTGGGGGTTTCTTCCAGCTTCTCCAGGTTTTGTTTCCATCAAGTCAAGCCTGCTTCCCTTCCAGCATCCTGCTTTTCTACCCTACTTGTGGTCTGCTCACTTAAAATAAAAAACTGCTGCGAATCTACTAGACATTCTGGTTTTCTTTCTTTTTATTACAGCAGTGGTACTCTATATTTAAAATCAGTTAAGCGCTGCCTGCCTTCTGTTCACCAGCAGGGCTTCTCCTCTGAGACTACTGCTAAACTCCCTCAGTAAAGCAACTGGCTCCAAGAACATATGGGAACAGGGTATTGAGCACTACCTCTCTCTCTCTCTCTCTTTGAAGTCCACTGGAGCAATCAGCACTATTTACTCATGTTTGCTCTGCTCTGGAGCCAGGCTGGGACAGCTGGGGGTGTCCAGGCTGGAGAAGAGAAAGCTCTAGGGAGAACTTAGAGCCCCTCCAGTACCTAAAGGGGCTCCAGGAGAGCTGGAGAGGGGGCCTGGGATGGAATGACAGGACAAGGGGGAATGGTTTCAAACTGCCAGAGGACAGGGTTAGATGGGATATTAGGAAGGAATTCTTCCCTTGTGGGGGTGCTGAGGCCCTGGCACAGGGTGCCCACAGCAGCTGTGGCTGCCCCTGGATCCTTGGAAGTGTCCCAGGCCAGGCTGGACAGGGCTTGGAGCAACCTGGTCTGGTGGAAGGTGTCCCTGACCAGGGCAGGTCCCTTTAAGGTCCCTTCCATGATTTTACCACTGTCTTCTGCTCAGTATCAACTGCCCTGCAAAGACCTTCTCACTGCAGTACCAGAGCAAGGAAGTACATGATTATCACATGTAACTATGCCAAGGCTTTCTTCTTATTCCTATGACAGCAGAAGTCATGAGACTTACCTGGATACTGTTTTCTTACAGACTCCTCTTTTACAGGTGGCAAAGAAATTCCCATCACATTTAAACTCTTTGAGGTGAAAAATGAAAATGTATCACTATGAAAAAAGAATCCTTCCATAATGCTTTGGGTATTAAGTGATCAAGACATTCAGATCAAATTACTTCCATCTCTTACAAAAAATTGTACAGACGGCTGATGCTTTCCCTGCCCTGACCAAATGCACACTACAGCTGTGTAAAGAAAGACAGTGAAATCAGAGGGAAGCTGCAAAATTAAATAAACCAAATGACATAACTGAAATGACATACTACAATTAACCTTGTTGAAAGTTATCACATACCTTATAAAAAAACCTTTTGGTTATAATTTCAATGATTTGGAAATTGTTTTGTTGAAATACCAACGCTCCATTTAACAATAAATTACTAACTTACTTGGGAAGCACTAAGAGATTTTTTCAAAGCAGGTTTTATTATTGATTAATGGAAAGTTCTGCTCAAAACTGATGTGGTAATACAGTCCAGAGACCTGGCTACTGGCAAACTGCTGTGTAAAGACAAACACTGCATCCTAATGGCTTCAAAAGGAAGGAGTATTCTCAGAACTGTGATTACAGAATCAGGGCCTACAACACTCCCAGTTGTTTTCAGTGAAATAGTACAACATTTCTAATGGCTGCATGATGTAAAATGGCATTCTATATTTATATTTTAATAAAGTGGTATGTTAATTAATCTTTTATTGTACTTTTTTTCCTTCCTTTTCCCCCTCTACCTCCCTTTTTAAAAATTCATGGCTTTATTCTTCATATATTCTAAGCAGCTCTGCAGTCAAAGTTTTATAATTATTACCAAACAGTTACAAGAGATGTCTTCTGGTTTAAGTACAGCATAAAGCCAGGCAATTTCAGATGCTATCTTATGGCAAACAGTATGAAAAAAAAAATTCCTTTTAAATATGCACTAGTATATATGAATGGAAATTCTAGGGAGTTTAAAGCTGCTGGGTTAGTGACCTGGATGAGCAGCACACTCTGTGTATCAGAGATGCAAATCCTGTGCAACAGCTGTGCTTCTTTGGGAGGTTTTCAATAGCAACCCCATAGCAGAAATTAAATCCCAAAGATATTTAGAGGCATCTGTGGCCACACTTGGCAGACTGGCAGTGGCAGTATCCATATGGCTCCCCATAGGTCTGGCAGTACCAACTTTTCCCACACAAACACCTCCCGTCCCCAGCTCTCCTCAGTTCTGCACCAAAGATTACAAAAACCCTCTACAGGGAACTTGACTTACACTCATCCAGAAGTCTGTGGGGTATTTCACACACTCCTCTTGCACTAAGCAGTGGAAGAAGCAAAGTGAGCCCAGCCTGGCTGAAGCCCAGCTTAGCCCTGACCCCTTGAAACACCAAGTGCAATTTGTTTTGGTGCCTGCTGGAAAAGAAGCGATTTCTCATCTTCTTTTGTTCCAAAGACCTTTACAGCAGGCCAGTAATTTCTTCCAACTGTAGTTTAATTGTAACTGGAGCTCAAGGTAATTGAGGGCCTAATCTTTAATAAAACTGGGGTGTTTGAGGTTGTGCTGCTGGTAAAGCACTACCTACCAATTTAAAAAACAAGTTCCACACGGAGCTGATAAATCAGAATTTTGTGGGCTAGATTATCACTTGACAGCTGCAAAGACTTCACTTTCAAAATAATTATTTAAGTGTAACACCAACATATGTTTCCTGGTAACGAAGCAAGAATTATGAGGAGATGAATCAAAAATGCTGCATAATTAAATAACTCACCTCCCTAACAGAAGAGACAGGGAGGTGGAAGAGAGAAAAGCCCATTATTAACAGTTGTTGTAGGTACATTGGAATAGCAAGCAAGCAGAAATTGCTGTGCTATTTTAAGTCTGTAAATTAAAAAAAAAAAAAAAAATCATTACTCTCAGGTTATCATTTTGCCTACTCTCCTGTAGGTTGCTGAAAACCAGTAATAAACCACTGCCAAAGCATTTCAGCAAAGTTTGAAGTGTAAACTGTAATAGCCATGCTGAACATTAATGTGGAAATATTTAACTGAAGACACCTTTTGCCCCTCTTCACTTCTAGTCCATTGAGATCTCCAGGTTCTGGCAGACACTACAAATATATCCCATTAATTGTACACATCATGACATATTGCAATAATAATAATTCTCTGTCCTTCCCCCAACATCCCCACTGCCGTTTCAGCAAGCTCTGTACTCTTGACAAGAAAGTTCTTATGAAAAATGCACTGATCTTTTTTTCTCTCTTTTCTAATTGCTTTAAAAAATGTGAGGTGGCTTAATATTAAGTATACACACAATAGAAATTATTATCTAGATGTCAAGCTGAAACCACAGCTTTCCAGAGAGCAGTAACAGAGAGACATTGTACAAGACCAGAATAGATCAGTCCATTCTCTCTGGTATCCTGAGCTCCATTTAACCTTTTGGTTCCATTGGCATATGAGCAACATTCCAGCAAAGAAACTGCACAGTTTACTGGCATTTTGACATTTCCTGCCTGTTTTCTCCAGCCTGGAATTGCTGACCACTGTGCATGGAGAGCATCCATGGTCAGACTGTTGGGTTGGGGAGATCAGCATGGAGTCAGGGACAGGATTTTACTGCCTTATACAAACAAAAAAGGAAAAATGGCCCAGAGAGTTATAATGCCTTTGACCTGTAACCCTGTTACATCTTTAATCACTCAAGACAACCCAGTTGGGTGTTGAAAACTTCCAAGGATAGAGACTGACAGGTTCTCCGGACATTCTGTCCCAGTGCTTGGCTGCCCTAGAGGGTATAAAAAGTCTCTCCTTACAACCAGCCTTCGACCTCCAACTACAGAGGTGTTCTTCATGGCCTGTATGAGGGAATGCTTTAACACAAAAACACATGAATGCTTTCTCCCTGGTTCACAGGCCAAAATATACTTTGTTGGCTGGGACCTCAAGACCCAGGTTTCCAATTACTTCCATAGGGGTTTCAAAGGGAAAAATTCCATGCTCAAGAGCAGAATATAACTGGAAATTGCTAACTCTATTTGACATTACCATCACAATTACAGTTCATGCACTGTAGCTAGTCAATTCTCTCAGCTAAATTACTTCATCTTATTTACTAATCATCTGGAGTAGGATTCAGGATTTTATGATGATGGCAAAATGGAGATACAAGTGTGTCATTAACTCTGCCTCCATTTCTACATGCTTTTGATGAAGCATGCTCGAATATGGAAGAAAAAAATGAACTTGGCAACAGACTTGATTAAAAAAATCCTAGGCATTAAATTACTAAATTGCTACAAAAAAAGAGAGATGGATTTTAAACTAAACACTTTCAAGGTTCATAATGTTACCCTCTCGTGGAGATGTTATTTCCTATACTTCATGGAAATGTTTGAACATTTTACACGGAACACACATAGTGCAGACAACAGCTAAGAAAGAAACCCAGAAGAGGAAAGGGTGGTACTGCCTGTCCGAGCTGGAAAAGTTCAGGCTGTGCTGACATTCATTTCTCTACGATGGCCTCCCCCCAGAATGTCTCATTGCTCCCTGTAAGCACCATCCATGCATCCTGCACACCTGGATTCTCTCCACTGAGCACCATCTCTGCCCTTTTCATTTCCCTGTGATACATCTCCACAATTCTGCCTTTGTATCGCTCCCAATTCCAACTGTGTCAGGCTTTCACTCACTTTGAAAAAATATGAAGAAAATGAGTTAAAAACGTCAATACAAATTTATGGAGGTGGCACTGCAATGTCAAATCAAGAATATGGTATCAAGATGAAATACAACAGTGTCAGGATAAATGTACCAAGCTGACAGCACAAAGTCAAAATGGAGCAATGTCAATGCGGATCTACAGAAACAACATTCATCTGTCAAAACAAAATCATGTCATTACACATTAAAGAATAGCTTAAATAAACTGAAAAGCATACCTACTTGTTCAGATTAGCAAATTCCACCCACACTCTCTTCCCAGCAGGGAAAAAAATACAAGTGTTTGGCAGATGTGGGGAAGTAAATACTGTGATGGGACTTAATACTTCAAACCCAGTTAGACTGGGAGCAGAAAAGCCTGATTGTGCAAGGAAACTTCCAAGTGAGGACCAACAACCAGTAGTGAAAGAGGTAAAGTGATCACCAAGGAATGACCCCAGCAGGAGCAGTGACTATTCGCACAGGAGCAAGCTCAGCCACCAACTCATTTGCAGCTCTTCACTTTCATGCAGCTGAGGCAGAGGAAAGGCTGGGAGAAATGGCCTTGTTCAGAGTGGAAAAGAGAAGCTTTGGGGTGACCTAATTGTGGCCTTCCAGTACCGGAAGAGAGCTTGCAAGAAAGATGGGCACTTTGGATAAGGACCTGGAGTCACAGGACAAGGGGGAATGGCTTCAAACTGCCAGAGGGCAGGGTTATATTGGACTGGGAAGAAATTCTCCCCTGTGAGGGGGGTGAGGCCCTGGCACAGGGTGCCCTGAGAAGCTGTGGCTGCCCCATCCCTGGACGTGTCCAAGGCCAGGCTGGATGGGGCTTGGAGCAACCTGGGATAGCGGAAGGTGTCCCTGCCCACAGCAAGGAGTGAAACAAGATGAGTTTTAAGGTCTCTTCCAACCCAGGCCATTCCATGGCTATGTGTTTCCATGTCTATGCATTTCCTGACCTGTTACAGCTCAGTCCCAAACATGCCATATCTTTCCTTCTTTTCCTGATTAGTGTTGCCCCTCCTCGTCACTTACTATGAAGTGGACACTGTGTAGCCCACAACAAAATGTCTTAAGAAACCCCTCACAGCCACAGACCTGCACTAATCCTATTCCTGGGACTAAGGTCCTCATTAAACAAAATGTCAGTCACTATTTTAAAGCTGTGTCTTGAACTCAGGGCTGCTAATTTTAAACTGCACACAGCTAAACTCGCAGCTGTTTCTCAGAATTAACAGATTATATGATGCCACTTGATCAGATACAAAAACCCCCACTTTTAAAGTAGCTTTCCCAATGCTAACAGCTGTATCCATCAACACATCTTCACATCTTCAAAAGTGGAGATGAAACTATCAACATTAGGAGCATATGTGCAGAAACAAATGCATTAATCAAATTCTTTGGAAGGGACGATTTTGTGTCTGGGTGTCTAGGTTTCTAGTGAATTAGAAAAGAAAATAATGCAAACATGAAAAATGCATTCTCTCTTCCCTGCCATAGCTTTAGTATAGAAGGGAACTATGATCAGTGGAAAACTGTAAATAAAATAATCACACTTAAGGAAAAGATTTCCTATTACTAAGGGGATAAAAATAGATAAATACCACATATCATTTAGGAATGCCTAACATTGGTGCTTACTCCAGTCTTCGGGAAACCAGTGCAAGTATTCATGTATGGTTCTAGCCAGGAAGAACTTGTACTGCAATGTACCGTCTTTCATTTGGCACTTCCCCGAAATAACTTTCTGGCAAACTAGGTTTTTATTTTCTATTAAAAAACCTTAAAAATAGAGAGAGGAAAATAACCCACATCAGGAGAACAAAAGGTCAATTGGTTTTTCCCTGAGGAAGCTCCACGCACAGAAGTCACTGAGTGCCACATTCACCAGATGAGACACTGGCTGGTGTGTTAAATGTAGGGACACCTCGGTGAAGGCCACACCCCCACAAGCTGAGAGGTAAATGCATGTTGTGTAGCTTTGCTGCAGAGCACACCACTTAACCAAGCATAACCCTTACCCCTGTCCATGGCCCTGTTTTCTGACTGCAGCTGTTAAGGACTCGCACAAACACCTGCACTACTCAGCTGTCTCCAGTGGAAGTGTTACTAATTTTGTTCTGGTCAATATTTAACTGGATTCTCAACCTGAGACTGTGAACACACAGTAGAAACGTATCCCCTCACACAACCTTTCAGAGTAGTGAATGGTAATTTAGGAGCAGGTATGAAGTGACTGAGGCTGAACTCTGCTGTGCCATTTCTGAGGCAGGACAAACCAAGATTCTCCACAGGGCTGGATACAGCCCTAGAGATTAACACTCAGTCTTCCCTTCCTCAAAACATCAGAGATTTGAAGTGGAAGTAAAGTGTGATTTGGATTCTCTCTTTGGAAGGGCTGCCTCAAGAGTTTTCTCAAGCAGCATTGATATGAATCATGCTACGTTCCTTTAATAAGGCAGCATTATTCCTTCCTCCTCTATTAACTTAATCCAAAAGGATTAAGTTAATAGAAAATTCATTATCATATTCTAACAGGGAATACTTAAAATCTCCTGGCCAGGTAAGAAAAGGTGTACAAACAGAATATTTTGCAAGCACAAGTCCATACATCCTCTGCCAACTGAACCATGAGCACAGAGCAAACAAGAAGGCTCTTCTGAGGCTGACTGTTCCTTTGATTATCTACCCCTCTGTTGATGAAACATCACTGGGGATAATTTATTTTGTGAATTCTTTCAGACACTACTTGACTGAGTGCTACACATAACCAAAGACAAGGTAACTTATTTTATAAAATATGGGATTTTTCTTCCTCCTTTATAACACTCTCTTTTTAAGTAACAATATTCAGCTCTCACCCAACTTCCTCCCTGATTTTGGGACAGAGATGAGGTTTTCACCACAAAAGCACAGAAAGCACTTCCATGACATGGAAGTAGGAACAATGCACATACACAAACACATGCTGTTGAGACCCAGAAATCCTGTTTTCACATGCCCTTTCTGATAGAGAGGATAGCAAAGCCACAAGCTTGGCTCCAAATACATTCCTTTGCTTTGCCTGAAGTTGGGGTTATTATCCAGCCCATCCCACCTACAAACCCAAAAATTACCTCCCAGGGTATGCCATGTCCTAAGCCTGTTCATTGTGCTGGATCTCCAGACTCCAGGGAAGTCATTACAATCACCACTTTGTGCAGGGGATTGCTGGAGTTCAGTGACTCCGTAAGACACAGGACCAGAAGCTTCCCCCAGCTGGTATCAATCCTCAGACCCTGAAATCTTTCCTGAGAGGAAACTGCAGTTCCCCCCCCACCATGGCCTGCATCTTCTAGGGCTGGATTTTGGTGCACAGCATTCCTGGTAGCTATTATGAAGAATGATAATATTAAATTTCCAGAACTGTTGGCTCCCAAAGCTAAAACTGCCCATAAATTTTAGTGTTACACCAGATGTTAATACACACATTCACATTATCTAAACCATTACTTATAAAATAATCTGGCTGGAAAGATTTCTCTGTGTTTGCCAGTTCAAGGATACAGGATGTCAGGCTAACCAAGCAGCTCTGATTCATGCAGAGCCTTTGCAGTTTGCCTTGATATGACACTGTGAAACAGCTATTTAATACCTTAAAGTTACATATTACTGGAATTCTGCCCACGTGTAGCAAGCACAAAAGTAAAGAGGCTGCTACTTAGACTCAGGAAGGTATTTGTAATTAAGTTGTGCTTAAAGACTAATTCAAACTAGCTCAAGCTGCCATGTCTGCTTTTTCTCTATGTCAGCCCGTGGATGGCCCAATTACACCAGGTAGCCCAGTTTGCAAGGGGCTGTGGAAACAAGTAAGAAAGAACCCCCATCTTCAGGTTCTGAAAAGACACAAAAGACTTTGTGCAGAGAGAAGGAAGAAGCAGCAGCAAGATGAACATCGTGTGCATAATAAGCAATTCCCCCAGTGCTACCAACACAGCTACTGAGAGGAATTACGATGAGCTCTTCCACACAAGTCAAGAGCTAAGCACTGAAAGGAAAGAAAATGCCTCTCCTTCAAAAAGGAATGCTCGTATTTGCTGAGAAAAATGTATTTTTTCATTTTATCCCAGCTTCTCGAACTCTAAACACACCATGGAAGCAATATCAATTCAGCAAAGTGCTGATGAAAGGCAGGAAAAATCCTTCATGGATTTTCAGTTGTCTCTCCCTGCCTTGCCCACTCAGTTCCTCGGTGCCCTGCCTACCTGCTGAATCACTCTGGAGCCAATCTGCACTTCCACAGCAGCTCAGCTGGCTTTCACTTCACAGTGAATTCCATAAACTTGGATTTCTCCTCAGAAAGAGTTCATCTAAAATCCTGAAATACTGACATCCTTCATGGATCATAATTTCACTTTATTTCTTAACTCCAAACTGCATGATCATGGTGTCGCCACATAAATCATAACTACCAGAATTCCACTTGAGAAATAGGGAAGAGTGCTGAATTTAAATTCCTGTATTGCAAATCATTCAAAGAGTTTAACTCCAGATCCAACAGTGGTGGGCTCTCTTTTCCAATGTAAAAGAAAAAGGTACAGCTATGAAATTTAAAGAGAATTTTTCTAAGATAACGGCCACTCTAAGATTTATAATGGTTTGTACAATAAATATTTGTTCATATGAATATCTCCATTAACCCAAGCCAAACTGCCACTTCCCAAATTCATTTACCAATGCATCCAGCCCAAATTCACAACGTTTAGCTGACTTTGAATGTAGATTTTTGTACTTAGTCTCCCTCTTGAGGCAGCTGTGCTGCTGAAACAAGCCTGAGCTTCTGCATGACCACGTGTTCCTCACAAAAATAGATTGGCAAGGAAGGAGGAAAGGACCCTCCAGGGAAGGCCTCAGCTGTGCCTAAACCTGCCCCAGTGATGGGAAGCACTGGAAGGACTCCCAGGCCATGAAGATGGGCAGTGGGGTGGCACCAAGGGGGGAGGAAAGAAAGAGGCTTCTGTGCTGTTGACAATTTATAAATCAACTCCAAATTCAGGACTTCCAAATGAGGAAGACAGCAAACTGAATAGATCACTACCAAAACTAGAGTGAAAGAACCCTGTATTCATATTGTATACTGAAAAATACTGCCACACACTCCCAAGGTGTCACTGTGCTTCATCTGCCTCACTGCAATGCTTTGGGTTGGAAGGGACCTTGAAGACCATCCAGTTCCACCCCCTGCCATGAGCAGGGACACCTTCCATTAGTCAGGTTGCTCCAAGCCCCATCCAAACTGGCCTTGTACATCAAGCATTATTTATTTAAATCCTGGAATTTCTCCTGGACAACTAATACAGGGGCAATAGAGGACTGGTCTGCCACCAGGTCTCCTGCATAGTTCACAGACACATCAAAAATATCTTTAGGGAGGTTTATATCACAATAAACCACCTGCTAAATAGCCCATACAACAAAAGAACTGACTTCAGCTCTTGATAACATAGTATCAAAAAGGCTTAAACTGCAGCAGTTTTTTTTTACTTGTACTTGATACAAGAAAAACAATTAAATTACACTGCTCTTAATAAAGAACATCTGCACATTTTGTTATCATGACTGATAGGAGCCTCTCATTTAAAGTGTTACTGCTTCTCCTCTCATTAAGATCAAGTTCAGACTCTGCAGAACTGCCAGCTCTGTAAAACGCTTTACACAGGGGAGGAAACAAAATATGAGAG
Organism: Aphelocoma coerulescens; assembly: GCF_041296385.1. Taxonomy (NCBI): domain Eukaryota; kingdom Metazoa; phylum Chordata; class Aves; order Passeriformes; family Corvidae; genus Aphelocoma; species Aphelocoma coerulescens. The sequence goes on from NC_091021.1 coordinate 3,267,301, forward strand.
GCCAACTGTTCATAAGATAATGTCTTCACATTGTGCTTTAGCTGTCTACAGTAATTAGGAGAACTTTGATATGTATCTCACATTTGGGTGACTTGCTTTCAGTTCTGCAGTGGTGTGAACAACTACATAGATATGAAAAGTGCAAGTCAGTTATAATCATTTAAAAATGTGTTAACTGCTGTAAAAAAACTAGCCTGTGGTTTATTTGTCATATGAAGTGCTGGGGTGTTGATGTTTAAAATTACAGCCTGAAGTTATAAGAAGTCCAGCTGAAACCATTTTCTTGACTGGGAGATTTATCCTGGACTATGTAGTAATGATTCTGGACTAAGCGTCAGTGACCCTAGACTAACACATAGTTTAAAAACTGCAACGCAATACAGTGAGTTAACATCACTTAAACCACATCACCTAGATTTTAATGCCTTCTTCAGTACACCATAAAAGGTTCCTGAGAAATGCCTCAACTCCCTGCAAACAGGCCAGGGTTACTCTGCTGAGTGTGCAAGAAGAGTGGAAGTTGGAATCGTTACTGGTTGGGTTCCAGTGCTCACCTGAGCCCAAGCACTACTTATGAGATGCCAGATATCCAGGAGGACTGGTAGAAGCCATGCACTCCATTATCTGCCATGTCTGGTTATTGCAGAGCAGCTCTGGCCAAAATCTGACACACTAACACAAAACACACAATCTCACACCATCTGTGGCCCATTTATATTTATTATCCACATTTAAACTGCACACTCAACACAGGTGAGCACACTAAGACTGTCCATGCTCAGAGGAGTTATCAGACACTCAGCAATTCAGCTGAAATGCCAGTATTTGAGAGCCAGAATTAAGCCAATGTAAACATTAAGATAGTTGGGTGGGGCTTGGGGCAATCTGGTCTAGTGGAAGGTGTCCCTGCCCTTGTCAAAACAAGGTGGTCTTTAAGGTCCCTCCCAACCAAAACCTGCCTGTGATACTACACACTGGAAGTATGGACAGTTTTGAGAGAAATGAAATGACAAATACATTTTAAAGCCAACATTCTACTGTTAAAGGAGATCCCTTATCTTATTACTTGCTTTGAAGAAATGGGACCCAAGTGAGTAAAGCACAGTGGATCTGGGAGATGCTGCTCCTAAGAGCTTGGAGCTTTAGTCACTGAAGTCTCTGTGCCTGCTAGAAACCCTGGCAAGCATTAAATGATGTTTACATATTCCACTGGAAGATAAGGTAATGTCAATACAAAACTGAGGTAACTTTCAAAGATCATGCAAACGATCATGAAACTCATTAATAATCTTTTAAAGTCTAGGCAAAGTCTCTATATTTTAAGTGATTAAAAGATGAGCAAGAACTTGGTTTTGCAACACCTCAGAAATCAATTAGCTTGCAAGGAGATTATGTCAATGATGAATATTGTTAATATATTTATTTGGCCTACAGATTATCTCTGTATAGTCTTATGTAAAAATGACCATAAAAAGGAACCCGAACACTGTAGAAATGTACCCACATGTACCAGACATTACTCTGGACACTGAAACCTGCAAACCTGGACCTGAAAAAGTATGGTGTCAGAGGCATAGTTATGTCAAAGTAAATTATGCCCTCAGAGTGAAGGCACTGAGAGGTCACAGGACTGACAGACAGAATGCTGGCAGCAGGGTCACGAACAGCAATCAGAGTCATAAATCCTTGTCATGGACATCAACCTCTGGAACACTGAACGAGATCTTTTTAAGTAACAGTTTTACACTTAATTAGCAGAGTAATTAGAAGCAAAAATCTATGAAAATTTAATATTTCGAATTTATGGTTTTTAAGTTGTCCTTCATGCCTGCACTACCTGTTGCCACTCTCTGCTCTCCTTAGCTGTACTTTGCCAGCTCTTTTTGGCTTAAGCAATACATAAAACAGGGAGAGGCTGAAGAACTAAGTGCACAGATTGCAACATCCTAAAAACATCCAGGAGAGCTTACAAATAAAGAGGCAGAGCTAGAAATAAACCATGGAATGAAAACCTAAGCCCCTTGTGTTGGCAGTAGAACATTGCCCATACAGAGCTTTTACAAATATTTGTGTGTGTCAGCATCACACTTAGCTTGAAACACTCAGTTTATTAATTCTCTTCTAAGCTAAGTGTATGTGTGCACACAGGGACAACCACATGGGCTTAATGACCTCAACAAGCCTGGCTTACAGGCAAGCTCTAGGCCAGCACAGGGCTCTCACTGTCAGGTTTGCAAAGGTTTTCCTGCTTCACTACCTGCTTTAATGGGGCAATAGTACTGCCAGGGTCTTACCAGGCTTCATAACACAGAGATTATTCCCTTACTAAATCAATGCTGTCATGGCATCAGTGTCCTGATTAAACCACTAAAGAACATGTTCATCCTTTCAAATCAGAGAAACACAACCCATCAACATACCAGTTACGAGATATTGCACACGGGCTAGATACCAACAGACACGCTTTCAAGAGCTGTTAAATAGGAAATAAAGTGAAAATAAAAGAGTTACACTATCTGAGACAGACTATGGCATGTAGCAACAGATCCTTACTGCTTTTTTACATCTTTAACCCACATGAGCCCATGTTCCTGCTCTTGCAAACCCGCTCCTCTCCAATCCTGCTCCCTGCCCAAGCACAAGCACCAACCTCACTCTGCTCCTTCAGAGGCTCCTTTTTCCTCAGCTGATCATTAGGTCAGGCTGGATGGGGCTTGGAACAACCTGGTCGAGTGGACTCAGACTATTCTGAGTATTCCAAGACCCAAAATGCACCACAAGAATAGCTGGTGAAAACACTGGATAAAGAGGCATTCTCTTTGACATATTAAAACCACTAAGAAAACAGCCAACCCCCCAGATGTAATACAGATACACAGCTGATGGATCCATGGCTTCAGCATAATTCAGGGCTTTTAGGATGTTCTCCCAACCATTTCTAGGTATACCTTATGCCAGAATCAGCCAGTACTTTCTGAGAACACAGCAGCCCCATTTTTACTTTTCCACCCCAAGTCCTCCTTCTGTATAAACCTTGTTTGGTATAAGATCTGTACAGGACACCAGGGGCAGTGAACTCTCCTGTGTTAAAACAACTGAACTCCATTTGACTGGGCTGATTTTAATCTCCATCAGCCTTCAGACCCAGTTCACAGTGCAGCTGTACTAAAGGAGTGTGAGGGCAGTGAAGAGGCTGGAAAAAGGGACTGAGAAAGAAATAAGAGGTTTGTTCCTTTTGGCAGCCAACACCAGTTAATACTTCCCTAAGCTGCCCCCAGGCACTGGGATCCTCGTATTTTGCCCAAGGTTTTTGCTTGTTTGTATTTTATGTTTTTAACTGAAGTTACCTACCTTGGATTTTTGGAAGATCACTGGTTTATTTTTTTCCCCCCAAAGCTTTTCCTTCTATTTATGTCGTTCTGCCTTTGAACAATGATATATGTATACAAGAAGAGAGAAGAAGAGAGAATGCTTTTCAAGAAAGGAAATATTCACAGTCCATTACAACAATGAGGTTGAGGCCATTTAATTCACCCCACCTGCTTTCTTTGAGATGTTCATTTTTGCAGAAAGGAGAATTTGGACAGATAACAGGCTTTCAGAAGATTTCTTGGTACACTAATAATTCTAAAATTTCCTCAAACCGCAAATTTGATGTACATGTTTCATGGGACATAACAGAGAGGCTCTTCAAATGTTGTCTTCCAGAAATGAAAATGAATAAAAGCACTGAGAAAATAGCTGTGAGATCTGAGAGTGAGGTGCAAAAACCACCAAGACACTGAGGACTCAATCCAGCATCAAACCCCTGTATCTGATCTTGTCCCATCACGACAACATAAATAGATTACTGCTGTTCAATCAGTCCTCTGAAAATTGCTTCCCTCCACAGCTTTTGTACTATCTTTTAGCAGCACAGTTTTTAGGGGTCTGGTGCCACAAGAAAACTTCTAAAGTTTCTTGTTTTTTTGCAGCAGGGCATTTCAGAAACAAGCCTGAAAGCGGAAAGGGGCACCTGGATTTGCAGATGTCCTGGCCTCACCCAGCACCACAAAAGGATCATCTCTGGAGCAGAAATTACTCATTTCACCTAAGAGGTGGACATGACTTTTTCCTGCTAAGAAGCAGGTTCTGTAGTGTCAGCACTATGCTGCCAAATTATGACAAGTAAATCAACTGCAAATAAATGCCTCCACAATCCTTCCAGTTGAGAGTGTGAACCAAGCCACGTTACAGTATTAAAATATAAGTTATATTCATCAGTACAGAGAAAGAAATAAAAAACTTTCTATTCTCAAGTGTGATCCTGCAGAAGTTGCTGCTTGGAAAGCGACTTTCCAGTAAATCCATTCATCAAAATTCCAAACCAGCATGAATTTTTTTTTTTTTTCAGAGAATAGTTCTGCATCAGGACACCCCCAATTCCCTTCCAGTATAAAGATATTTTTATATTCTACACATGCAAGATGCTGGGAATTATGGAGTACAGTAAAGCTGCCCTATAAACTCTTACCTTAGGTGTGGTTTGGATTTGGATGGCTCAGGGCAAAGGCATTATACCAAAAATGAAAAAACCCCCCATGATTTGTAACAAAGGATGCTTTTAGCAGATACAGATTGAACTCAGCAAAGTGCATACATGTGGACAGCAAAAATACCAAGTTACCTAGAAATACCTCCACATGCTGACCTCAGCCTGCCAGGAGTATGCAGTGTAAAGGCCAGGAGCAGGAAGCTGAAGAACAAGCAGCCCTCCAGTGCAGCAGGCTTAGCAGGATTTAGCTTTTGCTCAAGCACATTTTCCTACTCTGCAGGAGGATAGTAGGTAATTGCTGTCTACATAATAATTAACAAACCCCTCCTTCCTGTTCTTCATCAATATAGAAAAAGACCCACTGCCAGCTCAAAGGAGGTAGGACTCCTGGAACAGCCACAGCAGATGACACTTTAGTTAGTGGTGGCACTAAGGAGGATGAAAACCCCTGTGCAGGCACAGGAAGGCCCTGACAGGCTGGATTATACCTTTCTTTCCCACACCTTTCTCACCCTAACCTAACGCAGTGGGTTCTTTGGATCAATCTGTTTGGAGATACCTCCCTTTATCCCAAGCCCTGGCAGCAGTGGGGGTTCCACAAAACCTATTCCTAATCACTTAATGAGCCTTGTTCCTGCAGCCCTGTTTAATTTCTCCAGAATACACCTCCTAGCAACCAACACCACCACAAGGATTTTACCTGTGCACCTTCTGGAGCTCTCATTAATTTATATTTCATATTTCTGTTAAACAATTGCCCTCTCACACCCTTCCTGTAAAGCTGTTTTATGGGTATAAAAGATAAGGTGCCAGATTCCAAAAATTATGGCTGTGTAATGTTTCATCATCACATAGCTACAGTTCCTGATAAATATCTTTTTTCCCTAGGAGATTTTAAGTGATAATAATATTTGGCACTTACATACTACTTTACATCTTGAAAGCACTGTACAAACGTGTACCTAATTAGTCTTCTCAATTTCTCCATGAAAATAAAACCTACAAGGAATTAAGATTATCAATAATCATTACTCTATTTATTTGTTAAATCCTGATGGCCTACTTGGCCCTGAGCATGAAGAAAAATCTATCTGCCTCAAGGACTTCACAATCTGAACTGGGAAGAACCTGTTGAAGAACTGCCAAAGGCACATATTATATTGACAGTAGAATTTGCCCCCACCCCCCCCAAAATTCAGATGAAATCAAAAACCAAAGTCAATTTTCTGATGGAAAAATCAAGTAATTTCCACACTAAAACAAAAAATGTAACTCCCAAACCTTAAAGTTTGTACTGGAAACAAGAACAGCAGGGCCACTGGGTGCTCTATTTCACATGACATACGACCATTCAGGGAACACAGTAAATGCATAAATTCGATTTAAAAAAGAAAAAAAAAAACCAAACAAATCCCACTAACAAAGAAGACAAACCTTATCCAAGGTCCTGAAAAATCAGGCATCAAAATAACCAAGGCTCTCTGATAGTTTTATTTACAAACTTGGTTATTGTTTTTATTTTATTTTTCTAACAAATGCTGATGCAACACAGAGGGTGTTTTATTAGTACTATCACAGGACCTTCTCCTGGGGCTGGATGAGAACCAAATACTGCACCTCTCAGCAACCTTTAATGCAGTAGCTGCATGCACACTAAATTAGACACCACAGTTTCAGGAATCCATCTGAAACCAGGATAAGTAATTCTCAAACTTGCAGGCATCATGTGAGACATTTATGCATCAGAGTTAAAATTTATACTCTGTGTTTTGTTTGCTAAACCTTATAAATGAAACAGATTTGTGCCATTCACACAAGCAGCATGAAGTGTCAGACCTCCTCTCTGTACAAGGATTGTAACAACAGAGGAAAAATAATGGGATCTCCTTCCTGGAAAAGTCAATATTCCAGCCTCAGGTGGGGAACAGGGCTGGAGGAGAAGTATCATTTACAGGCAGATGAGATGCAGAGCTCCACATCAGGGTGGAATTATCCCACTCTAGAAGTCAATGAATGATCTCTTTGGGGCACATCCCTGCAGCTGTTCAGCTGAACATTTCAGAACAGATTTCCAGAGTTCAGCCTAAAGAAAATTTCCAGGAGCTAAATCCTAACAAAAAAAATCCAGCTTTATTACCATTTGTTATCTTCCCACTTCTGCTGATATTTGAATCCTAGTGATTTCAAGTGAAAGCTAACCCGAAGACACAAATTCATCTGAATGGCACATAGCTGAGTATCCCACACCCTCCCTGAGAGGATTTGCCAGTGACAACAAGGTGGGATATTAATTTAGGAACTGCAGCCTGTGCTGCTCTAATACCTATCCCTATCACTGGGACAAATGCATTCCAACATATCACTTTAATATCTAGTCTGAACACGGCCTTGGGAGAGTAAGAAAATAGAGAGAAGATTATGTGCCCTCAGGAGGAAAACCAGGACCACAGTAAAACCAGAAGTGTGTATTTTGAGTCACCATCCCTGGAGGGAATTAAAGGTGTGCAGACGTGGCACTCGGGGACATGGTTTAGTGGTGGGCTTGGCAGCATTGGGTTAATGGTTGGATTTGATCTTAAGGGTCTTTTCCAGCCCAAATGATTCTACAACTCAATGATTCTGTATTTCTTGAAAATAAAAAAAACCAAACCCAAGTCATCAGAAAAAACTGCAAAATAATGGAAACTTCCAAATGAGATATAGTAGCCTCCTAGAGCACAGAGTCCTAAGGCACACCAGCATGTTTTATCTGAAGGCAAGTTTCCTAACAGCTATCACAGTTCACCATCTCCTGCAAAATACTTTGTACATTTTTCCCCATGTTAAAAATCCTGAGAGATGTAACAGATTGAAATAGCTTAAGCTAATATTTAAAAATTGATTATTAATTTCCTAATGAAATCACTGAGCTCTTAAATTTGTTCTGCTCTGCCTCTTCCAAAACACATAATGAAAAGAAAGCAGCACCATCTGAAACAGTGGGTTAGCTTAAAACAGCAATTGTCACTTTCCTTCATATGACAGGTTCACTTATACAAAAACAACTGATGTGTTCTCAAAGTAAAATAGCACTTAAGAAAATAGCAGGACAGCCCTTGTACACAAAAAGTAATTTGAGCTAAGCACAGGCAACTATTGAGAAGAAAATGGTAACTGTTTAATAAATATTCCTCTCAGATTAACAGTTTCCTACTTATTTCCATTTTGTAGCTTGAATATGGTGATTCACTACTAAAGAATTTAATTTAAATATTACTACTGGATTAATTCAAAAGAACCAACCCTAGAATTACTTGTGAAGAGAGTTAATACAAAAGTTCAAGGGATACCAATTCTTTTGTTGTGTGTGAATCATCACACAAGCTGAGCTAAATTGAAAATACTACTTCAAGTAGTTTGACTTTGATCTCAGTAAAACCAGCTAGGCCTCAGACATGGAATTTCATTGAGAAAAAGCTTCCACTTGCAACACCAAGTTCAATGGACCTCTGGGATGTAGGGAGTTGATCCCATTATGTTCTTATGTGATCTGCAGAGAGGGTTTTGCAGGCACTATTTTAATTACTAAACTTGGAAGACATAGAGAATTTCCCGTGGAAGCTGATGAAGAGGAAAAATTCCCCTCTTCTCATAGCATAGGAAAGGGATTGTAGGAGACAGAGAGGCCTCCTCTCCACAGGAGAGATTTAGGAAGAAATTAGACCACTGAATTGGCCTAGCTTCAGGTTAATCACTTCACCAGTGACCTTCCAAAGTACACAGCAGGGAGGGTGGGTTGGCAGTTCTCTTTCCTGCTCCTGCAAATCCATTTCCCACATTGCTTGGCTGCAGTTCCACTATGCCAGTGCAACGTCTTGCCAACCATGAGGAACTTCAGTAGCTTAGCAGTTTTCATCAGGAGATGGATAATCTTCCTCTCTTAACCCACAGTGGTGGTTAAATTGGATCCTAACATGATGCTGTGGGTATAACTCCATAGAAAGGGTAAAACAAAAGAATTTTGTCTTCAGAAAAGGTTACTAAGACCACCCCTCTATTGGAGACTGCAGAGAAAAGCCAGTGTCTTCCATCCCATGGAGAATATCAACCTTCCAGTTTCAGCTGCAAGGCTGCAGCAGAAGATTCTCACCCTCCTTATCCTATCAACCCCTTCTGCTCCCTAAATCTTAACACAGCACTGCATGGCAGGTGTCTGGAATTCTTTCTTGTGGTTTTAATCCAGGCAAACACAACAGATCCCGATTTAGAAGCCTTCCTAAGTCTCATAATACCCTGCCTGATAACTGAACAGGAAACCTCAGCCACCACGGACAAACTGAGCACTGAAAACCAATGCCTGGTACTAAAGTGGGTCACAGACTTCTCTCTTCCACTTAGGAACTCTCCTCTCCACCTACACATTGTAGGGCAGTAACTGATACTTCAAACTCGGGCATTTTCTGCACTGTAGCTTTAAACATCACTAATGCCTCCTTCCTCTCAACATGGTGCAGGGAACGACAGGAGGATGGAGAGGTTTGGGGTTTGAGAAGGATAAAAGTGGAGGTGGCATCACAAAGCCCTTGAGGTATTTGTGATCCTTGTATGGTCATGTCCTCATTGACACCCAGCTCCAAAGGAAATCCCCCAAGTCATGTAGGCTGGACAACCATTCCTCTTCAAAAGGATCCATTTTCCTTGAGATTTCCTCATGACATGACTCAGGCAGGTCCACAGAGGTGTGGAAACCAGACCTTCTGCTGGAAGGGTTAACTGCCTTCAACAGAAGTGTGCTGATTTACATCAACTTGGAATCTGCAGTCTCAGTTAAGGGCTGTTTTTCCTCTTTGTTACAAAAGTAAAAAACAGAGAGAGACAGAGAAAATCAGATCCTGCTTCTAAAAATTCAGTATGCAATACATCTACTTGGACACAGACTCAGGCTTTTATTTCCCCAAACAATAATAGTTTAAAACATCCCAGCTACACCAAGCAGATACATTGGCACATACTGTTCATAACTTTCAGTTCTTCCTCACTCTGTCCTCCTGACACTGTTTCTCCTAACTCATTATTTCAGATCTAAAATAATGTTGGAAACCCTTCTGAACATAGCAAGCACCCTTTGCTGCATCTGTAGAGGACAAGATATTTTAAATAATAATAAAACAAAGAAATCCTCAGTTCAACAGAGGAGGCACATCAACTGATGGAGGAGGAAGAGGAGTAAGCAAAGCTATCTGGGTCTAAAAGGCATTTAATTTGATTTCTTTAGTCCTACCATTTCTTGCATATAGACTATGTAGACTACACAGAAACATTTAGACTTAAGGCTGGTGTGGACATATGGCTCTGGGAATCTAAAATGTAGGTTGGCACCTCAGCTTTATCCTGGGGAGGCAGTTCCACGCAGAAACTGTTTCTTCAAGGCAGTTCTGAGAAGGGAAGCAAAGGATATTTCTGTTGCTGCTAAGCTTGGAACCACCACCACATTCAAAGAAATAACAAAGGACATGACATTCCCATTTCCTGTGCAGCAGTCTACCTCTCCTAGACATTTTCCAAGTACTAACACATGCCCTTGGGAGTGTGGACACAGGCACATAAAAATGTAACTCCTATGACATTAAGAAATAAACCAAAAAAATGCTCCCAGCTTTTATTTAGTGAGTAAGACACATTACTTGAGGTATCTATGGGAGAGAGAGCTAAGAAAATAGCTCATTCATTATTTAAATTGGGGAATGAAGTCAGAGAGGTTTTATTAATGTTCAAAGAAGTGAAAAGCCAGAATCTCCTTATGCAGACTGTATCTGTCTAAATCCTGTTTACAGCACAGACATTTGACAACACTTTTGAAGTTCTAAATTATTTCTGTAGTGTAGCAGCACTTTGGGTAATTTTTTTTCCCCTTATGTATTAAAAACAATCATGAAAATATCCTTCCAAGGTCACTTTACCCAATTCCTCATATAAGATAAAATGACAAGTCCATAAATCATTGTAACAGTGAAGTATTGTAAAGTATATCTTGAGTTCAGTACCACAACTTGCAGTGAATCATCTTCAATCAATTAACAGATTACCTTAATTCAACAAAATCCAATACCTGCACTTTCCTGATTAATACCTTTTACACATCTAGAGTTCTGGTAATTACATACAGAAATTAAAGATGGATTGTACATTCGTGGATACAGAATGCAAGGGCCTGTGTGACTGGCAGAAATCTCCCTTAAAGAGAGAATTGTCATAGCCGGACTTGTGCGTATTATATACAAAATTAGGATTCCTGATTCACCTGGATTCATCGTGGCCTAAATGCTGTCAGAATAAAAGGCTTAGCATCAAGATTTCTAAAATACAGACATGCTGGGCATATATTAGCATGTTGTCACAGGTTTCTGTCTGGGATAGGGCACTGCAATGCAAACATCCCTACATCTTTGCTGACCTGCCCAGCAGTCCAATGGGATTCGTTTGGAGGCACCAATTTTAGCAGAAACCGCTAAAATTCAACCCAAAGAGCAGCTGCCTCCACCAGCTCAGGACAGATGATGGGTTCTGCCAAACAAACTGAGCACTCACACACATCTTGGGATGAGAAAGAGCTGGAGCCTCCTGCTGGAGTGACTGCTGCACTTTAGAGCCAGTTCTATGCCAAAGCCTTCCAAGTGCTAAGGATGAACCTGACTGCTGCCCAGGAAAGGAAACAATGGCTGTAAATTCTCCAAGGAAGTGCCAATTAGCCCAGCCTGAAGATGGCATGATGAGAGCTGAAAGCATCCAAGTGTTTAGGGCAGGAGAGCCAGAAGCAAGATGAACACATGGAAGTGGAAAGTCCAGGCAGCAGGAGAAGAGAGGGAGCTGGCAGAGAGCAGGAGGGGAGCACTCGGAGCTGCCCGTGCCAGAGGATGAAGACACACACAGATGAGCCTTTGTCCTGCAGCAACAGAGCCCTGACTTGAACTGAGTGGACTTCCATTTGTGGACTGATTAAATCCCACTACAATGAAATTCAGGAAAACTCAGCAGCACTCAGAGAATGATCCAGCAGACTGGAAATGACAGCTCTGCCTGACACTGGACCTTTCAATGCTGGGCAGCAGCAGGAGTTGGGGCACTGGAAAACACTGCTATAATGGCAGCGCTACGTGTAAAGGCTGGGGCCAGTTTTAAACTTGATTGTACAATCAGGGACTTTGCTTTGGCAGATTAGAGTCCAGAAGAGCTGCAGTGTAAAGGATTCATGGTAGGGTACCCAAGAAAATGGGCACCAATCAAACACTTACCCCAATCTAAAGTTCACACTGCTGGTATTCGAACCACCCTCTTCCACACAGGCTTCCTTCAGTGTACCCAAGCCAGCAATCACTGGAGGCAAGGCACATGTATTTCTAGTTATCTCTGACTAAAGCCATACATTTAACTGGTGAAAGCATAGTAATTTGAAACTATACACCAAAATACACAAGAATTGCTACAGAGTGAACACACAGAGGGCTAAACAGACCTGGGGAAACTCCAGCTCGTGCATCTCAGGTATTTCACGGCAAAAATCCTTCAGTGTTACTAAGATTCAGAACAGAGGGCAGATTCAAGATAACATTAACATGGACAGGAGCTCAAATTTACCAGAAAAAACCCAAACTAGAGATTTAGACAAAAAACTTCAGTGTACCTCCGAAGTTAATGAGAAGGATAAAACCAAGGTTATAGAGTGTACTACAGAAACTATTTTCTTCACTCTCATGCATGCAAATGTTTTTCTTGGGCAAGTAACTGACTTCCAAGTAAACACAGTCTACCAAAATAAACAGAATTTTTCTAATTGATTAGACTTTCAGATTTTCCACATTTTCCTACCCCAACAAAACTCGCATTAACAAGGCAATGTACTATCAAAATAGCCATATCAATATTAATAACATGAAAATGAAAAGGAAATTTAACATTCTAAAGTCTTAGAATTATCTAATCAGTAAGTAAAATTCTATTATCCTGCTTTAATGAAGATATTATACACTCATTTTCCTTGGATGCACACAATCCTAATTACTGCATGCATGGGTGAGCCCTGGAACTATTTTTAATAGACGTTAGTATATGTATTGGTTCCCCACAGGCAATAGCATATTAATAAAAAAGCCACCTCCCATCAGCAGAAAAAGAAAAGTAGAGATAGAAGCTATTGAAACAAAACAAAGCAACTCTGAAGACAGAATTTTAACAGAACTTAAATCTAATTCTTTTTTCTAAGCCCCTTGGGAATATTACCATCACAGACCTTTTCTAATTTAGCTACCAAAGTGTATAAACTCCACTCTTGGCAAATGCTACTCATATGACAGGTTCAAGTCTTTTAAGCCACTCCTTATTCTTGGAAATACATAATTTTTTCAATTTCTGAGGAGCTTCACAAACTTACAAACTGAGACAACTGCAAGGCAGTTGGTAAAATACGACATCAGTTTCTTTAACACCTGCAAAGCAACTCGGACAGGATCTTACAGAACACTTTATGCCTTTACATCTTCTGTTGAAACAGCCACCAAGAGGAGTAGGTGATTAAAGGCCATTATTCACATTATTACTATTTAAAGGAAAGCCAGCAGGAATTACAGCACTGAACCCCTCAGCAGAGTATATATAATAGACTGCTATCATTCTATACATAGGGACGTGGCAGTAAGTCAATTGTATATTGAGAAGTATGCAGAATATGTATTTATACACACATGGAAGCACAAAGATGTAAACAGTGTCAGCAAAAGTCTCCCAGCTCAGCCCCAGATGAGGAATTCTGCTGGCTTCAAAGGCACAGGAGCAGCAGGCACGACTGACCTCATACCAGAGCTGAAAGGGGATGCAAGAAAAAACCAAAGCAAGTGCAAGGCTGTCTTTCCTTCCCATGTTCCCTCTGGTTTACAAAGGAACTCTCCACACAGATATGAGAGCGATGGTTTTCAAAGGCAGTCAGGAATGTGGAGTGAAAGCTCTGCAGACAGGCTTACAGATCTGGCAGAATAAGTCATCAAAGGTTTCAGTCCCGGTGACATCTGCGTAGTTCTTCCGCCTCTTCTACCCTGAGTTGTGTCACCTCGCTCCGTGCGTGCTGAGCTGTGTATTCATTCCAGTGCCTTGCTGGCTGTGTCAGACCTCTCCTGGTTACTGCTGGTCTCTGAAAGCACAGCTTATTCCCTGGCTCTCTCCAATAATAGATTTAACACTTATCCATCACACTTTTAACATCCTTTAGAACCTCTTTAGGGAGCTCGGATATTTAACTCTCTGGATCCCGATTTTAAAATGTCGAAGTACAGGTTACACCTAGTTTAAATCTGTGTTAAAGAAACTTAATTGTTAAAACACAGAAAGACTTAAAGAATAAATAACATTGACTTTACATAGCGCAGTTGTACAACATCTCACATGGGCCACAGGAACTCTGTAACACATTCGATGTCTCCAGTCCACAAGAGGACACCGAGCGATCAAAGGGATGGAGCACCTCTCCTATGAGGAAAGGCTGGGAGAACTGGGACTGTTCAGACTGGGGAAGAAAAGGCTTTGGGATGAACTAATCGGGGCCTCCTAGTGCCTAAAAGGAGCCCACAGGAAAAATGGAGAGACTATTTAGAAAGGCCTGGAGTGACAGGACAAGGAGGAATAGTGGGAAGGAACTGTCCCCTGTGTGGGTGGGGAGGCCCTGGCACAAGGTTGCCCAGAGAAGCTGTGGCTGCCCCACCCCTGGAAGTGTCCAAGGCCAGGTTAAACAGAGCTTGGAGCAACCTGGGAGAGGGGAAGGTGTCCCTGTGAGATTTAAGGTCTCTTCTTAAGGTCCCTTCTTTGGACCTTTTAAGGTCCCAAACCATTCCAGGATTCTATATCCTTGTAGTTACATAACAGGTAGATAATAAAATAAAAGTTACTAATAAAAACCTGTAAGTCAAGCATAATTTTTTATATGAACAGCAAATCTAGTTGAGAAATATACAGAGCAGAAATAAACTTCTAAGCCTCCCTGCTCCTCACTTTCCAAGTAGACTCTACCCCACATTTTTCACAATGCTTGTGAGTTAGAACTCTTTTAACACCAGCCCCCACTTCACTTCTCTGCTACCACATTACAAGAGTCTTGCAAGCTTAGGTACTGTTTTGTTAGATGCAGAGTAGTTTACATGTGGGTAATTTATCATTTAATTACTCAGTAATAATTGGAAAAAGATCAAATGATTTCTCCCTTTATAGATCAGATAATTAATGGTTATTTCTATGGTAATTTGTCAAGGCACAGCTGGAAGAATTAGACAACTATTCAGCTGAAGTGCACATAATCATTTTAGCATTAACATAATCTGAGTGATACAAGTATTTCTGCAATTATACACAGCTCCAAGAGCCCTCACCCCTCATCTACAAGGACCTAAGTGAGTACACATTTTTTAAGCTGTCCCAGTAGGCACATGGAGGGAGGGGAGGGGTTAGCAGTTTAGCAAACCAGAAAATAAGTAAAACTAATCCTGTAATATATTATTGCATTTGAAAATTGAAACTGCAGTTCTGCAGGAAGGGGAGAAGGGCAGACTGCAGAACTGGTGAGCTGTGGGGGCTCAAGAGCACCTCAGGCTCCAACGTGTGGATCAGTAGATCTTCCGCAGCGGGAGGGTTTTTCTTCTACTACACGTAAGTCTTGAAAAGAAAGCCTTCTGTCTATTCATGTTTGTGACAAATGTATTTGGCAGAAAGATAAATTCTATGAATTCCTCCCTTGGTTCATTTTATCTTCTTTTTTGTTGCTGTTGTTTTTAACTGCACTGTCTACTTAGCAGAATAGATTTAAAAAGAGAGGTGCATTTGTTTGCTCTGCTCTGCCAAAGACAAATATATTCAGGCAACAAGAAGTTACCTTCAGGTAAATAAAATTTTTTAAAAAAGAAACAAAGAAAGACAACACCAGAATCATGAAAACTACAAACACAAACTGAATGCAAGATTCCAGCCTAGTCACGTAAACCCAGTAAACTCAGCTCAGTTCTGCCCAGGCCACAAACACACAGGTCAAAACACATAAAAACCATACTGTCAAAACTACTGTCACACTTCTCCATACATCCCTGCTGAATATATGGCTTTTATAGTCACAGTTCGATTCATTTTGAAACTACTTTCTAGAAAGCTGAAGATTATTATTCATGTTTCTCATGCAACAAGATTCCCAGTATTCCACTACGAACAGAGGAGAAAGGCTGCATATTCAAACTCAGTTTTACAGGAGTGAACTTACAGCACCAAACCTTGGACTTTGCCCTTGCAGAGAATTCAGTAAAGTCCTGCAAAAGGTCAGCGTTGATCTCTTAAGTTTGTCCTGGAACAACAAGCCAGGTACGAGCATCAGATGCATTTAAACTCCACCTAAATACATTATTTACAACTTTCTGCTACTGTAAGCAGTGAGATGCAGAATTCACCAGTTCATCTTCTGTGAACTGCACTCCAGCAATCAACTTCTACCTTTCTTTCTTTCTTACCAGTCATTTCTCTTCATTAAAAACATGCAAGAGATATGATTAAGAGTTTGTGTATGAACTAGACAATGTACAAGAAAAAGCTGAGTAAAACAATTATGTTGCCTTTTCACTTTTACAGAGGCCCAGATAAATGGTTGTAATTTGATCTTCAAAATGAGCATCCCATTTTTAAAAAGGGAAGAGTTATAATAATTTAATTTTTTATGCATGAAAAGCAATTCATACTGGCACAATATCAGTACAAACCGGTCATCAGTATCCTAAATCTATACAAGCTCCTGTACCGGTGTCTGTTTATAATACTAGTAATTTAGAATACAGCAGGCCACTTACACTTCTAAAGTGTGTAAATAAAAACCTGTCAAGCAAAAAACACCAAGTTAAAAAACAAATCCACTCACATTACGCAATTCCTCAGGCCCTTCACAAGCAAAGGCATTTTATCAAAACAACAATGATCACTATATTGCTTTTCCATGCACATTTGCAGCAGAACTACAGAGGAAAGACCTCCTGAGTGCTGAATGCCAGCTGCTGGATTTGTGGGAATCCAAGGGCCACTTGGACCACCAGATCTGTCAAGAACAGACACAGCCCTAAGGTCCCCCCATCCTGTTTTCATTTCACCAGGATTAGAGGCTTTCAGCCCCATTCCTACAGACTCTTATCTAAGTGAGTACAATTAAATACACACTGGGAAGATTTTATGAAACAACTTCAGGATGTGTTTGAATGCCACACTATGTAAAAAACTTAAACCAGAACCTGCTAGTCAGAGAAATTTCAAAGGAACTGGATGAGGGAAGACAGACACTGGGTTGTACTAGTCATTCCTCTCATAAATGAAAGAGATCACCATAAGAATATTTTTTCCTTCTTTCCTGGAGCCCCAGCTCTGTAAATTCTCATTCAGAGTAGAGCAAGGCCCATTAAAAGAAACAAGACTGAGGAAATGTTCCACAGAATCACAGGCCACGGGAGGCTGGACAGGAACTACTGGAAGTCACCAACACCCCCTGCTCAAGCAGGGCCAGCTGACCAGGACCATCTCCAGAAGGCTTTTGAAAAATCCCTGAGGATGGAGACTACACAATCTCTGTAGGAAACCAAGCACTGGTCACCCTCACAATTGAAAAAGATTTCCTTAAGTGTTTATCCCTTGTCCTGGGTTAGTCCGTTGAACAGCCCCACAAAAACAGGATCAATGGAAGATAAACAGAAAGAGACAAGTAGGACCTTCCTCTGTCACCAGCAGAGAGCTACTAAATTGCCTCTTAACATCTGTGAAAATAAAGCTTGGAAATGGATCAGATGAGAAGAGAAAGTATCACTTATACAGCATTAAAATCTCTTAAAATATATATAAAATACCAGTTAAATAAATCTGAGGAGGAGGAACCCATACTGAACAGGGAAAAAAGGAAAAAAATGGTAAAATGCACTATGCAATGGATAGCTAAAAAGTTAGTCTCACAAAAGGAGACTGACTTATTTAACTAGATCAATCAAATGAAGGAGATATGAATGCTTACAGTGTTATGTGGATTAAATTATAAAAGCAAGACAACAACACTGCGAAAACAATCATGGCTATCTCTCATGATTAAACCTGAAATCTGAAAGACTGACGAATAACAGCCATGAAAGGTTTTATACATTAATTGGACTTAAAATTGAAAAGACAAACCCCTGTTTTTTGAAGGAAATGAATTGCTCAGATGCAACAGAGATGTACCAAACTGTGGGTGCCTGTGCTGATCAATTTCTCTCCCTCTACTGTTCCTCACCATAAGACAGCTTTTTGAATGTGATTACCATTCCATGGTAAGGCTGCAGTCCTGAATGCCTGAATGCCTGATACCCCTAAGTGAAACATTCAGTGAGATCCACTGCTCTTTCTCTCCTTGCTGAATAATGTGTTCTCTGTGCACTCAGAGAGAGTGAGATCAGATACTCCTTCCACAGAACTCAGCATCCAATTACCAAAAAGAACAAGGACTGGAGTCCAGGCTTCTCTCCAACATTAATCTCTCGAGATAACAGCAGCTGTGGGAAAAGCAACAAGGGAAAACGTGGGGATCTGAAGCAGCTTCTTTTCACAAAGGAGAGAGCTGGAATTTCCTTGAGGTTGTAAACTTCAAGGTTCAGTGTATCTTTTGTAAATGGGTGTATTCTGCAGTAGAACTGCAGACCTAGTGTGCTGTAAAGCATGCTAAGTTCTTTGGGGAACAGAGTTACACAAATATAAAACTTGTCCACTAGCAGGATAGGCCTGGATGTTGTTGGCATGTTCGGCTGAAGCCATCAGATTTAGGAGATGGGGGTACAAACATAGAATTGTGAAGGTTCACCAACATCATGTCCTAAAAAAGCTTAACTAGTAGACACAGAAGTAACTCCACAGCATTGCTGAAAATTTTCTAAATAAAAAAAATACACAGCTAACACCAAATCTAAGTTCATTTTATCTACTATCACTGAATATAAATAAATTCATTCCTTTTGTAAGCCAATTGCTGAGCAATACCAGAGAGCTTACTCTTACAAGTGTACACCTAAGTAATTCTTTAGACAATATTTAAGCATTACATGACACACAGTTAATGAGATTGTATTTCCATGGAAAACTCCTCAAATTTTATTTAGCTTGCAAATCCCCCTTTTTTTTTTTAATAGAAGAAGGAGCCAACAAATCAAGAAATTCAGCATTCACTTGCAAACCTTTTGTGGTTCCTTTCATTGTAAAAGGAGAGTGAATTCCTAGTGTCTAGATACCAGCATCACATTAATTTTGTGGGGATCAGAGACTTGTACCAAACTTCCACAAATCCTCCAGACACTTTATCAACACAAGGCAGGCACCCAGAAGAACTCTCATCAAGCACGCCGGTGAGATAACAGACCTGCACAGGCTGGTCAAGCAGAACTGATGCAACTTGAGAGCCTTATTTAATCCTAGCTCTACCAGAGTTAGACATTCAACAGCTCAAATAGCTCCTGGCTGAGGCTGCAGTTTTGCACGGCTGGCTTTCACCTCCTTGCCTCATACTTCAGATGAAATATGAAGTCCTGATGCACGAGAACATCAAGAAAACCTGACTCCAGCCTGGCTGAGAGAAGTTAGGTCCAACACATCAGTATGTGGATTTGCCTGCTGAAACAGAACTGGAATACTTTTGGAAGGTAGAAGTGGATCTATCACAGAATTTATGGATGATGTGATAATCTGATCAGCACAAAATACTGATCTCAGTCGCCTCATCCTCCCAAAGCTAAAAATAATAACGATTACACATAATTCAAGTGAAATGTTTCCCAAACTGTGGTAGCTTGACAGGAAATGAGCATTTCCCATTCAATAATGAATGGCTGGGTACCTCACTCCCTGTCAGAGAAAACATGCCTTCATGGAAATATTAAGCAGTTCTTTGGATCCATTTAAACTCCTAATTGATTTTCCTTGCTCAGTAAGAGCTGTAAAAGACGATCCATTCATCCATGCCTGAACTTGCTGAGAGTGTCACAAACAGAACAGCTCTTGCTTCGGCAGTGAGACCTCCAGAGTTCAGCAATCTTTCTCAAAACCTGTTTTAGTCAGGAGGGATTAATTCTGTGGGACTCAACCCTGAACTTCAGAATACCTAATTTTTCTGTATCCGAAGGAAAGCTATCCCCTGGGAACTCCACTTGTGCAGCCAGTTAGCTGACAAACTTCTTTTTCATTCTAATAACCCATCATTAAATGCGAGATGGAATATTTCATATAGTACTTTGTATCCAAAATGCAGAGCTCACCAGATGCCCCCTCATCCTGCCTAAGTTAAATATCCATTTTTCTCCAGAGTAAATCATAGAAACAAGCTCAAAGATTGCCAAAGGTTTGCCTTTTTCATACTAACCAAGGGAAAGAATCAGAGACATTCTGAATCCTAATAAAATATTTGTTCATTAAATTCCACTTGCAGGGTAACTTCTATTTAACCTAAAATAAAGCTGTTATTGCAGATACCTTAATGACTTCATCTGCACAGTACTTATGATGCAAAAAAATAAAATTTCCTCCCTCATTTTCAGCTCTTCCACAGAGAACTGCAGTTTGGGTATTTTAGGGTGAATGCTTTTCCCTTAAAGTATTTAGTGAATCCTGTTTCCTGACATGGAAAGATTTCTTAGTTTTATTTATATCCTAACTGTGAGAACTCAGGAAAATTACCAAGTTCGTTAAGCTCGCACACTTTCTGTGTATTAATTAGGTTTTCCGCTTGGTTTGAGGATTTAAAACACGAGCATGTTCCACAGCAAAAACACAGTGTCAAATTAGTGTGTTTAAGACTTGCAGTCAGTATCAATTATAGGATATGAGAACTAACAGCATCTTTATTAATATATTAATGTACTCTGATGCATTAATGTATTTTGATGGAAAACTATCAAAGGCCTGAACTGATTCATGTAGCTTTCAAATACAGCCTCAAGCTCACTTTGAAATTTGAATAAAGAACTTGTAGGAGGCTTCCTGGACTGATGAACAGTACTTTTTCATTTCTGTGGTCAAGTTCAGGGGGATCTGTTGCTCTCAGAATGACTGAATAACTGACAATCATAACTGAGCTTGAAAGGAGACCTTGGAGACCATTCCAGCCCAAGCCTCTGCTCACAGCAGAGTCATCCAGAAAAGAATGCTCAGGGCATTTTCTGTCACATACTGAGTATCTCCAAAGTCCATGGGGACTCTGCAGCCTCTCTGGGCCACCACCTCAACATGCAAAGGTTTCAACTGATTGCCTTCTATTTCCACTTGCAGCCAGGTTCCCAAGCCTGTCTGTAATTCAACTCAGCTGCCTTTTTTAACAGTTTCTGCCACAACTCAATTCATATCCTATTGCTGATTTTCAGTGCAATAAGGTAAATTTGGTCAAAGTTTCTTCTGTAGTGCTTGTGAAATTAGAGTATGTTGGGCTCATATCAGTAAGTCTTAGATATGTATTTAGCCTCAGAACAATGGTATTTATCATCAGATATAGCCTAGAAACTGCCACAACTTGGAAACACCAGTTAATTAGCAGAAAGACTTCACACAGTAACCCTGAGCACTGTCAGAGCCCATATTTCAACACAGCCAAGTACCAAAATGAAACGTTTTAAATGCCTGCTGACCCTCAGAGCTGCCATTTTCCCCACCTCCATGTTAAAAACCCCAATGATAGAAGTCTCTTTCTTTTGCACCTTCACAATGAAGCAACTAATACAAGAACTTACACAAATAATTTACACAGTATCCATGCCTATTAATGCAATCTCTATCTAAACCCCAGTCAGTTAAAATGGCTCTTCAAAGTAATTTAAGATTTTCTGCCCTTCCTCCAGATCTGCGGGTTGGAAACCAAGCCAAAACTTTTTAAAACCCTATCTGTCAATCATCTTTAAAAAATAAAGCATCTGGAGATTTTGCTGTACCTATTACCACCATCTGGGTCAAAATGAAGTCCTCCATCAGCTTCTGAACTGCAAAGCATTCAAAGAAATCTCTTGGTTCACTATTAGGGACACCAAGTTCTGCAGTTCACAAAGAATATTTCAATAGTCACTGTGAAGCATAAGGAATTGGACAAGTAACCCTAATTTTCATGAAAATATAGATGATAACTTTGTCAAAACAGTTCCAGTGCAGTAACTAATATAGAAGTTGAAAGCCTAATTTGTAATATGCTTTCACTGCATATTAAAAAAGCCAGTCTTTCAAACAAAACACTTTTTCTTATAAATCATACTTTCAAACATTCAGAATGTTTTATATAGCAGCGCAAACATCCCATGGTAATATTGCATTCCTGTAGCAAGCTAAGTATTTCATCAATAAAAATCACAGAACTTTATCTCAAATTTCATTACACTTAAATGTCTCAACATATTGAATTTGTCTACAGAAATATTCCTCCAATCTCCACTCCTTGCATTCAACTAGAAGCACTGTCCTTCAAGTGCTGACTTTCCTGCAATAAAAAGAGATTTTATTTCTCCCTTACTTTGCTTCCTTGCAGTACATCAGGGCAGGAGACAATAGGTATGCTGCTATAATTTGATTTTTGTTTGATTCACAGCATACTTAGGTCAGATGTTGAAAGCTCAAAAGTAAGGACACATTAGAAAGTTGACAATCCTATTTTTAAATCTCTCCTGTGAGCGTTGTACTTCTCCCTAGACATACTGCAGTCTGCATTAAAAATAAATGTATTTGGACTACAAAGACAACAATCCTGGCTTGGTAGAAAACTCCTTGGTATGAGTCTTTCTTTCCTGACAGGTAAATGCCTTCAAACTTTCATCAGCAAATGAAGCAAGAGCAGTGCAAAGTCTCCCATTTGTGCAGAGAACGGCTCAGCCTCTCCATTCTGTTTGCTCGCATGTTCTGTAAAGAGATCTATATTATACCTCAAACAGAATTTGTAACTCTGTCTGGAGAGAACTGTTTTTTTTTATACAGACACATGCTAGGGAAAGCAAAAGGCATTGTATTCCAGTTGCAGTTAAGAATGCTTTGGGCAACTATCGTCCTCATAATATCATTTCATAAACTAAAAAAAAGAACAGAAAAGAAATCTGAGTACCACAAAAACCCCAAGCCAAAACACCTAAACCTCAACCACCCCCACCCCAGACAGAGAAAAAGATAACAGCCAGATAGAAGGCAGGATGGTTAGTTTTATCTGCAAGCAGGTAAATTAAACAGCTTGAAATCAAATTATTTTTATGCAACTGTATTGCAAAGCTTCATATGGCCACGCACCAATGCACATCAGCTACTCTGAGGCACAGAAGATTCAATACTGGACACTGACCAGGACTGGGATCATAATACACAGTTTAATTACACAGATTACACAGAACCATGTAGGACTCAATCTCACCAGCCACAGATGTACGAACCACACTTGGACTTCAAGGAAAAGACAAACCAATGTGCCTCAATTTAGTGGCTTGTGACTCTTCTTTAAAAAGTCATAATTTGGAATTAAATATAAACTTAAGCATGAACCTTGCCACTTCAAGACAGTGATGACCAGACTCAGATCAAGTTAATTTTTTTGAACACTATGCCTCAATTAATGCAGCAGAAACCTTAGACCTTTATGCAGAACAGAAAAAACCCAACCACCTTTTTCAGGGACCACAATGAACCTTGTGTCTCTCAGAACAGCTTCTCCAAATTCCAAAAGTAAAAGCAGCCATGTTTCAGAGATCCTGATTTGAGTTGTAGCAAATACTTTGCATTAAAGCAAAGCAGTCTTTCTGAACTCTTACCTCCTAATTCTCAACAAACATGCTGCTGTACAACTACAAATGAAGAAAGGTAAAATATTAAGACAAGATGGAATGGAAGAAGTTTCCTGTTCTGCATTCCTCCCTACCCAGCAGATGTTAGGCATTACGTGAAGGAGAAGAGCAAATGAAACAAGTAATCCAATAAAAAGTGGAAAGTCCTGTGGCAATTCACACAAAATTCTTCTGGTTCTGCCATCTAAAAGTTATTTTATCGACTCCTTCAGCATTCTGTGTTAAATGTAAAGGAAATCTCAAATCACTAAGACCATTCAGGCTCTAAAAAAGCACAACAAAATCACAACAGAACTACTGAGGAGTGATCAAGGCAGCTCCCTGCAACCTTGTACATACAATAGATGAACACAGCCAACAATGACAATCTCTCCTTGCCTGGAGGCTTTCCAGCCTCACACCTCGCTTATTTTCTAAGTTGTATTGGGAAATGAGACCCCTCTGTGACAATTACTCCCTGCAGAGAGTTATTGAAACAGAACAGTGTTTGAGAAACTCAATTATAAAGCAACAACAGTTATATTTATATTGCACCCATTGATTACTTTGCAAACCGATGAACTTTGGCTGCTGAAAAGCACCACCACTGAAGCCATTCAAAATGATATAACAGACCCTAAAATACTGCATATTCTTCCTTCTTACTACACAGAAGGACAAAGAACAGATACAAAATTAAAAGCAGGAAGTGATCCTATTTTTAAATCACTGACACAATCACTAATATCAGACATACATGAGCAACTGTATTCCCATTAGCCAAGATACTCAGAAACAGGTGAGAAAATAATACCCAATTACTTAAATATCCTTCATAGTTGAGGGGGTGAGAGGATTTAATCAGGTGAATCACACAGTAGCACTATAAACCATCGATTAAAATGAGTCTCAGTGATCAGAGGTACTTAAGGAAAATATCTCTTCCCTGACATGCCCTAAGTGGATCATGGGAAAGGCGACAGTGCCTGTCTGAACACAGCCTGGAAAAAAGGCCAGAGGATGAAACAGCTTCTCAGTGATTCTGAGAAACCCTGCTCTCTTCTGAAGGCACAGCTATATAACTGAACTTGAAAAAATATTGTTCTCATCACTGAGCCTTTTGGGCTGGGTTTGTTTCCCCCTTTGCTTTTGCTACCCCAAGAAAGATCTGTATCTTGTAGCAGGTGAAAATGGCATTAAAGTTTATGATCTCAAGTAGATAGAGAACAAGACTAAAAAAGAAAAAGGGTGAAAGATTTTCTTTATGCTACCCTTTTAAAGAGATCCTACTCCTGCTGTATGCACATTGGCATTTTCTTTCTTATTTGAAGAAATAACCACTGCTAATTTAGTACTTCCTCATTTCAGAACCTGCCAATTAAAATAATGCAAGTTATTACTTTAAGTTTACAGCAAACAGCTGTAGGCACTTAGAGTTCTTAAAAACACTCCACACAGGTATTAATAGCAGAAGTTTCCATTAGGTTAACCTCATGCCACCATTCACATAGAGAATTAATAAATGCACCAGGAAATTCCTAACCACTTGTATTTTGCAGACATAAATAGCATAACAAGTGACACTTTATCTTGAACCACCCTAACACAGGACTCTCAGCAGAAAGTTCATTTCAGTCAAAAGCACTGACTGAAATGTAAATTTTGAAACACTAAGTACAAGAATTTTGTATTTTAAATCTATTCCAGCCATGTAGAATGACTGGAATATTTGCTGCAGAACAGTTACAGCACTATGACTGTTCCACTTGGCTCAATGTGTTCCAAAAACAAAAAGACCCTCAAGATCCCTTTGATACTGCACAATATTATTAAGTGCTTAATTCTAAATATGCACCAGTGTGAGTATCTGCAGGTAAAAAGTGACCAAGGAATTAAATAAAGTGATCAGTTTTGGACAAGGGGTTGGAAAAAATATTGGATGAACAGAGTACATTATTCAAAAAAGAAGAAAACAAACCCACAAAAAAACCCCCCAAAACACAAACAGAAACAAACAAACCACACCCAAACCCCACCAAATTAATTAAAGTTGTTAAAAATAAATTATTAAACACTACATATATATACATATATATATGTATTAAGTAATGCATATTTAATAAAGACTTTTAAAGTTTGAGAAAAGAAAAAGCCTTTTGGCAATGTTTTGGGGTATAGGACACCAAAAGTACTTTCCTGGGGAGGGTGGGTGGACACAGTTAAACAAAATCAGTTTATTCCCAATGTATACACAATAAAATGGATCTTTTTAATTGGGAATTTTTTCTCTTTTAAAAGAAAAAATTGGAAACTCATTCTGAAGATCTATCAAAGAAATCATGACAAAGTTACCAGATGGATGCAAAAATATACATGTATACATTATGATGGATTTCTAGATCTGTGTCCAAACTAAACAATCATTTTGTATCCTGAAAATAAAACATTGGCACCTTATCTTGTTAAATGCAAAAAAGCTGTTGTAGTCACTATATTTCTTCCAGCAAAGCCTGTCACATTTCATTAAACAATATCATACCATGATACGCTCAGTAATAAAAAAGCAATAAAACTTCATAGCTTAATTTCTTCTGGGAAAGACACTCCTGATTTATGTAGCCTTCCCTACAAAAAAGTGACACCTAATGGAGCACACAATTGATGTACATTTGATGGCCAAAGATGGCCAAATTGTTTGGTTTTAAGAAGAGCTTATTTGTGTAAGGCTGTATCTTAAAATCATCAGTTTCCTTAAGACCAAGAGTTCCAGAAGGTTGAAAAGCAATTTTTTTTGTGCAAATAAAGGATATCATGAATCTTAAATATAAATCTTGTTGTGGGATTTTGTTTGTGGTTCAAGCTTTTGTTTTTTAATAACACTCCATTAAACAACTTAATAGACATGAGGAAAGTTGAATCCACAAATATGTTCTGACTCTTTTTCTACACACAGCCAAAATATAAATGCACGAGGTCCAAAACAAACCCTACTGACCAGCAACACCTCAATTACTTGTGTCTTTCATACTTCTCTGCATAATTACCATTTTATTACCATTTTTAAAGAACATTTTTGAAGTACTGGATTTCTAAACTATAATCCCAAATATGGAGCTAAGTCTGAAACAATCTTCATAGAAATAGAAAATACTTTATAAAACATCAAAGTGGACTTGAAATCCACCCCATTAAAAACAGGCTGAGTGATTTCAGAATGAAAATCTGCTATCAGTTTTGCTATTACAAGCATTTCCTTTTTTGTTGAAAA
The DNA here is from genome assembly GCF_041296385.1 of Aphelocoma coerulescens. Lineage (NCBI taxonomy): Eukaryota > Metazoa > Chordata > Aves > Passeriformes > Corvidae > Aphelocoma > Aphelocoma coerulescens. The sequence goes on from NC_091021.1 coordinate 3,293,927, forward strand.
AAAAAACCCCAGTAAAATGGGAAAATCTGACACAAAGGAAAACAGGTAAATTCATCCCTTTTGTCCTTGACAGACAATCACGAAATTACTTGGGCTAGAAGGAACCTTAAAACTCACCTTATTCTACCCCCTGCCATGGGCAGGGACACCTTCCACTATCCCAGGCTGCTCCAAAGCCCCATCCAACCTGGCCTTGGACACTTCCAGGGATGGGGCAGCCACAGCTTCTCTGGGCACCCTGTGCCAGGGCCTCAGCACCCTCACAGAGAAGGTTCTCTTCCCAATATCCAATACTCCTCTAACACCTGATCTTTCTAATATCTAATCTTGTCCCTTTACCATGTCCAGTCCCATCAGGATTTGTGGGACACAGCAGGGCTGCTAAGAAGCAGACCATGGAATTCTGGAACCTGACAGCCTGTGGGCCCAGGGGAGGAACCTTTTGGTGTATTGTTCTTGGAGTCAATCACTTTTTCTGAACAAAATTTCAGTCTGACTTTCAAATACAGCTGGAAACTGCCAAAATCAGTGGTTGTGGGAAGAGGAGGAGAACAGACAGTATGGACCAAGGCACAATACCCCCTAAGCCTTTTTCCCAAAGGCTACAGATCAGTCATCTCTCATGGGATTTGTCTTAATGATCTGGAAAAGTAGGAAACTGCTGGGATTGTGTACTTACACTGAAGGTCTAAGTCTGCTTTAAGTGGAAAACAATACTGAGCAACCTTAGAAAAGAAAGATCTGCTGCAATTCCGTAAGTGAATGCCTAATGTAGCACTTAGTGTTCTCTCCCCAGGCATTCCAAAAAGCCTACATCCCAATCAAGCCTTTTTGCTTCAAACTGTGATGAAAACATTTTTGAAGATGTCACCAAAAAAATGGAAAATATTAAAAGCATCAAAAAGTTGCAGTTAAGTAACTTACATGTATTTTAGTCATTATTGCTGTTATAATCTCACCATCCCAGCTTTCTGGGTAGTTCTTTGAGCACATTAAGCACCCGATTAGAGGAGATGCAGATGCTTTCTATTTCAAAGGCATTTCAGGGAAGGACTGGAACAACATTTAGAAATCTTTCTGAAAAAGAGATTTTTTTTTTCCCCCCAATTTGAGAAAAGCAGATTTCTCAATTTGAGAAGAGCAAAATATTAACAAAAGGTATTGGAGAAAGAAAGAACTGCAGTCATGTGATAAACCTGCTTTATTCTTAACACAGATCTGGTACTTCAGTCTGTATTGATTTTAATGAAATTCTCAGTCTTTAAGGTGCCAGAAACAAAAATGTGAAACACTGATGAGTTCAGACTATAGATTATCAATACAAGTGCAATGCTCATCTTCCTTGAATGTTTCTTAACGTAGGAAAATTCTAGCAGTATTTTACTTGTTTATTATCATGGGGGTTGTATAAAGATGTAGCTAAAAGGTACATAACTAAAAAGTCCATTGCAAAAATAGTCTTTAATCAGAAGCAAAACGTAGAAGCTCACTCTACTTTTGCTGTAGAAATTCTTTTTTCCAAGCTCTCCCACAAAAAAAAAAGCCACTCATTTTTAGTGAAAAGCTCTGAATTCTGATAGTTGATGCATCACCCAGAGTCACTGATACAAGATAAAAGAATCAGAAAATACATCAATAAATACCATAGATCAAAAACTACAATTACAGCAACTACTTTAAACAGCTCACTGCACCTCTGGACCAGTCACCATACTCTTTAAATAATTTGGAAGTGCATCATGCAGGAATGTTTAGAACTAAATCAATTTGGCCACACATGTAATAGGTGGATATTTTTGCTTAAAAGAGTGTTCTGGTATCACTACAAGCACAGATTGCTACCCACCACACTGGTTGTGCAGCTGTAAGATCCTGCTGTCTGGATACTACATTTCACCTGGGAAATTTTGGAAATACATACCTCAGGCACAGTGAGTGCCAGAGAATGAAAGCATGGCTACAGCAATACTTTCTAACTTCCATTTTCTAACATCTTCTCATTGTGTGGTGAACAGAGTAGAAGGAGATTCATATTCCACAGTGCAAAGAAAAAAAACTGAACTCAAAACAACCCTGAATTGAAATTACTGAAGTAGCAAAATTGAGCATCAAAGGCTAAATGTGCCCACAACTCCCTTTCAGGTTTCATGCACATAACGACAGTTTTCAAGAACAGAACCACTTGGTTCTTCCAGCTGGACTTTGCTCAATCATCAAGTGATTAATCAGTATTTAATCTGCATAATGAAAGGAATGAAAGTTACTCCTGTTATTATTAGTCATATTAATAAACTCCAGTAGCACCCCCCAGTGAAGACAAAATTAAAGTCTTCAGTTATGGGGTTTTTGGGGTATTCTCACAGCACTTTTACTGACAACATTTCAGTCTTTCAGAACCAGTAAGTAATTCTCTCAGCCCCAAAATCTCATGAGCAAAACATGAACATTTTAAAAGAGTCGCAAGAAGATTCCAAAGTGTTTAAGTGAGGAGCTGTAGGACCCAACCTGCCCAAACCCTCCCCGTCACAGATATTCACACCTGGCTCCAGGGACACCCACTCTCACCAAGGGCTCACCCTAGAACTGGGCATCTCCTAAACCCAAAGTGTGCATTTTGGAGCAAGGGAAACAGTCTGCATTGTCCCACAACTGCCACAAGCAAATTCCTGCAGAAATGCCACGCATGGACCATCTCTGCTCCTAACTCTTTCCAATACTCTTAACAGAGAAAGCACAAGTATTTTCACTTCTGTGCATTTGTGCAATACTTCTGTAAGCAAGTATCAAAGAAAAACTTTGACTGAGGTGTTCTTAATCATTTAAAGAACATTTATTAGCATTATTATTTTATTTTAAAATACTGTTTTCACTGTTTTTCTCAGGAGCAGTACTAGTTAACAAGGATAAATGTCCACACTGCAAAGTGCAATGTTTGCTTGTCAATCACCTATTCAGATGAAAAAGAGGGATTTTCCAGTATTCTGGTAGTACACAACTATCAGAACTCACTATATACTCCTTAACTTTAGCAAAAAAACAGAGTATAGGTTTTCAGTTTTACAAAACTTGGTCACTATCATGTTATTTTTCAAAGCAAATTTGTGCTTACCATAGGCAAGATACCATATGATAAAAACAAATTCCTGTGCTCTGCTGCAGCCGAGACATCCTTCCCTTAGTGTAACCCTGAAGACAGGTAATGTTGAAAAAAATTAATAATAGAAATCCTTATCAAGAGGGACATCAGCTTCACCAGTTCTTGCAGATTTTCTCTCTACTGCACACCTGGGCTGGGTCAAACACAGCCACTTGTTTGGTGTTCCTCCCACTGCACATTAATCCAAGACAGGCAGCAGTTCATACTCCAGTGAAGCCAACATCTCACAGTCCCTATTGCTTCCCATCCTAGTCAGTGCCATTTCTTCTGACAAGCTATTAATAAACATTAATTTTGTTACTACAAAGCATCTGAATACTATTCAGTGAGCAAGAAAAAAAAAGTCAGTTTTACTGTGCCCTTTTGGAAAGTGCTACTTGACAGTGATTATATTTTGAACTGAGAATTATCTCTTCTTGGAGATAATATAGTGTCAGTTCCCACAGCCCCACACAGACAAGGAAGTGTGGGGGCTTTTACTCTACCAACTTACAATCAAGACCAAGTAAATTATAGGGCAAAGAAAAGCTCCTGAAGACAAAACTTAAAAGCAGTGAAAGCACTATGGCACTCAGAAAGGAGTAGCCCCAAATTCAAGTCAATTCCTTGCCTAAGAATGAATGCAACAAGGCAGGCAGGAATTCTGCCCAGGCACTGCAGAACTATCAAATGATGACAAGGAAATTTGACACTTCCTTAATTGCACAGAACATCTGCCCAGTAGAGAACAGACAACCAAGCTTCATGATTCCTGGCTGCTCTGTATCCTGTACACTGAGGAATGCCTTGAGATCATCCTAATCAATGCCAAATTGTGTAATACACAGCCCAGCTTTGCTTCATCTGAAACAAGAGAGTTACAGCAAGACTCAGGATGCCAAGTATCACCTCTGAATTCTCACCTCTGCCCCTAGAAACGGGGATCTTGGCAGAATTAACTACCTAAGAACTCTTGGTATGTCACGAACAATTTTTTTTGCACTAACAAAAAATCCACTTTTTTCCTAATAATACAGCCATGTACCTACATGCAGACAATCAAATGGGTTGGGACCACCTCCTTGGCCTCAGAGAGTTAAATTTGCCATGTGCAGGGATGTGGCACTCTGGGTAGGGTCGACAACAACCCATCCTGACATGAAGAAAGCCTACAAGAAAGATGGAGAAACACTATTTACAAGGGTCTGGAGTGACACGTGGGAAGGGCTTCCCACTGCCACAGGGCAGGGTTAGATGGCATACTGGGAAGAAATTCTTTTCCCTGTGAGGGAGGTGAGGCCCTGGCACAGGATGCCCAGAGAAGCTGTGGCTGCCCCATCCCTGGAAGTGTTCAAGGTCAGGTTGGATGGGGCTTGGAGCAACCTGGGATAGTGGAAGGTGTCCCTGCCCATGGCAGGAGGTGGAACAGGATGGGCTTCAAGATCCCTTCCAACCCAAACCATTCTATGGTTCTGTGATTTTAGTTCATGGTTCCCTTGATACTCCTTCCACTGCTTTACCTCAAAATAATTTGTTTCCATCAGTGTGTTGATGTCCAGCACTGTTGAAAACATTAGCATTCATTTTCACCGAACACACTGTTATGATTACTCAGATCACTGGGATCTCCCTCCCCTTTGTGCCCGTGACTGCTGCTGAGAAACTGCACCGAACAAGCTCACCCTTAATAGAGAAAACCCTCTTTAAAAAGGCTTCTTTCAAGACCTTTCTGTCCCTTTGAAGAGCTGAAATTGCTCACCACCACCATTCAAGATGTATTACCCATCCCACACACAAAGAACACACAAAATGCTGAATATCAGGGAACAGAACTACAGCCACCACACTGGAGCCATCAGCAAAGCAATCACTCCCTTGCTGCCTTCCAGATTATAACTAAACATTGCTATTAAACAGCTGTCATTTAACTTAATCAAAACACTAGATGCCAAAAGAATGAGGAAACGATGAAAATAATTTCCAATCACTTCCTAATCTGGCAGTGAAGAGCAAACCAATGCATCTTTGTGGAGATTGACACCTGATACCATTTGCTTCCAGGCAATTACTATTTAATGAAGCACAAAACCACAATGATGGAACACACCCGGGTGATTGCAAAGTACATTTTCAATATCATTATTGAATAATTAACGCTAAGATGACTTACAGAACAATTTCAGCCTGAGGAAACAAAGGTAACCAGGACTTTCAATAACACAATGCCTGCTTGGGGCATAATAATGATGGATTGGCTTTGCTCCAGTGATCAGCGTTTAACCAGCATTCCTCATCCCCCAGTAACTCTCAAACACACTTTCCTGGGAAGCTCTGATTGCCAAGGGATGCACTGACACGCCTGCTGACATTATTTATCACTTCACAGTTAGGAGACTAAAATTATACTAACACCCTAATTAACAGGATGGTGTTCAAAGCCCTGTTGTAGATATAAATTTTAAGAATTTATCACAGAATCCAAGAAAAGAATACAATTCTTGCTTAAACGTTTTGCCAAATATTAATTGTGATCTCAATTTTCCCTTTCATTTCTAGCTCTTTTAAGTTGCCAAGATATCTATCTTTACAGCAAGATAAAACCCCAAACCAGTAGCCCCCCATTAAGTGACATCCATGGTCCTCCACAACTACCTCTTCATTCCATTAGCCAAACTTCTGACAGCATCCACATAGAGAGTTTGTAAAGTGAACCCAAAAAGTGAATAAAATGTCAGGTTTGATATATTTTAAAACGCAAACCTGCATTTCTTTTAAGTCAATTGACACTACACAGACTTGCCTGTCTATCTGTCTTTGTCTAACTTTTTCCAGCTGGATAAACCCAATTGCTATTAAAGTTGACAAAAGACAATGATATTATTAATGAAAGCAGCTACATGATGTTAGACTTTTATTACAGGCTCCTAGTGAACTTCAATTAATTGCATGGCTGCTATGCCTAAAAAGGCTGCTGAGGGAAAGGAGGCTTCAGGGGTGGGGGGAAGGAGGTATTTTTAACTTCTCACTCTGAGGTGCTCAATCCATCATTTTCCTCCTCAATTTTAAATAAAATATTGCTTCAGAAAAGCCCTCTTTAGATTAGCTGTATGGTTTTTTTTTTCCTCTAAGCACAACCTATATTAAACCACACATCTGTATTTGCCTTTGTAGACAGCTTCTGATACAACACAGGTTCATATCCTGTCTCTGCTGCTGTGGTATTTGGTTAACTGATGCCATTTTAGCTGAACAGAACACAGAAATAGCAATGCCATCACAGCCCCCTGCCTAGGACCCTTTGTCCTGCCCTGCTGCTCTCCCTCCTCCACCCAAACCCAGCCTGTGCAGCTGAGGGAAACGTCTCCAAGGACTCCAAAGGATTCGACTCCCTCCCTGGCTTTCTGACCACTTTCTCTTGATCTGAAACTGCAAATACCTTGTTAGCAATAGAGATGCAAATGAGAGCTGGGCTTGACTGAGCTGTTCATAAACTATCAATAATTCACACTCTAACCCAGAGAGGCAGCAGGGATACCTCGCTATGAATGCTTTCCACACACTGAGCTTTGTGCTTCCCATGAACCCCTACAAGCAGGCATGGAAATGGAATTAGTTGTTGCACTTCATTAGACTCTTCATTACTGCCAGACTCAAACCCAAGTGCCCTTTGAAACAGCTGCCCTTCTGTCCCAGCTTTGAGACTCAGCACGAGATGCCCAGGACAAACCCCAGCTTTGCCCAGCACAGGGGTGACATGCCTTTATAAGCAGTTCAGTTCCTGACCTGCACAAGCTTGCTGTCTCTCAGCAAAACTAAAGTAAAGGCTGAAGAAACTCCAGTTGGTTTTCTGGTCACCCTTTGTAAAAAGTGTCCCAGTTATTCCACCTCATAACATTAACTCCAATTTTTTCTTAATTACAGTAAAGCAGGGAAGCTTCAGTCACTTCCCAAAGCTCTATTTCCTCCTTCACTTCACCTCACGGGTAGGTTTTGCTTATTCAGAAAACTTTGGCTGAATTTTGCTTTTTCTGCCACTATGTTCTAATCCCTCATGATCCTGCCATGACCTCACACCATCTTCTCAATTGTATTATTAGAAGAATTTTACATTTGTATTATCTTTGATTGTTTCAGGCCTCAACCAATTTATTGATAGAAATACAGGTTCTGCCCCAAATGAGCAAGTCATTAACTCTGGCTTTCCTTTTCTATCTCTTTTAATATTCATTCATAATAAATCACTTAGAGAAGGCCTTTTCTCCCTCACAGTATTTTCATGATGGTCCTGCTGAAAGGAGTATAAAAAGGTATTACAAACATCCCCAAATGCAAAACTGTGCTGTCTCTTGGGCTTCCTGCTTAACTTGTTTACTGTTCTCTCCTCTGCACCCTTCATTTTAATTGATTTCTCTATTTTTAGGAACAGGTAAGAGGCAGCAGTCCAGAGTTCTGTACGTGTCTTTTGCCATCATATGCATTTATGCAGCTGTATTAGTTTCTGTTCCTGGGCTAAATATCTCTAACTGGTTTTAATTATTCTTGCAAAAAAGCTCCAAAACATCAACTAAACTTTTCAGTGGATAATCCCCAAACTGGCAACACAAACTGGAAGTCAGCAGCAGGTTGGTCCTGCATTGAAGACAAGAGATTTCAGACTGAAGCCTTCAGGAGTCCTTAAGAAAATATTTTTTCAAATGCCTTAGAAATGCATTGAAATATTTAAACTGTGGATGAAGTCTAGAAAAATAAAGGTCTCTCTGCATGTTTGACAGCCAACAGCTTTCAAATTTTGATTTATCTCTCTGCTTTCAGAGACCCATAGGAGCACTCACAGCACACAGTGACATGAGCAGCTCTTTTTTTTTTTTTTTAATGAAGTGTTTTCCTAATTTCCTCTTGACTCTCCCATTTATGCCAGAAATGCTGCTCCAGTCAGACAGAAAGCACAAAACCCAAGGCACCTAACAAGGACAGCTCTACCCTCTTACTGATTTTATTATTCACTGCAAACCCAGCTGGAAATAGCAAAGTTATTGACATGTTCCAGCAGGAGCTTCTGCACACACTCCCCCAACAGTTCCCAGCATCAGAATTCCCAGAATTTTCACTTTTGCCTATATTTTTCATTAAAAAATCACTAGTAAATTGCAGTGTTGCCATGGCAAGCAGGTAATGTTTAGCAAAAATGCCAAGACAAAAAATATTGTTTCTCATGTCTTTAACTAGCATTTTGAGCTTGTTGTTCCATGAGAGTTTCCTCCCTTAACTTTGCAATCTTGGGACTTCGCAGAGAATGGCAGCTCTAATTTTGGACAGTTTGAGCCAGCACACTTCATCCTGAGCATCTTAAAGTCGAAAAAGCCAATACTGGAAATGGAATAAGCAATTGATTTGGCTGGCTTTTAATACTGACTCACATTAAATACTCCCATATTCACACTTCCTATCACAAACCTATTTCCAGTCCATAATACAGAGCACTCAACTAGGTGTATCACCATAGCTAGAGCAGGCATCAGAAATTCAATCTGGATCCAATAAGCAATGGAATGTAAAACTTCCCGTAATCTACAGAAAGAACAGTTTCCAGCCTCCTCACTGGACATGATTTTGATATTTCAGAGACAATTTTTAAGGGCATTTAACTGCATTTTTTGAGGAAGGATCCTGAGCAACCTGATATAACTTCAAAACTGGATTTTCTAGAACAGGTTGGACTGAACAACCTCTTTAGTCCTTTCTAGTCTAAATTATTCTGTGATTCAGTAACACCATCATGGCCACAACAGAGGGCCTTTGGATAGCAATAACCACATTTTTTACATAAACTGGGTGAAATTGAACATTATAAACATGGTTATTTTCTTACACAGGTAAGCTTTATTAATTTTACTGCATGCACAGCTGCTCTTTATTATTTCTCTGTGCTTCCTTAAAACAGGCTATCTACTTAATGAACTAAAAACAACATTAAAAGCACCTCAAAATAAAATATTTCATTCTAGTAATTGAGAAAAACAAAACCTTTCCAAGCCACAATTTGCAGTTATTACACCTTAAAATTCAGACACATTAAATTATGAACTTTACCCTCTTCTTAACAAAGCTGCAATACACAGAACACTTGAATAGAGTATCACATTTGGTCCTCCAATTTTATTAGCTTTTGGAAATGTGAATTTTACATATTACACATATACTTACATCACACCAGCACTCCTTGCATAGTAAAAGTAGCTTTCATAATCAGCTTTGTGATGAGTGATTCTGTGTCCTGAGCTGTTCCAATGGAATGCAGGGAGAACAGAAAGCATTGCCACAAAGTCATCTTTGTGCACTTTTGGATTTGATTATGGAAAGTCTTCATGACTGTTGGATGAGGACAGCACACTGCAGAAATGTCGGTAAAAGTTTTCAAACTGTCCGAATTGCAGTGTTAATAAATGTTAGCAAAGTTCTACATTCTGGTGGGCTACATTCAATTTCTTGTTAAACAAGCATTATATTACTGGGAGGAAGCCATCCTTTTGCAATAAGTAGTGGAAGACACATCAACCGTCTATTAAAGGATAAAAGAGGAAATGAATTACTGAAGGTCTTTTAAATCACTTGTGTGCCATTTTGATGCATTCAATGTGGTACTTACTTTAAATTCTTTATTTCATAAAGTACAGGAAGTTCATGATTTAAAACAAATTTCCTAAGAGACTGATTTGCTCCTTTTCCTCTGACCCATTTCAGGATTAAAAGCAGCAAAGCTGTAGGATCATAAAAGGATGTGTTATCTGAAACTTGGTACCTTTGCATATCCTTTACATTAAATGAATTCATTAGTGAAATTTCTATTCACAATCACAAATATACTTTGCTTAACAGTTGTAATGACTGCAGGATTGAATGAATGGATTTTAAAAATTGGCACTTAATAAAAATTCCAAGTGTTCCCTAAGGTCCACAACATTACTGAACACAGATTTACTCAGAAAAGACTCATTAAGAAATATTATATATTCTATAGGCAATTTGTTAATCCATTTAAAAGTGCACACATACGTAGGTATCAGTTTGCCAAAAATCCCTCTTTTCATCTTGCTTTGGGGAGTTTCATTTTCAGAAAAGACAGAAATCGGCATCTCTTTCCTGCCAGTATAGCACTTGAGCTGACGATTAGTGGAAATCAAACTTATGCAAGAATACTTTAAAAACTAATTTATTGAGCTGTAAAAGAGTGTTTTACCTATCTCAGACTGCGATTTCATTATTTCAGATTTCATAAAATTACAATCAGAACACCATCCTTCTCAAAGGTGGCCACAGTGCTCTCTAACAATAAACTTCTGCATTAACCCTCCATAAAACTTTGAAATATACTTTTAAGGAAAGGGCAGATACTTTTTTATTCGATTCAGTTACTAAAGTAGTTACTAAGACAGACTGAAAATGTGCTAAACTGTAACAGCCTGTTCAGAGGCAATTCCAGGGGGAACTAGAGAAGAGGGGAACTAGAGAAGCAGCCTTACTTCCCCCTCTTCAGTCACACACCTTGAAATGTGCTGGTATTTAGAATATAAACCAGCTCCACACTGGTACTGCATCAGTCAACTTTCATATTCCATTCATCAGAAAACTCCCACCAAAAAAAAACCAAAACAAACCCAACAAAAACAAACAAACAAAAATATCCATAAGCATCTATGATGAGAAACAGATGAAAGAACAAGCTCCAGGAGGTACAGCAAGGAAAAACCTCTGCCTTTGACCCAGCCAAGAATTCTGCTTATTCAATTCCTCAATAGTATTTTATTTGGGGGGGTTTTTTTACCCTCAAAATCATATAAACAGTATTAATTATTATTGCCATTCCTCTGTTTTCATTAGGTTTTCATTAATTGCTTTTTTGGAGTCCAAAATACCACTTGAAAAAAGAACAACTGTATTTTACCATGTATACCTTAATGCTCTCAAAATTTACTGCACATCTTAATTTATTGTACTTTCTACAGAAAACTTGGGGGTTTTTAAAGAAATATTAATGGCCATTGCAGAACAGGAGAAAATACTGAATCCTGGAGTGTAAATTAAATTGATTCTCCAACATGTTCAAGACTAGTGGCACACCAGCTCCAACGGTGAAAGCAGAATTCCAACTCCAGCTTGTGCTTCAAAAGCCAGATGAATGTTTGCTGCCTTTGCCTACTCTTCACTACTGAAATAATCATAAAATCATCATAAAATGATTACCAAATTACCAATGCTGACTTGCTGCTGATAACTGCAGGTTACTGACAGCTACACATTAGTAACATAAAGGTAAATGTATCTTGTTTTCATTATTTTATTTTTACATCTGAAACTCTTGAAAGTGTTCCTATAATTGAAATCAAGTATCTTCTCCCACAGCAAAAAAATTTAACAAGTGTGTGACTAATAAAAGCCAAATACACATCCCTAGCATTCATTTTAATGTTTAAATTATTTCAAGAGTGTGAAGTTGTTTATACCTTCTTACATCAATATATATAGAATCCTGAGCTTCTGCATACACCAAATTCTTGCTACTTAGCTGAAAACATGAGATATGTAAATTTAAACAAAATTAAAACAAAAAAATACACATGAAAGCCAAGACCAATTAACTTCTCAGCACTGACTGAAGTGACATTTTTCAGTTCATTTATCCATAGCCTGCCAAATTAAACCCGTAAGTCATGGTCACTGGAAACACCTGTTATTCAAGTACAGCATTTCCCAGCCCTTGTAGCCTCTTTATGTTCTCAGCTCAAGACACTTGTGTAGAGGCTAATAGGAAATCACTTTATTTTACAATTTAAGAGGAAGTAAAAGAGAAAATGTTTTCAGTTACTTCACTCTAATGATACAAAAGTGCAGATGCATTGAAAACTACAAAGCTTCTGAACTGAGAGAATTGTTCCTGACAACTGGGGAACACTCAGAGCTTCACAAAAATACTTGCTTGGGACACCACAGTGAATTCACAAGTTCCCTTAAAATATGGTTAAAAAATGCATCTTGTACAAACCAAATTACCTCTGCCTTGCCTTGCCTCCCCCTCCCCAGCCTCACCTCTCCTGCTACCCTCAGAACTGAACTCCTGACTTTGAAGGTGAAAAAAGGAAAGTCCTTAAACCTCACTATGACCATGAAAATTTTGCTGGCACTGATGAAAATCTATAAAATAAAAAAAAAAAAGGAGCAGACAGATGCTGCTACAAGTGAAACTACAGGTGCAAAACATAAGCCGTTTTCTTAGCATGAAAATATTATAAATTCACCTGCCACTGGGTCAGGATGTAGAGCTGATCAATAAATAACTCAGATTTTGCAAGCCAACTTGTGAGCAGGCACTGCTTTTCCACAGGTGCAGGCTTTGCTGGTTACAGCACTGTACTCGGGAATCAAGGACTTCACCTGCTGTAATTTGCTTATCAGATAGAAAAGCAATGAAAATTAAAAAGGAACTGGCCTGATGGAATAAAACACAAGAAGAAAATTGAAAACATGATACCACTGTTGCAGAATTCAAGAGACTTCCACTCATGTGGGGTCGTTCTGCCCTGAAAAGAGGAGCTACAGAATAGAGGATAGAGTAGATACAGATGGCAATTAAAGCAGGACAAAGATTCCATTTTTAAGCCATTTTTAAGTCTGTGGGGCACTATTACCAATGACAGCACAGAGTAACACAGATTTGAAATGAGCTTTGCCATTTTCAAAAATTACCCCCCTGGGCCCAGTTCTGAGGTAAGAAAAACACCAGTGATGAAGAAACAGAAAAAGAAGGTGCAGCTATACTACTGCAAAGAAAAAACTCTATCTTTGGATCTAGTTCCTAAGGAGAAGCTCTGCTCTATACACCCAATTTCCTCCCATGAGAAAGCAATGGAATACCCATGGAGAATAACAAGTGACAAAAGCAACTTTTAACAGTAAAGTTTTACAACACAATTTCTATAAACCAGCTGTTGAAACTGCAGGAGCAGATTTGTGTGGTGCTAGTAGTTACAAGCACTGCTGTTGTTCCAGAACAGATAAAGCCACCTCAGCCCAGCCAAGCTGTATTTTTACTTTTCAAGACCCAAAAGACCAAGAACAGAGCAGCTACTCCCTGTCTGCTCTCCCTGATTGCTCTGTGCACACATGGCCCTGGCCAGAGGAGCATCCCAAGGGCTATGCTGGTACCAGACAGCACTCAGGGCTGCCTCACCCTCAATCCCTGTGGTCTTGCACCAGACAGGGGATAGAGATGCAGCTTTAAGCCATCATCTATTACCCAGAAATCCTCACATTTCTGAGTTTTGGCAACAACTGCCATTCATAGATCAAACTCTCCCAGGACATCAGTCTGTCCAACTCTTTTACCATTGCCATGAAGGCATCACTGTACTACACAACGCAGCACAACACCCAGTTTTATTCACACATCATCATTCAAAAGCTGCACAAAAATAAGTCAAGATTCTAATTGATTTTCTGTCAATACAGAACAGCCTAAGTGTTTTGTACTGAGTCAAGGTCACTACTCTTTTGTCAAAAATTATGTGAAGAATAGTAATTTGCTCATAATTATTACACACATGGAGTTACAGAACTGAATTTAGAGAACTGGCATGTTCAACATACAGATGAACTCTCATCATGCCATTTCTTTCCTTAAAACAAGTGTTCTCTAATCAAATAAGCCCTTAAAGCATACTTAAAGTGAACTAAGCAACGCTACTTTAGGACTCCAGGAAGGATTACATGGGTCTACACATAAAACCTCCAGACAACATTTTAATGTACACACATCAGCATGAAAGAAAGAAAATACTTTCACCCTGGGACAGTTACATTCCTCAAGCGATGTTCCTCAAGATCACTGTTTCAAGCTGACATTTTACACCTTGTAGTAATTTTGCAGGTACTCAGGCTTTTTAACTACAGACAAGTGTAACACCAGCAAAACCACCACTCACTTTCACTAAACTCTCTGGTGTTCAGAACTTGGGCTCTGGATCACCAGCAACTCCCAAGCTACCTCCATTAGGCCACGCTGCAGGTGTGTCCACATCTCACCTCCCTGGTTCTCATTTCTAAAGGAGCAACAGAACAAACAGCTTTGGGTTGAAAGGAAATTGCTGACACCTTGTGCAAATGGATTTCCACTGGTTTGCTTAATCCTAATGAGTGGAACAACTTTGGAAGTGATAGCTGGAAAACTACTTCCAGTCAAACATCTAAGCACCACTAAAGCATTAATGCATGTTTTGCCACATTTAGTAATGATCACTTTTTCAAAAGTCGGCCTTTAGTCTGGAAGGAACATTTGTATACCATGCCAGGTCCACAAGTGCCTTTGTGTCTGTCTGATCTATACAACTGTAGCATAGCCTAACATTTGGATCTAACTCAGCTGGATCTCATAGATACAAGAAGAGCAACACTAAAATTTTCATATCTGAAAGATTAGGTAGTCTGGGCATATTATTATAAGCAAGCAAGAAAGGCTGCCTTAAAAATCCATAGAAAGCAACCTTAAATATAGCAGCAAATACAGCAAAACACCCCCCCCCCCCCCCGCTTCTGAACCTCGGCAGCCATACTAAAAGTGGAGAGCAAAAGGGAGGATAAAACCTTGTTCCCCCACCTCCTTGGAAAACTAAGTGTCAGTCTGAGAAGGAAATCAGCTTAAAGGTGCTTTTTCTAACCAGCCTTCACCTAGTTTTTTTATTATTCTACAGCACACACCAGATTTTGCCACCTTTATTCCTCACACATTGAAATGCCTCAGATACAGAGCTGGGGCTGGAGTAACAGCAGTGACTTTTGTCGAGTTATTACCGATTAACGTGCCTACTTCTAAGGAATGTTCATGTTCCCTTCCCTCTTTAATTGGTGTCTTTTTCGTCAGAACATTTAATCTCTGGCCCTTCAGAGTGGTTGTACATGGCTTTATCATCCACTGTTAAGTAATTCCATTCCATGCACTTTCCACTGTTAGGATTGTTCAAAACCAGAAATTTCATCTTTTATGTGACCTTAGCAGATGCGCTTTGGTTATTATTCCCTTAAGCCTTTGAATGTAAAGCACACTCAGGCTCATTTTCATCACTCACCTTTGCAGCAGCTGAAGTGACAGGCTGCTCTTTTAATCCCACAAAAGGCCTTTTTCATGTTTTTTATAGACAAAGTCCATGGCACTGACCAAGAAACAAGACTGAAGGAAGAAGCAGGGCTGCCGATCCCCCCGATGGAGTTCCTGTGCTCTGCAGGACCAGGAACTCTGGCTCTGGAGGTCGGGGTTCCCAGCAGGAAAGCCCTGCAGGGCTGACAATTCTGGATGCTGTTTCATGCCACAGGCCTGCTGTACCCTAAATTTTAGTGTACAAATTTCTTCTTCCCTGGCTCACTGCTACCAAAAGATTGTTAAATGCTAACAGCTTGAAGTATGACTCAGCTTGGCTTTTTTTTGGTTTAATTTAAAATAAAATCAAGTCGTTGAGTCACCTCAAGGTAGGTGAAAATAATTACATTTCGCAGCTGATAAAACCCTCATGGTAATTGAATCCAATTTTCAAGAAAATATTAATGCCACAGATGCTGTATTTATGTTGTAACACCAAAACCTTCAAATACATCTTTATAAGTTCCAGTTTATAGTGTTCCTGCAGTTTTTACTTACTGCATAAAATTTAAAGAATGTTGCATGATGTGAAGGTATGGAAAGGAAACCACATCTCTTCTGTAAGTGAATGCCCATAAATTCAAAATACCCATTTCAACAGTTAGGAGATGTCAAATGGAAGCTTCAGAAAATTCCAGCTCAAGTCCCTGAAGTAACTGGAAATTAGATGCACTGGTACTGAAATGCAGATTTTGCACATTTACAGCAAAATCCATCATTTCAGATGTAAGCTCTGAAGACATCCAAGATAGAGCCACACATGCTGTAGATTTTGAGCCAGCAACTCTGATTAGTTCTCAATCCTAGACACAAGACAGCAAAGGGAGCTAGAAAGAAATTATTTTCAAAACTAAACTTCCACAAGGTATCACTTGACTTTCCTAGTACAGCAACACAATTTTTTACCATGGCACAAGAAACAGAAATACCTGATTTTTTAAAAAACTAACCCTGAGTGGGTCAACCTGGCATGCTCTGCCAAAAACTAAAAAAGCCAACATGACATGCTTTTCATCAAAATACATCAATAGAAGCATTCACAGGTACAGGGCAGAAACTGCTAAAGTTCTTGAAGGTAGGTCACCTTTACTCGCTGGAATTTAGTAAATTGTTTCCTTTCTATTACTTTAAAGTTCTACTTCAGAAAGCTTATAAAAATTCCTGTATTTGAAACATAAAGATACCATTACTTCCAATAAGAATGTGGTACCTGTGAAAACACAAGCCCTTCCAGGAGCAGAGGAATATACAAAGACCCGTTCCCTACAAATACTAATCTTGTCATTGACTGAAAAGTGACTCCAGTTCCTTCCAATGTTTCTGACAGCAATAAAAATCACTTAATCCCATGGATCCTCCAGCATCAATAAATGTGGGATTCACAGACCAACCTCTCCCTATTTATGCACTTTACATCATCTCTTTTTTCTCACTAATCTCATTTTTAGGTGGCCACTGATTTATAAAGTGAGTGCAGTAACAAATATGTGTAAGTATCACACACATCAAATAATTTCCTAAGTCTCTATTTCTCTGGGAAATAAAATTAATAAGTATGAATACTGCCAACAGAATCCTATTACTCATCATGAACAAGTTTCTTTCACCTTCCCTCCCAGCTTCTTTCCTTCACTGCTTTCTTGATGGGGGAAGGAAGCCCTTCATAAGGTAAGGCCACACTGCAGAGTAGTGGAAGATCTGTTCATGCTCCATTCCCCAAGTTTAAGAGAAACACAGAAAACCACACTTCAGCTATAAGAAATGTATTGTGAATTAAGACCAGACTGTGACTTCAATTTAATGCAATTACTCCTTAATTTAATATCCCCTAATCATTATTGCTCTGGGGCTTTTGCCTGTGACTCCATTAATTCTTCCCATCCTATTCTGCTTGGAGTGAACTGAGCAAGGCCATGCTAATGGAGAAGTTGCAATTATTTATTTTGTGCATTTCCTGCTGACTGAGTTTATTGCACCATGCAAGAAATGTCAACGGGTTTGAATAAAATACTGATAATGGCAGGACATAAAGAAAGAAGAGACTGCAGTGCCATCATTTGTCATTGAGGTTTTGCCTTTTGGGTGAGCAGAAAGGCATTAAGCTGTTAAGTGAAAGCATGGCATTACTGAAACCTATCTTCAATTTTCAACCAGAATTGGATGATTTTTCCATTAGTGAAGTATTCCAAATTCCATTTAATTTACTTAACTGTGAAATGTATACAGTCAAGTTCTTACTGTTCAATCCAGCAACAGCTGTCAAAAAAGGTCATTATAAACATGTTAAAAAAATTTGAATGCACAGAGGTTTACATGAGAAATAAGTGATTTCTCTAAAAAAAACTAAATTACACTGTATTTTTTGTATGACTGTGTTATTTAAACACCAGCACTACAAAGAATAATTAATGAAGGAAAGGGTCACACTGCCAAGCTCTGCAGGACCTTTATCCATGTTCTGTAAAACAGTATGAATGAAAACAGAATTTTAAAAAGCAGTTAAAAGGTAAATAAATTTTCACATATCCACTTACTAGCATATGAAATTCATCATCTGAAGCCTAAGGTAACAGTGCTGCAATAGAGTCATGGGACTGGGTCACTCTCTGAGAAGTCATGGGGTTTACAACACACCAGTGTTCTGGCAATCTGCTCCAAACTGCAATTACACTGATTTTTGAGTGCTAGGGAGCACTGCTGGGGTTTATACTCAGTAGCCTTTATGAAACACATCAATACATCAACATAATCTTATAAAACTCAAAAGCCTCCAACCTAGAAAAGGTAAAGCAAACTCACCCCAACACCTTCACAGATTAAAACACAACATGAATTCATAAGAAAGTAAAAAATGTTTACACACATGGAAGGAAAAGAAGAAAAAAAATACATAAAATGTTTAAAGAAATCAATAGAGCAAAAAAGCAAAAGCCAAAGGAGATGTCAGCTCAACATGAAAGACTGCTAAAGTGTCAAATGCAGGTCTGAATTTCAAGCACAGTGAAGAGCCCTTAGCTAAAGTGAATTGCTGGCAGAAGTGCTCTCTGGTTCTACAAACAAAAGTCAATACTAAAATAATAGATTTTAAAAGCAAACAGGAGAAATAAAGACCACAAACATTCTCCTGGTTTTGAATGGCTCTCCATAGCAGATTTCTTTTGTTAGTTGCATTTGTTGTTGATTTTTTACTAAAGAAAAGGATTCTCCTGTATTTGGTCACATATTCAGTCACACAAAGTAAGACTTAAACCAACAAGAAGGGAAGAAACCCAAGGTAATTCCCTGAAGCTTGTCATAGCATTATAAGACTCACCAACACTGGAATTGGCTTACTGCAAATAATCTCTGGTATTTAAAGAGTTTATAGGTTATAAGTGAGAGAGCAATTCCTAGAGGATTGCATATTCCCAATATTCCTGCTGACTGATAGAACAAACTCTTCTGCTTCTTAAAGCTGCTGTCACCATCTCAAAAGTAACAGGGACCTGCAAGAGGTCTCCAGGTACAAAACTCGGGATTACTTACATTTTAATGAACTTACATATCAGTGTGTATTACAATGCCTTTATCAAACATTTTTCTCCTCCAAACAAACACTCCCATTATATGGGCAAGATATTCCTTGCAGAAAGTCTGTATAAATCAGAAAGCAAAACCTAACGTCTGTACAGCCTAAGCCATCTTGTTAACAGGTATTTTATCACCTGAATTTTGTGAGCTTTTCCATTTTCTCAGGACAAGAAGCTGAGATTTCTGAACTCATGTACCTTTCGTGCCACTTAATTCACATGAGCTCCTAAATGCCTTGAACATCCAATTTTTACAATGAAAGACCTTTCATCTACCATCCAATCACCGTCCACTAACACTGTTCTATTACTTTCAAATGCAATAAGAAGTGTAAGACACTCTGTGGGGCTTGTAACAGCATAGAATGAAAACCGTATTAAAGCTGCTGCCTTTTGACCCAGAAAAAAGTACCCCTTGATTGTCCCTTTCACGTTGGTTAAGAACTGTCAGTCAGTCACTCAGCAAAAGAACACATCACTCAGAAAGCAGCAGGTTTTTGAGACTTGCAAAAGGGTTGGAAACGTGAATTTCACAGCAAATTAACATCTTAAATCAAGCTTAAGACTGGGGTCATTATTTTGAAATCCTTCACTCGACTCAAAGGTTCTGCTGATGGTATGAGTGGGTCACAAAATCAAAGTTAACACACAAATTAAATTCTAAATTTGGCAATAAAAGCTAGACCACAGTTCTAAATTAAAGGAGTAATGAGTGTTACTGACAGCACCCGAGAGGAGCCTCATGTGACTTCATTCCCACAAACGTAGCGTTTGCTGAGCTATCTTTTGCCTAGAAAGGATAACTTTCAAACTGAAAGCATCCATCAATGTGTGCTCTAAAGCATAGCAAAAAAAAATAATTTCAAAGGCAGAAAGGCCACAGCAAAGAGCAACTCCCAGTGTAAAATTAATGCTGAGGTGCTCAAAATCCCCTCAAACCTCTCTCTGTTTTTAATAAGGTGCTTATACTGGCTATGGGCACCTATAGCTCTGCTCCTTGTCCTTCTCTGAGGAACAGCACCATGCTGTCTCAGAACTGGTCTGACCTCAGCAACAGAAGCACTTGATCACAAAGGAAGGATGTGGGTAAATGAAACTCTTCAAGTTCCTCTACCTGTTCAACAGTAGCTTCCCCCAAACAGGACAGACCCAACAAAAACAAGCCAACCAACCAAGCCCACAAAACCCCTAAGCAAACAGAAAAGGCCATAGAAAGAGGTTTTACCCAACAGAAAAGTCATCAGCAGGTCGAAAGGCAGAAAGAAGAGGGGTGAGTATCTTCAAAGGTCATTCTGAGTTAGACTAGAATGGACTGAAGTGCATGACACATATCCCATACAAAAACTGGAGTCGTCAGGAATGAAAACCAAACCACCTCTGCAGACTACAAACAGCAAGACTCAGCTAAAAACTTCCATATCACATTCACTTCTACACACAGAGTAGAAGACTAGGAGAACTGATATATCAGCTTGACAATGTTGTAAGATGTGCCTCACAGCACTGCTCAGATAAGGTCTGTGTGTCAAAAATCTGAGCTTACACTACACAACAGATTTCTCCAAAGACAACAGCAATGAGCTACTGGAAGTGATGAGAGCACAGATCAAGGCACAATTACAGTAATGGGGATCGTTTTAAAGATCACATCAACAATTCACAATCTATTTAATCACATAAACCCAGACAGGGTCAGGCTGGAAGGGACCACACTGGCTCATCTGGTCCCACCTCCCTGCTCCAACAGGGTCATCCCAGAGCCCACAGCACAGGATCATGTCCAGATGGGTCTTCCAGGGCCTCTCTGGTCTCTGTTTCACTGTTCAGTCAGTGCACAGGAAAGACATTCTGTCCCCTGTCCAGGCAGAACTTCCTGAGCATCAGTTCCTGCCCATTCATTCCTCTTGTGCTTGCTGGGCCCCACAGAGCAGAGCATTTCTGGAGCCTCCTCTGGCCCTGCTCCAGAAGCTCCACGTCCCTCCTGTCCTGAAGAGCCCAGAGCAGGACACAGAACTCCAGAGGTGCCTCCCAGGGCTGAGGAGAGGGGCAAGATCACTCCCTGACCTGCTGGCAATGCTCTTCCTCATGCACCCCAGGACTGCTGAATTGATGGCTGGTAAAGAAAACTAATTCATGCTATGGTTCAAACCAAGCACCTTCCTGCAAAGACATTGATTCAACACAGAGGTCAAAGAAATCTACACCGTTAAATTTCCTAAAAGTGAGGGGGAAAAAACTCAGTTCTCCCAAGCCAACATAGACCCAGTTTCGTGGTTAAAACACCTCCAGTGTCAGTGTGCTCAAAACCAGGGCAGATCCTTACCTGTGAGTAAGGTATGAAGGCTCCCAGATGTACAGATAGGGGCAAGACAACTCTTCAAGTGATTCATGGAATGCTTCTCTTCTTGGGAAAATTGTTCCTCTTTGTCTTTATTTTGAAATGTTCCCCTCCCACTTAGTTATTTCTAAATCTTCATGTTATCTAAAAATTCTTTAATTTATATATTTTGCATAATAAGGGGGGAAAAGTATAAATGGGTGGTTTATCTTTAGCATGCCTCTTGTGAATTTCTGTCCTTCTCACACCAACAGATAATGTCTAAGCTAGTAAACTTCGGCATAATTTAAAATAGCACTCATCTCCAAAGTCTTGCAGATCTCCAGCATTTAGAATGCTATTCTTCAGGGAACCCATTAATTTTCACAAAAAGGTCTCAAAAGGCTGTATTAATTAACAGATCCAAGTAATCTACAAAAACTGAAATACTGCCAAACCACTCTGCACGTACTCCCAGCTCATTAAAAATGCCAAAATCCTCAGTTTAACATTAAATAATTCCCACAGGACTTACAAAAAAGCTTACACAAGTATGGTATTTAAAAATCATTTTAAATGCTAGGGAAATTTACTATGATTTATTATCACAATTACACATAATAAACCTTTCAGAGCTATGGCTCTAACGTAAGCTATAACTGTTACTGTGTGATAAAGTGCTCCATCAGTATGTCCTTTCCATATGGACTTTGTGCTCCCATTCCCTCCTTCCCTGCTTTTTAGAGAGCATTTTGTTCAATCTGTCTAAATTACTACAGAAACAGAGTCAACCTTACACCATGACTGATCTAAAGAGGATGAAGAGCTGAAGAAGTGATATTAAAGGATGATAAAATCCAACCCTAAGGAGATGAGGAAGCAAACAAGGGCAAGTAGTGCGTTGTTTAAACATTGTTGAGGACGCTCATGGATTAGAAATTATTTGTAAAGACTTGGCACCTACTGTTTAACTCATCAAAAAATGCCCTCAGAAAGTTTCAGCGACTGTCCAGGTTATGCCACCACAGTCCCATCTTTGTTCTACTCAATCTGTACCAACTGACATATTTTATTCTGTCTTCTCCTCCTTTGTCCTTCTCCCCACCTGCCTCCAAGCACAACCCAGCTCCATTTGTGTCCAAAGTCCCCAACTGCAAGGTCAGAGAATTCTAAGCTCAAGGCAAAATTCAGGCACAAAACCTGGAGACTTAAAATCCTTGAATACTCTCACAACATTACATTCAACTTTCTATTTCTTGGACTCTCTTGTGACCTCACTTTTCTATAAAGTATTTGCAGTACCTCTTTATCTACCTTTGAAAAGTCTTTGTGTTTGTCCTTTCCCCAAATGTACACTTCAACTTGCATAATGGAACTATAATGGCAGAAGTGCAGACCTTGGCACAGATACTCACATGAAAAGCATGTTGAAGCACTTCATTGTCTGGTAAGTTTAAAGCCCACAGAGTATCACACCTGTTGGAGTGCTCCATTATGTCAGGAACGACACACATTGTGCTGTACAATATGGAATACCTCAAATGCCTGAACCATCCACCACAGTGGTTTTTGATATATAACCACATGCAACACAAAATGGGGTTGAAGGACATTTCGGTATCAAAGGCACCAATTTTCATGTAAGCAATGCTAACCCATGTGTCATTATTAGCTAGTGAATTAAAGTCAGTCCCCAAAAACTATTAAAGCAAGCATTACTGCTTCATTTTTTGAGGCACACTGAGTTCCATGGATGTTTCCTTGCCACTAGATCAGGATACAGCATTAAAACAACGTATTTTGTTTTTATTTTTGCCCTGAATGCTCAGAAACACAGGGAAGTCAGTTTTAGACAGAAAACTCTCCCTCATCTCAGTGGCCATCAATCTTCCTTCATTTACTGTTGTCTCATTTGTCCTTCCCCTGCCACTGTCTCTCTCCTGAGAGGTAACTGATCCATTTAAGCACTGTTCACAGCACAGAAAGAATTTTTTGGCCTCCCTGCCTCCCACAAATGCCAGCCAGGAACGATGCAATTACTACTGTGGAGTATCTAAAGGATGCTACATAATTCCCATCTCTGGAAGTGTCCAAGGCCAGGTTGGACAGGGCTTGGAGCAACCTGGGATAGTGGAAGGTTCCCTGTCCATGGCAGGGGTTGGAACAAGATGGGCTTTAAGGTCCCTTCCAACCCAAACCATTCTGTGATTCTATGATATGAATCTAGCTTGAAAAACCACAGAAAACTACACTAGAAAAATTTCCCATCATGTAAAATAAGTAGTGCTGCTCATTTCTGCCTGATGGTACTTTTGCTTTTGAAAGTAGTGACATAAATATGCACATATTTTACTAAGACATTTGTATAAGAAGACCATGTTAAAATAGCAGTACTTGGAGAAGCACTATAGCATTTGGCAGTATCAATTCCCGTAAAGGTTTACTGAACATCTTACAGTTGTCTTAGAAGTTGATTTACAGTTGGTTAACAGAATTATGAGGCTTGATTTCCCAGTACTTTCAATCCATAACTCAAACATAAGAAAAACCAAACAAATACCAAACAGAAGCATGGGGACTTCATTGATTTTAAGTTTAAAAACTCAAACATATTTCAATTCAAAGAAGCTCAAAAAGAAACTGCAACTACTCTACAAAAGAGATCAATAAATAAATCTGAATGGGTTCATTTGCTGGGGTTACACGAGGGATACCACACACCATTTAATAGCAATTTCATTCTATCAAAATCCAGCATTGCCACAATGAGCAGGAAAACAAGGGAAGCAACACACTGACCCTAACCCACATTACCCAAACACCAAGAACAAAAGACAAAATTTTAACTGGTAGCAAAACACCAACTGCTAACACCCTAGAAGAGGGTGTTAAAAAACAATCAGCATTCATACACCCACAAAATAATTTAGAATTATGGAATCATTAGTGTTGAAAAGACCTCTAAGATCAAGTCCAACATCAACCCAGCACTGTCAAGGCCACCACTACACCATGTCTCCATGTACCACACCCACACATCTTTTAAAGGGAGATAGTGATGGTGTGGGATGGTGACTCCACCAGTTCTCTGTCCACTGCATGGCAACCTTTCAATAAAGGAAGTTCCCCTCACAGCAAAGCACAAGTTTGCTCTTTTTAATACAAGAAATTAGTGAAAAGTATTCAAAATAACCTCTATTTCCGAATGAATTTTAAAATCAGAATATTAAAAAAAAGCAAGATAAAAAACTGTCTGCAGCTATATGGACAACTATAAACTATAAATTTTAATAAAACAAACTTGTTTTGTTTTGGACACCCTGTGCCTAAAACATGCCATTTCACACACAGATGGTTTTATTTTTAAGGGAAAAAACAAACCCAAACAAATATCAACAGAAGCTCAGTCTGGAAATAGCCCTGATAAATGTAGAAACAGTTTCCAGCGTTGCAGTCCATTACCTTCCATGACTCTGAGCTCTCACAAGGAAACAAGGATGATCACAACCTTAGACAGATGTTCACCTGGGTGACGTTTTTATTTCAAATGCCAACATTTACATCCCAGAGCCTGGGAATTGCAATCTCCATCAGTTTTGTTTTGATTATAAATTAGAGTTATAAATCTAATTGTTTTGAAACAAGGAAAGAAAGAGATCCAAGAAAATCTGACAAGTATTATTCTAGCATTTAGTATCAATTAGTGTAAAATCAAAATCAAGACGTTCTTTTGTCTGGCTTGACAGAAGCAGCTTGTAATTCACTTACCTCATCTGTTCTAAACTGATAATAGAAAAATCTTAACATGCATTTAATGATTTAGTTTAAGACTGAAGTGAAAACTCCACAGATTTTCAAATTTTAGCAACATCTACAATTGGGATGAAGTTCTCAGAAAATGCTGAGCATCCCCAAGGAAACGTAGTCATTTTGTCTGAGTCTCTACAGGAGAACTGGTCTCTTCTGCAATATGGATGTTTGTTTATACACTTGCAGAGCAGCTGCTGAAAGCTGGATCTGAATTGGAATTTGAGCACTTACATGATATAGAAAGTTTGTCCCTGAAGTTGAGCACAGCCCCTGAAAATTTGTGCATTAGTGAAAATATTCAAGTAACATTATTGCTGCCATACATCTGCTCCCTTTCATAGCTCCCAAATCCCTAGTTAGGGATCCCTTACTCCTTAGCTGATCTGCAGAGAACTTAGTGCAGGCAGAAAACCACAAACCAACATGATCTAATTATGGTGCTCACATGGTTTTACACCAGTCCTAATTAATTATAACAGCAGCAATTAAAGTCTATCCAGTAAATAAACCCATAACCATAGATCACCACTGCCGTGCATCTTCCAGCAGCTCCTAAGGACTTGCTCCAGAGCACAAGGACACACCCTCCTGGCATCCAGGAGGAACAGAACAAAAGCACCACTACAGACATTGCACAGCCTCTTGGTTTTATGGCATCTCCATCAAAACCAAGGGTTAAAACTCTGTCACTGAATTCTTGGTACTGGTATGCCATTCCAAGCTCTGTTAACTATAGCAAGAAATAGGTATCCTGGCCTAAAATACTGCTAGAGAAATGAGTATCAGGTACAGAAGTGAAGCTACTGGAAAGTTTTTTTTAAATAAAGGCAGACATTGGCAAAGCACTCCAAATATACAGGATTTTCTATTGCTTGATTTCTTGACCAATTCTATTTGGACATTTTTTTGTGCTGGAAATTCTCCAGGGAGACAGTTCTGAAAGATTAAGAACTGAAATCACAAGTAGAGGAACATGGAGGGAATTGTGGTAGGAACAGGCCAACAAACCTCTAAAATTCAGCTTCAGCATTTCAAGGGAAACCCACGGGAATTCACTCTCTTCCCATGGGACTTGAACATGCTTTTCAACATTTTCAAAACTTCACCTTTCAAACTGAGTTCAAGTTTTACTTTTTCTGTCAATCCTGTCATTTGCATAGCTCCAAGTGTGTCACTACTGACGTTTTCAGAATTTACCATGAAGAAAATACTGAAATCAGAATGGAATAAACTGGAAATCATCACTAGGAGGGTCAGTATCATTCTTGTAGTTTTCACAGGTATTTCTCCTTATTGCTCTTTTGTACTTAGGAACTTTTATTCAACAATGCAGCAAGTCTGTCCACAACCTAATAATTCCTTTCCTTCTGGCCAGCTGTGCAGTTACTCACTCAAACAAGAGTAAATTCACCTACTTTCTTCTTTAAATTTCTTACATTTGTCTTGCTTTCTTTCAGAGACACTGCAGCTACTATAGTTCAAGTACTACGCTCACTTTAATAATTGAAAATCTCACTTAAAAATATTTATATAGCAAAAAATCAACAGAGGATTTTTTTTTTTAAACTGCAGCTATTAACATCCTGGAAGATAAAGCACTGATATGAGATTTCCCAAACCACAGGGATTAGGAAATAGAGCTACACAAATGGAAACTGCCACCTTTATGAACCTCTGTGTTAGTGTTCTATCTCTAAATCACTGCAACCATAAATACCCGAAACCTTCAGTAATTTTACATCTGGGTTATGGAACTGGTCTACAAACGAGTGGCAGGTGATTTCAGTTTCCATTACCCCAGACAATAAAGAATCATTAGTACAGCAGGTTTGTAATACATGCACAACTTATCATAGGCCAGACTGAGAATAAGGGAAGATCACAAGCATTAATAGGTCAATTTACAATTTCTACAAGATAGTATCAATCAAAGAATGAAAAGTGCCTTATGGTATTAATTGCAATGTATTAAATGCTTTGGCAAATAAAATTTCTCATTAAAACACAGCAAGAGCAACCTTACATATTCCTTCAAATGATTTTTGGACATTATGCATTATTCTTGTATTTATGTAAGTTACTTCTATTTAGAATATCTTTTCAATTTGGCCTTATATTTTTATTAGGTTCCTCTTCCTTTTTCTCTACCACAACATATTATGCCCTGAACACTCTCTGGTTCTCAGAAAAACCACTCCACAATGCTCCTCACCCTCCCAGAAAACGAACTACTTATCTATGGGCTAATTGTATACATACCTTGCTGTGACTGCTTACAAACGCTACTTTGTAAAAAATTTACTTTTCCCAAAGATATGTATTTCTTTATGTGTAAAAATTCATTGCTAAATACCAAAAAATGTAAAAACTGGTGTATGAAATCAAAACCATCCTAAAGAAAGCATTTTTTTCTTGACAAATAATAGTTCTGAATGTGTGTTAAATATACAATGAAAATGTAAATGGCTTTTCAATTTACAAGAAAAATTCAGTATTGCAACTTCAATGAGGATCTTTTTGTGGATAATTATTTAGAATTGTATCAGAGTGAAAGAAGTGTCATAACATGTATTAGTCACCTTCTAGAAATCCTAAAGTTTAGCCTTTTTCCTTTCTATAAAAATAAAACATTTACAAAACCTCCCATATTAATTCCCTCATGCAAATTAATATCTTTTTAAAGCTCACAAATATACTTCATTTCAAGAAAATCTCAACATCTTGTTGACACTTAATGAGATATCTTTACAAGCTAACTTATTTTCAAACTGTCTTTAGTTAGCATATCAGCCCATGTGACAAGTGTCAAAACCATTTCTTTTATTTTTGCTAAAATACTTCTGTTCAGGATAGAATTACAGAATTATAGAACATCCTGAGTTGGATGAGACCCACCAGGATCCTCCAGCCCAGCTCCTGGCCCTGCCCAGGACACCCCAACAATCCCACCCTGAGAGCATTGCTCACGTCAATTAAATACTGAGGTTTCACTGCATTTGGAGTCCAGAATAGTCAGATCACCACAGGGTGATTGCTTTCAGTTAAACACGTATCAGAAAATTACTAACCCAATCTCTTCAACCCTTTTCTGTCTACAGACTATTGGGAATAACAAGAAAAAGCCAAGCAATTTAGCAGAGCTGACAGTGTCCAGGCATCTCACCTTTTGCTCTATGGAGAATACACAAAAGCCTCAATAAAGTTACAACCATATCTTTTTACAATTATTTTTTTTGCAAACAAGTACTTCTTCTGCAAAATCTGCTCAATAACTATGAAGAGAGCTAGTAAAAAGAAAATATATTGTATGCCTTCCCTCTGTTGACCCTGCCTAAAAATTGTCCTTTTTTCCCGGTAAAGATGCTCGTTCACTAATAAAATTACAGAGATACCCAGCTCTTTTCATGTGTGCACCATAAAAACACAACATGCCCTGAGATTATCCCTCAGATTAATGGTGCTAGGGGTTCAAAGTGCCTGTTCCAGCCACAGCCAAGGCCTTCCCTCAGGAGCCATTGCTCGTGGCCAGAGCTGCACACAGAGCTAATGAGAAACAGAAAGGCTTCTAAAGTCTCTGACACCCCAAAGCTTTAGAGATGAACAGGAAAGCACATTTACCAGGGAAACAGCCCGTGGGGGAAGAGGGAAAGGTGGAGCCAAGGGAACCATTCACTTCTCTTCTTATTGCTCTGTTAGACAGAAAAAGCTCCAAAGGAGGATGAGAGGGTCGGAGCCAGGAGCTCTGCATTCCTACTGCCACAGCAGAAAGGCCTCTCAGAGCTTATCCAAGTGTGATCCACACAGTTCTCACTGATTATTCACGGCAAGCT
The DNA here is from genome assembly GCF_041296385.1 of Aphelocoma coerulescens. Taxonomy (NCBI): domain Eukaryota; kingdom Metazoa; phylum Chordata; class Aves; order Passeriformes; family Corvidae; genus Aphelocoma; species Aphelocoma coerulescens. Next base: position 3,322,773 of record NC_091021.1, read on the forward strand.
CACTTTTCCTCTCTATTAAACTGCATTACAGGGAGCTAAACTACATCTGACATTTTCCTCTTGAGTGCTCCCTCCACATAAACTGTGCCCAAGCTGAGCCTGTACAATAAGTCCATGGAACAATCTCTCCATTACAACATGGGCCTTAATGCAGACAGAAGTTAAGAACTTGATTGGCATAGAAAACAGTGATACTCTTGACATCGAGGGTCAAAGCACTGAACTGTGACTCAGAAGACATGAATTTAATTTCTGGATCTTCCACTCAGGCAATCTTGCAGGAATGATTTCACAATGATGCCTCACAGGACTGCTGGCGACATAAGGACATGCACGAGGCTGGCAGGGCACACACACAGTGTATTCTTCCCAACCTCTGCAAGTGATGTGGAGTGTACCCACACTTGCAGGCTTTAGAGTTATTTGTCACTTGTTCTTTGCAGAAGGGTAAGAACTTCATGAGCAGTTTAAACATACATTCATACTACTCATAAAGGCCAGTCATGGGGGGAAAAAAGGCATTAATGCAAGAATTTTTCAAAGGAAAGTACCTGAATTTTCTATATTGCAAAGAGAGATATAAAAATTTTATTAACAACATTAATTTGATGCTAAAATACTTGACAGGCTTACCTGGGAAAGTTAAGTGTTTAAAACATCACAAAAAACCCTTACTGCAAGTGTACAGACTGATGTGCCAGAGTGACCCAGGCTGAGCTGCTGGGTTTTTTCCCTTGTGTCATGGAAAATGCACCAAGTGACTTGTTAATTTTACATTTAACCATCTCTAACATTAGCTTCTTCAAATATATTCAAAGGCTGATCAAATGGAGAGATGAAAATAAAACATGAGAATTAGGAATTTCTTGTCATATATACAAGGAGAGAAAGATTAACTCAAGCTTCTACTCATATTGCTTTTATTTTTGAAAAGCCACAGAACTTGAATATTTCAAAAGACCCCAAATTGAGTATTTGAATATTTCAGCACACATAAAAATCTAATCCTGCAACTCACTGTCTACACTTCTTCAGCAGATGTGAAAATTAATAGCACATATATACTTGTGTTATTAGATTTAATTTATACACACTAATTTATGGGCACCTTTCAGCATCCTCTCTTCAATATTTGTTCACACTGATGGATGAGATCTGCCCCTGAGCCTTCTCTTCTCCTGGCTGAAAAGCCCCAGCTCTCGCTGACTTTCCTCATACAAGAGATGCCTGTATGTCATATTCCTTTAAAAGCAGGTATAATTTCTGTAGGAAAATTAAGCAGCAGCTCATGTTGCTAATGCAAATCTCCAATTCACTCTGGCTACTCATGCAAGAAATCAGCACATGATGGCACAATTAAAAAGTTTTACTGTTAATGGGAAAATGTAATTTCATTTAAAAAATCTTTTCTAATGCCCTAGGAGGCAAGAAGAGGATTTAAATAATTAGTAAGGATTTTTTTACCTCAGTAAATTCTTCAACAGGAAATCTCCTCATGAACTTTGGACTTTGAATCCTCTTTCCTGCCTTGTGTTACACAAGGTCACAAAGATTAATATGACTGATCGCCTCTTGGTAGACAGACCCTATTTTGCTTGGCATTGTTCAGACACAGAATCAAATGACATTACTTCACCAGCTCTAAGGCAACAGAGAGATGGAAACAAATGGGCAAAACACAAGAAAAAGGGAGAGAACATTTGTCAGTCTGACAGGCAGCAGCCTCAGCAAACCATCAGGGTGACTGTTGTCAGAACTCTACAGGTATCACAGAGAAGTATATCAAGGGTAGTGACAAGACAGACCATGACAAAGCTGCTCTGAGATGTTAATGCAGAGCTCTTGGCAAATAGGAGCAGCAACAAAAAGAACTATCAAGATGTTTGCTTGAAAGTCATCTATGCTACTTTTGCTACTTCATTTACACACAACACAATTTCAATGTCCTGCTCTTCCCACAAGTAACTCTTAAGAAAGCCAGAGTTTGGGAATGAAAAAGGAAACCGGGAGCTATGTCTAGAAAGGACCAAAACATAGCACAGAGCAGGTGTGAAATCTGACTGAGAGAACAGAACACCTTGTTCTTCCCACACTGCCAACTTCCCTGTGCCCTGCTGGGGTTCCTCCCCCCTGCCATGTGGTCCTGGGAGAGGGGCCCCGGGGTAGAGGCAGGATATATGGGGCTTCCCTACTCCCTGGTCAACCTCGTTCCCCCTTGGCTGTTTTGTGTTCCCCTGCTCAGGAAGGACCCTCTGGTCCTGTGATTGTTCAGTTCCTGGCCAAGTCACCGACCAGACAGCTGGAAAAATAAACATCTCTGAAAATATCTACCAAGAATCAGTCCATATAATCTTTTCCACGAGCCTCGTTGTCTGATACATGTGTTGCAAGAATCCCCACTACAACAGTGCCCCACCACCTTACCAAGTAAATGGAAAACCTGGAACTCTGAAAGACAGTGCACACCAATACCAACCATTTTACAGCAAACTTCAGGCTATAATCTATTTCAAAAGAATTTCCTCATGTCAACACTCAAAGGACTCTCTTCCCTTCAAAGCTGGCTCCTCTGTGTGTTGTGGATGTGCATCCTGCTCAAGTGTTAAGGAGAAAAAGTGGTAAATGTGAACTAAAGAGGGAGAGTCCAAGGTTCTGCAGTACTTTCTTACCTCCATCTCTTGGCACAAGGCTCTACAAGCTTGTACCTTTAATTGCAATTACACGATTTTATGCTGCAAGTCAATTTGCATGGTTCCCAAGGAGATAAGTTTTCAAAATCTTCTCTGGAATCCACTGATAAAAAATTGGGGAAACTAGTATAGTAAGATAGAATGATGAATTAAACCCTATTGAAAAGTTATCTTTTACTTGGCCAATCAGGAAAAGCAAGATAATCACTAAACATTTTGTATTTGCTTTTCTTTACTATTATCTCCACATTCTGATTTTTATTGTGCTTAGGCAGAGCATCAGCAATTTTCTATCTTTTTCTTTTACAAACTATCAAATAAGGATAAAGGATTTGAGAACATCAGGTTACATGTAAACAAGAACAACATACATTTCCTATTTATGCAAGTACACTTAGTAGGTAAAAGATCCATTTAAAACATAGAATCATAGAATCTCTATGTTTGGAAAAGACCTCTAAAGATCAGCAAGTCCAACCCAGCTCCACTGTGGTTCATCACTACTCCATGTCCCCAAGTGCTACATCAACACTCCTTTTGAACACTTCCAGGGACACTTCCAGTGATACTACCACTGCCCTGGGCAACCTGTGCCAGTGCCTGACCACCCTGTCAGTGAACAAATTTTTCCTAATACCTAATGCAAACATCTCCTGGCACCGATATTAGGCCATATATTTACAAACTCTATGGCACTTCTGATTGTGAGTAATTGCATCAAAGCAGAGACCGCCAGTGATAAACAGGAAATAAGATTTAAATGGAGGAGTGTAACCTCCAGTTGGGGGGGGGGGGGCAGGAGGCAGGAAAGAAGGCAGGCAGGAAGGAAGGCAGGCAGGCAGGAAGGCAGGCAGGAAGGCAGGCAGGAAGGCAGGCAGGCAGGCAGGCAGGCAGGCAGGCAGGCAGGAAGGCAGGAAGGCAGGAAGGCAGGAAGGCAGGAAGGCAGGCAGGAAGGCAGGCAGGCAGGCAGGAAGGCAGGAAGGCAGGCAGGAAGGCAGGCAGGAAGGCAGGCAGGAAGGCAGGAAGGCAGGCAGGCAGGCAGGCAGGAAGGCAGGAAGGCAGGCAGGAAGGCAGGCAGGCAGGCAGGAAGGCAGGCAGGAAGGCAGGCAGGAAGGCAGGCAGGAAGGCAGGCAGGCAGGCAGGCAGGCAGGCAGGAAGGCAGGAAGGCAGGAAGGCAGGAAGGCAGGCAGGAAGGCAGGCAGGCAGGCAGGAAGGCAGGAAGGCAGGAAGGCAGGCAGGAAGGCAGGCAGGAAGGCAGGCAGGAAGGCAGGCAGGCAGGCAGGCAGGCAGGAAGGCAGGAAGGCAGGAAGGCAGGAAGGCAGGCAGGAAGGCAGGCAGGCAGGCAGGCAGGCAGGCAGGCAGGCAGGAAGGCAGGCAGGCAGGCAGGAAGGCAGGAAGGCAGGCAGGAAGGCAGGCAGGCAGGCAGGAAGGCAGGAAGGCAGGCAGGAAGGCAGGCAGGGAGGCAGGCAGGGAGGCAGGCAGGGAGGCAGGCAGGGAGGCAGGCAGGGAGGAAGGCAGGGAGGAAGGCAGGGAGGCAAGACCATGACATCTTAAAAAATTACCAAAAAAGGCAAGATGATTACTGCTTATTTTTTCAGTTTCATCTTGGGTAATCATCTCTCCACAATAATATCTGGCATTTTCCTGGTTTCCAATGCTGTGCTAAACATTCAAAATGCACTGAACACTGTTTGTGTGTGCATCTTTCTCTTCCCAAGTGAAGACAAGATAAACCACGACTGATGTAGCACTGCATGTGGTGACTGCAGAGGTACTTTCTGTGGGAAACCATACAAAAGGTTACAGCAAAGATGCAGAAAGCAAGTGAGGGGAAAGTGGACAAGTAAGATTAGGAAGATCCTTTAGCCACTGTAGATCTTATTACCGTGCTTCTTGTAGGCACAGTAAGATTCACCAGGATATTAAAAAGGACACTGGAGCAATGTGAATTTAATGCAGAAAAAGGAATGCCCATGTGATGATTTGAAAAGTGGGAATCATTCTGCTTAGCAGCAAATAAACATGGTTTCCTAAGGGTTTTTCCTCCCCCTCCACCAACATGCATTTCAATGAATACTGATGAAGGTCTGAAGAACTAATCTATGTGAGCTTGTGTAAACTGTGAATTTGGATTTGCAGGTGCTCCAGTTCCTAAGGAAATGTTAAAGAACCCAGTAATACCCATACACAAACCAGATTCTGTTCTGTCCTTCTGATATACTCATTCTGGTGAGAAAAATCTGATCTCGTAAGTCAACAGAATGTTTTCCATCTATCCTATGAACTACAAGAAAAAATTAATTTTCATCGAGTGCATATGGATTTTCCCTTGTGTCTGTAAACTCAGACAGACAATTATAGTTACCAGAAATACATTTAGTGAAAGTTCAGAATTTCTTTAGCTGGGCTATTTTTACTTAATTCCCTACACAGATAATTTAATCTGAGTCATTCTTCTCTGAAAAATCTTGATTAATGCATTTAATAACCTCTTGGAAAACCAGATTCAGAACTGAATAGCTGCTGTGTCAAACTAAAAACCCAGGCTCTGTGTGCATTACCTGTGTGCCTTGAGACTGGATCCTATAGCAATTAATAAGGTATTTTGCAGCTCTTCCCCCAAAAAATTTGCAACTTCTCTTTTCTCTGAGTTCTCAGTCACCTGCAGCCACCACAGTCCTAAAAGTGACCCTTTCTTCAACAGAAATCTGTTCTCTTGAAACACATGGGAGCCTCAGGACTTCCTGAGTCTGTTGTTCTTCTGTCAAACTTGCTTGAAATTGAGTAGGGTGTTAAAAAAAATACTCGTAGGAAACACTGTCAAAAAAAGGCAAAGCAGGCTATCACAGAACCTTTAGCATTAACAAGAAAAACAAGACAGACTCTCTTTTCCATCACTTAAAAAGGCTGATTTGAAGTAGCAGTATTCAGATAGGAAAAAAAATTTTGTTAACTGAAATATGTTTTAAGTGTGTTTTTTTCAGACATAGAAAAATGTGTAGAAACTGCCCCCCCCCATACACAGAGACTTTTTAAAGCAAAGTTCAATTGGTTTGTTTACATTGTTTCAACCACACCTTAAAGTTCTTTTATTCTTTACTTACTTTTTATACAACCACATTTTTAAAAGAAGCATTTTAGTTAATTTCAGAGCATTATCCCAGACTCTCATTTTCTTTAAAGGAACATCTTTACATGAAAGTCAATGTCATATTTTCAGTATATAAAATTAAATACACATCCTCTCTGGCAGCTTCCTTTCAGTGTAGTTGCTGTTTCTCCAAGCAAGTTCTGAAGTGTTTCCAAATAAGTTTAAAGACATCCAATTTATTTTCATTTTAGAAAATTGCTTACTGAAGTGGCACTGTGTCCTTAAGGTGTGATATCCAGCTATCAATTGCAAACTATACTTAGAATTTCCCAGCACATTAAGTATCTCTGCTAGCAATAACTAGAAGCACTGGATATAAGGATCTACAGAAATGATATAAAACTATAATTCAAGAAAGATAAAGAAAACAAGGAATAGTTTTACATGACCATATTTACCTGTTGTTGTTCAGCTACAAAATAATGGAAAAACTTTGCTAGAGATGTCCTTTCCTGACTAGATCAGAGCTTCTGATACTTTCAATTACATATTAAATAGTTTAAGATTCACAAGTAGTTTGTAACAACATTCAGAAGTACTTTGCATTCCAAACTGGGCTTTCTCTACAGGTAGAGGCAGACTTAACAAGGCAAACAGTAACAAGGGAATGATGACTTGAGCCTTGCCTTCTGCAGCCTGTGATACATGAACAGCACGTGCTGCTGCAGCCTGGAAGGGTCACAGTTGGATATTTATTCCAGCTGATTCACCAAAAATCTTCCCCAGTGTGGAAGTGTCTTCCTTCTCCAGACTGGTTTTCTTTCTGGTTTGTATTTTTTTAAACACACACTATTCATGAACCTGGTGTCCTTCAGAGAAGCCAAAGAACCAACGAATATTTGGGTGGATTTGCTACTGCCTCCTCCGAGTAGCAGCACAGAGACACCAGTTGCAAGCTCTCTTTCATACTTAGACCAATATGACAATACAATTTGGGAAAAAGTTATGCAAAACCAGAAAAAAATCCAAAATTGAGCATCTGGGAGACTAAGCAGAATCTTGTTCAGGGAGGCCAAAGCTCACAGCACTATGGTGGTTCTTTACCACAAAATATGGGCAGTGACCAAAAGCAAGTGTCTGCAACCTTTGCACTACAATTATTAAATGTGTAAAGATTTTTTTAAAATTAATTTTAAAATGTATTTCAAGCTAGTCAACGTGTCAGAATTGTCAGAACTTTGCTATGAACTTTTACTTTTTTTTTAAAATATTTTTAGGTTTGTTCTTCCTCAGCTGCAGCTATCAAGCCCGGAAATGTCATTGCTTACAAGCCAATCTAAATTTAAACTCTTCTGATTTTTGACCCAGGGGAATAAACTGCAATCAAATACAAATTACAAAAATATTCAGCACTATAATTCAGTTTCCTGGAACCCGAGTTTACACTCATCTCTGGTTTCTGTTTTTGTATCTATTAACCAAATCCCATCCTTCCCACATAAAAGACGAATCTCAATCTGTAAACAGTTCTGCCCAGGGGTTTTACTGTATTTATGCTCCCGCTGCATGTCATGATCAGTTCTTCCACTTTCACATCCTTCAGAGAGGAAGTCCCCCTGACTGCTGCCAGTAATTTTTCAGATATTTACTTACAACAAATGCTTCTCAATGACCTGCTGAAAAATCAAACTCCACACGTACATATAAAATTAATGTACTGTTCATGGTTCCTACCAGCTCACTGCAAAGTTGTGCACCTTCACAACGCTGCTCAGTTGATACTGTCCAGATTTCAGGGGTTGAGTGTGTTCCTTAGCATGCTCAAAGTCTGGGGTCCCTTCAGGATCAACAGGAAACTCTGAATCCTGCAGAAAACCAAAATCATTAATTCTCAGAAATGCTGCATAACTTCACGCAATGTATCTCTTACATTACTATTTTGAAAAAATAAATTTATCTTATTTTTCCACTCTGTTTTTTCTCCTCTATTCAATTTTCATATTTTTTTTCATTGCTGCTGTCCTGATTTTATTAATTTTGCATACATATTGTTAAAGCTGACTGCAGGCAGAACAATTGAACATTAATAATTAGTTCTTTTCAAATTATATTCCTCCTATTTAACATAACTGGCCTGATGTAAAACACAGGACTAGAACTGGGAAGGAAGGTTTGTATCAATCCCCTCTGCAAGACTACTGGTATGGGTTATTTTCCATTTTTCCATGACCTATTTGTTTTCTATCCCTATTTTCCATGGGAGGTTAGCTCCATGAGTTGCATCCAGAGGCAAAGCTGCTGTATTCTTCAAAACACCTTTCTTGTAAGTATAATGCCAATAAAAAGTCAAAATATGTGTAGCTAATCTTGCAGCCCCATTTTTCATTGGTGTGGTCTAAGATATTTCCTAAGATTAATCAGCAGATTAGGAGGTTTATTACTAAATCTAATTAACCAAGCTAAATAGCTTTATTTAAAATAGACTGTCATTAGAGAATGTAAGGATGGTAACTGTGCACAATATATTTTAAGGACTGCACCAGTCATTACAGAACCACTTCCCAAGACACCACAGTTGGCTGAAGACCCACCTGATGGTTTCTGTTTGCAACATTTTAGGACATCCTACTGTGAGAAGCTTTAAAGGAGACTGAAACCGTGGTACTCTTTAAAATGCCCACCAAACACAAAGATTAAGGAGGGAATAAAATCACCATATTTTAATCTGAAAACGCACACACCCAGCAGGGATAACCACTAAGTCTTTCTAGTATTTGTTTGCACTAAACTTGATAGCAGCCATCCTGTTTCCTGATAATTTGTAGGAATGTGCATACAGCAAAGTTCACAACTACAAAGTAGCAAAAGAATATCTGTTTGTCTTCCATTTCAGAAGCTCTACCCACTGCATTGTCCTACAAGGGTGCTAGTAACCCAAGCCAAATTTATGAAGATCGTTAAGCTAATGACTTAATGATCAGTGTGAGCACATCTATTCCAGACCCAAGACCTGGAAGATATTTTCAGTGGACTGTGGCTTCAATCACAGGCACAGCCTAAAAACAACCACTCCAAAATCCATGGAACAGTAGGGACTTTCAATATTGACTAGTATCAGACAACAGTCTTTCCTCTCTGACTGGGAAGGAAGACAGAATCTGAAAATCATGGAGAGCAAATGATCAAAATCGTCCTTTGCTTAACACAGATACTAGCAAAATCTGGAACATTCAGAATTAGGAAATAAGTATGTCAAGTACAAATACATAAAGAATAAAGATTAAAGTAATCTGGCATTGTTAATCCAGCTAGGAATGTGTTTGTGGCTAAAGTTCTGCATTTTTATACAACTGTATATCAAGTTCTGATTGTGTCTCAGCCATAATATTCTTGAAGGTCTCTGAAGCCAGTTTCAAGAAAAATCCATAGGTTTTCCAAATTTAGGAACAATTAAGATAAGTCTGCAGTATTTATTATACACACACACCAAGAAGATGAGTAAAGATATTAACTAAAGGTAAGTATAGTCCCAGTATGTGTGCAACTCTTAGAAAGCTTTCTGTACTCCTTGTCCTACAAAATTCTACCTTTCAAGATTTACAAGTTTGAACAACTAGGATTATAACTTAAAGGCAGAGAATCAGCACGCTTTTTGCAAATTGTTCTCATTCACTTCATGGAACACAAGCAATTAGTAAATGCTACCAGACCTACTCATTTCAGAGTGAAACAAGCCTAGGAAAGACAACGCTCTCTGAATAGAAGTGACAGAAAGTCTTGCATTTTTCAGTAAGAAAAAATCCCCAGATACTACTTCAGGAGATAGTGCTGTAAACGATTGCTGTAACATTCAAAAAATAAAGTACAAAGAGAATAATATAAAAATATTAGGTTTTCTATAACTCTATTGTGAGGATCTGAAATATTTCTGAAACTGTAGCTTTTCCACCCTCTGCAGTGGTAATCCTGTGTTCAACTAGAGCAGGAGACTTGGCCTCAGTTGAGATAATTCATACCTATGGTTCCCACCAGCGTGAACAGTGGTATCACTTGTCATGGCCAGATGAAATGCTGATTTCAGCAGCTCCCCAGCACACACCATGTAGAAGTCACAGTGTGACTTTTTCCCCAGATACAAATATTCCTCACTGGGGAATAAATGGGGTATTTTTGTCCTAAAAACTTGCTAGAACAGAAGTGTTCAATAAGGCTTATATGAAGACATCTCCTCTCCCCTAACAAATTTCGGTAACCAAGCTTCATTATTTAATCCTTATTCTATTACTTCCAATTGCTAAATCCTAAGGGTAGAAGAGAATCCATTACACAAGATGAGACCTTGCATAACTAGGCTTGTGAAACTTTTGCAAGCATTGACTGCAAAGTCTGAGGGTCTTTCAGCATTGGCAAGGGCCATGTGCAAGCCAAAATTCAGGGAAATATCCTGAGTGCTAAGGAGCCAAAGCAATATCCTGGGGTTTTGTTCACTCCTTTTCCTGCTATGTACGAGACATTTGTTCTACGACAAAAAATAAAAACCTACCAAGCTTCTCTCTCACATCCATATAAAAGAGGCAGTACTGCCCTTCCTGCCTGTGACATTAAATATCCTATTACTCTATCACCAAAGGCAAGGAACAGAACATTCAAAAGAGTGTCCTAGGAAGGATCTCCGTGAACCAAAACCTTTCTGAATGCAAGTGCTCAGTCACTGACAATGGTAAGTGGTACCTGGTCCCTGACCAAACGGTCCCTTTGACAGTTCGCTCCCCCTGTTATCTAAAATTACAGCTGCAGCAATCAGACACTCATAAAAAGTTGCCATGACTCTTGGGCCATTTACACACAGCATTTCCACAGCTGTCTAAAATATCAGAAGACAGAAGGCTACAGAAGTCAGGATTGTGTGAAGTCATAAAGGCATTTCATGCCTTAAGACCTCACCTGTTCATATACAAAAAACAAACCAGAAGAGAAGAGCTTGCCTTTCTTTTGTTTGGGATTTTTTGGTTGTTTTTTTTCCCCTTTTAATTTAAGAGCCTGAACCATAAGAGGATTCAGTGATTTACCCCAGATCAAGCTAAATTTCTATAGGACAGCTTGTAAACTGAACTCCTATCCTCTGAGTCTCAAACCATTTCTCAATTTTCCCTTATAGGATAAAAAAAACTCATCTTGATGCAAACTGTCAAGCAATTAAGAAAATTTACCCTTAAAGCTATTAGAAATATCACATTTCTGTCCTGTCCTGAATTTTTCCAGTAAGACTGCCTTTTCTATTCCAACAGCAGGGCTCTTCAGAGCAAGTCTACAGCTTTCTTTTTCCTCGAGAAAGACACAAGAGACTCATTTGTCAAAACATACAGAAGGCAATGAATAGATAAGTGGAACTGATCTAAATCATCTCACAGCTGAGAAAAATGTAGTAGAGTTTAATAGAAAACATCCAAATCAGTTTGTCTAAATCACAGCTTGGCCTTGTCTATATCATTATTACAGCTAGTGTTAAGTTTCTCCTTACTCAGATGTTAAAAACTGAAGTCAATCGAAGCAGCAGCTTCAATCCATAACCATGAACAAGCTCAAACCTTGCTACTTTAATTCTGAAAGAAAAGAGTGCAATCTTAAGTGAGGCAAAGCCCATCAGACAACAAATTAGTGATTCAAAGTCTTCCAGTGAGGGAGGAGAAGGAGCAACCTTTTCTTTTTGCAAAAATTAATGACCATTATCATCAGCAGCTCCAATCTGAAAGCTGTCAAGGTCATTCTACAACTGCAGTTCAGACATGCACAAGGAGCCCAGTCACAGGTGCTGGTGTATCCATACATTCAATTTAAAAAGCAAATACTAGACATTTATTCAGGAATGGGAAGTAATGAAAATTTAATTCCTCTTAGGGCACAGCTACTGTCTATGTCCAAGACTCAGAAAGACAGCCTAACTTGTATCACTAAATAGTTTCAAGGAAATATTCTGTTCTCAATTCTCACCCAAGAGTCAGCATTGTCTCTTATTCTGTAGTTAGAAAGAGTACTGCACTAATAACTGATAGCTGTACTGACATACCACTGAAATTCTCTTTTTATTCAAAGTTACAGAGAATGTTAGTAATTGTTTGCTTATTCTTCCTGAAAAATCTGATACACTTACATTATGGAGAACATGTTTTGTCTATTTTCATTTTAAACATGTTTCAATATATTAAAATTTCCATATTTTAGTTTTTAAATATCAAAGCAGTCCCACGGAAATCAGTTGGTGTACTCAGAAACTACTTATTAAATACACAGTTTTCACAACAGGGCTTGAGTTTTACACTCAGTTTTTGTCCCAACTTTCAAAACCACTTAAGGATTACTAAGAATCCATACATTCAAAAAGGGAAAATAAACAAGGCATTCCTAAAACACAAACATATAAATAAGAATGAAAATACTCTTGGCTGTAATTGCTGACAATGAATGAATCTTGCTCCTCAGACTACCAGAAATAAAGTGTATCAAATAAGAAAAAACACTTAAGCAGCAAACTGTAGTATGAGATTTTCAAACCCCATTTTACTTTTTGTTGACTATACTTAAAATTATTTAAAGTTTCAAAGTAAATTAAGAAAGAGTCAAATCTGTTCCTGTTTACCTCTTTCCTCAAGAAAATCCTGACAGTCTGTTCTCTGAGTAGCTCAGCTTTGGGGCACTAGAGGTAGGTGGCTTCAGAAGGAACCAAATGCTAAGCAAGAAAGTATTAAATTAATATTAAAAGTTTTGCTGCAACAGTGACAGAAAATAGACATCTAATATAGTAGCTGAGCATGATTTTACTTTGTTTTCATATTTTCTCCAGTTGAAGGGACAGGGTATCCTTTTCTAGCAGAGTATGAAAGAAATGAAGGTATTTAGTGCACCCACTGAGGATAATGCATCAGTGAAATAGTCAGTAGGCACTGTTGTACAATTAATACTGAAACAACTCCATTTCAAAATGCTCCAGGTGTCTATAGTAACCATAATACAACACATTTGCACATTATTTTACTATGTTAATCATGACCACAATTATTCTATAAGCATCTGAAATGTAAGGAAAGGAAGTTGAAAGCAATAGCAGGAGAGTGTAGTAAAACTTTTATTGCCTGCTCCATCTTGCTTGGCTTGCTAATAAAAATCCATAAAACTCGGCTACAAAGGTTGTGGCCACATAACTCCTCCTTATTCAGTTTATAACCCTGACAGTTTTTCCTTTTTTAATAAAATAAACATGAAGATAATATGTAATAGGTAGTAAAAGCCTGATTAATTAAAAAAGTAATGGTAAAACTGTTCTGTCTTCAAACTCAGGGCTAGTGTAGCTCCTCAGACAGTTTGTGAACTGGTGCTAACAGTAAATTTGCACTTGAAATTGCTCCTGACAATGTCAGTTTTAAGGCTCTCCCACATCAAGTCAAGCCATTGCCTATGCAATAAAAAAATAGAAAGCTCTACTACTCGATATCTAACTGTGCCACAGACACTTAATCACTTTTGGACAAGAGCTCTCATTAGCACTCATGGATAAATACACTGCAATTATTTCCTACTATCAAAAGGATAAACTTAAAGCTGCTGCACTTCACTAGTTTTGTTTCTTTTACTGCAGCTGTTAAAACCAGATTTGATTAGCCAGATATGATTAATAATCAGAGAGGTTTGAAAAAGTAAGAGGAAGATAACAATTATAGAAAGATTCATCACTGAAATGCAACAGCCTTCTTCCAGTTTACAGCACTAGGGCTTGTTTAACTTTATCACCACTATTTCAGAAAGTAACAGTATAAAATGAAAAAACTTACTCTATGCCAAGCATACTGCCCAACACTACAGAAATAAAAGTACTGCAATGTTTTAGCTTCTGCTAAAACTTTTAACACTTCCTCGCAATTGCCCAAGTAAATCACATTTCTCAGTTTAAAGCAACACAGCTGTGGCTGATGCTGTAAAGGATGAACACAACACTCCAGTGTGGGGACTGGAACATAATCTGTGCACTGGAGGCAGCTGCCCAGTGAGCTGCACGGCTGCCCAGAGGACTGAGAGCTTGGAGTCATAGGACAAGCCTGGAAGTATCCAAGGCCAGGCTGGATGGGTCTTGGGGCAACCTGGGATAGTGGAAGGTGTCCCTGCCCATGGCAGGGGGTAGAATGAGATGAGCTCTAAGATCCCTTCCAACCCAAACCATTCTGGGACTCTGTGACCAGAGAAACACAAAACAGCTCCTTGAGCCTTGCTCAAGACTGACCGTAGAACAAGGAGTAGGTTTAAGATGCTCTGCACTCACAGAGAGTGGAAGACAAATCCTTAAGCTTTATAAACATGAACAGGTAATTTCTCCAGAGAAGGAACAATCCTTAAAAAACCTCCCACATTCCTTGAGGACCTGTTCTATGTTCAAAAGGATATCTATGCTGTGCAGAAATACCCCATGCAGCCTTCTTCCAACACTTCTACCATCCCAGCTACATCATCACCATCAGTATTTTAACTCCTTCTTTTGATTACTCCTCTCTGTCACTGCAAATTGCATGACCAACAGTCTCTGAAGAGACAACAAGGTGAATGAAGAGTCACAGTAAATTATTCCAGAACATGAATGTACATTAATTCTGAGTGCTAAGTTCAGCTACAGTCTCAAGAAAGTGATATAATGATCATCCAACTTTTAATTTACTACTCCCTCACGGTGGGAATTGAGCTTAACATGTACAATTGAAATTAATTTCTTTATTTAAAATTATTACAACTCTAAGACACAAAGTCTATACTGGTACTGATATGCCCAGATTTTACATATCTACTTCTGGTTACCATTAACAGCAGTTATGAATATAAGTTTATCACATGTGAAAGAATAAATTCAGTATTATTTTACTGGTGGTAATTTCCAGTGTGTTGCCCTGATTCTTGTCATCATCTCATCACCCCATCATAACAACAGCACATGTTCCTGTTTGTTTTTCAAAACAGTATTATATGTCTCACAGATAATTAAACAATATGTTCATACAACAGAGATGTACACACAGCTATGTATATAACTTAATCTTGCATAAACAACTGCAAACACTGTTACAAAACTCAGCTTGATCATTTCCCAAGGAGAAGTAAAAGAACATCTAGGAACATGGTTAAATAAATTATCATGATATGAGGCATGCAATCGATTTTCATGGCTTTTTTCTAAGTCACAAATAACCAAATGCTATTCCCAAAGACGTTCCCTATCCCTTCCTTTAACAGGTTTATGTTTGAAAAGCAACTACATTTATGATCAATGTTAAAATAAACAACAGTGCAATAAAATATAGAAACCTCTTCCAATTATAATTTTATTTTGTAGATTTAAATTTTGATTATGGTGCAATTAAACGTCAGCAATATTTTAAGCTACAGCAGCACATTCTGCATATGCCACACAATTCATCACGTTAAAGAGGCAATGCTGATTAAATGACAGACATCAAGCTACTTCAGTTTTCTGACATACTCCAAAATATGTTGTGATATTGTCTTTTTTTATATATATTTTTTAATTTTCATAGCGATTAATATGAATTTCTCTACCACAGAAGTATCCTTCTGTAGAATCAACTAAAAAATCTAGATGCTTTCTTGATTTTCTCCAAGCAAACTTCAGTACAAGCAATACAAGACTATCCATTCACCTACAGATGTTCCAGAGGACAGCTCATCTGCATTCATTTTGATTTTATCCCTAGAATACGTACTGTGAAAGACTGTGGCAGAACTCTTTTTTTTTAATGATTTATTTTGACATGATCTCACCTGCACTTCTAACAAGAAAAAAGTATCTGCTCCCAAAGGCTCTCCCTACCATTAGTAATATCCAAACATAGATGCTAGAGGTGCAAGTTCTGTATTTTGCCATTCTTTCATTAACTTCCCAAATATTAACAAACAAGTTTTGTTTTTCCTCAAATTACTATTCTGCTTCTCAGGCACTGTCAGAAAGCTCAGAAACTGTGTGTACATTCTCAGTAGCCTGGATACACTTAATTTCTGCCAAGGCCAAAGCACCCGCTGTAATCATCTCAATAACTGTTATAAGGCACACAGGGTTTACAGAGGTCCATACATCACTACAATGAACTGGTAAACACATTCAGCAGCCATTAGTTATTGATTTATTTGCAATTATGCGTTACAGTTGCCATCCACGTTCCTCCCCCTTGGCAGTTCATCATCCTGACTCCATTTCAGGACAGCCAGTAACCATTATCCCAAGCTCCACATAATGAGAAATAATGAAAACAAAGCTGTAAGAGTACTCTGACATGCAGGTACAAAGCTCTCAGCTTGTCAATACTGCAGAGGAACTGATTCTTTATAATAAAGAGCTAATTAATTGATTACTGGACTTGTAAGCAATAAGTACTTTATCAAACAGTGATAGAGCTGGTGATCTATCACTGAATCACCATAAATATTTTCAGCACTGCAGGAAGTGGATACAACAGAATATGAAAGAGATACTGCCAGGCTGACTTCACAAACATGCCAGCAGTGAAACTGAAACTGCTAAAAAGTGCCTTAAGGTGTGAGGAAGTCAGTCTGCTCTAGATCCAGCAAGGCAGATTATGAAACCAGACCCAAAATTTCTGTAATTGTTTCTGGACCACATAAAACCCAGGCCTCTCCACATCCTTGAATTACATTTCTACTTTAGCTAGACACAACTTTAAAAAAATCCATTATTTAGAAATTGTCGGTTTTTGCAAGACTGAAGGATTGACTGTAACTGCCAGTGCATTTGTGAAATGCCTAACTACATTCTCTATTAAAAAGCAACTCTATTTCTAACCCAGAATGTCTTTAGATTCAATTTCCATCTACTAAATTCTATTCTGCTTCTATCTGCTAAGTAAACACTGCTATTAAGAGTACATTTTGTCCCCTTTGTCACAGGCAATGATGAAGAATGCCCTAAATAAGCCTGTTCCATCAAAGATTACCCTGCTCATTATAGGGGGGTTGAACTAAATGGCCTTTAAAGGTCCCTTCAAAGCCAAACTATTCTATGATTCTCTGAACTTTAAAAGTAATAGTAAAAAAGTATATTTTTACTTTTATTTCGTTTACCAAGTGATCCAGACTTCCCCTCCTCATTTTCCTGGTCTCTTCATGGAATAAAACCTCACCAGTGTGTCACTTGATAAATTTACCAGTAACTCTAAATCAAACACAAATCAGATTTTTGAGATTCTTTTTTTCCTCCAAGTCACATATAAAAACGCTGAATAGTTTATTATTAAAAAAAAAAAATCTCTGAATAATTTGATTATTCTCCATTTAAGGCTTCATGTCAGACTTGAACATATTAGTAACATTATTTACACTGATTTTGTACAATTCCACAACTGTATCTTCCACAATCATAGGATAATTTGCATTAATATTAGTACTAATTATATATAGTTTTCAGTTCTCCCTATTATTTTGTTTCTCCATTTCTTGAGTCATGTTTTACTTTTAAATACAGTCTTGAAAGTAACCACAGATTCCTGGCACAATCACGCTGAGACAATTTCTCACAACAGGAGACGAAAAAACAGAGTTAAGTTTATCACCACCTGACTCCCAAGTTACAAAACTGAAACACTGAGCTTTCAAGTGGGATAGCAGAAACTACAAGATTTTATTCAATTCTTGAAACCTAGTCCATGTACTCTCAATAGAACAGCAATTTGTTCATGTGGGTTAGGACATATGGCATGGGGACCTAAAATGAATTTTACTCTGAAAACCAGCATTTTTTTACCCAATTGATCTGTTCTTTTTCTGTATTCAAAATCATATATCCTTAGTAAGAAAGTAAGTAGTGGGTTTATTGCTTTTTTATTACCATTAGCCCCTCAAACCCACACAATTCTCAGATGGGGCTATTTTGTCTTTTTTTTGGTCTCTCTCCAAACCTGTTCATACACAGCAGTTCCCTGCTCCATCCTCTCTGGCCAAGTCAGAGGGAAATTCTGAAACCAATTCTCCCCAGCCGTCCATCCATGGACAGATTCAAGACAACTTGCAATTTCATTCTAAATTGAGGCACTTGGCCACTGCCATAACAGCTACAAAGCTTTTATTGGAGATGTCAAATTTCACTCACCAGTAGCTACAGCACAGGATGAGTGTGAAGAACATGCTTTATTAATTTTTAAGACTGCTATGTATCAATATTTCTATGTGGACTCACAGAGCGATGGGACAGTCAGGATGGAGACACAAGTGGGTAAAACCCCACAGCATTCATTGACCACAGTTTTGAGCCTGATGCTTGAAGAGACACCACCAGAAGTCTACAACAGAAAGGGACATAGCCCAACAACACCCCAAAAAAATTGACCATTTGTCTGATCACAGGCTGCACCCACCCATTCTAATTCATTACTAGAGATAACTCTGGATAAAAATTGTTTTAGGAAAACTAAAGACCATCTGGAGGTAAGAGGAATGAGATGCTAGTGGGAAGAAGCAGCCTTAGAAGCAAACACTCCAAGGAATTCTGCAGCAGACCACACAGGGCCTAGCAGCACACAAAATCAGTTGAAAGAAAAATCAAACAAGTAAATGGTGAGAAGAGGGCATGTCTCCCACCTTTTTAGGAAAGCACCCTTTCAATTTATTTTAACTATCCTTATATCTTAAATTATTACTTTTGTTTCCTCCATCTAATCCTCTAGCAAAGGCTTTTTCTTTAACCTTCCCAATTCTTGAGAACCTACAGAGGCTCAAATCCTCCCTTGATCCCTGATTCCCTGCCCATACAATTATGGCTAAGTGCCCTTTGAATGTGCCTGAGCAGGGAGGACTCTCACTTATCCACTGCAATAACACACACAGAAATGTAATTAATTCTAAATCTGAATTTCACTCCAACTTGTACTGCATGAAATAACCTATTTTAGTAAATGTCCAGCTCCTGCCTCATCTTCTTGGCACCCTTCTCTGTGACTTTAGTAAAAGCTTCAGGATAACAAGCCACCTTAACACATTTCTCTTTAGAGCAAACCCAAGTGGACAGGAGTAGGCAAATTACATTTCCCTTGTCAACGTTCTCCCTGTATGAGAAATCCTATCATTCTTCGCTTATTTCACAACACACAAATTCCACTACCCCTTTCCACTCACAAATTAACTTGCCTTTTTTCCCCTCTACTTTCTGTCCTCTAAAATTCTAAATCATCATCTTCTCTCCCCTTATTTATCATCTATAATCTGTATCATTGCCTCATTCTTTCTTTACTTGCAGTTCACAGTCACCTGAGATGTTCTTGCCAAACTTTCACTCTGACTTCCTTTCCAGCTTCCATGCATTCCTAGGTACTTATATGCTATGTGCAAAATTCTGTGGAACATAAGTATTCCAGTTATGCACAAAGAGACTAACCTGCACTGCCACCTTTCCCATTTTCAGTCCCACTCCCACTAACATGCATTTCAAAGTGTTCTGCCTCACCTGCAGTTCTTTCTTTTATCTTTCATTTCTACCCTCAGCTGTCACATCAACACCTCATTTGTTGTTCCTGTGCTTCTGCCTCCCCTCTGCAGGTATTGAAGGCAGTATTTGGCAAGAGTAAAACTGGAAAACCATCATCACATTTTCTACTCAAAGGAACTGCAGTTACTGAAAGTATTTAAAGTTGCTTTTAAACAATTACTTTCCTATGTGATCACAACCATTACTGCACATCAGATACAAGGCCTGTAATGTTTAAGCCATAAACTGCACCACTCCCTTTGTACTTGCCCTGAAGGAAATCCTAATAAAGTCTCCAACTTCCAGTTCCTAACTAAAATTCAGTAATACTCTGCCTGCAGACCAGGCTGAGAATTTGACTGGAATTACACTGGCAATTTCTCAGATATTAAAGATCTTTTTTTTTTTTGTGCTATGGAAGAAAACAGAGGGCGCATTCATGACTTCAGTTCAACTACATAAACTAATGCTCCCAAACACATCAGACATCATTCCTCTCAATTTCTATTATTCCCACAATTAAAGGCAAACATCTCTTTTCAGGAGTGGAAAAAAACTTACATTTAATATACACCGGGTAATTCATTTCAAAAAAGGGATTATGGCATCTCTGACCATTCTCTCAGGATTATATTCTGACCAATAGCTCCTTAAAACTATTTTATTTACTCAGAACAAAAACATTTAAAATAAAACACATTTTAAAATTAAGAAACCTCTTATAAAAATACCTATTCTACATTCAATTACTAACACACCATCCAGAAAGACTATCAAGACTAAAATTCTTCTAGTTCTTTCCCTGGTACCAAGTCTTAACACTGAAAGTCAGACATGTTACTGCACTGAGGGGAACCTATAGTGAAATGCAAGGAGTTTGATGCCTCTTTTGAGTCAGAAACTATTAAAATATATATATATATATATATATATATATATATATATATATATATAAATGTTGCAAGAGCATAATTAATAGAGGTTGCTTAATCACATTTGAAAAGTGGGGTCCTAACTCTACATTTCTATGCTTAAATTAAGCTATGTTGGATTTTTTTCATCCAAGATATTACTGCTAATACAAACTCACACTATTTGTGTGTGCCTGCAACCTCAGGACTGCTTAGCCACATTTTTGGAGGCTTCTCTCAAACTGATGTATACAGTCTCTCCAAAAATTTCCTTTTCTAACTCAGAATCCGAAGAAAATGTAAAGAACAAAGCAAAAGATGCATTCCTATAATCACAGAAAATCAAAATCACTTGAAAATTTCAGGGTTTTTTCCTCTTAATTTAAGGATTAAAACATTTCAGTTGTAACACTGCACAAAGGATGTGGGGATGAAACGGCACAGATTGACCTGGATATTTCCTGAGGGCTGGGGGGGGAAGAAACAACCACAAAGAGCAGACTTCAAAGTAACAGCTGAGAGCAGCAGTTCAAATTTCTACAGAAAACACACTGCATGGAAGGTCTAAATATATAACCAACTTTTTTGCACTGAAACCTACTGTATATATATATATATATTTACATATATATATGTATATGTATTTGCAGCTTGCATGCACACTTCAGCAGAAAGGTAAAATGCACCTATTCACAGAGCAGTAAGTATTTACCACAGCAGTAGAATTACAGCTTTCTCAAACCCAAACCCCGCAAACACAGCCTTACTGTATTTATTACCTGAGAAGGACTGGAGAAAACCCTTCAACACAATATTCAGAGGATAACTGTAGAAGAAACACAAAGTATGAAAGTCCTCTGTAGAGGCAGACAAATTCTGACCATTGTTCAATAAGCCTACATTACTGAACTTATTAATTCCTCTACAATTCCAGCAGCATTCTGTCTCAGATGTAGAAAGGCTGTGAGGATTCTGTAAGAATCATCACAAACTTGAAATTTCTCCCAGAAATTGTCATCTACTCTGGAGTGAATGGGAAAAGATTTCATGGAACATGCTGATCTAAGAGCCAGCAGATCCTGTGTCTCACACATGCTAATGCAGATCCAGCTGCCCCAGCTTCAGATGGCACTGAAGATGGATTTGAACCCATGGCCATCCTACCCACCTCATCATCCCAGAAGAAAACAAGTACCACCAGAAAAATGGATTCTCTTCTGCAAAGAATGAAAGGGGAAGGGAGAAAAGAAAATAGGGACAGGAAATTGGAACCTTGTCATTGGCAACAAGACATCAGATCTGTTTAACTGATTATTATGATACTAATTACCAGAGAAAATTAACCTTTACAGTGCAACAGTATGTAAGGATAGCTGACTCTAAACAGAAGCTTGCTATTTACGCTTAGAAAATTTATCAGACAATAATATCAACCCAATCTCATCGTATAAACCTTAAATTCTCAAAGGCATTTAAGGCATCTAATGTCCCTTCCAACTCAAACCACTCAATGATTCCATGACCTATTCCTACTAACTTCAATGACAGGGAACCTGGACACCTTTGCACAGCTTGAAATACTTATCACTGCTAAATGTATGGACCTATTTTGAGAAAAAAACCTGAAAGGTTAAAACCCCTTGGTAAATGGCCTTCAGGGATTGAGTGCACAGCTGTAAGAAGCCAATGCAGACTACAAGTACATCAACCTCTCACAGGCACAAATGCATGTAGCTAAAAATAATAGCCAAATTAGAGTTGATACTGACTCACCAGAAAGACATCACTAATAAAATCAAATCTCAGCTGCGCCATGACTGGAACAATCCAATGACATACTAAAGTGATGTGCAAATACATTTGGCTGCAAAGAGGGACAAAAAGGTTACCCTTTTCTTGTTTCCTCTCATTACCTTTGTTGCAATAATTTACTTCTGACAGGAAATTCACAATGAATCAATTCAATTAGTAAAAATATCTTTAAAAGTAAAAATCCAGGATTTGTAATGCCAGGAACAACACTGATGGCTCCAAATCTCTATTTTAAAAGCTTTCCTAATGTTTATAAATTATTTAAAAACCCAAACTTTCTATTACAAAGAAACAGAAAAGAACCACCTCAAAAGGTATAAAACGTGAGCCAGTCTGGAGCCTTGCAGAGTAGCTGACACAGCTGATAAGAACAGTCCCCTGCACAGGTGTTGGCATGTTCTGATTAAGCTCCCAGTCCCAGCCTTGGCACAGCCAGCCTCTTTTACTGCTACTGAGGCTCTCTACTCACACGCATTACCAGATGGTGGCTGGAAGCTTACTCGGTGTGTATCCTGACAAAAACAGAAATAAACTACACAGCTTGGAAAGAGCTCCTTGCTATGACTCCCAGACCAAAAATCAGTTAACTTAGCACCAAGGTTAACAATGTATGTGAGTGTATTAGCTTGTGCAGCTGTTTTTAAAAACAACAAATCAAGTATCAAATACAACACAGGACCTTTCCAATTATCCTTAAGTGTGCTCCAAATATTGTCAGCCTTCCCCCTCTCATTCTTTTTATAAACTGTGTAATAAGATACTTAATTAGTACATAATAGGCTGTCTTCCATTAAAACAGAACAAAACTCTATAAATAAACAATTATGCCAACAAAGCCCTGTCAGCTTCTCTTCATTGTTATTTCCCAAATTATTTTAGCCTGGATGGATTTTCAAGATCAAAGCAAGCCTGCACACACTGTTCTTCAAAGCTTTGGTGGCAGGCAGGAATTGGTCATGAACTATGAGTTTGCAAAACAGAACAGAACCTGGAGGGGCAGGATCAGAGCAAGGGAAGTTTAGTCAACAACAGAACAGGAGCAGTAGAATAAAGAGCTGCCAAAGCCTTCTAGCCTGAACTGAAGAGAGTATCTCTTTGCAATTACTATTGTTTGGACAAAACGAATTGCTCAACGAGTGACCGTACATCAAAAAATCTGGGTAAAATGTACTCAGAATGAGGATTCCTCTCCCAAAGGATTTTTTAAAAGTAAAGATTCCTCCTATTTCATCTCTATCTTAATTACTATTTTTCTCATTTGCATTATTGAAAAACCACGGACAATATCTTCCCATTAACCAACCCTGTGATCTATGTCAAAACATATAATTGGGGTATTCTCTCTAAGTATTACATTACCATGGCTGTGTGCTGCTCTTTGATTATTTATCTGCTGCATTCAAGCCAGGGCATGTACATCTTATAGCACAGAACAATTTCTACACCAAGTGTGAAGGAGGCCTGCCAATTCCTCTGCTACTGCTAACATCCTTTCCAGACTAAGATGTCACAACTACATGCATTGTTCCTACATTACCTACAAAAGTTAAGTAATCTAAACAGACTGTTTAAAAAATTATAATTATTATGCACCAGAAGTGTGGAAATACAGTGTAGATATTTTCACATTAACAAGTACCACTGGTAAACTAAATTTTTTTAATGACTAAATATTTTTAAAATACTATGAACTGTGATTTTGCATAGTGATTTTTTTCTTATCTCTTTTTTTTTGTGGGAATGAACTCTTCAGAGATTTACATCACAGCAAATCTCAGTTTTTGCTGAACTGCTTCAAGAGAACAATTTCTTCGCAGGTGCTACAGAAACATGGGGAAGGTTTTTTCTCTACCACGAGTGAAGCATTCCTGCAAAAATAGAAACGGCTTCAGATTTCTAGTAAATTATGAATGGCTGATTGGCTGATCTGCTTTGGTTAATTTAAGGTATATAGCACATTTTCTGAACTATATATACACGGTAAAAACTTGGAAACAATAAATAGAGAACTGTGGTGTAAAACATACAAAAGAAATGCAAACTGAAACTGTCCACTGAGTATCTGGTGCTCTGCTGTCACTTCAGCATGGTCTAGCCTTTGTTCTAAGTAACAGAATTCTCTAACTAGGCTTTCAAACTCATGTGTTCAAATTTTGTAATTCAGCACCTTAGCTGAAAGGATTTAGAGAATTTACAAAGAGAGCAGAAGTAGGAAAGAGAAGGGGAGCTGCCAGGGAGGAGAGAGGACTTTGGAAACAGGAAAAAAAGCACTCTTTTAAATGAGCTGTGAAAACACTTGACTCATTCTGTTTTCAGCCCCCAAAACCAACCTTGGAGATCACGGCCAAACTCCACAGTAAGATATTCAACTGCACTATGAAAAGATTCCTAATGTGTCCACAAAATTGTTTAGCAGTTGTGCTTTACAAAGTGGTTGCATGTAGTGGAAACAAATTGAGTTGCCTTCATTATCTGAGCATCACATGAATTATTTCTGTTCTTCTGGTGTAAAACCCCACCTGTACAGACATTCCAGGCTGGGTTCCAGCAGAAATCTGCCCAGCCTCAGCCTCCCTGCTGACAGAGGTTGCACTTCGCTTACTGCATGTAAGAGCAGGTAAGATCAACTAATCCATGATTACACAACAACTAGTTTTAATCATGATCAAACCTGTCAGGCCTAGATTCAAACTGGAAATCCAATTACAAAAAGACCTGTGACCCATTAACATCATCCTCATGGTATGTGACACTCCAATGAAACAGTGTCACATTTTCTGGAGGAAATGCTCTGATTATTAATTCATAAATTGTTTGGAGTAAAGGACTTAGTATTTTATTTCATTTCCTTGTATTCAAACAGAAACAATTAAGATTTTACTTTCTACTCCCAGAAGTGCTGTTTGAATATACAAGACAAACAACCCTGAACACTGTGAGCAGTGCCAGAGCTCTCAGGGTATGTTAGAGATTTGTTACCATGAAAACTAAACGCTAATGTTGAATTTCATTTTCCTTAAAGTGATGTTGACATATGCAAAGGCTTTGTTTAAATATTGGAAAAAAAGATTGAAACACCAAAATCCATAACTTACTACAGAATAGTTAATTTAAAATATAAATACCACAGTCAGCACCTGAGCCTCTCCCTCCAGATTTCAGGGGTCTAAGCACTTATTTCATATTTCAATAACATTTCACTAATTTGAAAGAGATCTAGTTTTATCCATGAATAACTTTAGCTGAACTACATTAAAATGGAAAAAAAAACAAAACAAAAAACCCAATTAGTATTAAGTTTGGCCTTATTTAATCTACTTTTTTTGTGTAAGCATATCAAGCAGTAGTTCATATATTACCTTTTTAGCCACACCAAGCTAAGGTTAACCACCAAATTGTAGACTGCAAATACTTCTGGAAGAATACTCCTTTAAAAATAGTGGTGATTATTTACCCAGTTCAAATACAATTACCGTTCTGAATATTGTGAGTTGAAGTTGTGTATCAATTACAAGGAACACTTCTATGTGTCTTATCAATACCCAAAACCAACAAGCAGATCACTGATTTGTTGTATTGAAAACTAAAACTCAGTATACAGCGTTCCTAAATTAATACAAAAATCTTCCCAACTCTCGCATCATAAATTTTTCATTATGAAACAGACCTTGAAAAAAATAGAGGAATTATAATTGGAAATAGACTTCTGTGGAACTTTTTCCTCTCACACAAGAAAAAGCCCTTTGTAAAAACCACTGACATTTTTCAAGTGAAATGAAGTTTGCACCAATAACACTGTAACTAAGGTACCCAACACTCACTACTCATGCCTTGTGTAGTGCATTCTACTGCTAGTTAGTGCCTCTCCTTCCTTGAAAGAAATGGGGATCTTGGCAGAAGTTTAACATTCCAAAGAGCATTGGAATTGCACAGTTAGAGACATTGCATTGGCAGAATTCCCTTCGGGCGCTGTAAGCACCAAACATCTGTTCCTGAACAAACAAGCACAACTAAACCATTCTCCTCCTCTTCCCCCCACAACTCCCAAACGGCTTCCAAGAGAAATGTTAAGGTCTGTGACACTTTAATGAAAGGGAAAACAAAGTGTTAGTCGTGAGTTAATGAAATTGCTCAATCATGGTCTCAAAGGCCAACACTGCTGACGTGACCAACAGCTGTGCAAGCACCATCCCACCTCCTGCTGTGGCTGTTTTGTAGGGAGCCTCTGGTGCTCCTGGAAAGTTCTCTCTTAACTCAGGCAAAGTCAAATCCTATCCTGCAGCCCAACATGAACGAGGGTAAGCACTGCAGGAACTCTGAGGGATAAAGGAAACCCTCATGCACAACACAATTCCTAACTCTCTCCATTTGTCTGTCCCGAGGAAGACAGCAACAGCTATTTGTAAAAGCAAAGAAAGCCAAACATTTCAAAGCCTTTATGTCGTTTCTTTTATATCTATTACATCTTCTCTGCAAAGAGAACTCAAAGGTTTTTTCTTCAATTCAATACAGTTTCAGTACATCCCTCTTCCAGGAAATCAAAGCATTTGCATATAAAAACCAGTAATTTCATTATCAGCAGTTTTTGCAAGTGACTATAGCACGAGTGAGATTCATGGTCTCACTGAAGACAGCCTGTTACTCTAAAATCTGTCATTATTGACACTCAAATACAGAAAGAAATAGATGAATATGCAAAGCCTATGTACAATTAGAATTAGGATCAAATGCATCTTACTTCCCAACAGCTTTCTGCATTGGTTCTCAGTCTTTGGGACCTGTTACTTTATTTTTCTCGGCAGCATGCATTGATTCAAAATAAGCCTTGTTCTTTAGCATAAAGAAAACCCTCTGGATGCTCTGTGAGGTAATTTTGTGAAGTACCAATGGCTTTAAGAATCAATCTACTACTAAAAATGCAAGGCATTGCATGTCTCGATTCAACAAAGCTGCAAACGTAGATGGACAATTATATAATAAGTTGTCTTTTATAATCTGGTCTTGCAACTGCAGGAATATTTCCTCTACAGCTTTATTTGTAGCTAACATTCTTAAGCATTTTCTCATTTCCTTCATGTAGACCTGAAATCTTTAAACATGTTTGAGAAAATCCTAAAACTAAAGCCATCATCACGTTATCTATTACATTACAGAATATAATAGACAAGTTTTTTAAAAAACATGAATTTCACCTAAAAAGCAGCTTTTTCTTTTTACCATTTCCAAGTCCATAGCAAAAGCGTTTTTTAAAAAATACAGAATTGCCTAACAAAAAATGTAATTCTTTTAAATTGAATTCCATCAAAACCAACTAAAGGACACATTTTAGATTACACACAGTTAATCTTGGATCATACTCTTAACATTGGAGTCACAGAACATTAATCCTGTAAGTAAAAGGAAAGAAGCATCATATTCTAAGGATATACATTTTCTTTGCTGCTTAACACCCACTGTACTCTCAATGATTCTTATTGAATTTGTACTTTATTACTACTTGTTCTAAGAAGTTGTTTTGTAATTTGGGATTTGCTTTTGGTTTTATTTCTGGGGTTTTTTAACAGAATTCTTTTCTATTTTAAGGATGCATGCTGTCTCCCCTTAGGGTTCTTTTCTGTAGACTACCCAATTTCACTTTTCACCTTTTCTTTGACAGTTTCATAGACTTCTAATCATTCTTACTGCTCTGGTGTAGATGCTCCACTTGTCTCCTGAAGAGCTGTGATCAGACTGCACACAAAACCACAGCCAAAGCCACATGCCATGTGAAATTAGCAAGAGGAATATTCCACGTGGTCCAGGCCATATTCCTGGTTTACACTGCAGCACAATGTTCAGCTATTCCACCATATTATGCGGTTTTCAACTCATGTTAAGCTTGTTTTACACAACATACCCTAGGGCCTAGTCTAATTAAAAGCCAATGATCAACTCTTTCTAATCTTTTTGATCTCTATTTTTTCATTGGATCATTTTTTAAAGGTAGAGTTTTGTACCTCTTCTTACATTGTCTGTTATTTTTTTTAGATCAATTCTCCAATAGGTCAGGTTTGGAATTCCACTCCTGTCCTCAGCTGCACTTGCTGTTCCAGCCCCACCAAACCCAGGCCACTTGGTCTGCAAGTTCTGTCAGCTTATTTTCTGTTCTATTTTCCAGATCATTAAGGACAATACATCACTGCAAAAAAGCCTCTTCAGTATATCTGCATGCTCCCACTCTATTTTCCATTAATTTAGAAAAAATTATGTCAGGCCAAATTTCCACAGTTGTTCACGGGAATTAATCTGTGAGACAGTATCCAAAGCCTTTTTAAAATCTAAGTGCACTTGCATCTTATCCATGGTACCTCCTATCCTTCCATGGATGCAATACAGACTGGATTGAAACATTTTTCCTTGCAAATCCATTTTCCCAGTTACTTCTTTCCCTGGTTTCTTGCAGATATCAAGTAAAATTTCAGTTATACACTGCCATCTTCCTTAGGAATGTAAGTTATACTGTCTAGTCTATGATTTCTTGGCCTATATTTTTTATCTCATTTGAAACACAGACATTGTATTTTCCTTTCTCTAGGCTGCAGTCTTATATTTGGGTAACTTGTATTAATTTTCTTAGCTCAGTGTCTGGAGTTTTATTGTCCCAGGGAAGGACTGTAGAAATAAGCATTCCCAGTATTATCTGTCAGTCACCCACTCTCTTCTGAATATCAAATCAGTGCTTTCTTACCCACATTATTACAAACACAAAGTGATTGTCTGTTTCATTTATGACCCCTCCTAACTACTTTGGGGCCATCTTTCCAATTCTGTCCCCAATACACCTGTGCTAATTTATATTCAAACTCAATAATCTGATTAAGTAATCACTTGGTCTCATCTTCCCTTCTGCTTGAAAGCACAGAAACAGCAGTTCTTGTAAATTTTGTACTCTTTTTTCCATAGAACTGAGGAGAAACCTCAGTGTAATACATGTACCCATGTGATACTTCAACCCAAAGTCTTATTAATTACAAAAGCCATATCTGTATGATCACTGGATTTTACTTCTCTATTTTTAATATACACAATGGCCATAATTGCAAAATCTGTTCCACAGAAACAGATAATTCCTCAACTCCAGAAATGTCCAACACACCTTTAGATAAAGTTTTACACCAAGTAAAACTGCAGAAATTTAAATTGGGTTGTAATATATGTAGAAATCTAATTTAGTGAACATAAAGAAGCTGCAATTGTCCTGCTAATAACTTATAAAAGCAATCAAACATAGAATGTATTCTGAAAGGAACCTGAGAGAATAAAAATAGGAAAGTTTTCAAGAGGATAATGAAATTCACATTATCAAAGGTTCTCTACAATTTTAATGACCTGTGAGTGCATTTTAATTAATTTAAATGTTTAAAATAGTACTCTATGCACATTCTTAATCTAGGACTATTTATGCTATTGATACTGGCTTATTAAGGGCCAGATATGTAAATAGTTTAGACTAATTGTCTGTTACTACAACTTGAGTCTCATAACAAAGATTGTAAAATCAGGATAATGCATTCTCTTAGAACAAAAATCCAGTTGCTTTCTCACTCACTGTTTCAGTGATAAACTTCACATCAAAGGAACCCTGTGTTTTAAATTATGTGTCAGCTTTTACAGGATATTGCAATAACACAATATATGTCTGTCCTTGAAGTAAATGTTCTAGCTCAACTATGAATCATATTTGCATCCACTTAAAACCACAGGCATTTGTTAGATCACTATTTAGCTACCAGACACAGAAGAGATGTTAAATCATTTCCATCTCCATAGTTCACTGCTATGTAACAGTACAGTTAATACAAACATTTATAATTTTATCTCAAGGATACAATCTCATGACAATATAGTGGCTTTTTACTGAATGAGATATAATCCAAATGCCTGAACTTTTGAATTGCATAATGCGTTCACTCTGAACTTTTGTAAGCTTTAAATGTTCATTTACATTTGCTGAAACAGGCTTGACAATACTAACAGTGAATTTTACCTAGATTTTTCGTATCTTCTGTTCTCTTTTTCTCTATTTTGTTGTAAATGCACATGCAAATACAGGATTTTAATTACATTTATTTCTTCTATATATTCCTCCCCTGAACTCCATGGAACTGACCAAATTCATGCTCTAACTCCTACTTCCTTTGTGGTATAAAGAGAATTTAAATGAATCATAATCTCAGTAAGTATAAATTAATTTTACCCTTCCCAATAAAACATTTAAAGTATTATTTTCATTATTGTAAAGGAGAACAAGACTGACTCATGGAACGCTTTTCGGTAGATGTTCATGTTCACTCATGTTGAATCACTGTAAGAAAGAATGTAAGTCACACAACACACAGCAGAACTTAAAAGATCTTTTGATATAGGTCAGAGGAGATGAGACACCACACAAGCTTGACTCCAAGTATCACAGAAATCGACCTAAGGAAGAAGGCAAGGCTCTCATTTATACCTCATCCTTTTGATGGAAACAAACACTTAGACACCTAAACACTTGAATAAGAACACAGTATTTTAATTAAATACTTTGGATTAGAACTGTAGTTCAGTAAGTGTGCACTACAGGACAGAGCTCTGCCTCTTCTGTTTTAAAGAATTTTAACTCACCTCTTTGCACTCTACACATTCATCATTCCCTCTGCCTTTTATTTCTAACATCCTAAGCAGTAATTCACATGCACTATCCAAGCTGGAATCCTTTATTAGGGGAAAGGAAATATTTAGAAATAATGGATCCAGGAAATGTGAAGTGAAAAAGAACTATAGCATCTCTTCCAACAATGGAACTAATCTCACACCTACAGTTTTAGATTATTGCTCAGCCATGGAAAATTCTAGTACATTCAAACACACTCATATTTTCTGATGCCTTATTTCTGGAACTAATCCAGTTTCTAATTAATTGATTAAGTAAAGACATCAGGGCCTCTGGTGGGACTCATTTGGGAAACATAAGATCTGTAGAAACACAGATGCTTGCCAGAACCAGTCAACTAACTGTGCTCATGAATTTCAAAGAACAGGAGCCAGACAGGCCCACTAACTGTGCAGAGTTTATATTCTGGGGGTGAAGCATAACTCTACTGAAGTTTTCCATAAAAATCTTGATGACTTCAGTAGAAACAGAAACACAAAAATGATTGCTTCTTGGATTATGGAATTTTATCTGTTCACAAGTCAAAATGAAGAGAGGAGATACCTGTGAGAGTCTAGCATGGAAGTTTTTAACCACTGAATGAAAAACAGGGGAAGTGGAGGTGGACCGACTGGCACGTGCCTCAGGTACTAACAGGTGTGAGGACAGAAAGGAGGAGTATTTGCTGTATATGGTGATAAATGTTTCAGTAAGCAATAGAAGAGATACAGACAGGTATAGATATAGATTAGATATAGATATAGAGGGCTTAGGAGCAGAAAAAAGAATGAAAACAGAACTAAAATGGTATGTTTGTCTGTGGAGAGGTGAACTGCCAAAGTCAAACAGAAGAAATGCTCTTGCAAAGCCAGGCAGAAACCTACAAAAAGTTAATTAACATGGATATATTATTGTGGGGACAGGGAGAAGAAAGACTGAGGCCACTTTTGACTATATCATCATCAAATAAAGCTTTTTCCTTCTCAAAAAACACAGTTTAAACTCTAACTGTAGTTCTCAAACAAAAATAGACCAGTGTAACAGTTTTAGGAGCTTATGAAATTTTATATATTACAATGTTTACTCTGATTTGGAAAAACAAAGAGCATTGTTATGTAGTCCCAAAATGCAACCTCAATAAATAAAATAATTGGAATAAAGTAAACATTCTTTTTCATAATTAAAAAAAACCTCAATAATTGATTTTGATTTTTCGCAACCTCCAAACTGAAGCAGTAACACACCTCTCGTATACTCAGGTTCAGAAGCTCTGACTATTACAAAATTACCATTTTTTTTCCCCTTAGTCTTGCATATGTTTTCCCTCTTAGACCCAGCTGGAACAGTCTGAAATGCTGGGAAAGTTTGTAAGCATTATGGAACAGATCAGGATTTCTCAAGTTACAAAAGAAACACAACAGAGCAAGAAGCAATTACAGCCAGTGCTCCTCCTCTGCTAGGTGATTACACTGGATTCTCAAAAAGTAGACTGCTAGCTTCAATTAATCAGAGTTCCTGTAATTCCCTGAAAATTTAATTGCAATAGAAACTCGTATTAAAAATAAAAATCTTGTTACCTACCTGTCCTATTTACTTCAACTAAGCAGGATGTCTTTTAATCCCATTGGACAGGTGTCTTTCACCACAGCTTAGTATAAAGAGGATTGATACTGTACAGCTGGAAAGAGCACTTTACCTTTAGATCTCTCTTGCCCTTTTTCTCCACATCTTCGGCTGGATCACATGAAGAGCTTGCAACAACAAGGAACTTTTGCTGCCTGGCTTCCCGAAGAGCTTTCTGGGTGGGACCTTCAAACCCTTTCTTCCTTGTACAATCATGGCCTACTTTAAAATAAAACCAACAAAAATACCATCAGAACACTTTTTATTTACTCTTCTGGAAGCTATCTCCTTACTTAACATTAGCCAGACATGTGAAATTCTCCAAGAAACACCACTTTAATTAAAAAGATATTCAGGTTACTGTGCCATCCATAAAAAGTATTCCAGGGCTACATGTATCTCTGCTCCACGAATAATTTCATCTTATCTAAAAGGCACCCTAGACCTGGCCCCAAAAATGCAATAGTCTTGCAGTACAGGGAGAGTCACAGGGAAATGGATGCATTCTTTTGCATCCCTCAGAGCCAGAGGAAACATCAGCTCACTCCATCCTAACCAGTATCCACCACCAATGCAATATTCTGATTTAAAGCCCACAATCCTTTTGTTTCCCTGCACTTTCTGCCAACCCACCTTTCAAACAAGGAATTACTGATAAATAGGTAACTCAGCAAAGAAATCCTAAGCAGGTAACACAGCTTTAAACCATCAAAGGTTGAAAGGAATAGGAGAAGAAGTACAGCACACATGGACTGTAGCACAATGCATCTGCCATGACCTGGAAGAAAGGACACTGCTCTCTGACAGCCTTTGCACTGGCAGCTTACACAAATCCAAACACAGTCCTTTGTGATCCCTGTATCTTGTTGCAGTGCTCTGTTGGATGTACATGGGTCTGCATGAAAAACAAAGTAATACTGATTTCCAACAGGATTTGGGCACTTACATCCCTCCAGTTCTTTGAAAAAAAATCTCTGATCAAAAAAAACATTATACAGCTAAAATCCAGACTGAAACAAATGTACTTCACATTACCCACTGCTAAATGATTGCTCTTATAAAATGGTTTTATTAAGACCTTTACACCAAAATGCAAACCTGATTACTTAAAGCAGGGGAAAAGCCCCAAATACTCCCTCTACTCTTGAGACAAAAAAAGTCAGATCAAGCAAACACAAAACCTTCCTGCATACCCAGTCTGAGTACAACTGGAACTGGTGGAAAGAACTGTGCCTGGATTAAAAATACTCACAATTTTAAAAATTGAAGCTACTGTCACAGATATCCTGAATAACAACTTTCTCTGAGGAACAGCAAGCAGCAAAATTGGTTTATATGCCTAACACCTTTACTCACTCAGTAACTGTTATCCACTAGCATGTTGCTCACAGAGCATTTGGTTTGTTGGTCCTTTTGAGATACACATACCTGTTAAGCAACAGTGTTATGACAGTTCCAGAGCTTTAAGTCAGCAACTATTAAAAAAGGAAAGAACGAGTTCCAAAGAACTGTTGCACTGAGATGTCAACAGCTTAGGTTTAAAGATTTGCCATTCTGACTGCATTGCACATGGAATGGGCACAACCAGACTCAGGTACTTCAACTGGTGCATTTTAAATTTCTTTCTGCATGACCTTCTAACTGCAGTCGCATCAGATCAAGGAAAGGAAAAGCACAGTTAACAGTCTTAGCAATGAGTTAATTCAACCATGAGTAAAGAAACTCATTAAGTTCAACTTTTGAATATAATTGGGTAATAAATAAATAGCTGTTGTTTTTAGAAAATACAAGAAGAGTACTGAGCAAGGAGCAGTTTTATAATGTGTTTAGAGCCAGCTGCTATAGCACTGTTCGCTTAGGTTTATAAGCAAGCCACAATCAACACTGCTTAATTCCTGCAGGCAAAAGGGGTCTTTTTTCAGAGCACCACTTAACACTGTGTTTTGATCCATAAGGAAGAGAGCAAGCATTGTGAATATACACCAATCCCCTAAATAAAATATCAGCTCTCTCTCTTTGATAATTAGGTTCCTCTATGTATGATCTTGCTACCATATCAGGAAGGACCAGATTTAAAACACAACCAGTTTTTCAAGTAATCTCCTTAAAAAAAAAAATCCATTACTTTTTAAAAAGCAATCTGAACTCAAAACACAATAATTTTTCAGAGATTATTTCTGAGTGGGCATCAGAGAGAGAGAACCAGCCCACAGTATGACCAAGTCCTAACAATAATTGCTAATTAGTTCTCAAACAAATTTTTTCCTCTCCAACTACTACATGTCCTTCATATCAATTTGAAACAAGCAGGGCAAGAATTAGGAAATAAAAACTTAGGTTTCTTTAGGTGTCTTAAAAATTATTAGAAGCTCTTCTCTTGAAGGATTTCTGTACAAAGCTGAACAGCAGCCTGACAGTGAGACAGCAAAAAACTGCTAGTAAATAAATTACACACTCTGTATTCTGGATGCTATCTTCAATTGTTTGAAATGCAGCAGGCTGAAAGCTCCTACATCAAATGCCTGAGTAATAAAGTCCAGAATAGTTGCCCTAAAATTAACATTAAGTACCGTTAGTTTTTTCTACCTAGCTGCCAGATACAAATTTACAATGCAAACTCATGGTGAATACGAAGAGGTTCCCCTTTGTTCTTTATTGTGCACTCTATGACTCAAAAAACAGCAACCCCAAACTAAAACCAAACCCACGATCACTGAATGGTTTGGGTTGCAAGGTGCCTTAAAGCCCATGCAGTTCCACCCCCCTGCCATGAACAGGGACACCTTCCACTATCCCAGGTTGCTCCAAGCCTCATCCAACCTGGCCTTGGACACTTCCAGGGATGGGGCAGCCACAGCTGCTCTGGGCACCCTGTGCCAGGGCCTCAGGACCCTCACAGGGAAGAATTTCCTTCTAGTGTCTAATTTAAACCTTCTCTCTCTCAGCTTAAAGCCATTCCCCCTTGTCCTGTCACTACATGCCCTTGTAAAAAGTTCCCCTCCCACTTTCTTGAAGTGGATGATGTGCAGAACCTCACAGTTCAGCAAATCCAAAACTAATTAAAAGCCACTCTCAGTGCCCTCTATCCAAGCCAGCATTCCAGGTGTTCCACGGTCAAGTCAGGCTGTGGGACAAATGCAGCCTCAGGAGCAGTGAAGGGCAATGCCCTGCTGCTGGGTAGAGCCCTTCTCCTTCCTTCAGGCTCTGCACTGCAGTGAAAGCAGACACCTGGCCAGGAGAGGCAGCTCAGCTTGGCCAAGGATCACTTCCCACTCTGGCTGTGCATTGTCCTCTAACTCAAAAATCCCAATGCACAGAAGTCAGCCCAGAAGACTGAGAAGTGCAGCTGGAAGTCTCCTTATAGCCCAGATTTCCAACTCCAACAACACTGGTTCCTTCCAAACTAAAAATCTGAATTTTGAGAATAATGAAGCAAACATTTCTCCAGTATCCATGCACTGCTTGTTTCTCAGGGCTGTACTCATACTCTCAGGAATGAGAAATCAAGAGGGAACAGAATATGATCACCTTTCAAGAGGCAGCAGAAAATATTTTAAAAAGATACAATATTACCCACTGAGACATGAGTATGCCCTACAGAGGGCAATAAAAATTATGTAGCATTAGAGGACAAAGCACTGAAACAAAATGAATTGAAATACTGATTAATTTATGATACCCAAGGTATGAAGCAAATTAAGACTTGTAGAAGCATGTGGGTGGCTGATGAGCTTAATTTGTGTTGGAGAGACTGACAAGGGGTTTTTTATATAATTATTTATCAAATGGCTCCCTTGCTTGTCACTTCTTGGTATTACAAAGTGCTCTCAAGATTTCTGGAGAATAAACAAGACTGAACAGCCAGAGAATGGTTTTTAGAATCAAACTACAAATGAAAGTATGTTTAACATGAAAAGGAGACAGATGGGGCATCCACACTGTAAAACACGAGCACGGGGAAGATCCCACACATATCCTTAAACCAGAGTGTATCTTAATAGGAAAGGAAGGCAATGCGTCCTAGCCTCTTCACTCAACTACAAACACAAAAAAAAAAAAACCCCAAATACATTTATGTGGCTACTGTTCTTTTTCCCAGACTCGTTTTCAAGAGGAACTTTACACAATGGAAAAAATGCCACGAACGTGGGAACTAATGAAGCTTGATTGTCAAAGGCTGGCGTAGCTCAGTGGCTTTTTACCTGGGGTATGTTACCAGTGCCAAAGGAGATTTAGGCTTTAACACGCTAAAAAAACCAAACAACAAAAGAACCCCAAAACCACAAAACAAACAGATACTGAAATTGCCATAATTGGAACAAATTCTTCACCTGGAAGTTGTATAATATTTGTAGGATTCTCTAATTTCAAGTAAACAGTTATCTCTGATGGGAATCCTGCTCATGACTAAGGCAGGTGCAACATCCCCTTCACATGTGACTACTCTGTTGTCAGAGGATGGAGCTCACCATTTCCCTTTTGCACCATCTCACTTTCAAGAGAATTTAAGAAACCTGGTTTCTATGAAACTGATCTTACTATCAAATGTAGCTGCAAGTGAAAAATAGGTTCAAAATTACTATGGGATTGATGCTCTCAGAGAATGTGACAGCATGAGCTTCACTGACTTAAGAAAGCAGAGGTGCAAGGGTTTTCCTGACAGAGGTAGAAAAAATAATGCAAAAATTACAGAGGGAAGTAGTGTGGTACCATACAGATACTATTCCAGCAGCTATTATATCATCTTAGCAATCTTCTGTAAAAATGAAAGTCTGGATTTCATAATACCAGTATTTTCAAAATGTTTGCAGACCACACTGTATGCTTTCTGAAGGGTGAGCGGAGAAAGAACACATGCACACAGACAAAAAACGGAGTTATCAGCAGATACAGTAACAAATCAGTCACAAAATAGATTTCTATTCCAAGTTACTCACATATTCCATATTGCCTGCAGCAGTCTCACTCTCCTTAGTGAATACACTTCAGAATAAAATATTCAAATGATAAAACTGCTGCTCAGACACCAGGTCAGCTGATAAAACATAGTGCAAGTATTTTTGATTTACTGTTACACCAGATATTGAGATGCATCACAACAATAAAAAAAATACACAAACAGTCTGAGCCCGATGATGGGAATATTTTACCTTTTGTCTCAGGAATCTGCTTAGTATATCCGAACTCTAAACTTTCTAATGCAGCCTGCAAACCTGTAACCTAATTTTAAAAAGAGGAAAGAACAAGAGGAAGCAACATGAAAACATTACTTTGGAAGTGTCAGTTCACAACATGCAGCATTCATACTGGTGTACTTCATAAATTCCATCTATAATTTTTTTACTTTTGATTATTGTCTCTAAGTTATGAACATAACTCCTAATTCAAGATTTTGGAAAGACCCAGAGCAACAATGCAATAAAAGGCAAGCCACCCAGAATCTCTCAAAACACTTCTACAACTCTGTTAAAACAATGCAGACATACAGAATACCAGGGTTCTGACTACACCAACAACTTTTAGCAACTGCTGTCACTGCACTGATCTTGATTTTAATGGCACAATGTGACTTACAGCTTTGTCATAACAAAATGTCACAAAATAATGATGTTATGCATTACAAAAAACTCATTGCTCTGGAACGAGTACAGTTCATAACTGCAGAGGTCCTACATATATATATGTCCCTGAAATTTCACAGCATTGGAACTGCTCCATGTTTTGTACTCCTGATTCAGCATAACTCCATATGGGCAGTAAACTCCCATTTTCTGTAGGGCATTTTGTTTTCCTTATTGAAATTTCAAACATATAATCCTCAGTGTTTTATAAGTAAGCCCTGAGGTGACCTGAGAAAAACTGGAGGCAGAGGAAAGGAGGAAATGAGAGATGAAGACTGTCAGAAGACAGTGTGAGCACGGTAAATTCCTTTCATTTTACCCACATATAATTGATGCTACTGCTGAAATGCACTTGGGTAGGGTTTTGTCTTTTTGTTTTCCTACTTCTTTTCTTAAACACATGCAAGGTAATTTTCTGTCTATCATCCCTCCTACCTGTGCTCATACTGCTTTCTGCCAAAGGGGCAGAATATCTTGTATACATCACGTAAGATTAGAGGAGTAAAGATACTATTCAAATATTCCACTCAAGACATAAAACTGTCTCTGATCTCTTCATGTATTTTTTTCTAAACTAGCAGGTCATTCCTGGATATATTTAGGAAAAAATATAACAATAAACAGTAATAAAGGAAGTTAAAATAAGCAATTTCCAAAGGCATAGATGGAAGCATGGGAAATCTGTGTGAATATCCTACCCTTCCTTAAGCTGTTGGCACTGAAGGTGTACCAGGGTCTGCACATTGCTGACTCCTGTAGAGCAGCATTGAGCATTACACACTGACAAATATTACTATGTGGCACCAAGTTTCACTGCTAATTCACCTAATCACAAAACTCAAAAATATTCTGCTTCAGGCTACTGCATAAGTGAGTTGCTTTACCAGAAATACCCTATGTAGTAAACAAAGTAAAAACCAGGAGCATTCCTTACAGCTGTGCAAGTTCACCACAGTTTTACCTGCCCCATTGCTTTGTCTCTCTCCAAACTGGTTAACATTTTCTGTGTCAGCGTATTCTGGTATTTTTCTGACAGCTCCTTCAGCACTGGTTCATAGGATGCATAATGTGCCTTCAGCCTGTGAGCAAGAGGAGTAAAAATGATTCCTCACAGACAAGTTAAATCAGAGATTTATATCTGCATAACTTTTTCCCTCCACAAACAAACAAGTAAAATTACCAAAAGGTCAACACAGTGGAGACAGCAAAGCTGTTCAGTATGTAACCAACCAACTGGAATATCATAAGGAAAGAGGAAAAAAAATAAAAGTCAGATGAATGAGTAAGAAGATTCATAGCTTGTTTGGTCACATCTTAAAACAATCCATCCAGTTTTGTCCTGTTCTTAATCCTTCATACACATACTGCATGTTAATTTTGGCTAATTCGTCTTCTTACACAGGGATTGTACTTCACCGGAAGGAAGAGAACTACAGCTGTTATCTGACTACCAAATAAGATCCTCATCTGGAAAAAACAGTCACAATATGATCATGATTTCTTTCTTCACTACACATTACACTGAGAATACTTAAGCACTTTAATTCTTCAGACAACCTAAGACTCAGACATGTAATCTCTCAAGAGAAACACATGACACCAACAGCTCCAGAAGCACTGCATCCTGCAAAACGCTGAGTCACAAAGCACAAATCTGTGCAGTGCTCTCCTCCATGAGCATGTGTGCATTCCAAGAGTGAGGCTGTAGAACACGGAGCTGCTATTACATGCACTGATTGGTAACAATACCAACAAAACTCAGGGAATTCATGGAGCTGCAGATGTAAGCCTCTCCTCAGTGTTATGTTAAAACAAGTGCTGGCATAAATATGTACAAAGAAGAGATTCTGAACTCGGCTCCCATCTAGAAATTACGTTACTATAAGTCAGCAGCAATGGACTAGTTTGGGCTTATCTGCAACCAAAGCAACATAGCAAGTTTCTTACTGAAGTTCAAGATTACAGAAAATGCCAACTATGAGAATCAGGAATGTAAAGGTTCTGAATTTGGTGTGACACCAGTTACCCTTAAAATGGGCAAAGGTTCTAAACAGAAATCACTACCTATTTATGGCAAAATATCTGGGTAGAAAAAAAATCTCATTATTGTTTCCAACTATTAGAAATACTGTGTATTCATTAATGCCATACTGCATCATAGAAAATTCACCAAAAACAAATCACTGGAAATTCTTTGACCTGTGTGGCACAATGGTCACATAGAGCTGCTGTTTACCAGGACATAACTAAAGGCAGCTAGACTCACTTCAGATTCCATAGTGTTATCTCATTATCAGGCAACAATTAAAAACATTATATTTAATGCTACATGTATAGCAACTAAAATTATTTTGTACCTTTTCATATCACAAATCAGCCTGTTTTTCTCCTGCACCACTCGCTTATGATGCATTCGGTGGAAGTCTCGTTCTTTCTGCATTTTTAGGAGAGCCTGTTCTGTTTTACTGTGTGCAAAAACAGAAAATGCATGGCAGTTAGTCTCCTCCTGTGAACTGCATCAAGGTATGCTGAACACATATGGAATTAATTTTCAGATATGTACATGCCTACTGTATCTAAGCTGGAAGTTCTTAGTAGTACAACCTGTGCTTGAGAATATGTACTTTTGAGGCCTTTTTGCTGCCAGCTGAGGTGCAAAACCATGGGCACTTTTCCTCTTCCCTCAGATACTTTAGACAGAATCTGTAAGAATTCTGGCATCATAAATCTCAGAGCTGAGGTCAATTTTATGTTAAGCACAAGGAGTTTCATGGAGGTACAAAAACCAATCCTCTTGTCTGAAATTCTGTGTAAAAGATTGATAATACTGATAATATACTGAAAATGCTGATTTTTTTTTTTTAAATATTTACATCACATCTGTATTGTTGCCTTGCAAATTAATTTGGAGAGTGTTCAAAAAAAAAAGTTGGGCCAGAAATATTTTAGGCTGTCTTCAATCATGTTTGTAACTTGTCCCCAGGTGTTCCCTGGATGTGAGAGCAGGCAGCAAAAGGACTCCATTTCAAAATTAATTGTAAACATACTGATAACCTGTTATTCTCTGAGTGCATTCTACACACAGCCATGGGACACCCTGAGAAGCTCTGCTGTGGATACAAAAATGCTGCTAGCAAGAATTTTCTTGCTTCTTTCTAAGCTCGTGGGATACTTTTCTCTCTCACAAAGAGATTAGCAGAAGTTCTATAAACTATGAACACCTATGACCTTGTAGAACTATGGTTATGGTACAGCAGAAAAATATTTTGACAGTGGATGTTTAGGATTTCTAGCCAATCCACCCAGAGGGTGGCTGATCCTTTGTCCAATTAGACTATGAAGAATAAGTCTATAAAAGAGTTTATAAGATAATTAAACAAATCAATCTTGCTGCACAATTCCAGCCTGCTGGATCTTCTCTGTCCTCCCTACGGCTGCAGGATACAGTAATATTTGGTGACCCTGACGTGATCTGCGCTGTGACGTGATCCCGCATGCTGAGAGCCAAGCCACATTTCTCTGGAGCTACACTGTTTCCATCCCCACCCCGGACCGGGATGTCCGATGGGACTGAGAAAATGGTGAACAGTGGTTTAAAAACCAAAAACCAGTGCTGTGCTAATGGTCTGGGAAGGTGTTTTCAGTACAACGCACACCTCCATTCCTGAGAGCTCACTTTGTGAGTTACTAGACTGGGCTGCCCTGCATGGCATTTCCCTGGGCAGAGACACTAAGATTCTTGCTTCTTTCTAAGCCCGTGGGATACTTTTCTCTCTCACAAAGAGATTAGCAGAAGTTCTATAAACTATGAACACCTATGACCTTGTAGAACTATGGTTATGGTACAGCAGAAAAATATTTTGACAATGGATGTTTAGGATTTCTAGCCAATCCACCCAGGGGGTGGCTGATCCTTTGTCCAACTAGACTATGAAGAAAAAGTCTATAAAAGAGTTTGTAAGATAATTAAATAAATCAATCTTGCTGCACAATTCCTGCCTGTTGGATCTTCTCTCTCCTCCTCCCTAAGGCTGAAGGATACAGTAATACTCTGCTCCATAAACTTAAAAAGAAAATACTCTGCATATATTCAGTACATTTTCTCCTTGCCTTTACTGATATGGGTTTGGCAGTGAAGATTAGTAGATGAATTGTTTAATTGCAAAGGAAGCTTGAAATTACCTTGCACTGAAATCAGATATTTGCTTCTTGCAGAAATAAAGCTCATTTCCTCTGCAAGAGGAGCTGAAGAATGAGGTAAAACCAAAATGAAAACTGAGTATGCCAAAATCAGAGCTCCAGGAAGAAGATCCGTAACTGCCAGTGCATTATATTTAATAATTTAAAATACCAATAATTTACTAATACAAATTATTTATATTTGTTGTATATGCAAGCACTCCGTTTGTTACCTACACAAACTACCATACTGACACATGTACATTTGTATGCGAATTGGTGCTTGCAGCAGAGGCCTGAAGGAGAGCCCAGTGAATTAATGCCAGCAGCTCTCAGTGAAAGCTGGCAGGGCCATGGAACCAGGCAGGGCTGCCCCTCCCACTGGAGCCCCAGGCACGCACATCACGCTGTGTGCGCAAACACCACGAGCTGGGAAACAGAGAAACTCGGGATATTGGTATGGGATACAAAGCCCACATTAATTATTCTGGCTCAGGCTTCTACAAACATTTGAGAGGTAAATGAATCAGTGGTCTCAGGACAGTTC
Source organism: Aphelocoma coerulescens (assembly GCF_041296385.1). NCBI lineage: Eukaryota > Metazoa > Chordata > Aves > Passeriformes > Corvidae > Aphelocoma > Aphelocoma coerulescens. The sequence goes on from NC_091021.1 coordinate 3,365,446, forward strand.
TGGGAAACAACTCTCTCATGACACCACACTCAAAATCTGACTTGCCATAAAGACCTTGAATGCAAACCCTGGCCCTTCAGAGCTCAGCAGATGGCTTGTTCTGAGCATAAAAAATGTTTCTACAGCCATAGAAAAGCCAATATTCATTTCTTTAAGGGAAGATATATGTCAAAGTCTGCAGGTCTCTCCATTTACACTTTTCTCAAGCAAGTACGTCTGTTAGAATAGCAGAATAGGACAGGGTGCAACAAACCTAAGTAGGGATTTTCAGAGTCGAGTTACATGCCCTGATCACACTGAATTTAGGTGGGACTACATCCCCCAAGATGCTGCAAGTTGTAGCCCTAACATTTTAATTGAAATAAAGACAGTTTTAGAAAACATGTACTTTCAGGCTTTTACTTTATCTAGTTCACATGGCTCTTAGCAGCAAAGATGCTAAATGCACCATGTAATTAAAGAGCTGCATTTAAATATCGTGCACAACACAAAAAGTGTGCACTTTATTTTTTTCCATGGGGTAAGTGGAAAAATATGTGCAGGAATAGATTTTGGTACAGAAAGACGAGATGAACTAAGAATTTTGTTGCTAATGTTGTCACTAACAAAAATAATAAATATGACTTCCAGGATTACTTTATATTTTGACCATTACTTTGGCTGTAAGCTGGGTGTGTATTTGTGAGCATGCTTCCAAAAGGGACAGAGGGGTACCTGCAAATGTTTACACTTCCTAACTGATGCTGTGAACTCAACTACAAACCTCAGGCAAAAGCTTGACATAACTTTCATTCTATCTACATAAGAAACCCCTAAACATTTGAAGAGCTTTTAAATACCACAGTTCACAGTCCCCGTGACCAACACCATCTTAAACCTGAAACAACATTTTTCTGACTGCATGTTTAAATAAATAGGCAACAGACAGAATCTGGCCATAGGAAAACACAAAAATAGCTGGTATTCAAACTATTTTATATCATCAAATAGGAAGAGTTTAACATGCCTATGAAATTGCAATCTATTTTCAATTCAGAAAAATGTTACTAGAACATTAAGTGACCAGACACTACTGAAGACGATGAAAGAGAATTAACTAGTCTTGTTTAACAGTTAACAATTTTCAGTGGTTTTTTACGAATTTTTCCTGCATATTGGAAGGAAAGCCCATGCTTCCATTAGGGAAGCAATCAGCAGGTAACAACATCCCTTAGCAACCAACTGGGGCTCAACTGTAGCCTTCAAGATAAAAGAAGGGAAGCACATTTGAGGTACCCTTTAACTACAGTCACATGGCAAACCAATGTAAAATTAGTTTTGCTTTCTATCACCACACAATGGTCATTTTTAGAAATCATTTAAATAAAGATTAGTAGTGTGTCTAAACCTTAAGGTAATAACTATATTTAGCTTTGGAGTAAAAGGATTATGCCGATATTTATTTCTTTTAATGTCTGCAGAGACATCAAGATGCCTTCAGACATTGCACAAGCTATAAAAAATACATGCTCACTATACAGAGGAAATACAGCTAACTGTAATTTTCTCTTTAAACACAGAAACACCACAGTGAAATCTAACCAACAGCCTGCAATCTACTCGATCTGCCCCCCTGCTTGCATGCAATCATGTAAATACTGTATTAAAATACCCAAAATACAATTACAGTTAGCTTCTAGACACTAAATGTCTTCCACCAATTGCTAAACAACATTAAAGTAGGAGGTAATTGGTTTACAGTCATTTATCCTGGGCCCCCATACTGCGTAAGTCCCAAATAACATCTCTTTTCTGCAAGATGGCCATCAGGACTACCAAGCTCAGAAATACCAAATGTAATTAAAAGCTTTCCTCAAACACATTTCACAGCACTGTAGCTCTCAATCAATGCTTTCTGGCTAATCCACAGAGCAAAACACAGGACTTTCCTTGCTCCCACACCCTTGCTTTCTAACCAGCCAAATCAGCATTTCTCCAGTGCTCTCAGGCATTCTGCTTTCTGAGTCATTCCTTCTGAAAACCTGAAAACTCACATTGTCCTCCAGGTAATTTTAGCTCCTGCTGGAATATTTACTTTACTACAGCAAAGGCAGTGGTTCAAGTTACTGAATATATGAACAAGAAAAAATGCTGTTAACAGTCACTACACTAAATGGATTTAGTATAAACTATTATGACCAGGGTTTATCCAAAAGACATAAAAGAACACTGTAGCCCGTGTAAGTACAGCAAAAATGCTCAGTTTCACACATTTCAATTATTTCAGAAACAGTACTGCTTTAATTCATAGATTATTCAAAACAATTTACATGAACTGAATGTCACAAATGCTGAACTTTTAACATTAGTACCAGTGAAATCTTTGAAAGCTATTTGAAATGAAAAGGCTGAAAAATGCAGTAGTGACAAACTACTGTTAGCACAGACTTACACCTGCCTATACTGCATTCCAGCAATAGCTGAGAGACTGTGGAAATAAAGCTCTCCCTTCAAGTGGACAAACGTGGGGGTCTGGTTTCAGCAGTGTTTTAACAAGGCACGCGTGGAGTACCTGCAGCATGTAACAGGCAATGCCAGTGAATAAGATGTGGTCACACAGAATTCGTGTCACACAGAACTGCCCTGAATCTCAGTGCCCTCTCTGGAACACCAAACCAGTGATGTGACCCATTTGTTTGCCACCAGAGTGTTGCTACTTTAGGTTCCAACAAACACCAGAGTGTGAAAAAGCGTGCTGGGACTTTTGCTTAACAGAGAGCCTGTAGCAACCCAATATACTGGCACTCTTTTCCCTCTCCTGCTTGCTCCCTGTTGCACATTATCATGTCATCTTTCAGACTTCTACTCAGACAGCTGCTATAAAAACTTTTCTGGCACCCCATGGAGTAAAAAGATGTTCTTAATGAAAAAAACCCAGCTTATTCAGACCATGGTGAAATGAGTTTGAGCTTTATATTGTTAAATAATCATGTAGCAATACAATGAACCCAGGAAAACTCTTACCAAGTCATAATCCACTCAGATTATTTTGTTACAGCATGTTCTGCTACATACAGGGGGTGAAGAGGGGAAGGAAGAGAGAAAAGAGGTGGGGAAAAAAGAAAATAAAGCTCATTGAAATTACTACTGTCAAGGATAAATTTCATGAGGGCCACATTTTGTCCTTCCTTCTTTTACTTTGCATCGCTGCTTCTTACTCTCCCCCACTCATATGAGACACAATCTTTGAGTACCCATTGTCCAAAGAAGCTGCAGATTAAAAAAGGAAATGTTTTCTCTATGGTCTGTCTCCCAGTGCATCGTTATATTTAGACTATGCAATATCTGACTTGACTGTTGCCACTGTTTATTAAACTACTTGACTGTGGCAAATTAATTCCTTAATTTAAAATGTAATAAATCATTAAAATCAGAAAATAATTTAATTACCATTATCAGCAGAAATTATTATTAAACATCTGAATAGGATTTTTTTCACAGAAAGGAACAACCTAAATGAAAATTAGCAACTTGAGCAATTCTGAGGAAAATCAAAGAGATGGAATTAACTTTACAGCTCCATGTTTTAAAACCACACACTGGCAAATCTGAAGTGAGTGCATCATTAAGTCTCACGGTACATTCTCAATGAATAACACGTGTGCAAACACACCATTCTCCAGAAAACGCCACGTGACGTGCAGTTCATTACCACATCTCTCCATTTTATAGGCTAAATATTTTAACTCTCATGACTCAAGTTCTGCAGGCTTGTGAAATAAACTACCACAACGTACACGAGTGTAATCAATGATGGTAATTTACACTGACACACCATTACCACTAAGCCCAGAGTGACAGATTCTTTGTAATTAAAAAAATGAAGAATAAATGTATAGTGATTTTTTTCCCCTATGTTGAAGGTTTGTGGTAGCTGTAATTTATAGAACTGTAATACAAAATGCACATAACGATTTATTTTTTAGTTCTACATATTAGACTCACATGATTCTCTGTAGTAATTTGTTATGATTAAGGGATATTGAAAATTATTTTTAGCCTAGTAAATACAAATAAAAGAAATTAAGATTTACGTTTCTAACAGAACTCAGAGAAACTTGAACTTTAATTATAAATGTCATCTAGAAGTAAAAGTCTGTGCAGCCAGCATAAAAAACAGGAACTTACATTTTTCACTAAGTACTTGGGTTTACTTTATCTGGCCATCTACTACCATATATAAAAGCTTCAAGAAAACCAAGTAACATACTCAACAGAGCGTTTGTAGTTCTCCAAATCTTTCTTCAAGCTCAGATTCTCAGTCTCGAGTTGCTGGTTGCGGGTGTACACGTCTGGAACCAGCCCAGCGTCGTCAACGGTGAGCACACCTCTCTCAATGAGTTCGTACCTGGTAGAAAAGAAACAGATTGATTTTATTTATTTTATTCCATGTTTCCATTTCCTCACTTCACTCATGTTTTCCTTCTCATGCTACCATTTACCTAAACAAGAATCACAGTGGTATTTATCATCTTGAAGAATTTACCTTCTATGATCATTAAGAATTCACAGCACACTGTTCTATTCTACTGCTTTTCATTCTAAAATGTGTATTGCTCATAATAGTCAACACATAGAACATAGTCCTTCATAGTGAACAATTTTCTTCCTTCCTTTCTTCTAAATAGCTTGATTAAATGGCAGAAACAAATATTCTTGTTCAAATAGCATTTGTATATACTCAGTCCTTTTTATCTCACATGCTCAAATATATCAAGATTTTTTTTTCTGAGGACCCAAATAAGCTGCAGATAATAAGGATGAATGATTCTGAGCCATCTTCAACAAGGAATACAGAGCTCACCTAGGGAAATTTCTTAATTCCTTCCTGTTTATTTTCCCTATCCTTACTTAATTGTATTTACCAATATTTATTTACCTATTTTACCAGCCCTGAGAACACTTGATTCTGTGATGTAGAAGGCTGAAGGTTGTTTTAGTTAAATACTTGCACAGACTGACTTGGATTTTAAGAAGAATGTGAAGCAGCCTGGAATGCTGGGTAGCATCCCAGGAACCTCTACAGCCCCAGTAATAACATCTACTCATTCAGTATCCTATTTTAGGACTACCCACCTTTTGGTGCTTTGTCAGTAAAACCTAAGAATACAGTATAGACAGAAGAGTGAGACCTCAGCCATGACATCAGCTCACCAGAAGCTGAATGGACTTGTAACTAACTTAAATCAGCTAAAAACCATAACCCCACAAGCACCTTCCCTGATGGGAAGATGTTCTGGGTGGGAGCTCCCTAGAAGGCGAGATATGAACATTATTTGCCTTTTCAGGTGAAAAATATATTGAATCTGTGCACTGTTTTGTTTCCAAGTAATAGGGAAGCATGAAAAGAACAGAAGTAAATAGAAATACAAATTATAATAAACACTATCTCCCACACATAGATACAAGCAGCAGATCTGAAACCTGAAGACAGTAATCACCAATATCATTCATCAGTAATCATGTTGCAGAAACAAAAAAGCATTTTCTCAAATAAAAGCAACCTTTGCTGAACATCATCCAAAAAACTTAAGGGGAATGTTAGTAGCTCTGTCCAAATGACCTCCTACAGTCAGCTATGTATTTGCATTCTGAGGATATTTCTTGGAATACTCATCCCTATGAATTAAGCTGTCACATTCACCACCAGTAGATGAAAGGTTTTTGAAAAATTCATCTGAACATGTCCACAATAAAATTCATTCTATCATCACTTTGTTTTCTTAAGTAAATTACTGTAAGAACAGGCTTTAACACTAAGAAAGAAGCTTAGGGATTTTTTTCTTTCCTCCAAACAGTGACTGATGTACAAATACAATTCCTATCAAAAATATTGCAAATAAGGGGACCTTGATGGCAGAAAATGACAACTCTGTGTGCTCCTTTACTTGCTGGAAGTGTTTCTCCACTGAATGCCCTAACTACACTTCATGAAAACCATCAAACATCTGCACAGACTCATCAAACATGGATAACTGATGAACCTCAACTCCAGCAGAGCTAAAAAACTCTGAAAGACAATTTGCATGAAACACAATTAATACCAATAAATCCACTACACCCTTTTCTAAGAACAGTACTAAAGATTAATGTTTTTGTACATGTAGCAGAAATTGAAAACCACACAACAAATTGCACTGAGAAATCTCATTATCTCTCATCAACCTGGTCCTGTAAATCTCATAGACCTCCTCCATACTGAGCTGACTGCCAAAGAGCCGCTCTTCTCAATTCTTTCATTACAGATGGAAATTAAATTAGTTCCATGCACACACAGGTATTTACTAAGCTTTTCAGACCTACTGAGTTGTAATTCTTAAATCACTATTAAAAATTAACCAAGAATCTGGAAACCTAAGGAACAGATGGTTAACTATGATTTTGCCATCAAAGCCCAGTGCAGACAGACTGAAAAAAATAAAATATTATTATATATTTTACATTATAGCTCCTAGAAACTGAATTCCAAAGGAATCAATTTGCAGAGATGCTCTGCAATAAACTGATAGCTCAGGATGACCTGGGCTCTTGGGCATTAGGAGGGAAGAGACTGGCAGATGCAGGAATTTACAGCTGATCAGCCTCTGCACTTCATACTTAAAAGCTGTCAATCCAGTATCTTCAATAAACAACAAAAGTGCTATCAAATCTTGTATAGCAAATGGATGGAAAATTTAATGGAAAATTAGATATTAAAAAAATAATTTAACTGTAAAGTTCGTTAAAGTATAATTGGAATAAAAGTTTTATGTGTAAAAACCCCTAAATAATTAAAGGAAAAAAATCACTACAACTGCTATAAAATTATTCATTACTTCATTGAAAAATAAGGGGTTTGGCATAAAATAAACCATAATCAAATCACGGCATTTTATACAGCTGGATAGAATAACAGTGTTTTCCCAAACTCCAAAATAAACACAGATAATTTGGTCCAATTTAAGTGACCTTTAGATCTCAGACAGACAATAATTTCAAAGCCAGCCTTTTGATAAATTTTCTCTACGTTAATTAATTTCTCATTTTAAATTCCATTAGTACTTGGATCACCACAGCATGAGAGCAAGAGTGTCGTCCCAATACATAATGAGGAACCCGAGTACACTAATCTGCTCTCACTTTCATTAATATTGTAAATTATCCATTTCAAACCAACATGAAACATTTTGAAATAAGGTATTAATGCAGAAAGTCTCTATACAGTAAGATTAGATACTGACATGCTGAGCTCATTTGTAAAGCTACTGAAATTAAAAGTACTACTTACAGAGAAAAAATATATGTACAGCTAAGAATTTAAAAGATAGGGCCTGTTAAATCCTGCACTTTCTGTTAAAAAGCAATCTGAATTTTGCCACTGATATAAATTCAGACTCTAAGTGCTTCAAAGAAAGCCATAGCTTCATAAAAAGGTCGCTATTTATATCTGTCTAGTGTTAATTATCTTTTAGCATAAAAACTATTAGACTTCAAACTTAATGCTATTCATATCAGTTCTGTTGTTGAGAAAGAATACAGAACTGTAGTGCTCCTTCTCCAAGGAATCATTTAAGTCCATCGTTATGCTATCAAAAAGCAGATCATTATTCATTCCAAAGGCAATGCCTGATTGATGAGTAAGACCAGAGCTTTGCAAATGACAGCACAGATTCCACACCTGAGAATACTTCTAAGAAAATTTAAAAGCTTCAATGCTTTTGTATGAAAAAGTAAAATGTTCCTAACTTCTTCTAATTTTCAAATTTTGCAATTTCACATTATGCAATTTTATTTAAAAAAAACCCTCTGAACTTCTCACATTTAAAACTGAGAACAAGGTTAATTAAACAGGGGTGTTTCCACTTTTCAGAACTTCTCCAACATAACCTGCTTATTCAAAGCAAGCCTGTAACTTCATGTATTTCAACAGAACTTTATGGCAAGTGTCATCTTTTGCTCCAAAGTAATTCAGCTCTCCTCCAAAGCTTTGCAGAATTCCTAACATATAGTTTTTAATCAATATTTTTAAAAGTATACATCCTGAAGGATGTATGAAGAGAGTGGTGTATTTAATCAAAGCTGCACCTTTAAACTTCTGCATAAAGCATGGACAAAATCCCTGCAATCTACAAAAGATTTGGAAAAAGAAGATAGCAACAGCTCAAGAGTTTATTCTTCTGATTACTGTATAAGCTAAATCTTAAAAAATAAAAACCATACATATTTACTAACTGCTGTACCAAAAATTACAAAGTAATAAATATTCTGATTATTCTATTTAAACAGGGGTTTGCATCCTCATTCTCACCAGGAATGTATTGTTTGTTAAAAAACGACATATTTAAGAATGACTTGTACTCAGGAGAGTATTCTGAAAAAATACCTTGAAATACCAAAAATACTTGAATCCTGAGCACCTAATTCCCAAAGTAACATGGTCACTTAAATTATTTTACCATTCAGTCTGGAAGCAGTCAAGGGTTCTAGACATTCCCAGTCTGTCCAGGAAATTGCAGAAGAAGTCATCCATTGCTTCACGTACTTCTGAAACTGATTTCCCAGAAGTCAGAATCGACTGCGAAGCCTGAAATTAAATTTTGATAACTGTTCAACTTACAAGAGAAATGCCATTATCATACTTTCTATTTCTAAAGTCATCTGAAGTCACACCTACTAGAGTACCGCTGAATGTTTCCCTTGTCTTTACCCATCACATGTGTAACCAGTGATCCTTCTAATGGCAAGGTTTGTGAAAGGTTGTAAAGAAATAACTCAAACCCCACCTTATTTAAGCAGGTATTCCAAACCTGATACCATCTGGTAGAGACTTGAAAGTATTAAAACTGATGGACCATCTTTTTAACCAGAGAGAAAAAGGAGTCCTTACCTAATGAAAAATGTAGCAGTCCAAGGTGCCAGTATGGCTTGTATGCTTTTTGTAATGGTGCATGCAGTGGAGGGACAGACAGAATCTCATCTCCATCACCTGATCCCTCAGGAATAAGCCTCACAAAGATCAAGTGTCCCTTTCCTTTCAGCATGCTCTGAAGGAAGCTGCCAGACAACACTGCTACAAGTGTTAGCAGAAGACAGATGGTGCACCAGGGCTTCATGTACAGCTCCCCCAGTGCCACCCAGACAGACAGCTCTGCAGAGAAGGTCAGCTCATGGGGCAAGCACATTGCCAAATGAAGAATAAAAACAGAACAGAGCAATCCTACTACAGAGAAAAATAAAAAAACCCTTTCACAGCTTTCTGATGCAATGCAAATCTCTTCCCTGCACCCAACTCCATTCAGCCCACTCAGCTCACAGTTCAGTGTTTAGCTCTCCTACAGAGAATTCAACATGCAAGAAGGTATGGAAAAAAAAGGAAAATACCCAGACTGAGACTAGTCCCCCCAAAAAAGCATTTAAAGACAATGAGATGAGAGAGACTGCCACAACTCAGCAGCCAAGGAGGTGGCCTTATTTCACTCAGATATCAATATTGCAGTGACTTGACATACCTAAATATGAGGGTCTTGGCTTTTGGGAACTCCACACGGGCACAGTGCCACAATGGACCTGCTAACAATGCATGACAAGCTACTGCACTGCACATGCATCTTGGCGAAAGATTATAAAAATACCACAAAACTGAAAAAAACCCACTGAGAGATTTATTAAGCCATGCTAAAGACTGTGACTGCAAATCATTTCCTCCACCCATTTATTAAAGAATCTTTAAGGCCAGGGATTTCTGATAACTCCATTCATTTATGGCTTATTCATGCCCTTAGTGGCAGCTCTCTCACCACAAGTGCATAAATTACCTGGAGATAAAGGCATTTCTCTCAATAAAATAAAAACACTGGAAAAATCTCTTGGCCATTTTGTGTAACACAGAAAATGTTGTCTTCAATCCAAGCAGCCTACCTAATATAACCAGAAAGAATTGCACATGTCTGATGGAGGCCATGTAACAAGGCTTTATGACTAACACAATATGCCAAGTGCAATGCAATATTTAGCACATTTTCATTACTAGAGCTCCAGTACATCAGGCAGGTCTATTTTCTAATTGTGATAATGCAGGAACCAAAGGGTACACGGGCAGACATGCAGCTGCATCCCTTGGCTTGCTTCTTTCTTTACTCCAAGTGAGGCAAACATCTAATATTGTTGCTTGTAGTTTTCCAAACACATCTATAAAGCCAGTCTTCGGAAGAAGTGACACAGCTTGATTCCCTCAATAAATGGAAATATGATAGGAATTCATTTCATCTGTGCAGAAAATAATTTATTAGCGAGATGCCAGCTCTGAGCATCATTCCAGGAACCAAAGCTCGAGCAGGGAACAATCTAGGGAGAAATTAATCCAGTCTAACAGGCACAGAATCACAAGGGGGCCTCGGGAAATCAGAACTGAATTCCCAGCTCTTTCCCGGCTTTGGGAGTGATATTAGGCCAGCCACTTGCCTCAGCTTCATTGTAACCATGGATGACTACCAGTAGAATAGCATAACAAGAATTTTGTTGTAAGCATTTGCTTGTTTGGAAATGAAGACAATACCATCAAATTAACATGATGCAAACAGACATCCTATAGCAGTTCTACAGACAAAACCATCTTATTAAAAGAGTCTGACCATGGAGTCAAAAGAAATTCATTATCTGCTTTGTTAAGTATTTTTTTGTGTTAATTAAAATACTCAAAACACTGTGGGTGTAAAGATTATAAATATAGCCAGTAAAATAAATTAATTTCTAAGAGCTTAACCTTAGGAACTTCCACAACACTCCTGAGAATTTCCGTCCTTGCAAGAATTTCTGTCCAATGAAGAAATATAAACACCAAATAAATTCATAATTTCTCTAGAAAACAAGGTAAAATGTTCTTGAAAAAAGGGAAATCAAGGATTTTAACGTGTTCAAACAAACTGAAAATCAAGCATACCTAAATTGCAAGATTACTGAATATCAATGTTACTTTAGATTATAATTTAAAATATTAAGAAGACAAAGAACCTTGAAGGAAAGTCTAAGAGCTGTAACTACTGAAGAAAGTTTTTCAGCCAGCTTTCATTTGTGTGTGGGTTTCCAGTTCTGCATCCTTTACTTACGGTCCCTATCAGCTGGATCATTTCTTCCATATGCAGAATACTTTTTGCTTGTGTTGAAAAATAATTTATATTACCTAAAAATGTCTCAGAAAAGAAGAAAACCAGAAAAAAAAAAAAAAAGAGAGAGATGTGCTTATGAAGGACAAATGATGTTACTCAGCTTAGAAACTCTGGATAGTTTTAGTATCTGCAGTTGGAAAATACCAAATTTGTAATTTTTTTTTGATGATCACTGATCTGTGCCTTTTCTATATAATTTATCCAACATAAAGATTTGCACCTAGCATTGAAATGAAACTTTTAACATGGGATTATGTACACAAGTAAACAGCAAGTTTAGCAGCAAATACACACTATCACTTGAAACTATCATCCAGGATATGGTTATTACATAAGTTAATTTATTTTAACCAAGATTACAAGCTAATAATTTTTAAAAATGGGCCAATTATTTATCATGTGAAGAAAACAACCTTCTACTTTGCTTCCCAGCTCAGAGTTTGGATGTTGATTCAATATTAATTTACAGGAAGCACTGCTTCTAACTCAGGTCACCAGAAGCACATGGCTTTTGCAGGGAATAAGTATCAAACAATCGAGTCTGTGCACCTCACAAATATACAGTAAATCGTTATGAAAGCTGTCAGGGAACTAGCAAGTATATTAGAACATTTCTCTATCCATGTCTTTCTGTCCAAAGGCTGAAAATATTACTTCAGTTTCAAAATTATGGAAAAAATGAAGCCTCCAAGTAACAAATCAAGCAGAAAGAAGGCAGACAACTCTTAGCATAAGCTTAAAATCAAAGAGAATTTGAGTTTAAGCACACATTCTCTGCCAGTTCTAAGGAAAGGTAACAGTTTCTTCAGTTTGATTAACTGGGATAGACATTAACATACTGTCTCCTACCACTCCAAGTTCAACAATCAATGAAGAGGTAAAAGATTATTTAAGTACAGCACTGTCAAAAGATCCATAGGTTAAAAATATTCTCCCCTTTTTCACTCTATTTTAACATCAACTCCCCCAGTAAAACAATCATAACCTCAGCTATCCCTAAGGAACAAGAAGAATTTCCACTACTTCCTTAGCATTAAGCATTTGCCATCTCAAACACTTCTGTGATCTCTCACTTAAATTTCTGGCATATTCAATTTTAATACACATAAAGCCCTGGTACTGTCAGTTTCCACTCAAAGTTTGATCTAAAATACAAAACTGATCTGTTGATAAGCACAAGTGCAGAAGAAAATGCATATTTTCCCTCCATTTCGAGGTTAAGTATCATTCACATCATCTTTTCACTATTAATCATTTACTTTTGCAAAACAAAGACTATGACTGTACCCTTCTGATGAGGCTACAAGATAGTGTTGATGTTGGAAAAACAGCAGGGAAAAGCACTTTTCCATTAGATTGTTAAAAACATGTAAATTCAGGTAAATCCTATTTTGAAAAATGCAATACAACAATACTATTGTGTAACTCTAAGCTATTACACAACTGCTTTGAAAATAAACTGTAAATGTAAGCAATGTCAAAACTAATGGCGTGGAATGATTGATAATTTCATGAATATTTTAGTTTACCATAGTGTAACAGTCCATTCTTTATTTTCAATATATGAACAATCCCTTTTAGCAAAGTACTCAAACACAACCTTTTGTGGGTGTTAAGCACATGCAATTTCTTTCCTGTGCCAGGGATCACACTCTCATTTAATCTGCTCAGATAAAGAACAAACTCTAAAATATTGATGCATTGCAATAATATTAATATATTTTAAATAATCTAGCTAAATGTTTGCTATGTGTGTTTGAAATATCAGGTTGTTTACAGAACATGAAATGAACACAAATTAAAGGAAAATGAAACCGAGGAAACATAAATTGTCTTTTCACTATGGCATATGTTTACTCCTAGAACCTTGTAAGAAAACAAGAGACAATCTTTCCCACACAAATATTTCATAATTAGTATAAATTATTGTGTGTAAATTTCAAGCCACTAATGCCAACTGAATTAGAGACTCTTAGAATGTTTAGGAAGCTCTTACTGAAATTTGGGCATCTTCAGTCTGCTCTTGAATACTCTGCAACACTTTGGACAGATCGTCATCATCTTCTTGAAGGCTGAACTCATCATCTGTTGAAATCTAAATGAAATTATGTAAAGTTTGGTATCAACACATTTTATACATCTTTCTTTCACAATACAACTGTTCCCACTCCCATTACAACTGCTGAAAATAATCCCCTCCTTGTTAAAATACCATTTTGCCATATTTAAATAGAAATCGTATTACTGAAATATTTTTATAAATAAGCTGAAATATCTAAATAGATGTTTTATCTAAATAGAAATACTTATACCTTTAAAAAAGTATTTAATATTCAAATAAAGGTAATACACAACAATTCAACTAACACTAAATCTTCTCATTAATAGATATGCCCTCTATTATCACTTTAAAGAAGGAGATTCATGTCATTTCTCCTAGGATGTCTACGTGACTGATGAAGTAAAAAGAATGAAACATGAACACTATACCAAAATATATCAGAAGATTATCAATTTAGTAAGTTACCTCCTCATACTGATAATCATCTTTACAGTCATCTGTTATGGTCATGTCGGCAGGTTTAGTTAAGTCTGAAACAGCTGGTGCACGTGAGGAGTTCCAACTTAGAAAAAATCATCATAAAATAACCATCTATAAATCTGTTATCACCACCTCCACCCTTCTTCTTTTTGACTCAAGACTTTCAACTTTCAAGGTTTCCTTCAGCCTCGAGGTGAACAAGCCCAGTTCGGTGCACAGAGACAGAATTTAGGTTTAAGTTTTTACAGCAGGTTTGATCACCATTAAAAACTGACTCATCAGACCTCAGAAGCCAAGCACTAATTCCAAATTAAATCAGCAGCTAAACTGTGCTCTCAGCCAACCAGTTTTGAGAGGGGTCTTTTTGCACTAGGATTTCCATAACTAGCTTCATGCTCTCAGAAAACAGCATTTTTTTAGCAAATTCAGATGTATGAGTTCAAACAGGAACACCTGAGGTCAAACCCTGAACACCACAGGGCCATTTACCAGAGCAGATACAAATGCCTTAGTAATCACAACACAGTTACAATAAAAAGATGAGGAACTTTCAAAACACAAGAATTCATTTGGAAATTATCTACAGTTCCTTGAAATGCTTTAGAGTCAAACTTTTGATTAAACATAACTACAAACAAGTCCAAAATGAAAGCCAAATAAACATCTTTTCATCCACTAGCCTCACAACCCATGAAAGAATAATGAAATGGTTTTAGCAGATGCTGTTGACAGTTTCCCTAGAAAATCAGTTAGCCTACAAGTGACCCATGTAAATAAACCAGGAATTAACTACCAAAGAAAAGAAAAGCTGGAAATTCAGTACTTCACACACAGAGAAGAAGAAAAAAACCCCAACCATTTTCCAGCTTTGCATCAAGTTGCCCAAATCTGAATTATTCTCCTAAAACCAGGCCTTTTGCCACAGTTTTCACAGCACAGTATACATGTAAAAGTAAAAAATACAGGTAAAAGTATCATCTGCATTCAAGACCACAGCATCAGAAAAACTCAGACAAATTGTATCCATCTGGAAGACTAACAGCTGAACACCATAACCCCCTGATAAGTAATAAACTTTCAAAAACTGGGGATTATTTTCTTCAATTCTCTATTGACCTGACTGTCCTTGTGATCCACTATGGTCTAAACTAGTGTGTCATTGCAAACACTATGCCCAGACTAAATTATTACTTAAAAAATCCTGCAGTTTTCCTTATTATTTTTTTTTCTTCCAACTAGGTGCACTATAAAACAGATAAATTGATTTTTAAAACTACAGTATTTCTCAACAGTGTTAAATCTGCTAAGGCAGTGCTTTCATAAGCACACCACGCTGAAAACAGCTGTGCAGATTCACTAAGGCAGAAATTGAGGCACGAGCTGGAAAATGACATTCCTCCACATTTTTAAATTGGCTTTATATTGCCTTACAATTTAATTCCAGCAAGGCAGGAAAAATTAAGGTATGGTAGGGTCTATGACACTAAAGTATGATTGTTTAGCCTCTAAAAGCATAAAAAAAGCTTCATTTGCAGCTCACAGCTAGAAAAGAGAACAGGTACAGCTCATCTGACCTAGTGACAAAAGTAGAATTTGGGTCATCTGACCAAAAAATTACACATTTAAAAGCCATAAACTTCCAATATAATTTGCTACAATTAAAATGTGGAAAGAACTGGGTGAGGTTTTTTGCTCTAAACCCACAGCAAAGTTAAGTCTAGGTTATGTATCACAACCCTTATACTCGGTCATACTCAGTACAAACCAAAAGCCATGACTATCCCAGCAGTTATTCTGCAGTGGGAAATTAAAGGAGCACCTTTTCCAGCAGCACATTGGGACTGTGAGTCTTAATAACAAACCTTGTCACTCCTCCATAGGTATTCAGCATTTACTGCTCAAAAGCTAACACAGGAGAGGTGACAAGAGCCTTTCCTGCCAGGATTTTAACTCTTGCTCAGGCTGCCCCACCAGCAGTGAAGGATTCAATTCCCCCCTCTTTTCCAAGGGGCACTCAGGAACCCCGACCTTCAGCCAGGAGAGCAAACACCACATTACAGTGAGCAAGACCGCACTGCCTCTACAGGGCCAAAACCCCCCGTCGTATTCACGGAATTGCTTAGGTTGAGGAAGACCTCTAAGACCAGCTAACATAGCACCACATCCGTGCTCAGTGCTAAACGACGTCCTCGAGTGCCATATCCACACAGGGCTTTTTAACACCTCCAGGGATGGTGTGGCCACTGCTTCCCTGGGCAGCCTGTTCCATTGCTTGGCCACCCATTAAACGAAGAATTTTTTCCTGGTATCTCAACCTCCCCTGGAACAGCTTGAGGCTGTTCCCTCTCATCCTGTCCCTGTTCCCTGGGAGCAGAGCCCGGATTCCCCCCGGCTGCCCCCTCCTGTCAGGGAGTTCTGCAGAGCCAGAATGTCTCCTTCTGAGCCTCTTCTGCAGGCTGAGCCCCTTTCCCAGCTCCCTCAGCTGCTCCTGGTGCTCCAGCCCCTTCCCCAGCTCCGCTGCCCTTCTCTGGACAGGCTTCAGCCGCTTTTCAGTCTCGAGGGCCAACAACCCACAAAAAGAACAAACAAGTCTGGGGGATTTTTGACTTTCCCCCCCTACTCTCAACGCTGCCCTCGCCCCACCCGACCCCCGCTCCAGCAGGTGCCGGGGCCGCCTCGAGTGAGGCCGGAGGAGCGCTGAGGAGACGGAGCCCTGAGGCGGGGAACCGGCACCCGCAGCCGAGCAGGGGGACGAGGATGGAGGGGGAAAGACTGGGGAGGAAGAAGGATACTCTGCAGGCTGAACGCCGCCCCAGAGACCGCAGCCGCCGCCGCCTCCTCCTCCGCCATGGCCGCGGCGTTGCCGGGGGCGACCTCTCGCGAGGAGAAGCACCCGCGCCGTGGCGGGAAGAGACCCGGCTTTAATTTAACTTAAATGAATTTAGTTTTAATTCAATTCAGTTTAAAGTAATTCAGCGTTTGTAACTCGAGGCGAAGCTCCTCGCGCATTTGGGAGCGGTGCCGTGAGGAGCGCGGTGTAAGGGCGAGGAGTCTCCCGATGTTTCCAGGGCGTCCCCTCAGGGCCGGCACCTGAGGCTCCTCCGCTAAACACACACCGCCCTTCCTGAAATGGAAGGAAAAACAGCAGGAAATGAGACGGGAAACCCCTTCAAACTCCTAAGAACGGACTAATTTCCTCCGCAGATGGAACATTTTTGTAGCTGGAAACTAAGTCCTGTGAGACTTATTGCTTAAATCCCTTCAGAACCCAAACTCTCCTATGTGATTCTATATTCGCGTTTAAAAGCAGGAGTTTTCCCGGGCAAAAGTTTGGGAGAGTAACTTATATTTGTGGAGAACACACGTCATGGTTCCTAGGAGTTTGAAATAAAGTTTCAGGACTCGACAGAAAAATTTCTGTTGCTTTTTCTTATTTTAAAGCAAGCTTAGTGGTCCCAGTCCTAAATTTCCATTGAGTTAAGGAGCTTTACAGAACTCAGAATCAGTGCTTGAATTAATGTAAAATAACAGAAAATAAGTGCCCAAAGTATCGGGGGGGGGGGGGGGGAAGAAGTAGTCCAAAAAGTGCTAATAGTTGGGTTGAAAGGAGAGGCAGTAGTTTTGCTTGCAGGGTTAACAAAGAAAAGCTAAGCATTGAAATACAGCCTGAAGATCGGAGAAGATGTAAGTGGAGGAAACTAAATTATATCATTCAATTAAGAATTTAGCCTGAAGAAATACAGTCCTGCAAGAGGACCTGATGCCTGTGAAACTATTGGTTTAGCACTTTGCAGAGACTGTCACACAAGATTGCCATTCCTCTCCCATGGCAGACACATTCTTGAGAAATGACAAGTACTTTGGCACTGTCAAAGTCTCCAAATTGTAATAAAAGAACAGTGTTTTGGCACGAGATTGTCACAACACTGCGAAGGTGACAAAAACTGTTGTATTCCCTCAAATTCTGTCAAACACTGTTGTTGAGTTTAATACATGTCAGAGCTTGAACTCAGCTGGTTTCAAGAGGTAGAGAGCAAATGCTGACATACCTTTCTTGATCTTTGATGGCTGGGGTTTTTTTCCCCTTCAGATTGTGACCAGAACAATGTTCTTTCATCATATCCAACCCAACAGAGGCATCCTGAACTCCAGCAGAGTATCTCAAAAAAGAATAAGCAGAAGTGACATCATAAAGCACAACGTCCACCACTCAGCACTCCTAAACTGCAGATTGAAAAGGGGATAGCGCAGTTGGGATGGCTACAAATGAAGGCATCATTCTCTTAGGGAAGTTTCCAATTCCACCACAAATCACAGAGCAAGTGTAACTTTATGTCATACAGGCAACCACAGCTGATTAATCTAAGCTAATACCACTCAGCTCTCCAGCAACGTTTGCTGGTAGCCTTTACACAAAGAGTTGAACAAACAATATGCTGAGCAATACCCTTCTCTGAGTTCTCTCTCTCTGAGAGAGGCCTAACTTCTCCCTACAAATTTTTCATAGGACTTCTCTATCTCACTAAACTATGGAAATATATGGCATTCACAATTGAAGAAGACTGATGAAAGCTTAAAAAGGGCTCAGAAGGGTACTTCGAGGAAGATTATGATTAGAAAACAATTAATAGTGAAGGACAAAAGGATCTCAGTCTTCTTGGTTTATTAAAGGAATCATTAAAGAGCTTTGATCCATGTCAGCGGGTAATGGATTTGGTAAGAAAGGCTATGTGAAGATAGAACCATATCAAGAGAGTATATCTAGGTTAGATATTAGGAAGAAATTCTTCCCTGTGAGGATGGTGAGGTCCTGGCGCAGGTTGCCCAGAGAAGCTGTGGCTGCCCCATCCCTGGAAGTGTCCAAGGCCAGGTTGGACAGGGCTTGGAACGACCTGTGATAGTGGAAGGTGTCCCTGCCCATGGCAAGGGGGAGGACTGGATGAGCTTTAAGGTCTCTTCCAACCTAAACCATTTTGGGGTTCTATAATTTCCAATAATACTGAAAATTAGCTAAAAGTAAGTCATAACTAAAAGCAAAGAGCAATTTTTTTTAGCAAATCCAACTGATTTCAAGTATCCAGAAGGATTTTAAGAACCACGGAGTTCTTTTTTAGAAATTACATTCCCCATGCAGATACCAGCTAGTTCAGGACATCTTAGGGCTCCCATTTTCAAAAGTCAGATATGGTCAGTGCACATTCTATGAAAAAAAGTTGAAGCAAAAAGATAACCATTTCTACCATATATGGAGGTTTGCCAGTACTGTAAAGGACCCATGGAGTTTATCTGATTACTTTTAAATAAAAGTCAATTGGTCAAAGATTGTTATTTCCCAAAGATTTAAAGCTTTGTTTGGAAACAGTGTTTGGTCGGCAACTTCTGAACTCTTTTTGTCATCCCACTGTGACCATATAAATGGCCTCATCATACTGACATTTTCCTTCAAAAGGCAAAACAAGCAAACCAGTTTCTCTCTACCTTGTTCAGAGCCACCTGCCATAAATACTTTGTATTTGATTATTGCTAAGCTGAATTCCAAGCACCCAATTCACCCTGGTTTATAGCCTCATAACAGTCTGGGTTATAAATGATTATCATCTCCCAAATAGCAGCAACCAGTGCTGTTACTGTATCCCATAACTTCTCGTGAGAAAGACATGGAAGCAGCATCTGCTGTAGCTTGAGCATTTCATTAGACAGGCTGTTTGCTTTTCTCACAGAGCAAAGACTGAGGCATGTACCTTGGCCAGATCTATCAGGCAGATAGATCAGCCAGACAAGGTAGAGGATTTGAAAGAGATCATTTATGAAAACTGGACAAACTGGAATGCTCCAGAAGCATTTCCTGTGCTCCCAATCCCTAAGGGCCACCTTTATTACCACCACCTGAAAGATTGAGAGATTCTCCTTGCATTCAGAGCAAAATATCCCCTCCTGCTGAATTCAACAATCACAGTGACCACAATTTTGACAAGTTGAGTTAAAAAAAACCAGAACAACCATGTGAGCTACTTTCAGTGACTTTCCCTCCCCTGCAGGAACACATCCAAAAGGTTCAGTATATGCACTTCATCATAGCAGACAAGCAGCCAACAAAGAATTATCTGCCCCACTGACTTTCACACACCCATTTCTAATTGTTCTTCAACGCAGCTTTTGGGGAGAAAGGACAAGGCAATGTCAGCAACTGAGCTTTCTGAATGAGCACAAAGCATGGCCAGGAACACTCTAACTATCACGATGATAGCCAAGAGGCCATTGTCCACACGGTCATGGTGGAGCACGGGACCACAGCTGGAAGCCAGAACGAGCTGGCAAACATCTTGTTCCAACTTCTGCTGTGCCATCTGGCTTCCAGTGAGGTGACTGACGTTAAATGTATTTTCTCTGTATTACCATCTGGCAGCTGCTTGTACAACAACAGAGTAACATGCAGAATTTGGCTAAGAGTTATCCCAAGAATCACATCAAGGATACTTGTAACACAGACTCTGAAATGGAAAAAGCTTACAAGGAAAGTTTTGTTAGCTGCGGGCATTACAGGCACAGACTATTGCAGGTGGGTAAGAGGGAGTGGGAATTATATATCCCTATGTTTTTCATGTGTTTATTTTACAGAGTTCCCATAGAAGTTTCTACAGGGAAGGAAGGGACATGCACGCAGGTTTCCTAAGGACCCAAATATTGTATCCAGTGAAATGTCTGTTCTTGAGAAACATCAGCACATTTGCCATGCTGTAGTAACACAATCACTATCCCAACTTTAGAAAAGCAGGACTTTTCTTTTCTTGCTGTAATGTTGTATGCCAAAGGTACTTCTGAAAAAGGAAGGAGATTTAAGGGGTTGATCAGTACAAACACAGTCTCAAAAATATGCTACTTTAACAGAAATTTCCTCTAAAAATATCAGGATTGCCAAATGCAGTGTAACTACAGTGTAATAATAGCTGTAATGCCAGGTCGTCTTTATAAAGGTCCCATTTGCAAAGTGTAGGGTCCATAGTAACCTTGCTGAGCTTTAAATGTAACAGAATAGGGTGCTTCAAAAAACAGAGTAGGATTTTTAATAAATATGATCCCATGATAGCTTAAATCAATCAGCGTTCTACTTTACCTCCTGCTGTGCACTCCTGCTTTTTCCCTTGCTCCTACGTTGGTGCTCATATGATTCTCAAATAATTTAAACCTGAAAAAGCTAGTCCAGATGAAATTTAAAAAAAATAATAAAGGTGGGGGACTGTTAGCTTTTTTCTATTTGGTTACCTTTTTTTTTTTTTTTATGAGGAAAAGTAACACTAAAATACTAGAGGTTTGGCATTCAGAGTTAAGCTGAAGTGACTAAAAGTATTTTGTCTCTACTCTGTAAGAAGAACATTAAATATATAAGGCTCTGCTATGTTTCCAGGTATTTCTATAGATTAGATGTAGAGTACACTAAGTCTCTTAAAAAGGGATTTGAGTGGCGATCATTTGAAAACAAAAAACGTCTGTTTTCCAATGCATCAGCAGTTCTGCTGATGGTCATTCTCCTAAGCATTTTATTGAAGCCCAATGAGCATTAGGTGGAATACTAGTTACACTATTTAATCACCTAATGCAAAAGATTGCTTGCTTTAATAAATTTCAAAAATCCAGTCTGATTTCTGGCTTTGATCTCACACAGCTCTTTCACAGGAAACAAAGAGACAATAATCTGCTCAAAACCCAACAATATAAGTGCAAACAGAAGTATGAAGAGTTTTGACTGCACTTAGAGAAAAAATTGAGAGTCAACAGTCAAGCATTTTGTCAATAATACAGCAAAGAGATCAGTACAACATGAGCACAGGGCACGGCTCTGTGGAGTGCAGTTTTCCCACTGCAGACCCTGGCAGGGTAATATATATAGTCCAGTCTGTACACTGTGATGTATAATAGAAGAGTTATCCTATCCTCACTCATGCTGCTCTTGCCAAGAACTACGGCCTCCACACCTCTGGCTGGTGTTGCCCTTGAAAATGATCAGGAGCATTGGACAGACCGATTATGTTGGCTCTCCCTGTTATAAATTTAGGAGCATTTCTGCATCACAGATAGAATAAATTGTGCTAAAAGACAAGAGAGGTGCCATATAGTACCTTTTTTATTTTAGAAGTGTAGACTGAGCAGTTAGAGCAGTTCTCTCCAAACTCCAGTTTTACAAACACAAGTATTTATACAGCTTATAGGGACTAATGATCATTGCTTCCTGATAATTAGAGGCTTTTCCCTTAGTATGTTCTTCTCCTCTTGGAAATTAAGTTTAGTTAATATGCTCTTCAGGGCAACTGTGACCACAACGCAGCTTATACACTTCTACTACAAGCTAAGAAAAAAATTAACTCCATGTGGCTGTTGTAAAAGGAAAAGCCACTACCCTTAGCACAAAAGACCAGAGAAAACAAAGGGCTGTATTTTTTCCTAGTCTGTACTTAGCAAGAGAGGCAAGAATTGAGACACCACCATGTCAGAAAACACGAGCCAAAGGACAAGCAACACAAAAGCTTACAGAAACTCTTCTTTTTTCTTATTTTACCATGCTTCCAAGGGCTTCACTACTTGTTACCCAAGTGATGCATCTTCCCATTGGAATTCTAAGTCTCATAGTAATAATTAGCACATGCCAGAGTCATTTTAGGTGGTTTCCTGCTCATTTTTTTGGTTTTTGGAGATCATGTATGTACATGCTCACATTAAAACCAGACATGACAAAGTTTTCTCTGTCAAAATCAGATTAAAAATTTACATAAAGGAATACATCTACCAAAACCATAAATTATTCAAAAGGATTGGGTGCTTCAACAAAATTTTCTCCTTGCACCCAATCCTGTCTTTATCTGTATGTTAGTAAGATAGAGGGCAGTCTCCTTCACTTTTTTTCCTTCTTGTTGCCCCAAAAACACTTGCCTGCTCTTTGCTGCTTTCCTTGCTTGGGCTCATTCCTTCCTTTTTTGCTCTAGCTTTCCCTATTCTGACCAACCATTTCAATTTCTGTTTTTAGCAACTTTGACAACCCTTGGCTATTTCTTCAACCTGTGTTTTCAGAGATAGGCCTAAAATAAACTGCTTTTTCTTGTTCTAAAAGAACCAGGAAATTATACCAAGAAAATGGTCCAAGAGGTCACAGAATTTGGTGCAAAATAGGCAAAGAGTAGCAGGGGACTTGTAACCAAAAGCAACGTTTGCTAGCAGAGCTTTTAGCCAAGCCTTTTCTCATCTGCTTAAAGTTTGTTGCCTTGATGAGAGAGAGACCAAGCATGGAATTTTAAGTTTCTCTGGCATTTTGGGGGTTTTTATTGCAGTGTCATTTTTTTCACATAGAGAATATGAAAATATAAGTATTTCAAATTGTCTACCTCTAATCTGTCTTAGCTCTGCTGAGAGTGGCAATGTGTACCGGTTTCTCTAGATTAATGTGTAATGAGGACTGCCCTGTCTTTATGTCCATCTCTTTGCTTTGCTATTATTGACAGAAATATAGAACTTTGGGCAACAAGTCTATAAAAATGAGCCATTTTGAATAATTTCTTAGAAAAACCTAAACTCTTCTGTATCCAATACTGATTGCCCTTTGTGGTGTGAATGAAGCATTTCATGGCTTCCATTTTCACATGCCTCTGATGAAAGCAATAGTACAATATTGGCACCCTATACCTAAATGTCAAAGCTTTGCTTTGTGAGGTTTTTAATATTTTGTTTAAATATTGAAGTGCCACAAAATTGAAATCTGGAAATGCTATGTTTAAGTTCTTTCCTTTTACCTTCATACTGCTTATAGCACAGCCATAACTTTTGCTGTCAAGCCATTTGCGCATTTTTGTATAGAATAGAGTGAGCAAATATTGGTAATTCAGCTTCTCAAACTAGACCTAAATCTTGGGCACCCTGTGTTGCATTTGAAGGTGCCCAAAGAGGTTTGAAATGGACTAGCTCACACACTGGAAGCTTACCTTAATATAAATTCTTCTTATATTTATACTTCAGGTGTGTTCCCAGTAACTTAGAGCCAAATCTAAAGAGGCCTGCAGGAACACAGGAACCTGAACCCAAGAGGCTTTCACTGACTCTGAATCCTTAAAATCGGCTCTGCCAACTTATCCCCTTTCTGAAAATGGCAATTGCAGTGCCCGTGTCCAGGAGAGACTTTCTGCTTCTGGGCCCCCACTGGTCTCCAGTCCACCTCCTGAAACCAGGGCTGAGGGACCCAAGCCCCCAAGCAGGATGTCCTTTCAGATAAACTCTTTCCAGTGCTGTTTAGAGCAGAGGAAGCAGCTCCTTGCTCCGTGTTGATTTCTGTCTTCCCCTCCCGAGGCTGTGAGCTGTCCAAAACAGGCATTTACAAGGCAGTGCTGATTCCTCTCCACTCAGGCACAGAGAGAAATGTAGCCCTACTTTTAATAGCAGCTTACTCCACTGGAAGTTAAGATGATATAGCTATTTAAGGAATACAAAATTTATCCATTTAAATTAACCTGACTTTAAAACAAATACATCCCTGTAAAGGCATTTCTGACCCTTTAAAATATACAGCTGAGTTCAGAAGAGAAAATTCAGAATTTCCTCACCTAAATTCACCTTTAAACTTCTGAACACTTATTCAAACATTACTGGGACATAATGTATCTTCACAGGCCAGCATGACCCTCCGTTTGACCATCTTTTCTTTCACACAAGAACCTCATCTCACCTTGCTGGGCTTTGTAGGGTTGATCACTCTTGGTATGGTTCTGTTCAGAAGTGACTGTTCAGTGCCAGCTAGGTAAGGTGTGGTTCCCTATCTACTGCCCTTCCCCAGTTCAAATCCAACATCAAAGCATAGCTCCTTATAGTCCATTTCTTTTGGCAGTGAGAAATCTAAAATAAAGCATGGAGAGAAAAGCAAAATATGTGGGAGTAACCTATCCATATCCCTTTTGACAATTCCATCAGAGATGTGCAATTTTCACTTCACATTCTTTATCAAGTGTTTTAAAGCACAGCTAACATTAAACCTTTACAAGCTAGGGACTACAAATCAGTTATGTCTGAACATACCACAGGTGGCTATAGTTGCAATTCCCACTCTTGCAGAAGGCAAGATCTCTTGCTTGAGAAAAAAAATAAATCAACCAAACAACCAAAAACCAATGAAAAACAAGCCCCAAAAAACCAAAACCAAGCCAACCTTATGGACAAAAGCATCTTTACACATGAAGTTGGGGTTCTGAGTGAGCCAGAATTTTTGAAGGAGTACCTATTTATCCAGACCCCAATTCCGTCTCCCTCTCTCCATCCCTCTGTTCAGGAGGGAGCATGCCTGTATGGCACAAAAAATGCAAAGCACATGTGTGTCTTCAGCTGCCCTGGGAGACTTCACATGATGTCAGACCCCTGGTGAGCCATCAGCTGGAGCACTTCTGAGCCTGGACAGCCTTTCTTTTGCACTTCAGTTGGCAAGGCAGAGCATCTTGCCAAGTCTTCACCCTCCTTACCTCCTTAGCCCATGCTGGGTGATTTCACAGTGAGCCACCAATTACTCAGACTGGCATGCGGTCAGGTCATGTGTCAGATACATTTATCTCATTTAGAAGCAGAAGATTCTCCGATGAATAATTCAGAAAGAAATAATCACCTTCATGGTCCATTTTCCCAACCCCAGGCTCTGTCTCTAACAAGCACCTGCTGAACCTAGCGAGACATGTCAACTACAGAAGGAGCAATTTAAAAATCATTGTGTACACATGCAGACATCACCCCATGATTTTACTTACTGCTAAAGGCAAACAGCAATCTGTTGGCCCAACCCTCAGTGAAATCACGTAAGGTTTTCCTATCAACTTAAAATGGAGCTGGACTGAATCTAATAATCTGCACTCATAAAGTCCATCGTTCACAGGGAAAATGATCTGCCTTTTGGAAGCTACTTGTTATTTTCTACTCACCAGCCTCAAGGCACACTGGTTTCTACAAAGCATATAAAAATAGCAATACACTATGATATTGCCCAGCAAATCTAAGGCTAAAGGAAGTAAAGTTATGTCAGCAATGTTTCCTTGATCCCTCCTTTTTTAAATGAGATTTGCCATACTTCATAAATCCATGGCTAAGTCTGTTATCTCCTCATTGGTGCATGAATCTCAATTATAAAACTATTAAGATGGTGCAGAGAACCCATTTCTTCATCTGTGTAATATCCCATGGGTTACCTTACTTCGTGCAAACAAATCAGCAGAAATTTTGCTAATTAGATTACACAGGATAAAGATAATTTGTGCTAAATAGCAACTCTGATGAACCCATTCCCCCAGTGTGTTTTCTCACGCTGAGAATGGCTGGTGAGATCAGTGTGATTGTGACGTCCAGCCCAAATCCCAATATCTGAAGGAAGATGTACAGGAGCAAACACCAGTCCATTTTTTTTTTTTTCTAACTACATCAGCTAGTCCAATTCAAAAATATTATCATTCCTCCCAAACTGTGTGTGAAGAACAGCAATTTTAAACACAGGAGGAATGCAGGAATAACCTCTAAACTTCGCACACTAAATTATGTTGCAGACAAAATAGACCTAGAGATTTTGCCTTTACAGCAAGAGGCACAACAGAGGATTGGTTTTCTGTTTGACTCTAAGCTGCCTAACTGGACATTTTCAGACTTGACATCTCACTTGCTTCAATTTCCAGAATCCACCACGAGACTCCCTGAAGGAAACTGGGCTCAGAGCAGGATGGCACCTGAACTGAACAAAATCTGCCGGCATCTCCAGCTGCAACCCTGTCCGTACTGTCATTCACCTGTGAGATGAAGGTGAGTGCCCTCCAGCCAACTGGAGCTATTCCCAGTAAGCCCAAGTGAAGAGTTCAGTCTGTATATGAAAAGTCTTATGACCATTAAACACTTTGCCTGTTCCATCATTACACAGAACACAATGCTTAATGAGCTTTTCATTATCACTCCCATTACTGTAAATTAATATTAACAAGTAGCAATGATTCTCAGTGTTGATGAAATTGGTCCCCTTATCTGGGTATGATAACAATACCCATACACACAGACCAAAAGCCTCACTGTGAAAATCCAGAATGAACTGGAACTGGGAGCTGGAAACCAGTTCTGGGTCCAGGGTCATAGATGGACTTTGTAAAGTCAGCCAAAGCCTCAGTGTCTGAGTGTTTATTCTTGCACATATATGTAAATGTAGATCTCAGTTCTGCAGTTTTAGTCCACCTTGGAGTTACCAAGCATGATGGCATTTCATTGCCAATATAATTTTATAGAGGCACTGGTTGTTAGGATACAGCTTTGTTCACCACAGTTAACCATACTGTCTCAATTCATCATGCACCCACCAGACCATAAATCTGCTAATTAAAGAGAGACACATCTCCAGCTACAGTATTTGGACAGCACTTTCCTCCCAGGCATGGATTCAGTGATGTTTCTCTCACTGCACTGTGTCAGCTTGATGCTGTCACTGGTCACAGCTAATTAGGACTGAGTGAGCTGTGCTATTGTAGCTCTAAAATGCTGATGTTATAAGCAGCTCATACCCAGCACAGGAGGCTGAGAGGAGCCTCCTGAAGGCACAGCAGTCTCCATAGCAGCCTCACTGCTTCCCTGACCACAGTCACTGCTTTATACATCCCCCTTAGAGTTGTCCAGTACAAAAGACGAAGCCCAACTTGGACCAGGCTCAGATGGTTTCAATTCCAAGACTCATACCCATCTTCTGCAAAGTGCAGTGGATCAGATATGAAAACTTGGTAGGACAGGAGGTCTCTATCTGAACCTTACAGAAGGGGCCATTTGACTTGGTCACCATTAAGCCATGTACCATTATCAGTGCTGAAGGCCTGTATGAGGACTTCAGCTCTGCCCATAAAAGTTCCCTGCTTTTCTGTAATTATATCAGTGATAATAAGAGCCCTTAATGGGGATATTTATAATCTTTGTCCCATCCATCCTCTTTACTCCTTACCCATTACCACATAAAGATCCTTACTTCTGCACAGGGAATTTATATTCCAACCATGTCAGTTCCTCTAATAGTGCATTGTCTGATCCTTTATTAGAGGGAAAATTCAAGATCTGTTAAATTCAAGGAAAAGATCCTATGGGTGTCAATGGTCTTTGTATTAGAACCCCATGAAAACTTTTTCCTCCTGACAAAGCCGAGTAAATTTCCACAGACCAAGAATTATTGAGGGAACCTGTTAATACTGAAAAATCAGACATTTACAATTCCTTCCCCTTCCATCCTCTCAGGTGTTGGCACATCAACTTTTCCCCTGTGGCAGTGATAAACCCTGGCAGTAAGAACATGTGCATGTTGTCTACAGCCGAAGGACTTCTACAAAAGTCAGGTCATTTCAAAACTTCTCCAGGCATCCCAGAATGTCCTCTTATTGAGCAGCAAAAATTATTCTTTTTTAATATTTGAAAACTTTTAAACTAAAAAGCACTTTTAAATTATCAGATATTTGGGCCTTGAGTGAGGCCATCTTGCAAGCTCACAACTTCCATTCATTGTGATGTTTCCCCAAGGATGTGTTGTGCTACCCAGTTTCTCTCCCAACCAGCAACTTCACAAATTGACAAACTATAAGAAGGGCTTCTTCTACAGAACAAAGAATCGATAGCTGTCTACTTGGATAGCCTCAAAAAGTGCTTAACTTTTAATTGAATGCTGGAAAAGAAAATGCAAAGCACAAGAGCTCAAAACAGCATGAAGCCTGCATAATTATCTTTCTCCTTGCAGTTCCTCATGTGGGCTGGAGACTAATTAAACACATGTGCAGGCTACAAAATGATTTGCACAGATACATCTTTTGTCAGTTTGCAGGGGGACGTAAGCAGAAGGAGAGTACCAGCAAGGAGCAGGAGCCACAGCCAGCTGTCTGATACTGTCATTTTCACCCATACCTTTGCTTTAATTTCAACCATCTAGAGAAAAGACAAATTAGATTTTGCATCTGCTTTGCAAAGAGACAAATAAAGTTTAAGACAACGGTGAACTCGGGCTTCTAGAGTGGTATAAACACATACAGAAGTTTTAAAGCATTTTGATGCTGACTTCATGCACTGTAAGGATGTATTTTCATTATAAAGCTACCTTCCCTAACATGACCCATTGTATAACACAGAAATAAATTAAAATTAGCATTTTTCTTCCTTCTGGTGCAGAAACACAAAACCAAGTAAAGCTTTTAATCTTAAAATTCCTTCTTTACCTTTTATCATGTTAACAAACATGATAAAACATCCATTAAAAAACATACCTTTTTTTTTAATGTAATACTTTTCAATGTAATACTTTTGTAAAGTATTTCTCCAACATACAAGCACTATCTCCCTCTTCTCCCTCCTTTCTAGAAGAAAAAATATTTCAGCCTGTTCACCAGGGCCTTAAATCATGTCTTTTTTCACATCCAAAATAAAAGCACCTGCCCAGGCTGGCTCTCAGCTGGTAGGATTGAATTAGAGCCCAGCAACCATTGCCCTAATAGGAGGCAATATTATTAACTTTAATTCATTCACATCAGCATTGATCAGAAGCAGTTTCTGAGTACCAGGAAGATGCTGGGATGTCAGTACATGGCACTCAAGGCCAGTGTAATTACCACAGAAATGAAGGATGCTGTGATCAGTCCAAACAGTTGCGTGTAATTATAATGGAAAGTTCTGATCTTCTGTGAATTTCACCCCGTGTGCACTCTGTGAAGGCTCTCACATCCAAAGGCTTGTGGTTTCTGTCAGTCTGCAGTCCCCAAAAAATTGTCAGCTACTCCATAAACTGTAGCTGGCAAGTACATTTTTAAGGTGATGATGAAAATCTTCAAATGATATTTCCCACCAGTGAAGCACCGCAGGGCAAGATAAAGAAGACAGCACTGCTTGTAAATGGTGCTGCTCCAGGGCGTGCATACTAAAATGAAACTTTCAGATATGGCAGCAGAATGTGGCTCTGGCAGTGTAGTTCAATGCCACTCTAGGATCCCAAGAGCTCTGGTGGAGCGAGACTGGAAGACTTTGGATGTGTCAGTCTCTCTAAAAGCCATTAAACTTTTAGACACCCACAAGTCTAAAATCCCCCCAGCAGAGGGATGCCTTCCTCAAAATGTTTGCTATGAGAGGAGCTGTGGTGGAAGTTAGGATGGGTAAAGTCTTCCAAGATAAATGATCCTTTCTCATCTTTACCATCATTTGCACTCCATTTTAAAACCTCCAACGTAACTAAATGCACCACTGAATCCTGTCTCCTGTTCTCCTTCATTTTGCCACTCCTCTTCTTCTGCCGCACATTCCCTTTCTCTCTCCGTGCCTGGGGAAGCACAGAAGGGGTTGTGGGAACAACAGCATAGGTGTATGACTGGTTTCTTTCGCTCTCACTCAAATGCTCTCTGGATGAAGCTCCTTTCATCAGCATCACTGCCCCACACCCCAGCAGGAACTTTCTGTTACCAAACTCCTTCTCTCCCCTTTCCAAGCCACTGAAAGCAGGAGGGGGCAGCGGTGACAAGAAGGCTGGCTGCTCACACGTGTCCTCACCGTGGCAAACACCGCGCTCAGATTCAGCTCAGCGAATGCCAGCTAAATACATGAGAGCTGCCTGAGGCCACTTCAGGCCATAAACTATTCCAGAGCTGTCCGGGAGTAGTTCTAATTTGAGGTGTCCCCAAGCACAGTTTTCCCTGAGCGGTCCCCCGCGTGCCCAGCCTTTATATCGGCTCCCATGGGATGCACAGCTCCTGCGAGCGCATCCGGGGCCGCCGCCAGTCCCCATAGCGCGGCCAATGCTGCCACCCTAATGCAAAGCAAAGAATAATCTGCAGAGAGAAGAGCCTCTGTCCCTGTCCCTGCACTGAGTGCCCACAGGGAACCAAGCTGAGGGCATGGCTGGAGGGTATTTTGTCCGCTCGTTTGCAGAGATTTAAGAATAGGCATCAGCAGCCCCCTGCAAGGCACGGGAGTTCCTCGGAAAGGCATCCCAGGCTGGGGAAAGGGATGCACAGTGCTAGAGGTAGAGTCCTGGCTGATGGGGAGCACGGAGAAGAGAGGCCACTCACCCTTCTCAGCCCTTGAGTGGCCAAACGAAGAATTATTAATTTCTTATATGCTCTTTCTCACAGTAAAAAGGTGTGAAAAATCGTTGAAGAGAAAACTTCAAAGCACATCTGGCAGAGCATTAAACTGATGGGGAAAGACCAGTGTCATTTTTATCCATCCTAAATCATTAGGTAACATGATTTTTTTGTTTAAAAAAAAAAAAAAAGCCTAAAAATATGCAGAATAGCTGAAATAAATGCTGCTGCCTATTAGTTGAGTATTTCGTCTCCCTGAGTGTCTCGGTAATTGGTGCCCGGAGCAGCGGGGAGGCACAAGGCAATGCTGACATCTACTGTCGGCAGCCCCGAACCGCCCGCACCTCCCGCCCGCAGCCGCACCAGCTCCCGGGAATCCCGGCTCTAGCTGGGGCCGAGCACACGCATCAATAAACCAAGGAAATATAACCCCGGCCATGATGTTACAACCCCAGAGAACGAATGATCTGAAGCGCAAATATTTATAGAAGGGTGTCTTGCACTGCTCTCAATTTTGTTACTGGGCTAAGGCACCTTCAAAGTACATCTTCTCAGAGCAGGTAAACATTTGCTTTCTTTAGGACATCCACAGGACTTTGGAGCATTAATTCTCTCCCCCTTCTGGATATATTTTCTCCATTAAGCTTTACACTGTTCCTTTCATCCAATTAGTACTAAAATCTTCCCTTTTTTTCATCATGGCGCAGATAGAAAACATGTTTTATTCCCTGCAGAAAGAAAGAATAAACTGCCAAAAAAAGCCCTGAAGATTACAAATGAAGCTTATAAAGGTGTTTGTACTTCTGCTACAGTGCTTGAACGCTGTGTCTGTAGTAACAAGTGACATCCAGGAATCCCTTGGATTGTACCTTACAGGAACCACCAATGGGGGGAGGAATAAACCTTGGAGCTGCAAACCGACTGCAATACTGAGAGGCACTGGGAATTAATAGAAGCAGAGAAATTGTGTATGGCTGTGCATCTGTTAGGGAGAATAAGCAGCACCCACCCCTTCCATGCACAGCAAAGCAGGCAAAGTGGCTTTCAGCTATGTGTCAAAAGGTTGTAAAAGTTTATTGCAAGATGAGCTATTCCTGCTTATATCTTAGTGGAGCAGTCTAATTAGAAGCAATTAATTTACTTATAAAGTGGTATTACAACCATTCCTGCTGGCATCTTCTCGACTCACTGTGCACAACAAGCAGCTATTGTTGCAGAGTAGGACGGACATTGGAAAAGATCCCGCTATTTGTGACATAGCTCATCAAAAGTCACTTGAAAATGAAAGAGGCTTTGGGCTTGTCTTTCCTCCCCCATCCTTATCCATATTCTGTGCTGGTATGCATGAGGCCCAGCTGGGGTGCATTGGCACAAAACTCTGTAAGATCAACACCCCACGAGCATTTTAACTAAAATACAAGGTGTATTTGAACAGGGGTGGTGGCTTTCCTGCCTCTCTGGGGAGGAGGGCAGTAGCTGGGCTGGTCAGAATTTGTCTGATGGAAGGGTTCATCAAGAGAAACTCCTCAGATGGCTGGTAACAGCAGTGGGGCTCTCTGGTATGCTGGAAAGCTTGAGCTAACCCCCTTCTGTTGCTCAATTTGGGCTCAAATCTCTTTCCTGCTTCCTCTTGTGTTGGTTAATTTAGAGGAGTAGCATTTTCTCCTTGCTTTAACAATGTTGTATTCCCTTGAATAAGAAAGGGGGGAACCTTGGAAAAAAGCTCCTCCTTTTCAAGATGGAAAAGTGGAATCTAGCTACACTCTTTCCTCATGTTTATGTTCTAACACCATCTGCCTCTTGCAATGTGTTTGCTGTATACATGTGCTGCAAAGACTTGTTTGTTTGTTGGATGAGCGGGGTCACGGTGCTGTCAGTATCCCAGCTGTATCTTCCTGGTTGGTTCTGATTGTCTCCTTGCAGGAGCTCACAGGTTCCCTCTGCACTGGAGTAAAATGGCTTTTGTGTTGATGCTTGTTTTTATTAAGAAAACGTTTGTAGAGCCTCAGTAGGGAGGAGAACTTTGGATTGTGGGTACTGAGCACAAATTGCTCCCATGTAGGTGGGAGGGAGGAGGAGGAAGGACTGCATGAGCCAGCAAGGTGGGGGACAGGAGCCTGTGGGATCCTGGTGGCCACGGACCACCCTCTGCCACCCCTCAGCAATGGGGACCTGAGCTGACCCCTTATCATGTTGGCAGAAGCACTTTGGGGATACAGGGTCTGAACGGTTCCCAGGAAGCTCCAGCCCTTTCCCTGCAGCACAGGAGGTCTCACCTGCAACCCCTAGTTGAGGGAGGCTATGGCCTATGTGGAAAAGCTGTTTTGAGGGAGATGCCGTGCTTTATAACACAGTAACAAAATAAAACATCTCTGTGTCTAAAGGGAAAGAAGAAAGCACTGTTCTTGTGCCCTGGCTCAGAGCATTCAGCCCTACCTGCATGCCAGGGCACTAAAACCAGCAGAGCAGAGACCAGGGCTGGCTGCTCTGGGGCAGGGACCCCCTTGGGGTTTGGGGGGTGCTCACATCTGGCACCTTCCAGCTTAAGGAGAGTTGGAGGGAGCTATTTTGAAGCAACAATCTAATCCCACTCTCTTTTTTTGCAGTGTATGAGGTAATGAACATCTTTAGTGCTTAAAGGTGCTGTGAGAAGCTGCAGGGCATGTGTGAATGCCAACATTTTATGGAAGGGGGGGTTTTACTGCCAGCAGACTTTAAAAAAAATCCCTGCAGTTTATATTAATAAGACTGGATGTTATTGCATGTCAGGAGTTATTGTGATTTATAAAGTACTTCTTACGTGGTGTGTAATGAAAACCCTTGGCTTTCAGTGCCAGTCACTAACGGGACATGATAGTAGCTTTATCTGCAATAGCCAACTTGACCTGGAACCTTCTATCACTTTTAATGATGCTTTAGTGCTGCCTTTGCTTTCACCTGAGTTTAGGGTAGTGTCAACTTCCATAAAGTGAAAAAATAGCAGAATCCTTTTAGAAAAAAAAAAAAAAAAAACTGTTAAGAGGGAGAACTGCATAGGTTGGTATTAATATCCCAAACAGCCCTGCTCCCTCAGTGCAGGCCCTCATTGTGCAGTGCTGCAGAGTTGGTCCTTTAATAACATGCTCTGTCTGCTCTTCCCAAGCCTCTCATTCAGGGCTATTACTCTTCTCTTAAGAATTTCACACGTCTTAGAGATGACAAAAACATAACAGGGGGAAAAGGGGTGGAGATGAGTTTAAGTAGATGGGTGGGTTCACAGCTAGGAAATTGTTCCTGACTGTGCTTCTCAAAAAAAACCCCAAACAATGGTATTAAAACTCCCACAAACCTGTATTTTACACCAAAAGTGTATTGCTGTGGGTGGAGAAGAGACTCTTTCAGAAGGAGATTCCTAAGGACCATGCTGTATTATTCTTTGCCCCAAAAGCATGTGTGTATATATATAAATTTTAAGAAGCAACAGGCACAGGGCTCCTTTGCTACTTCTCTGTTGAGCTGTCCTTTAAAAGATTAGGTAAGGTGTGGGTACAGGTTGATAGCTGGGCATCACCATCCTGTCATAACACAACCCAGTACAGAACTTCTGACCTGTGCATCATCTTCACAACATGAGTTGTTTATTTTAGCATCCCCAGCACTGTAGCAAGTGGGAATTCCTGGAAAGGCAAAGAGCTTGGCAAACTCCCTGGGTGGGGAAAGGTGTCAGAAATGGCTCCAGCCTGAACAAAGCCCAGGACCCACTAACACTGCTCTGGCTCCATAGGGCAGCAGGGGGAGGTTTAATTAATTATGTAATTAATCCAAAGCATCTAATGTAGCCTGCTGGGCTAAATGCACCAAAGTTGCTGGGAATCTCCCTGCAGAGCTGTGTTTTTTCGCTGTGCATGTGGATGTAGGGCTGCAGGCACAGCAGAATCCCTGCCCTTGCCTCTCCCAAGTCCACTGGGGCAGCCTGTGAGCTGGCTGCTGGAAACAAGTGCAATAGTAGAAAAGAGCTTCCCACCTAGGGGGCTGAAAAAATTCTCATAAATACCCAGAAATGTGGTCATTTTTGGCAGTGAAGATGGGTGATGTCACTTGATCTGGTTTGGACCTTTTGTCACCGAGCAAGGCTGGTCCCATCCTGCCTCACTGAGCATGGAAAAAGCTCCTATCAGGCCCTTGCTGGATTTTCACACCTACAAAACCCCATGAGCTATTTTGCTGGCAGCTGGGACATGTGGGAGGGCTGGAAAAACCTGTCTGAAAGGAATTGCTACTGGATAAATTGTAATTGTACTTGGCAATCCAGTCTTTTAGGCTGTGCTTTCTTTATAACTTTGTGCTTTCTTTATAACAAAACACAAGATTAGGTCCAAGGCAGAAATGTGATGTAAAAGGAAAATAAAGATAAAATACACTTAACTTTGGGTGATGAATGCCATCCTCCTTTGAGATGCAAAGCCATAGCAGGAAAATGGCAAGGAATAGTCTTCTATAGAATCAATGTAGCAGCCACCAGAGCCAAGTACAAAGGATGGTACAATTGCCTTAGAAAATGGCAAATATTTTACAGAGAGCCTCCCTCTGAAATGCAGGTGGAGAATGACCACAGATGCTTCCAGGAGACTTAATTGTCCTTGCCAGCAAGGCTCATTATCCATACATAAACATATGTGCTGCCTCTCAACAGCAAAGTGCAGTTTTTTCAAGAGAGTATTTTAAATCTGAACTGCTTGAATGTCAAATTGGTTCAGTCTGGCTTCATTTTAATTACAGCAGCCCTTGGCTCATGCTGGGGGATGAGGGAAGATGTGTTACTTCTGTAGGCAAAGGAAGATATGTTTGCAAAATTACTGCCTATAAAACTTTGTTCTGTCTTTCAGCGTCACCACAAGAGTGAGATTGGAGGTCAGCAGTGACCCTTAGTGCCTGTTCCGGTGGGGTTTTGCTCTGGGCCTCAGCCAGGGCTACCTTCTTAAGAGAATGCTGCCTCTTGTTGATGGAAACTACAGAAAGTGAGAGCTGGACCTCGGGTCTGTTGCCCTACAGCACCTGCAGTCCCTTGTACCAGAGCAGGCACATGGAAAACACAGCCAGGTTGGACCAATAATGGCGTTTAATCCTGGTTCTGCGTTTGTGTGAGGCACTAGAGATCAGAGCCCTAGGGAAGCAGGCAATTTCCTGCAGGTATTTAACAAGGTGTGGCAGGAAAATGAGGAGAGGGCAGTACCTCTGGAGGCAGAATTAGCAATGAAGGGGTTTTCTCCCCTCAGGCCCCATTTATAACCACCTCACTGGTGATGAAGGTGAGGCGCAGGTACTTCAAAGCATGTGTAATGTTGGGAGTGGGCTCAGAAAGAGCTGCCTTTGAAGTGTGTTGAGAATAGTGGGTTGGGTATGGGACAAGAGGGGTGTCCTGACAAGTGGAACAATTTGGATGGAAGGAGA
This sequence comes from Aphelocoma coerulescens, assembly GCF_041296385.1. Taxonomy (NCBI): domain Eukaryota; kingdom Metazoa; phylum Chordata; class Aves; order Passeriformes; family Corvidae; genus Aphelocoma; species Aphelocoma coerulescens. The sequence goes on from NC_091021.1 coordinate 3,401,679, forward strand.
GAGAGGATTTTTTTTTTTTCCCTAAGCTATTGTATCAGTGCTACCCTGTTCCCATCTCCTCAGCTTGGCCAGACTTCTCAAATAATAGTTAACTGTGGTAGCAATCAAACTGCTGGATATTCTTGTGGGTGAAGTAGAACTGAAAGGTGCCAGGACACAGGTGCTGTCAGATGGTGCTGGATGAGAAGGAGGATCACAGTAGGATAGTGTTCACTCTCCTGGGAATGAATCACGAGCAGGAGTGAACCAAACCCATTTCAGCAAGCTGGGCTTGGCTGGGGAACAATACCCCCAGCTTTCAGAGCTCAGCAATCCTGCTCTTCACAGAAAATGAAATAAAATCACTGTGGTCACTTTACATGTACCCCAGCCCTTGGTGAAGGACCCTGGGGGTCCCAACGCTGCAGCTCAGCAGCATGAAGGGACATTGCTGCCACACAACCTCTGCTGTCTCCCCAAAGCCTGAGCACAGTCTGTGAGTTTTATTTATTTTTATTTCCTAGGCCTGAAACAGATGCTCGGGACAGCACAGATGCCTGTCAGTGTGAGATGCATCCTTGCATGGGCTTCTCCCATGAGTAGGATTGCAGACTTTACAAACATTAGTGTTGGGGTGTGTTCCTTCTTCAAACAGCCAACTCATTACATTTAAATGTGAGTTTTGGGGGATGCTGAAAGCCTTTTAGAAGTAACTTTGTGCAGTAAACTTAGTAGCAAAACCTTTGAGAGTGCAGGAATGGAGACTCAATGCCTGCAGCAATTCTCTTTAAGCTCATACCATTTGTGAATAAAGGTTAATAATGTTTGAAACTCTTAAAACTCAGTTCAGTCTACCATCCTTAGGCAAAACAAACCAAATCACTACCAAAAAACCAACCCCCCCTTAAGTATTAATTCAGGAAAACAAGTAGCAGGTTTTGTCCCTTCCACTATCAAGAGCAGCAAACCAAAGTGTACAATCCAGCCCGGGCATTAAAACTGTAACCAACAAAGCCAAATTATAACTGTCCAAGCAGTAACAGATTAAAAACATAAAGACCTGACAGTCCATCCTCCTCCCCAGCTCTGTTCTTGCCGGTGTCACAGTATTTAGGGCTCTCATTCTTGCTGTTTCCAGCTAAAGGTGTGCAGCTTCCACTTCTTTCTACCTCCCTAATACCATGAGCTTTTACTCACAAGACAAGAGTTTTCCAACTCCAATGGCACATTTAGAAAACAAGGTGTTTTTCCCAGATGGAGGCTGAAACCCCAAACACAAGCAGTGATAATACCTTGAATCCACTGCAGAAGAAGTGATCACAAAAACACCCAACGTGTTTCTAGTTCACTCCTCGTTAGTACGTCCTGAAAAACATCACAAACCCACAAAAAGAGTCCTCTATATGAGGCAAGGAATATCTGAGCCCTGCTGGCTAATTCCTGCTCTTATGAAGGAGTGATGACTGCAGCCTCACAGCACAGCTGTAGCTGAAAAGAATTTGGAGGGGGACAAGAGGAGCACCTGAGGTTGAGGAGTACTGTCAATGTCTTGCCCTTGTTCAGATTCCAAAACTCCCAGGATACAGGCTTTTGCCCTGTATTCAAGATTTATAAGCCAAACCTTGCAGAAACTAAGTCAATGATTTAAAAAAATATCACCCCAAACTGGGAGTTTTCATTGATCTGTTTGTTTTCCCTCTGGGTCTTTGAGCCTGCTGACTGTTGCTGAACCAGGGTTTTCCACAACCATGAGAGGTACACATTTGCCTCTAAAAAAACCCTCTGAAATCACTTGGGATGCTGACAAAATGCCTGGTGTTGGAGAGGCTTTGGGATCTGGCTGCAACTGAAGGTGGGTGCATTAACAGCTTTCAATTACCATCAGCTGCAGCCTGACGTGTGGGGTTTGTTAAGAGAGCAGTGGCTTTGGTTTAAGAGTCCCCTGTACCCCACTTTGGTGTGTCCTGAGTGAAGGAGGGAGAAGTTTGAGTTTGTGGCTGTAAAGGTGTTTGATGGGTTCTGTTGTGTTTATCCTTTGGGCAACTGGGAGGTCTGTTCTCCTGTGTTGGTGTTGCAAGCCTGGCACTGAGTGTAACTTGGGGCTGCTGCCCACAGCACGTGGGGTCTGTCTCTTACAACGTGACCCAAGTCCTAACTTCATCTTCTAGGAGTGAATAGTGTGTAAATAAGGACAACAATACTCCTTGTTTGTGTTTGTTTGGCTTTTCCTCTTGCCTTGCTTGTTTCTAAAGAGATGACACCGTAGATATGATTCCACAAACTTGTCTCCTGTGCTCAGCTTTCTGCAGCAGAGCACTTGCAGAGCCCAATCTCAGAGCAGTCCCAGTCCTGGTAGGAAAGCCTCACTTGTGTTAAAGATCATTGAAGATGGTAACTCTTCCCCAGCCTTGAGCTGGGGTGATTGACCTGAGGAGTTCACTCGGAGCCTCTGAAATGACTCGAGTCTGCCACTGTGTGTAGATCAAAGGGAGCAGCTCTCTGTGGGGTGGTAGGGCCTATCAGGATGTCAACAGATAAACTGGACTGCTGGCCAAACTGTCAGACCTTGTGCCAGAACTCAGGTGGGTGACAACCAGGCACTGCTATTATTATGGAAAACATCAATCTGAGATTATATCCCCCTGGCCCTGTTCCCCCAGGTGCTGTACACACCAGAAGTGTGGTACTTGGAGGCTCTTTCTGCTTAAGCAAGGCTACATGGGAAGGAAGGCAATTGCTCCAGGTTATGTGACAGCCCAGGGCGGAGCTAGGGCTGGACATGGCCTATGCCAGCTCTCCTAGCAGAGCTTGAGTGTAGCTCCTGCAACAGGAACAGCTGTAAAAATAACCTATAGTTTCTCTTTTCACCTCTTCTTGGTCACTTTTCCATTTCCCAGGGGACTTTGGTTGCCCAGAGAAGCTGTGGCTGCCCCATCCCTGGAAGTGTCCAAGGCCAGGCTGGATGGGGCTTGGAGCAACCTGGGATAGTGGAGGTGCCCCTGCCCATGGCAGGGGTGGAATGAGATGGGCTTTAAGGTCCCTTCCCACCCAAACCATTCTGGTATTCTCTGGTGTTAGTGCAGGTGGGGCAAGCTGGCTCCAACATTTGGTCTCATCCCTCCCTGTGTGCCTGCTGCTCCCCTGCTCCCCTCCCACACACCTTCCTGGGGAGCACAGGCTGCAGCCTCTTCCAGGTGTGCTGCCTGAAAGGCCTTTGCCCATGTCTTGCATACAAATTGCTGCCATTGAGGGGTACTTTTTCCCCTTAGCTGAATTATTGCGAGAATTTCAATTTAGTAAGAGAAGAGCCCTGAAAGTGTTAGCTCTGTGTCCAGGGAGAGAGATTGCTGCTTTTAAGGTTTTCCGGGAAAGTGCAGGGGGCAGAAGGAAAGCCCATGCACCCGAGGCCAGCAGCTGGCACAACAGCCTTCTGCTTGGCTCCTCTCTGCCATTTTTGGAATGCTCAGGTGCTGTTTCAGGGCATACCAACAAATTTTTCACTGCCAGCAAGCCTGCAAGGAAAGGCTGCTCTGCGTGGGTGATTATTTTATTTTCTTGCCTTTTTTTTTTCTTTCCCACCCCAGCCAGAGCCTTGGCACAACTTCTGGCTCTCCTACGTTGCCATCTGACAGCAGCATACGCCTTGTGTGGTGCTTGGCACCCGCAGAAGGGCACCTTGGGCATGGCTTTGGGTGAGGAATGGTGAAGCCTCTGCCCTGCCTTAGGGATGCAGCAGCCCTGGATTCATGTGTGATACCCCACCTGGGGCTTCTTCCCCCTGGGCCCTAACCAGAAGCTCCTCTCTTCAGAGGAGAGAGCAGGAAAAGGAAAACCAAAATTCAGGTTTCTGCAAGATGCACCGTGCATGCACCAGCTTGCTTTCAGTGGCTGCAGAGGGATACCAGCGTTGTTTTACCTCTTATTTTTGAGACCAGGCAGAGCTCACTCCGTATTTATCATTGCAAATGCATAACATCCAGCTCTTCTCTTAAAGAAATTGCTTTAAAATAATCTACTTTTTTCTTTTCTTTTTAACTGACAGAGGCTCTTTTGTCACTCAAACATACTTGTTTGTTAGCTGCATGCATGTGTACTTCTGAATTTGCTTTGAGGGCTGTGATAATCCTTAAATCTGCTTTTAAGCCAGTCTGGTCTCCCCATCCTGTCTGCTGTGGGCAGCTTGTGGCAGCCTGGAGTTTAAACGGCTGGGGGCACTCAGGGATGGGCCATTACCACATTTAAATGTTTCTCCTAAATGCTAGGAAAGGCCTCAGCAGGGGGAAAAAAAATATTTGCATGCTTAATTAACTGACCAAGATAATTAATACATGCCCAACTGAAGGCCTGCAGGGAGGGTACCAGAGTCAATGGATCCAGCTGTTATTTAACAGTTCCAAAGCTTTGCTGCTTTAGTAAGGTTAGGAATGTAGTGGGCTAATGTCTCCTGGAGCTGAAATATTTGGAAAAAGCCATCCCAACTCTGCTAGACCATCAGGAATCAGTGGATTTTTTACTCCTGGCCAGAGGATGCTGCCTGCATGGGGCAGAGCTTGTTCCTGCCTGGCCCCACATGCCTGGGGCAGTGGATGGGGATGCTGAGCTTCTCCAGGTAGGTGCCTTTAGAAAAGTGCTGCTGGCTCAGGATCTGCCAAGCCTTCCCTGTGGGTAGACTGGAGGTGAAAAACAAGCAGGTTTGTTCCACACTGAACATGCCCACGTCTTGTCACACAAACGTGCAGCACGGATGAAAACAAAAAACAAGCTACAGATGGACACTGGCAACCTGTCGCTAAGCACAAGCCTCTAAATTCAAAATAAACATAATGCAGCAGCTCAGTGCGGTCTCAATGGGATCCACGAATCTCCATGATGGATATTGTAATGTCCTGATCCTTGTTTGTACCTGGTCATAAAGTCTTGTGTTGGTTATTGGCTCTGTAGGGGAGTGTCTGAGTGCCGGTGAGGTAGAAGGCCCTTGGGAATTCCTGGAAGCTTGGCCACAATTGGCTCCTGAAGGTGCCTGGATCTGTCCTGAGACTTGCAGATGCTGCTTAGGTCATTCAAGAGAAGTTTCTCCAATCTTAGTAGACACTTATAACAAAGATACCACAAATTCAAGGGCCTTCAAATGGATTATTCCCATGCCTGTGTCCCCCTGCTGTTCAGTTTTTCCATAATGCCTCTCCTTGGCCTCTGTTGCTGCAGGTGACACCTCCTGCTTGCCCTGTCCCACAAGTATGCCCAGAGATGAGGCAGCTCTCCCCAGGAGGTCTGACAGGCTGCACACAACAGAAACAACCAAAGAAAACCAGGCAAACGTTGTTTTCCTTGTTTCTGGAGGGCAGGAGCTGAGGCAGCAAAGGCATTTCTCTAGAGCTGCAGCTCCTCTGGGCTGCTTCCCATGCAAAAGTTTTTCTGGAGGCACTTGAGATTTAATTCCATCTGCCAAGACTTTTTTCTCCTACCCAAGGAGATAAGAGCAGCTGCACTTGGCCAGACCCGAGGCTCCCTCTTGCCTGGTATTTTGTCTTTGGCTGAGAACAGAGGTGGCTGGGGAGGCAAAAGCAGGCTTGTTTCCTCACCTGACCTCCCCATCAGCCACACATCACCTGCCCATGGCTGCCAGAGTACCAAAAAACCCAGTGCCCACCTCTCTTTGGAAAGGGCTCCCAAATGGGCCCAGGAAAATCAAGGGTCAAATAGCTGTGGTGGAGGCCCTGTGAAGCTCACTGAGTTCTGTAAGTAATTGTGTGGCACGTGGATCTGTGTGTAATTAACTGAAGTGAAACACATGCTCTTCCAGTCTCACATGCTGTGGTTGAGACAGAAATGAAGACGTGAAGATGACCATCAAAATGAATTACTTCTCTATTAGCAAGGCTCAGAAACGTCTCTCAGCTGTGTAATTAATTTTAATTGTGAGTGAGTGACTCCTGTCAGGGCCTCAACTGAGATACTGCATCTCTCTCCCACAGGGAAGACCATAACTAGTCATTTACAGGAAGGTCTATGGAGAGTGAAGATCTTTTCCTTTCACGTTTGAAAATGTTCCAGCTGATGGAAATAGAGAAGGTCCTGCTGAGAATGTCCCTCTTCACTGAGGGACTGAAGGGGTCTCTGTGCATCAGCGAGAGGCACAATGTCTGGTACTTGGGTTTGCACAAGAGAGAGAAAACAGAATTAATGCTCTGGTCCCACGGACTTTTTTTCCTCAAAGGCCGTGACTGACACCAGCCATCCCCTGGTGAGATGTGAGGACCTTGTAGATGTCCACGCTTCTTCACATGCACCTCACTTGGATCAGCTGGGTTTAATCCCCTATCTCTGCTCCTTTAGGTGGTGTGTAGCCTCCAGCTATGCCAGGGAGTCTCTTGAATACAGTAACACATGCACAGAGAGCACGTTACAGCAGAGGGAGGAGCAGAGGCCACAGAAGGACTTTACTCTGTTCTTCTCACTGCCTGGAAGTTGCTGAAATTCCTGGACAAAGACAGCAGCAGCTGGATGGCTTTCCCTGCCATTAAAAGATGCATTGTTTCTGGTCTCCCCAGCATCACCGGGGATGCTCTGAGGTCTTCATCAGACGAGTTATCCATGGCTAAGCCCGGTGAAGGAGATGCTCACGAGTGCAGCACAGCTGCACATGGGGTCAGGGAATGCCAGGATGGGAAACTTGGAGCAAGGCAGGTCCTGCACTCTTTGTTGTCAAGCAGGTAAAACTTTCTGTGTGACACAATTTTTAGCTATTTGCGTAGTAATTTAAGGTATAATGTGTTTAAAAGGTCGAAGTGCTAAAGCACAAAGACTTATAAAGTATAACCTGTATAATTACCCTTATGTAGAAAATATTTACACTGTCTTAGCTTTCGTTTGCTGCTGAAATACTTTCTAGTGGCATGGGAAAAAACCCAAAACCCGAAGCCAAACTATGCTCTGTTTTAATTGCAGCCTGGCTTTTGATCAGATGTGAATTTTGAAGGAAAAAAAAAAAGAGGAGGAGAGAGAAAAATGTGGCTTTGTGTGTATTCTGTGTTACATTATTATTCAATGAGCCTTAAACCACAAAAGCTCCTACTGGAAGATTCATTATCGCATTAAGTACGAGATAGGGAGGGGATGCCTCGCTGGCAGCCGCAGACAATATGTTGCTTTTTTACTTTGTTTGGGTTGATCCCCCCCTCCCCTCCGGGGGCTGTGTGTTCGAGATAAACAGTTTAAGACACAGTTGGATGGGGGGGGGGGGGGGGGGGGGGGGGGGAAGAAACGCAACAAAAAAAAAAAAAAAAAGAAAAAAAAAAAGAAAGGCAGACGCAGGCAAGTGACCGCAGTGCAAAGCGCTGCTCCGGCAGGCTGCGGGTTTCTAACGGCTCCCTCCGACTTCAAACACCTCCCCAGCCTGCAGAGAGCCCTCGCCCTGCGGCTGCCAGCCTGCCAGGCACCGCCCGAGAGAGACCCCGCAGCCCGGCATCCCCCGCAGCCCGGCATCCCCCGTTCCCCCGGAGCTGCGCTCTCCAGCCCCGCACCGGCTATCCCCGCTCTCTCTGCTCCTTTGCAATGTTGTTTTCTGGCCCCTGGCGCTTTCCTGTCGTGCCCTCTGAAAGCTTCTCTTTCTTCCCCCGAGGCGCTGCGGGGTGACGGGGTGGCAATGGTCCCGCTCTGTCAGGGAAAGGACCTTCTGGAAACAACCAAAAATATCTGCAGAGCACCCAGATCTCCTAGTTGCAAGATGGGGAGAGAAGTGTTTTCCTTCCTTAATCACTGATTTACAGTGGCTCAGCTTGTGGGTGACCAATCTGAGCCAGAAGTGGGGAAAAAAAAGAGCGGAGATTTTGGAAAAGGCTCAACACCTGTCTTCTGACAGGAGGCAGGTTTCAGGCATATCTTATGGGATGCTCACTAATGAATAGCCTGGCAAGCAGGGTTTCTTTTTAAATAACAGTGTAGGCCGTCTTCTCATACTGATGGTACACTTAAAAAAGAAGATATTAAAGCCCATTTATTCTGCTTTGAAAGCTAAAATCCTTGCGACAGAGGCCTGGCTTGGATTGTTCTTTTGGTTACAAACCCCATTCTTCCTGCGAGGGAATTCTGCAGTTTCAAGACTGACTGGTTCCCTAATTTGTGTCTTTAAAAAAAACAAAACCAAAGATACATCACTTGCACATTATATTTTATTGATGTTACTGTAAAATACATATTTGCTTGCATTCCTAATTGGGGAAGCACAGATGGCAGTGGCTTCTGCTGGAGTGATACGGTCTTTAAAATATCTGGTAACATTACAACAAAGTGTAGTCATTAAAATAAGTGTCTGTGTATGCTGCAGGATTTTCATCCTTAGGAGCAAGGCTCTCCCCTGTTTTAAGGAGGGAAGGCTTGGTTTAACCCATCCCTGGGCTGGTACCTGGAATGGTGGAATAAATCCAGCACAGTGGGATAAATCAGGCATGGTTCAACTGACCTCTTGCTTAAAGGCAAATTTATTCTTTCTGCATGAAGGTATTCATAACGGGGTGATGTGTCCACAGGGTCTGGAGTTGGTAGAAGTCATGGATACTTTTATGTTAGTGTCGTGCGTGCAACAGAAGGGTAGCTGAGGAGCAGCCACTGCCTCCTGGAAAATCCACTGGTGCTTAGGGTGTCTTGAGGGCTTGGCCCTTGGAAGAATATTGCTGTTCTGGAAGGAAAAATAAGAAAAATTAAGAGGAAAAAAAAAAAGGTAGCATTGGATGAAGGTTGTTCATCTTCAGAAGACTTATTTTAATTTTCTTATCCAAATCAAACTGTTGTGAGCAACCACAGAGCAAGTGAGCAGCATTTTCCAGAGCACTTGCAATGTGCTGGCAGCAAGCAGTGAGCACGGGTGGGGAGGGAGGGAGAAGTTGTTTCATTTTAAAAGCAGCTTTGTGGTGAAGCCACCGCCATCAGGTGTCCTCTGTGCTTTGACATGCTCTTGTCCCCTGCTGCAGCTTTGCACTGTCACCTCGGCCCTTCGGTTTGGGTACACCTCTGCAGCATCACCAGTGCCCTGACACCTTCCCTTGCGTCAGGAGGGTTGAAATGCCAACAGCTCACGGGGAACTGGGGTTTCCTTAGCTCTGCTTTCAACAGCTGCACTCCAGCCGAGCGTTCCCGGGCATTCCTGGCGTTAGGAGTTTTGCACTCTCTGCAGAGGCTCATCCTGTGCTTGGATTCTCATCGCAGCAGCCTCATCCTGCTCGGCCACACACCCAGAGCCATCAGCTCCTTTGCTGTTAATTAGCAGCCTTAACCACCCAGCTGGCAGAGCCCTGCGGTTACCAGGGCCTCCCTGTTGTGGTTTGCTATGGAAATTAAGGTTGGCTGTAAAAACCCAGGCCTTTGGCACAAGAGGCAGTGAGCAACATGATAGCAAGGTATGGAAACCATCTATTCCTGACCTCCCCTGCCTGCTTTGTTCCCTTTTGCTAGAGGGGAAAATGTTGCCATGGGATGGTATAGGATGGCTATAGGGTCATTGTGTGCCTTCTCATGGCAAGCTTGCCCTTCGTTTGGTTGGAGCAGGATTGAATAAGCCACAAGGAATGCCATGGATGTAAATATGTCTCATTGTTTAATACAAAGTGTGATTCACTGATGAGTCATTTTGGGCTTTTCCCCCTATTTGTGTGTTGAATTTAACAGGTGTGTGAAGATTTGGGGGAGAGGGAGAAAGGCAGGCAGGTGAAGCCCTGGGGAAGGGTTTCCCTTGTGGCAGCAGAGCTTCCTGATGAACAGATCAAGAGCAACTTAGGGGTGTGCTGGGTGAGAGGCTGGACATGAGCCGGCCATGTGCACTCACAGCCCCGAAACCAAACATGTCCTGGGCTCATCCCACAGCGTGGGCAGCAGGGGAGGGGAGATTCTGTCCCTCTGCCCCCAGTTTCCAGCACTTGGGCATGGGAAAGGCGGGAGAGCTGACCCACTCTAAGCTTCGAGCAAGCTGTTGATACCCTGCTAAGAAAGAGTCAGTCGGGGAAGAAGATTTCCCTGGCTCTCCACTCCCCAAGGCAGCATTCCCCCGGGGGCAGCGAAGAAGGACGGGGTGTTTTTGGGGAACGCTCCAGCAGCGGTGCCGTGTGTTCCAAATGGAGCAGGTCAGCAGTGCTGGCTCTGTCTAAGGTATCAATGCACCTCCAGCCAGAGCAGGCGCTGGGGGAGGAGGCTGGGAGGGAGGGGAGTGAGGTACCAGCTGTGTTATTAAGCCTGATCCCAAACCCTTTGAAGTCAATAGAAAAATTATCCTCGACTTTGATACACTTTGGATTGTGCCTTTTAAGTCATGAGAAAGACATTCCTGTTATTAAACCAGCAGCAGAATGCTACTGTTGGTTACATATGCTTTTATTTTTTAATGGCAATGCTAGGTTTAGCCTTGGGCACTATCTGAGACTCATAAATAACCCATGTCAAGTGTAACACACCTACTGAACAGCCACAGAAGACAGAGGACTTGGCTGTTTATCTCCCTGCATTTTTCAGTAACGAGCCACGAGTACGTTAGGAGGGGTAGATGTCCTCTAGCATTCATTAATAAAGCATCCCTAAACAGCCAGGCTTCTCCTTGATCATGCAGGGCTAATGCGATAAATATCTTCTTTCCACGCTCTCCTGACAACTGAAAGGCAGGAATGCAGTCTAACTTACAATGTCAGTTGGGCAGGAATATGACAGGGCTGATTTCTTGTTCACATCTGTCATGTCGAGGTCCGGCACCCACTCGCTGCCGGGCAGCGGAAGCAGAGCAGGGAGACTTTCTGGGAAAGCATTCCCAGTACAGCACTGGAGTCACCTCTCGTGGTTATGGCATAGGTGAAACCCCATGGGAAAAACGTTCCAAGGTCACAGTGGATGGGGATTGGAACAACCTGGTCTACTGGAAGCTGTCCCTGCCCATGGCAGGGGGTGGAACAAGATGAGCTTTAAGGTCCCTTCCAAACAGATCTGTTCTAAGATTCTATGATAAATTCAGGATCACTTCAAAATATTACTTCATAGGCACCCACAGGGCTGTGTATGCAAGCCCCAGCCTGCTTGGGCAGTGAGGGGCAATTGTTGAAGGTCAGAATAGCTTGGGGAGCACCAATTGCTCTCAGGAGTCAAAACAGGCCGAAAGCATCTGAATTTGTTCACCACTGTGTTTTATATGAAAAAAAAAGTGGTTTGGTTTCTTTTTCCCAATGGCCCATTCCAGCTGAAAGGCCTTATGTGAATATACATTACTGAGCTCTATATATATGTGTGTGTGTGTGTAAATTTATATTACTGATACATATATATATGTAAATATATACTGATAATCTGTAGATACCAGCCATGCAGCCATTGACCTACAGCACCAGTGTGTCCCACAGCTGCCATGGAGAGGCATTGGTGGCAGAGAATTGCACCAGAGACTTAAGTTAGACCTTTGCATCACTTGCAACACAGCAGTCCTTGAAAGCCCTAGATGTGTGTGAGCTTGTAAGTAACGTGTCCCACCTCTTTCCCAGCATGCAGGTATCTCACCTGAGCCCTCCTGGTTTTGGAGGGGACAGGACAGACTCCCCTGCCACAAGTGCTGTGTACAGGTATTTTCTTTCTCTCCCCCAGTCCCGTGTTGTTACTTCTTCTCTTCCTTCTCACCTTTGCCCCGTGCTAATGACCAAGGAAGGCTGAATTCCTGAATGGCCTGGCTGCTCCAAGGCTGACCCAGATAAGGTCAGCTCTCTCCCCACCGTGTTCTTGTGCTGATTTAACTGCATGGCAAATCCAGGGCTTCCTGCTCAGGAAGTTTGAGATGTTTGGTGGGGAACAGATCTGTGATGGGCTGTGTTTGCACAGCAGGAATGCTGGGGATGCCTGGTCTAGAGCAGCCTCAAACACTGAGCCAAAGCCAGTTTGCTTCTAAGCCATTTAACCCTTTAGAAGGAGAAAAAAGAAGTAAAGGAGGTCAACCATGAAAGAGAATTTAATAATTGCAGCTCATACATAAATATTTGCTGCTTCTCCCAAGTGCATGATTCCTTTAGTTTCTCTTGTTAAAGAGGACTACCCGTGGGACACTTGGTTTAAAAATATTTCTGTTTCCAAAGCCTTTTAAGGACCTATATAGTCTGTATTGCTGTGGGGGAGGGTCAGGGAGAGGGGCCAGAAGGCGCCTGGATAGGCAGAAGCAGCTCTTCGACATTTCCTCTATTCCCTGGGTCAGGGTGCAGAGGAGACCCCCCCTCCCTGCATGAAGTTGTTACCTGTTTCCTTCCCCTCCCTGCCTCCTGGCCTGGCAGGAGCCAGAGCAGCAAGCCAAGGTCTCTAGGCTTTTTTACCCCTTCCTAAGCAGCTTTCTCCTGGCAGCAGCCCCGTGCCATCCTCAGGGTAGCAAAATTCACAGAGGAGCCCAGTGAAATAGCATCCTGGGAACTGGGCGTGTATTTCCAGGCAGCCCTGCTGCAGCAAGGGTGGGCTGAAGGACAGAGCTCAGGCTACAGTTCTTTCCTTGTGTATGAACTGGGCTACGGGAGCCCAAACAGGAGGGAGCAGACAGGGCTGTGGGCAGGAAGCTGCTGTAGGGGAGTGTGGATTAATCCCCCTCCTTAACCCCTCTTTAGATGATCACAGGCTGGAGGGTATTTTAAAAGAAGGTAAAAAGAAGACACTTCACTGCTTTATCCCCATGGCTTTGGATTTTCAAAGGAATTTGAGTATCCAGAAAGATTTTTACTCTACACAGGCCACATATTCTCAGCAGTCTCCTTTTCTTATCCCATCTTTTCATCTCCCTGATCTCTTTCTCCCCATAGCTGAGCCACATCTGGCTTTCCTGAAAGCAAAGCCTCAAAGAAACCCCATACAGTTCAAGCATTCAACCTATTCCAGCACTCATTTTCCCCCACAGAGGTTCAGACGTGCAAGGACAGTGTTCTGCAGCAGAAAACCTTGGAGTAAAAGTGTTAATTGCTGAAGGCTTGGGGTTTGGTTTTGCTAACCACAAGTGCAAGTGGAAACAGCCTCATAGGATACAGTTGCGCTGAGAGCTGGCAGGTGTTAAATAGCACCCGCAGGGCTCCAGCATCCTCCGGCTGCTGGGCTTTGTGGTGGTTTCTGACTAATAGGCGCCAGCTTCACTTCTACCTTTGAGGAGCCTTGGCAGATACTCACTGAACCACCCCCAGGGCTCAAGTCATGCGGAGTTAAAACCTCATTCAAACCCTGGGAGGCGCAGTCCATCCCACAAACATGTATCAAATGGGGCTGCTCCAGCGTCTTAAAAGCAGCTTTCCACTCTCTTGCGTGTGGGCAGAAACCCCAAATCCTTATGACATCTATATGAAACTGCCTCTTTCATGTCGAGCAGTTTCCATCCAGGTCATTGAACTGAAATTTTATTTTGATTTACCAAGTGTACTTGAGGTTAGTTTCTTAAAGGGCAGGAGATGGTTGAACAAAGCCATCAAGAAGCAATCACGAGTTGGTTGTTTCCCCTTTCAGAAAACAGGTCTTTCTCAAAGACTATTTAAACATCTCCCTTCTCCCCCCAGCCTCCTCTTTCCACCTCCTGATTTTTTTCATGGGTAGGAACAAAAGTCTTGGTGAAATGCAGCCTTGCTGTATTTCCAGCACCAGGAGCCCCTGTGGGACACCTGCACCTGTAGTGGTTGGGAGAGCCAAAGCCTGGCCCTGCTCTGGTTTTACAGCACAGGGCTGCTGGCTCCGGCACACACCTGATCCTGTGTCTAAGCTTTGCACATCTGTGATCCTGTGTGTGCAATAGGGCTTTTTTAATACAAGAAGTTGGTTATTGGACCTTTCAAGATCAGGAATGTTCCAAGTTTCCCTTTTAACTTCTAAAAAAAATAGTGCCAGCTGGGAAGTTCCTGGTTTTCCCAAATACCACGCATTTTACTTGTATGAAGAGGGTTTGAAATGAGAGCTTTTTCTAGCCCTTGTGCTTCCACCTGGAATGCCAAGTGTGGTGTGTGCCAGGAGCCCAAACTGGAAGGGTAGCCAGGGCCAAAAACCGAAGATGGATTTTCAGGTGGGTTCAGGGAGACCCAGCCCTCCCAGCCCTAGTGCTGACAGCACTGCTCCCAACGCAGTCAAACCAGCATTAAATCTAGGACAGCTCTCTGGGGTGGAGATCCCCCATTCCCCTGGCACACTGCAGAGGAGACGAGGCCGAGGCTCTCCCAGTGCCTGTACAGAGGCCATGGTGCCATGAGCAAGGAAGTGGCTGTGTGCTCCTTCTGCCTGCCTTAGATACAAACCCAATTCATTCAGTGCAGCTTTTCCCACCCAGCGCCTCCTCCTGCCCTGTGTATCTCTTCTCCTGCACACCTGCCTCTCTCTCTTGTGGCTTGGCTTCCTTGCTCTGCCCACAGGAAGGGCCCAGGGGACACCCCAGCCGTGTGGCATCTCCCTTTCCCCCTCTCCCCCAGCTCCCACCCACCTGGGTGCCCTGGCAGCGTTTTGGCCACATTTGACAGAGGGGTAACCACTGTCAGAACAAGCAGCACCCTCGGTTTCCACTACTGGGAGCAGGTGGAGGGGGAGGGGAGGCACCCACAGATGGGGTCTGCTCCCTACCAGCACATCTGGAGCCACAGCTGCCGATTGGAGTTGGCTCAAATAGAGGTGGCTCTTCTTTGCAGAGGAAGCTTTGCTGGGGGGAGAGAGTGAGAAACAAAGGAAGTGCAAGAAATGCACAGAAGCTTGGAGAGGGTGACAAGGGGGAGTGTGTGCAGCTGGAGCAGGGCAGGAGGTGCAGCCAACATCTCTGCAGCCAGGCTGGCTGGCCCCGAGCTCTGGGTAGCTGGTAGCTCACCCAGCCCTCTGCTTTCGAAGGACCCTCTGAGATCTGTTTTTCATGCCCAGTATGCTCCCCCAGACTGGTGTTGGGCAAACATTCTGCAGGATGTGACACAGGCAGTTCTGCAGGAACCTTTCCCAAATCTTGACAATTCCCTCCTCCCTCTCCCTGCCCTTGGTTGTGCCTCTTTGATGCTGCAGCACTCAAACTCTTCCTTGGGGTGTTGGAGCCTGAATCCCATAGGAATTCCAGGCTGCACATCTCGGACCCCTTCCCCATGGCCTTTCCCAGACAGTGGGGATGTGCAGTACACCCCATGGGGAACTTGTCCTTTGGCCCAGCAGTGGGTGATTCAGCATCAGTGCTGCATGGCCCAGCCAAACTCATCTTCTAAACAAAATGAGACTCTTAAAATGCCATGGGAGGGGTAGAAGGGAGTATTTTCTATGAGCTGTTAATAAAGCATTTTTGCATTGGTGTATTTTCTTTTTTTTTTTTTTAATATAAAACTATAATCTGAGGCCTGGGTTTTATCAGAATGTCCCTTATTGCACACCTGGCAAGAGGGAGGAAAAGAGATTTATTTATTTTTTTAACCTGCAGAACATAAAGGAACTAAAACATCCCTGCAGATCTTAAAATCCTTGATACTTCTGCATTCCCTCAGAAGCTGAAAATGAGCAGAGTTTAATTTTAAAGCCCTCGTTCTGTGCCTTTGAAACAAACATTCTCTTCCTTCTGATAAATGATTAAAGTACCAGCAATTTATTTTTTAAAGGAAAAGACCACAGGAATTTCTGAGCTCCACACCCCAACTCAGATATAAATTTTTCCTTGCTGAGATGATGTTCCTGTACTTTACTCACCATACACTTCCCACCCTAGTAACACAGGGAACAAAAAGGTGCTGCCCCAAAATAATAAATGCAATGACAAAGAAATGGTGGCTTTAGTAAAGTTATGCTTGATAAGCTACTTTCCAATGGTGATGTTCTGGTGCTGAATTCAGTAACAGGGAGTTTGGTTTTTCAGGGTTTTTTTGTATGTGTGTGTGCACACTTTGGCTTTTAAAAAGGTTATTACAACCAATGTTATGGACAATCTTGAAGGTGTAAGATTTTATTCTTTCTCTGCCACCACGGATAATGAAGTTTTATCAACTCCCTTTTATTATAGTAATCTAAAACTGTATCCTGTAATAGGGTCATAAACATTTAATGGAACAGAATGCTGTATGAATAAAAAAAGAGAAAAACAGGCTTTAGGGTGGACAAATGGAGAACGAAAGGGAACCCAAGTAGCTCAGGTGTCTCTAGTCCAGAGCCTCAGTAAATAGGGCTTCTCCATGCTCATCCCGGGGCCAATGTGTAGCCTGGGCATCTCTTGCTTCATTCCCACCAGTGGGATTTTCCCCTGGGTTTAAACTTTACCATGCCCAAAGTGAGGTGCTGAAACGCTGCCCTGATCTTTATCATTTCTCTATTTTTTTTCCCCCCTATCATTTAAACTCTTTCTGGTTTGTTCTGCAGTGACTTTTGAAGTATTGTTTCATTGTGTAACTAAAGCGAGGGGCTGCTAATTGCTGTGACTCCATGAGCAGCACAAATGCTGCCCAGCTGCCGCTCCCGGTGCTTTCAAAGAGCAGCTGAACAGTGCTGGGCCATGGCAGTTACAATCACTCTGCAATGACAATAGGAAAAACTGATAATAAACATCAAACTCGTCTGCCTTTTACCACAGAGAACAGAAAGTTCAAGTGTGGTGGAAAGTTTTGGGGGTTGTTGTGTAGATTACCCCTCGCTTGCTGGCTCTGTAACCTTTACTGGGGAAAGTTTGCAGGCTGGGGAAGAGGGCAGGCATCCCACGCCTCCCCAGGTTTGAGAGGGGAGCTTGGGACCCTGCCTGGGGGTTTTGAGGTTGGTGAAGAGCTTGGGAAGGATGGATGCCGTACACAGGGGGATCTGGAGAGCACTGGGAGCTGAGGTAGTGGAAAGATGTCGAGTGTGTTTTGCTCTGGAAGGGTTCCAAGAGATCCCCTGCAAACACATGCAACTGCACAGGCAACTTCTGCAGTTCATCATCTGCTCCTGGTCCTTCAAAAAAGCACACCTAAAAATATCCATTGTTAATTTTGGGTAGCCATCCTCCCCAAGGTGTATATGTGTCAATGTTAAGGTGTATCCTCTGCTGAGAAGTAGCTGATATTACACAAACTAATAACCTGGCCTGTTATCAAAGCATGATAAGGTGGCATGTGCCACGCCAAAATTGGCTTACAGCACCCTAAAACAAATAGGCATAGGTAGGCAAACAAAAAAATGGCCAGAAATATGATAATTCCTTGTGTACAAGGGCCACTTGCTGGGAATGGCTCATGCTCAGCCACGTGAACCTGAGTTTGTGTGTGGGGGTAAAAGAGAAAAAAAGGGGGTAAAAGAGAGAAAAAGTTATCTGGAACACCCTGGTGTTTGTGAGTAGCCTTGATTTCATTTGGTAAATACTGTGGTTAAAAAATCACTGATTGCTGGAAATTTGATCAGGGTAAGCAAATAATATTATTCTGTAGTTATTCTCCACGTGTTCTCCTTTCACAGAGCTTTTGCTGGGTACTTCTTGTTTCTGTCCTCTCTTCCCTCTGTTGCCATGCCTGCAGCTATGGATCAACAGCAAGAATAAAGATTATAACTAGCTGAAATTTTTTTAGTAATTTTTTAATATGAAATTTGAATTAAAAAAGAGAAAGAAAAAAGCCAGTTCACTATCTGCCATTCACCAACCTGTTTTTTTATTCTTGAGAACACTGAAGACCCAAAATCATGAAATATGTTTCCAAAAGTAGCAAACTTTAGTTCAGGTGGACATTTTTCAAGTTTAACTGGCAGAAATGAAAATGGGGAAAAACCCCAACAGTTCAGGGTTTTGATGGAAAAGATTCCACCAAATTGCACATTTTTGTATCTCTCAAGGTATATTGTAAAGGACATGCCTTCACTACAGTAAACTTGCAGAGCTGGTTGGTTTTCTTCTGCTTCTCCTACTCAGGACTAATGATCGTGACAAATTTATAGTAGTTCATACTAAAGCCTGACTTTTCCCCTTTTTTTTTGATCTTAGTGGAGTAAGTTTTGGCCCAAAAGGACTAATGTGATGGAGAGAGAGATACAATTGAAATTTTATTCTCCATCTACACAGGTTTTCCTTCAAGTCTGTTGTAGGTGGGCTTTTTGTCCCCCCGCTTTGTTTTAGTGAAAATGGGGAACATCGTTGTGGAAAGAGAAGGTTTAAAAATAACACAGGATCTGGAAGCTGCCTTACATAAAGTACATAAATTATCAGAGCCAGCTTTCAAAATGTGCCTGTGCAAGTGTTACACTCAGACACATTTCCAAAAGTAAACTGGAGTGGTTGTAAGATAAATGGTGCCCCAGAGAAAAGCAATAAATAGCCCAGGCACGTGCTTGCTGTGCCTCGGCTCTGTGCTCCCATTATTTATGGAAAGGTAGAACTCGAGCTGCAGTTCCAGAAAACCCTTTGATCAGCGTATTTATTTTTCTAATAACCTTTAAAAACAATATTAAACCACTCAAAACACAAGAGTCATTGCAAGATTGGAAATTGGCGATGGATTTTAAATATGCATGAAGGGCAAAAAATTGGGATGAGTGCAGCTTCCCTTTAAGTCTCTCCCTGATAGCTGTGATGCTACAAAAAATTCTTAGAGTACTGGAAACCAGCTCTTTTCTGCACTTTATCTTGCTCTTTCTTCTCTGTCCTTGCTTCTTGTACATGTGGATTATAACAGCCTTCAGCCCTTCTGTTCTGTGATGGTCATGGGAGACTCTTGCAGGAAACATTAAGTCCTGTAACTATTAATATGTGTGGGAAGGTAAATTTAAACTGGAGGAGGCACTCATGGAGCTCATTCAACTTCTGGATGAAAAAAAGGGCTAAATTCAAATGAAGATATTGGTTTAAGTACTCTGTTGAATTGAGACCTAAACATGAAAATTGAAAGGAAAAAATCTATGTATTTCATGCCACCGAAAGGAACACTGAAAGAACAGGACAAAAAACCCCAGCCACATCTGCAGTACTTCGTTATCAAAGTAAAAGACAAGCCTTTGTCTCACAACAAAGATGGTAAAATGATGGAAATTCTGCTTTTGAGTCTATAAACAAGGTTGCATTAAAAACACTGCTAACACTGGCTCCTGGGATTTTCTCTCTGAATTCATACCACTTATAGAAAGTATCTGGATTATACTGGATGTCTGGATCTCTGTGTAGATTTTGAGCTATCCCAGTAAAGGTTTGGGAAGTCAGCAGGGCTGAACCCTCAGCCAGCATGTGAGTGCATATAAACACACAGTAACCCATGGGATAGGGGACACGGGATATGGGATATGGGATATGGGATATGGGATATGGGATATGGGATATGGGATATGGGATATGGGATATGGGATATGGGATTAGTCTTTATCCAGCAGCACTGACTGGCTGGGGACTGTTTCCATGCAGGTGTGATCCCAGTGAAATACATGGATAGGTGACTTTGGAGGGTCTCCATATTGTCCCTCTCTGAGGGACGTCTCAGCATCCAAACCTTCAGATGTTTCAATGTCAGTTTGTTGAGGGCTCCCATGTGCATATCCCAAGTGGAGGAAATTATCCCTCTTTGTGGACTTTGAAGAAGCAAATACTCAGGAGGGTGATGGGGTGGGTCCTTTTTCAGAAATTGCTTTGAGAAGTGAAATTTGAAAGCTAAACAGCACGAGGTTCATCTATAGAAACAATTCTCTCCCCCAGGAATCCCACTATATAGAGACAAATGTAGTCTGAATAAGGAAAAGAATTTTCAAACAGAAGTCAGCAGAGAAAGTGCATCATTTGTATGGGCATGAATCAGGGTGGGGACTTACCTGTATCCTCACAACCCTATGATTACCTTACCACCCTGAAAATCCCAGGACTCTTTACTGAACATCTTTTTTTCCCCTTCCCTGTTTAACATAAAAAGCAATTTATGGAATAAATCGTTCTGATGTTATGCATTTTTGCATGCCTGAAATCATGGCTAAGCTTTAAGCAGGGAAAATCAATAAATGATGCGTTGCTGTCAGCCATTTATACGGCAGCTTGGTATTATTTTAATGTGTTCTTGCTACAGGAAGAAGGCAGGGGGGCCGTATCTGCTGCTGCAGTTTGGTGTGAAGTGTTACCCTCTCTCTGGACAGAGCACAGGGAGCCCAGTTCCCCCCAGTGCAGCTGCAGGGCATCCCCTCTGTCCCACTGGTGGCTGCCACCCCTGGGCAATGGTGACATCGGGGGATGAACATGCTGCTTGTTCTCCAAGGAACCACCTCAACCTTTGGCCATGAGGCTGCATGTAGTTTGGGATAAACTGTAATTCAGCCAAGACCAGAAACTGAAGTGAGACACGATAAAGAATGTTTGTACTGCGAGGGACAGGCTGGCACTTTCTGTAGTAACTCAGCTGAAGCCGCCGACCTTTCCTGCTATGTCTGAGCTTGGGTGGGACTGTCCCTCCCACTCCTTCCTCACTGCTCCCAAACGCTGGGGCAGGCAGAGCATCTCTGCGTGCTCACAAAGAGCACCACACAGCCCTGGGCCAAGGAGTTTTGTCTTGTTTGTCCATCAGGGACCTCTGTGAAAGGTTAATGATGCAGACCCAGGACTTGGAAAGTCCGGATGGTATCTTCCTCCCTTGTAATAGTGATGGATACGTGGCAATGAGCGTTCCTAAAGTCTTTGGGATGCTCCCCCTGATGGCACTGTCCAGGGATGTTTGTGCTCTCCCTAAGGACTCCCAGCCTCCACATCTGTCCTGAGGTCAGGCTGCGGCCAAGAGGAATTTGCTGAAGCTGAAGTGGATATATATAGCACTAGGGAAATACAGAGCAACTCTGTGCCTCTCGCTTAGAGAGGTAGCTGTCACATGTTGTCTTCAACTTATTAATTAACCCACTATGAAACATCATCAAATAAACTTGTAACTTCATCAAGTTCCTCTAAGACAATGGATGGGGTTGTTTTGGTTGCCTGGAGAAGTTAAAAGCTAAAAGGAGAACTGTAAAATCAAGTCAGAGTATTAATTTCTGTGAGGGATTAAAAAAAAAAATTAAAATATTAGAGTAGCTTGTGATGATCTGAAAGTGTTCAGAAAAAGGGAGCACAGTTTACCCCAGTTTCCTTTTTCCCTTGAGGTTGATCCAGCTCCAGCACAGGCAGGAAGAGTGTGCATGGATGAAGCTGCTCAGTGTTAAAAAAACCTCTTCCCAGTTTAACGCTGTAAGTTACCCTGTCTGGAAGCTGTGATAAGAAACAGGACAGTGTTGTCGAGATACCATGCTTTAAATTTTGAATAATGTACTACCAGGATGTTTAAAATAGCTAAAGTGCAAACTGATCACACAGGCATAAAAGCTGTGCTGGTTACATAAAATATAATAATGTACCCTTCAGCTCAGTGACATGTTCCATGTAGGAAATTATGTACTATATGAAATCAGTAACATACAAGAGAGCGGAGAAGAGTTTCAAAGCCCAGACGGGAGCAAGGAGTAATAGCAGAGAGTAGAACATGATGATATATGACCCAAGGAGGAAATAAGACTTAGATTGAATCTTGGGAAAAATTGAAGTTCTCCATGAGAAGATAAATATAATCTAAAACAAAGATATTTGGTAGGAAGGAACTACTTAAAAGGCAATCCCATTGGAAGTGCCTAAGTGATAGCAAATCAGATATGAACACGGGATGCAATTGAAAAATAGATGTCTAAATGCCAGTGCAATTCTGGCCTGTGCTGTGACAGGGAGGCAGGAGGAGACACTTCCTCACACAACACACAGGTGACAGCACTTGGTAGGAAACATTATCTTTGGGAGCCTTGATAATAACACTCCAGTGACTGGAGTGTGAGGAGGAGAGAGGATTCTGCAGGGAAATTTGGGATGTGTTAGAGACAGACCTGTGCCAGAACAGAACTGAGCAAGTCTGGCCGAGTGGCCACCGGCACATGGATGGGCGCTTGCAAAGAGCTGATGCAGAGAAGTGTGGTGGACCGTGGGCACAGCAGGTCTGCCAAGGATCAAATGAAACGTCTGCTTGTATTTCAGGTGAAAATATGGTCAGTTAAGCTGGTCCAGCTTGGAGCAGAAAGGGATGGGAGCCCTGACATTTGTCATGTAGAAGGCGTTTTTACAAATGATTCGCTAAGGAGGCAAAGGGAGCCCAAGCGTACCATCATGTGTCATCCCACTTTGTGGCAGGGGGGTTTTGGGGCACTGACAAAGCTGAGGTCATGCACTGTAAGGAAGAAGGGCTGAGATGAGCCGCAAGGTCGGTCCACCTCTCCTTTGTCCTGCTCTGCCCTGAAACCAGGACTGCTCGGTAGCTCAAAATGTTTCAAGTACTGGGGGTGGCCAGTGGGTGTCAGTTTTGCTCTATGAAGCAGCTGATGGAGCTTCCCTTATCTAAAGTAAGAAACCACCTTTTAAAGGAGGCAGTGGGAAAAAAACATTCCCATGGAGAAATATGAGGTCAGCCCCACAGCTTGGCATTCCGTTTTTCATAGCTCTGTCTACTTTAAGAGCAGTCACAGACAGTAATTCTTAGACAAGTCAGTTTTCCTCTTTCGGTATCTCTGATTTTAGGGCAATGACAACTAAATGAGGGTTTTCAACAGAGCTCTTTTGTCTTACAAAAGAGGAAGCCACCACCTACAGCCAGACAAATGCTTAATTTTAAAGGGTCATATGTGTAAATGTGCCAAAGTCTCACATGAGCCTTCTTGCATAACCTCACTGGAGGGTTGGGATTTTGTTGCCAGCCAATTAAGCCAACTCAGTACAGTGCAGAAATCACTTAAAGATCAAGTCAACATTAAGGACCTGTAGCTAGTTTAGATAAAATTTCCACAGAAAACACTGTCTGATTTTAAGGATCTTTTTCAACAGCTATTTTTAATGAAACTTCAGAGCTGAATGTAAAATTATACCTTTGTTGAATTAAAAACCAGCCCAACAAACCAGCAGCAAGCCACTAGGAAAAGCATTTGACTTTGTAATGCAAGGATTAAGCTGAGACCTTGGACTTCTATAGGACTTCATAATCCGCTCTGTGAGTGTTTGGCATGAGGAAGTCTTGTTCTGAGAGTAACACTCTTTAGTACTGCATGGATGCCATAAACCCACAAAAGTAACGAGGAGAATAATTTTTAAAACAAAGATGATGATAACATCTTAAAAAGTTTTTCTATTTGTGTCCTTGTTCATAATACTGAAAATGGGCAGCTTTTATTTTTTACTTTTGTAGATTTTAGATTTTCAGATTTTCAGAGTCTTTTCAGCTGAGGTCAGTAGGAGAAATCTGTTCATGTTAGTGGTATAAGCTCAGGCCTGTGCATTAAGAAAAGATACCTGATAAAGTAGTATCTTCTTTAGCTATCATTCCACCACTCAAAATTTTATTTGGGAGAATCCCTTAAGTTGCTAATAAATAGAAAGAAACATTTCTTCTTCCACATCTCAGAAGAAAATGACCGCATATGTAGCCAGGAGCAAAAGATTGTCTCTTTAATATAGAGACCAAATGATGTGTCCATTGATTTAAATCCCCAAAGGAGAACTAAAAAATACAAACACCTCCCTCTTAAAAACAAAAAAAATGAACAGGAAAAAGGAGGCATTTTCAAACCACAAGAATGAAGTTATGTTTTCTTTGCTTGCACAGTTACGTGCAGGTAATGTCTGGATATAGAGAAATGTTATTCCTTTCCTGAAGTAAAATAAGAATAATAAATAAAACTTTGGAAAATGAAGAGGTCTTATACCACCAAAAGAATCAGTCTCCTAAAAAGGACTGTGGAGCACTCCATCAGCTCTGCTACTGGAGTGAGACAGAGCAAAGCTTTGCAATAAAAATTAACATGCAGCTTTAAAAGGCTGTGGTCTCACATTGTTTCATGCAGTGCTAAGAGGAGCATAAAAAGATGCTAATGTTTTATTTTTATGATCTAAATTGTTATTTGCGGTTAATCAAAGTTAACCTAGCTCTGCTTTATAAGCTGATTATGTGGCCAGTTAATTTCAGGTGTCTCTTTTCATAATCAAGCCCCAGGACACTTCTAGGATGACACTTTGTTTATGGGCACAAAGGAGGCCTATAAACTCCTTTTTAAAATATCCCTCTTGCCCACTGGCTTGGCTCCATCATAGCTGCATCCAAGTCCCTGCCCCTGAGGTGTTGCTGATTCCCAACACAGTTGACAGAGGAGAAGCAGTACCACCAGCTTTATTTTCTCAGTGAAGAAGAGAAGTATGGACAGGGATATTCACCCCCTGTAAGGAACTAATTTAGCCAGCTGGTATCTGCAGCCTCCCTCTGTAGTCACTGGAGAAAGAAATGCTCCTCTGGAGAGTGACTACAAGCAGGAATCTAATTTGGTGCTTGGAGCTGCAAAATGGACACATCAGTCTTTTCCATGGACTCTAGAAGCAGATGAGGAGTAGGAGGCTAAGCAAGGTGCCTATGGCAGAATAGCCCTTGTCAAGGGAGAGGGAAATTAATAACCTCCTCCAAAGCAAGGCACTGAAAGTCACCCACAATCCAGGCCCCAGGCTGTCCTGCACCTCTAAGTGTCAGCAGTGTCAGCCTTTGGCTCAGCTGTGCCGCTTCTGGAGGTGGAGGGCTGGGCGTTTTTGTTTTCTCAGACTATTTTACGTTCTGACTTCATTACCCATGAGACTCATGACCCACCGTTTCTGCAGGGATCTGAAAACTGGTTTGTATGACAGCTTTTCCCCCCAGTGCTCAATGCAGATGTGATCCTTCACACTGCACTGCTCCCTCTGAGTCCACGCCTGGTGCTGAACAGCTCGGAGGGGACTGACTAATCCCTGACCTGAGACTGCTGAGCCTACCCCCTGGATCAGGTCATGTTGCAGAGCCACACACCTGCAGGAGTTGTTGTCAGGCTGAAAGATGCTTTACCTGTTCAGTCCCTGACATCCACAGAAACCAGTTTTAACAACCCAGCCTCTTCGTAGCTCACTACAAGCACTGGCTTGATACTGGAAAAGCAGAGAAGGAGGAGGAACGAGAAGTAATGAGGGTAAAGTACATTCCCGTAGATTCGTGCCGACTTTTCTGTAGCTATGCACACTGAGCAGGGGTGGTGTTGTTTTTGGAAATGTGGTGAGTGAGGACTGAAATGATGAAACAGGACATCCTTCAGGTGCTTTGAAGAAAGGCCCTGCAACCACCCAAGTAGAATCAGGGAAAAAAGCCTGTTTGACTTGCAGAGAGATCTGCAAGCTCCTGCAAAGTAAGGTGTGATGTGAGCTCAACACACCAGTTATACCCCTCCCACACAGCACTGCTCTTCCAGCAAAGGAGGAGGGGGACACCTAACTAATGGAGATGTGGCACTTGGGGACATGGGTTGGTGGTGGGCCTGGCACTGCTGGGGCAACAGCTGGACTAGATGATCTTAGAGGTCTCTTGCAACCTAAACAATTTGATGATTTTTTTACCAACTCCTGGAAGCAAGAGTGTGCACAGTCAGTGAGGCTACCTCACTGCATGGTAAGGTCAGCTATTACTGTCCTTGTTCCATATTGTTCAGAGTTCGAGGTGGGTTGGCACTAACACACCCAAATGACCCTGATCAGCCTCAGCTAGGGCCTTCACCCATGCTCCTACCATGGGTCCGGAGCTCATTTAAGCTTAGCCTCAGAGTCTGGGCTTTGTTTCAGGAGGGCTGGTTTCCTGCATGGCCATAGCTGTGCCCCTGGCACCATGCTGATCCTGACCTGCAGACTGACTTCTTGGCTTGACCTCTGAGCTGCCTCATTGGCACAGCTTTGCCTGAAGATCAGAGTTCTTGGTTAGACTGGCCATCACCTCTGGCCTGGGGGCTGTGGGATAGTCCCGGGGCTGCTGAGGCTCCTGCCAAGCTAGCCTGGGGTACCCCTGTGGCTCCTGGGCCCTGGGAAGCCACTGGCCAGTGCTGTGCACTTACAGGCAGGCTGGATTCTATGAGAACATGTCCTTGCCAAGCTTAAAGAGCTGTAGTAGAAACTCTTTTCAAGTGCAGATATGCAGGCATTGGGTGGTTGTATCTAGTCTGTACTTCCCCCGGCATGAATAGAGCAGGCTGAACCCAGCAGGTCAGTGTTGGAAGCCTTACAAGACTCGCTCCCACGATGTTCACAGCCTAATTTGGTAGAAGTCTTCTGTGTTGTAGAAGCCCTTCCAAACCCAAAGGGCAACTTTTGACCTTTCGATACTCAACCTTCATGGTAATCTTGTCATAGAGAAGTGGAAGAACTCCATTCCCACCAAATTTTCAGCTGTTGCAAAGCTGTGAGCCTGGTCATTTGTCACTGAATGTTTGCAATACTCAACATAATTGACACCTGTAATTTTGCCAAATTTTAGCTTGAGTAACAGCTGTCTCTCTGCCTAAATACCTCCAGCAGCTCCAGTAATTTAAATAGATTCAGCACACTTCTGTATTGGCTGCTTCATGAGCTTCATAATTCTGTGGTGTTCCCTGTGCAGTATGGGATGTATAGAACTCTGTTGGTACTGTGTTTTCCAGCCATAAGCAGAGCAAGAGTTAATTCTTATTTTTGTTGAAGTACTAAGTGGGAAGCTAGGTCATGCATAAATCCTCATTGTGCTAGGTGCTGTACAAGCAACGAATAAAAATGATCCCAGGCTCAAGGATTCTCTGTTAGTAGCTTGTGTCATAATTAAATTTTGTTAGGACACTTTAGAATTTCCCTTCCTCATAAATGAAATATCCATATACATTTATATCTCCATAATAAAAGACAAAATCTGTACACTTTTATTGTGGATGATAAAAAAGAAAATATAATACTATTTTCCAAGTAACTTGGATATAGCAATTGGAATATGTGGGGGTGAGGGAAAATATCTGTTTCTTGTATATGTCTGTATAAAGTTGTCCACTTTATAGAGAAAGGAAAAAGTATTTGTTGTGAAAATAGTCTCACACGGAGCACACTGAATTCAGGTGGAGACCACAGAGCAGGAGCTGGTGCCCTTTTAAGAATCAAATATTGTGTCTTCATGAATAAAGCTCTGACAGTAAAGATAAGAGAAGAAAATACAGCAACCATGTGATATATTAGCAGAATGTTTTACAAAGTCCCCCACAAAGCATCCGCTGCACTTGAAAAGCCTAACCAGCCCAAGTGAGAAACTATTCACAAATTTAGTATTCAGATTACATACTCTGCCTTTTCAACTGCTCTCTGTACAATGAATGCCTGTACAACTACAGTAACAGACACAGATCTACAGTTTCTGTGGCCTTTGAGCTATTATGAGTATTATTCCTCTCCATAAATTACATCTGCATGTCCTGAAAATACCAACTGTTTTAATAGGAATTAATCTATAGGCATTTATCTTGGTGAAATACAAGGGGTACAGTATGTTGTGTTCCTTTTAAAATTAATAGAGTATGCTCTGAAGGTATTCAAGGATGTTCATTATTTTCTTTATAGGTCTATTTATTGATACATACAAGCATAAAACAGTGCTTCATTGTAGGGAAGAGGAGGAGATGGAATAACAAATAGATTAGTGCTTATATAGTTTTTAGATTGCCCAAAGCACAGTTAAGTAAAGAAAGGTCTGTATTTGTCCTCTTCAAAGTATATTGGGACTAGATCCAGTTTGTCTTCAAAGTGCCCCTTCTGTGGGAAGGGAAGAGAGGGCTCAGTCTAACAGCAAGAGAGCCGATGCAGGGGTCTGCTGCTCCATCGTGTTCAGTTGCTGTCTGAGGCAACAGTGTGGCACATAAGTCTTTTTAAATTTGCTACGTATATGCAAGTCTGGAGCTTATGCTGTGCGAGCTACTTTTTATGTGAATACCCAATAGAAGGTTTTGGGAGTGAACTCCTAGAGCACCTTGACCTTATACAGGCATATAAAAAAGGGGAATTAGAAACTTTAGACCAGAATTTACATAAAAAGCATGATGGTGGTTTTGAATAATAATTCTCACACATGTGCACGTGCATATACACACATATATATGGGTTAAATGTTTAAATATTTAGCTGAAAACAGGCTGAGCCCATAAAATCTATCAAAGCACACTGCTGTCAAATGATGAGAAATTAAACTCTCCTGTGAGACCGGGGAGCTCTGTTATCTCCGGCACACAGGAGGGGAACTAAGACTCAGGGAGACTGAGCAAGTGCCAAGGAGGACATGACAGCTCTTGAGTAGGTGGCTGTTGGCACAGCCTGTGATCCCAGGGACACCCGGACTTGTGTGGCAGAACACTGTCCCAGGGCAGGCAGGGCTGAGGTCCTGTACATGGCAATGGAAAGGTGCTCCCAGGAGCTCCAGGAATAGCTTTCAGACGTGTGCCAGAGTGACTTCTGTAATGTGGTAGAGCTTCCTGGCAAAGCTGAGAACTGCTCTTGGGACACTGCTCGGCAGAAGAAAAGCTCTCATTGCGTTAATTGCTGTGTTTTAGAAATGCAGAACTGAAACGTAGGGCAATGATGGCTTGGCCAAAATCACACGGAGGACCTCTGATCGTTGTTGGATCTGAATCCTGCTCTCTTGATCCCCAAGCCATCACTTGGTCCTCAAGATCACCACAGCAGCTCTGCTGAGTTGGTTGATGTAAATTACTGTGGAGCTCTTGCTACAGCCCGGAGCCAAGTTCTGCCTTGAAACCAATGATTCAGCCCTGTGTTGCTGTAGTGAGGATATGCTCATCTCTGCAGCCCTTGGAGTCAGCAAGCTGATTTACAAAGCCAAGTCCTGTCACTTTATTCCCTGCCCCTTACTTTTCCCTTGGTCACTCCTCCTTGTTTTCACAGCTTCATTTGGTTTCGAAACCTTGCGGAGCAGCAGGATTAAAAAATCAGAAAATATTTACTGTAGAGGATGGGTCTGGCTTTTCCCATCGGCTTCCATGGCTCAAGCAGGTTCCAGCAGCTTTGGGAGAAAAGCTGTTAGCTATTAAGTTATTACCTGTAAGGAGAGCCAGCTGGAAGCTTTCAGTTTTCAACATTTTGATGAAAAGCACCATAAAAATCTCGACAACAAGACTTGTAGCATTTCAATGACATGTTTTGCATTTGTCTCTGCTTTTAATGGTCTGTAAAAGTGATCAAAGGTCTCAAAATGCTGCCGAGACCCACATCTCAGGAATTTTGACCCCCCCAAAATGCAGGGGGAAGGGGGGTGGGGGGCAGAAACAAAAGTGTGTGCTGAGTGAATTCATTTGGACAGCTTTTGGGAAGTCACTTTCCATCTGGAGGAGAGTGTCCACAAGGAGAGTTATTCCGGCATAAACTGTTACGGGATAATTACCCAGCTCCAGCTATGCCAGTCTATTTTCTGGCATAGGCAAGCCAAGTCTAGTTGTTGATACGTAGGCGTGGGAAACATGAAGTCCGCTTTCTAGGCTCAGTTCTGAGTGCTCTCTCCGGCCAGTCCTCTGACCTTTCTGCCTCCTTCCTATGCAAAATGAGAAAAGTTAAACCCACTTCACAGATGTGGCATAATGACTAATTGGCTCAAATTTGTGGTTCTGGGGAGAGAGCTGTCAATTAACTTCACTTGGGCTGGCTGAATCATTTAGTGTCTTTTCCAAAGTGGGGTTTGTCTCCCTCTCTCAGGGTTGGGTGGCTCTGCTGCAATTCTACAAAACAGAATCTCATTTGATGTGACATGGCAGTGCTAATAAAACCTGGGGTTTACCTTGTCTCTAGCAACAGTATTGTGTTTGTGTGTACTGAGAGCAAGAGTTAAGGCTTTTGCTTCAAGATTTTGTAGTTAAGATTTTGCCTCAAAGCAAATTTTTCCAGTACCTAGAGCCTTTGATACACAAAGAATGTGGGTGTGTGGTGATAGAGGTACTTCCATCAGTGCACGTCTGAAACTCGGTGGCAAAATGCACGTTGCCCTCCTCTGGTACCAATGAAAATCAAGGATAACTCTTCCATTATTGCCATCAGTTGCTCTATTGGGTCAAAAAACTCAAGGGTGTATGGGCAGCCTGAATCCCGATGCTTTCTAGCGCTTGCTTGCTTAATTTTGCAAATTGAAATTTCATAATGTCCACGCATATCATGCATGATAGACACAACGTCAGCTTCTTAATGAGCCGTGAACTCTCATGCCCAATGATGGCATTACCAGGGACACAAACACCCAGCAATTCAAAGAGAAGAGAGCAGAACAATGCTGTTGCACCTGATCCAGGACCTGTGGAAAGCAGGGAAAACTTCTGTGAGGAAGCACATCAAACATTCACCCTCAGACAAGTGGGGTGGGGGATAGGTTTGGGTCAAGTCCCTGAGTGGGTCTGGTTCCTCTCTGTGGGGAGGTTCACTCACTGTAGGAAATACTTGGAGCTGTTCCTTCAGCTTTGGCTGTAGGGCAGCGCAAGGATTCCCCTCAGGACAATAATGCTGATTTTTCCGCTTTTCCCAGCACACCGACTTCTCGGGAACGGGGTGGAATAGCACGTAGAGATGTTTCTTGCACCGGGGCCGTCTCTAAGCAGAAACTCCGATCATATTGGCCGGGAACGCTTAATTAACAAGCCCGGCCGCCCCCCGGCCGGTTATAAATAGAAGTGCTGAATCATGATTCCACCGGTACCTCCGCCGGCCGGCGGGAGCCCCTGGGCGGCGGCTGCCGGAGGGGTGCGAGGAGCGCCCGCCGCGAGGCCGCCCTGAGGGGCCGCGGCCGTGCCCTGAGGGCGCGCGCGCCCGCCCGCCCGCGTGAGGCGCGGGGCGCGCACTGTGGCGGCGGCGGCGGCGGCCACACTTGTCCTGTAATCGATTGCCGAGCGCGCTGAGCGGCCTCGCGCCGGCTGCGGGCACCCGCCCCCCGCCGCGCCGGCCCCGCCGGGGCTGAGGCGCCGCGGGGCGGGAAAGGGTCTGAAGAGGGGAGCGAGAGTGTGAGTGCGTGTGACTTGAGTGTGAGTGTGAGAGGGACTGAGCGTCTGCGGGAGTGTGAGAGTGTGTGTGTGTGAAGGACTGAGTGCGAGTGAGGGAGCGAGTGTGTCCGTGTGGGGGACTTTGAGGGAGGAACTGAGTGTGAGGGAGCGAGTGAGTGCGTGTGTGTGTGTGTGTGTGTGAAGGACTGAGTGTGAGTGAGGGAGTGAGACTGCGAGGGGCTGACTGTGAGTGAGGGAGACAGTGTGAGTCCGTGTGAGGGGGGGACTGAGTGTGAGGGAGTGAATGAGTGCGTGTGGGTTTGAGCCTGAGGGAGGGATAGTGTGTGTCTGAGGGAGTGTGTGTCAAGGAGGCGTGTATGTGTGTGAGGGAGGGAGAGTGTGTGAGGGAGTGCGCGTATCTGTGCGGGAGGAGGGAGTGTGCGTGTGTGAGGGAGTGCGAGTATCTGTGTGTGAGGGAGGGAAGGGAGTGTGTGAAGGAGGGAACGAATGAGTGTGTGTCTGTGTGTGTGTCTGTGGGAGGGAGGGAGGGAGGGAGGGAGGCAGAGCGGCCGCCGCCGCCGCCGGATCGGTTTCTCGGGGTTTGACCAGCTGTCCCAGGCTAACCCTCTGCTCTCTGAAGATGGAGGAAGTAAAAACAGGATTACCCTTAGCTACGGCTCCTCCGCCGCCTTAGTCCCCCCACAGCCAACTGCCGTGCACAAACACACCTCCACTGGGCAGAGGGAGCCGACACTAATAAACACACAAACAAAAGGGGGATGGAACTGACTCACTGCCTGCGCGGCTGAGGTAAATCTGCGCCTGGCTTCTTATTATTTCTTTCTTTTTCTTTCTCCCCTCCCTTCCTCCCCTCCTCTCCTCTCCCTCCCCGGTCCCCCTTTTCCCGGCGGGAGGAGGGACAGCTCCGTTCCGGGGCCGGCGGGACGCGGGGCTCGGTCCGTCCGTGCAGGTCTGTGTGTGCGGAGGGTCCCCGAGCCGAGCGCGGCTGTGCAGCATCCCCGCGGGCGCCGATGACTTGTTGCTGTTAGCCCAAAATATAAAAAATAATTTAAAAAAAATCCAACCAAACAAAAAACCCCCCACCAAGGCCAAAATAAGCAGGGGCCGAAGCCGCGGCGGCTCTCGCCGGTCCGTTACCCAGCCCGGCCCCGCTGCCATTTCCCTCAGCGCCCGCCGCCACCTGTGCGCCCCCGGGGGGCTGCGGCCTGCGGCGGGGAGAAGGGGGGAAAGGGAATTAAATGACAAGCGAGGCAGGACTTCCATGACTTTGACAGGTTGTGGCAGGGGCGGGGAGAGGCAGGGATGAGGCGCGGAGCCCGGCGTCGCCCAGGGCCGGAGCGGCGCTCCGGGGAAGTTGGCCCGGGTTTGCTGCGCGGGGTGTGAGTGAGCCCGCCGGGCCCCCTCACCCCATCCCGCCCCGCATCCCCTCTTCCCATCCCGCCCCGCATTCCCTCCGCTCCCCCCGATCCCGTGGAATCCGTAAGGAACCGGTGGATCAAGTTTTCCCCTCTCTCTCTCTCTCTCCCTCCGCGCTAGTTAATCGCATTGCTGTAGCACCGGCTGACCTCCCTCCCTCTCCCTCCCTCCCTCTCCTTTTTTTTTTTTTTTTTTTCTTCATCTTTCTTCAAAGTATGTGCCATTCCTGAGCGAGTTTCCCCGCCGGCTCATCCCGGAGCTTCCCGGCTCCGCATGCCCCACCTGTAAGTGCCGGGGGCGGGTTTCTGTCCCTTATCCCTTTCCCCCTCCCCGTCTCTCTTTCCCTCATTTTCTCCCCCCGCCTTTAAAAAACCATTTCCTAAAACTTTCTCCATCTTTCTGTGTCTTCAGCTCGAGCAAAACTCTCTCCCTCCATTCGTTATGGGAGGGAGGCTCAGCAGCTGGGATTTGCCATCACCAGCCTAAAAATTTAGGTGACCAAACTTTTTCTTTTCCCTGTCTTCTTCCTCTTCCTCTCCCCCCTGAAGAAATAAAAAAAAAATCATCCCGTGTTTTAATTTAGGTTATGGATGTTTCTGTGTTTCTTTTTTGTCTTCCTTTCTTTTCCTCCTCCCTTCCTTCCCTTTCTTTCCTTCCACTTCATTGGCTGGGATGTTCTTTCCCTGTTGCTTCTGATGTTTCTTTCTTTTTCTCAGTGTATGCCTGCCTACCTGGACTAGGGGGAAGATAAGGTAATTTTGAAGGGCTTGAGGAAGTGGCTTACCTGTTCTGAAAACTTTTTTGGGTTTTTTTTTAGATTTCTTTTTAAGAGTTGTGAAAATCAGTAATTGAAGAGAGTTTGGTAGCAGCTGGGCAGGTTGAAATTTAAGTGTTATGTGCTGAATGCCTTGGGAATTTGATCTGCTTTATACCAAAGAAGAGCACAGAGAAAAGTATTTATTTATTGGGGGAAAGGCGGGGAGCGGGGGGGGGGGGAAGGAAAGAGGGTTAAGGGAGGGGGAGGGAAGTGGTTTTGGAGACAAGAAGTGAAGCTGCCTGTTTTCCAGTAAGTAATGGAGAAATTCCAGGAGCCAGGGCTAAATATACTTGGCGATCAATACAGAAATGGCTCATTGTGAATAATTTAGCTGCCTGGTGCAGTGAGAGTTTTGAAACTAAAGGCAAAAAAGAGGCCATGGAGGGAGAGAGGAAATAAAATTCTCCTCTGGTCATGTCAGATTCTTAACTTTTCCACTTAAAAGAACATAGTTATGATTATTGATCTCTCCTTTTTTTTTTTTTCCCCCCCCACAATATATATCAAATGATAGCTAGGGGGTGTCATTCTATACAGTTACTTGGGTTTCGGGAAAGTAATAGCTTGTTCTGTGTCAGCAAAGTGCTTCCAGAAACTTTAAGATTGCTTCACACCACAAAATGCATGATCTGGGAGTATGAAATGTGATGTTTGGACCTGTACTGTGGCAGATAAATAGGGTTAGAGTGAACAGGTGTGTGTACAGGTGTGTGAGTGTGTGTGCACACAGGGGTGTGAGACAAAGCTGGAAAAACTCTGTCCAAGGGGAATGGACATGGGAGGATTTATTTTGTTTAGACCAGGAGAGAGTCTCTTGTAGTGCATGTGAAAAGAGCAATTGTTAGTTGTATCCATATCCTCAAAGTCTGCTCTGGCTGCAGATAGAACAGATAATTGATAAAGCATTACCATCACAGCTTGAACAAACAAGCGAAAAGTCAGGGAAAAACTCTCCGATGAGGCAAAAATGTGAATGGGGCACAGAGAGAGAGGTATGGTCAGACCAGGATAATCCAGGTGCCACCTGCCCAGGAGGCAGCTGCATGTCTGCTCGCATAATTTACAGGAAGAGTTCAGTGATTTGCAAACCAGCACATGCAGTGCACTTGTGTGTTTCTCTAAGCAGTGGTTGCAACAGCAATAAAATGGGCAACTACTTAGGGCTTTAAGTAAGTTTAATCGTTTAATGGTTGATACTGACAGGCGTCTCTGAGAGTGTACTTTTCTGCCTTGCAGCACTGCACTTTGACTATGGAAGCAGAGACTGTTGATGGATATATTACATGTAAGTAGTCATTTTGTTTGATTATTCTGAATTACTTTTGTTTTCCTACTCTCCTTTGTATAATGCAGACACCTGAAAATTTAGCTTCCTTGTGTACAGTGTTTGCATTGACACTGAATTAGTAGCATTTAAATATAAACTCTCTCTATGACTGAGAAATGCATGGGGATGGGTGCATGGGTATCTCTAGGTTTAAATATTTGCTGAGGGTGAATGAACTTCGCAAATGAGAGAGAGTTCGTCTCCAGAAATTCAAACTGCAGCCAAAAACTTTTTGTGCCTTTCCATACGTATTTCTCTTGTTTTCTGTGTGGGGGGTTGTGTAAGGGCTCTGTTTAGCTGTCTGTTCACCCAGAGCTTTGGGGGGGGAAGCTCTGTATGGTGAATTACTATTACAGTCTTCCCCTGCCCAGCCTGGATTCTCTGTCTGCTAATGGAAAAGTAATCCTAACTTAAAACCAAGCAGCTGGGACAAGATTTGCCACAGGAGTGTGTGTAAAAGACTAGTGACAGTAGGTTTGAGGGGGCTCTTAAAATCAGCCAAATGTTTACTTGGGGCCACTGAGAGTCCAGATTTTACAGGCTCTGGAAGACCCCACCAGTAAAGGAGGGAAGGGCAGGGGCGAGGGGAGCGAACAGGTTGTGGTTCTTAGTCTTTATGTATCTCTGCTGAAGAAGGGGATAAAAACTTACGGGGCACCTGTGTTGTGCTCACAGGTGACAATGACTATTCGCCTGAAAGGGAGCACTGCGGCATGGCCATCGACCTCACCTCCAGCACTCCCAATGGGCAGCACACCTCCCCCTGTCACATGGCAGGTAGTAAGTCTCCTCTTAAGCCTGTTTGTCTCTAGCTGAGGGTTGGGTTGGTGTGGTCCTCCTGGTCCTTGGTTTGCTTACCAGGTCTTAGCCACTGCTGTTGGCATTGCTAATAACAGAGGAGGACAGGAGAGATTGTCTTTTTTTTGGTTCTTGTTCGTGCTGGTGTCTCATCTGAACATGAATGGGATTACTAGTCTGAACTATCCCAAGGTGGCATTTGAGAGCTGGTCCTTACCTGCTCCAGGTAGGAAAACACTAGGCTTGACATGTGCTGGTTTTGTTTCCTCAGGTTTTTAAATCCAAATGGAAACGTTGTTATTGATATTATTACTATTACTTAGTTTGCTTCCTGAAACAGCTTGAAGTACCTTTATTTGAAAACAAACAAATTTTATTTACAAAACTATAGTTGAGTATAACAAACTGAAAGGAGTTCAGTTTAGAATGTTGGGTAGAAACTGAGAGTTCTGTGAGTCTGCAAAGTGAGGGTGTCAAGAGCTGATAATATTTATATAATTAATTCTCCTGTTATATATGGGAGGTGGATAAACGTAGTTAACACAATTTTGTAAAAGCGACAACCTTCATTTTCTGCGTGTGAGTGCCCTACCTTGTTTAAGTGTTGGTTGCAGTGTTAACATCAAGATACTTACCTTAATGAAACCTCTGTACTTATAATCCAGAAAAAATTTAGTGTGCTTTGCTTCCGACATACTTACAGAGTGTTCCTCTCTGTCTGGTACTAATTTTCTTTCTGGTTTGTGTGTACTACAGGTACATATTTATCTATTTAAACTGAGGGTTAGTGTAATGCCCAACTGAAATCTGTGAAAGAAAGAGAGAGCTTTTAGGGTCGCTTGCTTAAAAATGCACAGTGTATTGCTTTCGGAGTCTTTCTGAGAAAAAGATGTTACTTTCCTTTAAGAATTTTGTCCTCTTGCAAATTATGGATAAAGAGCAGTTTTATGAGCCTTTAAGCTGAGGGTTATTATGAAGATCTCTCAATTATATACATGTTGCTGGAGAATATGATTTCTAATACCGTGGACTGAACTTTATATGACAACCACTCGTAATTCAGCATCTTTAGACAATTCCAATTGTGCTGCACTGGGATTCTGATCTACTTTATTATGTTGTAAAAGTTTTACTACTCACTTTCTTCATTTTCTTTGTTTCCTTTTTATTAATGGGAAGGCTTCATTGGAAGGGAAAAAAATATCTGTGTTTTAAATCTTCTTTATAATCTAGACTGAAAACCAAAGTCAAATTAGGAATAAAAAGATCTAGAATGAAGTCATGCAAAAGCCTTTAACACACTCAGTATTTTCATGTCCATTGTGTTAACATTTTCAATGGTTTTTAAGCTTCATTAGGTCTTTGCAACGTATATGTATCTGCAGTCTTGGTGGTGTTTTTTGGTCTCTCACAGGTGTCTCAAATGCTTTCATCGCCGCTGCTTGGTGTCAAAGATGTGCTGCTGTTGAAAAATTAAGGGCTCTGCCTGTGTTTCCTAAGCCAAACAAAACTCAAGCTTCTTAAATTTATTGTAATTATTTACTCTTTGCAGGCTTAGGATTGTTTTGCAGAGAGGTGACTTGTGCTGCCTTAAACATGGAAGATATTGGTCAGAGGTTGTCGGCTTTTGTGGCAGCTGTTACATTGGTTCATTTAAGGCTTTTGGCCAAATCTTGAATCTGGCATGTGTAGGCTAAATCGCCCGGCTGTGCTTTAGAGCCTTCTGCCTGTTTTGTGGGGCACAGGAAATCCTTTTAAAAGTTTGGTAACCCAGGGGCCTGCACCTTTTTTTTTTTTTTTTTGGTAACTCTTTTGGGGTTTTTTTGTATTTTAAAAGGAAAGATAGAGGTGGAATAGCAGTATTTTGTATAAATTTAGTAGCTCCCAGTGGATTGATCCATCATCCATTGTTTTAAGTAGAGGCAGTGGCTGTGTTCTATTTCAGATTGGTTTGATTTCCAGTGGGTTGCTGCAGATTAAGTGATGTTGGCTGCCATTACAGCAGAGCCCAGGGCATGTCATTCTGGCTGGGTAGGACTTGGGAATGGAGGAGGTGATACAGGGAGCAGACCCCAAGTATTTCGCTCCCGGATTGGTTGACAGTCATTGCCAGAATCGCATGACCCTCTTTGGCTGTGTGCTCTGGATGTGCACCTGCAAGGTAGGGATCGAAGTTTTGACCTTTGTTCTTCTTGCATTCCATTGAATTGTTTTGAACCACAGCTCTTAATTTAGTTGGAATTTGTGTCTGGCTCAAAAGGAGAAACACCAAAAGAAGGAAATTTCTTGGATCTGTGCTGAAATGACTGAGTAGTGCTCTCCCAGCAACAGCAAAATTATGTGCTGGGTAAAGAGTTTTCTACATTCATTAGCCCCTGGCAATCTGTGTTAGTAGTTCTGTCTGGATTACTGATGTTTTCAGGTTCTGTTCCAAAAGGGTTTGGGTTGAATTTTTTGGCTTCTGCATCCTTTAACCTGTTATCAATTTCAAGTATCTAGATGGTATTTGTAGGTTATGGATGGGGATGACACTCAATTTTCCTTGCGAATGAGGTGATCCTGAAAGATGAATCACACTAAATCACCTGTCATAGCTAACTGATGATCTTACATATACCTGCCTTTAGCAGAACACTGCATGTGTGTTGGCAGATGCTCTGTTCTAAAATACTTCATTGTAGTTTTATGTAAGCAAAGATTTAAAATACATATAAATAGTCAATCCGAATAGGTTGATAGATCATCTCACTTTTCTCTACAGCAAAAGATGAATTAGTGTTACACCTGCTGAGTACAGATGATATATTTACATAGCCCCAAATCTGGAAGTCCAGGTTTTCTTTTGATCTTCTGTAGGAAAACTCTTACAAAGGCTGACACCCAGAGCTGGGTGTCAAAGGCTTACTCAATTAACTTTGTGTTGATACTAGAGAGTTCCCTGCATGGCCCTAAGCCCCCCCATAGACCCCACCGAGTTCAAGGGAGTCTGTCTTGTTCCCATCCGTGAATGTTGAACTGGGCTATAAGTGATCAGAAACCTCCGAATAGGAGCTGGCATGCTAATTAAAGGCTAATGGGGAATCCTTATAAAAGAGGCTTTAAAAAGAAATAATTCTTAGTCACCTCCCCATAATACCACACTGAGTTCTTACTACAGTTATTAGAGAAATTTTTTTCCCTGTGGGTTAAAATGGACTTAGAGGAATGCCTGCTTTAGAAACTGCAGGGGCACAGTTGTTCAATTAGTTGACTCAATCATTGCTTTGTATAGGATGAAGGACACTTCTCTAAGATCACTGGCCTGGTGTCATAGGGAAAATAGTAGCAGCAGCTATTAGCATCTGACAGTCAGCAACAAAGGCAATTTCCTCTTAAATTAGAGACCTGACAGTGGGTGTCCCAGTTACCTTTCTTATCTTTGCTTTCATAGACAAAAGGAGCCCTTAAACAAAACAGAGTCAGAACAATCATAAATATCAAACCCAACATCTGATGTTTGAGACCGATTAAAATTGTGGTACACTTTCAAGAGGTGTTTATTGTAGCTTGAAGTGTTAGTAAGTTACGAGAATTAATTCATTAAGAGAATAAGCCATGTCGGCTGACTCTGCTGCTGAAAATAATGAGGCAGTTGCATTTTCTCCGTGGTAGGGAATGATTGTGCTGTCTGATGAGATCACTAATTGGGACAGCAGCACTAAGTGGGAATGATTTCAGCAGTGGTGTTTAAAGAAAACTTGGGCAAGGTTTTATTATAATGTAGCCAATACTATATTCCCAGTGATCAGGGCGGACTATCAGTTGCACTTTTGTTTTTTTGTGGCATCAGAGCCCCAAATCTTTCATGATCACTTTAATTTTTCAAGCCTGAATTGTCATACGACTCCTGTTTTGTCATAGTTGTGTAGTCCTGAGCAGAGAGTTACATGTACCGCAGCTGTATCGGCACATCTGTAGGGATAAAGAAATGTCATTTTGGAACCCGACTGTTGGAATGAAACCGCGTGAAGTTAAAGTTGCTCCGTGCCTCAGCTCCGCAGCAAACAAGCCTTGTCACCACCAGAATTTACTGGCAGGCACGTGAGGCTGAACTTTGCACTGGGATTCTTTTCTGGCTCAGTATGTATTATAGACTTTTTAGTAGGATGAGGTGATGGAGGCTGAACCTCTGCAGGAGGCTTTTCTTTAGGGAGGGTGGTTGAAGCTGGCCAGGCTGGGCTGCAGAGGGGGACTTCACTAATACTTTGAGGCAGTCACTCCCCTGACTTAGGCACTGGGGCATGAAGAATTCTGGCAGCCGAACTGCTGTGCTCTGAACTGGGGATTCAGGTCTCCATTGCTTCCAAATATCTTGGAAAGTGCTAAAAACTCAGACCTGATCACCTCGAGATGCTGGGGAATCTTCTTTCCTCAGCAGCATTTAAGGAGTATGGTAGGCAGCGTTTATTAGTCTGGGTATCTCCTGCCTTGGTGCAGAGAGGTGGACTTTTGACAGTTGCTTGAGATGTCCTCCAGTCCTTTGTGTCTGACTTTGCTGTCTTGACGCTTTGATGTTTTAGAGCTCAGCTATGGAATTGCACGATGATGCCCAACACAGATGTACCTGTGGTTTTGCAGGTTGAAGGACAGTGAAGATGGACTTTGCCAAGATGAGCTCAGACATGAGGGATGAGCTCAATAAAGTGTGGCAGGGAACTATAAGAAGTGAGCTCCTTTGACACTTAAAAGAGCACGGTCTTTGCTTCAGTCTTTTATCCTCAGACTTCCTGAGAATTGCCAGGGCAGTAGTAGTTATCGAAGTTTTAGCCAATGCATTTAGCTTTCTTGGAGTTTGAGAAGAAAAAGTATTAAATGGAAAGGTGATCATCAGGATTTTAACAGAAAGAGAGGTTTTCCACACCTAAGAAACCAAAGCTCTGTAAAGTAGTGTTACACTGTGTGTTTCTTGAAAAAAACCCAACCCAAACAGAAGAAAGGGTTACCTGGAAATTAAACGTTTCCTGGGATGTACCTTGAATTGTTGTAGGTTTATCCACATCAGCTCAGATTTTTCACTGGTGTAGTTAAAATCATTAAATAGTTCCTCTGCTACAAACTCTGTATGTAAACCAACACAGAGTGGCCACTGAAATGAGTTGGTGTTTGCGTATCTGTAGCTCACACTGCAGTGGTGAAGGGCTCCCATGTACTTTTCCTATCTTCTGTCACAGTCCTGGCATTCCCTATGGAGTCAAATACTCTGCTGCAAAAACATTCCTCCCTCTCAGTGAGTGTTATAACGAGGGTGGAGTGAAATGATCAGTTAATCTCATTAAAGAGGTTTTTATTCATTCTGATGGAAGTCTCTCGAGAGGTCATCTGCCAGGGCTTTGTTGCAACACACACCTTTCTTAGGAAGCTTCTGTTATTCTCTTGGACTGTCAGGTTCAGTTAACTTTCCCTGGTACACACCCTGTTACAACACTGTGCTCTTGCTAGCTTTGTAGTCAGCAAGTTTTCAGTGTTTGCTTCTGGAATTTCAGTTCCTTTTCTCAGACATGCCAACAAAGAGAGCAATCCTCATCTTCCATGAAATAGGACACTTTGATAGCAGCTGGATGACAAGATACCTGTTGGAGAGTGTTCTGTCTTTCCCATATCTGAATCTGAGGGAAGGTGCTACTCCTGTTGAAGTCGATGGGTATCTTCTCCCAGAAAACTGGGTCAAAGGCTTGTTTCCAGTTCCTGTGAGCCACAGGCTCTGTGTAGTCCTTCAGCTAAGTGACGATTTGCAGGTTGGCAGGACTAAGTTTTACAGGTGGAAATGCAGTGTAACCTTTGTGCAGTACTGAGGGGGAGCAGTGCTAGTCCTTCCAGTGCCAAGAGGGAGGATGCACCTTGAAGGAGTGATGCTCTTCTATCTGGGAGGAAAAGGCAGAGCTTCCTTTTCTGCTTTTTGCTTCAGTAATCCTGGTGAATGAAACCCCTTGGAGAACCCACCTTGAAACAGGTCTGTAGAAAATTGAAGAGAAGGCTGCTGCTCTGTGTAGTAAGATCACCTGTTGCCAGCCTGGGTGAGGAGTCTGTGCCACATCGTGTTGTCCCTTGTCTAGGGTGGTGGATGCTTGTCTGGAGTCTGGGCAGCTGATTGCTGCATCCCAGTGGATGGAAGCAGAGCTGGATTATCACTGAGAAGCAATGAACATGACAGATACGGCTCTGGGCTACGTGACCAGCGGCCCAGTTTTTCTCCAAACTCTGGTCATTGTAGGGGAGTCCCTCCATGTTTCTGTGCTTTTTTTCCCCCCTCTTGTCTTTTATTTTCTGAATCACAGAAGCCATAGATCACTTAGGATGGAGGCTTGTATGGTACATGTTAGCCTTTGTGAAAAGTAGGATTTTTTTAAAATATCTTCTTTGCTATGGGGTTATTTTGCATTTAATTTTTGCAACCCTGCAATGAGATGCATTCAGAAGTACATTAATACCAGTGCAGCTTATTTCCTGTCCTGCACAGGAATAATTGTGGTAGTCCTAAAATACCCTGTTGTGGTGTGATTACATTAGAGCAACCATGGAATTTTAACTCTTCCCACACCACTGAGCATTACAAGGTCTGTGTGTGGACAAGCCCCTATTCACACTGCCCAGCAAAATGTGCCCTTGGTCCGGAGCCAGGTCTACATTACCGGCTTCTACTGGCACTGCTGTGTCAGCCTGTGGCTTTGAAGAACTGTAATCCCTCACAGGCAGAGAGATGCTGGCAGAAGCTCCTGCTCTGAGCATAGCCCTGGCTGGCAGGGTCACCTGCAAGTGCTGTTACAGGTGTTACATGGGAAAGTACCGTAAAACAGCAGACACTGTTCCTGGAAAAGCATGGAGTTGATTGATCCCCCTCATTTCTGTGCTGATAGGTCATGCCAACTTCTGTGAATTACAATGTCTTTTCTGGGTTTTTTAACTGACTTTTGCTTTCTCTCTGCC
Source organism: Aphelocoma coerulescens (assembly GCF_041296385.1). Taxonomy (NCBI): domain Eukaryota; kingdom Metazoa; phylum Chordata; class Aves; order Passeriformes; family Corvidae; genus Aphelocoma; species Aphelocoma coerulescens. The sequence goes on from NC_091021.1 coordinate 3,443,777, forward strand.
TCTTATTTTTCAAAAAAATCCTTCCAGTTTGGGGGTTTATTGCTGTAACACTGTGTGGCATTGTACCACAGAGGTAGTGGGCTCTGTGTGCATTGTATGAGCTTCTTTAGCTCATGGTTGCTCTGTGTTTGTCCTGTCCAGAGAGGTCACAGGGCTCTTGGTCTTCCCTTTGTGAAGCTCAGGTTGGTGGTCGGATCCCCGTGTCCTCTCAGGTGTGGGGGGAGGTCAGTCCTGGGGCCAAACCATGCACACTACCAGTGTGGATGGTGTGAATGTCTGTGTCTATCAGCTGGTAGTGAGTGAAAAAGTTAGTGGAGTTCTCCTACACCAGTAGGAGCCCCTCTTCTTAGCAGGCTGTGGGTTTTACACAAGGAATGAGCCAAGGAATCTGATTCACTGCAGACCTGTCTGCTCTCCCCACCGTGGTGTCATGTTACTTGGAGAAGCTGCACAGACTGGTTTTTTCCAGCCTCTTTTCCTGCTGTGGTATTGGTACCACCTGTGAGGTTGCTCTGGGCACAGGTGTAATCACTGCAGTAGGGGAGAGAGAAGGGGAAGATTAGTGTGAGTATTCAAGTCCCTGCCGTGTCTCTGGCCCGGAGAAGGCCTTTGGAGGACTCGGTGCTACCCTGAAACTTTGTGCAGTGTGGATAAAAGACCCGGCCACATCTTGGTGCTGCTGTTGTCAGGCCCTTTGTCCTGGGGGTTGGACGTCTCAAATGTTTTTCAAAGGAAGTAGGAGATCCTGAAGTACAGAAAATCCATTCACCTTGTTGCCTGTCCCACCTATCATCTTTGTTTCTTATGAATCTTCTTACGAATCTTTTTCTTACGAATGTGAGGAGGTACGGCGGGCTGTGTTTCCTCTCCAGCTAATGGAAGATCTGGGCAGGGCTTACGAGAGAGATGCTCCGTTGGCAGTTAAACCGCATACATGAGAAGGCTTGACATTCCGATGGGCAGATTTTCTTGTTTGTCCCCTCTGTTCCTCCACTTCAACAAAACAAGTGTTAGACTAAAGATATCTGTGCTGTGACCTTCAGCACCAGGCTGAAGTTTTCTCAGCTTCTTTTTAGTGATGTTTTCCTTGCATTTCCCCCCAGCCTCTAAAACATCCTAGTTCCATCAGAAGAAAGTGATGTTGTTCTGGTTTTTCTCAAGGGGCATGTGTTCCCTCAGTCCATGAAAATTATGTTGGTGAGTGGCACAGAAAGCTGGCTGGAGAACCCTGTGATAGCTCAAGTCCATGGTGATTTTTCTCATAATTACTCTCTGATTTGGGAATACCTGTGTGCAGTTCTATGAGAATTCACACCTGATCTTTCCTAGACGTCAGCTCAGCTTTTGGACATTTTATGATTCCCTTTGTAAGCAAAGTTTCTCTTTTAGGTAATGATCTAGCCATAAAACACAAACTGAGAGAGTTTTTGGTAACTTTATCTGTGCATCATTTAAACTTCAGCAGTGTGAATTAAACACCTATTTTAGTCCAAGTAGCAGGAAACAGGAGGGCGTGAATTCCCTTGTTTTGAAAATGAAAGAAGTTGCTTCTTTCTGTATGAAAACAGCAAGTCTTTTTACACAGAAGAGGCATGAGGTCTATTCTTTTGAGGAAGAGTAACTGTACTCTTAAAGTTGTGGATGGTTTAAAAGTTTCCAGGAAAGAGGGGCAGTAGACTGAAGACCTTGTTCTGGTTAGCAGCCAGGTCTGTGATAGAGGGAGACAGTTCAGGCAAAAGAATGAAATGGCGTTTGGTTTTTAATCTTATTTCTTGAGAAATTGATATCCTGCAGGGTTTGCCTTGTTGAGATAACAGCCCCTGAAGGAGAATAAATCTTATTAATTAGCAGTTTTGCATACTGCTTTTAATTGTCCATTCCTAGGTACAGGCTTTGTATTGCACATGCGCTGTTGTGGTAAGGGGCCTCTCTCCTGCATCCCTGGAGAGTCTGCAGGGATCTGGCACCAGTGCAGAGTCTGCCTGAGTACAGAAATATTTCAGAATACACCATTGGGCCTTAAATTTACTCAGTGCCTTAATCCTCATCACCTTTCAGATTTAGACATGTCCTAAATGTAGTTGTGAGTAATAGTTTTACGGTTTAATCTCCCAAAATTGGGTCAACCTTACCAGTTGTTTTGACCTTGTTACCAGCACAGGTAGTTCCTGGGTGAGTCTAATACATCTCCAGGCAGCTGTGTGAAACAATCTGGGGCATCAGCTTTACTTGAAACCCCCTGTTTGAAATTTTCCCCCTGGCTTAAATACACAGGCCTCTCTCTCTATCACTGTAGGATATTATCCTTTGGATAATCTATTCTTCTAGAGAGTAATATAAGACTATCTCCTTGTTATATTTATGCTTTTTCAGTTTTAATAGCTTCACAAAGGATACCAGTTAAAGAGATACAAATGAGTGGATAAAATTTTAGGCAGAAGAGGTGGAGAAAAAGTAGGGAAATTAATCTTAGTAAGAATTCAGCTCTTATAGGTGGGAGGCAGCTTCATAATTTGTACATGTGACTACAAATTGTCAGAGTATAGGTAGCTCTCAAGAGTTCAGAAGAATGATGTTCTAGTTGTATATTTAAGGGTCAAGTAGTATATGACGTTAGCAGACTGTGAGAGCTCTGTGAGTTTATTTTTGGCCTTCTTTTAAATTTGTATTCTACGAATTGCAAAATTTATTTTGCCAAAATCCCATGTACTTATATGTGAATCCCAGAGTGTTCTCATAGTCTAAATGCTGTGACCCATCAGCTGCCCCCAAATTACCTAATATCAAGTAGAGAAGGTTGACAGCCAAAGAAAAAGGTAGGAAAATGTGTCCAGCCCTGGTTTCTGACAAGCCTGTACATGTGCAATGCAATAATACATATGGAAGGCACTTAGAGAGGGTTTCGGTCACATACAACAGAGAAGTACAGGCTTGAAAAATACTAGGAAAGTGCAATTCTTATGAAATGAGGAAGCCAGAAAGAGGAGAGAGAGGTATGTGAATTGTGCCTCGGCTGAAGGAAAAACTATTAAGCGCCGCCCTTTTCAAATGTCAAATGCATGGGAAAAAGTTGTTGGAAGCCAGTGTCTGCTAAGTTTGCTGCTTGCAAAACCTACTTTTTTGTGAGATGTTTGTGCAAAATCACCTCTCTGGTCTGCCTGTGAGACCAGACATGACTCAGGCTATCAGCATGTAACATGGCTTCAGGTCGCTGTCTTACTGCTCTTGCTCTAAAATGCTGTAAGGAAGTGTTTGCTTTTTTTCTCACTTTTAGAGTGCTTCATTCATTTAATGTCATTAGCGCTATTGTTACTTAAATTTACCTTCTGACTGGTAGCCATTAAATATTAATAGAGAAATCGATAGTAGTGAGATTTTTGCTCAAGTAAATATATATCACATATGTACTCAAAACCAAAGCAAACTGCAGTGCATTCCAGGAAATAATCTATAGTGCTGCTCTGTAATGTTCTTCCTCATCTTCATGTCAGGTTGTTTTATCTGTGTCCCAGCTCAGCCATTCCTGCCCCAGAACCCTGGCTGTTCTTCTTAACAGCCTAGAACAACAGAGCCTTAGGAAAAGAGTAGAAGTGTTTTCACTGTAGAAATGTGAGTGATAATTGCTGTATAATTATCCAAGGTTCCTTAATGACTGGATACAGGGAGATCCTTAGGTTTGATGTTGCGTCTGGTAGACAGCACCCCAGCCAGAGACTGCTGTGCTAGAAGAAGAGAATGGCATGGGCTGGAGGCAAACCCAGCCCTTGCCAGCATTTGGCAAGGGGAAAGTATTTTTGAGAGAAGGTGGTGATGTGGCAACGGAAGATGATGGTTTAAAACCATTTAAAATCAATGCCTGATAACAAAAAAAAATAGGACTGGGCTTAAAATGGCTTTGGAGCCAGGCTTAAGTTCGTTGGAGGGGAATAGTCAAAGGTATGAGATAGATGGCACAGCCGACATGCACAGGGCAGTTTATTCTCCATTTTGGGTCTCTGCAGCATTTTCCTGTGCAACTATAGATGGAATAAATCTTTGTAGACCATCAAAGAGATGACCCTAATCAATTGTTCTGGCCAGGTGTTTTGGAAGAAGGAAAGCTTCCTTATGAGTCAGTAATGAAATTTCAATTTATAATTACGACTGTAGTTTATAATAATAATTCTAATTATAAATATAAACAGTTTAACCTACTATAATGTAAAATGGTAACATTTGCTGAGCTTTGGCTGCTTTCAGATGGTGAAAATGTGCTGGTGGTTGTTGGCTGGGATTCAGAAACATTTGTCAAAATTTTGTGTGCTATGTGAACAACAAAATTTTGTGTGGATTAAGCAATTATTAATTCTCTCCCATTATCCGTCAGATAAAACTACAACTAACTCATTAACCAAAATTAATTGTAAATAAAGCCGATCTGTTGTTGAGGAAACTAGTTAGAGCGGTAATTGGGTAATGATGATGCATTTAATTTCAAACTGCAGATTTAAAAGCTACTCTTTTTGGCAGTGATAGCGCAAGGTGTTCTGAAATGAAGCAGGGTGCTTGTCACTGTCATTGTCCTCTTAATTAATGCCACCAGGACTGCCTGTGTTTTGAATCTAATTAGTGTGTCCTGCAGAGCACTTGGAAATGTCCTGATTCTGCTCACATTGAAGCCAGTGGTTAAACTGTTTTGTTACCTCTATGACCAGGAGGGTAACACAGGAGGCCCTGTGGAAGTGGTGGTGTAGGACATGGCCCACTGCTGGGTTTCCACGTGCAGCAGCACATCCTCATGCCTGAGCTCTGGGAATAGTGGCTGTGCTTTGGGATTTGCTACTGACTTGCCATGGAGATAAATCTGGAGTTTCAGGCCAACAAAACTGAATTGTGACTCAACGTTTTAAAAATGATTGAGTGAGTAATTTTCCATGCAGTTTCATTACAGTATATTTTGCCCCAAGGATTATTTACTGTAGAGTAACTTCCAGCATGTTTTTGCTGCTATTTGTAACATTGAGTTTTAATAAGAAAGGACTTGTTTAAATAGGATAATGTTTTTACCCCAAATTGCCCAGTTCTAATGGTAAAATTAGCATAACAAATAAAATCAGCAGTTGTACCTGTTAGCCTACATGCACAATTTCTTGATTATTTTTAAAGCTGATTTTAGAATGTATTAAATGCTATTATGAAATGAGCACAGTTTGTTTGATTTTAGCCAACTACCATTTCAATCATTAACAATGAAATAGGCATTGGGAACAGAATATATCATTCAGGAGGGCCAGCAAGTTGATCAGAGGGATGAAGCACCTCTGCTATGAAGAGAGGCTGAGAGAATTGGAATTGTTCAGACTGGAGAAGAGGAGACTGTGGGGTGACCTAATTGTGGCGAGAAAGATGGAGAGAGACTATTTACAAGGGCCTGGAGTGACAGGGGGAATGGCTTCCCACTGCCAGAGAGCAGGGTTAGATTGAATATTAGGAAGAAATTCCTGACTGTGAGGGTGGTGAGGCCCTGGCACAGGCTGCCCAGAGAAGCTGTGGCTTCCCCATCCCTGGAAGTGTTCCAAGGCCAGGTTGGACAGGGCTTGGAACAACCTGTGATAGTGAAAGGTCTCCCTGCCCATGGCAGGGGGTGGGATGGGCTTTAAGGTCTCTTCCCACCCAAACTGTTCTATGATTCTCCTTGTCCTGTCATTTGTAATCACTCTACTGATTTTTTTTTTTTTTTCCTTCTGACTTGGTTTAGAGGGAATTACAGAACTGAAGCATCGACTTAATCTTTAATATTCCTACTTACCAGACTTGAAGGGAATATAGAATAGATACATTTTACCTATTTTATTTTTAACTTTTTCTCTGTGAGTTTTTTTTTCTCTTGTGCTTCCTGGTCCATGGGGAGAAAAACCCTACGAGCATGTTTTAGTTACATCACTAATATTAGAACTGAGTAATCGGGTGGCTTTGGCAGCAGTCTCGTTTATAAATTGTTGGTGAGCAGATGGCTCACCAAGTTGGCATGCCAGCTCCAAACTTTCACAATCATGAGTCAAGTTTTAAATCGCAAGATTGCCTTACATACCATGAGCTTTTTGGTTGGTTTTTTTTTTAATGTGTGTTTGTTTAATAAATGTAATTCTTGATGGATCGTCTCATTCCTGAGCTGTGTTTTGCACTGAAGCATATCTTTTCAGGAGTCTCTGGCTTTGGGAATGCCTTTTTTTTCTTGATTTAATGAAAATGGAGACTTTTTTAGTCACTTATCTGAAAATCTTGCTGCTAAGAAAAACTAATAAATGTCAGTGTAAGGGACATAAAAGTGAGACTTGTCAATCCTGGCTATGTCAAACAGTTCAAATGATTGAGATCATTCACAAATGAACTTAAAGCAACTTTTGGTTTGTATGCACAAATAGTTTTTAGGAATAATTTGCTGGTATTTGTTATCATGGATATGCAGATCTGTGCCAATTTGTTTGTTTCCTGAGTGCACGGCTTGAGTCATTAGGCAGCATCGAGTACAAATGTTACGTTTTGAAATGCAAGAGTGAATATTTTCTGTAAGCAAAATGTAGCAATAAGGAAACTGGGCCAAGCAGGAGTGCTCAGACATTCTCCCTGTGAACACAGTGAAGTTCCAAAAGGGTCAAATCTTGATCCACTTGAGAATTTGGACTAACATTACTGGAAGAGTTTCTGCTTTTTTCTTTTTCTTTTTCCTTTTTAAGCTATTCCTTTAAGTAAAATTAATATGGTATATGTGGGTTATAATTCATTGTGGGACCTGTTATGGAATGATAATTAGACCTTATTTCTAAATGATTCCACACAAAGTGTGCTGTTGTAAATGCTAAACAACTGTGTTTCATCCATAATCATGTAATTGGTGTGTGCAGCTAATTAGTGTGTGTTCAATTTAGGCCCAGATTTTTTGGAAATGTCTCCTGTTCTGGTCCTGATTTAGCAAAGCTCTTAAACAGATGATTAACTTCCATTGGCTTTAATAGGACTTAAGCACATTCTTAATCAGGGCCATTGTGTCAAATCATGTCTCTTGGTGACAATCAGAACAACCTGCCAGAGCCGTAGTAAAAATATCTGTAGGTCCTTCTTAAATTTGGATTAATCATTTCTTTAATTTGTGAAGCGTTTTGTTTCAGAATTTCAAACTCTGTGTAGGTATCTCTCTCTCTCTCTCTCTCTCTCTCTTTAAGCAAATGGTTATTGTCACAATCTAATTGTATGTGTAAAGTTTAAAGATTTTAACTAGCTTGGCAGGCTGTTTACATCAAATCTGTTCAATACACCTTTGAGATGGAGAAAAAGAAAATAGGCATCTGAGAGTGCCTCACTGGAATATAAATGTCAGTGCTGATAGATATCTATGATAGAAAATTTGTGTGGGAGTAATAATTTGGTAATAAAATAGGTCAAATTAATTTTTATGCTGAAGGGGATACCTTACAATAACCATTTTGTAATTTTATGTTTGACAGTTTGCTCTGCATTATGTGGATAGGTGGAGCTGAGATAATGTAATCCATTTCCAGTTGTAAACAAGATTGCTTTAAGAGCTGCAGTAGTAAGATGCATGTTGGCTGACTTTAAGCTGAAAGGTAATTGCCTCTGAATATTAATGTGCATGTGGGGATTTTGTTTTTAATTCTGGGATTTCATCTTTGCCCTATAGCAGCTCTGAAGAGGCCCTTGTTTTCCCAAACCCCACTTTGCTGCTAATTGAAGCTGATGGCAAGTGTTGAATTTTGGGTCCTTTGCTTTTATTTTATGTGGCCTGTGTACCTTGGAGAATGCTGCTTTCATTGGCTGTTATTTTTTTGTTAACCACCTTTTGAGTTGAGGATTTTTGGAGATGCTCTTGCTGTCCTACAGCAGCTTTGAGTAGTTCCCGGGATGGAGGAGAAAGGATGGAATTGTAGGTTATGGAAAAGGGGAGAAGTTGCTTCACTAATTGAATTGGAGCCTCTTAGAGAAATGAGAGTTATGGTGCTGATCCTGTGCTCTGTAGCTGGCAAGCTTTCTCATGAGTAATTTAGGACCTATCCAAAGCCCACTGCACTTTGTGGGAGATAATTCCACACACTTGTGGAGCAGACCTCTATCATGGGGGCAAGTTGTAGGTAGTGACAGGCATAGTCTGGGGAAACATCAACAGACTGCATTTGTATTTGAAGTTGTTTTAGGCATGGAAGGCTACAGCCAGATTACAAGCAAGCTGTACCTCAGCTTTCCATTTAAATTCCAGCCCTGGGCTTGTTCAAGCTGTTCCATTACCCAGTGCTTACAGCGAGGCTCTGCACAGGGAACGGCAGGACTGGTGTTGAGCAGGGTGTAACAGCAGCTCTGCTCTGGACCAAACTGCAGCTGAACAGTGCCACAGGAGCCTGGAAATGTGTTGCGTGCAGGGCTTTAACCTGCCCATGTTTTGATGGCGCTGGGTGTGTGGGCTGTCATTAGGGTGTGTTAGGACTGTTTAAAGGTGTTACAACTGGCAGGTGCCCCAGATGCTCTTCTAGCCGAGATGACTGTTCCTAAGGCAAGCGTTCAAAGCAGAGTTCAGCATTCCTTGTTCTCTGTGTCAATGCCAGCATTTTTTCTGAAAAAAAACCCCAACAAAACAACCAAATAACAAAAAGGGGTATTTTTAGCTTGGATCGATTTGCTGATCCAGTTTAGTGCACGGTCTCACACAGTGAGAGGGTGGTGTCTGAGCAGGGATGGGAGCTCCTAGCTCTTCTTCTGTTTCTGCAGAGGCGAAGGTACTCTGAGCTGTGCTGGCAGCTGGCACAGGTCATCAACTGTGTGGTCAACAAGGCAGCCAGTTGGCTTTTCTGCTGCCTCTGACCCGGTGCAAGGGGTGGTTGCCTCCTGCAGAGGGATGGGGCCAGCAGCTCGGAGTGCTGGGTTCACAACCAGCCCTCGCAGCTTGCCTTTAGCTCACAGCTCACATTTGGGCTCTAACCTCATATAACACCTTTAGTTAAACAGTGGTGGTGGTGTGAGTGGGAACCACTGAACAGAGACAGACTTGAATCTTCCATGCTCCTGCACCTTCCACAAACTTTGGGGTATTGAGGTTTTTGGTTCAGAATGATTTTTAAATTTCCATAGTGCCCCATCTCCAGTGATTTGGTCTGACACGGAGTCTTGGTGGTATTTCAGTCATTTTTGCAACATGATACTGCTTTGTAGCAAAGCTGTTCTATGGATGCCTTTGCTAAAAAATTACTTAGCTACAGAAACATTTGACTGTAGGCTGGTAAGCAGAAAAAGTGAGGGTGTGTGGGTTTGTGAATGTATGTTGCCCATTAAGGAGTCTCTCTCAATGCTGGGTGCTTCATTACAATGAGAAATATAACATAAAAGAATTCTAATAACTAGTTAACTTGTTCACTAATGGATCAGGCGTTGTCTTAAGGGCAATAGTTTAATAGAGTCCGTTTAATGAAAGTTGACTGGAGGTATGTCCTGTGGCTATTACAAACTTTGTTTTATAATAGCATGTATTTTTCAGTAGCTCCTTGCCATGCTATAATGTGGTTGGAGTGGGAGAAATTAGAAAACTGACCATTTCCCGGCAGATAGCGATAAGTTTCTACTCAGTCAGAATGCTCTATACAGATAGGTTTATAATTATTATCCTAAGATTGATGTTTTTGGGGGGGAGTGTAAATTTGTGCAGCAGTAATCCATTAAGAAATCAATAATCATTCCATCCTGAAATGCAGTTTCTCTGCAACATTATAAATACACACCAAAGATTTGAAACTCTGCTGGTTTCCCCTTCTCCACCCCCCTCCTGCTTCCCTGAACTCCAAGTTCAATGCCCTTTGTGTTGGAGAAGCAGTTATGTGGTGGGACTCTTCTGTCGGGAAAGACAAGGGTGGTAGTATTAGCAGGATCCTGAGAGACAGTAACACTTTTGAGTGTGATCTCTGCTTTGCCACCAAAAGTACCCTTTTTATCTTGGGGAAATTCCCCCTCTCCTCTGCCAGGGTTTCCTCCCTGGTAGACGGGGATGGTGAAAATTCATGTCTTGCTCCTCTGTAGAGAACTGTGGAGAGGAAGTATTATAGAAGTGCTAAGTCGTTGTATGTGTACATTTCCTTTTCCTCACTCCTCCTTGTTCAGACTTGGTTCTTCATGTAACAGTTCAGAGGTTTGGCTATCAGAGACCAGAACATCCTGCAGAACTTCCCTTTTTGCTCTGAATTCTCTCCAGCTGGGCAAACACATTTTTGAATTGCTGCTATAAGTTATTCCCTGATCTAGAGAGCTGGAAACCTACTTTATCTCAGAGTGAAGGTGATTATAACTGATAAATAGTAGCTGAGTGAGGAAGAGTGAGAGTATTATTTATGCTTCTTTGTGGAGGAATAATTATATGGATTGAGATGCTGGGTCATCCTGATTTTGATCTTGCAAGGAAAATTGTGGATGGAGCAGGGAGATGCTATTGCTGTAGCAAGTCACAAAACATGGAGTACTTCTAATATTACATTTCCATGTCTTTTATTTTCACTATTCCTCTACTTTGTTTTTGTTAGAGCTGGTTGAAAAATAATTTCTTATTTAAAAAAATCTCCTTTTTCCATTTCAGTTTAAATTACTATTATTTTTATCCAGCTCTGCTGTTGGTTAAAAAAAGGGGCATTTCTTAATGGCAGAGTTGTGTTTTACACCCATGATAGTTGTTCAGGCCTAATTTCCCTCTTTTCCTCTGTCCCAAAAAAAGCATGCTTGGCTTGGTGTGGGTAACTCAGATATGCCTTTTCCTCCTCTGGGAACATTGTCATCCAATGCATGGACAGTCAGCAGCCTCTTCAGCTTTGAGAGGGAGAAAAAACAGTCTTTATCACATCTTTGCTTTTGAGATTTGAGAATCTCAGGTTATGTCCAGAGGTCTAATGGGTGTGAAGTGTGAGTTTTGGCTATGGTTTGGTGTACGTGTGCCTTGGCTTATTTTGGAATACCCACATGGGTAGAATCATACATGTATTTTAGTGTTTGCTGACAGGGAGTGTGGGTGAGCTGGTGATGAACAGAACTGGACACTGAGAAGCCAAACACTGATTCTCACCTCTGTAGTTGCTCTAGAATAGTCCAAGGCTGTTGTCGTGGTAAATTCTCTCACTGTGACCCTGTGTGGAAAGAGCTTTCACACATGGCTTGACTGTGGGGACACTTGCCTTCCACTGGTTCTCACTGGAGAGTGCAAAGTTGGATGCTAATAGGAAAAGACCCAGATGTCAGCAAAAGAAAGATCTTGTCGATTGTGTTCAGTAGATTTTCATTCAGCATTGACTTCTTGTCTGGTGAATTTGATTTTTTTTTTTCTTTAAGGCCGTGAACCCCATACTGGGTACTTTCTATCCATAAGGAATACTTCTTCATTTACCTAAAACTGTCCCTCTCTTGCTCAGACGCTGGTAGCATATGAGTTTAGCAAGGACTGACACTTTGTGGGTTTTGACTCTTCTTAATTCAGTACCTTGTAACTGGCTTCACTTCTTTGGTCTTCATACTGATTAATGGCTTTTATACATCACTGACTCTTAATTTTGAAAATCTCTTTTTTCTTTTTCTCCTCTGCGATCAACTTGTGATACAGATGCAGCAGCTGATTGACAGCTGATTTTTCTGCAATGATTTGCTGAAGAGTTCATGCAAATGACATGTGGCTTTTCAGCGACGTAGGAAGACTTTATCACATCTTTTTCTTTTACCCATTACCTTTTTTTTCCAGTGGTTTGCAGAACAGTGAGTGCTAAAAGCCCAGTATCAGCTCACAGGATGCCGAGTTTAACTGATAGGGCTTTATTAGCTCTCGGTTGCATTTGTCTTTACTTCACAAGTCTCTATTTAGAATTACCTGTAAGTGGTTATTTTCCAGTGTGGTTTTCAAAGACAAACCACTTTTTTTCTTATTGTTGTTGCTGCTGGTTTTTTTAACTACTAAAAGCTCATCACCATGCATATAACTCTTATGTGTCCACTGATGGCTTGAGTGACAAGTTACAGAAATTGGTGTAAGTGGCTTTTCAGAAAGAAAATTCTTCAAAGAGAAATATTTAACAAACCGAACAATTAAGAGATGCCATCTCAATCAATAAGTTAGAGTTAATTGGCTGTGTACAAAGCATTTTTAAACAACTTCCCTGAAGAGCCTGTGTATTGAGCTTAGAGTGCCTTTCTAGTGAGGCTATTTTCAAAGCCTGGTTTCGTCTAAAAAGTGCTCACTTTCAATATTCTTTTTTTCTGATTTCCAGACTGAATGCCATCTTCCATTGTAGCTATGGGTCTCACTAAGTGAATTTAAGACTATTTCATAACATCTTTTCATTTCTTCCTTTGTGTATGTGTGCCCTCCTAGGAGTATCCCATGTTCTAGTGACTGCAAACTGCTGGTCTAAAAAACAGTCAGCAGCTGCTCTCAGCCTGTGGGCAATTACAGCACTGCTGTATTCAGGTGTCTGTGTCACCTCATTTTTCTGTTTCTGTTAACTTTATCAAAATGCAACACATTGACCACAAGCCCCGTGTTGGGACCAACGGTCTTAAACTGATAGTTCAGCTTCATGCTTGTAGAGGTGTCATAAACCCTACTGGAATTAAAAGGAAAAAAGGACTCCAAAACCCCTTATTAGTACTGTCAGGTTATGGATACGTTTCCAAAAGGGTATTTCATGCCAAGCCTTCAAAACCCTCTTTAATGATGAACAGGCGTCATTCTCTGAACTTTCAGAGACTGGAGGTGGGAGAAGAGCTTCCTCTCTCTTTTAAGCAAGAGCCACCTGTCTCTTTGGAATGCCTCCCTTGGGATGTTGTAGGGCTGACTTAGAGACAGCAGAGGTTGCTAGCCCATTTATTTCCGAGTGGATCAGGAGTACATGCAGTTGGACATTTGGAGAGATGGTCCAAGTGACTTGATCAATAGCACACGGTGAGACAGTGACCAAGCCGCACACACGCTGAAACGCCTGTCTTCCAGTTATGAGTTCATTTCACCAGACCAGTGTTTCTTGCTTTGTGGGTTGTGTAGAACTGTTAAATGTGTTTAATGAAGCTCCCTCCCTATTTGTTTTCCTCCACCCAAATGGGGGAGTCAAGGTAAATGGTAAGAAGGGAAGAAATCACTAGCATAAAATCTGTAGAACTGAGTAATTCAAAGCAAAATACTTTCTTAATGCTTTTCCTGGGAATTGTTCTTCTCTTTCGACCCACCAAAGGTCCTCACTGTGATTTGTAAGCTGGAGGACTGTGATTCTGGGTAATAGTCCTCAAATAATTCGAGCAATGCTGCATTCAAATGAAGAAATGTTAATAGATCTTATTCAGGCTGATTCTCCCTTGTGCGGTTGGGTAAAGGAGTGGGGAGTAAATCATTGAGTAGGTACATCTTCCATTCAGCAGGAACTGCACATGATGGGATTATTAGTATTTCTAAACTAAAGCCCCTGACAGATCTTTGGATGCTTAAAGCTGTTGTGATGCTTTACCAGATGGTTCAGAAACTCAGACTGGAATATCTCATTGGCTGGTGCTGAACAATGACATTTCAAACCCACACGTTTGTTTGGATTTTAATTTTCAGGAGGATTAAAGCTTTTTGGGATATGGGCTGTCTCTTTCCATATATATGCTCAGCACCTTATGTAGTTTAGTTGCTTTTGCAGTGTCTTTATAATTAATCATATTACTTATTACAGAGTATTTGGAACTGTTGCACATTTTTAGCCATGTGGTCCAGCAAAGTGCAGACAGGGATAAGTGTGCAAGTTGTCGCCTCATTTAATGCATTGAGTGTGATAACTGTGACTGCTTTGTCTTGTATCTGGTAATTGTGTGAGCAGGTGATTATGCTGAAATGTGCCACTTTTGATTCTGTATCCCTCTGTTCTTTTCACTTCTCAAATCTGAAGCCTCAGTCCTGTCAATACTAATGTGTTTGCATAACTTGTACTCAGTGCGGTGTTGATGCTTATTCCTGTTAGAGGTTGAACTGTTCAGTCCTGACTCTACTAAATACATTGAATGAGACCCCACTGCTCTGGGGAGAAGATCAAAGGAAACTGGTTGGGTTTTATTCCCTTGAAGTCCCACAACATTTTGAAAACAGGCTGGAGTGTCCCTCTGGCAAAATCTAATATATTTTTAGGGCCTTCCAGATTCAGTCCTGCCTGGCTGCCAACATGCTTGTCCTGGTTAAAACTGGGATCTTTCTGCTACTTCTGAACTGCCTTGGAGCAGGAATGGGAGTATTACTATTCAATTCCCTTCTTAATTCCTTAGGGCAAAGATTGCTGTTTCGTTGTGTGCAGATAATATCAGGTAGAGGTAGGTTACTGTGTGAAAATGTGCACAGATCATTTTGGGAGCAGGGGAAGGATTTGAGCTTAGTGTTTGAGGAATGGAGAACTTGTTTATAATGCTTGTTTAAACGACAGTGTTAATGTACCTTCTAGAAAGCAGTGAACCAGGATGCTTTGTTGACAAGTCTGGGAGGTTTGGCCTTTTTTTGTCCCTCTCTTACCCCTGACAACTCAGTTAAGAGAATAACATCGGTGGGAAAAGAGTTCAGTTATGTTGAGAAGAAAAAGGGCATTTGACATAATTATTTTTATGCGTTAGACTGGTACATTCTATCCCACTGTTCTCCATATGATTCATTCTATTTGTGCATGACTGTTGCACAGTATTAAATAATGTGCCTTTCTTTTTTTCTGTTAAAGAAGTATTTCCCTAGCTTGTCTCAAAAAGCTGACACATGTTCATTCTTCACTCAGGGAGTTCTGCATCTGTTGACGCTTCAGACATAATCAGTTTAGATTTCAGCAGCTGATTAGTGCTCACCTCTAACCAAACTCAGAAGCTGTTCCTCCAAATGGTAACAAATAATATCCTAATTAGTCCTCTGCATAACGATAGCAGGGGCCTTAGCTGAAAGCTACTGCTCTCGGAGGCCTTTCTGTTCTAGTCCACTGGCTTTACAGACTGTTGGATCAGCATTTATGCTGAGCTTTTATTCCCCCTGCCTTAAAATGCCTTGCAGAGCAATTAATTATGCACCTGAAGATAGGCATTAGGCACGCAACAGTATTCCACACACAGTTATGAACGTTTCATTAGAGCCAGTTAATTTATGTGTGATTATGAAAGCAAGAGCAGGAATGCTGGGCAGGACTCCAGGATTATCCTACAGCGCCTGTAGCCGGTGTGTGTCCCTGTGAAGCTGTTTGACCTGGCCCGCTGATGCAGCCGAGCGCGGCTCATGCTGCCTTAAATACTGGCTCAAAGCAGGAGCCCACTGAGCGCGCGGAGCAGCGGCTGAGGGGAGGAGGACAGCGTGGAGAGCGACTCCTCTCTGCTCCAGCGACTGGCTGGTTGTGACAGCACCAAGTTTTACCAGGAAGTTTTATATGGCTTTATGCATTTCTGAGTCTGATTAGCTAGTTAGCAAAACATGCCCATCCCTGTCCATTAAACTCTGTGTACTTCCTCTTAGCTAACACTTATTTTGCACAAGCCTGGGGATTTTTTTTTTTTAATAAATCAATGTCTACAGAGGCATAATTTAATAAGTGCCACTCACAGGGATGGCACAGTAGCCACTGGCATCTTTCAGAACAAAAGTCATGTGAGCAGCTATAGCTGGATTAGTGTGACCTCAATAGTACTGAGAATTGAGGAAAGGAAAGAAAAGAGAGAGGATGAGGGGGAAAATGCCTTAAGATGCCTTCAGGAAGCTGTGCAACTAAAGTTGTCCAAAGGCAGGCTGAGCAAGCTGAATACCAGAGTACATAAATATCCGTTAGTTTAAAAAGGAAGTTTTAAAATGTCAGTTGGATTTTCGGGTGCGATTCAATAACTTTTTAAAACCTTGATTAACTTTGAAATTGAGAGGGTCTATTTTAAAACATAAATCAACAGTAACATGAAAAATAATTTAAATAACAGCAAAAGTGCTGCTTAAATATTTGCTGCTGAAATGTTAGAGTGTCTAGCTACTAAAATTGGGGATGTCACAAAATCAGCACCTAAAAGCAGAGCTTGTTGCTGAAAGTGCTTTATTACTGTAGTTGTTGCTTTTTCTGTTGGTACGGGGATATTTTCTTCAGTTTATTCAGAGTTCAGTCAAGTGGGTAAGACGGCTAGTAGGTGGAAAAGCAGAAAGATTTGTTCTCCTCTGCAAGCTGGTGAATAAAAACTGGTTTGAGAGGTTGAGGCCAATTCCATTTTGCATTCAGGATAAGGTTGACATGAGTAATGAATTTAAAAATAATTTAGAAAATGAAGCTGTTAATTATCTTTAATGTATTAACATGTAAAACAAATGTGTGAATAAATGAATGTTAAGCTTTTTAGAAAAGTGCGCAGTCTATCCCCTGAGGTAATAAAAAGTGCCTAATCTACTATAAAGCTTCCATTTATTTGCAAAATCACTGGTCTCTGTGGCTAATAGCTTTTGTTTAGAAAACAGCTGAGAAGTCCAAATACAAGATTAGCTACAATATTTAAATGGAAGTTTCCCGGTTGCTTTATTAAACTCCAACTTCAAAAGATGATTACATCACTTGATTAGGAATTGATTCACCATGTCTTCCTCTTTAATAAAATATATTTATCTTGGAAACAAGGACTAGAGTATAGCTAATCTATGTGCATTTTGGTACTGTAGCTGGTATGCTTTCCTGAGAAAGTTGTTAGCTTAACTGAGATAGAAACTGATACAACTTTTTTAAAGTGCATAAGAAGTTGTCTAAATGGAAGATTGTGAAAGGCTATAAAAGATAAGTCTACAAGAAGATGGCAAGCTCCTTCAGTCTCAAAACAGATTTGTTTCAAATATTCATTAAGGAATTGCCATTAAAAATGGGGAGGTACTGATGTCTCTTCCAATTCACACCAAAGGACAATATCAATGTGAAAAAATCAGAGAACTGTACAGGAAGAGTTGCCACATTTGGGCTGGAACAATGAAAATGAGATGAAATGTGGGAGTGTGTGGTGCAGGGTCGGAGGCCAGGGACTGAATTTTTGCTGAAACCTGCATGCCTGGAAATGACAGAGGAGGAAAAAGCTGGGTTTAGGTGACATGAGATGTCTCTCGGGCAGCAGCATGATAAAGTTACGAAAACGGTGCGTGCCATGACGTGATCTTGCAGGTGAAGTGTTTCCAGTGGAGAAGGGAAATGTTGATGCTGTTTTACCAGCCTGAGAAGCAGGGTAGCTTGGCCCACACAGAGGTCTTTGTTTCAGCCGCGAGACATCTTCCATTTCAGGAGCTCCTTTTTCAGACTAGTCTGGGAATCTCTTCTCTATGTCAGGAAACGAAAGTCTGTTCTGCCGCATCCAGTCCCCCTGGTAAATTAAACCTCTTGAAAGGGCGTGGGATTGGGCCCATTGAGCAGTACAGGAAGGGGTAAATACCAGGCAGAGTGGCAAGTTATTTAAACTTACAAAATTGTCATGAGAAGCTGCAGACTAGGAATGAAACAGAGTTACCCTTTTGCTTCTGCCAGAATGTGGGCAGGAGTCTGACACATTTCTGAATGGGATCATATGGCACGATAGCCTGATGGCGGAGGGCTGAGAGTCATGTAGGGCAATGAGGCACCTTTTACCTCTTTAGGGGTCACCAGTTGTGTGCTTGTCTGAGCCTTAAGCAATGCCTTCCTCATCTTCTCAAATTCTCACTCCAAGGCTGGTGGCAGCCCCTCTACTCTGAAGTCCAAGCCAAGGCCTGCAAAGGCTGTACACATTCACCAACACTCCCTTTTCATGGGCCACGGTGCAGTTGTGCAGCAGCAGCAATGTCTTTTCTGTGTTCTTTTTGTGACTTTGTGCAACTCTAGCATGAGTTTGCTACCCTGTTGATTGGCATGATCTTCAGTAGGAAAACCAAGATTTTTCTGGGCAACACCTATGCTAGGCCTATAGCAAGCAAGCAGTTGCCTACAGGAAGCCCTGGATACATGAAGGCATGGTTATGAACTCCCTTTAGCTGGATGAGCTGTTCTGTATTTTACTACAGAGCTGGGGGAGCTTGGAGTTAGTGAGGACTAAAAGTTTGTTTCTCTTTTCATTTGCTGTGCCACAAGGCAGCGTAAAAATGAAAGTCTTCGGACTTCGGTGTTTCAGATGAATGAGTAGCAGCAGCAATCAACGCTCGGACCTATGTCTGAAGCACTGGAGGTTTAACTCTCCCTTGGCCAACTGAAATTCTCATGGCTATGAGAATTTTGGCTGAGCCACATACTATTTTTCATAAAACCTACTGCAAGTTTTGTGTAAATATGCTGGCAAGTTTGCTTTGATTTTTATGGAAGATGTTTGTACACATCAAAACGCCTCAGCTGGTGCCAAATTTTCTTTTTGGTGTAAAGTGCCATAAGTATAGGTCTAATAAGGGCTTCTGATTTGGAGCATCTGATATTCTAATTTATTAACTGTTGGTTTAGGGTTTTTTTAAAATGTGCAATAATTTTTATTTAATGTAAAGCTCCATAATAAAACTTCAGTTTGTTTCTTTTCCCATGGGCTTATCATAAGAAGAGAACAAATGCCATTCTTCTGTAATATGGTTGAAATAACGAATTCACTCCAATGATCAAAATTCAGTTTGGTCATTCCTTCACTATGAATTCTGTCAGACAAACAAGGTATGCTGCCCAGGTAGAAGATGTGACGAGATTAATTAGAGCTGGCTACCTGGAATTTTCGGACAGTAGTTATTAGAAAGAATAAGTTTTCATGTCTGAGATCTGTAAATGTGCCTGTTAATGCCAAAACAGTCTGGGATATATTTTCAAAGCACTGTTCACTAATCCTGTTAACAAATAATGGGATTTGTGCATGTACCTCCCATGAGCTGCTTTGAAAACATACCTTTAAGTGTCAAAAATTTTCTCGACGCACATTTAAAACTTACTGAATTCTGTAAGTGCTAAGAGTAGGAATTTGCCAATGCTCTCAGCTTTGATCACATCTGAGATACATACTGGAAGGAACTACTACAAGTGACTTTTTTGGTATATATGGCCTAGAAAAGCTGGGTTTTTCTAGCAGATGTATTTCTGTAGGAACATCTATCTATAGTGCTGTTCGGGAGAGGCCATTCCAACCACCCTTACCTCAAGATACCTTGTCTGTCAGACCCAAACAATATGGACTTGTTCATGCCTATGCACTGAATATTATTTGGTGGTTTGGTGGGTTTTTGAGGGTGTAAGATCCACCACAGATTAGTACGTGCTCACCCTAAGATGGGTTCTTGGAATGTGATAATTCATTATCTCATGGATAGTGTGACAAATGGGGATCAGTCCTTGCAAATTCATTCCTGTGTTTACACCTATTTTGGCTGCTGGGTTACTATCACTGCAAGGGCTGCTTGGCAAGAGGAAGGAAAAGTTTGGTTGAAAACTATTGCTGACTTTTTACCTGTTTCCTTGAAATGGAAGACGGAACATCATGTATCTTTTTTCTTTTTATCAAGGAATTTGTTTCCTGGAGGCAGTCTGAAAAATGGCATCTGGGATCCATGTGTGCAAACTGACTGATGTGTAAGGAAGCGTCCTGTAAATATCGCATTAGCAATACTGGGAAGACCTGATGGGTTCAGGTTTTTCTGTGCCCACAACCTGCTATAAAGCTGGAAGAAAGTAAAACAGTTGAGTTGAGAAAGATGTATTTAAAAGCCAGGAAGCAGAGAAGTGTCTTCTTTTGTTCTCTTGGTAGTTCTGCTGAATAATCACTTTGGAAGCAGCTGTGACACATTAAAGGAGCTCATGATTGCCATTTAGATATGGGATATTTTGAGAGACCAAGGGCTTTCCTAATATTTTGCTGGATATAGCATATGCTGTATGATAAGAATGGTAAATTTTCTGGTTTTCTGAAACCCTCTCAGTGATCTGTAGCATTTGAGGTTCTTAGCTCAGTGCAAATGAGCAAAGTTGATGTTTTTTGTCTGCTTGATGGTGGTGTAACTAGCAAAATTGAGGACATTTTAGGGAAAGGAGGCGGTCTTCGGAATAATTTTGTTTTTCACGTTTCTGAAAGGAGTATCAGGTGGCCTATGCTCACTGTCTTTTATTCCTTCTGAGCTCCTGGGTCTGGAATTTTTGCTGTTGGCTGGCTTTTCAGCATCAGCTGGTCCAACACAAACCACTAGATCCAGGAGCTTAGGTGGATTCATCCCAGGACTGCTATTTAGTAAGTCTGCTCTAAGCTCAGTTAAAAACTTCAGATTTCTTCTCCAAGTTACATTTGCCTGAGTTAACCAGGCATTGAAACAAATCTGTGTACTTCTGTTCTTTTTACACTGCTGCTTCATTTCTGGACCTTTTACCCCTGTGAAACAGTTGGCGTGTGAACGATGTCTGTCCCTCCTGTACTGATAAAAAAACTCAAAAAGGTCTCCTCAAAATTGTCTCTTCTGCTGGGAATCAACCTGCCTCCTTCAGTTGTTCTTGAAAATATATAGGATTTGGTGTTTGGCATTTCTGTGATTGTTTTTCATTGGACTGTTTCTGAAATAGTAATAATATAGTCTTGAGAAAGTGAATTGGGATTTATACAAGTTAATCAATATTAGCAAATGTCTTGGCTCTGATTTTGGAAGCACACTAAAAGCAGTGTGGGCAGAAGTGGGGGGAGATTCTGTCCCTCTGCCCCCCTCTGGTGAGACCCCACCTGCAGAGCTGCCTCTAACCCTAGGGCCCAGCACAGGAAGAACATGGACCTGTTGGAGCTAGTCCAGAGGAGGCCACCGAGATGATCAGAGGAATGGAGCAGCTCTGCTGTGAGGAAAGGCTGACTGAACTGGGATTGTTCAGCCTGGAAAAGAAAAAGTTCCAGGTGATCTAGTTTTAGCCTTCCAGTACTAGAAGGGAGGTGACAAGGAAGATGGAGAGAGACTGTTTACAAGCACCTGGGAATGGCTTCAAATTGACAGAGGGCAGAGTTAGATGGGGATATTGGGAAGCAGTTCTTCCCTGTAAGGGTGGTGAGGCCCTGGCACAGGTTGCCCAGAGAAGCTGTGGCTGCCCCATCCCTGGAAGTGTTCCAGGCCAGGTTGGATGGAGCTTGGAGCAAATTGGTCTAGTGGAAGGTGTCCCTGCCCATGGCAGGGGGTAGGAACCACATGGTCTTTAAGGTCCCTTCCAACACAAGCTATTCTTCGAACATTTGTGTGCTTGTGTACCTTTGAGTAATACTCTCCTCGTTCCCCAGGGGTCTGAAGACACTAGCAAGCCCCTTGGGCTGTTACCAGGTTTGAGTGTGTACCTAAGAGCCTTGTTGAATGAAGCTTTCTAGATGGATTAACCCCATACTTTGCTTCTTTACTGGTTCCCATGTGTGGAACTGGCATTTCTCAGCCACATTTCTGCCATGATCCCTAGTTATGAATGGGGGAGCCTCACTGACCATAGTCGTGGATGAGGCAACTGTCTCAGTTTCCTTAAGCCTCATCTTAAACTTGGCTAGACTTTTGTCCTCCTCTTCTCTTCAGCTTTTCTGTAACTGTTTCAGTTTCCAGAGCAAACGTCTTTACATGGTCTTGTGACCCATGTAAACGCAGCCTCATCTGGGTTTTTTGCTTTGTCTGATGGGCTGAGTTGTGGTTTTGAGCACTTGTGCACACTAACCCCCGAGCATGAGCAGTGTAGGCACACATGGCTCTAAACTGATGAAGCTATTTCAGGCTCACATCTATCAAACATCACTTGACATACAATGGCTTCGTTCCTTCACTGATCTAGTCATCTTCCAATTTAATTTCATTACTTTGCTTTTTAGCAACTGTAAAATGATGTGCAAATGTTATACACTGAAACATGGTGAGGAGAGAGTGGACCACAACCACATTTTGGCCTTGCTATACTTCTGTCAAACACATAAATAGACAAGAAGAGCCTTTATAAGTTAATAATTACCTATATATTTTTAAATAGAGGTTTAAACTGCCTTCTGGAGTCATCTTGTTATTTCATTCCAGCCTGAAGTATTTTCACTTTTGGTACCCTTTGGCTCCTGCCCTTATCTCTGTTTACTGCATAGGCTCCTTCTTAGATCTTCTTCCAGGACTTTCACCTTAGCTGTTCCTGTCTGGTGCAGAATCTTCTGCTTTTTAGCACTCTGAGTATGCAACATCCTGCGAAATTCCTTCATGTCACTGCAGTACCATCCCTGGGAATTCCAGAGGCTTTGCTAAGCATGACCTCTTCTGCCTCAGTCCAGCTGCCGCAGTCTTAAGCACATTGCTGTCCACATTATGCTAGCGTTTCATTCCTGTGGCATGCAGTTTCCAAAACGTTCCCACCACAGTTCATTTTCTGCATTAGGGCTAGTATTGTTACCTCTTATCTTTTTACTGGATATAAAGTGATAGTAATCTGAAGGCCTTTCTAGTATAATTCACTGGAAATTAAGTCTGTCTCGTAGAAATTTTGGTATGGGGTCATTTTTGTGACAACATCATTCTTGTGATAGATGAGAGTTAAGCTCCTTTCTGTACAGTAGGTCATATTCCTTGTAAAAGTTTGACATGAATAAAAAAGATTTTAGGGGTTTGTTATTCATGGGTATGCAAGTTTGTGGCATTCCTTCTTTTTTTCTTCTTTTTTTTTTTTTTTTGGATGGTATTATCTGAAAACAACGTAATAGGCTTATTTCTGGTTTGCAGAGAAGGCATTTTTAGTGCAAGCTGATAGTGAGCCAAAGTCTCTGAAACCTTAAAGTTGTGGTTAGCAGACAGCCAGTCTAGGAAATTAGGTCACCATTACCTCACTATTCTGTGTTTTCGTTTTTTGGGTTTTTTTTAATTCTGTAGTATATCCTGTAGTTGACACTGCTGCTGTCTTACCAGTGACACACAAGATGGATCAGATCCCAAGCTGGCAGCAGGAAGGGGGCCGAAGGCAGAGTCTGAGGCTTCAGAGGGGTGAATTCAGAGTGTGAAATTGGTGCCAGGAGTGAAGAGCAGTGGGGGATGGCTGTCTTATTCGGGAAGAAAGGTCTGGGCACAAACTGATCTTTGACACTGTAGGATAGTCAGTGTCGGGTCTGGGGATCTGGGCGTTAACAGAGCTCAAGGCTGGAGTTGCTGCCCTGAGGACTGTGGCTCGGCAGGGAGGCCAGGCATGATCCTGGTCCTTGGGGAGGCAGCTGTAGGTGCCCCTCCTGCCTGAGTGGGTATTTGCCCCTGCGCTCTCAGCTGTCACAGCCTCCACTGCAGCAGAATCATCCCTGTGTGGGTTGGTGGGATGAGGTGGGAGCCAAAGTAACTTGAAAACCCATACCTATTTATATAAATATAAAAAAAATTTGATTTTTCTTCTCTTAGAAATGCTATTAGCGGAGTCTGGGAGTAGCTGAAAGCTTCATCCCCATCTGTTACTCTATGCATGGCTCTTCTAAGGTGTGACCTTATCAAAACTGGAATCAAAACACACAGTAAAACTCAAGGCAGGCTTGATCTAGTTGAGATTCCCTTCAGTAGACCATGGCGATGGGGAACAATGGATGTTCATTCTTTCCTTAAGTATGGTTTTATCAGCAATTAGTATGTAAAAATAGTGCTTACTGGCTTCAGGATCCTTCCCCCTGCTTTAAATTTGTATTTGCTCACTTAACCTAAAAATAAGGATGGTTTCGACTCCAACTCTAGTAGTGACTGAGCCAGTGGAGTCACGGCAGCCACGTTAGAACAGGTATTTGTTCCTTGTCAGTGGGATTATTTGTTAAGGTCCAGCTGCAGATCTTTTACTGTTGAGTTTTCTTCACAGGCCAGCAGGAGAACAGTTTAATGTTTGATTAGTATTCCAGGCCTGGGGAAAAAAACCTTTCAGAGAAAGCTGACATATCATTATACAGGGCTGGATTTTTTTGATTG
The DNA here is from genome assembly GCF_041296385.1 of Aphelocoma coerulescens. NCBI lineage: Eukaryota > Metazoa > Chordata > Aves > Passeriformes > Corvidae > Aphelocoma > Aphelocoma coerulescens. Next base: position 3,467,682 of record NC_091021.1, read on the forward strand.
CATTTCAGGTGCGCTTTCTGTGCTTTGGGAGGGCTTTCATGAGTCAGTGGGAATATTGCGACTAACTTGGTCAGGATATGTTGTAGGGAGAAAAGAGACTGGAAAGGGGACAGAGAGAGATCCAGTGGGCAGACTTTGTACTTGTCTCTAAGCCCCAGACTCCAGCAGAGCAGCAGATGACTTGAGCAGATCAAGGCAAAACTGGTATCTCCCCTCTTAACCTGAGTCTCTCAGCCTGCACTTACTGCCTAGGGAGAATGTTCAACCTTGCAGGTTTGGGGTTTTTGGGAGGTGTGGTTGTTTTGGGGGACGCAGTTCCTGATGCAATTTGAAAGGTGGGAACTGTAATTTGTATTTTGTTGAATTAACTTGCAGGATTTTAATACATTCTACAGCATCAGCCTTTTTTTCTTTTTTTCCCCCCCTTTTTTTTCTCCCCCCTTCCTTCACCTGTGACAGCTTCAGTTTACAGACTCTATTCTTCTTGTGGAAATTTTATTGTGTGACCGTTTCCTTGTTTAGTAATACAGTGGCTTGGGAGGAAGCAACTTTATACTTTTGATCTAATTTTAAAGCCTCAGAATAGGTCATTCACTCCTCCAAACAATTTCTGAAGATTTTCAAATAAGGCATAACTTGATTTAGAAGGTGAGGAGTAAAGTGTCAGAGCCAAAACTTTGAAGGAGCTTTTATGTGTAACCTTATTGGGATTTTTAATGGGCTAAATACAGCACTGTAGGCAGAAGCTGTAAGCTGAGAAGCCCTCCGTCTCAGCAGATCCTTGGGGATATGCCCTTGGGAGGGTTTCAGACTGCAGGAAAATGTGGAAAAACAAGAAGATTGCTCTGCAGGGATGGACATAATGTAGGGAGAGGTTGGGAAAGATAAATCCTTCTGGCCCCCTTCATTATGAGAGTAAAACGACACTTTTGGCTAGAAGCCAGTGAAACCTGGGAGATCTAGGATGGTGCAGACAGGACTAGCAACAAGTTTTGTCAGGGAATGGATTGGATGAGTGCAGATCTGCCTCAGTTCTGTGGTTTTTGTTCTGATTACAGAGCATTAACCCCTCAGTTCCTGCTGCTTTCCAGAAGCAGAAACATGGCCAAGCCACTCAACCCCTCAGAGCAGATGGGAAAAAAACTGCAGTGGATTTTAATTAAACTTGGAAAAACAAGCGGAGGTAGAGGAATGCTGTGACAGGAGGTGTAGGATTGCTGGAGGAGCATGTTGTTGTGATGCTGACCCGATGATACAGAGGTTAACAGCCATCCCGTCTTCCCCACGCAATCAAAATTCAGCAGCAGTGTGGAGAGGGAGGGGGCTGCCAGGCAGATTGGCTTTCTCACAAGGAGCATTAAAACAAACAAACAGAAAATGTATTTTTTATCGAAAGAAACTGAAAACTATTTTCAGCAAGAAATGCTGCACTCCGTTGTCCTGACGGGTGATTTTGATTTAAAAATTTGACATTTTGGTTTCACCTGTGTTGGCCCACCAAGGTATGGCTGAGACGGTGTTTTCAAGGAGACAGGAAAAATGCCAGTGATCTTGAAAGCCTTAACTCTTAAATTAAATAAGGTGCAGCACCTTTCTTATTTCTGTAGAAACTCATTTTTCTGTAACCACTAATTTATCAGGCCTATGATAGGCACAAAGTTTGACTTTGAAATTAGAGTTCAGGGGCTAGTTTTTCAAAAGCTTTCGGGGTTATTCTGCTCCCCTCAGAGTCTATCTACAGTGTGGTCAGAGATGTGGACGCAGCTTCTGGGCTGGCTCTAAGTGAGCTGGTGTGTACAGGCAGGGAGGGCCAGCAGTGCTCAGGTTTTGGGTATTGACCCTCCCAGCCCAGGGCAGCCCTAGCACTGTGGCCCTGCCCTGGCACCCACGAGAGCAAAGAAGCAACAGATGCTGCTCAGAGGAAACCTGCAGGCTGAACATGCTCAGGGGCCTGTGGGCACTTGCACAATTCCATGATCTTTAGGGGATGGTATTTAATTTTTTTTTTATGGGAGTTGCATGTAAACATGAAAGGGTAGAATTTTGACCTGTAAATAGGATCTATTTGGGAATCAGCCTTTTCCAGAGCTGTATAATGATAGTTTTCATTTCTTCAGTTAGAAAAAAATGAGGGACACAATCCTAAAAAGGCTCGCATGGAGGCTTTATTTTAGGATTCACCAAGTACTGAAATAAACCTGTAACTTCAGGACTCTGAAGTTCAGTATGCTCTTTTGGAGAGCCTCTGACCATTGAGTGTTTCACCTGGGAATTTTTGTGCTAACTGCTTTAAGTCTAGCCATGACATCTTTTTGTTTCCAGAGCCTACAATTTAGTTTCAAGTCCAGCTTTGTAAAGCCAGGAGTTAGCAAGGGGCATTACTATATAATGATATGAGGTAGAGCTGTCAGGTTTATTAAGATGTCCTATTTCTAACGAGGAGGAATTAGCTGTTGTGTTTTAGAATAGGAGGTCAGAATGATGAAAACACCCACGAAAGATAACTCTGAACAGCCTGATGTCATTGAAGCTTTCAGCAACCAAAACCCCTAGAAAATACACTTTACAAGATTTAAGGACACCAGGCATTTAATTTTGCATCCCTTGGGGTTTTGCACTGGCAATGCCCTAAGGAATGATACCATTGATAAAGTTGGGGTTTTTTTCATGAAACTTATAAATAATCTTTTGGTGCACAGGAGGCAAAATATGGGGAAAGGGTGCTGAGATGTTAGCTGGTGTAGTACCAGGGAATCATGAATTAAATCCAAATTGCCTTGTGTCTGAAGGCTTCTGAGGGCACTGGGGAAACGTGAAAGGTGTTGCTGTTTGCAGTCTTCACACTTAGCACCTTAGCTCCAATTCTAATTTTATGCACTTACTTCGCTTGTTTTCAAACATTATCAGGCTCTACTGTTCCCAGGATGCTGGTTATAAATCACACGAAACGTTTGAATCCTTGAGGTCCTTTTCTCTATGACTATTCCTCCTCTGGGGTATGAAGTACATGAGTGTTATCTGCCCACCTGGAGGAGATCTGAGAAGTGCTGTGGTCTGCAGGAATGAGAGCTGGGTTGGACGGCAGGAGGTGATGAAATCTACTTCTGGCTCACAGGACAGACTTAAGCTACTTCACCTTTCTGTTTCATTTTTTCTCCTCAAGGAAGTAAAGGGGGAAGAATGTTTCTCTGCCTGCCTCCAGGATGGGTGTTGGGCAGACAGTTGATTAAATCCCACCTGAATACAGGGCAGGAGTGTCCTTCAGAGGCTGTTAATAGTGGCCTGGTACAACCACAGTGGTCTTTCTGTGTTTTCCATGTGGTTGCTCTGTGCAGTGTGTGTGTGTGTGATATGTACCTTCTGCGTTCCTGATATGTTTACCTGTGGCTCTGGAGAAGGAGATGTAGCAAAGGTCAGCCAGCTCTGTGCATTTTCACACAGAGGTCTCCAACCCCTGGGTTTCTGGTGGGGTGCCCTGGTGCTCTGAGGATGCTTCCATGGTTCAACATGGTCAAAAGCCGTGTGTCCACTGAACACCAAAAAGTCACTTACAGGAATCCTGGCTCTTGCTTTTGGCTTTTCTTCTGCAGTTTTACTTTATGAGCACCTTTCCTCCAGTTGGGGGAAAGGCTGGCAAGCAAACACCCTCTCACCTGCCAGCAAGGACCACACCTTGGCCTTCCTGAGAGTCATAGCAGTCAATAATTTATTGCAGGGAATACAAATCTGTTTTCCAGCTCTGCTCAGGCAGCAACCAAAGAACTCAAACCAATTGATGATAATGCCTGTTAGAGTAACCTCTGACCTGAGAGCAGCCGTTCATAATAAAAGCCATCTAGTCTTTTTTTTTTTTCTATTTTTTTTTTAATTTCTTAAGTAGCACAGAAAACCTGTTGGTCCTTCAGTTTTGCTGTAGGAAGAAGTGATTGTTTTTCCATCCCTCAGATCAGGACCCCGGCTCGCATGGTGTTGCCATGGTGGTGTTCCATTCCTGGCAACAGGGGAAGGATAGGACCCTCATCCCTTGCCTGCTTGTTCTCATGTCCTTGCTACCACAGGCTGTGCATTCCTGTCCTTCTGGTTGAGTTGTGTGACCAGGCTGGGCTTCAAAAATCGAATGAAAACCTGGAGCTGTGAAAAGCCAAGAGTTCAAAAGCTAAAACACAGTATTTTCTGCAAGAGGATTTTTCAGTTTTCCAGTCTTTATGTTGCTGCTCTTGTTTAGAACATAGCCAGTACATCTCTCTTGACCAGTAACTAGCTTTTAAAAATATTACTTAGTAAGAATCTTTTAAATTGAAGAAAGTGATTTTTCTCCATTACTTAAAAAAAGCCCTAGGAAATATCCAAGCATGTGTTTTTTTAGGATCTTTTCTTTTCTCTGTCTTTTTCTTTTTTTTTTTTTTTTTTCCCCTTTCAGCAAACCTGTAGGGTTTCTTTTCTGTTTCAGTTCATAGGTCTTTGAGAAGATTGCTTCTTTCAGGGTGGGTGGGGAACTGTGTGAGTCAGCCTGCAAGACTTCAGCCCTAGCAATACTTGTGGAGGGAGGAGGAATTCCAGCTTCTGTTAATCCACTCTTTTCCAGCAGTATGCTCTCATGCACACTCATAACCTGGGATTAAACCTGGCCTTGCTCAGTGTCCTGGCTGGAAGCTTGATGGGAAGGAAGGGTTTGCATGATGGATGACCAAGTGCAGCCATGTGTCCTGGCATTTTCAGGGCAGATCACAACATGCCTGTAATGAGTCCTGAGTTAATTACCATGTTCACACCATCAGAGCTCAGGCCTGTCCCCAGAAGAGCCTGTAATGTAATGTGCCTGTTGTTTACAAGGCAGTGAAACAAACTGATCAGAAACCTTTGAGCTCCCTGCCCTGTCTTCCGTGGAGTGAGCGTCAGCGCTTTAGGGAAAGTAACAGCCAACAACCTGTGGCTTCTGTGCAGGCATGGACAAGAGAAGCTCTGTGGGGGTAGAGAGGTCAGACCAGGAGATCCTAGCAATCTCTCCTCATCCCAACGTGTCCAAATCCTGCCATTCTCTGGACTGCTTTAACCATCCTATCCCCTTCATTAGTGGTGGTTTTCCTTTTGCTGTTTCACAGGGACTTAACAGTAGATTCTGCTATGCTGTACGATGCTCTTCGTGAATGCTTGTAAACGTGTTGTAAAGTCGTAGTACATGAAAGCTTTCATACATTAGTGTAGAGGTTTGGTCTGTCTGTCCATGTCTTTCCCCTCCTGCTGTTTTTCTGTAGTTGTTTCTGTCATGGGAGTGGGGGAAAGAAAAGGGCTGGTTTTTGCCACTCTAGAGCAGAAGAGTGGCTCTTGGGCATTATAAACCAGCATCATTGGAAGGATTTTGTCTGTATGTGGAAGACAAGTGCATGTTATCGTTCCTTCTTCCCAGCCTGATTTTGTATTCCTTTTTCCAAGAATCAATAAAGTAATTAAGATAAGTACAGGAATTTCTTCTCTCATAAATTAATCTGTAAAAGAGAATTTTGTATAAGCAATTCCAGTAACATAAAACACTCTTGACTAAAACTTTCTCAAAGCCAGACAAGGCCTATAATATTGTCAGAACATGACTTGAACATCACGTGTAAAACATGGAAATGAAGGCATGGGCAAACCATGTACTTTTAGGATTTTTGAAGGACCAAAATAAGCAAGAAAGTAGAACAGAGGGGGTGGTGGGCCATCTGAGCATCCCCCCCTAAAGCTGGGGAGGCATAGCAATATAGTCCAGCTTTACTTGTTATCTGACAATAATGACTTGCTCTGAAGATGATTAAGGACCATTGGTCTTAATAATAAATGGTTTCAGCTGAAATGGCTGATAAAAGATTTTACAGCTTCTGTGGAAGGATCTGTGAAGTTCTGCCCTGAATAGTGCCATCCATGTAGAGTTCATTTCAAGGAATTTCAGCCTTGCAGGGGTGAGAGATCTAGTCCAAACTAGTTATTTTATCTTGTACTATAGGCTTCTCCAGAAAATATCATCTCAGAGAACAGGTGGGAGGAAGTTATTTGCCCTCTGGAGGTGCTTATTTCTTTGGATTGTCTTCACAGGGAACCTAGGCAGTGCTAGCAGGGACTTGGATAACTAGCTGTTAGATCTGTAAAACTAGGTGGCATAAATTTGCCCTTGCAGCAGTAAATGGTGAAGTGATGGTTAAACTCCCCATGGGGAAGGACCAAGACAGATGGGAATGTGCGCCCAAAACTGTTCTGGAATTTGAGTATGGGGAGGACACCTCTCATGTTGGTTACTTTAAATGCAGTGGTTGTTTTGATATATGTGCTCATAACAGTAAGGATCTTTGTAGCAGCATCCAGGGTGCTGTCTGCTAGTGGAACTCTTGTGCTCTAGAGTGAGGAATTTGGTTAAATATACACACCACCAGATGATTATGTATGAGATTAAACTGGGGATAAAAATGACAGACTTCTCTCCGTTTGCTCAAATAACAGAGATATAGTGAGTGCTGTACAAGCTTGATAGTACTTTTTATTCCTTCTGGTATTACTGTGGTACCTGGAATCCTTACCAAGGAGCAAAGTCCTGAGAATTATTTATGGAACTTCATAAATATGAAACACTTTCACTTTCCTCTGCTTATTTTGCTGATATGACAAACTAACCAACCCCACTGAAACATTAACACTGCTTATGCAACGCTTCACTCAGGCTTATTCCTCCTCTGTCTCCCATTGCCCATCATTCTGATTACTTAGTCTGTGGACTTCATGGAGTTTTGTGTGACTTATGGAATGGGGAAAAGGGTCTCAGTCTGGAAAGTACTTAGATTTACATCATGGTGAGAATTATGTCAAGGGTCTTCCTTGTTCTCAGGTGGAAGAACACCTCCCTGAGTAGGAGGTGTGCCAGCTTTCATCTCCTTGTGGAAGTGACTGGACCAGCATCACACCCTTGGTTAGAACAGATACTCATCTGCAGCTGAACTGAGTCACAGGAGCTTTAGGCTTTGAGGCTTCAGCGCCTGCCTCTGGACCTGTCCTTGGCAGCACTGCTGCTTCACAAAGGGCTGGCTTCTCTCAAGGAGCCTTTGTGGGTTAAGATCCAATTTAGCATTTGCGAGGTTGTCACAAGTGATAGCACAGCCTGACAAACAGCATAGTGAATAAAAGGATGCAGTTTCCCTACTGCAGTTCTCTGCCCTAGATGAGGTGCAGAGTCCAATTTTGAAGTTACTAGGTCCGAAGCTTCTTTTGATCACTCACCTGTCAATACAGAAAAACTGAAGGTAGCAGGATGTAGGCGATGTGTAAGACCTGCCACTGCCAAGTCTGGGCTTGTGAGTGCTGGTCCTGAGTGTGAATGGTAAAGAGCTTGCTTTATTTTAGCTCATAATAGTGTCCTGCTTTCTGCTGCCCATAGCTATTGGGGTTTTTTTTAAGTGGAATTTTGGCTGAAAACACGAAAAGTTTGAATAAATACTGAAATACGAGGCCATTCTGTTCTCTTTAGTGCATTCCCCACTATCACTGTTGTATCTCCAGATACGTAATATTTATTGCAGGCTAATCAGCCCTTTCCTTCCCCCATGCCCCCTAATCCATCCAACCACGTCCAGACTGCTACAGTTCTGAAGTTTTCTGTTATTATTTGGTTTGTTGGTTTTGGGGGCTTTTTTTTTGAAATATGGACAAGTCCATATTCTCAGTAACAAATGCCCTGACAGCCAGCCAACACAAGTATAGAGCCCTGCCTACTAGTTATTTATAATTTCTTGTAAACTATTTTTTACAACGTTCCCTCACTAGATCCACAGTTTAGAGAGCAACTGGGTGTTAATCCAGTGAGCAGAAAGGGTGCAGAGAAGCTGCTGCAGCCTTTGACCAGCAAGGAGCAGTCCTGATAGCATCTGTTGTGCAAGGATAAGGACTGGAAATGACAAGGCCAGTTTTGGAACAACGGTATCCGTGTTTCTCTACCCTTGAGGACGAGGAGGACAAGTGCCTACATGTGTTGGATTTTGTTAGCTGGATCCAGTTGCTGTGTTGAGTTAATGAAGGTCATGCTATTCTGTGGAATGCTGGGAAAGCAGGAGAAGCTGAAACCGAGCTGGCCCATCCCCAGGCAAACTGGTTTTAACCAGGAAAAAGTCAGAGAATGCGAAGAAACTTCTTGTACATCACCTCAGGCGGTTATGTATTCTGTTTCCTAGTTACATTTTTTTTTCCTGGTATCAATTCCAAAACAAACAAATGGAGAGAGAGAGAGAGAAGGGAGAAAGAGAAAAGCATTCCTTAAAATAACCCTTTAACATCTTGGGCCAAATTCTCTTCTCCTCAGGCCTGAAGATGCAGCCTGTCTGTGCTGATATTGGTATGGAGCACCCCAGATCTGTGCTGCAGTGGTTGTAAAATGAAACACTGATCCCTCTTTCTTCATTGAGAAGTAGTGTCATAGAACTGTGGCACATCTCTAGGCACCACAGTAAGTAACAGCATAGATGAGTAGACAGTGCAGGTACAGACCTCCTGACAGATCTTCCTTCTGTCTCACCTTTTCCTTACACTGGGTAAAACAGCACTGGGCAGGAAGAGACCCTGGCACTGTACAGGATCTGTAGGCACAAGCTTTGATGTTCTAGCAGTAGCTTGGGTATTTAGAAGTAGTTGTTCAGCTCTAGTGTTTCATATTGGGCTTACTGGGAGAAATGACACGGTCAAAGGGCTGTTCCCAGAGTGCTGCAGTTTGCTGCCCTGCCTTGGGAATGCTGAAACCTCGGGCTCCAGGACTGACTGCACATTTTCACTTCACTGGGGCATTTGCATTGCATGATTGTCATACTGCAATGCTTGAATAAACCTTCTTTTTTTGTCTGTGGGTGAGCACATCCACTTCCACTCCTACTCTGTGTTATTCTAGTCTTTCAGCTAACTTTTGCGTCCAAAAAGTTAGGGAGTTGATGATGCCCCACTTTGGAACTGACCATTTGATCTGCTTGAGAGCAAAAGTAGAAGACATTTCTCAACTTCCCTGCACCGCTGCCCTCTGTGTCATCCTGTTTCGAGCTCCTCTATACAGCTCTTAAAGTGCTATATAAGGTTCTGAAAAGTATCACGTTGCTTGGCTGGGTGCTGGAGGCAGGAGGGCACGCAGTCTCTTTGGCGTGCTCCAGCAGCCAGTGGAAACAAGGGTAAGCCAGCTCGTGTACATCTTAGCTTTGGCAGGGATGATCAGAGCCGTAGCTCAGCAAGAAATCAGCATTCCCTCTGCAAGTGAAAGGTCAGGAATGCAGAAAGCTCACTGCCTTTTTAAGAAGGTTGAAAGTTTTGAAAGTTTGCCCTCCATTTTTTTTTCCAAAAAGAGAACAAGTAGGAGGATAACAGTCCCATTTTCTGGTGTGTGTTTGGCTGAGAATGTGTCATCTAATCTGTTTAAGAAATGGTCACATGTAATATTTTGAAAAATTGGTAACCTCTGGGTCAAATCCATTCCATTCAGCCCTGCTGTTTGCTTGATGATTGACCAGTGGCCAGGGATGTTTGGTATCCAGCTGACATCCATGTCCTTTCCTAAATTCTCCCGCCAACAATTAAATGTACAGTAGAAACAAAAGCTATCAGCAGATATTTCCTCATTAAAACCTGTGCTGCTGGGCTCAGGGCAGACTGATGAGTTCAGGCTGCTGTGATGTTTTTCAATCAAGGACATCCAAACCCAAGCTAAGAAAAGAGCAGAGCTTCACCAGCAGCAGCACATGTGTCTGCCTTTGTGTGTGTGTGTACCTCTTCTATCCAAAAACACTGGCACAAATGCACTGTTATCAGTCTTGCTGTGAGAGTGGGTGGGAAACTATTCAGAGCAGCTTTTTCCCACTGGAAGCGTTTGGTGTCTAGAAATCAAAGCTCTCTGCAGATGTGTGTGAGTCTTGATGAGATCTAAATTGAGAATCCTAAAATCCAGATGGAATTTGTGATGAAAACAGATGCGTGATCAACACCCTTGCCAGCTTAGAAGGCAGAGGCTGCAGCAGCACCACGGAGAGCTTGGGCTCCGTCAGCCTGAGTAAGTGCTCAGAGTGTCTGGCAGACACCAAAGGGAAGTAGAGGTTCTTCCTTCCACCTGAATCGAGGTCTGCTTCATCTTCAAGACTTTCACAATGTCAGCCTTGATACTTTCTGTTCATGCAACCCCTCTTTAAAGCTGGCTCTCATTGTGTTGTTTATAGAGCATAAAATGGATTGAATAGAGATATTTGATAAGATTTTGTTACCTGTCTCTTCAAGAAGGTGCTACTTTAGCAGATGTTGTTTCTTCTTCTTTCCAAATTACTGTTAATTACCTATTTTGCCTTAAATCAACATCCAGATTCTGCATGCTTTAATCAATGGATTCTCTTTGCAATATAAGAAAAAACTACTGTAGTGACACTAGATAATTTCCCTTCTTAGTATGGTATCCAGCCATACTTTTAACATTGGAAATGAGTCATGGCATCAACAGCATGTGATGTGGTCTTTGTGAAAGACATCTCAACTGGCGTGGGGTCATATTATAAGGCATCAGCCTTAGAAATTTCTTCCCATTCACTCGAACAATTTCTCTTTTGTGCAAACATATGCAAAGTCCTGCCTGCCTTTCTCTTCCTTGCAGCCTGTGTTAAATTTCAGTTGTCACTTGGATTTATGTTCCAAGCTTTTCTTCATCAAATTTGTTGAACCCAACAGTAGATAATTTAAAGGCTGTACAGAGATATTTTTTCTGAAGGGCTCATAAAAGAGGCAGACTGCTACTTCTAGCTTGAGCCAAAATATATGGAGTGAAGATTGTGCAAGTTTCTTTGCAAGCAGATGTATCTTGTCCGTGACAGAGAAGGCACTGGCTTTACAAATGCTGGGAGTCCTGTAAGCACTCGATGTCACCCTGAATTAGGATTTGTTTCTGCTTTCATTGACTTCAGCGCATGAACATTAATCTCCAACTTTAATCAATTTATTGTCTCTGAACCCCCATAAGATAAAGAATTACAACCTCTATTTTGTAGATGAACTGAGTTGCAAAGAGATTTAGATTCCTGTTTAAACATGTGTTTAGGCACCTAAGGATGCAACTAGATGCCAAGTAAGATTTATGAAAGTGTCTTAACTGATCTTGGGTGGAAGTCTGGAGCCCAGAGAAGTGAAGAGGTTTATAAATTCGGCAAGGTACTGGAGTATCTATAGCAGTCTTGTACTGACTTCCCTGGTCTCACCTGTGTCTGGGAGCAGAGCTAGAGCCGAACCCAGGGTTGTACCAGGTAGACAGGAAGTGCAGTAGGAGAGGAAAGCTGGGTCCTTGAAGAGCCTCTGCCCTGTGCTTGGGGACAGCGCTGCTCACAGAGACACACACAGCCTTTCTGTTTGTTCCCAGCCTTGTCATTCCATTGGCTTCCCCCTTCCCACCTCAGGGTAATTTTCAGATGAATTGTTTCCAGGCACAGCAGAGGGTGCAGCTTCAGGACCATGGAGGTGTAGTGGCTGCAGAGCTCCTTTGTCCCTGTTGTGCCTGGGCAGCCAGTAAAGGCTTCTGAATTAGCCATCTGTGCTGAAGAACGGGATAGGAGGCTTAGCTGTGTCACTCTCCAAAATATTATGTAATTGTCATGGTATAGTTAAGGATGTACAGATGTTTCAAATGTTTGCCTTTTTATTTCTTTAATTAAAAAAATATTTATTTAAATATTTCAGAATATTCAGAAGTTCTTTAATTTAAATGAGTTCAATGCTTTCTTATCTCCTGATGTGAAAGACTGACCTGATACTCGTTTGCATCCTTAGAGCCTGCTGGGAACGAGCTTGTTGTGAAAACCACTAGGTGGAAATGACAAATAATAAATTTGTTGAAAAAGGCAGCTTGTAAGCAGGACCAGAATGAAGTTTGAGTCAAGTTAGATGAAAATGTTGGGGGAGAAAAAGCTTCAGCAACACTGAAATGGCTTTTGATGTTCGAAAGTAGAAAACATTTCCATGTTTGTTTCAAAATTATGTATTTCAGCTCACAACGGCCAGCACTTGAAAGGGGGAGGTGACACAACTTCAGAAACGTTTTATTTTCATTTTGCCCAAACAAATGTCTTGAGTCAACTCAAATGATTTTCATAGCAAATGAAAAACTTCTGTTTGTTTGACCCATATGATTATTTCTTTGTGTTTGGTAGTCACTGCAAAAACTGTTTTCTTTATGTCTCCTACCAGAACTGAAAGTTGGAGACTGGAATATTCCACCTCCATGTGTGTGGGGTGCAGCTGCCTCAAATAAATCTCCAAGCTTTAAACATCTTAGGCTCTGCCTCACGGTAGATGCTTTATTCTTACTCTAGAGTGAGAATCCCCTGTTGATGGTATCTTTAAGGAAGCCGCTGATCCCAAAGCCCCAGGCCGGAAACCTGGCAACAGAGTAGTAACAAGGCATTGTTATATGAGCAAGTCACTTTCTGCAAAGAGTCTTTAGCATATATGCAGGAATAAAGGTGGTTATGAATGTTCCAGAGCTTTTTAAAGGAAGTCAGTGGATTCACTGTGCACTTGTAAGCAGATAAATGAAGCATGGCACGGGATATATAAAGTTATATGTCCCACCTGGGAGCACACACACTGCCTTCCTGAACCCCTCAGATCAGATGTGGCACAGGAGTAGTTGAATCTAACACGGCTGTGACCATAGCCTTCACAACTAGAACTGTGCAGGTACATACACTTGATGAGAATGTGACAAGGGAAAACTGAATATAAAGTCTGCTAGACAGCCAATAAATTTGCTTTATATCTTTATCTTTTCCTTGCTCGGCAATTATTTCAGCAGGTGCTGAACTACTTTCTGCCTGCTGTAAACGAGGGGAGTCAAACGACCTGCTGTAAATTCTTGATATTTCCTGTACTTATGAGAAGACATAATCATCTGAAGAACTTGTATATTTAGTGTGGATTAAGGTGATTTTTAAAATAATGCTTTTTTTTTTTTTTTTAAAGCCCAGGATTGGTCATAACTAGTGTTAGGTTGCTTAGTACTATATAACTGAGATGTGTTCATATTGTCACCAAATAGGTAACAATCTATTTTTTAAATAGTAGGGTAGAGTTGCTGCTCAGGTCCTTCCACATTATTTGTTGTAATTCAGTAGCCAGTTAATGACAGCATATTGCTATTAGGTTATAGCCCTCCTGGGTTATGGTTTTTAGAACTGTAAAGCAAGAGTTTCAGGGTTTCAGGGGTTGATTACAGAGAGGTTTATTGTTCTTTCTTACACTTGAATCTTCTAGGTAAGTTAAAACAGCCAAGTAGGAGACCTGGAATAGCAATGATGTGCAGTTAAACACTGAAAAATCTCTACCTCTTCTACAGAGTAGAGCTATGAAAGTATTGCTTATTGTACATTAGTATTCTGTATTTGTTACCTGCAGAGCTACTAGAGGCAGTAGTTTGAGCCGGCTGTACCATTTGTGACTTCATGCTACAGTGTTTTCGCTTGCCTGCACAGTTGACCCAATCCTGTATGTCATCAGGGAGGAGATGTTTAACTTGTGACACTGCTAATCCTTTCCTGAAGGCTTTTCGTTCTTCCTGCACGTTGTCCTTTCATTGCTTTTGTGAGCTAGAACATGCTTGCTCAGCCCACTGATGAATTCATGTAATTATCTATGGATGTACCAAAGTCCTGTTGACTTTAACATTAAAGATCAGTGATTGCTTAAGTATTGCACTGAATCAGGACCCCCTAGGCATTTTCACATGCACAGGCTAACTTGGGAATTGGTGCACTGTATTGTAGTCCTCCACTGCTGGAATGGAGAGCAGGCTGGGGACACTCCTGCGTCACTGGCTGCACACGGGGACAACCGGGAGCACAGCAGCCAACAGGGTGCTCGTCTCTCCTAGGAAAACGTGCAGTCCACACAAGAGGGATACATGGAAACAAACTGTGATGTTAGACAAGGTTTGGAGTATGTATTTGGTTAATCCAGTTCTAGAAAGTTGGTCTGTGTGTAGTGGGAGTTACACAAAGGCTCATGTCCCTGCAAGGAATCTGCATCCTGGTGCCACTCTGTGTGTAGTGTGTACCTCTGCAGAAACTCCCTTTGCAGGAGCTCTGGGGTACAGAGTCCTTCCTGGCTCAGCCAAGTTCTCATGCAAGGGTAGGGGTGATTTTTATGTGCCCCTCAAAAATGTACTTGTCTCCATATTTCTATTTTGCTGATATAAATGCAGCTAATGAATGTGTTTGTGATAGTGCTGTGTTATACAGAGAATGTTTCAGTACAGTCAAGCCTGAAGAGTCTGGACTGAGCTTGGTATTTGGAGGCATCAAGCCTTCAGAGAACATGATTGTCCTCAGCTGGAATGACTGGCATTCCTGGGAATCACATCTTAGTTACAAAAAACCTTAGGTCTCCAGTTCATATTTTGTTCCAACCCAGTAGACACATTATATATTCCCTGTAGGGGCTCATTTGTGATCCTTTCTGATACAGTTTGCACTCGCAGTAGTGCTTGCCCTTTAACAGGAGGGGAGGTGTTGCTGTTAGAGCAGTTCCAGGCTGGGCTTCTGCTGTGGCATTGCTTTCCCAGGCTGGTGATGGAGGAGTGGACCTTTGCTTTCTCCATCCCTTCAGAAGCCATCCGTGCTGCTTTGATATTCTGCCAGCTGAGGGAGGGAAGAGCCATTTATAAATATTTCTGGTAATACAGTAAGTACTCGCACATGTTTTGCTCACTCATTTTCCGTATCCAGAAATCTATCCGACCAGAATCAGTTCACTCTCTTTTATTAGCAGAAATAGATCCACAACAATTAAAATTGATTTAAAAAAAAAAAAAAAAAAAAAGGAAAGAAAAAAAGAGAAGCAGCAGCAAGCACATCATATTGACTGTGTGTATATTCACACTGGCTTCCAATCCATGGATAATTACCCCTCAGAGATTGTGTGCTATGTACAGTATGATGATGGAATTATGCACTTTAAAGCGCTTTAGTGAGCCTCTTAGGATGCCAATTTCTTTCCCCTTTTCTTTCTTTTTTTTTTTTCTTCTTTTCATTGCAACGAATAATGATTTTTAAATGCACATGACCTGTCCTCAAAACCAAAGTAAGGCACGTCAGTGATGTTTTGTCTCTGGGTCTGACTTTTCTTGAACTGACACAGTAGAAGTGTACCCATGAGATGAAGTTGCATGGTCAGGGGATCTCTTGGGATTGCTGATCCTCATTAGTGAGGGGAAAGGCAAGTGGAACTTAAAAGTTACTCATTCGGCTTGGCGGCAGGTACCCAAATTGCAATTCCTGCAAGGAAGGAGAGCTTGAAAGAGGCTGTGGGTACAAATCCATAAGAAAACAGGCTTTGTTATTGTGGCTGATTGTGGATCACCTGACCTGAACACTAAGAACCAGGGGTGGTGGTTTCTCTGACCTCTTTGTCAGAGCCAGTTCAACTGTTTTGATTTGCAGTTTCATACACACTCACAAAATTAAATATTGTCTATACATTTCAGCCTAACTTGTTTTTGGCAAAGTGATAAGCAAGTGAAAAACAGGGCCTCATCGTAGGAAGTGTCAAGCCATCTTAATTTTAGGCAGAAATACCAGCTCCTCCTAGAGGAAAAGAGCCAGTCCGTAAATAGCTCCCAACAGATCCTTTACCCAAGCAGACAAAAGGGTGTGACGTGCAGGAGTTGCTGCTAATGCCAAATTTCATCTTTCCACTGGGAATGTGTCACCTGGGTTTGAGTTTGTCTAAGGTGTAACTTGGTGTTCAGGCAGGATTGTTCATTGATACTCAGTGAACAGCTCCCCAGATCCTTTGCAGCTCTTGGGAGAACATCTCCAAAGGCACTGCCAAAGGAGTTGAAAGGGGAGGTACCTACTGAAACACAGCCATGAGGACTGAGGTTGCAGGGCTGCTGGACTCCTTGTTCAGGGACTGTGGCTGCATTTACAGATTTTTATCTTTTGTTGACATCTTTAATAAGTGTTTGGTAACAGCAAGTGGTGCTGCATCCTGTTCCACCAGCCAGGACCAGTGAGCTCTTGTGTTAAAGGGAGGGTTCCCAAACACAACTTATTGCCCAAAAAGAGTATTTTTAACTGGGACTATAGCAGCTGTGAGGTCCCCACAGCTGCCCCACTCCTGTTCAAGGATGGATGAAGGCAGGCCTGGAAGTGCTCCCAGGAGTAGGTTGGTGTGTACAAGCCAGCCCTCTCCTGCCATCCCACCTTTCTCAGGGCCCTGTGTCCCAGGAGGTGCAGTGTCCCTGCTGTCCCCCTGTAACCCAGGCTGCAGAAGCAAGAACTCTTTCCGCCACCTATCAGAGCCTGTGTGCGGGAGTGGTTGGACTGTAGCTCCCATGGAGTAGCTGAGTTTATGGAACATGTTTGGGAAAAGATACTGAGGAAGTATCAGATGCTTCAGTGTACGCAGCTCTTACGTCTCTTAACTTCCTGGCTCCTCTGGATAATGGTGAATGGTGCTCAAAGCCACTCACAGCACCTTTCTGTGTGGTTGGTGATGGCCTCAGCTCCTCAGCAGCCTGACCTGTTCCAGCTCAGCATTCAGTCCTGCAGTCTCTGCTCTGTCTGAGCACAGCAGTCTGTGAGGGATCTCCTCAGGGCTCCTGGGTGCTCTGGTGAAAATGGGGTGGGGGCTTTCTCTGTCAGTGGGCAATAGGAGAAAATGTGTCTGTTTGTGTCCCTATTGTTATTGTTTTAATCTAACTTGGGGAGTCATTCCTTACTCGTTAGAGATGTAAATTTTAGGTACCTAATGATGTGTTTTACTTGTCAACTCTCTCCAGTCCCTTTCTTCCATGATCCCACCACCCTCTTCCCTTCTCCTTCCCTTAAATATGTGTAGATGATGAATAGCAAATCTTCTCATAGAATTCTTCAGGAATATTTAGTGTAGGGTTTTGCTTTTGTTTGCTTTTCTGGTGACTTGGAGATGGCATGGTGAGAAAAGAAACATGTGAGCTAAACCTGTTGGTTTGAACATTGTGTCAGAAAATATCCATAAATTGCAAGTTACTACACAGATGTATAGATTTAATGAGACTGTGTAATGCCATTTATTTATGCTAAAGAATCTGACACATACGGTACTGAAAAAAGTTAATACTCTAAGAGTTATTTTATATTTTTCCATTGCCATCTGTCACTGCCTACATAATAATGATACAGGTGAAAGCCTAGCACTGCTTTAAAAAAAAATCAGAATGAATAGTCATTTAAATGTCTTGCTGCTTTAATAGCTGGTGTGTTTTAAATTGTGGGAAGGAGGCAACAGAGATACCCTCCCCCCATCTTTAGTATATTAAAATTTGGGTTTAAACAGATTTGGATTCTTGAAGTGACTTATGAAAATTGAAAATGATTATAAACTCTACTGTCCTTTAAATTTGGGAAAGCTGAGGGACTAAACCAGATGCTGCCATTCTTATAACATACCATAAGTGGCTCTTGGAGTAGCCCTTTCATGTTCATCTTCAGATGTGGGTGAATTTTTGTGCTCTAAGTTCTGCCTTAATGGGCTGAACTCAGTACTGCTGGGGTCTCTGAACTGTGAGCAGGTATTTCCAGGTCCCTAAATCCTTGTCCTTATTTGCCATCTCAAATAATTAAAAAAGAAAAACACAAACAAGGAAGGACATACAAATTTTTTTTTTTAGCTGCCTCAGGTAAAAATACATGTCTCAAAGCAGCACCATGCTGGCAGAAGTCAGCATTTACAAAGATACTGGCTTTTAAGAGTTCTCCTTCAACATTGTGTAGTCAAATTGTGTTTAGGCAAAGCTGCTTTCCCTTTTATTTCTTTTAGTCACGCAGGAGTCCAGCCCAGCAGTGACTGTGAGGTACATGGGGAGAAGTCCCTGCGCTCGGGCGTTTGCAGTGATCCAGGGCTGCAAATGGACCTGGGGAGCTGCCCGTTGCTTTGCAGCAGCCACCTGCCTCCCAGGGTGCAGACAAGGCTTTGGCTCAAACAAATAAATGAAACAGGTTTTGTTGTTCATCTCCTTTTTACAATATAGTGACAAAGACAGAAAATATTTTTGTGGCAGGTGCTTATCCTACAATTTTCCATGGGTTGATGAGTTGGGGAGGTGCCTTATTTAGAGGAGGAGGACATGGCTAGGTCAGGTTGCATTAAGATGATTTAGAGTTTATATAATGAGAAATAGATAAAACTTTTCCTGAAAGCTGTGAATGATGATGTGTAACTTGGTAATGAAAACCTTTCACTGATATAAGATAATGTCTTTAATGGTAAAAATGCCAGAAAATGAAGCAAAATCCAAACCCAGAGAAGTGATTCCATTGGCTTCAAACAATTTCTGCAGGTGTATTTTCAAATATAGTGCAGATCCCTAATGGAAAGTTCCTTATAAATGAAATAATTATTACTGTTATAGTTACTACCCTTTGCGTATGCTGGAAAGCATTTTAGGAAGTCCTGCACTTTTTAAGAAGCAGAGATGACAATGAGTGAGCAATAAGGTTTTGGTCTCTTCAAATGGATGTTATCAATCACTTTATTTTTGTTTATAAGGGATGATCCATATATAGCCATAGTTTGTCAGCATTCTACATTACAAACTTCTAGTTTTGGTACCATATAGAGCTCTCAGCAGCCTCTTAGCAAATCCACTTGGGGTGAATGTTGTGTCACTTCTCAATGAGTGTATGTTTCTTCTGCTCCCTTATTAGAATCTGAACCGGGCTTAAAAATAAAAAAGTGTTCATGGTTTAATGTTTTGAGAGACAGAGTGTTTCACTACAGGACTGAGCCTTTATTTTTCCTCCGCTCTCTGCTTTTCCATGTGCATCAGAAATAGCTCTACTGAAGTAAAAAAGAGCTGTGGTAGGAGAGGAGGCTGACAGTATTTAACGTACATGTTAGAGACAGTAAGAGACTCGCTTTAGGTCGGCAAGGGAAAGGCCGTGGGAGACCACCCACAGCACCGAACCTGCCTCTTGCACTGCACAGCGACTGTGACGTGAACTTCACAATGGAAAGGGCCCTGGAGAACACCTGCTGAGCACCACCACCCCAGCATCACCTGCCCCTTGGAAACAAGCAGGAAATCGTTCACGCTAAGGCAGAAAGTCCCAGTGGCTGCGGTGTGCGGGAGGAGAGAGCGGGGGAGCACAAGGGCTGGGCAGGTCTTGTGTGAAGTCAGAGTTTGCCAGATGACATTTGTCCAGAAAACTGTGTCTCGTGCAACAGCAAAAGGAGAGGAAAAAGAAAAATCCTGCTGCCTCTCACCCTATCAAAACAGGAAAAAAAACCAAGAGTAGCAGAACAAATAAAGATATATCCACCAATTGCTCCTAGTTTGACCTTAGGGAAAAATCCATGAGTCCAAGACTATCATCTGAGTTAGCTTGGGCATCTGTAGAGGGGACAGCGGCTAGGAGCAGAGACCTGCTGTGTTCCCTCATCTTGCGTAGGGGTCAGGTTTGGTCCTGCAAAAGGATAGGGGGAATGGGAAAGGGAAACCGTTCCTTGCACCTATTGGGAATTGGTATTATGTTAAGCACAGTATTTGTTGCACCATAATTACTTTGTAAGTACAGGCAAAAAGGGAGGGGGAGGCTGGGTCATCAGGAGTACTTTTCCTACCCTGGGATATGAATACATGACTCGCTTGTGTAAGTGCCACTTGCGTAGATGCATTTGTGGGTGAAATTTGGCCTGAGGTCTTTCTGGAGAGGAATCTTGCGACACTGAGCAATCATATATATTCAATTAGGAGTTCGTACTCTTGCCAGATGGAAGTATGCAGCATGGGTGACTTGTGGAGAGCAAACAGTCATGCCTGAAGGCTGGGCATCTGGGGTAGATTCTGGTCTAGATACTGCCATCCTTACTTACACCAAGGCACCCCTTACTCAATGTCCCAGCTTTTGGACTTCAGCAGGAATTTCACTGAATGTGACCTTGTGGGAGACTGGAAGGATTGCTGGCTCAAAACATTTCTAGAATGCGTGTCATTGAAACCATCAAAATTGGGCCCCATGATAGAAACGAGATCTCAGCTCTTAATGCTGCTCTTGCTGGGATGCTGCTTGCTTAAATCAGAGCCCTTCCAACTGTAGCTGTGGTATTTTCAGCTTCATATCTGCATGAGCTTGTATGGCCATTTGAGCATGAAAGTTGTTCCACAGGTTTCAGTGCTGTGGTCTTCATTCCTTGTGTCTGGACCTGGAGAGCTGGGTTGGGAGAAGCCACCTGGTGATTTAGAACCATTGCTGCTGAAAGCATGCGGTGACATCTGGGGTGCTGCTCCACATGAGCCAAAGCTGGTTGTTGTGATGGCACAGTATGCCTGGTCAGGGGCATGATCCAGCTTAAAAGGATTGATTTTTCTTAGGAAGATCAGTTTTCAACCAGATTGGTGTAGCACCCAGTTTCATGAGCAGTGGTGCCAGTATAAAAGATGGAAGGGGTGGGGATTGAGGGAGGATGGTAACCACAGTTTGTGTCAGCTAAAACCTGACTGAAGCTTGGCTTAGCTATGCAACAGCATCCTAATTTAAACTAAACTTGGGTGTAACAGACCTGTTAGTCTACACTTACTGCATACACCACCTCCAGAAGATATGAAATAAGTCTTCTGTTGCATTTAGTGAGAGTTTAAATTGACTTCAGAGGTAGCAGGCTTAAACTGAGATTCTTCAATGTGAAAACTAAAAATTTCTAAGGATCCCTAAATAAGCCGATCAGTTCTCACTGAATTTCTGGCGCATTAACCACCTCCTTGTGGGCTTGAAGAATCCCGTTTGTGGCATGCAGAAGAGAACTCGGCATGAAGTTTCTAAAACATTCCTTTCTCCTTTTATTAGTTGTGAACTATTTGGTTTGATTTAACTGTTCTGAATGGAGAGAGCCCTGCGGAGGTCACTCATGACAAGATGGTATCACCATCTAAGATTCTCCCTGTCTCGGTGGCCAAAAGCTAAATCTTTGGAGCTTGCAATAAACAAACTTGACACCCAGCATTGAGAACGTCCATGATAGGACGTTTTGGTACTTGAGTCGAGGAAAGAGTTGAGTAATTTCCCTCTTTTGCAGGTGACATTCGCCCTCATTTGTTCCATCCAGATTCAGCTTTGCTTCTCTCTAAGCCTCCAGAAAGCTTCAATCTACTGTGAAAGCAAAACTGCCTCCCTTGAAATACACCTTCCTAACCCTCAATTGAAACATCTTCCATTTCAGTGTTGGTAGGACAGTGTAGTCCCCAGGTGCCATTGAAGAGACATCTTCCTTTCTCCTGAGCAGCAGATGCGCTCAGGAGACCTTACTGTGTATTCCTCAGCATCACAGCTTTGGAGTGATACCTGCTCCTCAGGAGAAGGGGTGACCCGTTCGTTTCTCAGAAACTAAACAGTATTTGCTAAAGCTATTTGCTTTTTAATGTCAACCTGTTAGCTGAGTACTTTGTGGCTATGAGGTGACAACAGAGCCGATTCCATGCCCGGTTCTGCCACTGCTTGGCTGGTGTTCTCACCCCTTGTGTGTTTGCCTTTTTAAAAAGGGAGGCCTTGCTGGTGCTCCCTTGTTTACATATTTAATAGCTCACAATCAAGCTGAAATGAACTTGTAAAGTGTCATTAACTAAGACCCAAATTCTACCAGCAACAAGAAACTCAAAGATTAAGTTTTCTTTCACCCAAGACTATTTTGTACTATTCCGGGAGGAAAGTATGTTTGAACATGCATTAAAGTCTCACTACACTTCTGGAGTGATGTAAACACCCTCTTGAAGGACCCATTTTGCTACCCGAGTGCTCTCAGACTGAACAAGAGCCAGCGATCATTGTTTCCAACTTCTGGCATTCCTTACCTTGAACTTTCGAAATCCATCAAGACAGAAGAGTTCTCCCCCTACTCCTTTAATTTTCGTCTTACGAAACACTCATAGGTTTGCTATTCCAGTTCTTAAAATTAACTGTATTAACTCACCCTTGCTCTGAGTGCTTTTGTCAGTGTAGAAACAGGGAGTTTAATAATATAGGGACATACCACCTCCAGGGCTTGTGATGTGTAAGAATTGGGTTCAAATCCTGTTAGAAACTGAGTTATTTTCTATTTGTCTGTAGCTGCCAATTAGCAATGTCATTAATCCACTGCCTAGAAGAAGTGCGTGATTAAAATAGACGGTGTCACTGACCGCTGACAAGATGATATGCACAAGGCTGTGCTGTAGCTGCCTGTCATTGTGCTGCTGTAGTTAGGGCTCAGCCTCATTTTCCAGAGGGAGGTAACAATTTCGTAATATCTTTGCATCCGGGTGTAAAGACAGACTCATCATCTGGGCTTTGAATGATGCTTTTTGTTGTGTTCTGGACAGGGAACATGGAGCAGACCCTGGGATTGCTGTTGCCTTACCTGGCACCCACTCTCAGGCCACTTTGGTTAGAGAATGCATTGTGTCTGTGAACGTCCTTCGCTCTGTTCGCCCACGGAGCCATCCAAGGCTCCTCGGGGGTGGCAGGTTTGAATTTTGCCTCCTCAAGGATGAGCATCTGAGGCTGGGCCAAAGTTTTGTTTCCTGCTGGCGAGAGAAGAACGATGGGGGAAGAGGCGTGGGAGGCCTTGAGGGGTCTGGCTTGATTTGCTGCTGCTCCGGGGGCAGCAGGAAGGGGCTGGTGGTGCATGGCTGCTGCCAGGAAAGGCCGGCCTCCAGCTGGAGACCACAAACCCTCGGTGACAGTGGCCAGCCTGGCTTTCCAAGGCCACAGATAAAATAAGCATTGACCTAGGACAGCAGACAGTGGAGGAGACAGAGGGGCACAGTCCTTCTGCCTTCTCCCTGGTGTGTTGAACAGGAGGAATTTTGTTCCTCAGTGGAAATTGGACTCTTGTTTGCTTGCTTAAGAAAAAGATGTCCAGTGCTTTAATTTACGCTCCGCCTGGGGATCAAACCTCTCAGCAAGACCAGAAGGGGTTTTTTCCCCCAGATCTCACTTTTGAGGGAAAAACTTCTGTGACAGAGGATGAAATACCAGGAATAGTTTTTTTAGGTGGACCTTCCAGCTTCTGGTTTGTAGCCACACTAATTTGTGGGTGAAGGGAATATTTTTGTACTGAAAAGTTCCCAAGAAACCGTTAGCCAGGGAGTTGGAGTTTAATTGGCACTTACGAGACATTAACAATAATTGTATTCAACTTGGCCACTCAGGATAAAGTGTGATTCAGGATGAGCTGGTTGGTGTGCTGAACAAAAAGCAAAAAAAAACCCCACCAAACCCAAAAAAATAAAAATGAAAAAGAAAAAGAAAACAACATTAATGTATGGAGTTGCAAATATGTGCCATTAGCTTCGTATTCACAGGTAGAAGCTTTTGTGGTCCTTGTCTTTTGTTTTTCCCCACAAGATATTCTGCTGGACTGGAAAAAGTAGAAGGAACATGTATTAACTGGAGGGAAATTATTTTACTTCAAGTTCATGCTTTTTCAGTGAGCTGGATTACAATTTTATCCCTGCTATCTCTTTTGCTGTCTTTTTTTGTTTAGGAATGTCCCAAAAACTTTAAAAAACCCTCAACAAAATCCATTTATTTATTTATGCTTTTACCAAGCACGTGAACAAGAAAGGCAGGGGAACACAGGGTGAAATTTGATGTGGAGCCTTGTGTATGATGCAGGATAGCCATCAACATCCCTTGAACATTTCTTTTGCCTTTGAAGCAGAGATCATTGTGCTTCCTGAGTGCTGTAGGTGAAAACAAAGACAGTGTCACTGCTAAATGATTGCAGCTTCCGAGGCTGGCTGAGAACAGAGAAAACAAACTGTATGCAATTTAAGCGCCTGTTTGTATGCAAGCTACCACACAGCCTAATATATACACCCGTATGATGTAAGGCAGTGGAGATGACCTGATTAGCAAAGCCCTCGCAACAAGCAGAGGAGATCCCTGCTCCCCTCCTTGGAGACCTGCGGTTGGTCCCAGCTGGAGGAAACCTTTCTGGAGCTACCAGAGGGTTTCTGAAAATGGCAGTGGCAGTGCTCTGTGTGCATGAAGGTGAGGGAAGGAGAAAGAGCAAACCGCCTGCACAGCTCCATAGAATAGCTGGGATGTTTTGAAGGATGCAGCGTGAATTCCTTGGGCTTTGTGAGCTCCGTGTGCCGGGGTTGCAGAGCTCTGTGTGTGTGTGGGGAGGCTGTGCTTTAGCAAACGGCTCGCGCCGTTTGGTTGTGCTGCTTATCCTGTTGGATGAAAGCATCATTCAGCAGAAAGAAGTGCTAGGGGAAGGAAGATAAAGTAAGTGGTCTTCCCGTTTGTAAGCTCTCACAGCCTTGTTCTCCTGTGTGCTGAGCAGGCAGAGCTCCACAGCTGTGAATGGGAAGTTGTGGTGCTCAGCACTAATTGCACTCAAGTGTTTATTATTCCAAATCAGAGAAACAGACAAAAACTTATATATGTGAGAAGACGCGTAAGATCCAAGACTTTCTCTCTTGTGAGTACACGTAGATATGCACAACTGGGATGTGGCTTTTGGATATTTTGTGCAGTACTGTGCCAGGACAGCACGCTGGCTCGTGGCAGCAACCTGGGCTTTTAGGTGAGGAGCACAGGGCAGTATTTCTGGCTCTGCTGTAGCTACTTGTGTGGCCGAGTGTATTAAATCCTGCTCCTAAAGCCAGCAAACCATTTCTTCGGGCTTCATTCTCAGACTTGCTGAATACCCCAAAAGGCTGCTATTATTACAGGGAACTGCCATTCCTTAACTCTGAAAGTGGGCTGTCTGTAAATCACCAGTGTGTGCTTTCCATGGGGAGGTGGATCTGGGACCTCAGCTCTCTCTGTCAGCCCACGGAGCTGCCAGAGCTCCTGCTCTTCCTCCTTTCTGCTCAGCCCCACCACAAGGGTAGATCCTCCCGGTCAGAAGGCTGTTGGCTGTGCCACTTGGGCTCGGCACCAGGGCAGGATGGCTTCCCATGGCTTCTCTTGCTGCTATGGTGGGGCCAGTCCCCTCCTGCTCCCCATGCAAACTGCCTTCTCTTGACTTGTTTCTACTCCAGGGTACTACGTGGAGCCATGTCCTGGCTGACCTCTCAGTGTGGGCTGTTTTTTACTCTTTCAAGAACAATAAATGCATCTCTGTGGCAACAAAAATATTAATTCCCTATTATAAGCGATGCACTCAAATATTTTGTAGTTACAGACCATTTGAATGGCAGTACCTGTGCTGATACCGGTCTGCTGTGATCTGATCCAGCAGTGTCCTTGCTCTGGATGGGCTTTGCCGTAATAGTACTTTTTTTCATTCCTTAGCTCCCATTAATGCCTTGATGAGTAGTGAAAGATGTTTCAACAGTTTTATGATTAAAAAGAAGCATCTAACCATTGCTTGGTCTCTGGTGCCTTTACCCTGTTCATTATGCTTTCCCCGGGAGTAACAGCAGTGATTTAGAGTTGCAACGTCAACATCAGTCTCTGAACCCTGTGTTTTCTGGGAAGGGGAAGAAAGGAGGATGAAGGAAGAAGTCTAAATAGTAGGGTTTTTTCTGCTGACATTTCCAGGCCAGCTGTTTGAAACTCTCAGTGATGCCTCACAATGTTTACTTATAACTCTGTCATTGGCTTCCTGGGTGGGCACCCCTTGGCAGTTGCTAATGAGCACATCTGGCCAGAATTAGGTGACATCGGGCAGGCCCAGGGCACAGATTTGTGCTCCAGATCCGCTGCTGTCACTGGCACTCGTGCCAATGGCCTTAGTACAGAGGTCAAAGACTGCTTAGATATGGAGGCTGAATCACCTCCTTGTTAAACCCCTCAGCAGGATCAAGGCTTAGGGAAGCAGACACGTGGGCTTGCCTTCTGGCTGACACTGTGGATGGAGGCTGTGATTCTGGGATGGGCCTTTCGACAGGTTGGACCAATTCTTGAGGCATCAAAATGGGGGCATCTGGTCATTAAAACACCCCTGCACTGACACCCCTTTGTGGAAAAGCCTGGTACATTTGTTTCCTTTAAAGGCTTGCTGATCCCACAAGCTCTCGATGGTTAGAGGAGGTTTATTCTGTCACCTGAGGATCACAGAAATCAGCAGTGAGCCTGTCTCACCAGGCAAATGTGAAAGATCTTCAACTGCACGTATTTCACTTGCAAATACAAATAATCCAGCAGTGTAGAATTCACTGCAGCCCTGTTTGCCTTGGCAATGTCCCATTGACGTGAATCAGAAGGTGGGAGCAAAAAAGCACTGGAGGCTCGTCCAGAGACTGGTCTCCCCTCCATCGGGGAACCTGTCCATGCAGGCAGGGTGATTTGGAGATTACTGGCACAGCCCACAAGCCTGGCTTCACTAGATCTTTGCATTTGGAACAATCCTGCTTTGTTTCCTTGTGCTGTGCCTTTGGGAACCCTGCCTCTCGGGGCACTGGGCAGGAGAGGCCTGGAAGGAGCAACTCTGGCTTTGTCCTTTGCTCCTGTGGCTTTGGCTCTTTGAGAAGAACGTAACTCTCGTGGTTCAAGTTGAGAAGCAGGAGGTCAGTTCTTAATCCTGCTGCATCTCTGCAACTTTTGGCAGTTGTCTGGATCGCGCTGTACCTGAGTTCTTCAGCTTTAAAATAGGGATAGAAATTAGGAATTGAAAAAAAACCTCAAACCAAGGGCTTAAAGAAATAAGCGGTTTTAACTTGTGATGCCATCACCACCATGAGGCTCTCATGATGGTTTGAGCTTCAAGGCTGTGATGTAATACTGATAACAGTAAAAAGTTTATCATGTTGTTAGTTGGGAACTTAGAAAATACATGGGTTTAATTTTAATTTTTTAATTTTATTTTTTTATTTCAGCAAATTCAGTAAAGCTAGAAATGCAAAGTGATGAGGAATTTGACAGGAAGCCCCTGATTCATGAAGATATTATCAGAGCTCACGATGAAGGAAGCAGCCTGGAAGAGCCCTTCATTGGGAGTAACGAGATGGTGGATAACAGAAAGATCCAGGAGCTATCAAGCGAGGGAGGAATCCGGCTTCCGAATGGTAAACTGAAATGTGACGTCTGTGGCATGGTTTGCATTGGGCCCAATGTGCTAATGGTACATAAAAGGAGCCACACTGGTAAGCAGCTGAAAGAAAATCTGTGGCAATGTTGATGTTACCTGACAACTCTTCTCTTTTCCCTTTTCATTCTTGGGTAGCAGGAGGCTGGGGACGGGAAAAATGGGCTTTGTTGGTTTTTGTTTCTGTTCCTGCTTTCCCCATTCTGGTGATGCTCTCTTGCTGGCAAGCATAGTGCTTCCTTTACTTGGATTTCCAGCCTTTTGTTCTTAAAAACAGCACAAAAGTCTGGAAATAGCTTTTCTTACTCTTCTTGACTGGAGCAAGATGGTGGGAGTCATTCTCTGGCATGGAGGGGGCAGGGTGGGTGGGTCGTGTTGCTCGTGTGTGTGCATGTGCAAAGCTTTTGAACCTTTAAGGGGAGTCTTAGATGTTCTTCCATTGGAGGTGCTCACAGGTGGACAAGACCAGCAGCTTCCTGGGGATCTCACACTTCTTTTGGAAGTGGCTGGGCCTGGGATGAGCAAACCCTGCAGGGGACACTCATTACCCAGTGATCCTGATGCCAGGGTGGGGTTGCTGCTCACTGTGTAACAGCTCCCTCAGGGAAACCTCAGCTGAACCACCCACCTGGCTTCCCCGCACCATCTCAACACCATTCTGGAGGTAGCTTTCAGTGCTCAGTCTCTCCCAGCAGTTGTATTTTTACTACCATTTGGAGTCCCAAACAGCTTATCAGTCTTGTGGATTTGAGAATTTAAGAGGCAGAGGGAACCTCTGCAATATGCTGATTGGGTGGGTCTTTGTGGATTGAAAAACGAGGCCTTGAGCTTAAACCAGGGTATTTCAGGGGATTTATGGCTAATATGGTAAAATGGTGTGCCCAGGAAGCTGATACTCACTCCCCTGTGCTGCCCGCTCCTCAGGTGGGAGCAATAGTCACCTCCAACAGAAGTACAGGTGCTGGCAGAAGATGATGCTCTCTTGTCTTGCAGTGGTCTACCTTTGATACAAAAAAGCACTTAAGCTTGTGCTTAACTTTTATGAGATTTAAGCACACGTAAGTCACCTGAAGGGCTTCAGTATAAGCTTAACTTCAGATACACACTTAAATCTTACAAAGGTTAAGCACAAGTTCGTGTGGTGGAGCCTCAGCGGGTGTTTGTTCTTCATATTATTTGGACAAAGTGAAAGATATTTTGCTTTTTATCTTTGCTATTATTTAATGGGGTGAGAGACTCACATTGACTGAGATCTGTGAGGATATAAAAAGAAAAGTGGAGTTTTAGAGTAGAGTAAGAAAGACTGTGTAATCCCTTTGTAAACCTGGTAGTTTGCAGTCAGGTAGTGTGCTCTTGATGGGCAAGAGATCAATAGAATTTCTGTACAGAGGAATAATAAATATATATTGCATAGTTAATCTCCTGTATATAAGTTGTATTGATAATAACTTGACCTAAGTGTGTAATGCAAAGCATGGCAGTATCGTTTATGGTGCACTCATGATTTTAGACAGGAGTTATGAGAGGGCAAGAGCATTAGCTGGAGAATCAAAATCTTGATTAGCAATTTGACGTGCTATTACTAGAAGAGGGAAAGAGAAATAAGTGCCAGACTGAGTCTCCAGCTTTCAACCTTCTGAAAAGTTTTTGCTGGTGCCTGCATGTATCTGAGCATATGTATTGTAGGTGCATCAGAGTCCACGTATTTGAACTCGAGCAGCTAAACGAGCTGTGCTAAATTTAGATTTAGGTACTTAATTAAATGGTCTACATTTCTGAGATACTGAATAGCTGGTGCATCTTTTAAATACAGGCAAGCTGCCTTTTTCACGTTAAAGAAGATGTGTAAATTCAAAGCGAACGGAACAAAATCTCATCTGCGTGCGGGCGAGACGGCCGTCTGCGGGTGCATGGGCAGCAGTTGCATAACTGGTAGCTTTTTCCTTCAGGCTACTGCTGGTTCCTTAGAGAGCTCTGACTCTTTTCCCATCAGAGCAGAGGAGCTGGGATGTACTGTTCTATACAGATGATTTCAAGCATATAGAAATGGCATTTCTTTTAATGTGCAGCTCGGTGCTCTGTTCTCAGTAAACCAGTTGGCAAATTTTGCAGAGGATTTTTTTTTCCCTCCACTTTGTTTGTTTGTTTTCTAATACATGCTGCTACTTTGCTGTCCACAACAGAAGGAGAAGTTTGCTTGGATTTCCACATCCTGGATTTTAAGGAGTATTTTTAACATACTGGTATCTATCTTGTAAAGTGCAGTATTTTAAAATATATTGCCACTTCCTCAGCAGCGGGGTGTGATGGGCTGGCCTCAGCTCTGGAATGAGCCCTGACCTGTGGGTAGTCTGGTTTTGCAGCCCAAGGGAATGGTGGAGAGAAGGGAGGTTGTTCCTAGTGAGTGGAAAGGGATGACATTCTTTATCAGCTAATCCAACTGGCATGTACATCCCTACCTCTCAAAGCCAATTTAAGTATGTTTTGGGAGCTGAATCCTGCTTTACTCTCCTCTTTAACTGCACACAACCAAAACATGATCTGGCCAGTTGTTTGCATTGGCAAAAACTGAAGTCCTTTTTCCTTCCCTGAAAACCTGTCAGCATTTTATGTAAATCACCAAAATGCTGTGGTCCATAGCAGAGGCTGTAATTTGTGTGGGTGCTGGGATGAGTGCAGCTTTCCTTGCACCAGGGATCCAGGCTTGGCAGGAAGCTGTGCCGTAGGCCCTGGCTGTGCTATGCACAGAGAGGGCCACGCTTTCCTCCAGCCATTATTCCTCTGTTCCTGAAGAGCAGTTGTCTTCCCTGCCACATTATGGTAGTTCAGTCAGACAGATGCAGGGAGGGGGAAAATAATCTGTGCCATGGATGAGGCCGGAGTAGATGAGCTCAGTGTCCCATGTCTGATCCTGCTGTGCAGTCACCCCTTCCTGTGATAGACCAAGCTGGGGATTGCCCATTCATCCCTCAGATCGTGGTCCAAGTGATGCTCTGGTCTGTGGCACTTCCATCGCAGGGCCCGTGGCACTGCTGATTCTGCCAAACGCAGCGTTTCTCTGAAAAACTGCTAATTGAGGTGAAGTGTTTCTGTAATCTGCCTGGGCACCAGGAGAAGGCCTTTCTATTTATTTGTCATTGCTGACAGAAAATAAGTAAAATGCTTGGTGTAGGAATCAAGCATGATGCAGTCCCTGCATTAGTGAGTAGGGTAAACCCCTCCCTCATGTGCCACATCCTTGAGTCAGGAAAATAGCATGAGTTGGATTTATTTTCCTCCTTTCCCATACTGTGTTCTTTGGGTCCTAATTTCCTACTCCACAGCATGTTCCTCAAGTTGCAGGATCTCTATCAATTTTTTGTTACTGCAGGAGATGACTCAGTCATAGAATATTGCCATTGGATAGTCCAGGGATTTGTGCTTGGGGATGTAGAGGGAAGGGGAAAAGGAGAAGAGGCCAATAATCCAGGTTTTCTGAGATAATGAGAAGGAATCTCTGTGATTTCTCACTTCTTTATGCTTTCTGCTGTGGGCCTGAATTAAAATTTCCTTGCTCCTTGTTTCTGGTAAAGCAGGAACCATGTTCTGCTATAGCTGTGTTGATGCTTCTATGCTCTGTGAGGTCCACGTGTTGTTCTCCCTTTTCCTGTGAATTGTGACCTTTGTTTGTATATTTTTTTCTCTGCTGTAACATCCCATCCCTTATCTAGTCTATTGCTAGATTTTGAAATGCTTTTTATTTCTAAGGGAGGGCTGGCATCATAGAGTCATGGAATGGTTTGGGTTGGAAGGGACCTTAAAACTCATCCTGTTTTACCCCGTGCCATGGGCAGGGACACCTTCCAGTATCCCAGGTTACTCCAAGCCCTGTCCAACCTGGGCTTGGACACCTCTGGGGATTGGGCTTCCACAACTTCTCATCCTCACTGTTTTATAAAACGCAGAGGTTAAATGCTTTCTCTGTGTGGATGCAGCAGCACAGTGGCAAAGCACAGCCTGGGCAGAGGCGATGGGGATGTCTGCCTTGCCCCACTCCTACTCTGGCCTGCTGGTAGGTTACTTTCAGGCTGTTTTTGGGGTGTTAACTGCAGGACGGTCTCAATCATTGCTTGGACTCCACAAGCATTTTGGTACCATAAGTCAGTGAAATGAGTTATGTACCCATGAGAGAAATGTTCAAGTTCCGGTTTAGCACCCACAGCATTATAACTGAACACGTGCAACCCTGGAACTCTGAATGCAATTTAATTTTTTTTTTCATGAAGAGTTCAAGTTTTTAGGTCAGAAATAATAAATGAGGAAAAACCCGGTTGTGCTGTTCCATATAAAAGACCTGTATGCCTAAGCAGCTAACCAGGAGCAAATTTAAACAAACAGTCATATTAGCACATTGTGATAAACTCCACTGGACTGCCTCTCTCATTTTGCTAGCAGAAAGGGTTTTCTTGGTTTAATTTCTAATTTGTAACCTAGTGCAGCCTTCCTGTCTCTTGCAATGTTAATAGATTTGGCACTGAATCAAAAATTGTGGGGCTAAATTTCTGAAAGTCCAGTTTTCTACTTAGGTTCTGAAGTCTAACTTTCTGAAAAGTCTTCTTTTTTCCTATTTAAGCATGAGGAAGGGGAGCTAAGATTTCTGAAATTGCTCTGGGCAGAAGGGTATGCTTTACTTGCAGTACTCAGTTACTAAACTCTTCTGATAGTTTTGCCAAGTTCACTTAAATGATTTTTCTGTTGTAAGAATGCAGTCATAAATTTGTGCAGAGGACAATTCTGCAGAGGAAATCACCCAGGATTTCCTAGGAATTTTTCATGAGAGATTTGTCACTACTGTTTCACGATAACTTGCTCTATCTGGAAGCAGGTTTTTCCCAACAAAAAACCCTACTAAAATCACTGATTTCACATGGTGTGCAGGCTGTTGAGTGAATCCGATAGCACAGTAAGGAGGTATGCAGACTACTTATGGTCCCTGGAATAACAAACAGAGAAATGGAGCAAAGTCTGCTGCTCTGTGTCTCGCTGGGGTAAAGGCAGGTTGGAGCTCACTGCTGTCACTGTGTTAGGAGCACTGCTGATAATTCCCTTGTGTTCCTGGGACAGAGCAGAATCAGAGCAGTTGCAGCATCTGGTAAATCAGAGAAATGTTTAATTTTAACGAAATGAATGTTAACAAAAAGCCTATTGTGGAAGGGTGAAAATCTGTATTATTAGTAAGAGCAAATACTTTCTGATGGCAGCATGGGCACAGTAATTTTGTGTTAAGAGGCTGGAAAGAAAAAATCCCATTTGAGAAGTACTTAAGCTATACTTTGCATATCAAAAGTATCTGCCACACAAAAAAGGTTGAGTTCCCAGATATACATTTAACCAGGAGAGATGTTGAAGTCCCTCTGGACCTGGTTTTTATGTAGCAGGACTGCTGCTGTTGGAATATCCTGACTGTGTTATTGAGAACCAGTGCATTAATTTGTGAGTCACTCCCCCTTTTGTTTCAAAGGGACAAATGTTACCAACCAAGGGTTAGGAAAATCTAAGTCTCCTTGGTTGCCAGGTCTGTGGGCTCCACATCCTCAGTCAAATTTCTGTTTTAATACAGAAAATATGTCAGCTTTGCAGCAAAAATATCACTGTTTTGCACTGGTGTGAGATTCGAAGAAGATTAACTCATACTGAAACTTCTGCACAGCACTTCCGTGCCAAGGCGGGAAAGGAGTGCTATTGTGCAGGGAAGCTTCCAATTAAGCAGAAAAAGGAGTTGGTTTGCTTTTTGAAACAACATTTGACATCTGTGAAATCTATTAGTAGGAAGTTCATCGGTTCATTTGCCTGGTTTCAGTTTGTATCAGCCAGCCAGCACTCGTAGCTTGTGCAGTGAAGTCTCCAACCAGCTGTCATGTATTAAAGATACTGTAAAAGAAAGGCCCATGTCTTGCTTGTCCTGGCTTCAGGGGTCCACTTCACCATTTGTCTCAGGATTTGTTTACACAAGAGCAAGTGAACCTGTGTGCTTCAGATACTGGTGTAACTCAAGAGCAGTAATATTTCTTTACTATTATTTGTTATTATTTTTCCTGGAGGAGACATAGCAGTAATGGGTGCATGTTAAGCAATGAAATGTGAGGTTTCAGCAGTATTTTACTGTACTTTAGAGGTAAATATTGAAATAATACCTTTTAATTAATACTTTATTTAGCTGTGAAATGATAAAACTCTATGGGTGTATTTATTTATTAATTTAATTATTCCCTGGCACAAGACCCTCTTACAAAGCCTTTAGGAAATATAATACTTGGCACTCTGTCTTACCTTGCTTTGTCCATTCCTGAAGTAACTTAGATAATTAAATTCCTTCAGCTGGAGAGCAAGGCCTTTGAGGCATTCCTGGTTTTGTCTGGCTTTACACTCTAAATCTGGAGTTGAAAAGTAACATCTTTTTTGTTTAGTTGGCTCTCCCTCCCCCTCTTGCCACTCTGAAAGTCTGAGGGAGGGTTTTCTGCCCTGGTTTAGGTCAATAATAGAGAAGAGCTTTAATACTTAAAGTAGATTCAAAGTATTTTGCAGTTACGTTGCAGTCACATAGTTTCCAGTGCTGAAAAGCACAAAACTTGCTTAGTTGCCTTTCATCAGAGTTCTTATTTTAATGAATCACTGTAAGTACATAGAGTCAGGCAGTAAATGCATGGCTGTAAGTGGAGGGGAAGCACACCGTGCTTATAATTGTCATTACCCTCTCGGAGTCCCGTGTGCCACCTTTAATAGGTCCGTAGTTCCCGGTATGTCTGTGTTGCCATCACCCCCAAAAACATTTTAAACACAGTCAGGGAGCCTCATGTAGAGAAAAGATGCATTTAAAGACTTCTTGTGAGTGGATGTTTAGTTTGAAGTATGATTTCAGCTTATGGATAAAAACTCTGCGTTTTCACAGAAAAGTAAGGGAGGTGAATAAGGATGTCGAGGTAGTTACTTCGTTACTGGGAAGCAATAATTCTGGAGAACAGTTTACAAACTTACCAGGAAAAGGCAGCAGGAGAAATAATTGGAACACAGTCTTCTCAAGGCATTGAGGTGATAAAGGCTTGTTTGCTAGTATTTGGAGTGGGCATCAGACAGCACAGTTCTTGGAAAACCAACAGAATCTTCTTGCTATTCAGTCGTTACTTCTCTTTGTGCACCCTTCTATTGGATAATGGCCTCCAGATTAGCTGTGCTAAATGTAAAAGCTGCTAATCAATAGCACGAAGGTGTGACCAAAATTGCATCCCACAAGCCTGCAGCTTAAACAAGGAGCTGGAATCGAGTGATTGGACAGGAGTGTAACAAACACATCAAAGCAGCTATTTACCCGGAATGAAGCCAGTAGGAGAAATGAATTCAGGCTGGCTTTAAATAGATACAAAGGTTATTTAAGGTAAAATGTGCTATTGGAGCGGATTCTGTCTGTTGCAAGAGAGGAGCAGACTACGGGTGATTTTGTGGTGAGTGTTTTCATGTCGTCTTTGCTATCAAACTGTGGTGCAGTGACTATTTGAATTCCTGACTGAAAGCTTTCAGCATCTCTAGAGCAGCCAGTTTTCGGAGGAGTAATACCTGCTCATATATGGCCTCCAAAATGTCAGAGATAAGTGGGTGATGTAGTGGGTAAAACACAGTAACTGCATAATTTTAAATACAGCAGGAGTAGAAGGAAAGACTTTAGACTTGGTAAGAAATGTGCTACCTTCTTTCATGTTGTCATCCTGAAACTGAAGATATCATTCCAGAACACTCAGAAACGTGTCAAAGGAAAGGGTTTTGCCTGTTTTCTCAGACAGCGAAAGCAAAACATAAAAGAAAAAAAAAACCCCATGTATTTTTCTACTGCAGTCTCTTTACATATCTCTGTTATGGACATTTTGAAATGATATAAAAGAAGATAATGGCTAATCAGATCCTTTAAGTATAGTGTGGGAGTTTGAAAGGGAAACCACAAACTCTTTATCAATTCTAATGAGCTCGTGTTCAGTGTATTGGAAGAAGAGCCTTATGCCGTGATTTTTTTTTGTTTATTATTACTCCATAATGTTCCTGGTGAGATTTTAGGAATCTTAGTATCTCTTTGAGTACCTCTGCGGCGGCCTTAGATGTGATTTTCATCTCCCATGTGCGAAATAAAAGTTGCAGACTATGGCATACCTTGTGCTGCCCTCCTGGCAGCATTGCAGTCCTGGCAGTGATTTGAGCCACTGACTCAAGAATTGCTTGTGGACATCTGTAAGAGCTCTCTCCCTCCCTCTCCTTCCATTTGAATCTCCAGATGTATTTTGGACTTCACCCTAGACAGACACATGAACTGCTTCGATACAAATGTAGCATTCATTTTGTCCAGCAAGGGAGTAATTGTTTTAAAGCAATTGTAAAAGGCTTTGAAGAGATGTGAAAGATCACAGAACGTGTTTGTTTTTCACAAGATCTGTGCTTCAGTCCACTGAATTCAAACTCAGAAGGTCCCAGCAGGATTTGGCCAAGATTCCGTAATAGGTGATACACTAAAAAGTGTGGATGAGGTCGCTTACATCTGAAATCTGATGATCAAGACCTTGTTGAGCTGGGGCCCTACTTGGTGTAAACATTGGGTAGTGCTTTAAATAGGAAGAGAGTCGATTTAAATTAGGTATATATGGAAGAAGTTCTTCCCTGTGAGGGAGGATGAGGCCCTGGCACAGGTTACCCAGAGATGCTGTGTCTGCCCCATTCCTGAAAGTGTCCAAGGCCAGGTTAGATGGGATTTGGAGCAATCTGGGATAGTGGAAGGTGTCCCTGCCCATGGCAGGGGGTGGAGCTAGATGGGCTTTAAGGTCTCTTCCAACCCAAACCATTCTGGGATTCTGTGATCTAAAGTCCTGATGCCGTAAAGCGCTTGGACAAGTGGCCAGCACAAGTATATGCTCGTGTTCAATTGATTTGCTCAGCAGGACATAAGCAGGTGATTAGAGCTGACTGCCTGCCTGAGACTGCTGGAACAGTCTGACTGTCCTCAACAAATGTTGATATAGCGTATGGTTTTGATAATGTTCCAGAAAACCTGTGTGAGCTCATCAGGGGGTTTTCCTCTAAATAATAATTTTTTTTTAAAAGGTAGGGGTTTT
This sequence comes from Aphelocoma coerulescens, assembly GCF_041296385.1. NCBI lineage: Eukaryota > Metazoa > Chordata > Aves > Passeriformes > Corvidae > Aphelocoma > Aphelocoma coerulescens. Next base: position 3,503,828 of record NC_091021.1, read on the forward strand.
TTTATGGGCCCAATCCCCACTGTCTTAAGGCAAATATGAAGGCTTAGCATAAAAATAAGCTTTGGATGTGTGTGTGAGAGTGTGTGAACACATGGGAGGAAGTGATAGGATAAGGTGTAGGGTTTCTCTTACTTTTTCATCAAACCAGTTTTTTAATTTGTTTTTTGTGGAGTGCAAATTTGCTTGTTTCACTGTTTAATGGTGTAAGATTTTTCTCAAGTTTCAGTACTGCCCAGAGCTTGCAGCCCTGATCCTCACTCGCATGCATTCCCTCCATGTCCCTCTAGCAATGCAAAGCAACCTTTAAAAAGTGCTGTCTGTCAAAATATAACGCAAGCAACAGGTTTGGTTTGAACCAAAGGCCTTAACACCTTTGCTAAGGTCCAATTGTTAATGATCAGTTCTAAATACCCGCATGGATTGGACCTATACTAAAAATAAGTGCAAAACCATAGAAGTAAATACTGCAAAACCACAACTATGGATCTAAATTTTCAGCAGAGCTCATCTTTTATAAAGGATAGAAGCTCTGAGGTGAAGAACTTTCAAGAAAACCAAGGAAGCATTGATCACCTCAAGGAAAGAGCCTCAAATCACTATTGGAGGCTTTGCCCATTGTGCAAAAGAAACGGCCTCTGACTTTAGAAGTGCCGTGTGATGGTGGTGGTGGGGGCTGTACCCATGTGCAATGGTGCTGGTACAGAGTGGGAAAGTGGCCTCTGTGCATCCTCCGATGTGTGTTGACAGCTCTCTCCCTTCCCCTTCCCTTCCAGGTGAACGCCCCTTCCACTGTAACCAATGTGGAGCTTCTTTTACCCAGAAGGGGAACCTGCTGAGGCACATCAAGTTGCACTCTGGGGAGAAACCGTTCAAATGTCCCTTCTGTAGCTACGCCTGCCGGCGGAGGGACGCCCTCACAGGACACCTCAGGACACACTCTGGTGAGCCCACCTTGGCTTCTCCTCACACTTCTTCCTTCCTTTATCACTACCGTCCCAGTGCAGCAGGTAGTGAGAATAAAGTGTAGCTCTGGGTCTGTACCATCCTCTTCAGAGAGTGCAGCTCTCAGCTTTGGGAAAGCCTTGATGTGAATCAGAAAAGTTGTGGTTCAGCCACACCTCTCCTTTTGTGTAACTGAGCTCTTCAGCTGATGCTATCGAATTTCTCTCTCAGTGTCTCCTTGGGTGTATCCCGGCTTCAATGGCAGATTGTTTTGACACTCTGGGCCCCAAAGTGCTGTGAAATTCCAAAGATCACAAAGAATAACTGTGGGCTCTTGGAAGCAGGCTTTGCAGTTCATACCCATTTCTTCATCTAATAAATGCCATATGCTGGTTGAGTTCAAACTTGTTCATCTTTCAAAGCCCTCTAAATTGCATTTTTGATTCAGTTAGATCTTGCTGTTAAGTCCTAGCTCATGGCAGCCACAACACTCACCCTAGAGCTTGAAGGTGGTCAAGAGAGATTGGGTTTCTCTTGCCTTGTTAAGTGATAGGACCATGTCTGTATCAAGTCTATTTGATATAGTTTCTTGATAAGTTGTCAAGAAGTACCTGTCTCATAGCTGTGTGCTGGTAGTCGTGTTGGAGCCCCAGTGATCGGGATCAGCTGTGGTTTTAGTCCCTGTCCCTGCACCAAGAGGCTGCATTCTGCCCACTTGCTCATCTGTGTAGGACTCCTGAGTAAGATCTTAACTTGTTGTGTTTGTATCTCCTGAACGTTCAACTTGTGTGTTCGAGCCATTTATAAGAGGCTATGTTTCATTGTTCAATGAGCAGAGATAATTGGACTGGTTGCAAGTGACAGCATTACAGATTAACTTCTTTGAGGTGTTAGTGAATGTGTGACTCCTGAAACACAGTGGTGGAAGTGCAACTGCAGGCAGAAATCCTGCTTGAATTTCCTGACTCTTTATATGTATTTCTTCTACAGAATCAACCTCACTTTAGTAGGAGTTTCTGTTTTAGGAGCATTGAGTTGGTCTTAGGACATAGAGTTGCTCTGCCATTTCCAAGAATAGGAAAGGGTAAGCTAGTAAGCTTCTTCAAGTAGACTTGGGAGTATGCAGGAAGCTTGATGTAAAATGCTGACAGAAAGCTTGAACTTCCAAGAGAGTAGTAGAGTTGGGACTAGGCTGGGAGAGAATTGCTTGAGCTGGATTTGATTTTAAAGTCAGTAGGGAAAATGTCTGTGGAATGGTGAGCTGCAATTTTCACACATCTGACAATAACTGTAGTTTCAACTGTAAATTTCAAAAGAAAACAGAACACAATACAAATGTTGACAATTAAAACAAAAAGGGAGTTGGGACAAAAAATATCCCACATTACCAAACACAAACATTGCAGTTCAAGACCTTTTCACGATATGAATATAGATTTTGCTACCTAGATACTGCCATTGATAGAGATTGTTCTTCCTGTGTGAAGAGCACATGGCTAATGGTTCTGTGTTTTGCGTGAGGATGAAATGTAAAGATGTGGGATTTTCAGAAGGCACCTAAGCTGCTTAGCACAAGTTCCACTGGAGCTCCTTCCCTAACTGACTTAGCCATGTCCAGCTCTGCTCAGTTTGTTGTTTTAGGCTTTGTTTTCAGTGGAGAAAGTGTCACCCCTCTAAGCACTCAGATCCAGCAGCTTTCAGCAGAGGGCCAGCAGAAACAGACAAGTGCTCCCACAAAACTGTCCAAGGCAATTCGTAGAGTAGCGCTCACAGGTGAAGAGCTGAAACCTGGATTATTGCCCTAAAACCTGGCATCCCCCTGCATGAAGGTGAAGTTCCACTCTGGCCGTGGGCAGGGAAGTTAAGGTGTCTGTCCCTGCCATATAAACAAGCTGGGTTGGCTTATGCACACCTGGATCATGGAAAAGATGGGTAGATGCCCCCCTAGGGACTTTAAACAGTTTCATATCAGTGTGCTATACAAGCATTCTGTGCTTTCATAAAGCACACATCAAAGTCTGTAAGTAGGCCTGGAAGGTAGAGCAGATCCAGCAGCTGCAGCAAAGGTCTTTTCCAACCTGAATGATTCTATGATTCTGTCAATGTTTACATCTTCTGCTGTTTCTGAGCAGAAAAGAGGATATTGGCTAATATATACAAAGAAGAGGTTGAAAACTGTTTTGAAACTTGAAGCCAGTTTCAATCTGGTACACTTAGTGTCTAAATTGAGGTGAGTCTGAATATATTTTTGTTAGAGGAAAGCTTGTCAGATAAGATCAGATCCTCAGCTGATGGAGATTGGAATTACATCCCCTAAGTAAGGGAAGTACTTCTGTTTTGTAGCAGATGAGAATCTGGTGCATGGTTTCATAAATGCAACACCGATTCCCTTTTTTTTTAAATGTATGTATGTATATTCTTTTCCTCCTTAAATAAGAGAGTGCTATTAATAATAAAATAAAATACCGAAGCAAAACCCCTTAATCTTTTCTCCTTCCCAAGAAGGTTTAAACTACTATGGAAGGCAATTTATGCAATAAAGGAATTGAAGAATTCTGTTTTATCTCTTTTTTTTTCCTCTCAGTTAATTTGATTTGTGGATTTGAGAGCACTTTGCTTGTGTCACCACTTAGTGACATCGTCTCACTGCTACTTTTTAGTCAGTTCTTCCTGTGCTTAGTGCAGTTTTCATACAGTACAACAGGAAAGGTAAAAAAATAATGAAATACAGATGCAAACAGAAATTAGCAGAAGCTTCTCTGAGATCTCCGAAATAGCTGATACTTACTAGTAACTTTAAAATAATTACATTTTTTTTCTTTGGATTGATGTTTGTTCATGCTTTTTAAATATTATTTCCTGTTGATTTGAAAATGTTTCTAAGCATCACAGTCTACATTTTGCCTTATCTTCTTGTGCAGAATAATATCTTACTGTGTAAGTGTTCCCAGGCTGAGTGGTTAACAAAATATTGCTTCACATCTGTCATGCTGCTACTGCTGTTTAGCCCTAAATAATTAAGGACTTATCTTGCAGTGATTTACTCCTGCGATTATTTACCTTTTACGGACATACGGAGTTCTGATGAACTTTATGTCTATATTTTCCTCCCACATGCAGCTGCTTTGGTTTCAGGAATATAATGATGCCTTCAGGACATCAGTGGGATAATGCCTGGGGAGAGTTCATGCGCAGACTTACACTAAGAGTGGGCATGTACCTCAAGGTACTTACAGGACTTTCAGGTGTTTTTTTCAGAATTAACTCCATAGTTCCACACCCCAAGTAATAGAAGAGAGGTACAGAGACGGCTTCCAGGATGGGAATGTAAGGACAGGCTGTGGAGTGCTGGGACAGAAGTTTGTAGCCCCCTCCTGCAAGATGCATTGGCCAAATCAGCAGGGATTGGCCTGGATTTTGCTGTTTTAAAGGAAAAAACATCCGGGCAAAGCAATCTGCTGATGGCATTTACAGAGTACCTGCTATCTCACCCTGAGACATGCCTGTCTTCTCAGTCCTCTCTGGACTTGCACAAGGCAATGGCAAAGACAAACTATATGAGAGAAATTCCGCTGTAGACAGTTAATGAACAACCCCAGAAGTTTTAAGGGAGGCAGCTGAATCTGACAGGTCAATCTGATGGTTAAAGCCGTCCAGATGTTGACCTCCATACTTTGAAAGGTATGACAGCTTGATGCTGTTTTACCCCAAAAAGCCAGGCATCCTCAGGTGGGCACATAAACTTAGCAGTTATGTTTTGGCATGGATTTCTCTTGTGTCTAAAATGGAGCTGAGTCAGCCCTCCCCTCATAATGCTGTTGTAAACATAAATGCTCCAACAGTGCTTGAAAAAGTTAAGGCTGCACTGATGAGCAATCTGGAAGAGTCCAGAGCAAACACAGGCACCTCAGTTTTCAGAGCAGGGCTTGGGCAGTAAGTCAGAAATGAGGGATGGGATCACATGCTAAGGAGAAGACAAAAGATGGAATAGGTTTTGACTAAGTGAGAATCATTCATCCATTGCACTAAGTAAGGATGGTCCTGTGTGCAGATTGTTTAGTGCTTAAAAGACTGTCTCGTCGCGTGTCCACACAAACTGTCGACATGAACATTAATTCTGGAGTTTCCTGATTTTTCTTTTTATTTGGCAGCTTCAGTCATGTTCATTACTGTGGGAGTATGTAAATGTTATTCATATAAGAAAGCAGTTTTACTGTCTGTTTCTTCCTTAAAAAGTGGGTAGTCAGATTATTATTTTTTCACAGAAGATTGTCCTCACAATACATTTTAAGATTTGTTTCAAAGCTACTGCTTTTCTGCTTAGAAAGTGTCCCCTCCAAACAGTTTTTTTGCTTTTAAGAAATACTTATTTTTCTTCCCCCTCTTTCTCCTGCATTGCTGCTGCATTTTGTTTGTTTCTGTCCAGCTCTTCAATAGCACTGAACTAATGGTACCCCTTTATTGGCAAAAGAAAAGCAGAAAGCTTTTGTTTTGAAAAGAAAGGCTTAGACAAAACTCCCAAAAGCACAATCTTAGCAAACCATGTACAGTGTGCAAGATAAAAGGCACGTATAATTAAAAAGGAAAATGCCCTGTTCATGGGAACTCTTTCCATGTTTGTTGGTTAGCAAGTCCATCTTTCTCAACCTGGGTGGCAGTGGGCCATCCGAGGTGTCCACACGCCTGGGGTTGAATGGCAGACCTGAGGAGTGCTATCTGTGTGTGCAGCTATGCTCAGAGGTAGAAGGAACTTGTTCCCTAATCCTGATGACATGCCTGCCTCAATATGTGTTTGGGAGAGTCCCACTTCTGAGTGGCTCCGTTTGGCTGAAAAATTGGATGAACAAGCTCTGGAATACACTGTGCTGTGTGTGAGTTCCCAGCTGTCAAAAGCCAGTGAGAATTACTGAAACAGTGGCAAGGATGGTTATTAAGAATAATGAAGTCAATATTTTAAACTGCTCTTTTTCATCTTGGGGGAACTTTTGCCGCTATTAACATCTCCACTCTTAAAAGGCCCAGTATCTGCTCTGTAACCGTGTTTTTGAGAATGGGAATGTCATAATTAGTTGAATCTTGTGATCTGAAGTTCTCATTACACTCTGTACTGGACTGACTCAAACACTGTGAATGGGGAAAAAAATTAAAAGCGGACACATAGGATACTGTCTGTGAAAAATCAAATGTGTATGTGAAGAGGCAAGGGGCTATTTTGCATACAAATCCCATTTCTCCAAATAGGTTAGCAAACAGCATCTTCCCTCAGTTGTGATGAGCTGGTGGGTATTTATTCTGTTGATCTGATACTTAGAGCTCAATTTAATCAGGCAGAGCTGCTCTTCCTCTCAGGTTTTCTTATGCTGTTTCAGTTAAACTCAGTGGAATTACCCTCGTCACAAAATCATTTGGGGTTTTTCTTATCGGGCTGCGGGTTCCAAACCGCTGTGAGCATGTGTGCAATCCTGCAGCAGCTCTGCTTCTCATTAGTGCTTCCAGCACCTAGAGGCCTTCACTCCGTGCTGGAGAGTCTAAAATCTCTGCTATTCTGCTTTCCATTTATTTGTGTGTGCATTTTTAGAAGGTAAGCTCAAAATGTGTACAGGGGTAGGAGTTTGCTATGCCAGGGCTTCATCCCCTGGGGATCCTTGTTTAAAATTTAATCCTCTGTGGAGCCCTCTTGTATCCCATGCTTTGCTAAAGCCCCACCTGGACTTGGAGTGGAGGGGTCATCTTCATCTCCAGAGCACTGCTGTGATAAATACTGATATCTGCTATATGGAAAGATTATCTTTTATGTTCAGAATTATCTCAGTATAGAATCTTGGTCTTTTCTACAGAGCATTATTACCATGGAGAAATCATTAATCAAAGAAATCTTTGATTTAAAGATGCTGTAGGATCTTGATCATTCCAGCAAAAGTACATTTGATCTTTGTTTTCAGGGGAACTTTTGAAAAGATATGGTTCCACCCAAAGCAAGGAGTGTTCACTTTTATATTTTGGACTTTAAAAGTCTTGAAATTCCATAAAGATTCCCTCCTATCTGCTGCAGTTTAGGAATCAGTCTTTAACTGTTTAATGCAGGAAGTCTGCTTCTGACAGATAAAGCAGAGACATGGAAGGAGTGGTCCTGGCAAGCAATGGTAGATGGGCTGTGTACCAACCTCATGAATCCCTCTCTCTCTTAGGGTTGGGTATCAGCTTTTCTACTCTTTCCCCCCGCTCCTGTCTGGAGTGTGTGATTGAGATAGCAGGAGCAGATGCCCTGCAGCTCCCTGTCTCTTGTGGTGCCCCGGTGCAAGCAGGACGTGTCTGTTCTTTTAGTGCCTGGGGGCTCCCTGTATATTGGCTGCATAGGGAAAGACTCCCCCCTCTCCTAAAGATGAGAGATGCCAACACCATGGGAGCATTCTCATTCTTAATGTCAGTTCACAGTGAGATTAGCAGGTGCTAAGATTTATCCTGGTGTCTGTGAGACTGGTCTGGTCCCTCCTGCTGCCTCTCTCAGTGGACCATGGCTTCGCTATGTCTCTGCCAGGTCTACCAGCAAGTCCTCTGCAGTGCTTGGAGGTTACAAGGTTCTTGTTTAGGCAGCATCACCACGGTGTAGGATTCACATGGGGTCATCCCTCATTAGTTGTGACTGGTTCGTTCCTGATTAAATACTCGTGCAAGAATGGAAGTTTGTCTTTGGGATGAAACCGCTGACATCAGTTTTCTGTGTGTCTCCCATCTCCCCTCCATGTTAGCAATTCACATCCTGGCATCATTACCCAGATTCTGTCCCTCTCTGTGTTGCCTCAGGCCACATGGAACGCAAGAAAGCACCTGGTCCTGCTCTTCTGGGCTACAATTTGGAGAGCACACAGGCCCCTCTCCACTGCTGGGTGCTGCCAGTTCCTAGGCCAGCCTTCCTGTTCTGGAGCAGCAAATAAGACAGTGACTTTCTTTTTCCTCTGGGCTTTTATTCTGTCACAGTGCTATATGTGGGATTTCACTGGCATCAAAAAAGCATGAATGTGGTAAGATTTCTGCATATAGAGCAGCAGTGCTTCTAAACACCAGGCCTAACCTGTTTTTTAAACATCCAGAGAGACTGTTTCTGTTGCCTCCCTAGGGAGACAGTTCCACTTCCCATCTGCTTTTTATAGCTGTGACTCTCATCCTGATATTTAACCTTAACTATTCTTTCTTTTGGTGCAGATTATTGCTCTTTTTAGCACTGTCTTTTGTGACTGTGAGTAATTCCTGTGCTCAGTTTACACTATGATAGACTGTAGTCATATGTCTAGCATTGATTCCATTCTAGTCTGTCTTTATTTTCCAATCCTCTCGTCTCTTTTTTATTACTAATTTTGAATGTTTTTGCTACTCTTATTCACTCGTTTATGAGGGACCTAAATTGCAAAGTCATTTGATGCTTTGGAAACCGGGACCGGTACAAATGCAGACCCCTTAACCTTATCTCTGACTTAGCTGCCTGCTAGTAAAATGGAAATAAAGAGCACTTCTCCACCTAGTTGAGATGGTGAGAGGGCAGCACGTGGGAACCACGGCCAGGCACACACGTATTGCTGCAATGAAGGTCATGTAAGTACATCGTAGAGTACTCGGTGCTGCTGGTGCCCCAGCTGCACAGCGCTCTACGTGATCTCCTTAGTTTTACTTAGCCTTTGTGCAGTAGTGAAATGAGATAATTACAAAGTGGAAGGAATAATAACTTTGTATTGTTACCATAACCACTGAGGTATTAGACCCTGATACCAATGTGATTATCTCAGACACAATAGTAAGGTGATTATTAATAATACTAAAGGACTTACTACTTAGCCTGCAATTTTTGTGTCATTTCTTTAAAAACCCCTATCTATTCCATCAGCCCCAAGCCTGTGTGAAGTGGGTATGAGCTGTTGCCTCCTTGTTATCTGTTTTTTTCAGTGATGAGGAAATGAAACAGGAAAACCCCCATGAGACCCAATTTGCAAATTGAGGGACCTAAGCACCTAGGTAGCTTTGTGTGCATCACTTGTCTTTCTGCACCAGAACTGCTGTGGACAGGCTGGCAGGTGGGGCTCGAGAAGCTCAGGAATTTAAAGATCTGTAGTTCTTTGCTCGTTTCAGTTCCAGCTAGAGAAGCCTTGTTTTGCTTGTCACCAGGGATTGTTTCAGAAATCTGGTATTTTTAGGCACAAGTTGGCACATGTACATACAAACCCAGGATTTAAGGTGCAGGTGTTGCGTGTGCAGGGAATTGGGTGTCTCATTGCATTAGGATAAGCTTGCAGGACACAATGCAGCCAGGAGCCCTCCTGCTCCAGAGCCAGCCACCAAAGTATCTGCAGTGGGTTTTGCAGACAGACTCAAGAGGTCACAGAGAACTTTTTTGTGCAATTGAGATGCAAACATGGTTTTGACTTGACCAAGCCACATCTCAACAAAGCCAAGACCATTTCTTGCACATACTCTGAGCAGCAAATACCACAGCAGCTCTAAAGAGGAAACAAATGTTGGGTTCATTTTTCCCCTGAGAAAATTATTTTCAAGGGCAAAAAGCTTCTGCATATCATCTCTGGGGAAAGGAGACCCAACATTTGGAGCTGGCCTTTGTCAGCTCTTGAAGAAGTTTGTGAAACTTTCAGCTTGAGAATGTTTCAGCTTGGAACCCAGCAGTGGTGTGAGGCCTTCTTTCATTGATATCTCAGAGCTGTGTTATGGGGCAGTGTGAAATGGAGAACCGCCCCTGACATTTTTGACAGCATATGTTTTAAGGTGTAAGAGAGGTATTTTTGCCATCTGAAAAGGAAGCCAAGAGAAACTAAAGGGGGACAAAAATAACCCATAACCCACGCCACAGCAGAGTTGAGGAAAGCTGCTACTGATACCATTCTCCCAAGCTCTCAGCAGCCTGTAATTATGAATTGGCTTACAGCTAAGATATTGATGGATATCACTCAAGAAGGAAAATGAGAATGTCTAGATTTTTTTACAGTGAACCTGTACTGAACTCTAGGTGACTTTCCTCCTATTTATAACCCTGTGTGAAGTTCAAGGAAACTTGTCCTGGAGGTTTCCCATGAGAGGGAACTGTGTTTTTACCTGACTAAAGCTCTCTGGATATTTTCCCATTTTTTATTTGATCTAAGTGTGAACTTTCTCCACCCTCTGCCCCTCCTTCCTTTCTGGAGTGGTTAGAGAGGTTGATTGCAGCCAGGATTACACAAGAGATGCCAGTTGCACACATGTTTTGCATAACTGTGCTGTGTTGATTTCAGACAGGGTGCCCCAAGTTCCTTCCCTGCCTTGCAACAGCGAATCAAGATCTCTATCTTCATTCCTGAAGCTGGAGAAATGCTGGTGAGGCCCTGGGTATTGAACTTTTGACAAAGAGCACCTGGTTTGGATACTGCCCAGCCACACAGAGCTATCCCTTTGGAAGAGCCTCTACTTACAGGTTGTTTGGGCTCTTTGTATCAAAGGTGCTAGAGTTGTTCTGCCTCTGGGAAGTGCTGCAAGTGATGAGCGCTGGCTGCTCTGTGTTAAAGGAATGTGCCCCTGAAGCGCATGTCCTTTTCTTCTATTCCTGCAAGAGGCATAAATGTTCTTATGTGCTCTGAGACAGTCAAGGACCTCTCTTGGTGACTTTCCTGACTGGAAAATTAAGACAGGCTCATCCCAGTGTTCATTTTGGGGCTAGTTCAGTGTGGCTTTTGTCTTTAGAAGCAATGAGGTCTGCTTGATTTCAGTGAGAATTAGGGGCTTTGTCAGCCTAAGCCTTAGCCTGTGTTCTGGTTCCTTTTGCCAGGAATTAGGTACTTTCTCCCTTCTGCCTCATTTATTTGGAGTGCAAGTCAAGACCAAACTGCATTGGGCTTTGAGCAACCTGGTCTAGTGAAAGGTGTCCCTGCCCATGGTACGAGGGTTGAAACGAGATGATTTTCCATCCCAAACCATTCTATGATTTTGTGGCAGCAGCACAGGGTCCCCCTCAGCCAACCAGAAGTGGGGCTGTTCCTAACAGGGGCTGCCTTCTGGGATAGAGCTGGCCTCAAAGGTAGCCAGAGCCCAGGTGATTTAAGGGCTTCAAGGTCTTTCTAAAAAATAAATCACATGCAAAAAACACACTGCAGATAATCCGATGTTGAGGTTTTTATATAGAGAAGTGACATGGGCCATAGACTTTCTCTCACTTGGATACCCTTCATGTGCCTGCATTTTGCTTGTTTCCTTGGAGACAGTGTCTTGTCTGAGAGCAGTTAGCCTTGGCTAGGAAAGGCCTGACATTTCTGGTTTGTGGGATAAAGCTGTGCTGATGAATTTTCCAACAACCACAGAGGCAGGATTTGGTACAAACATAAGCAGTTCTGAATAGGGTTATCATGTGGCCATCTCTAATACCCCTCTGGGGACACCACTGGAAAGTCCCTGGTGTGAGAGCAGGGTTCAAAGATCCTCGAGGAGAGCCCAGCGATCCCTGTCCCTCGGGTATCAGAAACGTTTGAGAAATTTCTCCCTTCTCTTTCCTTCTTCCAAAGAGCTGAGTCAGCTGGACTGGCATGTCTGGAACTCTGTGGCACCGGAGCAGGCAGGCTGCCAGCAGCATTACACACCGCATCCAAAGGAACACGTCACTCCTCTCTCTCTCCTTTTTTTTCCCTTTGCAATCCCCACCCTCTCCCTTTTATTTTTCCTTGTTGATCCGTGTAGGTGAGTCAGAGAAACCTGCTCATCCACAGCCTGTTCCTTCTTGCCAAATCCTGGAGCAGCACTCCCAGTTCTTGTTGGGTGTCAGGAATAGGTTATGAAAACAAAAACTAATACAGTCAGTGTACTGGGTACGGAGCCCATAGTGTAAATGCAGACTGAATGTGCCACTTAGAATGTCTTCCTAACAGAAGGAATCTCTTTTATACGAGACACGTTATTCTGTGGTTCATATGTAATATTAGTTTTATTCCTATAAAACACCAGGATGGAACAGGGAAATTATTTAAGGCATAAGTTGGAGAACATTTAGGGAGAAAATCCATCTTAATTCCACTGAATTTTGAAACAACGGAAGAGTGGAAAATTTCCAGTAGGAAAATAGGTGGTTTACGGAAGTGGTTTTGGCTGATGTTTTGGTATCAATTGTAGTTTTACTAATCTGAAGAAATTCCATGGATATTGCCACAATTCTTCAGAGTTTACACTATTGATGAGTTTCTGGCCCCAGTAATTAAAACATTGCGAATCTGGATTCCCATATCAAATAAGAGTGCAAGGTGATAAATTGTCCTTTTTATTTACCTTACAATATTTATTTCACGAGTGGGAAGGGAGTGAGTGAGCAAACATGCAAGTTAACTTCTCCTCTTTGGTCAGCTGACTCTAGGAGCTGGGAGCTGAAGGAAAGCACAGTGTGGTGTCTGACTTGGGGTGAAACTGCAGGTGTCGGTAATGCTGTGGGGTAAGGAGTATCTCTCTATCCATAGCTACATTTCCATCAGGCAGCATCAAAGCCTTGTTTTTGGCATCTTGTGTTGGAATGAAGCCGTTCAGCTGCAAAGAACAGATCATTCACCAGGAAAAGTGCTTTGTTGGACTTTTACGTGCCATAGTAAAATGTCTGTGTTAGCTATATTGTGAAAAATGTATCCATTATGTTCACATGGTCTTCTACAAGCAGTGTGTTTGTTCCAAAGGCTAAAAATGAGCCAACTTTGAGAGGCTGCAAGTACAGTTCTGGTTGAGAAGCACAAGATTTCTGCCTTGATCAGCATGGAGTGCTGGAGTACAGGCCCTGGGACAGGATCACACCTTGGTGAAGAGAAGGGAAAGGCTATTTTGTGTCAGGTGATAGGTAACTCTTGGTGAGATACAGTTATTTCTCAGAGTTCAAGCCCAAGACAAGAGGAGAGGAAGGTTTGCTGCCCAGCCACCTTCAGCTGGGGAGGAACCCAGAAGGCCAACAAAAAGGGACTTGACAAAGGCAAGACATCAGTGTCACAGGTGAGAATGAACCCAGATGTTCTAAATTCCCATCTGCTGACTCAGTTACAAGACTTTCCACACAAATTAAAAGAGTAGATGTAAGAAAATGATAAAGATTTTTTTTTCTTCCGGGTATTGAGGAACAAGAAAATTTACATCCTTTCACTCTTGATTCAGACTTCTGGGTGAAATCACCTATTTCAAAGAGCCTAGTGGAACCTTCAGTATGACTTTTTTTTTTTTTTTTTTTTTTTCCATCAGGGAATGTAGTTAAATATATTCAGAGTTTCCTTAATTCCCTGCTTTTACAGGAAACATTTTTAAAGTATTTCTGGATGCTTAGAGAGCTATATTCTGTTGTCCAGCTTTTCTGTCTTTACTTTCAGCCTAAGCAGTTGCTTTTTCTTCCCTTCTTTTCTTTTTCTTCCTTTTGGTTTAATTTCACACCCATATTTAATTCCCTTTCATTTTGTCTACCTCCCTTTCAGTCACAATTAGCCTCTGAATCTATCCAGGACTTGTAGTTCAAAGCTAATTGCACCAAAAAGGAAACATCCTAAACCCCCAAATCTTTCCTTCCTCCCTCCCTTTCTAGTCATTCTCTTTACTAAACAAACCTAAAAAATCCTAGGTATTAAGAAGTATTCTGAAATTGTTGTTGTTTATTTTTTGTATTGAAACAAACAAGCAACCATCCCCTCCAAACAAACGAAAAAACCCCACACAAACCCAAAACAACAAAAATCACAAAAAACAAAACAAAACAAAACCAAACAAAAAAAACAAAGAAACCAAAACAACTAGGAAAAATATTGAGAGTAACAGGAATTGCAGAATTCTATTACCTAGAAAAGATTAATGTAGCTTCAATAGGAGACCTAGACACTTGATGTAGAGGTTTGTGCTAGAGCAGAAGCTGTCCAGTATCTCAGATTCCTCTCTTAAAGTTCCCCATCATCCTTTAAAAGATGATGTTAACCTTTACTGTTAACTTTGTTGTGCTGAGAATTGTTTTTGTACAAAATGGTCATGACTTCCTCCTGCCAAATACTGCAGTTAATTTTGAACATGGAGCGGTAAAGACCACTGGTGTCGGTGAGAAAAGTCCCACCTTTGTTTTGAGCTGCTCTGCATCGTTGGCAATAAACACACGTGTTGTGAGGCAGAGAGCTAGAGGAGGGGATGGGAAGGCTGCACAGGTGGAAGGAGGCAGTCAGCTCTCTGCTGTTTGACCTCATTTGACACTGGTGCAAGACATGGCAAAACCACATGCCTGAACAGCAGATGGGGGTAACACGGAGGCATGGGCCACACTACTTCCTGGGCAGTTAGAAAAGTGTGAATAACAACTTTCATGTCCCAAAGGAGCCCATTAGTTTCACAGCCTGACCTGCTTTTGGAAGCAAGATTCCCTTCACTGTTGGCCTTGATCAAAATAAGTGAAAACTCCCAACATCAGTGGTTGGGAAAAGAAGAGGAGCTGTCAGTATTACTCTTCCCAAGTTGCTGTTATCTTTGTGACAGCTTGGTCTTAATAGTCTGTTTCCAAAACTTTGTTTCTGACAGTGACAAGAAAAGGGAAAACTTACAGGAAGGGAGTGTGTTCTTCTTACCTGCTAATACAAGACATAAAACTGAAAGATGCCAGGTGCTAAAAGATGCTTTTTCTTACACAGGAGCATGTAGTGGGAACAGGGGAACTCATTGCCATGGGATGAGAAGAAATGAGTTAAGGGCTTGCTCAGTGATTTTATGCAGGAGAAAACTTACCTAGTGTTATAGTGAAAGCTTAACATGGTGTGTTCTCTCTATCTCCTGTTGTTTATATAGTATAGGATACCTGGTAGCACTTTGTTTGGCACTGCCTGCTCCAAATAATTCTTCTATTCTGTTAGCTTTATAATGCTCTGGGACTTCTGCAGGATATGCAGAGGGGCTGCACTTGGAATAAATGCAAACTGCACACAGCTGATATGAACTGGCTTCAGGATATTGCTTCCATAGACAAATCTGGCCCAACATCTACATTTGTTTTACCCAAAGAGGAAACAAAAACCCCCAAACAAAAGCACTTGTGGAGGGAGTGTTTGTCCAGCAGCATTCCTGATCTGCACCGAGGTACCCACACCCTGCGCTGCCCCTGGGAGCTGTTCCTCCCCACCTGCAGTTGGAGCTCGGCTTGCGATGGCACGTGGATCTCCAGGCACCTCCTGACATTCCTGCTGAGCTGTGGCACTGACAGGGAGTGGACAGGACAGGGCAGAGAGGAACAACATCCAACCTAAACTTGTTTTCATTTTACCTGCTCACTCTGTTGTTGGGGCAGGGTTAAAATGAAGAGAAGCCAACGAGCACATTTTGGAAGATTTGCCTTGTGAACTAATTAACACTCCACTTATCAAGTCAACTTTATATAATGTTAAAGGTCTGAAGTGGAGTGGAAAGTACAGCACTGGTACACAGAGTTAAGCTTTAAGCTCTTTCTTCAGCCCGTTCCCACCCACATCCAGATAGCGTGGAGACATTGCAGGGTGGAGGCTCCTTTCCAGAGTCACCTGTTGTGTTCCTTGGAGGGCCTCTATCCCTTTAAAAGTAAGTGATGGTAAACCTGGCTGCTTTTGTCACTTTGAAACCATCCAGGTGATAAAACACCAGTTATTTTATGGACTTCCTGGTTTGTGTTAGTTCATCTCAGCATCAGAGTGCAATCTAAACAGAGTCCTTTTCTAATATTATTGAAGCATTTCAGAATCCATGTAGAATTCCTGGGAACCCCACCAGTGCTGGGGCTCTAGACCTTCTGGGACATGTTGGCGTGAGACTTGGACAGTTGCATTCAGGTCAGTGGCCTCGCAGCATTAAGTGCAGAACATGTACACTTGAAATTTTCAAATATATGTGGGGAGGGAAATCAGAATGCTTCACTGGCATTAATGTAAACTAAAAATTGAGTGTCAGGTTCCTTTAGCCAGGTGTGAATGAAGGAAACAGTTAAACCCTGAGAAATTCATGAGGAGAGCTTCTATGTAGTGCAATGTATGTTTCTTGCAACATAGAATTGGAGCACGTACCCATGAATTTCATCTCTTTCAAAACTAAATGCAACATTATTGTCCCTATCAGTGTTCTCCTTGATTTGGTGCTTAATTTATTTGCATGTTTTCACATAGGTACAATTTCCTTTGTTTTTCACACATACACAGATACAACATACAAACCTGCAAAGTGAACGGTCTTCCGTGCTGCACAAAGGAGAAAAATGGAGTGTAAAATTCTTGCTTTTTCTATTTTAATGGGTGCTGCAGGATTGTGGCAGGAGCCATGTGACTATCTGGACAATTTGGAAGATTTCAGTAATTCTGTGACTGTGCCAGTGAAACAGGAGTGAATTTGTTTGTTTGTTTGTTTGTTAAACTTCTGGCACAAAAAGGGCACCTATTTATTTATAACCCTGGTGACAGATTGAAACATTGTTTTATCTGTAAAATTCTGCAGATCAGTAAATGAATCATATTATATAACACAGCCACCAGTAGCTGCAAAATAAATTGAAACACCTATTAAAGTAATAACAGGCTGCAGGTAGAACCTCTTGAAGGTACAGATAAGGACCCAACCCCTTAGATGCTGTACCTGAGCACTGATATTTACAGATTTACTCTAGATTCTGGCTGTGTGGTTACTATAGACAGGATATGGATAGGGAAAGTTTCTCTTGACTAGTGCATTTACTTCTAGCCAAGCTGTAGCATGGATGAAGTCCTCAGGGTTTATGTGTAAGCTGGTGTTTAGCACTGCTTGCTGTGGAATATCGAGGGAGAACTGAACACTGGTACAGTACTCACTGCTTGCTGCTTATTTGACAGTGCTGTAAACAACTGGCAGGTAGATACAGGTGTCAAGCTGCTGGTCTGTGCCCTGGAGGTGTTTATAGGAGAGGCAGGCGTGTCTAGAAAACACCGGGGTTGGAGGTGCGATGTTTTGCTGTTGTTTCACTGAGTGCTGATGTACCACAAGGACCCAGCTGTGTTTCGCTGCCAGCTGTAATAGGACATGGTAGCTGTTGACAGAAATCACTTATCATTGACTACCACTGGGCGAAAAGTCAGGACAAGATGTTTTTCATTTGCTGAGAACCCCACAAAACGTTGTGGCTGTTGAACAGCCACATACGTATCAATAGGCAATTGATAATAATGTTGAATCGGAGGCATTGGGCCACGAGGTCATGAAGTCAGTCGAGTGCTCAATTGTGAGCTCCAAGTCAAGAAAGTACCAGTTGCCCAAAGACCTGTTTGTAGGCTTCTCCTCTTGTACTGCTGCAGTTTGAGTTTTGAACCTTTTGAGGTGTCCAGAAACCTCATTAAGCGCAAATCTACTTCTGTGATCTCCTCTACTGCATGATCTAGTGAGCCAGCCTTTTACCATATGGCCTCATGAACCCTAATACATGGCCCAAAATATGTTAATCTAAAAGGTCCTTGTAAAATGGAGACATCAGAATTCTGTGAGGTCCAGAAATATATCTGCATCCCTTGAAACATACTGCAGATATTACTGCCTGCTCTTGGACTGGGAAGATAGAAAGAAAAAATTAATGTGAAGTTTTCATAATGTGACTAGAGATTTTGTTCTTTTTGAAAATCAGATTGCTTTAGGATGTCGCAGGTTGGGCCCTCAGGAGAGGATGCACTTGACACTGGGTGTCTCCAGTCCGTGTGTTTGTGTGCTCTAGCAGCCTGAAGCTTTATTTTAGATGTTTACATGTTGTGACTACTGCATGCAGGTTGTCTTGGACAATCTTGGGCTGGGTGTGGAACTTGACCTTATTTCTGAACTCCAGTATATACAGGTATTCTGTGTGTGTGTGTGTGTGTGTGCAATCTCACAGGCAAAAAAAAAAAAAAAAAAGGCAGTGCATCAAAGAGCCCCCATGAATTTCAATTAACACATTTACAGTCATTAAGCACAGCAGTGAGATACAGCTTCGGAGTGGGAGGCAGTTCCCTTTGCAAAGCTACGTGCTGCTCAGAGCCAGCATGGGCTTAGGTCTCACTCTAATTTTTTTTGTGATTAGTTCGTTCAGGGGTCTGTTATTCATGTAAATATTTTTGTGTGTGAGGCTTTGAGCCAGGCAGCTCTAGACAAGCCGAGGTGCACTGTTTAATTACAGTAGCGAGGCACAGCCGCCCTGTTGCGTCTCCACGGCCTCAGCCCTCCTGCTGGAGCCTCAGCTCTGCCACAGCCTTCTGTGGCTCTCACAACTGCATCCCTGGCATGGGGAACTGGAGGTGAGAAGGACAACAGCAGCTGTTATAGCTACCTTTCTGCAACTATTGCACCCTCTCTTTTTTGTCCCATGTGGGGTAAAGGTCGCCAAGCTCAGGGTGTTTGACATCCCCCTGTGCTCACTCTTTCCCAATCTGAAAGGACTCCATGTAGCACATAGCCTTACAATGCCACATGTTGTTTTATTTCTGATTTGATTTTCTTATTGTTCCTCTGCTCTGTGCCATCCTAAGTATCTCCTCCTGCTCTTTAATGTTCACTCCCATATCTAATATAATCACAGTGTATTATTAAGTCCTTAATTTCTCAGTAGAGGTACCGGTGCTATTTTTCTGTGTCTCCCTACTTGTGAGTGCTCCACAAAATTAGCCTCTGTGCATCTGGCAAAGTGCACGAGTTCATTTACATGCTGTGAAGAAGGGAATTATTACCTTAATCATAAGTATGAATAATTGAAGCCCAGGAAATCGGAATAACTTGCCTGCAGTCACAAATTTGTAGTGTAACCAAGAGTTGAACCCTACGCTCCCTAGTCCCAACCCAACGCCTTAATCACATCTCCTACCTCTGTGTTAAAGCTGATTGTGCTCTGATAAGTCCCATTCAAGGCAAAGGGCTGCCTTGTAGGCAATGTGTGACTGCAGAACAGTTCCCTTCACTCAGGCACATTTCAGTTTTAGGGAAGAAAATTAGTGAGTTAATAAAGTGTATGGTTATGATGGGGGACTCCACAGGCTCACTGATATGTTGAGATGCTCAAATGCATCCAGAAAAGGGCAACAAGGCTGGTGGAGGGTCTAAAACACGAGACCTAGGAGAAGCGGTTGAAAGTGCTGGAGTTGTTTAGCCTGGAGAAAAGGAGGCACAAGGGAGACCTTATCACTCTCTAGAACTCCCTGAAAGGAGGCTGTAGTCAGTTAGAGATTGGTCTCTTCTCTCAGGCAACCACTGACAGGATGAGAGGACACAGCCTTAAACTGTGCCAGAGGAAGTTCAGGCTGGACATCAGGAAAAATTTCTTCATGGAAAGAGTGATTGGGCATTGGAATGGGCTGCCAAGAGAGGTGGTGGAATCACTGTCCCTGGAGGTGTTTAAAGAAAGACTGGACGTGGCATTCGGTGCCATGGTTTAGTTGATAAGGTGGTGTTAGGTCATAGGTTGGACTTGATGATCTCAAAGGTCTTTTCAACCTCGTTCATTCTGTGATTCTGTGAAGTATCAGCTCAAAGGAACATTTTAACTTCAACACTGCTTCAGAAAGATTCAGTCAGAGAGTGCTGATGTTTGCTCCAGCTCCAGATTGCTAGGGGCTGAGCAGGAGTTCAAATTTTACAGAAGTAAGTCCCACTCAGTGTGCTGCTGTCAGAGGGTCTCTTGGTCAAAAGTAGCTACATTAGATGGCCATACAGTGCAAAAATCCTGGCTGGCTCCAGTCTGGCTAGGGCAATAGAGCAAAAGGAAAGGAAATCTGAGGCAAAGCCTCTGTTCCTTGGACTGAACCGGCCCACATCACACGGGCAGCAATGCCCGGCCCTGCCTGAGCAGGAGGTGTGAGTGCTCGAGCTGTGGCCAGGACCTGGGACATGAGCAAATGGACAGGGAGGAATTCTGCATTGCATTGCTGCAGAGGACAATGTGCTGCCCAAAACAGGGAGTATTGTCTCAGTGCTCTTATGGGAGGCAGGATTTTAGCTCACTAAAGTGCACTGTAGCCCTGAACCCGTTCCATAAGCCTGTCTCACTTTATATGCTTGTGGCAAGGTGGTACCTGGGATGCCTTGTTGTTTCCCTTTGACTTACTTTATATTCTGCTATGCACTCGCATCTCTTTTGAGAGCAAAATGCTGTGTGAATGCCTTGCGGGCTCTTTCTCTGTCACTGACCTTTTTTTATGACTTTAAAGAAGTTTCCCTAGGCCCAAGTCTGCTTTCTGTCTTGAATATTGACCTTAGAGTTACACCATCTCATTGTCACTGCATGCAGACTTCTCAGCTATCAAAGTTCACCCACAGGACTCAAAGTATTCCTAACTCAGAAACACTTTGCTTTTATGTCCTCCTCCTCTTTCCCCTCCTCCCTCCACATGAGCATTTTAATTTCACAAGCAAAATACGTTTTGCTGTGAATTTCGACGAGTGGTTCACCTGTTTCCAGGGTAAAAATTGTACTTCAAATTTAAATGTCTTTTTCACTGTGACTGTCATAATATTTTCCATTTGAGGCTGAGATTCCACTGTGGGTTTTCTGTGCCATGTTGTCATCTGTCCAAATCTGAGCTTAAATGCGTGGAAATTCTGACATTTCAGTAAGAAATATAAAACGGGTTTTTTTATGTTCTTCAAGTTAGCTGTTTCATAGGTGTGGCCACTGGGTTTTGCCCAGCGCTCTGGTCTTTCCCAGTTCAACAACAGAGCGAAGATTTCTTAAGTTTTTGGGCTTGTTTGCATTGACTGTGCCATGTCATTTTTGTGAGAATAAAGTGATGGTGATTCTTTATCTGACTGTTGATCCTGAAGGGGTGATATGGTAATAATGACCCCCAAACCAGGGATTTCCAACCTGACTTTGCTTGGCAAGCGGTGGTTGCGTGTGATGCCGAATGTGGTGTCTGTGTACGTGAGGATCTTGGAGAAGGCAGCTTCAAATCAAGCAAACTTGGAGCAGTTTCACAGTGGAGATCGCTCCGTGATGGAAAGACCTGTCTTTAGTGGGGGTTTTGAGAGGGGTTTGGTAGGTGTAGTGCTGTTGGACTCCTTACCCTCAAGTCAGTGCTCTGTAGACAGAGACCACTTCTGCCTAGTAGTGTCAGCTACACGTTTCGGGGGCAAATTTTGAATATCACTGTTTACCTGGAGTATTTGACAAAGGCTGAAACCTTTTTTGTCAGTCATGTGGTTTCGTGTCGGGTTGTTATGTGGAACAAAGTATGCTGCTGAGATTATCACCGAAATTGAATTCTCTAAAAGGCTTTTGCAGCTTTCTGTCAGGTAATATGAAATACATAGAAATGTACACCCACTGGCAACATTCACTTCCATATTTTTTTTTGTCATTAACTTCTTTGAGAATACAAGGGGATATTTGCAGCTATTTCAGTGGCTTGACATTTGTCACAATGATACAATTTCTAAAATCTAGACTGTAGCTGCTGCCTCAGCTCACTGAACCTCTTACCAAACAGCCTGTGAGAATTGCTGGTGACACAAACTCCTGCTATCAAAACTGATTCCATTGTGGTCTGACCTGATCATTTGCTCTTTTACACAAGTCACAGTCACTCTGTGTAATTTTATAGTGTAAATCAGATTTTACACCTGTGGAGCTATGATGTGATTGCATCTCTAGAGCCAGGGGGTACAGAGTTGGAAAACAAACCCATGGGAGCTGTGCTTGATCCTACTCAACTGTCGCTCACAAACTTCATTCTTTGCAGTTGTGTATTAAACAACATGACTAACATTTGCTACATGTTGTTTATTCTCTTATCTTCTCCCCAGAGAAGGGAACGTGTGTGTTGGGACTATTTCTTTCCTTGAGGAATTATGTTCCTCAAATCCCATATTGCCTGTAGAAATCATGTCTTTATTATTAACTTTTATCATCTCAATTAACCTTCACATTTGATGGAATTTGGGTAGCTGACCATCTGAGATATCACTGGAAAAGCTGTGCCATGTTGTATGTGAATAGTTACTGAAATGGTTGCAATGCAGGGAGCAACCATTTGAAGAGGTCTAATGAAACCTCTTTTTTGATTGTTAATTATTAATTTTTTATAATATGAGCTTGCAGCAGAATATTTCTCTCTGTGTTAAATGATAATAATTTAATTAATTGTAGCTGCCTAAAATAGCTGCAAGCAATCCCCCCTTTTCCTTGTGTCTTACGGTTTATCTAAGTTGCTTGATAGCTTCATGTAGCCAAACTGGGTGGGCTAATTCAGCCCTGCTTCAGCTCAGTTAACATAATTTGTTCCATTGCACTGGATTTTTTTATTAGACACCACATTAGCTTCTAATGAAGGTGTCAGATTGACAGACATTGATGCCATCTAGATGCACGATGAAGCATTGTAACGGTGATTATAGAAGTCTTTCCATCCTGGGGAGCCTCTGGTGTGTTTTCCTAAAGGTGCCTCCAGAATGAGCTGGCTGGTTTATGTTTAAGAGCTGAGGCTTGATCCAGATCGTTCACATCAAGGGCAATTATTCTGGGAATGATAATGAGTCTCATGCTGGGCCTCCACTGAGAATTCCATTACCAGCTTCAGTTAAGGGAACAGTGTAAGCAAGTGAGCAAACTAAAATAAAGGCCACAACAACTCTTTGGTCTAAGACACACTTTCTTGAGGGTAAGCCTTACCTCTAAATAAAGAAATCCACAGTTTGGATACTTATTAAAAACAGGGGTTTCTTTTCCTTGGTGGAAAACTTGTTCCACTGAAGTGCGCACAAGAACTTTTTGGGAAAACCCGAAGCTTTCTGCAAGCATGTTTTCACCAAATCCCTTTTTTCTGAGACAGAAACATTTGAAAATCTTGGACCAGCTCTGATACCACAGGCTCAGGCTTTTTCTTCTTCTATTATAGGATGTGGCATGAGGGCCCAGAGAGTTGTCCCGACTCAGGGTTTTCATATTTGAGCCCTCTGCCCAGCTCATTCTTGGCTGTGCCTGTCCCCCCACAGCTTCCCTGCGTTTTCCCATCCCAGTGGTGATGGGGCAGTTTGGCTGCAATTAGTACAGCTCAGATTTCATTAAGTAAATGACTGTGAAAGGCTTTCAATATTGGGACAAACCCAACAGAAACATGTAGATTACCCAACAGAGGATGTTCTCAATTTCTTTGGCCAGAAACTAAAATTCTTACCTAAGATTTTCAAAACTCTAGAAGAAGTTTGACCTTCCCCTTCCCTCAGCCAGCTCTGAAGTTTGCAGCCGATGGTGTTTTACTAGACTTGCAGCACTGACTTAATAGCTCTTTAGTTATTAGAGGATAAATGTTCATGTTCTACAAGTTTAAATTATATTAAAAGCCTTTATTAGCACCACTTGGCAAAATATCTTTTGGCTAGCTTTCTGGCCTTGGGCTAGGCCATTCTTGTGGTTTCTTAATGACATACTATGAAATTGATATAATTTATGAGAATTTGGTGCCAGGTTTTGCGTGTATTAAGAAGCATTTGCCGTTCGTGCTTAATGCTGCTGAGCAAAATGAAAAACATTAAAAACTTGAGTTATGTCTTGCATTCATCTGGCTTGATTTTCATTGTGCATGGCCTTTGGTATTTTTATGTATATATATTTATATTGTGTTCTTTTTAATATTATCTGGTCTCTGAATTACTGGTGGTTGTTCAGTTCTGGCATGTAACAGTGCTGTTACCAAAGTTACTTTCTATTTATTTTCCAACCCTCCTTGAGTAATTTTGGCAAAGTTTTCTCAATGAAAGAGCTCCTCTGAGCCACGCAATGGGTTTCCCCACAGTTGGGAGAAGAATTAGGCCACTGGGGCAGCTCATTTTTGTGAAGGCAACTGTTTGTGCCATGGGCCAAAGGCCTCAGAAATTTCTTTCCCACGAGACTTGGTGACGCTCAGGCAGTGCTGGGGTGTGATTCAGCTGGTTGGTATTTTCCCCCTCTCGGCATCTGTTTATTTGCTTTGCCACCAAGGCCGCCTCCTTTCCCTTCTGCTGATACAGTGTTAGTGTGAAAAACGGATGGGGCAAAGCACCCAGCGGGTGGGAGGAGGCATGTGCGGTGGGAAAATAGGGCTGGGAGAAAGGTCTGGGGCTTGAGTAACCTTTCTTAGGTGTCTTTCCATCACAAGAGTTGTTTGTGGCAGAGGTGTGAGCTTTGCTGAATGCAGAAGCCAGCTGCCGTGGATCTGACTCGATGCTCTCATTCTTTCCGCAGTGGGGAAGCCTCACAAGTGCAACTACTGCGGCCGGAGCTACAAGCAGCGCAGTTCTCTGGAGGAGCACAAGGAACGCTGCCACAACTATCTGCAGAATGTCAGTCTGGAGGCTGCTGGGCAGGTCATGAGTCACCATGGTGGGTGCAAGCCGCCTCCTGAGCTCCCTTGGACTTGGAGCATCTTGTGCGGGTGTTTCTCCCATCTCTTTCTTCCTTCCTTTTGTCTCTGCATGACTTCCCTCTTAGAGATTGCTTACACTCAGAGAGGAAAAGATGGGCTTAAATCCTCACTCTGTCCAGTTTAACAGCCCTATTTGTGCTTATTTTGTTTAAGTCAGTATTTCTCTTTTTAGTAGGTGTACATATGCAGACATGAAAATAAAGCCAAGTCACCTGTTCACAGTTACCCAAAAAGTCCTATCATAGAATCATAGAATGGTTTGGGTTGGAAGAGACCTTAAAGACGCTCCAGTTCCACCCCCTGCCATGGGCAGGGACACTTTCCACCACATCTGGTTGCTCCAAGCCCCATCCAGTCTGGCCTTGGACACCTCCAGGGGTGGAGCAGCCACAGCTTCTCTGGGCAACCTGTGCCAGGGCCTCACCACCCTCAAAGGGGGGAATTTCTTCCCAATATCCCATCTATGCCTGCCATCTGGCAGTAAGAGGGCATTCTCCTTTGTCCTGTCCCTCCATCCCTTGTCCCAAGTCCCTCTCCAGCTCTCCTGGAGCCCCGTTAGGCAGTGGAAGGGCTCTGAGGTCTCCCTGGAGCCTTCTCTTCTTCAGGTGAGCACTCCCAGCTCTCCCATCCTGGCTCCAGAGCAGAGAGGCTCCAGCCCTTGGAGCATCTCCATGGCCTCCTCTGGATTTGCTCCAGCAGCTCCATGTCCTTCTTATGTTGGGGGTTGAAGCCATGTATAAAATGTCTGATTCCCCTCCCCTTCCTTTCTGATAGTGAGTGATAATTAGAAAAGATAAGGATGGCAGAGGTATTCAGAAGTCATTATTTCTACCCTCTGTAATATTATCTTACCCCTTCAAAAAAGGGAGGGATGGATGTAAAAATCTCTAGAGCAGAATGGAATTCAGTAGTGTTGTAGAAAGTAATTATAACCAAAAAAATGTTTGTATGCATTTACATTTGCTAGTATTAATATGTTAACTAACACTGCATGTGTTAATATACATAAGGACTGAAGATTGCCAAATAGATTGTTGAAAGCAAGAAATGTCAAACTCTGTGAATTTGTTTTCAGAAATTTCTGGAGCTATTAGTATGGATAATGAGCATAATGTCTCAGACTGCAGGGTTGAAGGCTTATCTGTAACAGTAAATGCTAAATGTAAGCTGTCCAAAAATGGTTATAATTTTATTCAAAATTAGTGGCTCACAAACTCTTCTAAAAGTGAACTTCTTTTAGCTTTTCAAAGTTGTCGTTAGATGTTTGGTACTTGAAGTGTTTAAATTTTTTTACTATTCAGAAAATTATGAAAACGGTACGTTTTCCATTTTGATTTAAAATTACCATATACCTACAAATACACTAAAAAGTTAGGTTGTGGATAAACAAAAACACAAAAGAACATTTCCACTTTTTTTTTTCCATTTTGCTTATCGTGGTTGAGTGGAGTCATATGGCTTAGTCTGGAAATTATTTCTATAAAATCATTTCTAAAAACCTGAAAATGCAAGCTGAAATAAAATCTATTCAGCATTGCTAATATAGGCTATATTTTGGTGAAAAAAATCTCCAAAATTTTTAAAATAGTACTTTCCCATGATCAGTTTAAACCTACAAAGGCACACTAGACATTTTTAGTATGTTGCCAAAATATTCATACAGATCTATTAAGCAATTGCTCTCTTTCTAGACACCTGGGAGACTAAAATCAACATTTAAAATGTCATTGATGATTTTAAAGATATTGAACTGAATGATTTATCTGCCTGAGGTGTCTTTTTTCTGGTAAAAGTCTGAGAAAAGGCAGATTTCAGGGCTTTGCTCTTTGGAGGGACCTGTTGTGGGCTTGGTCAGTCAGGTAGGAGTTGAACCACTGAGTTAATTCTCAATGAAATACACACTCCTCGTACAACAAGGGCATGCCTGTCTTGTTAACCAGGGAGGGATGCCTTCAGTCAGCCTTTCCTAAGGGAATAACAGGAAGCTGCCTATAGCTGTGACAGCCAGGATGTTTGAGATCCTGCTGTGGAGGAGCTTCCCTAATGCCGCTCAGTGTCTGGGTTTATTACACAGTTATTTATTAAAATAAAAAATTAAAATAATTAAACTTTCTGAGGAAATCTAAAGCTTTTTCTAAGCTGCTTAATGCCATGACAAGAAGGGTAAGTCCTTAACCTTGTCTACCCAAAGAAGCTGCAGTGGTTGACCTTGCATTGATTTTTCTACCACCTGAAGTTAAACCAGTGCAAACCCCATGTGGACAGTTCTTTTATTTACAGCCTGACTGACTTTGCTTGGGCTTAAAATAGAAGTGTTCACACAACCGCTTCACTTTTCTCAACAAAATTAGCTTAAAACAGCACTTTGAATTCAACTAGTGCCTCTTTCTCCTCCGGGCAAATATGTGTGTGCCTCCCCTGGTGAATGTTTAAGGGGATGTTTGATCCACTGTCTTCATTTAGTTGTTTAGTGAGGGCACAGCGAGGACAGGCAGCGACAGGGAGCTCCAGATTCAACCGGGACCAGTAGGAAATCTCAGCTCACATCCCAGCATCACTCACCCCCGTGAGGCTCAGCATGAGGGTCCTGAGCACCAGCCTGTAGAGGTCTGCAGCTTTTTCCTGGGACTGTAAAGACACCAGGGAAGAGTACAAAAATGATTACTCAGCTTAACGTTAGGCCTTATACTAACCCAGAAAAAACTGTATTAAAAAAATTGTATTAAAATTGTATTGATTTCCTTCTCTCCCATGTCACACATGGAAATTACATTCCTGAGGATGACACAGTGTGCTTTGGAGACTTTTATTTTGCATCCTGTTGGGGTTGAGCTTTCCTGACTCTCTTTCCAAATACTTGGTGTTTTGTTTTTGCTGGGCATTTTGAAGCCTTGAAGTGCATTTTGGTGTGACTGCTGCTCACAATTTCACCCTTTCACACAGAACAGGGAGAGGTGGGGATTTTCTACCAGCATCCTGCTCCTCCTGCTTTAACAACACCAGCATTGGCCAACACTAAACATTGATCCAAATTATTTCTGCATAAACTAATTGTTCCAGAAAACTGGAAGCAGCCCCTAGAGGGTTTGGATTTTTTTCAGGCATTGTGCTCAAGCCCATCCGTTTACAGACATGCTACAGACATCTACTTTGGTGTTCTCAATTATCTCTGTCTTGCAGATGGCTAGATCACCTGACTGAAGCCACAAGGGGAAGCAAGAGAGGAGGAAGGAGGGCTAATTTTGTGGGATGGGTAGGAATGTACAAGTCTCTGGGTCTCGCTCTGTCCTCTTGCAGGGTGCCGGTTGCTTGTTGAGCTGCCCCTCCTTGTGTTCCTGATCCTTGCTCAGCAGGACAGATGCTGCAAGAGAGATCCCATGATTTTGTTGTTGAAAATTTTCAGCTAAGCAGCACCGGCTCTGGAAAGAGAAATTAGTCTGCAGTCTCCTAGCTAGCAGTCTGTTGGGGGTGACAAAAGGGACAGTCCCTGAATGCCAAGAACATGACCTTTGCAGGAAAGAACAGGGAGAAATGTTGAAGGTTAGCTGTGGGTTGTACCCAGTTATGCCTTCTTCTCCACTGCCACAAAGCCAAAAGTCCAGAGAAATTCTTCCAGGGAAATGGAGAAGCGTCCTCTTTTCAGGACAAGGAGAAAGAAGCCTATCCCTAGGCTGTGCGAGGCTCAAAGGCCAGCTCCACATAAAACACACAATGGCCTTGTGTCTTTCCCTCTTACATAGTTGCTTAAAACGTCGTTAAAATGCTGGTCCCACAGGACACTTCACACCAGGGTCCATGGGAATATTTCCTGTCATTTCTCTGTGCACACACACTTCTTTTAAATAGCAATATTGTGAGCTTCAGAGAGGAAATTGAGGTTGATGGAGTAATACTAATTTATACCAGCTGAGACTTAGCCCAGTGTCTGGTGTCTGCACACAAAAGTATTTATCAGCAAAACACACACTGGGTAATTTTTTTACTTCTCTTTTTTCCCCTCTTCTTTCCTCACTGGAACAGCATAAACTTTTTTTAATAGTTCATGTGGTTTCCTACAAATTAAGAAGTAAAAAGTTAAAGATAATCACTTTGAGTACTATGATTGAAAGACTGGTGTCTTCAGGAAAAGAAAGACTCTTCTGAAGACGATCCAAGTTTGTCAATTGAGAGTTTAGGCTCAGAAACACCACTTTGTGTTAACTGCAATTGAGATTGTTGACAGTGTCAGAGGTGGTGAACTCTTGCATGGACAATCCAGGAGCGCACTCTGATAGCTGATGAAGAGCATCCCTGAACAGAAACATACTCAAGTATGGGCTTTTCTTGGGCTGGAAGCTTGATTTTTAGAATAAGAAAGTATTCCTGAGCTGAGACTGTAAATGCTCAGCGTAAAATGAGTTGCTGTATCTGAGCTAGTTATATCCTGTCAGCTGTTCTTTGGTTGCTCTCACTACCAAGGTAATGAAGTAGGATGTACTACAACAAAGAAGGAATTGCATTTACTGCTGAGTAAATGTGTACACGAGTGTCTACCACAGAGCAGCTGATTGTTCAGAACTGGTAGTTGTGTGTGATCTATTTGGTTCCCCCTTTCTTATTTTGTTTTTTCTAAAACAAAAAAATAATAATGGAGGGTGGGCTATGTATCCTTTATTTGTATGGTTTTTAAATTGAAATGAAAAGGAATTTATCTAGCTTTGTCGATGTGATATTTAACTTAACTCTTTGGGTTTCTAAAATGTGATGTCTTATCTGTTTGGTCCAGTTTTGCCTGCCATTTCAATTGTTTCAGAAACTAGACTATTTCCTTCTTTCCCTTCTCCCAGGAAATCTGCGTAACAAAACACACTCTGGTAACGTATTTCCATCATAAGACAAATATTGGTGTGGTTCAGTGATTCTGTTGCAAAAGAGCCATGCCCTGCTTTATAGATTTGGATTCTGAGGTGGGAAAAAGTACCTTCAGCATGAAAGAAAAGAAAATGCTTTTATTGTTGATGATTTTAGTTTTAAAATGAGTCCAAGCAGGATTTTTGCCTGACTTAGAGAAGAGCAGATGTCTTTTTTAGCACTATTCATTTTTCATGGAAGAAAGGTTTCAAATTCTGTGTAGGAAATTTTACACACATATGCCCAGCAGCAGAATTATTTAATTATTACTTAATTGTTATAAGACCATATGAATGTCACTACATTTGGGGCTTATTCAGATGGCTTTCAGAGTAATCAGGAGCTTTAAACTGCTTCAGGATGCCTTGAGCAGGTGTTCCTAGGAGGGATTGAGAGCCCCCTGCACCTTGCTAGGACCACACCACCAGCCTTGTGTGTCCTGTGCAGCAAGGGCTGAAATCCTTCAAGTGGCATCCAGGTGGATGTGGCCCATGGCAGTCACATCCCAGGATTCACACGGTGTGTGCGTGTGCGCGCATGCAACCACTGAGCTTGGGTAAGCCAAAAAGGACAGTCAGATGCCAGCTCCCAGTGAAAATCAGCAGACATAATCTTTCCTTTCTTCCCAAATCTCCTTGGTAAATACTTGAGTAGTGCAGATAGCTCCTGACCAAGCACGGTATTTAATTAACCTTAAAACTTTACCCTTAGCTATTAAAGTATTCCAAGCCTCCCAGTCTACACTGGGCATTAATTAGGTCACTTGAACACTGCATCCCATTTTGTTGCAACATTAGATTCATTTCATATTTATGCTTTTTTTTCCCTCCCTTTCAGTGATGCCAGCAGGACTGCCTTGTAAATGAGAAACTATTGTGTTTCTCAGGGGGAGCATCCTGTACAAATAAAAAAGCAGCAGAGTAAATCACTTTATAACATATGGTAGATTCTAAGCCTCAAAGTACTCAGCTTTCCATAGCAGCAGAGGCACAAATGGAATCAAATGAATAAATTGCCATGTTTTCTTATTATGGATGTCTGAATTGAGAAGTTCACCTGAGCAGATACTCTGTTTTGTAATTGCCTGGTATTTGCTCTTCCTTACTAGAAAGAAGGCAGAGACAAGGCTTTTATCACCCCATTTTTTGTATATTATGTGCTAGCAAACATCTGTGTTTAGGAACAGGGGGTAGATTATTCCATGTCAGGATCCTGAAGGTAGTGCAGTTACATGGGAGGAAAGTGGGCTGGTGGTGTTCATTTATGGCACTGTCTGGGAGAAGGTGTCTGTGACACAAAAGGCTGCCATGGTGAGAGACCGGAGGAGGGCTGGCAGAACATGAGGGTGCCAGTCCTTCTCTGCCACCTCTGCAATATCCAGCACTTCACTGGGAGCCTGATCTAAGACAGGGAATACAATGGGTTCCTCTCAGCTTACAAGCTGTAGGAACTCTGTGCCAGATCACCGCAGTTTCTGTTTTTCTGCCATCCATTCTTTATACTCCAACCATCCCATTAGCACATGGACTGCTGGCTGATCCTGCTCTGGTTTTTCTTGCTTCCTTCCAAAGATGAATGCAGGACAATTAGGCCTGGTATCAAACTCATAGCAGCAGAGCAGAGCTATGCACTTGATATGTATTGCAAATGACTGGGACTCTCCAGGCCTGATCCACAGTCTGGTACCACTGACCCTTGGTGATTATAAGAGGATGCTCAACAAAACCAAAGTACTTTGTAGGTACTTAAGAATGGCTATATCAGCAAGTGACATAAACTCCTGTGCAAGTGGCTCACTGCCCTGGTCAGAAGCCTGTGCAATTCCTACATTTGAGCTGTAGCACCTTATTCCCTAAACCAGCAAATGACAAAGAGTGAAATGAGTAAAGACAGAAGAAGTTGCTGATTTTTTATTTTTGTCTCAAATACAATGTATGAGCATTCCCCTGATGTAGTTAGCGCAGGAATGCTCCCTGCTGATCCCAATGATGTGAAGTAAGTTGCAGAAAACCTCTATTCGCAGACTGTTAGATCTGTGCTTGAGGGGATAAAATATTAATCAAAAAATGGGTAGTTTCTGTGTCTGATTCTGAAGGGAATTTCCATGTGATGTTAATCCTGTAATTCCAGTATAGTGTCTGTTGATTTTACAGTCTCATTACAGTGTGAAGAGAGGAAATATGCTTTAGCAAACTCATCCTTCATTTGAGAACCCTTTGTCTCATGGAACACACAGCCAGGCCCAGCAAACACAACTCATCAATGGCTTGTGTGATTTTTAATCATTGAGATTAGTGCAAAAATATAATAAGAGTAATTATGCTGTATGATAAGTGTGAAGGGAATACACAAAGAATGATAACTAAAGATTTACATTGGTGACAGGTGACCGTGTTGAAGAGAGAATAACACAAAATGTCACCTACAGAATGAGTTTCAAAAGTGTCCCCTCCTCGCTGGCGATCTTGAGTGTCCAGAACAAAACAAGTCCTTTTATAAATGCTTAAAATTGGGTTTCTGCTAAATAAGATGTTCCTGAGGAGAGATGTTTTGTGAATGTGGCTCTGCTTACAGGTGATTGCTGTCTTGATGCCCAAAGCGTTCTCACACCTTGCTTTATGTTGTGTTGCATTTGTTGCACAGTCAGCAGGGCTCAAATGATTTGTGTTGTCTGTGAAGTGTAGACCAGACCTGTCTGATAACCATTTTTTGGTTTTATGTAGTACCTGCTCTGGAAGATTGTAAGGAACAAGAGCCTGTGATGGACAACAATATTTCTGTGGTGCCTTTTGAGAGACCTGCTGTTATAGAGAAGCTGACAAGCAACATGGGAAAGCGTAAAAGCTCCACCCCACAGAAGTTTGTGGGTAAGCTGGAACTGAGCCTTTTATTCTTTTTAGTGCATGGGTATAGGTAACATGCTATTGTAACAGCCAGAAGAACAAGGGCAGAAGTAGCAGTCTCACAACTTGGTTCTGATACGACAATGGAGGTGGTTAAATCACAGCAAGAAATCATGATAATTATTGAGTTCATTTTACCAGTCCAGAGAATTCAAAAGTGAAGTCCACTGCCATGTAAATGCCTTAGAAAACTTTGAGCTTTTTACTTAATGCTGGGTTTTTTTGTGGTTTTTCTTAAACTTTTCTCTAGCCCTTTTGAGATTTAGACTTGTCATCTTCCCTCTCCTTGCTCCAGAAAAACAAAAACAAGCTAAGACTCTCGTATAATTATCTGTCTCCATATGTGTTAAAAAAAACAAACAACAAGTATCTGAAGACTTCTAATTTGTATTAAATTTCTGACACTTGGCAACAACTGGTCTGATAATACTGGCATGAGGAAGTAAATCACATCCCTTGTGTTGGAAGAAGTTCTTGCTCCAAGTGCAGCACCTTGCGCACAGTAAACTTATTAATGCATGAATATGAAACAGCGTTGGGTGGCTTTTGGTTACTAGATTTAGAATCCTAGGTCAAGAATTCATATTTTGCTTTGAGTTTTGACACATTAAAATTATTCAGCTTATAACAGGTGACAGTATGGAGAATTTTACTTGGTTTGAGCTGTAACTTAAAACTGCTTTTTACTGCTACTGAAGCAATGCAAAACTTCTCAGGAGGGAAGCTGGAACAGAGAATTGTTTGGGGTGTCAGACTCTGCAGTCACATAATAGGCATTTTCCATGCTCACTCCCTGGAAGGGCAGTCACACAGAACTTACGGGTGTCTCATTTTGCCCACACTAAGGACATTTACAGAGAGGATCAGAGGACTGTAAGCAATTAGCACAGCCATTTAGAAAAGTTGTTGCCCCTCAGCTAAATGCAGATTCAGATGGATTTGTTAAATCACCCCTGAAGGTGGCTGTAAGTAACCTACATGGTTTGGAATAGCAGGGGGCCAGCAGTGTGCAGCAGCTCACCTGGGGGGACTGACACACTGACCTCGCTGCTCTTGGTCACCTGGCCATTCCCAAATACCAGTGCTGAGCCAAGGTTAGGTCAGCAATGATCCATCCCACATGAGGAATGCTGGGAGACATCAGTATTTCCTACATTGTTATAGTTTTAGACCAGAAAGGTGATTTTACTTGTCCACTCACGCACCATTGACCATATGTTGTTCTTGTGTTCAGAGGTAAATGTACTGATTGGAAATTCTTGCCTGAGAGATGCTGTACCACATTATTATTCTCTTCAGCAGGTTAGACTATTTTGTTGTTAGATAAATCTGTTTTTTTCTATAGGTATAACATGTCATTATCCATATGTAGGAAAAAAAGTACCCCCTTTCATATTTACCATATCTTATTTTTCTGATCTTTAGTGGCATCACAGTGTTTAGAATAACAACAGTCTTCACTTGGCTGCCTTTCTTTTTTTTTTTTTTCCCCTTCACCATGACCTCACTTTTCTTCCCTTTTTCTCCCCAATTAAATATTGTTCAACTCTATCAGGAAGAATGTGTAATGGTTCTCTTGCTTGCAGGAAATTTTCCTGTGTATACTGCAAGCGTGGCACCTATCCAAAACAACTTAATGGTGTTTATCAGAAGGTCATGTAAGCATAAGCTAAAATCTTTGCATGCTGCATCTATCAATGCTTTACTGCTCTTTCTGATCAACAATCTCCAAGGGACCGTGGTTATGGACCACAGGCTCTCTGGCTGAATTTTCAGGAGGAAAGGAAGCAGCGTACAGCAAATAGAATGAATTCATTTTTGCGTGAGAGATTTGGTTATCTATCTGATATTGAGGTACTACTCTTACCAAACCAGTTTAAATAGTGGAGACAGAAAGTACAATTTGTGATGTGCAGGAGTGTGAGTACTTCTTTTTGCCCCTTGTTCAATAAGAGAGAGGCAGACACCAGTTAAATTAAAAGCAGCTGTCTTCAGGCTGGTCACGTGAAGCAGATTCACGTATTTTCAGCTGGAATTTGGAGCTTACTCTTAGAATGTCACTGAGGTTAAGAACTGGCAGGATGCAAAAGGAGACATTTATGTGGCTTACGATAAGACCATGGTTGTTAGAGTAAGAATTAAAAATACACGGGCGTCTCAGAACAGATGAAGATCAGCCGGCTGCCAAATTACAGTCAGCTTCTGGTTAATGGGGGTCAGGGAGAAACTTCCCCAGGGGGAAATGCTGGAACAGCTTTCTCCAAGATTTCTTGCAGCTTTCTCCCAAGTGTCCAGCATTGCAGCTGCTTTAGATACTTGATGAGATGGACTACAGGTATCACAGGACAGCTGTGTCTGTGTGCTTTGATCTAGCTTCAAATACCTGTTTCGGGGTTTATTTGAATGTCATATGGCCAGAGGGGAGAATGTTTTTTCTTCTACTTCACTAATGTAGGGCAAGGATAAATAGAATTGGAGCATAGTTTTAATAAAAATTCAGAATGATTGGTATGATTAGCTGGTTTTAAGTAGAATTGGCTAAAGAGGAATTTAATTTGGAAACCACGTTGTACTGGTCTATTGGACTGTTTATTGGTTACTTCTGAGCTCTGTGTTTTACGCCCTCTCCCTCCCATGTTATCATTTATTTTACTTTTTTATGTCACACTCCATTTCTCAGGCTCTGACATCTTTGGAACTGGTTCATAATTAAAGGAATAAATAATTCAGGTCACTGGCAATTTACAGCTTTCTTTGCTGTCTGTGCTGGAGTAACTAAACATGGATGATGAAAGGAATCAAAATAAGGTTTGCATCATTTATCCAAGTAGCCCATAAAGGATGGGTAATATTTCTTGATCTATAAAGCCTACAAAGGACTGACAGGGTGTTTGGCAGCTGGATCAGACCGTCACCAGATCCATTTCTTTATCCAAACACAAGAACGACACAGGTGGCCCGAGCAGGTGACAGGCACCAGTGGGCACCAGACACACTTGCCTCCTGGAGCTGTCCTCCAGTCCCACTTTGCCCCCACTTGGGAAGGAGCTGCTCTCTTTCATGGGAGGCTGGAGCCACGTCCTGTTACAGAGCTGTCCATCCTGTCTGTGGCAGCACAGCCATCACGGACATTGCCAGACCACAGCAAAACACTGAAAAAAGGATGTTTGATGGCAAGATTCATCCACAGGTCACGTTAGATTACTGGACCAGCATTGAGTACACAGCGTGAGGTACACAAACCTGGTATGGTGTCCAGCCATGTGAACAGTATTGCTGAAGACAGTAGGAATATTCATGTGCACTACTTTAAACTTACATTTAATTACCTTGCTAATCAGGGCTACGTTCCCCGGCAGAAGTGATGCATCATCTCTAAGGATAACATGGTTGTTCTCTATGCATCACTTTAGAATAAGTTACACTAAATAGAATGAACTATTATAGTCAAAAATAAAATGCTGAGTGATAGCTGTGTTGAAATGTACTAATGCAGTTTGGAAGAGATCTGGGATTACAGTTCTGTTTCTAATAGTGATTTATATACATTGTGTTCCAAGAAATTTTGGCAAAAGGTGATAGAAGAAGATTCTTGAGTAATTTAATTCTTGAGTAGCCAAACCACTTGTAAGTAGTGACTCCTTGAATTTAACTTACCCTACTGGAAAAAAGTCTGGTTTTATGCAACAAGGAAGTGAAGTAGCAAAGACAATGAAAACCAACCAAAATTATTTATCAGACTTCATAAAATCAGCTTTAAAATTTAGCTATCAACAACTAGCTAATTGCATGTGTGAACACATAGCAGCATGTGTATCTTGTATCATATGCATATAACCTTTCCTGTTTAAAAAGAAGTTATTCCATGAGCTTGACTTGTCCTAATACTCCAAAACCATCACTGGAAAAGCAGTGCTGCTGAGCTGAGCCCTGGTGTAAGCAGTGGTCAATTTGTTCACCCCCAAGGAGAGCTGTGATGCACAACATGCCCTGTGACTGCCATAATGTACCAGCATGTGGTTCTGCTTTTTCACATCTGTCATGCCATTGATGTAAAAATGTTACAAGGATGTGAGTTTGGATTCACACAGTGATGAATCAGCCAGCTTCAGCATCATTATATATTTATTTATCCCGTGTCAATGAAAGGCGCTTCTGCCTTTTACCAAGTGAAACTAAGCTATGCACATGGTTTCTCTATTTGTTTTCTTGCCTAAGTCGACACTGGGAAGGGAGGGGTGTGTGTATGTCTTTTTTTCTCAGTCCAAAAAGGATAGAATCTTTTATTTTGAGGGGGGGAAACTGCAAAGGTCAGCCTCCACTGCTCCTGTAAATGCCTTCATTCTTCATTCTTGGCCACATGCTGTTATTTAATGTTTGGGTTTTTTCCTGCTGGTTAAAGGATTTACATATTGTGGCTCTAAAGGTACCACCATAACAAGCCCCCTGTACCTGTTGTTTAGGTTTCTCACTGTGCAGCCCTGTTGTAAGGTAGGTGTGAGGAACCTCAGATTGTGGGGGACATGTGAAATGGTCCCTTGAATTTTGGGGAGAGTATGTCCAATGACATACTCTGTCCAAACTTCAGTGACCTCAGTATTTCAATCCATTATCTACCAGTTAACATGTATTTCCTAACTTGAAGTATGGGCACAGTCAGGCCCAGTGGAAAGTTTGGAATTGCTCTGGAAGTTACTGCAGCCACATGTTTCACCTGGAATAAATAAAATAACCAGAAAGAAAGCTCTTGGTGAGATTACTGTTTTACCCATCTCAGGACAGGAACTTTTTTGGAGGTCAGTAAAAAGGTAGAAGGAGATTAACTTTAGACTCTGGAATAATTTCACCCCAAGTCAGAGGCTTTCTTTCCCTCCCCACCCCTTTTACAGTGAAACACTGCAGTGATTATGTTGATTTTGCTCATGCATTTGCTCTTATCTCTTAGGTGAAAAGTTCATGAGATTTGGCTATCCAGATATCTCCTTTGATATGAACCTAAACTATGAGAAGGAGGCTGAGCTGATGCAGTCTCACATGATGGACCAAGCCATCACCAATGCAATCACCTACCTTGGAGCTGAGGCACTTCACCCCCTGATGCAGCACACACCGAGCACAATTGCAGAGGTGGCCCCGGTCATCAGCTCAGCTTACGCTCAGGTCTATCATCCCAGCAGGATAGAGAGGCCTATCAGCAGGGAAACAGCCGACAGCCACGAGAACAACATGGATGGCCCCATCTCCCTCATCAGACCAAAGAGTCGAATCCAGGATAGAGAGGGCTCCCCCAGCAATAGCTGCCTGGATTCTACTGACTCAGACAGCAGCCACGACGACCGCCAGTCCTACCCAGGAAACGCTGCCTTAACCCCCAAGATAAAGCCAAACCCGGCTTATGTGAAGGAGGAGGCCAAGCCTTTGGATGTCACAAAAGCTTCTAAGGGCTCTTTAAAGGATATGTACAAGGTGATCAATGGAGAAGGGGAGCAGATTAGGGCTTTCAAGTGCGAGCACTGTCGCGTCCTCTTCCTGGACCATGTCATGTACACCATCCACATGGGCTGCCATGGCTACCGGGACCCGCTGGAGTGCAACATCTGTGGCTACCGGAGCCAGGACCGCTATGAGTTCTCGTCGCACATAGTCCGGGGGGAGCACACATTCCGCTAGGCCTTCTCATCCAAAGGGGACTCGTATGAAGTAGAAGAACTGCACATGAAGAAATACTGCACTTACAATCCCACTTTTCCTCAGACATTGAGACGCCTATTTTGTTGTTGTTGCTGTTGTTGTTGTTGCTGTTGTTTAATTATTATTATTAACCTTATTTTTTGTGGACCCAACCTCATTTGCTCTGCCCAGCTTAAGAGTGGAAAGAAGGAAGGGAATGGATAAAAGAGGGTTTTGTTGTGGCCATCACTTTTTGGGGAGTGACCTGCCTTTCTTTCTGTGGGAATTGGAAGGCAGTCTGTGTCCGTCTCTTGTACACCGGGTCCTCTTTTGGGATATCGCTCAACCCTGTCAGGTGCTTTCAAGTCCCAACAAGATGCCACTCATTTACAATTTCAGAGGAATAGGTAGAAACATTTCAGAGGAGAGCCTTTTTCTGATGTGTAGATACAGTGCGAGCTTTCGGTGGCTGGAGGAAAGGGGGGGAACATTGTTCAGCAGAATGAACAATTATTTTTAAAGAAAAACTGTTAGGGAGTTAGGAGCATGAATCAAAGTCAATATTCCTTTCAAAATTACTTTCAAGGGTGAGGTGTTTTCCTGGGTTCAGTGTGTATTGCCCCTCTAGAATGTAAATAAAAAAAAAAAAAAAAGATATATATGTCTTAACACTGTACCACATTACAGCATTTTAGTTTCTTAAGTCTGAGGGCCTTCTGTGGTAAGTCTGAGGCTTTGTGTTTTTATTTTCCTTAACTTATGAAGCACCTTCTTTTAGAATTGTTGATACTCTGTTACTCCATGCCTATGTGTTGTCTCACTGGCTTCTTAGAGACCCTTGTGGGCCTTACTTCTTTAGTTGTACCCTAAGTTTTAAGAAAGAGCATTTAGAAATAACATTTAATCTTGCTTCTAGGACAATAAGTGGCCTAGGAGTGGGTGAGAGTCTGTAGTTTACTCAAGAGGTTCTGCTGCTCTTCTGAAATACTTTTGGTTTAAAATTACGAATTTAAAAATGACAAAAGTACTAGTAGCAAATATAGGTATATATAGATATATAGTTATGTAAATACTTTCTCATTCTACTATCACAGTGTTAACCTCTTGGCAACAGCCTAAACTAAGACTTGCAGCTGGGAAAGTATTAGGAGCCGGATCCTTGGCCAGCATTAACCCTCTTGGCTCCATTGAATTTAATGGAACTGCTCCAACTACTTCAGCTACATCAGGATCTGAACCTCGACTGTTTTTTCTCTTGTTGACTTCTTACTTGCTAATTTGCTGAACCACTGATGTCCTTTTGTTTGTAAGTCATCAATTCTGCTTAATTTAGGGGTGGAAGTGTTAGCAGGTTTTGCTGGATAGCCTTGGCTCATGGCGAGCACAGAAGCCCGGCAAACCAACAGGTCACATACGACCTTCTCTACTTCTTCAGAAAGTGATAAGTGGAGATGTAAGTGCTGTGTATTGATTTGGACTTGGAAGATTTCATTTTTATTCCTAATTTATTAATTTCCCTGTAGGAAAAGCAAATGGAGAAACACACTCCAGAGAGAGTCCTTGATCTACAGACTGGACAAGAAAACAAATCCACTGATCTGTTTTGTTTCCTTTCTCTCTCTCTCTCAGTAAATAACAAAGCCAGCAACCACCCAGCAAGTTGCATCAGTAAAAACTGGGCTTAAACCTACAGGACAGATTGCCATTGAAACCCAACTGTTTGTACCAATCACAATTGAAATGTTGTTGTTTGGCAACAAGAGCACAGCTTGAGAATGGAAAGATCTGCATGGGTTTAACCCCCTCCTCACGCATGGTCTCCGTGCGCTTGGGGAGACCTTTTCCAAAGGATAAAGTTACTAAAGTATAAAAGAGAGAGCAAGATCAGGCCATAATGAATTCCCATCTGCTCTCTCCAATCTGTGCACTTGATGCATATGCCAGTTTGCTGTTCGTTTTGAGGGTACTGGGTTTTTTTCTTCTTCTCTTCCTAGACCTGGAGCATTTGAAAGTAGGAGCTGAGTGGTATTGATTGAAATCTTTTTATGGTGACATTCTTGGCAGCTAGAACCTGTGTTTAGAAAGAATACAGTAGATCATGGCCAGATTACCTGATGACTGCTTCCCAGCACTGCAATGCTATTAAGTAGGAGCTGGTAAAGTCTTGCAGTAGCCTATTAATTATAATACAATATGGAGAGAAATGTCATCTTGTGTAATGTGAGACCTATCAAGGCTGGGAATATGCAGGCTTTGGAGAGACAGATTTAAAGATCTATTCCCAACATTGTTCTTAATGTCGTTGGGTTCCTCCCCCTCCTTCTTTCTTCACCCTAATGTAGAGGAAACTGGGGCAAATGAACCAGTGCTGTCCTCCGGACCATTCTCATTGTCTTGTGCCTGGTGCAGTCAAAGGAGTTTGTGCAGGAGAAAAGCAGGGAGGTGCTGGAGGGCATCGCTTTTATTCCGTGTGGCTGATTCTCTGCAGTTAGGGAGGTGGGCTTAGGAGGCGGCCAGCCATGCTTTGTGTCAGGATGTGCCTGGAAATTCAGAAAAGAAAGAAAAAAGTGCTTGTGATTTGCTGAGGCAGGAAAGGTCTTTTAAGAACACGGTGGAGAGGGAATGGTTCTTGGGCCTCAGGGTTGCTGGGCTTGCCTGGGCCTCCAGAAAAACACGTGCCCAAGCCAGAGAAAAGGTTGCCGGCAAATCCGTTCAGTCTCTGGGGGCAACACTCCGTTCTCCCCTCTGTGGTCAGTGAAAAAACATGGGCTGTGGTTTCTTGGAATAGTTAGCACTAGGGAAAAAGTGTTTAAAATTTCTGCCTTTGTTTGGGAAAGCACCAGAATACGGGAAAGGTAGAGAATCTCTTGTGTATCCACAAATCAGTTGGCTGCAATTACATCTGCAGTTGGTTAGTGTGCCCTTCGGTTCACTGATGACTCACTGATACCTCCAGTAGGGTGTATTCTGTAGATGTTTAACGGATCAGATGGGGAGGCCCACTGATTTTGGACCTGGCTTCAGTTAAATCCAGCATCTTGATCTAATGGTAGCAGGCGAGATCTGTATGTCCCGGTGTCACGGGCACAGGGGCGGGGGAGGCACTGGGGAGTTATCTTACAGAAACTACATTTTTTGGAGAGGAAGAAACTTGAGGGGTCACATTAATTTTTATTATCCATGTCCTTTTCTAAACATTCACTGAAGATTTTCATCCTAAAGTTAGGAAAAGAAGAAAGATTAAATTCTAGTTCAAATTTTGAACAAAATTTTGGATTAACATGTACTTTAGAATTCAGTTCCTAGTGAAAAATATTTGAGAGCTTTATGTAATGCAGTTTGTCCCTTCACAAAAGTGAGCAAAATGGGGCAGCAGAGATTTCTTTGGGTGTTTTTTCTTGCTTGCTCTCTGCAAGAAGTGGATTTCTAAGAAAAGCTCTTGAGTTTCGTCGAGTTCATTAGTCATTCATAGTGTACTAGGAATTTCGGTAGCTAATCCTTGGCCTCCAAATCCGTTTGTTCTGAGTATTTGCTGCTGGAAATTGAACCTGGCTGATTTTTATTGCACTCTTCTGAAATTCTTGGAATCAGGTTTCCGGTTAAAAACATGCATTTGCAAATTTAGAATTGGCTTCCTGTGAGCATTCCCCATTTTCATTAAAAAGAAAAAAAAAAAAAACGAAACCATTTCTGTGCACATCCCTGCCAGTAAACCCTTTTGCTTCTTTTACATCAAAAATGGCAATATTCTGACTCAGTTTAGAGGATTAGAAGCCTATTAATTAAAATAGAAGTGTGACTGCTTATTCTGCTCTTGGTGTGATCCATATCCTTGGAGCAAAGGGCATTATCTATATATCTGCAGTTATGACTGATGAATTTTACAGCCACCTCTCTTTGTAATCAGTTAGGAGTGCACATCAAAATATATTGCATTTTTCAGTAAAGCCTGCTCTTTACTCAGTAACTTATGGGATTAAAACAATTTTATTCTCCTTAAAAAGTGCTTTCATCTGTGATGTGATGTGAAAGGTGTCTAGGCATTAACGTGTAGTGGTCTGTAGTAGAGGGGAAGATTCTAAATGGGTTAATTGGCCTGATTTTCAGTGATACTGGTTTCTACAATGTGAGGACCCAGTTCACAAAGTAGCCAGTGGACCTAAAGTATTTTTACTGCAAGGTGAAGAAATTCTCAATTGCCAGAGTTTCCAAATTTCTTTCTGTTTACAAGGGCTTCCCTAAATTTTTGCTGTCAGGCAGGAGGTCGGTAATGAAACCCAACCCTTCAAAGCTGGGCTTTCATGGGACATTATTACTCTTTCCCAGGTCCTGAGCTAGCTTGTTCTGATTTGAAAGAAGCCAGACAACAGACACTTCTTCCTCTAGAAAGGAACTTTGGAGATAATTGCAGCAAAGGTGCTTATTTCAGCCAAGGGCAAGAGCTACAGTAATACAGTTCCTTCGCTGGACAAATTCCTTTCCTTAACTCTTGCTGTGCTTTATAATGTAATGAGGGGGGAGGAGGGAGACTGCCAGAGTCACCTAAAGTTAGTGTGGGATTTTAGGAAAGAGTGATGAAATTGGCTTTTCTGCTAGTAATTCACCTCTTAGCTTGGCTTAGTAGCATTTAAAAACAAAAATGGATGGCCTGTGGTCTGGGACAGCTGGAGAGCTTGAGAAAGTATATTTATATATATATATGGTATTGTGTAGTTAGGTATATGCTTTATTGTATATGTGCCTTTTCCAAATGCATTTTGGGAGATCTTGATGTCGTTCATGATATCCTACCAGACCCTTTCAGAATGCACGACGAAATCCAACCCAAAGGAAACATCCCTTCTCCTGCTTAGCACCCTCCTTGGCAGCTTGACCCAGAGAGAGGACCTTGTTGGTACTTTGCTGTGAGATTTTCTGGAGTCAGCTGGCTTTTAGGAGTGGGAAGGGCTGAAAATTACCCTAGCCAAGTGCATTCCAGCTATCCAGCCAGAGCTGGTCTGTAGCTGGTCCCAGGGAGCACGGCATTCCCAGCACGATGCCAAGACTTGCTGTGGGAGCCCCCAGCTGCACCGTGCCCTATGGAGAGCCAGAGAAGCGTCTCCTGTTTTCTCCCTCTCAGCGCTTTAAGTAAAGCACCCTTGGAAATGGACTTTGCTCTGCTTTAAAGTTCCCACTTAGGAATGGGAGCAGACTTTAAAGCACTTGCTTCAACCTGGAAAAACAAATGTTGCAGGTCCTTTGGAAGTGGTTTGCAAGTTTGCCTGTCATGCTGCTGCCACCCCAGGAACTGGCACAGAGACGAGAGAAGCCCATCAGTAGGTGTTCAGGGGGTTCATGAGCTGGAACACTGTGGTGACGAGCACAGTGCTGGTTCTGGGACTTTCTCAGTGGGTTGGTGACCTGGTTTCAGGTGCAGTTGTTCCCACTGTGGGGCTGCAGAGCTGAGTGTGCCAGCACAGCCAAGGCAGGAGGGCCACCATGGGCAAGGTGGCTGGGCCAGCAGGCTTTGGGCAGACCCTGAGTCCAGCAACAGCCCAGAGCCACCCCCTTAGCACCGCTCTGCTGGGCCCAGGCCACGGCAGCCACAGAGGGGTGGTGAGGGGAGCAACCAGGTAGAAAAGAGCTAGAATTTGCTTTGTAGTAAATAGATTGCCTTTTATCCCATTGATGTGTTCTGAGGTATAAGCAAAGGAGAACATCACTGGTTCCCAACTTAGTTTCCAATTTGACCTCCTACATCTGAAAGAGTGGGTCGTGTCCTTCTCCTACCTGGCTCTGAAATGAGCAGAGGACAGTCAGGAGGAGGTGTGGGCTCAGGCTTTGCCATGCTGCGTGCTTAACAGGCCAAGAAAACAATAAAACCAGTCTCTGTTTAATTCACCCACCTTCCCAGTTGATCATGCAGATTCCTGGTTCCTGTTCGCTTCCAGCCTTTGGAAAGGTGGTTATCAGTATGCTCACTTGGGTCCTCATCTTTGAAGATAACTTCCCATGCTCTCTCCTTCAGTACAAACTTCTCCTTTTCATCTTGGGGCCTAATTAATCGGTGGACAGAAATGACCTTTTCAGCAGAGACCTGCATTGTTGTAGTAAAACGAATATCTTTTACAGTTGCAAAAAAAGAAAAACAAAACAAAAAAAACTGTGATATTTTCACTAGCAGTATTTCACCAGAGTGAATGACAGTGAAGAATCAGATTATGTCTTGAGAGGGGCTGGTACTACGTGGACCCTGTTGGGAGAAAGGGAGCAGCCTGGCCCAAAGCTGGGGCCGATGCTTCCTTCCCACAGCAAGTGTTGGTTTAGGTAACTGCACTGCAGCCCAGGAAAGCATTTGAGCACCATCAGCCTCGTGCCATCCCTTTGGCTGGATCTGGAAGTGCACAGGAGCTTTGCAGCTGACTGTGTGTGTTTGGTCTCTCCCGTTACCTGTGAGATCAGGGCCAGTGGGTGCAGCACAGCAGCTCTGGGCAGGCCTCGGTTGCAGCGCTGAAGGCGCCTTCCCTTATTTTGTGTAGCAGCCTTAATCCCTGGGTACCAGCAGCCTCTGCTCTGTATCACCAGGCTGGATAAAGGACGGATGCCTCCCGCAAGGCATGGGGGGAGCACGGCTCCTTACGGGCACAACGGGGCCAGTTTGCAGTAAATCGGGCCATTTAGTTTTACCTCAAGTGACATCGAGTAAGAAAAGCTTCTTGCAGGGGTGGAGGTCACTGAATCCCTACTATGCACTTACTGGGATTTGACATTGCTTACTGGAAATGGATGTTCATTCCTGAACACACTGTAACAAGGGAAGGACTTTTTTTGGTTGTTTTTGTAGT
This sequence comes from Aphelocoma coerulescens, assembly GCF_041296385.1. Classification (NCBI taxonomy): domain Eukaryota; kingdom Metazoa; phylum Chordata; class Aves; order Passeriformes; family Corvidae; genus Aphelocoma; species Aphelocoma coerulescens. Next base: position 3,548,411 of record NC_091021.1, read on the forward strand.
CATTCAGATTCTGAAACTGTGATCAATTATTTGACAAATTGTCAAGTGTCCTCAGAGCTTGAACACATTCACTTCCTCACCAGGTAGCAGTCTCCTCTGGCTTTCTGTGCTTGTCTCTTTCCCCCTTTTCCTTCTTGGAGCTTTAAGTCTGGGCCTGCTCTTATCTCCTGTAGCTTTGGGCTGTCTAGGGGTTTGGGGGGTTGTTTTTTGGGTTTTTTTTGTTCATTGGCTGTACAGTCTGTTTACATATTTTTGTACTCAAGTGTAGTTTTTTATTAAAAACAGGAAAAAAGAAAAAAAAGATAGTTGATTTGAGAAAAAAAATTAAGGTACGTACTCTTTGTAACACTTTAAAGATCTAGGGTACCTTTGAGATGACTCTAAAGTGATGTAATTATAATACTGTATTTTTGCCTTCCTTTTTAGTTGGTTTTATTTTCTGGTTGTTTTGTTTTGGTTTTTTTTTCCTAAAATGTATATCTTTTTATGAGAAACTGGAAACTTTTAATGCAAATGTTTAGAAAGATTTAAAATTGTAAAGTAAAAAAAAAAAAAAAGGTCATATAATTTTTTTTTCCTGTTGGAAGAAAATGCTTTAAGAAAAGTTTTACTACTGTTGTATTCCAGGGTGGGGGTTACCAACCCCAAATTTGCTTCTTATGCTTCATTCTTGGATTCTGCTTTCTAAACATGATCATTGCAGAGATGGATGATTTGCTTATATTAATTCTAAAAACAAAAGTCACCAACAAAAACACGGTTTTGGGTTATTTTTCTGTTCAAGTGCAATACTTACCCTGACATCTTATTAATGTACAGTGGTTTCTGTGTTCCTTCCTCAGTCCACACAAGTCAGTGAAACAAAATGCTCTACTCTAAATGCATTTAAAGATATGGTTCAAGTAAACTGATTTTGATTGACAAAAGATGAGAAACTGTAAATTAAGGCTAAAGCCCATAATTTACCTCCTGCTTATCGTTGGCATTGAAACACATCCACATCCAGAATTAAGGACATACCTGTTCTTGACTCTTCCTTCCTCTTGTCTGCTAATTGCAGCTTTCTTTTTTAAGAAAAGCACTTAATATTGATGTTCATTAAAAATGACAAAAAATAAAAAGATCTTTTGGTCTGATCCAAAACCCATTCAGTGGAGACTCCTGTTGACTTTGAGGATGGATTTTGGATTAGGCCTAATCTCTTAGCTAGGGCAAAACTGCTGTTTACTCTAATGGGAGAGATTTGCCTGCATAAGAATTACAGGACGCGTGTCCTTTATCTACCTGAGAGACCAGAAAAGCTTCTTTAGAGTTGTCCTTGTCTTATATAAGTTTAGACAGGACTTGTTTTACATATCATACATATTTATATATAGTGTATTTTTATTGCCTTCCCTCCCGCCCCCCAGTAGACTGAAGCCGCTGTTCTGTAAATATGTATTTAGGTACATAATAAAAAAGGAATGAAATCCCATTGAGGTTTCTTGGAAAGGCAGTTCCTGCGCATGCACAGTAGCCACTTACATCTTTTAAATTTGTATTTAAGAGATTTCTTTGTAATAATAACAAAGGAGAGGAGGCTCTTTTCCCTTCTGATTGATTGCCAAAATCATTGCCCAGCCCCTGGTGTTTGAGGTGAAGAAGAACACATTCGGTGGGCGACTGTGGCGGTGCCGCTGGGTCTCACTCCTTGGGCCAAATTCTGGGCACCTCCCGTGGGGGCTCGGCTCCTGCTGCTCCCGGGGGCCGTGCTGAGCAGCGGGACCCGGGCACGGCCCGGCCGGGGAGCGGAGCTTCGGGCTGTGGGTGTGACCCCTTTGTCACCGCATCTTCCCTGGCTGCTCCGGAGCTGCACTCTGCCCTCCTCAGTGCTCTTTGCCTGATGACAGCCGGGCAACTAACCTGGGAAATGACCCCTTTTTTCTCCCAGGCAAAGAATTTTCAGTTCTGTGATAGATCTTCTGAGCTCAAATTGAGGAATCTTAAATTAAAAAAAAAAAAAAAAAAAAAAAATTAAAAATACGACATCCCACTTTACTCAAAAAGCCAGTGAAGACACTGGGAATTGTCCCACTTCTTTATGTGCTCATTGGAAGGTGCTATTATAAAAGGAGTTCAGAAACAATCCCCTTGACAGTGGTGCATGTGAGCAACCCTAATGTAAACCTGTATCCCCCAGCTAAAAGAGTTTTGCCGCTATAGACTGAACTATGGGACTTGTTGTTACATTTATTTTCTTCTTAGCATACATGCATACATATGGTTGCACATCTGTATGTGTGTGCTCTGTACCTGTGTGAGTGTTGTACAGCCATGTGAGAGTGGGAGTCCGTGTGTGCGTGTGTGTATAAATAAAAGAAGCTGCAGAAACTTTGTAATACTTTGTGAAAAGGATTATATTATAAAGGTTTGTACTGTCTTGAGTGCACAGCTACTGGAATAAATGTAGGGAATCTCAGGAACAAGTATATAATTTGTCCAAGAATTATTTCTTCTCTGAAGTGTAAGTGCAGTTTTTAATTCTGTATATTATTTAATATTTTACCAATAAAAATAAACTTCTGACACGAAAGGGTTTTCCATTCAAGCTTTCTGGAGACGTTGGTGTATGCGTACACTTTTCTTTCTTGCAGCAGGAAATGCAGGTGGTGGTTTGGCACTTCCCAGGAATCCCATTTCCACCTGCTCACAAACCCTGTTATTTAACTAGAGAGACTGAGTGTGTTATGAGTTGGGGTTCTGAGCATGGGCTATGAGACGGGGGAGTGGGGCACAGATGTGCTTTTAATATTCATTGGAGCTAAAGAAATACCTTCCATCAGCTTCAGCATCAGCGAGAGAAGCGTTTGTGAAGGTCCTACTGTGTCAAATGGTGGCATCGGTCACCTGCCAATTGTTCTGTCATGTTTTTGTAATGAATTAGTGGCCTAAGATTTTTCTGGAAACACTTGGACTGCACACACCTTTGAACCCTTCCCTCAGCACTGGTTTTTGGCTGAGTTCCCTCTGTCATATCCAGAGGTGATGTTCCCAGTAGGGATTTATTTGGCATTTCACATTGCCTAACTTGTCCTTCCTTTCATAACACAGCTATCGACCTGGTAGCATTTGCAGTACAAACTCTTCAGAATAAAAGGAAGATCTCATGAAGCTTCATAAATTGTTTGTTGTTTGTTTTACGAATCTCTTGTAAATTCTTGGTTAAAGATTAACCAGCCTCTCCCCATAATAAAAGTGTTCATCGTTCACGACAATGGAAATTCCTTAAGATATCATCTGAATAAAAGTTAATCTTCCTGTAAGTCATGTTTGATGTATGTTGTCTCCAAGAAATGCTTCTGTTCAATGAGCAGAATTTCCCCTGATTTCTTTCACACAGGACTGCTGGATTACTGATTTTACTTCAGAAAAACCTCAAAATTCAGCTAATGGGACAGTCTGAATCTTTAGTGCATGGAGGAGAAATCCCATTGTGCCATTGTAGGACAGAAATGACTGGTTTGATGGACTCGGGGTCCTGTGCCAAAACTTACTGGAGATGGTGATGCTCTTTTCATCAACTTCAGCTAAGGGTCTGAGGGTTGAGGGGGGAGTTCATAGGCAGAAATTAAATGACTTGATAATCCTTAGGACTGCTGAGTCATTTTCAGGGGTGAGACTGTGTGTAGCTTCATGTCATTAAGGAAGAGGCTCTCAGAAATCTCCTGGCCTTGATTCAGGACCAGTGTGGTGGTGTGCCTGTGTCTGGGCAAGAGCCACACCACGGGGTGCCATTGCCTTTTCCTTTAGATCACCTTGTCAGCAGCTGCAAGCAAAGGACAGGTTGACCTCACCCGTTCAACTCTTACCGAGGCAACAGGGAACCGTGTCTGACCCCTCCTCTGCGTGGCTTTTGCTGGGAAACCCTTACTGTGTTGAAAACAGCTTTTCCCCTCTTCATAGCAACAGATGCCTAAAAATCACTCCAGTGACCAGTGTTGGTAACACCCAGTCTTCCTTTGGTCTATGGGAGGCCAGTGGTTTAAAAATATTTAATGATTTTCTTTGTTGCTGCATCAAATCATGTACGTGCAGTGGCCTTAGAACTGCAGCATCGCCCTTCACATTGATAACTGGGTCAATCTTGTAGCCAGGTAAGCGTCGTATTTCTGACCTGCCAGTCCAGCCCTGCATTCTGCTGGTGGCCTTCTCCAGCTTTACCAAAACCAGTATCATTTTCCCTTAATAAAGGTTAAGCCTTGGTTTCTGGCTTTGGCTTCTATAGCGCTAATATTTCTATTTTTATGCAGTACTTTCAAGAACTTACTGGAGTTTCTTCTGAGGCTGGGTTTGTTTTTAAAATGTGGTGAATCAAAACACGTTTTCCTCCATCTCTGTGCTCGAATGTCAAGTCCCAGCCCTGCCGTGAATCATTTCCCACCACGACACTGCGGAATATATAACAGAGCCCTTGTTAATGGGAGACAACGGCAGGGCCTCAAAATCCCATTATGGAACTCGCAGTAATCGAGGTACTAAAAATAAATTTTGCTTGGAATGCAGTTTGAACATGCTTGGGTTGTTTTTTCCTTTCTTTTTAGTCGATCCTAATGTAGTTAGTCCTCAATAAACCCAGCTTTACCCTTGTGCCCTTCAGTGCTTATTTTTGTCTCTTCTGGGTGCATCATATAAACATTGTCATAACTTCCAGCATGCAATTATAAGTGTTTGTTTTGGGTTTTTCACAGCAGAGTACCTCAGGAGCCACAATGACTTCTGGATTCAATGAGATTTGAGTTGAAAGGATTACTGTGTAAGTACAGAGTCACATAAAATTTTAGACTAAGAATGAAAGCTCTATTCAAAGGAATATACTTGTGAAATAGCCTTTGTGTTTCCTGTTAATTCCTGGTACAAAGATTAGGGATGGAGTTCCAGAGTATGATATTTTCCAGGGATTTCTGTCAGTGGAGAAACTGAGCCCTTGTAATGAGACTATAGAAGTGCTCAATATTATCTCATTATTTTTCATTAATCCGCGCACACCAGCCCGCCTCCACACGCTGTAATTCCATGTTACCACCCATGTTCCTACATTAAAATAGGAACAGATTATTCAAGACTCCCACACAAATCGTGAACCTCTATCCCTTCTGATCTGTCACCGGCCATCCCTGAGACGGAGGAGCCTCTTCCCTAGGCAAGGAGTCATCTTTAAACCTGGCAACCCAGCCCTTCAGAGCTAAATGCCTATTTTTATTCCTGGCAAATCCTCCTGTGGTATCCAACATCCAAGCCTGGATGAAACTACCCTGTCAGAACTGATTTTTAACAGAAAATTGCTTTTCAATGAACCCATTCTCTATGGAAAGTGTATGCTCTTCACAGATTTGGGAGGATTTGGGGATTTTTTCCCTTAATAAGAAAGCCTGAAACTCTAAACCCTCGGAAGGTTTCTGTGTTATTTTGTTTGGTTTCAAGAGGAAATACTTCCCTGCCCTCAACTTCTGTTTTCATATCAGTTCAAATAATGTCAAGACACTCTTTGCCTCTCTTTCCCATTATTTTTGTTACTTTTCCTGTTTCAGGCTGCCTGCGTGTAGTTGATAGGGTGTGGTGAGGAATGTAAATTATTATTTTCATGTAGGTGTGGTAGCTATTCAGTTGTAAATCCTGTTTTCAATCCTTCTGTCTATTTTATTTGTGATCTGTAATATTGATTTGTCTTCAGAGCAGAGAACGCTGCAATCTATCAGGAGCAGGGACATTTTATTCCTTGCTAAAGTAATTGAAAGCACTTCCAGAAACCTGCAAGATGGGAAAAAAAGAGATCTTCCTTGAAGCCTTTTTTTTTCTTCCTCTTTGAAATGAGTTGAGGAATTTGTTTCTGCGGTTGATTTGTTTTTATCAGTTAGTTGCAAAATCTGACCAGCCTCGCCTTTCAAACCCGTCTCCCATGATAATCTGCCACTGGCTGTCTCTTGATAACCGACTTTAAAAAACGAGTTAAAAGGTTTGCGTCTGAACGCGACTCGGGATGGTGGAGGAGCGGGGCTGAGCTACAACAGGCAGCTCTGCAGTTGCTGTTGGAGTCAAGCAAAGCTGTCAAGCTGTTCCCAGTTCCACACAAGCCGTAGCAGCCGTGCCTGAATCACAGCTGTATTTTCCCACAAGCTGTGAGGGCCTTTTGGCAGCCGCAGGCAGCGGGACCGCAGATGCTCTGGCTCTCCAAAGCCCTTCCAGCTGGTCCCGCCTTGGGAAGGATGAGCTGCTGGGTCAGGCAATAGGGGGTGCCTCACCCGTGGGACCAGACCCTCCGTGCTACAGATCTGTGTGGCCTGAGCAGCCTGGTGGGAGCTAAGCTGAGTTGCCCAGTGTCTCTTCAAGACGCCAGTGCTGCTCTGAGCCCCTGGGGCTGCTGTGTGTGTGCTCCTCTGGCTGTGCCCTCCTCTGTGCCCAGCCCCTCCTGTGGACCTGTCCTGGTGACAGCTATTCTAGCCAAAACCATCTTTACAGCATCTGCCTGTGTTAGTGCAGCTTGGCTTCTAGCTGTCAGTTCAGTCTATCTCATGTTTGGATACATCTGGAACCTAGGAGTACCATCGCTGCTGATTTTTTTTTTTTAATTATTTATTTTTTATGGCTACCTTTAGGCCTGTAGCATCCTTGTGCCTGAGGCTGTGACTAGTAACAGTTGATGGTCTCCAGGAAAACTGAGGTTTAGGTGTCACATGCTGCACACTCAAAGCTGATGGCCCGTTTTGGCCACCGTGCTATGAAAGGCCTTGAATACAGTTGTCCTTGGATAGCTCTGCGTATTGTTCTTTATCAAAGAGATCTTTTGAAGGCTGACTTTGAAAACAACCCATGTCCTTGCAGCTTGAAAAGCTTCTCCTTTCCCTGAAGTGGCAGAAATGTGCAGTGTTTGGGCACAGGTTGCATTTCCCAAGCAGTGAGTGCATGGTTGGGATGTCTGCAGTACATACCAAGTGCTATGCTGCTGCTCCATGGCCATGAGGAGGCATTCAAAGTGCTTTTTCTTGGGATTTCTTTTTAAAAATTAATTCCTTCAGTCAAGTGTTCTCTTTATTTGCCTTCAACTTTCCTCCCCATTTCTTCCAGTAAGAAAACAGAAGTTGTCAGTAGACATTAGGACACAGCAAGATTTAAGTCAATGCGGGTTAATACTGATTATTTGCATGATGTTTGTTTCTAGAAGCCCTTCCGAGGTGGTGTTCTAGCACTGAGCAAAAATAAGTCCTGGCTACCACTAATGTGTTTAGCATCTAATTATAAAAAGGAACCAAGTTTCCTCTCATTTTCAGAAGTCCAAAGATCTTTCTGTAATGCTCCTTTCCTTTATTTGCCCAAGCCTGAATATCAGACTTGCAGACAGTATTCCAGTAACTGTCCCTCTGACACTTTGCTGCTTCTTGAGACTGTTCCCTCTGTAGTTCCATATGGCTGTACACAGAGATAGATCTCCTTGTGTCCCCAGAGTGCCTCCACAGGATTTGTGGAGCAGTGAGCTGAGCTCACAGCAGTGCCCTGCCCATGTGCCCTGTGGTGGCTGAGCTCTGAGCCTTGGCTCCATACCTGCCCCATCCCTTTCAGGACAGAGCCCGCTGCCCATAACCATGGCTGGGATCACTGGGCCTTGGGTGCCGGATCTGAAGCTGAGATGTGCTGAAACACATGCTGGTTAAATGAGTCCAGCTGCCCAACAGATCCAGATGGCTTTGGATAACTGACATCCTGATCTTCATCAGATCTGCCTCATCTGTGAACGTTACTGGCTCTGTTTCTCTGGGGTTTTTTGTTAGATCTTTTGATAAGAGATTCAATTATCTGGATCTAAACCAGATCTGCATTGCTCAAAACACTGCAGCTGGATGATGTCCTAGGAGTAGGTCCTACTGAAACCTCACTGGTACAAAGATGGGCTTAGATCCTTTTAATATGTGAGCACTGATTTTTTTGTTTTCTCCAAAAATGAAAGAGGGGGAAAGCAGTAACAGTGTCAACTGGATATCAGTTTTGCCCTGGTCATATCTGCTGGACAGGAAATTTCTAAGCTGAAGCTGGTGTGATGCACCCCGTACAAGACACTTCAGCTTCTCTTAGGAGACAATTTTATGTAAGAGGAAACATAAAGGACTTTCTGGGTTTGATATAGACTCAGTTCGAGAAGAAACCCTAAGCTCTTAAGGTTTTAAAGATAACATCGCTGGCCAGTTTGTTCAGCCTCATAGGAAATTGCTGATACTCTAGTGGTCTCTGGCTCACCTGTCCTGCCAAATTCAGATGACTGTAGGACTGCTCACACACTTCATTTCAATGTATAAATTACTGCATTGCCACGACTTCTTTGAGACCCAGGCTGTCAACAGAGAAACCTCTGCTGTTACACCAGGCCGATCTGTGCATGTCTAGGTGAGGCTGAATAAACCACAGATGACCTCTGATGTAATTTTACTTTTAGTCATTTGCCCCATTCCACTGCCAGGCTTACACACAGCCAGAATCCCTAACCCAGAGATTCTTCTAAAGGGAAAATAATGGTGGAATAAGGCAAATGGGGATTTTTACAGCACAGTAGTTCTCACAGCCCTGCCCTGACAGGGCACCCTCTAATTCATCATTCCCAGGGCCTTTGCACTGCTTGGCTTATCCCTGAGCAGAGGGTTTAGTGCAAGGCACTGCGTGTCTGTGTCGGGAGGAATTTGGGCAGGAGTATTCCACAACAGCTATTTTGGGCTGTTTCCCCACATCGAGAAGCTCTAGTGCTTATCTCAATGGAACGAAAGTCAAGCCTGTTCTTCTAGATAAAATGCTTTCCCCTCCAACTGCCTGATGCCTTATCTCTGGTCTTGCAGCTTCACCCTAACCCCTCTCCTGACCCACTTAACTTTCTGCTTTCAGCAGAGCTGGGGTGGGGGCAGGGAGACTTGATTAATGAATAATATTCACTTTCTTCTAATGCGAAAAACTCTTCAAGTGGTCCATGCTCACATAATTAGGAGAGAAATCTCTATTCTTAATCAGCTGATAAATTATCTAAGGGCAGATCTTTAAGAATGTATTTCAGGTAGCTTTGGTTCACATAAGTTATTGGGTTTTAAGCATTTTTCAGAATCTCCTGACAAAGAAAAGAACTTTAATGATATCATTTGACACTTGTCACCTTGCTTTCTTTGCCTGTTTAAAAAACAAACCAAGACTGTGTTATCTCTTTTCTATATCCAAAATAATTTCTAGGAAATCAATATTTTTGCAAGCATAGCAATAAGCTAGTGCTTGCTTTTTTGAGCTTCAAAAATTAGGTAAGGACTGAATACAGGCAGTTAGAGCAGTGAATGTGTTGTCTCTTACATTCCCTTTTCAGCAGCAGGTACAGCCAAGGCAAGCTTGTTTGTTAATTTATTTGGAATTAGGCTGATACTTTTAAGCCATTTCCTAGTGAATGATTATCTATCAAAATGTTTTTATCAGCTGGAACTGGGTGATGTTCATTCCGATAGTTTCTTGGAGAGCCAGCGTGTGTGTAGTTATTAAGCAGAATTCAGTCTGGTTTCCTGTTTGAATATTAATTTTTTTGATTGCCTCCATTCTTTACAGTGTGGCAGGGACTGCTCAGGAAACGCTCTTCTCCCTGAATCTGTGTGCAAAGAAGTCCATTGGTGTGAACAATCCTGTTCTTTTGTTGCCACTGGACGGTCTGGTGAAACAAGGAGGGGTGTGAGTAGGATTGTTAAATGTGGGGACTCTGGACCTTCCAGGATGGAGTTCTGCAGAGGACACCATGGCCACTGCAGCTGCAAACATGATTGGGAAGTGGGACTGACGTAAGGGCCTTCCCAGTTTAAGGCACTGGTGAGTGCCTTAGAGAGGCAGAGCCCTGCCGAGGTACAGGTGACCAGACACAGGCTTGATTTTATAGTTTCAGCTCCAAGGAGAGGAAGAAAGGGGTGTGATCACATCCACATCCAAGGGTTGTCCCTGGATTCTGCTATGGGGAAATGGCAAAAGTAGCAAACAAATCAGTTAATGGAAGTCTTCACAGAGCACACAGCCTCTTGTGTTCTTGCCTTTGCCTTCATTGCTGCCACTCTGTGAGGTGCCACGGTCACACCTGCTGCTGCCCAAGGACAATTTTACCACATCACCTCTGGTTTTTGAATTTTTTTCCATGCATTCATTCATAGGTGGAGAGGAAGAGTGAAGCCTGCCTTTCCTAGCCTGTGTGGAGCTATGATTTCACTGTGCTGGCATATTGAGTTGCAGCCATGTGTCACAGATCTTTTGCTTGTCATCTCCCATGTTCTCACTATTCCCTGTCACTTTAAAATTAATTCATTGCTAATCACTTACTCCACCCAGATGATACCCATATTCTTGTACTTGCAAGGCACCACCTGATGCTTCGTTTGGGGAGAATGGAGGGAGGGACAAACAAAGGCTGACAATTGCAGTGTGAACCAGTAGAATTAATTTGTCCCACATGCAAAATTTAATTTGAACAGTATGAATAATGAAGCTCTTTGGTCAGAGCACTGCTTCTCCAGTGCAGTTTTTCTATACAAGGGGACAGAAAGACAAAGGAGTGAGATCTTCCTTTCCAACTTTGTGTGGGATACTGCACTCCCAGCTCTTGGTGGATGACTGGGGGAAATTGGCATTAATCATGGTTATATTCAAGGATAACCATCTTCTTGGTGCCATTGCCTAAGTCACTTCTGGTAGAATCACAGAATCATGGCATGTTTTAGGTTGGAAGGGACCTTAAAGCTCATCCAGCTCCACCCCCTGCCATGGGCAGGGAGACCTTTCACTATCACAGGTTGTTCCAAGCCCTGTCCAACCTGGCCTTGGACACTTCCAGGGATGGGCAGCCACAGCTTCTCTGGGCATCCTGTGCCAGGGCCTCACCCCCTGAGTAAAGAATTCCTTTCTACCATCTAATCTAAAGCTCTCCTCTTTTAGTTTGAATCATTTACCCTTGTCCTACCACTATCTGCCCGTGTAAAAAGTCACTCTCCCTCTTTTTTACAGCTGTGCTCTGAGTCAGGCAGGACTTTTCTGAGTCACGGAATGTTTGAGGTTGGCAGAAACCTCGAAAGATCACCTGGGACAAATCCATCCTCAAGCAGGGCCTCCTAGGGCGGGTTGCCCGCGGTTTTGAATGCCTCCGAGCGTGGAGTCACTGCCACCTCCCTGACAGCCCGTGCCGGCGTGTGACCACCCTCACAGCTGCAGGCTCGTTTTTTCTGGTGCAGAGCTGCCGGCGGCGTTGGGAAACAGGATGCCCGCGTGGAGCAGGGCGGGTAAGATCAGGGCAGAGCTCCCTCCCTCCCTCCCTCCCCGCTCGGCCCCTGGGCTCCGCTCCCTGCGCTCAGCCCGTGCGGCGACGACGCGGAGCCGCCTCATCTGCCGGCCCCCAGCAAGGAAGCCTCAAACCACGGCTGGGAACATTCTGAAACACATTTTTGTGGCCCCAGAGGAAACATCGTAGGGGAAGAATAGGCCCTTGTAGCTGTGAACCAGCGATGACAAGATAAAGGCACCCAGCTCATCCTCTGTACCTGTCTAATAGCGCAACAGCAACGAATTTCAATCCCTTCGTTTCAGGATGTGGTGGGACAGGGACATTTCCCTTTCGCAGCTCTCCTCGCTATTTTGTTTCCTAGTGTAATGTATATGCACACCTATTTTTTAATGTGTGTATATGTAGGGGGTCTGTATGTGCACATAGAGAAGTGGGACATGCTAAAATGGTGATTTTTGGTGCAGTTTGAGGAAACACAGCCATGAAAGTCGGCAGAAGGATCGCTACTGTGTCGTGTGGTTCATCTCAGATACTGTTTAGAGCCCAGAGCTTTGCTGGGCTTGGTTGACATTTGACCTCAAGCCAAATACCTTTGTACCAGAGCATCTTCCTCTTCCTCTGTTCACAGGAGGCCTTATGCTCGAAGAGACGTTCCAGAAAAACATGAGAGTTACAAGGTGCCCAGAGAATGCAAAGTGTGGTGCAGGAGGGGTTCTTCAGGTGGCAACTTGGGTTGATCTGGTGAGTGATCAGGTAATTGGCGGCTGGTCTCTGCCATCCTCCTTGAAACAAGGGACTAAATGTTAAATGTCTGTGGAGAACAGAAGGAAGGGAAGCCAGAAAATCCCCCACAGCTGGAATGAGATCATATAAAAAGCTGCAGAATTCCAAATGAAATTGATTCACTTTACTCCCAAATAAGCACCTGAATCAGTATGAATCAATACAAATGGCATCCATAAATGTATCTCGCTTTGTTCCAGTTTAACATCTATTTTCAGAAGGTTCTCAGAAAGCATTTTGGTACACCAATGCATGAAATACTGCTGTCAGATAAATTCAGATTATCCTGGATAAGGGTATTATATCACAGAATGAAAACAGGCAGCAGAGATATGAAAGCAAAGAAACTGTTAGTGCTGATTGCTTGGGAAATGTCAAAAAAGGTGATTTGAGAAGTGGTGGTGTTCAAATCCCAGCACACACTTACATTTGTATTGCTGCTGTTTGCCCTGAACTCCTGCAGCACTGGCAGAGACAGCTCAGTCTCCAGCAACACCAAATAATACTATTTTGTTCAATTTTGTGAATTTTACCAATAAATAAGAAGTATGGCTTGGGTTTTTTTTCAGAACTTAGTAATCTCTGGCACATCTGGCACTACTTCTGTTTTGAAAAAGGTAGTATCGTTACCCAAATTGTAATGACTCCTGAGTTCTTTGAAACCCAATTGCCGAGTATGTTAATCTGGCTTTTAAGATGTTTTTTAACATGAATTGGTTTTGGTGCATGTTTCTACCCAATTTGCAATGTGTGCCACCCAAAAAACATGAAGTTAACATGAAAACCAACCAAAAGCTGGAGTAATGAAAAGGTCAAATACATTATTAAGCATTAAAATTCTGAGAAGTCCCTGTTGTGCAGGAGATCGTAACAAGAAGAGGAAACAGCACAACATGAGCAATCTCTTGTGATAAAGATCTGGTGAGCAGAGAAGAGCAGAGGAAGTGGAGCATGTGTGATGATTCCTGTTACAGGACGTGGCCCTCCTCCTCCTCCCCATCAGGTGGTGTGCTCAGGGCTTTGGCTGAAATATTCTGGAATTTGGTTAAACGCTAGAAATAATGTTATGTTTTTGTTCATTTCATCAAGCGAAGGGGAACCTTTGTTTTCATAATTCTAGAAAGGCAGAATGAGGCTGAAGTTGTCCCATCCCAGTAAAGAGATCCTCTGGGTCTCAGTGCACCTCAGATCTGACCTGGAAGGAGATGGTGCCACGTGTGCAGGGTCACTGTCTCTGTATGTGATGGTGCCTCATGTGTAACTCAGACACCTCTGTCCTGAGACCTGGGGTGGGTCTCACTGCCCCATTTTGACACCAAACAGGTACCCGATTGCTAGTGACAAGTAGGACTACAACAAAGAGTCTTTTTAGGCTTTTGTGAAAAACTGTAAAGGTTTTGAAGCTTCTGTTGCCGTTTTCAAGCTTCTGTAAAGCTTGACCAGGTTTGCAGTATCGAGGTGCACCATGTAAGGGATGAGCAAAAGTTGGTTAAATGACCTCAAATATAAAGAAATAAATTATTGTTCTTGTCACTCAGTATAACCTGCTGTGTACCTCCACCAGGAAGGCTTCTTATTTGTGCCTCTTAACCATTACCCTCTGCTTTTACCGGCAGGTAAAGCCGGTGAAAAGGGGAGGGTGCCGGGTGTTCCCCGTGTCCCTCCGGGCCTCAGCTGTCGCTCATCCTGTAGCATCCGGATGCCGAGTCTCAGAGGATGAGAGGGAGAGGGCATCTCTTGGGATACTCCGCCCCAGAGTGGCCCTGGGTACAGCTCTGCCGCCAAGTGAGTCACAGGATGTGCTCCTCCGATGAGGGCACTGACCGGGGCAGGAGCAGGATGGTTTTCCCCGTGCCTGCAGGTGCTGGGATTGCTGCTGGGGTCTTGCAGCCCTGCCGAAATGCAGAGCAGCAGAGGGGGCATCGGTGTTTCCTGGTTTTATCCCTAGTGTGGGCACAGGAAGACAAAAGAAGAGGATTGAGGAGAGGCGGCAAGCAGTCAGATTTCCCAAACTCTCTGAACAGCCGTGGGTGATGAACAGCTGGGAGCGCTCAGGCAGACGGGGTGGGGTTTGCTAATTCAGCCATGCACCCGGGGGGTGAGGAGAGGTGATGGCATGGAAATGTGTCATGAAAGTACTGAGGACAGCGAGGAGCCGGGGGAAAAACCTGCTCTGCGCCCGGAGAGGACAGGCAGCACGTCATCCATTGCATTTGGGAAGCGCTGCTACATCCACAGAGATGCAGGCACCAGCCAGGAGCCCACATTGGCTCAGAGGAGTTTTTGGCATGAGTAAGGTCACCCGAAAACTTGATTGACCAAAAAATAAAAGGTGAAAAAAGTGACTCCACCACCTTCACTCCCCACACAAGTTTAATCTAGCTCCACTAGTAAGTTAGAAGCACAGAAACACAGACCTGAAATGGACTGTAGGAGACAAGCAGTGTAAGAACACCACACAGAGACAACAAGTTTAACTGTCATGGTAAAAAAAAAAAGCTTAAATCAGGGTAATATTTATTCAAGTCTTCATGCAGATCATATTCAGGGGAGATTTAGTGTGCAGGGGGGCTGAGACCCATCTCACCCTGTCCTGGCTCAGGTGGAGACAGTAAATTCTGGCAGTGTGTGGTTCATCTCCCCAACACCCTGAAGGATGCTCTGGTCTCCTTTGTGTCTCCCCATCAAGCCCCAGCAAAGGGTGCTGCTACAGGGCAAGAGGGGCAAATCACCCACCCGGCCCCAGGGTTTGTGTTAGAGCCAGGAGGCACAAGGGTTGGGACAGCACAAACCGGTGCTTTCGGGCGCTGTCTTGCTAATTAGTCAGCACTCATCAAGATAACTAGTGAAATAATTTTGCAGATTGTATCAGACTAGTTTGTGGTTGGCTCAAAGTGCTGCTTTATTCTACAGATACAGAAATATGCAGCATTTTTAAAAGGCCGGACTTTTAAAAAGCATTGACTTAGGAGCTTTCATTTTCCCGATCACCCCAGAAGGAAAAAGAAAAGCCAAACAAAAACCTAATCAGTGCCTGTTGATTTGCTTCCTTCCATGGCTTTATTTCTCCTTTTTGCTTGCTACCTGGTGTTTTCCCTGTCTTTTGAGATTCCTGTGAAGAAGCAAAAGGGGCAATGAAACTTTGGCAATGCAGTATTTTCCAGCTACATCTACGCTTTGTTGTGTTGAGATGAAAAGGTAAAACTTAAATCCAACCCTGAGGTGTTCCAGTTTCAGGCCTCCAAATAAAGTTCCAACCCTCCTGCAAGCACGCTAGGACAGAAACTGCCTTGCTTTGTGTGTAGGTAGCAAAGAAATGATCCTTTGCCGGCCGTACGATGGGAACCCCTCAGCTGATGCTGTTCTACCCATCATGCAGCTGGTTTGAAGATCCCTGGGATTTATCCTCGGGGGAAAAAAAAAAAAAAAAGTAATCTTTCAAAAAATAAAGAGCTTGCTTTTACCTCCTTCTGATGCCTTTCTGACAAGGGCTGCTTTTAGGTCAAGAACCTGCCTCTGTTTTCAGGCAGAAGCTTCTCAGGCAGGATTTTCAATTTTTTTTAATTTTAACTTTTTTTGCCCTCCCACCCCCATGGATGAATGATTGGCCTAATTCAGGAACACTAAAATTACTACTCTTCTCTCTGAGCCCGAGAAACACACCAGTAATTTCTCACGGAATATGCTTTGTGACAGAAGAACCGCGTCCCCTCCCAAATGTATCCTTACGTAAAGAGCAGCTTAGCTCGTGTTTATTGCTCCATCAGACTGGCGGCTGTATGGAAACGCCTGGCGTGTTTGTTTGTGTGGCGGTGGTTAATGCTCATTAGCAGGGAGACTAATGGCACTGCCTGGAGCCAGGCAAAGTGCGAGGCACTCGCTGCCTCAATTTCCCCAGCTGGATTTGGCAAGCGCGGGCGGCGCTGAACCTGCGGCACCCCTGCTGCTCCTCCTGCCTGTGCGAGCCCGTGCCGAGCCCCGGGGTGGCTTTGGAACGGCATCTCCCTGCTCCAAAGGCTCTGGGGACTGGGTGGGCTGCTGCTCTCCAAGGGGTAGTGATGGAGCCGTCCCAGCAGTCCCACTCCACCTGCGTTTCCTCTGGTTTTCCAAGCCGTGATCCCCTCTGCTGTCGGCTGCTCCTCCCAGGCACCCCCTGCTCCGTTTTCTTCAGGCTTTGCTGGCTGATTTCTCCCCTAGTCCCCTTTTTTTTTTCCACTCAGAGGGTTATCTCTGTGCGACAGCGAATGGGAAACTGAGGTATCTGGCTGCAGAGTGTGTCATGTGAAATATGTCAACGGTGCTGTAGCACTAAACTATGAGAAAATATCACCAGATTGACAGCTCAGAGGGAGATCAGGGTGCTGATAACTCTCTTCTCTCTCCGAGCAGGAGAGGTGGGCCAGGGCTAAAAATATCTGACGCAGCACAAGGGGCAATATGGGTTTCCCCAACTCATTTGTGTCCCAGGCCCTTAGAGAAAAGGTTCAGTTAGGGAGAAAGGTGAGAAGCACTGCTTAAGTTTGATTCTTGTGGATAAACACGATTTAGTTGTCCAGAATCAGCTTCCTCCCCCCCCCCAAAAAAAAATGGTACCTGTGAAGTTGAAGTGTCTGTTGAGCTGGCCCGTATCTATCAGTAAGCATGAGAATGGCTGCAGTCAGAGGTGTCTGCAGAGACAATGGCCAGGGGATGTGCCTTATCCAAGGCACTGGATCCCAGCTCTGACAGCTATGAAATCACCTTGTCAGCTGGGCTGGGTGGGGGAAACGCAGAACAGACCCTGCAAGGGAGATAATATTTTAAGTGGTTATCCAGGAAGGAGTCAGGCTCCAAATGGAGTCACTCATTTCTAATGTTAGCATTTTATTAGCGTTGTCTTTTTGGGCTTAGCAAGATTCAAAGTCTCTCTTGTGGCAGGAGTGATGGCAGGTGTGTATGGCCAAGGCTGGGGTCTGACTTTGGAGGTAAAATACAGTGTGGTGCTCCCTGCCATGGCTGGAGACTTCCCAAGGATGCTGGGGGACATGACTGAGGAAGGGCCCGGACAAGGGACACCAGTGTAGTGTCTTAGTGGAGAGAGAGCTGTGCATCACTTGGAACCAAGGGAAAGATTTTCTTCAAGATCCCATGGGAGGAGAAGAGCCAAGGGGGGTTCTTCATTGAGGTTTTGGGTGCTGCAGTTTAGGCTGGGGACAGAGGATGTGGATGTGGCAGGGAAGCTGCTGTGACTATGCTGAAGAGGCCAAGCTTTGGTCCAGACATGTGCAGAAAACCAGGGCTGGGTAAATGTCAAGCTGGTAAAACAAAAAACCAATTTAAGATAAGGTGATAGGTCCTGGGGGATGTGGCTGGGGATTCTGCCACTGGTGGAGCATCTGGCTTTAAGTCTCTTGGGATAAAATCCATTGCACTTTCCCCTTGTAGAGAAAGGAAGATCTAGAGTCCATCAACACAGGGTCTGCTGGCTGGTCACACACAAATGAGGTCTGAAGAGCAGTGTCCTCAAAGTTTTAGTGAAGCAGGTGGTTAAAATGGGGAGTGTTCATCAGCAGGGCTTATGGCATCCATAGGGCATTTCCATTCCAGCCTCCACAGGGTGCTCCTCTGAGAAGCTGTGGCTGGGATGTACAAGAGTGTCAGACGGACTTGGGCACCAGAGTGTCACTCATTTTTCAACAGCTTTGGGCTTCTCAGCCTTCTGCAAACATTGACATTGTTTGTCTGGATGATGACTGCATATGTTCAAGTTACCATGACAGATAACCGAGTCTCACCGAGGGATGGTGGATCCACAGGAAAAGTAGCCTTTTCTCCTGGATGAGAGTCTCAAGGGACAATTTCACTCTGCAGAAAAGATGCACCTCATCTTCAGACAGAGGCTGAAATTAGGTCCCATGTTTGGTAAAAAATACTTTAACCAATGAGATACTGAATGAAAGCTTTTGGATTTGCTTTTCCTTCTCCTTTTTTTTTTTTGTTTTTAAAAGGAGAAATTCTTCAGTGCTCAAGTTCTTGATTTGAAAGATGAGAGTGCTGCACTGAGGAGTGAATGCAGAGTCATGGGGAGGTGAGATGAGACACCTCCATTCTCTTCATTCAGTGATGGTTTCCCAGTCCTCTGGTTGAGCTGGGCCCACAGTGTGATGCTTAAAATGATCTTGTCTTGAGATGTGCAGCTCTTCCTACCTGTTCACAGCCCAGGGAACACTCCATCCTCACCACAGCTTACTGCTGTGGGGATCAGCCTTTTGGGAGCTCTGGTAAGTCTCAAGGCTGCAGCCCTTCAGCCTCTTTTCAAGAGCCTAACCTTGCAAAGTCAATTAAAGCGTAGCCACGGCCTCTGAGAGCCTTTGGACTCACACTGATATAAAACAGATCCATAAGAACTGAGGCACTGAAAAAAATGTAATAGCACTCATTCTGGAAAAAGAGCTGATTTATTTTAACTTGACTTAATACATTTTCTTATTCTAGCTTAAGAGCATCCAGAAAAGTTCTTCTAGTCAATCTTCAAGCGTCAACAAGCTGTTTTTCTTGGTCTCACAAACTCATCTTTGAAATGGGAATAACTTAGTCTCCCATATGGTGTTGAAAGCTACTTCATAGCGGAAATCTCCTGTATATTCATACAAAATTGTAGGGGAGCAGGTGGAAATTATCTGGCAATTAAAGTTAGTGCTATGGAGCTAGGACTTGGAATGGCATAGCCAATCTATTCAAAGACCTCATCTCCTACTGTCAGCAGTTGGTTATGTGACTGTTCATTGTGCTGCTCCTCATGGGGGAAAAAGCCCTTGAGGAGATGGCAAAAGATTTCAGCTGATTTCTGATAACTGTGTTTGAGCTGATGATGACATTTATCTGAAAGGAAATGGTTAAAAGCAGGTCTTTAGCAGCTCTGGCTCTGACATCGTTCTGCAGACTTATTGGGGTACTAACGAAGAAAAGTAGCTTTCTGTGAATGCAGGAAGTGGCCTCCAATAAAGTTTGCAAATTTCACAGAAAAACGGACATAAAAAGGTCAAGACTCTCCTCAGCCATTTTATCTAATTTTATTTTGAGCAGTAGATTTCTCTACTCACTTAAAATACTCAGATCTGAGCAATAGCCAGGATGGTTCCCACCATCCCAAGGGGAAGTGTTCACGGCCCTCTTGCAGCAGCAGTCCAGGTTTATCCCTCACCATTTTTCAGAATTTCTCAGTATTGTCTTGACTGTTCGTAGCTGTTCATTAGATCACTAGATCTTCCCCCATTGCAGGAATTACAAATTTGAGGTGGTTTTTTTTGTTTGTTTCTCTGGCTTTTTTCAATTTATGCAGAACTCTCCTACCTCCCTCAAAGGGTTTGCTCAAACTTTCAAAATTTGACTGGAAGACCTGATGAACTATTTTACCTCCAGAGTGCATGACTTGTAGGGAGGTATGGGCATGTATAAACAGCAGTTTTGGCTGAAAATTGAAGTATTGTTTCAAATATGTATAAAAATGAAGCACAGCACTTCATGGAGACACTGTCAATGGAGAGGCAGATTTGCAGCCTGTTTCTTTTAGACACTGCTCCTGTTTCAATTTCCCTGTGATGTTAAGGTGAGGAGCATTGTGGCATTTCTGCAAAATCTCTGCTGTGCAGAGAGAATCCCAGTTCCCTGTGAAGCAGATGCTCAGGTGACATTCCAGAGCTGTTGAGGGCCTGGTGCTCAGGGAGCTTTCTCCATCCTGCTGAGGCCAGGATGTGAGCAGGGAATTCAGCGCTTGGCATGAGCAGTCTTGGAAGAGGGGAGAGTTTAGCTGCCTTAAAATTAAGCAATCAAAATTAAAAGGAAGCACAACTGATCTCAGCTGGAATTTGGTGCATTTTAAATACGGGATGGTGTTTTTTTGAAACCTGCCTAAGAGTTTGCTAATGCCCCTGATTTATTATGGAGGCTGAGAGAAACAGCTTTGCACAGCAGGATAAGCGTGCTTTTGACTTCGTTCCAGGTATGACAGTAGCTGAGAGCCACCAAAAGTAGGAAGAAAATAGCTGCCAACAGTTCTGTCTAACTTGGATGATCCTGATTCTCTTCTTGCTCTGTCAAACCCTGCTCACTGAGTCCTTTCTGATGGAATTGGGGACAGAATGTCCTTTCGAGAGCAGCTTTTGTTTCTATCAGCATTTAACTGTACTTTCTTTGTAGGATATGCAGAGCCTTGGAAAGAGAACTCTCTCCTCTGCCTTCCTGTGCTTCTCCAAGAGGGAATGCTGGGTACTGAGCACAGAGAGCGCACAGAATGGAAAGAGGTTGGACCTCCAAGTTTCACAGTACGCCAGCAGACAGCAGCAATATCCAGAGACAATATTCAGGAAGGCTTTTTTGAGGAAGAAGATTTGCCATTGGAAGTTACTGAAGAAATATTGTCTCCTGCTCCTGGCTACGGCAAGTGGAATTAGCAGATCAATCCTTTTCTTCCCTTCTCCCTGAAGAGGACAGTGAGAAGCCAGGTAAGCCTTCACCAAACCTTGGCAAGGAAATACCTGAGCTGGGGAAATTAGCTAGAAAATCATGCTGCAAAATGTGGAATATTAGACTACGGGATTCTGGTCTGAAATAAACCCAGAAGCAGAGCTCTGGAGGTTTTGTGACACTGAAAATGAATATTTGTGCAATGTTTGTGATGGGGATGATGTGCAGTCATAGTGTTTTGTTTCACATGCTCATGTGCCACTGCAACTTGAGCTTTATGGAGCTTTTTCTCTTCTTCTGGGAGGAATACCTTCCCAGAGAGGTAAAGGACACGTACCTATTTGGATGACCAAATAGGTAACGTGGTGTATAAAACAAGATCGAAAAATATTATGTTTTTGCTGGAAAAATACAAACTTCAGGCATTTGGGCATTTTCCTCATACTTTTACAAAACTTGGAAGCAAATGGTTAAAAGTTGACTAAAAATATTTACCTCTAGCCACAGATTAGGCAAAATGTCTAATTTTTTGCCTTTTTTCCCCATCATGCTGTTTAAACCTGCTAAGAAATTCGTTTTGCAAATGTTTTCATGCATAATTTGAGTTGTACACAAGGGGTTTTTTTCTTCTAATATGTAAAATAATTGGATTTTGTGCAAAGTTCTATGTTTGAAGCTAGTCATACATGTAACTGATGGGTATGAAATTTGAAGGAGGATTCCGGTCATTCTTTGAGGGTAAAGATGCCACAGTTTGGATAAGCTCCGTTCATGTACTTTGTCTGCTGCAGCTTTTGCTCTGTCCTTTGAATTTCCAGGACACCACCTTTATCTGAAGGCTTATGCTGAAACTTTGAACAAGCAGTCCACAATTTTGAAGGAGAGGATGAGGGCTTTTTGCCTTACTTGAGGAATTTGATCTTGAACTGAAGACCATAGCCTTTAAAAACCTGGAGTGGTGATGTCTGTCTTTCAGAAATCTGTGCAGGTGTGTAACTCATTACTTTTGTACCCAAAGGCATTTCTCCATATGTTTATTCACTAAGACTTAAAAATTCCACACTGGAATGCAATAATATTGCTTAAGGAAACTGGAGATAGCCTTGCCTTGAAATCCTGTCCCCTCATTGCTACAAGTGCCTGAAGGCATGTGCACTACCTGCCCTTAGTCATAAGCTATATAATTATAAGCTGTAGGCAGTTACAAGTAGCCATAAACTACTTGGAGACACTGAAAACTATGGAGGTGGAAAGGATTAAAAGTTTCAGGAGGGGCTGGGCAGAAAGAGGAGTCCATGCTTTGGTCCACGTCTGCCCTGGCACACACGGACGTGCCAGAGGGGAAGAGAGAGCTGGAAGAGAAGCCGCGGCTGGGTGTGAGGCTGGGGCCTCGGGGCGCTGCTGCCCTGGCCCCAGGCTGCTGCCCGGCTTTGCAGGCTCCAACTCATTTGCTGCTCTTTGAAGGTTTGTGTTTGCTTCGGAGGGAATTTTTCAAGGCAGTGCAGAGTGTAAGGGCTGCTGGTTTCCACTGCTAAGGAGAGGAGCAGTGTGTTTGTTCACCAGCTGCTGACAGCTCTGTCTCAGGGCAAAGAGGGAGGGGGACAAGACGTGTGAGTTTGGGTCATGAATCTGTTTCAAGACTACCCTGCCTTGGCCAGCAGTTTCTGTAGCTTTATACCACGTGTATAGTGTGTGAAGGGGTGGGGGTGGCGGGGAGGGGATTTTTTCCTCTCCTCCACAGCAAAATCCATCAGTCCCAAGCTCCTTTCCCCTCCAAAAATCCTTGTGCTCCACTCACCTGCCCTGCTCCAGGCGTGTGGCTTCTGGCACTTCCCAGTCCCTTGCTGTTTCTTCCTCTGCACCTTTTCAAGTTTGGGACATAGGTCTCTTCTTTCCCTCCCCTCCTTTCCTGTGGTGGATTCATCCCAATTCAAACCTGGAGCTTGAGGCATCACCGAGGTGGGCACAAGGAAGCTGAGCTCATAGACACTGTGGGTCACATTGGGCTGCCTGGCAAATCTGGGACACTGCACTGTGCTGGCTGGCAGGGAGGAGGGGAGAGGTGATAAATGAGTCCCAAGAAATGCTGTTCTGGGTGCACAATAAGTGCCACAGGGCTGCAGAGTAGATCTGAAAACATAAGCACTGGATACATGCAAGGCGTCTCTCCCGGGGCTGGGGGCAGCTCCTTGCTCTCCAGCAGCCCAGGAGCAGCTGGGGAAGATGGAGTAGTCACAGTCATTATTTTATGGCATGTCAGTAAAACTCCTGTGGGAAGAGACATGCAGGCTGCCCAGCTTTTCACCCATCAATGCCCTTAAAAACACAACATCCTCTTCTGAGGCCCTAGCAGCAGGGCCTGTGCACCCTTTCAGGTGTTTGTCATTGGCCTTGAAGATGTAAATTGGCAGTAACTGAGATTTTTTTTCCCTGAGGTTAGAAGTGTTTTGTCCACTCTAAATTAAGACAGGTTTTGTCTGGGTGGTATCTGACACACAGCTTGCCACTTGCTAAATCTGAAATTAAGATGCTTGGACCAAAACAAAATCCCCTTTATTAAGATATTTTAGCACTGTTGTCTTCTGTAGGATACTGAATAGAAGCTGCTATTTAAAGGTACTTTAGTGGGAAGCATCCATGGATGCTGATGGCAGCTCTCTCCGCTATCTGCTTATAGGATGCAGACATTCTTGTTCAGCTTCTAGACACTACATCTGTTTGTTAAACTTAAAGACTGAGTTTTTCTCAAGCTTTTTCAGTCTGACTCACATTGCTCAGGGATCATGGTGCAAATACTGTTTCTTTTGTGTAAGATCAGTACAGTCAGGCCATGTGGTCTGGCTGTGCTCTGAACCGAGTGGTCACAGTGTTCATCCCTGAGTGTCACTATCTCATGCAGAGATGGATTAGGCTCCTTTGGGTTTTGGTGGTGACAGTCCATGCTACCCAATGGCCACAAGGCTTGTGCAGAAATGTTTCTCTGATACAGGCCTAACCACACTTTTAAGGAGAATTCGAGGTTTGCAGTTCACACTCGATGTTGCTTGCTTATTTTCAAATGCAGCATTTCAGCACAAAGAGGAGACCCTTAATATGAAAAAACTCAAATGCCAGTGAATGAAACAGTGGATCTGACCCAGATTTCTGGCCAGAAACTCTGATCAGAGTGAAGTAGCTACTCTGAAGTTCCTCCTCTCCAATTAGGAAGATGTCAGCTAGTGCACGGCTAAGCAGAAGTCTGGTAAACATAGGGATGTTTTTATTAAACAGCTTTGGGATGCAGAAGTATTTACACTGACCTTGTTTTTCAACTCTTCAGAGGGCCAAGGAGAAAGCTGGAGGTTCTGTAGGAAGTAAAGCTCCTTCATTATATTGCTTCCCATCTGTCGGGTTAGTTTTTAGGGTCTATATGTATTCATCTGTCAGGGAGCACTGGGGATTTCACAGGCAGGAAACTTTATCAGGGAAGTTTCTCAGAGCGCTGCTGTATGGCATAGACAGGAGCTCAGTGCCAGGTGAGGGGGCTGCTGGGGGGCCAGCAAGCTCACCCCAGTTCTGTGCTGCACCACAGAGCACAGAGCTGTCACTGCTGTGTCCAGAGCACAGATGGAAGGGTCAGGGGCATGAAGTGGGATTTCATGTTCATGTGCAGGGAAATCAAAGCCTTTGTGCTGCATGAGGAAGGAGAAGTGAGGTGAGCTCTCCCCTCAGTGTCTATGGTGATAGCTTCCCACAAACACCATCTACAGTTGTGATTCTCTGCAGTGGTGGGGAGGATGACAGGCAGTCAGTACCCTGGTGGTGTCACCAGTGGGACCGTGCCCTAAGCCTGGATAAAGGGTTTGATTTCCCCAAGCACTTGAGAGACGCATCATTCCCACTTCAACCCTATGATAACTTAAGGGGATGTTTCCTATTTTCGTTTTTGGTACCCAATAACATTTTCAATGAGTTAAAACAGGAGCACCCACCACATCTGAAACGCAGAGTGCCACATGTCCACAGCCACCACAGGGGTGTGAGTCAGATCCTGACAGGATCAGGAGGGCAGAAGGCTGTGAGGAGCAACCTGGGCTCCCAAATCTGATGTGGCACTAAGCAGGACGACTTGCAAGAGGTGAGGTGACACCAGGCTTGACAAGCAAGTGCCTGGTGGTTCGTGTGTGCTTTAATGGAGCTATTTATAACCTTTTGGAAAATGTAATTAAAAGTGAAATCACCCATTTGACATATGGTTTATTGGTCCCATCTAATTAAAGTATCCCTAGGAGAAAAGTGCTGCGGTGAGTGCAGGTGGGATCCCAGTGAAATCCTGCTCCTGAAATGCCTTCCAGGGCATGTGCAGACCAGTGGGAAGAAAGATATATAAAGATAATAAGGGAATAAAGATAAATAAGACTGGCTGCAGGAAATGGGTGGAATGATTTCCTGTTACACCCAGCGTGCTTCTCCTCATTGCCACCCCCAGTGAGTGGAGGCAGGATCAGGGTAGTGCTGCGCTCGTGATGTGACCCTTGAGCCATTCTTGGAGCCAGCAAACGTGCTTTGTCACCCTTCTGCTCAAAGGACAGTGACCTCTGCGTGCTGCAGTGTTCTTGACCTCTTTTATTGAAGGATCTTGAAATGA
Source organism: Aphelocoma coerulescens (assembly GCF_041296385.1). Classification (NCBI taxonomy): domain Eukaryota; kingdom Metazoa; phylum Chordata; class Aves; order Passeriformes; family Corvidae; genus Aphelocoma; species Aphelocoma coerulescens. The sequence goes on from NC_091021.1 coordinate 3,573,571, forward strand.
AGGCAATGCTGAGTCCTTTAGCAGGAGACCTATGTAAGTTAGGAAGTAGCCTCCTAAAACCCAAAAATCATGTGCATCCCGTTCTATAGCTTTACCTACTCACACTGGAATACATTATAGGCATTTAAAGGAACAGTAAAGCACATGGTGTGAAGCCATGGAAATCATCTCCATCAGCCTTTTCCTCAACACCCTTTGCCTACTTGGGCACAAATGCCATGGTGTTGCAACAGGGGAGCTGGGCATCACTAGAACAAACTTATTTTTACTTCACTATTGCCCTCACAGGGTTTTTTTCTGCTCTGCCAGTGTTTCATCTAACAGCTGGCTCCAGATAATTTATGGAACATGGAAGACTTCTGCTCCTGTTGGAAAGCTTGGGTTTGTTTAGGTGGCTGCAGCCACTTGGCATGAGTGAAAACCTTGCTAAAGCAGAAGACAAGCAACTTTTCTTGCCTGGGTCATGAGTTACAGGGCAGTGTTGGCCTCACCAAGGAACAAGGGGTTTGTTAGCTCTTAAAGGCCTAGAGAGTTATTCCATTTGGCACAATGATGGTCTGTGCCCATCTTCTTAGAGGCAAAGCAGTCGTGGCATCTCATCCTCCAGTACCAAGCCATGTTTAGCCTTTGCCATGGCTCTTTCCAGTTCTCCATGGGCAGGCTGCTCTAGACTAAAGCAAAGCTTGGAAGGAGGTTCCTTCCCCGAGCTGGAGCGTGAGGGAGGGCTCTGCGAAGCTGCCGTAGCGGAGCAGGGAGAGCTCTCCCCGTGCCTGCTGCAGAGCCGGGCTCCCGGCATCCCCCTCTATGAACCCCTGCTCTCACACCTGTTCTCGCTCTCGCACCTCCGGCGCTCCGGAGACTCTTCTTGCACCTCCCACAAGTGCACATGCTTGTGCTCCAAGAGCCTCCCTGGATTTCGGACCTTCGTGTGATCGGAATGAATTAGACTTGGCTGAGGGATGGGATGATTGCAGACCTGTCACTTCACAGTATGTTCCTGTTACAGCCCACACTCGTGTCTGCTAGTATTTTAAAGTAAACTTTAATTAGCATTTTCCCAAGAGTGTGAATAAATTGTTTTATTGTTGTTTTGGGGTTGGTTTTGTTTTAAGGAAAAGAGTGTTTACTCACCAAGGACATGTTTCCAAACTCTCCATCCGCACGAGTCCTGGTTTTTATGATATCTCATCACATATCACTGTAAAGCTCTGCGTGGGGCTGGTGGTGGGAGCAGGGTTTCTCAGTGGTGGGGTAAGACGTGCCGTGGAGGCACATGCAAGTGCTGGAGTATTTTTGAGTCATGTTGGAGCAATGCTGTCAGACTCCTGATGGCCACGTGTCACCCATTTACTAGCAAACTATTCCAGGGGAGTTTCTCCAGTCTAAGTAAAGCTGTGTCTGCCTTGGTTTGGTTTCCTTTGGGCTCAGCTTGGGCTCAGTGACCTCAAAACTCCTAATTAACTTCTGTCTGACAGAATCCAGTGGCACTGGACAGATCTCCCATTCTTGTAAATAACATCTGAGATGCTCTTTGCCAGGAACCCTGAGCAGGTTTTCCAGCCCCCAGTCCGGGAAGGGTGAAGCAGGTACATACCGTGGTCCAGAGATCTGCTCACAGGCAGCAAAGGGAGGGGAAGGACATTTTGTACGTGGCTGAATTCCTGCAGAATTACTTTACTGCTGAAAATAAGCACACTAATAATGTGTGAAGGTTTCTATCCACCCCACCCATTTAGTAGATGGAATTTGTGAAAGTGGTGGAATGAGCTATGGTGGAGTAGGGGATGAGCTACAGACCTGTTCATCCTCTTTGTGGGGAGACCGTAAAGGAAGGGCTGGGAAATCGGGCTGGGGCTGAGGTGTTACCTGTGAGCACTGGCACAGACTGGGATCCCCACCCCCTCCCACCTGTTTTAAAAGGTGCTGTGTGATGTAAAGGTGAGGAAGGTAAACCCAACTGCCTGGAATACTAGAGGCAGGGAGAAGTAAACTAGCAGCTGGGGAAAAAAAAGAGTAAATTTAAAAGCCTGGGTGGTAAGGAAAAATTTTTGGAGGGAAGAAGCTGTTGCCTTGGGTGAGCTGTGAGGACTCCATGGGCTTTTGCATTGCAGGAAAACACACTTGAGCAAATGTGCTGGTATGAAGTGCTCAGGCACAGAGATTGACTCCTTTTAGTTTCACCCATGCATGGCTTTGGTTCCACCCATCTTGTTTAAACAAATATACTTGGTGGGGATGAGGCAAGGAAAATCCTGTTCTCCGCTTGTGTTTCTTCTTCCCTCTGCTCCTCCAGCAGGGACACTCAAAACACAGATGGAGATCAAGGCGTTAGGTTTTAACAGATCCAAATCAATTTGATGTGTCCTTAAAAAATCCCACAGTCATTTCCAGTGGCATCGGCAGAGCTGCTAACAGCTGAGCATGTGCCCAGTCACTTGTTGCTGCATGTACTGGTTTTCTCATAATGAAACCATTCTTTCTCTGTCATGTAAAGACTCTAAGTGTGGCTTTTTGGTGACAGCAACACAGGACCATCTTTAGAAGTTACAAAGTGTGTTATCTGGAGTATCACCATGGGAGCAGCAAAACTGGGTTGTCATCTTGTGCTTCTAAATGACCTGTTCCCAGTTGCCTGGTGAGACCTCTGTCAGTGAGTGCCACATGAAAAGGCTCTGTGCAGGTGATCAAAAAAAGGATAATGGATAATGGATAATGGATAATGCCTGGGAATCAAAACACCCGAGTCTCTGACCTGTCAGTAGTGAAAATGGCCTACTCGGGCCCTTCCAGCAGTTCTCCAGAAGGCACAATCTACTTACCAAAGGAAAACCCTCTGCCTACTGGGAAGGACTGGGAAGGAGCTGCCCCCCATTGCTTCCTAAGATGAGATGGGAGATGCAAGAGAACTGGCAGCCCATGCTGCACTTACCCACTGGTGTGTGGCAGCGTCCTCATTTGTGTGAAAATACATATTTGGTGACTCGCAAAATCCCAAGTGGCTTCAAAATAGGAAGGATTATACTTTTTATGCCACTTTTGCTTTATTCCTTCCTCCAGGGTCTCATAGAAGTGATGGTGGGAACAGACCTCTGTAATCCAACCTCCCATCTGGAGCAGGACTGTCTCCGATACCAGATCACGTCAGATGGGGCTTTGGCTGCCCAGAGCCTGATCACTGCTGTGGGTGGGGATGTCACCACTTTCTGAGTGACCTGTTCCAGCTCTGTCTACCCTCCTAGTCCAATTTTTCTTTGTAATATCCAATCTGAACCTCATAAGCCACAATATGTGACCATTGTCCTTACCTGGCAATACCAAGAGGAGTGGCCCTGTCGTCATCGCAACTCCCCTTCAAATCCAGTGGGCAGGAGCCTGTAGAATTTCCCTTTTCTACTGGTTTTGTGTTCTGGAATCACTCCTTTTACTCCTTGGCATTGCTACTGAAGGAGAAAGGGATTTTCTGTGGCCATGATCTCCCCAGCTGGGGATGAGCAGTGCCAGACTCAAGCCCTGAGGGAAGGGTGGGAATCTCCAACCCATGCAAAGCCATAGGGCAAACTGGTTCTTTGAAGAAGAGTTCATTTGCTTTTTCCTGGGGCTTATTCTTCCAAAATTGAAGAGAGAGAATTCAGAAGTTATTGACATCAGTGTTCAGTATAAAAGATTATAAGGAACTGAGCTCTGATGCACATTCCAGGTCTTTCCTATTATCTTACCCTTCTACTGACTCACCTGGTCTGGTTGCTGTGTGTTGCTCCATCCTGGGGAAAGCAAAGCACACATTGCTCACCTTTCCTGTGACCTCTCTGATGCCACACCTTTGTTGGATGACACCAACAAAAACAGCACAGAGAATTCCCAAAAGGGTGAGGACTCCTTAATCCCTTCAGAAAACCAACCTGATACTTCGCGGGTGGGTCCCTGCTAGTCTCAGGGTAAATTAACATCTCCTTCCTCATCCACAGTTCTCAACTTTTCTGATCACACTCAGTGCAAGGGCCAATCCCATGTGCCTCTGGCCCCTCTTACCCCCTTGTTTGCAGAGGTGGTGCTTCATGGGGACAAAAATCTCACCCTTTTAACATCCCAGCTGTCTTCTCTCTTCCTAATTCCACATGTGGCTGTCTAATCCTGGGTCAAGTTCTGCCTGTAAGCCAGCAAGACAGTCCCCTCATGACCACTGGCTTAGCTCAGCTGACAGTTTTGCTGCTTCTCCAGTGATTTCCCTCAATGTTTTCCACAACTCTGTTTCTCTCTGGACTGAATTCTTTGTCTATTTATTTAGCATCTTTCTTCCATCCTGTGTTTTGCGCAGACACATCACCATGGTACCGAGGTTCCCTGTGGTCAGTATTAGATATTAATCATTGAGATATAGGAGAATGTGTCTCCATTTTCACAGGAAAAGGATAAAAGGATTCAATTGTCCATGTAATCTGATGGTCTGTGGTTGAGACCAGACTCACGAATCCCATTCTTGTCTAGCCAGACCCTCCTTTCCATTTGGGGCTTCAAGAAAGACACCTTCCATAGGTCAGACCCCAATCCATATGTTAAGAAATCTTGACATTTTCCTGCCTTCCCTGGATTTGTAAGGTTGTGATTTATCAAGCAAGAACATAGCAAACCAACACCTTGTTCTACAGCCTCACTGCAGGGATGATTCATATGGGCTGCTGATAGCATCTGACACTGCATTTTGGCTGCTCTTCTGGAAATAGTGAGCCCTTTATGGATATCTGGTCATTAGATGATGAATTTTTGTTTGCTCCCACCTGAGCTTATATCAGGCTCAGGTGCCACACATCTTCATTAATCCTCTTAGCCCTGATTTGGTTACACCTTGTTACCTGAAAGAAAGGAATTTGATAATGCACCGATGAAATGAGCTGCAGTGATCTGACATTCAAACCCAGAAACAAAAACCACTCTCTCGACTTGCTTGGAGAAAACCCACATCAATGACTCTGGCAGTTGTATTTACCTGGTGCAGTCCTGAACCATCCCAAGGCTGGGACATGTGCTGGGCAGTGCCAGTGTGGTTGCTGGGATGGACTGGGGTCACACAGAGGGGCATCCATGGGCTGGGTGGGGCTGTGGCAATGCTGAAGAGCAAAGTCTCCATTACACAAAACCCACAAAATCTGATTGAGTTCAGCTAAGCACATTCTGTAAACTTGGGCTTGTTTAATGAAGAAAAAAAGAAGGAAAGGAAAGGAAAAAAAGAAGGAACCTGCTGGAAAGGAGGGGTTTCCAGAGTTCCTGCCATGTTACTGCCTGCATTCCTGTGCCATGAGAGCAGTCATGCCTGGAAATGCTCACTTTGGTTGGTTTTCCCCAGCCTTTGCTTCTTGCTCATGTCCAGCAATTTGTGCTGTACAACAATGCTCTCCTCTCCAGTTCCTGCCTTCAAGTGGGAACTGGGGTCCCCACAGTAAGCTGGGAATAGCTGGCTGTATGCCCATGCCAGAGCAGAGGGAAAGGGCCCTGCTGAAGCCCTGAGTTTCCAACACCCATGGCTCCTGTCTCTTTTCCCAGCGCTGCTGGAGCGTCCCTTCCCTGAGCTCGGAAAGCTGCGACCGCAGCATCCAGAGCTGCTCTCCCCAAGGCTGGAGAGCAGAGGATAAGGAGAGCATGGCTGTGCTGTTGTCCACCTTGGCACCTTTGAGGGGGGAGATTAAAATAGACACAGGAATGGATTAGGTGTCAGAAAAACGTCTAATTATGGCTTATGAAATTACCAGCTCAGTGGCTTACAAATGAAAATGTGGAGAGGAGCCCTGCATCAGTGTAGTCTCCAGCTTATCCCTGAAAGCCTCACTCCAGAGAACAGGGAAGGGGGCAAACCCACCAGAGCAGTCCTCCATGGCTGTGGAAGATGCAGACAACCCAGATCCCCTCTGGGAGCACTGGGTGCCCTGTGTTCCTGAGGGTCAGGAAAGGACACACAGCAAAATTCCCTACATGGATCCTTTCTGCCCTTGGCACACAGTGGTCGGGGCTGTGCCTTCATGTGCAGCACCTCAAGGATTTCAGAGAGAGGCCTTTACCCCTCCAAATTTGATGGCTTAATAGTTATGGCTTGCTTATGGTTTAAGGACATATAATGATTTAATACTTCTCACTTTCAACAATTTTCCATGAGAGGCAGGGAAGACAGTAAATACATTTTGCTCTCAGCTTCGAGCATGGTGGATTCTATAGTACAGCAGCTGTTTGTTTGTAGCCTGCATGATAAAGCCTGTCCCAGCACTGTCTCTCAAGGCATGGCAAGGCCAAGATGTGAATCCCCAGTAGGTAATTACCTGCTTGTCCAAAGGAACTGGGAATTTCTGGTGGATTTTATGTGCATGTGAAATGCATATGCACAAAAAGGAATTCACTCAGGTTTTTCCCAGAAATCTCCTTAAACCTTTCAGAATAAGTGAAACTTCGGTGCAACAACAGGAAAAATGCAACTTTTTAAAACTTTCTGCAAGGTAGCCAAAACCTGTCCTTTTACAACAGCCACATCCTTAATTGTTGGAGAGCCTGTATCCCTCTGTCTTGGTAACTAATATCCCATCCCTGGTATTTTGTATCCATCTTCCCAGCTGCACAGAAGCCAATGCTGCTTCTGAGTCTGAGGGCCAAACCATGGATCAGCTTGACTTGGTATCATACAGACCAGACATGCAATGGCTTTTCCTCATCATGACTCATGAAAATGGGTGTGCCCTCAACTTCTTTTGGAGCACTTAGCTGGAATAACTCAAATGGAGAGGGAACACCTTATACCTTGCCATGTGTGCTTGTGCTGCTCTTGCACAGCCCCGGTGGAGACCCAGGATTCTCGTCCTGCCTTAGAGAGATCCTGGGCACAACGTTGCACAAGGGGAGTTGCTCAAACTGGGCTAAGTTTTATAGGAAATAGTGCTTGGTCATTTTGTGTATTGATATGCAACCCTGGGTTTCAAATCTCTCTCCTTTGATTTTTTTTTTTTCTAATCTGTGCAAACCTGAGGAGTGTTTTTCTCAGCTTTTCTACACTATTTCCTATAATGCCTTAATTTTGTAACCAAGATGAAGTTCTCCTAGAGAAAATCCCTGAGCTCCTAGGGTAGGTACTAACCTGGACCACTACCAACCCCCACAGTAGCCAGTCAGAAGATCTCAGTAACTCTGGGAGCAATGTTTTGTAGGGGTGGATGAATAAGGGTACAAGGCTCTCTGACAGAGCCGGTTCGTGTCACCACGACACCTGAGATGGCTGGGGATGTGCGCACACACAAAACTCACAGGCTTGGACTTGTCTGGCTACTACTTTAACTCCATATTCATACAAATTTGTAGGTTTTCAAAGTGCCACATCCAAGCCCTTCTGGATCATAGAAACAGAATATCTTGTGTTGGAAGGGGCCCTCAAGGATTAGAGGAGTCCTGACTCTGATGTGGTGAATAATGAAGCCACCATGAAGCTGAGATTTCACAGGACTCTCCCAGAAATACAGCTCATCAGATTGTCCTTTGGTGCAAAGTTGGGGGGAGGCGGGGGGGACTTTCACTAAAAATTACCCTTTCCATGTGCACATCTGCCTTCTACCCCAGATCTTGGGATTTATTATCAGGCTACTGACAACCAAGCTGTGCTGGCTGAAAACCAAAGTATTTTTTGTGCAAAAAGCATTAGCATTTCCCATGGGAACTGTGGTTTTCCAGTACCTTCTGCTTCCATTCTCCTTTCAGGACCAGCTTTTGTTGCAACCTGCAGCTCCCAGGGTGTGCTCCCAGCTTTCCCAAACAGAGTGGCTGTGCTAAGCTAGGAAAGTCTTTAGCTTTCGAGGTCTTATGAATTTGGGTGAAAAAAACTTAGGCTGCAAAACAAAATGTGGAAAAAATAAAGGCCTTGAGGGACAAAACCTGAAGCCCAGTAGCACATTTTTAAGTCATGGTATTTTGCTGAAAAATATTTTTCTCCTGTGTGAAACTCTGATAAAACCAAAATTGTGTATCAGCACTTTCTGGAGGAAAATACCTTTTCCTTCTATTTTCAGTCTAGTCTACTCTTATAACAAGAAGGACGTTTTCACAGTAGTTGGCTTATGTAGGATTTTAACAACCCGACTAAATGAATCAAAAGCAACTTTTTAAATTTCAATTTTTTAAAATGTAATATTTTTTTAGTTTATTTGTTGCCTCAGTAGTGGTTTTCTGGTATTAACTGAGTTTTGTAAATTATAGCACCTCTGCTGACATACAGATAATTGGGTGTATGCTAGTCCGCCTAAGAAGAAAATGGGCTTTTTTTTCAGTTGCAAAGTTCCTCTTGGAGTCAGAAAACAATGCGCCCAGCTATGCCAATCCATGGAAATCACTGGTTGTGTTTATCCAGCAATTAAAGGGGGATTACAGCCGCCTCAGAGCTCGGCATCCCGTCCCCTCCCCTGCACACACCGGGAGCCTCAAAGCCACATTGTTCCCTGTAGCCGTCAGCGCCAGCCCGGGGACAAGGCGGGCCGTGAGGATGGGAAAGGGTAGGTTCTGCCAGGGAGCGGGATTACAAAAAAATAACAAACAGCAAAAACAAAGGGAAAAGGGTGGGGGAAGGAATGATAGTTATGTTTTCTTCTTCCAGAGGTTTTTCCATAGCCATCCTTGGTGCAGGGCAGCAGGAAGGAAAACGTCCCTTCCAAGCCCACCGTGGCAATCATCCTCCGGGGGAAGTGCTGGGCGAGCTCCCCTGCTGGGCGGGCAGGGCTTGTCCTGGTCCTGGGAGCGCTGATTTAGCGGGAAGGGCTCCCTTTGGAGGTGGCATCCCCAAGGCCAGGGCTGCTGCTCCGCTCAGAGGTGCGGGCAAGCCGGGCGCGGGGGGTGGGATGAACCAGAGGCGAACGTGTGTCCCTGTGAGCGGGATCCCTGTGGCACCGAGCGTCTCTGGGAGCGGGATGCCCGGGGCTCCGTGCGGCAGGATGGCCACCAGCGGAGCCGGATTCCTGCTCCCCATGGAAACAGCCTCCCGTAGCGCCCATCCCTGCCCAGACAGCCCTAATCCTCCCTCTGCAGTCACCCTGAGAAGCCTCCGGCTCTCTTATCACTAAGGATCTTTTTTTGGCAAATATTTACAAGAGGCTGCATTGCAGAGGGGGCAGTGAGCCAAGGAGGGTGGTGGGGAACCACAGTGCGGAGAAGGTGCTGGCAGGGACAGAGCGGGGGTCATGGTGTGGCCTTGGGATCCCTGCAGCGTGTCCCCTGTCACCCTCCTGTGCTGGGGAGACGTGGCCACGCTCCCACAGGCTGCAGAGGGAAGCGGAGGACGAGGGACAAGGTGCTGGGGACGAGGGCAACGCACACATAGTGCCACCGAGTTTTGACAGAGTGACTCCAAGTGTAGGACTGTGGGAAAAGCGCGAGTAACCGATGAGGGATGGATGATCCCACTAGGAGCATTGTGGACAGACCAGGAGAGCCCAAATGGGTCAGGAGGTGCTTCCTGCCCAGCCTCTCCATCGGCGGGGCTACAGCTCCAGCCCCCGGAGCTCCCTTGCTCCCAGGGCTCAGAGCTTCGTCGCCACGTTTGCAGCTGAAATTCGTGTGGAAACCCGTGCCTGCCCCACCCACAGGGACACACAAGGTTTGGACAATCTCTGCAAAAAACGGAGATCTGCAAAGGAATTGAAAAAGAAAACAACACTGCCGAAAAAATTAAACCCAACCCCTCCAAAACAGGCTTTGGGAAAGTAAAGGGTTCTGTCCCCACTCTTGGTTTGACCTTGGTCGTGGCCGCAGATGCACCAAACCCGAGTGCCTCACTCCTAAAGATGACAGCACCTAGGGCCAGAAATACCTGTGGACACAGATGTAAGGTTACTTTTTCTTTCTTTTCCCTTCTGCAGTGTGGAGCCAGGAATTCCTTATGGAGGAAAGATGAATGCAAAAGCTGAAGGGGCTTTGTTACCCTGCTAATGGTATGTAAAATAAATGGGGGCCTGAGAAGCATTGAGGTGGGAGCAATAATTAGCCCATGTGATAACATCCCACTCCCTGGGCAGGCAGCATCCAGAGCATCTGTGGAAATGAGTTGGTGCAACATAGTGCAAGAAATTATACCTGGAGCCTTTTGCAGCCTTTGTTGGCTTTTTCCATCTCCCTGTTTGGCTCTTCTGCACTGTAACCTGGCCAGTGCCAAAGGAGATGTGCCTTCACTTGTGCAATGGCAGGGGGCAGATCAAGGGCCATTGAGTTTTGGATTGGTTCTGAAGTCCTTTTGCACACACATGGAGTCATGGATTCGTTTGTGTTGGAAGAGACCTCTAGAGAGCATCTAGTCCAATACCATCTTCAACCAGACCAGGCTGCTCAGAGCCCAGTCCAACCTGACCAAGAATGTTTTCAAGGATGGGACATCCATCACCACTCTGGGCCATCCCCTCTCCCTTGTTACAACACGGTAGTGCTGGTTACAGAGGTAACACTTGCTGTCAACACGCCTGGCAAAGAACAGACTCCATCTTTTCCTTGGGTTTTGCCTCAGCTTTGTCTCTCCTCCCTGCGGCAGCCGGCACTGCCCAGAAGACTGCGTGGCTTGCAGGGGCATCTAGTGGCTGAATGCTGCAGGAGTGATCCGGGCGATGCAGTGGTTCCCGTGCCCTCCTCTGACACCAGCCCTCTCCTACACAGGGGGCTGTCCTGCAGCAGCAGCTGGAGAAATGCTGCCAGTAATCTGGAGTAAAAGATGCCCCTCTCACCCTTTCCTCTAGCCCTTCCCAAAATACCTGTTCTGAAGAAGAAGCACAACTTTGCAGGTGGTATCAGTCCTCCTTCTGCTGAACATGTGGCACTAATGCTTAGTGACAGTGGCATCCCTGCACACATCGCTGTGGCTTCCTGGGTGCCAACAGCAGTTTGGAGGGGGTCTGTACTACTCCACAAGTTTTGGTCATGTGGTTTATTTAGCTCAGGTGTATCTCAGCTTAAAAAGACCAAAGAAATCTCAGAATTGGGTGGGAAGGAAGAAAAACCGTCCTGAGCTGTTTTGCAGAGCCAAAATTTCTTAGTGTGGTACAGGTGACCAGAACCAAATCTGCTGCTGCCCAGGGTGATGTGGCACAGCCCAGCCTCAGGAATGGGAGGGGATGGGGAGGAGCTGGGGACACTGCAGTGACATCAAGCACTGCTTTCACTGTCTTTAATCTTCAGAGGATGATACTTGTGTCAAAAACTCCCTGAAAGTAAAAGTGCAGTATGGCTTATTGGAGGCTGATAAACAAGGCTCTTTTGTAAGGCCCCGTGACTCATGTCTCCTGGATTTTATAGGAAAATGCACATAAAAGCAATTACTGGGGTGTGAATTATTTAGTTTCTTAATGGCCTGACAGCTTTGACAGCTCCTAGCTTGTTATCTATCACAAACCCTCTTGATCTTCCAACTTTAACATGACTTTTAATTATGCTTTCGTAAGAGTAAAAGGACAGACAATCTGCAGTCTGGTTACCATTCAGTCAAACTTATTTAAACAAAAAGGAAAATTTTTCCTCCTAGTGAGTAAAAAGGGTGATTTGGATGTGTAGGGAGTTTTAAATGTATGTCTGAAGAGATAGCTAAAAACAACTGCACAGATAGTTTAGAGTTTGTTCCTTGTATGACTGCAGGATGGAAAAAGGAAAAAAAATTGAATTTAGAATTTAAAATTTAAAAAATCCTTTGATGATCACAAGCCTCTGATCCCAATACCTTTGCAATGTGTCTTGCTGTGGGGACAGTAAACTGCACTACCTCACCCAGACCTTTTTTCTTTCCAAAACCTGGGCTTGCCCTCCTGGTCCATTGTTCATCTGAGCCCCATGGCCCATGTTCCTCCTGCTCAGCCCCTGGTCCAAGAGCAATGTCATCCCACACCATCCAGCCAAAAGCCTGCAGGTATTAGAGATTATGGAGAACTTGGCAGCAATGGTGATGGACATCACATACACTGAGAGATATGAGCTGGAAATACAGTGTTAAGCAAAGTTAGGAAGGTAACACCAAAATTACAGTAAAAAACACAAGGAACAAAGTTACAAAATAAGTTTTTGATGTTTTTCCAGATCAGCCATCAAACAGTTGGGAGGGACCAGGGTTTTAGGGATGTTTGTACAACCTATTTTCTTCCTCCCTGTGTATGTGCATTGAAACACATTCCTTAATGTGAACATCATATATTCATTTTTCTATATGACCTATTATAAGCAACTCTTATTGGAAAAGAACAGCATATATGACCAGAAGGGCTCTGGAGTTGCAGAGATATTAAATAGATCCCATACATCAGTTGTTTGTTGGTCTGTCCGGTGACAGGCTGCTGTTTATCTTTTGATAAAAGAGCGTGTTAGGGAAATGCCTCTCTCAACTGCATTTCTATGGAAAATGTTTTTGTAGAGGGAAAATACAAGGAAAAGGTAAGATGAGAAAAGGAAAAAAAGAAAAAAAGTAACTTGAGAAATTCAGGGGCAATAAATCACCACACCAGATGGTATTCATCTGCGAATGCTGTGCAGAGCTATCAATTTAAAAAAATTGCACGGGAGTGTGCCATTAGAATGCAGACATAATATCTGCCCAGTTTCTTTGTGGTGCCTGGGCAGGTACGAGGTGACTTGGTTCTACCTGCCCACATCTCCAGATGTCTTCAAGAGTCCACTTGGCATCCCCACTGCAGCCTCGGAAAATTTGACTCAGTGGGTTATGTGTCTGTTTACTAACTAATTCTTAATTGCAGCAAGGAAGTGCAATTGAGTGTATTCTGAATAATATCCTTGAAATCCAAGAGATTGATTTGCAATGATCTTTCTGCCAAATGAGACTCCTGCAGAGGAAAATGCTTTGTGTTGAGCTCACGTGCCTTTCATCCTGGGTTTTAGAGGGCTTTTGGATGCGTTGACCCTGTGTACAAGGAGACAGCTTGTGATCTACCTACACGTGGTTCTGAAGGCCAGCAAGGAAATTTCATACTGCTGTCAATGTGTGATCCAGCAGTGTGTGATCCAGCAGAGGCTGCTCTTGCTGTCAGGACCACTCTACACACTATCCTGCCCATCCTGAGTGGGGCTCTACAGGTAATTCCCCTGGCTGGGGTACCCTGGGTGGGAAAAATTATGGCTTAATCCAGTCTTGGGTATGCAGCACAGAGCATCACCATGAGTGAGCATTCCCAGCTGGCTGGAGGGAGCTGCTCACACTCCCAGAGAAACATGCCAATTAAGGACCAAGCTGTAAAATACTGAGGGGGTGCACTCAGTGTGCCAGCTCTGAGGAAAAAACCACAGCTTTACCTAATTTAGGATTTTTAGCAATTCTTTGAAAGCAAAATTATGGTCATAATGGAATGCAGGACAATATGTGGAAAAAGGTAGCAGGTTGATTACAAAGCTCACGTTGAGAGCTTTGGAAATTGCAGCCTGAACAAACTGGGAGGTCAGTGACATTAAGCAAGCCCCCTTGAATCCTATTTCCACTCTTCCTTGCCTGGAGGGTAAATTCTGTATAAGTGTGAAGCTATGGCAGGTACACATAAAACAGCACTCGTTTGGTTTGGTGATGAGCGACACGGTTCTGCTGCCTCTTAAGCTTTGGTAAAGAAAGGGAAAATAAAGGCAGCCATGGATGTGGTGGTGCACAGGAATTCCTGCTCCTGGCAGCTGGAGCTCCCTGCCGTGGTGGTGACAGGGCTTCATAAGTGGCCTGAGAAATGGGGCCTTGGGGACCAAGGCTGGCAGGGAGGAAGTGAGGAGCAGTGTGAGCCTGTGGGATGTTAGATGAGCTGGGTAAACTCTTTGTATTGGCTTGTAATTGGAAAAATATTTCCCCTCTTTAAGATTAAAGTGAGAGATGCTGGCTGTGAGTCCTGCTTAGAATATATTCAGAGTGTGGGTACCTTTTTCTTATAGTTAATAAAGAAAAGAAAATGTTGTTTCATTCTCTAGTCTGAAAATTATGATTTGTAAAGAAAAGAAAATTGATTTAAAGGCCACAGAAACAAATTGAGGGGTCAATTTTGATTTTAATTCCAACAATTAATTAAAGAACTCTTCTGGAGAGGTTTGTAAAATGAATATTGATCTCAGATATCAGGCACTCTGCAGTCATGTCTCCGTCCTGGTTTAAATCCTCCCATTTTGATTAATGGATGTGGTTTAGCAACAGCAGAGCTCCATGACGGGGCAGCTCAGCAGCGCCATGCCAGGACTCATCCCAGGAGCACAGAGCTCATCCTGACAGCAGAGGTGGCACATTTTAGCAGTGTGAGCCACACCAGTGTCATGTTCAGTGGGTGCTCTGGTGGCCAGGTGTCATCTCTTGCTGTCCTGCCCCAGCTCAGCCTCCTGGCTTCTAGTAAACATCCACCTGAACAATATTTTTATTTGTACAGCAGTGCAAAATGAACTAAGGTCTGCATTATTGGGAAGGCAAGAACACATTTGATACTGGAAGAAGCAGGAATAGTTGGTGGCCACTTGGAAGGGCCCGGAGCACGTTTGATAGGAAGGGCTGAGGCAGATGGGACTGTTCATCATGGAGAAAAGGAAGCTCCAGGTGGCCTACAACTCTCTACAACTCCCTGCAAGGAGGCTGTAGTGACCTGGGGGGTCGGTCTCTTGTCCTGTGTGACATGAGGAGATGGCCTCAGGTTGCACCAAGGGAGGTTTGGATCAGATATTAGAAAATATCTCTTCTCCCAAAGGGCTGTTGAGCATTGCAATGGGCTGCCCAGGTGAGTGGTGGAGTCACCATCCCTGGAGGAATCTGGAGGATGTGGCACTTGGGGTCATGGGTTAGTGCTGGGATAACAGCTGCACGTGATGATCTTAGAGGTCCTTTCCGAATGTAATGATTCTATGATTTTAAAGGAGAATTATCTGTAGGATTGCCAAAATTTCATCAAGTTTTTGAGTTGTTTTGGTCACTTGGGTTGGGATTCCCTCACAGGCTGGGGTCTGTCGCCACCAGGTACCTCTGATGGCTGAAGAAGAGATGCTCAGTGTAGGTGCAGGAGGCAGAAAGGCTCCTCCTGGTACCTGCTGATGGCTCTGTTTCCTTTGGGTGTCCTGTTCCACAGGATAGGCACTGCAATGGGCAGGAGTACAGCCTTTACTCTCTGAGGAATATGCCTTTTCCTGCCAAGATCTCATCCTATCCTGTGGTAATAAAAAGGAAAATCCTGAAATACTTACAGAAAACTGAAAAAAAATTAATAAATAAAATTATCTCATAGGTGACATTTTCTCTTTCATTCTCTTTTCTTTATTCTCTCTTTTCTTCCCACTCCTTATGAACACTTGTTTTAAGCCATCAGATTTCAGAGGCGTGAAGATGGGGTGAAGGACATGGTTCTGTTTCCAACCTCTGCTGTGCCATAAACAGAAAAATTTACGAAGGGTTAATCTGAGCAGCTGCCCATAGCACTCCACCAGTTTCCCTTCTTCTTGCAGATGCCCTTTTTACCAACTACAAAGCACACATTTCTTCAGCTGAGCGACACAAGTTTGCCAGGAAAATCACCTCTGTCCAGGGAAAGTTTGGTGATACGAAAACCACCTCAATATTTGCAATCCTGCTGTGACAACAAATGGATTTCTAGTGTCACCTGGACCTAAACCAAGTAGGATCAGCTTTACCAACATTACTGAATGTATAAGCCTGGGAAGTGAATTTCCAGCCTCAGAAAATATTTCTCTCTTCTCAATATCAGTCATGTTCACTTTTTGTGGGAGGGTGATCAGATGAACAGGTGAGAGTTATTTAGCATAACTTTAAGAGATCAGGTGTAATTCTAGTCACAATGTAGCATGAAAAACAAAAATCAACGTTGGGAATTGCTGCGTGGCAGAAAAAGTATCCCTGACAATGAAATACAGCTGATATTTAGTATCTTATTGTTTTATTTACTGCTGCCTTTACAGCACACCCAGCTAGTTAGCCAACTACTTATAAAACATATTTAATGTTCGGAGACACTCAGTACAGCTATAAAATGATTTTAAGGGCAAGCAAACATCATGTTTTAATGACTACACACACACTTGAGTTCCCTCTGGAAAAAAAAACCAAATAAACCCCCACTTTCTGAGGAGACTCAATTGTCTCATCCTGAGTTTTGTAGATGAGCTACACAGCTCGAACTGGTTGACTTCCCGGCACTTGAAGGGAACCATTTAAAAGGATAAACTTGGAGAGATCAATACCCCTTACATACTGTAAGTGATGCAGCACCAAGTACTCAAGGGCTGTTAAAAACTCTGTCATGAACAACTGCTCAGAAATCAAACAAGAAGGAAAAAAACCCCTACACAGTGGTTTTAGGGACTTAGCCCCATTTTGTTGCATGGGGGTTTTACCTGTGCAGCTGGGGGCTGGTGGTAATCTTTCAGGCAGGTTTTCCTCAGGTTTTATTCTCAGTTTATATGAGTTGGAAGGAAGATGATATCAGATGGAAAGGCTGTGAGCAGGCAGAGATGGGAAGAGGCACCTGCATGTGTGTTTATCCGTTTGTGGAAATGGGGAATCCAGAGGCCAGCAGGCTCAGCAGTCCCTGGGTGCAGGTAATTGAAAGTGAGTGCTGAAAGCACCCGCTCCTGTTTCATGCTCCAAGGGTTAATACTCTTCTGGGGCACTTAAGACAAAGCTCCTTTGAGAGCCCCACATGATAGTTCCTGCCTATCCCTCAGCCATTACTTTGTTTCTCCTTTCAGTAAATTCTGATTTTTTAGGACAGGGTGTTTTTTTTTCCCTGGCAAACTCATGCTGGCTCACCCTTCGCATATTATATTCATCAAGAGGCTCTACTGCATTCCCTAAGGATCTGTGCTTTTTCCTGGTAGTGTGAGGAGGGACTGGGAGCCTTGGGAGAACCATTAGTTCATTTTGAAAGGATTGATGTGGATCTGGCCTTCTTCCAGTGCCTCCACTGTAGAAATTATAATTTATCATTGAAAAGCACACATTATTTTTGTTAGCAGATCAGCTACTTCAGTCTCAGTTCCTTCAACTTTTCTGGATGGGTGCCATGGAAACCCAAATGATTTATTTTAATTTAGAGGTTGGGATTGAACAAGCACCTCTTCATTGCTCTCTGTACATCTCCATCAGCTCTGGGCCCAGCACAGAGCAACCCAGCCCTGACACCCAGGCAGAAGGGATGGTAGGCTCCAGCCAGGGAATAGAGGGACAGGTACCTTCCAACCCAAGCCATTCCAGGATTGTGTTGGCTGCTGAACTTGAGTGGCCAATGGCAATGGCAGCAAGCTGAGTTTGGGCTGGAGGCAGAGCCTGGCTTGCTGTTGCCTTCACTCTTTCCTGGAGTGCAGTGGGTTTCTGAACTGGAAGCAGGAAGGGCAAGAGAGACCTCTCCTTCCCCATGCTGCAATTATGAGCATGTTCATTTATTTGGACACACATCAGAGCAGCTGGAAAATGTTCCTTTGCACTGGGAATTCTGCTGTCATGGCAAGGTGCAGCCCATGTCCCCATATCTGGATGGCTCACTGTGAAGGTGATGTTAAAGACCAGGTCCTAAACTTGTTTCCCATTATTTAAAAAACTCCTGCTTTGGGGCACTTTTTGCTGTGCATGGAAATAGAAACAAGAAGAGACACTGAATACTCACCAGCGCCTTCTCTGTAAACCCTTCCTCTTCACTGATCTTCACAGATATTTTATTCCCCAGCTGCCCCAGACATTTTATTCATCTCAGTAGAAGAATCTCAGCAGAATTATTGCAATGAAAGAGGCATTGACTCTGAGCTGACCTGTGGCATGTAGGAACACTCCATATGCTACACCAGTGAATTTATAAACCAGAGCAATGCAGCAGGTGTGCTGCTGCCTCTCCTCTGCATGTACCTGTGGGCAGGTAACGTGTAGCACTTGTGATGCTGCCTTATGTTAACAGCAGGGTGGCCAAATAATACAGGACAGCAAACTTTCTCTCCTGTGATTATTTTGCTGGTGCAGACACCAAGACTGAGACATTTAAAGGAGAAGATACAGTACCCTGAGGCTGAACATAAAATATTTATATGAAGAGGCCGTGGACTAATAAATTTCAGTTATAAATGTTTACAGCTGAAGGTAGTAATAAATAACCTTCCAAAAGCAATATTTCAATTTGCACTTATTGTACTTTACTACATGTTGTATTTTCAGGAAACAATAATAATTATAACAGGACATGGAATTAGCTCATGTTTAATGAATGATTACCCAGTTTAGTTGTGATTGTTATAACATCAGGGAACAATAAAAATTGGGAAGTGTTGTTTATTCTGGAGAGAGATGGGACTGTTTCTCCATGTATACATGCAACTAATGCACAATCTGTTCATTAAATTGTGACTGAGGTGGGTACACTTTAATAAATTTGTCAGATGACTCTCCAGCTTCAGCTGTGCAGGCTTCACATGGTCTTTAACAACAGAGGGTTAAAGCCAGGATGAAATTTAATCTTCAGTGACCTCAATGTCCATCTCCTACTGATTTGCAAGAACAGAAGCTAGAAATCATCACTGGTCATTCTACTCCTTCCCCCTGGTGTTCACTGCCCCCAGCCTGGCTGCTCTCTCCTCATTTCTTAGGGCAATACTGTTGTCATCTTTAACCTGTGTGTGCCTTGTAGCTTTGCTTCGAGTTGTGACCTTGCAATTAAATGCTTGGGATGGGTCTAAAAGAGAAATACCTTACCTGGTGACACGGATGGAAATGCTGTGTTGACATCTCTGTTGGGCTGATTCAGCCTTGACTGGTGCAAGTGGAGTGGTTTATACTGCCTAAAAATGAGTCACTCAGTGCACAGAAAGCACCTGCTAATAAAGCTGATTGTCTGTCTCATCTTGTGGTGACAACAGCTGTCTTGTGACAGGGACCAGCAAGCTCTGTCCAGAAGGGGAGAGCTCCTGGGAGAGCTCTGTCTGGCACATCAACCTCAGACAGGGAGGGAGATAATAGTTACAAATAACTGGATATTGCCTTGGCATGCAGGCTGCAGGACTCTTATCTAACCCAAACCTCTGACAGATAGGCTTCACCTTGTGTTAGGAGTGGCAGCTGTACAAAACTATTAAGTACAATCCCAGTTCCTGTGAGCAATGCAGAGACAGGGAGAGGCTTCTATGAAAGATAATTTCACACAATCATGGAATATTTTGAGTTGGAAGGGGCTCATAAAGATCATCAAGTTCAACTCCTAACTGAATGGCCCACGCAGAAACCAAACCCACAACCCTGACATTACTAGCACCACGCTCTGGCCAGTGGCTATTTACCTCACCCTTGTCACAGGGAGCTGTGGTTCTCCTAGGGGGCTTCTTGCTTGCTGCTGACTGTGGCCAGCCCTCTCCAGTGGTGCCTGCTTGGCTTTCACTCGGCAGGCAGCTCTCATGTGGCTGAACATGATAAGATGACATCTCTCTTCTCTAATGTTTTTTATATCCTTCAAATGAGTGTCTGCTGTCTAGTTACACACTGTGTTAATTTTTCTCTTCTGTTTCTTTTTTGTCCTTCCTCTGTGTCTTTCTGCCTTTCTCTAGCCCACGTCTCTGTGGAAAAAAAGACGGACCTTGGCAGATGTGTTCCTGGCCTTTCCCAGAGAGGACATGATGTACTGCAAGGATAGATGGGAGCTGCAGCCAGGCTGAGCCATGGTGCAAGATGCCTCCAAAGCCCTCTCAGAGATAGGTCTCAGAGATGTTTTGGCCAGTCTGGTATTCAGGATACCCCTGGAATACGGAGATGCCTGAGAGGTGATGCCTTAGATGAGAAGCACCTCTCTAATATCAGGGCATGAGTCTTTGTGGTAGTGCTGCCACTGTGCTGGTTTAAAGATGTGGGTGCGACGAGGAGTGCAAGGACCAGACAGTGAGTTGAACAGGCTGCCACAGCCAGCAGGAGGAAACAGAGGAGCCTTGGGCCTTGCAAGCAGAGATCAGAAACTGCTTGTCAATAAAACCTGCACCTCTCAGTGCTAAGTGCAAGCTGAATTCCTCCATGTCTGGTAAGATGAGCTGAGAGAAAACAGGATGGGCACAAATACAGGAGTGAGCTGAGGGGCAACATGGGAGAGGAGGCTGTCTCCTTAGGGAAGGGTGACAGCAATTCTTAATCTTTGTACTGGACAACTTGACAACTTTATACTGTTCTTTCCAGTTAATAAATGTAAGGAGTGTTTCCCAGGCACTGTCTATAGCCACTTGGCAGGTGTTGGACTGCTGCACCTGCTCTTTTTGAGATTTACATCCATGGGAAAGCTGTCCGGAGATGGGAAGGGGCAGTGCTGGAAAAATGTTGAGACAGAGTTCACTTTTCGTAGATTCTCCCTGGTCTAACATGCTTGGTGAGCTTCCTTGAGAAATCCTTTTCTTTTCTTTTCTAAGTGGGTACGAGAAGGCTGCCAAATTTCCCCCTCATAGTTTGCATCTCCCCTCGTAACTCCCTGAGATAAGTTTAGCCGGGAAACCAAACCAGTTGGGTTGGCTCTGGGGGGAAGGCAACCCATCTGGAGGCTTTGATCTCCACTGCAATGCTTGGAATGTGCAAGAGGCAGAAAAAAGAGAACTGGGCAAATATTTGAAGGCCCTCTGTGACAGCTCCCTTTAGCAAGCACTTCACCCAGAAGCCCTTTGGAGAGCTTTCAGCTGCGTTGTCTCTGGAGTGGCCCTTAAATGGGCAGGGGAAGACAGCAAAGGCAAGACTGAAAGTAAGAGTGTGGCTGCTAAGGAAGCACAGTGTTTGCATACTCCCCTCCACACTTCTGGGTAAGCTCTTGTACGAGGTTGTGACCCTTGCACCCAAAAATCGTATTTCAGACAAATTTTTCCTGTTAAGAAAGCAGGAGTGTTTCCCAAGGCACGTGGGCAGCTCTGCTGCTCTTGAAGTCAGGAGTGGAGCTGGACATTCCTGTGTGTTGGCACCTTGGAGTAGATGCGAGATCATGTGCTCCACACCTGCCCTCAGGAAATGCATCACTTTGGGCTCTTGCTCACCTGCTTTGCAGGAGCTTCATGCAGGACAGCCAGACAGATAGAAAAATGGGCAAAAATGATGAAAATATTCGTACATATTAAGGTTCCCATTAATTATTGAATTACCAATTCACTTACTGAAGAATAATTATTAATATTTATAGCATCCAGATTGCTGATGATAGATTAACTGTGATGGCATAATTTAGCAAATATTTTAAAAATAAAACATTTAACAAATAACATTTCCACCATTTTTCCATCTTAAAAAAAGTGTGAAGGCCTCATGAATATATGCAGTCCTTTCTGATCTTAAAGCATGCTTTTGAATATTTTATTATTGTTATGGATTGCTTTATTGCAGATTTTATCCTCAGGTTGTTTCCCAATGAACTTCTACACTCCAAGGCAGAAAGAAACCTATGTCAAAATAAGCTTATGGTAACAGCACTATAAATCCACTGTGTAAGTACAGTAGTAAGTAAATGCATTATATGGCTCTATTTCTTTCTACTGATTTCTCTGTCTGAAGTCTCTGTAGAAGAGTGATTGATGTATATGAAAACCATTTAGCACATATTAAACCAGGGAGTTAAGTATTATTTTAAAATTTCCAAGATCCATTGGTCCAAATTTATGTCAGAATCTCCTGAAAGGTTACATTGGCCCATGTTTTGCAGTATTCATTTGTAATTGTAAAAGTTCCTATGTAATATTGCAGTAAAATCTAACATATATATGGGTGCCAAAATGCAAAATTTCACAAATTTCTGAAACAAAACGACAAGGGATATTTGCAGTTTTTCCGAAATGTCGGATTTGTAAAGGCTTGTTTGGGCTTCTTTGTTGAAAATGATTTGTTTGTATTTTTATCCCTAAAGGGTTTATTTTATTGGAAAAAGTGGTTTTGGGGCAGATATTTCTACCTGATCTTACAACAAACCTATGCCTGCCATGTTCTTAAGGCAGGAACTCTTCCACCAGATGTTTGCTGTGAGTGATATTGTAATGTTTTCTCAAAAGTACTTAACTGCAGTTCATCAGGAAAAATGATTCCTTGGCTTCCTTCACAATAACGTCATGTCAAAAATAGACGTGAGATCTCGTTATTTATATTGCTGAAGTACTGAATGGCCTTGCCTAAGAACAGACTGTTCCTGCATCAGGAGCGATGCTGGGAGATGGGCTTTCACTGAAGAACCAGCTCTTGAAGGAGATGAGGCAGATGAGGAAGAGGCGACAAATGGAGCATCCTAAAACTGCTGCACAGAAGTGATGGTGGAATATCAGTGGCAATCCTGAGCCATTTTCCAGAGAACAGCATCATTTTCTGCTCATTCACCTCTCCTCCCCATCCTTCCTCTCTGGCAGCTGGGATTGGCCTAGGACATGCTCCTGGTGACAAGAGGTAGAAAATTCCTACTTTGCTTCAGTGTTTGTACTGAGAAATGAGCTTATTCAGATCTAGAAATGTCCCGGGCTGTGCCTTGTAGCTCAGCTGAAGATGAGCTGATAGGGAATGGGGATGACTAAATTTATTCAGTCAGTGGGTGGACATTCCTGTCTTGCAAACCATGATGACTGATCCATCATGAAAAGTTGGGCTATCAGATTGCTATTTAGCGAATACAAATGGAAAAATCCTCTTGTACATCTGAAAAGATGCCTCTCTGCAAGGTGTGAGGGTCCAGCTGGCCCACCTGCCCATGGGATTGCTTTAGTTACCTCTTCATAGGCATGGCTAGTGAGGCTGGTGCTTTAGGAAGTCTTCCACCCTGAAGTGCAGAAAGGAAGCTGGTTTGCAGGTTCATTTTACTTACATGTGTCTATTGTGATTTATTTATTCAGGGTAAAAAAAAAAGAAACAAAAAAAAAGTGAAAATGCACAGTTTTTCCAAAGTATCAGAATACGTTGCTAATTTCTTTGTTAGTGCCCTTTTCGGGGTGCATGTGCCACTCTATGTGACTGCTCTGGACTTCAATTTCTTCTGCCCAGGGTCATTTTGCTGCTGTAATCTCCCTGCCATTTTTTTTCCTGGGCAATGGGTAGAGTTTGCAAATAATATTTTCTTGCCTAAAAGACAAGGTGATGCTTCTTTAGTAGCTGCTATTCTGTGAGTGTATCTGAGGGCTTTGTCATCAAGCAAGCTCTCTTTGGGATTCTGCTTCCTCGGGTGCATCAGAGGCTATTTCTTAGCATGAAGTAATTGGAGGCAAGGCAGTTTTACAGCAGGAGGCAGGGGGCTGCTCGCTAATCGCAGCCTTCTCCCTGCTCGAGTGCTGTGCCTGCTGACAAAGCCCTCCTTGCTGGAGGCACTTGTGTTTGGTGGGGCAAATCAGGTCACTGGGATCTGCAGCTGCCTCGTGGCTAAAGCAATCAGCTGGAGCTCCAGGAGACAGGAGTCAGGACAGCACTGACTGTGGGGGAATGTGGGCACCCTGCGAGGGGGAGGTGGCCATTATCTGCCCACCTGGCAGAGTTCGGGGGTGGGAGCTGCTCTGGCAGGCTGCTCATTTGCAAATAGATGCTTGTGCTCATCCAGGTGAGAAGAGGGAATGGGAGATATCTTCTCTGGAGCAAGAGGCTTTGCCAGCAGTTTGTGCTCCACATGAAGGGAGGTGAACTTTCACAGTGTCCCAAGCACCAGCAGAGAGGAAACAGAACTGTGCAAGGCTGTCTTGTGTCCCATGGACAGCACCAGTGTTCCTCACACCACTGAGCATTTTGGAAACACCTCTGAATGACCAGGGTGGTGTTTTCAAGTTTGTTTACCGATGAGTGTAAATGTAAATTGAGGTTTTCATTGTACAGGATATAAGTGAAACTCAGATGTGATGCACTGTCTGAAAAGCCTGTCCTATTTATCTCCCTCTGCAGTTCAGGTCATGGTGATCTTCCAAAAGCAAAGCTCTTCTCATTCACACATGTAGAGTTTGAAGCTGCTGCTGGTGTCAGGCACAGGACTAGGATGGGTCTGTGTCATGCAAAGAGATTGTTTTCTGGGCAGATACAGTTTCTCCAAAGAGACAGCAGTTCCCTTCCTCATCTTTGTCACCACAGCTGGAAGCCAAAATAGATTATTTCATTTTTTCTTAGGTTCCTGCAAAGGAGATTCAAGTGGAGCTTCACTTGGTGGGACTTCAGTCTCATTTTAGGTTTTCCATGGAGAACCTGCTGGATTTATCCTGCTTCCCCACTCACACAAAGGTCATCAGTTCAGCACTAGGGCGTGGCTGATGGATGGAGATGTCATTCAAGATGTGCAGCTCCTCAAAGGCTGCTGCTCAGGGGCAGATGCATGGCAAAACAGCAGTTTCCTTTGGAAATGGGGGAATGGGGACAGGCGAAAATGGTGGCAGTGACATAGCAGGCTTTGTACCTGTTCTTATTCTCAAAGTTAAAATCTACCGTCCTTGCAGGAGGAGCAACGCAGGACTGAGCAGTGCCTTATCCCTTACTGGTGGAGTCACACCTGGTGAGAAGAACCATCAAGAAAATGGTTTTCCTGGCAGATGGCTTGGCCAGCCAGCAGGGATTACAAACCTCTCTGGGAACCTTTTCTTTATGGCTAGTGAGAAGGTGATATTGCTTGTGACAGCGCAGAAAGATTGGCTGAAATAAAATAAAGAGGTTTCCATGGTGATCCCTTCATATTGCAGTAAATTTTCATCTTGCAGTCAGCTGGGTTGTACTCCTTCCCCCAGAGGAAGAGTCCTCAGCTCCCCCTGCATTATTAGTTCCTACTGGTGCTAAGGGAAGGCTGGCAGGCCCTGAGTAGAGCCACTGACATGGACAGCTCTGTGGTGGCCTAATTAATTATCCTAAAGAGGTCAGACTGCCCAGACAGCCTGCAGGTGCTTTAGAAAAAAGGAATAGATATAAAGATGTAGCTGTGTCTAAAGGTAACAGAGGAAGGAAATAGGTTTCTTCTCATGGTACAGGTGGGGAAAGAACCATAGTCAAATTGGGTGACTGCCCCAAAACCAGAGCCCAGGTGCTGTTAGAGGAGGGAATTGAATATCTAATTCCCAGACTCTGGCATGGAAGACATCTTTTCTCCTGAGGGTAATACCAGAGAAGGCACTGACCTGCAGAGGGCTGGCAGGGAATGGAAGCTCTTTGCAAGATTGCCTATGGGAGTACCACAAAGGGAAGAGGCAAGGGATCCTCCCAGGCTGTGGCTAACAGGGGTGAAAACTGACCAGTAAAAGAGTGACCTTTCATTTCAGGAGATGAGGAAAGCCCTCCAGCTGTCGAAGGCAATGACTCACAGGTTTCCTGTAAGTGTGATGTCTCCTGCCGTGCTGCAGAAATGAGCAGTCGCAAGACGTGTCTCACTGTGGGTAGGCTCAGCGAGACTTTCCCGGCTTGTTCCTGGGATGACGGCATCTTTCCATCTGCATCTGAACTTGAGAGTCATGCACACAGTGCTAGTCAAGCTTTGCCACCCAAAACATGCTTAATATGAAAAGCGTTTCCCTAAGAAGGTGTGTCATTTAATGCAAATGAATGCTGCCTTAAGATCATGTTAATTTCTGCTACAGAGCAAATCTCCTCTATCTGCTTCATGCATCACAAAGCCAAAATAACCCTGACCTACCCATGGCCACACTCAAACCTCCGTGCCTTTGGACTGTTGTTGTATACAATTCATAATAGGCTGGAGACTTGAGGAGCAAAGAGGGACGTGCGGGAGGGATGCTCTGATTGTGGCTATCTGCAATGGTCCAGGGTGTGTGGGGACTGTTGGGAGAGCAGAATGTCTGTGGGGATGAGGGGACCTTTGGGAGAGCAGAATGTGGGGATGAGCTGCTCCTAAATATCAAAATTGCTGGGGTCAGCCACCCGCTCCTGTTCTGCTGGGAACTCATCACAGAGAATGATAAAATGAGGCCTTTGAAGACATTCTCCTTATTTCTCCTGAAGTTATTATTTCTTCCAGCACTTGGGAAAGGTTTTTTGTCTTTTGGGAGGACCTAGGACAAAAGGGAGTTTTGGTGGGGAAAGGAACAGGCATGAAGTTGCCACTCTGAGCAAGAAAGTCATCCCATTTCCTGCCATTGCCAGTGCAAACTGGGGTTCAACCCTTTAGCATGGTAACTGCAGCAGGGCAGCTATAGAAGCCTGTTTGGCAGCCAGCTTTTAATGTGCAAGCAATGAGGTTCTTATTACTATGTTAACGAAAAGCTGTGATTCTTTCTGTAAAGGAAGGAGCTGTTAAAAAGAAAACAAACAAAAAACCCAACAAAAATCCCAAAACAAACAAACAAAAACAAACAAACAAAAGAGACCACAAGCTGACCAACTCTGCAGGGAGAGGTTGAGAAAGTCTCACTAATAATAAATAAAAAGACATGCAAAAAAAAATAGAAGACATACATTGGAGGCAGTGCTGTTGAACTGCAGTGCCTCAGGTCCCAGGTAATCTGCTTGGGGTGATCGTCCTCATCTCCCCAGGAGTGACACGTGGGTATGACCAGGGTAAATTTGCTTTGCAAATCTACCTTTGTGTCTTTGGATTATCTTTATTTACTCAAGAATTTTAGAGGTAATGTGGAGGAATATTCATGGTTCTATTAGTTAAAAATCTCCTTTTCTTGTTAACATCATTTCGGCATGTCATTCAAGGTAAGCACCTAAAGCAGATATTTTGGGGATTAGAAATGCATTTTTTTCCTTTGCTTTGAAATAGTTTCTCTCAAAGTTAGGTATTTAGTTGCCTACCTTTGCCAAAGAAGCCTTGTAATTCTCCCCCACCATTCAGTTTTATTCCCAGCAGAAAGGTTCATCATACATTTCTTTTTTTTGAAGCTAAAGGAAACTCCTTTCAGTAGGATTTTTTACCTTGGACCAGTCCTGCCTCACATCTGCTGCTTGTTCAGCTTACCCTGGACAGCCTAACAACCTCAGCATGTTGCACCTTGTCAACAGGATTTTCCATCAAAGACCACAGGCATATTTAGGGAAGACTCAAAGGCTTCTCAAAGCATAGAAGGAGGGAAAGAGAACCATTGACAGCACAGTCATATGCACTGAAATTGCATAAAATGGTGACTTCAGATCTCAAAACTATCTTTGTCTACATGGCCAAAAGCTTCAGCTTTTCTACCAGCAACACTTGCTGGGGATGGACTAGAGCTCTGTTTCACCTGTTCTGCAGGTCACAGACACTGCACTGCTCCCTGTGGGATCCATCCAGCAGAAAGCACTAGGAACATGATCAGAAATCTCCTTGAGGCAGGCAGCCAACTCCAACAGCATGGCAGCTGCAGGAATTTGTTACTCTTTATTAAAAAGAAACGGGGAAAGTTTTTTTTACAGTTCATGTTTGTTAAAAAGCGTGCAAGCACCTCATTAACTCCAATGGTGTGGTATTTTTGGCTGGTTGCATTGCTGAGCATGTGTTAAGCTCTGATGAAGTGCAAGAAATTACCTTTGTAACAGCAGTGGTGTCTTCTGAATGCAGTTATCACCTCCCCAGCGCTGATAAGGTGTGAAAAATGATCTTCCCATCTACAGTTGTGTCAACTGAATGCAATTAGCACCTCTACATGTGTTTAAAATCATGACCGCAGGTTATAAGTTTGCAATACATTAGCACTTAGTCCCATCTTTGTGAATTGAGGGGAAAAAATCTCAGAAAAACTGGTGCAATGAATACAATTAAGTACCATTAACATTCCATTAACTATTTTTAATGAAGGAAATCCAGCCTCAAAAGAATGAACGATAGGTATGGGACTTTCCTTAGCCCAGGACAGGAGTTGCCTGCTATATAGACATGTGTCAGCGGAAAGTCTCTTTACTCCTGCTAGACCTTGGTTAAACAGCTCTGTTAAGCTGGAGTGGACAAGCCAGGCTTTTCCCTTTGTTCTTAGGCTAGAGGCACACCAGGATGCTGCACAGAGTGCAGGATGGCCGTCTTAAAATGCTGCCTTCTATGAAGGGAAAAAAGAGAGAGGAAGAGGCAGAAAAAAAACCCAGTAGGTAGTTTTTCGTTTGGTGCTAGTAGCCAAGTCCCAGTGTATTGATCATTTATTACATCCTTCTCAGGGTATTAATCTCTAACTGCACTAAAAGAGAGTCTATGTCTCTGTATGGAAGTCTCTCCTTGGCGAAATAATTACTGCCAGCTGCCTCCAAATTTCTTTTCCTGCTGTTTTCCTTCCAAGTTTGACTGACTAAAACTTATATGAAGGCTCAGTGTGACTTACTCAAGAGTTTCAGTAGCTTTTTTTATGCAAACATGGCATGCATACAGACTGGTCATCTTCAGACATCAAATACTTACACTTTTCATAGGAGTAATTGAAAGGTGCAAATAAGAATCAGTGCAGACACACCCCTCAACGGGACTGAAAGATATGCTTTGGTGATGTGAATGAGTCCAGACCAGTCTCTGTGCTTGGACTTGTCCAGTGGTCTTTGCCCAAAGCCATACTTTTCAAGGAGTCCTTCTGAAATCACTGGCAATGCTCCACAACAGTGACAGTCCCCATGCTGGGGCTTGGGATGGAAGCTGGATGCAACAGCATCAGCTTCTCTACCTCACCTCTATTCATTTTTAAAAAGCTATTGATTTTTCACTTTCCAGATGGATCTGGAACAGCTGTGACTTTTTTTTAAATTTTATTTTTAAATTTTGTTTTCATTTTTTCACTAAATTTGTAATTGAAAGGGACAGATCCTCATCTGGAACACCGGACAGTGGATGTACAGGGCTTCTCCCATTGCTGGCAGCAGTCCCAAGCTGACACAGACCCTGGGTGCTGTTAGGGTAGAAGAAAACCCCATGGCCAAGCTCGTTTCTCCCCCTACATAACACAGGACATAAAGCTTTACTCAGTGATCCCTGCACAGAGCCAAATAACTTGTGGCTGAGCTAGGGCATATCTTTGAGAAAAACATACTCAATCTCACTGCAATCTACTATTGACCTTCCCTTGTTTTCTGTGATTTCCAAAATGCAGGGCAGTCTGAACAGCAATAACTGCTCTGAGAATGATGAGCATCTGCAGAGAGTTCTCTGAGAGTGATATTGTCCTGGTTCTCAACCAAAATCCAGTCCAGTGAAGCAAGAGAGCTTGGCTGTCTAAGTCAGTGGATCAGTGGTTAGGTCTGGCTGGTGTTGGCTCTGCTGGTGGTGCCTTTGACTTTCCGGTTATATGAAATCTACAGGTCCCAGCATGAAAATTGTCTGTTGGGGATTCACACCTGTACTTTCTCTTTTATTAAATCATGTCTTTCAGTAGTTTCCTTACTGCATGGGGATAAATGCCTCTCTGCTATGTATTGTCCACATGTAGTGATACCCAGCAGTGGCTCAACCCTATTTTTCACTGGCCTGGCATTGCTGTGAGCTGCAACATCAATCTGCTCCTTTTCTCAGGGCAGTTCCTGCTGGCTCCAGGCTCTAGGAGTCACTCTGGTTGCCGCAGTGAGAGCTGCCAGTGGGAAATAGCATCCAAACAAGGTTGCACCCTGTAGGCAGTGCAGAGCAAAGATCCTGCTGGCTGTGGTGGAATCTGAGGGACAAAGGGGCTGTGCTGAGTGGTTGCCTCCTCTCTGAAAGGCACTGCAACGTGGTGGTCACCAAAGCGGGTCAGGGAGGAATGAATCTGTTTCAAGGAAAATTCTTAAAGCTGGAGGTGCGAAGAGACAAATCAGCATTATTAGGAGTAAGTGGATTTGGGGCTGTGGCAGCCCCTCGCCTGGAGCCCATGTGTCCTGCGGTGCTGCTCGGATGTGCCAGGAGGACATGGCGCTGACAGCCATCCATTCTGGAAATTAAATTCCACTCCCTCAGCCGGCCTGGGCTGCGGCCCACGCTCCCGACGGAGGATTGCTGATTGTGCACATTGCTGTGGGCTGAGTCCCAAACCTATGAGATCAGCCAGAGAGGATTCAGCAGGCCTGGGAAGGAGCTGGGTACTCCAGGAATGGGGTTCAGCTCACGCATCTCCAGCTGTGGACATGAGGAGTGGGATGAAACTGAGGCCCGCCCTTGGCTGCTGGAGGGCTGCAGATCAGCCTATAAACCATAGGATGTTGTGGGATGCAGGAGCTGATCCTAATGTCCTATGGCTGTGAGCAGGACAGGACAGGTAGTATTTCCGTGGAGCCTGCCTGGCTTCCTTTTTTCTTCATCCCAGCCTTTCAAAAAGGACTGAACTAATGGATCCCAAGGATCTTGTTGAAGCATGGGAGGGGGCTGCAATCAGCCACAAGGTGAAGTGTCCCTTCCTGAGCCGAGGTGCAAATCCCCATTACAATATCCTACCTCTGTGAGCTGAGGTCCAGGTATCTGGAAAGAGAAGAGGAAAAGGTGGCCAGTTAACTGAGGCTGGGAGAGTACTTCTGTGTCAGCAGGGTCTGATGGGACCTTCTGGCCCTAGAAGCAGAAAATTCCAAAACCAAAAAGCATGATCCTAGCTTGTGACTCCTGCTGGGTTTTCCAGTGGTACACTGGGGAAAAACAGTTCATTTAGGTTAATTGCACAATGCAGATATTTATAAAACTGTATCTATTTAAACAGAGGAATGTGCCTTTTCCCGATGAGGTCTCTGAAAAACAGCAGTGTGTCACTTGACCCAGGCCTTTAACTGGAACCGTCTTGGCAATTTAATGAAATTAAATGGCTGAACTGTGGGGAGTTCATTAGTAAGTAATCCAAAGGCTAAAGCTCTGTGAGCTAGTTCAGCTCTCAAATGCTTATTTGTGTTTGCCAGATCCAGTAAAGTGAAACCCCTTAATAGGTGCTGGCAGTGCTTGTAACACACTCTCCTCTGGTCTGGAGACCGTCATACAGGCACTGGCGTGATTTCATATTTCTACATGAGTTTCTTCATAAAAAGCACCTCCAGGACAGCCACAGGGTCCCCTGTGTGTCACTGGGCAGGCTCAGGTGGCTTTGCAGAGGCACTTCTGCTCTTGATGCCATGAACCTCTTGCTTCTGGCAAAGCAAGTAAGGGAATCTCATTTCTTTCCAAAAAAGCTTTCAGAGGTGGCTGCTGCTGCCAGCAGTGCAGTGCTGAACCTGAGAGGGACTCTGGCTTCCTTGTCATGCTGGGCCATGGCTGGGATTATGGGCTGTTTTATTTCCTGTCATTTGCCCAAGGGTGGGGACCAGGGATGTAAAGCGCCTCTGGGATTCTGGCAAATTGTTAAAAAGGATGCTGAATTGCTGCTTATTTCCTGTGAGTGGGGATTTAGAGGAGTGAGGAGGGTATGGATCTTCCTCCTGCTGTGTAAAGGACTTCTGGGTTTTCAGAAGTGAATGTGCTAAAGTTTCACTCTTTAATTCACCAGATATAAGCAAGATTTACAAATAAGTGAACTGTGGCACCACTGAAAGCTTGGCAGAGAGTTCACTAAAGGATGCTTGAGATAGTCAAAGGAACAGCCTGACTCCAAGATACCTGAATTTATTTTTCATCCAAATCCTGTGCTGGCCCTTAGGGCTCATCCACAATGAAAGCCCTCAGGGAAGGCTCTCTACCCCACATCCTAGGAGCAGCACATAGTTTTTAAAAAACTATTTAAATCCTCTTGGTGTGAATTTGGTACAAGTCCAACACCATCACGTGATCAAGCTCTTGGGCTGAAGCTGAAGGGCTGTGGATTAGATCCACACAGGAAAATTTCCCTGACCTGACATCCTAGGAAAAAATGGAGTTTTCATTAATGAACTCCATTTTGTGGGAAAATTCTTGCTGGGATTTACTGTAGCTGCCACACAAGATCTTTTAAAAGTAAATAATGCCATCGGACAGGTGCTTCTGCCAAAGAAATTGAACACTGAAAGTATGAATATTATAGAAGGTACAACCATCAACCTGAGCAACAGATATCCCAAATATTGTCAGATCTGCAGTGGTATCAGCAGTGCAGTTTTTGTCCTGGAGTGTGCAAAATGCCTCCAGAATCAAATAGATTTTGAAAGGACGGTCCCTGCCACACATGCAGGAGGGCTGTGTCTGGTTATTTACAGCACAACACTGCATTCCCAAAGGAGCTTGTGCTACATCAGGCATTGCCAAATGGAACTTCCAGGTCTTAAATTTACACCATGGAAAAAGACTGGAGACTTTATCCAGACCTAGGATGTGAAAGGTCTTGTGGCAGCTACAGGAGATTTTAATTTCAGTTGAAGCCCTTGTAACAATCCTGTCTTGTCTTCTCTTCTGTGGGCTTGGGCCAGCTGCTGACCTTTGCAGGTACCTCTTCTTCTCCTCCTGGCTCAATGAAGTTCAGAGGCTGATAAAAAGATAGAATTAGCCACAGCTCTAAAAATCTCCATTTCCAGTGTGGTGCTGCAAAGAGCACTGATGTGCCCCTCCCCAGTGGTGCCGCACGACCATGGGCTTGCAGTGGGGTTTTATTCCTAAGTGCTCCTTTCCATATGAAACAGCATCCCAGCAATCACATCCAAGGAGTCTTTCTATGTTGGGAGTCCTGCTCTCAAGGTCCAGGCAGGACAAAGTCCACACACAACCCAGCTCATGTCTCAATGTGCTGCTGCAACCTGCGTGTCCAGGCTGCGTCCATGGCACAGGAGGAGCCACGGACACTTGTTCAAACACGGGGACAAGTGGCGAGAGCAGAACACGGGTACCTCCCTCCCAGGATGGTGTTTTAGCAAGAGAAACCTGTCCAGAACT
Organism: Aphelocoma coerulescens; assembly: GCF_041296385.1. Lineage (NCBI taxonomy): Eukaryota > Metazoa > Chordata > Aves > Passeriformes > Corvidae > Aphelocoma > Aphelocoma coerulescens. The sequence continues at coordinate 3,606,201 of NC_091021.1, forward strand.
GTCAGAGGAGGTGTGGAGTGCTCCCTGGGAAACAAGCTGGAGCACTCACGCTGGGGTTTGGGTGGGAAAGGTGGTGCTATTCCCAGCGAGGGAAGCAGGGCAGGAGGGACAAAAGTAGCACAGCAACGACATCTTGTGCTGCACAGCGATTGCTGCATGTGCCTGCCAGGAGAGTAGAGTGCTGCTACTGGGAAGGCCTTTGTCCCCCTGCCCAGCTGTGGGAAGCCCCCTGTCCCCCTGGTGTTCCTACTGGGAGCGTGGGAGCCGATAGACAGGGAAAAACTTTTTCCACAGCCAGAGTCAAAGCAGGATTTTGGCAGCAGCAGACAGGGAGTGGGAGTGAAAAGGCTACAGAGGAAAGTTCTGCATACTGCACTCTCTTTTTCCTTTTGTGTTTCACTATGGCATTGCTGCAAAGCACCAGAATGTCCCCTGAGTGCTCTGTGGAAACCCATGCCTCATTCATCTGCAGATATCCACAGATATCAGGTACACCAGCAACATTTCATTTTCTTTTTGCAAGAAGTTTGTTCGTGCAAATATTCTGTCATACCTGAAGATCACTGTGGCTGAAGACCTGCTTTGAAGAGATAGACCAGCACTTTATCCCAAACAAGGGCAGTAGTACCCATCCCTCACCACTTTGACCACACCAAAATTACTCCAGACTTGCACCCTGGGACTCAAAATTCAAAGTTTCTAGTGGAGAGGCAGCAGCAAAGTCTGAGAGCAGGTTGGGTTGCTGCCTCACCACTGCCTAAGAGAAGCTTCTGTGAGGTGCCAGCCCAGCCCACCAAATGGACAGTTCTTTTTGAGACCCTTCAGCTGTAACCATGGTTGGATTGTGATCATTTTTATACTGAATTCATGCCAAATCAGCCAGTGTTGGAACAGTGGTGGATGAATTTCTTTTTGAAGCTTTGTCTTTGCCCACACCAATGCCTCCTTGCAGAGCTTGCAAGAGGAAGGTCATGCTCCAAGATGTGTCAGAAATAAAGGAAAACCTTTGCCTGAAATCCTGCAGCATCCAACTGCTGTGCTGAAGGTAACCATGAGCAGAAAGCAGGTCCTGCCTGGCCTGTGCTGCATTATGTCTCTGGGGAGGATTTTTGGAGACGCCTGCAGCACGTAGCAGCAGAATGGCTGCCCAAAGTCAATGAGACTTTGTTCAGAACAGCCTCGGGTGCTTTTGAAAGGCTTGGCCTCTTGTGTGCTTTTTTTAAGACTTGTAAATTATAGTTAATTCCTGTGGCTTAGGTGTATTAGTTAATAGAGCCCGGGATTACATTCCTGTCCTCCTTAGGATCCCAGCTAGACAGCCTGGATTGAAGGGTTGACAGGAATCAGGAGCAGCAGCTCCTGCCTTCAACTTCAGTGTCCCATTCCCCAAGCCTGAAGGGACAGGTCTGCTCGCTGCAGCTGGGACAGAGCTCCTCCACAAGAACTGAAATTCGTCCAACATAAGTTATTGGGGAACAAAACAAAGTCAACTGAGCTGTGTTCATCATCCTCCAGGTCACCTCCAGCTGAGAAACGGGGCTACTGGCAGGGCATCTCTGCAGGAAGAAAAGGAGCAGCTGTGGTTTTAAGTGGTTTGTGATGCCAGCTTCTCTCTTTCATGTGGAAATGGAGGTTTCTCTTGCACCCAGACTGAAAGGAAAGCCAGGCCACCTGCCCAAAGAACCACCGTGCCATTATGTGGCTGTGAGGGTTTTCTCACTGACTTCAGTTTGGGTTTTTTTTAGAGAATATCAGTCCTTCCCATGTTGTTCATAGATCATCAGAAAGAAGCACCCCCCCTAAATGAGTTGAAAACCTGACAGGTTCCTATCTGACCTGTTACTCACTTTGGAGCAACTTCTGAAAATGGCTGTGGCTGTTGAACCAGCTGCAAGGCTTAATCTGCTCCATCATTGGGTTTTCCAAACTCTTCTGATCAGAAGCAGCTTGTTGCCTCCCATAGTCAAGGCTGTTGGCTTTAGGGGCATATTAAATAATCTTGGCCTGTAGGTCAGGCAGGTAAAACATGGTCTGCAGGAAATAATAGAGGACTTGAGGATATGGGAGGTATGTGATAAAAGTATTTTCAGAAAAGTCACTGGTTTTGTCCAAAAAACAGTGTCAGAGCTCCAAGAATCATAGACAAGGGCTGGTGTTTTTATCTGGATGCTTGTGCAGCACCTTGCCTGTGGAGCCATCAGATTCCTTGATTTTTGTTGTGGTGTTGGGCTTTGGTGCTGGACTGCATCAGAAAGAAGACACAGTTGTGCCTGTCCTCTGGGTCTGATGGGAATGTTCATCTCCCAGAGGCCATTTTCAGTATTGTGACAGCACATCTCAATTCTGCTGAGATTTCACAGAAAAAAACCCCTCAGAAAAACCTCATCTGCTTTGATATCTTCTCAGGCAGGTGGAAAATGAAGACCAGGGTTGTCGTCTTTGTGTGTAATGCAATAACAATTATATTCAGAAATATATCCAGGTGGTTTGCTGTTCTAAATCTTCCTCTGCTGGACTGGAAAAAGGTCTGTATAATTTAATTTGTATTATCTTGGGAAGCTCAGAGTAAAAGGTGCTGAGCAGAAGACAAGGAGCTCCTATGTCCTGGCTCCTATGTCTGTCCTGGGTCGTAAATCAACTCTTTGAGGTGAGTATTTAGCTCTGTGGGCCTTTCCAAGCATGGTTGTCACAGCCCTGAAGGTGACAATGTGTTATGGAGCTGTAAGTCAGCACTGGGATCAGACCCTGGTTCGGAAACTTTTTTGGAGGCTGCCTGACCCACTGCCTTGGCCAAAGCAGAGGGAGAGCAATGGTCATGGCTGCACCCTTCTCTCTTGGTGTTCACTGAGGATGTTTGAGAAGCTGTGGCTGCTCCATCCCTGGAAATATCCAAGGTCAGGCTGGACAGGGCTTGGAGCAACCTGGAGTAGTGGAAGGTGTCCCTGCCCATGGCAGGGGGTGGAACTGGATGGGCTTTCAGGTGCCTTCCAACCCAAACCATTCTGGGACTTTTTTGCTCACCCCAGAAAGTGGTCTGGGTGAAATCATATCAGGGCTGCAGCATGTCAAAGATTAGCTGTGTCACCTTCTCTTTCCGAATCTCTGCACACAGAAAGCCCAGCTGCTGGTGGATCAGGAAACAGTGATTCATAGTAGAAATAGCACTGAGAAGAAGCTGATACTGTGTCTTCACTCTGCCCACACTGAGGGATAAAACCTTTCCACTGAAACTGGGAAGGACAGCTGGATTGCTCTTAGTCATCTCCAGTGGCTGTGTGGATGGGGGCGAGGATGGGTGATAGGTGTAATTCTTTCCTTTCCTTCTTTTTAATTATTTTTCTTTTTCCCTTGCACCTGCAGATTGAAGTGTCTGCAGTGTTTTTGCTTACAGCAGCTCAAGGACCACCTCAGAACAGTGCTGGGAGGTCCACAAGTGCTGGGGTCAAGAGGGAAATAAATGAATGAAGACAGGAGAGCAAGAAGTAAACCTGTGAGTAAGTGCACAGAGCATTGTGGAACAAAAAGGGGCTTGGCTGACCTTGGCATGCTTGTTGAGGAGATGCCTATCTGGGTGCAGTGTAAAAAACTTGCCAGGCGAAGTGCTTGTGAACTATTTTAAGGTGGTGGTGGCATTGTTCATCTTACAAATATAACTGAAGTGTGAAACCCCTTGTGAATTTTTAATCTCTTAAAATAGATCTTTAGGTGCTGTGTTTTCTGCTAATAGATGCACAAAATGGTGTTGTGTTAACATATCAGCTTATATCAAAGAGAGGTTGTCTGTTGAGTACAGCATTTGTGCAACAGCTGGTGGTACGATTTTTGTGAACAAAGAGGAGCCTTGTGTCTGTATGAAACCACTCGGTCATTTTCTGGGCTGACTTGAACTCTTTGGCTGATTTCTGTCCCATCTCGTGGTTCCTCCAGGCCTTATGAGAAGATGTCGGCTGAAGGAACACTCCCCACAGTGAGTCCCCAGGGAGGGACCAGCTCCTGGTACAAGTTCACCTTTTATTAGTGTCCACCACTTTCAGCAGCACATCAAAGCAGAGAAAAGGAGATTTCAGTAATTTTGCTGCTTGTGGAACTGACCACTGAGCTGTTTGTACAACTGCACGGGAGGACAAACCCACTCACAGCCTCTCTGTGCTGAGTGCCATCTATAAAAAGATCTTGACAGCCTCTCCTGTGAAAAGCTCTCACACCTCCCCTCTGCAGCATGCTTTTGATGCTTGAGCAGGTGGGTAGTCCTCAGGCCACTGAAGTGCCTTTCCTTTGTCTTCCATGCCGCTCTGCTCCTGTCCGCCCGCCCATGCATGGCTCTGTGGAGGTGGAGGAGGACTCCCTGGAAGTGTCTGGAGCCCTCACTCTCAGGGAGCAGGAACAAGGAGGTGCTTGAGGGGCCCTTTTTTTGCTTGAATGCTACAGGCTTGTCAGCTGTAGATAATCGGTAGATCCTCAGATTTCTGGGAAAAGGAAGAAAATATTTAGCACTGAAACTAAGCTTGGGCCAGATCCTCCATCCTTCCCTAGGCAGGAGTTCAAGAGCATTCCCTTGTCTGCTCCTCAGCTCCTAACCCCCTACCTCATATTTGACTGATATAAAGGAAGCATCATCCTTTGGTGCAATGGGATCACAGAAAACTAACGAGCCATGAAATTATTTTCCTTCTTTCCCAGATAAATCCCTTGTTGTAAATGAAATAGTTTACCCATTTAACTACAGGTGAATCAATGTCTGTGTCAGTCTACTGTTAATAAGGAGGGAGATTATCCAGGACAAACTTGCAGACTTCTTGGGTCTCTCTTGCTAACGATGAAGTAATGTTCTTCACAAGTTGTGTAACCACCGAGATCCTAGGGAAGCTGGGAAAGGAGCACAGCATCAGCAGCTATCAGGATGGAGTGATATCCCCATACTTTGAGTTCTCATGCACAAAAAGAAGTTTCCATGCCAAAGAAACTTGGGGTTTAGCATAGGATCAAGTTGTCCATACTGGTAGACCTCGGAGCAGGTGGAGAGACAGCAATCCTGAGCCAGCTGGAGCAACCCCTGGCTGGGCTCTCCCCCTCTGGACAGGGTATCCTTCCAGGGGCTGTGCTGAGTGACCCTGCACAGGGAGCTTTGCATTTGTGAATCTCCCCAGCAAAATCTGAAATTGCATCCACCCTATAGCAAATGCAATCAAGTATAACTAAGCCAACCGAAAGACAGGACTCATCCAGATTTTCACTGAATTGTCTTTTCAAAATGCTTTTGAAGCACTGTTTGTTTTACACCGTGGATATAAATTCTTTTTCAAAGGGCTTGAGGCATGGTGAGAGTTTTATCCCCATGCTTTATCCCCTGAGAAGGCTTGACTATGTGATGAGTAAGTGATGGGAAATTTAATAGTAAGAAGAGAAAGACTTGATCTCCTCAGACTGCTGAGTGCAGGGCTGCCCAGTGCCAACTTCAGGAGTCACTGAAGGTTGGATGGGGCTTGGAGGAACCTGGTCTAGTGGAAGGTGTCCCTGCCCATGGCAGGGGGATGGAACAAGGTGGTCTTCAAGGTCCGTTCCAACCCAAATAATTCTGTGACTCTGTGAGAGCCAATTTGAGTCACAACAGGCCAGGAGAGGTCTGAGTGCAGGAATATAACATGAACTTGCTACTTCCATGAACCCTGATGCTTGCAGTCATCTTCTGCTCTCTTCGTTAGGACCCTGTTAATATCTGACCAGTCAGAATCACAGGAAAAAAAGATTGGTTTGGACTGGAAGGGACCTTAAATATAGTCTCGTTCCACCCCCCTGCCATGGGCAGGGACAAGTCCTTCCACAAGATCAAATTGCTCTAAGCCTCGGCTAACCTGGGTTTGGACACTTCCAGGGATGGGGCATCCACAGCTTTCCTGGGCAACCTGTGCCTTGCTGCCCTCACAGTAAACAATTTTTTCCTAATATCTAATTTAAATATACTCTTTTTCAATTTGAACCCATTCCCCCTTGTCCTGTCAATACAGGCTCTTGTAAATAGTCTTGCCCCATTTTTCCTTTAAGTTCTCTTCAGGAACTGGAAGGCCACAATTAGGTCACCCCTGTAATGCCCTGTCCTGCTCGGTGGGTTCAGGGGAAAGTGGTTTGATTTACTCTGGGCAGTGTTGGGAGGAACAAAAAAATTCTCAGAGTATTCAAGAGTGTCATGCTCACAAGAAACAGGATGCTGAAATCATCAGGGCCTTCTCAGGGGTTAGCCACTCCCTCTCTGCTGAGGCAAAATCTGTCAGATCAAACATCTACCAGGGATGGATCCAAAGAAGGCTCCTCAACCCTCCCCAGCCACATGGTGTTTCTCACTCTCATCATCATCATCGTCAATCTTCTTCTTGCTGTAAGCTTAAACCCCTTGATACTTCCACCGTTCACGAGCATCTTGAAAATATAATTTCCTTCCTGTCAACAGCAGTGGTTTCTATATTGTCTCCTCTTCCTCTGGTCTGATCTTTCACTCTCTTCTCCTGGGTCCTGTTTTCTGGACACGTGTTCTTGCCTGTGCTCTTCTGCAGTCCATATCTTTGCCTTAAAGTCAATGCAGCACTTATCCAAGGACTGCTTTGTTTCTTAATGATGACATTTAAGCTGCAGTAATCCTGCAAGGGCTTTTTCTACCTCGTATCAAATGCAAATTGTTCAAATTTTGATCCTCTTGTTAGAACCAGCCTCCTCTTTCACAAAATCTGGAGTCAGCATGAGAGATTGAAGTTAAGCAGCACTTTTCCTATTACCTAAGACATTTTTACTTTGGACTGGGAGTAGAATTAGTTCTGCAGTTATCACTAAAATAATGTAATCTTTCTGCCTTACTTAGCAAAAAATACGTGATTAGTCCTCTAAAAACTGGCCAAGTGCTTATAACTCACGGTCATGGTTGACAGAGTTCAGATCTAACTGTAACAAACTGCAGTGAAAACCCTGCCCCACTGCCTCTGACTGCTTTCAGATCATTCCCCTCATCTCCGATTTAATTTGATCTAAATGTAGCTCACTGGCAAATGACAACTCGTAGCTAGGTGGTGTTCAAAGTCTAATTGCTCCACAGTTTTCTCAGTACTTCAGAATTTCTTAATTGTATTAGCCAGGGTGAGAATAATTGCTGCTTTCATATCCTTGAAACTTCTCATACAAAAGAAGCTTATGCAAGAATCTGCTCATTCTCTCCAATAAATGATCTCTCTGTTATTACAGAGAATGTTTTGGGGGACTGCTGGGAAGCATTCCACCACACCATTATGTACTTGAACAAAACCTGAAACTTGCAGGTACAAGACTAAATTATAGTCTGGGGCAATCATCAGAACACACTTTGGGTTTGGTTGGGGTTTTTTTTTTGTTTTTGTTTTTTTTTTCTCTTTTTTTTCTTTTTTTTTTTCCTGGAAGTTGCTCTTTCAGAAGAAGAACAAGCCCCAAACCTAGAAATAACACTGTAGTTTGTGTTTGGGGATCTTCTGGGTGGGGGAAATCTGCTATTTACAGGTCACTGGTGCTCTGACATTGCTGGTCACAGATGCTGATGTGGAACTCCTAGTCTGTGCCAGTCACCGTCCTTATTTTTCCTTTGTTCATGAAATCCTTGATCAGGGACCATTTCTCTCCCTGGTTTGTACATCTTCAGGATCTTGAGCTGTATGCAAGGCTTCTAGATGCCTCGGTATTGTAGCTGTGTGCTTGTGCCTCAAGTGCAATAAAGCCACTCAGGCAGGGAATTAGACGTAATGTTCTTCCTTAAACGCCAGCAATTAGGCATAAACATATGCATGCACAATAAAATGCCATATATCCCTTCTGAGGCTACGACTACCATTAGAAAAAGAAAAGAGAACCATGTATTTCCTAACATGCCAATTGGATAGACTTAGTGTGAGAAGAAGATATTCAGTGAGTCAAACACTTAATCCAAGAAGCAAGTTGTACACAAACTGCTGATAAGGTAGACAAATTTCACACCCTGTTCTGGGGAAAATATTATATTTCATGGTGCTTTACAGATGATGACAAATCCTATTAAAATCCTGAAAAAAAAGTATACAAGTTAAACGTGGATATTTAAAATGATCCATGTTTTTGGATGCACAGAAAGAACTAAAATGGGCATTTCTTAGGAATAACAGCAAGTGCCAGAGAGGTTTTACACAGGGTCTTGGGCAAAGAAGTAATCTGATTATAGCTACAGGACCAATTTCTCTTGCACCACATGAAATAATGCTCAGAAATAGTCCAAGTACTTCTTCCAGTTGCTAGACAAACTCAGAGGATAAATAGGATGGAGACTCTAATGGTGAGGTTTGAAGGACTGCAAGAATATCAAACCTTTCAAGTTTGCTCCAGGGCTGTAAATCAAGGTGGGTTATGCCATCATTCTGAGGCAGCCAAGCTATAATTTAGGAGCTTTTTCCAGTTACTGTGACTGGCTGACGTACAATGGCAGGAGCTTTGCAGAGGTTTAAATGATTGCTTTTTAAGACCAGATGCCAGAGCTGTCGCTGCAGAGCTACACCATGGAGCAGACCAGAATGTGCTGTATCCCATGTCCATCCCATCTGGACTGAGGCAGATCCACACTCACTGGTACCCAGCAGCTGTGCCTTCTGTGTCAGTTTTGCTACAGATACTTCCAAATCCTCCATCTGGATTCTGTCTCTCCAGGACTAGATAGGTCTCAAAGTAGCTCTAAAGGTCTGGGTAGCAATGAGAAATCAACATTCCTGGCAGTTAGTGCCACGTAGTTGCCCAAGAGAGAAGCTCTGATCCTGAGGGACAGAGCTTCGTTGAGGCCACAGCAAACATTTTTGGGAACCTTTCTAATGCTTTTTGACAACCAAGTGATGTGAAGCAAGAAATTCTCCTCTAAGAGTGTGGCATGCTTTGGCTGGGAGTACAAACATGGACCCAATCCAGCCATGCCCCATTTCCTTGCTATAAACCAGGTAATGCTGAATTCCTGAATCAGTCTGTTCTTGTTAGCTGTAGTGCTTAGAGAAAACAGAACATATTCCAGGGTATGATTCCTAGTGGTGTGACAAAGACCCAAGCAGATGAACTCGAGGGCTCTATCTGCCATGGATCCAGGACAACCTGGTTTCTCATAGGCTCATCCTGCTCCTTGGCACCTCAGCATGCTCCTAAGTCCAACTAGGTGTCATTTCTTTCCTGTGACCTAATATGAAACCAGTAGTCTGCAGTAATTTGTCTTGGAAACTTAATGCCAACCTATTTACTGAACTTCAATAAGGACCATCATTTCTTCATGAGAGTTAAGTACTGGGAGGTGCTAAAATGGTCATAAGTGACCTTCTCTGGTGAAGGATGACAAATGATCAGCTTGTGGGGACTGTGTTGGTTATCAAACACCCAGAAATATTTGAGGGGGAAATTGCCTCCAAACACAGATTAGTTCACTAAAAATAGCACCAGGAATGACTCTAATGTCAGATGGAGTGAAATGATGTAAAAACCAAAGCCTTTTTGAGAATCTATTACAAGGGATGTATGGGATGCTGCTATAATAGTCATTTGTATGGTTGCCTGCCAGCAGGTCCATATATTTGTTACCTACAAAGACTGTCCACACTCTTGGAGGGAAAAATATTTGTTCTCAAATTCTGACAAGATAGGTTATCCATTTCAGGTGGAGGGACTCTGAAAGGAGAATTATATTCCCAGTTGCTCCTTCTGTGAGGTTTCATGTGCCATGTTGAATTTGACAGTGGGAAGAGGACACAAGGTTTTCAATTTGACTGTTAGGGTTTGGACATGAAATTCTGGTTGAACCCAAGGAGATGAGACAGGCAAGCTTACACGTGTAGCTCCAGGAGGGTGGGAAAGACAGCCTGGAAGAACTAGAAAATCACCCCTGGAAATGGAGACTTGAAACAACTTTCAGAAGTGATAGTTGCTATTCAGGTGTGAAAATGTATGACTACAGTGAGGATGCACTTTTTGGATTAATATTTTCAGCTAAAAACTAGCTCAATGATGAGTGTCAGGAGAAAGCACCATGATGTGGTTCCCAAGTCTGTGAACACACACTTAACATGCCTCCTCTACACGAGGAGTAAAAGAAGATCAAGGTTGGCATGAAGTAGCAAAAAAACCAGCATGTGCCTTTAGTCAGGGGAGCTGCTGTCATCATTATCAAATAGAAAATCCTAGGAACTGGTTTTGCTCTCAGGACATACAGTGTTTGTTCTTATAAACATGCTCAGAAACATGTTTTAAGGTGTTCATATAAAGTGAAAGGGGCAACTGTGGGGGAAACTGCAAACCCACTTCAGAAATCTTACTCCTGCTTTCCGAGAGAGCTGAGTGCAAAGTGGGACAAGAGGAGATTTGTGGCTAATTTGGGGTCCAAATATGTGCTCAGGAGCAAAGGCTGGTAAAATTTTCTGGCATTCACTGACTCAGTAGCAATGCACAAGGTTTATGGAAAACCCCATTCACTGTGCATTTTTCTGGCAAACAGAAAGTATGGGTTAATTTTCCTGGGAATGAGACCCTAAATTTTCTGTGGCATTTCCCTGTAAGTATTGAGAAGTTTCTCAGGTGCAGCCACCTGCTGGAGAGACACCCCTCTCTCCCCACTAAGGAGGATAAGAGTTGTTTATGTGATTTAAATGGGTTACAGCTGCCTTCCCTTCCAGGTATTTGGAAAAATCACATCCTCCCACCAGGAGCATTCCCGAGCCCCTCGCAGAACTGCTGGAGAGTTTCTGGGAGCCCAAAGCAGGGCTCACAGCCTTCTCATTGAAATCTCTCATGCTGAAGAAGCTGGGTTTGCCATTCATCACCTCTGCCATTTCAGCGAATGACATTCTCAAGGGTTTCTTCTTTTAGCCTTCTCTTTTAATAGCATTTTTCTTACACTACCAGAGGTACTTTCTGTTCCCCATTAAATCTCCTAAAGTCTCCATTCTCCCCAGGGTGAAACAAGGAACCCAGTGGTGCTGCAGGAGGCTTCACATGGTCCTTACTGACCTGGCATGCAACAAGATGTGTGGATGTGGCACTTGGAGACATGGTTTAGTGGTGGACCTGGCAGTGCTGGACTCAACGATCCCAAGGGTCTCTGCCAATCTAAATGATCCTGTGATCCTAAGATGATGTGAGACCTCTGGAAGGAGAAGAGGGAAGGCCAGGACTCCTGACTGAGAGCTGGTTGCAGGTGAAAGTGATTTGAAAATTACCTGATGGGAAATATCATGTGTGGATAAAAGGAGCAGGTGGGGTTGTTTATTCTTAGATGTCTGTGTGAGTTGGGGACCTTTCCTTGGTTGTGACCTCAGGCTTTCTGTCTTTTTTGTATATGATCCTCTGAAATGTTTGTCCTTCAGCTCTTGAATTTTTGCCCTCCCATAGGGGCCCCTTCAGCAGAAGTGGATGAGCTGATACAGACCTGGCTTTTCCTGGCAGCCTGCTCAGAAGATGCAGCTGTGGAAGAGGAAACATCTCCTTACCTTGTACAAGATCTTTCTTATGCTATGGGGATACAGACTTCTCTTCTGTTTCTTGTCAGCCTCATAGACAGGCAGAAATGGTGTGGTGTGGCTTGATGCTGTTGAGGGGACCGAGCCCAAACCAGCTTTTACAGAGACACCCCAGTGAGGCTTCCAGGAGGACTGGGAACTTGTGGATACGAGCACCGTGAGTGCCTGTTCACACTGCTGTGATTTGTGGTGTGTTGCAACACTTTCTGGAAGTGTTTAGATAACTTAATGGTCCCTTTATAGCATCTGAGGGGACAGGATTTGACACACCTTAGTCAGCGCTTTGACGAGAATGTTTGTGTTTAATTAACTGCTCTACAGTAATGGGTGTGAGGCTGTGGAAGGCTGAGCATCAGGGATAGGAGCAATGTTGTCCAAGTCCAGAAATGCAGAAGGACATTATGAGTTTAACGGGGCATGAAATTATCCTTTCTGTTTTCTTCAAAGTTAATTGTAGTTCACAACATAGTCTGACAAAACCCTGTCAGAAACCCAAAACCATTTGCCTTCACTGTAGGACTCTGATGTGTAGCTCTGAGAACTGTTAGCAAATTGCTTGTCCCAGACACCAAAAGGCCCAAAGACTGCTCCCTCTTCCTCAGAAGAGTTACAGATCCAGATGGAGAACCTAGAACATGCTGAATTTGTTTTCTGAATTTGCTAGTGCCAGTGATGTGGGAAATGAGAAACTTCATGGCTCTCTTAGAGCTGACAAATGATAGTTGGTAGTAAATTGATGGATGACAATATGATGCTCTAAGGAGTTGGTTTTAATCCTTCCCAGGGAGGCAAGCTTTGGGCCTGGGTTCCTGGGCTGCTTGGGGCATACAAGTGTGAGCATGGGACAAGGATATTGCTCCAAATCCTGAACAGACTTCTGTGTCTGCATCCTCGTTTTGTCCCATTCAAATGGTTGAAAATTTGCTCAAACACAGAACCGCTTCAGCATAAAATTGTTTATGTTCAAGAAGTCTTAAAATTTACACGATCACATGAATGTTTGAAAGTCTGGTAGTAGGGTGAGTGATAAACGAGTGAACAGAAATTCCCCGAGTCCAAACAGTAGCAGAATCTCAGACTCTTGCAGTCATTTTGTGACTGAATATAAAGCAAATAAAAAACTTTCAAAATACTGACTTTTACCTCAGACTTGTAAACTGTCCTATTCCCACCCCATTTTAAGCCCACACCAGTGTTCCTGACTCAGCATCCTTTACCTCTGCTGCCTTCTCTGTGTCATTGGTGGGAGGTTCTTCAGCAGAGAGGTTTAATGACTGGAAGATTTATTTCTTTTGGTACTGTGCAGATGAAAAATTGGCTGCTCATCCAGTGTTATGTAGGTGTGGCTCAGTGGCAAGTGACCCTTTTCTGAAGTTCTGCCACAAAGAGTGATGCTGTTGAAAGTGATAGAAAGGGGAAGAAACTATAAAGCTAAAATATAAACATAAAACACTAGCAAATATGTGGCAGTTGGCTGTATTTACACCTGTTAATGACTTTATATAGATGGAATGCAGGTTCTTCTTCACCGAAGAATCCATGCATTCCATCTTCTATGAAGTAATTGAGAACCAGCCCTGTGAGTCTCAGTAATTTTTCTGTCACTGGTTTCTTGGGGACCAGGCAAGAAGGCAAATACTTTCTATTTGTTGGAGACTGTAGTTGAATCATGAACAACACTTTAAAAGGAGGGAGTGAAACCCTGGGGCTGATCTACCTGTGACTGATTTCTGTCTGCCTCTGATAGGAAGGCCTTGGCAGCTCATATTTCTTCTATGCTTTTGTGGTCTCCAAACAAGGAGACTTTTTTATGAACAATGTCTTTAGACAACGGTGGGATGGGCTCTTGATCAGTTGTATCCTGTCCCAACTAGCCTGACTATAAGGAAAAGTATGAGGAGTGAATAGCCTGCAGTACACAGATCTGTTCTACTCTGCCTGGTAGCAGCAGCTGCAAACCAAAGGTTCATGGCTGATGTCTCATTCACAAGACTTGACAGGTTTGGGTGCTTCTGCTTTGGAGTGTGAAAGGCTGCCACAGTCACAGTTTTCCTTTGGCACCTCTTTGTTCTGATGGGGTGTTTTTTGATGTCATCAGGAGCTGTGGCCATGGCAAACCACACACCCAGTGCTGACAAGTGCTCCCGGCACAGTTTAAAAATAAACTTGCTGTGGATTGTTAAACTCTTGAGGTGTCTGTCTGCTGGCTCTCCTTTCTCTCCCAGTAAGCTGACTTGGCTTTTCAACAGAGACTAAATTTCACCACAACAAATTAATGTTTTGTCCTGTGCTATAAAGTTGATTTATGGTTGATTGTTTGATTTGTTGCTTCCAGCCAATCAACAGTTGAAATGTCAATTTGTATTACCTTTTCTTCCAACCTATATTACCAGTGACCCTCTGAGCCATTGTTAAAGTAGCAGAACAAAAGACATCTGGGAGAGATCTCCAGTCACCTGCTGTGACAGTGGGACACTGGGCTCTGAAAGCTATGATCCACCATGCTTTCCATCTCTTTCTCTGGAGAGCACTTCAATGTGTGAAAAGGTTTTAAAATAAAAAGTTGTGCTTCACATTAAAAAAGGAGGAAATTCCTGTTTCCTTGCTTGTGCTCCATCCTGTTGGTCCTGGGTCTGCCTTGACAGATGCTTTCCTCCCTGAAAATCTCCCTGCTAATTGTGAGTAGCAGATGCCAATCTTCCTCAGCACATATTGGGATGTAATGTAGCCTACAGTGATTAGATTTACTTTGACTTGTTCATACCACACTGATTTAACACATGGATTCTTCAGGCTGAGGCGACACTAATGACTTTTCAGCATTTGGGATAGGATGGATCATTAGATGGTCACTGATAGTTTCATTTTGGTTTTGGATTTTTTTTTTTTTTTATTTCAGGAAATAGACCAGAAAATTGTATTTTTTTATTGCATTTTGCTCAGGCTTTGTCTAAAAATAAGACATAAATGTAGCATTGTATTTGGCTGTGTTATTATTTGAAGTGCAAAGGTCCTTGGTTTATTCTTCTAGAAGGCAGCTTAGCCTTAGATTTTATTTCAAATATGAGTGTATCCCCTTCCTTTTAGTAAAGTTTTCTAGTTTTCCAGGCTTGCTTGGAATCCGTGCGGCCTTTGCAATGCTTCGTTTATGAACAGCGACATAACAAGATTAATACTGACCTTTCTCTAGCAAAGGCACCCCCTACCTTTCCCTCAAGGCCAATAGGGTGCTGTTGAGTACAGCTACCACCTCATACTTGGAATTCCTTATTGACTGTAATACATAGGTAGGCTGGAGTAAAAAAAAAAGGGGGATTTACTTATTTTGTGGAGCACAATTTCTCATTCAATGAACACATGCAAAGTGAGATAGAGCATATACATAAACTGATGGACAAAAGATAACACAAAAACTACCTTTAAAGTTTGCAGATGGTGTTCATCTTTCACTATATTTGTTGGTTGTTTCAGTTGCTTCACTTTTTCTGATGTATGAGTGCTCTGAAGGGCAAAGGAAAACATGCTGCTGTCCAGCAGTGAGTGCCTGTGCAGGTCAAAGAGGGAGTTGAGAGGATGCTCTCCTTCAGCCCTGTGCTGGGGAAAGAATGGGAGCAAAGGGGATTTGGGGAGAGAAGCAGAAAAGTGATACATCACAGACAGGACCACCTGGAAGGCAAGGGGAACTCCTAATTCCTTCAGTTATTGCTGTCTCAGGAGTTTGCATGGGCTAATTCAAACCTGTTTGTGCTAATGTAAATGATTCTTTTTTTTAGAAATGCTTTGCACACACAAATTGTGTGTGCACAAGGAGTAGGGGTAGGAATGCATTTTAAACTATGTAACATAATGTTAATCTGACACTGAGATGGCAATGGAATAAAATAACCCTGGGTACAATTTTTCTTAATAGATTGATTTGAGAAATTTTTGACTTCTCTAATACAAACCTAAACAAAAGGTGACATGAACCAAATGTTGAAGATATCGCCTTTAGTTCATGTTGTAAATATGTTTGAACCCATTTTGTTTCCTGAACTTAAAAGCAGTTTAAGAGCTCAGTAAAATTGTTTCTGACAAAATTATGAAGCTTTTTCTAATAGCTAAAAAAAAACATTTTTCCAATTTCTTTTTCAGGTAAAAACCCTCATGAATGTTACACAGTGTAGAAAAAGCAAGGTTTCAAAGAAATGGGTGTGTTTCCTTCTGTATATTAAAACTTCTTGGCTAGGTCTGTTAGCAGCTCTTAGCAAACACAGGAATATATTATATTATATTATATTATATTATATTATATTATATTATATTATATTATATTATATTATATTATATTATATTATATTATATTATATTATATTATATTATATTATATTATATTATATTATATTATATTATATATATCATATATCATATCATATACCATATATCATATCATATATCATATCATATATCATATCACATATCATCTCAACACTATTGATAATACTGGCAGGTACTTTTGGTATCCTGCACAGGTTTGACTCAGCTCTTCTTTAAACTAATGTTTCTGGGCATAAACAAACTGGGGAGAAGGGAAAGTTCGACTTCCTTTTGGGCACCTGAGAGAAGGAGAGGTTTGCTGCTGTTCAGATGGGGCTTTGGTACTGCAGGCGCATTACACTGTTTATTTATTTATTTGTTTATTTATTGTAACCTCTGCATTCCCAGTGACTGGAAATCTCTGTAAGTGTTGGTAAAACACTGACATCTAGTGCCTAGAACAAAGCAGCCAAACATGCTCCGAGACTCCAGCTTTGGGCCTCCTGAGCTGGGCTTAACTGCTCAATAATATTATGGACTACAGTATATTATGGGTATTATATTAAAATGGACGTGACATATTTGGAGCCATCTAGACTGACATGCTCTTGTGCCATTGCTAATCACACCTTTCTCCAGGAGATAAAAGGAGAAGTTGAGCTAAACACCTGCTGACAGAAGCAACTCCTTCAAGTGAACTATCTCACCATGGCTTTCAGTACTTCCCTATCTCCCCTGAAAAAAGGTCTCCTGATCCCTTTTGGAGTGTCTTTTGTCTTTTTTGTAGCAGTCTCATGTTGGTGGTCCAGAGGGAGCCTACAGATCCCTGGTGAGCCATCAGAGGTTTCCCTTCTCAATTTCCAGCTGATGGACTCCTGCTGTCAGCAGAGCTGCAGAATAAGTTACTTAACATTCTATGCCTTTATTAATATAGGGGTCCTTAGAATTATTTATTTCCTTCTGTTTATGATGTTCTATCTTAATGATGACTTTCAGAAAATGCTTTCAAAGAATCTCAAAGACCCCCAGTGCCCAAGGACAAAAACTTAAAAGGAATTAGCAATTCCTGGCAACTGGATTCCTCTCTCTGGCTTCATTCTTTAGGCTGCCCTTCAACACAAAAAACCCCAACCAACTAAACAAAAACCCAACCAAAAACCCCAAAACCACAACAAAACAAACCCTTAAACATGGTTATCCCTCTAGACTTGATCATTTTTTTTCCCCACTACAAGGAATGAAGTCTGTGCAAAGTCTGCTTAAAACACTATTCTTGTCAAGTGGATTTTTTAAACTTCTTACTTTCCCATTTCTTACGCTTCTTTTTGCTGTCTTCTTAAGCCAGGGCTGCCTACTGATTTTTAACTGGCATTTAAAATTATTATTATTTGTGGTAGTAATTTCTAGGCCATTATGAAAATAATGGAAGAAAGCTCTGGTTTGCTTTGCTACCACTGCCCCCTCATGCCCTTAGCTCCAGTCTCCTTTTATTAATGCTTAATCAGAGCTTTTGTTCAGTCATTCTGCAAGATGAATAGTGCAGACATGCACAGCTAAGGCCACCAATGGGGAGCAAAAATGCAGTGGGTGCTGCAGGGCTCATTTCTGTAGGTCAGGCTTTGGTGACTGGACTAGTTAAAAACACATTATTCTGCCCCTGCAAGAACCCCAGATCACAAAGAAAGCATTTGAAGTTCGCATTCAGACTGATAATGTACCAACTTAAATGTCTTTAAACAAAGAAAAAAGCCCAAATCAACTCCAAACAAAAAATATTTGTCAGGAATTTCCATGTGCAGAAACCAGCGAGGCAAATATTAACTTGTGTTATTTCTACAGGTGACTGGTGTTTTCAGGTACAAAAATGAATGAAGCCAAGTTGGTTTGGGGTAGATGCTTTCCTAAAAAAAAGGTTTGTCAGACTTCACGGATGCAACACTACAGAGATTCTTCACTTTGCTCCTGCCATACTGTGCTGATGGGACAGGAGAAGCAGAAATGCAAGCCCATAGCACAGGATGGGAGTCACAGTGAGTGGGCTATTAAAACATGTATATGTACCAATAGTTGGCTCTTCTTATTTCTCCAGAGGAGATAGTTAAGCCTTTAAATCAGCTAAGAAACCAGCTCAACAGTGTGGAATAATTATAGGTCATTTCTTGCTCATTTTTATATAATCCATTAAGTATCTCCTAGATTTATCTTCCTCTCTCTGCTGTTATCTGTCATTTGCAGTTTCTAGTCTAAATAACTATATTTATGGGATTAGCCAGCAGATGGGCTGATGAGATTTGGTATCTGGGATCTAAACTCAGGATTTCTTTCAATCTACCATGAATAACCCATTTTGTATTTATTTTGCATGTCTTGTCTAAATGAAAGAGTATGTTCTAGATACTTTTGTTTTATTCTGGCTACTAAAATATAGGAATTACAGAATGAAGTTCTATGCCAGCCTGTCTTTTAGGAAACCTGAAATCTTATCTGAGTTATTAAAGTTTAACAGCTAGTGGGGGGAGAGAAGTAATTACTTCCCATAACATCTTTCTCTATCAAGAATTTCGTTGTAACATTGATGCAAAATTATTCCACTGGCATTATGAACTGCCATGTAATGTCTGATAATGACACCTCTTACTACCACAGAGAAACCTTTGTTATGACTTAGATTACACATTCATATCCTGCACCAAAAATGAAGATGAATATAATGAAAGTAGATAGCTAATATATCAAGGAGGCATTTGAGTTGAGAATTATAATTTTTTAAATACATATGTGAGAATGTGAAATAAATTAGATTTTTGTCTCGCTAAAAAGGGCCAAAACTCAATTGTCTGCAATGGCATTTTACCCATTTCCCATCAATAGGAACAGTGTTAGCAAAGCTCAGATTTCCTTTTGGCTTCACTGTTGGCTCTTTAGTGAATTTTTTGACATGGCTGCTGGTGATTTTCCTTATGCCATTTCTTTTGACAGGACAGGAAAAGCCTGAAGTTGGGTTTTGCCCTTCCTCTTTCAAACTTAGTTTAAAGTCTCCCTTCATCCTTTGCTTTTCCACCCTTCCTCATACCACAGTGTTCAGTTACATTCTTCTGGAATAAAGCCTAGCCAGGTATGGGTAGGATGGAAGTGAAGAGGTTCCCAGGAAATGTTTTGCTGTTGGAAAATATGGGCTTTGTTTAAATCCAACACAATGAACTAATGTAGATGTAATCTACAGATCAGATGCAAATTTTTATTTGTTACTTGTTCATGCTGATGTTGAAAAGCTTGGCTTGAACTTTCTGTAATTTAGTTTTGACTTTGTGCTTCCTTTTGTTTTAACCTTTAGTGTAGGATGTTGCAAAAATTTCATAACATAGGGAAATAGGATTTTATGTATAAAATGTCAGCTTTTTAATGAAAGAAATAATTTGGTATTTTTGAATAAGACTATGTTGTGACCTTTTTTGTCCCTTTGGGCCTTTGATTTATCTTTAAATGCTATATTCTTGGGATGGAGAGTTAATTTCTGACTTTTTGTGGTGAACCACACTTATATGGGAGCTGAATTCTTTTAAGGGAATTCAAATACATCACGTTTAAATTCCTCAGCTTTTCAGACTCAAAGCAGCTTCTGCCTCTGTCACCTACAGCCTGAATTGCTTTTAAAAAAATTTTAAATTATTATTATTTTTTTTTTAAGTGGCAGCAATCATATTACAGCAAGGCTGTTTGCCTTGCCAAAAAATTCACTAATGCCCATCAGCAGGGACAGGTTCCTGACACACGTGGTGGTTTTGCTGATGGTATTTCAAGTGACCCTTGTAATCACTGAGCATCAACTGGCAGTGAAGTTTCATCATTAAACTTTAACTTTGCTCATTTGGGGTTTTAATTGTGCTTTGAAACGTTTGATGGCTTGGCTGACCTTTCTCTGGGTTAACTGAAGACTGAGATTTGTCTGCCAGGAGGGTACGGCTGAGGAAACCTTGGAGCACAGCACTTGATTGGTGTCACTGAGACAGCATGGTCTGGTTTCTCTAGGGTTAGAAATGCCTCTGAACTTTTTATAGGCTTTAACTGGAGCTATAGAAAAAGGAAATGCAGGGAATGCCAAGAATTTTACAAAGAGTAGGTGGTGAGTATAAATTGAAGAGCCACTTACATTAAACACAGGGATTGGACACTATAATGCCTTTTTGTACTTCTAAAGCATTTCTAACCCTTCCTTTCCCCATGGGAAATCTCCCAGGGGAGTGGTGAATTTCCCTGCTAGTGGGAAAGTCCAGCATTGCCATCTCCCTGAGGCTGCATTCCTGCTGCCATGCAGATGGGAGCCCTGTTCCCAGGGCAAGGCAAGGGCACACCAGCTAGGACTGGGGCAAGGTCTTTTCTGAAAATTATTACAGTTTGCAAAATCCCCCTCTCCTGACCTGAAGCTATTTTGGAGATCTGCAGTTTTCACCAAAACTAGCAATTTTATCTTTTTTCTTTAGGTCTGATTCAATACTACATAGAGGGACAGATGAGTGCAGATATTGCATGTGTAGACTTTCTCCTGCCCCTATGAATACTCTTGATTTCCATGCTGGCCTTATGGCTCTGTGCTGACATTTGTTCTGCCAGTCCCTGTGGAACCTGGCACTGTGTCCTGAACCACCCGCCCCTCATCTCTGTGTAATTAGTCTCAGAGCTGTGAGACAGGAACCTTTCCTGGCCATGTTTGTGCAGGAGGCCAAGGGCAGTATCAAACTCTGAAGGTAAGCAGTGGGGCAGGCACGTGAATTCAGGCTGAAGGATGATTTGGGGCAGTGTGACTGATTAACGGGGGCTTATTTCAGGGGGCTGCAGTACCTACGTGTCACACCAAAGAGACAAACCATCCTTTGGGGTGCTGCTCTTCAAACCTCCTTTCTTGATGACAAAAGGGAATTTGGTGCCTGAAAACAAGTCCTCTGCAGTAAGGCTGCACAGGCTCATCCCAGGCTAGCTGCATACCAGGCTGCAGGGAGTGTCCATATTCCCACTGTGAGCGCTCTCATTAGCAGGACCTGTGGATCAGACCCTGGTGGGGAGGACAGAGTGAGGAAGAAGACAAGGGCCAGTTTCTTTCCAGCGTGTGGGAGAGGGGAAAACCCTTTGGTGGTGGGAACGACATTGACAGCCAGGGATGTGGCACATTTTGGCAGAGATCATGAAATCAACTACTAAATCAACCAGCATCTTACTGGGGCTCCCCAACAGTCCCACTCTCAGCATAGTATCCCCATGCATTTAAAGTCCTGTCCCCTTGGCTGATACCTTGTTAAATATCGGCCTCCTGCAATAACATTTTACCTTGTAATTGTAATCCCAGAGCATGCAAAATAAATACCAAGATGAATATAGTCGATTACCTTACCTTCATCCTTCAGAGCATTGAGTTAACCCCAGCCACTGAATAATTGCACCTTCAAAATAGGTTTTGTTGGAAGAAGCAAGAGCGGAAGGACTCTGCAGCCAGCAGAGATCAAGACTGGTTGCCTCTGTAAAATCATTTCAAGCTTCTTGGCCTGAGACTACGTCATTAGCTTGTGTCAGTGATTAATTTGAGAAGTATATATTCAGTAACAGACTATTTATTTTACAAAGTTTAGTCCATAATCTATTTACTTGCCACTGCCAGCATATCACACAGTAGCATTGCAGCTAATACTGAACAAAACCCTGAGCAGTGCAGCATCCCCTTTTGACTTCTTCACTCGCCATTTATTTTTCTTACCAGGGTAAGGCCTGGAGATCTTGATCTCTTAGCAAACACATGCTGGTAATTTTTCCTGCTTTGCTAGGCCTTGGTCCTCAGCCCACTGGTGATGCTCAGTTGAGATATGGTTTAAGCACCATCCAGTCAGAACCACTGAGGAGCAGGACAGTGATGGCAGCTGAGGAGAAAAGGAACAGGGCTGGAGGCCACAAGTCAGCGAGAGGAAGGTAAATGTTGAGGGTCAAAGTTGTTCAGTGAGATGCAGATCAGGAGAAAACTTGAGTGGATAGACTGAAACTTTCTGGGTTATTGTTAGGCTGTCAGAACGCAAGTGTAGCTCACATTTGTACCTGCCAGTTGTATTTTCAGCTCAGGAGCATGAGCTCTGCAACAGAAGTGGATGCCTTGTCCATTTTTAGTAGCATTAGTAGCATCTTGCTTTTTTTTGCCGGGGGGGGTGGGGAGGGAGGGCAGATAAAAATGCTTGAGGTGCCCAGGGTGTGTGAATTCAAGAACTGCTTATTCAGAAGAGAGTTGCAGGACTGGACCTCAGCAGGCACAGCTTCCTGCAGGGGATGCAAGAGGCTGATGTCCAGTACATGTAAACTGAAAACGCCCCATTTGGTACAGGCACAGTTGATATGCCTGGGCCAGAGTTATGTGCATGAGCTGAACAGAAGAGCAACCCTCCCGCCCTCTGTGGCACAGCCAAAGTAGGGTTTGGACCCTGTGCAGTGTGGGGTGTGGGGGAAGGAGGGATGAGAAATGCCCTGGGGACCTCTTACCCCTTCTTAGTGCCAAGCTGAAGGGACAGGGAGACCATTCTTCTTTATTTCCCTCCATCCCAGCTGTGTCTGCTGCCTACACACACTGAGCCATCCTCAAGGGTCCTGGGGCAGTACCCAGCTCAGCTTTTCCAAGTGTCTGCAGCAGCAAACCTGCTGCCTTGCCAGCTATCGAGGACACCTGCTCTGAGAAATTTACCTGGGCTTAGAGCTGACTCGATGTTACCAATGGAAATTTTTCCATATTAGGAAGGAAAACCATCTCTTTCCAGTTTGTGTGACGAAGTCGAAACAAGGAGAATGCAAGGTGTCATCAGCAGTCGATGTGGTGATGTGCTCTTCTGGGATTTTCATGTGGGTGTAAACCTGGTGTGAAGGTGGCATCACTCAGCTCGGCGTGGACGCAGAGTGTAGCCAGGGCTGAGTAATCAGCTCCCCCTCTGATTCCATGTCCCCGTGCGTCAGTGATAAGTGGCTGCAGGGCAGGAATCCAACCCACCTATCTATCCCAGGTCCAGCCTGACAGCGTCTGAAGGGTGCGGGTGGCTGGATCCCTGCAGCGCTCTGCCCCCGTGGAAAACAGGGTGCACCCCCAGCGATGTCAGAGCTGTAGCGGGGGGAAACCCCGTGATTTTTGGCAAGAGTTGGCTGTGCGGCCCCGCAAACGCTGGCTTTTGGCAGCAGCGGAGCCGTGAGGGGGCGGTGTTGGACCGCGGGAGCGGCAGCCTTGGGGGGGCAGCGCTGGCGGCACCGGGCCCCGGCGGGCTCCGCAGCGTTTTTGCTACACTTTGGGGTGTTCGAGCCTTGGTATTTTGCAACAGGGATTAGTTGCAACAAACTCTCCCTGCTGTCATTCTTTTTCTTTCTTTTTTTCTTCCCCCCCCCCCCCCCTTTCTCCTTTTCTTTTGAGTTCTTTCCCAGACCTTCCAACAGTGTTCATGGAACACCCCAGAGCTGGAAGGTGACTCTTTGTCAGCTGAACATCTCTGGAATCACAGGTGGGCAGGCGGCGCAGCCAAGATCTCTGTGATGCCCCACAACACGCCACATGTTCCTGAGCTGACTCCCAGCCAAACCTCAGCATCATGGCCACCTCTGCCACGTGCTTGCTGAGATGACCTTCTGGCTATCAAGGCCAGGAGGAGAGGTTACACCACAGGTTTTCCCTGGCTTGAAGAGAATAAAAAGCCCCATTGGTGACAGCAACCTAAACAGGTAAAAATGTGTCGGGTTATTTTGCCTTGCACAATGCAAAGCTGCCCCTTTCCCTACACTGCTTTATCATTTTTCATGGTTCCAAATTATCTTTTGTTTCCCAACCCCCCAAACTTTCTCTAGATGCAAACTATTGCACCTGCATGAGTGTGGTAGTGAGCTGCCTTCACCTTTATCTGCTGCTGTTGGACAGATGAACCCACACTACAAGAGGGTGCTTGCAGATTATTATCTTTGTTCCGTGAAAATTTGCCTATCAGTAGAAGTGGCATCTGGAGATGGGAAAGCAGAGCTTCAGGTACTCCACCTTCCTTTCACCAGCTCAACAAGGAGATAGATTTCACTTCTGCTATGCTAGCAAAGCCACCAGTTTTTGATTCCTACTCTGTATGCTGTATGACAAGGATAGGAGCGGGGGGGTGAGGGGGGGAAGGAAAGTTTTGAGGGACCAGCTCTGCCCCTTGCAGTTATAGAAGGGATGCCTACCAAGGGGGGTGGAAGGAGAGGTCTTCCCAAGGCAGACAATATGATCATCTCTCTCTCTCACATAGAATCAGTGGGTTGTTAATGTTCGAGCCAGCCTCTTATTTCACTGCAGTTGTCTGCATTGTCAAGGCTTTCCTTAATACATCAAAAACCTGAAGGACTAAACAGCCCCAACAATGGCTGGAACAGGAGTTATTCCTGATCTAAAGCATAGCCTGCTGAGGGCCACTCTTTCTGTGATACTTGTGAGGCTAAGCAAAGTGAATATCCAACACAAGATGATTTTTTTCCCTTTGTGCTCCCTTAGGTTAAAGTTTTCAGAGAAAAAGGATTACCTCTGGGACTGAATCTTCCTTTTGAGCTGATGGATGCATTGCAGGCTCTGTTCCCTTTGCACCCTCAGCTTCCCCCAAAAGAGGAGACATGTGGGAGCCAAAAAACCAACCATTGGCAGCCCTGTGTTGTGTGAGATATTTCATTTACAAAGGCAGGGACATTTGTACCACCATCTTCCCTTGATGGCTCCCTTGCTCTGCAGGTAGAGCTCAGCACAGAGGTCATTAGGAAGACTAACATGAGTATCTTGTGAAGATCAGGAGGCTGTTCTGAAGAAAGTCCCTTCCAGCACTGTATTTTACAGTGGTCCAATTGGCTGGCAGGCAGCTTGTTTTACCTGGTTGCTTGGTTGCTTTGATCTTTAATAACTCTAGTAAATACCTAAGAAGAAGAAATTAGTTCACCTGTTCCACATAGTGAAAAAAAAAAAAATCCAACCCAAATTGAACAGTACCTGTCTGTCTCTCTGTGTCAGTGATGCTAAACTGGAGTTTCAGTGGGAGAGGGTTTAGCCCTGGACAGGTTTTCCAGGTTAATTGAAAGAACGTGGTGATATCTGAAATGCTACTTGCTCCATGTGCTCATGGCTTTGTTAGGCATGGAGATCAACAGAAGTGCATAGGTAACTTACCTCTTTACAGCTGAGCCTGTGAAGAGAGGATGGGCTAGTTTAATGGCTCTCTCTTTTTATTGAAATCCCTCTTTGTTGGGTATCCTCCGGTTTACAGTGACTAATACCTTTCCATAAGATATCTCTCAATCAACAGAGACAACTATGTTTACAGGGCAACATTTTTCACCTGCTTGTCAGCACGTCAAAAAGTACCAAAACACACAATCTCCCCTGAATCCCACAGCAAATCATTCATTTTTTAAAACATCATCTACTGCCAGTAATGGTGTTGCAGATGGGTTAAGACAGCCATGCTTCTGCTTCATACCTACGGAGAGAGGAGAACTTAGAGCACCTACCTGAGAGGTGCCACCATTTAGGAGGGAGACCCTTCTCAGCACTGTTTTGCTGTTTGGGTTTTTTTCCTCGCAGTTAACTGTAGATACACTCGAAAAGGAAAACAAAAAAAAAGCCAGTGGACTATTAACAACTCGGTTTAACGTTGACAATGGCACTTTGCAGTGGGAGTGTAACCTGCTTAATGTTCCAGAGCAGAACAGCCCATCAGCTCACATCCCTTTCATCGGCAGCAGTGGCAATGCTTCCCCCAGAAGTTAAAGCCTTGTGTCTCATTTCTGAGAGGGGCTTATTCATAAAAAGGGAGGGAAAATTGATTGTCCAATCCACAGAAGGAAAAAACACACAAGGGGATAAATTATGAGAATTAAGATGGGCAGACAGATTTCTACATCTCGTGTATGTAAAAATCTGTGCCTGGTAGACTTGAGCTGTGTCATTTTAGATACATTTCTCCAACCCACATAAATATTTCTGTCCATTGGAAAAGAAGGAAATTTCATTTTTCATCAAAGCTCTACAGTGATCTCGTTATTAAAAACAGAGGGAAAAGATGTATCAGGAAGGCAAAGCAGTTGCTGCCACATAGTTGTTTTCAATAATCCAGTGAGTCACTACACAGAAGAGCCTTTCATTCCTCCCTGTGGTTCAGACTAAATTGTTTATTAAAATTTTGGTGCGTTATTTAAAATTAAAAAAAAAAAAAAAAAGGAAATTGTACCTTTTTATTTTAAAGACTGTTGCAATAAAAATTCAGATTATTCAAGTTTATCAAGTGCATTTTATAAGGCAGTAACCACAGCAATTTTTTCCTCATACCACAAGATATTCCCTGGCTTTTCCATCTCATTCATAGTCATACATAAGGAGGCTGTTTACAAGGCATTGCTACAGGGAGCAAAAATATTATAGAAATGAAAATTTGATCCAACCAATGGCTGGAATTGTAATGAAAGACCTAAGCGGAAGGTAAACAGCAGCTTAATGTAATACTTTAAATGCAATTCTTGAAAAGTGATGTACAATAGCTACAAAGGGGATCTGTACTTCAGATCTTCACCCATGCAGAGGTGTGGAATAGAAACTAATTACACATGTAGCTATAATGCACACTGAGCAGCCAGAACAGACAAGTACAAATATTTAAGATATTTCACTTTTTAAAATCACAAGGTCGTGAACTTGCATTTTGTTTTTGTTTCTTTTTCCCCAGGAAATTGGACAGGAGGCTGGCTGAAAGTATACCAGAGCTCTACAGGGATTTCTTGTGCTTTTTCAAGAAAGGATTTGCTGTGTTCTAGAATGTGTAAATATTGTTTGGGGCTTGTTTTGTTTTTTATCTCAAATGCTTGCCAAGGCAATTGAACCGTACAAACATAATTAGCCAGGGGCTGAACATTTAATCTTAAATTCTGAGTCTTCATTAAGTCTTAATTTAAACCTTAGGAGGGAAGCTTGCAACCATTCCTGTTCATAAGGATGGATGGAATTTGTGGCAGGTTTTTATGGCAGAAGCAGGAAATCACTCAAATGGGGAAAGCTCAGAAAATTGTGCTGAAGCCAGTAAGTAGTCAAGTGGTTGTGCCATGGATAATGGGACAAGATCTGGATTCAAGTCACCTTTTGTGTGGTCAAAGCAGGTCAGGCTGGGCAGGGCTTTGGGCAACCTGATCCGGTGGAAGGTGTCTGTGTCCATGGGGTTAGGATCAGATGGGCTTCCAGGTCCCTTCCAACCAAAACCATTCCGTGGCTAGGAATTTAAGAAGGTGGTGTGGGAGAACTGGAATGCTTGTGGGTTGAAAAAACAAGAGCTTTCCCCTTTGCATGCAAGTTACACCAAATCAGGATGGGGTGTTTGGGAGTAGTTTTTTTTTCCATGGGTGATCTTTCCATTGGTGATCTTCCAATGGCATTGTTATTTTTACCTGAAAAAGGGACAATTTCTGAATTTGGATCCATTTCAGTCTATCAAGATAAAATAAACTGCTACTGCCTTTTATTTTTATCTCAATTTACTGAGAAAAATTTCTATACTAGGCATGATAGGGAGAAAAAAACTGGAGGGAGAAAAATTAAATGAAACAAATACTTATATTCCCTTCTACAAGCACTTTTATGAGCTGGGAAGTCATGGAGAAATGTGAAGGTGCTGTGATTTCTCCTACATCTTCCTTTCCCCTTTTTCAGTGATAAGAACTATCAGGTGACATCTTTGTGAGGAACATGCCAGACCCTCTGCACATGGAATGAAGTCCAAAAAGCAGTAGAATTAATTCCTGTGACTTTTCATGCCAAATCTGTTCTCTTGTTCAGTGTTGTCAGGGGGGTGAGACCTTTGTCATAATTTGAAGTAGCCTGATTGCCAAATATCCAGAAAAGCAGTAACGGAGGTTAAAAATAAATACGAAAATCTATTGAAAACCTAAATAGCAAGATTTATATAGTACCTAGTACTTGCTGAAATTTTTTTTTCTAGTGCATGCTTTTAAAAATAATAAAAACAAAGAAAAAGTAGTGCAAGAAGAGAACATTCACCTTGCAAATGGCTGGATTCCAGGAAAAAAAAAAAAAAGGGGCAAAAAAGGGAAAATTTGGGTGGAGATTTGTGTGGCTGCCTGCAGACAAGGCGACCCGCTGGCCTCCTGCCTGCTCCTGGCCTGCCAGCGGAAGTTTTGCCCTTGGCTTGGCAGCAGCACCCTGAAATCCTGCTCGGCTTCAGTGCCATGGTGCCCGGTGGGCTCTGGCTCTGGGGAAGGCAGGAGGAGGTGTCCTGCATGGAAAAGCACCCCCATGTGAGCCACCTGCCAAGCAGGCCCCCAGATACCACCTCAGCCCCATTGCTTCTGCTTTTGCCACTTGGATGAGGACAGGTGACTTCAATAAGTTTATAACAAGTTCTAAATCCTCTTTGGTGCAATTTGCTAAGTTACTGAGTGCTTCCACTCACCTCAGCAGCTTCACAACTCCTACAGCTACATGGAAAATTTAGAATTAATAGAACTATTTAACATGGGAACAATGACCTGGAAGGATCTGACTGGTGCAGTTCCTACAAATCAACACAGTATGAGCTTGTAAGCAAATGGGCTGGTCCCCTGTGAGCTACCGAACATCTTGTCCTGGGCACGTTAACAGCAAAGCTTGAAATAACGGTGACTTTTGGAAACCAATTTTGATAACCAGACTCTATTTGTAAGGTATTTTGAGCTAATAAAGCTACTGTGGTCCTGGGAGTGCCCTTTTCCTTGAGCACAATGGGAAACTCTTCTTGTCAGGATTGCTATAGAAACAATGAATTATCAGGCAAACGGGACCATCCGGCAAATTGTGCCAGACCGGGGATGTGTGCTGATAACGCAGCAGTGTTAATTTTCTCTATTTTGTTATAAGCAGAGCTTGCACTGCCTATAGAAATGTAAAGAGGCAGGTGAGCTGGAATGTCTATTATTTATAGACACAGTTTGTGCTGTATAAATGAATTTTTCATAGGAAGACTTTTTACAAAAAAAAGGCTTCAGAAACTGCTTCGTAAATAATTATGACTGGGAGCTTCAAATGTGCTTCGAAGAATGGGTGGATACCTTTTAGTCCCCCTTAAAATTTTTCAGATGCAACCTTGAACATGTTGTAAAGAGTGGGGTGTTTTGACCATGTGGGAGATACCCCAACCCCATTATTGTCAGCCTTTAGCAAAATAATGCTGAACCGCAGCTTGTATTGCCTTCTGTCATCTTGCAAAACTGAGTCACCCATAAGCAAATGCAAATATTATCAGTATGTTGATGTGCTTGTATTGTATGGCTTGAGAAGTCAGCACCAGACTGAAGTATGATCCAACGACGACAAGAAGAAAGAAGCAGGAACTCCTCTGGTATCAAATGGATAACCTCTATATATTCTTTACTGCATTTTGCTCAATGCCACTTGGGAGGACGTTTCTCTATTTTTAAAAAGAAGACATGAAATATGGCAGGAAATCATTGACCTTAGAGGAGTTTGGCTTCAGATGTGAGACACACCACCAGGATCATGGAGAAGGTAGGGGAGAGGTGGGAAAGAAGGATGAGTGAGAGAGGCCTAGGCAAGAGAATGCTGTACTTGGATGTCATATATGAGTTGGGGAGAAAACAAAAACGCCCATGTATTTGCATGTGGGTGATGGGAAAAATACTGCATCTTCTACTGGGCTCAATGAGGGTGGTGAGGCACTGGCACACGTTTCCCAGAGAGGTGGTGGATGCCCCAGCCCTGTAAACATTCAGCATCAGGTTGGATGGGCTTCTGAGCAATCTGGTCATGTTGAAAGTGCCCCTGCTCATTGCAGGGGGCTTGAAAGGAGCTTTAAATCCAACCTAAACTATTCTATGATTCTGTGAAATGTAAGTGAGGCTCTTGGAAAAGCAGGTTGCCAAGAAGTTTGGTATATACAGGAGGACCAAAAAAAAAAAAAAAAAAAAAAAAAATGATACCATAATTCAGAGTGGACCACATAACCTGTTGTAGGACTCTTATAATAACTGAGAGTATATTTAAATCCTTTTGCTATGAATGAAACATAAACACTACTAAAACCCAAGTATGGTGTAAAATGTTTTCTTGAGATCAGTCTTTGGTTCCAGAAAATACAATTATGAAGCCTGTGTTGTATTGGCTGCTGCTGAAATTTTGTCTTTATAAGATATGTTTTTTCTGTTATCTAATTGGCTGGCTTCTTTCAGGTTCCCAGAGTACTCTTTGTGCTCCAGGGGAATTTTTGTTACTCCTCAAACAATAATTCTGGAAAAAAAAAATATACACAAGAAAAGACAAACTGGTGCATTGCACTACCCCACAATGGGCCCAGTGTTGATGCTGGATTAACTGTCCCCGGTGAATGGCTGAGCTCACATCTCTCTGCCTGCCTGGAGCTCCACTCTGCTCTGCCTCTGAGGTTATGATATCATCTCTGAAGTCCTGCAAACACAGCTGAGCTCTACACTGCTCCCATTGTAGGTCCCACTTCTAAAAACGTGGAGCTGGGGATCTCAGCCAAGCAGCAGAGCATCTCTGCAGAAGATGGAGGATGTGGGGACACCACTTTCTCCCCACAGATGTTCACACAGTTATCTGCAAAGGCCATGTACTTCCAAAGGGCTGCTCACTTGGCTGCGCGCATATAGAGCCTATATTTACCGTTCTGCTTCTCCAGGTGTGAAGTGAAAAGCCTGCACCTATAAAGAAACCCACATAATTGTCTTGACATCAATTTGAGGTGGGCAAGTTGGAATTTCCAAGGGTCTCAGCTGTCTGCAGTTGAGAAGTCATCTTCTTCTTGCACAAGCTTTCTTCTTGTATGGGCTTTTGGCTACTCATCATGTGTGAGTGAGGCTGTGCTGGCAGACAAGAGGATACCCAAGTGAATATTTCTCTCACACCAAGTGTTTGTATTTGTTTCAGGGCTGCAACTCATTGCTGGCCCACTCTCTGCAGAGATGCCTCCTTCCAGCTTCATGCACTCTGGCACGTGTTGCCTAATGGACCACGGCTTCTCATTCAGCTGGGCTGACAGGGAGCATCTCTGTCACCACAGCTGACACACGCTTGCTTTGTTAAATGACATAAGATGCTGCAGTGCAAGGCACAAGTTCTCCCATGCTTTCAGCTAAACAATTTACTACTGTGCTGCATATATCCTTCTCTGGCCCAGCGAGCGGGAGGGACCCAGAGCTGGTTATGCATGTCCCAGTTTGGCCAGCTCTGTCCCCCTTGACGTTGCAAGGAGCAGTGGAAACGAAGTGATGTGTTGACCTAATGCCCTACATGTAGGGCATTCAAACCTACGCTGCCTGACAGCTCTCAAACTGCCTGATGAGGTTTAGCCCCATGTGGCACCTTCTGCTCTGCTACATCGCAGCTTCTCCAACCCTCCTGCCTCTGCACCATCCCGGGAGTAAGCAAAGCCAGGGTTTTGGAATGTGTGTTTCTGGCTGCAGAGTGCAGTATTTTCTGCACATCAAATGCTCATCAGCAACTGGGAACACAACCAAGGAGGTTGGGGAGGAGAGGAGGGAACCACACTTGATCCCACAGAAACCACAAACCTAATTTCACACTGAAGGCAATTAGCCAGGCACTCATTTGGTTAGGGTGGCTGTGCCACTTTGTAAAACATGACCTTTTAATGAGCTGGGGTTTAGATTTGGGAGGTGGATCTGAGTTTCTGCTAGTCTACACTGGCAAAGGAAAACCACCAGCAGTTAATTACCATCAGGAGAGGGGAGCAGGGGTGAAGTAGCCCTCAAAATCATCTCTGTGAACTTCCAAGTCCTGCTTTGCATGACAGGATCATGTCCCTGACCCCATGCCATCAGACTCAGCCTCCCCCTCAAAGCCACCAGGATGCTGCAGCATCCTTGGCTGGGCAGTGCTGACTCAGGCACACGGTCCTGTGCCCACTCCCTGGCACTGCTGTCCCCCAGATATTTCACTACTAGATATAAAAATCCCTGAGTTAGCCACTTGCGGCTGTGCTCCCTGCAAGGGGAAGCAGTAAAAGGCTGATTTATGCTCTGAACCACAAAAGCCTTTTATTGCTGCTTTTTTTTTTTAATATAACTGTCTTGCCCTTAAATGTCTAATCCCTTTCTAACAGTCTTGTGGAAGTGGCAGGGCTCTCCATGGGTTAAAGACACTGTTTTTCAAGAGGATCAAGTTGTCCAGCAGGTCCCCAAAGCCCCTCAAAGCCCCTGGCACAGCCAGTTCTCCTGTCAGCAAGGGAAGAGGGCAGCAGTAAGATATGTGCTGCTGGCATGGTCCACCACATTCTCCCAGCCCTCGGCTTTCTGGGGTTGTTGGAGAGTTATTCCATCACTTGGAGTCTTGGGCACTGCTGCTCCTTCAGGGGAGAATAAAAGCCCCAAGCTCATCTAACAGAAACAGGGATTTAGGAGTTTGACTCCAGGCATATACATTTAAAGACATTGCCCAATTATTTCTTCATTTTTATTAATTACTGTTAGTCATTTATGGCCCCTTTTAAATTAAACTTCTCAAGAAAAATATTGCTTTAGAAAAAAAATAAGAAAAGTAATTTCATGAACAATTAGCAAAAGCTACAGCTGCACCATAAAAGAGAAATACTGGGGGGAGGGGAAGGAATATTTCAAATTGACCAGGAATATTTCAAATGCAAGTTGTCGGATGGATGGAAAGCCAGCTGAGATCCTAAGGAAGGGGTGATGCGGGAGAGGGGCAATTCAGGTAGGAGAAAGTACACAGTGTGGCATTGCTGGGTTCATTGTCAGGCCTGCTGTTAATTACTGGCTTTATTAATGATTTGGAAATGATGAGAAGTGTTAATTACATCAGAAAATGATGGTACATTGGGAAGAGCTGAAAGCAGAGGTGAGAGCAGAAGAAAGAGCAGCAAGAGAGGCAGGAAGGGCTGAGGGGTGTAAGAGGGATTTGATTTCATTCAGGCTCTGGGGACTTTTCTACAGTTTTCCCCAGTAAAAGAGCACCAATAATGTTTGTGGACATGGAGGGGGCCCACAGAGGCTGGACAGGAAGGTTTGGTTTGAAGCAAGAACCATTGGGACCCCTCCTGTCACCCTCAAGGGAGGAACAGAGACTTGCCTGCAGTGTACGGCAGGCAGAGTCCCTGCACAACAAAACTGAGCGGCGTGGAGGGGCAGCTGACTTCAGAAGACCCTAGACTGTATAGCAGAGTGTGTTTAAAAGAAAACTGTGTAAAGGTAATACATTGCTCTGCCTGCTGTGCAGCTGAACTGAAGGAAGGGGGAAAACAAAACCCACATTAATTTAGAAATTGGATCTAATGATCATCTTGAGAAGTTAGAGGACAAAATCAAGGGAGTGAGCTGCTGCAAGCTGTTAAGGAGGAAACCCTCTGCCCACCGGATGCCAGTGTTGCCCAACATTAAATCACGTGGAGAAAACTCCTCTGGCAAGAGAATATTTGGTGCTTAAAGACACCCATCACTCCAGCTACCCAAACACCACCACATTCAGCAACACACTTGCAACTTACTTGGTGGCACAGTTAAATACTTGCAACTCATCATTCTGGAGGTAGGCAAAGGTGACAAAGCCAAGGACGAAGCACTGTGTAAAATTTTACTTTTACTGAGCGGGCCCTAAAGAGGCCCAAGCAGAGTTTTATTGCACGGCTCCTCGAGCTGACAGCCTCCATTAACCATCAGTTAATACTGCAGCGTCAAAGCAAACCGGGAGTCACGGCCCTGTGCTGTTAGAAAGTGTCCTTCATCCCAGCAAAAGACCTCGGGGTGAGAATATTTTGCATGAAGAGCCACCAGTGTAAGAGCTGAGCCTCTCGGCTCTGCATTGCAGTCGGCGTGTCGTGTGCCATCCCTCCATGCTGCAAATAAATCTACAATTTCTCAGCTGGGTGCCTTTGGAAGCCACACACTAATACGCTTATACAGGAAGAGAGACCAGACAAGGTTCAAATAAAGAGCTCATGTAATAAATAAACATGAGGTCAGTATGGGAACAGCAATTATTGCTTTGTATGACAAGATTTGCATAGCAAACATTTGTGATTAATGTACAGCCGGCATCAGGTAAGGAGCCTTCACTATCGTTGCTCCATCTGCACCTTCCAATCTAGAAGGTGCAGCAGCTCCAGCCAGAGCAATTAGTCACTGTTTACTGAGAGGCAGATCGAGCAAAATTTTTCTAGTTCAATATTTGAGCGAGTTTTGTCTCACAACCTCTCATTGGATCCATTTCTGCGCCAGGCAGGGATCAGGCTTC
Organism: Aphelocoma coerulescens; assembly: GCF_041296385.1. Lineage (NCBI taxonomy): Eukaryota > Metazoa > Chordata > Aves > Passeriformes > Corvidae > Aphelocoma > Aphelocoma coerulescens. The sequence goes on from NC_091021.1 coordinate 3,640,314, forward strand.
TTTCCTGGGGCTGGCAAGGAGGGACAATCAGCACTGCTGCTGATCTGCTCAGCAAGGGCATGGGCTGGCTCCCAGCCTCTCCTGCTGGCCTCACCCAGGTGATTTTCTCAGGGAAAACCCTAAGGAAGAGGCTGAAGACCCTGAATATCAGGGTTCTGCTTCCTGACTGCCTTTTCTTTCACCTGCCTCTGCCTGCCAGTGAACTGCCCCATTGCCACTGCTGATGTCGGCAGTGGGATGCAGCACCGAGGGCAATGAAACCTCCTTCTTCACAGCCTCCTTTCTGCAGAGCCTGGCTAATTCGTTCCAGCTAAACTTTCAGCTCTTTGGAGAAAGAGACATAATCCGACTTGAAATACTATCTTGATTTGGGGATTTTTTTTTTTTTTTTTAAAAGGCATGCAAGCCTCTGGCTTCTCTGGAAAGGAGGCAGTTTGGCTGGAGGGACTGGGGTTATTCTTCTGAGGTAAATTCCTATGGGAAAACCATTCCATTGGAGCTGGTTAGAGGGAAGGCACTTGCTGCTGCGTTCTTCCACTTAATCTGCTTGGAGGTGCCAGGGAAACCTGTTAGTGTCACTAGGAAGTCACTCCAAGAAGTATTGCACAGAACAGCTGGAAAGGCAACAGGAGAGTTCCTTCAGGTTGATGAGATCCAGAAGGGCTCGATTGGGGTGAGCAGGCTTCAAAACCTAGGGCACACATTTTGGGGACATGAAGCGAAGAATTGAAGGTACTCTTCTCTTGTGCACTTGCTGAGTTCAGTTACAACTGAGAATGCCAATCAACTCATCAAGAGTGATAAATGGCAGCTGCTGTCTCACACCTGTGATGAGATGTTGAGATTTTCAGTCCCTGTCTTGCCAAGACAAGTCTTGATGAGATGCCGGTCCCCTGGATCCATTAGAGAGGACATGTGTGTCAGCATTTCACCCTTGTGCTTGGGTGGGTGGTAGTCAAGGGGATGCTGGGCTGATGCTTGCAGGACCCTGGCACTGCAGCTGTCCCCACCTGAGAGCATCTAGGAGGTGCCACCAACCCGGCAGGGGACATCAAGATGGGGGGTGCATTGGTGGGAGATGCCATCACACCTCTGTGCCTCACAGAGGTGCAGGCAGGCTGGAAAACGTGGCTCTCATCAGCTACTTCAGCACCAAGTCCACCTACCACCACATTGAAGAGTGATCTCCAAGGTGCCACCAACCTGCCCTCTTGCCCTTAAAACTTCTCACCCTCCTTTCCAGCCCTTCCACCCTAAAGCTTCCCAACTGCCTCGGCTGAGCACTGGGAAGCCCTATACTCACCTCGGCGCTGAGAGTGCAGGCGGGGTGCTCTTGTCTTTGCATGTGGGGCTGTGCGCATTCACGGAGGTGGGTTCTTCGGGGCAGAACCCAGGGAGGAGGGTGATATGCCATGTCCTTGTCCGAATCAGGTGTGGGGGGGAGGTCCCACAGCGGAGCTGGGCGCGCTTCGCGCTGCGCACGATGCTCTTCGCACTTCAGCTGCGGCCGCCGCTGGGACGGGCTCAGCCCGCTCTGGGGCCGCCGCTATTTCGGGGGGCTGTGTCGGGAGGTGTCCCTGTGCCCCCCGGAGCAGGGTCGCTCCCCGTTCCGCCTCACGGGACAGCAAAGTTCCCTCGGGGCCCCGGTCCCGCCGGTGTTTCCGCAGCCCCACCTCACGCCGGGGGTGCCCGGGGCGCGCACCTGCCCCTCAGGCTGGGCGGGGCAGGGAGAAAGCGCGGGAACGGCTCGCGCAGGCAAGCGCGCGCGGCTCCGCAGGTGCGGAGCGTTCGTGTGGGAAGGGGGGGGCGCGGGGCGGTCCCGCGCGGCGCCGGCCCCCGCCCGCCCCCTCGCTCCGTCCCGCCGCTCCTCCTCCCTCACCCCCCTCGCTCCTTCCTCCTCCTCTTCCTCGTCGTGCTCCCGCCGCTCCGCTCCGCGCGTGCTGGCGGCGCAGCGGCCCGGCAGCGGCGCGGCCGCCCCGTCGGCGCCGCGGCGCGCCCGCGGAGGGGCGGCGCTGGGGGCGGCGGCTCGGCGGCGGCAACTTTTGGGAGCCGGCGGCGGCAGCGCGGAGGCTGCGCGGGGGATGGCGGCGCTGAGGCAGCGGCGGCGCTGAGGCAGCGGCGGCGGCGGCGCGATGCCGGCGGTGGCCGGGGGGCTGCTGTGGTGGAGCTGCTGCGTGCTGGCGGCGGCGGCCGGGGCCCCGCGGGCCGCCGCGGCGGCGCAGGCAGGTGGGTGAGCGGCCGGGTCCGCCGGGAGCGGCCGGAGCGGCGCGGCACGGCCGGCGGAGCGGCGCCTTCCCGACAACTTCTCTGTGTCCCGGTGCCCAGCGTGGGGTGCGGGAGTTCGTGCGGGTCCCGCGGAGCGGCGGCGGCCAGAGGGCGACAGTCCCCCGCGGGAAGCGGAGCGGAGCCGGCGGTCGCGGATCGCCCGCGCAGCAGCGCTCCGTGTCCCCGCTCGCTGTCCCCGCCCGGCCCCGGGGCCGCCCTTGCCGCCGGAGCCCCGGCCGGGCGCCGTGCGTGTCCCCGCAGGTGCCGCTGCCGCCCCGACGGGGCTGCGCTCCCGAACTTCGCATCGCGGCGCGCCGGGCGGAGAGGCGGCGTTGGTCCCCCGTACACCTGTGCGTTCATGTGCTCGGCGTGTCCCAACCTCGCAGCGTAAACACCGGGCCGAGGTGTTTGCGCACGGGGGAGGGCGAGCAGGCGGCTTGGAAGTTAATTCTGGAAAAGGCGCTTTTTCATCCGCCAGGGTCTGCTCGGAATTTTTAACTTTCTGGAGGAAAACTTGCAGCGTTGGCTTGAATTTTGTTTTCCCGTTGGCATCCGAGCAGCGCTTTCCGCCGCCGTAGTACGAGCTGTGCCGGTTCAGTCGCCCGGGGAGGGCACGGGGATCGCCCCCCGCTGCATCGCCCCTTTGCTGTGAATAAAACATTAAAAGGAAATCTTCAGTCTTTGTAACTTTGCTTTTTTTTTTTTTTTTTTTTCCCTTTCCCTCCCCGGTGATGCAAAATTTATGCTGTTTGGGCGGTATTGGTGCAACAGCTCCTCGTTCTCACAATTTAGTTTATATTTTGGGGCTTTATGTAACAGAGAGAAAGAAGGATACGTTTGGTGAGAAGCGAAAGGAGCGTATCCTGGCTTTGCCCGCCTGATTGGGCTTTGGAGGCGGTTTTTGATCTTGGGGCACAGTTTACTTTTTCGCTGTGTGATTGTTTCCTAACTCTCGAAATCGGGAGGGGTGAAATGCTGGGCTGCTGCTTTCTCTTATGTGTTCTCTTCCTGCGGTTTGAATCGGTAAATCCCCACTGAAGAAGAATGGCACTCCTCGTTTCACAGGCGCTGCTTCGCTGTACCTTTTTGCTCGCCTCCCTGTTTACACGCAGTCTGACTGTTCGCCTCACTTGATACTTCTCTGTCTCGCACTTTTCCCGTAGCCTGCCCCGGTTTTGGGCAGCAGCTATCCCCACTGGGATGCTCCTGTGCTCTCCAGCAATCCTTCCCACCGCTCGGACCGGGCTGTTGGCGTGGACGATCACAAAGACGCTCCATTGCTGGATTTATACCCCAGTGAAAATGAAAAGCATCGGTCCAGGGTTGCTCGCCTGCCTTCCTGTCGTCTCTGGGGAAGCCTCCTGGATCTGTGCTGCTGAAAAGCCTCTGTGCAAAACAGAAAATCCGTTTATTAAAATAGCAGGGTTGGAGTGACATTTCATATTTGAAGGGGTTTAGGTACTGCTGTGGGCACTGGCAGCTAGGGATGATTGAGTCTTGCTACTTGGTGCTTGCGGAAATAGCAAGGCAGGCTGGACAGGGAGACGTGATTTGCAAGTATTTAGGACCCCCCAGAATTTGGCCTCTCTTGGCTTTTGGGGGCATTAGGATGGGGCTCTGGCTGCCGCCCTCATTTTCAGTGCATCGAGAGAGATGGTGATGCCTTAGCTCATGCAAGCTAGCTGTTGGCCAAACTTTTGATTTCATTCTCCTGTGTGTGTTTGTTAAGATGTAAATATGTAAACACATTGGGGTTTTCTGATTTCTTCTGTCTCCGTGCTTGGGCATATAATGTTTGCATTGCACAGCTCAGTGGGGGTCACGTGAGCCAAACAGCTTGGGCTGTTACCTGGAAGCTGGCGAGTCTTTGTTCTGCTTGAAAATAGCTGATAAATTAACTCCATTTTCTGATATGTGGGGTTGGTGAGTTGTTAAATAATTACAGCCAAATTAACTTAGTCCTGTTTGAAGTATTCAGCTGCTCTGAGAATAACTGTACGTCAAATATTTTTGCAGGTTTTTTTTTTATTTCCCAGTGAGAAGCGCGTTCAGGCTGATGTATGGGCAGGCTTTAATTTCATGCCTTTACTGCTCTCTGGGCCATGTCGGATGGGACATGCCACACGCCTTCAGAGAGATGCAGCTCCTCTCCTTTGCAACAGCCCTCCTTGGCACCTCTCCCGTTTATTTCGCCACGATGTCTATTTGATGGTTAAAATTAGGCTGAGCTCTGAGTGCCTTTGCAAAAGCATGATAAATATTGACTGGGAGTTTCAGCCTGCAGCAGCCATCAGACGGCCTGGCCCCTGCATGGGGGTCATCCCGTCTGGGCCTTTTTACCAAAGGGGAGCGGGTGCTGTTGTGGGCTCAGCAAGCCTCTTGGGAGTCCCTCCAGTGCCCTGCAGCCCTTCACGGCTGGTGTGGGGGTTTGCGGGGACATCTCTGCATGGTAGGCAGGGCAGCCTGCTGCTGTCCCTGTGTGTCCCCTGAGGGCACTGGGAGGCAGTGCTGCTGTAGGGCAGAGGAGACTGTTTCTGGCCCTGCTCTTGGGGGCATCCCCAGGGATCCTGGGGCAGCTCCAGCACGGGATTGCACCATGCAGGCTCTGTGCCTGCACCTGCCCTGCCGAGACCGGCACTGCTGAGTGCCCCAGTGACTGAGTTGTGACTTCGTTTTTAAAAAAAGAGACGGTAATTGATGTTTATGTGTATGGAATTTGGCACTAGGAGCTGTGCTTGTAATTAACATGAAAACAGTAATAATAAGGACCTGAAATACATGCCTTATGAGTAAAGCAAATGAGACTTGGCAGTAGCAGCTCACGAAGGGAGAAGCTTTTCTTCTAAGCCTGCACGGTAGTGAAGTGGGATGGGTAGCAGAGAAAGTCACATTGGGTCCATGGCAGCACAGGGCCCAGCTCCCTGTGGGTGCTCCAGGCTGAGTCCCAAGTGCTGCCTTCAACTCCTGACCTTAATGCCAAGCTGTTCTGAAATGTGCCCTCAGTTTTCTAACAGGGCATTAGCCACATGCCTTAATTGAATTCAGTGTTTTATTTAGTTTTCAGGGGATTTTAGTTTAGTTGGGTTTTTTCTGTTTGGTTTTTTAGTTAAATTTAAGCAAACCACAGCAAGTTTCAAATCACAGCGTTTCTGGAAGCACAGCCTGTCATCCAGAGCGCACACATCTTCCAAAGGCTTTTCGGAGAAACCTTTCTATGAGTCCCTGGCCAGAGCTGGGGAGCTGCTGGGGTGGGTGCTGTGCATTTGCTGGGCGGTGGTGGTGGGGCGTGCGGGGTGGGCAGCCCGCAGCCTGGCTCTGGGAGCATCTCTAGGTGGCAGCAGCCCCCAGGAGCTCCCGACAGCAGGACGAACAGCCCGGAGTTGGGGCTGTGATTTCCCAGGCTCTGGCCCTCCTGCTCAGCTCTCCTCCACACCCCTTTCTCAGGCCGAGGAGCAGCTTTTCAGGTGGCTAGCGGGGAATCAGCCATCCCTGGAGTCCTGTCCCCACCTCCTGTGCCCTTGTGTGCGTGACAGGGGAGGTGTAAGAGCACACTGGGAGAGTGACCCAGACACTGAAGTGCTTAATGTGAGCAACGAAAGGAGCTCAGGCAACTTATTCTGGAGGACTCGATAAGATAACCAGTAAGTCTGTACCAGAGTGATGACTGGGTACTGAAGGTGAATGAGTTCAAACTAGGAATAAAGTGCTTGGTCCTAATAGTGTAGGAATTGTTGTGACAAGCTAGGAAAGAAAATAGAAGATACATGGTCACTCAGCACCATGGGCTCACATCAGGTGGTCCTTCTGCAATACATATACTTGCTCAAAAAGATGATGTAGCCCATAGGTTTCTTTTTTCTGTTTTTTGCATGGCAACAACTCCTGTCCTGATTTCCTTAGGACAGTAAGGGTGAGCCAGTACATGGTGGTTGGTGTGGGGAAATAGGATGGTTCCCTTGAAGCTTCTGAACTTCATGTCCTGCCTGTGCAGTTGGGGTTTAGTGCTGTGCAACCAGGCATTTATGCTGTTAAAACCACTGGCAAGCGATCGCAGCTCAGTGGAAACAGCTAAGCCAGGTCTGCCCTTATGGACTCTATACACTCTCAGTGCACTGAGGCAATTTTGCTGGGAAAGGAGAGGGGGCTTGTTCCTGGGATTTGGTTTTTACTGTAGCAGGAGCGAAGGCAGGAGTGAGTGAGTGCAGCTGGGCTGTTTCCCGTGAATCACTTGTGTGCTGACAAGTCCTCGCGGTGTGCAATGGGCTCTGATTTTCACCGACTTAAAGGTTTTGCATTTGCAAACAAGTGCAGGCTGCTGGTGGATTTTATGTGTTCCCACGTTGCCAAAGCTGAATTATCCCATGAGAGTACTGTAAACTGCCAGAAAGATTCATCATTTCAGCAACTTTAGTTAATGTTTGTTTAGCGACTTCTTGCTTTGGAGGAGCAGTTTAAGCTGTGCTCAGTGGCAGTTCCCTTGTGATGAGCTGTGTGTCCACGTGATAAATGGTCTCATTTCTACTGTCCGCTACCTCTGCTGGGCATATGGGCACATGCCAAGCCTCCTGAAGTCTTTGAACAGCTGCTGCTATATATATCTCCTTATTTTCTTTTTTTTCCCAACCTGCCAGGGAAACTTGTCCTTCTTCCCGCTTTGCATAAAGGGTGTGCAAAGTCCAGGGCAGATGAATATTTGCTTGTGCATCAGTGATTCGTGAGGGTCTGATGTTCGCTGATGTTTGGGCAGGAAAGTCAATAATTCAAACTGCAGGAGCACATACTGGTCATACCATAAGCTTGTGCTGAATACCAAGAATATAAATATATATCTGAGGAATATAAATTCGTACTGCAAAGAGTAATCAAAAAAAATTTTTATTTTCTGGTGGTAACTGCTTTTTGTTTCCATGCCTGAAGCCTATAAATTCTTGCTCTTGACAAAGGAGGAGGTGGGAAAATCAAGTAAATAAATGGCAAAGTAAGCCTCAAACTTTTAGCGGATACAGTTCTTTTTGAACTATAAAAAAATGATCAGTCATTGTATAGTGTTCCTATAAAGTCCTTTTTAGTGACTTCTAAGATTATACTCATTTTATGTTCAGTTCCTTTCTCTCCCGATGGCTGTGCAGCTACACGTACAATAGCTGAATGGGCATTTATAACTTGATCTTTCTTAATCTCCTAATAAGTCAGCAGTCCAGCGTGGGCTCTTGTCACGTGGTAACACGCTCCTGTGTCTCATCACCAGCTGCTGTTGAGCTTACAGAAATACAGAGTGTGCAGAAATCTTCCAAAATCCTATTGGGGACCAGCCTGAGCTCAGAGCAGTGCCAGCTGTGGTACCAGGGTCTGAGCTGCTCCATGGCAGGCAGGTCTCCCTCCTAGGCCGTGTTCCCAGAGGAACTGAGGAGGAAATTGGGCTGTGGGACATGCTGCTGACGGGCTTTAAATTTATGTGGAGACACTACTGTGGTACTGCAAGGCATTATGTGACCCTTTGCCAACAACTGCTTGACTAAACTCCCTAATAAATGTCTATTAAGAATTGTGATACCTGACCTCTCTCTTTTACTCACCCCTCCTGATTGTGATTCATGTAGGAAATGGATTGTGCCAGAGGGAGGTTGAAGAAAAAAGCTTGCATGCTGTTAGAAGAAAAATCAAAAACCCCTTCTGAGCAAAATTGGAAAAGTTTACGTAAAAGTTGGAAAAGCCTGAAACTGTGAAACAGTGATGCAGCCTTGGCTGTAGCATTGCTGCAAGAGCAGGACGCTCTTGTGTCCCGGGTTGGTGACAATACACTGGATAAAGCTCTGAAACCTATCCCTGTCTTACTGGCTTTAGCTGTGGCTTGGCTTTTTCTTCTCCACTGAGTAGCTCCAAATGGTGCTTCCGTCCCTTTGTCTCCTGTTTTCCCAAGAAAGCCTCTCCTATGCGGCAGGCACCTCTTGGTTGCTGCTGCTTGCTGAGGTCCCTGAGCAGATACTGCAGATGTGCTTGCATGCTTTGCATTTCAGCATGTGCTTAAATAACCTTGGTGTGCAGAGCTGAACCTGCAGGGAAGAGATTTGTGGTGGGGTTTTGCTTGTTTGAAGCCCTGCGAGCTGCTGAGGACCTTCTCCTGTGGATGTGGCTCCCGTGGCGGGAGCTGGTACAGCCACGTTGGAGCTGCTTTGGTGCACGCACAGGAAGAAAAACCATTACACTTAACTTGATACATATCCTAATGTTCAATTTCCATTAATTGAAATTACGTTGAAATATTGAACATTTTAAGCATAAAAGTTTATGTACCGTGGTTAGTATGCTAATGGAATATTTTAGTAGTCTTTTAAGGTTAATGTCGCAGCCAGATGCAACGATAAGCATTTGTTCCTAAGAATTATTTTGCTTTAACCCCTTTTCCAAGACTGTCCGTATTCTGGTGAATGTTCATCGGCTGCACTGTGGCTGCCAGCCAGCTGTCATTTTAAGGTGGTCTTTTTTTCATCCAATCCACTATGCAAAGTTGAATTGTAGTTATTTTTGCTCATTATCTTTGGCAGTAAAAATGTATTTATCTAAATTTAAATTGCTGTTTGCTGAGGATATGTGACAGTATTTAGAATTCAGTATTATTTTATTATCGCTTTGAAAGGATAAAAAAAAGCTCATTTATTTCAAGAGATATTTCTGCAAGCATGTAAAAATACCAATGAAGTAGCTAACGTTTTCCAGTTGTTGTTGACTTCAAATTTAGCAACCATTGTCCCTGTTGATATATTTGATGCTCTAAAAATGTACTTGCCATTAAGTAGGAAGCTGAAGTGATTGGTAGGCAGATAATATTCTTCAGTAGCTATTAATAATGCTCAGAGGACATACGCATTGGAGCGTATGGAAAAAGCCATGGAATTGTGTAGGATGGGGGCAAAAATAATGCATGTAGCTGTTTGATTTGAAAGCAATCCTTATGTACCGCAGTGGCTGCTGCCTGAATTAGTGCATTGTGAACGGGAGAAACTGATATGCAAACAGAATGGTGTGTAGCTAATTTTGTTTAGAAAATTGAGGTTTGATCCCTCCTATTTCACTTCTTCCATGAGCTGACTCAGACCCAGTGAAGTGTGTGGGGACCCCATTCTGCAGGGGGCTTTGGTGGTGGAAGCTGGGAGTTGTTCCTCCCAGAGCCAGCTTAGCTCATGGGAACAAGGGAATTAATATTCCATTAAGAGAAAATGGAAATTTTCAAAACAAATAAAAAGTCATTGCCACTCTTCTCTGTTCCTTTGTTCCTTTAGCCACAGGAGGACTTCTGTGCCAGCACTGAGTTTCTCCCTGGATTTCTCGGCACAGATTATTTCTTTGTCTCCTGGATTTTCTAACTGCTCTTAAAATCATGCATGTTTTAAACTGCTGCCAGCTCACACAGCTAGGCAGCCCTGGTGTCACCCGGGGCTGCACTGTGTATTGGGAAGATCATATTAGAAAAATGTGGAATTATTAGAGCCTATAAATAGTGGTGATAACTTGTACAGCATTTATGTTGCCCTCGTGCTGCATAACACACTGAAGTCCTGGGCTAGGTTTGTTTCTAGTGTTGCTTCACGTGTCGCTGTGAAACTTCATTATATCACGATATAACAAGCAGCTGCTGTGTAAGTAATGTGGTGCCTGCAGCACAGGTGGGGGTTCTTTCTGGAGCAGCCAACAACTGTACTGATGCTTCACATTTTCCCTGGCTTGGTCCAGCTTCTTAGAAAGGAAACAAAATCAGGTCTGTGCTAAATGTTTCTGGCTGCCCAAGGGTTTTGGTGGTCAGCTTGAACCTTTAATAAAATTGCTAATAAAAGATTATTTAAGAAGCTTTTACTTCCTTGTGGTAGCCAAAGATTGGGGACAGGAGGAGATTGCTGCCTTTTTTTTCTTCTGTTTTTGGAAGATTAGCAAACAGATTCACACAGTGTTATTTGCTGCAAATTTCTTCGTGCTAATTTTAATCCCAAAATCTTGGCTTGTGAGAACCTCAGTCTTCACAAAAAGAAGTTAAAAAACATCTTTAGCTGCTCTGCCTGCGGAGAAAAGTCAAAACCCATGTAGCTTTAGAAATGGGGGAAAAATTCCAATGATTGTTTTTATAAGCCATATTTTTTAAATCCTTTGTAATATTTTACACAGGGGCTGGTTGAATTATGGTTTTGCAATATTGCTGGTGGAATTGGAGATGGAAACATGGGTTCATTAAGTCTTAATAGCTTTGGTCCAATTGCTGCCATGACACGTGGTTAAGGCATTAAAATATGTGGGCTATGCCTCCTGCTACAGTACAGCAATTACTGGGTAGGTGTCCTTTGATACTGGAAAACAATCTTGCCAGACTGTTGCTGTTAATTTGAATAATCCCACTCTTGCTGAAGGCCCATGGAAATGAGACAAAACATTGCAAATAGTGGCTTTCTCCAAATAAAGGCTACAGAGTGTGTGTGATTTCTGTAGGTCCTGTCTGTCCCAGATGGATCCTGTCCTTGTGGGCGTAAACCTTCTGCTCTAACACTCTGTACCTTGGGTTTTTCCTGTGTTAGAAGTGTCCAAGTTGTTCCAGGCTATGTGAGAATTGCTGTGACACTTGTTTCCTTTTGGTTTTTTTGGATCTAGTCTGACTGGTTTTTTTCAGTGATGTGACAGAATGACACCAGCTCCTGGTACATTCCTGACATCAGTGTTTGGGAGTCCATCTTTTTTGGCACACTGATGACCGGGTCCTTGTGTTGGGTAGCCCTGTCAGGTTTAGATTTGTTTGTGTTGCCTTCTGGGGCCAGTGTAATGTCCTGAGCTTTAATGATACTGGCATTTCCCTTGGGCACAGATGGTGTTTAAGTATTTTACGAGACAGTGCTGCTGCAGGCTGGTGGAGGATGAGCACTGGAGCAATGCCAGCAGGGAGGAGGGATGCACTGCTACCTGGGTTGCTGCTCCTTGATTTGGGTAGTGCTGATGTGAGCCAAAGTGCCAGGGTTTCTTGGGATCCCAGCTGACTCTTGCACAAGATCACCAAAGCTCATCTTACGTGTGTTTCTTAAACCAGCAGTTGATTAAATTCTCTGAGAACTAGTATGAACTGCAGCATGCCTGTTTTTCTAGGAGTATGTGGAATAAACTGCCTGTTTATTTGGTGGCACAGTCTGAGGTTTATTCTGGCAGGTAAAAGAAAGCTTTCCTTGGGAGTCAAGTGCTACAACAACATTATGTTGAGTGCTACAACAACATAATTCTTGGATCACACAAGCCTGACTTAGTAATATTAAGGAGGGTATATCTGGGTGCCACGCAACACAGGACTTTAGTGTCATGTGGAGATGTGATAAAGAAAACCATCAGTGGCAGGCTCCAAAGTATCAGGGAAGGACAGAGGAGCAAAGGCCACCTCAGATCCTCTGTGGTCTATGTATAGTTGTGGTGGATGAAATACAGGCCTGAGGGAATTGGAGTTGCTTTTCCCTGAGTCTCTGAGGGAATTGGAGTTGTTTTTCCCTGGATCTCTGCAAGTGTCTGTGGCTCAGGGACTGTGATAGGTCTTTCCACTGACACGCATCCTGATGGAGGTGGCAGTGACTCCCTCAGTGGTAGTCTTTGTTTTTAACACTCTACTTAATTTCTTTCCCACCAAGTTTGGGTTTCTAGCAATATGATTACTTATGGATTTGTAAGTCAGAAATAGCTTGGTAATTGCTATATTGCTTTGCCCCCAGTAGCAACAAGCATCTTAAATTTAATGCATCATCCACACAGAAAATTGATATTTGGCCAAAACTCGCAGGCTCTGACAGCTAATCTTAAAGAGCTTTTGCTTGACATGTAAAATAGAGACTTGTGGTTGACATGCACAAGCAAATTGACGGTATTTAGGATTATTCTATAAAAGAAAAATACTCCTTACGATTGGCTGAAAATAGTTGAGGGTGATTAAATTTAGATAGAAACCTCTCCCTAGAGGTCAGCAATGCAAAGGCCTGGGACACCAACCGCTTGGATTGTGTGCAAAAAACCCTGCATCATCTCATAATTCAAAGCTGGATTTTGTGTTATCTTCAGGATTTGTCTGATGAAACTGTACTCATGAGCTGCTGACCAGCTTGCTAAGAATAGGTTTCCTTTAATGTGCTTTTACTTTGATTTTCCTCTCTAGAAATACATCCTGAGTAGCAAGAAAGCCCCAGAAGTCTTTCACTGAAAGAATTACAGTAAGGAACTTTCTGGTGCTTCTGATGAAGATACCTGGCATGTTTGTACAGATATTTTGGCTTTCAGTTGCAATTTAAGGACTAGAAGTTTTAGCAGGGAAACTTGTGGCTCAGTTTGATGGCCATGTACTGCATTATGCCGGGGTTACATGATGCTGTTTTTTGGGTAAATACACATTTCAGCATGTTTTTTCAATATTTGGTTTAGCGTCAGTAGGTCTGGATGACTGGGCTTCAAAACTACTCAATATCTATTTATTAAATAGAGCATTTGTGTTCAACAGAAAATGTAAGACCCAATTTCAAAATTAGGCCCACGCAATTATGCAATCAGGTAATTGTGCGTGTAATTGCATGCACAAATGGTCAGTTAGATGTGTAACTGTCCATTTGCATGCAAAATTAACCTGTTTTGCAAATTGGGCTTGGAATATTCATGGTAGAAAACATGGCTTTCTGGAGATGGCTGTGTTGTCACACCCTTCCATTGGTGTCTTCCTTTTATGAGACTGGTGTGGTTTAGTCTTAACCTCAGTGTTAGAAACAAGCTCTTGAGTAAGTCCAGCACCTTTGGACTCTGCTTTTGATGTGCTCCAGATCTGTGACAACTGTTGAAAAGATTGTGAGGGGAATGTGTGTTACACTCATGCATGTATTAATTTAAGAACTAATAACACGTGCACAACTGAATTACTCTGGAATTTACTGTTTTGATGACATTTAATGTGATGCTATTACAGTGGCAAAAGAAAATTGATTTGTATATTTTTATATGTGTGTTTTGATATACACTTCAGAGTTACTTCTTTTTTGCCTTTTTTAATCTGGTGTGCTGTCAAAACACTTCAATGAAAGAGTTCAAAGCAGCAGCTGAGGAATCTGTAGAAATACAGTCATCACTTTGCAGTTAGTGCAAGCACTTGTTCCTCTGGCACGATCCCTTGGTGCTTGCATGGGCAAGACTTTAGGTCTCTCTGTTGCCACTCCATGTTTGAACATCAATTCTCCTTTTCCTCAAAACCCAGAATAATTGTGTAACTGGCTCAACATGTGTAGGCTTTAACCCCCAGAGAGAGGTGGTGGTGATTTGTTATCAAAATTTGGTGGTGTTTCTGGGGAGGGAGTGTTTGTGTCTTTAGAGGAAGGTGTGTGCTTCTGCTTCTCTCCAGACTGGGATGCAGGAAATACTTTTGTTCAAGTTGTTCTCATAGAGCAGGGAGCCATGCTGCCACCCATGGCATCATTTGATTGTGCCCATTTTAGGGCTCAGTGTGGCACTTTCTCATGCCTGAGAAGTTAAATTCGGCAGAAATCTTCAGTTGTTGTTGTCTTTGACCTCAGAGTTTTGAAACTGAATAGCTGAAACCACAGGCTAGGCAAAGCCTTCAGGCCTGACCTGGGGCAGCGGGGAGGGGAGCATGGGGGAGCATTATAAATTCAATCTCTCTCTTATTTTAAGTGCTTTGGATGGAGTTTTTCCTTGCAGCTTCACAGTGTTGTGGGGCCCTGCCTGTGTGGATGCTGCCGTGCAAAGTGCCCACTGCTGCTGTGTAGGTGGGTTGAGAAGAAAAAGGGGTTTCTCACATGCCCTTCATCATTACAAGCTGGCCCTTTGAGCCAAATCCTGCAGCTTTTCCCTGAGAATCAGTGGGCTAAAGTGGTTATCTGCACATCAGGTCAGTGCTTCCCAGCTGCTAGTGGTCCGAGTGTGGATGCAGCGTGCTCCTTCTGGCCTGCATGGTAGCTCTGCTCCTGCTGCTGTGCTGCTCCCTCCCAGCGAGGGATTTTCTGCCAGGAGTCACCCAGTGCGCATGTGGGGAGGATGCTCTCACTGAAGGGCGAGGTGGCACCTTGGTTTCATGCTGGGTTGTCTTCCCAAAGCGATGGTACGCTGAGCCCGAGAAGGATTAAGCAGGAGCATATTAAGGTCATTTTTTATTCCTGAGCTAGAGGTTTATGTCCTCTATGCATATTAATTTCACAGCTTGGGATATGGTAGAAAGGAGAGCAAATAAGAGTACAAGTGTGCTGGGTAGCCTTGGCAATTGAGCTGGAAGAGAGAGCAAAAACTGACAAGCTGCTTTTCCTTTCCATGCTGCATTAGCATGAATGCTGTAAGAACAGTGGAAAGATCCAAGCCCAAAACTCCAAAATTACTGGCATTATATTATAATTTTGTTTATGCCTGTGTGGCATTTAATTCATTTTGGCTGGTGTTTGTGGAGGTTATGGGGAGAAAGAACAGAGAGTTGCAGGTTGCTGTATGCAAAACTAAAATCATGTTTTATATGCTTATAAACCAGAGGTTGCAAAACTCTTCCTTGCGCCTTTCCAGTAGCTTTGATGAGGGTTACACCCACAGAGGGTGAGGGAGATGGTGTCAAAAAAGCATAGTTCATAGTTGACCTGCAGCCAAAAACACAGGTGGAGGATTGCCCCTGAAATGGTGTTTGAAAGAGGCAACCAGGAATGGGAGTGGTGTCAGAGCACAGGAGGCTTCTTGAGCTCTGTCCTGGCAGCTTTGATAAATTTAAAGTCCTTTGCCTTTTTGTGGGATGCACAGGCAATCTTTTCTAATTCCAGTGTGGGTGAATGCATTTTCTTTATTCTTCTGTGTAGGACCCATTAGCATTTGGGGAGGGTGGGAGCTGGATAGGGGATTTGTGGGCAGGAGCTGCTGGTTCTGTGGTGTTAACTGTGGGGTTGGCCTTGCATTTAGGCCAGAACATTTAGATATTGCTGGGAAAGTTTTTGTGGCCATTGGTGACCACCTCCTTTCCTTTCTGCTGTGGGAGCCCTGAGGACTGGGAAACACGGTCTTGAAGACTTGTAAGCTCTCCAAAGCCATGGATTTCTAGTCCATGGTATCAGTTCAGCTTCATGAGATGGACAGCCTTCTCAGTAAAGGTATAAATCCATGAAGCATTCCGGGATAAGGGATAAAATAATGCGCTGTGGAAATTATAGCACTAATTATATTAGCACAGAGGAGCTAATAGCTCTCCTTGCTCCATAGCAACTGCTGTGCTTTGTTACAGGTACTGCTGTGGGAAAAGGCAGATGAAAGGGTTAAAGCATGTTACCTGGGAGGATGCTGGACCTGCTCTCTTCCCAGTCTTGTACTGGTGCTTAAAGCACTGTGGGGTCTGTGGGTTGGCAGGCTTGACCCCACGGTGGGAGTGGGGAGTGAAAGCCAGTCCCACAGGGAGCTTGCAAAGCCTTTTTACAGTCGTGTTTGGGTCACTCTGCCTCCTCCTGAGTCACCACTGCAGCTTCCACAGCCTCCGGTACAGACCAGTTTATCTCTTAATCTGGCCATGTAATAAAATATTATGGGTGAATTAGAAGATGTTTTTATTAGGGCAGTTTTGGCTTACTGGGAGCAATCTAAAAATAGACTGTGGATATTCTTGATCTTTAGAGACATTAGCCTGTCTTTAAAAAACAAGTAAGGATTGAGGTATTTTATACACAGCTCTCAGAGCTCTATGAAAAAAAAGCAGACTACAAAGCACAGCACAGGAAAATTGATTCATCATCAATTTATTGCGTGGAGCTCTAGGCGAACTCATCTCAAGACAGAACAGAGATCTATAAAATCTTTTCATCTGAAACTATGAATTAAATTGGGAGGAACTGCTGATGAGAGGCCAGAGCCAACTCTTAAACCAGACATTTTTTTGAGAATGGGTCTTCTGCTGCAGCAAGATCTTCAC
This sequence comes from Aphelocoma coerulescens, assembly GCF_041296385.1. Classification (NCBI taxonomy): domain Eukaryota; kingdom Metazoa; phylum Chordata; class Aves; order Passeriformes; family Corvidae; genus Aphelocoma; species Aphelocoma coerulescens. The sequence goes on from NC_091021.1 coordinate 3,656,515, forward strand.
CAGCCAGGGATGTGGAGCTCAATTCTTACAACCTGGTTTCTCTCCTTACAGTGAATCTGGCTTATGCAGAAGCAAGCCTGCCATATTCCCCCTGTTCTCCCCACCCTTGATTTCAGTATAATTTTTCCTTTCTTCATCAGTGTGTCTTGTTAATCTTGCACTTTCTTTTCCTGACATGTTCTTCTTTTCTTCTATTGCGTGTGCGGATTCTTTAAACCTCCTACTAACAAGGAAACTTGCCTTTTTCAGCTGGAAGCCTCTGAAAACAAGCTGATGCATCTCCATTGTCAGATCACTATATAAATAAATAAAACCTCTTCGTATATTCCCTTCAAAGAAGCGAGTGAGACAATGCTCAAGAACTCCTGCCTGGTTTTTGTTTTTTTTTTTTTTTTTTTTTGCACTGGGGGAAGCTGTGTTATGTCAGCGACCTGTAATAAATCGCACTGCAATGAGAAACGACAGGCTTATTCACCTTGCATCCATGCAGAAACAACTAAGCTCTCTTCCCATGCCATGGGAAAAAAGAAAAAAAAAAAGGTGAGGAAGAAGGGAATTAAAGAAAAGAATTGACCTTGGCTTGCAGTTGCTCTGGTACTAGCAGGGAGCAGTTTACCAGTGAGACACTCAAGTTTCAGGGTTGCACTGCCTGTGTTACTGCAAACTGTGCAGCCCAGAGTGCATGAAGTACGGCCTGTGTCTTCCTCCTGCTGCCTGGAAGTGTAGTTAGCCAAGCTCTTAGTTGGCAAAATACAGTGGTTTGGAAGGCTGAAGTGTTTTAACAGGGGATAGGGAGGGAAGAAAGAAGGGCTTACACAATAATGAGGTGCAGTATAGTCAGACCACTTCTCTGCAATTGGTTATGTTTTCATCTCCTGGATTCGTCAGAATTTATGGTGATGTTAAGGTAATTTGGAGGCTTTGTTTCAAGTAAGGGTATATGCTAAATAAAAGGGGGAAAATGTAAAAGGCCTTTAAGAATACTGGTTGAAAGCAGATTGAAGGAAATGTACTTTTGTACATCTTTCTGTTTGTAACACTTGATGTTAAATCTGTGGATGGTTTTCTTCATTGCTTTCTCATTGGAGTGTTTGATTTTTGAAGTTTGTAAAGCATCTACCAAAAAAAATTACTTTTATAGAGTTATTATGTGCTGGTTTTATATCAGCAGGTGCCTGCCCTTTCCCTGTGTGGACTCTCCATCTGTTCGTCTGTGTGCTGGGATAGCCAGAAAGTTTATAGGGATTGGGAACAGGAAGCTGCACTGGCTTTGGGGTGCTGTAGGTCTGGATACATCACCCCACATGCCCTCTCCTGGTAGCTTTCCATGGGAGCTGCTCATCCTGCTGTAACAGCCTGGCTTTGCTGTGGGATCCAGCAGGTTGGGATGACTAAACCCCTCCTTGGCTTTGCCTGGGAAAGGCGAATGGCAGCTGTCACACTCTTTTAGCATCAGGCTACTGCTGAGCACAGTGCTGGTGTTACTTTTAGTGCATCTGTGTATCTGCCTGTATGGGGCTGCGCAAGCCTGTGTTGGAGACATGGGAGAAGAGCTCTTGCCTGCAAACGTGTGGTTTCCCATGACAGGGTGAGGAAGGTGGAAGGATGCAGCAGGAAGAGGGTAACAGGGGAGAGAATATGCAAACCAGTTTTGTTTGGTTGTGGTTTGAGGTTTTTTTTGTGTTTTTTGTTTGTTTTGTTTGGTGGTTTTTTTTTAGGGGCCCTTTCAGGCAAGCCTCACTTGCCCAACATCATCATCTGCTGGGGTCATCCTGCAGTAAATACAGTTGTTGGCCCTGCCCCTTGCTGAGTAGGGGAGATGTCAGTGAAATTGCATTCAGTTATCTCCCCCAGCAGTGTGCCTGGTCAAGGCTCCTTGTGGTACGAAAATGCAGGTCTTGTAGTAGGAAAACCTCACTTCCCACTTTTGGGAAGAGTTCTGGTCCCTGTGAGCTTGTCAGAAGAAATACATGTGCGTTCCATTGGTGGCTGCATCCCTTGGTGAAGTACATCCTGCTCACGTAGTGGTGCCACGTCCCCTAAAACCACACAAAACCCCCTGCTGGGATTTTGCGTGTGCTGCCCAGCCACATCCTTTCCCACTGGCAAGGAGCAGAGATGCTCCCTGGGAAGGAGTTGGCACCATCCCAAACTTCAGCGGGAGTAGCAGTGACACAGGGTGGTCTAGTGAAAAGTGGGGGAGCAGGATACAAGACATGCTGGTGGCACTGCTCCAGAGAGGCTTTGGGACAGAAATGCAGGGAGGAAAAGAGCTTTTTTTGTATTTAAGCCTCAATATGGAAAGAGTGGGACACTTAACCCTTTCCTTCTGTACTTTCCAAGATCCTGGGAAGATGAGCAGTAAAAGCAGTTGTCATGATGCTTCTATTTCTTTGTGGGACAAAATTTTCCTGTAGCTGTTTCTTTATTATAAATTAATTTGATATTCAATGTATAAGCAGTAAAAATAATTAAGTCATTGAGTATTCCTGCAGATACTCTGTGTACTTCTGAAAGTATTTTGTTACATTTCAGCATTAATTGATGGATTCTTACAATAAGTTATCACTTGGATTGCCTCTCATTTCTTTCTACTGAGTATTTCTCTTCTTTAATGTAGGGTGCCTCACAGTTGTAGTTAAATGGTTAATGTGACACTTGAAACATCGTGCAGTGTAATTTGCAGGGGGAGAAGAATAAATACACATATACACTGCTGGCATGATGCTGCCTGCCCTGTGTCTGTGACCAGGTTTGGGTTGGGGCGAGGGTCATTGTTTTCTGTCTCACCTTGGGGCCTGAGAAGAAGATGCCCATATTGTGCTGAACTCACCTGGATATGAAGATGGCTGTTTCTCTGTCCTTGACTTCGTGGCTGGGCAGCCTCTCTGGGTAGCTCTTCTCTTCTGCCTAGTTAGACCTGTGGTAAATTCAGCATCAGGTTGGGCAGTTGAACTTGGCCCAGTAGTGCCAGGATTTGGAGCACTTACACAGATGTAACCTGCTTTACAGCCATCCAAAATCTACTTTCTGAAGGAACTTGGTGAAAAATGAATAGGAGAGGTTCTTTGTCTGCCCATTTATTTTTTTTTCTATACTGTGTTTTTAGCAGGTCAAACTGCTTTGTTTCATTATCTAACTATTCTTTCCAGTGTCTCATTGTTAAGCTTTTGTTAATTAACATTTAATGACTGGGTTATGATGGAACCATGGGAGTCTTATCTGAAGGCAAAGCAATTGGCAAACGGATTCATTATGATCCGAGCAACCCTAATGAATGTCAAATTAATTCATAATAATGTGACACTAAAATGTTAGGCATATTGTTAATAATTATAGATGCGCTTTTACCTTATCCACTTTCAGTATTATTGCTTTTTTGCTATGTGTGCCAGAGAGCCAGCTTTCCACTACCTATCTTTTTACACCAATAATTCCAGTCTTCTTTAGCTGCAAATAGCTTAATTATCTATTTGTCTCTTTCACAGTAATTAGATACAGCATAAAAACCAGGAAGTTGATGTAAATAAATATAATTTATTTTGGAGATTCTGTAACTGTGGGTTGTTACATAAAAGTGACAATGTAAGGAATGAGGATGGTCTGTTGCTGTCTTTCATGGGAGAAAGGGGAGGAGAAGTATGTCAAACATTGCCACACTTGTGATTAATACTATTTCTATGGTTAGTTATTACAGTTATTTGAGAACACAGAATGATTTATTTTAAATTAAATTATATATTTGATCCTTGGTTTTAACACAAAATGCCTAAAACCAGTTTGCCATGTTAAACCCAGCTCTGAGTTTTCTAGCTTGTCTTTTATGGCTTTGCAGCCATCTTTATTTCGTTGAATCAGTTTTCTTGCACTTTCAGAATAGGAATTCTTGAAAAAAATTTGAAAACTAAAATCACTGTCCTAATGTCTGTGAGCTATAGTGGTGGCAGGTGGGAGGGTAGCAGGCAGATTTTGGTAAGGTGAGATAGGACAGTGTAGTCTGTCAGGCAGCTTTATTGCCTAAAAAATATCCATTGCACTGTGCTTCAGGATTCAAAGGTATTTATTAATACTTGCTCACCTATCCAGAACACTTCAGTGTTCTCCTTCCCCTGGTCACAAAATACTTGCAGTGAGGCAGCAAGCATGTAAAAATTTGCCATGTAAAAATTTGATGGAGATCTCATGTCCGTGTTTCCCAGCACTGCTTGCCCTACCTGCCTTAGGACTTGAAGCCTGGGGGATGTTGCTGGAACAGGAAGAAAAATAAAATTAAAAACTTCTATAAAGTGGAATTTCAACCTGGCTAGAATGAGCATAAAGTTACCGAGGGCCTTTGTGGGTGTCTGTGCATGGTTCAGGCTTCACTGTCATCACGGATCTCACACTTTGCTCTGCTTATGGGTCAGTGTGGATATGCAGCTTAGGTTGAACTGGCGGTGGTACTGGGGCATGCCATGGTCCAGTGCATCTCACTGAAGGAGTAGTGTCCCAGCATGGTTTTGTCTGGCTAAATAAAGTGGTTTTGGAGCAGAAGGCATCGCCCTTGGGTTGTGCTGCTGTGCCACAGCCACCCTCCTTTGCCGAGAGCAGCAGGGCTGGTTTCTGCTCAGCCCAGCTTCTGCTTTTAAATCCTACCAAGAGCAAAAGGGTTTGTTCTTTTGTTCAGAAGAAAAAAAAACTGAATGCTTTTTCTGTTGGTGGAAAATAGTGATCAATAATAATTAACTTGCACCATCTTATTTCTTTTCCCTCTGTGAGGAGCGCCTTACTATTGTTTTTGCAGAGCCGCAGGAGGTGCAGTGGTGCTGCTTCCTGCTCCAACAGTTCTTCCCTCTTAAGGCTGTGGCAACATAACCTCTGCCAAGAAGGTGGCTGTGAAATCCCTTGAGTTACAGGTGCTGTGAGGCAGCCCTTTGGAGGGGTGTTTCTATTTTATCTTCTCTTTTCCCTGCTGCAAACAGCAGCGTGGAAGCGAGAAGGAAGGCTTCCGTGGGCTGCGCCTCCAAAGGTCATATAACACTTTATGTTTTCTCCGACATGACACAGCGTGACAGAACAAAGTATTTATCTTGTGTACTTGTCAGCTTCGTTCTGCTAGCTCCAAAATGATGAAATACTACCGAATATGCTGCTGCTTGTTTCCTTTAGGGACTTGTGCTGATTTGTTTAAAGTGTCGTCTGCACCCAGTAAATGCTTCATTTATTACAGCTGACACCTGAAAAATATCTGAGGGAAATATATCAGGGCATCACACGTATATTGTTTTCCTGATTTGCTGTTGTTTACTTATGTCTTAACACAAAAGCAGTCCCCTAATGATTTGTTATGTTTTTTGAGGGTGCACCTGTGTGTGTGTGCCTTTTGAACTGCTGTGGTGGGGTTTCTGGAGACGCGCTCCAGTTCTGTGACAAAAATGCGTTTTGACTCCTGATGGGGTCAGCTTAACTCTTAATTATCGCGGTGAGTCATTAATGAGCTCTCGCCTCAGGAACTTTGTACAGCCTCTCCTCAAACTTTTCCCATTACTTGTTCTGATGCTTAAGCGAAAATAAAAATAGATCTCTTGTAAAAGGGGTGGGTGGGGAAGTGAACGTTTGAGATGGTTATGTGACCCTTGTAATGGTAATATTTGATGCAAAGGCTTTCAGATATAACTCTCAGTATCATATTAGGCTTCATGGGTGATTTAAAATTTTTTTTTTGTTTTACATGAAGTATTTCTCATTGTCCCTGAAGAATAATGTGAAATCAAAATTCGTCTCTCAGCAAAACAATCAGTGTAAAAATAACAAACATCAAAGAGAGAGGGAAGCAGTTTGCTCACAGTTCTAATTGCTAACATTATCATGTGTCAAAGTGAAGAATTAAAATGTGACTCTAACTTCCTAAAAGTGCACTTGCTGTGAGTTCAAAGGCTGTGTGAGGTTGAAGGTGTGTGGTTGTGTGGGCTAGCAGGGCTACAGACAGTACTTGGACCTCCTGCAGCTCACTGATGAGAGCAAATAGGACCTTTGGGCATGTAGAGGAGCCCCTCTGACTGCTGCTTCAGCAGCACAGCTTTGCTTGGGCTTAGAAAATGCACAGCACAAAGTGTCTGCAATTTCCTGTGTCCTTCCCTGTGTGCAGGACATTTCTACAGTCAGTGTACAGCATATGTGTGCACCTAAGCAACACCCCAGTGCTGTGTGTGGGCATGGGAAGTGATGGGGTCTGGATTTTGGATGCTTTATGGTATTGAGCCCTGGCCCTTTAGCCATTTGCACAAGGTGTGCTACAGAGGCTGTGCATTCACTGGAAAAATGCAAATCTAGGAGAAATAAGTGTATTTATAGGTTTTCCTACCCCTAGGTAAATAAGCAGTACTGGGGAAAGAAGGCCTTTTCTGTATGATGGGAAGTTGTAAATGGCAAATATATTGCGTGCTTTAATGTTGTTTTGTTTTACAGCCATTGTAACAATTTTACTTAGCGAAATTAGATTCCGTGCTTGAGTAGCATCCTTGTTTTAATTTACTGTGGTGTGCCTTCTGCTCGGTGCATACAGGTTGGATAGGAGGAAGGGTCCCACTCCTCAGCTGTGTTTTCTCACTGTGACTCTGGACAGGGCAGCTGAAGAAGTCTTTGCAGTGATGCTCTAAGCTGGTCCTAGGGTTTACTGTCACCTCCCTGTGCCAGCCACTTTTTCCCTGCCTTGGTTCCCACTCCTTTCTCTGTTTTCTTCTTATGGAAAGGATTTTTGGATGCAAGGACTGTTTTTTCCCCCATGTGGCTGTGCACAGTGGCATCTGGATTTTAGTTTGAGGTGGGAGCATTCGGGAGACAGTTGCCATGATGGTTATACAAGGATAAGTCTCATGAAAGTGGAGCTGAGGAGCTGAGCTGCTGTATTATCTCTGCATTATGGTGAGCAGTGTTTGTTGCAGTTTTCTGCTGGGCAGCGTGATGTGCGTGCCTATGGTGGTCCTTCAGGTGCTCCTTGTCTGTGTTTGCTTCCAGAGGTGTGAAAAAGTGGGGTTTGACAGGTAGATGCTGAAGTGGCCAAATTTCTACCCCAGATGGGGGAATTTGGCATGAGTGGGAATTGCCAAAGGGAAGCAGGTGATGCAGCCCTGATGCAGCCTTCTGATCTGACATAAAGCAGGGGTGGTATTTCTGTCCCCTGTTCTAGATGGGCCAAGCAGAGCTTGTTCCTTACTCCCACAAAAGTCTGGTTAATCACAGTGAATTAAGAAGCTACCCTAAGTGTGGGGCTGCCTTTGTCATATGTGAGGCTGAACATCTTCCTGGACTGGAGGACCTGAGTGCCCCCACAAGAAGGATGAATGCTTGCTTGAGGCAATGAGAACTGAGGGTGCTGGTTCCATTAAATTGAATGTGCTGGGAAGATCCATCACCGGTAAGCTACTGGTTTTATGCTCAAGGAAGTTTGGCTGCATCTCTGTCTTATCTCTTTTAAATAGAAATTGCCTCTCATCGCAGAGAGAGCTTCAGTGAGGTGGTGAAGTGTCCTCTGTGTAAAGGAAAACTCCTTAAAGACTAATTGGTGTCAGTCATTTCTATGCTGATATTTCACTGCTACTAATTTAGCAAACAGATGGTGGTCCATATTATGGCCTGTGAGTTGGGCTTTTTCCCTGGGCGAAATTATTACCTCCCTGGATTTCAATTAGGAGAGATTGCCAGTTACCTGGAGTGGTTTTCCTTTTAATTATGCACCTATTAGGGCAGGTAGGTAGCCAGCCTAGGGGAAGAAGCAGAGAATTCAGTGGCATGAGCAAATCCTTATTAGGAAAAACACATAAAACCAAACCAAAACTGAAAAGCCATACTATGGGAAAGTGGAGGAGGTGCACAACAGGGTAGCATGATGCACAAGCCTTTTTTCTGCTACTGTGAGCATTGATAAATAGCTTTGAAATGCCTGTTTGGCAGGTTGTGGCACATAGGTGGCTGTAGCACAGGGGAGGAAAGGTGAGGTCTGGAAGATGCTGTCAGCAGGCTGTATGCTTATTTTTAGCTCAGCAGAGTTCACTGGTTGAAGGAGACAAGCCAGAAGGAAAGGCAGCCCCGGAGCAACCTGCAGGAGCCTGCTGTCTCCATGTGCTGGTGCAGGTGAGGGCAGATGTTTGCTTAATGCCAAAGAGAAGCAACACGCAGCACTGACAGATTTATGAAGTCTCTGATTTTCATCTTGTTTCCTATCCCAGCTAATAACAGTCCAGGCAATGAAAAGATACTTCTCTCATAATTATCAACATCGCATTTTCCCTTTGAGTCTCGCGTTTAAATCATCAGGTCTCCTCTTCATCTGAATTGTTTCCTCAAGCTTATCTTCCTCTGTGGATCAGGCTTTTATTGTATTTAGTTTTGACGAGACTGTTCATCTTCCCTCTGCTCTGCTGCTACCCAAACCTGTTTCCTCATTGTCCTCAAGGAGCAGGGAAGGAGATGAAAGAGGCTTTGGGCTTGAATTAGCCAGTGATGAAGTTTGGTGTCCTTTGGGATGGAGACATTAATGCAGCATCATGAAATATGAGGTCTGTTTTCACTTTGGGTGACTCTGATAATGTAAGAACACAGTTAATCATATTTGGCTCTGCAGAGGGTATCTAACTGGGAAAAACACCTGCCCTGAAGGTGGCAGGAGTATGTGAGAGGAGCAACGAAATGGAAGGAGGAGCTCTAGCGGCACAGGCTGCTTGTGTAGGAGGATGCAGCACTGCTTGGGGCAGCCCTAATTGATGTTGAAAATGTCATGTCATAGATTCTCTGTTTGTTGCTATGTGCAGCCCTTGACTATGCCCCTTCTTTAAGAGTCTTCCCCAGCTGAGCAAAAACTGTTACTTGGTGCAGTTTGTGGCCTATTAAAAAGCAGCCCTTTGTTGCTGAAGTGCAAGATTGGGTTTGAGCTTTGTTTGGCTTTATGTTGTGAAATAGGGGAGCCCCTCGAACTCTCCACTTAGTCAAAAGCAGTTGCTTTGCTTACTTGAGTAGGTAATTCAGGCCCAAAATAATTACCCTATATTTATTAGCATGTTAAAATGCCTTTAATTGGGTTTTGGTGCAGTATCTTCAGTCTTTTGACTTGAAAGTTTTTTCTCAGTCATAATTTAGCAGTCAATCCTTTGGTGTGGTGTTACAGCTCTGCAGATTATGTGTGGAGGTAATTAAGTAATAACGATTGAGGTGCAGGGTATTTCCTTGGGATTAATGACTGTCTAGGAGGAGTTGATGGCCCAAGGTGTAGCCAAGGGCCATTAACACCAGCCAACTAATAATTGTAAGAAAATGCCATGTGCCAAGGTCATTACTGCTATTAGAAGTTGAGGGCAATGAGGAGGTAGGTGTGGGGGGAGATGAAGTAACATAGGAAGTATATGGATTTTGGAAAATGTAATATGGTCTTAATGGGTATCTGCATGATGTACTTGTTGATTAGCCAGTCTGCTCCTTCCCTCCATTCCTCACTGTTCTGTCCAAAGCTTAATGGCGAGGATCAGGGTGAGCAAGGATGATGCTTTTCTTGTCTGGTGCCCTTTTTCTTAATGGTGCCTCATATTTTGTCCACTTTAGGGGACACTTTATGCATATTACTAGTGTCATTTTTTTCTTCCTCCTTTAAGGGGAAGTTTTCAAAACCCAGCCTAGCAGCAACCAGAAGCATTGAGAATATCTTGGCTCAGTGGGATGAGATGCTGATTTGTGAATAGGAGGGAGAAGAGTGGTGCTTTTGAAAAACCTACATATTGGGCGAGTGCAAATGCTATAGTGTGTCAAAGCACTTGGTTTTGTAGCAAAGGGACTGTGTTTCAAAGCTGAAGTGCAGCTACAGTGTGGCAAACTGCATTTTGGGGATTTGGTGGACAGCTAAACTTAACTGCCCCCCAAAGGCTGTAGGATATAAAGATAAATCTTCAGATAATTGCAGTGTATATATTAAGTTAGAGGCTTAAGAGGTTGGATTCACACAACTTGGATTCTTGTTGTTCCTTGATTTCAGTTACAAACTTAAAATTTATGGCAGAGGAAGAGACCTGTTTTGCACAGATTTTTTTCTTTAGCTTAATATTCCCAGCATCAGAGGAGTAGGACTTTTGTTTACATGAGGCTGTTGTACATCGAGTTTTCTCAGTGCTCTTGCCCTCCAAGGTAGGCTCTGATAAGAGTAGTTGTCTTTTTCTCAGTCCCAATATATCACTGATCTCCAGCAGCTGGCACCTGGATTTCTGCTTTTAAGGGTTCAGAGCTGTAGGACCCGAATATCCCAAGCTGGCAATGCTGGAGGCAGTTTGGAGGAGCCTTTTCCTGAGCGGTGGATCTCTCATGGTTGGAAGCATTCAACCATCTTTATCTTGACATAGTGGTTTGTAGGAATGAGTAACTAAAAAAAAAGAAAAAAAAGTGGAAGTGGAGGGCTGCAAGAAAACTCATCAGAGGGATCCATCTCATCTGGTGAAGGAGGGAAATAGATATGTTGGTATCCATGGTGTAAACAGCTGATTACTTCCCTGCCAAGCTCTGATCTTTGCTGGAGCAGAGTGCTTGCCGCTGCTTAAAAATGAGATCCAGGATGCCTCTTCCAGTTGATTTCCCTGTTATTAATCACTGGGAAACCTGCCTATTCTATGTTTTCTCATTTGCCTGAAGTTCAGAAGGAATGATTCTTTTAGAGGTAGGACTTCAATGTGTCCTTTTAAAGGGGATTTGATTGAAAAAAATTATGATGGGGTCCAAGCAGTCTTGGAATAGTTGAGCATCCTCCCATCCTTGGGAGAGGCTCCCAGCAGCTCAGGTGAGCAGCAATGCAAAAAGCAGCTTTGGGAAACTTCCCGTTGCTGGCATCTTTCTACAGTCTCTGGTCATGCCCCAAAATAGGTGTGTCTGGCTAATGAAATGGGTTTCTTTTTAGGTAGGTGTTTTTTATTTTAATTCTTTTGTTCAGATATTTAGGAAAAGTTTTGAATAGAGTGGGGGACAGATGCGATTGAAAAATCATGTTTTTCTTAACTTTGTAATTTTCTTGCATATAACTGTAATCTTAATAATGATAAATAATCTGTTAAAAGCAATTATGGCCTGAATAATAATCCTAACTAATAAACAGAATGTACTGTGTAATTTTGGTTGTTTTCAGCCATCTGGCTCCAGTCTTACTAATTGACTTAAAGCATAGCAACAATGTCAGCAACATACAGTGTTCAGTTCGGCTGAAGTTCCTGAGCAGGCATTCCTTACAGAAATCTACTTTTTTTTTTTTTGAATAAAAAATAAATCAATACATCAAAATTATTACTAGCACTATTACAGCAGCACAGATCATGAATCCATCAGTACTGTCTTCCACTGAGCTCAAAAAAACTTTATTTATAATGATTTGATCGTGTATGGTTTTATTATTTTCTAGTAAAACTGCAACTGAAAGACTTTGAATGTATCCAGGGATCTAAATTCATGCTGGCACTTAGTTCTGAAGCTGCCAGAATTTAAATGCTTTCAGTGTTGGCTGGACTTAAGGTGTCTCTTAAAACTCAAGCTCTCCCTTTGGTTGGTTGCTATTCACAGTTTGGGTTTTTTTATTTGTTTAATGCCCATCATTGCTGAAATTTCCAAGGTTTTCACTGAAGGCTTTTAGACCCCTCAGTTTAATTGGTCAAAATGAAGCCATGTGCCCATCTCTGGTTTTTCAGATGTAATAGTTCGCCAGCTTGGAGCTAGTTTTTTTTTTTTTTTTTCCTTACGTACTGCAGAGGTGACTTTTTCCTATTTTTTCTAGCCAAAACCACAGCATAGTGACTTTGTGGCTAGTTTGGCTCAGTCTGGGTGCTTGCAGTCTGTTAAATTACTTTGATAAAGTAGCTATGACAGTGCCAGCCCCCAGTTTCACCACTCAACACCTATCCCTGGGAATTAGGGTGCCTGCATCTTTGCAGTGGGTGGGCTTTTGTGGGGCAGGGAGTTAGTGAGGGGAGAGTTGACTACTGAGGTGGGATCAGACAGTGGCTGCCCTGATGGAGTTTTTGGGTCTGTTTTGTTCAAAGCAGTGGTGGCAAAGCTTTGGTGGGCCTTGGGAGCAGAGCAGGGGTCCCTGTTGGTCACAAGCCAGTCCTTCACATCACCCTGTCCTCCCCTTTCATCTGAGTCATGGCTGCCCTGTCAAGTGTCTGTTCTTGGGGAGGACATGGATAATTGCCTGGATTTGCATAATGAAGCAAATAGCCTGGTTTGCCATTCCAGCAACTGGCATTTTCTGCATAGTTGGCTACATTTGATTATGCCATTTGGACAGTTCCAAGACTTACACACTCTTAGAGCAATTTAAGTAGTTTCAAGGTGTGGGAAGATATGAATTGTAATTTCAGCCCTCAATTTTGTGGTATAAAGCTGTGGTTAAAGGAATTACATGGCATATTGACTAATTACTTACTTATTTTCACCTGTGTTACTGAGTATAATCATAGCTGCTCTCAATTACCGTCCCCTGTCCCTTCACATGTATCATCAGACAACATTCACCTGTTTGAGGAGTTGGATTTGTTGCAGGCTTTTGGTAAATAATGATGTGAAGAGTTAGTGAGAAAGAAATGCAATTTCTGTGAGGTCTGGTAAGGATGCAAGGGTAAAGACTTGAAGTTCAGAGGGAGCTCTGCAGTCAGATCTATGTTTTTAGATGTCTGTTTATGGGTCTAGATGAATTGGTGACTAATCCTGAACTTTGCAGCCTTCTGAATGGGAGCAAAGAGCTCCTTCGGTTTAAGCAAAGCCTTTGGGTCAAAGCCATGTGTGGGACGTATGCCAAAAACTGGGGTGAAAGTTGTCTCATTTTGGGCTGAGGCAATAAGATCCTCCCTGGCAGTATTTTTAGATGGCTTCTGAGTGAACCTGTCCTCCTTGCTGTGCAAATAAGGTTGGACTCCATTCAACATCTATTCTGGGTTTCGTGGAGGTTTTTTTGGTTGGGTTTTGTTGTTGTTTTTTTTTGGGTTGTTTGTTTGTTGTTGTTTTTTTTTAGCAAGGTCTGCCAAATTATTCCCTGTTTGAGGAGCAGACTTTATTGGTGTGTTTCTGATCAGTGTAAAACCAGAGATCTGCTGGGAATACTCTTATTAAAGTAAATATATATATATTTTTTTTTTTAAACAAGAAGCTGTATTTGCAGCATGGGGCACTCGGTCTGTGTCTCATAGTGCCTGACAGGGACATGTGAAAGCCCTCGCTTAGGCTGATTGCCTTCATGATATGCTCGATCTGAGTTAACTTGTTTTCTGTACCCTCTACCATTTCATTTTGTAGTAGCAAATAAAGCTCGGATGTGGTAAATGTAATGTCTGCTGCTGCTTGATAATACAGGCCAGTGAATAAATGAACTTCCTCTGATATTCCGTATTTTCTCCTAATAAACAGAAATGCTGTGGTGGGATTGCGTGTGAGTGACTTGGAATTACTTATCTCTACCTTCTCTCCTTAAAGTTGTTTTTCTCATGCACTTGCATGTTTTCAGTTTGCCAAGAAAATAGCTTTGGACATGAGATTTAGGATTGGTGATTTAAAGCACAATCAGGGTACTCCCCACATGATTGTTGAGTTGGGGTCTGTGATTCTGCAGTGTTTCAGAGTTAGAGAATTTCGGGAATGAAGTCGTATGGCTAATTGAATCTTTTGAAACTAAAAATAAAGGAAAATATTTAGGAATTTTCTGTGTTGGAGAGCAAACAGAGTAGCAACAACAGCTTTTTAGATGGTTCTTGGTTGTGTACTGCTTCTTATAATTTTCAGTTGTTTTCCAAACACGTATTTTTAAAAAATGTTGGTGTGGGAGGCAATAGGGAGGCAGAAACTGTGAAGATCTTGGTGCATTAAAACCCAGTCATCCTCCAGATGGGTGCTTTCCCATTTGCTGCGTGGGGAGGTCTGGGAGCAGGGCCTTCGCTTGCCCCGAGTCCGACAGGAAGCGGAGCAGTGCCCGGCAGTGCAGATTTCCAGTTGGCAGAAGGGGGAATTGGAATGATGCATTGGCATCACACCTTGGTAACACATTCTCCGTGCTGATGCTGCAGCACTCCCGTGCTTTCCATGGCATGGGCTGGGGTCCCTGCTCACCCACCTTGGTGCTGTGAGCCCCTCAGAGAACCCTTGGCACCTGCTGTCTTGGACCTTTGCCAGAGCAAAGAGCAGCAACGTTCGTCATGGGCGCATAACTGACAACAGGATTTGGGGAGGAACCTTTTGGGATTAATGCTAAAAATATTCAGGTAACCATCTGAGTGCTTGAAGTAGTTTGTTTTTTTTTTTTTCCCCAGGGATGGTGAGGAAGGAGATGAAGACTCCTCATCTGTTTGCTGTCCTCATAGCACAGCCTGGCTGCTGAATAGCTGAGTGACAGGCAATCTGGCCTATCCATATGACCATATTGTTTTCCTCCCCTAATTAGCCTGGTTCTTACTGTGCTGATGAGGAAACAGATGCACTGAGCAGCAAATTACCTTCATCTTGCCTCCGCACAAAAAAGACATAGCATTTAATTGACTCATTTGATCTCCGGCAATTCAAAGCAAGTAAAGTGGAAATATTTAAAAGTGGCACTTCATTTCTGAGTAGGGGGAAGTATGTTGGGAGTACACATACGTGCATTTGTGTATGCTTGTAGTTTTACAGTGTCAAATGTGACAGTGATGGTGAGGCTTGTGGTATCGCTCTTTATGTCTTTAAAGAGAGGCACAAGCAAAAACAGTGAAAAAGTACCCTGTTGCTTCCTTTGTCAACAGCAAAATATTTGCATACTTAACTGCACCAATATTTCTCTACAGATCCTTGGCTGTGAATGTTCCTTTTCTGTGCAGCATGGCATGCTGCACATATGGGCAGCTGAAATGCCTCATTCCTGCATCCCTGAGCTCCTGCCTGGGCACTGGCCACAATGCAGGGGTCCCCCATTGCCCCTGTTTTCTCTGCTCAGGTTTTCCTGCATTTACACAGATATATATATATATATATATATATATATATATATATATATTTCCCTATTGGTTTTTCTTATGTTGTTTTTTTTTTTCCTTTTTTTGCTTGTTTTCCTTTGTTTCTAATGCAAATATGTATGGGTATATATATATATGTATATATATTTCCCTATTGGTTTTTCTTATATTGTTTTTTTTTTTCCTTTTTTTGCTTGTTTTCCTTTGTTTCTAATATGTATGGGTACATTTTGAAGGTGCTTCTCAGGGGATTGAGGAGAGCTCTTACTGGCTGTGTGTAGCCTGACATGTGCCCCAGACTGGTGTGGGTGCAGTACCCAGCCACTTCCTTGCAGCCCTTGGGGTTACTGGGAAGCTCTCAGCATAGATGCATGCTGCACAATCCAAAAATCCCGTGTGGACAAATAGGATGTGTGAGGCACAATGCAGTCTAGCCTTGAAGATGGGGGAGAAACTTGTCTTCTACTTGATCTCCTGTGTGCATTTATGTCTTGGGTCCCCAGGGTGAAAGTCATCTGGTCAAGGTGAACAGTCACTCTCTGAATTTACCAACTCTGTGTGGCTGGATTTCTTTCATGGCATCTTAATCCTTCAAGAGGTGGTTTCTCTTGCAACTCGTCACAGTGAATGCTCTGCAAAAAGGAAATTGTTACCATGCAGACATTGTGTTGGCATTACCATGCCATCCCCTGTGTTGGGACACTGTATCTTAGCAGATCCTAAGGGATGTTTAAGGTGCAGGTATTCCTTCTCCTTTGCCTCTGACCTAATGTGGCCTTCACCATATATGATTACATCACATGGATTTGCCCCTCTGCTGCACTTCAGAGAAAGCTGTCACCAAGTCTGCTTCTGTTTCCATTTAACTCTCGAGTGTTTAAGAGGTAGCATAAATAATAGTACCCTGCATGCTACCAGGGCTTCTATGGGTGTTACTCATGTCAGATTGTACTTCTCAGATGGGGGATTTCTTTTTTTAGAAATACAATTAGGATTTAGAATACAATTTAGAAATACTAAACTTCCTCTTTAAATGACTAAAACTCCATATTTATACTGGCAAGATGATCACCAAAACGTGTTCAGGCAGTACCAACTTCATTCTGTGGACTGCATCTCATCTGCTTCTTCCCATTTCCTAAGCTTTCCACAATCTGCATTTGTTACAAATGCCTGTTCAATAGATTGCTATTGCTGGTGGCTTTGAGATGGCTTTCAAATACCTTTTGGTACTTGCTTTACAGTTCTGCTTAATGTTTTCGTCCGGTTTATAAAATGCAAGTTGAAAGAAAACGTCTGGATTAAGTGAGCCAGTTGGTTCAGGAGAGCTCCTGAGTGTGCAACAGCCCAAAAGTGCAGTGCTAGTTCAGTAAGCAAAGTGGCCATGCTGTAAAGAAAGGCAGATGTAATTAGAGGAGATGTTTTGGATCCACTTTGGATTACACATGCTGGATTTGCCATGGTAAGAATCCTGACATATCTATTACCTTGGTGATCTTTTTTTTTTTTTTTTTTTTTTTTTTTGCAGCCATGAGGTAAGGGATATTTTTTGTAATGAAAATTAGATGTGCTTATTCTATTTTACTTGGGCACAAACCTTCCAGGGGAAAGAAGTAGGAGCAGGTAGTAGAGTCAAATACCTGTAAGTAGGTGTATTTTTCAAGCTTTTTTTCCTCTCTGATTATATGATGCTGAATTTCTTACACCTTAACAAATAAAGTAGAAATAAACTTTCACAAAAAGCAGAAACTATAAAGGCAAAGACAAAGATACCTGTAAAACAGGGATATTGGAACCATCATTTGAATTACTGATACAGTTAAGTGGCACCTTTTTACCTAGTGTGGTATTACTCTCATTTATGTAATTATCTGTTGCTTTTAACATTGCATGTGCTAGAACAGAACTGATTAACTGAAAAGTGCATCTGCCATTGAGTCAGACTGCTATGTTTGTGATGAGCTCTTCAGATTTTAACTAATTTGCTGGAGCAAAAGTTCTGCAGTTCATAGTATTAGTTATGTATTCTGGGTGAGAGACCATTTGACATGCAGTTGGTGCATTATTCACCTGTGTGCTTACTATGCATTCTTGTGAGAAAATTGAGAGTCAATGAAAGGACAACTCATGTCTACTAGTATAGGTTATTTTGGATTGTTTAATTTTAATTATTATTTTTGAGTGTCTGTGTTGTGCAGAGTGTCCAAGGCTCAGGACTCCTGCTCTGGGGTGATATGCATAGCACAGCAGGGGCTGTGCTGCCCTCACAGAAGGGGGATGTGTAGGGGCAGCCCATGCTGCCATGTCCTGCCTGGATGATGAAACAGCTTCCACAGGGTGCCATCCCACACCTGTGAATGTTTATGGATAGTCACAGTGTAAGTGGGAAACACAGACATCCCCTTCTAAAGTGGAGGGGGCTGGATTGTTTAGGCTGTTCAGTGGGTGGTGTGCACTGTTGCTGCTTTCCAGGTGTAGTTGCAAAGCACTCAAAAAGCAAATCTTGAAAAGCACAGGCACTGCTTGGGCCATGGGGCATGGGCGAGTCAGGAATGGAGCAAAAGTTAAAAGGAGCTGCCTTGCTAGTCCTGCCTAAAGAAATCTATAAAGCTCCTGTGGGTTTGAGCTGAGGAGGGGTGATCGTCTGGGCTGGTGTGAGGCTCCAGACAGGAATCAGAGCTGGGCTTGGAGTGTTGCTCTGGGACAGCATCTCTTGGCAGCTGGGGCTCTTGTGCCTGAGAGGTGTTTTGCAGCAGGTCTGAATGTGGCTGAAGGTCTGGACTCTTGCTCAAAAAAATCTGGAAGGTGCTGGGGGGATGCAGTGGGAAACGTGTATCTACAGGCACCGAGTGTTACCTGGGGGGCAGTCCGTGAAGCCTGGAAGACATGAAAATTTACTTTGCTCCTGTCTTTTTCAAGATACAGTCAGGAATGGATGGTTTTGGGCTTGTTTTGAGTGGGGTTTTTGTTTGTTTGTTTTGTCGTGGGTTTTTTTGTTGCTTTTGTTTGTTTTCATTCTTGTTCTGCTTGGGCTGTCCTTGCTGACAGATAAATACATCTTGCCATTTCTAGGCAAGATAATTCTTTGGAAATCTGCAAACTCGGGGCTGAGATTCCAGACCAAATGAGCCCTTGAAATGTCTCTGGTACCTGAGTACATGGAAATCTGTCCTGATGCAAGCAGAGTGTCAAAGACACTGGGGCAATGCAGGAGGCAGGTGCTGGTACTCGGTGCCTGGCTGGGTCTGGAGCTGTATGGGCAGGCAGAGTGAGCCTCCTGCAGGGGATCAGAAAAACGTTTGGGAGCATCACTCCTAAGTTTGTTTTACGTTTGTCTTTACTGTCTTTCTGCTCCTCAGCCCAGGATGAAGGAGTGCCCTCAGCATCCGAAGTGACTGATTTGTTGAAAAGCACCCAGAAGTGTATGCTCCCCTCCTGTCAGGATAGATGTACAAAGGAAGAAGATTAAGAAGTTGTTTAACAATGTAACAAAACAATGAAAAAAAGCATTAAGAGCAGCGGGAAAAAGCCATTAGTCTGCAAAGAAGAGTAGTAATTTTAAAATGCGGTAAAAAGGATCGGCTTTTGTGTGCAGCAGTCACCGCTCAGGGACTTTCAGGCGTTACTGACAGTACGTAATTGAGGACCCGTTTTGGTTCTCTCCTGCTTGAGGTTTTGAGTGTTGATAGACAAGTATTTATGCATGTGCTGCACCACTGTGTCGGTCATCTCATCACAGAGTGGAAAATTAATTGTTCCACCGTGGAGAAGATCTGAATGCCAAATGCCTTCCTCCTTCCCCTGCCTCCCCACTTTTCTTCTTTCAATATTTAGCCAAGGCAGCTGAGCTTTAATCTAAGATTTCCCCATGTCTTTGCATACATCATAGAGGGACTGTAATTCCATAAACTAGAATAGGTCTCAAGTAATCACCTTTTGAACTCAGTGGTGAAGCTAATAGAATGAAACTTGCTGGGAAAGACACAAAATAATTTAGTTTGTGTCTGTTAGGGTGTCAAAGTGTGGCTATTGTAACAAAGCTTCCTCTCCTACCCCCCTTTTTTATTCCCATGACTACAGTTTACGTATTTTTAAAGTATAATTAACAGGAGAGCCAGAAAATATGCTTTCTTTTTTGGTGCTGGAAGTGGCTAATTGTTATTTGTCAAGATAACAGGATTTTAGGAACAGTGAGATAAATACTGTATGTTTTGTGGGGGACATACCAAATGCATTTCCAAAGTGATCCAAAGGTGTGGCTCTCAGGGGCTTAGGGAGTGGTGAGGCTCCAGTAGGAGCATGGAAAGATGGGGGAGACCTGGCTTAGAATTTTGTCTCATTTCAAGAAATTGGTGAGGGGTTTCCCCTCTCCAAAAGGAAGTCTCTCCTTTGCACTTTGCCTCATGACTTTTGCCAAACTGGGATAAAAATGAGGTTTCCTTGTGCTTGCAAAGTGTTTTGAGATTTTTAGGTGAAACTCTTCATAACCCAAGTAGTACATGTTACAATTGTGGTCTAAGCTATAAGGCTTGTGGTCCTTACTTGAATACAATGCCTTTGATTTACTGGGAGCTGGATCCAGGAAAAAAATGCACGGTGTTTTGTGTGGCTCACATTTCTCAGTGCTTTATCCAAGAGAAAAAATGTATAAAACTACTGAAATGCTCTTTTACTTAACTGATTGGGAGCTCCTGGTACATGCAGATCTGTCCTGGTGCTAACTGCTTTGGGGAAACCTTCAGGGATCAAAGCACCCCAGAGCATGAGGTGTTTTCAACTGTGTTGTTGGGGCTCTAAATGCTAGTTCAGAGAATTGAGGAGAGCGAGTTACTCGTGATTCTTCCTGCTGGCAAGGGAGATAACCGGTAGCTATTGTCAGTGCCTGTGGTAAATTGCAGTGTTTGGAGTTGGTAATTTCACAGGACTATGGCAAGGACAGGTTTCTATCTGGAGGCAGCAAGAGGTAAATCCTCTCCCAGGGTGCTCAGCTGGAGCTGGCTGCAGCCAGGGCTTCCCTGCCGGCATTCCTTCCTGTCCAGCTGAAGCATTTTCACTCTCAGTTCATTTTCTCTCCTCTTTTAACTGCTAAGTAGATGTAATTTTGGTGACTGCCTGAACATTACGGTGTGCACAGGAAAACTGGATGCACGATCCATCTTGCATTGGCTGCAATGTGTGTCTGCCGTGTGCAAGGTGCTTGGAGGTGGCGTGCACCTTCAGGCTATTAGCAGCAGAATATAGACCAAGTCTGCCAAGGAAGTGGTTATTTCATTAATTTGAAATAACTGTCTCTCCCAGCATCTGGCTTGCTGAGTGATTTCTGTGTTTGCAGGGGTCCCAGGCCCCTCACAGTGGGTGCTGCTGCATGTTTGCTTGTTTGCCTTCCAGCATTTTGGTCCCCTGCACCTTCTCTCAATAGCACTTTTCTTTGCGGCATGAAAGCTTTGCATAGTAAGGACCTCACAACACAAGAATGAGTGTTACTTCCTTTTCTTTCTTCCTTTTTTCCCCTCTCCCCATTCTGCTCTCTGCATCCACAGTTTTTGCTCTGTGCTGCTAGGCCAGAAGCTCCTTTGTTGTGTCAATAGGACTGACTGAGCCAGGGGGCTGTAGCCCTCTTTTACCCATGACGGCTCAGTAGGAATATGTGTGTTTGCCTGTATCCCTTTCTTTTTTCCTCCTATTATCCTGTCAGAGTAATTAGTGTGGCTTTATGGCTGAAATTGGTGAAGAGAGGAACAGTGAAATCTGTCTGCACTGAAGTGCAACAGAGGCTTTCATTAACCTTATAGTTGAGGAAAAAATCAAAATTAAATAAGTCATGCACAGTAAGGAATGACACAATTTGCTGCCCCTTTCATTTGTGCAGGACAGGAGGCTGCAGGGAGGCTGAACCCTGTGTCTTCTCATGCATCTCTAATCCTCAGCAATTTGGGGCTGCAAGGGAGGGGGCTGCACCTCGTGCTCCTATTTCCCTCTCTCCCACCACAAATCTCTATTTCCTCTCCCAAATATGAATTTGCAAAAGTTTCAGTTCAAAGTGATGCACAGGAAGCTGTTTTCAAATACTGTATGGAAAGCTTGGTGTTGTGTTAAAATGCATGTTTAGGGAAAAAAACTAAAGTTAGCATGAGAATGGACTTTGGGAAGATTTTGTCTCACTCTGTTCCTCTGTGTCTGAGAACTCATTCCTGCATGCATGCCAGCTTTTCCCTTATTGGTACCCCTGGATTTGAATACCAGTGTAATATCCAGTTGACTTTATGCTTAGATAATTTTCTTGTAAAATACTCCATTTTCATTAGCTTTCTTAGTAGACTTTTTTTTTCCATGTGGAGTTTCATGTAATAATAATTGGACATGAGCTGAACAAATGTAAGTCAGCAGTTTTCAGCTTATAGAGTATATTTTTTTCTTTTATTTTATTTTTTTGACAGATGAGATGCTTTTTGATGAGAAGTGGTGAGTTGGATGCTAAAGGTGGTGAGTGTTCAGCTCCTGTATTTTTGTGGCCTTGAATAAATTAGTGTCAAAGATCTGTTCATTCACTCAGGCTGGTTATATCTGTTATATCTAGAGCTGGTCAAACTTTTTCACATTAATAACTTTCCACTAAGATTATGTTTGGTGTAAGTCAAAGTTCTCTAGAAGAAAACTGCTCTTCTTGTGTTTTTATTTTTATTTTTTGCTCCTAACAGCCAAGTTTTCACACTGCCTTAGCTTAAAAGAAACTGTTAATTCTCTCCCCCCTCCCCTTCTCATCCCGCTTCTCTGTATCTTTCTTTTTACATGGAAATGAAATGAAACTTTTAAGATCTTGAAATGGTCATCCAGATGTTTTGCAAAACTGGGAAGCAAGTGGTCTTTGAAAGCAAGCTGAAACTGAGTAGGCACCTTTTCAAAATGGAGAAAAAAATACATGTGTGCTTGTAAATGGAAATTCCATGTGAGAAATCAGGCTTTGGAAAAGGATCCTTTCTTCTTGCTCTGCATTTTGTGTATGGAAATACTCTGCAAGAAATCTCAAATACTCTGGCTGGTTTGTGTTTGGCAGTGAGGGAATAAATGAGCAGGACTGAATCTGTGGCACTGCTGAAAGGTGGAGAGGAGATGATCCTGCTCTGCCCCTTGTAGCCCCCCAGGCAGGAAAAGGTGATGCAATGCTTCCTCCATAAGGCAAATCAAGGCAAGTTCATTTTGGGGAGCAAAATCTTCTTTCAGTGAGTCCCACCGAGCAGACTCTGCTGTGGGAATACTGCTGGTGGCTCCTCTGGCCATGTGCCACTTGTGGCTGCCTGGACCTGGTGCTGGTCCCATGAAATCGGGAGTAACCAGGTGAATACAGTTACATCACTGCCCGTGACGAGGGAGGATAGTCATGCAGCCTGTGGTCCAGATTACACATTTCATATGTTCTTTGGAGCTTAATACCTCATATGTTTGAGCAAACAACTGCAATTCTAACCCAGAATGACTTGGTTTGAGGTGTGTTTTTAATAAGATGATTGAAATGCCATGAGAATAGAATGCAGTTTTTGTAAACAGGACTTGGAGTATTTGAGTGCTTACATTTTGCTTTAAAATCTCCTTGTTTGTTCATTATCCAGGGGCATATCTCTGGACAGACTGTGTGGGGTTGTATACAATTTTCAGTACTTCCCTTTTAAATGAGAACTTTTATAAAAGAACAGGAGTTATTACAGCCCTAACTCTGTTCGTAGTTAGAGAAAAAAGTAAATAAAAAGTCTAACAACTGCCATCAGTCTGTAGGAGCTGGAATGAGAAGAGCTAACGATCGCTATCCAAGTGATAAATGGGGGAACCATCTGAGAGAGCTTTGGCAACAAGAGAAGACAGATGAAGGCAAAATGGCTCCTCTCTGCCTGCCTTTTGTTCTTTGAGGACTATTATGATTGAAGCTTATTTAGCAATCTAGCTCCTAACCTGGGCTTAAATGATGTTGTGAGTGAACTGGTACACAGTAATAAATTAGAGCAATTAGTAACTACATATCGCTTTTTAATTATGGAAGTGGTGTGCCCACGTGGAAAGGGAGAACTCGGTTTCAGGGCTGAGCATGTACCTGTGGGAAACACATGTTGGGGTTTCTTCACTGAGGGTCCTACCGTCTCCAGTGGATGGACTATGTATCATTGTCCGTGGGATTGGGATGCAGGACGTTGGAGAGTAGCCTGTGTGGAGCACTCATGCTAGAAGGTGGCTGAAAGGATCAAAATGGGATTTAGGGAGTTCATTTTGGGAACAATTTTGATCAGATCTGAGTGCATTTGATTTGCTGTTTTTAAACTGTTTTGGATGGTTCAATTAATGACAATCCTTCTGGGGAAAAGCATTGTTCTTTTAATGCCAGACCGGCCCAGTTCAACAATCAGGCAAGGACCAGGCTCTCTAGACGCACCTTAGGAAACTGCCATGGTACGTAAGATGGTGCTTAAAGTTCGTATTAAGTACTTGAACATGGAAATATGAGCTTACGTGTGTGTAAAAAGCTTTGTGGGATTGGGCTGCAAGCAGAAGAGGGACATGCCTTTTTCTTTGTGCTTCTGGAAAGGTCACTGACTCGGTGGGATCCTGCCCTCACAGAAACTATGGCTCTTTCCTTTGTCAGATTTACCTGGAGCAGTGTTCCTGGAAGCAGGAGGGTCAGGTAAGATGCAGTGGCAGGCTGCCTGGTCTTGTCAGTAGCAGTGAGGGCTGCAGCCATCTGGGGGGAGAGCTGTGAGCTGTCTCACCCGCTTTGTCAGCGGCTGGAAATGGCCTCGTCCAGGCCACCTTGCTGCTGCCTCCAGTATGAGGTGTCATTGGTGCGTGGCCTTTATGGGGCTCGGTTCCCAGCTGCTCCACCCCTTAGGATGTAAAGCCAAGTGCCTGGGGTCTCACTGTCATCCTCTGGTTTGTAAACTGTGCTGACGCTTTTCCCTTGCTCCCAGAGCATGTAAAACTTTAATCCTGGAGAAGACACGAGTGTGACGTTTTTAAACTGGTGAGAGTGAAACTCACTCAGTTACTCACATATTTGCAGAAGGGGGTGCAGGGGAGACCTGTGTAATTTTGTGCATCTGTAGGAGTGAGGACTTGAAGCAGATTTTGTCTGGCTGTTTTTTACCCATTTTACATTGCAACTTCTAAGCTTATGTACTGTGCTGCCATGCTGAGCCATAAGATTTGGAGCTGTACAGGAAAAGCCCTTGTGCTCCTCTTCTTGTATCATTGGGGCTGAAAATAGCAAAGCAAATTTGTCATATGGGAGCAGCCAGGTTTCGTTCCCACTTTTTTATCATGTGAGGAGAGCATATGCTAAACAGTTGTACACCGTTTTTGTGTTCCTGCATAGCAGGTGCAGCAGGAAGGGAGGTTTGGGCCATGGTGGTGTCAGAAAGAAGGATGTGAAGAAAAAGTAAAAGTGATTGCATTCTAAGAATAAATCTTACCTCCTGCTTTCTGAGAAGATAAAAGGCTTATATAAATAAGGTAGGCAATGAAGTTTAACTAAGAAATGGAGTACCAAATTAAAAATGCGAGTGCCAGCTCACTCAATACAGTGTCAGCCCTTCTGATAATGTACTGGTCTCTTGAACTTAGAATTGATTAATCAGTCAACTATTAATTTCTTAAGCAAGCAGTTATATACTGGCAGGAGGAAGTATAGTGGGGTTTGATACTGTACATCAGATAATTAACTATACATTCATATAGTGATATGTAGGCTACAATTCTATAAAACCACTGATAGTAAGGATCATAAGTGTTAATTAGTTGACATCAATTTATTCTATTAAATTCTATAGCTGCTGCTTTAATTGAAGTGACTCATTTCCTTAGGTAAGCCTTAGTGCTGTGCTACTCTCCTGTCACAGTTCCCAATTTAGAAGTAGCTCAGTCTCACAAGATTGGCAGTGATTTGCTGTTGTGCTCAAAGTAGGTATTTTGATGACTTCCATAGAAAAGAAAAGAGAAAAAATTGGTGTAAAGGGAATTTTTAGAGTTATTGGTTAATACTGTATAGTTTGGTCTCCAGCACCCTTACCAAAAGTGCTCAAGCTGCTGTGGGGGGGAACATTTTGGGTACTGACCATAGCCTTGGATCTTGTTTCCTTAGACTTTTTTTTTGTAGGTGCAGCAAACTTCTTTGAAAGCCGTTCATCAGCTCCTCGTCCCTTGTGTCACCTGAGAGTGTAAGGGATGTGCCATCCACCCTGCTGGCTTTGGACGCCTCTACGTTCACAGAGGTTCAAAGGAGTGGAGAATTAGGTTTTTTCTGTTGTTGGGCATAGTAAATTAGCAAAAGGACTTGTTTTTTACCTCCTTTCAGATTTCACAGGTACTTGGTGAAGCCTTGTGGTAGCCTTGGTGGCTTTCAAGTCTAGTTTATAAGAAGCATTGGAGATGCAGCGAGTGTCTGTGCTGTTTACTAACTTCAGAGATAAAAGTGCTTGGCAGATGGGATCTCTGAACCGTTCACAAATTCCCATTGTGCTTCAGGGGACTCAGCCTGCTTAGTCTGGTGTCACATCCCGGAATTAGGCATAGGATGCACTGCACCATCTTTGTGATTTTAGGGGGAGTCATGCTTAACAAAAATATCTCATTTTGTTACCAGAATGAACTTGTGCAAATAGGCAATTGATTGCCACATCAGCTTAGATGGTGCATTTACTAACCAGTTTTGGTGATAGACAGTAAATTCCCTTCCTTCCCAGTTTTCTTCAGGAAAGGCCTGAAGTCCTATCTGGAGCTAATCTTTTGCAATGTTCTGTAATGAGTTGACTCCTCTGTTTTCTTCGAATTTCTTACCACCCTGTTTTGGAAACCACTGCAGAATCTGAAGGTATTCTGTAGAAATGGCATCGACCCTGCTGTTGGCATTTGTGACATTGCAGTGCCCTAGAGCACGGATGAGTTCTTCACCCTTCAACCAAGAGGATGAGTTCCCTGCCTGAAACTTGGGTGTCATAAAAACAGATTCATGTCTGAGAAGGGTTGCAAGGAGGCACCAAGAAGGGGATAGTCAATTTGATCAACAAAACAGGTAAAGCTTTGGGGGAAAGCCCCAATACTGAAGACCATGAGAGCTTGGCAACCTCCTTGAGGAGCAGGTGAGTAAGTGGCTGGCTGGAGAAGGGAGTGAGGGCAGGTGGGCATAGCTGAACACTGGTTAGGGGAGTAAGAGGACTGCACAAGGAAAGACTTTGATGCTTGAGTAGGTCTGGACAGCAAGAGGGTAAGGTGCTGCTAGAAGGAAGGAGCCATAAGCCTATGGGAACTTATATTGTTCACATTTATTAACTCAAAATTACTAAAAATCTGTGAATAATCAGGTGTATACATCTGCATCAGGGACGACATTATGTGGACATAACCTTTCTGGCCGAATAGGTTGTGTATATATTGGTAAGTTGCAATCCCATAGTGTTTTTTCCTGTCCTGTGGTGTCCTCCTTGGCACTCCAGCCAGAGGTGGGCTGCTCCCACTTCCCTCCAGTGGTAGGAGGCAGCTGGTGAGCGGTGCTGAGTGTGGTTCTCTGCAGCCCTTTTGGGATCGAGGCCTTCGGTGTGAGCAATTACCTCCTTAAGGGGGATGTTGTGAGACTCTTAAATTAGAGGCATCTTATTAGCCACACATCATGTGCCAAGCATTTGCTATAAAAAGGTGCACCTTGCTGCTAAGACTGAGTGATTAATTTGCAAGCCAGCAAGTTGTTAGATTGTGCTAACAATTACCATATTTGATAGATTAAAGCCCTCACGAGGGTATCGGTTACCTTGGGAGCTTATTTACAGTTCCTGATCTGTGGCAGGCAAAGAATTCGTGGTGTGACAATGACTGTATCATGTCTCAGTGATCCCGTCACATTTAAAAATAATGTCCAAGCTGAAAATTCTGAAAATTTTGCCTGTTTGTTATGCGGGGACTCAGCCCTTTCCATTTTGAAACTTGGCTTCTTCCTACAAGAAGCCATCAGCCAGATGTATGTCTCTGTGGAGAACTTTCCTCCTGTGAAAATAAAATTAAGAATCCAGGAAACTTGTGTTTTGCCCTGGAATGAAAATGTTACCTTTTAGACTCGAACTGTATATATACAGTGACCATCAGTTTATTTTTGTGTGTGTGTAAGCTGTATGTAACTTATAGTTTGCACAAGAAGCTAAAGTTTCTCTTGTTGGAGTCCCTTCAGTTTGGCACCAAAAGTGTTTAATTATTTAGGCAGAGAAAGAACACAATTGACTTTATGGTCCAGTGATCTTAAAGTTTCACATTCTTCAAGGCACAGGTGAAAACAATTGATAATGATGGTGGCAAAGACAAGGAGAAAGTCACTGCCTCAGCTCTTTTTCTGATCAGAAATCATGTCCCATAAAGTGACAATGAAATTCTCATGGTATTCTTTTCTTTGCAAACTGATATCCATCCAACCAAGAGCCGTTGCTCTCTCCAGGAGTCGGTGTGAGCATCGAAACTGATGTTAACAGCCCTCCTCTGCAGCAGTGGCACCTGGGAAGACAAAAATAGATGTCCCCCAAAACACCCATCCCTTCAGGAGATTTTTGACCTGCATCCTTGCTTATGTAAAGTTTTTCATACCTTTTGTCTCTCTCTTTTCCAAGTGGTTTTATTCATTCTGACTTGTGATCAGGCCCTGTTTTAATAACTCCTGAGCTGCTGTTGTCCCCGCAGAGCAGAGAGGAGGACTTTGCACGTCAGAAACCTTCAGCGGTGGGCAGCACACAAAAGGTCATCGTCCAGCTGGTGAGATTCATGGGCCCTGGGCAGCCAGGCTGCTTCCCTCCTCCTCATTCCCTGCATACCTCTGTGCCCATGTCATTGCTGGGCACTCTCCCTCTCTCCTCTTCTTGTGTTACCACTATTATTTTTTTGAATGTCAAAAAGAACGATGGTAACTTCCTCCTGTAAAAAAGTTTCGGGGAAGAGCAGTGCTGTGAACTCTGGCAGCCCAGGCGATGCACAGGGAACAACGTCGCCCTTTGTTCTGCTCTCCCTTTTGGGCATCCACAGCGCATCCAGCCCTGGAAACCCAGCTCTGTCCCGGGGACACAGGGCAGGCACGAGGACGTGGCACGCTGTGCCAGCTTGGTGCTTGCAAAGGCTGGCATGTCCCTTGGCATCCTGGTGATGTGGCACTTGGGATAGCACCGCATCATCTGCACAGATTTAGTAGCTGTGGGGCTCAGATGAGTCGCTTTGGGGGTTTTTTTGTTATTTGTTTGCTGTTTTGGGGCAGTCCTGCAGCCCAGTTAGATTTAACAAGATGATTTATAGCCATTTAGTCTCTGTCATCATCATATCGATTCTGCAATCATCACTAAGAGATCTCTATTACTATCTCTTTCTCTTGGCTTTGGGTAAATTTTCTGCCTTCTGTTTCAGGTAAAGCCAGTAGGAGCTGACAAAAATGCTTTGAAATTATGTTAAAAGAACACAGCTGGTATAAATAGATTTTACTTTGATGTATCTGATCTGATTTGTATTACCTGAGGATCAGGCCTTAACTGTTTGTTTAACTCTTACTTTTGTTAAAAAACAGTACTCAGCAGTGAATTCCTTTTCGTTCTCAGAACCATCTCCAGCTCAAGGTCTGAGGTAAGTGATTGGCACTATGCCACAAAGGTGGCTCAGGTCACAGTGGTTTGGGGCTGACCAGAAGAATGGTACGACCATGTTAGCAAAAATAGCAGAGTGCCTGGTGGCATCTAATGCAAAACTGAACGAGTTCTCAATGAAACTCAGCATTTCAGTTGGAAAGGTTGGTTTCTTAGGGAGTGCTCATAGTCAAAATATTTTGAACAGATCAGCCTGCAGTCTTTTTCCTTTCTGTGTAGGCATGGGTTTTCTCCAAGGAGGACTGCCTGGTCTGTGAGAAAACCAGGTGCCTGACACATCAGTAAGACCTGCCATGAATGATTTGTGCGGAAACCAAGAGGAAAATTGCCTAGAACAGGAAAGGAAATGGAAAATGGTGTGGGCGTTTTTTTGGTGACAAGATACAGAGTGAAGGTAAAAGAAGACAAGACTGCTGTTATTGCTGAGGTTTAGCATTAACTACTTATTAGAAGTTAATTAATAGGGCAATGTTATTGCTAGTAAATTGCTAGTAGCTAACAAAAATCTGGGCACAAGCACTAATTTTTCTTCCTTGCATCTGAACCCTCTGGTGGTGGTACAGACTTTGCTTGTGTGTTGTGGCCATCGAGAGTAGTTAAGGGAAGAAAGGTGGAGATACAGTCAGAGTTTGGACATAAGAGATGCCTGCAGAGGGAAGTGTCATACAGATTTAGGTATTAAAAAAAATTTAAGGTAATCAGTCTAGACACAGAAGTGAAAGAGAGGCTATAACCTCAATGGCCATATGCTACAAAAAACAAGCAGGAGGAGGATCAGTGTAGTGCAATATAAACTGCAAACCCTCTCCACTGGGCTTAGCAGGACTTAAAATAAACGGGAAGATAATAGTGCAGCAAGTACAACAGAAGAGAAAAATACTCCAGCACTGCTGAAGAGGTCAGCGTCTGCTTTAAAAGCTGTGATGAGCAATGCCTCACTTTCTGTAACCATGATCTGGGGTCCTTGGTTTGTGCCAGGACACAGCACAGAGTGTGTGTACGAGCTGCTGAACTGAGACAGGAGAGGAGGAGCATGTAAAATCCCTCAGCAATGACATGAGGGGATGCTCGTATTTCCCACAAAGGAGAAACACTGAAAGAAAAAAAGGCTGTGGCTTGATGTCCGGGGGTTTCCTATTGCAATTACGTGTGCCTCAGTTTCCCCACCTGTAAAATTATTGTAAGGGCTTCTTCAGGAAACGTGTTTGGAGATAATTTCTATAAAAAGCTGCCATAAGGCTTGAGGAGATACCTGGCCGTGCCCTGGAAACACTTGGGAGTTAAGCAAATGTCCTCTTGAAAATGAAGCCAAATTTCCATGCCTTCAGGAAAGTGGTTGTGTCTTTCCTTAAAAGATGGCATTTCTATTAATTCTCCACAAGGGACATGAGTGTTTGTAGCATTAATGGAATTGTCTGTCTGAGGAGGAAATGTAGGACTGTTAGTCATGGACTCTTTTTTTATTCTGCGTTTGCTTTGGTCCTTGATTGTTACATCGATATTTAGCATTTGTCTTAAGTTCATTTTAGTTCTGTCTCATTACGTGTACTTGTTACTTGCGCTGCTGCTGATTTGAAAAGCACTCCCAAAATCATGGGGATTTTTCTGGCTTTGTACCATTCTTTGAATTACGTGTTCTACAAGTTTTTCATGCATCACAGACTAGTTTTTTTTTTTGGCTGTAAGTCAGAATAATGTTCCTGCAGATGATGAGAGTTCACTTTTTCACCCATTTGCTTGTCTCCCAAATGCAGCAAGAAGCTTTTTTGTTGAGTGCTTGATTCCATCCTCCTACACTCTTCTGGCTTAAAAAAGGGCAATTACTCAAAATTCATACTTACGTTGTCACCTGTAGACAAGGCATCTGTGGTGCCTGGTGTGAGCTGCTCCATACTGTCTGACAGGCTGGTCTGCACCAAAGCTGGGATGGGGAATTGCCTGGGCTGGGAAGGAGCCCATAGGTGGACCAGGCTGCAGCACACTGAGACAGTGCCACAGCTGTGCATGTGTGTGTGTGTACAGGCAGCAGTTGTGTGTGGGTGTGTACATACAAAACTGGGGGCTTGTGCATGTGCAGGTTTGTGGGATCCTCTGCAAAAGCCTGTCTGGAAACCCCTGTGAGGCCTTCTAGACCTGCTGGCACTGAAGCTTCCCACTGCACTGATTGCCAGAGTTCTTCTTTGGGATTGGGAAAGGTAGGATATTAAACAGTGAATAGTACATCCAGTGTGCCCAGAAGGCTCAGAAGTCATGGTCTGCAGTCCATGTCTGCAAGAGCCAGTGCTGGCTGTTTGGGGAAGCTTTTCTCCTGAAGGCACTTTGGGTTTTACTTGCTGCAGCTTTGGTTCACCTCTTCCAGCTGCTCTGAACTAGAGGTCAGTGCACACCCTGAAGCACAAGAGTTTGTATTTCTTGTAAAGCTTTTAATCATCGCAGTGGTAACCCTAGTTGGTCTCCTTTTAATTTGTGAATTATTCACACGTAGTAGAAAAGGCAAAATGTGTTGAATGAGTTTTTAATGATTAATGGTTTTGTCTGGATTTATTGCTGGTGAAGATGCAGTTGTAAGGGTGGTATTTTATATTTTGGCTGACATATAAAAGCAAAGAAGAGCCAATTTTTTTTTTTTAATTTAATTGAAAGTTCAGAATGTCTGTCTCTTTATTGGCTTTATTTTTAGGGATATAGACGAAGCAGATTGTAAATTGTGAGTAATTTAATTTTAATTAGTTCTACTAAAAGCTTTATTACTCTTTCCTTTTCTCTTTCTATGAAAGTGATAGCAAGGCAAATATTTGTGATCCTGAGTGCTGTAAGAAGGTGCTGTTTTTCAGACCTCCTGGCACAGCTTGTCAGCATCTCTAAAATTCTTTGTAATCCCAAAAGCCTGCACTTCTGAAATACTCAGCTCTGCCCAGAAAAGCTCTGACAAATGGTATCGGTGCCAGGGAGTGGGCTGAGGTTACTAAAGAATTTGTTGTTATGGTTATTTTAGCGAGTGAGTTGCTTGTTTGTTTGGTTTTTTTCCCCCCCTCAAGAAGCTTGTTAGATATAGATTAGCAGTATCTGTTATCTGTAGGCTTTGAAGTTGTTCTTACCTAAAAATGAAGGAACTAAAAGAAACAGCCAAACAATCAAAAACCTGAAAAAAAGAAAAGAAAAACAAAACCAAGAAATCCCCAACCCAGTGTAAGAGTTACCACTGCCTGTTCTGTAGCACCCTGAAGCAGAATGTTGTTGCTCTCCCAGCTGGTCAAAGCCCTGCTGATGGAGGGTGGGGGAGATTGTAAACCCTTTGGGCAGTACTGGGGAGTGCACCACTTGCTCCTCTCCTTCATCTCCTTTCATGAGGTTAAAATTTTGAACATCATCCATCATGGGACATCCTGCCTAAACCTCCCATTGCTGTTGTTTTATGCAGAAATTAATTTGCATTATACTAGAAAAACGGGGTGCAAATTAATTCAGAAAGGAAATGGCTTTTAAAGTTGCAAGACATGGTGATCCGTGCTGGTCAGTGGACTGGTTCAGCTGGCTTGTGGAAGCCTTCTCTGGTAAAGTCCTTCCAAACAGTTGCCTTTTTCCTGGATCTTGGTGCATTTCCTCAGTGTTGCCTCCATTGCTGCTGGACCACAGCAGGGACCAGGAATGTGCCTGGGAGCTGGTGCTGGTTGCTGGAGGGCATCAGTGGTGCCTTTCCCAGGGGGCAGGGACAAATGTGCAGTTTTACCTGAGCCTGCTGTGGCCCTCAGCTCTCTCTGCCCAAGATTTCCAGCTTGCCTTGCGGTTTTGTGCTATATTTGGGTTAACCAGTGGATGCTATCAGATGTCCTTGCCACTGGAGAGCTGCTGGGCTCGGCAGGAGAGCTGCTGCAAGGTGAGGAGTTACCTCATTTGTCACTGCTGCCCTCCAGGGCGATGGAACGTGCTCCCGAGGCAGCCCCAGAGATGGGAGGGACCCTCCCGAGGTGCTGCCCTTGGCTGGGCAGCCACGTGTGTCCTTTTGCCGGTTAATGGCTTCTGCTGGCCCTCCTGCTCTTGTCCTGGCTTTGTCGGACTCTTGCTGTGCCTTTCTGAGGGAAAAGTTTGTTCAGGGCAGGTTTCTGTGTCCAAGTGACCTGTTGTGCATCCCGACATTTGGATCTCCATGATTGCTGTGGAAGTGTTGTGTCACTAAGAGGGACATTTGGCTTTTGTTGCTGCTGCTGCTATTTACTTGTAGTGGCAACACAGCCAGTCTGTCTCTCTCACACTGTTGTTGTTTGTCCCAGAAACTAATTTTATTTTCCTTTTTGAAAAATATTTGAAGCTCTTGTCTGGCCCAGTCTGGCCTCCCTGGGCTCCCATCTTTATAAACAGCACCAAAACACACCCCCAGCTGACCACTTGTGTGCCACGGACTTGGTTGCATAGCATAAAAATGCAGCTCAGCTGAGTGACACGATGACTTTCGAAAAGCAAGGAGGGGGGGGGAAAAATTCCAAACGAGATTCTCTCAGGTAATCTCACAATGAGGCAATACAAGTGCTAATTACTGCTCTGGGTGACAGGTGGAATTATCCAAGTGTAATGCTGCTTTCAGGTTGAAAAAAGAAAAAAGGACTATATTTACAAAAAATAAGGTATTTAACACTCAGCAGGGTGCATCTTGGCTAGCATTGCAATGCACCTATTAAATTTTTAGTGCCAGATTATTATTCACAGCCAGGGTACAGAAGTTGTGGAGCAGCATAACCCAAGCAACAATTATTAATTAATCAGGTGTTGAAAGTGCCTAAAGAGAGCAGTAGGCAAATGATAAGAGCCTCCCTGGGATACAATATACTTTTTTTTTTTTCTTTTTCCAGATTGCAAATTAGTTAAAGCGTGTATCATAATGTGATGTCCCCTTAGCAGATATTGCATCCATTATTCTTGCTACTGATATTAATAAACCCATTGATGAACACCCTCATTCTGTACGCTGTTCCCAAAAATGATTTGCAATTGTAAAACCTTTTAACTCTGCAACTGTTTGTACTGAAAGGCAACTTTGGGAGATACTGTAAATTATTTTGACAGATTTGAAAATGCTGTTTATATCCATTAGTTGCTACAAATGCCAGGGTGCTGTGATTTAACTGCTTCATTCTTCCTTACTGGAAGAAGATGTGTTAGATAAATTTTGAAGTTGGTAAAGATTGAGGTAAAACTTCCTGTAAGAAAAAAACCACGATGAAGTATGTATGGAGTTTTAGTTTTCTCCCAGGGATATCAATTAAGTTTCCCTCTGGGGAGGGACTGGTGGGTCTCTGGAGCATCCTGCAAGAGCATGCAGTTCCAGGGAGGGGAGAGATGTCATTCCCATGGGGATGATGGAGGGGTGGGAGAGCCAAGCCAGGGCTGCCAGAGCTTGGCATACAAGGTGCATTATAAATGCCATCACTTGGCAGGATTATTTTTGCAAAAATGAATCAGATCTTTCAAGCTTCCCAGACTGGAGTGAGAAACTATGTGTTAGAGCTTATTAGCACATCTTAAATGATCATTTTTGGTGTCACACTGGCTCTGTATAGCTCATCATTTTCAGTGTAATTAGTTTGCTTTCAGGGAGCTCTAATACATATGCATTTGAGTGGCTTGACCTGCCTGTCTTTCTGCCTGTCTTTCTGCCTGTCTTTCTGCCTGTCTTTCTGCCTGTTTGTCTGTCTTTTTTACCACTGGATCAAGAGTATATGTAGGAAGATGGGGGAAAACCAGGACACTGAGGGAGAAAGTCCTGTTGCTGAAGAACAAAGCAGTATCTTTGCAAGGATACATTAAATAGCAGCAGCAGCACTGCTGAGGCAGAACACAGTGCTATTACCACTCTCGCTGGGCACCAGTCGGGGAGTTTATGACTGTGTGTCATCCCTGTGGCCTGCACAGCCGTTCCCCTTGCTGGAGGGGACACGAGTTTGCAGGCAAGGCATGAAATGATCCCACCAAGTAAAAAGATGCCTTTTTCCCCCCCATCTTTTTGTGGCCACAGTTATGAGGGGGCAGCTCTGTGTGGGGAGGGATAACCCCATAATTAAGTGCTTCCCATCACAGAGCTGGGGACTCTTTTCTGCCTGCCTTACCTATTAAAGTGGAACTTGGTGATTAATTCCTGCCTGAAAAAGGGCTCCCTGGTGTTCTTCCTGGTACAAAGTCAGCATAATAGCTGCTGCTCAGCTGGTCTTCTTAGCTCATGGCATTGGGATTGAAAACTGGAGATAGGGCAGTATTTCTGCCCTATAGTTGCTGGTTTGGATGATGAACCCCTGCTGATGCTCAGTTCTTGTTTTGCTTCCTTCCTGCAGCTCTTTTGGGAAACTTGGGTCCTTTGGTGTGTGTCACAACTTGGGAAGGCAAATGTGGACCTTTCGTGGTGCAATTCTTCAAGCATTTTCTTGTGATACGTGAAATTTAGTAGGGAAACCTCCTGTGCAGAGCTGGAAGCAGGCTGGGTAACACATTTGGTGTATCGTGAGTCAATTTTTGGAGCCTTGTCATGGATTGGATGGTATTTGGAGCTGAGGAACTGTCTGGCTGTTTCATAACTGGGTATTCTTCGTGGGGGCCTTGGGAATGGCAATATGATCAATGGTCATATCTTCACCATTCAGCTGTCATTCTTGCTTTTCATTTGCAAATGAAGATGTGGGTAACCTGCTTTTTAACATATGGCCCATTAGCTACCTCCTGCTATTCAGATGGTAATGTAGTGGACCAGTGGTGATTTAGCACTCTGACTTGTAGGGAAAGTAACAGATTGTTTACGCTGGTAATTACGCTCATTTCCATATCAATTCCTCCTTCTAGACCAATGCCTTAAAATAAAAAACTTATGGCAGTACTTACCCAGACCGGTTAAAGGAGAAAAGCCTTGTGTTTGTCTTGGGTACTGCCTTGAATTGTTGAGGAACCAGACAAGGGGAGAAAAGGCTCTTGGCAGATAAATCATGTATTTAAGTCTTAGGGTGAAAAATCCCAGCAGGAGCGATGGAAGTGAGGAGCTTGAGGCTGAAAAAAAAGAATGACTTTGAAGGGTTAATCAGAAAACACTGTTCTAGATTGCTAGCAGATAAACGTCAGCAGGGGACTCTGGGGATCTATCTATTTTTAATATGGACAGGGTTCTGGCCTTCTGACTTCCCTGGAGTGGCAGCTATTCCTACCAGTTGAGTATCTGAACAATTGAAATGAATTATTTGTTTTGTAGCCATACCAGGAGCATCTAACATCTTCCTGCTGTGCTTGGTAGTCAACAAGAGCTTGCCATCAAAACACAAATAGTTGTTTTGTTTGGATTTTTTAAAGGTTTGAATGGCAGGTGGTTTTGCCCATTGCTGGAGTTCTAGATGTGAAGCTGGCAGTGATAGGTGGCTCATGAAGAACACACTTGGTGCTGCTCTTTGGGCAGAGACTGTCAGAAGAGAGGTTGTCAGAGTAGGTGCTTCAAAGAGGTCAACATGAGCTGACGATTGACAACATTAGTCCATCCAACCCTTTCCCCTCTTGAATGCTGTGACATGTGAAGTTAGTGAAGGTGCTGAGCTCATGAATTAATCAGACTCATGTCAGCATGGCAGTGACAGATGGGACTGATGGGACAGAGGGCACAGTCTGCCCTCAGAGGTACACCAAGACTGCTGCTGAATATCAACACATTGACTGCACATTGCCAGCTCATGTACTGCTCCCAAAACTTTGTTATATTCATTTGTTTGGTGTTTTTTTTTTTTTTTTTTTCTTCTGACCAGGCCAACACGTGGCAGGTCTCAGCCTGAGCACTGTTCTTGGATGGATGTTGAGTGTTCACATGGGAAAGGTGAATGGGGAAGAGCGTGAATAGAGCAGCAAGAATGACTGGGAGCTTGGGGGACAAGGTATTTGGTGATTGCTGGTTGTTTAGCTTACAGAGAAGGTAGACCTGGTGACAGCTTTGAGGTGGCAGGTTGCTGCAGAGAGAAGGAGATACCCACATCAGGCAGGATAAAGAGATGCAACCTGGAGCAGCAGCAAGAGATCATCAAGTTACATACTAGGAAATGCATTCTGTTGGAAGGAGTGGGGTCATGTGGGAGACCCTGTGCTGCATAGGCCCTTCAGATACTTAGCTTTAGGCTTGTAGACACTGCTGGTCCTTCCAGGTCTATCTTACTCTGTGTGTTCTCGATATTTTAAGCTTAGAAGGGAATACCACAAAGAAATGTGCATGTTTATTTTGGGGAGTTGGTTAATGGTGTGAAAACAGAGATCTTTGCAGAATTTTGGTATTAAAATTGCGCTCAATTACACAGCAGTGCTTCCAGCAGCTGAGAAAAGGTGATGCAGCAAACTGGAGGGGCGAGTTGGTAACAGACCAAGAAAGGATCCCAATATTAAGAGCAATGAAAGAGGAATTGAGCTGGGGAGCAGGACACGTCCCAGGTTTGCTCTGAGCAAAGAACCACGTGGAGTTTTGCAGCACTTCATGCACAGGACACCATGTGCTTGCTTGTGCACGAGCTGCCAGGCAGGAAACTACCCGTGTCTTGTCAGTGAAGCTGGCAGCAGTGCAGGAAAATTCACCATTATTTAACAGCAGTCGGTTGCAAATGAAACAAAGAAGCAAACAGTGACAAAATGGGCCCCCCCCAAACCACAAACAGAATGTGCAGCTCAAATTGGAACTGATGGGCAGACCTGCTGCTGGGCAGGAGTTATGGGTAGGTAAGGTACAAGAGGCACAGATTGTGGCTGTTCAATTAGTTTCCTGAAGATCCCAGCTTGTCTTTACTATAGGTTGATATTTATTACATTGTTTTTATGCAAAATATAAAAATTACATATGTATATTCCAATGTGATGGGCGCATTATATTTGAAATGAAAACGATCTAGAAGAGAAATAACAGAGAACCAATAGATATTACAGGACAGCTATTACAATTATTGTAAATGCTGTGCAGAGCCTTTTCCTTTTCTTCCACATTTGGCTTCACAGCCATTTTCGGGAATGGAAGACAATTACTCGGGCTGAATGCTATTGTGAATAGAATAAAGACACTTGGTTATTAAGAAATCCAATATACTACAGTTGAAATATCAATAAGCATTTGTCCTGTGGTATAATGACACACGGGTATATTTTTGAAGACATGTACAGAAATGTTGCTTGGCATTGCAAAGACCAGGAGGAGGTTTTATTTTGTTAAGCACTCCAAGATGTGCAGCATCCATCAGCAAGTTTTCTGTAGGAGAGTATCTGATCAGGTGTGGAGCTTGTAGAACACTTTTCCTCAAGGTACTGGAGTGTGTAACACAAATTTTTTGGACATTAGCACATTTTTGTTTTGAATAATACCTGTTGAGGAGCTGTCATGTCTGATCTGAAAGGTGTGAGACTGAACCAGGCTGGGTATAAAACTCATCTTCGTAGTGTGGTTTGGGGTGATGGTTGATGTGTGGAGTGTAGGGCATGGGGGTTGCTTTAGCAAGTTGATGTGATGCTGGGTGAAGAGTTGTAGATTCTTGTTTTATCTCCTCTTAAACAGGTGAATTTGAAGTTGTTGTTTCCCAGAACTGGGAAAGGGCTTTATATAAAAGGTTCCATTAACTACAGCTAATTAGGTAAATATCCAGCCTGCAAATGCTGATGCTGCCTTGCACTATAAATTTTGAGGTCTAAAACAGAGGGGGGGAATTAAATGCATTCCTTAAAAGGAGGTGCTGAATAAACATAAGTCTTACTTATCAGGAGCTGATAGTTGATTAGTTTTTCTAAGAAATATTTTTCCACCTGTTAGTATACAGTGTTTATTCGAGAAAAAAAAAGACAGCTAAAGATTTGGTTCTAGGAATATCTGGACAATGCATTCTGTGGTAGCAGGATGCTGGAGAAAGTTTAATTAAATAATTGTGCCAAAGAAGAAAAGGCAAATTGCACCATTTAATAAAAATAAAGACAGGTGATGAAAAAGTCCAAAATGACAGCATGAACAGCTGCAGGCTGCCATGGAGAGCTGGTGCTAACTTACAGCATGAAGATGCACTGAGGCATCTCACCTAGCATTTACTCTGACAGCTTTCACTTTCCTTCATCCCTGTCTCAACTCTGCTACTAAAAGCTTTCCCGTAGTTACTGCTCAACTTATCTCGCCTTTCTGGAAGAAACCCTTCTTCTCAGTTTGAGACAAGGTTAGGAGGAAAACGCTCTGGAAGGAACGTCTCCCCCAAAGACAGGTTTCAGCACTCCCTCCCCCACCAATACGAAAGGAATTTCTTGGAGGAAAGTGAATAAAACTGTTTATTTAACAAACAAAGTGCTGCCAGGGCACAGGAAAAATGAATAACTGTTAAAATATTAAACCTCCTCAATGCAGAGAAAGCTGGTGGATTTAGAGTTCCCTCTGTAGCTGGCTGGGCCCCTCCCGAGGTCCGAGGCCGGGATGTGGCGTCTCCGCAGCCTCCCTGCCGGTCCATGGGGTCTGATGATCTGGTTCTTGAATCACAGCTAGGCCAGCAGTTCCAGAAGAAGAAGAAGTAATTACCGGAGGATTTTGGTGTGCTGGTATGCAGTCCTGGGAAAAAACCTCTTGCCTCAGCTCACAAGCTGGCTAGCAGCAGGAAAAAAACTCTCTCCTGCTGCAAGCAGAGCCGAGCAATACGGGGGAGTGTGTGAGTCCTTGAACACAAACCGCGCTGAGGAGTTCGCCTGGCTTCTCTGCCCCGCTCTCCTGGACCCAGCTTAAAGCTATGGCACCCATTTCTGGGGATAAAGCAGACAACAGGGAAATACAGTGTTTTCATAAGATCACCCCAAGACACCCTTTGCTTCAGTTCCTTGTTAAAAGTGGCTGATTATAAATACCTTAATGATAAGAATTTTTAAACAGCTTGGTACCCTGAATGTCTGTGTTCTCAAGACACACAGATTTTATAGTGGAAAATGTGCAGTTAAGAAGAGGAAAGAATCAGTATCTCAATGGAAAGCACAGTTTACGTGTAATAAAACCTGTGTATTCCGTCGCCTTCTCTCCTCTCACTCCTGTGGAGCAGCCTGGCAGTAAGAACTCACCTTCATGTGCATTTTCCCCCCTGTCATCTGTAGTAGCCAAATGTGATTCAAAAGTCACCTCAGTTTCAATAATCAGGCACTTGCTAGAGAGGAACCCTTGGAGCTTTTTTCAGGCCGGTTTGTGCATTTCTGTGCACATTTAATGGGTCTATGTACAAACACCTTCAAAAAAGTGCATTTTAATTATTAGCTTGTACTTCTGTAACCCTTCTGCAGACATCAGGAATGAGGATATTATGTGTTCAGTCCCATCAGATACTGAAGAAGAGATTAAATCAGGTTTAATAATCCATGAATTGCCGTAGTGTCTTTGTGCCTTTGCATTGCTTGCCATGCTCTTCTCAGGCCAAGGCCGGATGCCTGGCTGTGGCTGAGTGGAGGGCAGGCTCAGTGCCAGCCAGCAGGGCCTTTTCAGAGCCAGGAGAGGAAGAAGACGAGGTACCTTTGGAGCTACTTTGGCTGTTTAAGCTGCAAACAGAGCTCCCAAAGCCATGCACAGCTCTTAGTGCCTCCAGGTAGGTCCCTCCAATATCATCATGTGAGAATTACAAAGGTTTTTCCTGTTAGCACAAGCAGTGCTGTATTTTTTTTTCTCCTGCAGCATTACTTTCCCTGCAGTAAAATCTTATCGGGACTATTCCAAGCACTGTGTGGACCAAAGGAACCCCAAACAAACCCAGCTTATGATTTCTGGTGGGAATCAGCGAAACTCAGAATGCCAATATGCTGATTTTTATCTTGGGCATTAAAGATACTGGAGAATGCTGCTAAAAAGCACTCTTCTCCTGCCATAACTTAGGAGCTGCGTGTATTTCCACTGCAACTGTGCACCCTGACTGGAGCTGTCTGGGAAGGGAGGCTCAAGGTTCACTGTTTGCAACCACGTTCTTCCCTATCAGCCAAGCTCGAAGGGACGAAGCTTTTTTTTTTTTTTTTTGGTACCGAAGGTGTAACACCAGTGAGCATCCAAAATTGGCAGTTTTTGTTCCGGAGCCAATACCAGGGTGGGTTGTTGGGCCCTTTGCCTTTAGACAGTGGATTGTGCTTGCCCAGTACTGGAAAACAGTGTTGTAATGGGTTGAGTGGGATATTTTTAAGCCCGTTGCATAGTGCACTTGGCAGGTGTTTTCCTGCTGTTACATGGGTTTGTATTCCTCAACCTAACAGCTAATTTTAAGACTGCTGACCACATCTGAGAGGCAGTAAAATGGAAAAACAAATATTCGACATGAAATACTACCTGCTCTGCTACTGAAACTCTTTCCCAACACAGATTTTCTAATTTTTGGGTTTTCCATGTCAGACCTTTCAGTGCTTTTGGTTTAGAGCTTGTTATGTTCCTTTTTTAGGAGCCAAATATTTTTAACTAAACCTGAACTATTATGTTTTTTCCCCTCTGTTTTATGAGAGTGCTTTTCCAGGATGAAAGGCTCACTGGAAATTTTTATTCAAGTACCTATATTTTATGGTAAATTAATACCTGCTGTAAGTTCCTTGCAGGTATTTATATAATCTCTATCAACAAACGATTTTGGTATTTTTCCTGCTTTTAGCTTCATGCATGTAGATACTTCTGCTTGGAGATTCGAAGAGATATGTGAAACTTGAAGGGAGGTTGAGGTTGAAGAGGAGTGTTCCCTTGGCAGAGGGTCTGCCAGGAGCCTGACCTTCTGTAGAGGGTTTTGCTCAGGAAAAATGACTGTTCAGACAGAGCCAGAGGTCACTCTCAGCTTGTGGAGCTTCCTTCAGGCCATAGCTTTTGGCCGCTTTGTTTTAAAACTCATTTTTCTAAAATGGAGCAAAACAGGCACATGGGAGAACGGGGTGAGCACAGGGAAGGTTTGTCAGCAGCAGGGCAGCCACATAAAACCCTGCATCCCGGCTGTTCGCTGTGGCATCACAGCATCCCTGGGCATCAGTGTAAATCCATTCAGTATGCTTCTCGCTTCCCAGCCTTATAAAGTCGTTGGAAAATGAAGTGAAAAATGGTGCACTGATTTCTAGTAACTTTACTCTGCGGGAACCAATTTGGAAGCATTTGAGTGCACATTTGCAGGAGGATTTGAGCATGAGCGCCGCAAGGTCTCCAGCAG
Organism: Aphelocoma coerulescens; assembly: GCF_041296385.1. Classification (NCBI taxonomy): domain Eukaryota; kingdom Metazoa; phylum Chordata; class Aves; order Passeriformes; family Corvidae; genus Aphelocoma; species Aphelocoma coerulescens. The sequence goes on from NC_091021.1 coordinate 3,698,284, forward strand.
TACATTTCCTTTTAGACACTGTAATTGGAGTCCTGAAATTTCTTTAAACGCTTTATTTTAGAAATAGCTGAGGGTTTGGAATGAAGTCATATAAAGTTATGGCAGCACTTCATGATTTTAGGAGACTTTTAGCCTGCCAAATTGGAATGCTGGTATCGGTAGGCGTGAGCCTCTTGCTGGCTGTGGCAGTAATCACGGCTGCTCTAAATCACAGCTGTTGGTGAGAGCAGTACCAAATGAGAAAGTGGGGCTTTATGACCTTTTGCGAACAGGATGGTGAACGTGTCGCTTAGGAAGTTTAACAAAACAGCCCCTTAAGAAAGGGTGCTTCATTGGTGACATTTTATGTGAGCAGATTTCATTAGTGAACTTGACTGCTGGTGGCTCAGGGTAACTCACCACGTTCTACGTAGAACTGAGTTTCCCAGATGTGGGTGTTTTCTGCCTTACATCTTCCTTTCTTATTTATGTAGCTGTGAGTGCAGGAAAGCAGGGCATAAAGAGCTGGATGTTCGTCAGTCTCTGCATCCCACTTTGTGACTCTTATTACCTTTAAGTGCTGGTTTCTTTTAACCACTGCTTTCTTTTTTGTTTGCTGATGGAGAATTATTATTTGCAGATCATTTGCCCTGATGTGGGCACCCCACCCACTGCTGCAGGCTGAAACTCACTCTCAGGACTAGAATTGATATCAGTTCCCTGGGAGGTACCAGGGCAGATCTCAGCACCAAAGAGTACCTTCATGTCTTCGGGTAAACATAAAGTAAAACCTTCATGTTCAGCTGTCATTTATACTTCTAGCAGTAATTTAAGGTCTTCATAAATTGACAACCCCCCAGTGGAACCAAATCTTTGTAGACAGCAAATGAATGAGTGAAACGTATCAGTCGCATCCCTTGGTTGGGCTTCATGGGGAGCAGAACAGCAAAGAAAATGAAGTGAAGACCCAAGCTCCTGTGTGAGCTCCCTCCCACAGGTGTATTTGTATCCAGAGGGAATTCTTTTCTCTACAGGACCAGAAAACCAGAAATCAAATCTGAGAGAAAGAATCAGCAGCTGAAATATGTTTTCAATAAAGCAAAAAAGCAAAGATACCATTTTAACCCAGAGGGTCATTCTGACTCTATCTTTCTGCTTTTAAAATGTGTTTAGGTCTCTAATAACTTTGCAAGCCTGTGCGCAGCTATAAATCTGTCTCTGCACTGTACTCTGGTAGCAGGCTTGGTTTTCCTTCTGTGCCATGGCTTTGGCAAACACGATGCCTATGTCCCTGTAGTTCTTATTCTACTGGCATGCAGGGGAGTATTCAGAGCACTAGCACAGTTGGAGGGCAGATCCTTCCAGTGGCCCTCATGTGCATATGCCAGTTTGGATCACAGTCTCTCTTTGGGGCAAGAATCCTAAATTTCCTTTCCAGGGAGTAAAGTCTAGTGCTCCACTTCAGGTGTGCACCAAATGCACTGTCTGAGAGACCCAAGAATCTGAACCAGTCCTGCAGGCACTGCTAGTGCACACATAGAGACCAAGACCCTGTTTGATGGCCTCATGGACCGCTCTGGACCCTCCCTCTAAAACTAACCAGTTCTGGTAGTACATAGTTTTGACACACTGATCTGCCCCTTCCCTTGCATCAAATGACTTTCATGTGTGGGCATAATCTCTACTGTCCAGGTTGGTCTTGGCAGGTTCCAGTTATTGTGCTTCCCTGCCACATTGTCTGTTTAGCAGAATAAAAAGAATGGTGAGGAGAAAAATAAAGCTCAGCATCTGTCCTGCCTCACATCTGTTTTACAAGGCAAAATTGTCTGTGTATACTGTTAGAATTTTTTGGTATTATTATAAATATAAATATAATAAAGCATTTGGAACCAGGCAAGGTTTTATCTGGAGGAGCCTTCTCTCTCTCCCAGGCGGCATTGGGCCAATGAGCTGTCACAGGGAAAGGAAACATCAACATTTTGTAACAAAAACTCTTCAGAACCTTTGTTCCAAAAAAAAAAAAAAAAAAAAATTAGGTTAATTTGACATAGTTGTCTTGATCCAGGATATATGCCCTGTGTCTGGCTGGCTGGCTGCAGCACTTGGAATTTGAGAGCACCAGATTCATGATCCAGTTCACACATCCTCTTATTGTTTATATCCGGGGAGTTTTAAGTTGTGTGGCTGAAATTTTTTTATTGATGAAAGTTTCTGCTGCCAGGGTTACCCACAGTGGAAGAAATCAAATCTGAATTACACTTGACATCTTTTAAAAGTTGCCAGGAGGGTGCCTCAACACATCGTAATATTTATGAAGTATTTTATTTCATGTCAGTGCTGTGGTTGATATTCTGTGCATGTCTTTTTTTTTCCCCCCCTTTGTACACACCACTTGCTTTGCTGGTCAAAATGAAAATGATAGAAATACATTTCTGTAGCCCAAGTGACTTCAGGAACTTGTAAAGCCATTGAAATTAGGAAAGCAAAGCCTACTTAACTCTGACCTTCCCCTTCTTCAAGAAAAAAAAAATCATTTTTCTGTATGTATTGGATTTTGAATGAAAGCTAAGATACTTGTCCTTCAGGCTTTGAGTGTTGAGTACTGGGGGGAATGTTCCCCCTTCTCCCAGGGGACATTTGGGAGTGAGTGACCCACTGCTTCCCATGGTCTTTTTCACAGACTTTTCTGAGTCTGAATTACCTGTTTACTTTGTCCAGAGGTGCCAGTGTTGGCTCAAGCCCCTTCCTATACCTCTGTTGGTTTCAGCAGAATTTAGTCTGTGTCAATTTTAATCTCTAACGACCTTGTGAAGTCATTCATGCATTAACTCTGCTCCTCCTCCAACATAAATCTCCTGTCCAGCTTTGTGGGTAAGGAGGGAAGGAGCGCAGTGCACAGTGCTCATTTAAAATGAGCAGATGCCCTTGGGCTGAGGCTTTGGATCCTGGCCTGGTGCTGGGAAGCATTAGAGGAAGAAATTCCCAGTCCTTTTGTGTGAGGGTGCAGTTGCACTGCTGGTTTGAGGATGTGCCTTCAGACACTGAGTCATCTGCCCACATCTGATGCAGGACCCTGCCTGGAGAGCATCACACTCTTTAGACCCCTGAAAAGGTCTTTGCATTCTTTATTGTTGTTGTTCCTTACATGTTTCTTCCTTCTAGTAGCCTATATCTTCAGTGTTTGTCAAATACAGAACAGGGCTAGCTTTTCCTGACTCAAACCTCCAGCTGGTTATATTTGTTTCAGAAATCTGGTGTCCAAAGCGTAGGAGCCAGGGCTGGTGGAGGGATGTTGATTCTGCTCTGCAGCTTGTCTTTAGACATTAAACAAGATTTCAGAGTTGGAAAGGAAATGCAGTATTTTAAAACTGTATGGAATAGCCAGCACTGAAAAAATAATTTGAAAATAATGAATCATCTCGTATGTATAAACAGAATGGCATTGAATAAAATAAATAGAAATATAATTCAATTAATATACATGTCTAAATATAATGACAGAGTTGAAACACAGCTGCTCTGTGCTTATTGAACAGACATGTTTTGACAGTATTGAAGTGAAAAAGCAGAAGTAATTATCCTGTATTTTTACCCATTACACTTTCGCTGAAAATTTTCTATTTCATTTAAATACTCCTATTTGGGTGAAGGGACATTTTGCAGTATATACAATCCTTGCTGAAAAAATAATTCCAAAACACTAGTAGGATATTAGGCATTTTTGGCATGTTACAATTCCTGCCCCAGATAGAATAAACCTGTGCAGGATAACCAGTGAGACTGTGCTGTTGTAAAACATAAAATACAATTATCATTTTATCAACGGTGTCTTCTCAGGTTGCAACAAGTGTTAGACCTAAATTAAGACGTAGCCGAATAGTTGTGTTTTGGAGACCTCTGGATAGGGATCTAATGCAATAGGGATCAAGATTCTCACCTATCTCTTCATTACTGCTCCTAATTTTAGAAGAAGTTTGAGTGTGTTGAGAAGTCCAGCCGTTTCTCAGTAAGGAATGTAATCACAGAATCTCAGAATGGTTTGGGTTGGAAGTCACCTTCAAAGACTATAGTCTAGCTCCTCTGCAATGAGCAGGGACGTGAGAGTTGCTCAGAGCCCTGCCCAATCTGACTTTGGATGTGTCCAGGGATGGGGCACCCACCACCTCTCTGGGATACCTGTGCCAGTGTTTTACCACTCTCATTGTACCAAAAAAAAATAATTCTGGTCCAGCTAGTGCTGGTGCATCCTCAGCTGGCAGAGCTGGTGCTGATGAGTTCTGGAAAAGGACAGCACATAGCAGCACATTTCAGCTTCCCCTTCAGTTCAGAGTACAAAGGAATTTCTGAGCTCCAGGGGTTAAGCCTGGAAGTAATCCTACTGGCAGTCCCTTAGTGAGCTGCCAGTGGGAAACCCTGCTATGCTAATAGGATTGGACTTTCTTTTAAGCCTGACTTTCATGGGATCAGTTGATGATAGTGAGTTAGAAAACTGGTTGTTTTGCAGAGTCAATAAATGGTGCCAGTGTTGCATGATTTTGTTCCAAACGTCTCGTTAGTGCCCTGAGCAAACAACGCAACTTCCGGTCCTGATATTTAGTGGCAGCCAGGACCCATGGATAACCCAGTATGTTCTCCTCTTAATATATCAGAGGAATAAAAAAACCATGGGGAATGTATGAAATTATGCTGTCAGAGTTGGATTAACCTGACTGGAGGCAGCTTTTGAATGGAACATAATAAATTAAAGCTCTGATTGCATTCAGTGATACTCGCCTTTCATGGCCACTCATTTTGGGGAAGAACCATTGGAGGACTCCCAACATGCCAAGGAGTTTGTGTTCAAGCACCTTTCATACTGCAGATTTCCATGGCATAGCTGCCTGTGAGTTAAACGTGTATGCCCATGTATACAGGTTCCATTTTACTGGTGAGAAGCAAATACCACAGATAAGTATTAAATTTTCTTGTTCCTGTTCTTTTCTTCTTTGTTTCTGTTTCGTAAGTGCTTTTACTCAGAGTTTGTATTGAAACGCAGGAGATGCTGAGTTTTTCTTCGGACTTCGGTTTATTTTTTCTTATCTGTGGTACAGCTGCACGGAATGTGCCTCTAAGTTAACAAGGTGGAAAATGGCCCCGAGTTCTACCTTCCAAGGTCTTTTAAATCCCTAACTGTCCAATTATGGATTTCCAACTAATTTATTTTTATTTATAATCCAGTAATTAATCATTCATGTTCCGCACTGCGGGTTTTTTGAACCAATACCAGATCACCCAGGCTTGTGAAGAAGGAAGAAGAAAGATGAAGAACTAACCTACACCCAAAATCCTCCATCTCATTACATATATATACTATATCCCAAACCTAAATTTTCTGAATCCAGGGTTCTGGCAGATACGTGCATGCTGATGGTGCAGGCCAGGAGATGAGACATCCACTGCCTTGAGCATCTGGTGATGTCAGGGTTCAGACCTATCCTGAAAAGGTCCTGATGGGTGCATTACATGAAAAGCAGTATTTGAAGGCTACTTTTGAAGTCTTAAGGGCTTGATACTCTTAGTCCTTCCTAAATAGTACTGATAGTGCTACATATTTGAAACTATAGCATAGAAACCTACAGATATCATATAAGTTGTTCAGTAGAGAAAATCCACCGTCCCTGCAGTTAGGCTTTCGCCATCCCAGTCATTATGCATCCTGTTGTCATCCCTTTGCAGCCCTCAGGGGTTTGAATTCCTGTTTTGTTTAGTTTAATAGGTACATCATCCTGTGAGTACTGTCACTTTTTGCGTGGTGGGTGGTGATGTGCTCTGTGATATATATGAGAATGCTTCAATAGAAAGAAAAAAGTCTCTGTACATGAGCATTAATTGCTATCAGAGCCTCATGGCTTGGCCCAAGTCATTCCTGAACAGGCACACATTTGTTTGCTCTGCTTAGGCACTAGTGAGATGCTTTAGTATCTGTCATTAATAGCAAAGGAAAATAGTTGGTTTAACTGGGGGAGAAAGCAACAGTGGAGGATGAAGGTCCAAGAGCAGTTGCCAAATTTCTTTCAACCAAATTGGCTGCTAGTGTGTGCTGTGAATGAAGAAAATTGAGAACGGCAGCTAAGGCTTAACTAATGCAATCCTATTTGGGGCTGCAAACTAAGGCTTTGGCCTCTGTCCACGGGATCTGACCTTTCCATTGTGGATTGAAAGCTAAAATGATGGCTGGATTCAGTTTGACTAAGAAGGTACGAGGAGAGTTAGACAGAAGCAGAAACCTTGGCCAGGTGTTGCTGAAAGTGCAATTTGTTTAATGCTGGAAAACCAAAAAGCTCTGTCTTCATCTGCAGGTGTCATTTAGGAGCAGACTGAACAAAATCCTTCGGGATTTCAGAGAGTGATGGTGTCCATCCAATGCCACTGGCATGCTGGGCTGTTAAATAATCCTCAGCCCTGCCGGCCTTGGGAGTTATTAACCATTGTCACAACTTGCCTCCAACTCTGTCTCTTGGGGCATCTTTTTCCCATTTGCAGTTATTCATATGAAGAGCTCTTGGGTCTCATCCAGTATTAGCTCTTTGTTTTCCCCTTTGTTGGATGCCCAGGGAAAGGCTCTCTAAGAGGGGTCTTTCTTTGCTGCATTCACAGGCCAGTCTTGGCTGACTTGCTTGGAAACACACATACCAAATAAGCAAGCCCAGCTGTTCCCTTAAAGCAAGTGACAGTGACATCACTGCTGCTGCAGCAAAGATCTGATAAAACTAATCGGTGATCTGCAGCACACAGGTACAAGCACACATCTGCAAACGTGCTGGTACAGCCTCCTGGGGGTGATTGTGCAATCCCCAAACCTGCTGAGACCAGAGGGCAGGATGGAACACCTTGGGGAAAGAGGTGGCAATAATTCTGTGAGCACGCCTTAGGTGGGCTGTGCTGTGTCTCTCCAGGTTGGGGTATCACGTGCACAGTAACATCAGAGGTGCTGTGGCTGGCCTCGGTTCTGCTGCTGGGTCTGAAACAGCAGCATAGCTGACCTGAAACAATGTAGGGGTTGGCTTTAGCAAAATATCTATGTTTTTTGGGTGCTTTTCTACTCCAATTTTTTTTGGTTTTTTTTACAAGGCTAAGAAAATCAGAAAATCTGGAGTTGTTTTAGAGTATTGCTCATAAAAATTGTTATAAGAGCCTTATGACTGTAAACACAAAAGCAATTAATAACGGGAATCTCTGTTAGATCCTTGCTCTAGCCAAAGCCTGAAATTGTCAAATGCAATGGCAATTAAAATATTAAAGCCAGCTTTCTCTTTTTCTTTTCTTTAATCTTTCAGTGAGATTTTACATAGTCCACTACTGTCCTATCCACTGGATGTCTTTTAATGCTGTGTATGTGAGGCTTTGGGGAGGTACAGGCAGTAAATACTTTGCTTTTCTATCAATAACATTGAGAAAGTGGTTTCCTTATCTAGTGACAGCAGACTGCTATTTTAGTGGCACTTAGGTTGCCAAGAATCTCCCTGGCTTGTTAGGGATGAGCTGTCAGGCCATGAGCAGTTGTCTCCTTATTGGAGGAGGTCCTTCCATGGATCTGCCTATGCTGGTGTTGATGTTCCCAGGCCGTGTGATGAGCTCCATGGCACGGTTGGGTAGCAGCTGGGAAGGCGTCTCCATCAACACAAAGAATTAGGGAAGAAGAATTTCCCTATATGTGGCAACAGAGTAAGCAAAATTTATAAATAGAAGACATCCTGCTTGTAGTGAAAATCCATCTGCATATTCAGCAACACAGCATCGTGTTCAGAGAGGATGAAACATCTCCTTTCTTGGAAATTTTTGCCCTACAATACATCATTTGCATTGGCTTTCCACCGTGCTGAGCTTCACAGCCATGGCAGGTGCCTCTGGCAGCCTGTAGAGCCCCATGGCATTCCTGCAGAAACAGGATGGAAGACAATTTCAGTTTTGTGGGAGTGGTGACCAGCAGCTCCAGCGGTGAGACAAACCACTTGAAAATTGAACACTTTCTGACTCAATTGAGCACTCTTTGACTCAGCAGGCTGTTCCTCCCTGCTGGCCCTGCCACACTGGGGGACTTGCCTCGAGAAGAAACCACTGAGGCATTGCAGCCCTGTGATGTGATCTCGATAGGGTTGGGTTTTGGGGGAGTTTTTCTTCTTTTTTTCAAAGAAAACTAACATTTTCCAGTGGGAAAACATACTCTTTTTCTGTCCAGAATGTTTTCCTTTTAAAATCGAAACAGAAGCAAAATGCAATCTGTTCTGACAGGAGTGGGGAGGGAGGGAGGGAGGAAGTATTGGCTGGCTGTATGTGTGCTATTTTTGGTTTAACTCGTGGAAGACGAGTTTCTTGGAGTCTCCTTAGAATCCCTGCACATCATAGGAGGCTCCCCGGTAGAAGAACAAGTGGATGGCAGACCCTGAGTGCCCCTTCAGGGTGGAGGCAATGGAGGGAGAGATGAAAGCAAGAGCAAACACTCTTGGGTCCTTGCTCAAAGAGGAGGGAAGAGCAGTGGGGAAGGCTTCTTCAAGACATATCTGAACTCTTTCTGAGGAAAAGAGGCAAGGCTTTACTTCAAACAGAGTAGTTATGGGTTGCTTTTTTTTTTTTTGCCAATTGCTGTTTCTTTTGAAATTTCTTGTCAGTTTTAAGAATTAAAAATGTAAAAATCTTCAGGCTTACACTTTCTTGTTCTTTTTCCTCAGTGTTTTCTGTTCTTCATTTTCCCAGAGATAAAATTAAGGAATGTTAATAGAAGAATAAAATAACCTTGAAAAACAAAACCAGTAGTTGTGGGTTTTTTTCACATTGAAAACCACAGAAAATTCCCTTTATGCCCCCTTACATTCTAAGATATGATTTCAACAAACTACTCATCATTTCTTAGATCTTACTTTTCACAAGATCACTGTATTTAGAAATAGCATAAGATCATATTGCATTCAGTGCTTCCTGATGTGTCTTGGAATGAGATGTTTGTTTAACTGTACCACACTTCATCTGCTAATTGCTTGGGTTTTTTTCCCTGTATGACTGAATATCTGGGTTTTAAATGGCTGGTAAATACACACACATGCACGTGCACACACAGACACTGGCAGGCCAATCTGCTTGCTACAAACGCACTTTTGTAATGCTTTTCTTTTTTGGTTGTTTGAAAAATCATGTAAGCATAATAGGGATAATTAGCTTTGACTATGAGCAAATCTGGCAATAAAACACATTAGCTACAGCTTTAAATCAACATCTCAGCCTGCAGCCTTAACTCACAGTCCTGGTAAAATCTAATTAAAACTGAAATGATCATCTAGGCATTTGATTTTAATTGTGTGTGCATGTGTATGTTTGGCTATTTGGCCTGCACAACTGATTTTCTTGAAGTAGCTTTCTTGAATTTGCTGAGAGCTGCTTTGAAGCTGATGCCATAATCACAGGGAAAAGACACAAAAACTTTACAGACACAGTTCAAAGCCTTCTGATGGGTGTTCTGAAAAAATAGTCCTATAGGTAGCATGTCTGAGTTGTGTTATTAGATGCTGCCTAAGAATATTAGTTATGCATTGCAAGGAAAATATCCCAGAAACTTGAGCTGAAATGTACAGTAACAGAGCTTCAGCTTTCCCCTACCCTTGAAAGAAGAGCTCTGCGTTGACTCCAGCCATGAAAAAGCATTTGTAATGCAGATTAAATCTGTTCACATGGGGAATTTGTGGGGAATTACAGATGCATGTTACATTCACACTCTGACTTCCTCAGCACTAATTTCACCTTGTAGACCAGCCTTCCACCTCTGGAAAAGCCCGTGGGGGTCAGGCACTGGAGGCACCAGACCTACCCCTGCCATTTGGAAAACCTTGCTGGGCATCTGTCAGCAGCCCCTGTGCCCAATGCCTTTGGAAGAGCACCTAAGGACGACACCTAATGCTCTCCTCCTGGAAATGTCTGTGTTCCCACTGATCTGTTCTGACTGGGAATGTCACCTCAGCTCTCTAATAATAATACCAAGAGAACAAATAAAAACAATGCAAATTGTCTTGTGTACTTCAGGAAGAGTAACCCCTTTGTGATCAGGGGACCCTTCTGGGAGCATGATGGGTCCTTAGGAACTATGGAAATCTCCTGGGGTGTTCCTGGAGACTCTGAAGACAGTGTAGGCTTAAATAGCCTCTGTGGTTGGGATTTATGCAAAATGCAGCTTAAAACAGAAAGCAAGGACATGCCTACTTTGAGGGGGCATCACTGGATTTACGTGAGACTAATGTTGAAGTGTGTTGCTCCCATTTCATTTCCCAGTGCTACCCAAAATAAGCAGAAGAAATTTTTCATGTGCTTTGAAAAACCAATGATGCAGTATTTTAATATGGGGTGTCTACAATGGCTGAGTGCACCCTGAATTGTGCAAGGTGACAAGGCCGAGGCAGTTCTGCAAAACGTGGAAAACCCCTTCGATGTAATGGCCACAATGGTTGAAGATAAGTTTTGTTTGCAGATTCTCACTGATAGTAGTTCATAGGTGTGTGGGAGCCGCTGTGCTGCAAGCAGTGGCTTCAGATGCAGCATGAGCAGAGTATTTGGGAAGGGCAGGCTGTGCTCCTGCTGCACAGAGGTGCTGTGGTAGCAACCCTAACACTGAATGCAAGGTGGTTTTTGTTAGGTGTGGTGAGTGTTGGTTTGTTAGTTTAGTTTTTGATTCATACAGGGCACTTCATTAAGTTATTTATTCCGACAAACTGACAGATTTTAGAAATTTCTCAGGCATCTGTAGTGTGTGGCCCTTCTAGCTGAGGATGTGGGGGCTTTTGCCACTCACTGACTTCATCGTTGGCTCCAACCAAGGTGATCCAGCTTTAGGTCTGCTGGTGAATGGGAGACCAACACAACTGACTGATTTGGCCAAGCCAATTGGGTCTGGCCTGTGATTTCAAGACATGGTGTTGAGCTTGGAGCACGGGCCTCTCTTCTCTAGACTGAGGGTAAGGAAGTTCAGTCTAAATTAAGGGATGAGATAAGGTGGGGTATGGACTGTGCTGGACTCAGCCCTAGAGCTGGTGTTCGGTGCTGCAGAACAGGAGTTTTAAGAAGAAGGACAGGTATGGGGAGAGAGTTTGCTTTAGAGTTAGTGTACCAGGGCAGACTGTTCAGAGTATTTGAGCTGGTGGTGCACCGTGTTCCCCAAAGACATGGTAACTCATTGCCTGAAGTCAGCTCCAACATGAATGCTAATGATTAATGCCTGGAGATCCCAGTGGTCTTGGAAGCAATATAGTTGAGTAAAAGGCAATGGGTTGGATAAAAGGTCTTAAATCAGACTAATGTTGGCAAATGTCACTTGAAAGAGAGGGATTTTGGAGGGGAAAAAAAGAAGAAAAAAGGAAGAGTAATTTAAGAATAAATTCAAAGGAGGGGAAGCAGACATTCCCACAAACTAATAAAATCTCTGCAAATGAGAAAATCAGCCTGCTCAGATTGAAATTTAATCACAGAAAGGATTTCATTGTAACAAGGAGAATTATAATTACCACTCAAGAAAGGAGAGGGCTTTCTGCCTCTCAGCTGGCATGCGGCTGCAGGAGCCTGGTGCTGAGCAGGAGAGATGGTGTCAGGAAGGGAAGGAAGGCCTGCAGCAGTTGTCTTACCAGTAATTAATACAGTCCCTGCCTAAAACTGAACCAGATTCTTTAGAGAGGCAGCTGTGGATGTTGCATGTGTAAGTACCCTGGAAGCATTGCTCTAGGAAGGAGCATCCACGTTGCAGGTGCAGGGCCATCCGGGAATGCTCCTTGTGGGTCTTTGTGGTGCTGCTCTTCCACCCAAGCTCCTACCAAGGCATGACTTGGGAGGCACTTGGGCTGCGGGAAACGCCTGTGGGGTTGTGCCACAGCTGTAGTTACACTTAAGACTCATTTAAGGCCATCTGAAAGGTCAATAAAAACAGAAATGAAGTGTGATATACATACAGAAGCGTTTCTGTGGCCTAAAAAGGAAGTATCAGTGTGCACACCTTGTATTGCCTTTTGAAAATGAGCAGGAGTTGAGATTTTTGTTTTAAGAAAAGATGTTAAAAATCCCACCTGTTCATAGTGCAGCATCACGAATCCTTCCAGGAGCAGGCTGACCATGCCATTGGACTTTCAGCTTTATTTAGAAACAATTACAGCCTCCTCAGAGCTCAAAATATGTCTGTAGTTTCTCTTTAACAAGTCAATATTTTTTCTGTTATTCCCCTGCTGAAGAGGCAGTTGTTCCTTCCCTTGTTTTGTTACAGATGCAATTCAAGCTGGGTTGGTTTGATTGATATGTTCTGTTTCTTTTCTCTATTTATGGCATTGAGCTCCTGGAGTCTCCACTGACTTCATTAGAGTATTTTAGAAAATAAGTATCCTCAGCATTATTTTCTTTCCTTGTCCTAGTGGGGGAAGAAAAAAAGTACAATAGAAAAGCACATACTTTAAAATATAAAACCAAACAGGTAGTTTGGGCATACAATTGAGTGGGGAATGACACCAACAATATTTAAAAAGTTCCCCTTCAGCATTGCATCAACTGCAAGGTTTTTAAAAGAAATTAACGTATTTGACAGCTTTTGACCACATTTGAAAGTGCTGCTGAAGTGCTTGGTGGGCAAGACTCATGTTCTCCTGTTTTAATTTGCTTTTTAAAAAATTATTTTGCATCCACCTCTTTCCTGCTGAATTTTAGAAATGTTGTTTGCTTCATCTCAGATGCTCTCGTGGCTGATCTTGTCAGGAGGAGGGGATGCATTTCAAGTGGCAGGGAGGAGAATTAGCATGTGGCTGTGCCAGCCACCTGACATGGTGCAAGATAAAAAATTAATTGTAACCATTGCTGTCAAAATACATGCAGTCCCACATTCATGGGTGCTCTGGGTCCTTCCCTGAATGTAGTGGGCCACCAGTGGATTGCTTGAAGAAAGTCCCATTAACTTTTGAAATGGTAAGTTTACTGGGAACAGATGTCTTTGTGTCAGCACTGGAAGAGTTAATAAGATTAGGTGAAAGAAAAAAAAAAAAGAAATGAGAACTCTTTAATTGGCCAGAATATGCAGTGCTATGTCTCCAGCTCTCTGTGCCAGCAGAGGCGTTTGGCTAGTGGGAATTAAACAAAGAATTGTGCAAACATTGGGAAGTGTCGCTGAAATTACTCAGCAGTGGTTTTTTTTTTGTCTTTTTTTTTTGGTTTTTTTTGCTACTTTAGGATTAATTTGTAAATTTGCTCTTGATAATCATTTATAAAATAACCATAACCCTGGAATGTTTGAGGTCGTGTCCAGGTAGTGGTTTAAACATGTTGAGCCCGGTAAAATGAAAAGTTAATCAGAATAGAAATATGACTCCTGTAGTATTTAATATTGCTTTGAAAAGGCTGGTTCCAGGGAATTAAAAAAGAGAAGTGAGTCCCTGGTCTTCTGCATTTGTGCCTAGTGCTGCTGCTCTTAGTGAGTTGTACATCTAGGAACTCTCTGAGAACATAAATACTTGATTTTTTTGTTTTGTCTTTAATCTGTGAAAATACTGTCCTTTTCCCTAATTAACTCGACTGTTAAACAAAGAGCAGTGAAACATGCTTTTATGGTGTGTATTTTTACAGCAAAGTATTTAAAGTGGCCTGTTGGATAATTTCATGCTGCATTAAGTTCAGCAAGATCTTTTGGTATGCATCATTTTTACTGCTTCCTATATCTTTGGCCATAAGCTTTTTAATTGCCATGTGAAGAAATATAAAACGAAATTCAATAAGAAATATATTTTTGGGTGGTTGGCTCCATCTGATGCAGTGTTTTTCAGATGATGGAGTGAACCTTGGTTGTGTGTTTTGTTTGGAAATCACTGGGTTGCCTTTAGAGAACTGCCCTTGGCTCAGCAAAGGCTTCAAAAGCTGTTGCAACGTGAAGAGGAGAGGTTTTATTAGGGCAGAAGGTTCTACCTCCAGAACAGAAGAGTGCTCGTAAGTCCAGTGCTCACAGCCATTTGTTAAATCTGTAGGATTTGGGAATGAGCATCCCAATGGCACAGGGAACACACGGCTTAGGGGTTGTCTCTCCCACCTCATTTTCCATCTGGGTCTCACACCCGTAACCCAGATAATTTGTCTTACCCCACAATGCTTTTTGGCTTTCAAAGGCCAAAAGGTATCAGAGGTATCGAAATTATGGTCTTTTTCTAACAAAGCTTTCCTCAAGACCAGCGTGGTTGGGTTTTGAGGAAGCAGCACTTCCAGCAAAGGCAAAAGAAAATGTTTTGCCAAAGAGGGATTCCTGGCATGAGCTAATTTAGAGCTGCAGACTTAAGCTGGGCAGGCCTGGGACACTTTCCTTGGAGGTCTTTTTTAGACTAGACCACTCCATAAATACCTAGAATTACATTTCTAATGCTGACATTCGTGGAGCCTTTATGAATACAAATACTGTGCTCATGAATTGAACAAAGGATAAACTAAAAAATGGAAGCTGATGTCATATGTTTTAAAGAGAAAAAGGAGAATAAAAGGTGAACTGAAGACTTGGTTTCTTCCAGCTCTGAGCTCCATGTCTCCTTATGCCCTTTTCCATGCCTCTGACTGCCTGTGGGTGAAAGCCCCTTCCCAGAGAGCTGCTACCTGATGGGCCAAAGAGAGATGCCCTGAGGTTCACCCACGTGGGTTTTAGGTTGGATTATGGCTCTGGCTTGGTGTTTTGGCATCAAACAGCTTCCACCTCATTTTTGAGATATCTAACTTGATACTTACCCACTTTAAAATTATTTTTAAATATATCCATTTTTAAATAGTAGCTATTCCAAGGATTATTAATATGTCCAGTGTTTTAAATCAGTCCTACAGTACTGAAATTTACCTGTGTATCACTGTTAAACACTACCTATTTGTTAACCGAAGCTGATGTTATATCTGGAAAGCCTTTCCTTTTTGTGATTATTGCAGTGTTTGGTTATAGACTGTCTGGGGATGGACAGACATTGTTCTATTTCCTCCTAGTGGGTTTGTTCTTTGGTTTTTTGTTCATTCTTTAAATTCTATTTCAAGTAGGTGGAATATTCCTTATTTTCTTTCATTATAAAGTAAACACAATTACTGTGATATATCCTCTCCAATTTCTGTTATGACTGTGCTTTGAAACTATAACCTGTTTTTAGCTGAAAATCCTTAGAGGAAGTCTATGGAGCCAGAAAATGCTTTAGTGGGAAAGCGATATGTTTAAATAAACCTTACAGAGATAGTGCTCACCCAGTAGATGAAAATATGAAGTCTGAGGATTGTTGGGCAGAGGAGTAGCTCTGAATCTCTCATTCCTTTCTATCTAAGGTAACCTGATTATCACTGTAATCTCTTTTGTTCTGTCACTTTGAAAAGACAGTATCATCTGTCATTCTATGGGGAAAAAAAACCCAACAAATAATCATTGGCAAAAGCAAATATTCCTTATTAAAGCATTGGTTTAAAAATAAGAGTAATATTCATATAGCCAGAAGCATTCTTTATATATATATTTTTAATATATATATGCATATATATATATATATTAAAAAAAAAAAAAGAAGGCACTGCCTCTTTTGAGCCAAATACATGGGAAAAAGTTTGTGCTTCATATGGTTTCTGCAGGAGATATCTGGGTTGTTGGGTCATTACCTATTAAATGCTTTATTTTCTTAGCAGATGATCTTCTGCAAAGGGGCACTAACACTGCCTGAGCATGTCTAAGCACGTGTGTGCCAGCACATACATTTATCTTCCAGAGAGGGAATTCGACCATGTGTGGGAATAAACCATTGACAAGCACTCAGGAAACAGGAGATATTTTGTTCCACCAGCTAAGGTGTTTATGAAAATAAGATTCAGTTGGGTTAAACAATAAATGAGAGGAATTTAATCATTTTTTGGTTTGTTGGTCCACCCTGAGAAAACTACCCCTAAGTCAGTAATAATAATACGATGTGATAGTGCATTGAACAGGTTGGGTTAACAAAGGATTTCTGTCCTCAACATGACCAAAACCAGCACTGAGTGCCTCTCCTATAACCAAGGGAGCAGAAGCACACAGATACACAGATTATTGTCCTCTGAGAGCATCCAGCCACTGCCAGGCCTCTCCTGATCCTCCTGAGCATCCCTGGGAGCTGGATGCAGTTTTGGGGGGTTGGCGAGGCGTTGGGTTCTGGCTGTGCACGAGGGTGCCCAGTTTGGGAGCGCAGTTTTTTGGCTGATATCGGCCCAGCTGCTGCCCTTGCTGGCAGGCAGGGAGGACACCTGTGTGCCCCTCTGAATGAAGGCAGCCTTCACTCGGGGGGGACGCTGCCGGGGCTGCTGCAACAGCCGTGCCCTGCGCGGAAGCGTGAAGAAAAGGCCGATGCTCTGTGCCACGCGTGCTCGGGCGCATACTAAGGAAGCAACAGGGGAGGAATAAAAGGCACTGGCTCGTTGGCTGGCCTTGCTGCTATTCAGAGCCTGCCCGAATTAGCAAGGCTGGTGTAATCCATTCTTCACACCACAGTAATATGGTAATACTGGAAATACAGGAAGGGAAATCCCAGCCTTGTTAAATTCATGGGAGCTTTTTGTGATGAGATCAGTGGAGCTTTCATCTCGTCTGTTTAGTGTTTGGTAGAAGTAGTTCCTCAGTATCTGAAACTGATTTTGTTGAAGTTAGAGGGTTATTTGTTTAAGAATGCATGACAAAAAAAACCTGTGACTTTCCAGTCTGAAGCAAAACTGGGACAGTTTCTTCTTGGTATTTCACTGCAGTTACAGCTGGTGTGAACTCCTCTGGGCAATGCCTATCAGAGGGAGCTGGAGCACCTGGGAAAGACTTGGAAAATCAATCAAGGCTTCCCTCTGCTCTCTCCTGCTGCCGTTTTCCCTGGCCAGAGGAGGCTTCTCCCATTGGCAAAGGTTCAGTGGCACAGCCCACTGATGTCCAGACGTGATTCGAGCGGCGGCTCCTGTGGCCACATTCAGCCCAGGTGGTTTCAGCTCTGCTCTTAGTGCCTGCCATACATTTGCCCTTGCAGTCTCAGCACACACAGCAAAATCTTCCAGCTGTGGCTGTATCTCACTAACAGTGTCTGAATCTGCTTTTTTCTGTTGATGGAGAGACATTTCCCATCAGACATTTTAAATAAGAATTTACTGTGAGTGATGTCTAGTGATCTCTTAGTAATTTCTTCAAATGCTTAATCATAGCTGTGTCCCTGAATATCTTCTCCATCTCAGCCACAAGACTTTCAAGCTGTGACAACTGCTTCAAGATAAGAGTGGTGTGTATAGAATTTTTGTATTTCTTTTTATAAGAAAAGAATTATATATGTTTGCCTTATGCTTTGTTCCTTGTACTTTCCTACTTAGTGCCATTGGACCTGCAAGTGAACCACTAGACCTCTAAGACAGACCTTTTTTAGATGTTACCTGTTTTTCAAGTCATTACTGTTCTCTCTTTGCATCACCTCAACAGAACCAAAGCATAGCAGAGAGCGATAGTAATCATAATTAAACGAAATCTAACTTACTGGAGCTTAAAAACCAAAGGATACTGTTCCTCAGGGGACAAGGGATTATATAACTGGTTCTGTTTCGACTTGGTGGTCGGTGTCGCTGGAGGTCTCTGTAGGCTGCCGATAATAGTGTCACAAATTTTGCTGGCAGGTGTTGATCTCTCAAGACAGAAAACAAGCTCTCTCTGCCCACCTTTGAGCCTCTGTAGTCCGGAAAATGGCTTTCAGCAACACTCTGGTGAAGCTTTCTTGCTTCATTCAAGCCTGAGCTTCCTGCTTAAACCGACTGCGTAAATGTCTGGATGACTGACTCAAGGGAATGAACTAGCAGGGAAAAATAATTTAAAAATTACAATGAAATATAAATACAATCTTTTTTGACCTGACACTATTTTTTTCACCTTGCTCAGCCATACAGCAATTTCACAGAGTATTTCAGCAAATTAATTCTTCTGTCCTAATGGTGTGCATGGATGCGTGAAGGCGTTTGCCTGTTTGTAATGATATACACCAGTTGCACTTATTTTCTGAAGGAATCCTCCTTACTTGGGAGAGTTTCTTGCCCTCTAGTTCTTACCCCCAGTCCACAGGATTTGGGACTTGGCTGTTCTTTGTGTCTTCGCTGATGGGGACTCACTCCCGGACTAAGTGGGATGTGTTATTTCTGGTGTCTGTTTAAAGAAGAAGAAGAACAACAAAAAAGTCATCTTTCCCAACATCATTGCACTTTAGCCAAATATTTGCATTGCAATTTGCAATGAATTATAAATGAATCAACAATGTGTTATAAATTTAATATTCAAAAATATCCTACATATCACACTACCTTAATTTCCCCCTTTATTCCTAAAGCGTAGGCAGACTGCTAAGATTGGCAGATGCAGAGTGTGAACGAGGTAGTTTCTGAGTCAGTGGGTACAGCTTGAATTCCTTCATGAGGAATGGTGTCCCTCATTTTAAGCTGTCAAAACAGCACTTGATGGAGGCTGCAGTTGCACAAGCACTGTGTGATGTGGAGAGTAGCGTGAGTGTTCGAGCTGCAGACAGAGCTGTGTCTTCCTCCAGGACTGGCTTTTCAGCCAGGGATCACCTCCCTCCTCCCTCACCTGTGGCCTTGCATTAATGTGATGGTCAGTTTGGGTGGCCCCACCTAAGGAGGATGGAGGTGATCTGGTCCAGCCCTGGCCAAAAGTGAGGCCGACATGGGCTTTGCTCAGGGTCCTGCTGATCACTGTGATGAAGGCAGAGATGGGGATGTGTGCAGGTCAGAATGCCTCCTCAGGAGGCATAACAGACACATTATCACTACACTGTGCTGGATAGTTTCCTCACAAAAATGAGCTTGGTTTTTGTGCTCTGTCATAAATGATTGATGGCTTTAGGGTTGTTGGCCAAGGTGTGCAGTGGGGACCTTCGGGCTGGTCCCAGACCTTGCACTGGTATTGTTGATAAGCAGAGGCATGTCGTGAGCTGCAGTGTAGCTCACCAAGGTCACACTCAGGTACTGAGATGTTTGCAGTGTCTGTTTGTGCAATTAAAAACTAGCTGAAGACAAAAATCCTGTACTAATTCCAGTCTCTGCTGGACTACCCCAGAGATCAGTGCTGGGCCTTCTGAACAGTCTGAGATGATGAACTGCTGATCATGTCCTTTTTAAAATCTCCATAGTTAGGTCTTTGTTTACCTAAACAATTCAGCTTCTTTTTAGTGTCTTGTAAGCACAGTCATTAGTTTCTGTGCTTTGCTAAGGGAAGTAAAGCAGCATGTTTTCTGCTTTGTTTTTTAATGCCATTAAGTCCTGCTTGAGAGAAAGGCTGAGACTGAGCTTTAGACTTCGCCCCAGGAAACAGGAAGCTCAGAAACTCTGAATACTGATACTTTTTCTGTTATACAAGTTTATAACTGACATGATTTTTAAGATGTGAAAGTTGTTTTGCTGTGTACTTGGGGAGCAGGAAAATGAAGCTCTTTTTAAGGGGTGCTGGGCTAACACTGACATCACCTGAAAGACTGCGATGGAGGAGCCTGCTCTGGAGTGGAAGTGTCCTGGTGCTGCTCCACAGCAGAGTAGACCTCTGTGTTCCCATGTCCATTTTTTTCCTTATGAATGACACCAGACTGACTAACTCATTCTCATAATTAATCAAAACCATGTTTTGCTGGCATTGTTGCTGAGTTGAATCCCAGTGTAACATTTCCACAGGTCCTGTTAAGTTACTGTGGAAGGATTAAAGCTCATTTAATTGCCCATTTTGTTAGCATGGCAGCTGTTCTAATTTTACCATCTTGTGTCATCCACAAGATCTGCTTTCTGTTCTCAGATACCTGGGTGTCCCAAAAGCTCACATTTTTTAAATGCAGTCAATTCTTGACCTTAAATTTCCATGTGTATAGGAAACCTATACCTCAACAGCTTTAAACCTGGGGAGTGTAACTTAGAACAAGTCTCAAGCCAGAGAGCTTTGAAGGGATGCTCCAGATCAACACCAGGTAACAGGTGTAGTGTAGTAGATACTGATGATTCAAAGGAATCTGCCAACAAGGATCTTTTTGCTGCTGTTACTGCCAGAGCAGCCCTGTACATCACTTTGAAGGACTCTTGGTGACTTTCAGGCAATTTGTGTTATAAGTGAATAGATTTTCCTGCCTGAAACGAGTGACAAATGCTCAATATTCAGTGTTATAAGGAAGCAAACTTCTAGATACATAGAGACTGTTGGATATGTGAAGGGAGCGCTGTAGTGGTCTTCGGGATGGTGAAGAAAATGGCAAATTGAGGGACAAAAGAAAGGATAAACTAATGCAGACTTTATTTTTTTTAAACATTGTTTTCTACAAATGTACATCTTCCCCATGCAGCTTTTAGAGTTCTTGACACACGTGCAGCCATGAAATCAGCAGACAGGCAGCTTTGAACTGTGCAGTAGATGCACAAAGGATAATGATTCATCCAAGCTTTCACTAACCTTGGTAATAAAATACTTCATAGTCAAGAATTTCAAATGGCCAAAGTGTTCTTCAACCTTGTCTGCAATGTACTAATGACAAACTGGCTTTTGTTCAACAAAAGGCATCAGGACTTCTCTTTCCAGCAGCCTTTTTTATTAAAAGGATATGAATGTAGTAGTGATCTTCCTTCATTGTGGCAAGGTCTGAGGTCTTTTCTAGGTCCCTGTTCTGTCTAATGCTGTTTATTTGGTTATCTAGGGTCCTTGGAGGGTATTTCTTAGGAAAAAAATGCTTAAAAACCCATCTGGAACACTAATGTAACTTGTAGCTGTTTTTCTTCTCCATTATAGCAGCTATTATGGGAATTAGCTATCATTTAGATGAATTTTTTTACATACAGAAGAAAGAGTTCTTTTCATTAAATCCCTCCAAGAAGAGACAATCATCATCACAGGGCATTTTTGTGGGGTTTGTTCATGCTCTTGACACTGCACCTTGCAGATACAATGATACAGTGAGAAAGGCATTTTTTCCTGAAGCAGTGTAGGATTTTCCTTCTTCCAGGTTTTAGGCTGGTACCCCATGTTTCTCATTCAAGGTGTGCACTCAGCTTTAGATCCAGCTGAGCAGAAAGAGGTAACTGAGTAGACTTCTTTAGGTCAGAAAGTTCTGTGGTTCCACCCAGCCTTTCAATATTGACTGAAGGAATTGTGGGTTTTACAGCAGAAACACACAGGAATGGTGATTTGTTCTATTCCTCTGCTTCACATGAGGAACTGGTAAGTGCTTCAAGTAAACTTTTAGTTGTCAGCCAGCTCTGTGGCAGGAGGTTTTATCCAGGTTTACTGGGATGTATTTCAGTGGCAGAAAAGGATTGGGAAGACAGGGGAATGCAGTGGTGGTTAAAACATCGCAAAATTTCCTGCCTTAAATTTTCTCCTGCCGCTGCCATCAGTGATCCTTACCCAGTCGTGCCTCTCTCTGAGGGGTTGTTTTGGGGTGGTTGCCACGCTGTGCCACATTTGCAACACTCTGGTGCATTTCTCTCTCCTTGGGTTGAGTTTGGATAGAGAAAACAGTCTTTGTTTTTTGGAGGGCCTGTGCACAGGAGTGTGGCTGGGTGGTGATGGTGTGTGCCTTCACCTTGGCAGCAGAAGTGAGCAAGTCTCTTTGCAGCTGTCGCATTTCCTGAACCTCTCTCTTTGGATTTCCCTGCCAGATGTTTCCCATTCAATCCATATTGGTTTCCATTACCACCTTGAAAGCTGACTTGAGGTGGAAATGACTATTATAATTATATTGTTGACTTTTGCATAAATTAGTGCTATTTTCTCTTAAATTTCCTGCCATTTTGGACAAGTGTAGTTTATCAAAATATAACAGTAGCCATTTGAAAGCGTTGTTTCTGAGTTCATGGCAGGGCTTGTTTTTGTGTCCTTTAAGATGCCTGGCTCCCAGAGCAACATGCTGCTCTTGAGGCAAAAATCTGAGGAATTCCAGGCAGTGCCTGGCAGGAGCAGCCCTTGGCCTGTTCCCCATGGGCATCCTGAGCTGCCCCTCACATCTGTGCTCCTGTGGCTGCCCTGGGCAGGGAAGGAGCAGCAGAGGCTGAGTGGAGGGTGCAGAAAGCAGAGGCACAGCTTTGCGTGGAGTCATCGTTCATGGGAGCCTAATGCCAGTACACAAGAGTTAAATGGAAGTCTGTAAAATCCTTAACACGGCACTAGATGTTCTCTTTAGGAATCACGAAGCATGTAACGTCCTTATGTTCTCCAAAGGGTTTATTTGGCAGCCTGTTAGCATCTCACTGTGACATGACTCAAGGGGGAATAACCAAAATAACAGGATGCGGGGAAAGGAGGCAGCAGTCACCAGATTGGAGTAACAGCTCCAAGCACAGTACCTTTGAACTGATGGCTTTTCTTCCCTTTCCCGGGATGGGTAGCAGGCCTTGATGATCTTGAAGACAACATTGTGCAGGTCAAATGATGATGGGGACTCAAGTAATTTTGCCTTAGTTCTCAGTCACTGCTGGATTCTAGTATGTCTGAGGATGAGCCAGTCCAATGCAGGGTTTGCTCATTCACTTTGGTCTTCCGCAGTTATGCAGATTTTAGGTCCAGAAGTATCTTTGCAGCTAACCAGGAGCATCATGAAGTTGCGAGTATTTCCATCAGTGGGAAAGGAGCTCTGTGCTATAGGTGAAGATGGCTGCTTATGAAGAGGCAGTAAATAATCAGGGTAGGAAAATGAAAGAAAGGGGAGGAACGAAGTAAAGGATTAGGGTGTTCAAGTAGCTGGTAGATTAGTGGGGCACAGTGCATAACTTTGGGTCTTCACTCCTTTGATTTAAAAAACAAACCAGCTTCCAGCTCATCTGTAATATTACTTTTCATCCAGATACCTTTAATCCTACAGTTTCCATTTTCAGAGCAAACAAAGATATGTTTATTTTCCTTATAAGCTCTTTTTCCTATCCTCCATGCGGTATTTTTGAAGCTAATGACTGAGATAGACAGAGAGCAGGAGTAAGTGTGCAAATGGCAACTTGTCAAAGGCAGCTTGGACCCACAGACTGGCACCCCCAGCATCCGGGGGGGCATGCCTGCTTGGTTCCTCGGTTCCAGCATGATCCCTGCACCTCCAGACAAGGGGTCACTGGTGTGTGGTGTGGGCTATCCCAGGCTGTACACTCTTGGACACGCACACACACACACATGTATATATTTATGTTTTACTTAAAAGTGGCTGCTTTGCTATCACTGGAACAATTTTCCCCACAGGTGAGCATCTCACCACATCTGAGCAGTCCCACTATCACACAGTAACTTCCATGTTGTCAATCTACTGGAGTTCCTTTGGGAACCACTCCATTTGGGAAAAGGTGTTGCATTACAGAAAGCCAAGAGAGGAGGCCATGCAGCGGAGCTGTAATCTGAAAAGACTGGCACATGTTTTGTAGAGGAATTCCAGTGAGAAGAAGGCTGTGGGAAACCTTGCAGTGCTTCTGTAATCCTCCTGCTGTTCTCCTTTATTTTAAATGTTTTTTCTTGCTCTCAATTTGCTGTGGATTTGGACTGGGACAGCTTTTCCCTTCTTCCTGCTTCCCAGCTTTTCCTCTCCCCTTCCCAAAAGGAGTTAAGGGGCTGTAGACCTGGAAGGTCCGTGCAGAACATAGGAAAGGACATCATCCCTCTTTTGCTTTTGTAAGCCTTTTCTGTGTCATCTGGGATTTTCAAAGTCTTCATCTTTTAATGTTCCCCAAAATTAATGCAGTGATACAGTGTCTGTGTGCCTAAGTGTATATGTGTGTGTATGCATTTATCTGTGTAAGAATATGAGTACACATAGAACCTGCCCAGTTCCCCAACACATCTGTTGCTGAAAAAAGTGAGAGATGAGCTGTGTCTGAATTCTGCAATATTTAAGAATTCTATACATTATATTATGTTGTATTATTATGTTGTATTATATACACCTGTTGTTCCAGACAGAAATCTCGGATTCATTACTGGAAGAACAAACACCCAGCCATAATCTCTGCAAATACTTAGGTTTGTAGTAGTAATGTTTACAGCACAACAATTAACCAGCCCAATTCCCCCCACTCAATTATTTTATGCAGTGCCTCAGCTGATTTAATCAGCTCCCTTCCTAACAAGTCCGTCCTTTTAAAAACAAATAGATTTCCAGCAGGATCAGATTTTCTTTCCAACTCTTTTTATTGCTGGTTTCTTTAGAGATTATTTAATTGCTGTAAATCTGGTCTTCGTACTTGCCATTCTTGATTATATTGCTACTTAACAAGCTGTATTAAATGCATGAAAAAATCAAATCAGAAAATTGAGCACTAGACAGTAACAAGGAAAACATTTTTTTTTTTCTTCAGTACTGTTGCCACTGATGGGAAGTGTGTGTAATCAAGTTATTTTTGAATTATCTTCAAGCTGGGAGGAAAAGAAAACTTGGTATAATGGATAATTTGAAAGTAACTACACAGAAATGCCACTAAAAATGATGGCTCTTAAGTTGATCTTGTACAGCTCAGTCTCTGCCTCCTCAGCTGAACCATTTCCTTTACCTTGTGCATGCAACAGGAACATGTTCATCTGGAGTCTGTCACAGTGTGGGGGTTTCCAGGTGTTTTGAATGGAGTTAGTGCTGGGGAGGGCATCTCTCCTTGTCTGATCTTGGCAGATCTTCCCCAGACAGAGCAGTTCTGGGTACTGTGCAGAAGATCCAACCCATGGTGGGCACATGGGCTGCTGTGCAGCTGCTGGGGCAAGTTTTGGGTGGTTTCATGATCCTAACAAGTTGCTATACTCCACAAAGAGCTGTGACACATGGATGCAGTAGTGTTCTTCAGTGAGGGAAGCCCTCTCAAACCATGGCACATTCCTAGAATGGAAATCGGGTGCCTCTGAGGCCCAGAAATGAACGTGACCCTGATATGCTTCATTCTGATGTGGCTGAAGGCAGTGGTAAAGCTCTTGGGGCTTCCTTGGTTACATAGTCAGGGCTGGAGAACCCCAGCCTCTTTGGGCAGCTGCTAAATATCAATAGTCTGCTACCATGGTCCTTGTTGTGACCCCTAGTTTCTTTTCTGCAAGGGGAAAGGCCTTGCAGGAGCGGTCAGGGCCTGAGGCTTGCAGACACCTCCCCCGTGGGAAACAGGAGCAAATCCCATGTGCCATGTAGGATGCAGGTGCACAGGAGATGGACAGTGTGGGGCAAAAGTGTTGTTCTCTGTCAGAAATGTGAGTGGCACCATCGGGATGTAATAACTTGCTCACAAGGAAAAGTTTCTTTCTAATGTCCATCATTTAATGGTTGGCTTATGCCCTTGAAGTGAGATGTCTTATATCTGTAATACAGCCACGGTAATTTCGCTCTAAAAGTACCCTATTTGATTAAGAAGCAGCTATGAAGGCAAATATCAAATCTTCAGATGGAGACTTGGCCTGGCAGGAGAGGATGAGAAGTTGCCATTAAGCGAGGCCGGGCCGGGGCGTCCCCTCCGACCAGGGACACAGTGCGGCACGGCCCATTTGTCACAGCAAGGATATAAATTTGTTTTCTAGTACTGACATGTATTTGTCCTTTCCTTTATTGCAGCAATAATTTCTTAAAAATACCTTTCAAAAAAAGATAAAAGGAAGTGTCAAGAGCATGAAAGTTTGATCTTAATTTTGTCCTAACCTTTACAAAATGGATTAAATAACTCCTGCAGGTAACACTAGCAGCCTTTCTCACCTGAGTGTTGATGGCCCATCAAGGTGCTTGTAGAAGGGGAAAGCTCTTCACCTTGTGCTAGTCCTTAGAGCATGAAATATTGGGTGCATTTAAAGAACAAAAAAAGAAAAAGCACGGAAATGTTAAACCAGTTTTGTTGAACTGGAGGTCTCTCTGCCGCCAAGGTAGGGTTTTTTTGACTTGTGAATTTTTATGCTGCTCTGTAAAATACTGAGATGCTCTTGTGCTGATGGTCCAGCATCAAATTATCAGAGAAAGTGGAGGAAGGAAGGTGTTTTCCATCAAAGATCAAGAATGGCTTTTCCCAAAGGTTTATGGCAAAGCCATGTGCCTGGCAGTGTGCTGGCACCTGGGACAGAGCTCTAGGCAGGAGCCTGGGATTTAGAGAGCTCGTGCTGGTGGTTTTATGGAGCAACCTGTGCCTGTGAAACCGTGCCCCTGAAGCAGCTGGACACATTTAAAGCAAAGTGAGAACAATTACACAGTATGGAAATGACCTGGATAAGGTGCTTTTATCCCAGCACACCTGGAGGATGTTTTTGCTCTTCCAGCTAATTGGAGATTATTAAATTCAGGGAGGTGGTAGATGGGTACAAGAATAAGGTGGTTGTTTCTTGGAGTGAACTCCCTTGGGTAAACCAGTGCCTCTTAAAATAAGGCAAAACATTTACATCCTGTGCATGCACCTGATTCACAGGTCCCTCTTGCGGTGTGTCTTCTGTCCCATCTGATTGACCTACAGAGTGGGGAACAAAGCAGGGAGGAGGGGTGCTGTGTTGGGAAGTGAACCATCATATTTATGTTTTCTGAAGCTGCATGGGAGTGAAATCAGGCTGATAGCTGCTGAATTGCTCCAAAAGGACTGGCCTCTCCATTCCTTGGCTGGTGTGTCCTTGGCTGTATGGTCTGCTCCCATTGGAGCGTTTGTGGTCTTGGTGCCATCTCCATCCTGGAAGAAGCCACACAATGCTTCTGGCCCTGTTAAATGGCTACAGCACATTTTGCTGTAATAAACTGGGGTGATGATCTAATGGCGGAGGAGCTGATTTAGCTGCCTTTGCAGGAAAAGAAAGAAGAATTGGTTTTGTTGGTTCTTTTATTTTCTTTCTTTTTAAGGGAAGGAAATGAAATACAAATGCAGTAGAAATTTGAAATACAAATGCAGTATACAAAGGGAGAATGTGTATTTGTTCAGCAGCTTTTTTAGTTCTTCTCTGCCGTGTTTACCCCCCACAAGAAGCCTGTCCCAGCCTGTGAGAGTGCTACTTTAGTAGCAAGAGACAAGAGGCTTGAGATGGAAGTGCATCATGTTCGTTTTTAATAGATAAAAGTAGGACGTCCTGTTGGAAACACCCGGGAAAGAGCATTTTGTGCATTTGTAAAAGTTCTTGGGCAAAATAGCGTGTACCTGGTAAGAGAGCAGAGGCAGCAGTGCTGGGAGTGGCCTTGGGGGACCACTGGGGGTGCAGCAGCTCCAGCTCAGGCTCTGGTTTCTCAGCCTTCCTTCAAGATGCTCCCAGGGATTTCTCTGACTCCTTCACATTAGAATCTCTCTGTATAGTTTAACTGTTCTAAGCATTTTCTGTATAAAAAGTCAAGCCCTGTGTGTGATCCTCTAAATCATTAAAAATGGGTCACTGGGCAGTTTAGCAGGAGCACGAACTGGATTCTCCCCCTTTTCTGTATGTCATCATTCATCTTCACCTGCTTGCCTGCAGAAAAAAAGGCTCCAAATAGCCCTCTGAGCTGTTATGGCTGAAACCTGATGTGTATGGGCACTCAGACACGTGCCACCATGCTGCAGGAGAGGCAAGGCACACGTATGCTCCTACAGCTTCTGTTCAGGATTCAGCAGCATAAAAACCACAAGGAATGATATTTTGAAGCCCTCTATCACTGTGGTGTTCACCCAGTAAAGAGCTGTTTTATTGTTGGCACACAGAAACTGGCAGGCTGTAGGCTGTGATTAAGAATACATTTAATTAATAAATAAATTATTCAAACAAAGGTGCAAAGTGAAGGGAGTGGGCAGAGAGGTAGAGATTGAGGGATGGGTTTATTCAGCCTGGTGACTTCCTGGTGAGTTTTGTGCTGTGGATGTTGTGTTGTACTGAAATGGCTAAAAGTACAACTCAGTGGTGCGTTCAAAGTGCCATTCAGACATTTTTCCTGATCTTGCAGTGGAAGGTTGGTTGGCAGCAGCCATGTGCAGAGGTGTGGGGATGTAGCCATGCAGATCTCACCAAGGAAATGGCTTTTCAGTGGAGCACCTGCAGTGGGCACAGTGGTTGGGGCTCCTTCCCTGTCTCCCTATCTCAATCTGGGAAAGCCCTGTTGTTTTCCAGGGGTGAAGAGCTGTGAGAGGGGAGCAGGAGGAGGTTGGAATCTGCTGTGATGCTTTTACCAGAAGTGGGGAATTGGTCCCAAACGTGGGAAGGCACCAGTCCAGCCACCTCTTCAAGGGAAGCTGGTTTGTCTGTGTGCAGTGAGTGGGGGGAGCCAAATTCATTGCTAACAGGAGTAGGCACAACCCATTGCTGGAATCAATCACTTATTTATGGTGGTGACAGCTTTAAGCCCAAGTTCCCAAGTTCATTTAAACAGCACTCAAATCTTTGACACATTTTAAAATACAGTGAACATGTTCATAGAAAAAAATTACACAAGGAGTCATTAAATGCAGAGAAACAACCTGTGGCTCAGGAGGTTCTGCTCCGTGAGCTGCTAGGGACTGGGGGAGGATTCTTAGAAGTATGGAGAAATGAATGATGGTACCTGCTCCAAACACATCCCTGGTGGACCTTCATCACAACAGGATGAAGCTCGGGTTTGCCATGTGCCCTCTTGCTGCCTTTTGGGCTGGTTTTGGAGCTCTGCGTTCCCCAGACTCACCTCCACACTCCTAAATTCCCTCCCAAAAACCCTTCTTTCAGCAGATTCCTTGCCTGTTATCAGGGGAGTGTTTAGAGCAGCTAAAGATCTCAAGTGCATTGTCTGGGAGACTTTTGATGATAATTAAAGCAGTGTTTTTCAGCCCTCTGCGGCTCTTCCTTAGATTGCTGGAAAATGGGGAAATGGGGAAAATGGCTTGTACCAGCCAAGAAGGAACCCTGGAAATCCATGTTCATTGATCTGGTGTCTGTTATTTCTTTGGCTTGTTCGTGAGTCCTTGTTGGTGGGTGCAGGTACCTGCCTTGTGAAAACCTCCAGGGAGGAGAGAGATTGCCCAATATTTTATTTTTATTTATTTATTTTTACCTTCTGTGCTGAAAAAAAGAAATCATCATTATGTGATGTAATTTAATCATCATAAACATCCTGTGTGTTGATTTAGTAAGTGATGGGGAAGGGCAGTGGGATGTTATCTTTTGGGATTAAAAAGAAAAAAAAAAAGGAGCCAACTGATTTGTCCCATGTACAGTTATGGATGAAGCAGCACAAAATGACATCCAGCTCAAAAGACAGACACAGAGGTCGTGGCTGGTAATCACAGCGACACCAGGATGAATTTTTCTAGACCAGCTGTGAAATTGTGCAGTAAATTACATTGCATGAGATGTATTATTCCCTGGTTTAGTAAATAAGCTTCCTGACGGAGGCCCAGCGAGGCAGCTGCAGGGAGCTGTGCTGAACTTGGGGAGCTGAGTGCTCCAGGAGGTGCTGCCGAGGGCTCCTGTGCTCACACAGCTGCAGTTGTCCTCTTTGATGCCTTTTCCTTTGATCATATCTTCAGTTGGGCGCTTTCCTCCTCTCTTTCCAGCTTATTCAAAGTCTGTTGTGTTGTAAGGCCCTGCATTGCCCGTTTCTGCGGGTGAGCAAGGGCTGCCTGAGCACCACGTGCTGCCCTGTCTGCAACTGTCTCATGGTCAGTGCATGGAGGATGCTTCACTCCCTGATCCCTTCATCTGCCCATGGCACAGCTGATCCCTGCCCAGAGCCACTCTCTGATCCCTTCATCTGCCCATGGCACGGCTGATCCCTGCTTAGAACCGTGGTACTGGTAGTGCTTGGTGCAGGCAGGGTGCTTTTGCCCTGGCTGCTCTGGGCAGACAGAGCTGCTGTTGCTGGCCATGTCTGAGGCTGGATCCTAGGATTATCTTCCTTTTTTAACCTGGGAAGCACAGAGTAACTCTCGAAGAAATTGAACTGAGGCCATCAGGGTCTGACCTCTGGGTAAAAATAAGACAGTTTATTGTGAAAGCAATAATGCAATGAGAAATCCAAAGGCTCAGCTCATGTGTGAAGCTATGGAGTGCATCTGGTGAAAGCTGTTTCCATAGCTGCCAATGCCTGTATCCGTTACCCAAATAAGCACTCAGCACAAGAGTGGCTCTTCCTCCCTCACTGTGCTCAGTGGCACCTTCTTTCTACCTGGAGGGAATGAGTGAGCAATCACCTGTCTGAACCAGGTATGTGCTGCTGTAGGGGTAATCCCTCAGCATATCACCTGCCTAGCAGTAGGTGCTTCCTCCAGGAGCTGAGGAATGATATTACAGCATCTTCAAGAGGTTTAATGACAGCATTAAAAATGTGATCAGTATTTAGTTGACTTAAAATTTCAGTATTCAGTAGTTTTTGATTACATGTAGCAGCTCTCTTCCCCACAGTAGCTGTTAGCATCATTGGCCATGGCATCTTTGTGGTATGGCACTGAAATCTTAGGCTGTAGTTCCTTCTCCAAGTCCTATTTTCAGTGGGATGTCCCCATAAGCAACGAAAATAAATGTACTGATATGTTTATTTGGAGGCTTCTTTAGTAAGGAGGTGTTTAATAAGCACCTACCAAAGGAAGCAAATTGAGTTCCTTGAGTCGCAGCTGGAGCTGGAACTTTTTCTCCCTTGATTATGAAGGAATATAGTCTGCATGGAAGAATTCAGAGCTTACAAAGACATCTGCTTGCTAAATAATATAATTAAAGTAAATACAGCATAATGGGGAGCTACTCCCGTGTTCCTAATGAGCAGAAAGTAGGGTTTGGGTGAGGGAAATGCATCAGCTGGTAGAGGGAAGGAAGAAGGGAAGAAAAAGAAAAGCTATGGGGGGAAGCCAGACAGAAGTGGCCAAGTGAAGGGAGGAGAGGAGAGTGCAAAAGCGAGGAGATGAGGTGCCCTGTGCTGGAGCCTGAAGTGACACAATACCCAGGGGACTGTTTGCTGCCAGAAGAAGATGGTGGTGGTGGTGGAGGTAGCTGGTGATAAACAGCTGAGGGACCAAGTGGTCCCTCAGAACTGGTAGGACACTGTCTCGTGGAGCATCTAGCTGTGTTGCTCAAAGTTTAGAAACTCTTTTTCTCCCTAAGTGCCAGTAAAAAGGGCATTTTTCTTCCTAAGTGACTGGCTTCTTCTTTTCACTATTTTACTAATTTAGAGAGCAGGAAGCCAACTGTTAACAAATCTGTGCACAGTTCCTGTATTTAGTTATGGGAGACAAACTGCTCGTAAGAGCAGCCGAGTGGAAGCCTGTTAGCTGGGCTGGGCTGACCTGCTCTTTGCAAGCCACCGTGTTGGAGCAACCACTTGGGGAGCTCCAGAAGGGCTTTTCTACTCCTTTCAGTGGAGGGCCAGCATGGACATAATGGCACCTTGAGCTCTCATCTCCTGATGATATCTTTCCCCATGGGCAAAGCCCAGGCACTGCTCTTGTCTAATGCCAGGGGAAGAAGGTGCCCCCTTTGCTCCATAACAAAGCCAGTATGGTGTTTGGGAGGGGGTTCCTGTGGGGTCTCATCCCCAGGACTTGGCTGTCTGAATATCCTGGCTGTGCTGTGTGATGGGTGTTGCTTTTGCTACGTGAGCTTTGCTTTCTCTCACTTGGCAGCTGCAGAGCCTACAGTGGGGTCCTTTTCCTTCTTGTAATTATCTGAATGATGGTTTTCAAGAAGTACTCAGAAGTGGTTCCTTTTGGCTTTATGTTTGCACACTGTTCAGCCACAAGGGCAAATCTCTGAGATTTGGAGGAATCTTCAGGCCAAGGGTATTCTTCCTGCTCCAATGTAGACCTGGGCTGTTTTGGCAGAAAAGCATGTTTGGGAGACCCTGGCAAGGCAGACTGTCCTGAGGATAATTTTTCAGGCGCGATGTAAAGAATCTCTGCTCAGATAATAAACCCCACATGTGTTTGCCTGCAAGCCTGGCACTGCCAGTTTGATCCTCGTCGTCTCCAGTGTTGTGCCCAGATGGAATTAAAGCCAGCAGTAATTTACCTCACTGCAGCAGTGGCATGTCCCCTGTGATCCCAAAGAGGCAGCTCTCGCTGCTGAGGGACGGTGCCTTGCGTTGCTGTGGAGAGTGAAGCGTGGAGAGGCCACCACTTGGGGCTGCTGCAGGAGATGCAGCATGGCAGGGATTGTTCATCTGTTTTCTTTACCTTCCACAGACAAATCACAGCAGAGAAAAGCGTGAATGGGGCTTGGTCTTATTCCCTTACTGCGCTGCACCTCCTACAAAGCATTGTGTGTTTATGTTATTCCTCACCTCTTCATTGGGAAACCACTGTGGGGGTTAAGTGTTCTGCCAGCTGGGAGGAAAAGTTGGGTGAGGTGATAATGCCAGAACAAGGAGCCTGGTTTTATGGAAAACAGGCAATAACTGTCTTTATCTTTTATACATCACTGCATGAACCTTTCATCTACTCTGCTCCAAGGAAGATTTTACCATCTAATACTCTGTTACCAAATACATTTTCAATGCAAGCTGAAATTACATATTTTCTTACTTACTATACGTTACTGGAATTTTTGTATGTCTGGTTGCATGGAGTGCTCTGCTGTTTCATGGGCAGAGCATTGACATATGTGTTCTCTTGCAACAGCAGTGTGCAGGTATCACATACAGAAATCTTTCAAGTGAAGCTCCCCTGTGAACTTCCAGTATGAAAGGCAAAATGGCATCCAACTATCATTCAAAACATCTAATAGGGGATGTTTTGAGTTTTGTCTGCTTCTTGAACTGGTATGAGATGGAAAGTTTCACAAGGCCATCCTCTTGTCTCCTATGCCTATGTGATTTTTGAGCTAGTCAGACCAATGTAGGAGCAAGCAGAGGTATCTGTATTTACCTTGCTCACAAAATAGCCCCACTGCCAGATAGCATCCTGGCATTCCTGGCTGCTGCATTCCTCACTGCTGTGTGTTGCTGGTTCCTAAGAGGAATAAGCCTGAGAAATCAAGAAATGGAAGCTTTTCTTACGCGTCTTTGATTGCACAGACCACAAATTGAATAAATTCCCAATTAGTATATTCCTGCATTGAAACCTTTGTGTGAGGAACTGATTTATTTGCTGCTTAAACATGCAGAGCAGTAACATATGTGAAAACACATGCAGGAAGTGTAAGGTGCAGGTTTTGTCTTGTTTATATATTTTTTAATGGGGTTATTTGCCCTCATAATGGAGAACATTTGTTTGTGTGGTGTTCTGATAGCTCTGTGAGCTTCATGGGGAAAACAATTTGCCTTTGGGGACAAATGTCTAAAGATAAATTAATTTTTCAGGGTGTTCATACCTGAGTCACAGAAGGGTGGAAATTCAGCACACTCCCCCCAAAATCCCCCTGTGTGAAGTCAGCTGTCTGCTGCAGAGGTGGGGAAGAAGCAGTATTTTGCAAATCTTCAGCAAGGAGGTCTCCAAGCCTCTGGTGCTCACTTTATTAAATGACAGCCTTGCAAACCATCTAGACTTTCTGTAGGTATTGGCTTTGTAGAATAGGTGCCCTTTTTTGTTTTTTTTACTTTCTCTTTGTGTGTGTGTGTGTGTGCATTTTACAGAAAAATGGTGGGGATGGTTCCGACTGGGGCAGGCAAAGTGGAGGATAAGCCAGCAGCAATGGCTCTGCATGTCCACGCTGTGTTAGAAACACTTTTTCTCACCTCTGCAGGATTTTCCAATGCTCTTCAAAAAGCTAAGTTTGGGAAAAAGTGACACAACAGCAATTTAAGGACTGCCGGAGGTTTTCAGTGGCATAGAGCATTGCTGTGAAGTGACGTATGGAGACAAACACTGGTCCTGGAGCCAGTCTAAATTTATCACTGTGTCACAACAGATAGTTAAATTTAAATGTGTGTCCAGCACTTGCCATTTCAGTAGGTTGCAATCAGCTTGAATTGATATTACCCGAATAAATCAAAGAGCTGAATAGCACATCCTTTTCTGATACGGCAGTGCAGTGCACATTATCTGAGGGTGAAAGGAGTTGGTGCAGCTCTGACAGTGTTATTGTAACCCAGCTCAACACTACAGAATAAAAGAACCAATTTTGGTATATTCTGGACTCCTCCAAATGGAAAGTGCTTGCCACTGCAGTGTCCAAGCTGGCAAATTACTGTGGTTGCTTGTACAGGGATGGATGTACAGTCTGTGGAATGGCTACATGCCATTCCTCGGCCCAGGCTGGCCCTGTTCACATGGCTGTGAGTAGGGCATTCTGCATTGGAGTTAAAAGTTACAGCCAGTTTTATGTGGCTGCATTTGGTCTTGGGACAAGTCAGCCCTGGGCAGCATGCTGCAGTTAGGCTTCCTTGTGATTCATCTGTGCTTTTTCCTAGGGAGAAGTTTCTTCTTGTCACTATTCCAGGTCACATTACATCTGGAGTGTGTTTTTCTGCTGTGGTGCTGCCTCAAGGTACCTGTACTCAGTTTCTTTGAGCTGAAACTCCACTGGATGATGTGCTCCAAATCCCTGTTAAAGCTCTCCAGTTGCTGAGAAACCTTTAATCTGCAGGATTGGGTTGGATCTGGTCTGCTCAGAAATTCCCAAATGCATGTGCTGTGGGTGTTGGGGCCTGGGTGCTGCTCTGTTTCATTTTTCAGGTCCCTTGGCAGTGCTGAGCTCCCTTAGCTGACATGGGTGCAGGGAAAGGTGCCTGGAGCTGGGCACCGTACATGTGGGAGGAAAGGAGTGACTCCTGTTGTCTCTGCTCTTCCTGTGCTGGGGTATTTCCATCCAGTGGGATATAAAATGTCGGAAGAGGGAGGAGATCTCCTTGCATGCTGTTCACTGGACAGCCTTTTACTGCCTGACTTCCTCTCTGCTCATTGCTGCTCTCTGACATCCTGGGAAAACCTCCATACTAAATCCACCTGATCTGATTTTATCTGGGGGAAACAAACTGCTTCCCATCTTACAGCTCCATCAGCTTTGTAAAGTCTTTCTTTTTGCTCAAGTTCAGTTCTTCTTACAGACATGTTGAGAGATAATCACATCCCTGCTTTTCTCTCTTCTTTTCAACCCACCATGAACCTTCTGCTGCTGTCCTGCCTCATTTGTTTCTTCCTCAGATTCTCCTCATTAAATAAATTTCAGCCAGAATGTCCTGTCAGATGAACAGTAAATTAATATATTGTAGCCCAAACTTCAAAAAGGAAAAAAGAATTTAATTGCAATGACTCGTGTTCTTATCTCACCATGGTCAGTGATAAAATGGCTATTGACTTAATTGGGGACAAGGCACTGCTCCCCCTAATTTTGTGTTGCTTCTTTATTATCATTAGTAACTTCCTTTCCCCAATTTGTGTGGCGAGCAGTCGTGCCAGTTGGCCAAAACCTTCCCTCTTTGTTGGTATAATGGTTAGGGGGGTTTTGTGGCTGTAGGCCAGCAACCTCCCCGACTGAGCTGGTACAGGGAAGTACCACTTCCAGAAACTGCAGTATAAGATAGGAAATAACCTACCAAATGGCTGTAAAATGCATTCATTTAGCTCTGACATTTTTTTGTTAAGTTTGGAAGAGAAAGCATATGGAGATTATCTTTCTGGTTTATATATTGAAATACAGGAGCTCAGGGGCAGAATTGTAAATGGTGCAGTTATGAGTTTATTTTGCAACTCATCGGTATGTTTCCTTACCTTGTTATATGGCTGCTTCTAGGAATCAAATATTTAAGTTTGCATTGCACTGCTTTTGATGTCTGGAAGCCTTTGGTTTTTTTAGATGATGCTTTACATCAGGTTTACAGCTCTCCTGGTAGTTTAAAGGAAAGGGAGAATGTGATCTCATGACTCTCAACAAGACCTTAAAACTATGATGCTCTCTTTTCCTGGAGGACAAGATATATTCTGGTCATCTACAAGCTTATGTTTTTCAGTGACAGCAGCTTTTGGTGTTGTCTGGAAAGCAAGGCTACTTGCTTTGATGGAGAGAGGGTTTCTGTCCTCCTTGACTTCAGGAGAAAGAAAGAAAAGAGCACTTCTTCTTTCTCCTTCAGCATATACATGGTGTCATTATACAATAAACATGTTATTCCCTTTTTCTCCCGAAACACCTTTTCCTTTCAGTCACTTCATGCTGTGGGAGCATTTCTGGCACTACACACTGCTGCATCTTTGTTCTGCAGACAACAGTGAACCAGAGGCAACACTGGGGCTCGATTTGAAGCTCTTCGCTGGGAAAAGAAAAAGCCGAGTGTTACACTTGTATTTTAATGTGTGAGGCACGATCTAAAGCACATCACAGACTGGATTTTTGTTTGTTGTTTGCCAGTCGTACATCCTAGCTTTGTCATGTTCCCGTGATCTGATGCAGTAGAAATGAGTAATTTCTGTATCGGGAGGGCTTTTGCTCTAGCACCTCATTACCTGCCAGGAATGTCTTAACGCCTCTTGTGCCATTTCTGGTTTTCCAAGTGTGATGACCAGCTTTCTGCATTTCAGGGCATCAGAGGTCAACCTGTGCTAAGCCATGTGACATGCCACTGCCAGGGGATACAGAGTCCCCCCTGTTCTGGCTGAATCTGGCTCCAGCAGAAGACAGGTGCTTGCCTGCACCTCCTGGGTTTGCTCTGCACCTGAGGCATCAGGAGCCGGTTGATGTCTTCGTGGCCTATTTGCCACCCTGAGACTAAGCCAAAGGAGGGAGAGGAAATTAATAAATGTTAATATATGCTGGTTTAATTGAGAAGCGCTGTTTTCATCAACTGCTGTTTGAAGAACAGGCTTAAGTATGTTTGTAAGCCCAAACAAATGTTGGCTTTTTAAAGCTGTTGCACAAATACAGGGATCTTGCTGCCACTAAAGAGGTTTAGAGCTATGAGCCCAGACTCTATGGATGAATAATGTGGCTGGGATTCAGTAAAGCCTATTAAAGATAATATTTTTCTATTCAGTAGCTTAAGCCAAGCTTAAGCCAAGTCAGCCTTCAAATCCTGACTTACTCACCGTATTTTGTGTGTCGTTCCAGCACCACAGCACTCAGCATTCTGTGTTATTTGGAACAAGCAGAAGTGATCTCCATCTCATTCTTGTTTTCAAGAGCATGATTGTGTTTTTCCTCCAGACCTTTCAAAGGCTTTACCTCTGGTTGAGGAGAAGAAAGAGATTGTTGTGCTGCTGACAGAGTTCTGCTGTTTCTACTGTTCTTCTCACCATCTCCAAGGCAGAAGAGTCTTGGGGCAATGATTGTGACATGGGGGAGTAGGACCCCTAAAAGCAAAAGTGAGACTTGTGTTCAAAAATATTTGAGAAAAGTCGTTTTGCTTTCTTAGGGAAACCAGCTGAGACATCCTAGCATCCTGAGGCTCAAGTGACATTTGCCTTAGAAACATTTTTAAAATTGTTTTTAGGTGAAATGAAGGTCATTTCTGTAAATTAATTACACTTGAGACTTGGAGAGCAATGCAATTTAAAAGTTATAAACCAGAGCAGCCTTTCCAGATTAGTGGAAAAGTCTGAAGGCTGCAGACCTGTTTTCTAAATGTAGTCATGGTTACTTGGCTTCTGTCTTACAGAAAAGTTTGTGCCTAATCCACGAGGCAGGTAGGAAAGATAAGACCTATTGACTACAATGAGTAGCTGGAAGACCTTGAATAAGTATGCTTGGGAAAGGATGCATATTAATAAATACACATGACTTCAGTAGGTGAGTTCATGCACAGCAATGTGCATCACTGCCTTTCTCTGCATGCAGACCCAAAATAGCGTTGTTTTGTCAGAGGTGTGGTGCTCCAGGTATAAGAATTAGGATGTCCTTGAGTTCAAAGTAAATTCCCTGCTTGCAGGCAGGTTCTGGTTGATTAATTCTTGTGTTTCCTATGGAAATGGCCCTTTCATTATTTCATCGATACCAAAATTAAAGCACAGCCCCTACTCAATAGCAAGAACAATGAACTCATTGTGACACAGCATAAAGCATTGACCTTTCTGAAGCAGAACAGCACATCCAGATCTGTAATATTAGGCACAGCTTGCTGATTGTGCTGTCCGAGATCTCTGCAAACTGGGTTTCTCTAACTGAGATAACCCTGGAAAAACAGCCCATCCTGTGGCCCTGCTGTCCCCAGGAGAGGAGACAGGCACCCCTTGTCGCAGGGAGAATGCTTGAGGCAATGCATACATTTGTGTGGTGCCTTGCACCCTCCTCCCTGCCTGAGCCAGGGTTTATTTTACGCTGCTCGGGGCTCAGTGGCGAGTGAAAACCTTTGAGGGCTGAAGCGGATCATTGAGGGCAGGCTGGGCCTGCGCTGACACGGGCTCTGTGTGCGCACAGACCGCTATTGATTTGGGCGGCACAGATGCCGATTCACGGGGAAGGGGCTGGCCAACAGCACCCCTGGCTGGGGATTGTGCAGGGAACAACTTCCCCTACGGAAAAATGGGCCACTAGAAAGGCATTTGTGTATCAAACCCCAGCTGAGGGGCAGGGGAACGGAAACCCGAGTATGGGGACTTTCTTGTTTTAAAAGTGTGCAAGAAGGGACTTTTTGTGACTCTGGGCAGATTAATTTCACTTTTTTGTTTTTCTTTTCCCCCCACTCCTCTTACTAGTTCATTTATCAACATTAAATCAAAATGCAGGAAGCTGCTGGCTGTGCTCATGCTGTGTCAGGTATTTCAGACAGCCTCAGTTGTGACCAAGAGCCGTTGCAGAAATCTAAACTGGGCAAAGCACCACTGGAATTCAGAGATTAATGGCATTTCCTGAGAAATTTTTGAGTAAATAACCCCATGTGTTTGTTTATTTTTTATCACAAATAGCATCAGGAAACCTGAGAAGATCCATCAACCTCATTTCCTAGGTGCTTTGACATCCAGGCTGCAGAAAAACTAGGAGGTGGAAAAGCAATCAGATATGTATGTTGCTTTTCAGAAAACATCAGTTTTCTTTCTTTAGATACATATTTATGTTAAGTAAATATTCCTTGCACATAAGGCTCATGGGGCCAAAACAAAATATTTCCAAAAAAAGGCAAAAGAACTATTTTCATAGATTCATCATAGGATCAGAGAATGGTCTGGGTTGGAAGAGACCTTAAATATCATCCAGTCCCCCCCCCTGCCATGGGTAGGGACATCTTCCACGATCCCAGGTTGCTCCAAGCCCTGTCCAGCCTGGCCTTGAACACTGCCATGGATGGGGCAGCTCCAGCTTCTCTGGGCAACCTATGCCAGGGCCTGTGCCAGCACTCTCACAGGGAAGGATTTCTTTCCTATAGCTGATCTAAACCTGCTCTCTGTCAGTTTGAAGCGATTC
The DNA here is from genome assembly GCF_041296385.1 of Aphelocoma coerulescens. NCBI lineage: Eukaryota > Metazoa > Chordata > Aves > Passeriformes > Corvidae > Aphelocoma > Aphelocoma coerulescens. The sequence goes on from NC_091021.1 coordinate 3,737,429, forward strand.
CCCTCTGTCCTGTCACTCCATGCTCTTGAAAAAGTCCCCCCTTGGCTTTATTGTAGCACCCTGTAGGTACTGGAAGGTGCTGTAAGGATATTTGAGATGGTTTGCTCATGTTTGTAGATAACCAAAAGCCACAATGCTCAGGTATTAGTTTTGGTGTAAGAAGAGGTAAGAGGCTGGGAATGGCTTCTGTAAAGGCACAGGGAGAATTTCATTTCACTGCCTAAGGGTGATGGGGAATGGAGAGAAGTTGCTGCCTTAGGAAGGTGCTGACCATGCCTCCAGCAGTAGAAAGGATGCACAGGACCAGCTGGAGAAGGTTGGATTTGCATTGCTGACTGCCCACAACATTCCAAGTCCAGAGAACAGGAAAGTAAGCACTGGCATAAATGAAACAAACAGGACAGTGTGGACCCTTGAACGGAAAGGTAGTTAAAATTTGGAGGCTGGGAAGGATCATTTCCATCTAGGGCTGCCCAGAGAGCCTGTGGTGTCTGCTGGGCAGGGGTGGTGGTCAGATGGGGGTGAGGGAGGAAAGGCAGCGCTCTTGGGAGGAGTTTCAGGAAAGCAGAGCAGTGTGCAGTATTTGAGGGCTTGGGAAAGAGAGAAGTGAACATTAGGACTATAAAACTCGATGCCTTCTATGAGCCGCCTGCCACAAGTGCTCTGCGGAGAGCTGTGATGGTTATTTTCCCCGTCTGCTTTTTAATTTATTGTACCAGAAGCAGGAAGGCAATGCCCAAAGTCTAATGCAAAATAAAACAGAGCAGTTTTTGATTGTGTTGCACAGTCAAGTGGAAAAATGAGATAACTGGGACTCCCGTTTAAGGCCCATCTGAGCCAAACCCAAGAGGAGCCTGGCTCCAGGTTGTGTGGTGGAGCCACTGGAGCTGCCTTCAGGAGGGGAGCCAAGTGAGGTCGCTCAGCAGCCTCCGACAAGGAGTGCTGATCAGGAAAAGTGAACTTTTTGTTGGCTTAAGAGTGGCTGTGCTGTTTTGAATGTACCTTAAGTGTCTGAAATTCAGCTGCTTGTGATGGGCAGAGTCAATACAGCCTGGGATCATATGAGATTCGTGGTGCTGCTGTCAGAGGTGTTACCTAGGCAAAGAAAAATTGGCAGATGGAATACTGGATTCTTTTGGAAAGGTTGGTAGAAAAAAATATTCCTGTGTTTTTTTCCTTCCTCCAGGACTGAATTAGTCAGGATGCCTGGGAAATAAAACTGAGTCATGGTGTTTACTCTCCGTGAAAAGTAATGCTCTCTTTTCCCCTCCCTGAGGTTATGTTTTTGCAAAGGCCAGTGCGTGAGCATTGCTCGCTCCTTTGGTCCCGGGGGCGTGGGAATGTGCCAGCAGGAATGGCTAGAGGAGATGGGAGCTGTTCTTCCCTCTGATGGCCTCCCATTGTGCTGCACCCATGGCATCCAAGTGGGGAAAGCAGGATGGAAAGAGAAACTGCTGTTTGTGGCGGCTCCTGTTAGACTTGGAGTAACATGCTTTATTTATTGATTTTACTGAAGAAATAGTCAGAAACAGAAGGCAAAGAAATACCGTCTTCCCAAAAGTTAGAGATGCCTGGATCTGTCACTGGGAAACCAGCTGTGCTCTTGGAGAGGCTTCTGTCAGGAAAGCCCAGCCCAGCCCAGCCCAGCCACCCACACTCTGGTATTCTGGAGAGTGGCAGCACATCCCTGTTCACGAGGCAGTGCTGCATTGAGGTCTAAAACCTCGCTCAGACATGAAAAATCATTTGGAAGTTGACCGGCATCAGCAACACCTTGGGAGTTGTGTTAAATTCATCATTAAGAGGTGGCATCAGACAGGGACATTTGGAAGGATTTTTTTATAAGAGAAGTGGTACAATTACCGTAAATGAAGTCAGAACAAGGGCATGGTGCCCTGGCAAGGACTGGAGCATTTGCGGAGTTCTGACTCCCAAGAAGTTCTGGGCCCATGAGCTCCTGGAGAGAAACAGGGTGCTGTGCAAGGGGGGCTTCTGACTGCCATGGGCATTTGTAGGTCAGCCATGTGCTCTCCTTGCAGGAATCTTCCTCTGTCCCCAGGTTAAATTGGTGCCAAGCTGTCTGCAGCACGTCTTGGCCTCTCACATGTTGTGCAGCATTACTTTAGTCTCTGGAGAAACATGGGAACAAAATGCTGTGTTTCTCCTGAATTCTCCCTGAAAAAGTTATCCCTTCCTCCTTGGCAAGTCAGCTTGCAGAGATGCCGAATCCCAAGCAGTGTGAGGCAGGTATTCCCCAGAGATTGACACTTTTGAGTATTGCTCCTATTCTGAGCATCCAAATGCAGAGAAACCCGAACATATTATGCAACTGCTGACCTTGATCGGGTTCAAAATTATCTTAAACATTAAACAGTAACAAGCATGACTTCTATTGTGGGAAGTACTTCATGTGGCATTCAAGCATGATTGCTGTAGTCTGGGGTCTGTGTTTGATTTTGTTATGCTTCAAGTTTTCCCACTTAATTTATCAAAATGACATGCAGCTCTGGGGGGCAGCTTTGTGGTATATGATTGACTAAATAATGCTCTGCATTTCTGAAGGGCTTTTAAAGTTACTGCTTTCACACCAGGTGTATTTGTTGTTCTAATGCAGGTCACTTCCTTTTCTGGTTGTGCTATCCTCCAAGTGGAGCCCAGTAGAAATAGTTTCTAACGACATAAAGTGGATTGCAGGGTTGGATAGCAGTGTCTGAAGAGGGTTGTTTTCTTACCCAAATGCTATTCAGCCAGTTGTTCTCTTTCCTTTTGACACACACATCCATTTTCAGACGCCATGAACAGATTAAATGGTGAATTTTGGTAAGAGGTTTGGAGGCAGCCGTCATTTTGTGAAGTGGCTGCAGGCATTGTAATATCCTTCTCACTTGATTTGAAATTCACACATTGCTTTCGGTAGAGAACAAAATAACTTTTTAGACCTTTTAAGTATTACTCATGGCACAGTAATTTTAATTGTTGTCAGTTCCTGGCTACTAATGAAAGAACATGAAATTTGAGTGTCCTATATATTTGTATTCCAGAACAGTGCTGAGGAGGAAGGGTTGAAGAGGAGATGGAGCCTGGGCGGTTCTGATTAGCGCAGCAAACCGAGGACGCTGATGCTGTTTCAGGATGGGGCTCATTTCTTTTCTTTCCAGGGAACATTGGCATTTCTAGTTCATTAAGTTCCAAAATAGGATTTTAGGTAGAAATTCCAGTTTTTGACAAGTCATTTGTCTTTACACCTAGGAAAAGACTGGTTTCTTATTGTATTAGGGAATTTGGCAGGAGTGTATTCTCCTTCCCCAGTCATTCATAGTTGTTGCTGCACTTTGCTCGGTGATGATACAGTTGTATGTAGGGATTTCTTCCTTCCAAAACCTTTTTTTTCTAATCTTTTTCTAGCAGCACACCTCAAAAGAGAATGATTATTTCGAGAATGTGCCAAGGGTTAGGTAAGGACTGAGAGGAGTAAGAAAGAGAAGAGGCATCTCAGGAATAAAGTAGATTTTATTGGGGGAAGAAAGTGGAGAACAGGTTCAACGATGTGGAGAAGTGGAGGTGCCTGAGCCACAGATGCTTTTTTTCTTTAAAGTAAAACTCAGACCGTGGCTTAGGTCACGTTGTGTGTTATGTGATCTGTTGGCCAGCGCTGGCTGCGTACCTTGGAAGGTTGACACAGCTTGATGACTGGGTGAACAGCTGTATTACTGTAACCATTTCTATTTTAGAAAAGCTAATGAAGCATTTGTGAAGGCCTGAGAACAAGGTTGAGAGGAGAGGCTATTCACGCCAAGCGATGCACTGAACAATACAGGAGCTCAGGGTATAGGGACACGCTGCTTTCAAACCTGACCCAGAGCCGAAATGAAGTGCTGAGAGTGCTTGGCCCTGGAATGTGATTGTTTGGGTTTGGAGGTCTGTGGTCATGGGTAAGGTAACTTGGAAGTGAGACAAGGTGATGCAATACCATCCCTGCCTGAGTGAGTATGTCCTTCCCATGTTTTGGAGCCTCAGCACACGTACAAACCCAGAGTCACTGTCACTTTCAAACAAATACGCTTACTATCGGCAACAGAAAAATACAAGCTCCGAAGGAACTGTGGGAATAGCTCTTGCAGACAGTGCATGGGGATTTAAGCTGGCTCCAGCTGACATTAATAGGAGGGGTGTAGTAATTCTTTTCATCCCTTCTCTTAATTGCAGATGCTTTTTGAGATGTCTTGATGAAGATTTTTGCAAATCTCTCGAGGGTGACATCTGGTCCGGGTAGGAGGCTCTAAAATTGTAGGTTTTCTTTACTGCCAGTGTGCCCTCTGTGGAAACTGCCGAATCTTCCTTGCTTAGTCGAAAATGGGAAGTTTTAATTCAGTGAGTGTGGGATTGGCGATGTAATTGGAGGAGCCGTACCTTGCACCAGTCACACAAAGGTCTCTGACCACTTTCAAGCAAACTTTTCAGTCTCTGGGCCTGTTGTAAGTCTAAAAGTCAGTGCCCTGTGACATGCTCCACTTTGGCTCCTGTGGCATTTGTACTGTCTGCAGCTGCTGTAGGAGATTAGATTGTGTGTGACTCAAGTGGAAGTGGGGCTGATCTGACAATAAATATGTATTTTAAGTGTAGCTGTTGCATTGCATTAATGTTGTTTATCTTGTGATGGTAGCCATGCATTGGCACATGACATGAGCGATATTAATGATGTGGAAAAGGCAGGGCTTTTTAAGGGGCCATGCTGGTGCAAAGTCAAGCGTAGTGTAATTAGAGTAGTATCTGGTCTGCTGATAAAATAAAGGCAGCTAATTGCCAACACTTTTGTTTTCTTCGTCTTTCTTACTTATCAAAGATTTTTCTCAGCTTGGTGAATGTATCCCTTTCAGGATAAGGTAACGTGTGAAAGCATTTTCAAGATTAATTTTCACTTACTCTCAGGAGAATTGGGGAAGATAAAACAACCATGTGTGTTTCCATTATTTTTTTGGCTAAATTTTCTCACTGGGCTTTTTCTGAGATGCAGAAGCTGTAGGTAACAAACCATGCAGCACATTGTACAAAGCTAGCCTCTTCCCACGGACAAGGCCCATTAGGAAATTTTCAGCTATCATTTATTGAGACAGGAAGTATGTTCTCCTTTTGCAGTAATTTATTGGCTGACTTATAAGGGTTGCTAGTTAAATTAGTTGGAGTGGGAGGACTGAAAAATGGGGATGAACAAGCAGCCAACTGAAAAGCCAGCCCTTCTCGCATGAGCCATGGTCCATACCTTTTTCCAAGCAGGAACATTAGTAAGAGTCAGTTATTTCTGTTGGTTTTCTTTCATCTTGTTGGAAGCCACATGGTTCCTGTTCCACTCCACACGCTCTGATGAGATTCCTGAATCCTCTCCTAGTTAAATAAAAATTTTGAAGTCGGTTAATGTTTTAATAGGGAAGATTTATAAGCTTGGGTTTGGAATCTCTTTAGAGGGATGCATTTAGTAAGCTAAAGAAATAATTATTATGTATAAATATGTACTGTTATGTGGATATCCATGAGTTTGTGAAGTCCATTTCTGTGGAAATAACCTGGCATTGTTAGTGTCTTCCTCAAAGATTCATGCCAAGGTTCTTTTATTTATTAAATATTTTTCTTTTATTTATAAAAAAAAGATTATAAGATTCTTGCCAGCCTGTATCACATTTAAGTCTGTTAAATCCCCTGTATCTCTCAGAGACAGAATACCAGAGGCTTGGAGGAAAGTGTTAAACTTGTGAAGCTGACGTAAAAGATAATATGGCCATAGGCTTCACCCTGAGCTCTAATAGTGAGAGACTGCCTTTCCCACCAAGGTTTACAGTTTAATATCACTCCTGAGACGTGCTGTCATTAACCATGACTTTGGAACCTAATCCTGTGTCTTGTTCTATCTTAGGGACACTTTGAGGGCTCACAGTGTTTATAGTCTGGAAACCAGAAGTTACATGGCATCATGGATATTGCAGTTGCTTCAGTGCATTAATTCTCCTGCTGTGTGAGCTGCAGTGAGACAAGGCAGAGCTCCTTCACTTGTACTGCACTGCTACTCTATGAAACACCAGAAAAACTGAGTAGAGCCTGCTCAGGATTACTAAACTTGGGAAAAAATTACCCTACTTTTAATAGATTCTAATTAATTTGTTTCTGGAGGATGCAAAGTTTTGTCAGCTCCTTCTGTTATCTTACAGTGCCAAAGAAAATGATGTTGACTCCATGGTAGTCCGTCCTTTATATTTTCTTCATAAGAGCCTGTGTACATTTTGCCCATTGTAAGCACTGCTGACCCACTGTATTCACCAAAGAAAGTAAGAAGGGTCACAGAGCACTGTGGAGTGGTATTTTCTGAGTTTGTGGAGCCCACACTGCAAACGTCATTAATATCTTTGAGTGCAAGAACAGTAAGAGCAAGGATCAAGTCATTTTGGAGGGTAAAGCAGTTTTGAAGTTATGAAGACAACTTGCTAGGAGGCAAAAGAAGGGCAGAAGCTTAAAGGATTTGAAAATGGAGTTTAAGCTTCCACCCACTGTGGTTTGAGGACTTTTCTTGGGGAGGTAGCAGCCTCAGGTGATGGCACCCCTCCTTCTTCCTCTCCCCTGGAGAAGCTGTGCTTGTCCATGAGTGTTGGGTCTGTGCTTCTGGGTCTAAGTCAAAACTGAAATTCAATTTACAGTCCCAACGTAACTGAATAGGAGAGGCTGAAAAGCAAACCCTGGGTAGAGCTGAATGGAACTTTTGCATGTGGGATGTGTAGTTCTGCAGTGTTTAGTAATAATACAACAGGATGGAAATGAAAAATAACCAGCTTGTGTAGGCTAGCACCTGTGACAGCTGAAGTTTTGCTCTGGTCATGAGATGATCACCGTGTAGCAGGCCTTAACTCCAGTTTCCTAAGTCTGTAATTCCTAAGCAATTGTAACTGTCAAGGGAGCTCAGTGTAAGCTGTTGCATAAACCCTTGTAACACGGCTGGCAAAGACAGTGACAATGGATGCTGGAAGCGGAAGGGATGTCTGACTGTGGCATCCCATATTTATATCTGCTTCAAACCTCTTATTAACCTTCCCATAATGGATCATTTGCGTTTCTTATTCAGGAATGCACTTGGGCTTGTCTCAGCTTTGAGTGTATTTGCAAATCTGGCTGAACCGTGTGGGAATTAACTGTTGCTGAGCTGCGTGCCCAGCTGAGACCTGGATTCAAGGGCCATTCTTTTTGATCCACAAGTTTCTGTTCCAGGGTCAGCTGTCATGATGTGATGTCTTTGACTCCCATCCACAGCAAACACCCTCTATCCCAGTACTGGTCTACCAGACTTGTCCCAGGTGCTCTGGCTTTTCTCTCAGCTCGAAGAGGCTGTGGCCTTCCAAGAGAAAGGTGGTTTTCCTTAGTCTTGGATCTTAGTGGTGCCAGGGAGGAGCCCTCACTGTGTGAAAGACCACAAACTTTTGCTTTTGGCTGCCATCCGTGAAAATTTAAATTTACATATTTAATAAAAACAAAATTATATTGATATTTATTATTTTTATTAGCCATACATTTCTATTATATATTTTAATTCATAATTATTATATGTATATTTGTTTTATATATTTATATAATTTATATATTTACATATTTTATATATTTATATTTATGCACACATGCATACATGCTTTGTACACATATTGATTTACACATGCTCATCTACATAAGCGTACATATATATATATACGTATATACATATATATACATATATATTGTTGTTATTTGCTGAACATCACTTCCTTATTATGTTTCTGTGCACATGGACTAGAAATGTCTACTTCAGGAGGTATCTTCCTGAAGAGGATTAACATACAGAGGCCATAAATTATATAAAAAGTGTTTGTTGTTAAACTGTGATAAACTTAGCCACAGGGAAGCAGCTGGCACTTTATTGCCAATGAGTTCCTTTGTGTTCCCCTTAAGCTCCAGCCAGACAACGGCACATTTATAACTTTTTAAAAATTAAATGTGGAGTAGAAAGAGCCATGTTGGATTTGAGATGTGAGGCACTCCGGTGGGATTGCTCCAGAGTCACGCAGCTGGTTATGCATCCAGTGAAAGCCTTTCTTCCTCCTTTCGTGGCTGATGAAACTGAGGGCAGTGGTAGAAATAAAAGCAGAACTTGAAGAATCCTGTTTCTTTGCTATCTGTCAGCAATTAAATAGAAAACAAACCCCAGCAAATGAAACCAACTTGCCTCGAACTGTATGTTTGCTATGGAACAACTTCATGAACAGGTTTTTCTCTCTTTCTGGAGGGAAGGCACTCAGTTTGAAGTCTCAAGGCTCAAGTAATTTTTCTCTGCAGTGAGAAATGGCAGGCAATGCAGTAGCCTTCAAAACATGTGAGTAACACCAGCTCTGTGTCAGAAAGCCATATAGCTGAAATGGTTCAGCCAAAGTACCTGGAGTCACAGTGCATACAAAATGTGCTTGGTCACAACTCACGTTTTATAGGTGAGTAAAAAGAATGGAGCTCTCTCTGAAGGGTTTTAAAGGCTGGTGGAGTCAGTTACTGACAAGTTGTCTTGGTACTACTACGGCAAGTCTGGAAAGTGTCTCTGGAAGGGGTGAGTGTCCTGGTTTCTGCTGGGATGGGGTTCATCATCTTAGTTGCTGGTATAGTGCTGTGTTTTGGATTTAGAGTGAGAGTAACTCATCCTAAAACTGATGCTTTAGTTATTGCTGAGCAGTTCCTACATGAAATCAAGGTCTTTTTCAGCCTCTCATGCTGCCCTGCTAGTGAGTAGACTGGGGGGAGCAAGGAGCTGGAAGGAGACAGGACAACAGACCCAAGGGATATCCCACACCATAAGGTGCCATGCTCAGTGTACAAACCAGGAGGAAAGCTGGCCAAGGCCGCTGCGTGGGAAATGGTTGGGCATTGGTCAGCAAGTGGTGGACAATTGCATTGTGCAACATTTGTTTTGTATATTCTTAGTATTTTATCTTTATTGTTATTATTTTCCCTGTCCTATTAAACTTTATCTCAGCCTACGAATTTTACCTTTTTCCCCCCAGTTCTCTGTGCCACCCCACTGTGGGGCAGAGTGAGTGAGCAGCTGTGTGGTATTTAACTACCTGCCATCTACACGGGTCAGTGACTCTGTATTGAAATGCATTTGCATCTTGACCAGCTGTGAATGAATTCATAACTGTGAATGGGAAGTGTGATGTAGGAAAGGTTATCCTGAAGGCATGTTTAAGGAGAATGGGCATGAGCAGTGAATTGAGGGTTTCTGCATTATGAGGCAGCGTTGCCTTTTCTTTGAACAGCACTGTGGTGGTGGTGGTGGAAGTGTTTATATTTCAAAAAATCGGAGCTGTCACCTGATGGGGAGCAGAAGGCTGTCCAGTTTTCTCCTCAGTTCTTGCAAACTGTTGTACTGTGTAATCCCTTCTGTAAAATTTACTGTGCCTTGCCTTAGAGTGCTAGGTTGCCCCTTCTGTTTTTCCTCTTGCTCAGGGAGGACAGGTGTGGGAGGTTAAGAAACTCTCATTGCCAATCTGAGGTGCCTACATTGCCCGCATTGCTCTTGCTCTGGTGGCAGCATTGTATCAAACAAGTTCCGTCTGGGGGCTTTTGTTTCTTTGTTTTGTGGAAATTTATTCAATCTCCTTGGTAATGTATATGTAGGAAACAACTAAATGCCCTCTTAAACTTTATTTTCTGAATCTAAATAAGTTCAGTGCCTGAGTCTACCCACAGAAAGTGGGCTCTGTGTTTACTTTGCACACCTGTTGCTCAGCTTTCTCTGCTTGAAACCGTCTGTGTGAAGGAGGTTGCTGTGGCTCCCTCACCAGGCACTGACAGAGGTCTTTCTCCACCTCTGGAGAGACCCTGCTTGCAAAACTGCCCAGCTGCCTTATGGTATTTTCACAAAAAAATCAACAAAACCCAGCCAACTGACTGAAACCAAAACCCCACAGCAACAAAACAACGACGACAAAACCCCCAAACCAGAACAAAACCAAAAAAAATCCCAAACAAACAACATCCTTAAAACAAACAAAAACCCCCAAGTAACCCCTGCTTCTTCACTTCTTCCATGCGATTTTGTCTTGCTTTCTCACTGTGTTCTCCTGTGCAGCAAATTTACTCCTCCAATCAGTTTCTAATTTCCTGGGTTGTTTTTTACTTTTTTTTGGTGCCACACATGTATTTTTCTTGTGTGAAACCTGCACATAAGTGTCTGCAGGTCTTGAATTGTCCATGCTACCTCTCTGCTGTTACAGCCTTATTCCCACTGGCTGAACTCCAGCACTGTTCCCAACAACTTCTCTAGTCTTTTTACCATTTTGATGCTACTCTTCAAGGTGTACTTCGTGCATTATTTCTGTCAGGTATTTACTCAGTATGCATCCTATAGATCCTGTATCCTTTCATGTTTGTTTCCTCAATGCTGTAATCTTTTTTTCTCCTGTAGTGCTTGGTTATAGTTAGAAAGAAATTGAGCAAAATAATCAGATCTTAAAAAATGTCAGTTCTGCTTTCTGAAGAATCAAAACTTCTTGGGCCTAAGCCCTGTTTTTCTTGCTCTCCTGTTCCACCACTTAAGCTCATCTCCCCACTCTAGCAGAGCTCAAAGGCAGGAGGGTGCCTTCACCTTCCACTCTTGATGTACAGCCACCACCTGAACACACCAGCAATCTTCAAGCAGCAGAATAGCCAACCAGGCAGGAACCTGCTGATGTTCATCCACACCAAAGGAATACAGAATGGGAAAAGAACGAATTCCAAGGAAGCCCCTTGGTGATTTTGTTGTTGTTGTTGTTCTCTGCATTTTAACTTCTCAGCAGGGATACTGGCTTTTTGCATTCCTGCCTGGAAGCTGGCAAACCCACACTGGTAGTTTAGTTTTCTGTTTGAGAGCCCCTCTGAGCCGGAGAGGAGCCCTACAAATCTTGCAGATACCATCCTCGAGGCATATGTAGCTCTGTGTCTGAATTGATTTCAAACTGCCATCCATAATCTGGATAATAATCTACTATTCACAATTAGATGTAGTTCCAATTTCTTGAATGCTCAAGCAATCATTTTCTTTGGTAATTGAGTTCCCCATAGAATTCCGCTATTCTGATCTCCTGCTCGGAAAACTAAGCATATTAATTTGAAAAGCTGCATCAGTGCCTGGCCAGGACAATGGCAGCAGAATAATTGCAAAGAAATCTCTTACAACAGGTTTATTTTCATCTAATAAAGCTTCCCCTGGTGGTTGTGCTGCATGCCATGAATATGATACAATTCTAAGGTCTGCCATGTGTGTGCTTGCATGGGCAGCTGGGTTTAATTCTAACATTCCAAGATACCTTTGTTATAATTTTTTTAAGTGTTTAAAGATCAATTTTAAAAGTATTTACCATTCTATCTTTCTTTTAATTTTGGGTAAGGGAAAGGGTTTGAGAGGAGAAATGACTCCTTCTGTCTGCAGGGTTTATGCATATATAGTACACATTTACGCACTGGAATTAAAGTTATGTTCCAGTCTGTAAATGGAGATGAGGTTGAGTTCTACTGGATGCAGGGCAAACAATTAATAAGGGACTAGAGGCCTTTATGAAGAGCTTATAACTCAGCAAGGCAACAAAGGAGAGCAGAAAACAGAGGTGCAGAGGGATGACTGCCCCCAGTGTCAGGAGCCTCAGCCCTCCATGTCAGTGTGATCGGGATTTGGTACCAGTGAGTATAAGCCTTGATGCAGCTTGTCAGTGATCACCTTGTCTGGTTTATAGTTTGACTAGGAAATGTAGGTCTAATTCTGCGGTCTAGGGTGCTGTCGAATACCCTTTCTTCTCCCAGGGGGTTTGCCAATGGGGAATGTCCGGTTATGTTCAGACCAAGTAGCAGATGCCATTTCATGAGAAATGTGTCTAGAGAATGGTCTTCAAACATTATTAATTAGTGCTGTTGAGCTCTGGGCTGGAAATTGGTGAATGCTGGGCCTACTGTGTTTCAGGTTTCATGGAGTTACTCTCCATACTTATGATGAGGATGATGATGGTTATTGTTTGTTGTTTCACCTACTGGCGTATTTTGTGAATTGAATGCTTAAATAAGAGAAGATGTGAAGAAGCTTAAATAATTATGAGGTGATAGCAGGATCCCTCATACGGAGGTGGAGTTCATGCTTGTCTTGTATTTCTAGATAGAACTTCTGTTTTCTCCCATAACAGGGTCAAGTGGCATAGTCTGGCATTTTCAGAGGGTCTGTGTGGCCGACTCCTGTTGAACTGGATTGTGTGAATACCTCCGTCTTGAGATCTTTCCTTCCTTCTTCCTTGAGAGCTTTCCTTCCTTGTGTATTTGGTAGTTTGATGGACTTAATGAGGTCCAAGGATGCCATACTAGGCATGCCTCGAATCAGCATAAGAGAAAAACCATCAGAAATATGTCCCGCCCTGAGGCTGAAGTATTCTAGGGATGCAGTGTTAGTTATGAATGAAGGATCTTTCCTTTTCAGACTTGCTGCGCCCCCCACTTTCCATAAAGGATAGCACAATCTGTAGATGAATGCCTCCATAAATATTCAGTGTATGTCAACAGTTTCAGAGCACAGTAGTGGTAGGTTTTTGTTATTGACAAGTAGTTGCTGTAGAGTTTTTACACAGTAATCCTACAGCTGCACCATTTCATACAGAACTTTTACTTCCTGGCAATCAGATGAGTGATGTTTCAGATGTCAGATTTTCAAAGGAAAACTGGAAATGAAAAGCCCTGTTCAGAACCTCTCCTTTCGTCTGCCACTAATAGTGATCAGCTAAAACTATTTCAAGAAAGTCTTATTTTCCTAGTGAAAATGTTAAGAAATGCCAAAGAAAGATCTTCCTTATAATCTTTGCTTTATATGAATATATAAAACCAAGGAAAATACAATGTATGTACCAAGCCACAACTTTGCTGTTACATTTCCACTTGCTAAGTTGGCTTCATGGGATGTAATGACAAGAGGCTGAATATTAAGACACTTTTTTTCTGCATTGGTCAGTGAAGCCACTCTCAGTTTCTGCATTGCCTCCCTTCTGCCAGACATAAATATCCTTGGCAAAAGCACATTTATTATATAAATACAAAAAACAACCCACCCCTGGCATATTTATTTTCTTTTTCCTGTCTCAGTTTATTGGATAGTTGAAAAAGCTACCTGTGCCTGCCCAGGTATGTGTATAGATGTGGAATATAAGTGTTTAACTATTATTGAAGGTGGCATTTTATGTAAAGCAGAGGGTAAGCTGCAGCAGCCAAGCTTCTCTTTTTGCCAGTGGGTTTTCCCTAGTTCCTGCTGTCAGCAATGCCGATGTTTTCCTTGGTATGTTCCACATCTCCTTCCTATTGGTGTATATGATCCATTGCTACCAATCTTTACAAAATAATTTTGTGGGAGTACTTACAGTTTTCCCTGCAGCAGCACCTTCAGCTTCCCTTCTTGCCCACTACTTCTCTATCAATTAACCTCTTGCATGGCGTAATTCTGTTCTGTGTGAATTGTTGTGCACACCTGTGCAACGTGCACCTGTTTGTGTTTTTGACTCACTAGTGATCTCAAAACCCAGTGAGTGTGGAGCAGTTCTCCTAATGTAGCCCTCATGCTGGAATGGGAGTTGGCATCCTGTTTGGAGAAACTGCATTTGCTTTTATGTGATGGACTCCTGTGGCTCTATCCCCAAATTAATGGAGAAATGAAAAGGTTTGCACATTCTGGATTTGTGGAATCAGAGGGGATGATAGGTTAAGGAAAATTTACATTCCTTTCATCCCCTCTCTGATACATTGGTCCCCAGAGAGTAGATGAGCTGTCCTTAGGGCTGGCAGCAGCATTCTTTCAAAGAAAAACCCTTCTGTCTTGTTCTTAGAAGCGAGACAAAGCATGTCATGTAGGAAAGGGCATGACTGAGGGGGGGAAGAACAAATTACATGTGCTGAAATAAAGGTACTAACAAGTTCAATCAGGCCAGCCAAGAATTCCTTGATGTCATCTATGGTTGTCTCAGGCCTCTGTATAAAACATGTGAACTTAGCAATGAACTGTGGATTTCAGTTGGGTGTTTGGTTTTTTGCAGGATTTTTTTCCCTTTCTGTTTTCTCTTTTTTTAACACAGTGGTGGTGCTTTTTATAGCAAACACCAGAAACTGTGTATGTACCCTACACCAACAGAATATACTTGTTAATATATTTTGGCATTCAGAAATAATCTGTGTCAAGTATTGAGTATCTGCTTTCCACTCTGCTGGCAAATCCAAGGAAATGGCAAGGCATTGGAGAAGCATTGATTTTCAGCGTATGTCATTAGAATTGCATTATAAAGCTTGGCACCTGGTCTGTCTTAATCCATCTTTTCACATCCTTTGGAGGAGAGAGAGAGATGAGTGCTGTCAAACCACCAAGTGTTCAAAGCTCCCACATCTGAGCGCTGGAGTGCTGGGGCATAGCTGTTCTTCCCAGCTCGGATCCATGATCAAAAGCGAATTGAGATGCCATCCTTCCAGCCATCTGCTGACTTTGGCATCTGCTGGGGTGAAGGATGGCCATGGAGATGTGTCTTCTCTCACTCCTTGTATGACAGGGAGTGCCATCGAGCTCCCTAACGACAGGTAGCTGTTGATTTAGCTGACTGTTCGCTTTCCATTTCCTACCAGTCGGCACTCTAAGTGTGATGGAAAGAAATGCAGCAGTAAACCTGAAGGACAGGGTCGGGTAGGGGTTGAAAGAATGCTCATTACTCTTAAAAATTTGCTTGTTTTGCTTTGGCTAAATGGGTTCTAGGGGGATGAATCTTGCAGGATTTAAGGAGGTAAATCCTGGTGGCTGCTCTTGTTCTCACGATGCTGCCTGGAGTGAAGTGTGCAAACATAACCTGTTCAATTTTCTGAGGCGACTCAGGGGGTTTAAAATCAGGTTAGTTTCAGATTTGTTCTTTTTGTTTGCATTAGAAGTTTTTCCACTTCCAGTCTTGTGTTTTACAGCTGTTCCTTAGAGGTCTGATGCTTTCAGTCGTGTCTTGCTCAATTTGTAGTTGTGTATTCATCTTTTCCAGCTTGAAGAGGTATAATGTGTCATTTCTGCCAGCATTTGTCTGCCTTACCTAAGACAGTAACTCAGACTCAGTGCTCATTACAGATCCACCTTCTCAGTGGCAAGTACCTAAGGATCAGTGAGATCCTGCACTGACAAGACTCCTGGCTATGATGTGTCAAATACTGACAATATAAATATGACCTTTACATGTGTGTGTGGATGAACACACACCTTATCTATGTACATCTAGAGATATGTAGGATAAATGAAGGGATGATCAAAAAGTAAAAATCAACTAACCAAATGTGTCTTGCAAGGGACCTAATAATAAAGAGGCAACAAGCTGTCCCTAATTAGACCAGATGACATGGTAACCTTAATTTTTAACACTCCTTGACTCTGTAGATCCTCAGCAGTTGTAAGCTGAAGTTAATGCAAAGACACAGAGCTTTTGTATCAGTATATAAATTAGAGCTAGGAGTTTCTGGAATGCCAGAGTTAAAGAAGGCATATTCAAGCTGTTGGTAGCTTGAAAAATAATAATGCCTGGAGCTATACAACCTGTTAAACATCAACAGCCACTTTCAAACCAAAAAGAAAAATATCCTGCTCTTCATTAGAGAGGCCAAGATGGAATGCTGAATGAAAAATTAATTTTTTACGGGTATTTTTAAAGATAAACCATCTGGGTCTGAACTCGTTCCTGACACTTAAAAATTACCCTATTTTTGTCAAGATAAACTCGTTGCTCAGTTCCTGTCCATCAGCTGACACTACATACTCCAAACAGGGAATTTCTTTCAGCGCTTTATTGACAAACCACTTTTATCCAAATGTCAGGGGCAGTGTGGGTGCAGTTCTGGGCAAGAGTGATGGGGAACGTGCTCACAGTCACTGGGGACTCTGAGGTAAATTTGATGGAAATCTTGTCTCGGCATGAGTGAGAGTTACCAGCAGCTTGTGTACACTGAGAAGGAGAAATCTAATGATGGGAGAAAGAGAGTGAGGTGGGAGTTGGAGTAAGTATTTACTTGCTGCAGGTACACAGTGGTTGAATCCAGTGAAAGGGTAACTTTGGGGATTGTGGATGTTTGTCACAGCAGGCCAGCCAGCTGTTTTCCATCCACAGAAGGGGGGTTGGTGTCTGAGTCACGTTTTCCTCAAAGGTGAGGCGTGGTGAATTTTAAATGCAGACGTTTGCTGAGCAAGGCTGTGAGCGCAGTGTTTGTCAACAGATTTTGCTTGTTGAAAAAATGGTCATGACAGTAATAATAGGACTTGAAGACCTAACTAAAGAAGTTGGATGCTAAAATATACATAGAGGCCTCGGGGGACTTTGCATCTCTTGTAGAAGCTGAGCCCAGCTGGTTTGTGCTGTTTGAGAGTCGATTCAGTTTGTTGCTGACCAGTGTACACAAGTGGCACTATGTTAGCAGGGTTAAATGCTGTTTCCTAGGGCTGGGGCTAAGTATAGACCTGAGCTTAATTTGACATCAGGACGCAGGGCTGTGATCAGCTTGGCCAGAGGCTGCCTGCTCTTATGCAGGCTGCAGGTTGGAGAAGACCTTGGGGTTGGTCTCTCACTTGTGTGATGGTTGTACCTTGCCAGACTGGGCTGCGCCAGCACCGGGTAATATGGATAATCCTTTCTTCTCTTGGTCACGTGGAAAAATGGCATTTGGATTGGTCTTATGTTGCCCCAATATCTGTTTAAATGTTCGTGGCTTATGAACAATTAGAGCTTCAGTGGGAGTGGATCATACTGAGTTCTTCCTTGTTGTACCAGATCAGCTTTATCACAGATGTAGGGTCATATATTTGCACTGCAGTATTTTATGTAAGTGCACCTTTTCTCTTCTAGAGGGCTTGGGTAGCTGTTTTTGAAAGATGTGGAAAAATATAGCAGGAGGCATTTGAAAAAGAAATTGGTAGTGAATTTAGACACCAGACAATGGGAGTTCAGAGGTAGCACACAGCCTTTTTCAGAAAAGTGTGTTTCCGTCAGTAGGTTTCACACCCAAACTGAAGCCACCCAAAATAACTAGATACTGAAAATGTAAATCTTGTTATTAATCTCAAAAGCTGTGAAACGTAATCATCTCATCGAGAGTTATGGCCCTTAACAGCTCCATCTAAGACTGCATTATTAGCTGAATAGTCTCATTTTGCTGGACATTTAACCTTATATACACATAATTTATGATGGATTACTTTAACAAGTTTTAAAACTTCCAGAGTAGAACAGGGGTTGTGATCCCAATCCTGACTGTGAACAAGCTTTATTCCAATTTGCTCTGCCTCCCTTTCCATTGTGCCAGTGTTTCGTGGCAGTTCACAATACCTGAAAAAAGCCAGCAGTGTGCTTGGATAGAGTAGCAAGGTGGTGTGTGACTGTCTCCCTGCTGGCAAAGGGAATAATCTGTGCTCGGTGCTCATCCCACACAGGCCCAGGGCCTCAGATCCACATCAGACCTGGAGCTCATCTCAGTTATGCAGTTGCCTGCAGACTGGGGTGGCCTTGATTGTTTTGATTGTCCTTGAAATACTCTGTGGTTTCGTGCACATGTGTGATTCTTTTGGTAGCTCTCGCTGTTGGAAGGCAGCTGTCTTTTGATATGCAGGAAGTATTCAGATAGGTGAACAGACAAGGAAAAACAGGGTGTAGTGGTGGTGGGAGGGAGGAAACACTCAAATGGAATCACTCTGCTGTGGTCCCAGCAAGGAAATTTCATTTCTGGCAGTACTGCTTTGCATTGACTCCAGCTACAATCTGAGGCCTCTTGCCATGAAGAAAGTAGTTTTTGTGGCAGTGGGTACCTCAATATCCAGCCTATTCTCTTCCCCAAAATGCCCATTTTCTCATGGGCATGCATGACTGGGTCCTGTGACAGAGCTGTAAGTCTGCAAGAACACCTCCAGCCATAAGTAACCCCTCAAAAACCTGTAAGAAATTAACTCAGATTTTCTATCTAACTTGGATCATTAATTAATTCTATCTCTGCCCCCATTACACAATTAGAAATATTGCCAGTGTCCAAATGTGCGATTACTACATCTGTTAGGAAAGGGAGGAAACAAAAGAATTAATGTTGATGATAATTTATACTGACACTCCAAGGATGGGGAAAGCACTCAAGGCACTGAAGACCTGGCTGGAGCTTTCAGCTGAGCATTTGGAACAATCTAATGATTTGGACATTGTTCTTCTGTCTTATCCTATTGTTTTTCCTCTACCCCCTGCCACCTGGTGACTCAAAAGTCTTTTAAAGCACACTAGTGTACCGTCCACACATCAACACTGCAAAATGTTCCAGGGCTTTAGAAAGACTTGGTTAGCAGGGAGGTCTTTCAATAGAAATATATAAATCTGTAACTTCTAAAAAATTATATATTTTTCTTATTTAGCTTTTTGAAGGACCTTACAAGGTTCTTCATGTAGCACACTGTGTTAGTGTCACTGTGCCTGCTGAGTGAGAATAGTTTTCTATCTCTTTTCCTTCTTGCCTCTTCTGCATGGCAAAAGGGACTGGTGCTTAGGGAGAGGAGGCAGCCTGGACTCTCCTACAGCATCTCCCTCTACCCACAGTTGTTTTGAGGGTGTGAGGTCCCCGCCTACCTATTGTCCATGAGTTGTCCTGCACCTTTTGAGTCCCCTGGCATTGCCTGTCTCCCCAGCCCTGTGCCAGCAGCAAGTCTGAGGTGTTCACCCCCTCCTGTGCAAATTTTTTTATCTCTTCTAAATCAGTCTTCTCCTAATTTTACCAGTTCCTCCTACTTCTTGTTCTGCAGCACTTGGCAAACTGCACTTCTTTAAGCTTATCCACTGCATCTATGTTTTTGCAAACCTTAGAACTGCAAACTCTTCAGCTTTGTGCCCCCAAACTGGACAGTCTGGATCCTTGGGCAAGGTGGCAGCTACATCCCCTTATGGTGTTCCTTGGCTTTGCTTAAGAACTGCAGCCTTCCCAAGACTGGCACTGCCCACAGGATGGGGACATGCCAAGGACCTGTGAAGCGGCAGAGCAACACCTGTCCTTCTCACAGTATCCCTCCAGATGATTCACAGCATTTTGTTGATTCTTTTTGTGGAGGCCACTGCACAATGAGCCAATGATTTCAGACAGCTGTCAGTGAGGACTCCAGGATCTGAAGCTGTGACACTCATGAGTTCAGCATTACATAGGCAGGGTTTGGGTTATTATCCCTGCATGTATTACCTCTAAGCTTATCTAGTGAGGCTCAGCTGCCTTCTCCTTGCTTGCTCACTTGGCTTTTTGACTTTCTGCTGGTGTTCTTCACCATTGCTGTGGCATTGAGTACCCCCGTTGGTTTAGTTTCACCTGCAGGCTCTGAGATTTCACTGTTTCTCCTTTCTCCAGGCCTGTAATGAAGGTACTGAATGAAATCCTCATGAATATGTACCCCTGGGGGACCCTGGTGCTGGCTTTTCTTGATCCCCAAACCTTTTGCTTTCTAACCAGCTTTTAGTCCATAAAAGAGACTTTTCTTCAGGCCCATGACAGCTTAGTTTCTTTAATAATCTTTTGCATGGGCTTTGTCAAAAGCTTTTTGAAAATCCAATTATTCTGAAAATCTCTTCTGTTCACACACCAATTGACTATGTTGTATGACTCCAGGTTATTGAGGCAGGATTTCCCTTTGTAGAAGACATGCTAGTTCTTTTTCAGTGAGGTCTTTCTTATCCATATGACCAGGGGGTTTATTCTTCATGATAAGCTCTACCTGAGCAGGGTTGGCAATGGGACTTGGTGATCTCCAGCTCTCAGGACCCTGACTTGGGCCATTTTGCTGCAAAGGCACTCCTGGTCCTTCTGGGGGTGGTAGAAGTGACTCAGCTGCTGTGAGGGGCAGTAAGGTGGTCCTGTCACTGGGAAGCTGCCTTGGGGGCAGTGCCCAGGTCTCCTCAAGAAGTGTTTTCAGCTCAAAAATGGTGAGAAGGAGGTTTGAGTCCTCTGGTGCTGCCAGACTTGCAGGTGAAGTTTATGTTTCATGGTGGATTCCTGGGCATGGTGGATTCCCGTGGGTGCTCACCACTGCCTCAGCAACAACCACCAAAATGTCGGGATACAACCAGGACCCTCCACCGCCTTTGGGAGCACTGATAGAGATTTCTGTATCTCTTTCAGGTGTGTTCTTTGTCCTTTTTCTTCTGTTTCCCCTGTGAAAGAGCCACTCAGGGCGATGGGATCTCAGAGGAAATGGTGGCCATGCCTCCAGCTGGCTGCACCCTCACCTCAGGGATGGGCTGCTCTGAAGGGATCAGCAGGGCCCTAGCCTGCACGAAATGTCACCTTGGAGCCCCCTTCTCCTAAAGGGGAACATCACTGCTGCCACATGTCGCTGTCCCACAAAGGACCCCTGGACGTTTTTGGCACTTTTGAGGGGCACTTCTTCCTTGAGAAGAAGAGAGTGGCCATGGGTGGTCCATGGGCTGGGGAGCTCTGAGGGACTGGGTTTGGAACAGGCAGAGCTGGAGCTCAGTAACAAAACCACATGTGTTTATGCATTGGGGAAAGAAACTTGTGAATCCGTTCCAGAAATCATATGTGGAGCAAATTAGGAAAAAGAAAGAAAAATTCAAGATATTTGGGAAAAAGAAACTGTGTCTCTACGTAGTTCTTCCTGTGGTTCCAGGAAACATGGGGTGCATGCAGAGCAGAAGCCACAGTGTCCCTGAAACTTCCTGGAGGCTCCACTGGAGCACCATCAGCTCTTTAGTGTGATGGTTGTCAGAAAAGAAGTCAAATGTGGCAGGTCTCACATGTTAGCAGCTCTACAGATGCTACTGTGAACATGATGTCCTGGCAAAACCATGTGATTAACGCTGCTTAACACACTGCCACATAGAGAAATGCAAGTTGAAAAAGCATTAAAATGATGTTGTTATTAATGCTAACAACACTGCTATTCTGTTAATAGCAGTGGGTGGTGACTCCTGAGATTTCTTATGAGTTAAGCTCATGCACAGTTGGTATGAGAAGGTGCAGTGTGGGTAGATTTGCTGTGCTGCTCCCTTGCAGTCTTCTAAAAATTTGGTAAGCAGAGGAAGGATTTGTGTAGACCCTGGAGAGCAGGTGCCTGTTGTTCTGTTGCAGGCAGAGCATTTTGTTACCCTCCCATTAGTGATGGCTCCTGGCACTGTGTTGGGCTGTGTGTGTTGTCCCTAATGCCACGCCTGTGGACTTTGTGGCCATGGTTGGAGAACCTGCCTGCAGTCGTGCCTGTGCCCCCTGGCCTTTGTCTTAATGAGCAACTCTCCCTTTTCAACCTGGGAGTTGGGGGGGGTGGGGGAAATCTTCATGATTAAAGATGCTGTGCTTTCTTTTTGATTTCTTCTTATCAATAACTCCTCACGATGCTGTGGCAATACATATTCCCTATGAAACATTAATAGCTACAGGCTTCCCATTACTGAGGCAGCCTTCTGATGCCCTAACAGGGGAGCCACGTCCCAGCTGGCAGGCAATGGAGCTGCAAGTCAGGATCAAGGTATTCCCCTGGATGCAGAGGATGGCTGGCCCTCTCATGTTCTTGCACTTAATTCAGCACAGCAGTGCCACACATGCTTTTAAAACTAGACCACAACTTTAATAAGCAGTATCATGGATCCTTCACGAGTCAGCTTGTGCATCAAATCCTTTTCTTGCTCCTTTAGTGAGTTTAGTTAAAGTTGTCCTTGTAAGGAGCCTGTCCAATTTCAGGAGGTGATGGAGGGTTTTGTACCATGCTGGCCTCTGCAGAATATGCCAGGCTGTGATTCTGGCCATGCTGGAGACTGTGACAAGCTTTGCATTGATTCGAGTAGGGGCAGGATGTTGCCTGCTGACATGTTCATACAAACTAGTGTGCTGGCTCATAGTTCATTGGTGCCTTTTGGTTTATGTGCATGTTCTTTGCCACGGGATATACTGATACCTGCATTAAATCAACCACGTTGGCTTGTCAGTCGATGGTGCTGCACTGTGCCTGCTCGAAAGGTAAGTTGTTGCTGCACTGACTTGGCTGGAGTACTTGTTATGTAAGTGAGTTTGCTACGTGCATAGCTGTAGTTAAACTTACCGGGCTAGATTTCATTGGGATAGCTTTCTTTTTTCCTTCCTTTTCTTGATTTTTTTCTGGAAAATCTGCAGTCAAATGGTGAGATAAATGGGAATATTGACGCTACGGAATACTTGTCTCAAACTCTAGCAGATCAAAGCTTTCCAGGCCCTCCTTCTTCCTTTTGAAACTGAGCCTGAAATTGATCTGCAAAGCTTGTTTCCTAAAATTGGAACAAAGATGGGGTATCTTTATTCAAACTGAAATTCTGATCCATAAAAATGTTCTTAATTTTAGATGGAATTTCATTGATTTTTGTATGGCAAAGTCCCAGTTGGTTCAGCAGTAAGTTGATGGATGAAATGCAACTGAGGGAAGGTAGACAAAACTCTAGGTTTTCAAGAACCAAGAAAATGTTTTCCCCCTTGCTGGTGCCTGTTTCCTTGTTCCCATGGTGATGGCTATTAGTGGATGGACCACCTCTGAAGTGGTAGCACTAGCCAAGCTGTATACTATATGCTGCAAGTCCAGAGGAATTTGGTAATAAATTTTCAAAAGTGTCTGCAATTTCTGGTGGCCAGCTGGAGCCACTGGAAGAAGATTTTCTTTGCAGTGTCCTGAAAGGAGATTCCTTTAATGCTTGTTTAATTCAGGCATTCCAAACTTGCCTACTTTAGATCTTACAGATGATGTAAGCTTGCAAACAGACATATTTGATGTGTTAAGTTTTGTTTTGTTTTGGTTTATTTTTGAATTCTCTTGTAAAGAGGCAGGTTTTGGGGGAAGTTAGTCAAAAGGAGGAATAATTTAGAGCAGATGTTTTGCACATCTATAGCTGTATGTGCTTCTAGACAGTGGCTGTTTTAGAAAGGAAGCATTTTATCAACAAATCTACAATCTGTCAAACACAACTGACTGCTGGAGAGTCTGTCAGGAACAGCAATTTGACAACTGAGATGGACTTGCTGCATCTGTTGAGAGCAGCTCCTTCTGTCAAAGGGGTAAGGAAATATTTAGGCATTGGTTAACATACAGAAATAGGGGATTTTTTCTTGAAATCCTGGAGTACATATGCTCAAATTTAGAACAGTCTTCATGTTCTGCAATATCTGCACCCCTCCTCCTCAAATCTCCTGGCAGGTTGAAGAGCTGCATGTGGTGAATTAAGCACAGGCTCTTGTTTGTTTGTTTGTTTGTTTCTAGAGGATCCGATCCAAGAGAATCCTGGTTTCTTAATGAGTGTCCATGGGGAAAAGGAATGTCATGGCTTTTTAGTTTCAGCCTGAAATTGGATAAAATGTTGACTTCCTTAATGCATGATTAATATTTTTTATTAATGAAGAAAACAAACAAACAAAGTGAACTAAACGTGGTACCCCATAGCTGCAGCTGGCATTTTCAGTGCAGCAGGAGCAGGGCTGAGCTGGCCATGTGGGAAATGCTTTTTGTGTAGTGGAAAGAAATCTGCCCTGCAGAGTTAGACCCAGGCAGGCGCACACACATCCCCTCACATGCTGTCTCTGCTCTGGGCTGGCAGGAGGCAGGGCTCTGATGGATGCTTGCCTTGCTGGAGAAGTCGGTCGTGGATGCCCCTCACCCGTTTCATTATTTAATTACACAGCAATCTGAATGCTGGGCAGTAAAACTGCATTTTCACCCAGAGCTGATTTCCATTTAGTCTGTCATGTTAATAGTGAAATAAATTGCTCTAATTGCCCGCAACTTCATCAAATTCATATTTCTTCCTTTTTTATTGAATATTTATTAAACTTCATGTCATGTCTTGCTTGGTTGGTAAAAGTAGTCCAGTCTCTGCATAACATTATGCTTTAAAATGCAGGGTGTCACATTTTCCCTCTTCCTCTTGAATTTTAATTTAGATTGTCAAGTTTTGCATTCATGTTCATATTAATCATGCAATTTGAAGAAAGAAGAACCAGGCTGCAAAGCATCCTTGTCTCTACATCAGCTCTGGTTCTGCTGAGCCTCTTGTTTAAAGGAAGAAGCTCCGTTGGGGCCAAACCTGAGGCTGGTGTGAATTTTCCTGGCAGAGAGGTCTGCTCTTGGTGTGCATGGACTGGGAGTGGGAGTTTTTTTGCAAAGATTCAGTTTAAATTCGTGAAGTGCTCTTCCCCTTTGAGCTGTGTGTGTTCACATACTTTTCAACTGCAGCCATGAATGGTCAAGTGGTGTGTGTGGGGCAAAAAGCAGCAACAATTGAATTTTAGTAATAGAATTCCGCTGTTAGTGTTTCCCATTCCTATTCAAAGTATCTCTTAGTTAGTCACTGACTCTTACTTACTCTTAGATAGTTTTCTCTGACAATCTTTGTGCTTGGATTTTTTTTTTTCCCCATTTCTTGAAGGTAATTTCTGGACATCACATTCACGGGGAACATGTAACAGAAGTAAAAATGAAAGGCTCCAAAATCATATGGTAAAGAAAAAAAATAATGAAAAGACTAAACAGTATTTTCAGGGATTGATATTTATTTCCCCATATTTCATTATTTTTGAGGCAGTTTGACGGTTTTATTTATTTCTGAGTGATTGAGTTGCATACTGTGTGTATTTGTGAGATTGACTTGGAATCCTCTAGGTAGTACCATACTTAATACATAATGCTAAGCAACATGCAGAATTCTTCCAAAGATTTAAGAATTCAGATGGGGTCAGATATTTACGGGCAATTTTAGGTACCTTAATTCCAATTAAGTATTTGCCCGAGGAGGAAGGTAAATCACCTCAGCTCTTGTGAGAGTGGTGAAGAAACATTGCAGTGGTTAGAGCATCATTTGGCTGCTTTGTAAAGTACCTTTGTTTTTTTAGCTCCTCTGGAGTTTTTCTGTTTGGGTAAGGGGCCTCTGACCTCAGAGGGTGAGAGCACTTCTCTACCTCTTAGATCTTTGTCAGTGAGTGCTCACCAGCTCCTCTTCCATGCACTGATCATCTGGTTCTGGGAGCAATCCTCTGGTTCTGTCCAGTGCCTCAGATGGTGCCCATCAACAGTGTTAGTGCTGCTGGGCCGGTGGTGGCCATGCAGGGACATCTTCCTTCCCCTGCTTGCCTTCGTAGAAGATCTTGGAGCCAATTGTAAAAGCAGTTGCATTTTTATTCTTTAGATAAATTGTTGTGTTCAAATGCATACTTAGATCACTATAGTTTGCCTCCCTTGTCAGCTCTGTCTGTTTCAAAATTCACAGGAGGTAAAATTCAGCCTGTTCAGACTCTAAGGAAGGTGGTTTCATGCCAAATGATCTTTTTTCCAAGTGCCTGTAGGTTTAAATTGCTGCATAGTCTCTTCCTTTTTTCCTGCTCTGCCATTTATCTGTTGAAAACATGTCCCTTAAAAACTGTGATTAACTACCTCTTTCTTTGGTTTTTCTATTCGTTGGTTGTTTTGTTTTTTTTTTTTCTCCTCCCCTCCCCAAGCTTTTAACCACACCAACTGGTATTATTTATGGATATAATTAAAATATGGTACATTCACAAAATGCTGAATTGGGAATGTATCTGCATTTAAAAAATACATAAAGAAATTAACCAGGCTATTGATCAACCCAAGTGGCAAATGCACTGAAGAGGGTTTAACTCTGTGTCAAATGCTTCTGTCAGAAAAACTCCAGTGGAATTGTATATAATGGTTTTGTGCACCATTCATAGTCAGTGGTGGTGTTACAATGATACAGACTTGCTGAAGGAGTCCTAGGCCTATTTAATTAAAAGAAAATAAGAAAGAAAAAAAGTTTAAAGTATGATTTGTATTCCAACTAAAGAAATGAACGTGTAAGTACTTATCAACAGGCACAGCTTTTGTGTTTATTCATCCGAGGACTGGAAGCACATATTTTAGCATCTGAATGATTATAAATATGTTTACTAGCTATCAGAATCAGAGCTGTTTAATTTGAAAATGCCAATTCATATTCAGATGTGTTTTGCTTTTCACTACTAGTATTAGTTATCCTGTTCAGCATTCACAGTTATGGCATTCATCATTTTTGGCTCACAACATATTGAGATGTAACTGAGGATGGGTGTCAGAGAGGTTAAGGGACATGTTGTGTGTTTTGATTACTTTTATGTCAATGTGTCTTGTCAGAAGGACTGAATGGAGACATTAAGAATACATGCAGTGTTACCCTCTGCATCAGAAAAGCAGCACTTTTTAGTTTTTCTTGTTTCAAGTGGTGTACTTGTCCAAGGAAAATACGAGGTACAAAGTCATTAAATAAGCCTGACTCAATTAAAAATGATTGGCGCCTGCCTTGAAATGCCATCTTCAAAACACACCTTTTGTAGCTGGAACAAAGCAGTTGATGATCATGGTCTCGGTACCTACCAGGGCACACTTGTGTGATGCTGCATTCGTTTCCTATGCTGTCTCTTCCAACATGACAAAATGTTCATTTGCTGCTTATCCCCATTTTTTCTCCTTTTTAAAGTGCCTTTTTAAGATGTCTTTCCCGAAAGTTCATCCAGATGGGACCTTACATCAACAAAAAAATAAAAGGGGAAAAGGAAAGAGCAGGTCAGCAAGGAGGTCTGCCCAATGCTCCCAGGTTCTGGACTGAGTCCTGACAGGCTTTGAGAGCAGTCTCTGGTCCTGTAACCATTCCATTGAAAACAGTGGCTGGGAAACCCCTTCCTCATTTAGCACGGGTGGATTTTGCTGTAAGACCTGTTCATAAGCTACACTCTCATTTTCAAAAGTTAGTAAAATACTGTATTTTAAAAAGGTCTGTTTGGGGTATAATTCCATCTTTCCTTCCTGTCTCTGTCCTATCTGATCTTCCCTTTTTTCTTCCTAACCCCTGTAACAGATACTATAATGGGTGTAATAATGGATACAAGGGTGTAATACTAATAATGTTTAGCAGCTCACTTTCTCCAAAGCCCTCAGCTTGCCTCACAAACCAGAGCACAAATTGCACTCAGATGGCTGCACAGTGATTTGTGAACATCACTTTTCGTTTCAGCAGCTCTGTGCTGGCTTCTGAGCCGGAGGGTCTTGGCAGTTCCTGTCACTCTGGTGCTGATTTTTCCTGGGTTTTGGGCCTGCTGAAGTTGTAAGAATTCATGCCAGTGTTTGTGAAGTCTACCATGGGCTACCTTTTCAGAACGGAAGGACAGCTGGAAAACAAACTCTCCCAGAGATTTCATTGGACTCTGAAGAGTCACTCAAAATGCTTTGTTAGCAACCGTGAAGACCTGCTGATGTGTCATGGATGTCCTTGATGACTTACAATAATAAAATACAAGCTAAATATAGGGGTTTTTTTGTCAGGCTCTTCTGCCTGTTTGGAAGGTTTATTTTGTCCCTCTAGTTCTTTCCATGGGAGCATTCTGCTGCCAAGTGGTGTGCTCATTGTTCTCTGCAGGCTTACTCTGGTAGTGCCCTACTTGCTAGGTATGGCAAAGTTTTTCTGCACCACAGACAGACCTTTGCTGTTCTTCCACTCCTTTCCTGGTAGTCCTTTCCAAGTCTTTGACCATTTTTTTTCTTGATGACTGATTCTTCTCTTGAAATCTTCCATTGCTGATAATACAATTCCATTGCTAATGCAGCAATGGTGACTGCTTTAGTCTGCAGAAGTGTACAGAGTTCTCCTCCATACATGAGACCTGGGTCTCACTCAAACCCCTAAAGCAGGGCTTCAGATTAAATTCAAGTTTTCCTTATATTGATGTTCTGTCTAGAATTGCCTATCATGTTTCCAAACTCCTCCTAGTTTCTTGCAGGTCTGGGAGATTATTCAAGTGATGCATGTTCTTCCGCTGTACATCCACTCACAGGATGGGGAAACAAAATAATGGGACTATTTTCCTTTTGCGTAGTGAAAATTCTGTAGCTCTATAATTTTTCTTCTTCATAAGTTTGTTCTTACCTGAGTTGTGCATTAATCATTTTGTTTTCCAGTGTATAATATCTTCCCTCAGGAGATTTCTCCCTTCTCCCCATCCCTGCCTTGCATACACTGTGGTTTTGTGTTCTGTGTGATGCCAGCAGAAGCTGAAGGCAAATACTATTAATTTGAAATCAGGGCATGCTGTGCCAAGGCAGGGGTGGGAGG
Organism: Aphelocoma coerulescens; assembly: GCF_041296385.1. Taxonomy (NCBI): domain Eukaryota; kingdom Metazoa; phylum Chordata; class Aves; order Passeriformes; family Corvidae; genus Aphelocoma; species Aphelocoma coerulescens. Next base: position 3,765,610 of record NC_091021.1, read on the forward strand.
GTGGTTCCAATACGTTTGTTTTTGAAAAAAATAGGGCTGTCTTGGGAAGTGTTATTATCATGCAGTTGTCTTAGAGACTCTTTGGGGTTCACGTTTTCAAGTGCCTGGTGGTTAATAGATGGTTCCTAGGGGGGAATGTCCAAAAGCACTTGACATCCCAGAGCTCCTGTTGGGAACAACTGTGGTCATGGAGGGTGACCCCTGCTGTGCTAGGCAGGAAGATCACCAGGGCTGTCTGTTGTTGCCTTGGGTATAGGATATGTTAACCTCCTGCTGCAACATCTGTCTGGTGACATTTGGGGAGATGGTTGATTTGATGTAAAGCTCCGCATGGGATAATCCATTTAAATTACCATAACTGCAGCAGTGGTCTAAGTCCACTGGAGTCAAAGCAAATTGTTTGTCCATTATAAGTCTCGCTAATTGCTGTAATTTTGATACAGCAAGAAGTATGCAAATTCAGTAATTTTTGAAGAACCCTCGAGGTGAGTGAAGAGCTTACTGGGGGAAGGGAAGCCTTCAACGTAGTGATGGATTTAATTCACAAGAATTATTTTTTTGCCAACAAAGCTGTCGATATATTTTGCAAGTTCCATCTGTCCTTTTAAAATCATATTCAAACAGTGTTGCAGTGGTGATTCCCCAGAAACCTGTTTCCTGTCAGTTAACAGGAAAATTGCCTGTAATGTTGGGGTTTAGCTACCTCCTCAGGTAAACCTGGTAGCTGGACTTAGTTAGTGTGTGAGTAGTCACAAATACTCCAACACCTGAATGTGGAGACATCTACAAAGTATGTGCTCTATTTGTTTTGTAGGCAGGGGATCCTCAGCGCTTTCTGAAGATTGATCCTTTTTCTCTGTGTGGGTTTAAGTAGCAGAAGTGGCTGCTACTATTGGAAAAAATAATTTTCTTTGATATTGCCACTTGAAAGGAAAGTTTCAGTATTGAGCTTAGTTATTCCCCACTTCATTTACTCTTTTTTTTGATAGAAAATATGGGAGGAAAGTATTCAGCATTTTTAGAGAGATACTTGTGTTCTTCTGCCAGATACAGAGGCGTGAAAGAAAGCATTATGCATAACAAGATATTCTCAGGAGATCTGTTTAGCAGAAGGGCACAGTGTTAGATGTAATTTGTTTACTGACAGAGTTTCCAACAATGGTGCAATGGACCAGGAAACATCACTAAAGTAATGAGTCCTTTCCTTTTTTAAAGTGATTATGTTTGAATAGTGCAAATTAACCTGCTTTTTGAAGCTGCTGCTTAGGTGAAACAATTTGCTGATGAAAAGGCATCCCCCAACTGGCTCCAGCAGCTGATGTGGCTAAAAGGTGCAGAGGCCATGCATGCATAGGAGAAAAGCTGTTTTCTGCAAATCAAATGCAAGTAGCAACGAGGCTGATCTAATCTAGGACCTACTGTGTGAAGTTGTGGGGCCAAGAACAAAGGCGTTATATTGTGTGTAAAGAATCTGCTGTAAATAAAGTTAGCTTGGCTGAAGAGCAGCGTAACTCTGGGGGAAGGCAAGGGGTTATCCAAAGACTGCCCAATCTCCTCACACAGCACAAATGTCTGTCAGCTAAGCCTGCTCAGTGGTGCCCAAGTCGGGTGTTCCTGCAGCCCACTCTTCATCCTGGTGGCTTGTGAGAGATTGGGCACAGATATTATAGGGGATGTGATCTGACAATAATGCAGGGTCATTATTGCTGTGTCACAAACAGCATCTCTCATAGCGGGCAATAATCAGCCGCGATCTGAGCTCTCCAATCGCTCGGGATCCTGCGGAGCATATGAAATTAATAAGGGAATGTTTGGCATGTTTTAGGCAGATGCTATTGGTTATTCCTGCCTGATGAAAGCAGAGGGGCACATTTATAGCATTTCCAGCCAACTGGATTGTGAACTCTCCGTAATGGCCTCTTTCCTTTCACGTCATGTGGTTTTTGTTCATAGCGAATGCAAGAACCATGTGCTCATCTGAAAGTGAACACAAAAGGAGTATTTGGCTGTCCAGTGCAAAAAGTCATATGGGAGATTTCCATATGCCCTGCTGAGAATTAGGCTCAAGTATCAGTGGGAACTCAGTGCCCAGCTGCCATTTATGTCTGCATTTAAAAGAAGTTTTTCCATAGAAGCAGTGCTTTATAGTAGATTACTCTAACACTTTTTAATTTGGTCAAGTGAAGGTTCTTCTGAAGGAGCAGTCTGGTTTGTCCTCATCACAAATCATTACAACATGATCTGGGCATATAGTTTTGATTTCCTTAAATACTGGAGTTGGGCTTGAATGACTGAAACAAGCATACAGTGTTATCTGATGCACTTGAGACTCCTGACAGATAAATAATTCAGCCCTTCAACACAATGTTTTGTTAGAAATTAGTGTGCCTACTGGGTATAAAGCAAAGATGTGCCATTCATTCAACGCAGACACCTCCCTGGGGTTATTGACTATCCTCAAGTGAGATTTGCTCGCTTGAAATGATCACCTTTTTCAGAAAAACACATTTACTTTAATGGCATTCAGTATCACTTGCTTGGCTGTTTTGGTGACTGTTTCCATTTCAGTGATTAATGCTGTTAATAACTATAATCAGAATTCTTTTTAATGCCATCTTCTGGTAAAACTAGTACCACTAGTACTTTTTTTTCCATTGTTAAATGCATTTTCTGTATAAAAATCATATGCATACCTATTTCTTTCCAAAATAGAGCAAAGCTACCCAGGATTAATACCCACTACAGCTTTTGCTTCAGTGATAGAAAAGCCAAATATGAATGTGCCCCTTTTTCCTTCTCTTAGCTGAGTTACACATGAAAAACCAGAAAGTACATGTCAACCTCATGCAAAAGAACCTTTAAAAAATGTTCTGCTTCAGGCTCAATCCAGTTTCTTCCACCTCCTGGCACATGGAAGATGTTGATGACCTCTCAGCAACCTCTGGAGTGTTCCACGATGTTTAACTCTCAATTAAAGACTTTGTGTTTGCCAGCAGATGATGTTCTCACAGATTTCCCTGTGTTTGGCCTAGGTAGGGAATACCAGACAGCATCATGATGTTCTGCTCTGGAACGATTTTTGGCAGGAGGTGTTGCAAGGCCATATGGATTTTACCTTTTGTAAACTCATCCCTAATCCCATTCCTCCTGTTTCATTTTTGCAATTGTATTATTAGCTGGCAGAGAACTGGGAATTAGGAATTAGATCTGTGAGAAAAACAGGAAGCTGTCAGAATAAGCACAGGAAGACAGAAAGATGGATTGAAAGTGCCTGTTCAGTAGTTCACTGCCCAGTCCAACACTTACTGTGGTTCTGATGTGAATAGATCAAGCACAGGTGTAAAAAATAAAATTAAAGAAAAATAGTATGACATTTCCATGACTAGTTAATAGATTTTACTTTTGTTGCACTCATGTCTCTGACTTTCCCTCCGTCTTACCTTTCGATAAGAAAATCTTCTCAAGAATTGTTGTTTTCTGAATTTCCTACTCCTTACTCTCAAGTCTGTGATAGAGAGTTTTGGGGTTTCTTTGGTTGCTTTGGTTTGGTTGTTTTGTTTTCCTTTCTTCTTTTGTTTTTTTTTTGTTTTTTTTTTTCTTTCATGGCCCTGCAATTTAGAAATACTTACTAGAAATACTTAGGAATGGTTAACTCAATGAAAGTAACTTATTTTGCAGAAGAGAGTTTCACAGAGGCTACAAAGCACTGTTTTGTTCACAGATAGACAGTGGAGGACAACAATGAATTATGGATGCAATGGATACCTGGAAAATTACCCTTGCTTCTTTTCCTAGTGGTGATGATGCTTTTGAAAAGCACCAGTTAAGTGTAATAAGGATTTTGTCTTCATATTTTTCTTGCAATACAAGTACTGGGAAATGTTCACAGATACTGGTGTAATAATTTCCAGGGGTTAAAACCCCTCTCCATTCAGACTTCTGAATTTAACACTCAGGTGAATGCAGATGCAGTTGAGCTGGAAAGGGGCTTTAAAGGAATCTTCCTCTTGTCTTTTTTCTTCTCACCAAAATGACAAAAAGTGCATTTATGGATCTGTTGTGAAAATTTGAGATTTCACTGTGGAAGTTGTCTCTCCAGAGTTCTTCCCCCAGCTTCACCCTCTTTCCCCGTGAAACCCCAACTCCCCACAGGAGCTGGAATGTCCTTGTGCAGATGATGCAGAAGATGGTTGCAAATCTTCTTCAAGTTGTAAATGTGAGGGGCTTTTCCCTCTGCTTGGGCAACAGAGAGTGCCTGGCCTGTGGTTCTGTGTCCCAGAAAAAACGTGATCAAAATCAACAGGTGTTTATTGTACCTGAAAGTTTTCTTTTTTTTTTTAAGCACCAGCATACTGTATTTATTTTGATGTAAGCTAACTTGCTTCTCTCAAGAGATACCAAAGCTTCTTCCAGTTACTGATCCTACTTCTCTTTAGCAGTAGCTCATGGCAAAGAACCGTAAAAGTGGTATCTTACAACAATCTGCAGTAGAGTTGTTTGGTTTCCATGGATCTAAGGAAAATGCCTGTGCTCGAGTTTGATCACTTCTCACTGCTGTGTGCAGAAAGACAGCGAGGATTAGGGAAACAGTTACACAAAACACATCAAACTGTTTCTTGCTGTTAAAAGACAAACTTAAGTAGTACTGCAAACGTACATTTGAACTCCTTTGTGTTGTTCCCTTATTTGAAAGGGGAAAGAGATGACGCTGTACTATCAACAAATTAAACCAAAAATAAAGAAAAAAAGACAGATTAGCTAACCAGTCAGATACTCATACTTTCAATTTAAGGATCAGGGTTTTGTCCTACATTTTGTGGCACTGTCAATTGCAAGGACAATGCCATAAAATGTAGCTCATTCTGCGTTTAAATGCTGTTTGGGTATCTCTCTAAAGTACCATGCATGGCAGTTGAAAACGTAGCAGTGTCTTGTTCCTCTACCCCAGTCAGCAGCTGTTTATCAGGAGACTCTTCTAGAAACTGATTTCAGTGTTTGGCATTCCCTTCTTTTTTGTTTGCATTGGCATTCCAAGCGAATCCATGGGTACAGCATTTGTCTGTTCTGAAGGATCTGTGCATCATATTACAGATTATGCCATTTCTGTGCTAGGAACTGGGCAGAAGGTAGTGATCACACACTGTAACATGGCAGTGAGAGATATGTGCAAACCCACATCTGGCTCCAGAGGCTGGGATTTGTTGAGAGGCTGCTGTGAAGGGAGAGGATGTTTCTGCATGCCATGCTCTTAGTTATTTGTAGGCATCTGCACCAGCTGTGCCTGGACTCCAGGCAGAGGCTGGGCTGCTGTCTAAAGATGCTTTCAGCAACTGGTGGTAGTGATTGACCTCTGCTGGCCCCACTTGCTGAGCTCTTCCATGGTGCTTTCTAACCTGCATGGACTAAGGACTCATAGAAGAACATGATGGAGCCTGTGGAGCTCTGTTACCTGAGTCTTGCAGCTGTCCAGGAGGTGAGTCCAGCCAACTCACTGACAGCTGTTCCACCAAAACACGAGTTGTGAGAAGGCAGCATGTGAGTCTTTGATTCTAAACCAGAGAGATGGAAAAATACTAAACCCAGTCTCTCAGAAGTGAGACAAATAGCATAATGAAATCTATTATAATTTGTTTTGCCATGGGTGCTTCTTTGTTTTTTGTCCCAAGTAGTTAAACACAATACCAAATGGAACTGCTGAATACTTTCCTGTGTGGCAGTAAACTGTGGAACTGTCACTTGGGGAGTTGTTCGGGCTGTTTTGGGTCTTTAAGTTTGTAGCTAATGACCTCCGTAGTGGTCATGCCACCAAATGTCACACTCAAAAGGCTGGAAGTCAATGAAGCATCCGGGCCACTCAATATATCAGTGTTTAATTGACAGTGTGCAAGACCTGCTTGTGATTTATAGCCCGATAAAGGGACACACTTTTTATGTTCTGCCAACACAATTGGCAGAATATTTTAGGCACAGATGGCACATTAGCCTTGGACAGCTGGTTCCCTCTCTGCTGTCACATCCTAGGACCATCTAACTAATACTGTCACACATGACCCGGTTCACTGCGTAACCGAGAGGGGTTCTCACGCGTGGCTTCGTGTCAGCCTGAAGGCACATGAAAATCAATCTGCTAAAAGACTGCCTCAAAGAGCTTTCCAAGACTTAGCACCCCACCATGCCCTTCTGGCTGTTCACTTGCTGACCTCTCTTCAGCTGCGTGAGCATAACCAAAGAGTTTGTTTCTGGTTGTGCAGTGTGCACATGTGCAGCCTGCAGAGTGTGGTTCTCTCCTTGCAGTGTCCTCTACTCTGCAGCTGCACAAATGTGGATTTAAAAACACAAAAAGGCAAGAGGCAAAACACACATACGTAGCATGAATCTCTTTAAAGCCAGGGAACAAGTAGGGATCGCTGAAAGGTGGCTGTTTTGAAAGGTGTATCTTTAATATCTAGTAAAAAAAAAAAAAAAACAACATGGTAGAGAGACAGTATATAGTGGCAGTATAAATTATGTGTAGATTATAGTGAGGATAGAAAGAACAAAGGACGAAGTAAAACTTCAAATGCCTTTGGAAAGAAAAAAAATCCAACCCTAAATGTTTTCTAGAACACAGTCAGGCAGGAAAGGTCTGAGGTGGAAAGCTGAAAGCTATGTTTGTTGATAGATGAAACACATTTTTGAGATCAGAAACTTAGTATTTCAAGGTATGATCCAAATAAAAATAAAACATAATTTCTTGCTGTTCTATCAGAGCTTCACTGACTTTGTTGCAAACTGCTGTGTGGAAAGCCTTTAAAATGTATTTTGGTTTAAAACATCAGATACAGAGTCCAAGAAGAGGTGATGGGATTAGTATGGGCTTTTATTGATGCCAAGGAATTAGACCAGAAAAACTGGAGGTTTGTATTTGTGTTTAAAGACATAATTATAATATGGCAGGATACAATTTGTCACAGGAACAACGGTCTTGGATTGTGGAGAGGTAACCAACCAGGAACTGGGAGAGAGGAAACATCACCCTGCCAGGGGAGCACTGGGAAAATATCCACTTGCCTTATCCCTGATCTCTTCTGTCAGCAAAGTTTCACTGTCTGTGCCTGGAGAGCAGCTTGGTTTGTCTTGGAGCGGGGAACATGTCGATGTCTCTGTGCAACATGACTCTCACGACATCCAGGGGATGACAGGGACAGTGTTTTGATCCCAGTCACATCTTGCAGAATTTCCTAACTGGAGCCCCAGATTGTCTAGGTGTTACTTATAGAAGTTTTGTGCTGTTTTGGGGGTTAATGATAACAAAAGGTGGACTGAAGAACCATTCAAGTTCAGTTATTTTTCAAATTAGAACTAAGGTAAAGGCTTTGCTTTGGATTTTTATTACAATATTATCTGCTGTTTTCATTAGTGTTTGCCCCCAAAGGTGAGAATTTCATTGGGTTTAGTGGAGAAAGCTGCCTGACCATATAATGAAATTCTTCATTTAACATTACATGGAAGCAGATAATAGTAGTTGAGCTCTGTTTTAAACAAAATCAGCATTAAAGTTTCTATCTCCAGGATGCAAAGCAGACTCAAGACATCTCTCTGAGCTGTATATTAAATGCCTCTGTAGAACTGCTATAGATGTTACAGGCTTTCATTTTCATGGATTCTGGAATACTTCAGCGTGGAATGTGTAGCTCTGGGTTTGAGACCATGGTGTCAAATTTCATTTGAACTGGAGTCACTTGCAGGTGACATGTAAAAGTGGCTTTTAAATTTGCTTTTGGAGGCACTGGAATAGATTTGTAAGATTTCCAGTGTACTGTGTGTTGTGTGTATTACTTGACTGACCTACTGTCTCTGAAGAACATTTTTGAAGGCTGTGTCAGAGTCAGGCAACCTTTGAAAGACTTTGTGCTGTAGTAACACAGTGAAGTACATCACACTGATTTAGTATCCCAAGGGATTTGATAATCTGTAATTAACAAATTAGTGCCAATCACCAGCCTGTTTGGACATTAATGATCGATTAGCATTGGGACTGACACTGATGTGCTCCAGAGTCCTGGTCTTTCCTTTAGCAGATGAGGACCTTTGTGCAGCAGAGGATGACAATCTGCCATGGTCTCAGTACCATGAGGAGAGCTGTCAACCCCAGGTAGGAATTAAGAAGTAATTGGTTGTTCCCAAGCTGAGCAGGTGACCATGGGGGCTGGGGGAGCCAGCCTGAGGCAGGTGGCTCACCTGGCAATCCTGGCTTGAGGGTGTTTGAGTCACCTGGGCATCCTGCAAGTGGAATGACCTTCCCTCTCATTTGTTCTTTCCTTTTCACTTCTGCCTGTTTCCTGCAGTATAAAGAGTGGGGAAGTTCTGATCAGCTCGATGCATCGAATGTGAGCTGTAACTTCAAGTCAGGGCATTATCTAAAACTAAAGCATATGTGGCAAAGAAATTTGCACTGTGTCACAGAAAGGCAGGTTTGTACCATACACCTGGAGACGTTAACCTGCTTTTTGTGTTCTTGGCTTCAAATTTAGGCAACGGGTAAAGTAAGCATGGACATGGATAAAAAAACCATCTATTTGAGCTTGTTTGATTATTTATAATGGTGAAATAAAAAAAATTTAACGACAATGAAAACTACATATTGAATTTGGTCTAATTATATAAGGTACTTCTGACTGCATATGAGCCATTGGCTAAATTATTAGCATATGGGTACACTTCAGTGTGCTTACTGGCATGCTAGTCATTGTTTCATCCTTTCAGATCATCTGTGTAATGGCAGAGATTGTGAAAGCCCTCGTCCTAAGATTTTATTCAGTAAAGGAGCTGTGCTTGATAAGATAAGGCATTATGGTTGATAAAAACCATGCAACTCAATGAGTACATGACAGTACCAATGTCTTAAATGCTTGAGCACAAGTGGATGAGTAATGGAATATCCATTCAGTGTCCAAGGAAAAGTTTACCTAATTTTTAAGAGCGGGTTGTTTTCTGGTGCTTTGAATTTCCTAGTGCCTGTTAGTTATCTATGTGAATGTTCTTATCTCTTGCTGCTTCTGACTTGGAGGTTTTGCTACAGGGTGAGACGAGTGTTGACTGATGGAACCAGTTCTCCCAGATTACTCTGGCAGGAGCAGTGTTGCTGTTTGGGCTTTGCACTTGTTGAGCAAGACTTGTCTATAAATTGGTGTCGTTTGAGACTCCAGGTTGCTGCCAGTATCCAGCACCAAGCATCCATATGATTCCAAAAAGAGCACTTGTTCACTTAGTGCTGTTTTAGACTGACAGGGAGGACTGATGAGGCAGCTGGAGGTTGTGCAGGTGGTGGGCTCTGACATATTTCAAAATATTGCTGCTGTTTTGGCCTAACGGGGGAAATGAGCATGACCAGGTTGGGCTTGGCACTCTGGGAATGTCCTGGGTTGCCCTGTGTGAGCTGGGAAGATTTCCTGAGGAAAAACTCAGTCAAGAGTTGACTCCATCTGAGCTGTTAAGGTTTTTGGCAAAATGAAGATTGTATTTTGAATGAAAGTTCACTCCAGCTGAAATTTGAAAACCTTACTGATCTCCCCCATGAGTTTCATGCAGACTTTTCTTTCCTCATGTTGTGGTAGTTAGCTTAGGATAAAGAGGGATGTGTCAGAGTTTGTTTTGTTACAGTTGGACACTTTACCCAAGTATTCTTCTCAAACAAAAAATGAAGTGAAATCCAGTGTAGACGTAGAACAACTCATAACAACTTTAAATCACTGCTCTAATTAGTGAGCACTTCCTGGGGACTCATTAGAATTATAAAAGCATTATTGTTCGTTATGCAGTGGCTGGAACATGTCGAGTTTTGGGCAGTTCAACAATATTACCTTGAAGAAAAGAGTCTGCAGCCTTTAAGAATTTTCTGTGGTTTGTGAGAAAGCACAAATTGCAATGTCCTAGAAATCCTTTATGAATTGGGCCTTATGTTCGCTCTTATGAATGAGGAGGGGTTTTGAGTTTATGTGCCACAGTCTAATAGGTATATAGTGACTGCTTAATGGGATTTACATTTGCTCAAACAAAATTAGGTTGGTAAAAGACAATGCAACATGCTGTAATGTAAATGGGACTGACTGCAGAATTAAATGTTTGTGGAAACAGGGCAGCAGATCTATCAAGAGCTAATTAGACAGAGAGTTCAGAGACAGACTTGGGAGTAAACAGCACCGACAAAGAGAGAGGGAGAGCAAGAAAGAGAGAAAATGGAGTCTTTGTGCAACGATGAAAAGGAATTATAAACAAGGTTATTTAAATTGGAAGGTCTGATGGGGCCTATCCCGTGAGAAGGGCTTAGTCTTATCCGAACCTGTTGATTAACACAAGTTGAATGGCAACTTTGATAACCCCTTTTATGTGCAAATAGTTCCTCTTTGTTGCAGTTTGCTATTCATGGTATCTTCCTCTCCTACACTTTCTCATCACAGCATAATGTTTCCATTTGAGCCTTTCTCTCAGGCACCAGTTTAAAAACAAGACTTTGGCCAAAATATTTCCAGCAGCGAGAGAAAGCCTCGAGAGCAGCACCAGGGCAGACAAGAGTTTAGGTATTTCCTGTTCCCTGCAGGAGTGTACGCATGGGAGAAAGGGACCCCTGCAGAGAGGCACCAGGTGAAAATGATGCTGTGGAATAAGGGCAGACTGGATGAAGTTGGCATGTAAAGGATGCTGCTTGCCTGCCATGCCATCAGCTGTGGTGTCCTCGCCATTATTGCACCATTTGGCACACCCACTGCCTTTTGTAGGCTCCTATTGTCACATGAAGGAAGCAATATTTGTTTGAATAAAACCCCGTGTATATTTAGCTGACAAAGCTTAGTCCCTGAATTTAGCAGGAACGGGATTTGATCAAAATAAATTTGTTATAAGGAAACTTGCAAAATCATTAATAAATCAATTGCTGAGGTATTAAATGATTTTTGTTTAGTCTTCATAACTTCTTCCTTCAAACGTAGCTTAAGAAATTCTCTGGAATTAAGAAATTCTGCATAAGAAATAACATGGTGACTGTGTAATTTTATATTTATAGAACTAATAATATATATTATTTTTATTCAGGGCAGGCCACAGCATTTCCCTTATTACTGTCTCTGGCAAATCCCAATTTGGGTTTGATTATGTTGTTTTTTTTTTTGTTGTTTTTTTTTTTTTGTCTCTGAGCTGTAAATAGATGGGCCTTGCTGTATTTTGCTGATGGGTGTTGCACGATGATGTTTGTACTGGGAAGGGATCAGAAAAACCCTTGTGCTTTTGATTTGTTTTTTTTTTTAATGGGAGAATTGTCCTTTCTATTTTAACAGCAGAGCTGTGATTATAGGCATGTAAGAGTTGGGATGAGAAGCTGTGCTGGTTTCTCTTAACAGAAAGTGTCATTTTTCAGAGGGAGCCATAAAGCCTTGCTGCGAGGGGCTGGTGAAGCAGGAAGAAGGGAGTGCCATGTCTAAGGGCCTTCCCTGAAATTTGAGCTCAAATTTCTGTCTGAAACCAAATCCACTGACTCTGAAAGCCAGATCAGATAGGAACAGCTCTCTGTGTGAAGTGTCTGACAACGCAACTGTAGTTTCAAAAGAAATACACCAAGTCTTGTCTTATTTGCTCAGAGATGCTGAGTCTGGTAGGGAGTATGATTTTATCTCTTAGGGAGTGTTCTGTGATGAAAGACATCTGGGCTTGTGCCAGGAAGATGGAGCCCGTGCTGGGTCCTGGAGCTGTGGGATAGGGAAGGTGGCTCTCGCCATGCAGACCTGGCTCAGGGCTACTCCAGCAAATCTTCCTGCATTCTCATTTTTGAAGTAACTTGTGCTTTTTTTGGGATGCTGAAAATCCATGCTGCTTAGAGGTTATTCCTTTCACTGAAATAATACTCCTGCAAGGATTGAAATAATGTGGGGTTTTGGTTTTGGTTTGCTTTTCTGTTTCATCTATGAAGAGGCATTCCCCAGGAAAAAAAAAAAACCTGGCCTGGGTGTAGTAGTTACCCATCAGAAATCAATTACATTTTTCTTTTCTGCTTGCTTAGTGTTCTTACAAGTGTAGGTCACAGTTTCTTTGCCTTCATCAGAGCAGCATCCTTGTGTTTGACAAGGTCTGTGGGAAACCATTGACTTTCATGTTTGTTTGATTACAGTTTAAAAATGAAAGCTCTGCATTTTGGCACTGACAACAAAAGCACAGGGATGTTTTGGATCCCCTTTCTTTGGTGTTTCATGCAAAGAGGAAGGGTGAGCAGGTGTGTTTGAGAGGTTTTTGTCAGGGAGTAGCTGGGGTGTGAACTGATGGCCAAGGAAGAGGACCTGCTGGGGAAAGGTCTCTGCAGTAGGGCAGTCAGGGGGCACTTCTTCCAAGTCCTCAGGCAATACCCTCTGAAGAAACTTTATTTAGGGAAGGATGCCCATGCTCGAGTTGCAGCAGGGAAGAATTTGCAGGTAAGAAGCCAAAACTTGCTGTGTGGTGAATCTGAGAGGTCTCTTGCTGTAATAATAATAATAATAGATTATAATAGCAGGCAGCAGCAGTTGTGCACGGTAAATGGCAGAAGCCTTAGCATATGTTATTACTTTGCTGGTAACTGTCACCAAGCTTGTGATTGAATGCAGAAGGATAAAACCACACACCCTTTTACCTTGTTTCAGTCTCACTAGAGCCTTTGATGAATCATTTTCTTGTTTCTTGGGTTTCAGCTGAAGAATATAAAGCAGCAACTCAAAATGTCTGAGGGTATTTCACTACAACTACCCATACAGACCCCAAATAGATCTGCTATTGTTCTATGGGAAAAAACAGATAAAAAAATTAGTGCTAAAGAATTATGGTTTGGTGGTTTTCCTTCCTGACTTTTAGGAAGAGTTTCCAATGACAGCTTCTCCAAAACAATGACCATTCTGAACTTGGTGAAGTGAATCCTTTGCTTGCTTACCCTCTGCTAGCACTGGGTTCATTTCATTCTGTGAAATGGAAACAGAGGTGTTGTTTTGGCAGGGAGGTGCCAGTTTGAGGTCTTGGGTCCAGTTTTGCATATAGTCAGTGTCTGCAGTCACAGTCACTGGCTGTTGCAGGCTGCAGGGGACTCTCAATTTATTTTATTATAGTACTTTGAGGTTTTATATGGATTTTTTTCCTGTAGGAAGTTAATATTTGTCCTAAAATTTCATCCTCCTCATTTTTTGTACTTTTAGAACATAATAAAATGCATAAAATCATCTTAATTTTGTTAATTTTGTGCTGTTACATACACTGTATGATTTTAGTGCAGAGGTGTTCTTCCAACGTGAGATTGCTGTTTCATGTACAAGTTTCATTTCATTTCACGGTAGGAGAATTTTGAAGACTAAGAGTGAATTCTTGGATGTAAAACCCTGCCCCTTTGAAAAATCTGCCCCCTCTGAATTTCAACTTCATAAGGCTGTGCTGAAAGCCTGGGTGGCTCTGCTGTTTTCTTCCGTGGTGTTCTAGTAATACAAAAGTGTATTGATTGATTACAGTTGCCAGATGCGACTACTGTACGGGAGTACTGTGGTTTAAAATTTCAGGTGTAAGCAGATTTTAGTCCATGCTGCTCATTTCCCCCCCAGCTTGTCCCTCGTCCGCCCCCTCCCACCCTGCATCCTTGCCTGCTCCCTCACGTGATAAATAACACTGTCTCATCAAGGTCAGTCGGAAAGGCCCTTTTTACATATCTCATAAATTTTAGCCAGGTGCCACCGATGTGAGATTAATGTAATGGCACTCCAGCAAGCACTCAGGCTTGTCTTAATTATGCTAAGGTTGCCGGTTCACCGTTTCTCTTCATCTGTCTCCCGCTTTAGGGAACACTAAACACTATGTCATTAGATTGTCTGTTCCACAACATTGGCCCTTTGCATTTACAAAGTCATCAGATGGCTTATGACCTAGCTTTTCTAAGATATTAAATTAAATAAATAGAGAAAACAAAAAATTAGGCAGAAAAGGAGCCTGTTCGTGGAAGGAGGGCAGAAGGAGAGAGGCAAGGGGGTATAAATGCATGTGCTTTCATGTCTGGCTGCAATGGAAAGGGCTGCAAGCTTGGGGGCTTTTCGTGTTCTACTGTTTTATTTTGTTTTTCCTTTGGAATTTAAAAATCCTCTACTGCAGTGTTTGGGGAAGCAGTTGAGAAGGGGCCCCCTGAGGCTCAAACCAACCTTGGACGTTTCTTCCCTGAGCTCTGGGAAGGGGACACAGGATAGCACAGTGAGTCCCTGAGCTCTGGCAAGGGGACAGAAGAGAGCAGGGTCCCTGAGCTCTGAAAGGGGACAGAGGATAGCAGTCCCATGGCAGTGAGCCAGTGGTGGCTTTGCATCCTGCCAGGATAAAGCTCCTGTTGAGGCAGGGAACCATTTCCTCCTACATCTGGGACAGTATGAGTAATATTTCTTGGACATTTGTTCCTTTCCATCTGCAGGCGCTGTTCAGCAGCCTGGAAAAGGCTGACCTTGATTTTTATTTTATTTTTTTTGTGCTTTATGGCCACAATGAAAGACACTTCTGTTTCTAGTCTGAGCGTCCCCTGCTGGCTTTCCAGGGAGGAGAATTTAGAGATAACCAGATAGGACTATCTGATGCACCAGTTTTAATTTCTGTGAAAATAAATGCTTCAAAAGGGCCTGAACAGTGCTTGTGTTGGAGCTGCTTGGTGGCTGTACCCAGTTTGGGGCAGTCTGAAACTTTCCCATGAGAAAAGAGAAATCGGGTGTCTGATATATTCAGTAGCCTCTCTGCAATGTGCTAAGATTACTCTTGCTCACTCTTGCTTTCTCCAGCAGTTCCTGGAAATTAACGTGGGTATTGCAGATGAGACAAGTTTTTCTGTTGATTTGCATGCTCTGAATACGTCAGGTCTTAATTTCTGCAACCAAGGCTAAATTAGAGCTTTGTGCTCTCTTTACTACCTAGTACTTCTAAAAATATTTTAAAAAGAAAAGAAAAAGTATTTTTCACAAAGGAGGGCCTTATGTGAGGCACAGAAAGCCAAGCAGAGCAAAGCAGTCATGCTCTGAATAGCACACAGGGCCCACTCTCTTCCAAGCTCACTAAGCCAAGGGAAAGGACCCAATGAAGAGGTAATGAGAACAATCTAATTTTTTATCAGTGTTGTACACAAAGCTGCTGACTTACAGCTGCCTCTGTGTGCAGGGACTTCTGAACCAACATCTCCCTCTCTGCCTGGATTTCCTGAGCCACCACTGGCACTACAGGACCCCGAGGTCCCTGCCTTGGTTTCCCTGCTCTTGGTAATTGATGCCACAGCCACACCTAACACGGGGTGTTTTCCTACTGGGAGGGGAAGCACAGATGGTGCACACCCGACCTTTTAAAAATCAAGTGCAAAAGTTTAATTTTTTAAATATATCAAAACTAATCTATTCAGTCCAAAACGAAAATTGCTGAAGACTTTCCTATAGAGACTGTGTATCATTGCTGGTTGCTCCATCAGCTGCTGGTGGCTCCAAGGCACAGATCTGTCACCTGATGTCAAAGCATCAGGTCAATAAAGTAGACATGGGATGTTAGCAATTACCAGGAACACAGCAGTTAACTGCTGTCGTTTTATTAACATAATTTTGTTAAGTTTTTTGTAGCCAATAGACTTTCTATAGTCAACTATCCATGGAATATTTATTTTTTAACCCCCAAATATTGTTTTAAATTCAACTGCAGTGTATGTGTAAGCAACTTAGTTGAAAGTGTTTTGAAAATAGTGTTATCACCTCTGTTCAGGTTCAGTCTCTGCCAGTGTAATTCCAGTGGTAGCTTGTGTCTGCAGTAGAGTTTGCTGGTTGTTCCCAGACATGGTAACTGGAAATGTGCTATCCAGTAATGATCTGTGCTGGTGCATTGTCACAGCATTATAGTGACAATAACTCCTGTCACCATAGTAGGAAGCAGACCTATGACCTCCTCTAAAATGTCTGTGAGAGAAACGTAGCTAGGATGAACCCAGTCCTAATGGCACATTTCAGAGCATGGAAGGTCTTGCAGTACCAACTTCTCTTAATGGGACAAGATTTATTTTATAAAGTGATTTATTAATCTGAAATTAATATGCTTATACACAGCTTGAATTTTAGCTTTGTTTTGCTTGTCTACTAGACAAAAAGAAATGCCACTTCCTTGGTTTTGTGAGTAACATTTTTGCAAAAACATTTTAGGAGTGGGTTTAGGTGACTGTGTTCTGTTAAGTGTTCCCACAGAAACCAGACCACCGTGCCTGACCACTAGAAATGAGAGCAGGATATATTGTTCTCCTCAAAACTCTCTTGACTTTACTGCAGGGACTGTTGACCAGCATGTGAACATCCATCCTGATGGCCCTTGGAGGAAGGCTGAAGCAAAACCATTGACTTTGTTACCTGACCTACCTGTATTTCTCAGAAGTAAAGGAAAAAGCTAGGGAATGTAGATGTAAAATGAAATAGTGCATTGCCTTGTTTTGGTACAAAGTGAAATGTTTAACAATCAAGTGGCAAATGCAGTGGGGACAGATGTGCTTTTAAAACTCCATTATTTTTCACTGAAGTTTTTCAGTCTTAGGGGGGTTTTGTGTTTACTCAACTAATTTATTACTTTGATTGAGCGCAGTAATTGCATGTTTAACTGAAGAAAATTGCTTCATTTAAACTAAAGTTTTATCTCTGTGTCAAAAAGCTTGTGAGCAGACTGGGTGCATCTGGCTCTTGTCTTTGCCCTGGCTGGATTTTTCAGAGCTCCTTGCCCTAGTGAACAGGAACTGCTCTCCTTGCTACCCAAGACCTTGGGGATAATGCCAACTTCTTTTCTGGTACCACATCCTTCTTGCAAAAGGGAGACTGGGAGAAAACATCGGTGGAGAACCTACCTAAATGTTTGCTGCAGACCATGTGCATTTTTTGGCCTTTGGAATGAAAGATGCATGTCTTGAGGAAAAGGGTGGGGTAAAAGGAAAGATGTGGAAAGGCTGCCAGCTCCAAGTCTTTTGAGCCATGAGACAATTTTGGAAATGCTTTGTTCACTTAGAGGGTGCTGGAGTTAAAAAATGAAAATTGCTTTTGCAGCAAAGTGCACCATAAGGTCTGCAGGGACAGATTAGCACTTTGGCTCTGTGTGCCTTATATAGTAAATGCTGCCTCAGTGGTTACTCTGAGATAGGATATGAAGGTGAGAAAAGTTAAGAATTGCTCGAGCCCCTGTGATTCACAGTTACCATCACATTAAAATATGGGGAAGCACTGGTTTTACTTAATTGGCAAAGACAGCAATGGATCAATCAGGCAGTTTAGTGCAGGGGTTTTGTGTTGAATGGCTTGGAACTTTGTGAGCTATTTCTCTGCAGCTGTGACATGAGGAGCTTCATTTTTCCCTGATAAGATGCATTTAGTCAAAAGTGTCTGGATGATGGCCTGCTTTGATCCTTGTTGTACATGGGCGAAAGGAAGGGCGGGGGGGTTAATTTTGAACAGGCTGGAGAGGAGCAGAGGCAGCAGGGTTTTATCTGTGAATGCAAAATGGTGCATCTGTTATGGGCAGAGGTGGCACTGAGTGGTCTCCAGAGGCTGAGGATTAATTCACCCTGGTACTGAAAATAAACCCTCAGCCCATGAACAACTTGATAATCCCAAATCAGGGCCACAGGATCACTGTTAACTTCCTTGAGAAGATCAGAATTGCCGTTCTTGGCATATGATGCATTTATTTATTTATTTGTGTTTGTTTTAGGGCTGCCTCAAACACACCTGTGACTTGGATAGGAATTTTGCACTCATCTTAGAAGCATTGTTTATGTCTTTTCTGTGAGCTATTTGTCTTCATCCCTGGTAACACAAATCTGATTTCCCTTGTAATCCTAAAGCAAGAGATGGCTAAGAAATACCTATCAGAAGGCAAATCCACTTCAAGATATTCATTATTTGGTTTAGGCTGGGAAGTAGAGAGGGTAAACTTGGCAAGAGAGCCAAGTGCTAGAACAGTTTCCTTCTTGGGGCACTGGAAGAGGCATCCCGGAAGGTTTCTGTGAGTTAGAAAATGAGGCAGATTGTGTAGCTTGATGATCTGCCGTGCCAGGGACTTGCCCAGAGGACTTGAGGGCCATCAACCCAACTTGAACCATCTACTGTGAGCTGGGAAGGTGTCTTTTGATTTTGTGCAAGTTATTAATGCAAATGCAGGTTATTCTTGGTGCGAGTTATCCGTGGTCCACATGTTTCAGATGGTCTAACAAGCCTCTTCTCTTCTCCTCCGTTGTCTTCTCACTTCCTTGAGCTGAGGTGCAAGCACGGGCATGAGCAGGAGCCAAATCTTGGACATGATGTGGAGTCAATGACCCACAGAGCCTCTGAGAGATGTAACTGTAGGAGAGGTGTTTGATTAGACACCCTGTATGCCAGAGAGATTTGTGTCCACCCACTTCAGTCTGCAGGTTGACAGAGGAAAAGGGAATTTCTGTGCATGCAGCAAGGTCATGGACGTTTGAGAAAACTGGGCAGCTGTGGGTCATTTCCCTGAGCAGCCCTGAGCTAGGGCAAAGCCTGCTTGTTGAAGAAGAAAATGAATCCTATAAATGAGTTTGATACTATTAGCAGAGAGAGCATCAAAACGTATATGCTGAAGAGGAAAAGATCATGGCTGGATTTGCTGTCTTAACTGTAGTGTTTCCTACACTACACACAAAAACATCTTTTTCAGTAGGGAATATCCTTTAACAAAGATATCAGGAATAAGACACAAACCAAATATATACATTTATATGTCAAAAGAAAAAAATCCTTCTAATGCTTATTTACACTCTGTGTATGCTGGGTGGGCCATGTTTATGGGCTGTCTCTTGCAGATTTTAGTGCCATAGAGACAAGCAGTCTCTGCTCAGGAATAGAATTTCTTGCATCTTCCAGGTCACAAAGGCAGTGACTCAATATATGTTAACAATAATGAAAACCCATACAGGGTAAAATGATGGTATGAGCAAAATGTTGTCTGGAACATGCTGAAATAGGTAAATTTTTAGCAAAAGAGACCCGTCCCCTTGCAATTTTCTTCCTCTCACATTTTAGTGTGTGCCTATTTCACCAAGTTTAATGAGTCCAGTTGCTGCCAGTTTGGCCAAGTCTCTGGCTTGTGCTTCATTGGCCAAATATGTGTCAAAAGTAAAGCTTGACAGAGATCTTGTCACAAGAGGGCCTTCTCGTGAGGGCATGTAGTGATAAGACTAAAAGGGGGAATAGGCCTTAAGCTGAAGGAGGGCAGCTTTAGGTGAGATTATTAGGATGAAATTCTTTACTGTCAGGTTGGTGAGGCCTTGGAACAGGTTTCCCAGGGAGGTTCTGGCCTTCCCATCCCTGGAAGTGTCCAAGGCCAGGTTGGATGGAACTCTGAGCAACCTGGTCTAGTGAAAGGTGTCTGTGCCTGTGGTGGGGGGGGTTGTAAGTGGATGATGTCTAAGGTCCCTTCCAACCCAAACCATTCTATGATTAAATGCCTAAAGTTTTGCTGTAGTGGACTTGTGATGTGGAGATGTATAAGGTGAATATATCAAACACCTGCCTGGGGAGACAGAGGTTTGTTTCCTTAAATACTGAAGAAAAGTTATTGGTACTGTGTTCTTGCCAACTTTATCCCAGTTAAATATTTGCCTCTCGTTTTAGAGAGTTTGTGTTTGCCTGCAGCTGCAGAAAAGGAAGGGAATTACTTAATTTAAACGAACATTTTGTTTTAAACTATAAATAGGAAGTCATTCTTGTTTCTCACTCCTTTAATCAACTTTTTATTAGTCTTATTTTGACATTTGTGTTGGAATTAATGTGATTGGCAGCAGAATCCAATAAATGAGAATTTCAGAGGTGTTTCTGTGCCACTAAATGAACCTTTGCCTGCAGTTTGACTTGGCAGCACTTGTAGAGTTCTGCATCAGCTGGATTTTATTGTGTGGGGAAATAGATAATCAAAAAGGGAATCGTACGTGCCTGCAAATTAAACATTTTGCTCAGAGTGCTCACTCGTGGTTGAGCAGCAGTGTAATGTCAGGGAGGGAGGGTGGGGGAGCGCCAGCCCAGCACTAAATGCCTCGTCGTACAAAAGCACAATGCCAAATGTTCAACAACGCACTTGTGTCAAAACAAATCAGATCATAAGCAGCACCAGCTTGCTTTGCTTTGTTTGCAGGGAACTTCTCATCCCTGCCTCGTGATGAATGGTGCTGATAAGCACAGGGGGAGTTGCTGTATATAGCTAATGTCTGCTTTAATACCTCTTTGAATATTAATTTCCTAGCAGAGATGTTCCTTACATTTAGCCCTTTGCATGCCTTCCAGAATAAGTTGTGATACCGCTACACTAAGGCTGTAATTGATTTAATTGTGCCAGTGTATGATTTTTATTTTTGCTTGTTGCATTCATAAGGCTTTGCACTGTGCAGAAAATGGCAGCCTCCAGATGTGGACATGACCTCTCTTGTGCTGGCCCAGGAGTTTCAAAATCAGTGGGTTGCACTCTGCTTCTTGGATATAGAGCCAGTCCTACTGAAGCACTCAATGCTAATTTGTCTGAATATTGATAATATGTTGGGAGAAATCATCCCCTCTCACTCCCCTGCCTCAATAGACCTATTGATCTTTTTGCTGTGTTTCTGTAATTTATAGAACTGGGTCTGATGGTTAAAGAAAATTATCTATTGAGCAAGCTAATTTTCAGTGTTATGTTTTTAATACTATGAGGGAGTGTAAGCAACGTAAAGCTACCGTGTTTCTCAGTTGTGTGGTGGGACATGGCATAAGCCCTGTACCCAGTTTTAATAACTTAGAGGTATTTGGCTGAGTCACAGTTCCTGAAAACAAACAATATTTAAATTTTATTGAAGAACTCCAGTGATCCTTGCTGCTGTCATATTTGGAACACTGTGTTCTGGTAAAATGCGGATCATTGTTGTTGTTGCAGCTTTCCCCAGGACAGGACCAGAATGGATGACTCACTGGTTTAAGCTGGCAACAGTCAGTCTGTAACCAGAAGTTTTTGCTTTATTTCTGGGGGACAGTACTTTTCCTAAAGACCCCACTTTTGCAGTTACCTTCCAGAGTAACTTGATGCTTTTCTCTGTGACAGGTGGGTTGGGAAACAGTGATGTAACCTCCTGCAAACTTCTGGTCTGGAATATTTGTGTGCTGGAAACTGGTACCACCGTCCCTGTTTTGGGACAGGATGAGGAGCTTTGTGCTGTTGAAGTAAAGGAGGATTCAAATGTAGAGCACAAGAGTGCTTTGAGGTAATTGTGAGGCTTCAAGAGGTGCTGCAGGGGTAAAAGTACTTGGCTGCAGAGTGCTGTCCTGGCCTCCTGCTCTTCACATTGACATATTGCCTTCCTGGGGGCAACCCTGCTGGAGGAAAGATATGTGAGATTTATTAGTAGGGTTGGTCCCACAGCATTCACTGAACCATCTGAACCAGGGCTGATGATTCAACAAATGATGCCAGGGCGGTTTTTTGATTATTCCATTAATCGAGTGGATGGAAGGTGTGTAATGGAACAAATACACCCCACAAACCTTATTAAAAGAGCTTTAGGGTGGTGCTGGTGAGCATTTGGAAAACATCTGAGGAACTGCACTGAGCATGTACCTTTAAGTTTGCCTTTTTTCAGATGCTCTGTGAGGCGGTGTCCAACTTTGTGTTCATTTCTCCTGAAAAACGTTTTCCTGGGGCAGGCTCTGATTCAGCAAGGCATTTAGTGCTGTCGATGAGACATCAGTGTATGCATGTGTCTGCTTGAAGAGGGACACAAACATCCTGGTGACACTCAGCCTGCTTACACAGGGTCTGTGATGGAGAACGTGGGGATAAGGGCTGTTTCCTCATTTATTTACATGGGCTGTCTGTACACATATACACACATGCTCTTCTATTCCTCCATCAGGTATCCAAAATAAACTGTCTTAATCCTTCATCGAGCCTAGACTGGAGGCATCTCCTGAGAGTTACTAGGAAGACTTGATCAGGTACATGGGAGCTGGTTTTGATGGTGGTTTTGCTCATCACTTTGCCACGATGAGCACTCTTCACAATGGGTGAAGCAAAATAAAGTAACAAAACATATGTCATGGCTTACCTTCAATAGTATCATTTATATAAAAAAACCCAAAGCAACAAAACACATCCCAGCACTATTCTAGCCAGTATTTCAATCACATATGAGGCAGGAGGACTGAACACTATTTTTCTTACTGCCTTTTTTTCTTTCAGCTTAACAACAAAAGTATAAATGGCAAGCAGCAAATCATAAACTGAAGCTGTGTATCCAAACAAGCAAGAAAAAAGCGTCTCAAGGAAAGCCATAGGTTTGAAATCTGAATTTTCTAAATCATAAATAATGTATTTCATCTGGCTTTTCTGATCAGGGGTTTCAGCTCTAAAGGGCATGCTGGGCAGAGCTGATGGGCAGAACCGAAAAGATTAGACATGTAAATGACATGAGCTGCAAAGAGGATTTCATCTTTTCTAGAAGGCAGGGGGGAATCCTTTATCAAATGTGTAAAATTTCTTTAATAACTAGACCTGGCAGGGAAATGCATGGAGTTCCAGCAGTGATAATCGGTGCTTCAAGTCTCTAGAATAGCCAGTGAACCAAAAGATTTGTGTTTACCTAATTCCTTCAGGACTTGAACATGTGATTGTCATTGCATTCATGCCAAATAAGGGCACATAGAGAGAAAAGAAACCCCAAAATAAAACAATACAAGGGCTGGGTTTTGTCTATAATTCTATTGTTTTTCATGATTTAAGGACTGCTTTTTACAGATAATTTTTAGTGCTAAGTCCATCCAGCCCACCGTCCCACTGCAGGCAGGGATCAGCCTTGGATCCTCTTGGATAGTCCCCAGAAGCTGGTGTTTAGCCCAAAATTTCTTTCTCCCACTATGTTAGCCCAAAATGCATGGAAGCATGTATTTACCTTCTGCATTTGCCACACCCAGTGGCAACCAGTTGAACTGGTATCTGTAGATCAGGGCTTTGAATTTCTCACTTGGAGCTCGTGCTGGTTTTTTATATGCAAACCTTTGCCAGAATTAGTCAAGATGGGCAGACCTATCCTCTGAGGGAGGCTCTGCTCTCTGGATGCTCCAGTACAACATCGGGAAATAGCCCCCCACCATCCCAGGGGGTGCAGGCAAAGAGTGACTCCCTCAGAGTAAAGCTGTGTCCTGTTCTGTGCTTGGATACAGGATTTAGGAGGTGATGTGTTGCTTGCCACGAGCTGTTTTCACCTGAGCACGTGTTTCGCTGGAATGGGTAAATCCCAAGTCGTGCCTATTTTCTATGTTTCTTTGGCCGTGGCTGCTGGTTTTATTGCTCTCCCTTTGGATGAAAGCTGTCTGGGAGCCTCTTGCCTCTGTAGCCCTGTCCCTGGGAGGAGGCTGCTGGAAGAAGTCAAGTCGAGGGAGCCTAATTTTCAAGCTGACCATGCTGCAGCCTTGGCACAAGGTACAACCACCCTTCCTCTCCACTCTGCCAAAATACACTCCTCAGCACAAAGGTTCACACTCCAGCCCTGAGGAGCTGTAGCAGAAGTAATTATCCACTCTCTTTGCTTCTGGGCTTGGGGGCCCTCAGCAAAAGCCATCAGTGAGACAATGTGTGAGCTCTTGTGAGGAGCAAGAAGGTGCTCCGGAAGGGGATCCAGGCTGAGCTGTGGTTGGGCTATTAATCAGGGTATTAATCAGGAATAGTCCGACCTGGAAGCAAGCAGGAGCCCCTGCAGACACTGTGAGAAGCTGGTTTGCTGTGCACAGGGTGGACTAGAGCTCAGATTTAAAGGCAATTTAGAGCTCCACTGACTTGTAAGGTAAAAGGGTGATGTGAGTTTGCTTCATTCCTCCTGTGACTCAGGGATAGTGAGCCAGTGCAGGGGAAATCCGAGCTACCTTCACCCAGGCAGCGTCTTTACGCAAAGTGTGAGGGTAAGCCAGGTCCTTGCAGTGCCTAAGGAAAATACCCTTCTTCAAATGCATCAGGGAGACAAAGTCTTTGTGGTAGGACCAGAAAGCCTGGGTTGGGATGGCTCAAAGGGGAAATTGGATTTTTGTTGCCAGAGAGTGTTTTCTCCAGACTTCAAATAAAATTGTTAAGAGTAGGAAGGTGAGGGAAGATCTGAAGATACTTTGAAAAGGCTTTACGTTGTACTCTACCTGATGTTCCCCTCACTTTGGAGTTGGGAGAACTTGTCATCTTTCCTTCTGGTGGTGTCACAGTATTTATTTTTTTTCTTTCTTGAGGCATACAGAAATAAACCTCAGCAGTGTCTACAAAAGTCCTGGGCTGCCTAATCAATAGTACCTCTGGTCTCCTAAAAACATGAGTAGCTTGGTTTTTAAAAAGTGGCATATTTAAAAGCCAGGCAGTCCTGCATTTCTTGGAGCTGCACAAGGAGTAGGAGCAGCTCGTGGTCGTACTTAATTAGACTGCCTGGGGCTGGGATGGCTAAATGTGATTGTGGTGGATATCAACCTCAGCAGAAGAGTGTCTGCTTTTATCCCCTCTGTAATGGCAGGGAAGGGCCTCGTTGTAACAGGCACAGCACTGCTTCTGGTGAGCCAGCTTGCAAGATTCCATGTCAACTGTTCTTCTGCACCAGACACGTAATGACTTGGGATTTTGCCACCCAATTATGTTACGTGGCAGATTAACCTGGATTTGTGCATTGGAGGCCCCTGGATCTGTGCAGTACTGCGTAACTGTTGCTTTTGTCACTGGTGGAGACTTGAGTTTTAGCTCATTCATCTTCATAATGAATTCTGTTTCACACTTCTTCAGACAAGCACAGATGTAGAAACTAATACCATTAGGGAAGGAGGAGGATCTGGAGGCTGAAGTCTCAGAGAAATAGGGTTTTTACCTCTGGCAGTACATGGAGGGCTTTCATTTTTTAATACCTAGCAAGCAGCTGATGTCCTTGCTACCAAGGAGGAGATGCATCTTGTCCTTCTTCTGCTCTTTCACACAATACCAGATGTCCACTGCTAGCCTGTGAAACATGGCCAGGGTAGGTCTGGTTCTTCACAAAAGCTCAGCTGTTGTGTGAGCAGTGCCTGAGATGGGGACCTGAAAGAGATGGAGCCCTCCGTTACAGCCTCAGTTTTACAGTTTAAAGCAATGGTGGGCGCTGTCCTTTTTGCCCTTTTTTTTTCTTACAGCATTTCAGAAACCCAAGTCTGAAAAAGGAGGATCCTCTGTGTAAAGTGTGTTGGCCTGTGCTGTGAATCAAAAGGCTTGAGCTTTTTTGTGAAATGAGACAAATTGCTGCTGAGCATCTCCAGAGGGCAGCTGCTCTTCCTGGTTTTCAGAGAAATTTTGTTGTAGGAGAGAGTGGTGGGAAGGGCTGGAATAAACTCCTTGTTTACTCTTGGTACATGCTCTCCTTTTGCCCTTCCTAAGCTGCAGCAGAAGCTTGAAGGAGGACAGGAGCTACCAGGAGAGAGGCTACCAAGGCTTTGCAGAGAGCTGGCCATGGCCACCAGCCGTCCCCTCAGAGGTGCCTCCTTGGGAGCACACTTGGATTGGAGCTGCCACGTGGCTGTAGGAAACGCTTCTGCCAGCACTGGCTCTGAGATGGTTTCCGGGAAATCTGGATTTTGATTCAGCTTTTATTGCGCTCTTTGAGTCGTTCATTGATCTGTTTATTTTTATGGCCTGAGACTCCTGTCGCATTGTCTCATCTGGGCTGTATTGCAGGTGTTAGTCCTGATGCTTGATGAGGCAGATTTTTGTTCAGGGGACTGATCCCTTCCTATCAAGTCTTATTACAACCCATTAGTCCCATAGTTAGACTTGAGGCTCTGCAAGGTAGGACTTTATTTGTGTATTTGTGTGTTAGAATGAGGTGTACCTGACACAGAAGAGCCATGATCGTCCATCGTGTGTAGCTATTCCTGCAATGGAAATAACAGTTCCCTTTCTCCTCTTGCATGAGCAAAGACATGCAAAAGTTATACATGGGTGGTCTCTCTGTGCAAAGTAGGAGATGAGTGTCCTGGAGATCCTTGGGTCCGGAGGCTTCTCTCTTCTCTGTATAAGCACTTTGGCCAAGCCGGTTTTGTTATGCTTTTTGTAGTCTTCCAAGCAGCAACATGGAGGAGGAAAAAAAGTAAAATTATGCTTTAAAAGCACAGAACCATGGATGTAAGTCAGAGCACTGATACCCTTCTTACCTCAAGCCAAGTAGCTGCAAGCTGAGGTTTCTGGTTTTGTTTTGGGTTTTTTTTTTGAAAACCAAAATAGCACATTGTAATTGTAGGGATACTATATATGCTGAAAGATAGTCCAGGGGTTTAAGTGTAGCTATTAGCTGCCTCCTTTAAATGAGCCATTTCAGAGTGATAATCTCTCCCTATCAGATCATGATTTTGAGCAATTGGTATCTCTGATATTAGCTTTAACCTTTCCTGTGTAAGCTCATTAAGATGGAGAAAACATACACAGGGGAGACCACATAGAGCTCATCTTTCAGTGAGCAGTCCTTCCTCCTTAGCAAGGGAAACCGCTTAAAAAACCAGTCAATAGAATGGTGTGTTTTTTCCCAGGAGAGCACCATGGAATAAATGAGATTGTAGATTCCTGAAAAAGCATGTCACCGATTGGCTCCGATGCTTCGGTCCGGGTTGTCGATCCCTCAGCAAAACCTGGGGGAGTGGAGTAGGTGAGGGAGAACACAGTAAGGAGGAGCAAGGTGCTTATTGGTGCTGCTGAAAGGATGATTTCTCAGAAAAAACATATGGGGCTTTTGTTGCCTTTGTGCCGTGATCCCTGCAGCAGATCCACTGTTGCTGTTTACATTTCACCCTAATCTGTACGATGTTGATCTAGATGTTTAATGAGTGGATTGGTGTGAAATCAGGCTTTAGGCTCACAGGCAGTGCCTTAGTAAATACAATAAGCAGCCACTCTTCTAGCCTGGAGGGGTTGTTATGAATTTTTTATCACTTATTTTTATCACATACCATTCTGACAGCATTTGGATTTGCAGAAAGAAAATAACCCCAACCCCTCACTTTCCCAAGAAATCTCCATTTCAAATATTTACACAGTGCAACACAGCTACTACCTAATTGTTGGCAAGTACGCCCTTCATGTGATTATGACAGTGGGGGAGAGAGACACTTGAAAAAATCGTTCCAATATTTACTCTGACAGGCGGATAGACCTGATGTGAGAGGAGGGTGTAAGGGAGCCTTGGGAACAGGCATAACCTGCTGACGGCCCACATCAGTCTTTAATTCTTTCTGTTGGCTGAACGCCGGATTTTGAGCAGTGGTGTTTTTGCCATCCCTGTTCTTTAACTATGCTCAAAATGCCTCCTGGAGTAGCAGATGCACCAGTTCTGTGCACCTGTGTCACGGGTTAGCAAGCATGGTCCCGGAAGTGATGTTCTTGCTCAGGGGTGCTTACAGCTTCCTCTGGGACCTGACAGAACCTATCAGCTGGCCAGTTTGAATATGGACAATTCTTTAAGCCACTTAAAGTTGTGACCACCTCTGTGATCCACACTTAAGAATAGCAAACCCCGGGGCAGAGCCTCTCTGTCTCGTTTCCGGTGCTGAGACAGGTGGCTGTGGGGCCCATGCGGGGGCCAGCGGGCCCAGCCCAGGCCCTGCTCGGGCCAGGCCGGGCCGGGCCACGGCCATCCTGGAGCTGATGGGCCCTGATCCACCCACGGACCCCCCCCCCGCCGTGGGCAGCCAGAGCGGCTTGGCTCCCCCCCCCTCCACTGTGATAAGCCACATTCCAGCTGCAAGGCCTAGGTGAGATTAACCCTTTTAGTCCTGTGAAGAGCTGAAAACCTGAGGGAGAAGAAAAAGGAGATGCTTAAAGCTGATATTCTGTTGTAAAGCTATGATGTATCAGAGTACCCGTTGTAATTCCATGAAGGCATGGGGGGTGGAGCGTTCAACTTGTACTTGTGAGCAAAAGCACCTGCGCTGAGATAGGCAGATGCTGACGCAGCTGTAATTTCATGAGAAGTTTGAACAGGGAGAGATGGAAGCGATGAGGACTTGTGCTCCAAACGGGAAAGGAGAAAACCTCAGTTCCTAGAGATGCTCCCAGAGATAGTCCTAGAGGTGAAGGTGAGGAAGACCCTTTGCTCCCAGGGAAGGAGAAGGGCCTCTGTTCTTATAGATGAAATGCTCCCAGAGATGGGTGAAGAGAACTTTTGTTTCTGAACTGCTCAACCTTAAAATTGTACCCCAGAAAACTTCAAGAGTGGACCCTCGAAAGCAGTTGCAGGAAAAGCTGCAAGTTGGGGAAAGGGACTCACATGCGAGCAGAGAGACTCCTCTTCCTAAATGGACTGAACAAAGTTATTTGGAAGTGGGCAGCTGTCTCATTGTGATAATGTGTTCATAGCATGGGCAAGAGAGACTCCTCTTCCTAAATGGACTGAACAAGGTTATTATGGAAGTGGTAAACTGACTGAACGTCTCAAGGGTTTTCTTTTTTACATTGTCACTTGGAGAAGGGAGAAAGGTGGGGGGAGGAGAAGAGTTCTGAAGGTGTGGTATGATTTTTTTTTTCTTCTTTTAGGTCTGTTAATAAACTTCTTTTTATTCTTTCAAGGTTGGTGCCTGCTTTGTGTTTCTCCTAATTCTTATCTCACAGAAGGCAAACAGTAATGAGTATTTTAGACCAAACCACTACACTAAATGGGTGTTTCTGCCTGGTTTCAAACCCGCTACAACCTGCCCCACTAATACTCTTTCAAAACTAGTGTCTTGCTCTTGGTCTCTTGTAAAGACTAAAAACCCACCAGAAGACTGAAAATTAAAAGCAGCCCCTTCTAGATAGCTCTGCTACATCAGGAGGTGAAGCCTTTTTTGTAGGAAAGCTGAGGGAAGCGGAGGCAGCCCAATTCTCCAACTTTTATGATGAGATTACTTGCACTATAGGGACAGATAGTGCTGAGGGCTGTGCTAATACAGCCTTGGAGCATGTGAGTGCTCTGTAAACAGAAGGGGAAGGCAGAGCAGAGAGAAGGGGGTGCCCTGGCTCTCCAGAGCAGAACAGCAGGGGACACCAAGACCCTGTGCTGTCACACGTGGGAAGGGGCTGCCCTGCTAGTGACCACCAGCTTGCAACTCTCCCCTGGGGCCCTGCCCTGTCCCATGGGCTGTTGGTGAGGCTTAGAGGGCTCCAAGTGTACTTAAATGTGTGCCAGGCTGCGGTGGTCCTGTTGTGCTTTTGTCAAAAGTGGGTGTAAAATGCTGAAAATGCCCTTTGCATGGGCATGAACACCTGCTCAAAGGAATGAAGCAACAAGGGGACAAGACTCCAAAACACTTGTACCCAGGTGTGCAAGCAAAGCCTCCTTAGTCTGTGCTGCTTGGTGCTGGTGGGCAGGAGCTGTGGGGCTGGAGTTGCAGTGTCTGCTGCAGCACACACAGACTGGAGAGACAGTGACTCCCTATTAAAAATAGGTAATGGGCCATGACGTCCACTAAATGAGGTCTTGTGATAGTCACAACAAATGCGGTGTTTCAGGCAGATGAACATAATTCTGTCTGTGGGATTAAAAGGAAATGCTGCAAAATTACACAGATGGTTTTCAAGAAGTCATAAAAAGTTAATTGAAACTGGTTTTTTTTTTGTTGTTGTTGTGTTTTATTATTTGTGTGCCATGTTGCCATGGAGCACTGGGTGTGCGGATTAAAAAGGATTTTTGGGAGGTTAGGTAAAGTGGGAAAGGATTTGATGGGACCCACTTATAAAGAGCTCAGGGGAGGTTTCTTCTTGTCGTCTCCTGCAGCTTTCCATGTGCCCAAAAGGAGGATGCTCCTGCTGATCTGTCCTAGTAAGGCCACCTGAGAGGAGACGCAGGAGCACTCCATGCCGCTGCACTCAGGGATGGGGTGGGCAGGGCTGCTGGGGTGCTCAGGGCACTGAGAGAACCTTCTCTCTTCAAGAAAAGAACCCATTTTAAATTGTTGTTTGTTGATTCTTGTCTGGGCAATGCCATTTTGCTTGTGCTGAGGAGCTGGCCAAGCACACAGCCTGCCCTAGCAGCTTGTGTGCAAAGTGACAGTGTCCAGTTTGCCCAGCCGTCTGACTATGAAAAATTAGAGCAGTCCGAGGAACCCTCGGATGCATATGGGCTTTCTCATCCGAGTACTTCAGCCCTTCCAACTGAGCTGCAGGCCTTGGCTTTCAGCCTTCATAGCCAGTTTGGTTCCTTGAAAATTGAGTGTGTGTCACAGATTACAACAGAGCTATGTCTTCCATTGCGAGGAGTTCTTTCCTACCTGCTGCTCCTTGCAGAGCTGGAATCTGAAAGCTTGTGGATGGGTTTCTTCTTCATTGCAGACCTGAGCCCTGATGATGGTTGGAGCCTGTCTGTAGTGTTCACATATTTGGCAGTTTAACAAGTCAAGGGTGGCTTTGGCATTATGGTAAGATAAATGCACAGAGTTCAAAATACAATTTATCACCTGTTTTAAAAATAGCACTGAAGCACCCTGAGATGTGGGATCCTTGTGCAGGAGGAGATGATCTCCATCCCAAACACATCGTGGATTGGTTGGGAGTTGAACCAGAGGCACTGAGTCCAAGCAATTTGGCTAATCCTGGGGGCAAATTCTGCCTGCAGTATTTGGGTGTCTGATGCCTAGGTGGGGGTTTTGGATCCTGGACGCGCTGCAGATGCTCACACAGTGGTCAGTGCCCCATAGCTGTGCTGAGGGGACAGGACGGTTTGTGTGGAGGCTGCCAGCGTCCCATGGGCTACCTTGCCATGCCCTGGCCCCCCTGCATGCTTGGTTCAGGGAGCCCTGTCCCTGAGATATGTGACAGCTTTGTGTTCCACCCCTGTGCTGTGCCAGCACCTTTCCAGCTACCAAAGCACAGGACTCTGAGGGCAGCTATGGGAAAAAATAACTCCAGCTCAGCCAGACCCAATGCACTCCACTACTGACACTGTGAAAGCAGTTAAAAGGATGATTGGGAGAGCAACAGCGTGGGGACAAACTGTGTACACTGAGGGTTAGATGAAGGGGAGTGCCAAAACTTACCACCGACACTTGCTGAGTGGCAAAACTGAGCTAGGGAAATGCACTGTCTGTGTTGGCACCTCCCAGCTGGGGAGGCACTACAGCTATGTTCTTCCTCTCCCAGCACCAGGCAGGCACTGCTCCCGTGGGTTTTGGCACAGACACCTCAGGTGTTCATGGGCTGGGGTGGTTTAGACCTGCAGTGTGGTGCAGATGGGACCTGTGGGCCAGTGATCATCCTGCACCTGTGTCTCAGCCAGAGGTAAAGGTGCAAATAGAGACCCAACCCATGTGCCTGCAGAGCAGGTTGGCAGAGGTGGGCAGCTTCCCTCTGAGCCTCTTTGTAAATGTCAACATCTGAACCAGAGCAGAAATATTGCTTCTGTAGAGATGTTACCAAGGAGGACGGGCTGTGTCTCCATTCAGGCAGGCGGTAAAGACCTCTGCCAGAGTGCTCCTGTGGTCATCAGTGCCATGGGAAAGTTTAGTCCCATCAATGAAACAGCTCCCTCTGCAGAGTCACGTCTTTACTCAGTGTTTCATGGTGACCTCGTGTGTGGTGCTTTTATCCACTCCGTGAATTCTTGTGTGGTATTTAAAGCTTACTTCGTGGGGAGGGATTTTTGGCTCTAAAGACCTGGGTGGGGAAATGTGTTCCAAAGATTTCCAGAGTGTTGCAGCGTTTGATACAGTGTTGGAGAGTTAATTTCTCCTTTTATTGCTTGTCTGGTGTTGCTTTCGCTGTTGTACAGCTGTGGGAAGCACGGCAGAGATTTGCATGGGATTTGTTTGACCCTGCCATGTGATGAGCAGGATCAGGTTTTAGTGGTTTTATCAGCCTGTCAGCATGCATCATTTTCTCTCAGGGGAAATAAGTGATCCGCTTGCCTTCCCTGCTTATTTCACATTTGACTTGATGCTCCCACTGTGGCAAAGATACCCTGAACTCTTTTAATCGTGCTCCTTTGGAGGCAGGGATAAAAGAATGTGTTCTCTGAAGACATTTCCTCTGCCTGTGGGCTAATTGGGGCCAGTGGTGATTTGAAGTAAGCATCCTTGTAAATGAGCCCCTGACCAGGTTTTGCATTTCTGTGTCCCTAGTCTGTCCTTACATTTTATGCATTTTGATCATCAAGATCAAGTCTGAGGCACCACATCTCAGTCACAGCTGTGTTTAAAGCAGCTCTTTTTATCTCTCTAAAGCAAACTCTGCTAACTGTAAGCAGGTAAGGAGGATTAACACTAGTTAGTAATTTGTCTTTTGCTCTTTAATATGCTTGTAGCCCCATGGGGACACACACTGCATCCAGTGCCTCAGAGGAGGCAAAGAGCTGGACAAATAAGGCAGCTGGAGGGCTCAAGTGGGCCTTAGGCAAGAAATAAATCCTTGCCTTTTGCTCAGGTGGCTTCCCTCTGTCCTGGTAGCTTCAAAATCTTCTGCTCCAGCAGCCCTGCAGCAGTTCTGCCGACAACTATTGAAATCTACAGCCAAACAGGAGGCAGAACTGCCCTGCTTTGTCAGAAATTCGTCCTTGAATGTTTCCTGCATCTGTGATGTACCTGGGGGATGTGTTTCAGATTTCCCACTGTAATTTTGTCAAATTTGCCTTATATGAACTGCTTTGAGACTGAAATGGAAGATGTGGCCTTGTCAGGCACCTTGCTTTGTGATTTGTGCTTGTTCCAACCTCAGTCAGTAAGGGAAAACAATAGCATGAAAACACCACACCTGAGTAAAAGTGTATGAAAATGTGGGACCGAACCGTGTCTGCTGTGAAGTGACATCCTGCCGCATGCTGGGACTTGCAAGGCCACTGGAGAGTTTCTCAGACGTTGCCTTGTGCAACCCTTCGAAGGCAGAACGTGATGCAGGAAAAGTGTTCTCACCAAAAATCTTGGGAACTTGACTGAATAAAAGGTTTAATCAAGACTGAAGAGGACTTCAGTGCTCTGAAACACTTGTGTAGTGCTTGGGTGAGTAGGGATAGACTGAAAGAAAGAATGCCTAGGGTTTTTTCTTCCTTGCACGCAGACACTGGCAAAATCAATAGTTCCGTCTTTGCAGTAATTCAGGTGACAGTGTGCATAGTCACAATCAAAACACTTCACATGAAAAACTGGCACTGTTAATAGGAGCTTTTTAAACAGAGCAATTGGCAGCTACCTGCTTGGCTTGAATGAATTTATTAGAATAAATTAGCCATTTTTCTTTGTTTACTCTACTGTCACGTTACAGGTTTACACACAACCTCCTACGTGTTCCTGTGTATTTAAGTTGCATAAAATGGATGTATAGAATCTGCCCCGATTCCTGGCAACTTGAGCAATTAGTTGCAATTTATTGGCAAACAGGAGGCAACTTTCCTGCTTTCCTAGTTAGAACTCAGTTTACTGCCCTGTGTAATGGCACACAGAAGGTGCATCCCTCAGGAGTAATGACTGTCTGGAGACTCCTCATCACTCGGACATCCACTGGTGCTGTCAATCCACTGTGCTTTAGTTGTGTGGAATAAGAACCCTGCACTTGGTCAAACCAAAGAATCCATGGAGCCTTGCTGCCTTTCTCCAAATACTTGCAGAAGGATTTTTGGACCAGGCAGGACAGAATGCATTGGGTTACCCATAAAAAAGGCAAATTTTGTGCTGGCCGTATCTTGCTGCTGCTGCTGGGAAGGGATGTGAACTGGTGGGTTTTTGCAGTGTGCTCTACCAGCACAATTTAGGAGAAGACCCTGCTTCTGTTCACAGTTTTCCTTTACCTTTACAAATCTTGGTGTTTTTTGGGTTTGTTTCTTTTTTTTTTCTTGATGCACTTAAACTTTACCGTCCTCTTTTCAAACAATTATAGTATTTTCTGCTTTCCACTACAGAGCCTTGGCCTCTTGCATAGCAGTGGCTGAGCTGCGAGAATGCTTGAACAGTTGCCAGGAAAGCTCAGCAACATTCAAAAGCAGCACAGAAGACATTATTATGGATTCTGGATGCTTCATTCCACTGTTTTCAGCACTGCTTGATCCTGTTGTTCTGCCATGTTTTTTGGGATGACCCTGTTCTAGCTAAGATATAATGGGATGGTGCTAGAGACCCCGGGAGATTGCAAATGGAACCTTAAACAGCTCAAATGGGCTAATGTGTATTGAAGGAAGAACAGCCAACCAACAGTAATTATCATGAAAGAGCAATTAAGTTGTCTTGGTTCACTGTTGTGGGCCAGTGCTTTTTCAGATGTCAGAACAGGATCTGGGCAGCAACAACCTCAGGTTGTATCACTGTGATAATTTTTCCTCCCTTTGTGCTGTCAACTTTCATTTCAGGCTGTGTCATGTTCAGGCGGGCAGGATGCCTCGTGAAAATCCCTGTCCATGTGCCTTGTTAGTCTCCTTTACAGCTTGTGATTTTTTTGATGGCATCTTCTTAATACACCCTGTAGCACAAGATATCATTTGGTCACTTGGGCACCTTTCTCTGGTGCTTTCCTGGGCAATTCACTGCCATGAGCATTCTGGGCTTCACCTGTGTCACTGGACAATACGTTTAGCTGTCTACCTGTTTGGTTCCCCATCACAGCTGATATTTTTGGGAGGTACATCTTACTGCTACATTTTCTGCTGCAGGTGATGAAGCCCTCCACAGGGTGAGTGGAGCAGGAATGTGGCTGGCTCTGATGTAGCATCTTTGGGGACACTGTACTTGCCCTAACTTATGTTGCTGTAGGGAATGTGCTTGCTGTTGTTTCACCCCTTGAAGCTATAGCTGCTTCTCCTAAAACAAGTAGAGGTTCTCCCTGCACTGGAGAATGTGCACCAATTACAGCTAGTGGTGGGCAATTAGTCTGAATCCAGCAGAAGCTCTGCTGTCACAAATTGCAGCTTAAATTTTATTCCTCTGGTTCTGCTGTCGAAGCTATAATTGGGTCAAACACTTCAGCAAGGGATACACTTCCATTCCCCACATTCCCCTCAGCAAAGCCTCCAGGCCACCAGAGGGGAGCTCCATTCCCCACATCCCCCTCGGCAAAGCCTCCATGCCACCACAGGGGTGCTCCATTCCCCACATCCCCCTTGGCAAAGCCTCCATGCCACCAGAGGGGAGCTCCATTCCCCACATCCCCCTTGGCAAAGCCTCCAGGCCACCAGAGGGGAGCTCCATTCCCCACATCCCCCTTGGCAAAGCCTCCATGCCACCAGAGGGGAGCTCCATTCCCCACATCCCCCTTGGCAAAGCCTCCATGCCACCAGAGGGGAGCTCCATTCCCCACATCCCGCTTGGCAAAGCCTCCGTGCCACATCCCAACGTGCCAGAGAGCAGCTGGTGGCTGCCAAGCCCAGACAGGGCTGGGACTGCATGGCACTGACCAGACGTACTCAGTGTGAATTGGTTTTTTGACAGCCCGAGAAGCAGGAGGGAGAGGATGTAGCACCTGGCCCAGTGTTTTTCAGCTTCTTGTTGTGCGAGATGGCCCTGACAATGTGGAGAGGGCCATCTTTTATGGTTTTACGGTTGTGCTTCTGTGTAATTAGAGCCCACCCCTGTTCTGAAACCTTCATGGGTTTATACAGGCTAAGTGGGAGAGAAGTACAAATTGTTTCCATTTTTCCTGATGGGGGAACTGCGAGATAGAGCAGTGTTTGACCTGCCCACATCACATTGCTGACATTTGGCACAGCTGAGTATTTTGAGCACAGATTTCTTGAATGTCAGGCCAGTGCCCTATAAACACAGGTTGCCTTTTGTTGTTTGCTGGGCACAACTGTGTGGGAGAAGCAATAAAGCCACTCTGTAGGCTGGGCACCGAGGAATGCTGCTCGATTTGCATATGAAAACATTTATCCTAATACTCAGAGCTAACATAGCTACCAGTGAGGGGTTTCCAAGGGCCCAAAGTCTGGCAGAAAGAGGGTCACACCACCCTCTTCAAATGAACTGCTTTAATTTTAATTAAGTCCACTACCTCCTGGGAAGTTGCAAGCTCCCAAATTTCTTAATTGCCTACTGTGCAACTGAAGCTCAATTGTAATGTAGGGCTTGGAGATTTTCCCTTTCCTTCCTAATTGTAAACAGCAGCAGCAGCGAGGAGTGTGTAGAGCAGTTGATGCACTGGCAGTGATAGATGAGCCAGCACAGGGAGACAGGAATAACATGGCAGATTGGCTGTGGTTTTTAGCTGTCTAGGAACGAGGCAGAGGGGGTCTGCCCGCACACCATCTGGATGAGGCAGTGAGAGGTGCTGAGCTTCACGTGAGCACAGGAAGAGGAGGGTGCTTTTCACTCGTCGGAGATCAGAGCTGACACTTGGATGTGTTCAGGGTGCCATCTACCCTGTCTAAATATTTATTTCTTGTGCTGTGCTCAGTCTAATGCAATCAGACTACAGTGTGGAGGGCTGCCATATCCTTTTAGCTCTGAATTTGTCTTGCAGTAACAGGCTCTGCTGCCCCCAAACCACGCGTGCATATTGCAGGTGAGGAGGAAGGCTGGAGCACCAGTTTGCATTGCAGCACCTCGCCTTGCCTCGCTTCCTGCTGTCAATTACATCCGACAGCACTTGCTCCATGCACTACCTTAGGCTTTGTCACTTAACCGAGTTAGTGTGAGCTTGATTCCCTTTTCATTAGGAGGAAGATAAACGAGCCAGCATTATCTCTTGAAATATAAAAATGTAAATGGACTGCTACTGGTATTAGTTTGTTTTACCGTTTCCACTGAACATTGAACAATAATGCACTCTGCATGTTTTCCACATACTCCCCCCAGCTGAAGAGCAGTGTGCTGTGACAATGCCAGTCTGAGAACCTCTCTGCTGAGCAGAAACATGTTCAATTTGAGTGTGCTAACCCTAAATTAAATGATCTATTGTGTGTGCACACCTCCACCCATGCAGAGTCCTGTGAGGGTGGGCTGGCTTAGGAGGAGTTTGGTTCTTTTTTTAAAAATCACTTGAGTCCCTTGAACTTGGGGCACATATGGAGTTGAATTTGTTGAGCTTAACACACCCACTGGTGCCTGTTATCATCAGCCCTACAGAACCTGTGGCCTTGGTCTGCAGAGCTCTCTGTAACAGACTTGTACACTGGTTGCATAAACACACATTGAATAAAGAGGGTGTACAGTGTTTTACTTGAAAGAATGCTTATTCTGCTCATCTCAGCCATGATTGGGATAGTTTCAGTTGGTTCTTTTTTCTTGCAGACTTTTTAATTTTTTTTTTTTTTTTTAATAGAATGGTTAACTTGGACTCACCACCCTGTTGTGTCTGTAGTTCAGACTAAACTGTTTCAGATCAATAACGTGCAGAACAATTTTTCAAGCTTCGCAGCGTGGAAGAGCTAAATCATCAAGGGCTGTTCCTGTAGCTCTGTGTTACTGCAGAATGTGGAGGGGAGAAGTTGCAATACAGTTAAAGAGTGGCTTGACCCCCATGCAAGGAGTTCACTGTTAAGTATTCTGATTTTTTTTTTATATAAGTAAAATTTGCCTCATTTTGGCTTTATAACCCATCCTTAGATCTGCTGTAAACGTTTGATTTAATAAATTTAAAGCAACAATGATGGATAAGAGATACTTCCCAGATCAATAAAGGAATTACAGGACTAATCCCTGAAAAAATTGTTTTGCGTATGTGAATTTACAAATCAATTTTCATCATCTTGTATAATTTGTGTATGACTACATATGTTCACTGTGGGATTTATAGTATTTACTGACTGTGCTGAACATCCTTTTAAGTTGTTCTTACAGTTTAGTGCCAGATAAGTAAAAATGCTTGTGATTTACAGGCACCATTGGCTGAATGAGAACTGGTGAGCCCAGCAAAGAGCAGAGGGGGTGTTGACTGTGGACTTGGTGTGTATTTTGGTAAGGTGTATGAGTCCATGAGTGTTGATAGATGAAGGGCATTAGGTGAAAGATTGTCCCTCTTTCAGCCAACCATTCCCAGGAAACATTTTTGAGAGGCCATGTTGTGTTTTTTTCTCGTCTGAGAGAATAACATCTTTTAAATAGCAGCATAAAGGTAGGTGCCCTGTGTCAGGCAGGGACAGGCACCTGGAGGGGCTCAGACCTAGAGGCTCATGTGCTGCAGCACAGCAGCAGGACAGGCTTGACAAGCTGTGAGGGAACCTTGCTTCCTCATCCTCTGATGAGAATGAGGGTAAGAGACAGTGGAAGCAATAGTAATACTTAATTAAAAGCTACACTATTGTCCCCTGTGTATATTTGCAACTGTGTATAATGTAATTAACATTACTTTAAAGATGCATGGAAAAATACCTGCTCCTCTGGGGACTTGGTAAGCAGCTAAAGGACTTTGTGTGCAATGCCAACTCCTTTCTGAAGTAGTTAAATGGAAAATAGGTGTTGAAGCAGCGCAGGAAGGCTCAGTAGGTTGTATAGCTGCATACACGAAGTGGGTTGTATTTGTCTGAGCTGGGCTGGGGCAGCAGTTTGTATTCCTCTCCCTGTCTTGGATGGTCAGTTGGCCAGGCCAGGTCCCACGGTGCCATGGCACATCTAAAGTCCCCTGGGTGCCAGCCCCATTCCAAGGGAGCCAGAGCAACCCTCTGGCTCCTGCATCCTGCCTTGCTGGTGGCTCTGGGACCACATGGCGAGATGCCCCAACTCTTCCAGTTGTCAGAAGATGGCATAGGAAACTTGGTGGATGCTCTCCCTTATCTTTAGCAAGTAAACTAAAACACAGGATGAAAGAGAGGGAAGGGGGCTGCACAAGAAGCAAGGGAGACTTGCATGCTGCTGCTGCGTGGGCCTCAGGCTCTCAGCGTGGTTTTGACTTTAAGATGTATGGGTGGCACAAGTACAGCACTAACAGACAAGGTCTTCTGTGCTGTCTTTGTGGCTGAAAATTTACTTTACTTCTTTTTGGTAAGTTTATGCAGCTGTACCATTGCTTAGTTCTTACAGAGGCCCTGACCCCGTCACCCCCCCAGCAAACAAACTTTCATGCTCTTAGGGTTTGTAACTAGAGCCCTTTGTATAGATCCCCAAAAAAGGTGTTCTGTTTGAATGCAGGTGTTTTACCACTCCAGTATCTTTCTATTATCTTTGCTTAGTTTACCCCTCAGAGATTGGTTGTAATTCTTTGCTTTGTTTGCATGAGGAATATTAAAAAAAAAAGGTGTTATTCCTAGCTCTGTGTGAGATCGCCCTGTTTATGAAATCACACCAGCTTGAGACACAATTACCAGAAATAATTGCCAAGAATGCTTGGTCTAAAACCAGAACTTTCTAGTTATTGTTTGCAATGCCTTTCACAAATGAAGGTTGGCTATTTAAGGCTGAATATTATGTTTTCGTCCTCAGTTATCAAGCACTGAGACCGTGCACTCCAGTAAGATGTTATTCTTAAGTGGCATTTTGTTTAATTGAAGGAATGAGAGGAGCAAAGTTCTTGGTCCTTCAGGTGATGGGGGCAAAAAATTTGGCAGCCATTTCATCATCATTTCCATCATCCCAGGGAGGTGCCACAGTGAACAAAAAAAAACAAAAACAAAAACAAACCGAACAAACAAACAAGCAAAACAAAAAAAAAAAACACAGCCAGAAAAACCCTGTCCTTTCTGGCAAATAAAAATTTAGAAAATGTGGTTCTGTAGCAGGAAACCTTCTTTAGGTTATTTTTCAGCTACACCTGATGCTGTGCCCCTGTGAAGGATTAACTCTGCTTATCACATGGCAGTGTTGCTTTTGATTCCTTTAGTTTACTTCCCTTCAAAAGCTTAATTTCATGTACAAATGGAGATCTCTCAGATTTTTATCCAAATAAGAAGTAAATGGCTAGAGGCAAGCCAAAATTTTTGGGAATTGTTTTGGAAGAAAATTCTCAGGTTATACTGAAAGGCATAGACACATTCCTCTTTCATCAAAATAGATAGCAGGGCTGCAGGGAGGGATGAGGAATAAGAAATGGAAACTGAAAGAAGGGCTTTGCATTAAACCTGCTCCCTTGAGAGACATGGGACATAGGAGGATGATGCTACTAATCATTGATAGTGGGGAGTCTTGCCTGTTAAATCCATCTGGTCAGATAAAAAACTGGCATTAGCTGAGCATTTGGGGGTGAGTCCTTGCTCTTTGCAGGGGTTGCACACAAAGAGCTGTTTCCTCTGGTAGGATGAACATTGGTGGGTACTGGGGGGCTCTGCTGGGCCCTTGTGCTGGGAAGCTCAGCAAAGGGCTGGATAGTGCCACACTGTGCTCTTGCAGGGGGTTCTGGCAGGCAGTCAGCTGCCTGAAGAGTTCATGGCTTTAATCTCAGTAGCATTTTGTTACTTTTTCCCCCAATGACTGGTCTATGCTTTTATTTTTAGATATGGGTGCTGGTAGGGCCATTTTTCCCACCACTCCCTTCTCTCAGGAAAACCTTTCAGCGTGTCAAAACTATCATTAAAACCAGGGTTGACCATTTCCCTTGGAAGGGAATCTGCCCTGAGCTGTTATTGATGAGAGAAGCAGTCACTGGAAATGTAGGATTTTAGGAGGAATGCTGATGAAAATCAAGAGAAATACTGACTGCCAGAGATGGTTGGGTTGCTTTGCTGCATGCTGGGGAATCTGTCTCCTAGAAAAAGTGGCGAGTTTTGATCCTGCCAGTGCAGGAGCAGTGCTGACATAGTCATTTCATGGTCAGAAAATCTCCTCGCTGTGTAAGGAAAGGTTTGGGTGCTGGAATGATAAAAGTTTCTGTAACTTTAAGCAACCATGAAGCAGAATGGCTGCTTTTGTGTCTTAAATTTATTCCCAAGATACAGCGTATGAGCTCTTTTTTTAACTGTGCAAAATTGTTGTGTAAGCTGTGACTTTGCCATACCCAAGCATCCAGTCTAATATTCAGATGCTGAGTAACTGCAGATTCCCCTGATTCCAGTTTTATTTCCTTTCAAAATCGATGTGATGTTTTGCGTTCCTAAACCCCAAAGTCCAGAAATGCTGTGATTTTAGCTTTGATAAAAAGAAAATTGCAGAATGCAAACATTAAATGTATAAAACAAGTCAAGGAAAACTCTGAAAAAAAAAATATATAAAGACATATATGTTGTGTGCATATATGTATAACACTAATGATTCTGAGGAAGTCCATTCCATGGTGATGCTGATGTGGTTAAATTAAAAGCATTAAAGATGTCACATTTAAAATGCAGTGTCTTCACATTAGAAAAGATATTGTCTTGGATGCCTACAGATGTTCCACTGAGTGCAATTCCAGGTCAGAAGTTCTTTTCCTCTCACAAATACAGTGTAGAGATGTAGCAGGATGTCCTTAAAAACAATTCCTTTGTGGAGAATAACTAACTGAATTTACTGCAGAGAAAACATTACTTACTGTCAGAAATATGGCAGAGCTCTAGACGTGTGCTTTTGGTTACTGAGGTAATTGAGAAAATTAAAGGATGATTCTGTTTGGCATGAAGTGCCCACTCATGCATTGGGCTGGGAGCCTCATGCAGCCTTCTTGGAATTCCCTGGGAAGGGAAGGAGCTGGGGGTCCTGCAGGGCTGAACTCTGAATGCATGTTTTCTTCTGTGTTGTTTTCACTGCAGTTGTTCTGTTTGAAACTGGAGAATCAGTTAACAAGTAATTTATTAACTGGATGGTTTCCTCCACTTTTAAAAGCTTGCTCTATGCCTGTGCACGTCTGGCTCCTGCCA
The DNA here is from genome assembly GCF_041296385.1 of Aphelocoma coerulescens. Lineage (NCBI taxonomy): Eukaryota > Metazoa > Chordata > Aves > Passeriformes > Corvidae > Aphelocoma > Aphelocoma coerulescens. The sequence continues at coordinate 3,807,290 of NC_091021.1, forward strand.
GCTCCGAGTCATTTGTGCATCTTAAAACATGTGAGTAGCTCCCAGAAGTCACGGGCATTGCTCACGTGCTTTGTGAGTTTACAGGACTGACACCTCAAAGAAAACCTGGCTAAATAAGAAACAAGTATCTGAGGCTGACTCCTCTGCCAGGGATCCTGTTACATTGAGTAGGTGCTTTTGATGAATTTTCTTGCAATGTGAGGCTCTAAAAAGTGGAAGGAAAGAGCCAAACTGGTGTGCTCAAAAGCAGCATTTGATTTGGGATAACTCCCGTCTTTGGGATCCGACCTTGGAGCTCCCCTGATCTTATTGTGAACTAAATCTTCAGCCTCGTTAATGTGTATGATCCTCAGGACTGTGAGTCAGTAGCCATTTTTGGAAATGCTGGCTAAAAGAAGAAGGAGATGGGGAAGTAAAAGAAAGAAATGCCAGGAAGAAAGGGAGCAAAAGCTAGCATGAGTAAATAATTTTAGACAGAGATTGAGTAAGTGATGGACAGTTTTCCCTATTTTTATATAAGCTCTTCATCAGTGCAATAACATGACTGGTGTGGCATGGCCTTTAGCTGGAGTGGGCTGGCAGGGAGCCACTGGATCTCACTTGCTTTTTGCTTAGACAGGGCATTGTCAAAGGACACAGCAGCTCCTCGCTGTAAATCTCCCTGCTATTTATGCTTCACCAGCATACGTGAGTCCAGGCAGGACTCATCTTTCATGAGGATTTCTTTATACACTGACCAATAATCCATAGGGTTTGAGCACGGTCTCTTCCCTCTCTAGTCAACATCAAAAGAAGATCCCAGTGTGCTGAATAGGGATTTTTCTCTCTGCTGCTGTGGTTGGGGGTGTAAAGCAGAGCACAGTTCAAAGATCTGCGTTCCTGAAATTGCCTTGTAATGCTTTATTCATATCTTTGATACTGCCTGACAGAAGGCAAATTTATTCATTCTGTTGCCTGGCTGTGATAGAGGGCTTAAGTCCTAGAGTAAGATAAGTAGTTTGCAGAGATGCTGTTTAAAGCCTTTACCTGTTTTTGGGCTGCAGGAGGAGAAAGATGCCACCAGAAGTGGCCCTTTGGAGATCACCCAGCTCGGATTCCTGCTCCAGGGAAGCCCCAGCACCCGAGCGGGCGACTTACGCTGGTTCAATGAGCATCACTGCATGCAGGGATGGGACCCTTCTTCCTGTTGGAAGATAGATATGGTTATCTCCTCTCTGCTACCATAGGGAGCCCCAAAGACACCTCAGTGCCTCTGATAGCCCTCTGGCCCTTCTGTGGGCCACAGCTCCGCTGGCCACTGCATGGTGTTAGCCTGCACCCCCAGGCTGAAACTGGCCCTTGGCTTATCAGACCTCACTAGGTTTCTGATAGACTCTCTCCACAGGTTTATCAGGATCCCTCTAGCGTTGAGTTTCAGCTGTTCCTTAGGTTGTCACCTGCCATGATTTGCAGAGGACACGCTCAGAGTTGGCACCCGTGTTGCTGAGTATGGCCCTGATAATGGTGCAATTTCCTCCTCGTCCTTCACTGCTTGGAGATGGATGTCAGGAGGATGGGCTGCCAAGTGACTCACCCAGTGCTCCCCGTGCCCTCCCTTCCCTAGGGATGGGGAGAACATCAATCCTTCCCAGATGTCAGGAACCTCCCCTGATCACCAGTTTTTCACAGGTGTTTTTCCAATTTTCGGTTTCACAGTTTGGGTTTTTTTGTTGAGTAAGCGATGTGACACATACACAGAGGAGATACTACAAGCTGTAAGGTTTTATGGTGTATCAGGAATGGAAGAAAGCAGATCTAGCTGTTGGCAGCAAGTATTAAAAATGAAGCAGGTTTAGAAGGGATTATTTCTGCCTTTTTATTTGGAGAAATAATCTCTATTTAAAAGTTAGTTACTAATATGCCCCATGACTATACATTTATCTCTACCCCAATAAAGGATTTTATCATTAATACGCATGAATTTTCACTTACGTTATAATCCAATCAAAGGCAAATCTCCCCCTTTAAATGCAAAGTGTTCAGCAGAACACGGACTCTTTGATAGTTCGTTGTTGAGTAAGATGGCTCAAACATAGCAGAGCGAGTTTAATTTTTGCAGTACTCTCTGGTGCAGCAGAAGTTGTCTTTTGCTATGTAATTTGTGTTTTCATATATACATAGTGGAGGGGTGGAAAACACTGAATACACTGGGCAAACTTGGAGGCTGAGGGGTTTGTCGGGTGTGGGGAAGGAACTCTTTGAGGGGCAATGGGTAACAGGGCTGCCGAGGGAAAACAGGCAGACAACAGCTGAGCCAGAGACTTGTGGAGAGGGGAGTGCTCTCTTGCCCTTGATTTGGCTTATCTTTCCCTATGGCTTTTACCCATTAGAAACCAGTACTCAGTTTGCCAGCCTTATTTTTACTTACACTCAGCTGAGTCTTGTTTTTTTTTTTTTTTCAATAAGTGCCAAAGGATTCTAAAACTCACTTGTGCAGTTATGGAGTGGTATTTTTTTCCTCGATGTGACTCTGTTTCTCCCCAGTGTTACAGCTTTTAGCAAGTCAGTAAAATAACTCCAGGATTCACTTAATGACAACCTGAAACTGCTCTTCTCTTTTTCCTGTCATCTGCCACTCTGGCATTTCTGCTGTTTGAATCTTGAAGTGCAGCTGCCAGAACAGACAAAGCTTGTGTGCCCACCCAGTTGGGAAGGTGAGGAAAATGCTGGGAGCAGAGTCTGTCCCAAGCAATAATGTGATACTGCTGTTTCTTACAGTTTCCAGCAGTTCAAATATAGTGTGTGCTCGGACCTGTGTAATGCTTCCCAGTCTCAATTGTGGCTCTTAAAGTGGTGACAGAGGAGAGGAGTAAATGCCACTCAAAGAAATATCTCCTTTTTTTAGGCCCTGACCTAGCCATCCTGGAATTAGGGGAATCCTTGCAGAGTCAGGTTGCAAACTGTTCCTTTCCTGCATTGGCCACTGGTCATGGAAGCCGTGCCAGCATGGGACAGACGTGGCAGCAAATCCACTAGCCCTCTGTGAAGCTCAGGAGGTTACAATTCTACAAAGTGTGGCACTCTAGTGTACTTTAAAACCCTTGGAAACTGAAGGGAAGAGCCGAGTGCTTTGCTCTCAGTCTGCCTAGCGAAGCGCTCAGGGGATCCCTCCACTACTGCTGCTTTGGTAATGGATTTGTATCTTGTACCAAGGCAGGGATGTCCGTCCGTCCATCCATCCATCCATCCATCCATCCATCCATCCATCCATCCATCCATCCATCCATCCATCCCCTCCCATCACACGTCTCGCCATGGTCGCTGCCTCTCCTACGGCGCCCCAAAGCTCCATGCCGGGACTCTTCCAGCAAAACTTGAATCTCATTTTGCCGTGTCTCTTTCTTATTATTCCTTGGGCAGAGGTTTAACACTGGGGTGTCTGTTCCCCCCAGTTTTTGTGGCCTCTTGTGCTGAGCTAGCAGTGTAAGGTCATTTTGGTTTTGTTTATACCTTGGCTTTATCAAGTGGCTGTGTGTTGTCACGGCCTAGTGACTTGGGTGGGACTGGCGTTGCTCGGTCTTACAGGAACCTGATGCAGTATTGGCTGCTCAGGGTGAATAACTGGGTGTCCCATTTACTTCCTGCGTTTAGGGTGTGCCTTACAGCCTCTGGTGCCTAAAGAGGGCAACAGGATGCAAAGCAAACCTTGCCCATAAGCACTTGATTCTTCCTGCAGCTCCTCCCGAGGCTCCTGTGCCTGGAGGAGTGTGGGGGTTGAAGGTCTCCATTCGTACAGAATCACTTGGATTATCTTGGGAAGGAAAAAGAAAAGTAAGTTTCCTGCTAAATCACGAAAGCCCAAAGGTGTGCGCCGAAACGTTCCCAGTGCCACAGAAGCTCTGGGCAGGGATTAGAATTAGGGATTTACCAGGTCACCTAAACCAGTCCTCCTTTTAAATTGCTTGTGCCACGCTGATGCCTCTTGGTTTGCAGCATTCAGAAGGGCCTTGTGGTGAGGGACAGTGACTTTCCAAGAGGTGAGCTGGGCTGAGGTCTGGTGCTATTTTACACAATGGGGTCAAAATTACACACGGGGAGAGCATTTAGAAGAAGGTAAAAATAAACCCGCTAAATATTTGGATAAACCTGTAGCTGCTCAAAATGCTGATGGCTTGATTATTTGCCTTTGTCTAGTTAAATGCTGGTTTTTTAAATCTTTTGCTACCAAATGACTGATCTCAAAGAGGCTTACAGTAAAAAAAAATACATATTTAATTTGGAAAAAGTCTTGCAGGGAGGAATGTATTTTTGCTGGTTTGCACAATAAAAGAGCAAACCACTTTTCATTCTTGCCTGATTTCAAAGACAGAAAATTGTCATTTTGCCATGAAAGGCTGTTTTTGCTGACACAATTGGTAGTTTAGCTGTGCTTTGATTTCCTATTCTAAATATGTTGCAAGATTATAGGGTGCATCCCAAGAAATATTCAGCATTTTTTTTTCCTTTTGAATTGCTTAAAAATTAAGATAATGATTATGAACATGGCATAAGTCTATGCAAGATGTGTTTTGTTTCCCTCTCCTTGACACTCAGTGTGTGCACTCTTGAGATGATATTTTATTACAGGACATCAGTTCCAGGATGATATTTTGAGTATATTAGTAATGAATTCAAAACGAAATGTAAGTCTGGAGTCTCAACTGGTGTAGGTCAATGTCATTCCACTGAAGTCAGTAAAGCCATGCCAGTTTTTCCCAGATGGAGATGTGCCCTATTGTTGTTTTCTCCATCTGTCCATAGCGCAGAGCTGGTTTTGCCACCACAGGTAACATTTTTATGTATATGAGGAATAGAAGAGGGGCTCAGTCATTTAAAATTGTAAGGGAACTCAAAAAGCAGTTTAAATACTTGCCCCTCCAAAACAGACAGAGACAGCTAATCATGATTGTTCCTAAGAAATATTGATATCATCTAATGTATTGATGACTGTGTATTTCCTCATTGCTCCTCACCAATATAGAAGTTTCACCTTGCTATGGAAAACATGACCCATTTCTGCTTCACCTGGGATTTGGTTTGGGACAGGCTGACCCTCTCAGTAGTTTCCCTCAAATCACCTTTCCAGTGAGCACAGGTTGTGCTGCTCAGCATGGCCACACCATTTTTTTTTAATTGAAAAGGTGTTGCTGAGGCAGCAGTGACCACTCTGGTCTCCCTCCTCCCCAGCTGTGAGGACCTATGACAAAGTGGATGCACTGCACATTTTTTACTTTCCCAGTTTCTCAATGAATCAGGAATAAGAATCATTTTACAGATGGAAAACATATTTTTCTTAAATCTTATTTGTACAAATGATGAATCTTTTTTGGTATTTCCAGCATTACCCTTGCAAAGGAAGAAAAGACAGGGACATACATCCAGTAAGGGAGGTTGGGAGCCTGAAAAATGCTGTTGGATTATAACAGGAAATGTAGAGTCAAGGTAGAGGTACTGCCCCACTGGAAATACCTCTGTTACCGTGGCATTAAATTAACCTTGAGGTTTGACAAGTTCATTACATGCAGCTGTTTACATCGGCTTTTTATGAGAGGTTTTATTCAGGGTGAAATCCATAGCTGTACTATTTTTACAGGCAAGGAACCCCTCACGGTGAGGGTTGGGTTTTTTTGCCTACTTATTGATGGCAAATGCTTGCAAAATGTGTTACAGATCGAAAAGTCCAAAAATACAGCTTTTGTTTGTATGGAGTCACTGTTGCAAATGTCACGTTTGCATATTTTGAAATTAAAAATCAATACACCATTACATATCAAGAAAGAATATTTCACAGCATCTGTTGTAAAAAGGTTATGGATTTCCTCATTAGCAGCTGGCTTGGAATAGAGTGAGAAGGAACGGGGCTGTTGGCAGGGCACTTCGGGAATGTGCTGCTGAGCCCGGGGTCTGGAAAACAAACACCCCTCTGCTTTTGGGAGGTTGGTCACGCTGCGAGTTGGTGCCTTGTATATCCCTTCTCAGGCCAAATCAGAACTGCTGCTTCTTGTTGGACAATATGTATCAGGTAGAGGATTAGTATTTTTTCTTGTAAGTAGCTACTGATGGAAATTTTCCAGGACAAAGCTAGAGGAATGAATCTTAAATCCATCAGAAAAAAAAAGCCAAAACAACTGTAAGACAGACTGGGAATGAAAATTATAAAACTTAAAGCCTCTTCCTTTTTTTCTTGTCTTTGTTCAACCAGTCAAGGCAACTTAGTCATAAAAACATTTGCTTTATGTATTTTGCTTTCACAGAGTTTCCCTGTGTGTCAGTGGATGGGCTGGTGCGAGTCTGAATCCTACCTGCAGCTGTTCAGTGTGGTGGATAGAAGGGCATGTTTTTATTAAGAACATACACAAACACCCCTTTTAGCAAAAGAAAACCAGAAATAACTGCTTTCTGGGGAATGAATTACTCTTCTTGAGTCAAAGCCAATGATAATGTATTGAAGTAAGAATTTCCTTGTTGTTGCAAGAGTAATGTTTTTTGGTGGTCAGCATGTAAGATTTGTGCTATGATTCACCTATTCATGTCTTTGATTTTTAGGAACACAAATTTTATATCTGATGTGCCACTAAATACAGATTTGACTAGCCCTAAGTTCCTTGTTGAATGCGTGTCTGTGTGACTAATTCACTGTCTGAGACAGAAGCAAACTGTTCTCTTCATTCATCATAGGGGCTCCTTATTGGCCACCAGTTCCAAGTGATCTCATTTTTGTGCATTTCTTTGAAGTTTCTGGAATGAGCCAATGCATAGAGATATCTCTAGGCTGTGTTGGATTAGGTTAGCTGTTGGACAGATAAGTTTGTAGTGCAGCATCTTCTAGAACTGATCTGGGTCGCAGTCTCACCTTTCTTTCCAACCCCTATGTGTCTTATCAGCCCTCACCAATTTTATGAACTCTTCCAGGACCAGTTGCCTTCTTTTTATATCTGTAGGAGATCATTGTGGAGATGAAATGAGAGAAATGGAAAACCAATTAAATAAAATACTTGGGTACTATCTTGGTGCAACACCCAGGCTTGCAAGTTGAGAACTAGTAGGTTTTAATGTCTTTTATTTCTAAAATTATTTGATGGGACTGTAAGAAAATGTAAGAGTTTGAGCAGTTCATGTCCTTCAGAGGTGTGAGATCTCAGCCTGGGGTATTTTCAGCTTGTTTGCTGGGTTTGGCCCTTGCTTTTGGTCTATGGTCCTCATGCTATGGAGATGTGCTGGTAGCCAAAGGAGCGGGAGCATCTACGCTGTCCTTGGAAATGTGATGGCAGTGAAGCCACATCTTTAGTCTGTACCATAACCACTATCCTACCTTTCTGGGGGGCAGGAGAGGAGGATATAAGCCCAACTCAATCATATACTTCCTTATCAGGCAGTTTCTACCAGTAAATCCCTAAGCTCAGCTGTCACTAGCTTTGTGCTTCCGGAAGATTAAAAAAAATGTACTAAAAAAAAACCCCAAACATGAAAGAACAAGCACACAAATACATTTTTAAAATACACTTTAAAAAAAAAAAAACCCCTAAGTGGAAAAGGTGGATTACTGCTTTTCTGCTGGAAGACAGTAAAAAGCACGGTCACACAAATGCTATTGTCGACGCAGAACCCCCTTGAAGTAAGAGAGTTTGGTGAAATGCAAATGACCATTACTCAAAAAGCTGCTGGAAAGATAAAGTGACTGCGTGTGCTTGGATAGATGGTCGCCGGGTAAAGATCTATTGTGCGGTGAGTCGTGTGGCAATAAAAACAGACAGATAAACGCGGGTCAGCAGAGAAGATAAGACAGGCTATATAGTGCCGAGCCACCTTCTGAGGGAATATATAAAACCAGAAGAGCCTTTGCAACAGATGACATGAAAACTTACAGCACTGGTGTTTTCCACACAACAGCAGCACAAATCTTTTTTTTATTAACTAAGTTGAACTTTAAAATTATGTTATGACCAAAAATCAATAAAGAGAAACTGATTTAAGTTCATCCAAGTGTGAAGGGGTTTATTACCAGTGCTACATCACTCTAATGATGTACTCTTAAAAATTTGGTTTTGTGATATATTACATCTATTATTGCTAAAAGGATAAAACTGCAAAGCAACAGTGGACATTAATAAATCAATTTAAAGAAAAATGGGCAGGTAGCCAGGGGGAAACGAAATCCAATTTGCAGTTTTTAAACACTGTGCAATTGTAATGTATGCAAATGACACCCACGCCAAGGCCCTGGGTTTTCAGTTGCTAATGGGATTCTCTCCTTTTGTTTGTTTGGCCTAGGATAATCCTCCTCGGAAGCTGCACTGTGAGAGTGCGCTGATATGTAATATTTCTGCAGCTAATTTTCTCACTTAACCTTCTAGATAGATTCACACTATAAAAACAGCCCATAGGGCTTTGTTGATCAGGTTGCATGAAGCATTTATCGGAGTTGTTAAAACACAAAACATCTGTCTTCCTGTCTCTGTTTCCATCCTTGTCCTGGTTTTCAAGCGTGTGCCGTGCGGAGAGGTGCTGAAATGGTACTCTCGTTCTGCTCGTTAATACAAGAGTTAAAGTACAACCCGTGCTGCTCTGGTTTTGAACAGTAGCTGGGAAAATGTTTTCAAAAAGATTCCAAAAAATTTCCTTGTTCTCTCCACCTAATTGTAACCAAAAGGTACTAGCAATGGAGTATATTTTTGGCAAAGCAAACTTTGAATTCCTGTTGGGAAGCATTCATTGCTGTGTCCCCTAATGCTGTCTGCTTGTGGTCTGTGCTCTTCACAGAGAATTACAAAAGATCCCACTTTTGCCTGTGACCTTTCTTACTCTAATGGCATCTGACAGTGAAAAATGCAAGGATTTTCAAAGGAGCCTGGGAATTTAATTGGACATCCACCTCTTTAAAGCTCCTTCAGCAAGCCAGGCTTATTTATTTTTATTAATATGCTCGCAAGTCTAGGAGAGAGCAACACAGCCGAAACCAACCCGCGTCCATGATTACAGAGAATTTGTGAAATGCAAAGATTGAAATATGGTGTCGGTGAATAAATGTGCTTTTGTCAGCCCCGCTCTAGAAACTCTTCAATCTGTGTTAAGTCCAGGGGCCTCTTGATTAGGGCACTGATGTAGGGCACAAGTGACACCCTGGCAGTGGCAGCGTCAAGCTCCACATTGATTATTTCCTAACGATTACTGTACCAAGCAGGCTTGAATCCAGGAAGGGAGGAGTGGGGTTTCTACTCTGTTTCTACTCCTTTAGAGGAGATGCTTCGTCCTAGGTGGGTCAGGTCTGTGCTGCTCTCTGGTGCATGTGCTCACCCTGCAGAGCTGGCAAAGATGAGGAGCTGTGGAAATGTATTTGCCCTTTTTTAATGCCCGGGTAGTGAGACAAGTCTGTTGAGTATTTGTGTCTTTATTTGTTATTTGTTGAGTACTGGCCAATATTGTAAGAGGACTGAGTGAAATTAAATTTTTAAGAGGTTGTTTGTGGTTTTTTTTTAATAGCATGTAGTGCTCAAGGAATGTATATTCAGATTAGTTTCTGTAGTGTCCTCCAACTGCTCCCTCTAAGCTCGGGGAAAGCTGAATAAAACATAGATGCTTTTGGAAATTGTTTTCAGCACCAAATAGGACTGGGATCTTTGCTTTCTCTCATGTAATCTTGAGCTTGTTAGCAACCACTTTAACTTCTTGTGTAATCAGTTTTTAATTTCTTTTAAACTTGCACATTGCTAATGTAAAGTACAGACTCTGGGAACAGGAAAGCTAAGATGCTTCTATATTCGGGAATTGGCTCAAGTGATGGTTTTTGATAAGCAGAGGCTCAGGCTACAACAGATCACCTTCAGGAAGCTGGAAGGTAAAGGCAGCCCAGCCGTCAGTGGAGACATGGCACAGCTTTTGCAGGAGGATCACTACAGTGATACTTGAGCGCACATCTTTATTAATATTGAAATGTCAATGGTATTTTTAGACCAGCGTTTATTACCCCTTTGAGCAGGGTGCCTAAATGAATCCAAATGTCTTGATAGATGTCTTTCCTTGGTGCCTGCCCCAGAATAGTTGAGAACCAAACAATAATTACAATCACTTCTATACAGGCAAGAGAATCATAATCTTGGATCTTGCAATTTTCTTCTGTCTTTAGCTATCATATGAGTCTGTCATTCTTGCAAGTTTTAATTTCTGGCATCTGCTTGGCAGGGGTAAATTAGCTTAATTGCTGTTAGATTTTTCAGGAAGTCTTCCAAGCGTTACTCCAGCAGACAAATTGTGTTTGCCTCTCCACAAACAGAAGCAGTGATAGTACGTGTCCCAGAATGTATTACATCCACTTACCGACAATTTCACGGCACCCCTCACAGCCAGAGCACTGACAGAGCTGGAGCTGGAGAGTGGCAGCAAAGTTACCAAGCAGAAAACTTCTCTGTGAGTAATGATCTTCCATGATTATGGAGTCATGGGAGGTGTTTGAATTGATTAAAGTGTGATGGCACCACAGGTGATGTAAGTGCTCGCTCCCTACCATGTTTTCTATCAAAACTTGTCCAGTGAAACACTGGACTGCAGCTTGCAGGCAAGGATGAAAGATGAATGTGGATCCAGTCTTTCCCAAACCTTTGGGATTCTGAAGCTTCTCAGGGGCCCACTAGTGAGAACACAGGAAAGAGTGCAGTGAATGTGTCCACGTAGGAAGAGGCAAACACCCATCCATATACAAGAAATCTGAAGCAAATATTTCTTAACTTCACACAAGTTAAGCTTTTGTGAGGAGGAGTGCTTGTTGCCACTTCAATTCAAATTACTAACATGGGTGGTGGTTTCAAAAAAGGGATCCGAGTCCCCAGATCTTGCTGTGGTCTCAGGCATGGGATAATTGAAGGAGTAACACAAAGGGATGTCGCCACGTGTAGGATTATTTGTGTGCTGCCAATTTTACCTGCTCTGGGAGGATCTAATAAGACAAAGAATGTAAAACTCAAGCCTAATATATATATATTTTTTTTTTTTTTCTTTTTAACACTAAGAGGAAAATAGATCTAAAGAGCATGAGGAAGTAATTTTATTTAACTTGCAGTTTCTGTTTGCCTCTTGTTTTGGCTGGATTGTTTATCCACAAAGGATTCATTTGTTACTCTATTTAATGATGAAAAGCAGTTGGTCATGAGTCTGTTTCATGAAGTATAATAAAAATAAAACCTGTTTCATTCAATGGCATGGACAGGGCTTCAGTATTTTCTCATTCCTCATAATTTAGAGCTTCAGGAAAACACAGTTGAGCTGGGGAGAGTAAGACTTCTGCTATCTCACGTAAAGCTCAACCTTTGCACTTCACCTCATTCAGTGCATCCACAGTCATGTGCTGTGTGGGTTTGCAGCTGATGGATACATTAACTTCCATTTAGTGTTTTGTAAATGCTACAATACAATTTGTACCAATGTCCTGAAAAGATGTATTCTAGGCATTGATTGAGCTTTTTCTGTTTTGTGCATAGTGTTTCTTGTGCTGTGTTTCTTTTGAGCATTATTTTGAGTAAGTCGTGTGATACTGTCTGTCCAACTGCAGTCACCAGAGAGCAAGATATGCTGTGTTCCTCTCCTGATCCACAAGGTTTTCAACTTGTTCTCTTCTGAGACCTGTGTGTGTAACCTTCATTTCAGTGAAAAAAAGGCAGCATTCCTGTTGTCTTGAATGAGGCTACTCTTCATGCCATCTTACAAAGATCCAAATTCCAGGGAACTTAAGTGATTTTGGCTGTGTTAGAGAATCTGTTAAATATCTGTTAGGTTAGTCCTTACTTCATCAGTCCTTCCTCTATAAGCAGAGCCTCTAAAATTGATGATAAAAGGCAAGTATAAAAAATGGTGAGATAATTACCTCGAGCAAGCAAGGAGGAGAGTTGCTCTGCATTATGCAGGACTTTTTCTTGATAAAGACTTCTCTTTTATGTGTTTGTTTCTGCAAGGGCATATTGAGTGAGAATTAGATGGAGCCAGTTTGGCTGGATTTATATTGGCAGTAGATAACAACAGTAGATGAGAAACATGTTTGTCTGGGCCAGAAACCTGGTGTTGCAGAGAACAGTCCAACAATATTCACTGATGTCCAGTTTTCTTGGCATAAACTGGTACAATTCTTTCTTTTGAGATACCTTCTGCTTCCTGTGGTAATTTAGCATGATTGCATAATGATAGCCATTTAGTGTTAACAGACCCTTAAGTTCAAAGTCATTAGCTGCAATGAACTCGAGATGGAGTCAGGATTTATTTAGTCTGCATTCTGCCAAAGCTAGGAGGTAAAACCTAACATCAGTCAAATAAAGCTTTGCCACTTGTCAGATTAAAAACCTGGTGGTTCTGGTTGGTGGGTTTAAACTAGGCTGCTGATTTGGTCACTTCTGAAGGGACATGTCATTTTGTACTTGAGGGATCAGAAAAGCTGTAGATGTCATCCCTCCGAGCCATAAAGCTTTCTTCTGTCTCTCTTACAACCTCTCATAAGTCCTTCAAAAGTTCCTCAAGCTTGTGTAGTTAGAAGTCTCTTTATCTGTCATTTTGTTTGAGTTTAAATACTTTGTGTAGCTGTCAGATTTTCCGCAAAACATTTGGGATGTAAATGTGCTTTTGTAACCTGGCATAGAAGAGACTGGAGTTCCAGTTCCTGGCTTGCTTGATATGACAGAGTTGTAAGAGTTTTTCTTGCCTGGCACTACACAGCTTGTCATTTCCCTAAGAAATTCCCAGGTGTTCAATCTGTGATGTTTCAAGTGAATGTTTGGTCTTTGTTGAAGTAAGTCTGACCAGCCTTAAGCAAAAATGAGGGTCTGCAAGAGGGTAGTTATTCTCCCAGCATTTTGGTGCAGTGGTTTTTTGGTGAATAGGGAAGAAATAAGGAGTGGTGAGTGTACAGCTCCCTGGGAAGACCCAGGTTGGAAGCACCGGGCTCAGGACCTTTGATGGGAAACTCTCAGCACTTGGGCAGCCCTTAAGCACTGACCTCCAGGCTGACTGGTGCTTTCCAGAGTCCCACAGATCAAATCCATTTGCTGTTTTTGGTGCGAGTGCACAAAAGCTTCATCACTGGAATGATCAGAAATGGACTTTTAAGGCACCAAAGAGCAGCACCTGCCGTTGCTTGCCCTGACCCCGTCTCACCTTCTGCCCTCACTCTCAAGTTTTATAGCACAGTAAAGCAGGTGTGCAACATACAGTGCCTGGCTGCTGCTTTAAACATATTAAGATATTTTAAAGAATTTATAGTTATGTCTTTAATTACATTTCCCAGTCCATTGTTAACTAATTTCAAAGCTTGCAAACTGGGAGGATGAGAGCCAGCAGTGTGTTTTCTGCTAGGCCTGGCAATGCAGAAATAGTTTTGGTGTCTAACACACCATGTCTGTTTGCATTTTCCATCTAATTTTTTGTCCCTCCATGTTGAGCAGATGATGCTGGTATCGAAACTGATGTTACTTTTTATTTTTCTTTGGGTTGTAGTGCATTAGAACATCTCTCACAGGAGAGGTGTGTGGGAAGAGTTATTTATACTTGGGAAGAAGTGTACCTTCCCATTTAACCTCTGGTTCTTGAGTTCAGCAGCTCTTTAACTGTAAGATTCAGTAAGTGGGACTGAATGTCACATTTAGCAAGGTAATGTCTGAAGAATGTTGTTGAAAACAAAAAAAAATCGGCAAGAATTGTTGGTTGCTTTTGACCAAAGTCTGTTAACATAGGTGACGTTTTCACTAAAAAGAAGAATAAGTTTAGAAAAGCAAAACAAAGGGCAAATTCTTTAATAATCTACACAAAGTCCCACATGGGATCTGTGTGGGCATTTTACTCCTTTTCATGTGTAGGAAAAAGGCATAAATGATGTCTGTGTGGGTATTTTTTTAACTGGTACTGCATGGCAGGAAAGCAAATATCATTCTGCCTTGATCTTGAGGCTGTGTGATGCCTTGGCATTGAGCCAGAGCCAGTCCTGCCAAAATAACCTGGCTGGGACACCAAAGGCAAGGCCTGCAGCATATCTGGAAAACAAGGACCAGCTCAGAGTTGGGATGATTGAGTGATGAGGACTCTGTGATTGCAAACATCTTGGCACAATTTATGGTTCCTATGTCATCTGTGCTTTTACTGGTTTCTATTACTCTGCTTTCCTTTTGGCTGAGTGGTTGTGGAGACTGAGGTGGACTTGGCGAGGTGGACCAGGGAAATTATCTGTGACCAGACACTGGGCAGGAAGGCTGAGCAAGATGCAAGTCTGGGAGCAGGAGAGCTCCTAGGAAAAGTTTTGTTGGGCAGTTTAGGCTGCTTCTGATGGTATATCTGTGGTAACTCTGCCCTGGCTCGGGTGTAAAACTGGCCTGGGTTTAGTGATCCTGGACAAGGCTTTGTTGTCACCTGAGCTCTGAGTTGCAGAAGTAGCAGCACAACACAGGAACTGTGTGGTGAAGGTTCTCGTGCCTTATCTAATGAGATCTGTGGGTGACAGTTGATTAAATCACATGCCGGGGGAAATAAAAATGTAATAGCTTCCTGTAAACAACATATTCGGTTAATTTAAAATTTTCTCCTAAGATAATCAGTGTTTATTAAAAAAAGACATAGGTTGTTGGCCCCAAGACCTTAGGATTGTGCCGGTGTGTGCTGCGCCATGTCCACAACACCTTCTCTGTGGCTTTGTTGGAGCAACAGAACACAATATATGCTGTTGAGGTATATTAAAAAATCTCCATGATAATATTCTTTTCATAGATGGGCTTAGAAACATGGAATGTATGGCAATAACTGTGCTCTGGTTCTGATTAACAACCAGCAGTCTTGGAAAAATGCTTGGTTGGCATCCGTGCGGGTTTCTGCAGGTCAGCCAGCTCATCTGATACTGAATTGCAAACTCTAAAGGAAACCAGTCCTCAAGTACTGTGCTGTTTATTGATGTAGTACATTTGCTAGTTCAGGAAAACAAAAGCAATGAAGAAATGAGGAAATTCAGGGCTTTATCTCCAAGGATGAGTTTGACACCAGCCGTGTGTCTCATTCGTGCTGTGGTGAACACAAGGCAGAGCCAGTCACATGGTAAGTGTCACTCTTTCCCTGAGAGAGAGAGGGAGAAAGAGAAAGCTCTGGTATGTTAGGAAAAGTGCATGTTTACAGTTTAGTGCCTTCCATTTTTGCCTTGAAGATCACTGGCAGAAGGATGTTTTTAGAGCTGTCCCTTTGTCACATCAGAACCGTGTTCACAAAGCGTACTGCACTGCTGAACCCCACAAGGGAGTTAAGAAAGTCTTGACTATTATTTTATCATTTTTTAGTTTGTCATAACCTTAATGCAATTTGAAACATGTCTCTGTATTTTGTCAGCTATATAAGAACATGTATTTGTCACAAAATCCCATTAATGCAAATACCGTCCCTTTCCAGTTTGATAGAAGGCACTGCCAGCAAACTTCCAATTTGAGTTGTGTTCCTTTTCTATTCCTGTGAATTAGTTAAAATAGAGGAGTTAGCATAATAACTAAATTAGTTATGGTCAATTTATCTGATACCAAAACGAGGTCTGCAATGCTGCAGCTGCTTTGCGGCAAAAACACCAGGAAATTTGGTTGTTGTGTGTTTTGCAGTGAGTTTCCTAACATCGGTGTATTTATTTCTCATTTCCTTAATGGAAATACTTAAATCTGAATGATATGTGTAATAAAAGATCCTGTCTTGCTTCAGAGCTTAGCAAAACAGAGAAAGAAGTCAGTCCGAAAAACTTGGTCCAAACTACTTTTTTGCTCTTGAGAGGTTTGGTCCAAGGACTTTTCAAAACATGACTAGAATCAAAATGAGTACTGTCAACCTCTGTGCTGAGCGGCCATCTCCTGTGTCTTCCACTGTTATTCTGTTCTCAACTATGATTTCATACACTTTAATGGGGGAAAGCAACACACTCTGTTGATTTTTATAATTTTAAGGAAATCTGATGTAGTAGGAGCTGCATGTTGATCAACTGATGATAAAGAGGGGAATTGATCAGCAGCCATGAGGTACTTAAACATTATAACAAGTGAAGAGAGAACTTGTGGAGGAAATCGAGAGTTCTCTTTGTTGTCTCCTTTGATTTGTTTTAATTCTGTCTTCCTGTAGTTGCTTATTTGAGAGTAAAACAAACATTGTAGATGAGACTAGTTTGCTTCAAAATCATACAACCCTGAAAATCTACTTTGTGCATATGGCATAAAAATATTCCCCTTAACACCAGCCTCCATGAGCAATTAGTATTTGCCAATGTGGAGCTCTGATTTTTCAGTTAATTTAATCCCAGAGAGACATTAGGTTTTGTCCATTTCTGTTTGTCTTCATGGGGACAGCAGTGAGTGGCACAGGAGATGCCACAGTGGGCAGCCACTGTTTAAAGGCAGAGCTGGTGCTCTCTGCTACAGCCACAGTGACCCCTGACACCAGTGCAAAGCCACAAAGTGTTTCATGCTCGATTGCTTGATGATTGCCTTTATTCCCTTACTCCAGTCTAGTCTCTGTTTTTAGGTGGCCTCTCAAGGCATCAGTGAAAAGTGTCAACCCACCCAAACTCCTTATTTACTGCAGCTCCAGGAGGGTTGTGTAGCTCATGTTTTTGACACATTTTGAAACTGTAATCTACCGTTTCTGTGTAGGTAATGCATGGTTTTAAAAAATGCTACTTAGTTTGCAATTTACTCAGTCTTGAGGGAAAATAATGGTATTTTTAGATATTCAAACACTTTTGGGCTAGACCCTGCTTTATTTGAAGCTTGTTGAAAAAATACAAGATGGGGCAGTCAGCTAGCAGGGAGTAGGAAGGAGGAGAGAAGTAATTTTTCAGCTTTTGTATGTTTTTGTTAGTAAGAAACCAGTGATTTAACATGACCTAGAATCACATAGCATAAAAACAGATCAAGAAATCTTTTATTGGCTTAGTTATATCGCTTTTGTTGCATTCTTTAGCTGTGCACTTGTACAAAGATTTTGCATTGTGAAATGGAGTTTGAGTGACACTTTTCAGTGGTGTCGTTCAAAAGGGAGAAAATGAGAAATTTTGGAATGTCTTAAAGCACAACAGGCTTCACTGCTGTGAGGGTGGTGACATTGCAACATTGCAACTGCTGGGGAGAGTCCCATTGGTCTCAATGGCCTCTGGATTTCTCATGTGATTTACATAGGGAATCTTAGTGTAAGTGAAATTTATGAATCCATTTCTTAAATTCCCTATCTATTTGGTATCCTGGCAAGTCTTTAAAATGTCATGATGGAAAACAAACACAGGAGTGGTGAAGAGCATCCACGTCTTCTGTTTGTGTTGCTCACTTTCCAGGGTTTCCAGGCTGTCAGAGACTGAAATAGTTCATGCCTCAAACACTGATGTAAAGTTTTGCTCATTCTAACAAACACTGTATGAAGAAGCTACAACCAAAGAAGCCTCCCTGACGATTCCTGACTGGGACTTTGGACTGTAAGTTAAACCACTAAGATTAGATAAAGGGAAAACCCATTCTTTAATCACCTGAAACAAACAAATAAACAAGGAAAAGAATGTCAGCCAAACACAGCAGCCTGCTAAGAATCATCTCTGGCTTGCTTCGGAGTAGGGGAGACCACAGCCCACAGACCCACTTGCTGGGAGCAGGTTTGCACAGATTTCCCCCCCAGCTGAGGTGGGGGGAGGAAGTTTTGGTGTGTTGTAACCTCTGCTCGGAGGCAGTGAACCCATTCTCCCTTACCCAAACTGGCTATGGAACCCCCAACCCCACAGGCCACATCCACGGGACATTCACGTGAGAGGCATAATCCATCCAAGACCCCCCAAAGTGCCCCCCCAGAGTCATTTCTGAAGCCTCGAACCACAGGACTGCACGTGGTGATGCAACAAACCCAAAGTCTGTTGCAAGAGACAATGGCAAACTCCCCCCTCCAGGGAGGTGCCTGGGTTTCCCTACCTAGCCTGAGCGTGTATTAACCCATCGGATTCTGTGCTTTTCAGGGGGACCTTCACCACCAAGAAGATCCTGGAGAGGATCAGTGGAACATCACTGGGATCCACAGTGTGATGATATTTTCTTTATTCCATCTCTGTCACTCTTTCTGTCCCCCCCACCTATTTTCTATTTCTTTCTTTCTTCCTCTCTCTCTCCCCCTCATATTTACTATCAGATAAAACCAATACTGTTGTCACTGGCATATGGTCTTGTTTGCATCTTAATTCAGGCAGGGGCATTTCTAAGAACTTTAAAAACCGCATCATGACACAAGCACAAATATGTTCCTGTATGTTCCTATACTAGATCCCTATAATTTGAAGGAAGATTCAAGGATGAA
Organism: Aphelocoma coerulescens; assembly: GCF_041296385.1. Lineage (NCBI taxonomy): Eukaryota > Metazoa > Chordata > Aves > Passeriformes > Corvidae > Aphelocoma > Aphelocoma coerulescens. Next base: position 3,825,617 of record NC_091021.1, read on the forward strand.
AAGTGGCAGGGGCCAGAGATTTGGTATTTGTCCTTTCACATACCTGAGACCCTAAAAACTCACAGGACCAGCTGTGTAGCCACCCAGGTGCATGGTGACTGCACAGGAGGGTGCAGTGATGTGCTGGAGCCTTGTGCTTTGCAGACTTTGGTGCATGTCCCGCCTCCAGGAAAGGCTGGGACGGCATTGTGGTGAACAGAGTGCATTTCACTGAGTCCTCCACGGGTGCCGCTTGGTGCTTTCTTGACATAGACTTGTCTAAAAGCAAGTTTGGGGACCTTCTTGAAGAGCAGGGAAGAGAGAGGAGCACCTCTAGGTGTCCATGCTTGGCTGAATCATACTGGCAGCACGTTTTCCCCATCTTGGAAAAGGAGGGAAAGGTGAAGGACGGACCAGTGGACCAGGGGACTTGTAACCACGTGAGCATTTATTGCCTGTTTCGGTTGGTTTCATGTTTCCGTGGCAACATACCCTGTGTGGCTTGAGATCCACGGTGAAATGATACCTGTTGTGTCTGTGAGGGACTGGGAGAAAAATAGGTTTTGTGAAGAAGGTAGAAAATCAGTTATCTTGGGGCACCCTTGGTTCTGAAGTTAGATTACATGACAGACATGCTGCTTTACGGAGGCAGAAACCTGGGGAGTAGCTAGAGTCTGCTAGGGTTGGGTTTTAGTTCAAGGGACACAAGAGGGGAAATGCAGAGCAAAATAATCTCATTGAACTACTTTTTGTATTGGATAAATGAAAGTGCTATTTTTCATGGAGACTATGAAATGAACTGTGATGATTGAGGGCTATGAATGAAGCACTTCTTGTGGAAGAGGATAATATTCAAGGTAGCCTGTATAGAGAAAATGAACATAGTTCTTTGGGGTTGTACTTTCCTTTTCCAACTGCTTGTCTGCTTTTTCCTGCTACTATGAGTCAGTCTATTAAAGGTACCACTGTTTTTACTGCTGAGCAGAAGCTGAAAACCTCAGCACACAGTCCTGAGTTCAGACTGAGCAGTTACTCAGCATCCATTAATTCACCTGCACAAGAGCTGGATTTTGAAAATTGCATGGCTCTCAGCACTTCCCAGACCTCAGATGGCTCTCTGATAATAAGGATTTTTGAAAACAGAACTCTCTTTTCCCGTGCCTAAACAGGCATTTATCTTACCTGAGAATGTTCCAAATGTTTTTTTCCCAGCAGCATGATACTGGAGAAAGTAAAAGCCTGTGCTTGCAATGGGTTCGAGTGGACGAGTGGCTCAGCCGGACAGTGAGGGGAGGTCCTGTTGGTGGCTGAGCTCTCCAGCCCCTGGACTGTGGGATTCTGCACAAGGGGATGAGCCATGAGCCCAGTATTGCAAACCCAGGTAGTTCCAAAATTCCCTGTCTGTAAAGGAGCTTGTGGGGGTGATTGAAACCATTGCAGTCCTGCAGCAGAACTTCTGGATCTGGCCCTGCGCTGAGCTTGGAGCGTGCCTGTCTCTGTGCCACCTCAGCTACCAACCGTGAGCACCTTTCAGTGCTGGAAGGAACACCCTGGGTCCTCCTTGTAACAATATGTTTCTGTAGTATTGGATAAGCCCAACCTACTTCTGCCAGTGGCTGGGACCTCCCCGTGATGTGTTTGGTTCATCTCAGCTCCCTGGAAGTGCCTGGAGGTCATCTTGGCAGTGAGCCTCTCTGCTCCTATCTCTGCCCCATTTGCCTCGTTTTCCATCCTGCAGGACTGTGGATTGTGTGTAAGGTCCTTTGCCTGTCATTGCTCTGCATTCCCAAATACTGAGCTGGCAGACTGGTTGTTCCCCAAAATATTAATCCCTAAATCCCTCCTTATACCACTAAATCTGAAGCAATTACAATTTTTTCCCCTTCTCTGCTAATTATATTCATTTGGAAGCAGACGTAGCAGTCTCCAAGGACCATCCTTTTAATTTCCCTTCCACGTGTAGCAATTAGCTAGAGGTTGTTACTGGCTGAAACAATGAGTGCACTGAACAGGTTGGAGTATAAAGTATAGCAAGGAAGTTGTAGGGCTCTAATGGGTGAATGTGAGGAGTTGTCAGCCAGGGCTTGACATAAACATCTTATTGTCAGGTAATCAAAGCCTGGGGATGTCCATTCCCTGGGACAAACAATGGTGGAATCCTGCTTTATTCAGATTTTAAAGGAAAAATGATTTTTTAAATTTTTTTTTCCCCCTTCACGATGTATTAGATATCAGTCCTGGATTGCCCTAGGGAGACAGGTGTGTGTTTTTTTCGGGGCTGTACAGAGAATTCATATGGTGTAAGTAATTTTTGTGTTGTCTGGACTCTGGACTACTTGGTTTTTCATTGTAAAATGTACATCTCTAGCCTTTTTAATGACTTTTAAAAAAAAGTCTTTATCACTTGGCAGGGATGTAAAAAGTTAATAACAGATTTATAATTTTATTAGCATTTATGCTGCAAGCACTATAGAGTTCCCCAACCCAAGTTTAATGCATCCTTAAAGTCCTTTTTATTAGCTTGTTAATTCCCAGCAGTTCCATTTTATGGAAATACGAATTAAATTTTTTTTCTAGAGGAGAAACTGTGTTTTAGGTCCAGATGATGAAAACACGGAGGTGTGGTTTATCGTTTGGTTGGGTTTTTTTTTTTTTCCCATGGGGAGGGGATGATTCTTCATTTTTATTTCTCCAAAAGTGACTGTTTTATTGTAGCATTACAATTACTTCTGACAGATATAGGTGGCAATACCAGGTGACAAGGAGTGGGCACCTGGTGTCATCCTTTCCAGCAGGGAGCCGTGACCTGGGCAGGCGAGAGCACTGTGTGTGTACTGGGAGGGAATGACAAAAAGCCTCTTGGTGACTCAAACCTGCTCATTCCTTCTGCTTTCTGTCAGACTTGTCCACTTCCAAACACAGGTTGGGTGGGTTTTTCTTCTTTTTATTTCGTAGGTCTGTCTATCAGAGATGAGGTCCCTTTCTGATATGTTTATTTTGATAAATGCCCTTTATGGCATAACAAAAGTCACTGACTGTGACTTTTTCCCACTGAGGATAGGGAATTGTTTAAAAAGCAAAACTAATTTTCTTATTCCACTGGAAAACTGAAAATTAAATTGCTCTGGGGGAGGAGCTGTGCATATATTTCAGTCTGTTCAAACTGTAGTATTATGCCCATGTTACATTTTATTTTTCGTTCATATAATGGACAATATGGTGTAAATTAAAGATGTGTGATGGCTGCTGCACCCTATATAAGCCCTCTTCATTGCTTGTATAGTCATCCATCCGTGACTCCATGTGGGAGCGACAGAATTTGTGGTTATTGTTCTGCTTTGCACATAGCAGGAGCAGACTTGTGCAGTAAAATAGATTTCAATCGTTTCCTGTACCACTAATTGTAATTTCCAGGGCTCCCTCTGTGACAGAGCGAACAAAATGGAGCTTTGAGAAAAACTATCATTAGCCTTGTGGATCAATATGGTTTAGGAAATACAAAACAACTTCAGTTGTTTAAAAATAGGAAGTGCCAGAGGGGGTTCCCACCACCCTGCTGGAGGCAAATCACAGCATTGATCTGTCTGCAGTGTAACTGCAAAATTTGCAGAAAACAGGTGAACCAGGTGGGAATATAAATGGAGCCTCTCTGCAAGCCGTGCCTGCACCGGGTCTGGCCCTTCTGGGGAACCCCCAGCGGAGCAGCTGTAAGTGAGACGGTCGCTTGCTGTCGGAGGAGGAATAGGGAGGGAGCTAATGCCAGCCAGAGGATGCCTCTCCCAGCGTAGCCTTGTTGTAGTTCTCTTTCTATTAATGGTTTCTTTTCATCTCTCTGCCTCTCTCAGATCAGAAGAGTTTCTCAGGGAAGTCACAAGTCAAGTTTCAAGAAATCCACCCATGAGCACAGGACAAGTCATGAAAAGAGAGAAACCCCAGCTGAAATGACACCAGTAGCCTTAGCCCCAGGTCAAGAAAAAATGCCAGAGAAAAAAAAAGACAGTGACCCTTTGACTGTTTAAAATACACGGAGAAATTGTATGGGGCTCAGTAAAATGTTTCTCAGATAATTTGCTTTGAGGTTTCTGAAATAATCTCTGACAGTTTAATCTCTTATTTACTTGTCAAGGTTAAACTTTCTACATCCTGTTATGAAAGACATTTCCCCTTCTCTCCTTGCAAACTTCACCTCCAGAATGACTGTAGGCGTCGGTGCCTCAGCTGGCACGTCCTCCCCGCTTTGATATGAGGGGGAGTTTAGAAATTTGGAGCTGTTTTGGAGCGTGACCGTTCCTGTATGGCAGAGCAGCTGAGGAACCCCAGGAGCTGCCCTGTGGACCTGTGCTGATACCCAGCTGTGCTGGGGGCTGTTAACACTTGTTTGGTGCACTCTTCACGCACAGCGTGGCAAGAGCCCTCCCAAGATCACAGCCATGGCACTCGCCAGGCTTTTCAGGGATTAAGGTCTGTAGCCTTGCTTTCTGGTATTTATTAATGAATGATTTATGAAGGCAAGGCTTAGTCCTCCACTGTTAACTCCAGATTGTGTTACATTCCTTCCCAGCCCACAGGGAGAGTTTTCAGGAAAAATGCAGTGAGGGTAGGGCAGCAGCAGTACTGATTTTGCTGCATGAATTTTGCTCCTGAGAATGAATGTGGACAGCTGTAGGTGTCTAAAGAAATTTGAATCACCTGGGAGGTACTGGGCTCTTGTCTTTTCTTGACGGTAACCCACTGGAACTGAAGTTTCTTTTCTATGTGTCATGTTACTTCCAGGCAAGGACGAATTTTTGTGTGTTTGGCTTGTTCTATTTCTATCTCAGCTTGCCAGTACTGAATCTGCTACTTATTTTAACTGGTATTTTAGCTTGCCAGTAGAATCCCAAATTAAAACATTAGGGTGATGAAAGCCATCTTTGTCTTGACCAAGAATGAAACTGTGGCATCCCAGGACTAAAAAAGTAAATTTCTGTGGGCTGAGCACATGTCTGAGAGAGTTTATTTACTGAAGCAGTGGCTGGCCAGTCCTCTGAACGCAGGATTCCTCCCAGTCTGGTAATGAATATCAAACCAGAGCGTTAAATCAGCTTCTGGGGGAACTATCCTTGTTTGCTGCAAGTCCAACTTGGAAAAGCCTGTTTTCAGGATACTAATTAATGGTTTTCAGTGAGGCTGAAATCAATTACAAATTGCTGTAAAACCCTGATAAGCTCTTTAAAGCAAAAGAGCTGAAATCTAAGTAAGCCTATATACAAAAACTAGATAGGTTGACTTCAATTAGGTTTAAAAGATGCTGAAGTACAATTCTGCTTGAGTACTAAGATAGCATGCCAGGATCTCTCTCTTACAAATGGGTGCCTCTAAGCATGATTTAATCCCAACAGGAGCAGTCCTTTGCAGTAGAACTACTCCCTTTCAGCAGCAGTCTCTGTCCCAGACTGCTGGCAACACTGACTGGTGGCAAGATGTTGCATGTTTGGATGGCTAAAAATCCATAGGAGGAATCCCATTCCTTCTGTTATTAAGATCTCTCTGTATTACTGCATTTTAAGAATCACTAGGCTAAAGATACACAAGTAAGCATGACTGTTTAATCCCTAAGTAATCCCTTTACTGAATCTTTACAGATTATAATAATATATTAGGGGGTTTCTGTGGTTTCTCAAGCCATGCTTAAGTATTGGATTCTCCTGCTATGTGTTCAGAGAGCTCATTGGCATTGGTGCAGTAGAGAATAGCTGAGGGAAATGTTTTTTTTTTCAGTTTAGAATCATTCACTCGGACGTGCCAGGGTTTGCATCTGAAAAACACGTCTTACACAACTGTTCCTTTAAATATGTATAAATTTTTTTTTTGTCATGCGTGCTTTGTCCATGCTGTCAGCACATTTCTGAATACTACAGTATGGTGTTTCAAGAGAAAAAGTCAGACTTTCCTACACCTCTGAAAGCTCCACAGTTAAGTTTTGCATGCCATTCAGGAAGATGCTGTATGTGAGGCAGGACTTCTGTAAATACCAGTGATGTCCCAAAGATCTGGGCTTTTGAAAATGCCTGATGTAAAGACATCTCATCTTGGAGACCCAGTTTTCATAGAGTTGTGTTAAAATATGAAATGGTTACTTTTTCCTGACTTTTTCCTTTGTTAGTGAAGGACAGCCTAATAAATGATTTTCTAAATTTTTTTTCTTTTCTTGTTCTAAAATTTGAATTTTCTCAGTTTGACCAGGGTTTTGCAGAAGAAACAACAAAAACACAGCTTTAGTGCAAGCATGTGGTAGGACACCTTGCTGTCCTGAAGGGATCAACAGCTGAGTCCAAGAGCTGCCCACCCTTAGAGTTACATTGGGGTAGCTAAATTCCTCCTTTCTCTTGAGCAGTCTGTTTCTAGTGCCTGTGATGCAAAACTGCAGCCTTGCAGGGAGGAAATAATAGCCAAGATTAAATGTTTAGAGGCTCCTCTGCAGCTGGGAGGATGGCAGATATTCCTATTGGCAGGCTGATTATTGTAGCAGAGCACTGGAAGAGACAGGCGGTCCTGGTATTATCAGTGATGGCAGAGCATCATCTGAAATATTCAAAGAACAGCTGTGGTGTTTTGGCTGTTGCAATCTTGATTGTGTCAGTATAGATAGATTTCTTTCTGTTTTTCTGGAGAACATAATAGTCAAATGAAACCTGGCTAACTACAGCCTTGGGGCTGAGTCGCTGCGCTCTACCTGAGATGTGATTGCAATTTTTGACAGGAAGACTAATGCGTGTTTTATTGTTGTGTATTTAAATTTGATTTGGGGGTAGAGGGAGAGAACGTTTTATTAAAAAGAGAAGGAGAATAACTTCTTAAAATATTTCCTGTTGCTCCTCAGGCAGGCTGGGGAAGAGAAGACAGGGAGATCAAGGCAGTGCTTTTCTTTTTCAGGGGGTTTGGGTGCCACAGAAGTGCTTCTGTAATAATTCCAACCCAACATAGACACAGATTAAACAAGGCAGTGTAAGTAAGGACTTAAATCAATCCTGGTTCAGCAATTCAATGTGGCTGTAGGTAAGCACTGGCTAAGCTACACCTATATTTTGCAGGAATGTAATTTAAAATCATTATGTTCTCCCATCCAAGCAGCTTGGATCAGATGAAAGGGTGTGGTGATGCTCATCTCTTGCTTATGAGGTTTGTGGCCCTGATGTGTTGTGTTCAGTGACAGCCGTGGTGAAAACCCCTTTGAGCTCCCAATTTCTGAACACACCTGCCCTCCTGGATGGGCAAAGGGAGCCCAAGCTGCTCCTGTGTGCAACAGGGAGTGTGGCACATGTCCCTTCTCACTCTGCCTGACCCTTGGCATGGCATGGTTTTGTGGCTCTGTTCTGCTGCGTGTAGAATAAGGATGTGATTTACCCATGTAAAGTCTTTGATGGGTCTTATTTTTCACAGACTGAGCAGGGGGAGGTTATTTCTCAGAGGTCCAAGATATCTGATGTTGTCAGCATCCAGTGTAGTTGTACCCAAAGCTGAGCTGCTGAATGAGCTGGGAAAATTCATGGGGGTTTTATAGAACAGCTTTTGAATTTGCTTATAGTTCTTTTCTTCTGGAGAGCATCTGGCTTTGGAGAGAAAAGTGGGGTTTAGGGCCTTACATTCTGGAGTAAGTACTTTGCATCAAAGTTACCTATGGAGGATATGCAGTCTGTATATCAGAGACCAGTAAACAGCTCAGGACCCCTCTAGCACAGGATTTTAGAATTGTGATCTGTCATCTTAGGCTGCTTTGTGCATTTTGTGAGAAGGTCCATAAAACACAAGGAAGAGAAGAGGTTTGCTGTTAGCAGACATACATTTTCTGAACACATTTGCAAGGTTTCACTGTGAAATTTCTGGAGCCCAGAAACTGAAAGAATAAATCTGCTCTTTTGGCAGCTCTGTCTTATATTGCAAACCGTTGTGAGAGCCCTGGGCATGGAGAAAAAAAAAATTATATAATAAAAGGGAACAAGGAAAGTGATTCCAGCTTCACGGTTTGGTTTGTATACAGTTGGAAACAGACTGTCTGCCTTGGAAATACACATTTTCAGGAGCTGAACATACGTTGGCACCAGCCAAAATTACAGGAGGATTTTTATTTTTAGGTATGTGAAACTTCTGTAGGTCCAGTAAAAATAAAATAAAAATCCTGTGTGGCATGACAAGATGGGAGCCAGTGTAAACCATCGATGAGCCAGATGTGAGAATGGAAGAAGATGCAGCTTCAGCAACTGACAGCTCAGTTCAGCCACCCCTTGGGTCACCCTCAGGTCTGCAAGAAGCTCTGTCATTCTTGCTTTGGTGATTGCTACAGCAGTGCAGGTGACTGAACTACTCTGTCTGGTCTTGGTGTCTTAGAATTCTTCTTTTTTTTTATGAGAAAAGGTGAATGTGGGTCGGCAGGAGGGGAGCACCTTGTGCTGCACTTGCCATTTCTATTTCACTTTCCAGGATTTTCTCAGGGCAGGGTGACCTTTAGCAGCCTCAAAATGAAGGAGTGTCGAATGATTTTTTCACTTTCTAATTTTTTCATTTTATATATAACACAGGTGTCTAATTAATACAATATTTAAATGGGTAGAGAACTCTCCTAGACATAAGGCAAGTGAAGAGCATGTTCCCAGTTGAGAACTGCTCTGTGGAGTTTGCCGTGGTTGTCAGCTGCTCCTTGTGTCAGTGTGTCCATGTACTGTGGGGGAGCCAGTGGTTAAGGGAGATAACACAGTTTCACTGCTGAAAATCATAGGGAGAGGAGAAATCGAGTGTAAACAACCCTGCAGGCTGTTCCTGTCTGTGCTATGTGGTCCTGCCTGTCCCTACTGTCCTGGTCCAGGTGCTACACTCAGAGTGACAGTGGGAGAAGCTGTGACAGTCATGGATAAGAGCAGTGTAAGCTCGATAGTAAACTGCAAACAGAGAGATGTTTGTGAGTGTATCCAGAATGAAAGGTGAGATTTGATCCAGCTCTCTGCAGATTTGTGTATTCATTATTTCAACTGTTGTAAAATCCTGCAATTCCTCTGTAGATCCTCTTGGACTTAAATTTATTTTACCTGGGCATAAACTAGAGGATTTTTCACCTAAAAAAGCCTCCCAGCAGTAGAGAGTTTCATGGGTAACTGAGAGGGATTCAGGTATTTAGCTGCTCTGAAATCCCAGGGGAGCCCTGTGGGTGTACAGCCTCAGGTGAGCTTTCTGGAGCCTGACTGGAAACTGTCACTCTCCCTAGAGCTGGAGACGTCAGAGAGGTGCCACCTGACAGGTCCAGAAATGAGACTTTACAATCTAATTAGTAGAATTACTTAGTCACCAATTTTTGGGGAAAATAAGTAGATAAATGTTAGGATTATTACTGCAGATGGCAAAAGGGATATCCCAGATCAAGTGTGCTTGCAGATATAATGGTTGAAAAAGAGAAGTGACCCCATTCTGTATTAAATCTGGGTGCTGAGCTGGATCTGACTTCTCCACATCCACCAACTTCAAGCTGCCTGTCTGCTCTTCTCTTCTCTTCACTGCCTGCAGTTGTCAGCTTCTGGCAAAGCTTGTTCAAGTTGCTGTGAATTTTCTTTCTCCCCCCAAAAATTTTAAGTGCCTTATAAACTAAACTGGGGTCTGATGTAATTTGTGTGAAAACTGGATGGGGTAAACGTTCTCCCTAAACACATGTTGTTTGTTTTGTTTGTTGTTTGAAAGCCTGATAGTGGTGTTTTCCTCCAGTCCTTTGTTTTAGAAATTACTATGGATTTTCTTTTGATTTAGGCTGTTGTTAGGGTGGTGTACACTTGGTAGAAGTCTGGTGCTGTGAAAACTCCTCTATAGGGTGTTCCCTGCATTCACCATTTTTCTTGCATAATAGTGATTAATGAATAGCACAACATTAAATTAGTTTTAGGCTTATTAGCAGAGCTGGTCGAGTGCAAAAATATTTAAAGGTGTTATCATCATCATTCAAGAATCAAATGTAGGGCTGTAAATTGAACTTGCATTGTCTTTGGAGTTATGTGCACCTGGAGGGACTGGTTCAACACGAACAGCAGAGGACAGTCTTCCCTTCAGAAGGATACAATGGAAAACACCAGAAAAATGTCTGTTTGGGTTTTTCCCCTTTCCTTTCTTCTCCATCCCTTACCTTGGGAGCCTGCAGGCTCGCAAATGATTGTGGGCTCTAATTGGAAATTGAGTCTCTTGCTTTTAAAATCTTTTCATAAGACTCTCTCCTACTTCATTAAATCATTAAATGAGTTTAGCAGGTATTAGTTTTGAGCTTTATTAATTGTGACTTGTTTTTCATTACGAGATAATTGTCAGTCACGAAACATAACTGCTGTAACATATCTAAGCAGACAAAAGTTTGCAGGAGGCAGGGAGAGAAAAAATGCAGAAAGGTCGCTTGTAAAAAAACTTCTTGAAATAAATCCTTCCTAGAGGTAATTAAGCATTCCTGAAAATACCTTGTTTGGTATGTAAAATCAGCAGCTTAGAAGCTTCAGGACCTCTGGCAGGAATTTGGTGAAGAAAGTGATGCATTTATGGTTTGGGTTGACTGTGGATGTAATCAGTCCTGCCTTCAATGAGAAATATTTCCAATTTCCAAGCAGGGCAGAGATATCCAGCTCCTTGGAGGCTCATTGTATATAGGGGGTGCCACGGGAGATTAAGGCCTTTTTTCAGGCCAGAATTGCTCTTGATTTTCACAGGCTACATAAATTCTGTGTGTTCTGCAGGTCCCCCTCAGCATCCCAAAGTGCCCCCCATGCTGAGGGGTGCAGGAGGGCATCTGAGTGAGTGCCCTGTGGGCTCAGGGGCTCAGTCAGTGCTGTGGCAGAAGTGAGACTGGCACCGAGGAGCACGGGGCCTGCCTGCTCTGCACTGACAAGAGCAGTGCAATTTATCTTGAGCTATTTTCCCAGAACTTCTGGGAAACAAACTATGCATCATTTTAAAGATGCTTTCATGAAACAATTAAGCTGCATTAAATTATTTCTACTTTACTGTGTAGAGCTTCCTCAGCATAGCCAGACCTTGATGCACAACTCCAGGGACTGGAGAACAAATCCAAGCTGCATACCCAGTTTGGAACAAATGCCTGGTAAATACATTTCAAGTTTTTTGGTTTCGCAGTTATTAATCTAAATGTAATTCATCCGTCCACTCAGAAGAAATTACAGTTGTAATGCCAACATTTGCAAGCAGTAGTGAGTGATACTAGTAGCCTCTGAACACCCATTCCTTATTGAAAATAGATTTGCCATTGCCAAGCAATAAGATAAAATCTTTTCTGCAGATGATGGCTTCTGGAATATAAAAAAAAATTTACCGTTTCTGAGAATCCTGAGAATAAAAGATATGTGATCTTTTAAGGGCCGTGTCTTAGAAACGACAGCACTGCTGTGATTCCAGGAACCTGCTATTTCATCTGTTGTTTAATGGGCTAACAGAGTAAAATAATCACCCTGTAATGATTTTGAATGTGTGTGGGTTTCTTTATAGCCTTTCATGGAGACGCAGGCTTCAATTTTGTGCTAGAGAAGCTCCTGATATAAATTGGTAACAGATCAGTAAATCAGGCAGAGCTGCTGGTGGGGGCTGGAGGGCTGGTGCAGAGGACAGGCTGTGGTGGTGGCTGCTCTTTGCCTTCTCTTCCCTCTCCAGCTCTGGGAGCTGGTGGGCAACAGGGAGCTTGTTGACTTTCCAGTGAGGCTGGAGTAAACACGTGCACCATCTCTAAACCAGGCAGCTCAAACTCCTTTTTGAAGCACTCACAGGGGGATTCACCTGGTAAACTCTTTATCTCCTCTTTTTTACTTAAAATGGAGAGATCATGGGTTCTTCATCATGGGAAGATGCTGGGAACATAAATCGTTCCATAGGGCTGTGTGTCTGTCTCAGGGATGCAGCATATCTGTGTCAGAAACCTGTAGAGGTAGAGGGGTATTAGGTCTTGCTATACATAGCCTGAGCAACATGTGAGTTGGAAAAGACTGCGTCTCACTTCAGGCACAGTCCTTGGTAACCATTTTAAAGTTGCTTAAGAGTTGCCACAAGTCAATAAAATCATTTTGAGCTTGTTCAAATGCAGCCAATGAATATTTTTAGGAGACAGGATTTACTTCTCCTTCAGCTAGCTGGTGACAGAAGCTAAGTTACTAGGTTAGGATTTAAAAAAACCCCTTGCTTGTACTCTGTACTCATTCATAAGCAGATGCAGTTTCTTCTTCTTCAGGCTGATACATATCTTTTGCTTACAACCCAAGAAAAGAAATGGATATTCTCCTGTGTGTACTTTGGAAGCTTCTACCACAGATTTCAATTCACTGCACTCAGTGGAGTTCAAGATTGTGCAAAGCCAAACAGCTCTTTTATGGAGTCAATGGAAATGTTGTTTTTTAGGGCTTTTTTATCTAGCATCTTCCTAGGCAAAGTTGTCATTTTCCTCTCTGCTTACAAACTGCACCAGAAGCTGTGTGTTATGTTCTGGAGTTAATCAAAAGGCTGAACTTGATGGAGTTCCTGTCATCATCTTCAGCTCTCCCTAAACGATGAAGGCAGCTGGATTTAACTTAGCAGAGCAAGGAGAAGGAGCAAATACAGTGTTAAGGTTATTTTTGAAAAGATCTGGGCACCTTGGCAGGTGATTTGTTTATAATCACCTTGCAAGAGTGCGAAGTGAGCTATCTGGCTGCAACACTAAAACCATTAGGAAGGAGGATTATTTTAATGAATGCAGGTTGACATGGAGAGCTCTCCGTTCCAGTCTCTCCACACAGCAACTGTGAGGGAACCCCCTGAAATATGTCTGCTTTTGGCTGGCTGTCAAATCCAAAATGAAACACCTGTGTGCAAGATAAATTCATGAAGATGAGTGCTAACTGGTCGTCTGTGGTCCTGACCACCTGCCAGGCTTTGGGAACTTGCAGTTATTTGTGTGTGTGGATATTTATTACCTATTTGTGATTTATTTGTTGTTTCTTTTTTCCTTGGGTCATCTGTGGTAAGGGTCAGGCAGTCTGTGCGTATGTTATTTGTGCATAAGGAGGTGTGGCAGGGAGTGGGAGTTGTATTCACTCTTTGCTTGTTTACCTTTAATCTAGATCCCTCTGCTAATGTTTCAAGCAAGTGCCTGTCGTAGTTTTGGACTTTGCAGCTTCATTTTTTGTCTCAGTGAGCTTGAACTCCCCTTAAAAACCATTCCCTCCAGAGGTACTTGGCTAACCTGGATGGCACTCCTCGACACAGGGGGAAGGATTCAAGGTCAAACTTGATGGTACTACCTCATTTTCTGCTAGTTCCATTAGCATTTGCAAGTGAGACTCTCTGGCGTTTCAGTCTCCGTGCAGAAATATATGGGCTCTCCATGAAGAGAGGATTCCATATGCACTGCTTTTGGTGAAATCTGTTTATCCTCGCAATTGGCCAAGAATAAATAAAACAGCCTTATGGTTCCCATGAGTACACACTATATGCTTCAATTATTGGTGCATTATATTAGGAGCAGATGCTACATTCCCCCATATAAAAGGGAAGAAGATTTCTGAACAGTAAAACCAATTTTTTTGCTTATGCACTGTAATTATCACCATTTCTTAATTTCAAAGGCATCTGTCTGATGCACCCTCATCGTGATATGTTGTGTTACCATTTGCATTACATTTTATTCCTGAAGATAACAGTGACAGTGGTTGTTAAGGTTGGAGGGACGTTTCTGCTCATTTCAAGTACTTTGAACCTTGCCATAGCATGTTTTTTTTCCCCTGAATTGCTTCAGGCATTTCTTCTGGGCAAGTCAAATTGCCAGTTTGCCCTCAAGAGAGCTGGCGTGGATACAGACCTGCTTGCTTAAGTCTGTGTGGTTTGTGCTGCTTGGGAGCTGCCCAGGGCAAGGGGCTGCACAGATAGAGAGCTCTGGCATCTCCAAACATCATCTGATTTGCTTTTGCTTCTCTTAAATAAATTACTACCATGTATTCTGTCTCTGTAAAGCGCTTTGGTCACATGAACCTGTGGACTCACTTGTTCTCAAACTACTCAGCAGAAAGTTTATGGGGTACAGAAAACCCCACAAAAGTGAGATTGGGATGGGCATTTTTGCTGATACTGGATACCTCCTGTAGACTATGGTATGAAATAAAATAGGTAATTTTCAATAGTTTTACCAGGCTTCCTTCCTAAAGGACATAAAACTGGCTTTACTTCAGTGTTTGAGTCCCCAGCTCCAGCTTGCAGCAGGAGTGTTATTTCTCCTCTCATGCAAAGCTGAACTGAGAGCTGCTCTGAAGCTTTGCCCCCCTTTCATTCTAGGCATTATGATGGTAACACCAAAAAAGGGTATTTCAGCTGTCTCAGATTCTTGTACCCATAAAACTTTTCTAGTATATTTCTAGCCTCAGCACACTTCTCCGTGACTTATTCTGGCCCCTAGGAGATCAGCTCTTGGTAATTTTTCACCTGTCTCTGCTGTGAAATCGAATGTATTCCTTACCATGTGATTTTATCCGTGTTGCCTTTTGCAGATTGAACCTTACTGGAATAGGATGGTGTTTTCCCTCCTGTTTAATGCACAACTGCATCCTGTTCTGCATCTGTGAGAGCTGCTGTGACAGAGGCAGCTTGCAGTGGGACAGAACGGGGGCTCGAGCATGTGAGTGGCCCCAGACCCTCCCAAAATTGCCACATAAATTTGGTTTCCCTGAAAAAGCACTTGTGAGTCATTTTTAGGATGTGTTTCACTCTAATTCTTGCCTTCCTGCAGTGTTCAGTCCAGCACAGGAGTCTGGCAAACAGCAGAGCCCTTCTGGGCGACAGGCAGGACTGGGAACAGTAGCAGGCCCTGAGGTGTGTTTATACAGTCGGTCTCGCTTCCTCTTCCCGTGATATATTAACTACTTTGGAAGTTTCCCAGCTGTTTCAGGGGATAAATGATGGCAGTGGGAGCCCATATTTAACCTTCACTGCTCAGGCTGCTTGCTTTGTAGTTGTCGTCTTTTATCTGCCCAGCTATCTGGGAAAGGCTTCAGACGTCTCCCTGCTGCTCCCCCCCTCTGCCTGCTGCAGTGCACATGGAAGGCACAGCCACTCGTGCCTGTGTCCTTCAGAGCTGAGCCTCCGTGCTCTGCATTCGTGGATGCACCGCAGGCTGGAGGCTGGCTCCCCCAGGGAGTTCCCAGAGGCTCCCCCAGCAACGCAGTGCCATCCTTTGGCTCCAAGTTACTTGCTTAGATGTGGCCTGCCACTCGCTTTTGTTGTCAGTTTGTTTTCTTCCAGCTCAAGTAGAGGTGATTTGAGTAGTTTTTCATTATTTCAGTGAATAATGAATAGAGGTGGTTTGGGTAAATAGCAGTGAATGTCAGTGGTGAGATTCCTCACCCTTCTTACTCCCCAAAACGGTTCCAGCCTGGAAAAGTCCTGGCCTAGTGTGGAAGAATTTCAGGTATTAGCTGTGACAGTGTTGCACCAGGCTGCACGGGGAGGCACATGCAGGTATGCTGGGACATCTTGGTGATCCCTCCTTTAGCCCAAATGTTTTTTACCTGGGATTAATTTTTCTGGTTTTCCATGGATAGAAAGGAAAGAATCAGATGAGCTGTCCATGGATAGAAAGGAAAGAATCAGATGAACTGTTTGGGCAGGCTGAACTTGCCTCATCTAAACCCTGGTGGTGACCCTGGGTAGGGCTGTCGCTGAGTGCCATATAAGCATTTATTTTAATTATTGTGGATCTGAAGCTATAAAATACTAAACTATTTGAAAATAAGAGAGGAAAAAAGGGAGTTGTTCTGCATTATTTTGTACCACAAAACTGTCATTGCATATCTTGGTGGACCCTAGAGCCATCAGAGGGCACTTGGGCATGTGGGGTTGGGTGTACAGCCTGCTGCTGGTCTGCTGCTGTTACCCACCTCAAGCAGGGAGCTGGTCTTGACCCTGTCGAAGAGATTGTCATGCTGGGGTGGCTGCAGAGAGGTGAGGGATGCTGTCATGCGCCATCAGTGAAAAGCATGTGACACCTTTTGTCCTTCGCTGTTGTGTGTGACCTGCAGTAATGAGTCACCTGTACAAAATCCAGGGATGAGAGACGCAGGAGAAAGTTATTTTCACACTGGTAGGAAGTTAGCTGTGGAAAAGCCATGAGGGTGTTGGGAGGGGAAGAACAGGCAGCGTGTTCTCCTTCACATTTACAGAAGGAAGAGAAGCAGTTTGGTTACTGTTCCTCTGAGTAAGGCTGTGGAACATTAAAATCTGATTGAAGGTGTCACAGGTGCTATGCAAATAATGTAGATAAAGCACAAGTCCTCAGGATCTCGCAGATAGTATTTGGACAGCAACAAGTAAATAGGAACAAAGGAGACAGAAAAAAAAAGTGGCAGGATTCCAGCAGAGACACATGGGCATAAATGTTTATTTTGACCAGGGGCTTGGTGGCCTTAGGAAGTTGTGTGGCCATAAAACAAACCCATATCCAATAGTCGTTGTAGTCTTTAGCAGTATGTGAGAGTACACAGAGAATTTGAAATTATATTAGGTAAGATTATGTGGCTGGGCAGAGAGAAGGGCTCTGTGGCCACCCAGGGCATCCTCTAGACCTGCTGTTCTGATTTTCTGATGGAAAGTTTTCTAAGAGTATTTTGCTGCAGAATTCCCTGGTTTGTTTGTCTTACGGTTTTACGTACATCTCTGTGACCACCCAAACACTCTCTATAGCTTTAGTGCTGAGTGCTTCTGTCTACTCTCTTTCACCAAGGTACCAGCTCAAGGAGCCACAGGCTGAGATATTCCTACTCTTATGAAGTATGTGTGAACTTCAGGATCATTCAGAAGTTACGGCAATCTTGCACTTTGGTTTTTGTCTGAATCTGTATTTCAGAATGGAAGGGGTTTCTTCACTATGGTTCAAGGATGCTCACCTTTGTTACATTCCCAAAATGAAAATACATGCTGTTCCAAAACAAATTGACTTCTGTCCTTGATGCAGAGATGAGTGAGATACTATTTTCTCATGTCTCTGACTTGGAGGCTGTGGAATTATTGTTGCTGACTGTAAACTGTATCCTTGCCTATAAACGGTGCGGGAGCATTTTGTTTTAAAGTCCAGGAGAGATGGGAGATGTACAGTTTATTCAAGACTAGCATTGGAACCCTGGCTCTGGCAGTTCACAGTGGACATCTGCCAACTAGATAGAGCCTTTTGCTTAATGAAGTTACAGGACAGGCAGTGGGAGCTGTGATTTATGAGGAAATAATGTGAAGCAAACTGGTAGTAGAAAGTTTTTGTGCACTTTGTATTGTATTTGTTCTCAGCCCATCTCCCCTTAGACTCTCAGCAGTGTCTGATAAGGGAAGCTCATCTCTGTGTGACTTGGGGTCTAGGTGTATGACCCAGTCGAGCAGACAATTCAGCTTCAGGCATTGCCCATTCCTAACTACATGAAAAAGATCTTTTCTCCCTCAGTTGGAAACAGAGAAAATAAAGTGCACTTTCAGTTTGGGAGCAAGTTTTGAAAAGCTTATTACCTTATTTGAGCATATTTGGTGTCCAGTCTTCCTTTAAAGTCAAAACCAGCCTCTTTGCATCATCAGTATCCCCAAATCATTTTGATAACCTTGTCTGAGCAATAAAGCAGTTGCAATTGTCTGTTCTTTTCCTTTTCACATGCCCTCCTAAACAGGTGAGAGTTAGCAAGTGCTGCTACATCTCTCCTTGAGTTGTTGGTTTTATTTGACTCCAGAGGGACTTCGGTGGAGGGCACTTGCTCTGCTAATGAGTGGTGCTCAGAAGCCATTTAAGCCCCTTGGAAGCTCAATAGCTGAACAGGTAGCCCCCGCTGACGTCTGCAAAGCTGCTGCTGCTGCGTCCTCCCTGCTGTGCCTGGTGATAAGGCACAGCTTGAATCTTCAAATGCCACTGAGAGGATGATCAATCTCAATCCAGTCCTTACTCTCTCCCCCAGACGACTTCTACTGAGGAAGAGAGAAAAACATAAAAGCTGTGGCTTTAGGGCGTGAGAATTTGGAAGGTGGTGGAGTTAAAAATCAATCATGACCCACAACAAAGGACTTGCAACTTCATCTCAGGCAGTGTTACTGCTGTGCGATCCCAAAAGCAAGTAAAACACCATAAATGCAGACACAAGCAAAGATGAAAACTTTTGTATTCTTATTATTACCCTCAGTGGAGGAAAAACTGCTTATTCTATCCACTTACCAGGCAAACTGAAGTTAAAATAAAATAGGGGGGATCCTACTTACCTGATGTTTGCAGCAATGCTGTGCATACGATATACAGCAGGGAACTGACACAACACAAAGCAAAACCTAACATTAATCCCCAAGAAATGTCTTACAGACCTGAACACAAGATGCTATGGGTTTTATTCAAGGAGGATTTTTTCTGAGGGATACATTTTGGATCTTTTTGGGTTTTTCACTAGTTTCAGTAAATGGATATTTCCAGGAATTCACTTAATTCTGTTGCTTTCCTAAAAGGGAGTAAGACTTAATGTTGTAAGGCTGTTTTGGTTTTTTTTTTCCATTTCAGGAATGTGTTAACACCCAGATTCTCTCAGAGGTCTTTCTTTTGCTGAGATTTTCCGTCACATTTGGAAAACGTTTATACCAGCATAACTCTCTGAGATCTGACCCTGTGAAGCAGATACTTTAAATACAGGATTAAAAATCCCGTATTTTCGTCTGCTTCATGTCAAAATGTATTTCCAGGTAAGCAATGCTTCAATCTGTGGAACTCAGCTCTTTGCACTACCTGAAATCCAGGCAGTGATTAAATGCCTGCCTGGTCCTTAAATACATGGAGAAAGGCTCGGAAGTTTTAAAATTAGTTGTGAATTCTTACAGAGAGGTTAATTTAGTTGATGTTGTTTAAAACATGAAGAGAAACCCTGTTGCTCTTACTGATTGCCAGGCCTCTGAATTAAAGACTTCAAAAGCAGTGCTGAAAATGCTCTTATTTCAGACTTGTGGTGCCTTATGCCTTCCTGACCTTAAAACCATGTTGCCATTTTGCTTTATCATGTGTTCCTCCACTGGCTTTTATTTTCTGCCTCGTTTTGGCACATCCCACATCTTTGGTTATCTGGTATTGAGAATCCCAGTTATCTGTGAACTCTTTCCCAGGTGATGATTTTGTATCTGTGAGTCTCCCCTTTGCAGGAGCTTTCTCTCTTCTCTAGTATTTTTGAGACCTCCTGAATTCAGGGCACTCGAAATTGGGATTTCACCAATGTTTCTCCAGAGGCAGAGGTGAATTTGAGCGGTCGGGGGTCAAGTGTGAGCTTGAATGCAGCACAAAATTTGGCCCCAGGTGAGGTGCTGGCTTTTCACATCCATCCCTGGGCAGAGGGTGAGGCTGCTCTAACACACAGAAGAAGGTCACAGTGATCTGGAGCCACATACCTGAAGACTGAAGGCAAAATTGACAGATACTGTTACACCCAGAAGACACCCAAAATAAAAAAAAAGTGTTGCCAAGGGGTGCTTTCCCCTAAGCTATAGATTCCTTCAGAATCAAGTGATCAAGCAATAGCTGATGGGAAAGAAAGAGAAGATGCCTGAGTTTTCAGTTAAGGTTCTTTTTCATGAAATGCAAAACGTGAAAATCTCTCTTCCTGTTTGCTTTTACACCAGAGCAAAGGCTTAAGGTCTGTTGTGTGCTCCAGGTCTGCTCTTTGCAAGGTGATTTATTTGTGTCGAGTTTGCTGCATGTCTGTAACATCAGGAGCCTGGCTGAGTAAATTAGAACTGAATGAAAAGGGGTTTTTTTTGTCTGGGGCCCAACAAGATAAATTCATCAAACAAAATGAATCTGAATTTTTGCCGGGTAGTGTTGCTTGATATTGCTTCACGTTATTTCTTACTTTATGTATATATCTTACTATATATATATATAAGATTTTTTAAGAGATGTAGCTATTTCTCTGTAGCTGGGAAAAAAAATTTCCCTAAGTTCATACATTTGCTTTTTTTTCCAAGTCCAACCGAACTTTTACAAATAATGGCATTACCTCCAGATCTAGAAATAGGTTCTTGTCTTTTCTTTGAGCTGTCAGTTGCAGAGATTTTATTTCAGGATGATGAAAAAGTACACGTGCTTTCCCCCTGCACACATGCTTTACATCTCTTGTATTGCCTCTCAAATCAAACACTGAAATGCATTTGGAGAATTTCGCAGTGGAAATGCAAACCACAACTTCTGTTGTCAGTTTAATTCTGAGGTTAAAATAGATATTTAATTAATTTCTTCCCTGAAGTTGGGCTTTGAAATGCTGCCCAAATGCAGTGATTCATTTTATCTATTCCGATGTTTTCAGCAACAATGAAACGTGTTGGGGAACCCCTCTGCTAATTTGCCTTTTTATGGTTGAGAATTTCATTGATTTTTGCAATTACAAGGTTGGAAAAATGTGACCAGTGTTTGCACACAACTCGGCAACAGCCTGTAAGAGTGGGAGAGGGACGGAGATGATATGGCACAAAATCAATCCTTTCAGTCACAGTTCACTCCTCTTCCCTGAGACCTGAACACTTGCAGAGGTGCTTCTGGAATTTGCTGAATGGGAGCCCTTGCTCCTGCCAGCACTGCAATTAGCCCAGCAAAAGAAGGGGGCTGCTGGAAGGGTGCTCCCACCCCACAGGGCATCTGTTGGCATCTGTTGGCTCAGGTGCTGTTGTTTGCAGGCTTCTCTCACCTCACGTGGGTGGTTTAGCTCCCAAGAGGGGACAGGTGTGAGTGAGGGGATGTGGCTGTAGGGATGAACCCACTTCTGAGGCACTTGTGGGAGAGCAGGGGCAGAAGGAAAGGTGATAAGGGAGAAGGACAGATAAGGAAGGAGAAGCATTGCCAGGGAAAACCTTGAGAGCAAGGACCAGGCTGCTTCCCTGGTGAATAATCCTCTCCCTGAGGTGCTGTGCTCAGTATTACCGTGTGAACTCGGGGTATCATATGAATATATAACCAGGTAATCCAGGCCCATCAGCAGAAATTATTTACTGAACTGTCAGTAATAAGAAAAGAAATGCTTGCAAGGTCTTCTGTTCCTCTATGAATAATTCTATTTCTGTTTTCCCATCACTTTTGGTGGTGTTCTCCACCAGGTGGTACAGTAAGCACAACAGAAAGGAAATCAAAAAGACAGGACAATCCTCAAGGGTCTGTGTACAACCTTGATGCTTTAATGAAACAAAAGCAATCTGTCTTTAAGAGAAAGATTTTATTTATTCAATTATGTTGGACTGAAATTTGTTAATATCTAATATCCTGTGTGCTGGGAATAGCTAGTGAAGGAGTTGCAGCCCCAGCCTTTTTCCAAATATGATTTCAGGAGTAGTTCTGAGGCTCAAGTACATTTCCTCAAGGAGAAGTAGCATGAGATGAGAAAGAATTCAATCAGTGTTCTTAAACATCTATAAGAAGCCAGCTTTTTGATTTTAATATGAAGTTAGTGCCTTATATTAAATGGCAGAAGAAAATCACAGATAGCCTGCAAATCAGGAAGATCTTTCCTCTGGGAAAGCCCCTGTTTGTTGTCAGGCAGCCTCATTGGTGGCACAGTGCTCTTTGTTGGAAGCAAGTTTCATGGACATGAGAGTAAGGATCGTCCAGTGGCCACAATTCTGGCTCTCAGCCTTTGTTTTCTGCCAAATATTCCTGGTACACTCAAGACTGAGATGTGCAAGTGCTGAGATGTAGTCAGTAGTTTTGGTGTTTTGATAAAAAAAGGCAGGTGCGAGTTGCAAAGTGTGGGGTCCTCCATCGTCCCTTACAGCCACACGACAGGTTACCTTTCCTAAAAGCATTTCATGATTCTCCTGGCTGGTGGCCCAGAATTAGTGGGGGCAGTTTGGGATCTAAGAAAAAGAGATCTAGGAAAAGCAAGGGGTGTTGGAAGAGCACTCGGAAAAAGAGGAGCTGCCTGGTGCGAGTTCAGATTGCATAAACTCTGTTTTTACCATGATGCATTCAGCTTTTGTTATGTGAAAATCCATGTGCTGACAGCATAATGGAAAGAACTTTTGGAGAGAAGCATCAACCTGACAGCAGGGGAGTGTGCACTGGCATCCCAGGTGGTCAGCTCTGTTGGTAAACAGGATGCAAAGAAGATAAAAAAGAAAGTAATTTTGGCACCATCATTTCTACTTCTCCCATTACAAGGAAATTACGAACAAGATGTGTTTTGTAATAAAAAGCGAGTAGTTGTATAATATTCTACAAAGTACCTGAAGGAAGGATCATGATAGAATCAAACTGCCACAGAGAAAAGCAGTTGTGGCTGTGGAAAAATAATTTTGGTGCTTTTCCTACTCGAATACAGGTATGTGGAGGTACATCACAGCATGACAATGAGGTGATACTTGTCATTTGTGTGACAGAGACAAATTAGAATCCAGCCATCTCAGGGTGGGAACGATTTTCTTGAAAATTAATGACTTGATTAGAAGGAGAAATGAAGCTTCTTCAAGGGGACATGCAAATAAAGGAGGAATCACTAAAACTGTCACCTGGTGTTAAACGAACATTACACAAAGAAAGATTGGTGGGATAGTGTGCAAAGACAAATTTGATGTGATATTAATCATGCAGCACCAGTGGGTGCAGAGAGGAGAGGGAGAGGAAGGATTCAACATGGCATTGTGTGTGACTTAGGGAGGTGTTTCCTACTGAAGCAGGGAAGGAGTATCCCATTCCCCAAGGTGGGTATATCCTCTGCACCCCCAGAGTGTGGTACCACACTCAGGTGAGTTTTACAGGCCCTGTATTTTTCTGGGTGGTGCTGCTGCTATCTCCAAAGCCAGTGGAAGAGGTTTGCCTCCTTTCATCTAGAGACAAGGGTCACAGAGAGCCATCAATTGCAGCAAGTGCTTATAGTTCCCCAGTGGCAAATCTGCAGAGCGTGGTGGGTGGGGTGTGTATTGGGGGATTTCTGCCACCTTTCAGGAGGAATGGGGCTGTGCAGAACCAAATCTACAGGGGCAATTTGTTTTGAGTTCAAGCCCGACCGTACCTCCCTAGGGAAGGAACATGAGTGAGGACAAGCAAGGCAGCTAAACCAAAAGTGGTGCTTTTCTTAAGCACAGGATTATTACCTGCATTAATGACTACAGACAAGTAGTATGTTCACAGAAGGCTGTGGTGGGAGCTTGAGGTGTGCTTGAGAGGTTTTCTTAGCTTTCACTGAGTCCAGATGACCTGTGGATATGGAGAGCCACAGGCCTTTCAGCCTGATGTAGGTAACACAATAGGACCCAAAGCTGCTCATCAAACACTGTTTTCTCTCATGCAGCACCACCAGTGGAAAAGAGACTGATATCCAACCCGTTCTCTTAATTATGCCAAATTTGTCAAATGTAAGTTTGATAGAAATCTGTTAAGGTCAAGTGAGGGATCTTGCAGAGGCATAAGAGAAAATAAGTCCAGTGTCATGCTCTAGCTGCACCTGACAAAAGCAGGTGTGAAGATTAGCTGGCAAGCTCATGATGTGGTGATCTCTATTTCCTTGGCTGCTGAACATCAGCACCAGTGGCATTGAGGCAGCCGTGCGCTCTCTGTCTCTGGATGGTGATGCTGGGGACGAGCAGGGTGGATTTGTGCTGCTGGGAAGCAGATTTTTGGCCCATGTATCTGCAGGCTCTGCCAGAAGCCCTGGAACAGTTTTCATACTTTCAGACACATTTTTTCAACAATATGGCTTAGATTTTGTAAATGATGAGGAAGGCGTACATTACTAAGCGTATGATTTTCCTCTGGGAGGCGGGGCTCTGCTCAGGAAGGATTTGTGGCAAGTCTTGGGGCAGGAGCCACTTGCTTTCATTTCCAGTGTTCACCCATGTATTCTTGGTCTACCTAGTTAAGAAAACACCTGTTTTACTGTTGGTAAGTTGTCTGAAACACTTGGTTTTCTGGCTGCATCACATGTGTATCAGAACAATTTCCAAACATACTCCCTCCAGGCCAGGCATTACCACCTGGAATCCCCTCTGCCTGCAACATGGCTGTGATATGTTCTTTTTTTTGCCAGAAAATAAGTGTACTTTGCTGGTCCATACAGGACATTTATTTTCCTGAGATCAAGGTGATGGCTTCCTGCAAAGCCACAAGAAAACTTGTGAAAATCAACATCAACACGTGTGTGCAGTTTTCACACTGAGCGTCATGGGCTGCCTAACTTGCCTTGCACAAATGCCCTCATATGTTCACATTTAGCACACTGGGTGCACATTTCTGTGCTTTTTCATGGCTCTCAAAACATGATCCTGTACAGTCCCTTTGTGCTTCGTTTGCCTTTTTTTACTAAGACGACGCCAGCCTGGCAAAGGCTCTGTTATTAGCAGGTCAATTCATTCTCCAGCTAAGAGTTTCTCTTGATTTCCAGCAGAAAGATTTGAAGCCTCCACCTTTTTGCTGTTGTTTGAAAGTAGTCACTTTGACTGTCTTCTTATTACCCATGTCTATTTAAACATAAATTGCATCTGACTGCGGTGACACTAATTAAGGCAGAGGCACTCAGATGCAGCCCCCCTTGCGGGGAGCATGGCCAATAAACCTGCCGTGACTGGCAGGTGTTTCGACCACTTTAGACAACAGCAATTTCATAAAGTGTCCTTCCCCTTCTCCTTGACAAGGAGGGGACAGCCAGGCCCCCTCTGAGGCATCCGCCACCAGGCAGGGACCAGGTGGCCTCAGGAAGCACAGAGCTGGCACCCAGCTTTTCGAGGCTGTTGCCTCCTGTCTTTTGTAAACAGGGATTTCCACCCCACCCTTTCCTAAAATATGAAAGGATTTTATATTATCTCAGTGGTTTTATAATATCCCAGTGATGTGCTCCTGAGGTGTTTGACCAAATATTATTAAAACTCTCCAAGGGCTAATAGTCCTGGAAGTAGTGCGACGCCTTCCTGTGACATTGAAATAATTTAGTAATTTTACAGTACATTTGAATTTTGGCATTGTTCAGCCGCTCAGTTTCCATTAACTTCGCCTGGAATTTCTTATGTCCGTGCACACAAGCAGAAGTGTCAAGTTTCTCCTTCATGCTCCAAAACGCCACCTGAATCACAATTGTGCTGCAGCTAATTGTTATTAATTAAGCTGTTCCTAGCAGTCCAAGCTGGATTGTGCTTTCTGTGGGTGTAATAAAAAGCGAAGGCATTTAGTAAGCACAGTATTGTGGGGGAAGAACAAGGGAGCCCTGCTTCTGGGAATGTTTCTGCACCCTGTGAGATGCTTTTGGGGAGGGTCTGGGTGTTTTTAAGGATGGGGCCACCAGCTCAGGCTCGTTACCATGAGACGAGCTCTGCTGACCTTGGCTGCCATTTCCCTGTCACAGCCAGGCAGCTCCAAGGACGAATTGCAGCGGGTGAATTTGCGCGGAGCCGCTCCGGCCGCACGTGCTCCTGCATCACTTAAGCACAAGGCCTTGCCCAGAGCCCCCGGCACAAGGCTTGGCCAGGAATCACATGGCAGGTGCCCTGTGCTCCCCCCTCTCTTTTCCCAGGTTCAGCTGAACCGGTTTGTGGAGTGGAGCGAGTGAGAGGAAGGGATTAATGAAGTGGGGACCCTGGGAGCAGCCTCCTCACAGAGGGCCTGTGTTGGGAAAATTGCTTTCTGCCTTTTCTTCTCAGTGAGGCTGCTGAGGAGCGTGCCTGTTGCTCTCTGCCCGGGGAGGAGCAGTGAGGCAGCTGGCATTCGTCTGCCTTCTTCCATGTTTGCTTGTGAAAATAAAGTCAGGTGAGGAGGACTTTGGGCAGAAATGCTGTCATCTTGGTGTGAGAGGCAGCAACATCAAGCTGATTTTGGTCTGTGGGAATGTGTCATCCATGTCTCCAAACAAAAACAGCCTGCCCTCTGTTGTGTCTTCTCTTCTTGTCTCCCTTGCCTTGGATTAAGAACCAGAAAACAGATGATTTTGGCAATCACTGCAGGGTGTTATTTTAACAGTGAGCTAATGGTTACCCTGTGCAGGATAAAGGTGCATATAAATGTCCACTTAAGAGGGCAGGAATAGTCTTGGGACTTCTTCAAGTCCAAAAGGATGGGGAATAGCTTGTGTGCAGACCTTAGAAATAAGCCCAAGGGCACAGTCTGGTGGTTGCTCCAGATTGCTCACTTAAAGCCTTGCTGGAGCAAGCAGGGTGGAAAGGGAATCCCTGAGAGAATCATCACAGGTGGGTGGGGTGGGAGTCTTCTGCCCCATGCTTAGTTCAGAGAGATTTTCTCCTGGCATCGTCTCCACGTGCCACAGAACTGAAGCTTTAATCTGTCCATGGATCTTCCTGGTGCTGCTGCCACTTTTCTGGGGGCAGCTGCTGAGTTTTATAAGGCATTGCATTTCTCTCATCCCAACAAATTCCTTGGCATTTTGCTGTTACATGTCTGTTCTTCTGCTGGTAGTGTTTGCAGAAAAATGACCAAATCTCAGATAGCAGCCTGGGCTGGGACCTGGGAAGTCAATGAGAGGCGTTATGGCTGTTTGCAGGGTAAACCCCCCTCACCCTGCGCTTAATAACTTCCTCCCAGGACTGCTGTATTTGTGGCTCCAGTGATAAACTAGTCCTGCTGTTGCTGAGTGGAGGATTCTAAACTAATGGTGCTTCTGCTCCTGGGATTTACCATTTGGAAGATACTTTATTGCTATCTTGTGACATTTCCCTGCACTTTTATGCTCATTTATATAACTGATTTCTTTGATTTACGGCAGGTTTTCTTCATGTATAACAGTGTCATAAATTGCACAGCCCTCCTTTAAGTGGTTATGAATTTGAGATATTCAGTAAACTATGGCATGGGGGAAAGGGCAGATGCCTTTTGAAGAGGCTTTTGATCCCAATCCCAAACAAAATAACCTGTTCTCTCAAAAGAAATCAAAAGCAAGCATCAAAATAAGTTGGCATAGTCTGTTTCTTGACTGGCCAGCTGGTTGTGGGTTTTTTTAGTGCAAAATGTAAGTTATTCATGTATGATAAAAGAATACATGAGGCCAAACCCATAGAGTGGTGATGTTTGTGTGGCAGTCCCTGGAGCTCTGTTATCCACAGTCTGCAGAGGCTTTCAGAGAAGCAGCAAATTAATGTTGTTCTTTCAAGAAACGTTTTACTTTTTCTTCCCTTTCTCTTTGTAAACCTGCTATTCCAGATGTTGCAATTTATTAAGACCCTCAAACAAGCTCATATTTCCAAGGAGTGTTCAGTGGCCATCAGGGATCCAAAGCCTATCAAAGCCACTGGTCAGACCTGTGAAATAAAGACCTTGGGTTTTGATTTTGTTGGCATCTTGCTTTGTAGAGGAAGAGAAACAGCTCATTTAAAAATTGCTTTCTGAGTTCAGCTGTCAGAGCAGCTTTCTGTTGACCTTTACAAATTGATACCGTCACAATCAATGGACAGAAGTTTAAGGGCAGTCTCTGGGGTGGGGAGGCAGGAATGAACCCAAACATTTATAAAAGATATATGGAGTGCATTTTTAAAAGCCCAACAGAAATAACAGCAAGTATTAACAGGGAGTATATTTGAACGAACTGTTCTGTAAAGAATTTATAATACCTGATTCTAAGAATGGTTAGTTAGAACTCAGCTATTGAGATAGTTTCTGAAAGTATATGTAACTAAAAATAACAAATAAATACGCCTTAGGTTGGTGCAGTGCAGCAATAGGTTGGGTGAGGGAAGCAATTAGAGATGTTGAAGTTGCTTTGCGAGATTCAACTGCACAGTAACTGCATTTGAGGTGCAGTGTGGACCATGCTCCCTCCAGCCTTGGGAAGCAAAACCATTTACAAAGGCTCAGGAGGAATTGAGTGGAGAGGGATAAGCCCAACTTGATTTCAGCTGCTGCCTCACTCATTTTTAAAGAATCAATGAG
The DNA here is from genome assembly GCF_041296385.1 of Aphelocoma coerulescens. Lineage (NCBI taxonomy): Eukaryota > Metazoa > Chordata > Aves > Passeriformes > Corvidae > Aphelocoma > Aphelocoma coerulescens. The sequence continues at coordinate 3,853,470 of NC_091021.1, forward strand.
ACACACTGAGAAGCTCCTCAAATGCAAACACACAGTCCTCCCCTCCCAGGTGAAACAGGCAGAAGCTTCAGTGCTGCAGAGTTTGCCCTGAATATTCTGCTCATGTACAGTGGGGTTATCAGCACACCAGGGATGGGCTGTGCAGAAGATGCTGCCCTCACACTGGGCTGCATGTTCTTATGCACAGCATACAGAGGGAAAAAAAGGTTCTTCCCTAGACTTTATTTACTGAAAGTTTGTTTTTCCTGCCTGTAAACTGCTATCTGAAAGCACCTGTTTTAATAAAACATATGGGGTTTATTACTTAGTGCAGCTGTGGGCAGTTAGGCAAATAGAACCTTTGGTGTAAGGATGTCTTGTGTAACAGAGCACATTAATTCTTTGACTTGATGGCCATAACATATACGACCCCTACAGACACCAGGACATGGTCTCTGTTCCTAGCCCAGCATATTTTGGCTCCAGACAAGGTGTGGTGTCTATCTGGGGGTCCAGGCAGCCTCAGCACGGCCCCTGCCTTTCCCTCCAACTGTAATGCCATTCCTCTCATCTGCAGTGCTTCCAAGTCTAAGTAATTACCATTTCAGCCGTCTTACGTGAGCTGGGTTCTCCTGCCTGCTTGACAAGGTTATCGTGTTGCTTGAGAACCTGTTATTTTCATTAATGAAAAATAAACTCCATTCAGTCTCAACTTAATAGATGTGTGTATATTGGCTAAAATAAGGTATTTCTGTCATCACGTTCTCCTGCATTGCACAGTCACCTTGAAGCACTTGGGCAAAACAGCGCCAAAGTGTTGGATCTGTTCTTGCCTGTTAATGGGGACACCCAAACCATGGCTTGGCCCTTTCAAGTGTGTCCCATGAGATATTGGTTTTCTTTAATTCCCAAGTGTTTTTCCAGGGACTGTTTAAGTCCCCCTGCAGTTTTGCCTTGTTGGGTTGCCAGAATTTGGGAAGGCTGTTCTCACCAAAGCAGTTCTTTTCTTTAGGTGTTGAAATTTCACAGTTACTTTAATCATTTTATTAGGTGGTATTTGGGTTATGTGATAATTACTAATGTAATGCGAGAAAGATTTCTGTGGGAGATCTTGGGGAAATACCTTTTACATGTCACAAGTGGCTTGTGCTTAAGCTCTAATGAGGCGCCTCTTGCTGTGTGCTTTAGTGGTGACTAATTACCCGCAGTTACAGTAGAGACATAGAAGCACCTGTCCCACCTACCCGCTCTGAGCTGCATCTCTTACATAAACAATGCTTAGATACTGGTAAGGAGGATCTGAGGGCTTGTGAGCATCTTGCCAATATATTTTCAATATTGTACAGGCAGCGAGGGCTGCAATCCCATTCCCATCACAGCGGCTGCCGGCGCTCCCACCGGATTCCCCGGGCTGAGAACCAGGCGGAAGCTGAACGAACGCGCTCCCCTGTGCACGCACAAACTCCGCGTGTTTGCACAGCGTTAATTAAAATGCATTTAAGTTGAGTGAGTGCTTGCGGTATTTGGGGGCCCTCTGGGGAAGGGAGAAGCGGGGAGGGAGGCAGGCAGACAGGCGGAGGCCTGCAGCTGTCGGGAGCTGTGTGAGTCCCGGCGGAGCAGCAGGAGCTGCCGGGGAGCATGGCCACCACCGCAGCGCCAGGGCAGTGCTGTGTGCCAGCTGAGCACCCTGGAGAGCCCTGCCAGGGTGAAAGAGCCCTTTGTGTCCCAGCAAAGCAGCCTGGTTTGGGAGCTGGGAGATGATTTTGGTCCAACCTCACAGCAGATGTTACTGGCATCCCTTGCCAAATTGATTTTCATTGAAGGCACATGTGCAAAAAACCAGACCAAGTGCCCAGTTCCCCTGCGTTCCCCTGGTGCTTGTGGGTTTGTGCTCCATCATCTTCCCTCCAGTCCTTCCCCTGGTATTGAAAACACAACCCAGATCCTTGTCACTGCTGGGACCTGTAGAGACTTCTGCCACTTTGCTCTGGTAGGGAGCCGGGATACACTGTGGTGCAGTGATAGAGGGAAACAGGCTGCACTGCTGCTGCACTGGAGCAGGACTTGAGAAGAGCGAGGACTGGAAAGCAGGGAGAGCAATATTTGGACGCTCTTGGGCCTTCAGCTTGGCACTTGGAAGAACACGTGGCCTTGCATTAAGGTCATTTATCTGCAGGCTTATTAGTCTTAGAAGGTGGTGGTGGTGGTCTGTACTTTGGTGCTGTAGGGAAGAATTTTGGTTCGTGTCATTAAGAGTTAATCACACACTTAATCTTGGGTGCTGCACTCAAGTGTGTGACTAGTGCAGGAACAGTTTGTAATGTTCTTCAGCAGCAACAGGGAGGGTGATTCCTCTGCATGACAGTTCAGAGCAGCAATGTTTGTGCGGACTAACTTGTGCTCTGGAGTTGATTTCTTTGTGGAGGAAGTGTAGGTCATCTGGAAAAGGAATGCTGGTGATACTTCACTTGTACTTTGAGGCCCAGTTAGGAGCCCAAAATGGAAGCTTGGTAAAAGGAGAAGGTCCTGCCAGTGCTCAGAAGCTGGAGAGCAGAGGAGACCAGTGCTGTATTTCAGAGCTGCTTGAAAACGATTTTGTTGTCTCAAAATGTGGCCTTACCTGAGCTAAGCCAGGTGCTGGGAGCAGAGACCACTCAGATCTTCCTTGGATAGTGTCTGCTAATTGCTTGTTTGGGTTATGTACTTCACTGGGAAGTAGCTTACAAATGCTGAAGATATTTCAGTAAACTAAGTTATTTTTTGCGTCTGGTATGAAAATCCCACAGTCTTCCTAAGCTACCCCACTGCGTAAGTGGCTGTAAAAGAAATATTTTGATTTAAAATGTTTTCCTATCACAACATGCATGCTGGTAATTTGCCAATTTGACCACTGGAGCCACAAGCATCTCCTCAAAGCTATCCCGGTGGGGGTGACGGTCAGCAGCATGGTGCCACGTGTCACCCCCATGTCACCTCCATCCCTCAGATTCCCCACCAGCTTGGAGGCTTATCTGTTGCCTCCTTGTCAGATTGAGTGCTTCCAGATTCACAGCAAGGCCTCAAGGAGAGCCAGATGATAGAGCAGATGGTAGATGACTAATTTGGCAAAGTTAGATGAGTGGAAATTGTTTGCTTTAATTGCTTGTCAAGTCCAGTACCTACATTATAGTTAAGAAGCGACTATTTACCCTCAAATAGAACAAAATGAGGAAAGGAGGAGAGAGTGTGTGTGTGTGTATGTGTGTGTGTTCATGAATAGTAGGGAGAAAAAGTGAAGAAGTACACAGAGAAAAAAATTTGGTACCAAGGCTTGAGGAGGAAGAACCATTGGTAAAACTTCTTGTATTAATTTCTGCCCTTTTTTAGTAGTAGCTGTGTGATACAGGTCCTGCACAACATCAATCCTATTTTGTCCTCTCCAGCTGCTGTGCCGTAATACAGAGGTGACACAACTAAAAGAGAAACAATGCTGGCAATACTGGCATAAAACAAGCTGGTGATGATGGCTTGACGTGGTCAGTACAAGCAAATACCCTTGAAATGTCGCTGTCTAAATCTGGTTGACATTTTGATGGTGTTTTTTGGTTGGTATGAACAGGAAGGCACGAGTGAAATATGCTGTGTAGCATCTACCAAAGGGATTTTGGAGTTTGGCACAAGGAGAGGGTTCCATCAGCTCAGGAAGGTGTTATCACACATAGCTAATCCTTCTTGATGGAGTCGCAATCGCTGTCAGTCACTACTGTGCCCAGCTGTTTCAGTTCATAAAATTGGGAATGAGCTTCCATGTGTAGGTGGCATATGATCAGCCTCTCTTGGAAGTGGGACCATGCTGGTAACACACATCCTTGCAACTTTTCTGGAAGTGCTGGAAAGCTTTTACAATGGCATATGAAATGATAGTTGAGATTTTAGTGACCAAATTTCAGGAAATTAATGATTTTGGTCGCTGGTACTATCCACCCCAGGGACCACTTCTCCATGCCATGGAGAAGAAAGGCTGTGGGGGAAGTGTTTGAGTGCTCTTCTAGTATTGTGGATGAAAGTCTGGATGAAAATGATAGTTAATTTTTAAAATTTGACTTAATGTAGTAGGTGTGGAGAGCTTAACTTGAAACTAAAAATAACTAATATTACAGCTAAAAAGTTAGGAAGAAATTTTTCACTGTGAGGGTGGTAAGGCCCAGAGAAGCTGTGGCTGCCCCATCCCTGGAAGTGTTCAAGGCTGGATGAGGGTTGGAGCAACCTGGTTTAGTGGAAGGTGTCCCTGCCCATGTCATAGGGGTGGAACTTTAAAGGGGATCTTTAAGGTCCCTTCCAACCCAAATTATTTTATGACGCTATAATAGCACTCCCAGGATTGTGTTTCTGGGCCCTTTGGAATTAAGCATGCAGGTACAAGGGATTAAAACTGTAGTGGGGCTGCCATGGAGCAGCCTGTACTGTGTCACCTCATCCCAGTGACATCCTGATGGGCTGGGCAACAGCTGGGGGGCCATGCTGAGCTCTTCTCGTGGCCATGTGGCTGTCCAGGGGTTCATGGCAGTCAGGTTGATTGCATGCAACTGGATTCAAATGGGATGATAATTTTCTAGTGTAGAGCAGACCTTGCGGAAGGAAAACACTTGTGCCAGCTGAGCTTTTAATTAGGAGTACAGAGAAAATTATGCTCTCCTTCATTACAGTCTCCCACCTAGGGAAAGAAAGCTTCCAATTCTAAAGCACTCTCCCAAACCACTGGGTTTACAGGAAAACGGCTGGTGACCTTCAGGAGTGTTTTGCCTTCTCAGGGGAAACATCTGCAAGACTGTAAGTGCAGACAGCCCTTGCTTCATTAGGACGTGCCTAATTGCAAGAAAATTCAGGGCTTTTGCAGCTCATTCAAGGAGAACTGTAAAATAATAATGAAAGGATTAAAAGTGTGTTTCCCCTTCCTGTGTGCCTACATGACAGGGTGCCCAGGCTGTTGCTGGGAGCGTGAAGCAGAAAGAAGTGAATGGGGATTACCGTGGCGTTGCTGGTAATTAGTTGTTCCTTAAGGGGCTTGAGTATTCCCCCCATCTGGGGGTCTTAACAAATTGCCACGAGTGTTTGCAATTATTAATAAACAGTTCTGTTAGCTGCCTTTCAAGAAACCCTGATAATGGTGCTGTCTGTAAAAACACAGCTAATTAAGTGGGAAGTACAGGAGCAGAATGTGTTAGAAAGAGATGATGACTGTTTTTGGGCTCATCTTTTCTGGGGTGAAGGAACGTGGGATTGTCTTTCTATAAAGCCATTCCTGAAGCCAGTGAGTCCAAGAATTTGAGCCTCCTTTGTGTTTTTGGTGCACTTGACAAACTGATTGACAAAGGGAGGTTGTGCTGCCTTCAGGCAGAGGCTGGTGCAGGGCAAATGTACTGCTCTCCTGCATCCTTGCCAAAGGAATAATAGTAAATGTTTTATGATTCAAAGGAAAATATATCCAGATGCTTGAGATAACTCCCTTGGAGTTAGTGAGGAGGGTCTCCCTGCTTCTTTGAGTGTGCTTTGGGAGAGGAGTGTGACACTGGGATTTCAGGTGGGGGTGACCGTGGTGGAGATAATGGATTCCACTCTTCTTAGTACTCCAGATCTGGAAAGGGGTTGAATAAGAAATGAAACAAGTTTATCTCCTTCCAAAAGTTGAGCTGGGAGGATTGTAAAATCCGTTAGCAAGTGTGATTTCTTAATTTAACATATGGATTTATCATCAGCAGAGCAGAGCAAAATAATGGGCTAAAAAGCAGAATCTAATGGACATTTTTAAATGTCTCCATTATTTTCCACCTTTCAGTGGGTGTTTGAATGATTTGGCTATTTTATGAAAAAATGTCAATGGGAAATTAATTTCCAAGTCATGTGCATGAATATTGATGAAAAACAAATTTATTTCAATACAGACTATTATTACTGTTGTAATTGGGGCCATTAGGAGCTGAAACTGTCACTTTAGGTAGCTGGTAATAAGTAAACAACTGAATGTGAAGTCTGAATGTGAAGTCTGAATGTGTGAGTAATGCCTGAAATCCACTTTTATGATGGCCAAGCAGTGCTCTGCTCCAGCACCCACCCAAAATCCCCCATGACTGGGGTGTAGGTGAGAAGTGACCACTGGCTTGTTGCTGTCACTTCTGGTTTGGGACTTCTCAGATGGAAGAGGCATGTCCTTGAGCTTTGGGATAACATTAGTGGTGGGTGACTCTGCACATGAACACTCTGTGAGGTTTGATGTCAGAATGTGGAAAGAGCAGGAATGGCCAAGCACGTTTAGGTGGAGAGATGGGTTTGAGGGGTTCGTGGTATGTCAGTAAATCAGGTCAGACTGGAGCTTCCCCCATAAATGTGGGCAAAATGTAGGGGAAGTCTGATTTGCCTGGGTGTGCATCGATAGAGCACTGGAGGGTTTCCCTCATGGAGATGCCCCTGTAAGGCCTCCCCTGAGAAAGGCAGAGAGTTCGTGACCAGAGATGCTCAACAACGAGAGCAGCTTCAGACTGGAGGCACATCTTAAGCTGCTCCTCTTTGCCTTGTGTTAGAGACAGGGAATGACTATTTTTTATTAATCAGCAGAGGTTCTGCTGCAGGAACAGTTAAAGCACACAATCTTGGGTTTTTTGCTGCTCATTTCTGGGGCTGTATAAAACAACACATCTAACAATATACAGCGAAGTGCTTTGAAGAAGGTTCATGAAATACAGATTATGGTGGTTTTGCATGGCGTGACAAGGAAATACATTTTGTTGTGCTTGTGTTTATGCGTGTATACAGCTGGAACATCCCTGTGAATACATATTATTTTGGCACTTAATTTTAAAGAGCTGCTACAACACATAGATGCCTGTTGCTGTTCCAGGAGAGGAGCAGGAGGTGAGAGGGATATGTTCCTGCTCTGTGTTGAGCTCAGGAACAGAGGTACTGGGAATCTTGTGTGACTCCTGCTCAGCTCCCACTTCACACACAGTTACTTCAGTGATTTTTAACTACCTTGGCAAATCAGACCCAAAACAATTGTTTCTGCCCTGGAGCAGCTGGGAATTGCCTCATATGGCTCAAAATCGGGCATAAAAATTGTTAAGTACCTGTTCACAGCCTGCTTTCTGGGCTGTGTCCCTCCCAGGTTTGGCTCCCTGGTGTCAGTGGGCCAACAGGAGCACCTTTGTGATTGTCCATGGCAGCAGCATTTCTCTCTCATGGCAGGAATGCCTTTTTACCCTTTTAGTTGTTATTTGCCTTAAGAAACCTGTCAAGAGAATCTCTCATTTCTCTGTTTTAAGGGATTCTCTGTGAAGGATGGGAGAAACCGTCCCAGCCCTTCCTCCTGCAAGTGATGAAGGACCTAACCTGCTTTTCTTACATACTGGCATAGTTTCCTCTTTTGTATTTTGAATGTGGTATAATGACTAGGTGCATCAAAAGTATACATTGCAAAGCTGAGACAGAGAGATTAATGACTTACTGTAATAATGGATTATTAATGATCCATTATTATACCCACATTTGCTTTGTGACTTCAGCTTGTTGTGCAGGTCAGAGCTCTCTCCTGCTCTGAGTTCTGTTTCTGCATCACCTTGCACTGCTGGTTGGGTACTGATGGAAAAAAATGTGCACTTCTGCGCTGCTCAATTGATGTAGGATAATCACTTTTGGTATGTGACTTGATTTGAGGCAATCTGTGACCAATTTTTTGTTGTTGTTGAATGAAGATTACCATTCTGGTCAGCACAGAGCTACAAAAGCCAGACGAAGGCCATGCAATGGGTTGGGAGAATTAATGCTGCACAGTCACTTTCCCTGGTTTCCCAAATTTTGTGGTAGAGCAGGCTGGCAGGACCTGGGTTGCACTGCTCTTTTGGCACGGATCAGGCAGGCAGCAAAGGCCCAGGTGTGAGCTGCAACAAGAAGATGTTCTGTGTAACAGAGGATCAGAGGAAACTTCTCTTTTAAAGACAGACATTAAGCACTTGGAATTGCTATGAGATAAATTTAAGGGATCAGCATGATTTATTCTAAATTCGCTTTAAAGGGTTTTTTTATCCAAAAGAATTGATTACTAGCCATATCAAAAACTGGGAATAGTTACAGGAGTGGTTCGACTGTACAAAATTAATCTCAGTCAAATAAAGCTCATAGCCCCGGCTGACATCTGGGCTGGCTTCACCCCTGCCGAATCCTCTTGCAAGAACAGGCTCCAGGTGTTCCTGCCTCCTCACAGCAAACAAGTGGCTGCATTAGCTTTCAGGAAACGTTTAATGGGCGTGCAATGTGGAATATCAGTGTTGCAGTACATAGCTTTATTAGCTGAGCTTCAGGAATTGTTTTCTGAGTTGTGTTGGTCCTTTGCACGGATTGCAAAATGGAATGGAAGGTATTTATTAGTCCTTGGGAGCCATAAGACAGAATAATACTTACCTGGCTGGAAGTATGATCAGTCTTGTAACAGATACTGCTGTATTTAAGGAAGAAACACACAAACCCATTTTGTAATTGGTAAGCGAGAATTTTTAGGTGTCCTGGCAGGCACAGGCATGTGTCTCCCTGAAGGGTTAGCACATTTGTGGGGCAGAGCTCGAGGTTTTTCTGAGTAAAACTCTATACATGACCTAGGATGGGGCTTTGTAATTCAAAAAGAAAGATGTGCCATCTCCTAGTTGCAGTGGTTAATCCTTCCACGTGTTCCCAGTCCACCAGAGCTACATGAGGTCCCAATATGACCGTGTCTTTCCATCTTGGGAATCTCCCAAAATAGCTGTTAAAAATATTGTGAATAAAGTCTTGTTTAGGTATGATTTACTCTAAGTAGTAAGGTTTTACCGGAAAATTTAAAAATTGGAATGTTCATGCTTTTAAGTTAAGCCTCAAAATGAGGCGGTAGTTTCTGTTTTAAAACCTGAGCAAACCAAGCAGTTTTGTTTTTCTTCAACACAGTATAATGAACATACATCAAATATTTCAAGTTTCTTACTGTAGCAAGAAATTTTTTTTTTTTGAATTTTACTTTTACCAGGTCATAGAAAGAAATAATAATCCAGCGTTTCCTATGGTGGGTGGTAGACCCAGTGTGTATTTGGAGAAGCAGGCGTTGCAGTGCCTGTTCAGCTTTGGTCCATGCTCTTAAGCCCCTGGAAACACAATCCAAAAACGATGTGATCAGCCCTTCACCCTGTGAATGGTTTTCAATGAAACCAGCCCGTGCCTGCCCTCCCTGTGGGAGTCATGGTGCAGCAGGAACAGATTTCTGCTGCCATTTCTGGGGCAGAGGGAGTTTCCTTGGGAGAAAACTTTGAGCAGGTCATAGGCTCCTGGCTGCCTCCTGAAGCCCTTTGCCAAGAGGCTGCTGGAAGCTCGAATTGCCCTGGCACAAGAGCAAATAGAGAGACCACAGAGGGAACAGAGATGAGAATTGTTCCCATTTCTATTGAGAAAAAAAAAAGGGGGGGGGGGAGAGGGGTATCGTAAGTAAACAGTAAATAATTGTAGTACTCTGAAACCTAATTACTTTTGGTATTTATAAAAAGAACCTGCATCATTCAAAAGAGTATGTTTTAGCCAGTTCTACTGATTATGCCTCCAGTCATGGAGAGTTTTGTTTGTATTGATCTGACCCAGAAGCAGGAATGGCTCCAGAAATGCCATTCTTGGCAGGCTCCTGTTTTGCATAATATAATGCCCATTTCAGAAGTTTAGATATACCCAGATTAATTTGCTCACGGATAAGAACAACCCACAAGCTGTTGATTAAGAGGAAAAGTAAGTGCATTGAAAAAGACAAACCAAAACCAGCCCAGCCCCACACTTGACCATTTAAGCAGCATTCCTGTCCTGGCAGGCTAAGCAATGTGTGAAAAGCTGATTGTGTAAAATGCTGCTTCTGTGTTTGTTTCTCTCTCTTTTTTTTTTGTCATTGCATGATGCCCGGCAGGCTGATAGACTGGGATTCTGTGGTGGCTTTGAACTGGGCTTCAAAATGTAGAACAGAGCAGTGTAATATTAAAGGGTGTACTTTGAAACCTGTATTAGGATGGTGTTTCCTGGCATATCTCCACTGTGCATTCAGCCTGGGGACTTGTGGAAAGACAGTGTGGTTTTTGCTGTTGTTATTCTCCTATTTAATTGCATAAAGCAACTGGGAAGAGCTGGGGTCTTGAGGAAAGTGATAGGGAAAACAATGTTGGGTATAAGTCTTCTGCTCAGGTTTCTCTTGGCTTGTCCAAAATACTGTTCAGAATAGTGCAAACGTTGAATTGCCCAGGTCAGCTTGGATACACAGGTCCCTCCAGCCTTCTGTCCTTCAGTCCTTGATGGGAGTGCCTCTGCCCAGTGTCTGATTCTGTCACTGGCAGAACTGGTAGGGGTTTACTGAGACGTGGGTTTGACCCTTTAGGTGCTGGGGGCAACCTGCTTGGCCTTTTTCCTGCATTTTTGCCTTTTCAGCCTTTCTGCATTTGGTGGTAAATACCAGTACTTCAGCCCATTTGGTGAGAGGTGTTTACATTGCTGAGATGATCACGGGCTGTATTTCTACCTTCCTATCTCTACTGCTGATATTCAAGTGTGACTTGTGTGACCCAGTCCTGGGAATCATTACAGATTTTTGCAGCAACTCCCTGTATCACTGTGTACAGACGTTATTTCCTTCTGTGCTCCAGTGCTCTCTTCCACCCTGGCCTCATTGTGCTGTGGTTTCTTGCAGTGTGTGCCGGCACCGAGAACAAGCTGAGCTCCCTCTCTGACCTGGAGCAGCAGTACCGGGCCCTGCGCAAGTACTATGAGAACTGCGAGGTAGTGATGGGCAACCTGGAGATCACCAGCATCGAGCACAACAGAGACCTCTCCTTCCTAAGGGTAAGCAGGCTGCTGTTCTCCTTCCCTCTGCTTCTGTGTTTGAGGGAGCAGCGATGGGTGCTGGGCTGGAAAAGACCAAAAGACCAGGCATCTCTCCCAGCAGTTCCACTATGATGCAAGAGGATGAAAAAATGTCAGGGATGTGCAGAGAACAAGAGCAATGTCACTGCTATGACAGGTGCTCTGCGTGTGAGTCATTTAGATTTATCCAGGATGTGGGGGAGAAAGCCGAGACACTGGAAGGTGACGCCTTGCAGGTCTCCCACTTTGTGTTGCCAGCAGGTACAGGGCAGGTTAAGTGGGGTTTAGGAAGGTCAGAGAATCATGCAGATAAGCACTGGAGGACTGGAGAAGCTAATCTTAATAAAATGCTAGATATGGATTGATTGATATACTAAGGGAGGAACTTTGAGTTTGTGGAGCATTTAAGAAAAAGAAAAAAAGTGATTGCTGAATGAACATAAAACCTTCTTCAGCTATGAGACTGGAGCTATGAGCCTAACTGAATCTCCTGCATCCAGGGGAAGTCTGTGGTAGATGAAGGCTGTATTGCTTGTGGGGAGCCTGGGTTGTGCATTCCCTCAGTCCTCTTTACATCAAATTTTGGATTTGTGAAGGAACGTTTCAGTGTGGTTTGCAGATTCCCCGTTGCCATGCTGGCAAGGACAAGAGAGAAGGGTGAACACCGAGTTCAAAGAACTTAAGCCCATCGTTATTTGGCATTTCACATTCTTTATGTTTAAAGAAATATCCCCCTAAAGGCATGATCCAGGTGGGCATCTGAGGATGCTTCAGATGATGTGGCTGTAATACAGAAGGTAGGTCTGAGGGCCAGGGCAGAAAAGGCAGCCCGTGGCAGCATGGTTGCAGTCTGTGCTGTGATTGTACTCTCCATGACACAGATAAGGGTCTACATTGCTCATGTTGCTTGCCTGTACCTCTGAAAAATGCTGATGCCATGTTCCAGGATGCCTGTCTGTGTGTAAGTGGCATGTTCACGTGGCAGGAGCGCTGGAGTTTAAATCCGGCAGCAGGAAGAGGCGGTGGGAGGCAGCCCCAGCTGGTTGGGTTACTCTCACTCATTCTGTTTGCTGGGTCTCGGGTGAGCTGAGTGCTCAATTCCAGTCTGCAAAACTGTGAACTTTACACCACAGATTCTAGCAAAGGCAAAGCCAGCTCTCCAGCAGTGTGTTTAGCTTTGCTTCACATTGAATTTGTTGGGAATTCCACAGCCTTGCCACTCCATACATTGGCATATATTTACTGTAAGTGTACACCAGGCTGCCGAAAGATCTGCAAGCAAAATTCAGCTACCAGACATGTCTGGAGTAAAGTTTGGGGTGCTAATTGCACTCAGACTAACAGATTGCCTGTTAATTTGAGTGACAAATGCCTCGGAAGTAAATGCTATCCATACATTTCACAGTTGTAACAGGTGGGAAAAACACATATGCTTTTGCTCTGAAATAGATACAGCCTTGGTACAGTTGGATCAGCGTTCCCTGACTTGCTGGACAGGTGGCAGATCCTCCTCCTGTGAGGGCAGGATCCCTGCTTTTCTTGGGGCATCTCTGCAGTTTCAGATGGCTCCTGAAACCCCTGACTGGGCCATAGTGCGTGGCTCAAATTCATCACAGACAGTCCTTCCGCTTCAGCTTTTCTTCCTTCTTATGCTGCCTGCTAGGAGGTAGGGAAAACAAATTACTTGGACATTAAGGAATCAGCATTCCTCACAGAGGGCTGCCATAAGCAGCATGAAATATTGGTGGAAAGAAGATAGTAAAATCATCAAATGAGAACAAGAAGGAAAGGTCCTGTTCAGAAAATGGAAGTGGTTTGGTCACCTGTGCTTTTTTGGTGACAGCTACTATCGCTTTTTTATTAGTTTTTATTACTTCTCTTACCTACATCTGCCCCCTCGCAGATGTCTCAGCAAAAAAGCAGAACTTGAAACAAAACTCAGCAAACTGAAAGACCTAGTTAGTATGATAAATTGTAGTCATTAAAGCAGAAAACCAAACAGAAGAGAACATGTTCTCGGTGAGGCAAATAAATAAATAAATGTTGGCACATTTACGCCGATAATTCGACGTTCATTAGTTAGGCAGTATTACCCATTTTATCATATTAAAAATGGTTTTAATGGCCAAATGAAGGTGGCAGATGGGACATAACTAAGAGAAGGGCTGTTTGTCTCTCTCAGACTTGAATATGGTGAACTCGCTGTGCGACACCACGCTCCTTCAGCCTGCTCCAGTGTTTTAGTCTCTGTTGCAGTAATTGCCCTCTTCCTCCACCAAAAACGCTTCAGGTAAATGCTGGTGCAACCCTGGGTTATCTGTGTCCTATGGCTCTGTGTGCCCACCTGCCCTCTCTGTAGTGCTCAGCTTAGCTGGGCAACTTCTTGCTCCAGGACAGAGGCAAGACCCAGTGAGCTGTAGGCATGCTGAGCCTTTTCATTATGCAGTAATAAACAAATAGCATAAATGAATTGAAGTGAAAAAACCCCATAATTTTATTTACCCTGCAGAGGAACATTAAAAGATCAGCATCCCATCTCTCATATTTATTTAGACATTTATTCCCTAAGTAGATTTGCTTTATGTCTGTGAGTTAGCTTTCTGGATATCTGCTGATGAAGACTAAAAGGGGCTGTCTGTCACCTGAATGAAGTGCTGAGCCACTTAAACTTCCAGGCCTGCAGATCATGAGGAGCTTGATTTCTGTAAGGGATTGCACATGCCAGTTGTTTCTTTTCCTGCTGTTCTTATATATGTGCAGAGAAGGAGTACAAATCTTCTGTGTTACTTAAATGTATTTTATTTTGGTTCCTGGTTGTGTTATGGTCTTGGTATTGCTTTCCTGTGAGCAACTGCAGTATGAACTTGTGCTCTGCATGTGCTGCCCTCCAGCTCCGCCAGCTCTATTCCTGCTGCTTGGTGCTTGCTGCTTCCCTGTGCTGTGGCCACAATGGGAGTCATGGCAGAGGAAAGGAGCACTTAGTAGCAGGAAAAATTGTGTCTATGCCTGAGTGTTGGGTTAGGAAAGATGTTTCTGACATCTCTGGGCTGGTAGCTGGCTTGCTTTGTCCTTCTTCTGAGGCTCAGCCTACTCACAGAAAATGTACAAGGGGTTATTCAGTTTTTGAAGTCCTACCTCTGCCAGCTTTGGCAATGAAATGAAGCTGAAGTTAATGCAGCCCATGGCTGCTGCAGTCCTACCTCCCTCTTGCAGCCAAGGCAGGCTCTCCACTGGCATAGGTGCTGCCAAGAGTGTGATTGAACTGAGCAGGACAAATAATTGAGTGGAAAACAGTCCCTCAGAGCTCCCTTGTCCCTGTCGTGTGTCCAGGCTCACCCAGCAAGTCAGCAGTGACAGTGGTAAGGAGTTGGGCCCCACCTCCCACTGCTTCCCAACCCACCAGAATGCTTCACCTAATTGCACAGGCCAGGCTTTTGCACTGGGATTTGCTCCGTGAAACCAGATAAGCTGGTTGAGCTGGTGCATGTCTTGAGTCTCGTCCAGGCGAGAGCTGAGATTTACTTCCCTGCTTTGGACTTCAGAAAAAAACCCCCTTGAGTAAAGCTCAGATTGGTTCATATTGCAGACAACCGTTTGAAGAACAGAAGGGGGAACCTATTTTAGTTGCACTTGGCAGAGCTGACAGTTCCTATTGTGGGCTGTTCTTATTTCTTAATAACATCTCCATATTCAATTTTCAAAATAAAATACACAATTAGTGTATCACAAAACAATCTTCTGCAAGTACTTTAGTTCTGTTAAACACGTTTGGTAAATGAGACTTATCTTTGACTAATCCCATGGCTTTTAGCAATTCATAGTCAGTAAATTGTCTTCTCGTGCCTGGATTTTATTTAACCAATTCAGATTATTTATTTTTAAAGACATGATCAAAGTTCTATGCTATTCTCTGCCATAACTCTCCCATGTGATTATGAAACTCATTTTTAACTACAATCAACAGTCTTCAAAAATTATCTACCGCTGCTTTATGGGTTCTTTTTTCATTTACCTCAGCAGTGTTTGTGTAGCACCTCCAGCCACACTTGCAAGGCAGCTAGCTGACATTTAACAGGGAGGATGTTTCATGGGGGCAGTTTTACACTTATTGCAGAGATGTAGGGCCCCATCTCCGCTCTGTCAGCACACACAGCCCTGTGCTTGGTGAGAACCCCTGCCAGCCCCACCTTAGCCTGTTCCTTGCAGTCACATTTAGACTCTGTGGCAGATGGGATTTGGCCATTTGGGCTTTATATTCTTTGTTATTGGTTGTGTTTAATCTTTGGAGGAACAGACCCCTCTGAGGGGTGAGGACTGCCAGAGAGGCAGGGGAAGAGTTGGGTTGCAAAGCATGCTGCCTGGCCCCATGGCATTTGGAGCTGCTTCTAGTTAAAATAAACCGAAGTGGGGGTTTTTTTTAATGCTTTTTGGTTTTTTGCAGCAAAACAGGGCTAAGCAGACCCTTTTGAAATCTCTGGTGGCAGAGCTGAGAGGAGACGTTGGCACAGAGAGAGTTTGCATCTGAACAGACGTGTTGGGGAGGGGTGTGCAGAGACGGGAGGGCATTGCTTGGCAGAGCAGTGTGATGATGTGTGTGGCTCCTGAAGGCCTGGCAGCACAGCTCTGCATCCCTTCTGCAGCAAAATGGTATCTGACTGCCCAGCTGACAGGCTTCAGTAGGGTCCCTGCTCAATGGAAAGGGCAGTGGAGTACTGTGCCTGTCAGGGGTTCCCAGAAGGACAGGCTGTGGGGGTAGCTGTGTCTCTGTGGAGGCGGATTTTCCCCAGAAATGCTAGGAAAGCATTGCAGTGTGGCCCTACCCCAGAACGGGGATTTTTGGGAGGAGTTTGCTGGGCAAGGCCGCCCTGTAGCATTTGTTATGCAGTGAGTTGCATCACTTGCCAGTGTGTGTTTTGTCCTTGGCTGGCAAGAGGCAAAGGGGCCTCCAGGTAATTACAGACGTGGAAATTGAGTACATGTATGTATGTGTTCGTAATTGCCCTCCCAGGACCTTAGAAAACAAAACATAAACAGCAGCGGTGTGACGGTCAGAGCTGTGCATGCCACACAAATCCACGTGGAAAGAGGACACCTCCAACTTGCTGTGGAACACAAGTGCTGTGCTGGGTGGGTTACAAGAGACCAGTTGCATGCCAGACCACGCTTCTGGCGTAGACAAAATGTTTCACACCGGCTGTGATCATCTGCCAGCTGTGCTGGGTGAACCTGAGCTGAGTTTAAAGTGAGCTGCATCCCAGATTCTGAGGGTGGCGTGGGAGCAAAGGCTAATTGCAGAAAGCATATGTGATACAGCTCTGCTCCAGGAGAATGGCTTCCTCTGCCATTTCCCATTGCTTGTGTAGAAATAGCAGCTTAAAATAATCACAACAGTTTAAACTCCTCCCAAAATGGCTAGGAAGCTTGGATTGCCAAGGAGAGGAATGCCACAGATTTGCATGGTCTTCAAGGCCTGTCCTGTGCTTGGAAGCAGGTATTGAAATGCTGCAGGCACAGTGAGTGGCTAAATACCAGGCACTGTTGTGGTAACTGGTGTTCCCATGGCCCTCATCCCTTTGTGTTGATACCACACTCCACATAGTCCCTAACACAGAGTCACCCAGCTGCATCCCGACCCCACCACTCCCAGAGCCCCCCAGCTGGTAGGGAAAAGGCATCCAGCACTTTCTGACCTAAATGTCTTCAGAGATGTTACATTATTTTTGTGCTTCTGTTTCTTATCCCCCTTGTGTTCTACTGACAGATCACCTGCTTTCCTGTGCTGTCCCAGTGTCCATTACAGGTGTCTGTAGCTCTGCAGGCTGCCCTTAGCAGCCCCTATGTCTCCCTTGAATGCTCAAAATCCCCTTTTTAGCACTGCCTGTCATGGTTGCAACCCATTTCTTGTAGATACAGGACATAGTGCTTCTCATTTTGTGATGAAGAATCTGGTCTGAGCCTCTGCCTGCTGCTGCTGGATGCAACTTGGCAGCTCAGGGACCCTGCTCACACCTCCCCTTCCTTCTCCCCAAAAGGCTGGGTCAATATACAATTAATCCTCAAGCTGAGTTTGCCAAGCTGTAACCAAATACATGGTCATTAGCATATATTATTTAGCAATTATTTTGGGTGGCTTGGTATGAAAGGTGCATTTGAAATAACCAGTTGTGTTTAGGAGGAGAGTAGGTGCTGTGGAAATGTAGAGCTGGGTGCTGTGGAAATGCAGGCTCCTGTTTTGGTGCAGCTATGGACTGTGGAGTGAAGATTTGTGTCTGTGCCTGCTGAGTGCTCTGAGGGTCCCCGGCAAGCATTTTTTTGGGGGAGGTTGCAGTGGAGGATGGCTGCAGATTTCCAGAAGAGCCTGAGTCTGCTGGGGATGGCCCTGGGCTTGTTCCTCACATCCCACCTACTGCAAGGCTGCCCTTGTGAGTGCTGCCAAAGCCACTGGGGCAGTAGCAGCCACATCCCCGTGTCCATGTCCCCATGACTGATGTGCTGTATAAAACTCATGCCATCATTCTCATGGAGTGACGAGTAGGCAGTATCAGTCTGCCCTTTGTTATGCATTCCCCCTTGAAGAGGGAGTTCAGAGAGGCTCCCCTGGCAGAGCTCTTGGTGGACTTGGGGATGGATCCCAACATGGGGCATGTTTTGCCCCTTCTCTGGGCTGGCAGTGGCCAAGAGCTTCCCCAGCTTTCCCACAGCCTTTCTTTCCCTGTGTCTCCTTCGGTAAGGGGGAGCATCCTTCAGCTGTATCATGTGTGGAGAGGAGAGGTCAAGATTTGAAGTCCAGGTTGATTAAGGAGTCTCTTTAAATTGTCTTTTAGCATTTCCCATTCAGCTCCTATTGTATAGCAGGCGCTTCATCTCCAGCTGCTTGGGAAGCCTGTTTGATTCATGTGCAAGGCAGTGGTAGCCACTCTGGAGCAGGAGAGAGATAAAAGAAGCCTGACTTAAATTATTCAGAGTATCCCAGACCCACACACATGCTCGAGATCAACAATATCCTCTTCACTAGCTATCCTGTTTCTGTGGTGGTAGTGCAGCTGCCCTTGGTTAGGCACAGCAGAGCACTGGGGAGATGATGTGGAGTGGCTCCCCCATGCCCAGGGTGTGGACCACTTCTCCCTGTGACGTGAGGTGGAAGTCTGTCCTTCTCACTGGTCCTGCTGAACCTCACAGGCCCCTCTGGCAGCCTTTGGGCCCAGCAGGGGTGCCCAGGTGGGTGTGGGATGCACGGCGTGGGAGTGCTCCTGCTTGCGACAGTGTGCCATTCCACAGTATTCCCCCCACCTTGCTGGGAAATTATGAGGTGCAAGAGGCTTCAGGACCAAAAATATGCCCAGGACATAAGGATCACTGCTCCAGGTGGAGTGTTTCCCAGTTTTGCAGAGGTACCTGCTGGATGGGTGCAGGCTGGAGTCATGTGTGGAGGATGAAAATACAGACCAGGAGTCGAATATTTAACATGAACAAAAATAACTGGTTGGACTTATGGCTCTGTGTAGGATTGTTACTTTTTAAAAATTAAGTACAGACGATCAATTTATTTATTTTCCGATTGTTTAGTGCCTCATCAGAGTCTTTGTTCTGTCCATCCATGAAGGGGTCTGATGCCTGGGTGTCTGAAAAATACGTGTGGCTAATCCAGACTGCAGAAGCTGCTGGGATGAGTGCTATGAAAATGCTGGTAGTTGAGGGGAAGACATTATTAAAAGCAAAACAGTGCAAACCTTCTTAATTAGGTGTTGTTTCTCTTCAAATCTGATCTTCCCTCTAGGCCAGTGAAACCAATTATACCCTTTCTTTCAAACACCTAACATTGTTAATGATCTTACTCTTTAAATGTAAACCTCTCCCCTACCAATGTGATTGGAAATGCTGGCTTTCTACTGAAGCTTAAGAAAAACAAACAGCAGAGTAAAGTTAAACCAGCCAGTGGAAAAAAACCCCAAAACAACTGTGGTTGCAAACACTTCTAAATTATAAATGGGTTTGTTAGCTTGTAAAGCAAATGAGCAGTTTACTCTCAAGCATAGAAAGAAAGGTTATGTGGTGTAAATGGTGAGTGTAATGAGATTTGAAGTCTTAACCCTAGCTAGGAGATGGTATAAACTCCACCATTTCACGCTGTTCACTGACAAGCTTTGCTCAGATGTCATTAAGGCTTATTTATTCTCCTCTTTGCCCACCCACCCTCTCAAATCCTTCAGTGGAACAGAGATGGAAGTGGGGAGCACAGATGAGATATGGAGAGGGATATAGCTACAAATGTAATTGAGGTATAGCAGCCTGTGCCAAGTGGAAGTGTGTAACACTTTCCCTTGAGTAACATTTTTCTGTTTTCCTGAGCATTTAGGCAATACATTGCCAATTTTTCCTCTAACCCTCCCTCCCTCCGATCCCGTTTTATTATGGAATAAAATGAAATTAGACAAACCAACTGCGAGAGAGCTGAGTAATCTTGCGTTGTAATACACTGACTCAGAGTACTGGATCAATGGGCTTGAATTACTGTTAAAATCCATATGCAAAGAAAAGCAAAGTCTTTTGCTGTAAGCTGTGTCAAGGGGTGGAGGAGCAGAGGGACGGATTGAGGCTTAGCCAACAGTTTTTGTGCTAAACTGGATCAATTTTAAAGGTTTCCTCTGTAGATGCCAGCCGTAGGGCTTTTATGGTTCAGAAATGTCAGCACAATTGTGCAGATTGCAGAATTCAGCAACAATGCTCCCACCCCAAACCTGGCCACTAATTACAAATTACAGCCCCACAGTCACTCAGATCCTGTGTGGGTGCCCAGGAAGGCTGGGGCAGAGGGAGGAGTTGGCCTTCCTGAGCATCCTCCTCAAAAATAGCATGTCAAGGGAGCGTTTTCATGGATGTGTGCTGGTGAAAGCTGCTTCATTGTGTGGGGCTGGTTGGAGGAGCTGAGGGACTGGAGCTGGCCAGGGTGTGATAGAGGATGTGTCTTTGTGGGACTGGGGGATTGAGGATGGATTTGCCCACCCCAACACGCAGCCAGCAGGAATATCTCTGCTAACCACACGTGAGCTGGTTCTGAGTGCTGTACCCTGCAGGGTATGAAACCAGGTACCACTGACTTCTCAGGGGAGATGTGCCCAGGGTCATACATCGTCATGGAAAGGTGGAATGGGAAAGGTTTGGTTAAAAAGTCGAGGGTTTAGTTCTATTGAAGGCAGTACTTCCACAGGGTAAGCACAACTGGTCTCATCCACTGGTACTCATGTTTGAAGTTAACTCAAAGGGTAATAGAGTCTGCATGTTATACTGAATAGCATGCAGTGTTTCTTTTCCCCCTTTGGTGGTCATTAGTCCTTCCAGAGGGAAAGAATGAAGTGCTTTGAGGTAACGTCTGAACATAATAAACCTGAAAATGTCAAAAGGCAAGGCAGAAATATCATGCTGATTTTGACAAACCTGCACTGTTTTGTGCAGGAAAAATAATACTGATAGCTTAATGTTGCTCACTGGAGAGTGGTTATACCAAAAATACATTTTGTGAGAGAGTTTATGCTCATGCTTTGAGAAAACAACCTTAATGAGCACAACATGGAGCTGAAACCCTCAAAATTAATGCTGTTCAGTTTGAATATGGTGAGAGATTCGTAGCCAAGCAGTCCAAGATCTTGAATGGTGCCAAGACCCTGATGTTACCACTTATTCTGATTTCTGGTGTTTTGGGATTGACTCAGATCCTAAAGTGCCAGCAAGACAACTGTACAGTATTAGAAATTGGTGTCTAATTCAGGATAACGATGGTCATGGTGGCAGTGTCTGTATATTGCTACCTCCAGACGGGAGCTTGAGACGTGCAACAGGGTTGACTTAAGTTCTGTAAACCAAAAACAACCTCCTGGTGTAATACATACCCTAGGAATAATAAGGACAGTTCACTCTTAAAACAGTGATGCAGAGTGAAGGCCTAAGAAAGCAAAATCCATTCTGAGTATCAGGGAAGCACGGAAGGTGATGAAGGAAAAAGAAAAGGAAACTGCAAACTTGTGTCCCCCCTGCATTTCTGTCCCATTCGTGTGGTGTTCTCATGAGCACACGATACCTTGCCTAAAACAGGGAAATGTATTAAGAACAGCCCTTGCCTGGATCGCTGTGGAAGGGCACTGCAGGAAGGGGTGCAGTGAACTTCAGTTCCAAGTAATTGTCAATGATATGCAAGCAGAGAGAAATAAGGTGAAAATCTTTGCAGATCTTTATGCTGTGTTACAACTACCGTAGAGAGTGGAGACAGCTGCTCAGCTTCAACCTACAGTGTTTTGCTGGTGCTGGTGCAGTCCCAGCTCTCCAACTGGTGCTGGGCCTCCTCCTTGCCCGCCTCCTCTGCCTGTTTTCTTTCCTGAAAAATTCCTGAAACATTTGGAATTGAGGCCAGGTGAGGTCCATCAGTTTAGGCAGTGGGAGCTGACCCCCCTGTGCTGTTAATTAGCTCTGGTGCCCAGCAGCAGTGTGGCCAGAGGTCACGGCAGCGGTGCCCAGTAATGATGGCAGGTGCTGGAACACGGTCCCTTGTCAGTTCATCTTTTCAGTGCCAAAGTAATAATTTGATCTCAGCAGAACAGCTGGTTTTAGACTACAGATTATCCACTCTTTCGTCTCCTCACTGAGCTGCAGAGCTGATTTGTTTCAGCTATAGGTCAATTATGTCCCAAAACAACACTCAGTTCACTTGTATCATGTGAAACAAAGATAAAATGGGTTCAGGCGTTAAGGATAGATCTTGTATTACAGACCCTCTGTCCCTGCACATAAATACCCATCACCAGGGAGTAAGTATTCAGTTATTCCTGGAGCCAGTCATGCTCATTTCATTAGGAGGCAGTGAATTATTTTAGCAGAACAATGCATATATAAGAATAAACTCTGCTTAAAAGGGCATTTATTTCTTGCATTGCCTGTAAGTGTCTCTGGTTGGGGGACACCTTAATCACTCAAAGTGATCAAATGTAAAATCAAATACATCTGCTTAGAGCCTGTTGGGAAGCACTGCATATTGCGTGAGAGGAGATCAGTCCTTGCAAAGCAAGTATTTTAACATGGTCTTTTACTTGATGTTATTGGCCTTTTAAGCAAAAAATTCTCGTGAAATTGAGAACTTCTGCTTCATTTGCAATGAAGACCCCTCACCTTGCAAAGCAATATGGAGTGTGCTCAGCCAGCACATGCCTGGACTATGCTAATGAAACAGCAAAGTCCCAAAATCATGAAATAATGGCATAGCTAGAGGTATTCCTAGTAGGCAAGCCAGCATTTCCGTGGGCAGAGTAGGTCCAGCACATACTAATCTATACCAACATGGACATGTTGGCATCTTTCACAGCAGCCTTGCCATCCTCTGCTTTGGGATCAATTCAGCTTGTGCTGGTGGCTAAATAGAGCTGGCTGCAAGTATTAACCAAGCAAATGCTGGTAGAATGTTAAAATACTGCTTTTGCTTTGGCTTTGTGAGCCTGGTGTTTGACCAAAATGTGTAGTATTTATTTAATAGAAGGGGTAATTAATTAGTGTGCTTTTCCCCTGGTGGATTGCAGGGATGCAGGTGTCACACAGCAGTGATCACTGGAAAGTTCCCCAGTGCACTTCTGTGCCACTGGGGGCAAGTAAACTACCCACCTGTATCTCTGTTTTCTGAAAAAGAGGATTTTTCAGGTGGCATTTGGAAGCTTTCTGCCTCTCTGTAGGCAGAGTGGTGGGAGAGGGGAGCACTGTAAACAGGATTTTACACATCCTGTGTTGGGAGGTGTGGAGCAGCTGTTCCCAAGAGACCTTACAGCACTCAGTATTCCCAGGGCTGGTGTCCTTAGCTCGATCTAGCAAGATGAATTTGAAAATACCAGCTCTGAAAGGGAAACATTTCGAATAAGGTAATCTGCACACATGTGCACAAACACGTTGGAGCCAGCTAAGCCTGCAGCCAGGAGTTATAAAAATCCTATTTATTTAAATGACTTTGAATAGAGTTCACCTACTCCCTGAGATTTCAGTTTAAAAAGAAATCATTCTGGTTGTGTTTCTGCACCTCAGCTCCTCCTGTAAAAGGTCACCTTTCTCCAAATGGGCCTTCAGATTGTGAGGCCTCATCATAGTTTTTCTTAAAAAGTTTCAGTTGTTGGTTAAAGCCCTTGCTGTACCTAAAGTGGTGGGTTGTTCCTTCTGGAAGGAAATTACCTATCTTTTTACATCTAATAAGGGCTGAAATTTTGCTAGATGAAGCAACTGGTGGTTTTACAATGTCTGCTGACTGAACTATCCCTGCAACTCTGAAAAGCCTAAACCCAACAGCTCCTTAAGCGATTTTCAATTTTTCTTTTTCTCTCACAAAATTTTAATGCTCCATCTTGGCATAAATTCATAGTGAATGCAAACATTTTTCAGATCTGCTGCAGACAGCATCCACTGGATGTTAATTTGCCAGAAGGATGAATCCCATTGTGTGTGGTTAGCAGGGACTTCTCAGAAGCAAAAGGAGCTGGCCTTCATCTTGGCTTCAGGAAAGCTCCCAGTAAAGGTTTCTCTTGTTTCCTTAAATAAACATCTCCAGCTCCATCCTCCAGAGGCATCTCGGAGTGCCCCTCTGGGGTTCTCACAAAACAAAAAGGCCTCTTGTCTGATAGTACTTTTAAGAGGCAATGTTTTTTGTTAGCCCTCACATAACTGGCAGGTAATTGGCCATCATCTCGCTCAATACAAGGCTTTGTTTTTATTTGCTTATTTTTTAATTGAGCTAAATGCCTCCTCTGCTTTCCCACTGCCTCTGATCTCTGCTGGGGAGAACAAATCTTAGCAGCCTGGAACATCACACGTTTCTCTGACGGCTTTCGTCTCCCATATGCTCTGGTTCAGTAACAGTTTTGGCTGATGGCTGTGACAGCAAAACACCTTTTTTATTTAAGCTACAGCTTTCTAGAAATACATCTTTGGGCTTAATCAACATAACCTTCAGCGGTTCTTTGAAACCCAGAATCTAAAAGCCATGAATGTCAGAAACACTTTATGGCTTGTGGGAGTCTTTAATGCTTCTGACAGATAAAAGTGGAGGAGGAGGCCATTAAAAAATGCACCACATACAGGCTGGAATGGGATCTTGCTGGTGGTTGGCAGTTATGCCCCTGCATTGGAAAGGAAGGGCTACTGAAAGTAAAGCCTATGACTAAAAGGCAGCATGTGCTCCGCAAGACATCCGTGTTTGTGCTGAGCTTGGGCACCCTTTACTGGCAGAAACAGTCCTCTGCCAAAAGGTCTTTTGGATGTCAGAGCTGTTGGTTTATTATTAGGACAGTACTGTTGTTGTTATTTTTAAGAAGAAGAGGATAAAATGAGAATAAATTACAGTAAAATGTCAGCAACTGCTGAAAGTAGAGTAGCAACAGTGTGTCTCTGGCATTTTTACAGCCAGGCAAGCACACACAGCAGGAATAGTGCCAGCGTGCAATTTCCATCAGCTCCAATTACTACCTTGGCCTGGTTTTAAATATTTAAAGTTTCATGTTTAATTTTGGATGATGTTGAATAACAAGAATCAAAATATGGAAATTCACTAAGGAGTATTGGTCGAAGCAAGTGGGTATCAATAATGTAAGCTGTGTGGGACTGAATGGCCCTGGTTTTCCAAGAGATCTTTTCCATTTCTCTTGTGTTCCCTGTCTAACCGTGATTTATTAAACAATCCTCTGAAGGGATTGTCCTTCTCCACTATCTTTTATTATTGGTGGGAGCCAATTTGAGACTCACTCTGTTGTGCGAGGGACCGGTTCCCTCGTGTGATTGATGAGCCAGATGGGAAGTGATTAGACTTTTACAAGCCCATGCTGCTTGGAACAATATTACCCGGAGAAAAAAAAAGGCTGTTGTTCAAATTTGAGATTCATAGCCTATTACTGCTTCTGAGGTTCTCCTTCCTCCTTTTCCGTGTCTCCTCATTTTTCTGGCTTGCTTTGCACAATCAGGCGAGTGCGTGGAAGAGCGGCCGATGGAAGTAACCGTAGGAGGCAAAGCTGCCAGCTGTTGTGGGCAGCCACACTTTTTTCCTTTATTGTTATTTTTTATGAAGACTGACTGCCATTTGTTCCTGATATGCCTCCCCAGAGGTTTGTCTTCTTCAAAGAGAGGCAATAAACCAGGCAGGCTGTGCAACAAGGCAGGTAGGAGGAACAGGAGGACAGGTAGGACATACGTGCTGCTTCCCTAAGTGCAAGAAGGGGGCAAACCACAGTCCCTTATACTGGGGCTTTCAGTGTGAAACCCATTTGCCCTCTGTCAAAGAGAATTTGCTGGATCACTCCATGGTTTGCATGTGGTGATGGCCAAGTAGACACTTCTGCCACGGATCCCAGCAAACCTTGCATCTGACTGTGCTTAACAGGCAGCTTTGCTCCTGTCTATGTTGGAGTCCTGTCTTTCACCCCAGCCACCCATTCACCTTTAGCACATGGTTGTTTCATCATAAGACCTCTGCTCCTTCTCTTCTCAGTGCCTGGCAGAGTTTCATCCTAGAAATGTAAGGTGGTACATAATCATCTTTGCCTCTAAGATTTCTAAATCAATTCCTCATGTTTTCATTCAGGGATTTTCACCTTGTTACTTTTTTATTTTTAAAGTCTTCCTCAGGAGACCTCTAAAACTTTCCCACTGGAGCAATGGCAAAGTGCAGCCAGACAGCTGAAACACAGGCACTCTACAGCAGCCAGGTATTGCAGTGAGTGGGGAATCCCATTCCCCTGGTACAAGTTAAACGGATTATTCCATTTTAGCTTTAAAAACGCACTCTTTATGCACACACCAAAGCCTCAGGGGACTGTTGCTTGTCAAAGCTGTTCACTGAAAGTTGTCACTGAGGCCAAACTGAGGTGATGCACAGCCCAGAACCTTTGGGGGAAAACATGCTGGAGAGATGAGCACGAGCACTCTTGGCATCTCAGTGGTGGGATTTCATCTTGGTCAGCTGGAGTGGAGCTTGGGGTGTGGGTGCTCTTATTGTGGCATTGAAAGGATGTTTCATGAGTATTGTTCTGCTGTTGATGATAAAGCTTTTGCAATAGGGAAAAAAAAGGTAATGGGTGATGTTTTATGAGAGACCTAATAGTAGATTACAGCACCTGGGTGAGGGCGGTGGCAAAGGAGGATTTGTGACCAAGAGAAGCAAACTTCTATAAAAGCCAGAGCTGTAGGAATATTTGATGCTTCAGCTGAACTGGGAAAGAATTAGAAAAGTCAGTTGGGGTGAGAAATTTTTTTATTTTACTCATCAAACCAAAAGTCCTGCAAAGCGTTTTTTTTTGCAACAAGAGAAATTTTTTTTTGTTCTTCTCCAAGTGCTTAATTTGTTTTAAATAATACATTCTAATAAACTACAGAGCAATAAGGACCTTGATTTTTCCAAGTGTTTTTTCCTTCCCCTTCCCAGGTGGAGCTATTTGCCACACTCAAGATTAATATGCAGTTTACTGTGGTCGACCAAAAATTGGTATTTCCTCCCCCCTTCCCCCCCCCATGCTGATATGTTTATTCTTTGAAAACTTTCTCCAAACTAATAAGAATGGATTTTTCCATGGCATTTTATCAAAGCTGCCTTCTCTTTGCTGGGTTAAAATTTGATGGAAACAAGTTATTCATAAAAATGCAGGTCAGATTTTGTTGTAGTGAAAAGAGCTCTTGCCTCCATAAGAAATGTAATAAATGAAACAAAATGAAGATCACAGAAGTTGTAATAAAATTCATAAATGTGTGTATAATTGAACTTCATTGAAATTATTGTAAAGGGTGCAGTTACATTCTTTAATTATGTACAATTAGCACAGGAACTGCTCAGTCCCTGCCAGAGCCTTTTCTCTTGGATTTACAATAGGTCATGGTAGAGTATTTTTCCCATTACTGTCATGGAGGCAGTAATTGAGCTGGATCTGATCTCCCACATTGACTGGCTTTATCCATAGAAGTATAATTTATTTATGTACAACTAGTTGTCTTTGCCATTTTTAATGGGAGCCTGGAGCAGGCATAGAAGAGATGGCAGAATTTATAGTCCACTAAGGCATTTTTCATCAAGAGTCATCTATGAAACCTGATTTGAGCATATAAAGCGGGAAGAAGATACTTCTGGTAAGTCTTCGAAGTGCTTGTCTTGTGGCCCATGGGCTGGTGATGCCTGGGCAGTGGGGTTAGGGTTTGACTACAAACAAAAGTTTGGGAGTCCTTCTCCAGAAGAATTCAGAGACATATCCAGTCCTTGAAAAAACTGGTGTACTGACCTGGTGGATGCAAGGATTTTGCCTTGCTAAGCATTTCAGTGCATTTGGGGGTTTCTTCCTATTGATCAGCTAAACCCGCTCAATAATATGATAAATAATTTATTTGCTGACACTTGGCCCAGCCTGCTCTCTCTGCACCTCACAGATGTGCGCTGTGAGAGCTGTCTGTGGTAGCTCTGCAGGCAGGGAGGGCAGCCAGAAACAAACACAAAGTTCAGCTGAAGCCTTTCCTGTGAGCTCGGCTGCCTCAGACACGTGCCAAGTGAAGAAGGATGGATCTGCTGCAGAGCCTGGAGAAGGCTTTGGATATTAGGGAGACTGTTGGGTAAGAGGTGCTGTGTGGGGGTACCAGCTCCTGCCTAGGCACAGCAGCTCCCTGTTGTGTTTGAGCTTGTGTCAGATGGGACTTTGGGTTTTAGAAAAGGCCAAAGCACTTGAAGCCTTTCTCTGCCCACCTGTAAACACAGACTTGGTGCAGTTTAACATGCGCACACCGTACCAGGGAGGGTGGTGGGTAAAAGGAGTGACTGCCTCGTGTCTCTGCACCAGGATATCTCTTTGCCTCAGCTGCTTTATGCACCCTCCACCTTGCTCCTAAAACATCAGGCATTGCAGCAGATGGGGCAACAGCACATCAGAATTCAGGATGGCAGTTCCTGGCAGGCGCGGTACCTGTGGATGGGCTGAAGCTGTCTCAGCAAACACTGAGCCAGTGCAAGTTTATTCAAAACTGTTTCCATCAGCGGAAGAGTACATTATTTATGATTCCATTTTCCTCTCTGTTTGGAGAGCATTTATCAAATCAATCAGAGAATTAATTAGGTCATTATTATTTTTTCATTATTTGCCTAAGCCTAGGTGTATTTACCCTACACAAATAGAAAGGCCACCGGTAAATGGGATCAGGAGCTTGAAATAACTATTTCCTTCCCCATACTTCAGGGGAGGAGCCTGAGAGTGGCTCTGCAGTATGACAGCTGGCAATGAAGTTGTGATATATAAGAAGTTATGGGATGCTGTTAAGTGTCATTTGTCATCCATGTCCTGAACGAGATGGGCTCTGGTCTGTGCTGTTGCATGGGCAGAGTCATTTTGGACCCCATTTCACAACTGAAGCACTAAGAAGTTATAAATCAACACACATGAAAGGCCCCAAGCAGCTGTGACCCCCCAGCTTAACCCTTTCGCACAGCTCCCCCTGCATCTTTGTTAGTGTCCCCTCCCACATCTGATGTCACCTCCACCATCTTCTGGTTGTGGCTGGAGCTTCCCAGAGCAATGCCAGCCACCATTCCTCTGGTCTTTCCTCAGAAGCAGTTTGGGTTTTTTATTCAGACCGACTCATCTGATGATTTTGCCAAGATGACACTGGTGGTGAGTGGCCTGGCTAACTACCAGGCATGGGGGCTCGGAGTAGTGGGGACAGTGCTATTCCTGGTGCCACATTTGCCATGGTGGCTGCACCTTCAGTCTCTCAGACTCCATGTCAGCACATGGATTCTGTAGTTTGGGATTTGCTGCTCCCTGACCTGCATGACAGGGAAAGAACATGTTATCTCAGGTGCACAGGGAACTCCCTAGTGGTGGGGGCCACCAAAATGGTGTTTCCCATTTCCCAGTGCACGGGAGCTCCTGGGCCAGGTGCTGTGGTTGGATGAGAGCAGGTGAGGAAAAGGGGGATGGGGAAATTATGGCAGCACTGTGTCAGGTTGACTTAAACTGCTGGACAAAACCCAATGGTTCCAGATGTGTTTCAAGAGCATCCCAAGGTGAGGAGCCAGAATGACTGAGTGTTTTCCAAGACCAAAGCAGGATAAGGGGCGTGCTGGAAATATGACACTGCATGACCCCTGTGCCCACCTTATCTACTTCATGGGGCTTATTTTCAATTGACTGTTGGGTTTTGTTCTTACAGCTGCTTGGAGTGTTAATGAAAAAGCTTTGCAGTGCGATTTTCCTCCAGGTGACCCAGCTATTCTGTAAAGCACTAAGGGCCACTGAACAAAAGTGTATAATGTATAATTAATGCAATAATTGCATAATTTTATTCCCCTTTTCATCAAAGTTGCTGTACACAGTGCATGTATTAAATATGACTACAGTGCTGTTTCCCAAGACAACTGCTGAAGATGAGTTAGAAAGTTCTCAATAGGCTATTCCATTTAAACATTTTCTTTGCAAAATAGATACAGGCTGTGTTGTGAATAAGAATGAGATTAGCTGAAGTCATTAATTAGTATGACTTTTTAAAAAGAAGCTGTAAATGGAATAATTTACCACATACAGCATCTTAATTTTCTTCACTGTGAAATACTTTTTCTCTTTTTGCTGTTTACTCTCTGTTGCTGTTAAAATGTTGCTGTTCAAGGCCCTTCATAAGTTCTGAACTTCGTCTTTGGTGGGTACCCCCTTGGTTTTTTAGCTTATCTCTTTCTCTCCCAGTCATCCTGATCCTAGGTTTTGTACAGATAGAATATTATAATTGTGACTGAACCATCTTTGCCTCCTTCAGACCTTGTCCCTCTGGGAGTTTCCCATCACCAGAGGGTTCAGCTTGGTGACCAGAGCTTGGTGCCCAAGACAGCGAGTTTTGACCTGCAGTTATCTGATAGATTAGAAAAAGAGATTGCAGGGCTGGAGGTCTCTGAAACAAGGAGAGCTCAGTATTGCCATGACTGTCTGTTGGCAAGTGAGCATCATGTAAGTCCTGGCAGCGACCTGGAGACCTGGAATCCTGAAAAGGGATACAGAAGAGCTTTGCATTAATGTGTTGACCCCACGTTTTGTTTGTTTTCCTTATGTAGTTCAGTTTGAAAACTGTTAAAATGCATGTTGTAGGACGATCAAAAAGACCCTTTTCGTTGGGTGGAAGGGGTTAAACTGAAGTTTAAAAAGAAAACTTTTGAGAGGTTGTTTCAGAAAGAAATTCAGAAAGACAAAATTAAGATGGTTTAGTCTCGTAGCTTTTCCCTAGAGCTTGGAGCAATTTGTTTAAACATTGATTTTAAGATTTATTTTCCTACTTTTTTTTTTTTCCAGTGGCTTGATTTTCATTCCTTGTCTGGTGTGCCTGTTAATTTTGCACGCTATCACAAGCCTAATTCTTCTCTGTTTCAAATGAATATCATATAAATTAATTGCCATATGATTACCATGTAATTACATTGTGACTCATGACAGTTTAGACAAAGTATCATAGCTGCATTTTAAGAAGTGATAAATGTTTGACTAATGTGTCAGAAAAATGTAAATATATTGTGATTATTGTGGCACTGTTAAACACATTAATTCTCTCCCTAGTTTCTGCAAGCTGTCAGTCATGCTGTGGCAAAGAGCAGTCAATCCAACTTCCTAAATTTATCTGTGTTTAGGCAACATTTAGCATTTGGGATGGTTTTTGCACCAAAGGCCAGGGAGGAGGGAGATGGCCTGAGTGTCCCTGCAGGATCATGCATGACACTCTGGAGACACCTGTATTTTCCAAGTCAGCTGCTTATTAAATAAATCTATCAAGTTCTATCTTTAGTTGAAAATTAGGAGCTTTTTTCATTTAAGTTGCTATTCAGTAAGTCCTGTGGTCAGTGTAAAGGGGCAAACCCTTTTAACCAGCTGCTGTGAGGTGTCTGGCAGGCTCCTACTGATGGCAAAAACATGTTGAGCACCGAGTTCCTTAAAATAGTGTCTTAGGTTTAAATGTGTCTGAGGTCTTTAAAGGTACTGGGAAACCAAACAGCCAGCCCAAGGAAGCTACTGAAAGCCAGATAGTGGGTGTTTGCTCTCAGTTATGAATACCTTCACCACTGATCTGGCCTTATCACTCAGAGTGAAGTGTCCCAAGCGAGGCAGCAAGATTGCAAAAGAGCACGTTGCTGTTTTTCTGCTTTCTTCCATGCCTGGCTGTCAGCACCGCACAAAAAGCTCAGGATACAGCACGGTTACCCAGACCCCCAGTGATGCAGAGAGCTTCTGGGCTGTTGCAGGGATTTGGGCTGGGAGCTCTCAGGTGCTTATCTTGTCCTCTTCTGCTGCTCTGCCCCTGGTGCTGCCTTTACAGCACGTCCCTGTGTTGCTCGAGGCACTTACCAAGGGTGTAGAAGGGCTTCGCGAGCAGTTCCAGAGTGGGACAGATCTGATCATAGCCCCCCACCTTCTCTCCCCCCACCCTGCCTTGATACTGTGCCCTAGGGATTTGGTTTTGTTTGGATTAGCAGGGTAGTTGCTGATGTTTTTGCCAACTAAATTAAGCAGCCATCAGTTGAAATGATTAATTGAACTGAGCCAACAGGACAATGTCCTCTGCTCATTTAAGGTCCTGCTAGAAGCAGACTAGTAGCAGTTGACAGCAAATAAATAGGCAAATCCATTCAAAACAAAGTAAACTGTGGAGTTGGTGAGGAGAGGAAGGGTGAGGGAGGTATTTCTAGTGTATTTACAGGCTGGAAATTATCAGCCCCGTGGCTTAGGATCCCCTTCCGTGATGCTGAGTGACAACTGAGTGACTCATCCATCTTTGATGGGCTCTGAAAGGCAGGGACTCTGGCTAGCAGGGCTGCAGGGAGCTCCTGAGGATGTAGGCATTTCCCAGCCACCTATTTGCAGCCATCCAGCTGGAAAACAGTGTCCCAATGCCCTATAAACCCACCTCTGGAGAAATTGTTTCTAGTCTGTAGCAGCAGTAAAAATGAAATAAAGTTGCCCAAATTCTGGGAGGTGTGAACTTCAAAAGCCTGTGCAGAGCTTAGTTAAGTTTTAACAGTGTTGAACATGGGCAGTTTCTTTCCCCTTCTTCCTTGTTCTCCTTTATTAGCTGAGGAAAGTGGGGAAGAAAATAAATTGAAGGACTTGGTTAGTGCAATGTGTGACATTAGAAATTACCTTACTAATGAAATCCATGATTAGACCAGTTAGAGAGGTAGGATGGAAATGCTGTGTGTGTAGGTAGTGCATGCTTAGCATACACAACCCCTAAAAACAGAGCTAATAGCCATCAGGGAGGCAAGAAAAAACTGTGTGTTTCCTCTGCTCCAGAGCTCTGGTTTGATGGTCTTTGCTGTGGCCAAAGCCAGGTCACCTTTGTCCTTCTGACTTCAATATTTTTTCTCTACACCTTTGAGAAAAGACATTGCTGTTTCAGTGAGCAGAGTGAAAATGAGCATTTTCTCACTATTGCCAGTCTTTCCTACTAAATCTAAATGGGGTATATAACTTTGGGAAAGCTTAGACCATATCCTGTGATTGATGCCATGGATATGTAACCACAGCTATGCGTGCTTGAGCTATGTACAACAATGGTTTGCTTGAAAATGGGAATATTTATGTGTTTGCAGAGTATATACATGTGAATCCTATGGGATAGCAGCTTATCTGTCCCATCCTTCTAGGACCACTCTTCTCAGCAAATCTCTCATTCAAAAAAACAAAAAAAACCTAAGTATTTTGTGTTTTTGCAAACCTAGAACTGATTTTTTTTTTTTGGTGTTTTGTTTTGTTTTGTTTTTCTTCTCTGAGGGCCAAAAAATAAAACCACTCTTTTCCAGCCAGGTCTTTTCACATTATCCTGTAAGAACACAGAATTACTAACGCTGTGGTAAATGATGTTGAAATGCAAGAAAAAACTGTAAAAGTTAATTCAGTGAGGAGTGCTGGGTAGATTTTTTAACATTGCTATTAGCATGCATGACATGAAAACCACCTACTTGCACTATAGGAAAGACTACAAGTGGCTGACTGAGGAGGAAAATTAAAATCCGGGGCAGTTTTTAACATATCCCTTTGTATAAAACTTGAGTGTTCAGAGTGCACAGCTAAGCATTTTTTACAGTGCTCTTTGAGACACATTTTCTGGCCTGCCACTTCTCAACGCTACTCATTTCTTACCTGGTAGTCCCATTTCTGTGCAAATTTTGTTACTCTTCTCACAGTATGGGTGAGCTGAGAGTCAGAGCAAAGTTTTGCTTGCTGAGCTCTTTGTCCCCAGGAAAGCACGAGCATCATTTTTGTTAGAAGCCCCACGCTGGTGGCAGAGGCCACATTTCTGCTTTGTTTCTCAGGGAGATAGTGTAGCACTTTGGATTCTTCCTCTTGCCTTGCAATATAGGGCACTGTCAGTTCTCTTTTTGTTTTCTACTACTGCAGTTTCAATCACAGGTGTGTGCTGGTATGTTCTCCTTGAAGGCTATTCTGCAGATAGCTGGGGGTTAAGCATCAACAGGCATAAACAAAGATGCTCTGTTGAGAAATAGGATATTCAGGGGCCTCATTTCAGATTGATGATGATGAATGAAAGAAGGGTTACAAAATAGAATAGACCTCGGAGTCTGCTTATCCACAAGAAAATACTTGACACAGTAGAAAAGCAGGGAATTAAAAGTAATTTGCCTACTTCAAGTACTGTACTTCCTGTATGAGAGCTATCAATTGTTTAAATAGAGGTAATTGAAATTATACTGCCTTTTGGCACAACAGGACTTAGTCTAATTTTATCAATTAGGGTATAAACTTGTCAGGAGGAATGCTGATTAGGGCACTTTGGCTGGGTTGTGACGAGGCAGGTTCAAAGAGGTGCCAAGTGCCCAGCTATTGGCTTTATTAAGTGTAATGTTTTGCTTCAAACATGGCCCGAAGGCTTCCAGGTTTAAAGTAAGTCTTGTGGTGTGTGTGCACTTCTGGGAGTCCACACACACTTAATTTGCTCCAGGAGCTCTGGGTAGGAATTCAAGTCTGGAGATGCCAGAAGAAGGTGACCCCACTGTTCTAGTTTCCCTCTCAAGCCTGCAGCATGGCACAGTGCAATTCCTGCAGCACAGTTATTCTTCCTCTCTGGACCTCTGTTTTCCTCTGTGCCTGGGCAATGTCGATGCACACTGAAGTGAATCCTCATATTGCTGCCCTTCCTGATCTTCCATTGCCCAGACTTCTGTCTAGCAAGACTTTTGTCCAAGAGAAGAGGTGGATTTTGAAGACAGGCATTTTCAATGCTTATTTTCCAGATACACTTGTTTGTATGGGAATTGCTGAGGATTTAGGCAGCCTTGTTACGGTGGCTTTGCTGTGCCCTGGCTTAAAACTTGCCCACCTCCAGCTGCCTGTCCCCCTAGCAGAGACCCCTTGGGCTCAGGATGTAGCTACTCTTGTGTTGGTGGCTGTAAAGGGATGACCCTGGCTGGACTCTAGGCACCCACCAAAGCCATTCTTTCACTCCCCTCTGCAGGTGGACAGGAGAGACAAAACAGAACAAAGGGTTCCTGAGCTGAGATAAGGACTGGGAGAGATCACTCACCAAATACCATCACAGGCAAAGCACACTTGAGTTAGAGATATTCATTGAATTTATTACTAACAAAGAGCAGGATAATGAGAAGTAAAATAAAACCTTGAAAACACCTTTCCCCCACCTTCCTTCCTTCCAGCTCTATCTCCTACCCCAGCGGTTTAGGGAGACAGGAATGGGGGTTATGGTCAGTTTATTACCTGTGGTTTCTCCTGCTGCTCAGGGAGAGGAGTCATTTCCCTGCTCCACCGTGGGGTTCCACCCACGGGAGACGGTTCTCTGTGAACTTCTCCACCATGAATCTATCTCACAAGCAACAAAACCCTGCAAACTGCTGCAGTGTGAGTCTACCCCACAGGCAGCAGTTCTCCCAAAACTGCTGCAGTGTGGGCTCCCCTCTCCAAGGGCCTCCCACAGGGTCACAGCATCCTGTCAGGCATCCCCCTGCTCTGGTGTGGGGCTCCTCCACAGGCTGCGGGTGGATCTCTGCATCCCTGTGGATCTCCATGGGCTGCTGGGGTACAGCTGCTTCACCGTGGTCTTCACCACAGGCTGCAGAGGAATCTCAGCTCTGGTGCCTGGAGCACTTCCTCCCCTCCTTCTGCACTGACCTTGGTGTCTGCAGAGTTGTTCTTCTCACATGTTCTCACTCCACTCTTCTCTGGCCACAATTACAACTGTGCCATACCTATTTTTTTCTTTCTTTTTAAAAATGTTATCCCAGAGGCATTACCTCTATTTGTAACTGGCCCAGCCTTGGCCAGCAGCACGTCCATCTTTGGAGCCACCAGGGATTGGCTCTGCCAGACATGAAGGCAGCTTCCAGCAGCTTTTCACAGAAGCCACCCCTGTAGCCCCCCCGCTACCAAAGCCTGGCCATTGAACCCAGAACTGTGTCCAGTGTTTCAGTGCAAACCCAGCTCCGTTGGCAGCTGAGGTTGAGCGCCGCGTTCCCCACCTGGGCCATGTCTGGGCTGGGAGTGCCGGCCCTGTCACCTTCTGCTGACGCTGCTGCTGCAGAGCCATGGCACAGACGGGCTGGCTGGACACGTCCAAAGTCTCAAACCAACACAGCAAGACTCGCAAGGGACCATCTGTCACTGCCCAGAGCCTTTTCCCTCTGAAGGCAGGAGGAATTTAAAAAATCAGAGGAGGTAATTGCTTTAGTTACTCTTCCAGGCTTCTCCCAGCAGTCACTGCTCAGCCCAGCCGTGCTGGCCCTGCATGAGGCCTGGCTTTCTCCAGTGATGGGGGCTCTTGTCTTGCATTTTTGCTTCTTCCTCTGTTTCTCTGGGATCTTTTAATTCCCACACCTGTTCCCCCCACACACCCAGGAAACAGCTGTGTCTTTTGTTCTTGTGGCATCTGCCATGCTGCAGTCACTGGCCCAGTTGCTTTTCCTGTTTATCCCAAAGGAGGGGCAGCATCTGTCCCCACTGGTTTTAGCATTTATTGTCTCCAGACCTCCTGTGGGCCCTGCAGCAGGAGCTGGAAGCTCTGATGTTGGCCAAGGTGTGCTGCCATGCATTGAATGGTGGGGATCGAAAGAACTGCCCAACAGCTGCTTCTTGCTCCAGCTCTGTGCAGCCTCACAGACTGAGAGAACCATGAATTCCTTTGCCTCGGAAAACAGCAATGTCTGACTTGCTGGTGAGGCCTTGATCTAAAGGAAGTCAGGCTTGAGGTGACTATGTCAAGGTGGTTGAGATTTTTTCTGGTTTTTTTTCTGTAAATGTTGAGATTTCTGCTTGATAGGACTATACAGATGTTGATGTGGTGTGAAAAAAATTCCCCTTGCATGGCAGGAGTGAGGAATCCCCCCCCATTTCCCATATTGGTTATTGGAAGGAATTGTGCATGAAGAAATAAACAGGGTCACTGTTGGCAGTTTAACTAACTTTACTCCTCAGTTACAGCTTTACAATAAGAGGTAAAAGCCATTTCAGCTTGTCTCAGGATAAACCACGTGAATATGTACATGTCGTCCTTGAAAACTATAACTTATTTAATCTTGGAATGGGTCTGCCATGGCACTTTCTTGCTTGACCATGGCTCTTGTGAAAGAAATGGTGACATGACCAAGAAACCCAATTAGCAGCTACAGTCCTTCCAGCTAAAGGAAGGAGTTGTAGCCAGGACATAAAAGGAGGAAGAAGTGGCACGAGGATGCATTCCATTTTGCCAGTTTTCACATCTGCTGTAATTGCCAGCTATGCAGGTGAAGCAGAGCAGGTGCAGGTATTGCATCCAGGGTGGAACCCACAAAACCCCAAAAGCTTACTGTTTTATCAAGATTCTTTTAGTATGAATCACAAGAATTGTGTGTTTCCTAATTTTATTGGGTATCTAACAACCTCAGTCCCAAAACTAGCCATATTAACTCCAGCCAATCTAAATACCTTCTAGAACCACAAAAAAGTCCATGTCCTGATTTTGTTTGGATGTATTACAACCCCTGCCCTAATACTGGACACACAAACTCTGTCCAAACTGAATGTTTTCTGGAATTTAGTAAATAGGTGCTGAAGGCTCGATCTGCTGCCAGTATAGTTTAGCTGAGCTTGACTGATGCTGTGCAAGGTTTTATCTGCTAAGCAGCTGGTTTCTTGGTGTTGGCATCCCACAAACACAGCCTTTGGTATGATTTCAGAGGGAACAGACACCCGTGTGCATCTGTGAGTATTGACAGTCTGCACCCAAGTTTTTCCTAAGTGTTGTGTCAAAGGGTTAAGTAAATAGAGGCACATTTAATCCTGCAACCTGTGTATTTGAAGAGATCATCCTTGAAACTACCACCGAGTTCACCAGGAGCAAAATCCACAGCCTTGTGAAATTCAGTGGAAAATTGGCTTCAAGGAGCATTAACTCAGGTTCTCAGTGAATGTCTTTCTTCTTGATTAAGAGAGGGGAAAAAAAAAGGAAAAAGAGCACCTTTAGATACTAAAGTCACTTTTTTACTTTCCCTACAAGTTGGAATTTGTCCACTGCCTGGAATATTTTACTATTGTATTTATTGATACTGAGACAGAACTAGGTTTAGGCTTAATTCTAGGCTCCAGTTGGTTTTTAGAAGGCGATCACATTTGCAGTCCTGAGATTTGTGCATGGCTGTTTCCCCTGCCATGCCTTACAGCTAAACCCCGCTTGCTCAGATGTGGAAATTCTATGGAATTTCACAGTTTCTGTGAAGGAAAAGATCGTTTTCTGCAAAGTCTTTGGCATGATTTCCATGGGAGATGGCAGTGTACTTTCCCCCAACACCCAGGGATGCACGGAGTGGTCATGGCCAGCTCTTGCAGCCTGCTCTGACTTGGCTGTGGGGGCTTTGGAGAGGGGCATTTTTCATCCAGTCCTCCAAGATCCAGTGGAGCCACAGTTCTCCAAATCTGCCAGTGGGGCTGAGAGCCCCAGAATATCAGGCATTGTCTGGTGTACCCAAATGGCAGCTCAGCTGAGCGTTGGAAGTGAGAAGTGGTGCTTTTAAATCATTTGGCTTGTTTTATTAGATCATTCTGAATTAGGTGATCTTAAGAGGAGACTTTTTGCTGCTCCAGGTCTGTTCAGTGTTGGAGGGTCATGTAAAAACACAAAGAACCCTCTGGTTCCCCTCCTTGGAGCCCAGAGCCCCTGCATGGGTGCCTGCTACATCCTCCTCCCACCACGGTGTGGGAGAGACAGGCTCTGCAGCTCCTTTGGAGCTCTGGATTGGACTTACTGTGATACCACGTGTGATAATTTTATTTTAGGCACCACAGTATGGCCATGTGTTATTTTGTAAGAGCAGCACTGTGTCATCCAGCTGGTGGCTTTTTGTTTTGCTTTTTCTTTGCAAAGACAAGTTTAAATCCAGCTTTTACGGTAACGCAGGAGCATCAGCAAAGTGCACCAAGGCAAGATTTGCCCTTCCCATGCCCTGTTCCTCTAAACCACACTGCTAAGGTGTGCAAACTCTGTTTTTCATTAGGAACTAGAAAAATCTGTCTTGTTTTAGCAAAAAAGTATGAAGGAGCTGTTTGCTTGAAGAGAGGTTTAGGCTACCAAAACCTTACTGAGTGTGGGTACAGTGAAGGAAAACAGCATGAAGAAACACTTGTTCCGTCATTTTTTGCATACTTGGTTTTCAGCTCACTTGTGTTAAGCTTTTCAGCTTTTGCATCTGCTATGTCATTTTGCTTTCATTTTTAAAGTGTTCTGTGTACATCTAAACCAACATGAAGATGATCTGTTTTTTTCCTTTTTGTTTCTTTCTAAGGCAATAAGACATCTGGCTGCTCCTAGTGTGAATTATCAAGTCTCATTCTTTTAACCCCCCTCATCACTTTATTTGTAAAGTGCTCACCCGCTGAGATACCAGAGGCCATGTGCAAACAGTTTAAAACAACATTGGGAAATAACTGGCATGGGCAAAAATGATGGGATGCTTTTTAAAGTGGAAAAGCTGTGAGTGCTGATAAAGGCATGTTGAGAATTGGCAGAGACAGAGGTCAGATAAGTCCAGAATCCCTGCAAAGCCCAAAGCTGACCCTTCTTCCAAAAATCAAGTGTAAAGGTCAGTTCTTCCTCCCTGGGTGGTGACCCCAGCAGGCACTGGGATGTGCCCTTAAATCTTCATCTGGATTTGGCCAATGCTGTAAGAAAAGCCACATCCCTGACCATTTGGGAGAGCAGGACCCCAGCATTGCTGGGGGGATGATCACTGCAGGAGGAGACTGGAAAACTTTCAAAAGCTGAGTTTCCATCCCTGGAAGTGTTCAAGGCCAGGCTGGATGGGGCTGGTTTCACTAAACCTGGTTTAGTGAAAGGTGTCCCTGCCCAGGGCAGGAGGTGGGACGAGATGAGCTTTAAGTTTCCTTTCAACCCAAATCCTTCTATAATTCCTCTGGAGGCAGCTAGTGGGGAGTCCTTTGCATGAAAGCACTGGGTGCCTTGGTGTTCAGATCTACCTGGGCCAGCTCCCTGTGCCAGGACAGTCTTTCTGGGAGCTCTGCTAGAAGTGAAATTGTGGTGCTAGAGCCTGGCTGGCTGAGGCACGTATGTTGCTCATGTGAAGTCCTTGGAGGAAGCGTAAGGATTGAGGCTGAGCAAATGAGCTGGCTGGCTCTGTTTGTATGCCACATCTGCCAAATGGCTTTTTTTGGGAAGAGCCTTGCCAAAAAAAAAGCCGAAAACAACACTGTGCTGCCAAGATGTTCAACTTTCTGTGCTTGGCTCCAGCAGATAGAGATATCCAAAAAGACAAAGCTCTGCTGTGATGCTGCTCTTTTCCCTCATTCATGCACGAGGCAGCTTCCAGGTGCCCAGATGTCAGCATGAGCCCATGGCTTCTTTGGGACTAGCATGGATGGAGCGACCTGCATGTGCAGGGATGGGGCATGGGGCAGATCAGAGGATGGGAAGGTATCAGCCCCACGTGCTCCTTTTCAGCAGTTTGTGGTCTTCCAGCACTGTCTTGTGCTTTTGCAGTATCTCTGCAAAGAACCGTGCAGAAAACAAATAGGAACTTTCACGGAAAGTAAGAGGGTGATAAAACAAATAACACATAATTTATATAATTTTAAAATAACTTAAATGCAGGAGAGTTGCCAGTAGATGAAAAGAAATTCCCAAATCTGATCACAGCTTTGAGTGGCTGCAGGAGCTGAGCAGTCTGTCCCTCTGTCCAGGATTAACTCACTTTATCCTGAGCACTGTGGGAAGCAGCACTAGCATCAAAGAGGATAAACACTGGTTTTCCTGGTGTTTTTCCATCTGACAAAGCCTTCAGAGCCTCACACTCAACC
Organism: Aphelocoma coerulescens; assembly: GCF_041296385.1. Classification (NCBI taxonomy): domain Eukaryota; kingdom Metazoa; phylum Chordata; class Aves; order Passeriformes; family Corvidae; genus Aphelocoma; species Aphelocoma coerulescens. The sequence goes on from NC_091021.1 coordinate 3,893,660, forward strand.
CAGAAGTGTTAGGACTAATGCAGGCAGGAGGTGAGCAAACTCCAACCCTTCCTGGGAGCAGATTGCTCGCCTGGAAATCTGTCCCTGCATTGGAGAGTGAAGAGCTGGGGAGGGGGCAGGACTAAGGCAGGTTCAGGGGACGGATGCCAAACACCAACAAGGGTATTATTAGTAGTGAGGTGGATGCAGGTGTTGCAGAGACAGGGAGCCTTCAGCAAAGAATCAAAGCAAATTCCTCTATGCCAACCTTCCATCCTCTGGGTGTTTATTCAGATGCCATACATTTTTTAGTAATCCTCACTGGGATGAATTTAGTCAGGTCTTTCAAGGTTTTCTTGGGTGGAGATGAAGGCAGGCACAGCCATGAGCACTTCAAGGGCAGGTGCCTACAGGAAATGAGAAATTTTGACCAAGTAACAGCTTGAGCCTGAAGTTGAGAAATTTGTCTTTGCTGTGCTAGATGGCAGAAGACTCAATGGGTAGATCTGAAATTGAGGAATTTAATCAACATGGCAAATGACAGGTTTGATTTTAAGCACTTGTCTTTATCTTCAAATGGAAATGAAGGGTTTGTGGAACTAAGAGAGATGGAGAAAAAACCTTGGATAAGGGAGGTGGATGGAGAAAGTCAGTGTTGTTAAGGCATAGACTTCTGGTCAGATGGCAACACCAGGCTCTGCTGTGCTCTGTTGAACTGTGCTGATATTTCTGTGTTACTAAATCAAAACAACTCTTTGATTACAAAGTGTTGATTGAAGAGCAACAGCTGTGACAGGAAGGTGTGGCTGAAAGGAAGTAACAATCCCAGAATGGAAACCAGTCAGCCCAGTGCCACCTAAAACTGATGTGTCTGGTACTTCTGCCAATGCAGGGTCGGGGACATCTCACAACTACATTAAAAGGATTTTAGCCAGGAGAGGGAGGGGGAAGGCTGTACAATAATGTGAGTTGCTTGAACTGATTGGAAATCAAATGGACAATTTTCAGCCTCAAAAATCAGGTGAGAGGACAAAGCAAATGAGTCCTACAAGAGTGACAAATAATCAAGGTAAATGCTGAAGTCTGCACAACATTATCGTGTGCCGTGCAGTGTTTGTTAGATTTCCTAAATGCCATGAGAATTTCCTGGTGCTGCTGTCTAGATTGAGTCAGACTTCTCAAATACTCACAGTGATCTTATTATCTATGCTTTCCTTTAAGGTGCTAAAGGAAAAAAGTGCAAAAATGCTTATGATTTTTTCACTGAGGTATAAAATAAATAAATATGAGGATAAAACAAATTTTGAGGGGTTTAGCCATTTCCTCCCTATTAGCAAGATCCTATGCTATGTCTGGGAAGTGTTTTGAAGAAGTAATTAATAATTCATTTATTTTTTACACAAATATTTCTCTAACACTTTCCTATTCTTGTTAGCTTTTGGAAAACAAACTCAGTTTGAACTTGACAGGAGAGAAGTTGGAAATATTTTAAACAAATTAACTTCTCCTAGGACCTTAACTACCATGCTCTCTCAGAATTGTAAATCAAATCTGTTTGAATAAAGCATATGAGGTCCTTTTTTTAAAATGGAGCAAAAAAAAAAAAAACCCAACCTCTGAAGCAGACCAGAGAAAAAGAAGACAATAGTGCTTGGAAAGCAACCTCTTGGCAAAGAGGAACAAGAGCAGTGGAATAATTTAATTGCTCATCAGCTAATTATACAGTATTATAATGTTAATGTGTCTTCATCATGACAATGTAATAGGTATAGATTGAAGCATATGAAAAAGAAAGTGTTGATGCAGTAATTATAACTAAGAGCAGAGCTGTTAGAGTAATTATAGCGCTTCATCAGGTAATTAACGTATTGTTCAACTTGAGATGGAGAACAAAGAGTGAAGAAGTTAAATATTGAAGGACATGCCTTCCCCGCTCCCCAGCTCCCTGCACTTGCTGCAGGAGGTGATACTCCGTATTGATACTGTTATTTTCTTATTTCCTTGGGCATCTTTCATTGGGGGGGGAGGGGGAGCTGTCAGGGTTCTTGCAGCCAAACAGGCCAGCAGCCTGGAAATAGTTATTTTAAGCTGTTTATGCTGAAGAGCCTCTGGACCCTCCTTGCTGCAGAGGCAGTCAAGGGGCAGATGGGTGTCTGGCACTAAAGGGCAGCAGATGCTGCTGCAAATTGACATGTGGTCAAAGACAGTTACTCAGCACGGGCAGAATTGATGCACAGGAGAAGTCCTGGAGCAAAGTGACCACCTGAAATTGAGGTGGGTTTCCCCTGTCTGCCCAAATGACTGTGGGGTGCCGAGGGCAGTCCTGCCAGGGCACAAACAGTGCCCTGCGCTTGTGGTGCTCCGGTGCCCACCCCTCACTCCTGCTGCCCCAAATCCCTGCAGGAAAGCGGCACTGGCCTGGCTCTCACAGCTCCCAGGCTGGGGGTTCTGTTTATTTGGATCCAATCCAACATGTCCAGCAGTCAGGTCTCCTGTGGGGAAGGTGCTGGGCTGCCCCTGGCACATTCCTGCCTGCAGCCGACAGCATCACTGAGGGGAGCCACTTAAGGACTAATCAGGGGTTTCATACTGATCAGTGTTCCAAAGACAGATGTGAGATCTATCCCACCTGTGAAATTTAACCTAGGCTGTAGGAAAAACCTGCTCAGGATCAAGGAACAGTGCTGGAGAGGGGGGGTGATGTATCTGGGTTTGATTTTTCATTTGCTGGTGAAGCAGACCAAGGGTTGTTTTCAGCTGTGTACAGAACTGATAAGGAAGCCCTTGTGTCTTGGACAGCAAGTACTTGCAACATGAACATTGCTTTTAAATATCCAGTTTTGTGTCTGAAGCCCCCCACAAAAAAATCCCAGGAGTTTCTCTCTGTCTCCCTCATTCCACAGGAGTGCTTTAAGTCACTACACCAGTGCTATAAACATGTGGATGCACTTAACCATGAATATGTACTTCCATCTATATCTGTATCGGCCTGTAAGATCTTATTCCTATCTTGGTGTGCAGATTTTGTCAGAATCAGTAATTTTTGTCAGGGTAGCTCCCAGTCATGTCTACACCTAAAGTATGGCACTAGCACAGGATGGGTTTGTTCCCTGTCCTTGATCCATCAGGACATCTCAGCACTGCTGCCTTTTGCCAGCCTGCAATCTGCATGCCTCCCTGGAGAGCTAATGATACTGGTGGCAGCATTTTTAAATTTTTTGGCTGAACTTCCCTCCTTCACCTCAGCACAGTTTTCTATTGAAAATCAAACCACCTCGCAACTGATTGTCATCGCCAACAGTGTAATTTGTGATGAAATTAGGATAACAGTGGGACTGTTTTGGTGAGTTCATTTAGTGATGTGCTGATTTGCAGGTCAGTTTGGTGCCTTGTTACAATTTATTTAGGTGTTGCATCCCTTTGCAGGCTCTCCAAGTGCAATGTGTAGTCCTATACCCAGCTTAAGTGCTCAGAGTATTTGCTCAGTTAGAATCAAATTGAATGTTAAAATGTTATTTTAAGGTAAATCATGTCATGCAGCAGGACGGAGGATGTCGTTCTTCTGGTGAAAGGTGTGGAAACAGATACTGTATGGTATCAAAAAGGTGGGATCAGTGTAAGAAAATGGGGTTTGGATGAGGTGAGCTGCAAGGAGCTTGGCTGCAAAGGCGGCCAGTGCAGAGCCCTTGGGATCATGAGCTGAAATCACTGAAGTGCAGTAAAAGAGAGCTGAAAGGAAATTATATTGCTGGTAGGGAAGGAAGAAACCCAAAAGAGCAAAGAGAAGTATGATGGCTAAAAGGGCAGAGTTAGATAAGGGCGAGCTGAGTTCTAGGTTAAAAAAAGATGTCCAGGTATCAGAGAGCAGAAGCTTTGGAGCAACCATATGATCTTAAAGGCGAGTGGAATTTCAGGGTGGAGGTTGTTAAATTTATAAGGGGGATTACATGCTGTAATGCCAGCAAGAGCACCTCCCTCCACCTTGATCCCAAGCAACCTAAATACATCCTGCAGACAGTGGCTAAGGGTTTTGGAGGGGGGTAAGAGAGAGGAGCTGGGGCTCTTGTGGCTCTGGTGACCATGCCCTGGGATTATGTGGGTGCTTTAAGCCGACTCTGCCTCAGGAGTGAAGTAAATAAATGTGATTGAAGTCTCTTGTATCCTCATCTGGAATGCTGTAGTTTAGGACCTCGATTCATTATTATGTACAAGCACAGCGTTATTAAGGTCATGAATTAGCAGTACGCTGTGTTTCAGTGAATATGTGCTAACCCAGCCTGAGCATTTCAGTCTGCCTGAGTACAGCTTCAGTTACTCTTCAAAATGAATGAAAAACAGACACCTTTGTATTTTGAACATCCCTGGAAAAAAATATCCTTAAAATACAGTTATAATGACATATCCCGTATGCAACCAATTGTAGGCAAAATGGAATAAAGCTATGGGATCAAAAAAAGCGCATTTTAATACACTTTAATATTTTTCTAGTTTGAATTTGCCATGTTCTGCAGAAAAAACCTTTTATTGAGCAGAATGATATATTAAATTTGGTTGGCCCTTTGCTGTTAGAAGCTGGGGAAATTTGTTCCCTGGTAAAAAGCACATTTCTCTGTCTTGAAAAGATTTAATTGTATTTCCATGAGCACCTCTTGTCACAGGCATGGAAGATGTGTTCTCTTAACAAGTCTGTCTGTTTAGGCTTCAGTGTGTAATATCAATAGCACTCTCAAAAAGTTCCTTTCAGTGAAACAGGAGAGCTTAGTCTGAGTGTGTGGTAATGATGGCTGGACATCGAGTAGTATCTCCTGCTGGATTGTGGCTGACACTGTGCAAATAGCTCAGGACCACCTCAGTGCTGTGTTTCCAGCTCCGGGGAATCTGATTGAAATGGAGCCCCTCAAGAACTGGCACTGCTCATGTCAGCTTGAGGATCTGCTCTTAGCCTGGGGGTCCCAAAATCCTAACAGGGTGAAGCTGCCACAGCACAGCCACTACAGGTGATCCTCTTAATCCACCCACAATGGTTCCTCAGGATTGAGGGGATTCTTTCTGGAGGGTTGAACTTGTTTGGTTTTGAAATACCCATTATTCAACTTCTTTACCTCTGCATTTCTGGTTTTGGGCCAAACCTAGCCCTAGAAATGTGGGAATGCAAATAGGAGAGGTGGTCGCAGGAAACAGCAGGAGCAGCAGAGGAAAGGTGGTTCTCCAGGGGAAGTCAAAGGTGTGCCATGCAGGCTCTAACTCCTTCCCCCCAGGCAAAGCTCCTTCCTGGCCCTGATCACAGGCATAGCTCAGTGCCCCAGACCTGGGTGTTGTATTTAAAGCTTTAAAAGATTTGCTTTTTACCTGAGAATACCCTGATCATCTCTTCAGCTTTGGGATCCTGACTGGAATACTTTCCTAAATGCATGGACTCAATGGTACCTTAGACTGGCAAGAGCAACAGCTACCTGGGCACTGGGATTAATTTTTTAGATAAATTTACCAGGCTTAATTTGGTGGCTTTTGCATCTTTTCATTGTTGGTTATATGTTTGAAGGGGGGGCTGAACAGGATTTTGCAATCCATTTCCTCTCCACCACTTAGTCTTGGAAATATTTTTTATCATTTCTCCATTTCAGTGGTCACCCTTTTATTGTGGTTTTCTTTATTTTGGCTTTGTCCTTGCTAGTGGTAACCACCATGTCCCACGTGGTTCTGGACTGCCTACAAACAGAGTGTGTTGCAGCATCCCTCTGGTATTCACTTGCCCTCTAACCCTCCTAATATTTTGCAGTCTGTTCTAATGCACTTATATCTGGGGTTATGGCCAGGGCTCCCCTGTTCAGAAGTACTTGATTTACATTTGCAAGAGGGAATTGAGCCCCAAGTCAGATACAGTGGCAGATGGGAAGTCCTGCCTGTCTCCTCTCTGGGTAACCTCACAGCCTGCCCCTTGCCCCTTTGGAAAGTGTCATCCAGCATCACCATGGCCTAATACTCATGTCCTCCTCCCCAGCACCATCCACCTTTTTAATTTCTCTTCTTTTTTTGCAAGTCATCCATTCAGATTTCCTGGGAGTGGAAAGGAGAGCTATTGACTGTCTTTTCATGAGCTGTCATGAAGCAGTAAATAGAGGCAAAAGACAAATGCAGCCATATCCAGGGAAAGAAAAATCATAATTAATATCTCACTAGAATAAAGTGTCTTTATAAGGGCAAGAGGGGAAATAAAAGGAGAAAGAAATATTAGCTTGACATATATCAATGTTTTAGCTAGATATATATTCACTGCAGTTGTGACTAGCATGTGATCAACTAATAAGGGAACATAGAGACAGCACAGAAATGAAGCCTGTGAATGAACTGTTAAAGAGTTTCCATCAATTGACAGAGATGAAGATAAATCTTGGATGTCAAAATCGTGGGAGTCATGGAATTGCATTTCCTTGTAGTGGGGATGCTGTGAATACTTGAAGACTGAGTGTTTAACTAACTGGTATTAAAAATGCTATAAATGCAGTGTATTAAGTGTATGTCTGTATCACAATGCAGTGGGTAGCTCTGGTCCTCTTGGGAAGGGTTGCACTTTGCAAAAAAGGGTTGGCATTTATATCAAGAACAAGAGTAACTCCATGTATGGTGGGCTGTGCTGAAGAAGAGATCTCAGCCTTCAGCACGAGTTAAAGGTGAGAAGGCACAGGATACATTCAAAAGCTGAGACATCTGCCCCTAATTTATGTAATCATTTGAAAATGTAGGCCTGAGGCCAAGAACAGATAAATTGCTCAGGCACTACCCAATAAGTTACAGCTGATGTGTGACTACTAGTAATTGTGGGGTCTTTTACAAGATCCATGTCTTGCACAAATACAATTACTGTATTTTACAGCAGTCAGTGCAAATCACACATTTCCATATTGCATACCAACGTGGTATCTGATTAGCACCAAATTCAATTTGTGTTAATAAGCCTAAGGCAAAATTAGCTTGATACACTGTCATTTAGCAGTATTTAGACATGAAAAGCAAGTTGTTTTGTTTTGCTTTGCGTAGGTGTTCTGTAGTACAGCAAACAAGGGGGATCCAGAGTGTTAGCCTGAAAGATTTTTCTCTCTAGGAAAGATGGTGTGTGTTACCAGGGAGGCTGGAGGTGTGAATGTTGACAATACAGAGGGTGTGACAGTCACAAACTTAGACGTCTGAGCTCACAGGAAAGAGCTCAGGTCAAAATAATATGAGAGTATCAATCGAATTTTTCTTAGGAATTTTTCTTAGGAGTCCGAGAAGCTCATGATACAACTCGATCATACATTTCTAAATGCCAGCGGTGGTTGCCTTTGGTGGTGTGTGGGCTTAGGTACTTAAAGCCTAACATGATTTAGGAGATATTATCAGAGTGTAGCCCACAACACAAAGTTGCTACAAGGAGCACTTTCCTGCTCCCGAGCCCTGCAAAATGCTGTCTTTAATTGTACCTGAGAAATCCAATTATGTAAGACATGATAGTTTTGTTTTGCCAAGTCAACTGTTCCCAGCAGGATTAGCCATAGCTGGACCTGTGTCCACTAGTACTGTGTGAAATGGCTTTTAAAAGGGTAACATTAATCCTTTTAGTGGCAATTTTCATATGCAAATCCATTAGGAGTGCACAAATCCCTTGGCTGTTTTTGAACCCTCAAGGTACTGAAGTGCTCCTGTAAGGTTATTTTTTCTTTTTCCTTTGAGCTGCTCCTCCTGATGCTTCCCAGTTCACTGCTCTACCAAGCCTGATATCCTCCCTAATTCTGCTGGGGGGAAAGAAGTATTTCACTGGAGCTGAGTCTTTGCTTGGCTTTTAGGAGCTTGAAGAAGTAACTTTGTGTTGTGTCTCTCTATTTATATATGCATTTAATTGAAGATAACACACTGTTACCCCCATATAAACTGTGAAGTGGCCCAAACTATTTTTTTCCTGTGTAATGAGCACACTGCTCTGCTTGTCTTATTAGATATCTGCTGATTTACACTTGCTAAGGATCCAGCCTGGACCTCCTTCCAGTCAGATGGGTGTGAAACTGCCTGCAGGACCTTGATTGTCAGTAAAAAGCCAATGTTAGCAATTTTCATCAGGCAGCATGGAAATTAATTAGCCCAATTTTATGGAAATTAGCTCATTATAAATAATTTTAGCTGGCCCATTCACAAAGCACTTTACACATTAGGGAGGAAAAAAAAAAAGGAAAAAGGAAAAAGCAAAGCTCTGTGAATTGGATACCGAAAAAACTCTTTCTAAAAACAAATGCTCTTCAGCAGCTGTGCCATTGGCAGGGGAGGGGTGGCACCCGCAGATTGAGCCTCTAGACTGCTTTTTTCCCACTCAGTGCCTGAAAGAGCAGCAGGGAGGGATTTGTTGGGGGCTGCAGATGTCCTTGCAGAGCCTGAGGTTGCACGTTCTGCTCCTGCTACCTTTGGGCTTGGCCGAGGGAGGAGGAGGTGGCAGAGTGGAGATGGACATCTCCCAGGGGTGCTGGTCCTGTGGCTAAGAAGAAATAAAATAGTTCAGACACAAATACATAATTATGGGGGTGAGAGTGGCTCCAGGTGCTGGAGAAGCTCTGCCATGTCCTCCCTTTGACTTTTTAGACTGGAAGCTCTCATGTTGCAAGGAAGGAAGGGCACCTGAGTTCTGAGTGATCTCGTGTATGTGGGTGTCTGTCATGGGCCCAGAAGGTCCCATGGATCAGCTCGGCCCTGTGAAATCTCCAGGCAGTCCAAACCAGACAGTCCTGGGGCTGCTGTGTTTTGATCCCCATCTTTTCTAAGGGTTTCTTGGTTCTGAGGAGTGTCTAGCCAACCTCTGTTTCCTGCTTCAGTTTTTAACCACTTCAGCGCTTTTGTCAAGGGGGATTTTTAATAAAACCTGTCTTCTGACTAGTCATGGAATACACAGGTCATGTAAGGTGACAAACACCTTCACCCTAAGCTTGAGCATTGTCACTTTGCTTGAGGAGTTTTCAAAATTTGCTATCTTCAGGGTGTCTAAGAATTTGCCTGGGGGGGTCATAATTTTCCTCTTGACTTACAGAGCAGCCAGCATGGACTGGTTGTCCTGTGAAAAACGGTTTTTCTTTCTGATAGTGCTCTCTTTCAGACCCAATTTCATTCTTCTCTCAGATCTGTGTGTGGTTTTTTGAACCACTGTCTTCTCTCCCTTTGACAAACAGCATTCTTGAAACGCCTGGAAAGAAGCTGTGGAAAAAGCCTCCTTATCTAGGGAGTGATGTGTCCTGTGTTCCCAGTGAGCCAAATGTGCTCAGGTTCTGCCATTGTTCAGCCACAGACACAGCCTGTCCTGTATTACAGGAGTGGATCAGAGCATCGTGTCTTGGGAGATAGATTCCCATTTGCTTTTTGTATCTCTCTGGGCATTTTCCTGGGAATAATTAGCATCCAGCTGGAGCAGCAACAGGATTTGCTTTCCTTGGGTGTCTGGCATTGCTTGTTTTGCAGGTGGGTGACAGATGGAGGAGCAGAGAACCCTAAAAGGTTCCTTTCTCTACAAAGAGAAGCCCTGTGTGCAGCCTCATGAGCATGTGAGGATGCTCACAAGCGTGTGGCAGCAGCACAAAAGAATCAGTCACTTCTGTAATTCTCAATTTTCTCAACCCCTCTATTTAAGGAATTATGACACAAAATATGTTGTTCATTTTAAAATGAGTTTTAAATAAATTGAAGCTGAAGGAATGTTTTGGAGGTGAGAAAAATCTTTCTGGCAAGTGACATCATCAGAATTATTACTCCTTCACAATTTTCTTAAGCAGCCACTAGAAACAGCTTCTAATCAGGCTCCTTTGGTGTTTAGAGATATCTGTGGATTGATTTTAATTAGATTGGCACCTCTTTGTTAATTCTATAATGTTTGTTTGCTTATAAGTTAAGAGTATTTGGACGCTGTGAAGCTGTTTAACTTCTTCAGTTAAATTTGAATGAATGGGTTCTTAGACATGCTGTTTTCTCTTCTAGTGGAGTTTTACAAGACATAAGTGTGGGCTGGTTTTTTTTGACACCCCAACTGCAAATTGAAGAATCACCCTAGGCATCTCCACTGAATTTACCAACATTACCAAATGAAACATAGGAAATGGCACAGACACAGGAAAATGTCAGTGGTTGGGTCTCTTACAAGATAATTTTTTGGTGGTTATTCCAGAGCAACAGGTTTGTGGTATTAATAAAAATCAAAGGATGCAAAACATATTTACAACGTGTTTCAGAGTCACTAATGCCCACCCTGAGTTTTACCTGGAGCACCCCAGTTCAGCTCTCCATGAGCACCTGCCTGCTGCTGGAGCCTCCTCTGGTCGGGTGGAGGCATTTTTCCAGACTGAGGAAGAGTTTAGACCTTAGTCAGCAGTGAAAATGCTGAACACACATGAACCAAATTGAGGCTGGAAGTTGGGTTTTGCATTCCCTTCTTCCTTTCTTTCTCTGGTGTGAAATTGCTTTACTGGAATAATAGTTGATTATCTCTAATCTGCACCTTTTCTGTTATGTTTTTTGTTGATTTACCTTGATTTGAGTTTGTTTTTCATAGTTAATATGGACTTTAGCCTACTTCCCACAGGTTGTCAGAGCGCTTCCTATGCTGAACCCATTTCTGTCTGATTATCCAAGGGTGCCCCTGATGTGATCCTGATGAAAAGTATGTAGGGGGCTTGTAAATTGAAAAAATGAACTTTGAAACACACCCTCCCTCTTGCCCAAAAATGGAGAGTGTTCTCCATAAAAAGAACATTGAGCAGTGAAATACCATTTGTGCTGTACTGCCTTTATAAATTTGGGCTCAGAAAATGTGACAGGGCATGTTTTATCACTGTGTTATCAGGTCTGCATAATTGTTTCTGCATCATCCTACTGCAGCCAGGCTGAATTTGTTTAAGCCCACCAAAACAAAATAACTTAGGGGAAAAAGCAGGGCCACAGGGAAAGTGCCTGTGGGTTTGCAGCATAGCAGTCACAGTGACTGTGGGAACACAGAATTACCACACAGAGGAACCCTAATTTCCCCTGGGCCCTGAGCAGGGCCCACCCAAGGTGTGGCACAGGAGAGGGGCAAGAAGGGGCTCCCAGAGTGGAGCAGGACAGTCTGTCAGGACACCCGAGGGTCTAAGTCTTACCTCAGGGCTGGTGCACAGTAAAGTTTCCAAAAAGAAGAAGGCTGAGATTTGCATTGGAAACATTGCTCAGGATAAGTTTCCAAAGGACAAAGGAGGGCTGCATCTAGAAATCCCCCAAACACCATAAACGTCTAGTTTGGATTAGGCACTGGGGAGGGGCATCCCCCACACTGGGGATGGTGGGCTCCATCCCAACCAACACTGCACAACCAACCCTCTGTCTCTGTCTGGTGTTTATTTGCCTTCAGCACAAGGTACTGAGAGAACACATATGCTGGAACCAAGCCCAGCACCATGGAGTTATCCATGCTTTACTTCCAGCACCTTTGTGCAGTTACTTTGAATCCTTGGGTTTCAGTCCTTCATCTGGCATTTCTGCCTTTCATCCTAGATCATCTCATCTCTTCTTGATCTCAAATCTGATGACAAAAACAACCCAAATTTTCTCTTCCTGCAACAAGTATTTAATTCAAAGGCTATTTGAAGATCAAGAAAAGAAATTTCACTTTTTGCTGAACTAGTCAGTCCAAGCAGCCAAACAAGGCTCAGTATTTTCTTTTGAAAAGATTGATTATAACAAGCAAGATGATTCTTCTTGGGTGTGATAACTTTGTTTCTTAAATTTGAAAAAAGGCACAAAATAATATCTTGGGTCTAAAAATGTTTGTACAGTATTTGCATGATGACACAGTCCAAAAAGCCCCACCTGAGTATCATTACAGGAAAAAATATTTCAGGACAGGGAGTTCTGCTCTATGGTGTTTCAGCCCACACAGTCCAGGGAGTTGCAGAAACTGTGAGAATGATGAAGCACTGACCCAGAGAAGCTGTGGCTGCCCCATCCCTGGAAGTATCCAAGGCCAGATTGGATGGGGCTCGGAGCAACCTGGGATAGTGGAAGGTGTCGCTGCCCATGGCAGGGGGTGGAACGAGATGATATTTAAGGTCCCCTCCAACCCAAGCCATTCTGTGATGACTCTGTGATTTAGGGTTAGGATGGACAGGTACATCCCCACTGAGGAACATTGGTGGGTGCCTGGCTTAAAACCTCAAAATTTTAGCCAACAGAGTGGTGTTGGTTATGGTTTCTGTATGGCATGCCAAGCAGCAGCAAAGCCTCCTGCCCTAGGGAGCTACTTTTCGAAGTGCCTTTGCCTCCACTTTCGTCTTTCCAGTGGCAGATTTGATTGCACTTCCCTCTGCAACCTTTGCACTGAGCCACCAGCTTGGTATTAGCATAAAAATCCAGCGCAACTGCTCTCCCGTGGAAGCATTTGCATTTGATACCCACCAGCTTTAATATTCTCATACCCCTCTGGTGAAGGAGAGCCCACAGCCAGGATACAAGCCACATATCTTGTGTTTCATGTGGGTTGAGCTCTCCAACATGTTGCTGTTAACAATTTACTTTTAATTAGAGACACAAAATCCTGCAAAAAGGGGCTCTCAGTGCTTTGCTCCTGTAAACTTCAGCTTTGCCTTTAGTGATGATTTCCAAGCCCCTCTCTTTGTGAAATCCCTGTAGCAGTTTTTCCATGTGCTTTTATATCTGAGCAGGAGGTGAGCCCCTTGCCTTGCTAAGAGCAATGCCCGTGGTTCCTGACCTGCAGGCTAAACTGGTTATTCAGTAGAAAATGAGGAAAAGAGGAGTCCGTCTCACCGCAGCCGTATCGAGTGATATAACCGGGTGTGGGACATATATACTCTCTCCTACACGAGGAGATTACCTTAAAGACAGTTGTAATAGTCTGACTTAAACCTCTAAATGCAATTAAATCCGGAGTTAAGCCTGAAGAATTTGACCTGACATTCTGCCTTTGACTCATCCGTTTTTGCGTTTCGGTATTGCAGCGAATGCGCTGTAATGGATCACACACTCCAAAGAGTATGCTGAAAGAGCTGGGGTAAATTAGGGACAGCACATCAGGCTGGATTTTCAGAGTCAACCATCAATTTCCTTTTTGTAATGTGCACTAAGGTCTGACAGCTGAATATGTATTTAATGAGATTTTGAAAACATAGACTTTTGATCTATTAGAACAACATGCCTTGTGAGAAGGTGCCTGTGCTGCTGCATAGCTGAATGCTTTAGGAAAATTAACTCACTTGAAAGCTAAATAAGGCTGAAAACCAGCTTGTTAGAGGGGAGATGCCATCCACTTTGTCCCAAAACATTGCCTCAGCTGAGGGGGAGCCCCAACCTTTTTTAAAGGCTCAGAAATGTTAAATTAACCTCACTCTTCCCATTATTTTTCACTTTATTATGCCATGTAACCTACCAGCCCTTCCATCCAGATGACCCTCAGATGCTGCCTCCCACCTCTTTGGTGGAAGAGCTCTTGATGAAAGCCCAGAAAACGTCAACCTGACGTTAATTTTGACTCCCTTGACCACTCACCACTGCCAGATCAATTCCCTCAGCACAGGCATGTCTGAACGTGTTCCCTCCAGCTGATGGGGCTTTGCAGCTTCATACCTCAGCTCTCTGCTGCTCACAAGAGACTGCTGCATTTCATGGTGTTCTCATAGCTTGGGAATTCGGCCACCAGTTGCCCAAGGGAGGGACTTGCCCTTTGGGTCAGTGTTTCTCCCAGCCTCTACTGCAGTTCAGGTAATAAGTATCATCCAGGAGAAATACAGCACACAGCAAGAAGTGGATGGTTGTTTGGTTCATCTGCCCCTGTCAAAAATACCAGATATATTAAAAAGTATCAGGAGTACCAAAAATCTGTCAAAGATTGCTTGTGAAGAGCTTCTGCTGCAGAAGAGGACGGAGTGATTTAGGTAAGCATCTAAAACACCGAGATTTCTCTGAACTTTGAGCCTTGCTGCAGCTTTCCTGTTATTCCTGTGAATCAGTCTATGTCAGGTTTCAGTAAACTCATCCCTGGTATGAGAGCAGTAGTTTAGGACTGGTTCTTTAAAGGTATAATTAGCCCTGTATGCTGGAGATTTGCAATTATTTCCAAAATCTGGAAGGATCCCAATTACTAACATCCTCCTGTGTGGAAAAGTGTGATAAAGTTGCTCATAGAGCAGTGCCTGGGCTATCAGTTTCCATAAATATTTAGAGGTGCTGGAATAAAGGAGAGTGGGGAGCGAGGTGATGTGCTCTTACTCTATCCCATTTCATGGTTATGATAAGGGCTGGTGTGGCACTTTCACCTGGGAAAATGAGGCAGTGTTGGAGCCATCTGGAGGGATTTCTCTATTAATTTCTGTTGTGCCTTTAGATATCTTTTTCTTTTCTGTGCTTCTGCCTGTGACCGAGCCAGTCGAAATTCATTTACCTTCAGTGACAGTCTGGTACCTAAACAGACACCTGCATCCAGCCTGTTGCAAGTTTTTTTTTAAGCTGCACCAACAAATGGGTTTTTTGGGAAAATAATCAATAGAAGCAATGACGAGCTTCAAGCTGCCCAAATTGTGAGGCAGTAATTGCAAGCAAATGGTAAATCGTGTTGCCCTTCACCTGAAACACTGCCAGCTTAAATAACTCCTGGTGGTTTTCCTCTCTGACTGTTTGTGGATCTTTATGCGTTCTGCTGAGGCTGGGAGAGAGATCTGAGCTGAGAAGTTGGGGAGGGCTGTGAGCAGCCACTTGCCAAGGGACCATCACTACAAGTGGGACAAGTGGGATTTCTCTTGCTTTTTAAAATGTTCCTTCGTCAGGCTTATGTCTTGTGAAACAGTATAAAGCAAGAGCCTAGTAATTGCAGACAAGGTGCAATTTAAAATCTTGTGTTTTCCAAAGGCAGAGAGCTGGGCAGCATAGAAAACAGTCAGAAAAAACACTGTAGAGGTGTCATCTTTTTCTTTCAAGCATGTCTGTCTTGCCTTGGTGGGCAAAAAATATTTACTAAGAGCAATACATTTTATGTATTTCTTAGATCCTGCAAGAGAACAGCAAGTAGTCACAAAAAGGGGGTAAGCTAAAGGCTCAGGGCAGCAGATCAAGCAAGTGCAAGTTCTCTGTTTGCCAAGGATGCACTTGGATGCAGAGCAGTTGGGCAAAGATATCACAGGGTTTCATAGTGCAGGCAGCACTTTCCAATTTTTTTTTTTTTTTTTAATTTGGTACAAAAAGTTTTTCACAGTCCTCAGCTAAAGAGTAGGGAGCAGGTTTCCAATTTTTCCCAGCTACAGGTCTCCCAGAGGTAGCTGGAGGGGTAGAAGGCAGCACCATCAACTGCAGCATAGCTCAGCATCTCCAGAGTAGCTCAGTTATGTGCTTAAAAGCGGATCAAGTGATCTTGGCTTGGGTGAGCAAGATTAAAATAAGGAATACTGGGTGATTTTTCTCCCTCCATATGTTCTCAATGCAATTTTTTTTTTCCCCTTAACAAAGCAGAGGCTTCTAAAACTGCTTCTAGGTTCAGATTTTGGGGTTGTTAAGGAAATACTGCACTTTTCCTTTGAAGGTCTTTGCCTTTCATAATTTTGTGTGTTGTTTCTAACACTGCCATTTCTTGGCCAGCGATGTTTCTGGCAGTGTCCCTTTTTCTCTGGTTGGATATTGCTCTTATCCCTTTAAAACCTTTTTCACACGATGGGGTGAGGAAATTTCCACAATTCCTTATGAAATTGGCATGTTAGAAATTGTAATTCTGGCTAGCAAGAGGCAGGGATCCCAGACATTCCCTTGGCACAAAGTCGCACCGCCTGAACTCAAGCCTGCCTTCCTACCCATAAAGAAATGTCTGTTCAAGGATTTAATATACTTTAACTTAATTTTATAGACTCTGTGATTCGATTTTCGCATTCCTCACTTTCTTGTATGCAAGCCTTGTGTAGGTACAAAAAGGTTTGTTTGTAAATGCTGACAGTGTATCTCTGTATCAGATCCACAGAGAAGCCTCTGTTACAGGGTGTAGGAATAAGTTGGAAATATATTTGCTGGAGAAAGGGGCACTGAAGGGATCTCCAGTCTTTTTTTGAAGTCTCTGTCCCTATAGGTGAGACAAAATCTCTGAAGTATAAAATAGTATAGACAGATTGGAACTTGTGCCAATTGCAGTGATCAGAGGAGGGATTTCAGGGAAATCAGTTTCTATCTGCAAAGTCCAAGTCCCCCCTTGAAAAAAAAAAACCAACAAAACCTTGAAAACTTTACTACTCAAATCTCCACATATTTTAAAGACAAGAAATATAAATAAAACACCTCCCAGCTTTATCCAGTGGGGGTTTTTTCATCTTTTTAAGGTGTCCTGGCCCAAAGTCCGTTTCTAAGGCAGGCAAAATTTTCTTGGAGCGTAATACAAATAGTTATTCAAAAGCCCTCTTTAGCTATGAAAAAATGTTTATTTAAGGTTTTGGGTTTTTTTTTTTTAATAGTTCAAAGTTCTGTAATCCTTGCCTCAAGTTTTGTATCAAATCTGTTGATGGTTTTTTGCAGAGGGTTCTGTGATGTCTGCTTCTGCCACCAATCCTACAGTATTTTGGGAAGGATTTCCTTGTCACTGACACTTTCCCTTTGCCTGGGCAAGTAGTTGAACTGGCTTTGTGTTTGAGTTAAAAGGACCCCAAAAAGTGTTGCAGTTTCATGTACTCTGTAGGTTGAACCTCTTTGCTTGTGGAAAGAGTGTTTGTGTTTGCATTCTGAGCAAACAGTGTGCAAGTCTTCAAGAGGGCCATGGCAAGATTTTAGCCACAACAGAACCCTTCCAGAGCTGGATAAATGGCAGGCAAGGGAAGGCCAGTCCTTTCTAATCTGAGTGCAAGCCAAACTTCTCCAGGGGATCCTGCAAAGTGAGATTATTTACCCTCACATCAGTATTCTGGCAGTTGGAAGTGATCCAGCAAGGTGAAAAGAAAACATTGTGGTGTTTCAGTCAAGGTTTGAACATGGGCACCACAAAAGGCTTTCAGGTCAGTCCCTCCAGAGATAAATGGGATGAGAGACTTGGCCCTTGTTTCACTTGTGTGAAAAGGCCTTGAGACCTAGAGAGTGTATGACTTTAGGCTAGAGATAAAGCTGCCAATGTTCATTGTTAAACTCTTGTAATACATTAACGAGGCCGTAGACAAAATAAAATGCAATTACCCGTGTTTATTTTGCAAGCTAGTGAAGAATTTAGGAGGCTGTGAGAAGTGGCAGTGAATCATGCAAAAGTGTTTGTGGTCAAAATCAAATCTGCTTCTTTCCAAAGAAAAGGGCCTCTACACCTGTCATGGTTTAGCATAGTCTGGGTTTTTAGTTAAAGAGGGCTCCATCAGCCACGGAAGTGATTCTTTGCAGAGAGGTGCTTACAGCTTCCTCTATGACCTGACAGAACCAATCAACCAGCTAGTTTGAATATTGGCAACTTGTTTAAGCCACTTAAGAAACTTGACACGCCTCTGTGATCCACATTTAAGAACGAACAGAGCCCGGGAAAGCTCTCTTGTTTCTGGCTTTCGGACAGGTAACTGGTGGGCCCTGCTCGGTGCGGCATGGCTTGGCTGTGATCTCAGCCACTTCTGCTCGCTGGATACCCGGCTCAGCCCCCTCAGTGCGGGCCGGGCCGGGGGGACACAGCCACCCCGGAGCCGCGCGGCCCTGCTCCACCCGCGGCCCTGCTCCACCCGCGGCCCTGCTCCGTGCGGGCGGCCCCGCGGCTCGGCCGGCGCCTCCCGGTGTGGCTGCTGAAAGAAAATGCTACACGGAAACGAGCTCCGGCCACCACCCGGCAGAAATTAGGTGACCAACAGCGAGAAGCGAATTCCAGCTGCGGGGCCTGGGTGAGATTGACCCTTTTAGTGCTGTAAGATTCTCCAGAACAGATGAAGCCTGCAGACATCAATCCTCTCCCGAGGCAGAGGAAAAGGAAAGGTGAAGGCACGTGAAGAAAACACCATAAAGACACCAAAGTCGGTGAAGAAGGAAGAGCTGAAACCCTGAGGGAGGAGAAAGAGGAGATGCTTCAAACCTAGAAGCTGAAATTCTGTTGTAAAGCTATGGTGATGGACTATGACACATCAGAGTACCCGTTGTAATTTCATGAAAGCATGGGGGGTGGAGCATTCAAACTGTAATTGTGAGCAAAAGCACCTGTGCTGGAATAAGCAAATGTTGAAGTAGCTGTAATTGCTCGAACAGAGAGAGATGAAAGTGATGAGGACCCTTTGCTCCCAGGAAAGAAGAAGACCTCTATTCCTAGAGATGAAGATGCTCCCAGAGATAAGTGCAGAGAACCTTTGTTTCTGAACAGCTCATGCTTAAAATTGTACCCCATTAGCTCAAGATTGGACCCTTGAAAACAGTTGTGGGGAAAGCTGTAAGACGAGAGAAGGGACACTCACATGCGAGCAGAGAACCAACCTGGGTGGCTGTCTTGCTGTGACATTGAAGCCATGAGAGAGCTGTTTCTTGTGGAGATGTCTCTACAGCATGAGCAAGAAAGACTCCTCTCCCTAAGTGAACTGAAAAAAAGATTATTATAGAGGTGGTAAACTGACTGAAAATCTCAAGGGTTGTCTTTTTACGTTGTCAGTGGGAGAAGGGAGAAAGGTGGGGGGAAGAAAAGTGTTCTGAGGGTTTAGTCTGATATTTTTTCCTTTCTTTTAGGTCTGTTAATAAACTTCTTTTATATTCTTTCAAGTTTTATGCCTGTTTAGCTTTCTCCTAATTCTTATCTCACAGAAGGAAAATAAGTAAGTAATGGATATTTTGAACCCAACTGCTACAACACCTTAAGGCAAGACTCAGGAAAGAGCTTTGGTCTGGTGTCAGCAGTGCTTAGGCTGATCCAGATGGGTCTAGGTCAGGACTTGGCGTATGTAATCATAAATCAACACAAATGAACCTAGCTCTGGCTTTTGGGTTATTTTTTGACTGGACCTAATTGTTGGCGCTTGAAGGGGATTTAACCCTGAAGTGAGTGGTGATGTTCAGGAAAGCATGCTCTTTCCCTAAAACTGTAAGAGGGGAGTTGGCATTTGCTGCTCCTGATGGGACCTGCAGCAAAGCTTCAAAAGGTGTGTCCTGGGGAAGTCATTTGTCTCCTGGTTTGGTGTTCTTCTCCAACTGCCTCTCTTGCGGCGCCAAGATAACCTTCAAGTAGCTTGAGTTTGAGGCATGGAGAAGATGATAACACTTAGCATGGATGATGCTCTCAAATCACTCCAAAGAGATTTGGGTTTGGGGAGCCTTTGAATGTTTCTTAAAAGGGTATGACAAGCTAAAGTTGCTCCGGTAGGATTACATGGCTTGAGGGAAGACCACATATATCAAAAGCTTCACAGCACTGGCTTACTTATTGTGTCTTCTATTCAAAGCTTTCTCTGATGAAATTTGGCTTTGAATCCATGCCAGCCTCATAAATCTGGTTGGTGGTGGTTCTCCCCTGCCCCAAAAGTTAAAAATAAAAAATACAAAGACTTTCAAACTGTGCTGTAATGACATGAATAAACAGTCTTTGTGTACTTAATATAAAAAGAAGTTTCTTTTCCCATAGATTAAAAAATAGCCAAAAAGGAAATTCATTGAGTAAATTTCATGCCTTGAAATATTTCAAGGAACTTGCAGGCAGCAAGCATTTCCCCTGTTTGTGCTGGTGACCCTGGCGGTGCCTGAAGGAAATTTTAGTATTGAGAGACATTTTGAAGCATTAAAGAAATACTGTGGACTTAAGCAATAGTCTCTAGTGGATTAAATTGGTAGGACTTCATTCCTACTTGGAGATGGGCCCTATCCCAGAGATTTTGGGAATGTACAGTATGGAGTCATCATAGGCATCTTTAATACTATTCAAAAGTAACATTTTAGTTCTGAGAAGATGTAATACTTTTTTATTCACATGCTTATTTTCCTAGAGAACATGTTTTCTAAAGCAAGAAACCTTGATGCTTAAACCTTACTGCTTAAAGTTACTGCCCTTTGTGAGGCTTCTTGGAATGCTGCACAAAATCCGTCCTCTGGACCAGGGATGCAGCAGATTGTGTAGATTGCCAGGAACTTGTCCAACACCTTTGAATTTTGAACACCATAATTACATGTTATTATCTCTTCTGAATGTATTTGTGTTGCTGTTTCCCATCACTGATCATGCCTGGAGTCTATCTTGTAGATGCATCAACCCTTCATTTCTGCCTGTAGTTTGTGGCTGACCATCCAGCAGAGCTTTCTGACGTCTCTTTAACTCAAGAGCATGTGGGTAAATGTCTTTGGCTTCCAGGACTCAAGTACATGCTTCACTGTGCTAAATAAAGATGAACTCTTAAGTACTTGCTTGTTTAAAGTGATAGTTTTCTAATGTTGTGAGGTTTCCTCTCCTAATGTGGTTAACAAATTGCTGATGGCCAGTTTCATATTCTTCACACACTTCTAATATTTGCAAGAATTTGCCATCTACTGTGCTTTGGAAAAAGGCTATGGGTTGGCAGTGAACTATTCTGAGGGATATTTTTGCAAATAAGTTGTGTTCAATCACAGCGGTCTTTGTACCATCCACATACATTATCCTTAATAATTTCTGTTCTCTTACTGGGGGATTGGAGCTAATTTTTAAAATGGTTTTCATGAGTTACTGAAGACAAATAATGTTTATCTTATGAATCATCAAATGGAGTTTTTGTGCTAAAACTCATGTAACTATTAAATATGCAAATAGTTCTTTTGACATAATTCAAATTCTCACAAAACTTGACTCAATAAATGAAGGTGAATCAAACTTACAGTTATGATTCACAAAATTGCATGTGAACCTCACAATATGTATTTAAACTGTGCCCACTCTTAGGAATAGAAATCACAGAGCCAAGTTGCAAACTGGTTTCCAGAGAGCTGTGACCAGCTTCTCCTGTGCTTCACCCTTCCTGCAGCTCCTGGTTTGGATTCCTGTCTTGGAAATCTGACATTACTCATCAGTTTACCAGAATTTCTGACTATACCTTCAGTGGGAACTCTGTCCTCATGTGGCTTTTATGTAGCTGTGCTGTGGACATTGTGGCTGTGGACATTTTCTGCCACATAAATATGCTGACTTACTGGTGTGGGTGTGTAAAAGGCTGATTCTTTGAGGAATCTGGAATGGGCACAGTCACCACTAGCAGTGCTCCCACTGGATGATTGATCTTGGGCCTCAAATATGAAATTGAATAGCTTTTCAAGTTGCTCCAGTCCTTAACATTTCAGTGACATTCTAGAGCCAGTAAATGTAGATTCAAATACCTTGAATCATCTAGTGCATTACAGACCCTGTGTTGTTGGTTACAAGCTTGTTATTTTTCCACAAAAAGTGCTGTCACAATTAGGTCAAATAAACTTTTTCTGTAAATCAATCTATTAAGCTCCATATTGAAGGGTGACATAAATAAATGCCTGGCATTCACTTGTTGCTGCCTGGTAATATTGAACCTAAATCTTAACATTCAAAGGATGAATAAATTATAGGCATGTTAATTTTATGTTGTTTCCAGCTTGCTGGTAGCGATCCCGTCGTCCTGCACAGCTGTTCTGCCTTTGTCTTGTTCCACCAATAGTGATATTCAGTGCCTCGGCTCATTATCTTCTTTTCAGTCTTTCTCCCTCCAGCCCTGTCTTGGTTTGAAAGACAGGTGTCTGCCAAGGGAGGTTCCCTGCCTTGGAATGGAAAATGGGATCCCCTTCCCTCCAAATTATTAAAACTTTGAAGTTATGGGGCTTTCATGCAAAGATATGGGGAAAGGAACAACAGTTCTTTACGAGCATGTATGTGTGTAACAAAGCAAACGAACAGCAACAACGGCAGCAACAACAAACAAGAACAGAAAACCCAGGGAAGTCTCCTCCTGCTCTTTAAGCCATTTCCCCTCAGGTGCAGTTCCAGTCACAGGCGGCGGGGGCGCTGGCGGCTCCCGGCCGGGCAGGGCGGGTGCGATGGTTCCCCCGGGGCTGCAGGGGGCGCTGTGGCGCGGGCTCGGGGCCCTCACGGTGGCGGCAGCGGGGCCGGGCCGGGCAGTGACGGGCGGCAGCTGGTCGCTACGGGGACGCCCCTCACGCCGGCTCCGGACCGCTCCCCAAACGGCCAGGAAACAAAAAAAAAGAAGAAGCAGACTTGCAGTGCAGGGAAACCGCAGCAGACCGGGACCTCAAGAGTCCGACACACAGGAGTGGCCGCGGCAACGCGTCGCGGGCAGAGGGTCCGGCGAGAGCCGACCCCGGTGTTTCGGCGCCACACGCGCTGGTTCCGAGGGCCGAGCGGCCAGGTTGCAGGGACGTGAGCAAGCAGCTCCTTCACCCCCTGAACCTGGAAACAGGACCAAGCAAAACCCAGCCAAGCCTCTGGGGTATCCCCCTCACCTTTTTCTCCTGGTATTACCCACAACCCACCCCAGCCAGGGCCATTTCAATGGAATGTTGGGACATCTTTTGTTTTCTAATTGCCCCTAATTGTCTCTCAGGCAATGCTGCCCCCGCCCCTGCATTGTCCTTCTTCCAGGTAGCAGATGGATGAAAAATTCACTGAAAAAACCAAACCCAGAACAAGCCCTTTTTAAGTAGTTCAATCTATTTTGACTAGTAGTGCAAAATTTTTTCTTCCTTGTGCACTTGCCTCTTCTGAGATGCACCTTTCCTCTGCCAGTGCATGGAACATCTACAGGGCCCTGGTCTGGGGCTCCCTGGTGACTTCATCAAGAGCTTTTTTGCAGGAGGATGGTGGAGGAAGGCTCAGTAATGGTGATAATGTCTGTATTGGGTACTTACTTGTTTCTGGTGAGGAATCTGTTCACTGGGGAGCTGTGCTAAAGGAGGATGACAGAACATCCATGTGATTGTCCTGGTTCCTTTTTTAGTGCCATTTCTGCTTCGTGGAAGGAGTCTAAATCTGTTCATTTCCCAGAATCTCATTAAAGACTAATTTGGAAAACTGAAAAAGAAAATACCTACTTTGGATCAGTCTACCTACAGTTAAAATAATTGCAGTTGTTTAACTGACCAAAAGCTCTCCATTTCAGGTAGCTCATCGATAGCTTCTGTTTCCATAGGTTCAGCAGTCAGGGTGAAGAAAGAGAGGAGACAAGAAGGGAATTACTGTTCCTCCTGTTATAATAAGGCCTTGATTATTTTTGCGTGAAGCAGATTTTATTTATCTCCTTGAGCATTTCATAGATTTCCTTTTATAAGGTTAGTGGAGGTACTTTTTCATCTTGTCACAGCTCATTCCTCCCACCCTTCTTGGTGTTGATTTTCACTAGCTTCAGGGTCAGTGAGTCCAAGTGGATTTTGTCTTTCAACTCTTTGATCATTCAGTCTTGGCACGGTTATTTTGAGGGTTTGGGGTTTTTTTAATATATTTTAAGTCATCGCCAAATGATTTTGGAGAATGAGCTATTGATGAGCAGCAGAAGACTTCCCCACTACAACCAGTAGCAACATTAAACAAAGCTAAATGCAGCATTGATATTCCTGCCTTTTGGGAAAGTTCTGCTCTTTCAGTGTTTGTGGTAACCCTGATATGGGATGACAAGTTAAAGTATCCAGAAATTTGGCAGAATTAAATGCCCACAGAAATGTATTGGCACTGACAGAGCAGATTGTGCTGGGAGATGTGACAGCACAAGCTCACCACCGTGTTGTCTGAGCTGCAAGCTCAGCTTCGAAATCAGCAAAGCAATAAATCATAAATGCCACGAAGCAACATGTTGGCAAGCTGAGGATGAACTGAACTGAACCAGGTTATTCCACTCAGCTCCTCAGAAATATTTCAATTTGAGCTCAACAGAAATGTTCTTCTTTCCTTCGGGGTTATCAAAATTACTTCAGAAGAAAAAAAAATTCGGAAAAAATAAAATGTTATCAGTTAAATAAACAGATAAAAGGAAGAGAAAGAGGCACTGCTGGGAAGCTGGGCTTGGGTCAGTGGAGCATTTCTGGCTCAAAGCTTGGAATCCATCTCTGTTGCCTTTCCCTCCTTTAGGAAAGCTGTGACTGTCATTTCTGGGCTGAACAACTGTGAAATGGTTGCTGCAGTTGCAGGGTATGAGTTTTTGTCATCATTCTTGTCCTATTTTACATAATCTGTAACAGAGCAGGTATAGATTTCATTCATCCTCATTGTTCAGAGGAACATTTAAGTGGGACTCAAAACTGAGCAGAAACAAGTAAGAAATAGTAGGTGACATCTTCATTCGTTCCCCCATCAGGACAAGAGACAAGCACAGTGCCAGGGTTTTCTATGGCCTCCTGGGGGGGGCAGTGGGAATATTGAAAAAGTCTGAAACTTGTGCAGCAAAAGGCAATGGATTTTCTCTGAAACAGCCTGCTTTCATGGTGGCTTAGTTCAAATGTGCCCAAAATTCTGGGTTATGCCTATCCCAAAACATCAAGTAAATCCTTTGGGCTGTGAATTTCTGTGTAATAGATCAGGGATCACTGACAAAGTCCTCCAAGGCCACTCTTCTGCAAATAACAAGTAGTTTTCAGGAGGAGACAACCTTTTGAAAACATCTGTATGTCCAAGGGAGCTGTTACCAGGTGCTGAACACTGGGCATAAACATAAGGAAGGTTTGAGAAGAGCAGTCAAAGATTTACAGTTCTGTTGAAAGAATGAGCTGGTAGGAAAAGCAATTCCCAGAGCAATTATAATTCACCTTTGGGGTGACCTAAGTTCACAGTGAGGCAAAGACAGCTCTAGATTGTGGCAACAGATAGAAATATATGTGCATTGACAATGAAAAAGTAGCAGCTTGAAAACCAATGTTTACAATATACAAAATTCTATAATAAAAAAGGTTGGTAAGGTAGAACAGTTAAAAAGAAGACATTTGTTCATGAATCTTTCTGATGTCCCCACCACAGGAGCCAGATTTGGTGTTCAGTTTGCTTTGCTTTTAGACATCCTTCTTCATCCTACAGGGCCAGGTCCATGATGTGCCTGGGGTCAGGTTTGGATGGTGTTGTTCAGACCACCTTCTTCAGTGAGTTACTTGCCTTACAAGTGTTCATGGTACGATGCAGAGGAGTTCCCAGGGGTGGGTTCTTGTTGGTTTTCAGTAGTCTGGAAGATTCCTCAGGATGCATGGTTTAGGTGTAGGCTTAGGTAGCAAAGGTTGTGTGGAGACCTCAGAGCAGGCTTCCAATATCTCAAGGGGGCCTGCAAGGCATCCAGAGAGGGAGTCTTCCTCAGCAACTGCAGTGATAGAACAAGGAGTAATGGGTTCAAACTGAAACAGAGGAAATTTAGGTTAGGTATACAGAAGAAATTCTTCCCTGTGAGAGTGAGTGCCGAGGCCCTGGCACAGGTTGCCCACAGAAGCTGTGGCTGCCCTGTCCCTGGAAGTGTCCAAGGCCAGGCTGGACAGGACTTGGAGCAACCTGGAGTAGTGGAAGGTGTCCCTGCACATGGCAGTGGGTTGGAAAAAAATGGGCTTTAAGGTTCCTTCCAATTCAAATCATTCTGTGATTTTAAAGGCTGTAAAATCTGTTCTGCTCCACTTCACGTCTACCAGCAGCAAAATCTCTCTCAGATGCTGCCTCAGAAAAAGATTCTCAAGTGGAAGCCTGACAATCGTTGAGCACCTGCTGCGCCGGGGTCTGTGCCTGTGTTTGACACTGTATTAAGAATTGCCATGTGCTTCTAAAGCAATTTCCTTGCCCAGCATTCCCAGGCTATCTGTGCCCTGGGGTCACTGCATCCCAGGGACAGCCATGGGACTGCCAGCTCCCACAAAATGCCTCTGTGGCTGTTCCTTTGGCAGCACACAGTGTGCAGCCCCCTCTGGCCTGCCCCCGCACATCCATTGGATGTGCAGCTCCCAGCTTCCAAAGGAGCTGGGCTCTGGAGTTCAGCTGGAAGCCGAAGGTTATTTGAGTGGTAATTACGGAGTTCTCTCTGAAATAAGACATGAGGCCCCAGCTACTTTTAGGCCTATAGCAAAAAGTAAGCACTTGACATGAGTTTGCACTGTGTGAGCTCTCTTCAGAGAACCTCTTATGCACTTCACAGGGATGTGTGCTTGAACTGAGGATTTCACTGTGAGAGAGAGGTGTGAGGTGCTGGGAATGGGGAAAAAATTCCTTAATTTTATACAGTGGGTATGATGCTCCCAGTAGGCAAATTATTATAGCTTAAGACTATAATTAAATTAAAATGCAATGTCTTAGCAGTTCCTGGGCAGCGCCTCCATGAAACACCAAACTATTTCTTTCAGAGAGAGGTTGTGTAACTTGCCTGGTGATCACTGGCTAGAGATTCACAAATAGTTTGGGATGATGAAGGAGTGATTGGAAAACCCTGTTTGCAGAGGCACTGGGAGGAGGGGAAAAGATGTGCATCCTCTATGGACAGCCTGAAAAAGGAGCATTGCTGTTTCACCTCTCCTGCCCTAAGGCCATGGCTTCTGAAGGGTACAGAATGACAGCTGGAGGAAAAATTACATATGCTAATTACTCCAAAATTAATTAATTGCTATTAATTATTTTATCATAAAATCAATTAATATTTTACTGCAACTCATTTTTAATTAAAGGAGTCGATAAAAATCAGATAAACTCTAGACATGGCAAAATTATGGCAAAACTCCAAAGTTAATCTCTAATAAGAAATGAAGCCCCAAACAGTTCTGCACAGAGATTGAATTAGTTGTTATTTTTATTAAAAAAAAAGAGCCCACAGCAAAAACATGAAAGCAGAAGCTCCTTTGTGAGGGAGAAGAAAGCTTTTTGTAGTCATGAATGAAGTCGAAAAGGACAGTAGTAGCTATGGGTTTTTTGTAGCTATCTACATATTTCTGAGGTGATTTTCATCTTAATTTGCAGAAAAAAAAAAAAAAGAAGAATCACTGTGTTCCAGTGTTTAGGTTATTGTGCTTAAAGTGATGCTTGAAAGGGAATAGATCTTGAGTACTTCATCACCCCTTGAACAAAAGCACACTTTATATTCTGCACTGCCAGTTAAACAAACTCTCAGTAGTTTTAGTCCTAGTCTTGGAGTAAGGAGGTTTCTAAGGGTAAGAAAGTAAATGGAAAAAAATTGGTTCTATGGAAGTATCTTGGAAGAAATGTGGTTGAAGGGATGGTATGTAATAAATTCTGGGCCAGCTCTTACGGTGACATAACTCAGCACTGCTCTGTTGGCATTCCTGGGGTTCGTGCTGTGCCCATCTGAGAGCCACAGCTGAAAGAGGCTTCTGGGAATTCAGGGACACCAATCGTTCACAATTGGATAATGGCAAGAACAAAACCTGGAGAACGTCAGAGGCATAATTAATCTGCTGCCTTTGCTTTTTGAGTCATTATGTGGGGTATGTGAGTGGGTGGAAGTTTGCATTAGAAAGGAAGATGTTGTACTGCTGTCTAGAAAAGGATCTGGATGTCTGGTGTGTGGCAAAAACATGCAGGTGTTTGGATGCTGGTATCTTATTTTTGGGATTATTTGCTGGCTGGTTAATGATGGCAGCCAGGAGGAATGGATACGGGCTTCCAGAGCATGGGTAGGTTTTGTGGGGAGATGCAGGAGTGCTGTAATGTATGTGCCTAATAGAGAAAAAGTTATCTGGCCTAAATTTTTCAAACTCATGAGCAGAATTTATTGTTTGGGACGTCATTGACTAACGCACAAAGCAATTTGAGTAATGAAAAACTGCTCTTTGTCAAGCAAAAGCAGGAGGCATTGATGGAAAAGCTAATTTATTTACTCTTTTATGGAGAGAACATGCTTTGCTGAAGTTCAAAACTGACTCTGCAGCTATTGATGAGTATTCCTGCGAGTAAAATGGCTAATGAAAGCACTGACACCCTCCCCATGTCTCTCTTTTGAGACTTGAAAGTTGCAGCTTTGCTGCACAGCTGTAAAGGAAGGGCTCACAAGTGTTCATTCTTGTTGTTGTGTGGTAAAAACTTGCATTTTTCAAGTATTAACTGCTAGAAATAACTTGTTTCAGAGCACTGAATGGCTGGAAGGCTGTGGTTATTCCTGGGCCTGTCCTGGCTGTCCCCATCCTTCCCTTGCCCTCAGCAGTCTGCCCTCTCCTAAAGCCCTCTGCCCTCCTGCTACAGCTGTGGCTCTCTCAGAGGATCTTTGATCCACAACATAGGGGCAAGAGAAAATTGGCTCATTTTCCCTCCAGCTGAAGGAACAGGGTCATTGCCATGGCCTACCCTGCACCGCACCTCATCAGCTGTTCTGACACCGTTACGTGTTTATGGGTCCCCATCTGATGTGCTGTTTAGGAGCACTTTGGTTCCTAATTCCTGATTCTAGACACTTGTAAAATTTAGCTATGACCAGGTTTAACACCCACGTGGAATTGCCAGGTGAGTCGTGTACTTCATCTGGCTAAAGTCAAGTCCATCTTCCTCTCTAAAGCTGTGTCCATAACCTGGTTACAACAGGCTGGCTGCCTGAGCATAGGAATGCTGTGTGTATCTGTCAATTTAAGTCAGAATATGAATCAGGAATTTTGCTAGAGCTTGATTGTGAATCAGTGGTTCCACTCTTCTCTGTGCTACAGGTCTGAAATGAGATTTTTAAGCTGCAGCTTTTGCACAAAGCCATTAAATAGGAGATGTTTGGGGTCTGTTTGCTTAAAGGAAGGGAAATGGTGTTTGGAAGATGCAAGGAGAGAAGGGAAGGAGCTGAGATTGGGGCAATTTAGTATCTTTTCTGA
This sequence comes from Aphelocoma coerulescens, assembly GCF_041296385.1. Classification (NCBI taxonomy): domain Eukaryota; kingdom Metazoa; phylum Chordata; class Aves; order Passeriformes; family Corvidae; genus Aphelocoma; species Aphelocoma coerulescens. The sequence goes on from NC_091021.1 coordinate 3,922,349, forward strand.
CGGATTAACCCTCCAATGAATGGGGATTTGAATTCTTACCTGATAAACTCCATCCATATTCTCTTAGACTCTCTGTATCACATCCACGAGCTCTTGTTGATTATAAAGCTTAAGAAGTTCTATATGTGAGAACAAGGATATTGCAGTGTGTGTTAAAATGTATCAGCTTCTTATAAAGGCCGAGAGGTCTTTGAGTAAAAAATGCTAAAAATCTGTCAATCCTTTCTCTTGAAATCAGGGGGCAATTTGCCTGAGAAGACTTTAGGCTAGGGTCCTGTAAAATTAATTTCCCCCTGTACAAACTCCTACGTCCACGTCCAGAAATGGAATGCCAGCTGAACAGTGCTCACACACATACACACACAAGTATGCTGGAATGGCACGAGTGCCTACAGTCTAAACTATGTCAGTCCCACAGACATTTTTGGTGGAAGTGTATCCCAGAAACCCGTGGTGGTTTTGTGCAGACATCTGCCCACGCTGGAAAGCCACACTAATGTTTACTGTGGGGAAAGCCTGTCCGGACTCCCACACACCCTGCAGCGCCAGGCAGTTGACTGAAGGGGATTGAAGGGAAAATATGGGAAAATACCAGTGTAAAACATGCCGTTGTGATTTTAATATTCTATTTCTACTGACCTCCTAAAAATCAAATTGCGACCTGAGCTAACAAGCATGAATTTTAATGATGTGCCTTAAAAACAATAGCAAAACTGTGTTATTTTCATTGCCTTTCTAATTCCACTGATTCGTCTTAGAAAAAAAAAACAAACAAAGCAAATCTCACCCACCCATGTCCCTGTCCCTTTTCCCCTGCCAGGTGTTTTCTTACCCAGGTTGTTTTCATGTCACCTACACAGAAGTCAGTAACATCCCCATGTCTGGGTACTCCAAGATACGCACTTTTTGTAAAAGAAGTGCAATTTTTAAAAGAAAGATATGTCTAGAGCTTTCTCGTTCTGTTTTACACTTCATGGTGTTATCAATGTGTTGTTCCATCATGTTGTGTAGCATGATGTAAGAGAGCAAGAGCAGTTAGGTGCTCACTGTGTACATGGAGAATTTGAAGAGGTGGAGGGAGTTCTGTCTAACATATGGCTGGGCTTCAGTCATGGATTTTTAAAAATTTTTTTCTAATGCTTCACTTTTTGCAAAGGTCAGTCTGTCTGCAGAAAAGTGACATTTCTGAGAGAGACACAATCCGGTAGGCATGTACAGCAAAAATGAAATGCACAGCACACCAAATCCTCCCTCTTAGGGCTCTTGAGTAGACACACTCTGCCTTGAAGATCTCCAAGTCACATTCCTGGTGACAGTGGGTTGCTTCAGAGGAGTCAGGATGCTGCTTGGCATGTGATGAAGCATCCCTTATGCAAGAGTCTCAGGCGTTAGGCAGAATCCTCAGGTGTTAGGCAGAATGTTGCAGAAACAGGCAGAGATGCAATGTTTGGACTGACCATTTAACGAAGGTGGTGATGAAGTACCAGTTCAGCTTCCTGGCTTTCAGACATTTTCTTGCTCTGCTTTCTCGAATGTGTTTGTCTGCCCTGGCCTCCTCCTCCTCCTCCTTGCCTTTGATCGATTTTTCATGAGCTTTGTGCGGAGGGTGACTCCTGTCCAAAACATGAGCACAGCTGTTTACTACTGAGGCCTGTGTGTACTTCCCAGAAGGGTATTTTCTCTATTTCTATAAATCTGGCAGAGCTTCCTTTTATCCATGGCAATATTTGTTAAGAAGATGGAAGATTCTTTAGAGAAAGCAATTGGGGGACATAACCTTTTTCTCCTTATTATCAGAGCTTTATGCAATATGACTTTGAGAGTCTTTATCACAGTTTTCTTCATTTAATCCACTTAGGTTGGAAGGAAGCAACCAGGAGAGGGGCAGGTGCTGCGCAGTATCCCAGGGATACTAGAGAAACCAGAGATTGTCCCAGGAGCAAGACGTCTCCCAGTGCTTTATGTCCCTTCAAAATAATGCTGAGTTTAAGCATAGGGCAACAGGCAGTGGTGCAGGGAGTGGAGGTGATGTGCTGGCTGTTCCTTGGATTTGGGGGAGGGGTTATGACAGGGTGTGGTGCCCAAGGTAGATACTCTTAGGACCTATTTGTTCATCTGGGGTTTAGCCACTGCTTTTGGAGTGTGTGTGATCAAATGGTGGCTCTGGAAAATACCAGCACATTTCCTATAATCCCCAAGATCCTGTGCTTTGCACGTGCATTGCTGTGACTTATGGAAAAGCTGTGAGTGTTGATGCCACAGCCCCTAAGCTGTGGGCCACGGACCTTGGTGGTCACTGGCCTCATTATGGTGGAGGGCATGCTGGTTTTGAATATTAATTACAAACAGGTGAATATTCCCCTGCATTCTGATTCTCCTGTGCCCTTCAGTGGGGCGGCTCAGCAAGGCAGCCTGGCAGGGCTTCTGACCATTTCATGGGGGCTTCTGGTCAGAGCTACCCAGCGAAATGGCTCCATATCTACTGCCTGGTGCTGCCCATGAAGGGATTTCCTTACAGACACCCTCCCATGGGTCTGTTAGTCCCGGGACCAAATGCTGCCCCCCGCCACGTGCCTGGGAACAGTGTGAAAGCAGCAGCAGGAGCTGACAGGCTGTGCTTTGCGCTGGCCCAGACGGCCAGTCTTGGGAGCCGTGCTTATAAAGCACTTCCTAATGAAGGGAAAAGAAGCTGGAGAGTTATTTTCTAAGAATAAAAATCCCTTTATGGTTTTTTTGAAAACTACTTTACACTTTGCACAAATGATCGCCTAGCATCTGGCAGGCTGGGTTTTTGCCATGTGTGGCAGAGGATACAGTTTGTGTAGTTGCAAGCAATCTACTCAAAAAGCTTTTGTGCGGTCCTGGAGCCCAGGAACTTGTTAATTTTGAGCAGTCATTTTCCGCATTTAGCCCATTAGAGACTCTATTTTTGGTGACCTAGTTTGAGCTCTTTAAAAAATAATCAAGCAGCATTTTTCAGATCTGATTTGTAATGGGACTGTGGATTGGTTTTGCAACTTGAAATGAAAGTTAGGGGAGGGGGTAGAACTTTTATCTGCCTGGTCCTTCAGAGCCAACATTTGCAACTGATTTTAGAGGGCCTCTAGGAAGGTTAATCTGACAAGGACTGAGGCTTGGCTTCACCACTTCAAGGGTTATTGTTTGACTTGCTGCTGGGAAAATAATAAAGTAGCCAGGTTTAAATAATACTTTCTGTGCAATAACCTCCAGGAGTGCTAGCAAGTATTACTGGGCATCATCCAAATGCTGTCAGAGCCTGTGGATTTGCCTACTCCCCAGTGTGTAGGATGGGGTTTGGATTGGAGAGGAGCAATTGGAGCACATGCCAAAATGTCTGGCCATGGGTTACATGCTGACTGCCGTGGCAGAGCTGGGGTTGAGGCTCACACACAGAGACCCAGTTTCCGTGCTCTAGCTCAGCTCTGGGGATTAGTACCATGCAGGAGAACTGCCAGCCTCTGCCTGTCTGTGACTGCAGGGGGTCCCTGGGCATGACAGACCTTCAGTTGCTGTGAGAGGAGAGGGATGCTCACAGCTGAGAGTCATCCAGGCCAGGCGATGGCTTTTTCAGGTGCACACTTGGGACAGTTCCAGCGAAACCACAGCAAAGAAAAAAGACCTACAAACAAAGTCTGTTTCTGACTTTATATATGAATTGGTTTTGCATTTTTCTGGCAATTCGAGATTATGTTCCCAAATACCAGCTTGCCTGGAGTGGCGTTGCAGTGGAAACGTACTTTTTTCACTTATTTGTCCTTCATTTTGTCTGGATGCCCCTTTTCTCACTGTCCCAGGAAGCTGCTCGGGGAGCAGACCCCAACTTCAGGCTCCCTCCTGAGACCAGGGAGAACAGCCTGGTGAAGCTGGCATTGCAAGGATGGGCACAGAGTGATCCTCTGCATCCCCATGAAGAGTCCTTGTGATATTTCTAAGGATCTGCAAATTAGAGATTAAATCTGCCAGCTCTGAAGGAAGGGAGAAGACAGCTCCCCCTCTCTAGGAGACACAGCAGTCCCTGGTGTGGAAAGGCTCACAGGTTGTTGAGGTGACTACAGGACAGATGTGCAGCCAGTCATGTGTGGTGGATGTACGCATCTCCTGGCCATTTTCCTTGGAAGATGCTTCACTGGGACACATGGAATTGGAGGAATAGAGCTGAAACGTGCAGAATTACACCAAAGGTTTCGAGCAGCTGTGAAACTCTTGCTTGGGCCAGCTGAGCCCTCTTGTTATTGAGGTTAGAACTGGTTCTTCGTCCCTCTTGATCCCTGCTCAAGGCCAGGTTGTGTGGGGCTGAGTACAGGTCTGGTTTAAATTGGAGTTTCTTCCCATTGGATGCTCTGTGCCTCTGTTTTCTCAGCATAAATATTCTTCCAGGGGCCGCGAATTGTCAAAGATGATAATATAATTCAGTTGACATCAGATTGTTTGTAATTAAAAATGTTTGGCCTATTAGAAATATGAGAATCCTATATTTAATTTATGTTTGATTTTTTTTTAAAAGTAAGAAAATGAGTAATTTACCAGTCTACATTGCCATTTTCCTGTTTCCTGTAGCTCAAAAGTATCTTGATCCAACATACAAGATACGGCAAATGTTCTAAATATTGTTTAATTTTTTTTTTTCTGAGAAAATATGTAAATGCCTGAGAAATTATACTTTGAAAAGTGGCTACTGCAAATTAACAGCATTTCACATGGATCTTACTTTGCATTTTTAATGCCCATAATGTGTGTCCCAAATTACATGATTTGCATTATAAACCAGAGCAGCTCCTGTGTCGCTGCTGCTGTCCAACAGTTGAATAACAAGGCTTTTCTTTCCAAACTGTATAAATACATATTTACCCAAATGATGCAATTTAGGGCTCTGTTACTTACATTTTTCTGGTCGGTCAATCACGCTGACATTTTTAATTGCCAATGCTTTTTAAATGCATCTGAGTAAGTCTGGTGTTTGAGGAATGGAAGTGCCAGGCATAGGCTGGGAGTGATCATTTTGTTATTACACTGACATTTTGGCTCCTGAGTTGTTGCCTTCTCTGTCTCTGCCTTTGGCTTATGGAAAATGTTGAGTTACTGTGTTGTGCCATGTTCAGCAGCAATGGTTTTACCTTTCCCCACTGGGCCCGTGGCACTAAGGGAAGGGTTGGGGGCACCCTGGTTCCTTGGGCCACTCCTGTCCCAGGCTTGATTCTGCAGGTGGGCTCACCCATGTTTCATCAGAACCCAGGATGCTGGAAGCCACTGTCCCTTCACCGCTACACTTAAGGCAGGAGCACCTTTGATGTCCTCGTCCTCCTTGTACTGCCTTGTTCCTCCAGGCTCCTGCTGTCAGAAGCCTCTGGAGAAAGAGTTGGATGATCTCCATTATGTAATCTGCCACCATCAACATTATCGATTGTTCAAAGTCTTAACTTGGGTCATCTACACCTGTCTTCAGTAGTTTTTTGGGAATTCTGATCCTCATTTTCCAAGGAGATTTGATTTAACACAATTCCTGCATCATTAATGTGGTGTCCCCAGTGCTTGAATTTCACTCCAACCTGGTGGTCAGAATCATAAATGAGTGAACTCCTTTGAGTCAGCTCGAGCCAGCACATGTTGACTTCTGGCTCAAATATGAGGAGGGAGCAGGTGAATGGGTGGATAAACTCAGTGTTTCTTTAGTGTTGTCTCCCTTACCCAGACTGGTTCCTGAAGCATCCAAAGGTTGTGTGTACCTCTTACTCAGTGACCTTCCCTTTTGACTGTCACTGGTTTGAACCAGATTTTTCAGGTTCCAGTGCCAGCTTGTTCCAGCAGGGATTGGAAAAATCACAGGGTATATGGCAGGGACCCAAATTCATTGATACCTGATGGGATACTTCTGGACTCCCCACAGAGATTCACTGGAGTTCATCTTCACCACACTGTTAGTCTCAAGACTATTTCCTCCAGGAAGTACTAGGGGAAACCAGCAGCTGTGCTTTTTGTTGCTCACAAACCTGCTGCTCTCCCCCACCTCTGGATATTGAGCAGAGCCCTGCAGCCTCCCCAGCTCTTCTTATCTGTCCCTGTGCCACTCACAGAACAGGTTTGCTGTAGTGGACAAGAGGGGTGATGTAAAGAGGACAGTTTAAATATATTTCACTTAAATGAAATAAACCCTGGATAAAGGTAGGAGTATCTCATAATAAGGCATGATATCTGCTGTTTGAGTCAATGTTGCTCTGTCTGCAGCTTGTGAACTAATGTTCACTGACAAATAGGCTTCAGGAGGAGGGGAAAAGGCCAGTGCCACAAATCTAACCATTGCTGAAATGCCCGGGATCTGAGGATTTTCAGAGAAAAAGAAATGTGATTATGATGAATGATGGAGGCAACAGCACTTTGTGCTGTTCTAATAATACCTAGCCAAGTGAAAAAATCCAATAAATGCCTGTGGTTACCTGGCTGTGCAGGAGCTGTGCTGGTGCCAGCCAGTGTCAAACACAGCCCTTTTAGCCCATGGGGGATCAGGGAGGAGAGATGGTTGATGTATTGGTGGCTCAGGGGATTATTTTCTGTGCAGGAACTGCAGATGCAGGAGTTCTGTCAAGGCATCCACCAAGCACCAGTGCCTCAAGAAGGCTGGTGAAAAGCAGCTGGTTTGTGTTGGTGAGCAGCAGCCTTTCTCTTCCACTCGGAGGTCTGTATGCTTCCCAAAAGGAAGGCAGTACAGTCCTCCTCTGGGTTTTCCAGGAGCTGCCTTGCTGAGCCTCAGGAGAGCTGAAGGTGGTAGGAAGGGAGTTGTCTCTATTCCAGCGGTGAGAAGTGGGGGGTGTGCTGGACAGCACCTCACCTGGGGATTGCCAGGGTAGCTGCCAGCTTCAGGGGATGCTCACCCGTGACATGGCACAAGATCAAAGCAGGTTTTCCAGCACTTTCCTTCTGCACTTGCCTGCGTTATGAAAACAGGCAGATTCTTAGCTCACTCCCTGTGAGCATCAGGGTTTTTTTTCACAAAGAGAAGCAATGTTCTGATTTAAACAACATTTTCCTGGCATCCTATTTCTTGTGCTGACCTCAGTGGAGCAGTGCAGGATGGAGGGAGGGATCTCTCTCCCTGGCTCTCATTTGCTACTTCCATATTACATGGGCCTGACCTTCTTCCCTGATGTACCAGTCCCTGAACCGTGTTTGGTGCCTTGCAGCAGTTCCAGACCTCTGGTAAAAGGCTGTGCACTGTATTTCATGCATATGTGGAAGGCTGTGTCCTTCTGGAGTGTGTAATTAAATCCAGAGCTGCCAAAGTTGAGCCACACCGTGGAGTCACCACGAGTCTCGTCGCTGTTTTCAGGGCTGCAGGAACTGTCCGTGGTGTCCCATACTTTGTCCCCAGGCTGTGTCTGTGGTGTGGTGAGCAGAAGCTTATCTGCTGAGCAAAATGCACAAGTATAGAGGAGCAGAACTGCAAGCTGCATCAGTAGAGCATATGTACACCTCTAAGATGAGGAGAGGGTGGGAATAACAGGAGTGGGATGCTGGAAAATCGGGAATTGAAGATACATAACATAAACAGCTCCTTTGCCAGATGAAAACTCAGCAGGATGATGATAAAGTGCACAATGTTTATTGATATCTGAATGACTATTTGTTTTCAAAAAATGCATTTTTGAACTTAGCATAAATTCAGTTATCTGATTCTAGCACAGCTTACTACATATTAGGAAATATATGGGGTTTTTATAGCCATTTTTCACCTTAGGGAGAAAATAAAAAAAAAGAGAGAGAGACATTTTATTTTAATAGTTCTGACTTCCTAATCTAAGCACTCTTAGGAGCTCGGCTGCAGAGGGGAAAGAAATGGTGGATATTGCCATTTATCCTTTGTTACAGAACACTATCACTTCTCCCTATCTCCATCAGCAGAGCCAGGTAATAATTTACTGCAGTGGACAGCGAGGGATATCAGCTCCAAGCCGCTCCAGTCCAGGTAGTTTGTCATCATGAGCTTTCAAAGAGGTAAATTAAGTTGATTAAGGGAGAAGATCTGTCACGTCAGCGTTTTTGCCCACCTAGAAGGCAGCGCTCCTTCCCTCCCTCCTTATTCCAGCCTGTCTTCCTTGTACTGAGTTTTCTTGTGTATGGAAGTAGTTTTGAAGAGTTGCTTTCTTAGCTGTGCCTCAGAAATAGCAAATGTTATATATATGGAAATGTAAATGATGCTGATGCTGATTAGCCAAGTGTTGTGCTTCGAGGAAAAAAGTTCAATCAGAACATGAAGAGCAGGAAGATTATTTGGCCACTCTGTGCATGATCAGCCCTTCAGCAGCTGCCAGAGAGATTCCTACTAAAGCTTGGGAAAGCAGGGCCTAGGAAAGGCAGCCAGTATCTGTAAAAGATGAACACACATGCCTGGTGTCTACTGTCATTCTGGAAATACTAATGTCTTGACCCATAGCAAAATTTCATCATCCATCCTGATCTGCTTCAGGAGCCTGTTTGGTTGTGACCCAGCACAATGTTTGGTGCTTTGGCTCATGTTTAGTTTTCAGACACCTCAGTGGCTGCCTCAGCTGAAGTCCACGGGCTGTAGCTGACCTTCACATGGTTCTTTGTCCTCCTGCCTGGACCAAGGCCGAGCCTCTGCCAGGGAAGATGGACATCACAGAGGAGGATATGGCTACAGCTGTGATAAGTACAGCAAAGCCTCTGGCCACATCAAAGGGAGTTCCTGGTCTTAACTGTGCACTTCAGGAGCTCTCCTGATTAGTCCTGAGCTTTTTTTCTTCTCTGAAAGGAAAAGATTTCCTTCTTCTTGGCCAATTGCTAATACTGAAATAAACATTCAGTGTTGTTGGTGCAGCTGAAATTAATCCCAGCACAACTTTCCTAGAAGGAAAATACCTGCTGTGAGGAGCCCTGGAAGCAGGCAAATATTTTTGTCTGTCCTCCTGCTCTGTAGCCCTCCCTTCTGTGGGCACACACACAGACACACATGCAACCCCATCAGCAGCTTTATCCAGTCCCATTCCTCGGGTGTCCTGCAGTACGGGAAGGGATGGCTTGCTGGCAAAGACACTTCCAGTTCCTTTAAAGGATATAGCATGAAGATAATTAATTAAAACTATTGGGAGTTCCTGTGAAACAGCCTGTGATTAAACATAAGGATTTCTTGTGGAACAATTAGGTGAATTTGACCTCGGGTATCTCCCCTGACTTCTTGGCTGCTGGTGAGCGATACTGAAATTGTTGGGAGTTCTGTCTGTTTTAATGGATTCAGCTTTAGTTAGGAATCTCATGAAGAACAGCCAAAGCAAAGGACACTTTAATTTGTAGGTGTCCTGTGAGTTAACTTTGACTACAGCAGAAAAGGAAAGTGCAGTTTGCCTTGTTATTGGAAACACTGACATGTGAAGGGACATGAGGATGAGCCTCCAGTGCCTTCCAGATCCTCCTCTCCAGTCTAATACTTGCAGGGAGAGTGGCAAAGGTCGTGACAGTGAAGTTTCTAGAGCAAATGTTATCCCTTAGAGCCAAAGCTGGGTCGAGAGCCAGTTCTTTGTTCCCTGGAGTTTGCTGTGAACTCAGCCATTGGGATTTTTGGGGTTCCATGTTGCCATTGACCCATTCTGATCGATATTCTGGCAAGGGCTGTAGTCATCTCTTTAGACAGAGGAGTGCCTTCTCATAGTTAGGTGCTGGTGAGATGCACTAACTTTGGCTCAGTGCAAGCTGAACGTGAACTGCTGGAAAGGAAAACATGGATAGGCCAGTGCCCCTTCCCTGGAAATGGCAGGATTGATGGGATGAGTAGTGGAGGATGTGCAGATGTTACCATCAGCTCTCTTTTCATGAGTAATTTGAAAGAAATGCTTATATGGAGCAGCAACGTTCAGCTCTTTTCACTAAGCTCTTAGCATTGGCTTGCAGAGATCATGGCTGTTTCTCTGTAACTACTGATAATTTGTGTTTTCCTCTTGACTTTTCAACTTCATTTCAGTTAAGAATTCCATTACACAGCGTAAGGGCGTTGTGTGACACAGACCTTTCCCTTTTTTGGAAAGCTTACAGCCTAAATGCACAAGAGAGGGGAAGAAGACTGGCAGCTTTATGAAGGCAAAGGAAAATCTACTAAATCCTCTCTTGGGGACCAGCGAAGCAGAGAGATGAACTACTGGGCTGGTGGAAGGGGAGCAGAGTCTCTAAAGGAGGAGGAAAGAGAAGAGCTGAGCTTGGCTGTTTTAGTGTACAAAACAAAAGCTTAAATGGTCTTCTAATTGCTGCCAATACCTGGGAGTAGTTTGAGCTAAAGGGTAGTGTCAGCACACATGTAAATGCCAAGTAAAATAAACCCCCTTGGCTTTTGAGAAGGCTTGGGCAGGTGACAGTTCCCTTCTTTCTCAAGCTCTGGTTCAACAGAAGCCAAAGCCCAGAGCTCTTGCAGTGTCAGGTCTTTAACATTCACACCACCAAATGTAATTAAGCTCTGTGAGGGCTGCACCCTGGGTAGAATTTATCTCTTGGTTTGTAATGCTTTAATTTAGTATCAAATATTCATGGACTGGCAGGGTCAAGTAGGGATAGAAAAGTACTGTAACAGGCATAGGCAAAGTAGAATGCTAAAGAAGTCAGCTGAAAGGTCAGTCATCCATGGAAACCCATTAGGAAAAATACTGTAAATAACTTCCTGCATCTGTGAGTCTCAGAGCCACTCCTGCCCCAACCTGTGGGATGTCCAGAGCATGGGGTGTGCCAGATCACACACAGAATTCTAAACAGAATTATATAGTTACATATCCAAACTCTTCCAAATATTGAAGCATGTTCGGTGTGCTCTGCACTGAACAAGTCTGTTGCATCTCATGGGTTTAAGGGACAGAAAAGGCTGGGTTTGAGACATCTTGTGAATATCTATGAAGGATTTTTGTAAGACCAAATGATTTTTTTGGGCATACCCTGCCTGTTTAAGGACATGGTTCGAAGCCTGTAAAATGATGCTTATTGACTTCAAAAGATCAGGATCTACACTGTCCAATTTAATATTCACAAAAACAATTTATTCAACAAATGAAATTACTGAATTGAGAAAAACGAATTGATTTATTCATTCAGGAAGATGTTTATGGGGCCTGAAAGGTGTGTTTGGTGCATCTGGTAGGGGGTTCTCAGGTTGGGAAGATTGGGTTGGGAGGAAGGGCAAACACCTTAGCCCATGGGACCATGCAGGGAAGTAACTGAAATTCAGAGCAGCTGGGAATAAATAATGAACTGGTCAAAGTCCAAGTGTCTCTTTTGTCTGGCACCAGGTGAGAAAAGAGGGAGGAGAAAAATAATGGGTGAGCAGGCCATGGAGCAATGTGGAAAGGAGAGCTGCAACATCTGGAAGTGTGTGGGACTTTAGGAAGTGTGTGGACGCAGGAAGCTGATGCTGAGTACACAGGCTGGATGCTCCCTCTCCAGCAGTAAAATACCCATGGCCTGCTATCTTCTGTTTTCCCAGTTGCCTCTCAAAAGCACTGGTTGCTGCAAGTAGAAGAGAATTGAGTAGAAAGAAAAGTCATTTTGAGCCAGAAATGCCTGCAACCTAAACCTGGTCCTGTTGAAAGCCAATTGAGCTTTCAAGCCAGGCTGGGTGCTGGGAGAATGAGAACTGAGAAAAACCTATCACTTGAGCCAGGACTTCCCCCTTATCTCACAGCAGCATGCAGTGAGGAAACTACCTAAGGACTACATTTTTAGACACCCAAATAATCCAAAGAGAAGAAATTTTGCAGGAATACAGCACACAAACACACTTTTAAAAAGCATATATATGTATCTGTAAATGTGTAAAAAGCCATATATAGCTAAACTCACACACCTATGTCATGCAGAGGTTCTGAAATTTCTGCAAACTCCACAGACTCCAAACTTAATTCTGCAAAATCCTCAGGCACTTTTTAGAGTTAAATTAATACCGATGTAATTAAAATGGTAATACTATTTGTTAAAAAAAGAGTATTTAAATAATTCATTTTCCTATTGGTTCTGTGGAGTGTGCTTAGGTTTAGCAATTATATGCTAAGTAAAAACAGCCTCTCCTGTAATGATTTCATGATAATCTGACCTTTGATGGTCTTGGCTCACAGCAGCTGGCACTTTCTGCAGAGTTTACAGACTGTAAAGTAATTAATATCAATGAAATACCACTGCTGGCCCTTTGATGTATTTGGGTCTTTGAACACTCCCTTTTCTCTCTCTCAAGCATTTTTTTTTTCCTGATGTCCCTGACTCTTGGGAGTCTGGCCACTGGACTGCTCCTGATGAAGGACACATCTCAGCTGAGGGGTGCACTGGTGAGCACCCTCTCTTTAGGGGTTCAGAAGACTTAATTGACAATATGCCAGGCTTAATTTGATTTAATAGCACAGTAATAGCTCTTGAAAAGCTGTCTTTCAGGGAAAGGTAATAAGGGTATTATTAAAAACAGGTGAGGAGAGATGCCCTGGGTTTAGCTTCCTGCATTATTTCATCACTGTCAGTCAGCTCAGAACTCCCTTGAGATTATTCCAGTGTAGTTAATAACATTGTTTCTGTGATGACTTTAATGACTGAGCCTTTCTTCCATCCTTAGCTGCGACAATAACCACTCTGCTTTTTTTCCTTCAACAAGCTATTGTGTGGGGTTCAGCACATTAAGGAACATTTTTAAATATAGAGGTTTCCTCTAATTAAGTTATTGGCAAAAGATTGCTTGTCCAATCATTTGCTGGTGATGAGTACTGAAAGAAATTACATCTGGTACAGAGTATTACACTTTTCCTGCCATGCTTCCCCTAAAAAAAGAACAAAATGATATAAAAATAAGCAGTAAGATTGCAAACTCAGGTACTCAGAAATTAGATAGAGCCAGAATGATGGTTGTCTGGATCTGTCCTTCCCCACTCCTGACCATGAGCTTTTCCTCTTTCTTCTCTTCCTTCTTGCCCCACACCCCATTATTTCCTTTCATAAAATTACTTTTTCTCCACAAGTCTTAATTTTTAACATTTTTAGAATTTTTATGTCAAGGCCAAACATCATCTTCTGCTCTCGTGTCTGGAAAAGAGAGAAAAAATTTTCTCTACAACTTTTCCAACACCCCCCTCCATAAACTCCCCTGTAATTCAAATAAAGATGTTTGTGCACCTTGAGGGAGCCACCGTTTGTTCATTGGTGCAATAATTGCATGTAGGAATAATGGTGTATTTAAGGTGTCTGGCCATTCTGGACATGATTTTAAAAGTTCCTGTTTCCTATAAGATTGTACATCCTGATTGGTTCAGAAAACACACAGAAAATGCAATGAGTGGGAGAGGTTTTTAGCATGCCCCCTTGAAGAAAAGTGGTAGAATTAATGCAGAGGAAAATCTTATTTTAGGGTTAGTGCAGTCATTGCAGATTAAAGGTTGTTTCCCTGCCTGGTGGCACTCTGCATAACCTCAAAAAGTGGAGTTTACATGTATTTCTTAAAGTATACCTCTGGATTTGAAAATCAGATCATTTACTAATTGCTCACATCTTATAAATTATGGATCTATCCTTGAAGGAGATTTTAACAATCTATTAAAGCCTGAATAACAGAGTTATTCTCCATCTTCCAGATAAACAAAACAAAAACACAGCTTTAAAAACAAGAAGCCTCTTCACTTTTTATCTAAATGGAAATAAACCTAATCAAAAGCCAGCGATTAATGAATCTCTTCAGGGTTTCTATTCTTGAAAAGATTAGAGTTAAACAGACTGAAATAGTTTCAATAGGTAGGTGTGATGTTGAGTTCAGATGTTGTATTTATATATGCTCAGCTAGAAATAAGAGTAGCTAAAATCCAATATCTGGATGAAGATTCTCCTCTTCAATGAAACCAGACAAACAGTTAACAACTCCAATATTCACTAATTTCTGTGTGCAAAAATGTCCTAGAGCTCCAATAAAATCAGTCCCTCCCAGGAAATGCTTTTAAAATACTCATTAAAAAGTGGATGTTGCACATATGAAACAAACTGAAAGTGTGTTTTTAGGAAACTATTTTCTTGGGAAAGGAAAGCAAAGCTCTCCAAAAATAAGCAAACTGCTTTTCTAGGATTAGACAGCCAGTTATTTGCTTCTTGCAAAAACGCAGACTGAGAATGTTGAGCTGAAATTTGGCAAGGTTAACACATTTTCACTATGTGTAGTCAGTTCCTGTGTCCAGAAATAGAAACACACTTTTGCTTTCAGGAGTGGCATGGCACCTTCACCTGCAGTTTAAATAGAAAAAATAGAAAAGGCCTGTTGTTCAGCTCCACCTCTGTACCAGATCTCTGGGATGTTTAATTCATTCTGCATCATTCCGAAGAGTGGGAATAACGACAGCCAAGGGCTCCCGTTGCTTCCACAGTAGAGACTGAAGAAATGTTAATAAATGCACTTGATTTATTTGTCTAACTGTAGATTTTCCTGTAACTCATACCAACTAGCCTGGCTGTGTAGTAGGAAAAAAGCAATCCCAATATGTGATGTACAAAGCCTGTCACTCACCATGTATCAAATGAACAAATAAATGTCCCTTGTTCCATTAAATGACCACGGAACATTCCTAGGATCTTCACAGGCACCTTGCTTACCATGGTGTGCAATTCTGGACACCCTGTTAGAGCCTGCACTGCATTTGTTATGGGTACTCTTCCATCTGACTTCTGATCAGACACTTGACCTTTCAAACCCATCGTGGGGAAGGCATCCTTCTCCTCTGCTTTTTGTTCCCTGTGTATTTTGTTCCTCTTTGTCCACGTGCTGTCTCAGGTTGTGTGTAAGCTGGAGAAGCCAGGAGTGCATCTGAGCTGTGAGAGACTGTGAGCATCTATCGTGCTCCTCCTCCTTTTCCTCCATTTTCTTCCCTTGGGAAGACTTGGGAACAGATCCATAGCTTCCTGTGGTGCTCTAGCCAGTCTCATGAGCCAGAAGACCAAGTAAGCAGCCTGCCAACACTTAGTTCAGCTTAGACATGAGCAAAAATATGAGGGGGGTTTATCACAAATAGGGACACAAATAGGGACAGTGAAGAATTGAATGCTCTTTTCTCTTTTGGTACAGGATGCCTTGTTCTGCCAAAATAAATACACCACCTTGGTTCAGCCCACTGACATCTCAGGATGCCTGTGGCAGTGCAGCCAGTGTAAGTGTGACCATGAAGGTTTGACAAGACAGCCCTCACGTTGGCTTTCCCACTGAAAGTGTCCTGAGACCCTCCAATGCACTCGGCTTCTCATGGGCTGTGGCTCTCTGAGGGAAATTGATAAGAAAGGATGTCTTTGCACATGGTTATTACTTTCCTAAAATCCTTCCAGAGTGTTGATATTATTTAGTTTATGAAGTAGCAGTTTGTGCAATTTTATGTTGCCTGGAAAGAAACTAAGATTTACTCGATTGAAGCTCCCGAAAGCAGAGAAAGCAAAAGGCATCAATCTGTGCTGTTGGAAATTCTGTAACTGGGCAGCTATAAGCTGATGTGCTTTGAGTGTCTGCAAAATGCAGCTACTACTGAGCGGCCTGAGTGGTAAAGCATTTTGTAACAGCATAATGCTCTCATTGTAGTCTTTGCAATCTCATTTAGGACTAAGCTTTCCCTTGGGAGATGATACAATAAACTCTCCTGGAAACCACGCTGCAAATACGTTGAAGGCCAATCAGGTATTACAGTGTAATGTCAAAAGTCTTACTGACTGGCTAAACATGTATCTTCCACAGCATTCCTCAGGACAGACAGATGTTAGCTGTGGAGATGGGGTTGTTACAGAGTGCAGACTTTGTCTAGGTCATAATGTTGCTCAACATAAACAGTTTAGGATTTATTAAGTGTGCTCTCAGCCAGCCTGGGCACCTCAAAGTTCTAAGCAGACACTTCTAGGACACTTCTAAGCAGATAACAGAGGAATTATGTTTTAGACTGGAAACAATTAGGAAAACTCACAGATACTGATGTAAGCCTGCTCAGTTTCTCTGTTCAGATGATATTTTTAACTGAAAAGTGGGCAGAGACACATGGAGTAAGCTGACACCTGAGCTTAAGTCAAAGAACTATTAAGCAGGCAGAATACTTGGGTACATCACTGGAAACTGTATTTCAAAACTTGAAAGCAAAAGGGTTGGATGTTTTGGTCCTGTTGTTTGCCTATTTCTACTTAATGTTCTCATTCCCACATTATTTCATTATTTTATTATTTTATTATTTTATTATTTTATTATTATTTTGGTTTTCAAGTCCAAGATTGTTTTCTCATCAGTTCTTTAAAAATTAGTCAAGATACACATTTCAAAGGCTCCCCATGTTTTTGTACATCACCGTTCTTTCCAAATGCCAGGTTTGGACATTGTCCTGCAGTTTAAAGGTTTCTAGACTGGTATTTGTTTTTCTTCCAAGACCTCCCTAGACCCTACTGTAATGAATACTAGCTCAGACACAGCCAAATTTGCCTCATATAAGCAACAGTGTGTTTCCTACATGAAGCTCAGTAAATAACTAACTGCACAGCTAATCCTCCTATTTTAATGTATGAAAAGTCCCACTCTTGGAATAATGCAATGTAAAGACCAGCCATTCAGAAAACAGAGCTTTAGTTCAACAACTCCCCAGGTGGGTTCTGTGCATTATGTAGCAAAATCCTTACAAACTTCCAGTGGCCTTAACAAAAGATGCATCTGACTGACTGCTGCTTTAGAGTTGGGGAAATCGAGTGCTGTGTTCAGTTCACTGATCTGCTGCTCAGGATGTTTTGTAAGCACATTACCAAAGAAGACCAGATGTCTGTGAGGAAAAGAGTATGAGTTAAAGTTCCTACCAGCTGTCATAAATAACTGAATCACAGTTCGATTCTGCAGCACGCAGCAGTGCAGGGCTCCTCAGGTACAGCTCTTAACAAAATTAAATCCAAGCCTTTCCTTTGCCTTTAATACACCATAATGTAAATTGAAAGACTACCAGAGGCTCCTCTTTCTTTATTAACCAATTTGAATAAAAACTGCAACTTTAGTGCTTTAGACAACAATCTTTCTGCAGCTGCCAAGGCAGCTCTAGTTAGGATACACTGCTTGCTTCTGACCAGGCACTAGAAAATGTTTTCTAAAAGCTGTGTTCTGGTATTGATCAGTGTGCTCAAACTTAAGGGATTTTTACTGAAGCTTGCACAGACTACCTGGAAAACCACTGGTGCTCAGGAGGGCTTAACATCACAATTTCACAAGTGTTGATGTAATTAAAGGATGCACAGCGTGGAAGGAGACAAGACATGAGCTTGTGGTGGGACAGAATTCCTCATGTGCATGCCACATGAGCTCTGACATAGTCTCTAAATGGGTTGTCCTCCCAGACAGGAGAAATGTCAGTGTGTGCCACATATTTCTCATGGTATGGATGGAGTTTTGAGAGAAGCTGGCAAAGGCTGGATCCCGTATATACCTGAACTGCTTTGAAAATCTCAGTTTCTCGTGTCATTAGAAATTCATAACCCTCAATGAGCAATGCATGGAACAGCAAATTGAGCTCCATAAATTGCTATTTCCACATTTTGGCTGTTATTGTTTCTCCCAGAGTTAGAACTGCAAGTGATGTAGCTGCTTAGAGACTACTTAATGGTTATTCAGTAAATATTAGTTTTTTAATTGTGACAGTGACAGGTGTGTTGCATTGCATGGGTAAAAATGTATGAATACAAATGAAAATTAATTGATGGTTACCAGCACGTTCACAAACATGCCCAACTGAATTTGTGAACTGATTTAAAGTTAGGCAGGTGTTGACTTTGCTGTATTGTGGGGGTTTTTTTCTGATAATAAAAATTTGTTTCCTCAAAATTTGGCCAGTTGGATGTTGGACAGTTCTCACCAGATACAAATGCATACTTTTTAATTGATAAAAAAGCAAAATGTGAGATACTCTGTTCAAGTCCATTTGAGTTGTGAAAAGTGCTTCCTTTTTTTCATGTTTGTGAATTAAGCACACTTGTTCTTCAGGTGATCCTCCCCTCCTGCACCTATGTTTATTGGTGCTTTCAAGTGAGATTGAAGTAGATCAAAATGTTCTTGGCTTTTATGGAAAAGGGGAAAAACACCCAAAAAGAGAATTAATTGTCAGTGGTCGCACAAGTGTGAGCTGACTGCCGTGGCAGGTTTTTGTCTCTGACTCTCTGCTGGGGCCGTGTCTGGTCAGCTGAGGCAGCAGGGGCTTTACCAGATCAGGTTCAGCGACTGGATAGATGTGTCTGCAGCTGAAATAAACCCCACCATAGAGTTCTCTTCGGTGCCTCTGCCACAGCCCAGCCTTCCTGATGGATGTTAAGAAGCCTTGGTAGTGTTTATGAGAAACATCAGCTTCCCTAATCGTTCATTGATCTGTTGTTCTGGGCGGAATGATGAAGTTTTCGCTGTTATTTTGCTTGGCTTCACTCAGATTCACTTGATTCGAACCAAAGAACGATTTAAGATGGCAGGGAACAATTTTACTCCCATTTACTCCCAGCTGACAGGATAATTCTGGTTTTGCTGTTCGGAGCTTCAAGTACTTCATCTGTGCTCAGCTAATATTAGTTGCAGTTAAGGGAATGGGCTGTCTAGAGCTCGTTTTTACCGTTCATCATCTGAAAAAGAACCTCCGAAAAGAACCCTTTTGCTTTTGGTGTCATTGTGAGTTTCTTTGTCACCCTCTGCAGGACTGCCCATCTTGGGGTGGCCCCCTGGGGCGGGCAGCACCTCCACTTGCTTTGCTCTTATCTCAGGGTAACTATTTTTAGCAACCAAAGAATTGGCTGTGTTGGGGCTCATAGAGTGTGTTAGGAGACTGGTTTATAGAACATGGCTGTTCCTGGGGTGCAGGACACTGCTGGACACAGAGACAGCAAACTGTGGAGTACAGGTGCTCATCTCCTGTCTGAAAATGGAAATAAAGAGCTTTTTTCCTGGTAAATATATCAGAACCCTGTGGTTTGGTGTGTTTTTAAGCAGCTCATGAGGCACTGGATATGTCAAGGATTAATACTTTTTCCTCCCGACACTCCTTTTGTTTCTGCAGGAAGCTTGTCCTTATCCAGGGGCTGATGTTTGACAGGCTCAGTTTCCTTTTTGTCTTTCCTGTGGGACAGACTCATGGGAAATGTGTTTTTGCAAGTACCTGTAGCCCTAGCAGGAGAATCAGACTGGGAGATGCACCTTCTTGGAAACACAGATGGAAGCTGGGAAACAGCTCAGATAGAGCATGAGGATACCTGAGTCCAGGATACCTGCCCAGGAAAGTGTCCAGCCTTGAATTCAAAGGATGAGAGGTTCAAATCAGGCCTGACCTTGGCACGAGGTGCAGGGGAGGAGATCTGGCTGCCTGGTCCCATCTGGCATGAGGATTTGTGAGTCAGTATGGAAGCCAACAGGCATCTTTGCAGTGACTCCAGCAGGGCTAGGAGTGAGCTCTAAGTGGGCAGGTGTCCATTTTCAGTGAGAATCATGTTAAAACTTGCAGTGCCTGCCAAAGTGACAGTGTTGGCCAGGAGTAGCCAAAACTTGAGATGCCTTCTGCATTCCCAGTACATTTTTTCCAAGATGGACCAGACACAAAACACCCTGTAAACCAGAAACCAGTCAGAAACCATCCTGCAAAGCAGGTTATTGTTCTGCATTTTTCATTCCTATTTTCATTCCTATGAATTTAAACCCATAATGAAACTCTGACTTAATGTAACAGACTACTAGATTTGGGTGGTCAGGTGGTTGTTTTGTAGGAAATTAGAAACTCTTCTGGTTTATTTTCATAATTTTGTTTTGCAAGCATGAACATGGCAGGGTTTCCAGCAAATAAATTTGTGTTGCAATATGGTGGAAGCCATGGGACTGCAAAGAACCTTCTGGTTTGTCAAAATACTTGCCATAATTTGTCATTTCAGTTGGTTAATCCAAACAAAGTGCAGGGCTTCTGAGGCAGTTCACAATTATCAGCAACAGAACTTTGTCATTTTCTCTAGTTATTTTTCTGGGTTTTTTGGCGCTTTTTTGGCTTTTTTTTCAAGTTTGGAATGAAGATTTGCTGCTCTGTGTGTGTGTATGATTTCAGTTCTGTGCTGAATTGCAGCTCTTTCAGGTGGAATTGCTGTTTGGCAGTAAGACCTACCCTAAAAATAGAAAATATGGTTGTAAGTGACAGCAATTGGCAGGGAGGACCTGTTCAGATGCAATTTTGGGACTGCTTTTAATTTTTTCCACTCTATTCCAAGTTAAACATCCATTTAAATTAATTAGAGCAATCACAGTATCCCTAGAATATCAGTGGAGAAATTAGAGCGCTGAGTGTAATTTAAGTATTTCCTGAATTCTGAGGAGACACTAGAAAAGCCAGCTTAAAGAAATTTTTGCATATGATGAAAAGCAAATTCCTGACCAAACTGGCTAAGCTGAAATGTCTGAAGGCAAAGAGCTATCATGAAAGTGCTGGAAAGCTTCTGATTATAATGGAATCAGTGTCCCAGGGTATAAGGCAGCTCTACATTTAATACTGAGCTGCTGAACCGTACTTCTCAACCTACCTCCACTCACTGGGTTTTCACCAGAGTCCTGTCAGGACACTGGGCTTTGTTTAGATGCCAAGCAAGTCTGGAAATGGCTCCACAGCTTTTTCAGCAGCTTCAGCTGAGTACAAATGTTTGACTTCAGAAGGACAGCTAGTACCTAGATTTTGTGGCCTAGAAATCATTCCTTATGTACACTGCCACGTGTTAATAACCTTGCAGGCTTTTATAAGCCTAATTAAAAGGCTCGTGCACACTTAAATGTGAAATCACGGCAAAGCGCTGAACCAGCAAAGCAAGATCCTGTCCTTGGTGCTGCAAATCCATTGTTGCCTTTCTTTATTAATGATACAGACACAACACATTGGATTCTCTGCCTGCTGTTGCTTGTCAGGTTGTTTTTATTACATTATCGACTGGAGTCCCCGTCATGTTGGTTATAGTCTGGGCACGTTACTCTGAGCAGAATTTTTCTTTCAGTGTTTTGTTTAAGGTATTGACTTTGCCAAAGGGAAGGAAAAAGTGCATGCAGCCACTTAAGCACACAAGTAGTGGTATCAATTTCTGTCCACTAAATATGCACACGCACTCAAACACACGCCTGTACAGTGGTTGTTGCAGGCATCGGGTTAGGTGAGCTTTGAGAAACAGACTCAAGAGACCCTCTCCAACATGGAGATCCTGTTTCCAGGATCTGGCCAGGAGCATCCTTCAGCCTGTGTCAAGTCCTGCTGAGGATGGTGGGGTCGCTGTGAGTGTTGAAATGACATTTTTCACAGGCATTTGCGTATTTCTAGGCCATTCCTTTCAATTCCTTAGAATGAACTTTATTTTCTAAGGGAGCATATTTCTCTGCTTTTGGGTATTCAGTACTTTTTTCCTGACAACATCTTAGTTCTGTTAATCTTTTGGACTTTGAAAAACTTTTTCTAGTTATTGGGTTTTGGGTTTTTTTTCCCCTTTCCAGCCCAGGCAATCAATTCCTGAATATGAGCAGGAGGGTTATTGAGCAGTTCATCTAAAGCCAATGAAGATTTCAGCCAACTCAAAGCTGCAGCAATCATTTTACTAAAAGTTTGGATAGCAGTTCTGATCGAAGACCTGGATGTATGGGCATGGATGGTTCCAGCACTTCCAGATGAAACTTTGAGATGAATCTTTGCAAATGTTCAGTGATCAGTTCCATTTGAAAGTACACAAAATGAGTGTTAATACATAGATGTGTTGTCTTTATTTCCTCTTCCAAACTGGCCCCGCGTCTCCCATCTGTTCCTGTTTGATGGTGAGCTCTTCCAGAGGTGTTTTCCATGTTGTGTCCCTTCAGTCCCACCCTGAAATACGCTGTACAACACACAGTTACTTGCAGACAGACAATCTCATCTGAACTGTGGCATTGCCCCAGTGGATTCTGTTCATGTACTGCAGAGGCCCTTGACCTGCTCTCTGCTTTGAGTTGTGCAAAATCATCT
This sequence comes from Aphelocoma coerulescens, assembly GCF_041296385.1. Taxonomy (NCBI): domain Eukaryota; kingdom Metazoa; phylum Chordata; class Aves; order Passeriformes; family Corvidae; genus Aphelocoma; species Aphelocoma coerulescens. The sequence continues at coordinate 3,944,350 of NC_091021.1, forward strand.
CTTTGTGAATCCTTAGTACCTTACAGTGAATTTCTGTTTCAGTTTCAATAAACTGAGAAAAATGGCTACCTCTTTATTTTCTACCTTTTAAACAACTATTTCTAGTAAACTCACTAAAATGAAAACAGGAATGTGCTTGAAATCATTAAGTTGAAACAGAATTTGTTTTCCAAAGGTGGTTTGGTTTTTTTTGTCTTGGGTAGTGGCATCTTGTCCTACAGCATCCACTGTCTGGAAGATTCAGGACCATTAAAAATGGACCATATCTGATGTGTTTGTTTAATTTCTGCCTTCCAGTCTATCCGAGAAGTCACGGGCTATGTGTTGGTGGCTTTGAACCAGTTTGAATACCTGCCCCTGGAGAACCTGCGCATCGTTCGTGGGACCAAGCTCTACGAGGAGCGATATGCTCTGGCCATTTTCCTTAACTACAGGAAGGATGGGAACTTTGGACTCAGGGAACTTGGGCTGAGGAACCTGACGGGTAAGTGAAACTTGGAAATGTGGTGGATTAGTTGCAAGAAAAACAAATGAGCTTGTTGAGTATTTCCGCACTGCCCTCAGACACTTGCATTGTGCAGGAGACTGAGGTACCGCAAGAGCCTGGCAGGTGTGTGTTCTCTGAGGGGTTTGTTGGTACATCATTACGGTTTTGGTTCACAAAAGTGCTTCTCTCCATAATGATCAAGGACTGCCCATGAGAGTCATGGCAAGAGCGTATTTGAAACAAAAATAGTTGTTGAAAGGGTATGTGAACTTTCTTCTGTGTGTTGATATCATGAGCATGTTGGTTTCCTTGTGATCCTTGATTACTGCATGTGTGTTTCTTCAGGTGCTGGGTATTTTCTGCCAAGTTACTTTAGCTTTAGCATCCCTGTGCCTCTGTATCTTTGATTTATTTAATTTTAGAAATCCCTTTTCTAAGCAAAAATAGTTCACTGCATATAGTGAGAAAAGTGCTTTTTTTTGAGCCAAAAATGTAAGCAAAGTCCACAGCCTTATGTTTACCTGTAAATTCAGGGCTGGATCATGCTGTGGTGTAAATCAACAATTCATTTCCTCCATCTGAGGATCCAGTCAGTGGTTTGGGAGATTAAAACTTGCTAAATATCAATGGACTGTAACTTAATAAAGAGCAGGCAGTGGCTCTTTTTAGGGAGTTCACTGGAAGTATTTTATTTATACCTGGTTCCTCATCAACTATGATAATTTCTACCCTAAATGTTGGTAATTTTGATGTGGCCTTGTATCTGCTAGTGGCTGAAAGCTGACTGAAAATCACTGACCTGAGCTGGCTGTAGAGGTTGAACCTCAGTATGGAGAGGTGGGAACCTTCTGAACTATATTTAGGCACTGTTCCCTCTCTGCTTTTTTTGTCTCTCAGCATTTAGAGTAGCTTACAGTTCCCTGTTCAGCCTCACCAGGCTGAAAAGCAAGGCTTTCAAAAACAGGAGGGAAAAGAAGGCCTGAAATATTTTACAAAATAAACCAGTTTTGGATGACTCTGATTAGGCTCTTTTCTCTGGTCATATTTTTGACAATTTTCTTTACTGAGACCATCATGCCAATATCAGAGTACATCCCAAAGGTCTCTAAATCCCTGTCATCTACTACTCTTCACTCTGTCACTGTCATAAGCCAATTTCCTCCTCTTTTGTTCCCATATTTCTTCCCACCTTTCTGATATAGGGAGTTCATTGTGACTGTCTGTGCCTTCGCATCATACAGAGCCACAGCATCGGGTGATAACAGCATTATCTCTTTCTTTGTATATGTTTTCTGGTCTTTGAGTCTCAAAACGCCTTCTAAAGACACTAGGCTGGGTGAAACTGAGACAGAGAGGTGAGGTGAGGCCAAGGCCCGAAAATGATGGAAATCTTTCTTCTTGGGTCTGAGGTGGTTCTGCCAGGAGGTGAGAGTTGTACTCTGAGGGCTCATTTGGCCATGGCTTTGCTGCTCAGTACAGTAAAAAAACTTATCTTGTAGGCTTCTGCTCAAATTTTCTTCTTCAACCAGCTTCCCTGTGCCAATTCGCATTTCCTCAGACTCCAGAGATGCCTTCTGGGAGCTGCTGTGACGTGACAGACACAGCACCAAGACTGCCCAGCAAGTAGTTTCATTTTCTTTTTAAGTGTCTTAAAAAAACCTTAGTTCAGCCCGTGAATCTCTCCCAATATGAGATCATCACAGCCACTTCTTCTGATTTAGGTGTTTACAAGGGCCTCTGATGGGATTATTCGACTCAAAATGAATTGTTGTGTATGGAAGAAAAGTGCCCTAATAACACTAGCTTGTCTCCGTGGAGCACTTAAAATAGCTTCTGGGTGCTGAATGTGAGCCAGTGTGTGCTTGAAAATACTCTTAGTGTTTTTTAGATAACATGCCAGGGCCTCATGAGTCTCTCCAGCAGCTGTTCTCTGACCATTCTGTGCACTGGTTAAGATGCACCAGGCTATTTTAACCCACAACCTGCCTCTTGTTGCGCTTGCTCTTCCCAGAGCATATTCATACTTCATTAATTTTCCTGACACATCCTTAGCACTAGTAGCTGCATAAAAATAACTGGTGGATGTGGGAGTTGGTGATGTTGCGAGGCTGTGATGGATCAGCTGTATCTGAACCTATTCTTTAAAAGGTTTACCCCAGAAACCACCGGTGGGCTGCGAAACTAAAGAAGAAGCAGCCCCCATGAGCTCGCATTCTTCAAGTCCACTGCAGATTTCAAGAGACTGGCTTTGAATCATGCATCTCTTCCACCTGAGTAAAATATAACATGGCTTCTGACTTGCATGTGAAGAATTGTCATTCCAGGGCTTATGCCTTGTTCACGGAGGTTTGGGAAACTCTGTTCTTATTTGTGCAGTGCTGGATGATAGGCTCCTGAGGGTATTTCTGCCTAGTACCGCACAATCTACAAACACAAGCCCTACTCCCTGTGTTAAATAAATGAGGAAGCTGCTCTCACCTGCAGATTCTCCTCACACACAGAGTTTCAACCTCCTGTGCTGTACCACTGCAGTATTTTCTGTGTTGTTAACAGCTGTGTTTTTATTGCCAGATATGTCTATCAAGTTTTCATATTTAAATGTAACTTTAAATGCTTGAATTTCCTCCCTTGCACTATAAAAAAATGACAGCTGTGAAGGCAGTTAGTTTTATCTCACACAGAAAACATGATCCAATTCTCACTCATGATGTCTGTCAAACCACAAGGGAGTTTTGTTTGTATAGCTCAGCCCAAGACTATGTCCTAAAATTCATGTGACACTTGCAAAAAATCTTAGCTATAAAAATCCTGTTCTCGCTTGTTATAAAAACTTAGTCAATGGTTCCACAAATGTGTCAAAACCGAGCTGACACTGAGCTAATGAAGTGGCTGCTGCCATCTCAGCTGGACTCATCTCAGTGTGCAGATCCAGCTGCCAAGTAGCCTCACAGTGAAAAGGAGGGTTTGACATCCTGGGTGTATTATTCAGCCTGAGATGAGAAGAGTAAGTGGTGCTGAGGGAGAAGGTGTGCCAGCTTCTTCCAGTCATTGCCCAGGAGCCACTGCGGATCACCAGGCAGTCAGCCTCAGCCTACCCAGTGAAAGGGCACTCACATTTGGAGCACTCCAAACAGAGAGGGAACCTAAATGCTGCATCTCATTACAGCATTTGTCTGCCTGGGTGGGGAAAGAGGGATAACTCACAAGTGCCAGAACCATTTAGGAAGTATCCCATATTTTCCTCTGTGACGATGAATAAGAAAGATCTACAGAAAATTATGTGTCTTTGAGCAGTGACAACCTCATCTTCCCTACTGGCCTTGGGGACAGCAGCTTCCGTGCATCCCTTGAATTATTGAATATATTAGAATGAAGTGGACTTAGCAGTGATAAGTTCAGTAACACAAAAAAGAAACAAACCCACAGCAAAATGTTTAGGGGGTTTCTTTGTTTGTTTTTCAGGAATGCAGGTGAATGATCAATTAAGATAACTGAGGTTCAAGTGAGAAATGGATATTGCAGCTTAAAGGATTTGATCAGTGATAGCCAAACAAAGGAAATCTAATTTGATGAGCAGGACAATCATAAAGAAAGGACCATTTTCACAGGTGTAGAAAGTAAATTTTGTAAAATTGTAAATCTCCCCTTCAACAGATTATTGTAATTGATTTTATATTTTTTAATTTTTTATTAAATTTGGTTTTTATTTTTCTGCAGAGCAAAATTTTCATGTTCAATGGTTATTTCTATAATGTTTTCAGTATTTTTTTTTTCTCCCACAGAAAATCGAAAATGCTAAAGAATACTTTGGAGTGGCATCACTCCTTAAAAAGGTTGCTTTTCGAGCAGTTTTTTGTCTTTTTTCCTTAACAAGCTCATTTACTGTAATTATATTGCAGCTCGGGTTGGAGGGAAGGGCACAGGAGGAGTCAAGTTTTGTTCACTGCGCATTTTTCGGACCTAAAATTCTTTTGGAAATCGTTCCTGGGTGTCTGCGCAGGACCCGAGCAATGGCACATCAGGCATTTTTGCGGCAAGGCCACCCCGTTTTTCCTGCCTTGATCACAAAGGCTGTGCCAGCGAGACCTTTCCTTGGAGCACATGCAGGAGCCAGCGCCGAGTTCCTGGCGCCCAGGGGTGCCTGTGTGTGACACCCGCCGGCTGGCTGGGGCACATTCCCACTTTCCTTAATCGCCGCGGCGGATTCGCGGGATGAGCTGGGAAGGAAGCGATGTGTAACTTGCCTCAGGCTGGCTGTGCAACAGGTGGGCGAGGCATCGCATCTGTAACTTCGGAGAGGGTTGCTAGGATACATGGAGGCGTGAGGAATTGGTTTAAAAATCCCTGCGGTCCCGCTGCGTGCCGGGCTGCCGCAGGAGTTCTCTGTAGGAGAAGCTGCAGCGGCTCTGTGACTGCCCAGGCGGGCTCCTCTCCCATATCCTTGGAGCTGCCCTGCCCACAGAGGCATGGCTATCCCAGCACAGCTTTGTGGCTAGGAGAAACCTAGATCTCCAGTGGGTAGGAGAAAAGGGAGGAACACCTCCTTTCCCGAGGGAAGTACGGTTGTGGAGGATTCTCTGTGTGGTGCCACGGGCCTGGGGGACGTGCAAAGAACCGCCCCTGAGTTCCCCTTGCTCACCCTGTCCTTGTGGAGAGAAGGAAGGAGGCTTGGGGCTGCCCCCAGGGTCAGAAATGCAAGTGTGCCTGCTAGAGCACGTCTGTCTTCTCTCCCCCTGTTAGACTCTTTCCCGAGAAAAAAAATCATCCCGTTCCAGCTGCTGCTCTCCTCAGACATCACAGGTGTGATTTGACAGCCGGGAGAGCCCGGAGACCCATCCCTGGTGGCAGTGGGAGCACGGGCTCGGGCTGCTCCCTGCCACTTGGCATCAATGCCTGGGAATGCTTCCAGGCTCTCCTCAGCTGCAGATGCCGCCCTCAGGAATCCCAGATAAGGGACCTGCAGACTGAGGAGCAACTGCCTCCAGCTGGCAGAAAATTGCTCACAGGTCTTAGCAAGGCAAAAAACTGTGTTTTATACAGCCTGAAATAAATACTGATTTTGAGCCTTGTGAGATTTATATTTATGAGTGTATTTTGTCCAGTAACAAAGGTGGGACATTGGTTTTTAAATTTCAGCACAGCAAGAATTTCGCACAGTGTCTCTGAAGGGTTTGGATATGCTTTTATCATGCTAAATAGTATAACTAATGTCTGTTATTCTTTGTAACTCGTTGATCGACAAATTATGCTCAGTTTTTCTTTATTTCAGAGCACTTCACTGTTTTCAAATCTGTCTTTAGTGTTAGAAATGCGCAACCTTGTTTGGAATGACTATGGCAGGAATTTAAGCAAAAAGCTCATCCAAATAATGATACACTAGTAAATGTTTCTAACTGGAAATGGGATCCCCCATGTGTGCTGGTATTCCCCTGCCCCCCAATGATTTCACATGAACTAGGAATCACATCTATTGCAAATGGTGTAAACCAGCTTATTGAAAGCAATACACAGAATTACTGATGAGTAATACAGTGAGCCTGTAGTGTCAGGCAGCAGGATAACTTCATGTCACACAGCCTCTCCTGCAACAAAACAGGGCTTAAAATCAAGGGGAGGAGAAACCAGGCCAAAAACTTATCTAGTGTAAATTGGCTTACTTGCTTTGACTTCGTAATGAACTGAAATTTAAATTGCCATTTACTTCCTTCAGTGGATAATTTAATTCATACTTTAATTTATAAGTTAACTAGTGCCTAACATCCACTTAAGCCCTTTTAAGGATGTTGTGTACAGGGTGCTCTGCCAGGATTAATACCAGCTAATGACAGCTGACTCAGGGCATGTCTGCACCAGGAGCTCTGGCCAGGGATCCCTGAGCCAGCATCCAGCCTCGCTGGCTTTGGGAATAGTGTTGACCACACCACTTGGGCCCCATGCTTGGGCTGAATAACCCAGCAGATCCTTCCTGTCTTAACTATGGTCTCTGCAAACAGAAGCATGCTTTCCTGGGCTTTCAGAGTCTTAATTATGTGGCTGCTGGGTAAAGAAGGGTCTGCAGGTAAAGACTTGGGTCTAGAGTAGATGGAGGAAGTCCTTCCTAGCCCTGCAGTAATCTCCACATCTGCTGCTTTATTTTGTGAATCTGCTGCTTCATTTTGTGAATCTGCTGCTTCATTTTGTGAATCATACCACTTCTACAACAGAGCCAATAATGCTTGCCTGCTTTAATTAGACCAATTTTGAGGGTGTAATTGAAAATGCTATTCAGAGGGGATCTGGTGTGATGTGGGATTCAACTTTAACACTGTCAAACGTTCGTTTGAATGTCATTAAAAAATGCATCCAGGTATGTTGCCATTGTTACCTGATAATGCCATGTAAAATAATAACACCACTCATTCTATTTTTCCTTGGCAATTTCTCTCTTTTACCTCTCTGCAGTAGTTCTCTCTATCTGTGCATTTTTCAATTATGAAGCAAGAAATTCTCCATGTTCTGAGGTGTGAAACACCCTTTAGTTTTCTGGAAATGTGGGCAATCAAGATAAATCCAGTAATACTGAAGCCTTGTGTTAATGGAGTAGTTTTGCCCGGCTTCCTTGACTCAAGAGCTTCAGCAGCATGGGGACTTCTCTGTCTGCATGCTTTGCAGGGAGTTAAACATCTGAACAGAGTAATCCCTCCGTTTCAATCACACGGGTCAGGAATGGGAGGCATTTCAAAATATCCAACTTTGGCAGACAGATCTGTGCTGAGCTGCACTATAACTTAAGTAAAGTGCAGTAAGCATTACAGTCGGGAAGGATCGTACAGTTTATAGTGACAGCACTGCTGAACAAATAGATACCCCAGCTTCTCACCAGCTTGGGAAAGAAAGGAACAACTGGATTGTTCTCCCCAGCCTAGGCTAAGTCTTGACTAGGTGTTTAGAAATTTAAATCCTTGCTGCTCCAGTAGTATATCTTCTTCAGATGAATGAAAGAAGCATTACTTTCAGTGTTTGTTGTTTGGTTTGGCTTTTTAAAATTTTTTATTTTTTTCCCCCTTTCTCTCTGCAGTCTTCTGAATTCATTGATTTTCTCATTTCCTTCTGACAGGCTACAGCTGACAAGGAATTCTGTGCTTTTGTAAAGTAATTAAAGTCTTGTGTTACATGGGGAATGCAATCTATCAGCACTCCTTGGCCAAAGGCAAGTTGCTGAGCAGGATAGTCCAGTTGTCACTGTCCACAGTGGGGACATGAGCTGTGAGCACTGGTGGGGCAGAGGGACCAGCCTCCAGCCCTGTGGAGCTGCTGACTTCTCGATCAAAATGGCATGAAACTCTAGGGATCAGGTGTCAATTCAGTGCCTTAACTTAAAGCTCAGCAGAGGCATTTCAGTGACCTTGTACACAGGTCGGGAAAACAGCATATGCTCACAGACCTGGATTTAAACCCAAGTCCAAGAGTGAGCTCCTTTTTCTAGCTTTTCTTGCCAGCCTATAGAAATAATGAGTTTGGGTTTAGGTCACCATTCATTGCAAGAAGTCCCACTGAGTTCAAAGAAGGTTGGCTCAGATCCCTAGGTTTACATATTGGAAGTAGTTGGTGTCTCTAGGATATTTTCATGCCTGTTCATTATCATATCATTCACTGCAGTGAGAAATTCCCTAGAAACCCTGTATAGAGGGACTGGAGAGGCCATGAACCAAAAGCTTTCCTTTGCTGCATTTAGCTCCAGGAAAGCCCCTGCAGGCAGGGGAGACAGAGCAGCCCCCAAACACTCGGCACAGGGGTGAGTGTCACGTAGGCTGGCAGAGGGAAAGCTCCAGCGCAGCCTGCTTGTTCCTTGGCTGCACACGAGCCTGTTTCCTGCAGTGTCACAAAGTCTCAGCCTGCCTAGCACAGGGACCAGTCTCACCAAAGCCCCCAGTGGGTATTTGCAGCTTGGGTTGGTCTGCAGCGGCCTCGAGATGTGCGGCAGGGCAGGGCTAGCAGTGAGCAGCAGGTCATTAAGAGATTGTCTGAAACTGAGTTTGATCACACAAGCTTTGTCCACCGGGATGTGAAAGGGAACCACTGCTGTCACGAGGATGTGTTGGGTGTTAGTCTGTGAAAGAAGTTCCAACAGACTGAACCCCTCTGCAGTGCTGCACTGACAAGTCCTGCCTGCAGCGTCCAGGGTGAGGAAAACTCTTGGCAGCTTCCAAATTTGCGCAATGTCCCTGATGGGGAGCAAGGGTTTGCTTCTTTCTGTGACTGGGGAAAGTAAAGGGAACTGACAATAACAATTGTCAATTGACTGACAATTGCAATCGACCCTTTGTGACCTGACTCATGTGCTCCCCACTCCCTGCCCCAGGGGAGTGGAGGTGCTGCCCGGGGTGCATCCAAGGGCAGCAGCTCCAGGCAGCTGGGTGTGGGTGTGCTCTGTAAACAGGGGAAATACGGGAGGCGTCTGCCCTGCCCCTCTTCAAAGACGCCGAGGCAAACCAGAGATGGGCAGGAAAAGGTAACCTCGAGGGCAAATAGAAAGAGAAAATAGAAAGAGAATAGAAAGAGGAAAATAGAAATGCAGCCCTGCAGAAGGGAAATCAGAGTGAACAGAGGTGGGGGAGTGGGAAACAGCCAAGCAGGTGCCCCACGAGGAGCGCTGGAACAGCAGCACTCACCTGGACTGTACCCGCACGGAGGGTGAAGGAGCAGCCGGGCTGTTGGATACAGACCTGCTGGAGTTCTCTGGGACTCCAGACTCCCTAGTCAGTCCCATCTGGCTTCAACCAAGGCAAATGAGCTGTGGTTGGTGTGAAGGGCCAGCGTGAGGGAGTCAGAGCTGGAGGCAGGTAATGTGTGTGGACATGGAGCTGTCTGGGGGCTGCAGGAGCCTTTTGTGCATCGATAGAAACGTGTCTGCGGGCGTGGAGTGGGGGAACAAAGGTATCAGATGAGGAGAACACGCTGGAGGCCTTTTTCTTTGATGTTTGGAAATCCCTCAAGGGGCTGTCTTCTCTGAAACCCCTTTGCCTTGCCTTTTTTTCTTCTTTTCTATTTTTTTTTTCTCCTTGGTGAAACTTTCATAGATGTACTCTCGTTTCTTTAAGGCTTAGAACTGAAAGCACATCCGTCCATCCAGCCCTTGTACAAACGCTGTGCTCACGTTGGAATTCCTCGGGGAGCTGACTTCTGCTTCTGCCCGTCAGAAATAGCAGAGCCACGTGCTTTGGGTTTGAAACCACGGGTACTCTTGACTCGGCGTGGGGGGGGGGGGGAGGGTACAGAAGGAAGGGCAGCATCAAAGACATCCCTGTCTGCCACGCTGCAGAGAGGAGATTGTGGTGTTGCTTCGGGGCTTTTTTTTTTCTGCTGGTGTTTTTTAACTGGTCAGCTGGACATGCATTTAGATTGATGCTACAGGTTGTGAAAACTTTGGGTGCTGGTTCCATCATAAGGAAGGTCAGTCCCCTTCCAAAATGACTCTGGGGTCATACCCAAGGGCAGGATGAGTTTTCGTGGGGAGGTTCAAGATGTTCTTGCCTAAACTGCTGCTCTTACCCTCCAGCCTCATGTGTGTAGACTTCAGTTAGGGCTAGAGGAAGATTCTTAGGGAACTTTTTTAAAAGTGAAAAATGTCTGACAGGGAGGCCTTCTGTGAGAAAGGAATAGTTGGAAAAACAAGGGGGAAAGTGCTGAAAGTGCCAGGCACCACATTTCATTTTTAAATGAAAAGGTATGGCTTATTTAAGAGTTTTTCACGCTTTCTCCTAAAAATTAACTTACATTTTTGATCAAACAAATTATGTTAATTGAACAATAATAATTGAATCTGTTTTAGACTGAATTTTCTTTTACAAAAGCACACTGGTTCCTTTTTGTTAAGCCAAAGCAACATCAAATAAGTGCACCTGAACTAGTGGTGAACTTTAGCTCATGACTTAGTTAATTCCTTGGCTTGAGGGCCCAGGCCAAATCCTGCTGAAATTACTCTTTACTAGCACTGTACAGGAAGCAGAGTGGATGTGTAGCCCAGGAGATGGCTTTCTCATCGCTGGTGGAGTTAACTGAGTTTCCCTTCCATGAAATAGTCATCTTCCCCCTAATATTCTTTACATACCTCAGCCAGTTAAAGATCCATTATCTTGAGCACAGTATTGCAAACACTAGTAAAAAATGTAATGCAGAGGTGAGTCAACCATTAATAATAACAACAAAAAAGTCATAGTGCAGAAAAGGGTAAGGCAAATACAGGGAGGATAAAGGCAAAGCATGTTGTCCCAAATGTGGTCAGTGGGGAAGCTGGGCTGGACACAGCTAAATGTGTCCTAGGCTGTGGAAGGAGCCCACAAGGGCTGATAAAAGATTTCCCTTCATGTTGAATCAATAGGTACAAGCTGTGTTTTGGGAGAGCTGGACATTGAATGGCATTGGCAGACATCCAAAGCCTGGAGTATCCATAGCATGGATATGTCGTGCCAGTCTCACCAGGACCGAGCAGCAATTAACTGTGTTTTATTCTGAAATGGTGATACCATGCTCCCTAATTTTTAAATTCCACCCCCACCCCCGATGCCACTCTTCAGCTGGATGTCAAAGCCCCCATTCCATGGGTTGCCTCTGGCTGGTGTTTGCTCACAGTAAGATGCTCTCTGAAGGGCTGATCCAGGTGTGCTCTGTAGGGCTGCTGTCAGGTGAAGGTGACAGTCCCAAAACACTTCAACAACAGCCGGACTCAGAGGCTCTCCTGCTTTAGAGAGTGCTGGTATATGAGTGAGGCTTGATGTCTTAAAAGCAGGCACAGAGCTAAAATATGCACAGGGTGAGGTTGCAAGGGCAGCATCCTCCTCTTTGTGTGTCAAAGAAGAGCTGAGAGGGATATTTTAATGGCTGTGAATGTGTAACAGCTTAATCCCATGGGTTGTGCAGTTAGCCCTGCACCAGCTCCATAAATCTCACTGCAGCCCCCACCTCATCCAGGAACAAGACTTGTAGATGTTCAGAGCTAGTGGTTTTGATTTAATATTCAGAAGCATTCAGCTTTCCAAATAAAGATAATAGTTTTGCTAGTTGAGAGATTTATTAATATGTTAACATGGCCCTAGTTTTAGCCTTCTATTCCTCCCTTTCTAGAAAAATGTCTTACCACAAACCAGCCTTGAAGTTTGGAAAAGTAATCAAAGCTCTGCTGAGCAAATTTGATGATACTGATGGGTTGAATGAGCTATAACCTCTGCTGGCCTCATTCTGCTCCATTTCCCCTTCAGGCTGATAGCAGTGGCTGGAAGTAAATATTAATCTGCTAATTTACCCTCTAGTATAAATAGAAAAAACTGTTTTGTCAGTGGGCCTATCCAACCTTACTGCTTTGCTTGTGAGGAAGAAGTGGCAGTGCTGCCTGTTTCTCTCCTCAGGGGACTTTCCCTCAGAGATGCATGGAAGGGTTGCTTTCTTCTCTACTTGTGTAGGTGGGTAATTAGAGTCGTAATCTAGGGTTTGAGGATAGCCAACAAAGAAACCTTGCTCGAGTTTAAATAAAATTGCTCCTCAACATGACTTGTTAAATTGAAACAAACCCCACATGAATGTTCTTTTAAATCCATTTACAAGTGGCTTGTATTGATTTAGCCTACTTCAGTAACTCAGATGAGCTAAATTGATGTCTGTGCACTAACTTAAGTACGTTCTCTTGGGATTTCATACCTGCTGAACTGACTTGACTTCAAAACTGATTTCAGTTAAACTAGTGCAAGCTGTGTGTGACACCTTGGGGGAAAAGGTGTCTTTGCCTTGTTAACTGTAGTGCTGGGGTGCCCTACTAACCCTGCCCCTAAATTTGACTTTGAAGTGATAGTACCATTGCCTAAACACCTTAGTAGCATCCTTCCTTCTGAAAGGCAGCTGTTTGAAAAAGACTGTTTAATCCTTTTTTTTCCAAGGTGCTCTGTCCCCTGGTACTTGGAGAAGTGAAGAGAAACAAAAGGCTTGCAGACCTACTTCTCTACCATCCTGCCTAATTCCCCCCAGCCAAACAAGAACAGTTAGGAGCCCTCAAGCAAAGGTTTCTTTCCATTTTCAGACAGTGCCTCTCAGCTTTGGCTGAGCTTGGTGTCTCTTTGTGCCACATACCAGAGTCCCTTCAACCACTAAGCTGACAGGCTCTTTTTATCTCAGCCACCTAGAGCTAATCTGAAGTGCCCAAACTGACACTTGTGGCCAAACCTCTGATTCAGTTGACAGTATGGAAATGAATTGAAGCCTAACCCATCATACTGCTGAGCATGGCAGTGAGGGCCATGGTTTCCCTTTATTCCTTGTGAAGACAAGATGTGGGAGATAGCTCAGGTGTGCCGGTTGCCTCAGATTTGTGAGCTGTTTGTTTATAAATCGTCACTCAGCATTTGAGCTGTGATAGCCGGTGCTGTATAAGCTCTTTGCACCCTAAATGGATTACAGGAGTGTGGTTTGCCTGGTTTTTACATAGGATTACTGGACCTATTACCAAAGTTGAGATGGTGAGACAGTGTTAAACAGCAGCAGCACAATCTCCTCAATAAACACTGAGCTTTCTTTTACTTGTTATGAAAAGTGTTTCTGCATAGACATTTCAAAATCAGGGGCTGTCTTAGGTCACAATTTCGCAAGTAAATGGTAATGTATAGACCTGAGCTACTCCATTCTAGAACATAAGGGTGAGCAGTTTACAGCAGACTCATCTGTAAGCAGCACTTCCCAGTTGCAGCTTGGAAACTCATAGGAGAAGACTGAAAAAAATAGCCCCTGTGCTAAATAGCTCAATGGGATCAAGACAGGAGGCCGCCAGTGGGCCCAGGGAGGTGGGTAAAGCAAGGACAGGGAGACAGAGCAGCTCCTCATGGAGCATCAGTTCTGCACATCCAGAGCTCCCAAGACAGCCAAGTTTCATTTCTGTTTGAAGGTGGAGGTTTGACGGAAGGATTTGAAAGGTCAGTGCGATAACTTGCTGGATGTCCGCATCTTTGAGATACAGCATAGAAGAAAGAACAAAAGATGTTTGAAAATGTATCTGGTGTTTGATGAAAGGTGGCATGACAGTCCTATGGAAGGTGGGAGAATGCATAAATAGTGTATGAGAGAATGATAGGCTCTGGAAGATCCTGAAAGTGAATAAAATTTGCTTTTATTTGATGTGATGAGGAGACATGAGATGCAGGCAGAAGAAAAAAGATTATTTTGAGTGGTGAGCTGGGGAAGTAGTCACACAGTGGAATTTAGAAGGAAACAGAGAAGAGTGAAGTTGCTTCTTAAAAGAGGGATGTTGCCATCAAGACATGAGAAGAGCCTGGACAGGAGCTGAGGATTCAGTGTTAGAAAAAAAAAGGTCGTGTTAGAGAGAACAGAGGTGGCATAAATGTGTCACACAGATTGAGACTCTGAAGAAGAGGTGAAAGGAGAAAGGGCTGCAGGTGGCATTGGCTGAGGCTGAAGGAGGTGCTGAGTTTGTTCTCTGTGACAAGCAGTTGTGGAATATCTGCCTGGCACTTAGAAATGTATTGTCTAGCTCTAATCTGCAGTTGTCATCTCCAGGTGTATCTCCGAGTACCTCCTGGGAGATTTTGTCAGGAATGGTGGATGCTGAGCAGCTGGGGAGGATTGTCCAGCCTCCCCTGCCACTGGAGGCTGTGCTTTCTTATGTCAACACACTGTCATGCTCACAGATGTCACCAGGAAACAAATACTGGCTTTTGTAGCACAGGCCCATTCTGAATGAGAGACATGGATCCCAGAAGGGAGGGTTTCAATAAATGCACAAGGAAGCTGCATCGGTTGAAGTTTAGGTTGTGTTTTTCTTGCTATCACCCTTGGTGTATTATCTAAAGAGATCTATGAGTGATGTGGTAAAACAGGGCTTTTTTAATTATACATCACCCAGCAAACTGATAAGGCAAACAAAGCAGGCAACCGAATAGCACAGGCATGAGCCACTTCAAAATAATAATGTAGCAAGAACAATAGGGGAGTAATTCACAGCTCCCTAAGAAATTTTCTCAGTTCAGAGGGGGTGAGATAGCAAGCAGCTATTGACTGTTTTCCTTTCATGTTTTCCACCTGTCTGCCATGTGATTGGGAAGTATATTACCTGAATCCTTGTGGGAGTTTTCCCAGTATTGTTTTAAAAGCCTTGCTCTGCAAGAAACAATCCTAATAGAAACCAAGATGTGGGTATGAAATGAATACAAGGAATGGAAGGAGAGTGACAACTAATTTAAACTACAGTTTAAATTCTTTATAACTTTCATGACATGTAGATGTGCAGGAGCAGCTCCAGCATTTTCCTAGCCCCTCTGGGGTGCTCTGGCCTGGCACAGGGGTGTGAACTGGCACAAGGGCTGCCTCACAAAGCACCAGGCCAGGGGAGCGGTGGAAGTGGCAACCTCAGCACATGAAGAATTCGGTAATTCTGCAGCCTGAGGGTGCAGGGTGGTTGTGAGCTCTGCCTTGTGCACAGAGCTCAGGGATGGAAATCCCAGCTGCCTCCTGGCTCAGCTGCGCTTGGAGGTGGAGTGAGGGAACCCGGCATGGGCCACAAAGGCTTCCCCAGGCACTGAGCAAACATCTGGGCTGTGGGCCAGGAACATCCCCATGCTACCAAAGTCACAGTGTTCACAGGGCGAGAGCTGAGTGGCCTGAAGCCAGCCCAGAACATTCACTTGATGCCATGATTGCAACACAGGTGTAACCTTTAAGGAAAACAGACATCCTGAAACCGTGACCTGATCCAGAGTTCTGCAGCAATGCACATTTGATCTGCTGTCCAAACCAAGCAGAAGAAAAGAAAGCTCTCCTCACAATCTTGGCTGTTGTCCCTTCAGCCTCACAGTGAGTGAAGGAATCAACCCACAATCAGATTTCTTCTCCTTCAATTTTAGCATCTTTCTTCCTAAAGGAGCATTTACATGCTGGAGAGATTTAGTAGAGATACTCACTGCAAAGGAGTAAGATGGGAAAAAGAAAGTTTTCTGCTTTGTTACTTCTCTGCATATGTCTGTCTGTCTATCCCTTCAGCTTACCAGTTTTCTTCTTGTGGCAGTATCCTAAGGATCACTTTCAAAGGCCAGAGATCTAAAATAATAACCCCTGTTTTCAAAAAGTGGTGACAGCCACATATTTAAAAATAGAGAAGCCTGTAACTCACATTTGTAAGAGTTAGCCATCTAAGAACCTTTTAAACTGGTATGCACTCTAGGAACACAAGCCCAGTTTGGAAAGGGTAGGCCACAATCTTGGAGTCTCAAGTTCCTGTGCTATTCTGAAAAAGAGATTGAACATCTTAAGTTACATAGACAGGTTTGTGAAAGTCAGTTTGAGGATTCTTCTGAAAACCTTAGGTTCTCAAATTTTGTGATGACCCGGAGAATTTCAGCTTCCATTTAAAAACAAATAAATCCATTTCCAGACACCACAAATGCAGAGCAAAAGTGAAAAATATGAATCCTAAATTCTGATAAGCTGGACTGCACATACAAAAAATAACATTGATTATTTTTAACATCTCAGCATTTTTTAGTCATGATGTCTCGTGGGCTGGCCAAGATTCTGGAATGCTGGGGACTGGTTTATCCCACTTTTGTAAAAATAGCACATGTCTAGCAAATGCAAAAAAGCTGAAGAACTTTCCACACCACCTTTTATTGTGTGCTTGCAGGGTGGGATAATGCCATATACTTTTGCTTTACTTTTAGAAGGCCCGTGTTGGGACTTACTGGCAATTGTACAAGTTATTTCTATTTCTGTGAATACAGTGTAGAAGATGAAACTTTCTGTTGCTGGCCACTTTCCAGCCAGCACTATCTGTTTTTTACAGGCTATGTGTGGGAATGGAGTCATAAACAACCTCTTACTTTGGCAAAACCAGAACACTAATCACTTTTGTATTAGCTCCAATAAATCCTGAAAAAGTAAATGTTGTGGATTAAAAAGATAATAATGTGCTAATCCTTTCTGTGGTCACTAACCATTTTAAGCTGTTCCATCTCTCATGCCTGAAGGATAAATCCTCTGGCTCTTGATGAACGGCTAGATAGTGAAATACGTCTGCACATCAAACACCACACTTGTTATCAACAAACACATTTTTCTCACTCCTGCAGATAATTTTTGATCCACTTTTACCTTCAATCCGAGATTTCACTTTTCCTCTACCACCCCACACCCTGGTCCCCTGTCACCAGGACTCCTCACTGATGAGGAGGGGGCCTTACAGAAAGACCTTCCTGAGCTCCGGACTGGTGGTGGGAGTTCAGAGTTGTTTCTGGCAGAAACTCTCCCCTGTGGGAACAAATAGGTGAAATTTCTGTAGGGTCAAAGGGACTGATAGACTTGTAGCACTCTCATCCAGCTTGACCATTTTATAGATCAAGTGAATCAAAAAATTAACACCAGAATTGTTATGGACATGCTCTGACACCCATTAAAATCAGGGAAGAGGTTTTGCAGCGTTAAAGGGGCCATTTCCCTTGGCAACAGAGTTGCCCTGCACTAGAGCCAGAAGGGGGGGCAAGGGAAGCAAAACAGCTGAAGGCTTGGAGGTGCTGCACAGAGTTTTCAAAGTTTATTCCTGTTTTTTAAAAAGTTTTAAAAAATCACAGCTCGAAAGGCTCCTGACTCTAGGAAATGCAGTAGCTGGTTGCAGCAGTTTCAGTTGCACGTGCCAAACTGAGACATAAAGGCAAAAAACATCCTTCAGATCAGTTCCTGTTTCTAATTGCCAATAAATATTTTTAATGGGTGTATCAAACAAAGCCACAGCACGGGCCAGCACAGCCTGTAAGCCAGTTACAGGATTGTTCACATCATACAGCCATCAGCACACTTCTGATTTTTCATGTTTAGCACTGGAAGTGGTGTTTTTCTGTTGCAAAGTGAACATTGTTCCTTGCACAGAAATGCAGGAACCTCATTGTATGTGGAACAAGCAGTTGATTAAAGATTGGAACAGTAATGAATGTATTAAAGTGGAATGTACTTGGGTAATTGATTAATTGGTGCAGTCTAAGCTACTTGCGAAGCATTACATTCACTCTCTGTTAAATCAATTTTTGTATTTTGTCCAAGCCTTGTGACTGAGAGCTGAAAAGCATGAACAGCTATTAAAATCATCCATACTGGTTCTGTGGGAGCTGGGCAGTGCCCAGGATCCCATTTGCAGCCTGTTGCTTGCCGTGGATCTCGCTCTTACATTTCATTAGTATCTCAGGACTGCAGGCAGGTGGAAGATGTAATTAGTTATGCTCTTATCTTCCCACAGCCCACTTTTGCATTTCTCCCACCTTGTTGCTGCATTCTTAAAATGAAAAACCCATGGTCTCATGCAGAAAGAAATGGCACAGTGACATTTTAATTAATGTGTTAGTCGAAGGGAATATAGGATTGTGGTGAGAAACTTCAGCCTGGGGTAGGAGCTACACATTCCGTAGCAACACAAGAATGCCAGAAAGGACTCCACGATCACATTTTAAAATCACAAAGCATTTGAAAGCCACAGACAGATGACTTTGGGGTAACACCAGAGCAACAAGCTCTGCAAAGCAGGACTCTGTTCAGGACTAGCTATTGAGGACCAGGGATCAGAACAATATGGGGATAGGATAGACTTCCAAGAGCCTGCTTTATGAAAAGCTTCAGTTTCCTACTTTTAATAACTGTTTGGCTATTGGTAAAGAATGATATTTTAGCTCCTTTCAGGGCCCAGTGGAAGAAGAGCATACAAGTTAGTGAACTGATGGAGCACCTAAAATGTACAGCAGACTTTGTGCCTTTTGTGGGTTTTCTTCCAGGCTTTTCAAGGTCTGTGCTGCCTTCTGCTGCTCCGTGGCTGTGCCACTTCTCCTCTCATCTAGTGACTGACACAAACAGATCAAACCTCAGTGCAGGCACAGCGTGTGTTCAGAGGATGTTGGGGCAGCCCCTCACTAATTTTGCTCTGTCAAATGTTCTAGAGAGGTGGGAAAGCTCCTGTCCCAGGAACTCTCCTCCCCTGATGTGCTTCTGACCACTGTAAAGAACTGCAGCTCTGTGTGCCATCCTTCTCCCTGGTGACTCTGACCCAGATGGACGTTTCAGGCATCAAATCTGTTCGTCTTTCTCAGTTTGTTGAAAATGATGAGTGAGGCTTTTTAAAACATTTAACCAACAGAAGCTGGAGGAAGGTGGACCTTTTGGTTTGTTCACAGGGCACAGACCCATCCCCAGAGTAACTAGCTTACCCTTGTTTTGTTATTTGCTTAGGAGTATTTCAACAGGCTTTTAGCATAGAGTTTAGAAAAATGCTGAAAGTGAAGCTCTGACATAAAATAGTAATTAGTAAATTAGTAAACTAGTAAAATACTGATTTCCCAGTTAGAGAAGCATATGTATAAACATTTGCAGAATTAGGGCCTAGAGTGTTTTGTTTGCTTCTAAACCCTTCAAGTATGCAGTTGTTTGAATGTGTCTTTCATTTTGATGCCTAAATGTGCCCTTTTAAGAGCCTTCCTTTCAGCTGCTACTTTAAAGAAGGTTTGTCTTTCTCGCTTTTTATTTCTCATACAACCTAAAGCTCTACCAAAACCCAGTGACATTAAACATCAGCTACTGTTGGCATCTGAAAATTAGGGCTTAATTCCCCACCATGAATATTCAGACTTGGAGTCCCTAACACTGTAATATAATAAATGCCAAGGCTGCAGACTGCCTCATTCACTTGCACAGGAGCTCTTTATTATCAGCAAACAGGGTTTTGACAACCACTCTGAGGCAACGCTGCTCTGTATCAAATATCAACAGAATTAGCATGAATTTTCCTGTTAATTGCTGAAGTGCACGGTGCTGTGTGATGGCCAGGGAATGCAGCAGGGAAGTCTGAGCTTTGCCAGTCACTTGCAGTGTAGGATTCAGCTAATGGGAGTTTATTAGCTCCAAGGAACAGCATTTAATGAGCTGCCACCCTTGCGCCAGGCCTGCTTTCCAACTGGTGAATGGTGCCTGCCAGCTCATAAGGGAGGTATGAGAGAGAAAGAGGACATGACAAGAGGTTTCTGGTATTCTTTAAGCAAACCCCCAGAAATCCCAAATGGCAAAGTGGGTGAGCCCTCAATGATCTTTTAGAAATGGAAATAAAAGGTGTATTCCTCTGACTGGCTCTGGGTGAGTTATACTCACAACAGTCTTAACTAAAATGTATGGGAGGGAGATATAAACATCGGTGGTTTTAAGCTCCTGTTTTCTTCATCAGCCTTTGAAAAGTTTATGCATGTGTTGTTCATTAATAGCACCATAAAAAAATGGGTGTTTCCATGGGCAGATACTCTTCTGCCATACTGGGGTAATTGTAAATTAAGATATCAAGTATTCATGTTATGTTGAATGTAATTGGAAAAGAAAAATCCTTGATGGTGTGCTCTTCCTCATTAGTGTGATGCAAATATGCTTAATAGCATCACTGTAAAACATTGATTCTCAACAGTACTTGGTATAACACTGAGTGTAAACTGCTCCTTACTTAGTGCTGCTGTTACTTTGATTTATTCCTATAGGATGGTTGCTAGTCTTGACAGCATACCTGCTTCTCCACTCTCTTAATTGATCATTGTGTTGGTTTATTATTTTAATCAGGACTCTGAGCTGCATTGAAAAATGAAAAGAAGCCCATTTTGCAGAGACAGACAGTCAAATCTCTTACCTCTGGTTTCTTTAGGTGTTTCTCTCTAAGAGTCTCTCTGATACCGTGACACTGATTGGCGAGAACAATTTACCACTAAGGCATAATAAGGGAAAATGTAATAAAATGTCACCAGGCACTGCTCATTTATAGTTGTTTGGCTAAAAAATAGGTTTCATAAAGCTTAGGTGAACTTGGAAATCACCTGAACACATGGCTTCCTGGATTTATGCCTCAATAAGCCTGAATATATGCTCATAGCCACTTCAGAGTGCTGTGCCAATTCTTCTCACCTGCAGTCAAAAATTGTGCAGAGGGTTGCGATCAGTTGTGGCAGGGAGCATCTTCCAGGTGGCAGACACTGGCCTGAGGCCCCAGAGATGTGGCTGCAGGTACAGGCACCCCATTCCTGAATGACCTTTGGCAAGCTGCACCTCTTTACTGTGCTTCCACCCTTGTTTGGCCAATAGAATAAATTTAGCCTACTAGTCACTAAAAGCAAGTTTCCTAGGGGGTGCCTAAGGCAAAGAGGGTACCAGCCTCTTGTGGGCCCTGCCCACCCTCCTGCAGGGCAAGTGTTTAATGACAGTGGTATTTTCCCTTTATGGTACTTCTGAACTCATACTGCCATGCTTATTCCTGCAAGCACGTTCATTAATCAATTACCAAAGCAGCATGAAGAAAATAAATACTGCAGTCTCAAAGGGATTACAAATCCACAAATGGCTCCAAACTAGTTCAGTCCAGTGCTGCGCTGTAGCCCTGCCTAATGTATTTTGATGCTGGTATCTCAGAGTATAGACATCTTCAAAAGAGGGACAAAACTGGCATCCCTACTCAAATAGTCTGCTCAGATTACTGCCATGGAGTCATTTCCTGCATGTCACCAGCGCCGAGCAGTTCACTCTGTCCCAGAATAGCACTGAAGCTGCTCAGAAGAAATTTAAGTCTCTTGCTTGTATTGCAGTTCCAGACACCTGTAGCCCTGTCCTTACCGCTTCCCTTTCCTCCTCTTCTCTGGAAAGGCAGCTCCTCACTCCTGATCCCCTGGAGTGGAATGTTGTCCTGGCTGTGGGAGGAGGTAGGCAGTGGCAGTCCCTGACAGTATTTCTAGGATAAGGAGTGGATAAGGAATTGAGTCCCACCCCAGTATTTCATTATCATTAGTGATTACAGAATTCCTGTTCAAGAAGAGCTTGCTTTTCAACTTTCAGTCGGTATAAAGCAGACGGCTCACACACTTCCAGCCTGGCATTGTGTGGATATTGAGAAGGAAAGGAGTGGTTTTGTGGTCACAGATGTGATTTTCTTCTGATACTGTCTAAAGACAGACTGTTCCTGTGTTTAGTGTAGTAAATCTGTATCTGGTTGCCCACAGCACTTCTGTGTTCAAAGGACTTCCTTGCTTTCAAGATTCCTTGCATCTATTACTTTAAACTTCCCCCTGCCTTTACAGGGTTCTTTATGTTCCAACAGTCTTTGGGACTATGTCCTGACTTACATATGAGCTCCTTAGCTTACAGGTTGCTGTGCTTACAGTTGCCTTCCTTTAGAGAAACCAGTTTGAACTGTGTCAGGTTTTGTGTCAGGAACCTGCTCCCTTGGCAGCAGGAATTGCCTGAATCCAGTTGGAAATCCCTTCCATGAGACCTGGGCTGGGCCGGTTGCCCCAACGCTGCCCCGCCCTCTGGTCCTTTGTTCGAGGCAAGGCAGCTTGTCCTTAATCAGAGTCATGTCTGAGATAAAGCCAAAATAAAATGAAATCAGTTGGCTTTTTCCACTGATTGTGGATGAGACTTTTCATCATTAGTCTGTGATACATTTTAATTTCCAAATTGTTTTACATTTCCCATGACAAAAGAATGATTTAAAGAGAAGATGAGGGATTTCCTTATGCAATATCACATCCTTCAGTGCTCAGCTCCAACAAAATTGTGCACTATTACAGCATGAATCAGGTTAGATGAACATTTGCCCAAAAGAAAGGTTTGTGTCTATGTGCCTGCACACACAACCTAAAGGCACAGGGTTTGCTTTAAAACTCTTTTTTCTTACTGATCATACTTAAATTAAAAAATGTGTATATATTAAAAGCATACATATGTTTGATATGCAGAACATCCCCTGGATTTTTTTTCTGAAAGCCACAGGTATATTGCACACAAGATAAAGACCTGCTCAGAAAGGGTGTCTACGTGAAGTTTCCAAGGCTGAAGTGCCCCACAGCTACCTGATGTCCCCATCACTTTTTCTTGCTGCTATGTTTTTCATCAAATCTCCCTTGAAGAAGCTGATTCCCCTGGTTTTCTGGGTGCTGTGCAGGGCTGGGGTGGGAGCTGTTGGTGGGATGTATCTGGGAATGCATGTGGCACCAGCACTCTGTTCCTGCCAGCCACCCCACATGCCATGAAGCTGTGCCTCGCCTGGTGTTAGGCAGGACTAAGCTTGCAAACCCCACAGTTCAAAAAGGCCTTTGTAAAATGTGATCACAGGAAGGGAAGCATTTATTTGAGACTATTCCTGGAAAGGTATTTTAAATAGTCCTTAAGCATACGGTTCAATTCTATTTAATATGAAGAGCCAGGGGGCAGAGAAGATGGAGTGTTGTAGTCACAGGCTAGGGTTGCTCTCACAACAAACTGAAGGGAGTTGGGTTTAACTGCTTGGCCAAGTGGCACCATGTGAGTTGGACAGGAATTCTGAGAGTGTGAGGCTGGGAGATGCTTCCTTTTGGTTCCCACCTTGGGTGGATGCACTTGTGTGTGTAACTGTACACACAGAACAGCTTGGCTGGAAAAGTGATCCCAGCACTTGACACTGAGCTCGGAAGTGAAATTTCTCAGAACGGCAACCAGCATGACTTGGATAAGCTTTTAAATCATTGAAGATAGATTTGTGTAAGGCTCGCAGCAACATCTAAATTTCAATAGGAGAGTTCATTTAACAGATGAAAACTTTTCCTGATTTCTCAAGTATGCAGTGAAAGACACTATGTCCATACCTGTGTGAGACTATCCCGAGAGGTGCTGGTGTGGTCTGATTGCACTACCTGCAATCCACACCTTAGCTGGTGCTATCACAACATGTGTGTACAAGCCCTTGGTCAGGATACTGCCCTTGATGAATTCGCTGTAGTGCAACTCCACTGAGCGTTAGATTTTAAAGCAGTTAACGCCTTCTGCTTGTAAACAGGGATTACAAACAAATGCCTGGCATTAGAGCCACAGCTTAAATGAACTGCAAAGTTCAATACAGGGTGAGTGGAAGTTCCTGGGGGCTTCAAACACAAGGACGTTTTCCTGCTGCTCTCACAGGTTTATAAGTGAGTGGTGGACCACTGCAATTGGTGTTGCTATGGCATTGTAATAAACTGGGGATTTGATTCCAGGACTCCAACACTGCGAGAGTTGCTGGGGTGCAGACTCAGGGCAGGGCGGGGGCAACGCTTCTGAAATCATGCCACATGGAGATGTTCCTGATCCTTTCATTCCTTTATGGGATTTGCTAAATAATTGCCTTTTTTGATCTAGGAATAGCAGTTACAATTTGCTGCTGGTCAGGGAACAGTTAAGCCTTCCTCCAGGGCTATTTTTAAATGTGGCAACAACTGTCTTCAGTGTTTGTAATCTGTCCAGAAATAGACACCACTTAACAAGAACTCTAAGCAAAGAGAAGAGCCTTTTTCAGGAATTCCCACTCTTCATAGGCATTTCATTTGGAGATCCTTTTCAGCCCAAGGACACTTGTGGCTGCTGGCGGTCAGCTCGGTGACCCTGGTGCTGCCGGAGTGGGCGAGGGCAGCACCTTCCGGAGCACAGGTGGCTCTACAGTGGCTCTGGGAGGGCACAGCACAAACCCACGCTCACAAAACCCAAGGTCTGTGCAGGCCAGGACAGGGAGTTCTTCCAAGGCCAACTGGAGCCAATCCAGCATGGTCCCACTGTGTGGGCATCCCTGCCACTGTGGAGTGTGCGTCTTGCTTGTAGTTTGTGTCTGCATCTTATCACTCATGCTGAGCCTAACCACTTATCAGGCAATTCTAGTGTGAACAGCAGTTTTGTACTTCAGTGGCAGGTCCTGTTAAGTTCAAACCAGCCAGGCCACACTCATTATGTCAGGGAGAAGGGAAAAACATCTCCACAATTATAAGACTTCCCCAGCTTTCTTCCCCGTGCTTCAAAGCAGTTCATTCTTTGGGGGATGCATGGCATTTGCAGAAAAGGCATCTGCCTTCCCAATTCCTCATCACATTGGGTTATTTTTTATATTTCATGTTGAGTGCTGCTGCATTACGTGCAAGCATCAGAAATAGCCTCTGGAAAATGTGTAAGTCAGCAAAGGCCTGGTTCCCTTGGTTAGTGCCTGTGATGGGCAGTGCATCTGCCCACTGCTCACAATAGCTGCCTACCATGGAGGGAAGACCCACACTTCTTGTCTTCTGTATCCCTGTGTCAGTGTCCCACTATGCCCAGGAAGCTGAGCTCTGCACCTCTAATTTTAGGCAACCCAGAAACCTTTTTATGCCTGCAAGGCTGGATTAGGTTTGGGGCTGAGTCTGAAAGTGGAATCAGCTAAGTACAGGAAGGTGCTTGAGTGTAACTGAAACACCATTATTGGAGCTGAAGGGTGTATTTGTACAGCATTCAGGGAGCCTGGCAGGTTTTCAGGCTTCAGACTACAAAAAAACTAAGGTACCCATACATAGGTCCCTGAACAGAATATAAACCTCAACATTACAGGTGTGTTCTTGACTTGCTGAATCCAATGTACATTTTGCCTTAACTTGAGCAGAATAGAGCCCTTTGAGGTGTTATTTTCCCACTGGGAACTGTAAAATTATTATTTTAAAATAGAATAGAAAGCAGCTCAATGTAGGCAAGCCACTGTCATTTGCCAGAGACATTTCTGGCATACCAGCAAGAAGTAGTACTTTAAGCAGGAATTGAAAATGTGGTTTTCTGTTCCAGAGGTTGAAGATTATAGCTGCCTGTGATTTCTGCATCTGATAGTTCTGAGCTGTGAAGGGAACAGTTCATTCTCAGCCAGCTCTGATATGTGAGAATCCTGGGATCTGTTTTAGAATATCCCTGAAAATTAACACCAAAGTTGCAGCACCTTTTGAGCAGTTTGGGAGGTACAGCCAGACTTGAATTACACACCTCATGGGACACAGCAGTGTTTACCAGCACTGTTCTTAGCAGAAAGGCAAAGAAGTCAGTTTGCAAAGTAGGGACTTGCTTTTGATTAAGCAGACTAGTGCATAATAGTAATTTAATGATGAGTTTGTGACAGCATGTTTTTCCCTTATGTTGCCTGTCAGCATTCATCCCAGTGGTTTTTTTTTTAATCACTAGATAAAAGTGAAAAGAATGACCTTCAAAGGAACTGGACTTCAAAACAATATTGTGGGAAGTGCCAGGGACTGATAAGACATCTATGAGTGTAATGCACCTCTGCATTGAGGCTGTGTTTAAGAAAAACAAAATACACAACCCTGCCACAGTTCTCTTGAGGGCAGGAATTCAAAACACAGGTGTGTAATGAAGGTGACAGTGGGTGGCTGGGTGTTGAAAAAGTACAAGAGAAGAAAAATTGAGAGAAAGTACTTAAAAATTTTGATTGTGGCAATAGAAAGGTATAAATTATGTAATTATTTATTTCTTTCATGATAGATAGATAGATAGATAGAGCCCAAAAGAAGTTTTAGCCAAGTATGTAGGTTGAGATGAAAAACTAGCACCCCAAAGGCTGTTAAAGGTAGTTCAGTTCAGCTGCTTGCTGGCTCCAGCCAAAGGACTTAACAAGGACAGGAGAAGTAAGTTGAGATGAAAACATTACTTTTGTTAGGTCAATATGCTACACTATCTGTTTTTAATTAGGCCATGACAGAGAATCTCTGCCTCTCTTGCACTGCTCGTATATTCAAAGATCATCCAGAATATGCTAATGTGAGGCTTTTAGTATCCTTTTAGAGACACATTTAGCATATTAAAAGCATATTCTGAGCATTAACAAGACATACTGAACTGGTGGTTCACAGTCAGCCAGACCTGGAGTTTACTGAGGCCACAGGATGCGCTGTGTCCTGTAACTTACTACTGTGTATACTTTTTAAATTGAAAGCAGGTCACTGTTTTCCTTGCTAATTAAGGCTGGAAGCTTATTCCACTGTGCCCATCTGCTTTAATGTGCTGCTCGATAAAATCTCTTTTCTTAACTGATTTATTCAAAACATGTAAATGTCTCTTAGATTCTTTTCCACCAAGACAATCATGACTAAGTAATCATAAATGGTGAGTTCATAATTTAGCCACTGCTAGTCAGAATTTGGACTTCATAGAAATTCAGGCCAGAGGGAATTGCTATGTCTACTGGACTCTAGCTACTGGGTGTGGAGCCTCCCCCAGTTATTAAGACATTCAGAATTGCAGCAGACTGGGGGATCCTCATTCATTCCTCCTCCTTCCCTGAAAGTAGTCAAGCATTTTCCCTCCTCTCTGAGGGACTGGCATTCCCTTAGGATTCCATGGCTTCTCTGTGCTGCAGCAAGGACTCTGAGCCTCTTTCCATCCTGCTTCATCGCTCTCCAAGAACAGGCCACCTTTGGATGAGCGATGGCTAACAGCAAACCCCTCTGAAAGCAGGAGGAACCCTTGACAGGATGTCCAGGGATGGGAATTATGATATGTAAACAGGAAATATTCCATATCAGAAATGGCAATAGATTTTGTGCAGGTAGATCCCACTCCATTGCATTAATCAGTTTCCTACACACCTCCTCCTGGGGTAACTGTTGTGGACTTGGCCATGAAACCTGGTTTGAGGAAAGTTTGAGGAAACTTGTTATTCACTGACTTCCAGTCCAAATTAGGAAATGGTGAATTTGGATCTCCAGAGGAGCTAGGAAATTAATGGAAGGAAATGCAGAAAAAGAAATTTCTGCTGTTAGAGATGCAGCTGGGGGGGAGGGCAGCAGTCACTGAGCCCAGTGTGCTTCTGTCCCTCTTCATTCCTCAAGTACTTCTGGGCCCTAATGAGCAGATTCTGCCTCCTGTCCTCTGGAAATGCTTTGGGCTTCTTTGAAGGTGTGTCTCCATCCCTTGTGCCTCTGTGACTCTATGTGAAAGATAGTTGTTCCACCTTTTCTTGTTCACACCTCTGAAGGATTGTTTCAAGAGCCAGCTTGGAACAGGACACGAAAAACTGCAGGCATTTTATAGAATTAAGTAATTTCAAAATTACCATAGCAATTTGCATAAATTTCTGGGTAATCACTTTAATACATTTTCAGGCTCCCCAAGGCAATGTTTTAAGGCATGTTACATAGTAAAAGTGGGATGAAACAAATGAATGCTCATGCACGTAGGGCAGGATTTTCCGAAACAGTCAGTGTTGGTGGTGTTCTGGCAGGATTTTGCATCACTGAAGTCCTTGATGAAAATCTCCCCAGATCCCTGCTGAAAGCTCTGCCCACACAGTGGGGCTGCAGAGGTGCTGACCCCAGAGCCCTGCAGGGTATGAGCACAGTCTAGTCAAGAGTTTCCTCTAGAAGCAGTCCATAGACTTCAATGTTATTGTTTGCATGTTTTAGTTTCAAATGCTCAGGCTCTTAGAGGGCTAAGCCTCACGTGACCCCACAGTTTCCAAAGGTCATGTCACTGTGAAGGCTGGGAAGGGTGTGATTTATGCAGTTACATCTCCTACATGAAACAGCCCAAAAAATGGCCATTGATCCATGTGCACTGGCAATGCCTGTCTGATTTTTGAAGGAAGGCTTCCACAGAGGAGCTTTGCCTCAGCCCTGGCCATTTGCTAGGCTGGCTGGTACCTTTTCCCATTCAGAGCACATGGAGTATTCTTGCCTGAATTCCTGTGGTGTTACTGGTCATGTCCAGCATATTTGTCTGCTAGAATGATGAGCCTTTTCCTACCCAGGGTCTCTTCCCTGTGTTGGTGTGGGTGGATTGTGATCAGGCCAGCACTTAGCTCTATTTCAGAAAAGAGAATGGATGGAGATTCAGAAGCCTTTCACAATAAATCCTGATTTCCAGTCATTATGGCTCATTTCTGAACCTTATTCAGTTCATTTTATTCCGATTTTGTCACTGAAACCAGACGCAACACTCCAGGGTGCTGCATTGGGTAGCCATGCTGAGTGCCCCCTTTGCACAGAGCCCTCCTTCTTGATGCTTTGACAGCCCTGGCATTATTGAAACTGTTCCCTGAGCCATCTTATAGGTTGTGTTGACTCTTCAGGTGGCGTTCAGCACTTGGCAGCCCTTATAATTTGCGCTTTCTTTTGGTCATGCCCAAGTTTAGTGTAGCTTTGGCAGGAGGGCAGAGAGGGCTCCATGCAGGTGTCTGTACACTTGGTCAGTGCCTCAAGAAATTGGTATGACTCAAGAAATGCATCATGAGCACTGTAGAGCAGCTCCTCTATGCAAATCTGCTCTGGAACGGATTTTGCTGTGCATCACAAGAGTTACTGAGGATGATCAAAGTCACACTAAGCATTTAGAGCAGACTACAACAATTATTTATTTCATGTGTCAATCTCTTATTGTTCCTTGTTCTAGGCCGTCTTATTTTAAATCGGTACATTTTCAAAATGGTTTCAATGTTCTGTCACTAAAGATTCAGCTTTTTTAGTGAACCATCAAAGAATCAGTTATTGACTGACTTTCTGTCTTGGCAGAAGAAGTGCTTACCTTTCAGCTTCTTCTCTGTATAACAAATCTACTTCATTTTCCCTTTGTTAGGCTTAAGAAGAGTACAGTTTGGTAGGGCCTACTGTGCAGTAAATTCATTTCAAGTCTAAAACTGAGAACACTTTCAACAGGAAAGAAATTTCAAGAGATATACATCTGTGTATGCTCTTTTTCTTTTTTTTTTTTTTCTTTTTTTTTTTCCAAGAATTAGGGAAGGCATGAATTGGCCTCAGCATTATGTTTATTTCTGTTGTAGTTTCAGTAGAAATTTCTGTAATATAAACTTCGTATGCACCCAGACATGCACACACATGGCTTGTACTTTTATGGATACTTACAAGAAATCCTATTTAAGTTTAAAAGTGTTCAGTGTAAAAGCGAAAATGCATTTCTTTAGTGATGGGGAGATCTCATTTGAAATGTGATTTTCTGCTTTTCTTATTTGGGTTAGTTTAAGTCTCATATGCTAGCTATTGAAAAAATCTGTATTTTAGCTTCAGAAGAAATTGAATTCAGCTAATTGAATAATTTCATCTTTTTGTTTATCCATGGAAAAGTTACCACTTTGTGTAGCATTGAATTCAAGATGAGGTTTGCATATTGGTGAGGTGATTCCACCATAGTGATTTGTGCTGGAGAAGTTTTGCTCAAATCCTCCCAGCAGCCCTCCACTAACACCCACAGACACTTTAATTTTTCTTCCAAACAAAATAGAGGAAGTGTGTGTGAGAAATCAGAGAAGTAATTAAAATGGCAAGACATAGGAAGCAATAGACCTCAGCATCATCAAAGCTTTACTTTATAGAATTCTCCAATTTAAGCTGGTGCTTGCAAAGGTATAACACCAAGGTAATTAAACTTGTTTAGTAGTTCGGTCACTTTGCCTGTTATCCTGCTTATTTGGGTGGTATTTTATTAATGATCTCTCAAGGGAAAACTACTGTAGCTGGCAAATTAATGAAATATTAATAACAACTGAAGCAATGTGTGTGTGATTCCACTCTGGAGAAGCCTGACCTGAATGTGCTCTGCACTTCTGTGCTCCGTGAGCAGGAAAGTCAGCACAGAGCCTGCCGTGAGCCCGGTGTCCCCAGGGACGCTCCTGGGTGAGCAGGTGGGGATCCACAGGTAAATCAGAGTCACGGGTGGGCAGTGAAGCAAGATCCACAAACCTGCTGAGCAGAAAAGGCTAAAAATGAGCTAAAAGAGCAAACCCGACAAGACTGGGCCTAAGTGAACAAAACCTCCGTGGAGGTCTGGAGGCAAAGAAATGGGACAGAGCTGTAAACATGATTCCAAGAGGATCTGGCAGGGAAGAGAAAGCAACAGAGAAGCCCATCTTGGTCCTGAGATGACAGAAGCATCCCAGTGCAGCAGATACGCCTGTGAGCACCTTCGCTGATTTTTTAAAAAATCCATCCCCTGTTTCTGTGCAGGGGAGGAGTTGCTGTTCTGCAATAAGTGCCAAATCTCCTTTCCCTGGTTATTTATCACAGGATATCTTTGATTTTGGCCTCTTCTGGTAAGTAGAGGTGAAAGCTATGTCTTGGAGTTCTTTTCCATTGGTAACCTTAGTTTGTTTGCCCTGGTCGTGAGAAACACGTGTAAAGAAACTGCAGTTTTCCTGGAGCAGGCTTGAGGCAGAGGTGTAAAGCAGTAACAGTTAAAATAGCCCAAACAGGGTTTGTGAAACTTGCTAGTTAAAATTTTTGCAAGGCCTCTGGCAAAACAAGAGCTTTTTGGAGTCATTCTACCTTATTAGCTCCTCAACTGTTTATGTACCTCCATGTACTTAAAACACAAACTGTTTAAAAATAACAGCATTGGGAGGATGGCCCAGATTTTTGAAGAATAACAAGTCATTTCCAATTCCTCTGAACCCTTCTCCTCTTTCCCTGAGTGTGCAGCATTTCCTTAGTTTAGAAGCTTTTTGATCATTTCAGAAATTAACATTGCAGAGGGTTCTGAAGGGATGTGCTCATCAAGGAAACCAATTCAGATAACAAAAAGGCACAACTGTTCGTTGTCTCTATCATCATAGGGGAAAAAAGACTCTGCCAGCTGATCAGAGTCCTCCATAGCTGCTGGCTCCCAGATACTGCCTTCTGTCCTTCCCACCCTCCCCTTCCCAGCAGCTCTGTGAGCAAGGGCACCATGGAGATGTTTCCTTGTTCGATGGTGGTGCATGATAGGAAACATGGCACTGGTCACTGCAGAGCCATCTCGGGTTCCATGATAGAAAAACTTCGCTTCCAGCTGGCCAAATTACCTGTAGGTGACAGTCTGAGGAAAGGGGAGGTCAGAGAGGGAATGAATGTGCATGTTCTGGAGGGTTTTTCCCTGCTAGATGGTTAGATAAATGAGGAAGTGAAAGGTGTCATGCAGCCTAGGTTTTCCTTGGGAGACCTTGGGCTCGCACCTTACTTCTGACATGGGTGAGTTATCTCTACTGCTCTTACCTGTTTCTCCATCTGTAAAGCAAACCAGCAGTAATCCTTTCAGGATTTCCCTTTTCTTTTTCAGTGGTGGTACTCGTCTTTGGATTTCCCTTTTCTTTTCCTTGTGCCCACACAAGTTTGGGGTCAAAGGCTGTCCCTCTCTTGGGTTTCCTGTGGTGGCTGAAGTCTTAGGTTGCCCTGTAACCAGAAATAGCCTCAAGGTTGAGTGTTTGGGGTTTTCCCACTTCTGAATATGAAGCCACGAGACAAAAGGCATTTTAGCAAGGGATATATTTGTGCAGGTACTTATGCACACGCTCCCAGTAGCACAGGGAGTGAAGCTGCTGAAAAATAAGCTGTTGCCAGTATGGCCTCTTCACATGTCTTACACCCGAGTGCACACAGCAGTGTTAGTGACTGCTGATGTGGAAATGTTCTTTTAAACCAGGCATTCATAATTAAACTGAGATCAAATACTCAGCCTTCACTCTGGTGCTAATGATGTGCAATATCTCCCTTTTCTTGTATTATTTTTTCATGTTTGTCTGTGTGTGTGTGTAT
Organism: Aphelocoma coerulescens; assembly: GCF_041296385.1. Taxonomy (NCBI): domain Eukaryota; kingdom Metazoa; phylum Chordata; class Aves; order Passeriformes; family Corvidae; genus Aphelocoma; species Aphelocoma coerulescens. The sequence goes on from NC_091021.1 coordinate 3,976,192, forward strand.
TTTTGCAGCAAGTTGGAAATGATATTTTTAGTCAAGAGGACTAATTAATAATTCATTCATGAATAATGATGAAAGTAGCTGATTAAAATGTATGTCTGGCTTCAAAAGGAATAATCTTCAGAAGTTATAAGTGTTTATAAAGTCCATCTCACCGCCCATCTTCTCTTCCCAGCCTCTGTGCAACAGCTGTTGTTATTCCCATTCACAGGTACCAGGTAGTAATTATACTAGGGAATGGGATCCAAAGTAATAAAGTTGCAGTTACAAAAGGTGGAATATGAGGGAAATCAGCTGCAAACCTTCCTTTAGCCTTGTGTCTCTTGGTTCAGAGGGACAGTCTTGGATGGTGTTTTGCCTACTAGTTCTCAGTGTCTGTATTTCTCTCCTTTACTCTTTCTTTGGAAGGAAAATAAATAAAACCCTGAAAACACAACACAAGGAGAAAAACTAAAAAGAGAAGAGGGATCAAAGTCTTTCATGAATGTAGTGTGTGTAAAACCACCTGCAGGGGCAGATTTGTTATGGTACATTTTTGCAAAAATCATTAACTTGTCATGGCAAAATGGAAAAACTAATAAAACAGCAGTAAAACCAAGTTAAATTCTGAGCCTGGAGGACCAGCTTGTCTAAAAAAAAAGACACTTCTTTTAGGGGTCAGCTCTTACTTTCTCCAATCCTGTGTGACCATGGCCCTTTCCCTTTTAGCCTAGCCCTTTTCCAGACCTCAACATTTCTGTAGTGTTTTGTATTTGACATGTTGAAGAACACTCATTATTACCCTTTCCCCTCTAGATGATCTTTTTTTTATTCTCCATTCTGTTGATGCAGTGGTGGTTGTACATAAAATTATAGCTTATTCCACTGTCCTAGTCCTTTCTGCTACTCTCAGCTTGTATCCTTAGCTCAAAAGTACTTGAAAAAGTTCCAACAAGTTTTTAGGCAGAAGAGCACTTATTGAGGCCTCTTCTGTTGTATCATGTCTTCCTGAGCTGCAAGTCCTTATTTTTTGTTAGTGCGGATATGGTTATTACTCCTTGTGAAACAAAGTCACATTACATGCACAGTTGGCAATGTTCAACTCCTAATAACTCATCTGTGTTTGCATTCTGAACTAAATGACCTGAAAAATTGTGGGTTAAAATGGGAAAGAGAAGGAGGAGAGGGTAGACACATTAGAAAGAAGAGAGGTTCAGGAATGCATTCAAACCTGAGAAATCTTAATTTTCCAGCCCATCTAAAACAGGAAAGCCATTGAAAGTGTAGGACTAGATGTTCATCAAATGCAAACAGACATGGTTCACTGGTTATAAGCGAGCTATGCAAATATCTATCTGCTGAGGATGCAGCCCAACTTTTTTTTTTTAAAAAAAAGGCATTTAGAAACCAAAGGAAACCTAAGAGAGCTGTTTATTTTTAGAAGCTGTGCCAGGTTCACCCCAGGTGAGCAGGAGCAGGACATCAGTGCTGATGCCCTACACCTTTACTGCCCCATTCAGCCAAACCTCTCCATTAGAATTTGCTCCTGCAGGAAGGTACCTGCTGGCATCACTTGTGTTCAGGCTGCTGCCACCACCAACACCCTTTGTGGCTTGGAAGAACTGGACAAGTCACCGTGGAGGCAGTGGTGGCATCTTTTGCTCCTCAGCTTGTGTCTCATATGCTCCATCCTGCCTGGAACTCATTTCTTCCTGGAACTCATTAAAAAACGTGTGGGAAAAGTGGCAGTGAGTAGCACTACAGGCATTTAGTTGGAGTAGTGAAGCATTACAAGTTAGAGTTGCTCTTGTTTATTAATTGGCTTTTTTTTTTTTTCTTTTTGAAATATAAAAACTTCTGTTGGTGAGAGAGCAGCAAGCAGGTAGTGTGATATAATGGCAGAGCTGGTAATGAGTTCAGGAGCCCACAGACATTAACACACACAAAATCTATTGGCCCTCTTTAAAAACAAAGTGTTCTTCGGGGTTTGTTGGTTTTTTTTTGCTAATTTGTGCCCCAGGGGTGAAGCTCCCAAATGTAGTCTTGCAAATGTTAGTTCCACATCCATTGAAATTCCATTGCAAAACTCCCCTTTGCTGCTGAAGGATTAAATGTTACCTCTGCATTTCTGGTTTTAGCCCCTCTGGTGCCATGACATCTATCCTGTGCATTGCATTCTGTGTGTGATGTGACAGGCTGAATGTTTTTTGAAAAAAATTTGGTTTTAATCTATCAGAGCCCTGAAGTGCATTAAAAAAGCTTTTTGAAGAGCTCAGGAGCACGGAAATTTGTTTGCTGTGCTTTGGGGTTTTGTCAGTCCATGTAAAGCAGTTTTCTTTGAACAAGTGACCTTTTTCTTGGTCATTCCACTGTACCATGCTGGCTCTCCTGGTAACACAGAGACAGGGTGGACTCTTCTTCAGGATGAGGAGTCTGAAGCTCCTGAGCTCACCAGGGACCAAAAAGCTGCTTTAGGAGCTGGTGATATTCACATGCACACATAGATTTTGAAATGCTGAGGTGCCATTACTGTGGAAGATGCCCTTCAGCACTGTGGGTGGGAAAGAATTTGGCTATTTTGATTCTGTACCCCAAAATTCTGAAGCAGAGCCTTAACTGATGAAAGCAGCACTTTAGTAAAAGCAGTGGACTAATGATTTACATCCATGGTAGCCACTGTTTTTCTTGCTGGCTTGACCATTTTTATTTTCTTCTTTGATTATCAGGCCTGGCTTTGATCCTCTGGAGCCTCCTGCCCATCTGCTACTCTTCAAACTAGCTGATCTTAGCCTCTGCTAGTTTTTTAGTAAAGATAGTGCTGCTTCAGTTTCCAGCTCTGCTCTGTCTTGGTGTTAGCACCTCTTGCCCTTTAGGCACATTTATTTTCATCTCTTCTTGATCTCTCTGATGGAACAGTCTTGGTTGTTGCCATAGTCCAGCGGTCAGAGATGGTGTTGATCTGTCAGTCTTAACATCTGTCTTAGTTAAAAACCATATTAGTTAAAACTGCAATATAATGCAGTTACTCTTTCTGTGAGAAATAAAGCTTTTGGGGGTGTACCAAAAGAAGGCCTGCCCTTATGGTTTGAAGTGTTTAAAGCAAAACTGAAGCATGCTTTCTATTAAACCAGCTCTTGTGGTTCTCCTTCGATCACACTGCCAGATTTTTCTTTTATTACCTAGAAGCATTTTTTTCTTCTCTTCTTAACTTCTCCATCCTTTTTATTTTCCAAGCTTTGCTTATGTCCAAGCTTCTGCTCAAATCCCCTTCTATCTGGTGGTGATCCATAGGTGGCCATAATCTGGAAAATGCTCCTATTGCTTTGCATTCTTTTAATTATTAATATTTCAGTTGTTAATATTCAATAGTATCTTATTATGCAAAGCTTGTGTCATCCTGAAGAGCCACAGCTTTAGCAGGGTCCAAAGCACCAGAGTTTTCTTCTGAGAAGATAAAAATCTGTGATACTTACTGTCAATAAACTTGTAAGATAAAATTGTATCAGCAAGGGGGCAGAAAAGCAGAAAATTGCAGACTAAGATGTGTGAAAAGCTTACAGAATGGGAGAACTAGTTAATTATTTTTCTAAGATGGGTAGGACAGTGTAAAATCCGCAGGGTGGGTGGCTCATTTCATGTTTGCTTTCTTAACACTTAAAAAGAATAATTGTTTTTAATTGAAAGTGTGACACAAATACTGGTTCCATTGGTTTCATGTAGAAGAGAGAAAACAAAAAGTGATGCGCTCAGCTGTTTCTTCCTGCTTAATTCCTGCATTCAAGATGGAAAAAGTTTTTCACAGAGAGGATGATTGGGCATTGGAACTGGCTGCCAGGGAGGTGGTGGAGTCACTGTCCCTGGAGGTGTTTAAGGACAGCCTGGATGGGGCACTCAATGCCATGGTCTGGTTGACAGGTTGGTGTTGGGTCATAGGTTGGACTCGATGACCTCAAAGCTCAGCTGATTTTTTGATTTTGTGATTCAGGCCTCACTGGAACTCTCTGAGTCAGAGCATTGCCTGGTCACTCTAAAGCAATCAGCACCCAGCCCAGTGGCCAGGAGGTAACTTGGGTAGTGAGGAAAAAAGCATGATACTCATCAAGTGACAAAGATGCTGGGAAAAGAAAGACACGATGCTTTTGTCCGCAGCAATAAATCCCCCAGCTCTGGATTCTTATTATCTGCAAAGGCTGCTGGTGACAGGGTTGTGATGTCCAGCACCAGTTGGCCTGTGGCTCCACATTAGCTGCAATAGGGATCCTAATTGTTTTTTGATAAATCCTTAGGAAGGCTGCCAGAAGTCTTCTGGCATGTGCTAACAACCGGTTTATGGTTCTGCACAAATGTACAAACTCCTGACAGAGGTTAAATGTACTGCATTAGCAATTGTATTCTATTTTATTATATCATGGGAAGAGAGATGTGATGATTTAGTGACGCGCTTGGGAGCAGTTTGAAAATATTGCAAACTTGACAGATGGCAAAAAGATAGCTTAGCAATGTTGCATTATTCCTGTAGTGTTTTAGTTTCTAACACCTTTGCTTGTTCCACGTTAAAACGAAAGCACTAGACCAGCACTTGGCATGACTCTTTGTTGCAGCTTTATCAAAGACACGGTTTCTCACCTGGGAAGGCCTTACCTTCATTTCCATACTAGAAATCACAATATTGTCTTTCCATAACAAACTGGGAGTGCAAGCAAGTCATTCAGCTCCACTGAGTTCAAAGTGCCAGAGGAACCCAACTGCTGCTTGGTTTCTTTGTACTCCACACAGGAGCTGAAATGAAAATGTGGGTGGTGGTGCACAAAGCCAGTTTGCCTCATAGCCCCCGTTCAGAACAGGCCTTCCTACACCTTTTGATGTGGAAGGCTTTGAAGATGTGCTAGGGGAACAGTTGGTCACAAAACCATGTGCTTTCCTGCAGGATCCCACCACAGAAGAGTACTAAATATGCAAGTCTCATTACAAACAGCCTTAAGGTAAAGAAATAAGGAATGGTGAGATCCTGAACTGGCCCCAGTACAACCAGGACAGAAGAGAGACTGGGGCACTCAGCAGGCTGGCTGGTGGTCCTGGTCCAAGTAAGAGCCATTTCAGGGCAACATAGTCCCTTGGATGAGAGTCAGCTGCCATGGGCTCACTCTTGGTCTCTTCTGCCCACGTGGCTCAGCCTGCTGCCCAAAGCAAGGAGGGGAAAGGAGGGGAAGAGGCAGGGTTAAAACTATCCCCAAACTGTTTTGTTCAAGGATTTCTCTCCTTCTGAGACCCGCCACCTACCTGTCCAGTGCAGCTGTGAACATCACAGGCAGAACAGGGGCCAGAGAGAGGATGGTCTGGCCCCCACAATCAACTGTGAGCCTTCAAACTCTTTATTCTCAGATGTGAAACTGGACAAAACTCTTAGCAGATTCCCATTTCTAAAGCTACCGATGTCTATGAGCTGTGTCACCATGCCTACTGTGTCACATTGTGAGATGTGTCATTCATCTTTTTCTTGTTATTTGCACTTAGTCTTGGTTTTGCCAAAAGAAACATCTTCTTTTCTCCCATCTGCAGGGTTTTTTGTACTCTTTGCTTCCCTTTTTAAATTCTTTCCTCTTTCCATCATATGAGGCAATGCTTTTAGTCTTTTCATTCTAAAAAATAAATCCAAAAAAGGAAAAAAACCCCTCCGTGTTTTGAGACTTTGTGTTATACAAACATATTCTTCAGGGCAAGCATATTTTATCCATTAAGGAAGAGAATAACTTTCACACTGCAACTTGAAAGCTGCTGTGGGATGATGGAACAAGTAGTTTCAGATATGGTAAAATCATCCATGTGGAAAACCAAACTGTTAAATGTTCCAGACAAGATAGCTTTTCAAATCCTGGCATGGAGACCAGTAAATATCCAGTAACTCTGTCACCACTTGATACATCAACCTGTTGCCTTAAAGGGCCATTGTGTCACAGAGCTGTCTGATTAAGATATTCTCTATTATTTGAACTGCAGCTGCTTACCAAGGGACTGAAATAAATCAGCACTGGTGGGAATTTCTGAAGCAGCTGAGCTGGTATCTTGGAAGCATTGTGGCACAGAGGAGCTGAAGCTGTGGCCCCCCTGGCCCCAAGTCCAGTGAGCTGAAGCCTGGTCAGGGCGCATGGAGCTGCTGGGAAGTGCCAGGCACTGCAGGGTGCTGGGCGAGGGTCCCCACAGTTACAGCAGTAAGGCAGGATAGCCTCTGTTCTATCTTCATCCTGGCTGCCCAAAGCTCCCGAGGAAAGGTGGCTCAGCTGAGCCATGTAAGAATTGAAAGGAAAGTGTTTGTGGTGGCTGTGCTGATTGTCTTGTCAAATACTTGTTGGGGAGGAAGATTCAGGGGCCCGGAGGGAAAGGTAGTGTTGTGTTGACAGTCAGAGAACCCCTGTGAGCTGTGGTGGGAAGATGGAAGGGGTCTGCTCTAGGGTGTGTTAGATGGGCTCTGGGGAAAATGGAGATTTCCTGCTTTTTTGTTCTTGTGCATATGCCTTATCTTCTGAAAGGCCATGGTGACAGGGAGTGGGAGGTGATACTCTGAAGGTGTTTTGAGTAATGGTGGGGTGTTACAGGGTTTTCTGAGAAGAATGGCTCCGTCTCATTTTCTGCCTGGTGTTTCAGTAGAGTGATGGAGGATTAATCAGATGTGACTCCTCTGGAGGAGATGTGCTTACACTGCTAACTGCAGGGTGGCTGGAGTTACGTCTTCAGCCTTTGGCAGCTCTGTATGAGTTTGCTCTGCTCATGCCCACAGCTGAGTCTGAACTGTCTCTGTTCAGTAACACCGTGTGTCAGAATACATTAGTCCAGGTCTAGCACTTGCTGAAGCACACACAGAGCTCTTGGGGGACTCAGAGCACGGATAAGGCTTGCTTATCTGTATGACAGTAGCACCTATTTAGAAAGGCACTAAACTTTTTAACTAGCTCAAAATGAGCCAGCTTAGCCACCAAGCACAGCCCAGCTGTGCAGCACAGTAAATTACCCCATTTGGAATGCCTGTGTATGTGTGACAGCTTGCCAGCTCCCAGCATCCACGAGCTGGTCTCTTCCCCTTGGCCACCAGCCCTCGGGAGAAGCAGAGGTTTCTGTGCTTGGGGACCAAGGAATCCTTTCTGATGCTGTGTGACAGAGCAAAAGCCTTTTGTCTGCACATCACTGTTCCCTGCAGATGCCTGAGATGGGCATTTGGGAGAGGGTTCAGCTGTGCTTTGCTGAGTGTCTTTGAGAGGCTGCGTGGGTCACGGGTTAAGGCCTTGCATCATGCATCCAAAGGCTGTGGTGCATCCAAAGGCTGTGGTGCATCCAAGGGCTGTGGCTCTGGCAGTGGTGTTCCCACAGCCACTCTGTCTCACTGCCCTTTGTGTCTCCATGCTTTTATTTCACCTGCCTTGTCCATCCTCTGTACCACCTGCCCAGGGCAGAGGCAGTCATGCATACTCTGTGTGCAGGAGTTCTTTGTGGAATGCAGAGGGGGTGATTTTATGCTATCATTGATAATAAACAACATCACAAGATAGCAACAAATTGATTTTTTTAATCATTTCATCTTCTTACCCTACTATTACATGGGATTATTCTGTCTGTTAACCTTTCAAGCTATGGTGCTAATTTGCTTTATTGCTTAAAAACCAATGTGAATTTCCCTCAGGCTGTTCCAGAAATTGCTTGCTTTGTTATCAAAGGATCAACAATTCACTGAAGACATCTGCTTTTTTTTTTCCTCAAGCTGTTTTAAGAAGTATATAGAGATGTGTACAAGGAAGAACTATTGAAATAGTTTAGAAAGTACTGTCCCTCCTGTAACAAGCTGTTCATGGTGCTGTGCAACAGTAGTACCACCCCAAAAGGCTCACTCATCCCTGGAATGGTGTGTTGTCCCAGGCACCAATACAAATCTTGGCACAGAGACTTAAGATTTGTATTTTATTCTCTTTTGTACTATAAAGTGAGCAGGGCCAAGAAAAAGGTGAAAAGGTGCTGAGGGAGATTTCCAGTGAGTGCTGGGTTGATTGGTCGATTTAGTGATGGTGCATGTGAGCGGACGGACTAATGCTCACTGTGACTCCCCTCCTCACAGGTTTTCATCACACAGATGAGAAAGACTAACAGCACAAGCATGAAATGAGGAGTAATAAGTATGTTTGTAGACTGCTGGCTGGTCTGTGGAACTCCCTGCTGCAGTCAGGAGTGTAGCAGGCGTGAGTAATGTTGGTGCTTTCACCTCTATAGTGCTCTTCTGAGCATGAATCTGCTGCAACTCCCCATTGGCAGGAATCCATTTCCCTTAAAATCAGGCACTTCTTTCCAACATTGTGTAACAACAGAAGAGGGGAGGACATAGAAGGAAACCTAGTCTGAGCTGTGTTGACTATTTCCATGCTCCTTTGCTGCTCATGCTTTGTGACTTAAGCTTTTGCATTTGCTTGAGTTTAAGCTCTCAGAGTGCCCCTTTGACTGAAGCTGGGTTGTTTTCCAGATACAGCTGCAGGAGCAGTGTTTTGGGTACAAGCTATTCTTCCTGTCTTTAGATTTATGTTAGACATAGAGTTTTTCTGCCATGAAATCCTACCCAGGGTTCACTGAAGACATGTTGTAATTAGTTCATTTGTTTGACACTACACTTCTAAATGACCTTCTCTGAGAGCGGCAGGGTGCAATTGTCACCTGCTCAGGTCTGCTTTGGTTGTGTTGCTCTTCTCTTTGTTCTCACTCGTCTTTATGATTTAATTGGAATTCAGCAACGACCCTGACGGAAATGAAGAGAAGGATCCAGGCAGGAGAAAGCAAGAAATGTGAAAATGAAGCATAGTATAAAGGAACCTTTTGTAAATTGGATGTCACAGAAGGTGAAATCTAAGCAAGTAGTTTTTCCTGGGAGCATCTGATTTCATTCTTCATCTGCTTACTGAACTTAATGAGTACGACTGTTATTAAGACTGAGGCTATTTTGCATGACCCATTTTGTCTGTCTAGTACCTCTGAGTCATGTAAACATCTCTGCCAGGGATATGGGGCTGTTGGAGACCAGCTTCCAAGGGCATGATGTCAGAACCACCTTTCCCACCTGGACTCTGTGGCCAGAACAACTCATCTGCCTTGACTACTACGCTCCTGCTTCTCATTCAGTGATTTTGGCTGGCAGGGAACTAATCTAGCCCTTATCTCCCTGAAAAATTTAATAAAAATTTGAAATCACTTGTGCTATACAAGTGATCCACCAACCTAATCGAAGAGCCCTAATGAGATTTTCATGTTTCTGACAGACTACTTTACATATGGTTTTCGAAAGTCCATAACCTTCTTCAGTTAAATTAATGGGATATTTAATTTTTTTAATTAAAAAACAATTTCACTATTTTTGCAAGGGAATTTTCAGAAGTAAGAAGTACTTTCCTGTGTTTATAAACCAGGAATAGCCCTTTCCATGTGTGACAGTAATAACCTAGCAGCTGAAAAAGCTAAAATTTTCATCATGGGGAAGGAAGTCAGGCTCTGAGCTATTGGTTTTAGCTATATGGAAGCAGTTTATCAAAGAACTCCTTCTATATTTAGCAGATTTTATATATGTTATGTTTTACATTTATAAACATGCAGGAATATATATATATATATATATATATATATATATATATATATATATATATATGTTGGTTTTTTTAATTCAGATTTTTCCTGCATTTTGCTTGCACTCGCTGCTGATGACTAATACATCTGTGTCAGAAAAAAAACATTCTCCATGTTCTCCATGTATGATTTCAGCTATGAAATGAGAAAAGTGGTTTTATTATGCTCCTTGTAGAGCTATTTGCTTGGAGACCTAAGTCCTCCTTCTGATTCAGTGTCTTTGCATCTTCTGGAACAAACAAAAGGAAAAGAAAAACAGAAGAGAATTACAGAACAGCAGTAGTTTCTTTAACTGGAAGCAATGTACCAATTATTCCATCTGGCTATGTTGACACCTTTTTATAGTTTATTGCTCGTTTGGAAATGATAGTCACAATTCCCTTGTGCAGAATGCTCTAATCCTTCTTGTCAGAAGAGCTGACAAGAAAGCCCAGATCTCACAGGGTTTCAGGGCAGCTCTGGGCTGGGCTGGCTCCTGTATGTCCCTTCCCTGCAGCCAGGACAGAAATGTGTCTGGGAACAGGTTGCCACAGTGGCCCCTGCACCTCCCCAGAAATTGTCAGTGTTATCAAACCAAAATTTTATGTCGATTGGGGCTGATGTTGATGGATTTCTTTCATTTAATTGAGGGAATTGAATCATTGTCAACAAATATTTTAAATTAAGAAAATGAATGTCACCCAAACTTAGCTTTATTTTCAAATACATTGCTCTAGCAGATGGAATAGAAATGCCAATAGTCTCAATTCAAGTTAACAGAACACTTGGTATCATTATTTCAAAAAGAATTATTTCAAAATTGATCTTCCAGTCAGCTTTAACTCCATTAATATGTATTTTTGGGAAAGCTCTAAAACCTTCAGAAATCTCTCCTCCAGTATTCCCAGTTGGTAGTGTGTTATAGTAGACAGCCCAAGAAGAGAAGTGCACTTGTCTCAGCTGGAAGAAGGGGTGTCAGTGGGCCTCTGAGGAGTTGAAAATCTGACTCTGCAGGTTTTGAAGATCCTTGAAGGACACCAAGAGCCTTTAAGGATGCTGATGCTCTGTGCCTGCAAACAGGAGAGAGCAACACTGCTGGAATGGAAGCAGTTTGGTGCTCAGACACAGCTGCTTCACACAGATCCCACTCCCTTCCACGCTGCCAAGCTCCAGTATTCCAGACACTGGATTGTGACAGCTGTCAGTCAAACTCAGCTCAGTGTCAGCTGGCAAAATGCCACTGTACACTGCTGCCTGTAGCACTACAGAATTGTGCCCAATTATCATAAAAGAGCAAATTTAAAGCCACCTCAGTGTCACAGCTTAATTTCTAAAGAAATGGTGTGCAGCAGTGTATGGAGCTACAACAGCTTGGCAAGTTTTTACCTCTGGACCACGGAGCAACCCAAATCATCATGGACTTCTTCATGTATTTGCAGGGGGAATCCCACTCATGCTCTGCTTGTGTCTGTCCAAGCCAGTCCTGAAAACAGGAGGGATGGGAGGAGTGGGGGGAGCAAAGGGGGTGTGTTACTGCCCCTTAGCCCCCCAAAAAGATGCATTTTCTCAAGAAGTTCTGGTTTAAACATTCCCCCAAGAAACATCCATTGGGTTCAAAAATTTCCAGAGAGCTCTGGTGCAAAACAATGTGATTAAATTTCAGAACTCCTTTAAAACTGCAAGATGGGGGGAAATGCTCACAGAGAGGTGCAGGCAGACACATGGATTTGCTTTGGAAATGGAATTCAAGAAGGAACTAGTTTGACAAGTACTTATTAAAGCTATAACTGCAGAATCTAGAATTCTGAAATTAGCTTCCCTGCTCCAGTAGAAATGTCTTTGCTCCCTGTCTTATTTTTCCTTCCTTATGTCTCCACAGGAGTGGTCTTGTGCAGGAATTTCTAACCAGCTATCTCTCACCATGTTTTGTGTATGTTTTGGGCAAAGAGGACTTCAGCCTAGGGATCAGATGATTTACAGAGTGGAAAAATACTGCTTTATAATAAAAGGAGGATATTGAATAAACCCCAGATTTAATACCCAACCTAACAGAACACCCTGATGAATGTAATTGCATTTTAAGCATTCTGATTGAATTTTTGATCCATATTGCATTTGTTTTGCTTGTGAATCTTTTATGGGGGAAAAAAAGTGTCTGGAGATTAAAGGATTACCGAGTTCTTAAGAAGCCAAGGCAGCTGCTAAAGCATCTGAATATTCTTGCCTAAATTTGGTGGGAAAGCTGTATTAATACTTTTTATTCTAGCAAGCCCAAATAGCCCAGGGGAAGGGGGGACAAGGGAGAAGAGCTGTAAGGGACAATTGCTTCTACAGGTGAACAAACTGCAGGGTATTAGCAAGAGCTGGAACAAAACAGTGCCGTAATTGAAATAAGAACTCATCTGGAATGATTATGGGGGAGGATGAGGCTTTTCTTTTTTTCTCTCTAATTTTCTGATGAGGTGGAAAGAGTGAGCAGTTTATACTCGGTTTATAAGAGTTACTCATTTCTGTTTTCTCTTAGTGGCAGGGTGTGTGGGCAACGTGCTGGAGCCTTTAACCCCTAGAAGTAAGGTTCCTGCAGGAGACATGGAGATAACAACTGCTTTTAAAAATGGGTTTTCAGGAGCAGGGAGGGCTTCAGCAAGCACCTTCAGCACAGAGAGTAAGTGATAGGTTTACCCAGAGGAAGTGACTAAATTCTTTTAGGGTCACAGTGTGTCTTTAGGCAGGCAGTGAGCAAAGTGGCTTTGTTTTATACATACACAGAGAGCTGTGGGGAGCTGTGAAACTCTGGTACTGACCAGGAAACTCATCATCTGCTTGTGCAAAACACGCTAATTATTAGGTCCAAATGGCCATTGCACGTGCATTTAAGAAAAAAAAGCAAATAAGCTACTTTGATTTGGCTGCACACAGGAACAAAGTCATCATCTCCCAAGGACAGATAAAATCCTAGCAAGCACTGTGAGATCCAGGGAGGACTTTCTGGCTTTAGTGGGCTCTCCCAAATCTGTGGTGCGTTTTAGCAAGTGCTGGCTGCCTCTTGAAATCTGCTCCTAGCTGAACAAAACCTCAAAGCAAATCTTAAGAAGCCTGATCAAGGCACACGATAAGCAAAAGGCAAACTCAGCACTGCTGATGGGGAATGGCTTTTGGCTGGTGGTTTTTGATCTGTGAGAGCAAGAGATCACCACATCTGTTGCAGCTGAAATTTGTTAACAATATAAAGTGTCATCGTTTTGTTGCTCTGAAATGATACAAGCAATATTATTTTTAGTGTTCCAAAACTGTAGGTTTCATATTTTATTGGTAACACCACTTTAAAATATGCTTAGCGTAATTTCTGTGCCAGTCAAAGCTTCACAAAACATTGGAAGTGAGGACATAACTAAAGAGCTGAACAACAAAAGGAGCATTGGAAAAAAATGCCTAGGGAAAGAACTTTTTAATTTCTTCTGTCTAATGCTTTTGATTAGACATACAACATGGGACTGGGGGGACGCTTTTTCTCCAAGTCTGGAGTAGGTGGATGAGGTTTGCAGATATTTCTAAGTGCCAGACTTCCCAAATCCATTGGAGGTGGGTAAATCCCCTGAGAACATTGTAAAGCCCCAAGTGATTTTGTTCAGGACAAAGAAACCCCTTAGGCATGAGGGCAGGGGTAAAAATCAGCATTACACCTAGAGAGCAGTGAAACATTTCAAGGGGAAAACTGATGCCTTGGTGAAACCTTTGGCTTGGTTTAAAACCAAACTGACATGAAGCAATTTGAGTCTTTTGCGCAGTTCACATTGGGCAAAACCTGTAACCAGAGTTGCAGGTTCATGTCTGTTCCACCATGTTTTTTTCTTAAAAATTCTGTGAGGTGTTTAGTGTTAAAATTTGGACTGCATAGTGCATAGTGGAGATATCTGAAGTAGTCATTCCATGTTTGCCTTTGGGCAAATTTTATATTCCCAAGCACATTGTTTAGGCTTGTTTGTCATTTTCTAGCAGCAGGAAGATAGACATGCCCTGAAAAAAGGAACAGCCTACTTTGGTTGTAACTGGAATATGAAATTCTCTAACCACGTGGCACTCTTGGTTTCAGTGAACTCTCCAAGCCAAGTGCAGGAATTTAAAATGGCTTTCTGTGTGTGCTCTGAATGTGATCCAGGTGTGGTTATGCCTAACCAGATCACTTCAGTTTCATAAAGTGCACTGGCACTTGGATTTTGTTCTTTTATCTATACACAGCTGAGAGTGCTGGATGCCTTTAAAACTCCTCACAGCAAACCCTGCATCAAATGGCAGGAGTAAAAAGGTCTGGCTCTTGTGCCAGTCTTACCCACAACTGTAATGGCCTAAGAACTGCCACCTTCTAATCACATTTCTGCCATCTCGACCTTCTTTGTATCCATTTGGATGTGCAGGAGGATCCACTTCCAGCAGCACTCTGGGTGCATTTATGGTCTTTTTTTTTGAGGTTGTTGATGGATGGAAGCAATGAGCTCTGAAAATTTTGGCCGTCACATGTAAAGGACAACAACTGAGTGGGAAAATGCCATTCCATCCATTCCAGATGCAGTGATAGCACCTGGATAAACCCTTGTAGTCTCCTGCATGAATCTTTCCTAGGGCCAAATGGGGCAAAGGTTTTAAAAGAAGGAAAAAAATGATAGAAAAAAGTGGTAGGTTGTTTCATTACTTTTTTTCCTCCCCATTATACATCCTCCTTCCAACAGAGAGGTGAAGCTGTCTAGTTTTTACTGACCAGTTTTCAAAGATAGGGCAGTATGAAGTCAATTCTCTACAAGTCATTGGGAATACAATTGAGAATACCCACAGTCCTCTGCTAGGCTCTAATAATTCCTAGTTGGATTTGCTTGTGTCTGTCATTGCTTTGCTTATGATTATAATGCTTACAGAAATGGAGCTTAGTATCTTTTTTTTTGTTAGAAGAAAAAGATCCTTAAGCCCCATGTATTGAAATGAACTCATGTAATTCATAGAAGCTAAAGGATGAAATAATACAGGATCATAGTTATTTTTTCCCAGAAAAAAATTACATTAATCCTGCCATCCCTTCACTGCTAGCAGGAGTCACAAAAGGAAATCACTCTGCTCCTTTGGCAATAGTTTTGTAGCGAGCTTTTTGTGCTTCCCTGACCTCTGCTCTGCTGTGATGCGAAGGAAAGGGCAGGAATGGGAGATGACTGAGGGTATTGCTCCACACTGGGCAGTCAGAATGAATGAACCAAGCTGTTCCTATCATGCTCAGAGCAAAGCCAGCTTAGGGACCTCCTTCCCAAGGGCTGGAGCTGCTCCTCGACTTCACTCTGCAGCAGTGGCATAGAGCAAACAAAACCAGCTAATGGCCCAATTCTGATGGGTAAGACATGTTTGCTTTTGAAATGACCAATTCCCCTCGCATCAATCTGCTGGTCATAAGCAATTTACAACATCTAGTGATCAAATTAACTGTTTTTCCATTCAAAATAATGCTGCTGATTCTACTGTAGATCTTAGTGCTGTGTGAAATAATCATTAATAGGTTCAGAATGCACAGTGAGCACTGTGACATCTTCTTAAAAGCCAAGATTTGCCCAGGCTAATGTTGTAATGTTAAACTTTTTTCTAAATATAATTAGATG
This sequence comes from Aphelocoma coerulescens, assembly GCF_041296385.1. Taxonomy (NCBI): domain Eukaryota; kingdom Metazoa; phylum Chordata; class Aves; order Passeriformes; family Corvidae; genus Aphelocoma; species Aphelocoma coerulescens. The sequence goes on from NC_091021.1 coordinate 3,991,431, forward strand.
TTTGTGTTAAACCAAGAAGTAAACCTGATGTATAATTTGGGGTCACTGAAGTCAGTGAATGCACTTTATTAATTTCATATGGAAACTTAGAGGTCAGGCAAACAGCATGGGAAGGGTGCCCAAATAATGCAGTTTTAAAACACTGTGATATATATTCAAGTCCAAGTTTTTTCTGTAAGAGGACTGTGGAGCGGGGTCTCAAAATGCCTGTGAAAGCAGTCGCCCCTTCCTCGTTGCCTGGACCCTGTGATTTTACACAAGTATAAAATGGGGGGCTGGTCAGTGAAGCCCAGGCAGCAGTTGTGGGGCTCAAGTGATGATGCTCAGCCTTTGGATTAAAGAAAGAGAAGGCTCTGTGGTACAGAAGGAACAGAACAGCATATATCTCAAAGGCTCAAAAAGTAGGCAAGAAACAGAATCTATCTTCAATGAAAAGACAAAAAAAGAACAAAGCCAAACCCTTCAAATTTTTGAACCATTCATGGGAGTTTGGGGCCTTTTACACTGAAGAGTTCAGCTTGGCCTTGCTAACCCTATTGATGGATGTTGTTGCTCCCTGGGCTTATCTTGTTCAGCAGGAAAGGAGGAAATGAAGCAGGCCAGAGGAGAAGCTCTGTAGGAAAAGGGATGGGAGCTATGGCCTCTCTAGGAAGGGAGGAGGTAGCGGAGCCTATCAGTTCTCTGCAGATTTGATGCCTACTCTCAAATGTAGTCTGAATTTTTCAAAATGTCAGCTTTGCAAAACAACCTTTCTCCAACTTTCCAACTCCTCAGCTGTGGCAGGCAGCGCAGCATTTGTCCTTTTTATGTCTTTTTGTGTCACAAGGTATAATACAGTTAGGGTGAAAAGAAGGAAAAGCATTTGTTTACTGGGAAATAATAAATGTCCAGGAATCAGAATATTTTAAGAGTCTCAGTCACTGTTTTACAGGAAACAGTTTCTCTTTTAAAGCTTTTGCTTCCTCACATAGATATGATTAATCAGACATCTTATGTTCAGGTTCCTTTTGCTACTATGATAGCTTGCCTTAATGCATAAATGGGCTTGTAAGAGCTCCACAAGTACTATATTTTGGTCCTAAACGTAATTTAGTTTGCGAAGGATAAAACCCTGCTACAGGGAGAGGATGTCTTCGAGCTGAGCCCACATTTTTTGCAGGTATAGCCTTGATCCTCTAAAAGGGTTCATTGCAAACTGTTGAAAAGCAAATACTTGTGGGTAAAAAATTCTGTACTGTTTGGTTTAATTACTCTCCCTCAATCATACTGTGATATTGCTTTATACTGTAGGCTGTGGCCCCACTTACCCTGAGGTTGCTTGTTTAAAGGCACGATTGCCAAAATGTGATTTTCAAATTGTTAGACCTGGAATATCAGCTGTTCATCATTCAGGATAGCAGCCCAGGTTGTAGGATATTTCCTGTCTTGTTTAAGCTTATAAATAACAGCTATTTTCTTCAGAAACGTTCAGGAAACCTCCTCTGTCACGAAACAGAAAATGTTTAACAGACAGAAAATAGCTTAACACAATGACCTATTTTGGGCTTCTGTTTTCATAAGGTACTTTAATATTTTGAAGGTCAGAATTGACATTCCTCAAAGCAGCTTGTGTTTTCAAGAGCAGTGGCTATTTTCCCCACTAGAAATGAGACCCCTTCTCAGTATGTCAACTTTCCTCCTTCTGGTACCATTTATTGCTCCTGAGAAATCTTGACCCAGTGACATAAATAAGAATTCTTTTGAAACCCTAGCTCTAACTAAGGTCCCTTTCCTCCTGCCGCAGCTCATTACTCCATGGCTGTTCACCATGGTCAGGGAAGGAGATCATTCCCTCTCTCTATGCAGGAATGACTTTTATCGCTTTCCTCCTCCATCCTCTTTTCCTTAGACCAAGCAACCCCATTTCTACCTGCCTTTGTAGGTCCCTGCTCACCTGATTTTTCCTCTCTGGGTTTTCTCCATGGGTTCCCCATGTTTTGAAGTGCATTGCTCAAACTCAGCTGCCAACTTGCCATGGTGGAGCAGCATGAAAGGATTACCTCAGCCACTGCAGCCTCCGTGCCTCTCTGCACACTGCAGAGGGGTGTTCACCTCTTCTTGTGACAAGGTGTCACAGCTCGTGATGATATCTTAGGGATGAGGATCAAAATGCTTTCCTGAAGAACTCTCTCTCTGTCACCTCTTTCTCATTCAGTGTTTGTACAGTGGATTATTTCTGTTTAAGGATAGTCCTTGGTACTTGTCCCTGTGAATTTTGTTCTTTTCAGACTATTTTTTTGATATGTCAGGACCATTTGAATTCTAATTTTATTCCCCTGTATATTTGAGGGGTTTTTACACCTTGACATTGTCTGAAAACATATGAGCATATGTTCTTGTCTGTCCCTCAGTAGTTGTAGAGAATCAGAGTAAGGCTCTTTGTAGGGCTCCATTTTGACCTCAAGACATCAGAAGCTGTTCCCTGCACACAGCTACTCAACCAGCTTCCACCCACCCCTAAGGCTTCCCCAAGACCATCTTTCCATAGTTTGCTTATAAGAATACTAGGCAGGACAACCTAACGTTCCATCTCGAGTGGAAGAATGTATACTTGCTAAAAAGATGTTACTTTTTTTGAAGTGTTGGCCTTCCACAGTGAGCCAGGGGCTCCTGAGGTGAGCACCTCTGTGATGTTCCATGCTCCCCTGCTGGGCTGGCTGGTGGGAGGCAGCACTCCAGGCACAGCAACTCTTCCCAGAGGCACCTGCAGAGAACAGAAATGTTTTAATCAGGGCTGGAGATGGGAGTGTGTCATGGATTCCAGACCAGTGCTTCTGATCTCCCACAGAGCAGACATTCTAACTGAGGTGGCGAGTGGGATTGGACAGACCTACAGCTCCTCAAAACGGGCTCACGTTTGGGTCTGTGTGAAAAGTCAAGCTGCAGGTGTTGGGAGGTGTGGGGAGGGACACATGGAGCTGGACACCAGGCTTTTCCAAAGGGGAGAAGAGAGAGAACTGTGAGGCACCCCTGCCTCTGTGAGCATAGGTCCAGGTTGCAGCACCCAGGGCAGCATAAACCTGCCTAACGTTTTTGCACATGGTGGCTTCTTCTCCAGAGTAAATATTTGTGTCATACAGAAGGTTCAGAAACACAAAATGAAAGACTGGACAACCTCACAAGGCCATAGTGTCTATCAGAAAATCAAGATGCTGGCTCTGCATTCAAAGTGGTACCTCCGGCTGTGTGAGCACAGGGAAGCATCAGGCTGTTACTGCACTTATTCCTTGTAAGAAAAATGGCCCATTTGGGTGTGGATGGTGCAATGCTAGCTCTGCCATCTGGGTCTAACTATAGAAGAAAATGTTTGCAGCAGGAAATATTGAATCTGTGAAATTCCTGCTTTTGCCAAGTGTTTTCTTACTTTGGTGGGGAAGTTATCAGTGCTGCATTTTTTTAGAGGAACAAAGTATAGTATTTCCTCATGAGGCTCCAGCCCTGCTGAGAGGTCTGAAGCAGGCCTCAAAATTTACACTGCCCTTTTCCAGTATATCCCAGCTGACAAACATTTCCAAATAATGATGTTGGAATTGTGGCTCCCACACATCTGGGTACTGTGTCCCTTTACCTTGCTGCCATTGAACTGTTACCTCCTGAAGTCTGTCCTTTGGTCACTTTTTGTGATACATCCTGCACTGTGGGGTTTCCACAGACACTGGAGGTCTCTGTATTGCTGTTGGACACAGTCTGTGCTCCTGAGAGTCTCTGACTCCTCAAGTTCAGTTGCACGGCCCAAAATATTGGGCTTGCAGCAGAACCCCACCCCAGCGTGGACAGAGGTTAAAAACAGAGTGTTGTGCTGAGCAGGTGGAAGGAGAGGTGGGCAGTTTTCATTTGGAAGGGTCAGAATCGTTTAAGAAAAAACCAGCCCATTCCAAGAGCCATGGATTTTTATCAATGCTTAATCGTGTGTATGAAAAGTGTTATTTGTCAACAGCAGGTTGAAGGAAACAACGTACTCAGGGAGCTGCTGAACAAGGAAACTGGGAGGTAGTGATGCAGATCAGCCATTAGTTAGCATTTGCTGCCTCGAGTCTTTCTATGCCCTGCAATGGCCATCTAAAATGGTTTATTTGTGTAGAACACAATTACTCCTTTTCTTTTTTTTTTTTTTTTTTTTTTTTTTTTTTTTTTTTTCATCCTTGGACCAGTAATTTCAATGTCTGTGGCATCATGTCCCTGATTTGGGAAGCAGGGTGACCACTGCTTCTAGGCAGGTGCTGGTGAAGTTTTTTTCACTGACTGTGTGGATCTGTGCTGGGTGGGATGGTGCAGGAGAGCCATGCTGGAGAGGTGCCTCTCCTGGATCAAGGAATTCTTCTGGAGCCTCCAGCACTTGTTGCCTTACCTTCCCTTGCCTGATGTTGAAATACGTTCATCTGATTACCAGCCTTCACTGCAGAGGCTTTTCCCTTTCAAGGGGAAAAATGCGCCCTACCCCTTTTTTCAAGTTTGTGTAGCTTTTCTTTCCTCCAGTGTTGAGGAGTTTTTTCAATTTTCTGTTTGTGTTTATTCTTGTTTTTCTGAAAAAGCAGCAGAGGATTTTGTGTATACAGCAGCAGAGTTAAAACAATCAAAACAGTAGGACTTAATTACAGATTGGCAAGTCAGTAATGCTATTTATAACACACGTGTTGTATGAGCAGTTTCTATTTCTTAGTCAAATGCTCTTTTCCTACCTGCCTGAAAGTCATTCCTGTATTTCCAAATTCTGGTTTAGCTTACTAATGGTAAGTTTAACAGTTTTTATTTGAAGGTTACACCAATATAGGACTTTTAGTTTCTTTCTTCTTTTGCAGGCATGAAAATACTATTAATAAAAACATTTAGATTTACACTGTTAAGGGTGTTGGTTCATTTCTTCTGTGAGAACTGGAGAAAAAAAAGACAAAAGCACCAATTTCAAACTCTAGCCCCTAGGACAGCTACAGAATATTGTCTTCAATTTAAGAAGAAAAATTTTAGAAATTCCCAAGGGAAGCTTCAGTATTTTATGGACTGAATTATTGAAGTGGGATATCAGAGTCACCATTCTTTTTTTTTTTTTTTTAATTTTTAAATAAAAGAGCTCAAAAGGTTCAAGGAAAAAAAAACCATGTTAAATGTAGAAAAGAGTAGGGAATGCTATAAACATAGCAGCTCTAATTTAAACCCAACTTTATAAAAAGAATATTTTCATGTGTATTTTTATTCCATTACCTCTTGCTCCAGTAAATACTCCTGCATTTCTCCACATCTTGTACAGAAGTCTTCAGAAACCAAATGTTTATGCATGTATTGGATTGCAGCCTGCTTTGAGGTGGAAATCAGCTTTTGAGAAAGACTGTGCAACACTGAGTGTCTGTTTGGTGGGGGAACCTTAAGGGGGCATGGCTTGTTACCTGAAAGTGCAAGAGGTGCATTATTTCTCTTTTTTGGTATTGGGAAAGAGCTGTGTCTGCTGCTTTGTGGTAACTTGTTTTTGGTTTTTTTTTGAAAGACAATGACTGCTTTTTCTCGTTTGCTTTTTAAGATTTGATAAACCAATACCAAGAGTAAATCCGTATTTATTTTTGAAAATACCTGCTGTTACACTTTTCATAGGCTGCGCACACCGATGAGTAATCAACATATTTTAAAAAGAAAAAACCAACCTCTGATTTTCCCATAATGGTAGCTAGCTTTAATCAAAACTTCAAAACCTTAATGTTATATTAAAAGCAATCACATTTGCCTTCACGGAACAATGTGGGTATGAATAAACAAATTTCTTAGGGAGCTGAAGACAGCAAGATCCCTCGCGGGGCAAGGAGCCAAGGTGCATATTAGTTGTTTAGCCAATGAGCAAACTTGCAAGTTAATAAGAGCACTTAATAATTCTGTTTTAGTGCTGAACCTCTGCTGCAGTGGTGGGAGGCCCAAGGTCTCGAGGCACGGCGGTGCTGGAGCCACGTCCCTTGGAAGAGCAGGCAGCAGGAAGATGAAAGATCCTCCCCAGAGCCGCCGTGACGTGCGCGTCCGGAATGGGAACAAGAAATAATTACTGGGTGGTTCTCGCACAGATCTCCAAGTGCTTCTCAGACAGCAGGAGGCGGAATTTGTTCCCCCCACCATCACACACAGGGCTAAACATTTTTCTTCTTCCAGCTCCACAGTAGCCTGCAGAGCAGCCTTTCCCCAGCCAGAATGTAAAAGAGCACCTTATGATTTGAGGTTAAGATAATGTTCTTTGTTCTCCTGGTGCCGGGGAGCCTTTGACAAATGGTTTAAAATGGGAGCCTTTAAGACTTCCTCTGCTTGCCTGATGAAGCAGCTGTTATTTTTCTGTCTGCTGGTTTTGGCTGACAGAGGATCTCACGTTGTCAGTGTCTGTAGCTGTGCAGCACCCTCAGGAGTCAGAGACTTGCTGCTGTGTCTGTAGTGCTAGTGGAGGCCAGGACAGGGATAACTTGCCCAAGGGAACAAAATTTTGTGGCACAGCAAGAAAATTATGCCTGGATCTTCTAGGTCCCAGATCTTGCTCCAGCCACCAGCAAATTCTGCTCTCAGAATTATAGCTCTCCTCTCCTGTTGTACCATAGTTACTGTATTACAAGGTGTGTGATAAAGTAAATTAAAAAAATACCACAAGAGACCTAGGAGTCAATAAATGACAGGGCTTCTGGAAAAACTGGGGGTTTAACTTGGGAAATGGGGTTCTCTTTATCAGGTAAAGATCAGAGATGGTTTGGCTTTAGTAGATGAAGACCAGGAATGCAGGAAACATGTATCTATTTCTTTTTGAGAGATGTTCCATGATTTGGAACTGCTTTGTGCAGTACTTTTTCAAAGGCAAGTTAGTTCAGCTGGACCATTCAGAGCTATAGTTAAGAAGCAAACTTACGGTTCTGGTCTTACATCCAAAGAAGGCTGTTGTAGAATTACAGCAGGTTCTGAGGAAGGCAGCTCAAATGGTCCAGGTGCATGGCGCTGCTGCTTTATAAGGAGTGTCTAAAAAGTCTGAGACTTCACTTTGGGGAGCTGACGGCTGTGTGATTATCGTGTGAAAAATCAGGAAGGCAATGGATGAGTTGAATTTAGAATTACTGATCACTAAATGCTGTGATGCTAGAGCAAGGGGCACTCGGTGAAATAAGTACAAGGTTGATTTGTAAGAGATAAAAGAAAGGATTTCTTTGCACAAGAGGTGGTGAACACCTGGGACTCACTGCTTTGTGAGTCTGGAAAGACAGGTACTGCCAGCAGGCTCAAAAGGGTTCGGCCAAGCCCAGTGGAGGACAGGTTCATAAATGGCTAGAAAGGGACCTGACATCCCCAAAGCAACACCTGTGGATTGAGGGGGATGTTGAAGGAGAAGCCACATTACCTCCTTGCCCTAAGGACCATCCCTTTTGCCATGTAGACTGGACTGCCAGGCCACTGGCATGTCCCAGCCGGACATTTCTGGTACTTAACACTGGATACCTTCCACAAGTGCCCAGTTCACATTCAGTTAGTGTTGCAAATATATGCACTACTGCCCATAGCATTTTCTTTGTGAGGTATTTGTTTTACACTGGGAAGGAGACAGAAGCTGCTTAGAATCCTGAAAGTTTTCTGATTTTCGGTGTAAATGCTTATCCATGCCACAATCCACGAGGAAGCCCGTTGCCCATTACCCTGCTTTGGCAGAAGTGTTGCAGTTGCCCACACAGGGAGCAGGAGGTACCACCAAGTGTCTCAGGTGATTCAGCTGTCTCTGGAGGCTCCAGCTGTTGTTCTCGTAAAAATGGAGGTGAATTCAGTGATAGCGAGAACAAATTACTCTCTAAGTTATTAGGGCCAAAAAGGCATCATCACATTAGGAATTTTCTTAGCTGCCCTGACAGCTATTTTGTCTGTCTCCTTGAAAACTTGAAAGCTTGCTGTGTAAAATTGTTGTGTATTATCTTTAACAAGTGGCTTGGAATTCACTCAGAGTGAACACACCAAACTTCCTAAAGATGTAAAAGTTTCAGGCAAATATCACAAAAATAAGTATTTATCACACAGTGCTGTCATCCCTTGTCTTAAAGACATCAGGAAGCCCTTTCATGACCTTTCTTGTGAAAAGGTAATGAGGAAAACATTTCTTGGCTTTTTATGCATTTCTAATCAAAATGATAATGTGAAAAAGCAGTTGACTCTCTCATAGTATGTTTTATTTCAGTCTTCTCTGCTAGTTTTGTGCAACTGCTAATATCTCGTTATCATCATATTCTCCTGTCAAGATTTCAAGGCAGGAGGGAGCTTTCTGACAGGACAACCTTGCTATTGCCTGGGGAAGCATATTTTGAGTTTCCCAAGATAATGCATACTTTCTTTTTAGATTCTGCATATTTTGAGAAAAGATCTTAGAGTTAGTTCTGAACATGATGAAAGTGCAAAACCTGTTTGTTTCCATTTTCATGCACTCCTTTTTTTGCAAGACATTTGAGTACTGTAAACTAGCAAGAAAGAGCAGAAAATACTCTTCTAATTAAGTAATATACTAAATATTCCCTTTGCAGTAATACTCCTGTTTTAACAGTTATCCCTTTTTCTCACTCCCAGCTGGGAGCATGTTCTTCTGTTTTTCATTATGCCCTAGAGAGTGTTTTAAGCCTAATTGGTAGAAGGACAGATCATTTCAGGGCTTGTCCTGTGGGCTTTTTTGGGGGCATGAGACTGTCTTAAGTGGGACCCTGGCAAACCTGCAATTGAATCATGTTCAGTGGCAATATGTGCTTCTCTCAGAACCGGAATGATTTTGGAGGGAAGGCTGTTTCAGCAGAAGCTACTTTGGGGATTTCCTAACTCTCCCAGGACAGTTCTGCTGATGCACTATCCCAGCTTTTATTTTAAAAATACATTTTGCTTTGAATATTTTCCTTTGTAATATATATTAAATTTTTCTGACAGCAAATCAAAAGGAAATATTTACATTTGCTGAAATGAAATGCTTCAAGTGATCTGAAAAAGGGATCTTTTTTTGCCAGAGGAATTTAAATTTTTGACTTTCAGCTTAAAAGACAATGAAGTCAGACTTCAGATTCTCCAATCTCCTGAAAACAGGTCTTGCAGGCTTCACCTACCATGGTTAGGAAACTATTATTTCCCATGTTTTCTCTCTGTAGCAGCTCTACAGCTGGATTATTTTCTCATCTACAGCAACATGTCTTCACTTACTAGTTCAGGAAACTAGGCCAGATAATACTAATGATTTAATCCCAAATCAAAATATCACTTACAAATTTATCTCTCTCCTGCAGCAATTTAGTGCTGTGCAGTGCAGATTTTTCATTGGCCAAACCAGTCAGTGCAGAAAACAGCGTTGGGCCAGCAGAACTAGCATAGCTATTTTGGCACTCTCTGGATGCAGCAGGATTTGTCAGAAGAGCTTGTAAATACATAATAATGATAAAATCTCCCATTCCTTTGGGGCTGTGGTCCTCATACTGCACCACTGAAGTTTGTTAGGGCTTTGGCTAAAAAACAGTACCTCCTGTTTTTAAATCAGGTGAGCCCTGGGTAGTTACACTGTGCTAGTGGTAGTAAAACTGACAAATACCCATATTTCTTGCTGGAGTGGCCAGGCTGGGAGTCCCTGGAAATGCTGTCTTATCTGCCTCCATTTTTTGGTTTCGGAGAGACATTCTCTTCTAAGAGAGTTTCAAGTTTCCTACATCATTTTCTTTTCTCTTCCCAGTGTTATAATTGATTTCAGGAATTAGTCATCTCAAGGTGGCTTGTCACTGGAGTGATTTGTTGGATTTGAATCTTCTGTGATGTCACATTGAAGAAGTTAATGAGTAATGTGCTTCTTCTGTTGTGAGAAGTGAGAACACGAAGTGCGTTGTGGCGGTAACACCTCCCCTTCCGCCGGGGTCAGCAGCACAAGGTGCAGCACTGGAGTCTGGGCAGGCCTTGGACAGACCATCAGAGCCAAGCCTGCATCTCTCAATGCTTTAGCAGGATTCTGCTAAATTCCACAGGCACTCAAGGAAAGCATTTTCTTAGTGCCAGGCCCTTGACTTTTACCATGACCTACCCAATCCACTTTCCCAGAGGAAGCTGCAGTTGGGCACAGTGCATGGCATTCTCCAGGCATGCTCATCAGGTTTTTGACTCTCAAGAGGCCAAAACCCTGGCACTCTGCACAGACCCCTTCTACCAGCTGTTAAAATCCAAATGAACACAGAAGACCAAAGGAAACTAAGCTTCTGTGAATAAAATGGAAAGAACCCAGAAAAGTTTGAAATACACCCAAAAAACATGATGAAAACCAAACAAGGTTAGATATTGGCACCAAAAAACTTTACATATTTAATTTAATAGTAAAAGAGGTAAAGAGAAAGAGGGAGGGAGGGAGGGAGGGAGGGAAGGAAGGAAGGAAGGAAGGAATTCGGAAGGAATTCGGAAGGAAGGAAGGAATTCGGAAGGAATTCGGAAGGAATTCGGAAGGAAGGAAGGAAGGAAGGAAGGAAGGAAGGAAGGAAGGAAGGAAGGAAGGAAGGAAGGAAGGAAGGAAGGAAGGAAGGAAGGAAGGAAGGAAGGAAGGAAGGAAAAGGAAGGAAGGGAGGAAGGGAGGAAGGGAGGGAGGAAGGGAGGAAGGGAGGAAGGGAGGAAGGGAGGAAGGGAGGAAGGAAGGAAGGAAGGAAGGAAGGAAGGAAGGAAGGAAGGAAGGAAGGAAGGAAGGAAGGAAGGAAGGAAGGAAGGAAGGAAGGAAGGAGAAAAAGAAAAGAAAAAAGGAAAGGAAAAGAAAAGGAAAGGAAAGGAAAGGAAAGGAAAGGAAAGGAAAGGAAAGGAAAGGAAAGGAAAGGAAAGGAAAGGAAAGGAAAGGAAAGGAAAGGAAAGGAAAGGAAAGGAAAGGAAAGGAAAGGAAAGGAAAGGAAAGGAAAGGAAAGGGGAAAGGAAAGGGGAAGGAAAGGGGAAGGAAAGGGGAAAGGAAAGGGGAAGGAAAGGGGAAAGGAAAGGGGAAAGGAAAGGGGAAAGGAAAGGAAAGGGGAAAGGAAAGGAAAGGGGAAAGGAAAGGAAGAGAAAAAGAGGTGTGCATGGGTGGGGGGAAAGGGAGAGAGTGATGGGTTTGGTAGAAACATAACACCCTTCCGAGGGTCCCAACAACCTTTCATTGTTCCCCTCCATCTGGTCTTCTTGGTGCTGAGGGTCCCCTGCAGCCCTGCTGCCAAAAAGTATAGAATTCAGTGGATTAATATATGTTTGGGCCAGGTGAGAACACCCACATGCCTTCCCTGGGGAGGGAAAGTTTGACACTGTCCCTTGCAACACTTTGGATCTGCTGCATCATGTTGCAGTGCTCTGGTGCAGGGTCTGGGGACCCCTTTGGGGGGGCCTTTGAGGGGCCATGTCACCCCCTCTGCTGTCCTTCACACGGATATGGCTTTTCCCGGGGTGAAGGGGCCCCACAGCTGAACTGATCCGCACAGTGGAGGATGGGCGTTCACTGCCTCTCACCAGAGGCTTTTTCACTGCACACCCAAAGCCTCTCTCCCCCCACCCTTTGGTGGAGGGTCTGTGTGAGCCTGGCAGCTGACAGCCCTGGGGCTGTGGTCTTCACTCCGAAGGTGCTAAGCTTGATCCCTCTGTGAATGTATTCTTCTCCCAAAGCCTAGAGCTGAGTCACTTTATCTTATGTACGTGCAGTCCAGCACCCCATTCAGGGGTTTGGTGGTTTTCTCTCCAGCTTTTATATAGTTTTGCTATAATAGGCAAAAGTCTGTAATGAAGATGTTTAAGCCATAAATTCTAACGTTTCAGTCTCTGACACCAGCGGCCTCAGTTCACCTCAGATTTCACGTTGTTCTTCCTGAACTTCACAGGGATGGAGACTGCATGGGTACAGCTTTCCCTCTGCTTGGTCCTTGTTAGAGCTGAAACATCCTGCAGCACTAAAATTGGGTGTTTGTGATTACTTGACAGGAGCAATCTCTCTACTGGTTTATTTCTGACACCATGTCATCAAAACTCTCCTGAAACAATATGCGCTCATGTGGGAACAGCAGCATGTTCCCAGTACATGGGCACACTTCTAGTCCTGACGTGCTGTGGGGTTTGTTCTGCCTTGTTACAAGGAAATACAAAGCAAGCAACCTGCCATTACAGAAATGGGGTGGCAGCAGAGAATATTAGTAACTGCTTCCTGTTGGTAGGATTTTTCCAAGTAAGAAAGAATCCACATTTGGAAGGTCTTCAATTTTGCATGAAATACTGTGGAGGAGGGCTGTGAATGCTGCAGCAACAAAAGCCTAACTTCTTTCTTTGCTTTAATTCTAAAAGATAAAGCTCAGACATGGGGAATGAGCTATTACTAGAAGTAACAGAATAAACTGCGCACAGAAAAATTTTGGTAGGAACATTTTTCCAATAATAATGCTGCAGCCTTCAGAAGTGTCAAAAATTCTTTGTCCTGATTTACTTGAATTTGCCCAGAGAAAGCAGTTGGGGAAGGGACTGTTCAGATTGTTTTGCAGGTGTCAGTGTTATGCCAGCTCCATCTTCTAGATGGCCTTTCTGTGCGAACTGGCATGAATAGCTTGTTCCAGAGCAGAAAATTTCATGTTCAGTTATGCTGAACAGTTACTGGTTTTTCTCCAGGAAAATGCATTCATGAACCATTAAGTTGATGCTTACTTTATGTAGCCCTTTTGATTCTAAAAAAACCCCAAGACCTAGAAATCAAAAGCTCTGTTCCAAGCAGAGTGTATTGAAAACAGTCCATGTGTTCACACTGCCTGTGTCCCCGGGTGTGGCATTGGGCAGTCCTGCAGCAGAGACCACTTCCAGAAGGAACGCAGAGACCATCCAGCACGAAAGCAGCTTTGCTGAAAGTATCCCTAAAGGGCAGTTGGCATTTAACCTGATGGAGCTTCTTTCTCCTGAGTGGTGACTTGTGACCTCTCAAAGAGAAGGGTGAGTACCTTGAAAGGCAGAAATAACATGCCTGGAGGGCAAAGCTGAAGATGTAGGGCAGGATTTGCCAATGCTGTAAGTAAGCACAGCTCCTTGGGCTGGAGTGCCATGCTAAGTCCTCAGCACTGATAAAGTAAGGGCACTCACGTGCTACTGGTTTCAGAGGTGCTCTGATTTAAGCCGCACGTTGCTGGCCTCCAGTGGGCCAGGTGTAGCCCAACCCTAGTGAGCTGCCAAAGCTGGCTCCACAGCCCTGCTACCTGGTGATAACCCTTGGCAAGTGTGGGGAAAGGTGAAGGGTAGGGCTGCCCTGGGAGTGTTGCACCACCTGAGGAATCCCTGTGAAACAGGCATCTGGTGTGAGATAACAACCTAACCTCCGTGGACAGTCCTGGCAGGCACAAGTGTTTAAGGGCACCCTAGACACAGAGCAGAAGGTCTTAAAATAGCTCCCTCGGCCTTGCGAGCCAAAGTTCATTGCTCCCCAGCCTCATGGTGACAAGACCACAAAGCGTCACCTGTAACTGAAGTGCAAAGGCAGACTGAGGTTTGGAGAAAGTTGGTCTGTTACTGATACTTAATGACCTCTTTCCAATGCTTGGGGCATTTGGGGAATGAGTAAGGCATGGGCCCTTTGTTGTTTGGTTTTTTTTAAACTTCCTTTTACATTGGAAAGTGTCACTTTTGATTCTGGGTGTAATTACTGGGAGAAACTTAAAAACACCATGACCCCTCAGAGGAAAAGAAACCTCAATCAGAATCAGCAATATCCACAGAGGAAATTGAGAATGCAGTATCATGTCTTCCAAGTGGCAAAGCATTGAGACCAGATGGCTTCAACTCAAGTTTTGCAAGTACTCACAAGAACATCTGGTTCCTTGAATGCATCAGCTGTTTCACCTCTTTCTGAGCTGCAGTAAGTTACTCGTTTCTCGTGTTGCCACCTCTTACACAGAGTCCTAACGAAAGGCTAAAATCAGTGTGCAATCCATAACTACTTATGCCTGTGACTCGTCAAGAAATTGCATCTTACAAGTAACAATCAGCTTTATTTCCTTCAGTCAGTGATAACATCAGGAAAACGCTGTACCTCAGCTGTTGGGAAAACTTTCCAAGAGCCTTGCTTTGATGAGATTTGTCCCTGGCTATACACTGTCCCCACCCTCTCCCCCCTCCCCCCCCCCCCATATTCATGACACTGCTGACTTTTCAGGGGGCTATTTTAATTGCTTTGGAATATAAAATTCAATCTGAATTTTAAGAGGGAGATGGGAAATCCTGTGTGGAAGCTACTTTTTGTAGATTTTGAATGTTTTCTCATGATCTCTGCCTTATTTCACTGTTCATCATTGTGTATTATGCAATGAAAAGAATGCTGAGAGAGCTGGTGGTACTAGAAATTGCCTTGGATTGGTTCTTATCACCAAATGCCTTTCCTTTGTGGCCTTTGCACTAGAAATATCATGAGCAGATTGCTGCCAGTTTTGGTTTCTGGCCTAGAAACCTCACGGCTGTGCCAAAACCAGTATTAAGCAAAAAGCCTAGGAGTGTCATATACTGTAGTTGTAGCTCTCCTGTTTTAAATGTGCTGTCTCGGGTGGTAATGGGATGGATTGCAGATCGCCCTGGGCTGAAGTGAGAACACACTCATTTTGCAAAAGGAGTGTATATACAAGGGAGAAGGAAAAAATGGGATGTTTTATGGGGTTTTTATTACCTAAAAACCTGCAGTCATAAATAATGGGTATGGTATTTGATCCAGCAGTCTGTAGGAAGTAGGAATCAAGGTGAGCTTCATTCTGGAACTGCATCCTGTGGGTTTTCCCTGTCTGTGCTATAAAAATGCAGAGTATTTCAGAACTCTGAGTTCCCTGCATAAATACCATTTTCGCTGCCTCTTTCTGTTTTGATTGATGCGAGTTGCTCTTTCTGCTCATTGATATAAATGAACCAAAGAAAACTGTAACAATTGATTTGAAAGACTTCTAAGGTGTCATATTTGATTTACATATTTGATAGAAGGCATGGCCTTACATCCTTTGGACAATATACTTTTAGCAGAACTTACGACGTTTTGGGTTGTGGGGTTTTTTGAGCAGTGGTATTTACTCTTGGAATAAAGCAGAGCACAAAATTGTTCATACAGCCAGGAACTGATCCAACAATCTATGAAGGTAGCAACACTGGCATGTGTAAGTGCATTTCATCCAGTCCTTTTGTTACAGCAATAGTGACATCTTAAACTGGAGAGGTTTTGGCAGAAGCTCCCAAGCACTGGGTGTTTCTTTATTTTGTTGTTATTTCTCCATTTGTTTTTAATGACAACCTCTGGCACTCTGACAGATGCCTTCTGTTTGCTACTCCAGAGAGCAGGCATGGCCCCTGAGAGCTTGGCAAGACAAGAAAGGGGGTATGTGACAGGTGCTAGAGCAAAGGACATCATATCTGTACCGAGGTTATCTCTACAATATGAATCCCTTAGAGAAGTAAAGCTTTGGAAAAGACCCCTTGCCTGCCTTAACCAAAAATGGGCATTCAAACCCATGCCAGAGGCTGTTGTCCTAAATAAACTAGTGCTTGTCTTCTCATGTCATTTTCCATTCCCAACAACTTTTAAATTAGGTTCAATCTATTTATATTTTTCCCCCCCTTGCTTAGACTTTTTAGAGGAATGATTTTTCATTCTTCTCACACAGCTGAGTTGGAAATGGACTTTTGAAGGATGATGGTCCTGTCAGTGATGGAGAAATATGGAGTGTCAGAGTATGATGAAATATCTTCCAGTTACTCTGGCTTTCTCTGTGGGAAGCTGGCTAACAGCCAATTGCAGTAAGCCCTGGAATATTCCCTAATGAGTGAAAGCTCCCACCCCTGAGAAGAGGCACCAGGGTAGCACATCAGCAGGTGTGGCTTAAAATCTGTCAGAAATGAAAATACTGTGTGCTTCTGTAGGATTGTGGGTGTGCAGAGTGGTCAGGAAAGAGAATTTGAATTCACTGAGAAGAGGGGACACTTTCCAGTAACCTCATTTTGAAATCTAACCCCACCAGTGCATTCTCCATCTTCCCCAGATCTGAGCAGTTCTGAAATTCTGGATTGCCAACTGATTGCCACTAAATAGTCAGCAACGGCTTTTAGGGAGAGGCAGCTGAAATTTTCTGTAAGTTTTGTGTCCCATAAACTTGCAAACTCTCTGGGATTGATCATCTGGCATTTCAACTGCTGTGTGTATACAGAGATGAAATGCCTATAAAAGGAGCCGCATTTTAGTAAAGTGAAACAAACTGAAATCCAAAGAAACCAACTCTTTTGTGGTATAATAACATTCCACCTAGGCCCTTTCTAGGTTTTTCTCCTTGATTATAGGTGTTAGCTGCTTCATTAATTTAATTGTATCAATCAAGTACTTTTCCAGTTCCTAATTGCCATGCTGGGAGCTGATAACTGAGTTATCTTGGCTAAGAAACTGTTCAGGAATGACAGTTATTTGGGTATTAATTAAAATTTTTCTAAAGGCCTTGATTATTTTAAAATTCACATGAGTCTTGTATTTTTATTTGCCTTTTGGAGCATTTGATTGGCCTTTAATGGGTCACTTCATTTTGTACTAGTAAGTAATATATTAATAATATATGTGAGCACTGATTTTCAGCAAATAAGAAGTTCAGTAGTGATAGAAATATTTTCAAGTTACCCAGGATTATTTTATATTTGTTTCAAGTGAAAATATTTTAAAGAGCAATTCAGTCAAATTAACACAACAGGTATTTCTGCAGAAGGTGATGATAAAACTGTTGCAGTAGAGTTAAATCTGGTTGTTATTTGAAGGGTGTGGTGGCTGCTTGTGGTGCTCATGGCATTAGTTATTGGTCCTTGGTGGAAACTCTCATCGGCCAAAGTAAGAGAGACATTTCAGGTCATCCACATGGATTTTTCTGGTTTTAAGTGATACACAAGGAACTCACATGTGCAAACAATCACAGCAAATACATGAAAACATTTGAGAGCAACAGCAAAACATGTTTGTAGTCTTTGAGAAATCTCACTTGCCTGGAGAGTGAAGAAACTCAAAGCCTAGAGTTAATTTTTCACTACAAGTTTCACCCCTTACATATTACACCTATTTGGCACCACCAAAAGCCACACTCAGGCCAAAATATTGACTGTAATAATTTGCATAATTAGGCCAGGCTTTGGTTGTTAGTACAGTACCATGTAAAAAGACTGGATGTGTTTTATTTAGAAGGATGCTGACACATATACAGGGTTTTCTAGCATTCATCAGTCCAAAGCACAAGGTTAATTACACAATGTATCAACAAACAAACAGAAACTTCTCAAGTCAGCACATCTTTCTGCAAATCCAGAACCAAAAGTTAGACTCTTCTCTCTTTAATTGTATTTTGCAAGCAGTGAGAGAGAAGCACAGAAGTTCATGTTAACATCCCATCCAGTTTCTGCCACGCCTCCTCTCTGACCCAACAGGCTCTTCACAAGAGCCAGGCACTGTAATCACCCTGAGTAAAGCTCAGCATAACCCTCAGCCAGGGGAAGCACATGAAAAGCTCTCAGGGCAGGTCTGCTTTTTAGTTCAATGTCTTGTTTGCTCAGGCAAAGAGTATTGGATATTTAATGAAAAGTTAAAAATTACTGGAAAAAGTTTTGAGGGAAAGAACAGCATGCTTTTTGTATCCCTTATTTATAGAGCCCTATCTACTCTCCAGCTTCTCTGCATCCAGGATACTTCATTGAAATAATTTCTGAGCTAGGTATTACTGCAGGAATAATAATAATAATAATAATAATAATAATAATAATAATAATAATAATAATAATAGTGTAGTGCACCTCAGAGGGAAAAGAAAATCATCTTGAAGTTGCCTGTATGGAACATAGTTCTGTATTTTGTGGGATAATGGCACATGCTGCTGATAAGGAAAACTTCCCTCCATCAGTGGGATGTGGGTTTATCATTTTCTGATAGGCACAGTGGTTGTGTATCTGTGTTCATGGCTGATTGATAGCCTATATAAAAGCTGTACCAAGGGAAATGCTTTTGCCTATGGTGGCTTCTTCTTTATTGGATTTTTAAGATACAAATTTAATAAATCTCAGTTTTAATTAACAAAGTAAATATAAAACTGAGTTATGGGTTTAAAGGTAAAATGTGCAGGAACCCCATGACTGCACAGAAGATCAGATTTTTTTTCAGCCTTGAGACGTATTTAGTCTTCTGTTTGTTCTTGTTGGGCAGAAACATTTCATATGCTAGGAAAGGTTAATTGTTTCTGAAGAGAAATCAAAATCACTGAAGAAAAAAATCCTTAATTTTTAATTATAAGTGGTTGTTTATTATCATAAGGTTGTTCTCCTGTGTATTTGATGTGTGGCCATATTCTTCTTCTTTCTTATTGTAAAAGAGTGCAATGGGGTTTTATGGGGCTTTTTTTCTTAACTGAGATTTCTTTAGATCCCTCTGAGTCCCTAATATGCATCTGGCAGATTTAATTTTAATTTACAGTGAGGGTGCTACTGCGGCCTGCTGGCACTGCTGTGCTCAGGAGAAGCAGCTGGTGTCTGGTGCTTGCATTCCACTGCTGAACCAGCTATAATCTCTGTGTCAGAGTTAGGCAACTAAACTCAAAGTTCAGGTTCAAAACTGCTTGGACTTAAAGCACCTCTTCCATAACTCAGGAGCAGGTGCAGAAGAGCAACTGCAAGAGAGGTGTCAGCACCTGTGGCACGGTCTGTTGGATCCTGGCAATGCTGCCAGGGCACTTTTAGACTTGCCCAGAGATAATATTTCACATCCCAGACTGGTGAAAGTGTGAATCCAGAGATCTCAGAGTAGCTTCTGGAGCCCTGGGCACTTTGTCCCTCTTGTGCCAAGTGCTGGCATGCAGTCAAGGCCATTTTCTCCTTTGTTCACATTAAGGGAAGGGGCAAGGCTGGAGCTGGCTTGGGCTGAGCTGACACTCCTGCCAGTGGAAGGGCTTGGGCAGGGAGAGGAGCCTGAGCTGAGCTTGCTTATCCAAATTCTTGCTTTCACTCAATTCTTCTTCCCCAGTGAACCAGCCTACCCCTTCCCAGAGAGTTTGACACAAGGTAAAGTCACAGGAGAGATGTATACCATGGGAGATGATGCTTTTCTGCTCTTGCACGTGCTCAGCTGGGGCCCTGCTTTGGTTGTGACCTGTGCTAGGCCTGAGCACTGGGCCCCATCCCAATGAAAGTGCTGCTTTTCTAACCTTGGGAAAGGCCGAGGAGGAATAGTGCTTCTTATTTGCAAAAATTCCTCAGCAGTCCTAAGCTCCCCTGGAAGTACCTGGCAGCTTTTGGGTGAAAAATAGCTAAACATCTAAAAACTGCAGACCAGAGCTGGCAACACACAGGCACCCTGTGCAGTGCCCCAGTGGGAGTTTTGCTGAACCATTGAGGGGTATTAAGCTAGAAGGGTTAGAAGGGTTAGCTTTGCTTTCAAAAAAAAAGTGTCTTACAAATGCCCAAACTTGTAATTAAGTCCATAATTACCAGGATGGGTTTTAAGTGGACGTTGGTCCAATTCATGTGAGAGTATGAGCTCTTTCCAAAATGCACATGTACCAGCACCATCGTTTCCAGAGATCACTCAGACAAAATGAGGAGACAGCTTTTAAGAAGGTGTGAGGAGGGTGGTTTGGTAGCCTTTTTATTTTCTTCTCCTGTCACTGTGTTCATGGAATTGATTATTTTCTCTGAGCACCCACCGAGGTGCTCAGTGTGTGTGGACTGTGTCTGGGAGACTGGCTGGTAAATCTGACAGGCTTTTTATTATCTTTATTTTCATTTAAACATTGGCATCACTTCTCATTGCTTTCTATTGGCTGTAATTAAAGATCCTGTAGAATTAAGAAGCATTAAATTCCTTGAGATTTCAGCCTTGGGAATTTGCCCAGAGGCACACAGCTTACAGGCCTTCACCAAGCTTCGATTTCCTGGAGTCTCCTCCCCCTCCCCTGCTTTATCCAAGCCTTTGTAAAAAGGAACCATCTTTTCAGTTTTTCTAATTAATTGCTCTTGCCAGCCAACAGATGTTTTGTAGCCTTTGAAGACCAGGCATAGTCAGGTTTATAACTTCTGTAGCCTTACACTGCCTATGCAATTTGAACAAGGACACCTGAAGCTCAAGAGAAAGACAGATTATTAAAGACAGATAAAGAGTTACTATAATTGAAGAACACCATCCCTCCCTGTATTGGATTGGATGAATATTCCCATCCCTTTACCAACATTTTTTAAAGTTCTGGGCATGGTGCTCCATGGTCTCAGAATGAATTTATCATTCAGGAGATCTAGGAGAATTATTTATTTGTTTATAATTTTTGATCTTAAAAGCCGTGGTAAGAGAAGCCACAAAGGTAACCTTGGTCAGTGCAGGGGAAGAGATTCAGGTGTGAACCTGACTTAGCTGAGCCCTGAGGCTGGGAGATGAGTTGCTTTGGTTCCCCCTCAGTGACTCTGCTCACGCCCCCTGGGCTGTTCGACTGTTTGCACTCTCTTGTGTAGGGATATTTGGGAAGGCCTTTGGCAAAAAAATTACCAAGAATTGTTCTTATTGCTAAGGATAACAGTTAGTACAGCAGAATTGGTGGGTCAGGGCACTTGATCTTCCCTCCTGTTGTCTACATTATTAAAAATGATCTCACTGAAACAAACACCATCAATCAGTGCCAGCTGCAGTTTAGCAGGAGTGTAGACAAGGACAAACCACACATTTGCTGCCTGCAGAAAGAAGGTGTTTGGGCTGGTTTAACTGCAGTAAAACACTGGAAGCAAACTGACCCTTTTACCAGGAAGAATATATATTCTGCTATCAAATATGACCAGGAAGGCAACCCACACTCCTGGATGCAGAGCAGGAATGGGTCAGAAAATGCCACTACTGAGAGCTGAGTATGTCCTGTTAGCAGAGACATAGATCTCAGTTCAGTTTTACTTCCATGTCACAACAGGCCACAGCATCTCTCCTGATCTACTGCAGCATCACTGAGAGCAGTTTCGGTTCACTGCAATTGCTCTGCTGGGGGAAGAAAGGAGTGTCTTGGGAGAATGTTTGTAACTATCAAAATATTGATGGAAGGAAAGAAAGAAGAGGGTTTTCATTGTTGCTTTAAAAAAGACAGAACGGAGGGTGAGATGTTGCTAAAATTAGGATTGGTGGAAGATGAGAAGGGCTCCTATTTAAGAGCAGGCAGAAGAACTAGGGAACACCTGAGGAGAGTGATGGTGGTCTTAAAACAGTGAATGAACTCACCCTGAACTATCTCTTCTGCTTAGGACTTTGTCACCCATTGCTTTAGCTCCCTGTATCCAAAGGGGTTATTTTGGCATTAATTCACATGTGCTTATTTGCCTCACCTGAGTATCTGGTTCGAGGTTAATAGTTTAAAGAAAATTGGCCAGAATTCTGGATTTCTTTTACGTAGCAGCCCCATTTTAGTGGCTTCACTATTACGTTATGACAGATGCACAGAAAACGGCCATAATAAGGTTAAAAAGGTGTGGTCAAATATGACTATCCCAGAGAGCATGTGAGTTTGGGGTATGGAGAACTGTTACCAGGAACCAGTTACCTGTGTTACCACAGGGTCTGTGGCTCAGCAGCATGGACAGGCTCCCTAACACCCCATCAGATCTGAAACCTGTTTGAAATGTGCATTCATAAGCAAGAAGCAGGACTGACAGTGACCTCTTAGCAATTATAGCAGTTAAAGGGGAAAAAATAGGAGTTGGGCTAGTAGAGGCTCAGACCTTCTCAAAGGCATGAACTTAAAAAGAAGGCCTTACTGATTACTGTGATTAACATGCATGTTCCTCAGTTTACAGCCTTCTTTTGGTTATCTGGCTGTTCCCAGACTCAGCAGTGGGAGGACAGGTGCAATCCAAGGTCTTACAAATTGTAGGAGCCAAGGAAGAAGAGTCCCTCCACAGTCGTCTGTGCAGGAGGAGGATTTTCATGTCATTTGTCCAGTTTCAGCACAGGAGAGCCAGGGAAATGCAGCGGCACTTCCTACCTCCGACAAATTTCAATTAAAATTCCTCTTTGAAGAGTTGGCATTGTATCTCAGGAGAGGTTAACAGCGTGGCATAGAAATGTGAGAGCATACTTGAACAGATCCCATCCAGAAATTTTAAGCTCAGCAGACATAGACTCCCCTTTCGAGCCCAGAGAAAAGATTAGTTGGGTTATGCAATTGCTGGAGCTGGCATAAAACCAGCTGCATGCCAATTACCAGCCCGAATGCAAATACTTGTACTAAAACTCAGGATGCAGCTGGACGTGGGTTTGGGCACCCTTCCAGGATTATTCCAAGCCACATTATGACAGTTTTGAAAGAGAAGGGCTCTATGGAGCCAGTAATTTTTTACAGCCTTTCAGAAAATGGAGTAAAGTACCACTACATCCAGATCTTGACTATTTTTTTCAGAGAGAAGGAATTTTTGCATGTTGATGCCAATCAGGATGTACTTGAGGCACTTGCACTGATGACAGAAGGCCATCAGTCTGTTTGCCAAGTTTAAGGCCTGAGTGCCAGATGTGCTTGGGATAGAAAGCAGCCTGCTTGGTTTGTCAGGGGCTGTATGAAAAGAGTTGGAAAATACACCACCAGATAATGCCAGAGCTGAAGCTCCTGGGGGGACTGCAGGGAAGTCCTGCTGCATTCAGATGCCCCTGGCCCTGCTGAGGTTTCTTTTCCTACTGCTGCTTGACTTCCCTGTGGAAGGCAGGCCTGGATGCAGTAGCAATGCCAGACAAACTGCCATGCAGCATTTAGTCTCATAGAAAGAGCTGATGCCAGGAGAACAGGGACATGGCAGTCTCACAGTTACATATCTCAGCTGATGGAAGGGATAAACTGAGAGCTGCCACCAGCATGCATGAAACATTACACGATCATTTGATCAAATTATTATATAGCATATGTCCTGACAAGGAGAGGCTTTTAAAATGCTTGGGTCTGTCTTGGCAACAGGAAAGTGAATCAGTCAAAGAATGCAGCCTCATCCTGGCTGAAGAAATGAGATGAATATCCTGTGAGGAGAAAGCTTTGTGAAAACTTCAGGGGAAAAAATAAAAGCAAGTTCTCTCAGTGCCATTTCTCAAATTTGGCACACAGAGATGATGTGAAATGTAAGATAGTCTTCAGAAGAAAGGTGGTTTCTTTATGAGTTCTGTTTGGCTCAATGGACCTTGTAGCTATTACATGAACCCAAACACCAGTTTCCACTTTCTCTGTCCTGGAATAGGACTCTCTCTCCACTGCTTCCCCATATTTCTTCAGATGCCCTTGAATGTTATCTGCCTGCCCTTGACATCAGGGAAGGCAGGAGGTGGGGTGAGCCCGTGTTGGAGCAGAGGGACAGTAAGGTTTAGGTTCCTGTGTTTTACACCAGAACTCTGAGTGGCAGAACAGCTGGTCAGAGGTGGAGGAGGATGGCTGAAGGATGCCTCTGCAGTCTTACTCCCTGGAAACCTTGACTGGTGGCTCACTGAAGAGTTTGTGGAGGAATCTGCAGCTGGTGGAAATCACCTGGAGGCACTAGGAAGCTTTGCTGGCAGTAACTCAGGTTGTTGTAGGGCTGGCAAGTAAACACACTGCCCCTCAGGAGCAGGAGCCCCTCACCTGGAGAAACATTTCAATCGCAGCAAAAGCCCTGGAGAAGTTACGAGGAAAAATGAATGTGAAACAATGGTGGTGAGTCAGGAAGGGCGGCTTGGTTGTGTGTCAGCTGATCAGTGTGACACTATAGGGCATAGGTAGCATTTCAGGAGGGCACACAAAGTGACACCAAGGTCTGCTCAGCCTTCACTGAACAAATCTGGAGGATGCCTGATGCAGAAAACAAGGGTCGTGTTGTGAAAGACACAGGCAAGGCAAGCGCTGATACAGCTGCTTTGGGTCATTACACCAGATTATGTCCAATAGGATGCTCACTGTTAAAGATAACCAGACAGCAGAAAAAATTCCAGTACTGGGGTATCCGTCAGAGCCTCCAGGCTTTCTGGAGCCTGCTGGGACACCAAGGAGACTGCCCTGTTGGTGCACCCGCTGAACAACACATCACCACTCCTTCTGCTCCTTTTGTGAACAGGGCAGAGGAAAGATGATTTGGTTTGAATTCAGAAGGTTTTAGTCATGCTTGAATACTCAGATGTCCACAGCTGGATGTCCTGGCTGAAATCCATACTCAGAGGTGTGTTTTTTGGAACAACTGGAAGGTAAGCATTGCCCAGGAGTGGTGTGTCATCAAAGGACTCTGAAGAGGCACACACCAGTAGCCTGCAGAACCAGCTCAACTCATCATGAGTGTGCTCCTGTAACTGGGACACAGGTACCCCCATCAGGGAGGTCTGGGACACCTGAGGATCAAGTCATGGTTGCTGTGAATGAAATGAGTGCTCATTCCTGGCTGTTGGCATATTGCTGCTCTTACTGAGCTCAAGAGTGTCTTCTGGGGTGAGCCAGCGATGTGTCACTCTCTTCCTAGACAGTAATTTGAAACTCATCACTGATTCACTGCAGTGACTTAAATGAATACAATTTTCTTTTTGCTACCAAAAATCAGAAGATTGAAGGGCAGTAGTTTTTTCATTCATCTTAGTCCAGATGTCCCCTTTGCACGAAATGGGGGACAGTGACAGTGACATAGGTTCTGTATTTCAAATACTGGAGCATTTCTTTACACATGCACGTGACGTGCTTTTTAAATATCTTCCAGGTGGGCGTTTTGTATCATCAAATGCTTACCCGTAGATAAAAGTTTAAAATTAAGTATACTTTTATAAAAATTGAGAGAATGGATTGCTAATGGAGTGTTGTGAGTACTATGGTAGTAGATGATTAATAATTGTAGAAGGACAAAATAATTTGGTTTGGAAGGAGTATCTGGAGGTCATCTGGTCCAATCTTCTGCTAAGATCAAGGTAACTTCACACAAAGATCAGGTTGTGCATTGCTTATTAGAATCTCTAGAGATGGAGATAGCACCAATTCTCTTTCTGGGAACAATATTTTTCTGATCTCTAATCAGAGTTTCCCATGTTGCAGCTGGTGCCTGTTGCCTCTCGTCCTTGGGCACTTCTGAGAAGAGTCTGTGTTCCTCTATAGTCTTCCTTTAGGTAGAGACAGGCTGCAATTAGAGGTGCCCCCTCCCCAGTCATCATTTCTTTAGGCTTGTTCTGCCTCTTACCTTGACTTGGAGAAACACACAGGAAGCCCCTTGGATTGTTCCAGTTGTAAGGTTTATATCTGTTAACGTACCTGTCAACCCCATGAATTATATTGAGTAAACAGTAACTCAAGGCACTTGGCTTCTAACACCAGGTTCAGAATTTGACTGGACAAAGGGAGGCAATTAGCATCTCATCCTGAAAATTAATATCCCTGTAACAGAGCCAATATATTACAGGAAAGCTCCTCACCTGCAAAGTCAACAGGGTCAAACAGCTTTTCAAAAGCTTATGATGGGAAAAGAATGAGGTGGGTAAAGCTGTAAACTGGTAGTGCTGTTCCTGCAAAAGAAATGGCAGAGCTGGGGCTGGTCAGACACTGTTATGTCTGCCTGGTTAACATCAAGGACATGTAATGCTGATGGCAGGAGTGTGGTTAACAAAAGTAACCTTGATTTGAATCTCCCTCATCAAAGCAGAGTAATTATTACAGAGCAGAAAGCCTCCACCAGAGTGGAGGGGAAGGGAATGATTTAAATGTAAACCTGGGACTGGGTACTTCAGAGAATAAAGATCCAGGTGGGCAGAAGCTGCTGTGGTCATTGGAAGGTGGTTTAAATGGAGAAACCACTCAGATCAGTGAATCTAGCAGGATTATAGACAGAGACCATTTCCTTTAGCACAAGCCAAGTGTATTGAGTAAAAAAGCCAATTACTCTTCAGAGCAGGACTGTTTCTGATAAGCAGAAGTACATCTTAAACTGAGTTCACACCCAAGTGTTTTCTTCCATTTGGATGGGTGGAGGGGTTTCATGTTACTCGTTGGATTCAGCTGTTGCTACTTCTGTAGTATTTTGGGTCACTTTGTCCATGCACAGAACCCTCTGGGCCATGTGTCTGCATCTTGTGCCCAGTGGCCTCAGGGGTGCAGGGTGAAATGGCATCCAGTAGCCTGATGCAGACTTGCACACACGTACAGGCACATCCCAAAGAAAAAGGTGATCATGGAACAAACCTTGTAACTCTAGGGTGTTCATCCCAAAGGGCTGGATATTTTGCAGCATTTTTTCCTTTTACAGAGTTAACCTGGTAAATGATTTGGTGTCTTATTTAATATGGCTGTGAGAAGGAAGAATTCAAGGCATGCACAGACAGAGGAATATCCAAGTACAAATGTGTCCTCTGGCTGAACCTGTTCATGAAACAGATATTGGGGAGATGGCTAAAAAAGAGTGGCCCAGAGGCTGTTGTCCTCTAATGAAGTAGCTGAATGATTGCAAGAACCCTGTGAGCCTCTCTTCACACATTTCTGTGGTGAGAAGAGTACTCCATCCAACTCAGTGAAAGGTAATCAAATGATACATTTTTACTTAAGCAGCAAAAGAAGTGGCTAGAATTAGAAGATTTATGCTCAGGTTCTACAACCCAGTGTTTGTAGTTATTGAGCAGTTGGAAGTACAAACCCACAGGCTGCACATAACACTGATTGCTTTTGATAGAAAAAAAGAATATCTTGCTGTTACCATCAAGCCTTGAAACTGACTTCCAGCTAATGACCCAAACAAACTGTACTTGAAATTGTGTAATTGAGATCGAAGGCTGTCTGGGGCTTCTAGTTGGGACACAGATTCCACATCCATGAGCTTTTGAGCGTGGTCATTGAGCTGAAATGGAGAAGGTTAAAACTCTCATTTTCATTACCAAACTCCCCCCATCTCCCAATACAAATGTGACATTTCAATTTTGCACAGTCCAACTCTTCTTAAATCATCTGTATAAAAACTTCAGATCTTGATTGATGATGGATGAGCTATTGTCTCCTAAAGCACCCAGTTCTCATTACCCTTTAAGACAGAGCTTATTAATGATGGACCTGAAGTGCTTTCCCAGTGGGTCATCAGCAGTGAACTGTGCTGAGGGATCAAAAGACTTGGTTTGGCATGAAATTTCCAGGCCAAAGCTGTTTTCAGATAATTCATTCAGCATCTTGGGTTAAATAGGAGAAGAGATCCCTGTCACTGGGGTGCTTATGGTGAAGATGCAGCACTGTCAACCTGCAAAGATTGACCTTGGAAATTTGGGTGTCGTCAACATGTGTTATATAATATATACATGCAAGATATACCTGTATGTGGTGTGGTGTAAAAGACAGCTGCTTCCTTCACAGCCAGTCAGCTTGAAAGGTGTGAGATATATTCTGGTTTGCTTTTGAAGTGGTTAGAGTGGACATGCCCCACAGTTTTTCCTAGTTAACTCCCTCCCCTTTCCCTGCCCCAGAGCTAGTTCTTTTTCCTCTCACCATGCCATCTTTGAGTTCATCATGCCAGCTGGTTTTGTATCACCAGAGAAGAGCTTTTAATTTGCAACCTTGAATAGCAATAGCTGTTTTATAACCAATTCTATAACAATTTTGGAAACAGATTCTAGAGCTAAATAGACGTTTACAACCCCCACTGCATATAAACATACATGAGTAACTTTCACTCCAGGATACATTACAGAATGAGAACATGTTTTGCCAATTTAACCCACATTAGAAATTGAATAGCAGACCATGAGGGATTACACTGTACACAAAAAAAAGTCAGCTCAATAAAATGCCCTTTTAACAGATGGAAGAAAAGTGGTTTCCCTTTCTGGTCTAAGCAGACACTGCCCTTGCAGAGCCAGGGCCCCTTTGCCTTATTTGCAAAATCGTATGCTTCAGGTGGCTGATAATGTGTTTTCAGTGACCCCAGTCAGACTCTGAGTACCTTTTTGGACTTGGCAGACTAAGTATGAACCGTGTGTGATGTACATGTCTGTGTTCCTGGCCCTTTAGTGTGAGATGCTTGTGTTTCTTGGTTGCCAGAGACCTGTATGTTTCCATTTCTCCTGTTAGTATTGTATGATAGGTTACCAAAGTCTGTGGGAATGATTCACTAGGCTAATGAAAGCAAGAAAATAGCAGCTATAACAACAGATAACACATTTCTGATTTAGCTTCCTGAGTAAATAACCATTTAAGAGAATTTTAATAATATGCAGATGTAAGTTCCCCACAATAATTTGACAGTAATAAGCAAAATAATCACAGAAGTCAGTGGCAAGGACACATGCTGATTTATTTTCATATAACTTTGGTTGCAGAATTATACTGCTTTTAGACCAGTAGAGTAGCTATAATAAGGAAGATGATAAGATTTGTCATTCTCTTCAGAATCAAGTGGCAAAAGCCCTTGGTGCTACTCCTTTGCTCAGGGCACGGGCTGCAGCCCTGGTGCCAAAATGTGGGATCGTGGTACTCTAAAGTGGGACACCTCCCAGAGAGATGTCCAAAGCTGTCTGGCACCTCTAGGAACTCTTATCCCAGAGAAAGCAAGGGGGTCTTGGGCTTCAAAATCCCCTTTTGTACCTTGATGTCCCTGAGCAGGGTGGAAGCCCAAGGATAGCACTTGCTGCTAGCGGAGTCATACTTGGACTAACAGTTTTCCAATGTCACAAAAAATTGTTTTAGAAGCCAAAAATACTCACCCTCAAATGGTATTTAAAATATGTTTTACTCTGAGCAGGTTTTGGGATTCTTTGTCTGGAACTGGCTTCTTTGTTCACAAAATTCACTCAGGGACTTGGCATTCTCTCTTCTGCTCCAGCATTGGAGTTTAGCAAAGAGGCACCTCAGGTGTTGCACACATGAGAAGAAACCTCTTTTTGCCTGGCTTCCATTGCTAGCTCACCTGCACAGGCAGAGATCCTGCCTTTCTCCTCCTGTTCATTGTTTAACTTTATCTCTCACTTTCAGGGCTGTAAATTAAAATGAGATGATGACTTTATGATGATGAGTTCATTATACAGCAGCTCTATTGTATATTGATTACAGTTGTGCTTCATTTGCTTAACATGTAACAGGGTTTATTAGCTCTTCCCAGGCATTGTTCTTGCTAAGAGAGGGCAAAGAAGTGCAAAATGCATTTTGAGTTTGTCAGTGAAGCCAATGCATCTGTGCTGATTTACACATGTTGAGGACTTGGTGTAAAGAAAAGTAGGATAGCAGGTTGGATTGGGAAGGTGGAGTGGAAATGAGTCTGGGACCCAGAGAGCAAGAAGAGTCCAATACAAGTGCTCTAAAGATTGTACTAAACTCTGAACTCTGTTTTACTTAATATCGACAAGAGCCCACCTTTGATATTACTCAGGTTTATTTGCACCTCAGCACGTCAGTAACCTGGAAACTTTAATTCTGTCACCAGTGAAAAATGGTGCAGTGCAAGGCAAATGAAGGTACTGTATCCCGTTTTTGGGAAAAAGCAGCAGAAACAGCACTTGCTATTCAGTGATAAGGCAAGTCAGAGCATTTTTTGTGGTTACTTTTAGTAAATCACTGTGGGAGGTGTTGGCTTCCCTGAAGTATAGCTTTCTGGTTACCTTTATGCTGAAAAAAAGTTCTTCTCCACAAACTGAGACTATTAAAATTACTTTTAGTTTGAGGTCCTGCTATACAAGAATGCATCGAAGTTCCTAGTAGGAAAGAAACTTGGATAGGTATTGTCATGAGAGGATGCTCTGAAACCCAGAAATTATGCTAGTTCAGTGTGCCAACTGAAAGAGGAACTATGTAGAATTGTGTGTGTGTTTAAGAAGCTATAAATGCAGATTTTACAGGTTTTTTAATTGTTTTTATGTTATCTTTAATCGAAATCTGGGCCATAATGGATTAATAATCCGGTGTAGCTGGGACAACACAGAGAAATCATCACTAATCATGATTTCGGGTGTTCTTCTTTGAAGTCCCCCTTTCTCCCCAGAACAAAATTGTTAACAGATGATGTATGTTTTTTTTCTGTGATCATAAGAATATCATAAAGACAGATCATTGCTATATGTCTAATCTGGACTATTTTTCTGTAGAAGATTATTATCACTGTTTTCATTTATAAGCCCCTTTTCAATGAAAAGCCAAGCTTATAAACCAGAGGTTTCTAAGAAACAGTAATACTGATTAATATGGCAGAAAGATGTATTTACAGATGATCCTTTATTTAATACATTCCTTGATTGGGGGCTGCCTCATTTACGTGCTGTGGCCTGTAAAGCCTGAAATTTAGAGAAGAAATAAAATGCAGTAATTGTTCCTTGGTGTGTGTAAATGTTTGCATTGCCACTACAGCTTTTAAAGGTCTTCCTGGCATATGAGGACTGTCAGACCACCTTAATCATTGCTGCTACCACAGTCAGGAATTACTCTCTGTGTCGCTGTGAGAAATGTGGCACTCTTGGCTCTATAGCAGCACTTAATGCCATTCTGAGGTGCCATTAGTAAGTGACCTTCATCATTCCTCTGCTGAGGCTTGAATCTCTGACACTGAGGGTTTTAGACTCATAGAACCTGTTAACTTCCATGAAAGTCACATGCATTTTCTCCTGCTTTGGAAATAAAAGAGACAGGTTAAGTAGAGGAATTGTGAATTTGAACAAGAGTTTAGAGGGTGAAAAAAAAATTTTTGCTCCAGAGGAAACCCTGGTGCTACAACCAACAACTGTAAGATCATTTTCTTGTTGAGACTTGATGAATCAAGTCTTCAGAGACAGGGCAACAAAGCATTATTTTTTTAAACAAACTGCTATAAATATGAAAATAAAAAGAGAACCCCACAAAACACACAAAAGCCCCACAACCTAAGAATCCCAAAATTTTCACCTGTTTAAAAACCATCTCCCTTTAACACAAAGCTTCCAGCAAGGCCTGTCAATAGGAGTCTTGGATCATAGTGTTTGAGATTTGGATCATTGCTATGGAGTAGTTGGGTGTTTTGGATGATGGTATTACAGCAGCACAGGCTGTAATTAACATCTTCTCCAGACCTCATGCTGATGGGCCCCTTCTTGTGTCTTGTGGGCTCAGCACAGCACAGTTCTTTATTACAGGTTTTAAGCATTTCTGCAAATTAATTAAATGCAGTATAGTGTGATTGATTGATTGTGTTCTTAAAGTCGGCTAAGTGTTGAAGGTTATTTTATCCACAAAATACAGAATTGTTCCATACTTGATCACACTGGAACAAAAGGTAAAAAACTGTGTGTCAGTCTTCATCAGGTTTCTTCTGCATGTGAATAAAGGGTTCCTGTTTACAAATACTGTGAGCAGCTTGTCCTCCAGTTTTCAGATTATTAAATCAGATTACAGTGAGAATTTTTTTTTTGCATTTAAATTTCATGCCCTCTCTCCAATACACATTTAGCAATAGATTTAATCAGCTGTCTGAAGTCTTACAAGTATTTATTCTCTTGTTCTTCTGCACAGAGATACTGAATGGAGGGGTGTATGTTGGCCAGAACAAATTTCTCTGCTTTGCAGACACCATTCACTGGCAAGACATCGTGCGTAACCCCTGGGCCTCCAACTTCACTCTGGTTCCAACGAATGGCAGCTCAGGATGTAAGTACTGCTTTTATTCTCAGCCTTGTCATCCCCTCAGCATGAAACAGGATAAATACGGCCACAAGTTTTCCCTGATCCTCTGTTACGGAGAATTATATTGGTAAATTTTCCTTTCATTGTTCCCTGCATTTTTCTAAGTTTGTCTACTGCTTGGAGGACCACTTAGTCTGTTCTCAAAAACAGTGTCTGTAGAGGGTATTTGTGAACATCATAGATTCTCTGAATTTTCTTTCATCTGCTTTCTCTCCTCTGCATTTTCTTTTTCTTCCTTATTGCTAAAGCCACTGTGGTGCTGTGGAAGCACAGACGTTCTCGTTTGCTTTGCATTTGTTCCTGCTGCTCAGGCTGGTCCTTGACTCACAATGGTCTGTCTCTGTCATCATAATTAGCTGCTGGAGTAATTATGGTACAAGCTTACGGATATTCTGACTTTAGACGAGAAGGGAACCTCAAAGAAATAGTTATCCTGTTGTCTTTTGTGTATATCCCTGAAGAGGGAGAGAGAATTTGCAGAGGATGGGGTGTTCTTCACAATATAACCAATAATTCTCTGTTTTTCTACTACATTCTCTTTATTTTAATGGTTTCCATTCCAAACTTGAAATATCTGTGTGCTTAGAGTTTCTCTATTTCCCTTCCCTAGAATTGTTCACCTTCAGTGAATCACTCTTAGGATTCTTGCAGCAATAACGAATTGTAGTGAATGGTGGTGACAGGGATACAGAGTGTTTAAGCAAAATATTCCATAATGGAGTAAAGTGCATTCAGCATGAATGCTGTGCTATTAAACAGTACCCTCAGGATGTACCAACATTGAAATTCCAAGACAGGCTGGGAAGAAGTTTGTATCAGGTGTCAAAGGTGGCACCACAGCAGATATGTTGTTCTGAGCATTCCAGATGTAGGGACATTCTGTATTGCTTTCTATATCTGAAGGTGTCCCTTGAGGATGTGTAAATGACTGATGGCCTCTCTAGCTTTCACTACAGCCAAGAAACAATTCATTTCTTCTGTTGTGTGTTGGGAACTCAGGGAAAAAAAAACCTCGAAACTCTGGGTAGGGACCATTTGATGAGTCCCTATAATTTCTAAGCAGCAACTTGTTTTTAACTAGGTGCTTTTTTCCGTGGTGTAATAGATTTTATAGAAGGCTGACTTGCTCATCTGCTCCCCTTAATACCAGAGAACAGGTACTTGAGATAAGGCTTTCTCCAGGAGCCTGCCAAGCTGCACTGCTCCTCGACGTCCCAGCTCCTGAGCTGAGCCTCATCACTTCTGCCTTCTGGCTGGAAATCTGACATAGTTGTAATGTAGCCAGCTCTCTTATTTGCATTTTTAAAACCCTCATCACTGCTGATGATCAGTTCTAGGCAGAACTGATGAAACCTTTGAAGGTGGGGGAATGCCTGTATGCTTTTATGAGTCATTACTTCAAGAAAAAGACTTGGTTCTTACTCTGTTTTGTTCTGTTATTGGGTTTTCTTTTAACCTTTCCCAGTTCTTCAAGACAAATGCTTCTGCTCTTTTAAAAAAGCAACCAGCATCAATACTATCTTTTTGAGCTAACAGAAGCTTTACTTGTGACTCCAGAGGAACTGTAACAAGATCCATTCTGAGTACTTCTAGAATCACACCCTGAAAGCAAAGAAGGCAAATATTAGCTCCCACACACTGCTAGATGAAAGAACGCCTGTAGCAAAGTCCAGTTTTCTTCAAATGTTTTTTGATTCCTTTTGATTTGTTTTGAAACATAGGGAAGGAGTAATTTGTGCTTTGCCATTTGTGCTTGATAAATAAGATAAACAGCATTATTTCAATGATGATTGAGAGCTATGTACCAAGGCAGCTTCATTAAGATAGCCACCCAAATTTTACTCTATTTTTCTTTACTTGGGATGAAGCAGTGCACAACTGGACTTTATTTAATTTAATAAACATAATTCTCCTCTGAGAAACTCAATCCAATCTCAATACAATTCATGAGTCCTGTGAAATTTGATTAAATTAGCTAATCCAAACCATTTCTGTCTTCACAGCTTACATAGGTGAAAATATAAACCCCATTATACAAAAAGCCAACAAATACTTACAAAGGTCCTAAGACTTTGGATAACAAAGAACTCAGGTACAGAAAACACCATTTAAAATAGCTGGTAATTAAATACCTGTCTGTGTGTGGGTGCATGCATGTACTGTGCACACACATAGGACTTGGAGAAATGAACATTGAATTTTAACCCTGGAAATTGGTGTAGAATGTCATTAAATAAGGTATATACTTCTCAATTTTGGCTCACACGTCACTTTTCACAACCTGCTAGGGAGTGTGAGTGCTTGCTGTGCCCAGCCTTGCTTTTCTCCACTGCTGCAAATGATGCTCAGTGCCTTACAAAGTTCTTTTCTGCACAAACTGTGACTCATGCTTTTCTGGATCCAGCACATGCATGTATTTACTGTTTAAGTCTCAGGTGTCTCCTATACAATGGAAATCTTGGCTAAATCCACTGCAACTACAGAAGTACATGTTGCTTGGCATTACTGAGAATATCCCAATGTCAGAATATTTTAAAAAGAACTACTGGGTTTTACTGTTTATCTAGAAACCTTTGTAGGAGGGAGTGTGAACCAACCAAACCTGCTGTGTGAAGCTAAGCAAAGTCCATCCTAGCAGTAATTTAGGGAAGTCTGTGGAAGTGTGTGATCCTGTAAGACCTGTCTATCAGCATCACATGCCATGTTTATCCATGACTGGCAGGACTGGAGGGTAGCTTATGCCCCAGAAGTTGTGAGGGCTGTTCCACTGAGAGCACCTCAGTAGTGGTCCCTGGCAGAGAATATTTCTAGGGACAGAAGCTGTGAAGTGCCATGAGTGTCAGAATCTGGTACATCATCATTCCAGCAGGAACAGCCTCAAACACAGTTTGGTGCTTTGGCACCACTGGTGTTGTTTCCAACCATCAGTAGAAGACATAAAACCTCCCCAGAGGTGTCTGCATGTCCGAAAGAGCAAGTGTCCACCCTCAGAGAACTCCCATGCTTGCTGGGCTTTGGGCATGACCAGAGTGACTGCAGCAGGTTGATGTGAATGCAGTGTCACACCAGGCACACCTGGGCACCAGTGTGTGTGTGAGCTCAGGGCACAGCCTGTCAGGGAGCTGACACTGCAGGTGCCCATGCTGTTCCTTTCCCCAGCCAGCTGGAAAAGCTGATAATGGCCTGACTTCAGGGATAATTGCACTTGAACTTTCCCAGCTGCTCCAATGCAATCAGCAGAGGAGGAAGACAAAAGGACGGAGTGAAACGAAGATGCTCAGAAGTAAAATCAGTCCCCTGCCTCTGTGCCTGTTTCATACCTTGGATCTGCCAATTCTGGCAACTTCCTTCATTCACATAAGTGCTAGACAGAAGAGAATATGACCAATGAACTCTGGGAATAAAGCTCCTCTGATTCCCTTCTTCGCAGGTGTTCGTTGTCACATCAGTGCTAAGGAGCCACTTGAAAAGGCCATGGTGTCTTAAATGCTGACAGAAATACTGCAGACATGTGAATCCTGAGTGCTGCTTCTCCTTTTTTCTTCAACTTCTGATCAAGTGCATGCAGAAAAGCTCATGTTGGAGGCCTCTGAATGACACGGTGTCACCGTTCAGATGCACAGAGGCGGTGGCTGCCGTGCAGCGCTCGGATAAACAAACCCTGAACCAGGGACCACCCGTGCTTCAGCTCTCCCAGGACACAGCCTCTGTGCTGTGCTGTGCTGTGCCTGGCATTTTGACTCACACACTGAAATATTTACTGCTTGCACCACCTTCCCATACTGGTATCTTGTAGCTGAAGCTTTTGGCATTAGTTGCAATTTGAAAGCAGCCTTCTGTTCTATTTACCTGAATTCCGCACTGCAGCCTGGGGTTTTAAGCTGGGCACCTCTCAGTGGGAATCTCAAAAGCACTTAACTCTCCAAGGAACTAAATTTTCCCTTTAGGTTTACGTTACTGAAATTGTTGCTGCAACGCTGAAAATCTATTTTCTCTCCTTCCAAAAATCAGCCATGAATTCAAGCATTGGCCAAGCATGCTGAAGCCTTGCTTTGCAAGAGCCTATTCCTGTTAGCACATCCACTTTTTGGATTCAGTTCCTTATCAGAAGAGCTGGAGCTCTGCTCTTCAAAGGTAGAAATGCAGGGTGCAGTTTCCAGCAATAGTGCAAGAAATAAAGCAGGTAAAAAGCATTAGGCTTCTTGCCTAAAATGCCTCAAGATTAGTAGAGCCCTCTGAGCAGCTTCTGGGGAAGTCCAGTGAAAATCTGGCTGCTTTGATCTGTGTCTTCAGTGTTCTCCTCAGTTTTGTTTTTAGCAGGAACTGGAAGAGCCTCATATTTGGTCAGGTGAGCTCTTTTACAGGATTTGACAAAGACTGTACTATTAAATCAGAATTTTCAGAGGAACTTTACTTCGAGCTTTTGTTTCACAGAAAAGCTTGTAGAGTTTGAATTGTTGCATTGAGGTCACTTCCATAGCCAGTAGCCTATGTTCAAATCAGTCAATAATGCTCTTAAAAGTACTGAAACTATGGATGTGTGTTCATGATAGAGCTGGTAACTGTTTGGGTAATACAGATGCAAAAATCACTCTCCATTTTCTAGTTTAAAAAAAAAAAAAGTTGCTTTTCAAGGAGTTACTAAAAAAAAGCAGGACTGTGTGCTGGCATGTGCCCAGAGTTCTGCAAAATAAACTCTGTGAAAATTAAATCCATTTTAAAGTATTTTCCTGAGCTAAAGTTTCTGCTCAGACTCTGAAGTGCAGTGAGATCTCTGGAAAAAAATCCCTTTGTTGATCTGGCTTTTCAACTAAGTGCCTGTCATCTGTGAATAAAGCCAGAATTTTTGGCAAGGTACTTTTTCAGACAGAACAACTTCAGTTCCTTGCTCTTCACAGCGTGGTACTCCTCTCCTTGCTTTGTATCTAATTCAGCCTGTGGTGTGAGAACACCCCAGTTCTGAGCTGTGCAGAAGCACTGCTGCAGAGTTACAGGGAGAAAAGACTTGGTCTTCAGAGGTGTGCCTGTGACTCAATAAATCCCTTGGTGTACCTGGGACTCAATAAATCCCATGGCGTATTCCAGGGAAACACTGCTTGAAAACTCCACTCTTCAAAACTTCGCACTTTTTTGCCTGTTGATTCATAGATTTTTCAAGGGCAAAAGGAGCCTTGAAACATCATTAGCTTTATTTCCTGTATGCAGAGGCCTGAAATATCATCAGCTGGATCTCAGTAACTTCCCTGGCCTCATCTTCCAACCTGGCTTTGAGGTTCCAGTGGCTGTGAGATGGGCAAGCTCAGGGCTCTGGTGCTCTGGGCACTCTCCTCACACTGCTCTGGAGCTTTTCAGAAGTGCAGCTGTCCCTCCAGAAGTTGGTTACTTCCCAGTATTAAAAGGAATAATACCAGCTGCCTTTATCTCTAATCTGAGCACAATTTTAAATCACAGATGTTGCATCTCCCACTTTCTCTGGCTGGCTAAAAGAGCTCTCGTAGCTAGCTTTTTCTCCCTGTGTACTGTGTCATCAGCTCACCTCCTGATCTTCCAAAAGCTAGACAGATAGAGGCTCTCCCATCTCTCCCAAGGAGGAATTTCTTTCCAGCCCCAGAGTAATTTTAATTGCTCATCAATGTAAACTGTGTATTTTTCAGTTTGCTTTTGGAAGGCAGAAGCCAAAGCATGTGTGGCATTTTATTACTGATAGAACCAATGGAAGTAAAAATTATATCTTTTGTGTTTCAGCTTCATGTGAGGAGTTTGGTGTTCAGGCACTTCTGATATCTGTGTGTTTTAGAGACTCCCTTTTTTCCCCCAGCAAATACAGCCTGTGTGTTCTATTCTGAAATATGCAATCTTATGTTTGGCTCTATAAAAGTCATTTGGTGTGAGTGACCCCAGCTTACTCACCAGCCTGGCTCGCTCTCTGATACTGGCTGGTACTCACTGTAGTTTGCTGGGATTTCACTCGTCCTGTCATCTGTACACTTTAGTGCCTGGGATATTTTAATAATTTCTAAACCTCTGTCTAGAATATTAAGAAGTGCCAGTCCTGGGGATCCCTGGGGAACAACACCCCAATTGTATTATAATTGCTCATTTACAGCTACTTTTGGAGAGTCCCCAATTAGCTGGGTCTTAATGCATTTTTCATGTGTTTTATTAATATTGAAACATAGAGACAAATCTAATTAAATGTTTACCATTTAGCCACTGCTTTGCATTTTAATTAAAGGAACAAGAAACGGACTTCCCACCTGCGTAGCTGCTTATGAAGTCAGCCCTCTGTGCTCCTGGCAATCCAAGCTGCCAGTGACCTTACCTGGGAGCAGGTGTCTTTGGAAGCATTACAGCTCAGTTTGACATACTTATCCCTGTGTTTGGTTGATGGGAGTCAGTGCTGACTCCATAATTTTCTTCTTTAATTTTTTTTTTTTTTTTTTTTTTTTTTTTTTTTTTTTTTTTTTTTTTTTTGTGAGACAGTGTTTTGTGAGTTGCTTTTTCAGGTTAACCTGCCCCACCAGCCCCAATAACTGAGTGTTTGCTGAGCCATGTTCTACTGCCAGTTTTCCA
This sequence comes from Aphelocoma coerulescens, assembly GCF_041296385.1. Classification (NCBI taxonomy): domain Eukaryota; kingdom Metazoa; phylum Chordata; class Aves; order Passeriformes; family Corvidae; genus Aphelocoma; species Aphelocoma coerulescens. Next base: position 4,029,611 of record NC_091021.1, read on the forward strand.
CATGCTTATAAAAAGGAGTAATAGGGTTTCTAAAATATACTTCTTTAAAATATTCCAGGAATTGGAACAATCTGATAGAAACTTAGTTTAGTAGAAATGTCTTTATGTCAAACTAGTTTAAGGCCAGAACCTCCTTACATTTTTTTCTTAATTGTATAGCAGAAAATCAGACGTGGATGTTGGTACATTCTTTTCAGCATATGTAGTATATTCTTGTACTGTGTTTCACAAGAAGCATGAGCTGATATGTGCATGGAATTTCGTATAATTGATAAGCTTTATATTCTCCCTTTGGTACTAAGAGTCTGTGTTTGCAGTTGCTGGCAAGGGATGTGGGTGAATTTGTGTACAGCCATTTATTGCAGATACAGAACAAGGCCTGACAGGTGGGCAGCCCCTTGATTTAATGTTCAGTGGTGACCTTGTAATTCTCCACAGAGCACAGTAACTCAGCTTTTGTACCACTAGTTGCAATATTAGAAAAGGATCATTTTTACACAAAGCCACTTATCTGGAAATTTATACTCAGGTCAGACCATTGGGTGTTTAATTCTGAAGTAATTATGTGATAGCCGTGAAGAATAGGAGTTTGTCAGATCCTTGCAATCAAAAGTCCTGACCTTACACCAGTTCTCAGGTGTGCTGTGCCTAAACTGTATAAAATGCTGTTCCATGTCCACATCAGTGTTTTGAACTGGGCCACGCAAACCAGACTTCTGCACAGGACCTGTCCTGCTGTGCTTGGGAAGCCACAGCCACACTGGTAAAATATGGAGTTTTGTGTCAGACTTGGGTCAGAGCAGGAAAAGGATGGAGTCCTTTCCCTCAGGTGTAAAAAAGCCATTGGTTAGTAAGGGTTGAGGAGAGGTGAATGCAGTGAACATAAAAGTACAAGGACAACTTTCCTTCAGACCAGTGGATGCCTCTGTAACAGGAGACAATTACATGTAAATCATGAGTATTTGCAAACCAACCCCCCATTACTCAGAACCAGGACACAGGTGAGATAACCACGTTTTGTCCAGTTATTCCTGCAAAGTATTTTGTGGTTTTTTCCAAGCACAAGGATTTTGCTCTGCAGAAGGCCAAAGTAACAGCAATATATTTATGTATGCTGGTGAAAAGAAAAGAGGGAAGTGACTAATTCATGCTTAAAGCCACCTTTCAGAATAGCTAGTGTATCATTTTTGGTGTACATCTAAATTGGAAACTACCTACGGAGAAAATGGCATTGCAGAAAGTATACCCTGAAGACGTTTGTTATTGCAGAGTTTGTTAAATTATAGCCTTTCATTGAGGTTATTACTTGAAGTTCAATTAACATTTTAAATGTATGGTTGGAGACCAGCAAACGGGGCCTCAGCAGACAGGTGGTCTGGGTACAGAACATGTTCCCTGCCGCCAGCATTACCATGGCAAAGCCAGGAGGAGAAGCTGTTCTTTTCCATAAAAAGCCACAAACACCTCAACCGTTTTGTGAAAGCTCCTTCCATGTGGCACACGCTTCACAGGCTTACAGCAGTGCACTTCAGCAGCAGTTACGGTTTCATGGACATCTCCGTTGGAAGAAAATCTTTTATCAGACAGACAGAAAGTCCCACAGCTGCCTTTTGTTCAGCCTACATGGAGGTTGCTTCGCCTTCCATTAAGGAATCTCCAGTCCAGACAGAATTTATTTATTTACCTGGAATTGAAAGACAGATACAGTAACAGAAAAATTTGATTTTAAAGAATAGGTTTTGCGAAGCAGATATATCTGAAGATGGAGAAGTATGTGAAATCTAGTGGTACAATGAACTTGATTTGCATTGGAATGGCAAGCTGAACTGCTTCAAGTTGCTTGTAATGTTTTTTCCTCAACCCAGAACAGTGTGTTTTAAATAAAGGGAATCAGTTTAGCTTTCTAATAAATACCTTCAGCCAGCATTTTCAGAAGGGATTTGTCAATTGGTGACTGCCCTTGAAACAGATTTGAAAGGCAAGCAGACGTGGCATCTAATGGAAATACGACGCCTCTCACAGTTGAGTTACTGAATAAAAAATAAGTAACGAATGCAAATAGGAATAAATAATGCTGTGAGGGACAGAACTTATGCTGCCAGAGCCTAGCAAAGTAACTGCTCCACGGGTGGGGATTTCTAGAAGTCATGGGCACAGAGAGGAGAGCACTAAGAAAACCAGCATTAACAGTTTCTGAAGAATCTCTGGCATGGGCATCTCTTGGCCCTGAGAAATATATTTTGCAAAAATACACAACTGCAGAACCAACCCCGTCCCTGCCAAAGTGCTGACCAGTTCCACTGAGTATCTTCCTTCCTTCTTTTAGCAGTTGCTGGGTAAAAGTCACCCACCCAGTGGCAGAGGTTACCATGCTGATGTATAAAATCTTGCAGTGGTTCTGTAGATACAGCACTGAAGTAGGGCTCCACGCAGTGGTGTATAGCAACTGTTGGCAAATGCTTATCTGTTAATGGCAACCTGTGTGTGTATAATGTATTACTGCACAGCACCTGTTTATGGCAGATTGGTGTTTAAGCAGTGTATTGCACAAGGGAGAGACTTTCAGGCTGAATGAAAGCATTCCTCTCCATTACAGGCAGCTTGTTTATCACAAGCACCGGTGTTTCTTGAAAGTAGGAAACAACCCCCAAATACTCGGAATATTTAAAACAGCCTAATTGCATGGTGATTGCCAGATTTGTAGTGAGTGGGTGGGTGGGATTGGTCTCTCACAGCAAGCTTCAGCTGCTCTCACAACCTGCCTTCGAAGAGCTGCTTAGGGAAAGGGGAAGGAAAGAAAGAGTATAAAATCAGCTTCTGAATAGTGTCTGCAGGATCTGGAAGCCTCCCACCCTGCATGTCCCAGCCCCCCGCTCAGATGGGCTTGGTTGGTGCCTCACGGGGGTGGCTGCAGTGTTGGAACTATCCAGGTGGCCTCTCCCAACACACTGTTCTGCTCCCTTCATCAAACACAAAACCACCCCAAGCCTTTGTTGCTATCACATCTGTGTTTTTTAAGGATTTTGTTAGATCTGTCTGTTCTGGCAGACTCTCAGAACTGTCACGAGAGTTGCTGTCCTGTGGACAGCCTGGCTAAAGGGCTCTGGTCACAGGTCTGCCCAAACTCAAGGCAGCTTCAGGGTCTTCCTTCTGGTCCCTTCACACCTCCTGCAGTATTAAACCTACATTACAGTCCCATCATGCCCAAAGCATCACCTCCTAGCAGGTCTCTGATAACTGAAGACTGTCCAGGAAATTGCAGTTTGAAATTTGTATGATTATTTTCATTAAATTTTTGTGTATAGCAAACACTAAATTTAAATATCAGCATATCTGTCCAACCATTGTTTTCCAACAGAGAAAGGGCTTCTGTGGTCCAAGTATTGTTTTGTAATAATCAGTTTTGTTTCAAGTAGCCAGAAATACATTTTAGATAAGCATATTAAGAGGCCTACCCAAACTTCAAAAACTGGCCTAAAACAGGACTCCAGATTTCATGGGAATGAGGAATTCCTTTCTAGTATTTACATATAATTGCGTCAAAAGTTGATTAAAACATTAGCACTTCTAAATACACCCTGCCAGACTCTAGGAATACTACAAGACATCAAGAAAAAATAAAATGAATTTTAAAAGCCAATTCAAGTTCTGATTTCCTTTCTTTGCGGTTATTACTTTGATTAAAAAGTGGAAACTGTATGTCCCTCTGTTTGAACTTTATTACTGCTTTGGCTGCATTACAGGAAATTATAACGGGACGGTATTTTGACTTATGTGGTATTGACTGACTTGATCTGTTTGAAGAGCTGCTACTAAATCCACACAAGAACACTCCCCGCTGTGTGTTTGAGTTTGTTGAGAGCCTCCTTCGAAAATCTCCTCTAACAGTGCAAGAATTTTTCTCCCAGCACTGCACATTGTATCCCTGGACAAAGCAACTTATATCTGCATCATTCCATTCTCAGCCCAGTTATCCATCGGGCAGTAAAGTGCTGCTGCTCCTATGGACAGAGACCTGGCTCCAGATTTATTCCAGGCACTGCCGCGGGTGCCCATGGGATCCCCTGCTGCTGGCTTGTTTGTGGGTTTGGATTTCCTGCGCTGTCACACCAGGAAAGTGCCAGGACTGAGAGCCACTGGGCAGTGACCTAGGGAAGGGAAGGATGCAGGTGTCAGTGCAGGGCATCGCAGTCACTGCTTCTTAGACAGGAAATGCAGGCACTTCCAGACACCTCCATGCAGGGGGAAATGCTGAGGTGAATATAAAGGCATAGAAGATGTTGGCTTTCTGTGGTCTCTGTCTGCTGGAATCTGCAGTGCCTTCCTCTCACAGACCTGTCTTCTGCTCACACCCAAAACTTCCTTGGTAAGACAGACTTTTCTCCCCTTTTTATCCACATTATCAGCTCAGGAGTTCTTCAGGGTGTGGGAGGGCAGGGTTCAGTTTCCTGCCTTGCATCAAGGCATTCAAATCTGTACATCCTGGTTCTCGCCTCCCAGTGCAAACTGCCTCAGGCTGGTCTTAGTTGGGGTCTTTTCTACTTTTTCTGTTGAAATTCTGAGTATTAAGTAATCATTAAGTTAAATACAGATATAGTCCTAGGGGTGCTCTGATCCATGGCTCACCAGTGATCACAGCCACCGAGCTGCGGGGCATGAGCCCAGGAATGGTTGTGTGCTGTGCCCATCTCTCTCCCTTTGAGGCTGAAGAGCTCTCTGTGCCAAGAGAGCTGTCCTGGGGAGTGATGGTTGCCAGCTCGGTGTTCTCCCCTTTAACAGAGCAGCCCCCAGACTCTTTCTTGGCTTGCTGACCCAGGAGCACAGAGCCTTCATCACAGGAAGCAAAGGAGAGAATGAGACGCCTAACTCCACACCCTGGGTGTTCACATACAGGTGGCAGAATAGCACCCTCTCCTTCCCCACAGAGGAAAGGGAAAATAAGAGTTACTCCAGTATTTTGAAGGGGCCTGTGGTTGTGATCTCTGTGCTTTGGGGATGGTCCACTGGAGGGTCTGTGTTTCATTCTGACCCCAGTGTTAGACCCCCATCAGCAGGGACCGGGCTGTGCTTCTGCTCCTGCCGCACTGTGGGAGGAGGGGCAGTTACCTATGGATGATTTTTTTAACAATAATGATTACAACAGAAGGATTCCTGAGGCTTTGTTGTTCTTGATGAGCCTGCCAAGCAGCAGGTATGACTTGACCTATCATTTTAGCCTTCTGGCTGTGTCTCCCCATTTGCTCAGCATCCCTGTGTGCATGTTCAGGAAGGCATTTGATGCTGATTGGAACTAATTCACCATCACAGTGGGGGGAATTCACTTATATTGCTCTGTGCTAACAGCTATAAGCAGTGATAATTAATAGCTCCTAATTGCTTAATCAGTGTAAAGTTTTAGTCTATGTCACATGTGAAGGTTTTTATTTTGTGTGGATGACTAAACCCCCAATTAATGCATCGAGTCACACAGCCTTACCAGCACTGTCTGCTCCAGACAGAGAAAAATAACCAGTGTCTTCATTACCCCCCTCAGGTCCCTTTCTGTAGTCATTACCGTGGCCTGAAGACATTTTTCTGTAGCAGCTGCAGTAACATTACAGTGAGCTCCCTATCAGCTCAGAGCTGTCAGCAACAGATATGAATCCACCAGCCTGAGCCCGTTCAGTGCTGCTGACATGCTCTTCTTGACTTTCCATTTATTCCTTTACCTCTGGTGGCCAATCTCTCTTAAAATCAAAACTGTCTGCCACCAGCGTATCTGGCAATACTCTGTAATTTTGCAGTTCTCAACAGATGCCCGGTCCCTGTGCACACGCAAGGATTGTCTCCATCCCACATTACTCAAGGAAATGCATCCCTCTTTGGTATTCAGTTTTTGTTTTCTTCAGTGCTGGCTGAGTTTTATCTCTGCTCCCTCTCCCCACTCTCCCTCACACTGTCCGTGTATCTCTTTCCGTGCCTGTCTTTCAGGGCATATCTCTTGGATTGTTTTCATTTCCCAGACCTGTTTCCCAGGCCAGTTTCTTTTCAGCTGCCTGTCCCTGAGTCCCTCTCCATTTGTGTTTGTCTCTTTTCTTATCAGCTGAGGAAGATGAGGGGGAGATAGAGGTGTTGACTGGCAGAGCTGGAAGTCCCTGTTGGAAATGATTGTGAGCAGGAGTTTGCTTCCACCCTTACTGAGCTCCAGGCTGGATGCACCCTCTTGGCAGGTGGGGTTGGGCTCTAGGGAACTGTTGGATGAATGGATGGATGGATGGATGGATGGATGGATGGATGGATGGATGGATGGATGGATGGGTGGGTGGATCCACAACAGGTACAGTGCTTTTCCACAGTGTAAGTGCTCGTTGATGAACCCTATGAGAGTTTTCTCTGTAAAGGGATCCCATTAATGTTTGTGCAGGGTGTCTCCATTGGGCATGGAGACTTCAGGAGAGAAGCAAACATGCAGAGAGGAGACAGAAAGCTCAGCTGCTGCCATTTACCATAATAAAAGTAACAATACCAATGCAGGTACAGCTTGTTAAAGAAAAGCCTGAATTTTATGGGACTAATCCTACGTTGGAAAACTATTTGGTGATAGATTCTAAGGTGAATTCATCTGACATGAGTAAAAGCCACATAGTTTTTTAGCAGTGGAATTGACCCTTAGATTTCTGTATCCCATAATGCGTTACAGAGAGGGAGAGAAAATGAGCACTAGGTATTTCTATCACATGTTTTCTTCTTTTATGGAAAGTTTTACTTTTTCTTGCAACATGTCTCTCCTGCCATAAGGGAAGGAAATCCTGGGAAGTGTGAGACTCTCTTAGGTAATTAACTTTCAAATTGATATGAGAGATCTGAAGGCTAGCACAGGGCCGGTAGGAAATGCAAAATTATTTTTACCTAACAAAGAAGTGTGAGTGAATGAATGAATGTGTGACTATAGGAACAGTCAGACAAGGACAGGGAAACCATTATGGCCTGATAAAGGCAGAACAATCCATCACAACAATAGTATCTTTAATTCTCCTTAATGCTCTGCTGAGGTGTTTGAATTACATGTTGATTTTGTTATCTATACCTACATAGAACTAAGGAGTTTAGCTGCCTAGAAAAACAACACACAGGCATATTCAAACCTTCTGTCTCACCTAAGCCATGCAAAGAACAGCCTGGGACTCTTACCACAGAGTATACCTGGAATTTCTTGGACTTCAGGGCTGGTTTTGTCGGAAAACATCTCTATGGCATCTCTAGCATTTGTGCAGGAGTGAATTTTTCAGGTAAAGGATGAGTTTCTAAGCAGCTTACAGAAGCTAATAAATTATTTATAACTGTTTTGATAGTTAATAAATTATTTTAGATTGTTAGGTAAGTAAAGAGGCTGCTTAAAACTATGCCTTGCAACCATCCACGCCACTTTATTTTGTCCGTTTACTTGCACTTCATTATCAGTGTGTTGCAGATATCCTAATACTGAATGATGATTTATTAACCTGATAGAAACCATCTGTAAATGTAAGTTTTGTGCAAAGTGAGACACTTCTCCTCTTATTTCTGCTTTCCTTTGTCTTGGTTTGAAAGACAGGTATCTGCTAAGGAAGGCAGAAGCCTCCCTTGGAATGGCAGATGCAACCCCCCTTCCCTCCGAGTTATTATAATTTTGAAATCAAGGGCTTTTAGGCAAAGATGTGGGAAATAGGAATAACAGTTCTTTACTATTATATATCTATATGTGTATAACCAGTCAAACAAACAACAATAACTATGGCAGTAACAGCAAACGATCACAAACCCAGTCCCAGCCTTCTCGGCTGTCAGGCCCTTTCCCCTCGGGTGCAGTTCCGCTCACAGCCGGCAGGGGCGCTGGCGGCTCCCGGTGAGCAGGGCAGGTGCAATGGTTCCCCCGCGGCTGCAGGGGGCGCTCCGGAGCGAGCTCGGGGAGCACGCAGCTCTGGTGCCCTGGGATCCCGGGAAGGGATGGAACAAAGAAGCTTCACAAATCCTGGGCAGCCGATCCCGGTGTCCGGCTGGACCCCCGGGAACAGCAGGCTGGAACTGCAGGCTGGAATGGCAGGGACGAGCACAAAAAGGGGAAGTATCCAAAAAGGGGAACTCCTCCGGAGGTCTGGGCAGGCAGGGCAAGCACGGCTACAACACAGCGAAGGCTCAAAGCAGCGGCGGGGCAGGGTGGCCACAGCCCAGCTCCTAGCGGGGCAGGGAAGGCGACTTTGGGATCCCGGGGCTTCTCCAGCAGAAGGAAAAGCGGCTGAAGAAAGCAGCTTCCCTCTTTGTCCTAACTCCAGACTGACTGCCCACACACCCAGGTGAAACAAAAAGAGCAGCCAGGTCTTTTGTTTTCTTAAGTACCCGGCCATTTGTTCCCCATGCAACGTGTATGGGGGGGAAATTCCTTTAACAGAAAAAAACCCGAAAAACCAGGAGAGCTCCTAAAACCCCAACATCCTTCGACTGAGAGGGGTCTGCTCGAGGCAGCTGGCATAGCTGATGGGGAATAAGCAGTGTTTCTTCTCTTTTGTGACACTGAGCTTAGAGCTAAGAGGAGGACTTCATTTTTCTTGTCTCATCAGTAACTTAATCCTTTGCAGTTTTACTGTTTCTGAAATAATAAAGTCAGTCTGGAGTCAAAGGAAAGCCCTTCTCAATTCTCAGGAAAACACAAGGATGAAGTAACCTTGGTCTTTCCCAAGCTAGTGAGCAAACATTTTCTGCTGGTGGCTTTCCCTGGCTGGGAAAACAGAAGCATCTCTCACAAATAAAACTCTGTCCTGGAAATGACAAGGAAGGTGCTCTGGCCAGAGTCTGTAATTCAGATCTGTTGCAGTAGTTTTACCCAAGGGAAGACAGCCCAGGAGACAAAACATTGGTTTTCTGTGTGCAATTTGCCAAAGCAAAATTAATTCTCATGTTCCAGTGGGAATCTGCCCTTTCTTAACCTAGATTTCATAACAAAGCCTGTGAAAATTATGGAAGCCTCCAAACTGTCACTGTGTGTGCAAAACAATGCTACTATTCAGGAGCAGAAATGTACTCCAGTGTCCCAGCTGTAATGGGGAGGAGAATTTTGTAGGTTCTTCTCTTCCTTATCTTGCTTGGAAAAGGAAAACACAGGGTTTCTCTAATGTGCCTTCACTAATGTGCAAGAATCAAGCAAATGGGCCAAGGTTATGCCCTGCAGAGGGTTTTTTTTTTGGCCAAATTCTTTTAGCCCTTTCTGCTGTATGCTGGAGGGGTTTAGAATATTTTAGACACAATGAATAACAGGAATGATTTATGCCACAAATTGTTTAATAATTTTTTTTTTCTTCAATTCTCTTGCCTCACAGTCTAAAAATCTTAAGAAATATATACAGGAAGATCTGTGAGTAGTGGTAGAATTTCTCCAAGGGCCTTGTCAACCTTAGGGCCAATACATTTATTATCATTTAAGCCTGACATAGAGATATAATTGTGAGATCTGCTCCTCACATGAATGCTTGTTATGCTCCTGAGTGCTTATGTTGACTTCCACAGGACTATTTTTGTTTTAATTTTGCAGAGCTGGTCTTTAATGTGTTTCAATCTGTCCTTATTACAGGACAGATTTTCCCTTAGTGGGGAAAACCAGGTGAAATACAGAGGGTTGTGAGGGCAGAATCTAGACCAGTTCATACTGAGAGCAAAGAAAGTTATTTTTCTCTTTAAACAACCAAACCAATACAGATCCACTGTTTGGAGGGAGTTTGGTTTTTAATTCTCAGTATATTTGACCTTCAAAAGGACACATAACAATGCAATTCAGAGGTGTGCTGCCTACAAGCTCAGCTCCTGGTTGTGTCTGTACAGCTGAGAAAAGTGAAAACAATGAAACAGACACTTTTGAGTTCCCAGTGAGAAAAAAGGAAACTGGCAGCCTTTTCTTGCTTTATTGTTAAATATCTCTATTTAAATGCAAATCATCATCTGACACTGCCAAACAAAGTCATGTACCAGGCAGCAGGCATGCAAGTTAAATTTTTTTTTAAAATTATGTTTTGAAGATGCTGAATTGCTTTTATTTCCAGGAGGAATAGAGGTGGCTGAATAAATTTTTGGCTGCGTACTGAGGATCAGCTCAGCACCTAGGAGCTTCAGATATGAAGATTTGTATTTTAAGTGCATCTTTTACAGAATCTGTAGTTAGGAATCACTTGGAGGTGATGCCTTAGGTTTTAACTTTTATATTTTTCAAATCCTGTACTGCCTGGTGTGTAACTCTGAAGTTTCATGTGGCCTGTTAACTTCTGCTCTCTCATGCTAGGCAGACATAACAAGCCTCTCTAGGTTTCCACCTCAAGGACACCAGGTGCCAAAATGTGTAAACTAAAGCCTAGAAGGGGGGCAAACTTGGGGTACTTACATCATGAACTGAAGTTATAATTGGAGAATTAACCCTGATACACAAATGGACCAAACTTATAAAAGTGTGAAGAACCCGTGACCCACAGTCCATCTTGGGTGTAGCCTTTTGACTGCCCAGGGTGTACCTTTGAAGGCCCTTCAAATAAATACCTACTTTTATTCTCTTATTTTTGTCTAGTCTCTGTTTTTACGTGGCCACCTCAAGGCATCAGAGGGATGCTGAAGTTTTCTTCTGTGTTATCCCACAGCACATGTTGCAGTGGAAAGCCCAGTGTTTACAGTATGGTTTGGAATGGGGTGGAATCCAGGGACAAAAAGGGGAAGGAGCAGCCAAACTGCTGCCTTACTGTGCCTCAGGAATGTGTGGTTGAAAGTGATCTGTGCAGTGCTTTCTGGTGCTGGATGCACCAGAGGCCTCCAGCTTTCTCCCTGCACTCCAGACCTCTGAGCCTAGAGAGGCATGAGATTGGACCTCAAGGAAGGATTGGGATAGAGGAGACTCTTGCAAGAGGAGGCCCCTTTCTGGGTGGGTTGTGGCTCCTCCTGAGCTGCCCCAGCAAGGATGCTCCAGCTCAGGGGAGGGCCAAGCACAGCCCACAGTGGTGAAGGTTCTCTGAGTGTGCATCCATCCTGCTCCTCCTGCTGATCAGGAGTAGCTAGTTAATAAAACCCACTTCCAGGGGAGCATTTCTATTCAGTTCAGCAAGTACCAAAATCAGCTAACAACCTGTATCTTATCAAGCCTCGTCTGCTAAAATTCTTCCTTTAATTTGCTGTTTACCTCGCCTTTTTAAACTTTCATTCTTATAAATCAGTGTGGATATATTTGCTTTCTGTGCAGGGTTCCAGTAGTCTCTTAATAATCATAATAATCGTTATTACTGATTAAAGTTTCATTATTCATGCCAGATGGAGTGCCCTCCCTGTCAGCCAGAATGAGTTTGCATTTATGTAGGTACAGTACATTTGTGATCTAAATAAACATATGGTAGAAGGTGACAGCGAATTATGTGCTGGTGATGTCAGCAACAATGTTTCCCAAGTATAATTGCTTTAAATGAACATGAATGCAACAAGGAGTTGGTAGTTTTAATAAGGTAGTTGGCATTCAGTGTGGTAATTACCAGTCAGCATCATCAATGGCACCAGGAATGCTAAGGGAGGAACGCTGGCTTTGAAAAATTAGTGACAGAGTCTAACTTCACACAACCATCACGGTGGGTTTGCTCAGCTCTGTAACATCTTGCAGGTGTGAGCACACTGCTAGCAGAGGAGCAGTGTTTGTCTTTAGGGTGATCCAACCTTAGCTGAGAGGCATTTTGCACTTTCTCCGACACCATCTCCCATCAGGGCATGTGGCAAGTATTTGATTTAGTGTAATGGAGCAGTGTTAGCAGCAGCAGCTGTTAATACACGATTAAAAGGATTGGACCTGGATCCGGTTCAAAGGGGAAATTCACTTAGCAGAATCTCAGCAGTATTCAGTGATGGATAAAAGTTTAATCAAACACTAGGTTGGGTTCCCGCAATCAAAAGCGCAGCAATAAGGACTGTGCATAGTCTTCATAAGCTTTACATTGGATTTCTCAGCTCGTCCCATCAGCTCTGGCTTTGTGAAGGGCTTTGCTGCCTGCCCCTCAGGCACTGCCACACCTGGGAGTGCACCTAGACTTTGGCCATGTCTAGATGGCAGCCATGGAATGGGGTCTCCATTCCCTCACAGCCTGGACTGGTGTGGGACTGTCTGAGCGCTCTCTCCAGTGGTGCTGAAGTGCAGCCAGAGGAGAACATTCCAGCTCTTCTCCTTGCTTGCCATTCCCTGTCACAGGGGTCAGCATTTTCCCATGACATGGACATGTAAACTCAACTCCCACTTCAGTCCAAGTGGCTTTCAGTCACTAATTACTAGGTAGTTTATAAAACCTACCACTGCTAACACTTCTTCTTCCAGCTATATTTTACAGTGAAAGCCCCCACAGTTCTTTTTCTTCAGGGACTAAACCTGTTAGCATGTGGAAAGATGATGCAGGGCATCATGTCCAAGGTCTGAAGGAACATGAGGTTCCTTCTGAAGCACAACCACAGGCAACTAAAGAACCAGCAGCCAGAAAACAGAAGGTCCTGTGAGCTTTGCTGGGTTAAGTGGTTGCACAGGGCACATTTCCCTTACCATAATTTGGACATGCAGACCATGCAAGTTTGTGGGGAAGAGGGGTGGCTTTTAACCAAAGACATTGGGTAGAGTGTCCCGTTGTTCAGATGAAATTAGACAGGAGGTAGGTAGCTGTGTAGCCTTTCCAGCACAGCCATCTCTTCTGCTGTGGAAGAATCAGCAGGTCTTAGAGGCTGTGGAAAGCAATAGCAATAGCACTGAGTGATGACATAGTTCCTCGGTCCTCCAGACTTGCTCATACTTCTTTTTGTTTTAAAATGTCCCAGTCATAATGCATACCAAAAAAGGTATTCAGGGTATAAAACATTTAGATAAGTATTTCATATAAGTTTGACACCAGGTCTGGTTATTTAGGTGAGCCTTTTTTACAGGCACTGCTGCAACCTTGCTAAAGCATAAAAACCTTCCAAAGACAAGATGGACTCTCCTCTTCTGCAGTTGCTGGATGTTAAAGGAATGAAAGGAAGCCACATTTCCAATCTCTCTCTTTCTGTCTGTCCTGCAGGTGGTCGTTGCCATAAGTCCTGCACAGGACGGTGCTGGGGACCAACAGAGAATCACTGCCAGACCTGTAAGTGTGTAAGAGTGAGAAACAAAGGACTGGAAAACAATGTAGCAGAGATCCTACATGTTTTTTCTTTCAGTTGTGAAGGGATACTATGAATTCTGGTTCAGTATAACTCTAAAATATACAAGAGGTTTTTTTTCCAATGTTTTTACCAGTAGATTATCTGCTTTATTTTCCACCCATGTGAATGATATTTTTCTTTCCTCCCTTGTACTTTCTAAAACTGCTTACACTAACTTGAATTTTCTTTTCACTACTTGGTAGCAACATGGAGCACAGCTCTTGAGAATATTGATGGTTATTTTGAAATGCACTGAAATGAATACTGCAGGAATAGAAAAAACTACAAGGCAGATTTGGAGATCTTTAATGACCACCTGACACTGCAGAGTTCCTGATGCCAAAATACTCTGTTGATTTCAATGGCAGCCTGGGAATATTAGTTAGCTTGCAGAACTGTTCTCTTTAGAATAACTTCAGAATGTATTTGAGTTGCACTGAAAGAGAGAATAATAGTTTTTTTGTGAAGGAAGTAGTCAGTGAAGGGTTACTCATGATGTTTGTCCTCTTGAATATAGAGAACATTAAAATGAGTTTCTTCCTGGAGTGTTTTAAGCTCCTTCACATAGGCACTAAAGAGCTAGAAGTACAGTCACAATACTAGCAGATAATAAAAGAGGAGAAAATTGAGAGCTTTTTCTACAAGTTTTTTTCTTTTTCCTGCTTCCAAGAGGGTGCAAACCAGTTGCTTTTACTGGAGTCACTCCTCCTGGGAAATTAAGTAGTTGCTGGGAGCTCCCCAGCTTCTTCAGCTTGTGCTTGTTTCCTTGGCTGAGTTGTAAATAGGTGGAAAGACTGTGACAAATGAGCCACTCCCAGATGAGCACCTCAACTGATCTCTGTGCTGAGGAGAGCCAGCCCAGTGTCATCTGCCTTTTCCTGGGACATGGTAGGAACAGTGCAGCGATCCCTTAGGACATGTTGTAGGACTAAGTGATGCAGAGCAGATTCTTCTTTGTCTGAATTGAGCTAGGACATCTCCTTCCTTTGCTGGCAGTCTTTATGAAGGCCCCAAGGAAGTCAGTGCTCCTTACCAAGAAAAGAAGTAGGTTCTGGGTTGTGTGCTTAAGTAGATAATGGAAAGTGACTTAAACCCTAGCTGACCAAATTATTTTATATCATGGTTAGAAGTAATCAATGTTTTTTTTTTTTTTTTCTCTGTCCTAATAAGAGGCTTATTTGTCTATTAAAACTAGTAACTTTGTAAACAGCTGCATAATCCATCCAAGCATGAGTAGATTTATTCAGGCCTTCTGTGGTTAGCTTATCCAAGAATAGTTTAAAATCGTGGCAGTTACGTTCCATAAGGAGCCCATGATCCTGGTTCAGGCCGTGTCTCCAGCCTCATGGTAAGTCCAACCGTGTGGCTGCAGAGGTCCATGTGGCAGGATCAGCTCCCATGGTCTCAGCCTCTACAAAGCACTGCTCTCAGATAAGTGAACTGATTTGGTGGATTAATGTAGTAATACCAGGGGGAGAAAAGCTTATCTGCAGTGCTGTGAAGGCAGGAGCTCAGCAGGGCTGCACGGAAGGTTGGCTCCAGGAGTGACAGCTCTCCCTGCCTTCACAGTGGCTGCCCTTGCAAATCCAAACAGTGGGGACAGGCTAAGGCACAACCATAGGTTAAAATAATAAACTAGGAAAAGCCATAACCCATCTAAGTTTCAGGGAGATACACAGATCACTCTCTTCTACTCAAGTAGCTGCTCCACATCCTCTTACCTTCAAGCCCACTCCACAGCCTGTGATTGTCAGGGACAGGAATTAATTTTACATCACAGACTTCCTCTTTGCCTCCATGACCTTGCTGCACCTTGGACAAGCAGCAGGATTGAAGGAAAAGACTGGCAGAGGGTATTCCTTCATTGTATTCTCACAATGTGTTTCCTGTGAACTTTGTGAAGAAAAGAGGGGGAATTTGAGTAGGGACTCAGAACATAGAAATGCAAGTGGGACTATGCTTTTGCTGCCTTCATTTCTGACTTTAAAAGATGTGCCTGGCTTTCAGGCTGACAAATGTTGTTAGATCCAACCTGGAGACAGGATGAGTGGTGTTGTGCACATTGTGCCCACCTTAACCCTGTCACCTTGGGGATGCACGTCTTTCCAACACTTGTAGGAAAATACTCCAGCAGTGCTACATCCGAGTGCCAAACCATTTTGATACTAGAAACAACTCAGAGCTGCATTTCAATAATTTCTTCTTTTTTCTTGATTGAGGATTGAAGCAAAATATTCTAATGAGGCCCCCTCCCAGGATAAGATTTAAATTATTTTCCTGGGTAAGGATAAAAAATGAAAGATCTTAATCCGTGTCTTTCATTTCAAATTACATATGGAAAAAAAATCTAAATCCCTTTGTTTTTTTCATGAATATCATCTACCTAGCTGCTTCTTATGTTGCCTTCCAGCAACATCTTTGTTGCTAACTCTGTCTGAAACACCACCTGCATCTAACTCTGTTCTAATGTCTAAATGTGACAAGAAAATTCATGTATTTAAGAAGACAATTAATAGGAAATTTAAGGCAAGCTGTTCTGTCAGGAGGTAGAGAAGATGAAATTCCAGGGTACTGTTTTACACAGTTAACAATCCTTTTTTCTTTTATAATTAAAATATTAGTAGATATTAATAGGAACAATTTGAAATCTAGATGATATAACTTGTTTCAGTGTCAGGAAAGGCTAATGTGAAAATACTTTTAAAAAGACTATTTTTCAAAGGGTATTGGGCACACACTGAATAGAATGTAAACCACTCTAAATAAAATCATAATAACAAATGGTTTTGGAAGGCAGTAATCAAATTTGAAAATCTATGGTTAGGTTGTTAAAATTTTTGCTGTTCATGTCTGTTAAGAGTTTCATGTGGAAATTGAAACTTTTACAATTCAATACATTATTAAAGTGACAGATTATGCACTTTTCCCAGGAGGAATGTAACTGAAAAGAGAACAATCTAAATTAGAATATAGACCCAACTAAGGGAATGCAAAAAGACAAATATAACCTATAAATCAAACCTGGAACATGAAACATTTAGCAAATGTCAAGTGCTCCATGACTGTGTGTGTACAGGCGTGTGGTCTGAGCACAACTGTATTTATACAGTCCTTGTGCAGCTGGTGTTGCTGAGGAGAAGGTGCTAAGTTAGAGCAGCAGAAGGGGAGCAGGAGCCTGGAGGGGCACACAGAAAGAGCTGAACCAGCAGCTGGGATCAATCAGGGAAACCCAGCATTTCTGCTTGGACCCAGCATCTTTAATTAAAACTCTTGTATTGCTCTAATAACTTTGCATGTTTGCAACACTTCCATTGATTTCAGTTACTTCCCATTTTTTCCTTCATAGATCTATGGTGTCCTGACACAATTAAAGATGAGGGGAAAATATAAAGGAGACTGATGTTTTGCACACATACATAAGGTGGTTATTTCATCCCATCCCCAACACAGCTTATTGCTCTGAAATGCTGGTAGAGGTTGACAGTCTCACCCAGAAATCCATCTCAATGCACAGCACTTTTTTCAGGACTTTGGTGTTTGTCCTTTGGTCCTGGTCCTGACTGTGACAGTTCTGTGTAGTTGAACCCTCCAAATTCTTGGGATCACACACATGATCTGTAGGAATCTAGGCAGGTAGTTGTGCTGACCCTCAAAAGATCTGCTTTGAAGCTTGGGGTCTCAGCTGTGATTAGTGAGGGCCTCCTCATGGTTGTGTTGGATGAAGATATGAGTATCTAGCACCTGAAATGCCGCATTCTGGGTAATATTTATAATTCACTCTTTCACATAGGTCTTGAGTTACAGCTATAAAATCAATTAATTGTATTTGGAGGAAAGTGTTTAGGGAAAAAAGCTTGTTATCTTTTTAAACCAGTGCAGTTACGTGTATTTTCTGTGGGGTTACCCCCTGAGAATGATTGCAGGAAGCTGAACTGGTGAGTGATATTTATTTGCATCTGAGCAATCAGATTGTTTCAGGCCTTAAGACAATACACAGAATTTCCTTGTGTTTGTTTTGTGTTGGGGAAAAACCTTCCTTTTAAAGTTTCTTAAATGTGACTCCTTAAGATTATTCAGAGCCCTTTAAGATCATTAATGTCTTGGTGTGTGTGGTGCCACTGAAGACACCTGACAGGTTCTCTCAGACCTGGACCTTTAACAGCAGCTATAATGCAAATATGGCATACAGTGAAGCAGGAGATAGATATGGTATGTTCTGGCCTCTTCCTAGAACAACATGTTGGCCTTTCTGTTGGCATTGTTTGTTCTCCCTCAAAAATAAACAAATGGGGAAGAACAGCGACAAACCTTTGCTGTAATTATTAATTTTGCTTCAGGAAAACCCACAGTGTTCCCTATCCTGAGCAGTGTGGTAGAGACCCTCCTTGAGCTGGTGTCTAACCAGAAGCAAAATATGCTTTTTGAAGGCATCCAGTTCAAGTACTGTGTTGAAGGACTGTGTTCCTCCAGGTCAGCCCTGGTGTGAATGGCCCATCCCAAGATCAAACCCAAAACCTTGGTGTTATCAGCACCATGCTCCAACCAACTGAGCTGTGCCACTGTCCCTCCTCCATGGGGAACCAGTGGCTCCATGGAGAGGGTGGACATCATGGCCCACACCCCACACCCAACAGCAGCTGGTTCTGGGGTAAATAAATCGGAGGTGAATTAGTTAGGTGGCTCACACTGATTATCCAGGCAGAGGGGCTTTACACCAAAACTTCCCAGGTTTAACCAAAACTTCCAATAGCTGTGGGCCAGCAGCAAGGAATGTGGTTAACAGTGGGCTCCCTGCATGGCCTGAAGGCACAGCCACAAAGCAGAATGTGGCTGTGGCCATGTCAAAACACAAGATGCCGTGGTGAAGGGGAGGCAGAGTATTTGGGTGGTGTCCCCTCAGCTCTGGGACCAGCTGCTCCCCTGGGCAGTGGCACGGGTGAACGCAGAGACTTTGGGTTGTGGGGTGCAGTGAACTGAACGGCCTCTGTGCCCCTCCACTAAGGGGGAGCCGCTGGGAGTTGGTGCCCTCCCTCAAGTCAGGGTAAGGCTGGGCTTCACCTGTCTGTGAGGAAGACAGTGCCCAGTCCAGTGCAAATCCTGAGCTGGTGGAAAACAAGACACAGTCAAAGACTAGAAAAGGTATTAATTTTCCTGAGCCAAGACTGTCACCACGGTGTGCTGGTGGCTCACAGCCACAGGTGCCATTGTTTCACATCTGTCTTAATGTTTATCAATACTGTCACTTAAATAAACAAATCTTTTTAATGTGCTTCTCAGGCAGTATTGGCAGCAAGTGCCTTCACAGAATTTCCCAAATTTCTCAAATTAGATTGCACAAGGCACAAAAGCCTTTTCTGTTTGGGAGTTTCTCTCTGGTAGCAGCAAGATGAAATTGCTCTAAAAGCACATTGTTTCATTCCACAGATTATAAACAATCACTTCTCTTAAGTTATTTACATTTTTATGTCTTAAATAAATACTGTATGTAGCAAGAAGCTTCGGCATTACCTTAAGTATTTCTGCTAAGCTGTGAAGGGATTTTGGATCAGAATGTACTTATAAAGGAGTTACATATACATTAAAATAGTAGAATTGAGGAGAAAGTTGGATGGAATTTTGTTTTTTCTTGCTTCCTGAAAAGTGTTTTTCATAGAGAAGTAATTAAATGCTTTTAACGGCATAGATGTTGAAGGTTAATTACAGAAGTGTATCATCCCAGCTTTTATCAAAAGACAGCTGACAGCACAGTAGGCAGTGGTGGTTGGTATAGTTGTTTGCATAATACTAATTTATTTTTCCATAAAATACAGATAAAGGTTATAGCCGAATGAGGGAGGGGAGGCGGATGCTCCACTGGTTGACCATTCTTTGCACAAAACTAAACCACAAGTGGTGTGGTGAGAGGGGGTGTCATATCCTGTTGAAGAAAACTAATGATTTGAAAGTAACATTCCACATGAATTTTCAAGGGTAAGAGGGCACACTGCAAATTCCTTCTCCACGGTCCTTGAGCAACACGTGTGTTCCTAAAGAGGGGATCATGCAGGCATTGTGGATACAGGTATTGTGCAGATGTTCTGGATGCAGGTGACATGCAGATGTTCTGGATGGAGGTGTCCTGCAGACATTCTGGATGCAGGTGTCCTGCAGATATTCTGGATACAGGTGTCCTGCAGATATTCTGGATGCAGTTGTCCTGCAGGCATTCTGGATCCGAGTGTCAGCACCCTTGAGGCAGTTCCCTCACTCCTTGGGGCTTTTTCCAGCAGGCTGTGGGTGTTTTGCTTGGGGAGCAGTTGGAGAGCTGTCTGCCTGGCCCTGTGTCTGACGCTGTCCCTTTTCCTGCCCCGTGCAGTGACGAAGACCGTGTGTGCAGAGCAGTGTGATGGACGCTGCTATGGGCCCTATGTCAGTGACTGCTGCCACCGCGAGTGCGCCGGCGGCTGCTCCGGACCCAAGGACACCGACTGCTTTGTATGTGTGATTTTTTTATTCTTCCTGCCAGTCACTCTGCAGATTCTTAATGCTTTAATCCATGAAATGCACAATTTCATCCCTTTTAATGTACTATATGCACAGTCGCAGATTCAGGATGCAAATTTTAGCATTTAGTATTTTTCATATTCTATTAACATCATTTATCTACTTAATATTACCCATTAACAGATCTATGAGATTTGTAAATACAGTTTGGGAACCATTAATGTGCTTGTCTCTGTGATTTTTATCTTTTTCTTTTCCAAAATTAGCTTTTAGAGGTGATAGCAAATTTTTAGAAGTATTTGTCATTACATTTGAACATGATTTTTATTAGTGCTCTGTGTGCTTTTCATATGAAAGTCAAGAATACTATTTAGCTTCTCTGTGCAAGGTGTTCCCTGTTTCTGCCAGACTTAATTTAAATTCAGCTTTTTTACTGGGCATGCTTTTTTGTGGAGATGGAAGGAAAGTGGTTCCTAAAACACTCTCCCTCAAATGCATGTTACTACATGTGTGCTTCAGATGGAAAGAAGAAATGGCTTTTTCTTTAAAGAAAGACAATCTAAACATCCAGGCCATTAAAAAAATCTGTTTTGTTTCTAATCCATTATTTCTAAGAGTTTTAGCAGCTTTAGAACCCAAAACTGATCTCAAAAAAGGTGTAGCTCATCACACTGGGCCGATGAGACAAGTTTTGCTAATGGTTTCAGGGGAAGCAAATCTAGGTCTAAAGAAGCCTAGAATTAGAACCTGCTAGAGAGGTGGGTTTTCAAAGGTACCCATGTGACTGAAGAGACAAATACCTGTGAAGTTGACTGCCAGGTGGGGTTGGGAGGAGGGTATGGAAAATTGCATATGTTTTGAAACTGTGGGCAAGTGGCTCATAAGGAACTGACAAAAATGAATCTTTCTCTATCTGGCCCTGACTGTTTGACAGTGATAGGTTTTGTGCTTCAAAACCACACTGCTGTTCTTTGGCTGCTGATGAACTGTAGTGGTGGCTTGACTTAGCCACCAGCAGGATTTACTAAAACTGTTTTCTGTGGCTTTTCTCAAGTAGATGCTCAGCACATATAGTATGGCTTTTTTTCCAGTCACTGGAAGTTCTCTGTTGGCTTTGAACTAGAGAGATAGGAAAATAGCATTCTTTCTTGTGTCCTGTACAGTATAAATAGGTAAAGGGAAGAGGAAAAATGCAGTCATTGTTCCCAAATGAGCACTGAGGAACATCCTCAGAACTGATGTGTTGATGTGTGCCCATTTTCAAAGGTTAAGGACAAGTTATTGGCAGCATAAGTTATGTAATGCTGCAGCCTGAAAGTTAGACTTCCTGAATTGTGGCAGCCATGGAAATATGTATGCGAAAAATCAACTAGTATGTTTGTTCTGATACAGCAGAGAAGCACTCAGGGTTTATTCTCATTCTCTCCTGGCCCCAGAGCAATGTAAAAGAAATTCAGCAGGGGTCTGGCAATTTTCAGGACTAGTCATTACTTGCTTAGACACAGTGGGTGAAAAGTGTAATGCTTTAGGCTATAGACAACTGTGCTTAGCTTTCAGCAGAGACACAGAACTTTGTTTTTTCCCTGTGTATTTCCCCATGCTTTTATTGACAAATTAGCAGCATTTAGCACAAAATGCTACAAATTTGCATATATTATTGAAGCAATTACGAATGTATATAAAACATTTCAGTCATAAATTAAAGGCTCCCAGATCTTCTAGATGAGTTTTTCCTGAGAATTGTCACATCTCCAAGGAGTATTGGTGTGTTTTACTTTATGCATTTGCTAAACTGTTATCAGAGAATTGTCATGTACATGATGGAGTACCTTTTAAGTCAACATGTAAGAAATGAGTTGAGGAAAAAAACTATATTAGTATTTATTAATAAGCAAAAGTACAGCTTATGAAGCATTACAAATCCTTTAGAGCATTATGGCATCTTGCAACAGCATCCTGTTCTAAATATGGTTTTAATATCTGTAGATAAAATTCATCCATCCTCCTCCATATGCTGCCATCCAGTCATTTGCATATTCAGTTCTAAAAGCAAGACAGTAATCATCATCTGACATAAATGCAAGCCAACATGGTAATGCAAAGTTTTATTGATGTTTTAATCTCAGATTCAAACTGGGTCTAGAACTTGAAATGTGTAGGAGGGCCTGGTTGAGTGCCTAGTGGAACCAGAAAAGTGACACAACACTATTCCTTGGGTGGACTTCACATCCAGTTCTGAGTAAAGTGTTTATCTTTGCAAAGGGAAAAAAAATCTGTTTCTGTGAAAAAAATGGCAGATTTTGTAATTGGCATTTGAAAGAACCAGGAAAGACAGGATCAGCAGTTCTGCTTAGCACATGCTCCATGTAGGACAGTGCTTTCATTACAGATCTCCCTGCTTGTCCCTTTCAGCAGCAGATTTTGTCCTTGCATACATTATTAGCCTCTCCTTTCTGAAATCTGCTGGCTTGACCGGTCCCATGGTCCTGCTGGTCCTGATCCAAATGGAGATAAGGACTGCTAGTAAAATCAGCAGAAGAGAGGAATCTTTTTCTCTTTTCTCTCAGTCCCAGCCCAGGAGGGAAGGGGACAGGACACCATATATTATTGTTATACTTGTTGACTCTTCAAAGACACAAAACCATCTGTATTTTAACAACCTGGAAAAAGACCAGAAGGATTCACTCCTAGACTAACACTTCTAAAGCAACCTGAGTTACAGGTTAGTGGGGAGGCAATACCCGGTAACAGTGGCTGCTTAAACTGTTAGAGAGATCCAAGCCAGGCTACAGCTTTCATATTCATACAAATTTTTCATTCATGATATGCTCTGTGAAAATTGCTCCAACAGTTTTCTTATAATCTGTGGTTAAAACCATAGACATGATGTGTGCTGATAAGGAATGTCAAAATCGGTGGGCCTTTCTATTCCTAATTACCAGCCTTGCATGGTCAATTGTTTTCCCTGCATCCCATTACTTTTGTTATCCACACACTCGCCTCTTCATTTGTCAGGGCCCTGTCCTCTGTCAGCTGTGTGTGGCAGAGCCGGAATGCCAAGTGGGACAAAGTCCTATTTTCCTCTCTCAGTATGTGAAGCATCTGACCTTGTTAAACTTACCACTTAGGGAAACAGCCCCCTCCTGTGCTAGCTCAAAAGAAGATCTTATCCCTCTTGCTTCCTAATTGGGAATTCCAGTTTTCAGCTGGATGATGTACTCATGCTGTAAGAGATCTAAAGGGTTGGACCTCTGTAAAAGTCATTAGCATTTGCTTAGACAATGATAAATAACTGCTTACTCTTGGCAGTTTTAGAATGTCCTATCAAGTTGAGAATTAGTGGATTGTGAGTAGTTATGAACAAATTACAGTGCTGTTTTGGTTTTGTAGTAAGTGTTGTAACAGGCAACTGTTGCCAATTAAGGGGACTCACCAAACTCCCTAATTTGAAAAGTCACATATTTGCCAAGATCCTAGCAAAAATCCAAGTAGCCTAAGTGAATATTCGAGAGCTCTGTATCACATTCCTCACCATCACAGCAAGTCTGAACAATCAAGGCCAAAAGAAAAGCCCTAAAGCAGCTATGATTTAAGTCAGTATTTTTTGTCTCGTTTTGCAGGCCTGTATGAATTTCAATGACAGTGGTGCTTGTGTCACACAGTGCCCCCAGACCTTTGTGTACAACCCCACCACCTTCCAGCTGGAACACAATCACAACGCCAAGTACACCTATGGGGCTTTCTGCGTCAAGAAGTGCCCACGTAAGTGCTGTGTTATCTGCCCTGCTATCTGCCTTCTCCTGCAGTGATGGGGAGTTGGAGTTGCATTTCAGGGGCCTTAGAAACAGTGAGAGAATGAGAGCTGAGTGCAGAGCACAATCTCTCCAATCACTCCGCATGTGCTTGCAGCCTGTAATAACTCAGTCAGGTTAACTAAAGACAGTGACATTCTGTGCTGCTGACACTTCCCATGTATCCTAGAGTGATTTTCCTGAAGAAAGGTGGTTTATGTGTTCATGGTCCACTGCTTGTTGCATTCATGCTTTAAGTTCAGAATTTGCAAATTCCAAAATAGTGGAAATAAATAGTTAAAATAGTGGGATTGTAGAAGGGTATGAATTTCTGTTTCAGAAAAATAACAGTCCACCACCAGCACCTGGCACCAAATGCTTTCATGATATTGTTACCCTTAACTTGGAATAATGATGGTTTGACAGAAAGTTACCCTGAGAAGTTCTGTCCCAATGAGGAACAAACTTATAATACTGACAACAACGCAGTCTTAAAACTCCAGAGTAAAATTAGAGGGGATTAAAAAAAGAAGAATCCCATGCATGTAAAACCCACATGCTTCTGAGATACCAGCCAGATGATGACAAGTAACAGAAAAAATTACAGGGTCATCACTTACACAGTCTTTGAATCTGCTGGTTTAATTGGAAAGAATAATAAAGGAGATAGTATTCTTGCTCTCCCTTTCATTCCATGAAGGTTTACGGTTGTGCTTTAATTATTTTATCCATAAATTACATGTAAGGAGGATGGGCTGTCTATATTTTAAATGGAGCCATAATTCAACCTAACCCAAAATCCCAATTTTGAATCTCTGTGGAGGACTGACAGCAGCCAGGGGCTGTTACCACCAGGGCCTAGTTCTGCCTGTAATAGTGGTGGGTTTGTTGAAGCAAGATTGGTTTGTTAAGAACCTGATATCATGCTCTATAAGGGATATAATTATTTGCCCAAATACTTCATTGAACACTTACCATTTTTTTTTCCTTTCTTATCAGTATTAAGCTTTTAATTAGATAGGATCAGTCTACATTCCCTTTGGCAGTTGTTTAACAGGGAAAATTTTGAAATACTTGTTACTGTCCTGTGCACTGTTTTAGCCCAGATGTATATTTTTGTGGGTGCATGAAAAAGACAGGACAGACCATCTTGCTTTATTTCTCTCCAATTACTGTAACTTTTTTTTCCCCACTACTACTACTAAGGCCAAATTGGGGAGAAAGAGGGACCAGGCCTGACAATTCATGGATATTCGTAAGTCTCTGATAACGTGCCTACTTTGCTTATACACTTCTGAAAACACAGAGCTTTGAACGTTGATGGCACTGGGAAAGTGCTAAGGTAACAATAGGTATTGGCACAGAGTTCAAAAACATGTCCCAGCTTTTATTCACTTTCTGCCAATATCTCCTTTTTTTTTTCCAGACAACTTTGTGGTAGATTCCAGCTCTTGTGTCCGGGCATGTCCGAGCTCGAAGATGGAGGTTGAAGAAAATGGTATTAAGATGTGCAAGCCCTGCACTGACATTTGTCCTAAAGGTAGGCAGCGGTTCAGTATAAATTTTCTTGAATGTAGTCTACACTGGGTGTTATTTTGGTGTGAATTGCCCTTCATGTGTTATAGAATATAATAGCCTTTGAATACCCACAAAACTTTGAGCTATGTAGGTTGTGTCAAGCACATACTATGCTATGTATTGTATGTGTCAAGCACATACAATAGAGTGAAAAATTATTAAGTTTTAATGGTAATATAACCAAACAAATTACTTTTTTATTAGATACAAATGAAGGGGATTTCTTTGTTGGTTTTGGAGAAATCTGAAAGAATTCTTCATTGTGTTATTTTAATGACAAGTATTTCCTGGAGGTATTTTAGCATTGTCCTTTTGTCATTCCAAAGGGGGCCATGCAAAAAGCCCTGACTTCGATGTGTGGGGTGTCTCATATTTGTCCATACAACATTAGGTTTCTATTTCCCTCCTCTGTCTCTGCTTTCCCAGAACCTTCTACCTCCTTTCTCAGTGTCTACACACACTGGTGATGGTTCTGTTGCGAGGACTGAAATCTGTAGGTTACTTTGCTGTTCTAGACTCCAGCAGGGAGACTTTCTAGTCCCTGCTTGAAGGTCTGTGGAGCAAAACACCATAAATTTTCCTACATGGGCCTATGCCACATTTCAGTCCTGATGGAAGCCACATCTGGCTTAATTGTGGTAAACAACATTGTTGTTGAATAGATAGTTTTATGCAGGAAAACACAGGAATAGAGTTCCTTACTTTCTCAGGAGGAAAGCTATCACACGTTTGTAAAAGCTTCTACTGGTAGTTGCCATTAGAGGAGCCCAGTTTGGAAGACAGAATACATTATGTGGTTGAAGTCATGAGGGATTTGTTCCTGGATGCATCCTGAGTCCCAGAAAATGCAGCTAAATTACACAGAAAGGCTATGCAGAGAAGTTTCCTCACTGGTTGCCAGAGTTCCTCCAGGCACCAGTAACTTGCTGGTTGAGGTGATAAATAATGAGTTATTTATACAACCATTTGAAGGGCCTTATGGCAAAGGTGGTTAAGAGAAGGGGACCTCTGGAGCCAGCAGAGTTAGAGCCCCTCAGTTTCTGCTGTGTGTAGTGCACCAAGAAATGGCATGGCTGGGCCGAGTGGGATTTTGTGTGGTTGATACTCACCTTTATATCCCATGTGAAATATCTTAACCTGTGTGCCAGGGTTCTGTGGCAGGTACTTCAGCTCTCTGTTTGTTTTAAATTGGCATGTGCTTCTTTTGGAATATGGGTCAAGGGTGCTGTTTTAACACCTCTCTGCTGAATGAGATGAGGACTCGTGTCTGTAAGGCCAACATGTTCTGTTCAGTAATTGTTTTCCCTAGTTCTTTACACAAGCTCCTTGTTTTGGCAGCATGTGATGGCATTGGAACAGGGAGTCTGGTGTCAGCTCAGACTGTGGATTCCAGCAACATTGACAAGTTTGTAAACTGTACCAAGATCAATGGCAACCTTATCTTCCTTGTCACTGGGATTCATGGGTAAGTGACAAAATGTTAAGATGTTAATGTCATGGTGCCAGCTGAAACCAATTGCATCCACCTCTTAATGATGGCTGCAGGCTTCTTTTATGCAATAGCAGATCCAGGATAAATTAGTTTTCTGCCTTCCATTGTGAAGAAAACTGTTGCCTTGATTCTTAAGATTCAAGCTCTAGGAAAAGAAAGGATGGATTAATTGTTTGCACTAAAAAGAGAAAAGACAAGTATGACTCTCTGGTTACTTTATGAGGTCCTCAATACTGGCTCCCAATAGAGGCTGATCAGAGAATGGAAGGGAGAAAGGGAAGTTACCTTCCGTGAGTTTAAATTTTGTATGGCCAGCAGAATAATATACAGAATATGCAGAGAGACGGCCTTGGTTGGCATAACTTGTCACAGTCTGGGTAGCTGTCTGTGCACACACGTGCACAAAAATGGCCCTCTTGTCAATCAGTTTTGAAGAATCTATTTAAGTTTCAGTTGCAGAGGCACACAGAATTCACTGGTGTATAAACCCAGTATTTTGGTTTAAATTTTGCTCATTGTAATAGGTCCAGAAGAACCTCAAAGTGTCACATGGCTCTGCTCTGGCCAAATGACCCACTGAGAGGCTGGATGGAAGCCTGTTAAATAGCACAGGACAGGAAAAAAATCGAGTAAATGCAAGACAAGCAGCTAGAGCCCATGAGCAATTTTGTGTGGATTAATCCAGTGCATTACATGAAATTTAATTTCAAGTATAACAACTGCTTTTGCAGAAAAAGTTATATTAGCTCATTAAAAAATCTATCTAAATTAAAAGAACCAAGCCCAACCTTGAATAAAATTGTACTTGTCTGAAAAATATCTATTTGGACTATAAGCAGAAAGTTAAAATATTCTGTTCTATTTTATAGAAGAATAAGACATGTAATTTGAAGCTGTGTAGCACTTTGTTTCTCATTCTTGATGAAGAAAACTCATTTCAGCAAGCCTAAAGTATGAGGGCACTGAGTTCTGCAACCCGAAATTTTTCTACAGCATGAATTACATTAGTATTTGTTAAAAGAAGAGAAGATTTGAGAATGAGTGAAAATATCTATATTTCTGGATCAGCTTTTTTATTTAAAGTTTCGATTACATTTTGCAAACCCACAATATGAAAGGGAAATTTAAAAAATGACACTGGCTACACAAGTAGTTTGTTACATAAATGGACTGTATAGAGAAACAACAATCTTACTTATTGCCTCTCCAACTTTTACTTAACTTTTGTTACAAATTCATTTATTCACAGTGAACTTCAGCTTTTAGAGTATGAATTTTTAGTGTTTTAGATTGTAGGGACTTAAAGTCTGGTTCTCTGGGGAATTGGAAGACTTGTGGTAGTGACAGAGAGTAATTTTGGTGAAAGATCCAGAGTGTATTTTTATTGTTGTTTTCGTTGGAAACTGTGCTGTTACAATTGATCCTGTCCTATTTTTTGATCCTGTGGTTCTGTAGTCTGTCTCTTTCCTGAACATTTGAGCTTTAAGTCTTTGTGAATTTATAGTAATTTATGTAAAATATATATGTAATTATGAATTGTTTTATACACAACTATTTATAATAATTAAGATGGACATTATTCTGCAGTTTTATATGTTGATAAAACATCAGACATTTGGCTGTTTAAGGGGTTTAAGTGTATATCTGCATCTTTAAAGCTATTTTATCTTCAGAATTTAGAGGTGAAATTCAGCTACCTCATGTTCATTGCAGGCAAGGGTTTTCCCTTTTTGATGGTAATGCATTTTGAATGTTTCTGTTAGGTAGTCAAAACTTATTATTTAGCGTTCTGAGAGCCCCAAATTGTTAAAATAACATGTGTTTGATGCCTCTGTGGTCCACTGGGCTTTTTTGTTAAGGTTCTAGAACTCATTTTGTTGCTGCTGGGCTGGAGTCACCTCAGGGTGGTTAGAGGTGACCCCATCAGTCTGTCACCTCATAGACTTGTGAGGCCTGTCCCCAAAGACAGCCAGGTGGATCACCTGCATGTTTCAGTTCCAAGAATGATGTGTCCTGGAAAGGAGAAGGAGGAGAGGAGGAAACACACTCCATATTTATTGAGGATGTTTCCTACTCTCACAAAACCCACAAAAATACCATGACATGCCATTGCAGAGGAATTTTTGTTTGGTTTAAGCTTCTGGTCGACTTCTTTAAATAGGGGAGGAAAGTAACATATTTACTAAATGATGGCATTCTCAAAATTGAGGTCAGCTTCGTCTTTTTGTACTATAGCATATCTAGCTTTAAAGTTTTAAGGTTTGGAGGTTATTTCATTTCTCATTACCAGACTTGCTTGGCAAGGATCTGTACTTTCAGAGGTTCCTTGTTCAACACCTTCTATAAAGTGTGCCCTTTAAATTCCATGTGTCAGGAACTGCTGGCATGCTCTTAGCTTTGTTTTGCTTATAGGTTGTCACTCCTTTCAGGAGCAGCTTTGTTAGTCCTGGTATACAGCATCACAGCTGTACCATTCCTGGAAAAAGCACTGAAAATTCATCTTTCCTTTAGGAAGGTCACTCGTGGTTGTTTAGAATTCCTTAATTTTCCATAGCATAAATATTTGCTAAAACACAAATGAGTTTTGAACCTTTATGTTCCTTCAAAATGATGTGGGAGAAGTTAGACACAAATCTGCAGGAACAACAGGTTGAAGAAGCTTGGTGCATATCCTCATAGCAGCAGTGTTGAGCACCTTAAAGCTGTTTCCTACATGGTATGGCTTTGAGAACCTGATCTTTTCTTATTTAGAGTGTCACATGACATGTTTTTAATCTTTCAGGGACCCATATCACACGATCGCTGCCATCAATCCAGAGAAATTAAATATCTTCCAAACAGTGAGAGAGATAACAGGTAACATGCTTTTGATCACCTATAATCTGCATTATTTAATTAATTAATTCTCATTTTGTATTTATAGTTGTTGTGTGTTGGGTTTTCTGAAGAACACAAGGTACTTGTTTTCATTAAGCTCATCACGCTGTAATTTTTATAAAAGTTTAGTGCAGAAAACTTCAGTATCAGTTGATTTTCACGTGTGTTGTCCTTTGCTCATGAACACAGGATGCCCATTATGGCAGATGCTAAGTGGACAAGGGATCTTTGTCCCATGTTAGCAAAGTAGGACAGGTGTTGCAAGGGAGGGAAATGTGAGGGAAGTGGTGCTGAAATGTGGGAAACCATTTCATCACCTGAAAGCATTTGAGAATTCCAGTCTGCTTTTACAGCTCCTTCCCTTTGTCTAACAGAAGATGCTGCTGCAAGTTAGCTTTTGTAATTTAAAGACAGATGTATAATGTGTGGGGTGGTAGTAAGTCCCATTTTTTGTGACTTCTTGATGGGGTCATAGAACTGGAACTCAGTACTTTCTTTCCTTGCATCTTGCTTCTTGTTTCACCATGCGGGGTACAGGGAGGAAGATACTACACCTCTGAGTTCTCATTTGATTTCTGATTATGTAAAGGTAGGAAAATGCAAAAAGATTGTTCAATTTCATGCACTAAAAAAATCCCCAAAAACCTTTGGGCACCACAGCTTGTTTGTACCTGGGTGGAGCTCAGCATGCTTCACTTCTCAAAAGTTTTTAATTTCAGCAAACCCATGGGATTAAAAATGAAAGTAAACTCTTAATCCCTTCCTAATTAATGTCAAAGATCATCTGGCACCTGGGTGAACGTTATTTGCCATTCCTAAACACACTAATTGACAGTCTCAGCCCTGCTACTGAAGTGGAATTACCCCTGTGCTTAACTAAGTGTACTGCATTTCAGCCCAGTGCTGAGTCAAAGGCATGGGGAACTGCCCTCTCTGGGTGTCTGTGCAGCACAAAACAACTTGTGCAGAGAGTGAACAGTCCTCACCTCGGAAATCAGGGTGAGTTCTCCTTCACTTTCTTAAAGGAGATGGTGGTGAGCAGCCTGAAAGTCTGCAGCTTTCCTTATTTATTTCTTTTCCTCAAGCTGTCACTGTCTTTCCTTTATAGGCTAAGCCTGTCCTAACTCACACATGGCTGAAATAATTGGCATTCATGTGTTTGCCTTTTCCTCCTTCAGGGTATTTGAACATACAGTCATGGCCTGAGAATATGACAGACTTCAGAGTGTTTTCTAACTTGGTTACCATTGGTGGGAGAGCTCTCTATAGGTAAGGTACTTCTCTGTTGGTGGAATAATTTTTTATTAGTGTTCTGTGATTCTTTGTTCAATAGCAGAGAATGCAACATCCTTTGGGAAGGACATTGTAAATTAATATACTTTTTCCTCTGTTACCAAGGTGTTCATTATCAGGATCTTTGCCAATCAGTTGTTTATAATGGGTAATACCTTCTCAACATAATTATTTTTTTTAAAAAAGTCATGGTTCATGGCTGTAGCTACTACCTCATTGTCTGGAACTTACATTTATGGTTTAAAATACCTTGTGAAGAAACATAGTTTAAAAGGAATGAATAGTAGAACTTAGCCTCATAATTATTAGGGGTTTATATGGTTGTGATTAGACATGTGGGCTCCAATGCCCAAACAACAATGTGGTTTTAAGAAGAGATAAAAGGTCATTGAAATCACTAAGGCACCTTGCAGGTGAGGTGTTCATGAGCTCTCTAGTGCCATTTTTACCAGAGATGTTTCTATGTCAAAACTCAGATGGAGAAATTGGTTTGAAGAGAAGAAAACATGGTGGAAAATGGTGGGGGAAGCACAAGGAAGTACTGTAGGTACAAAAATGCTGTTAGTCAGGATTTTCTTGCTAGTTTCTAAGTCCGTGAGAGACTTTTCTCTCTCACAGAAGAGGTAGCAGGGAATGTAAACAACCAAGCCACCTGCAACCTTGAAAAGTCTTGTTTATGGTATAGTAGAAAAATATTTTGACAATGGATGTTTTAGGATTTTAGCCAATCACCCCCAAGGGGTGGCTGGCCCTTTGTCCAATTAGATTATGAAGAAAAAAGTCTATAAAAGAGTTTGTAAAATAATTAAATAAATCAATCTTGCTGCACAATTCCTGCCTGCTGGATCTTCTCTCCTCCTCCTCCCTATGGCTGCGGGACACGGTGATATACCGTAGGAACCAGACCTGTGATAATAAGGTACCTGAGTAATTTATACAGCAGCTCCTGGATCCCCACTTTGTAGATGGAGTAAATCAGGCATGGGATTCTGCTGGCATCTTAAACAGCAACCCGAGCAGAATATGAATAGCAGTGAAACCTTGAGGTTGAATTACAGCCCAGCATTCTGTTCCAAGGCAGCAATTTTTATTTGGAACAGCTGGAAAACAATTATCATCATTAAAATACAATAACTTAAAGGATGCCCAGAAACTGGATATTGTCTTCACTAATCTTCAGTCATAAAATATGTGCAGTCATTTTCATGTTGCACAGACAATCATTTACTGTTCCTTTGATGAAGAGTGACGATAACCACATATTGCAACAAAAGAAAAATGAAATGTAGAAAGTGGGCTGGAAAAAATTCCATGAAAATAACAATTTCTTCCTGTATTACTTGAAATGACATTAATTTGATGCCTGGAAGAAGATGTTTTAATACATTTTGCATGATTTTGTCATTTTCTTCTTAACATATAAGCTATCATGGTATTAATGCTGTTGAAAGAAAAACCTGAATTTTATTCAGTTTTCCTAACAGCACATTATCTCAAAAAATCTGTTAATGGATGAAATGAAACTGGTTGAGGAGTTCTGCTGGTCTGCTTGGCCTAGTGCTATGAGCATCACACCTTGTGGTATCTCACTCCTGACAGGACTCATAATTTTCTAGGCAGTAGAACTGGATGTTGACTCAGAAAATATTTGTGTTACCACAAAATAAAAATTTTCTGAACAATTCTTAGTTTTTCCAGAAAGGTCATCTTGATGTTTGGAACTAATTCCAGTGGGCAGTTTCCTACCAGATATAATAAGCTGTGCCTTCTGAAGCTAATTCCTATTTTCTCCTACTTCTGTTCTCATCCCAGTGGCCTTTCCTTGCTCATCCTAAAGCAACAAGGCATCACCTCCCTGCAGTTCCAGTCCTTGAAGCAAATCAGTGCTGGCAACATCTACATCACAGACAACAGCAATTTGTGCTACTACCACACTGTCAACTGGACAAGCCTCTTCAGCACCCCCAGCCAAAAGACAGTGATCCACCGGAACAAAAGGGCAGAGAACTGCAGTAAGTACCTGCTGCCCACTGCCACAAACTCAGCTGGGGGCTTGTGGAACTCTATGGACAGCAGGGGAACTGGGGTCATTTACAGAATCCAGGGATTTGGCCCAGTCTGAGCAGGAAAATGAAATGTTTTAAGGTGTGAACAAAGGAGAGGGAGCAGAGAGAGCGCACTGCTTACTTACCTTGTTGGGAATGTTCCAGTTTCACAAATGGGAATTCCGAAGGCTGTGAATGGAGTGTTCATGACTTTACAGCCCTTTCCTTATGGAGTGGGATTAGCATCTTCTGCTTCCCTTACCCTAAGGGGCCCTATCTTAATCCAGAAAGGTCACTTTCAGGACTGTTTTAGGTCACCAAATTCTCCCTTTTCTTATTTGACCTATCTGATAAAAAATACTACTTCAGGAAAGCTTACATGCCAGTACCTAGGCTGAGATCATAGTACTGAAAAGCCAAGAAAGCTCTGTAGCAGATAAAATAACTTGTTTATATAGAAATCAGGCATCAAGTTGCATTAATACAGGCATACTGTAGCATCAAGGCAGTTCATTTTGAGCATCTGTTAGACTGCTTGCAAGAGAGGAGATTCATTAAATTGCTGTATGTTTAAGTGATATTGCTGGAGTTTGTGCTCCGACCAGCCAAGAATGTTTGCTTTGGGTTTTTTCAAGCTGTTGTCCTATTTTTGACTTTAGTTCTTTTTTTTCTGTTAGTTTGGGGGTTTTTTTGTTTGTTATTTTTTGAGAGGTTTTGTTTCTTTTTTTTTTCTTCTCCCCTCTCTTTGAAGTGCTGTTTGGCTCTGTTTTGAGAGTGTGAATGGCTGTGCTCATCACTGTAGTGTAAGTGTACCTTCAGTGTTAGGTGAAATACAGCTGGAGCTTTGTCTCTGCTGCTCAGTTACTTTTCTAATCTCTCCTACCATGGAAGAGTGACAGGAAGAACAAAGTCTTGCTTGGTCGATCTCCACGTGGTTTTGTTGCGTGGCACTTTAATTATTGTTATTATTAATTTTATTAGGCTATTTCTTTACATGCAAGTTAAAGAATTGAAGGTTAAGGAAATGCTATTTTCTGTCGCTGCAGGCAGTTTTTACTGTGACTGTGCCCAAGGGTGTAGAGGGAAAGGGTTGTTTCTTAACCCCCAGCAGAGCAGTGCCCACTTTTAAGCTGCACCATATTTTATCCTCTGGCACAAACTTTGTGTTACACATGGCAGAAGGATGTGCTGAACAGGACTTTTTAGGAGAGATGTTTTTTGTGTATTTCTTAAAAGATGTCCTTGGTGTTGGCTGTGAAACCATAAATTAGACCATGATATTTGGTAGAAGGTTATGTGGGATCAGCACAGAAGGAGGAGAGATGCGGTGGCTGCTGCTTCTGCTGTGGGGAGGAGGGGCACGGGGTGTTGGACATCCTCATGCCCTGGTGTCCTTGCTTCTGTCACCCAGCCAGGAGGTGACACAGCCTGGGTGGAGGAATCCAGTGGCTGGCTGAAAGAGTAGCAGAGCTTGCTTCATCCTCCAGAGATGACTGAATACGTGGTGGAAATGTCATGTGGGAACAAAGCTTGGATGAACAGTCCAAAAATAGTCCTGAATTGTGGAGTTAACCAGCTGCAGGACAAAGAAGACTGCACAGTTTCTGTTTTCAACACACCAACTTTACCCAGTTCATCAGCTCTAGTTGCTCAACATCCATGAGCTTTGTATCATTTTCATAACAGCTTCTGTTCTCCTGGTTTTCCTTCTTTCCATCTCAAGGCTTTTCCTTCGCTTTTAATTCTTGTGAGGGTGAAGAGTATTTGAACACTTCCAGTGTGCAGTCTGTTTTTCTTCTGCCCCCACATAGAAAGCCAGCTATAAAAATAGAGTATTGATTGGAAAATAGAGGTGCTGCCAAGAAGGAGAATCATATCTGCCCAGGGGTGTGGCACTGCTCTTTGCTTTCCCCTGCAGTGTAACAGGATCATGTGGTGAGAAACCACCTAGTTCTGTGCTACTGCTATAGTAACAACTGTATTTTGTATGGCATGAAGAAAGAATTAGCCCTTTGAGATTTCCCATATGGAATTTTTGGGCTGACAGAACAGAAGAATGAAGAAGCTCAAAGTTTTGTTGACCATGCAAGAGTCACTAAGGTTATATTCCCAGATCCTAGCTGGTCTCACCTTGCCAGGAGTTGCGTGAACTTGTGAACTCTCCAGACAGCACAGGTTTCTTCATTACCAGATGAAAAAATCCTGCTTACCATGGGAGAAAAATCATGGTCTTGGTGCTCTGATGTTTTCTCATGTCACATTGGCTCTAGCTGTCTGATTATCATGCAGCATTTAATGAAAGAACAATCAACTTTCCTTCATTCCTAGACATTTAATATAAGAAGAAACTACACAGTAATAAGGTGGAGCACAGGCCTCATGTCTCATACAGTAATGACTCCTCTTTGCTTCAAGCTTTCTATAATTTCCCATATGTTAGGAGACAATGGGAAATCACTCAGGTGAATTTTGTAAGGTGCATTTTCCCTTCATGTAGTAGTGTCCCAGTTGTTTCACTGTTTTTGAGAGCTTCAGGACATAGCTGAACACAGCAGTTTGGAACATATTCTTGCATTATTTGTCAAGGCTCCTTTGTCAAATACCTCTTTGCCCTTTCCTGGGATCACTCAGTTTGAGTCCCTTTGAAGCTGCCACAGCTACTGAAACATGGGCTTCCAGAGCAAATGGAAACTGGGATGTGCTGTCACATCATCCTCTCACATGGAATGTCTTGTCACTACATTTGCACACAAGGGGAAAATGTAAACTTTGTTTCACCTCTAGCTTGGTGAGGATTTATTATAATAGAAACTCATCATTTTCCAGGAAGAAAAGTACTCCTAAAGACATTTTAGGAGATTTAACACCACAGGAATCTTAAAGAGGAAAACAAATCTCATTTGTTTCCTTTTAAGAAGTCACAATGTAAGCTCCAGTACCAAGGGGCTGGTTTTAAAAATGGATTCTAACCCGTGTTCATTAAATGGACTGTGTATAATGAACATGGGCCAGGGGCCAAGTAGCTTCAATTGGGAGGCAGTGCAATCCTAATAGGAACAGTGGCTTCTTCTCTCTGAGTGGAAGGCAGTGCAGTCCCAAGAGGAACAGTGGTTTCCTCTCTTTGCACATCTGAGTGAGTGAATTGATTAATTTTTTGTGGCCTTTTGAGAGTCAGCATTAGCTGAGAAGAGCTTTGCTGCTGCTTCAGCTCTGCCTGTCAGCTGGCACCTCTCTGGGATTAAATGGGTTCTGCTGGAGGTTGGATGTCTCATTAAACTCTGCAGGATCACTTGGAGTAAGGCAGCACTGGCCCATGGAGCCAGATGCAGTTCTCCAGCACCCTTTGGATCATCTGTCATTTCCAGGATAGGCCAAGAGACCGGGGTTTAGGAGAGTTTTCCCTGCACCTTCCTGGTGGTGTGGGATCTGAGGGCGAGCATCTGGGGTTTCCATTTCTGCCTTTCCCCTATTTTGCTTGTTCTGGACACTGATCCTGCAGATGTTTGGGCACATGCCCACACCTCTTGAGTGCCAAATGAGCCTCATCAAAATGGGGAAGGAGATGTGTCAGTAAATATTTGGAGGATCAGAATCCATGCTCTGTGGCAGAAATACTGTCTGTTTGCTTGCATGGTAACCAGCAGGGTGTGACTTGTTAATAAAAATATCCCCCAAAGATTTTTTTTCACATGGTTTTCAGTCAAGAAACCAGTCTAAACAATGTTAATTATTACAGCTACTCTCAGGTATTTGTTATTACTTCTTTGTATATTTTGAGCCACTATTAGCGTGGGATTTTTTTCCTTTCTACCCAGTGGTTGTTAATGGGTTAAAGCAAATACAGCAAACCTTTTCTGTCAATGTGTAGCTTTTCTGAAAACTCATGTAAGAGCTTCTGAGATCTTCTAGTCACCATTGTATTTAAGTGACTTTTATCATCTATCACAAGGTGATGATATCTTTTCCATGCCATCTAATGCTGTGTTCAGCTGACTCTACATCAGTGAGGAAATACTGAAAAGTTGCAGGGGGAGTAAAGTTCACGTGGAAAAGTTTGGTCTGTGTTAATGCTTCATCTTTGAGATAACACTGGCACAACAGAGTTTGGCAAAAACACTGGGGTTTGTTTTTTTCAGTGGAGAAGACAAAGACAACAGATGTCAGCCAGTGGAAAATGCCTCAAAATATTCCAGCGTGCAAAATATACTTTAAACTCCTCATACCCTCAATTATTTCATCTTGCTGTTTACACCACTTCTTAACAATATTAAAATAGTCCCCAAGTTTTTACTGCCGCCATGATGGTTTTTTAAAATAAGGTTAAAAGCCTAGGGCTTTTTGTAGAATGCTGAAAATACAGGAGCAAAATATATGTGTGCTTTTAATTAAAAAAAAAAGAAATCCATAAACCCCCAGGATGCTCTAGGTCTTTGTGTTGTTTTCCTAAGATGGTGCCATGCAGGGCCAGAAAGGGGGTGTACATGGAAGGAATGTGGCCTCTCCCTTCTCCTACACACTTTCAGGGATAGAAATGTCAGTATCCAAGCTCGTATGCACAGGGAATGGAAGAAATCACCAAGGCAAGGGTAGGTAGATTTTACCCTTGCTCCATGCTGAAGTGAAAAGTCTGTCTTTCTCTTTCCAACATGGTTTTTTTTTATGGAACAGTCAGAGGTGACTCATGAAATATGAGTGCACACAAAATAAATGCAGAAAAAAAAGTTCTTTTATCCAAAGTGACTTAAACAATTCTCTCAGCTTTAGTGACACCTGCAGTGTAAGGTGAAACCCTTCTAGGCAAAGGTTGTTACAGATGTGATTATTATGAATTATATCAATCTAGCCACCAATTAATAACGAATAAATGATTATGTTCATTATTGGGCGTGATGTAAAGCTAATTGAAGTCTGCAGGAGTTTTTCTATTCAGTGTATGGAGCTTTGGATCAGGCCCAGAAGTGTATAGCCAAATAACAATAATTCTTCATTTTTAGTAGCTAATTTTCTTGTGTTCTATTTAGGCTGGGGAAAAACCATGAACCTTCTGCTTGCAACCTGTGTGACCCCATTCATAAAGAATGAGCCCTTCTTCTAAAACTCCTGACAGAACCCAGTTCCTGTCAAGAGCATTATTCTTATTTCCTTCCACATAAGGCCATGTGATGTGCTGGAGCTGCAGAACATGCTCAGCCCATGGAAATGCCAAATAATGTGTCAAAAATTGAAACATTTCTTTAGCCATCCCCACAATTAAAGAAGAGAAAGGCGAGAGAAATGAGTTTATATAAGCTGTCAAAACAACCACTCCCTCCTTGCCAAGATTCATTCATGAAAACACTTCAGGAGGAAATCCTAATTTTTTTGTTTCTGTTGCTTTTTTCATAAGGCTACAGGCACTGTGTTGGCTACATTTCAATAGGGTAATCATGATTTTCTTTATTGAAAGGCTCTCTTTTTATTTGTATACAGTTACTGACTGTATTTTCTGAGCTATCTTGTAATAATATCCCTTGTTATTTGGAGGGATATTTTAGTGAAACCCTCTGTGTGTGCACATAAATTCTGATCCCAGAGTAGTTTGATGGGTGAGAAAAATGAAAAGAAAGGAAATCACTAGTAGTAAACCACAATTTCAAGTTAAAAAAGAAGGTGAGAAAGCAAACAGGAAACTGCCTTTCTGTTTTGAGTGTGGAAAACAAAGTCAGAAGAGTTAGCAATATCCTTAAAATTAAAAGTGAGAAACAAAGCCATCTCCAAACCAGGTAAAGATTTTGTTTGTTGTGTGACAAAGATTTAAAATGATTCATTGATTACAAAACAAAAACCATATGAAACTATAAAAGGTCTTTGTAACTAGGATAGTTTCTGGGCTTGTGGGTTTTGCTTTTGTTTTTATTTGTAAGTGCAGGCAGTGGAAGTATAGTGGAACTACTGACATCTGATAGTTATAAAAAAGTCACTATGCTTAAAAAGAAAGGTTAGGACAGTAATGAGAAGCTGAATTCTGTGTCTGCTCATCCTGGCTGTGCTGGTGTGGCTCATTTGACTGCAGCAGCAGAACTCAGGGAAGGAGGACAAGGCATCTGTCTGAAATGGCCTCCTGAGTCCCTCTTGCTGTGCTGAAATCTGTGATAATTAATACACTTTAAAGCATATTAAGCACCTGGAATGTAACGTAATCATTTTTTATTTGGCTGTACCTGATTTGAGCTTTGAGGCAAAAGAAAAACCAAAAAGATACTTCTAAATACCTTTTGGATGTTGGCATTAAAAAAGTGTATGTGATATAAAAAGAAAAAAAACTACATCCCAACCTTGATAAAACATGTGCACGCTTCTCATGCCTGAGGTTATTTGTGGTATATTGAATAAGAGAGTGTTGGAGGGGGTGGTAGAATTCAACCAGCACAACTCCATTTATTATTCCTCCTAAGTTGTTTCCAATGGTTTAAAAAGCAAACAAGTGTCTGTATTGTTGCCATCTCTGACATTTCAGGTCCTTGCTGGGTTTAATTTACTCAGCCCAGTGTGTAATCCATTTGTGTAAAACACTGCATTGTGCAAAAATAAATTCAAATTAATTCTGTCCTTTCACATGCCAGGGTTAGGCTGAAAGTGCACCCAGATTTTCTTCAGATGCTGGAGAGATAATGTGTTTCCTTTTGCTCTTCGCTCATTTTCTCCATCTGTCACATCATCTAGATATTTACATAGAGAATGATTTACATAAAATAAAAATACAGACTTACACTGTTTGAAACAAACTTTCCCTCTAACCCTTAGTTCATTGTGTATTTTGGTGTGGGCTTGAGGGTTTTAATATAAAGGTTCTTTGGCTCTTCAAGTGCTTTTGCAATAAATAATTTTAAAATCACAATTAATGGTGTCTTTCTTTCAACTTTTTCCCTGCTGTCCATAAGTTTTATTTCAGGGAGTCCTCAATTCATAGGTAGCATTTTATATTTTAGTTTAATAGAACTTCTGTGGATTTGGACAATTGATTTTTTTGAATCCTTAAAATTTTTGGCATTTACCATATCCTGTGTCAGGGAATTGTACAGGTTGATCTTTACTTTCTATGAAGAAAAATCTCAGATTTGAACCCTACTGGATTCCTGTCTCTTTGAATGCCCATGAGGGACTTGGAAGAAGCAGTGAACAATTGTTTCATGCTTACTCACCTCCTCCTTGCCATTCACATTTTTGAAACTTTAATTATGTCCTTTCTCCCCCGTCTTTGAGGCTGCTGCTCTGTTTATTCCTGGTTTAGAAGCTCCTCTCTGGTTTTATTCATCCTTGCAGCACTCTCTTAAATCTTTTTCCCACTGTTTTTTCGGAAAGGAGCAGACCAGGAGTGTGTATGATATTCCAGCTGAGTGCTCTGTGTATTTGTGTTGTGGCATGATGGTGATTTTATGCTTTTTTCTGTCCTGCTTCTGGAAGATGGGGACATTCCGGTTACGTTTCCAAGTGTATCGGGATGCTGATGGAGTGTTTTCCCTTGGATTTGGGAGGGCCAGGTGCATTACTGACAGCATTCCCTCTCTCTGCAGCTGCTGATGGGATGGTGTGCAATGAGCTGTGCTCCAGTGATGGCTGCTGGGGGCCAGGGCCAGACCAGTGCCTGTCCTGCAAGCGCTTCATCAGGGGGAGGACCTGCATAGACTCCTGCAACCTCTACGAGGGGTAAGACATTCCCCTTGTGCTTTTCCCTGAAGTTGCTAATTAACATTGTGGAGGACTTCAGTGAGCAAGTCATTTTGGGTGTGCATTAATCAGTATCTGTCTCCATTGCCAATATTACTGATTTTGGGTGAAACATTTAATGGGCTAAGATTTAAGGATTTCTAAATCTCAACTTGTGTAGAAAGCTTTCCTTGGTATTTTGCTGACTAAGGTTTTCATGCAGCATCATCACCTTGCACCTTTTACATTGCTGGTAACATGAACAATTTGATTTAGGTGAAAAGTTACAAGAAAACCCTCACCATTTATCCCTACTTGATACCCCTGTTCAGAACCATACAGTTAAGTTCTTTCAGATGAGTTGGATTCAGGCATCTGATAAAGAAATCCTCTGAATAAGGCCCCAAAGTAGAAGAGCTCACTCTCTTTTTCATAATGCACTGTGTAATTGTACACACAAATATAAATTTAAAAACCCAACAGGAGTTCTTCCCCTTTTCCTTCTGCTGCTTATGCTGGGGGAATACCTACACAGCACAAGGTGGTTGAATCTGCCTTATGACAGAAAGATAAAACTGAACTAAGCCAAATGAACTCCCACATGTGCATAAAAATATTCTCAACTCTTCCATTTGGAGAAGGCATGCAAAAAGTACCTTGTCAGAGCAGTTTTATGTGCATAAAAGCTCCTCTTCTCTCCTCTCCCTTCACCCCCCAATAAGAAGAAGAGTTGCAGACCCCAGTTTTGTTGTCTCTGCACTGGAATAAGTTGGTCCCCCCTTGGTGTCTTTTGCTGCCATGGAGCCTGTCACAGTAAGAGCATGATGAGACTCAATCAATATGTTCTGTTCTGTATCCATCAGTGAATGGTATTTACACCTTCCACAGGCTCAGTTCTGTCCTAAACATGTGAAAATATTTGTAACTGGGCTTGGGGAGAAGTCTTTTGTTTGTTGGAGAGCTCTGCACATTCACATTGTAGGGCAGCAACAGTTCTTCAGGGTGTTTTAGCCCTCAGTAGGAAAAATCCAGAGCCAGAGAAGGGTGAGCTCCCTTGCAGCACTCGAGTGAGGTTTTCTGCAGCTCAGTCCTGATGTCCTCAGCAGATCCTAACAGCTGTAGAGGAATGGAGGGTGAGCAGTGACCAACCACCCTCTACCTCGATGCTACTGGAGCCCACTAGCATGAGTGTGCAGCACATCTGTAACTGGTTAATGCAAATACTGTAATTGGTTAATGCAGCAAGATGGGATCCACCTGCAAAGCTTGTGTTGGTCCTCTCTGAGTCTGCTTCAAAGATTTTGTCTGTCTTTAGTGGGGGAGATACAACCTGCTCAGATGTGAATTCATCTTGGCCTAGAAGAAGGTGGGATGAATTGTGTTGGGAGAATGTTGGAGGTTTGTGGTGGGGGCAACTGACAGCTGAAATGTTTGAAGGAAGAAGTTCAACCTGCCATCACTACCTTTTTTCCCCCTTAAAAGTGGTTAATAAAAAAAAAGTCACTTGAGCCGTAGTTTTTTGTGGATACATGAAATAAATGAGTAAAAGGATTTGTTTTGACATTTTATAGATTCAGACCCAGTCTAGAATTATTGCTGAAAACATTATGAGCCTTTTGGAGAATGGGCTTTAAAACATATGTTCATAGAGACCTACCTGCAACAAGGGCAGCTCTGTCATCAGTGCTCACATGTGACAAGTGGCTTCCTGAATCTGAGCCACGAGTGACAATCCTGTAGATGAAAATCAAGAAGTCAGCAATTTTGTGCTGTTAATGAAGTCTGTATTTCTTAATGAGAGGAAAGCCCCCACTATAATTTTATACTGGTGAAGAAGGTGTTTCTGCTTCACCTGGCTGTGGATGAGGCGGTGGCCTGTCCTCAGCTGCTGTGACAGGCTGCTGGCCTCAGTGCCCCTGAGATCAATTCCATCAGGTGAAGACCCAGCCAGGTGGGCTCAGGTTTGGGCTGGAGTCTGCTTTCTCCTAACCTGCCTGCAAAATATTTTCTCAGGGAATTCCGAGAATTTGCAAATGGTTCTGTCTGTGTGGAGTGTGATCCCCAGTGTGAAAAGATGGAGGAAAACATGATCACGTGCTACGGGCCGGTAAGAACAAATTCTGTTACATTCATTGGGTTTGGGTTTGTTTTGTTTGTTACAGTCCAGGGTAACTTGCAAAAGTGTGCTGAAGGACAGGGTTTTCCTGCTTACAGGCTTTAAAGCAGCTACTGCAAATTAGTTTTAACAGAAACAGAAAATGGGCATATTCTGTATCTAGGGAAGGAACTCTGCTCATCTGCTCTGGGAATCAACTTCCTTGGATCTGCTTCCTTGAGAAAGTGATTTTAAAAAGTTTTCCTTTTCTTTCCTGAGTTGTCTTAATGCTTTAGTGGTACAGATGCACACAATTTTTACAGACAGAAAGCATGCAGTTGTGATTTGAGTGCCCTTTTTTATCCCTATTTTCATTCTTGATACTCAGTTCTGTCCTGGTTTCCACCCCCCAAAAAGTGGGGGAATTTGTCTCAGTCTCTCAGTTTGAACAATATGCTGGGAGGTTTTTTGTACTTAGATAGCCTTTAAGTTCTTTGGAAAGATAGTGTTTTTTATGCATCCTAAATGATGGCTAACTCTTTCTCACCTTTATAATGGCCAGCAACTTTACTTTCAAAGATTATTGCTCATTTGGGAGATAGAAGTTGTGGCTTTCTTCTAGTTTTCTCTGTATTGCCAAGATTAAAAGTCACAAGTATGCTGGAAATAAGGAGCTGTATTTTAGGCTCTTCACAATTGAGAAAATATAACTCGTAATTTATTTCCTTATTTCTGTGACTTACTGAATGGAAAACAGAAAGGCATCATAATTTTTCTTACAATACTGTGTTTTTCTGCAATACAGCCATAAGGCAAGACACTAGTGTTTCAAGTGTTCAGCCCATCAGGGAAATTTGAATTTGTAGCAGGGCTCATGGGCATAAAATCCTGGACCAATGCTCAACTTGAACACCAGATTCAGTTATACACTGGCTTATCATCACAGCTTTAAAATTTTACATTGTCTAGGAGTCTTGGTTTGTTGTTCTTAACAATTTAGTCTTCATATGTATTAAGAAGGAGACCTTGTAGTCCTTCAGTATTGCTGTGAACGGATGCTACGTGCAGAATGCTTGTGGAAAATAGTTCTGGACTGCAGAGGTAGGAGATCCCACTGAAGGGCCAGTGCAGTGGCTTGGCAAAGGTGGTTCAGTACTGAATAATGTAGCAAGAAGTTTCTCAGTGATAAAGTATTTCACTGTGGACTTCACTGTATTAAGCACACACATAATTTTAAGAAGCCCATCTAGAAGCTGGTATTTAGTCTTGCACTCTACAGAAGAAATTAATGGCCAAAAGCACCAGGATTTATACGTCTGCTGCTCAATAACAGAGGCTGGAACCACGCAGGTAATTCACTGTTCCTTGGGAAGAGAAGCTGCTGCAGTTGTTGCTGAGTGTGTGCCAGTGCAATTCTAGTGCAGCAGGAAAGGGCTGAGTAACTTGAATGCACTGCATTTCTTTCTTCCCTGCTCTCCAGGGACCTGACCACTGCACAAAGTGTTTCCATTTTAAGGATGGTCCAAACTGTGTGGAAAAATGCCCTGATGGCTTGCAGGGGGCCAACAGCTTCATTTTCAAGTATGCCGATGAGGATCGGGAGTGCCATCCGTGTCATCCAAATTGCACCCAAGGGTGAGTGCAAGCTCTGTGCAGGGAGCCATCCTATCCATGTACTGCTCATAGCACAGGGTGGTTTACAGGTTGTTTGGCTCAGTAAAGTGCTTGTCCCAATCCTGAAAAGAGAGTGTGCAGTAGGAATTTAACTTCCGACTTTCAGGTCTCTCATGATGTTCAGGTTTTAGTTATGACTGCCCAGCAGCTTATCACAAAAAGACCCTTTTGAAGACCATAGAGAAGAGCTTTCCACAGCAATGCTCTCAGCTTTCCTTCTACACTGGTTTGTAGCAAATGCTGCCCTTTCACTTAATTTTAGGCCTGTAAAATGACTTTATTTTTAGTATTTGCTCCTTGACAGAATCTCTGCTACTTGGTATTGGTGAACTAAGCCTGCAGCAGTACTGTGAGACAAAAGTGTTACTGCTCTCCTTTTCCTGCAGGGACTGATGCACAGAGTTTAAAACCAGACTTTGTACAGAAGCCTGAGACTGAGCATCAATTTCTGAAGTCCTGTCAAAGTGCCCAGAATAATTTGTTACACTTGGAATAATACAGCCCATGCAGCTGAGCCAGAATTAAGAACCTGTGCAACACAACAACAGTAGTCACACACACACCTACAGTTTTGCACAGGCCATGTAAGTTATTACTGCCTTTCCTATGGGGCAATTAGTAGTGTCCAGCACACAAAGGAAGGAAGAAGCAGAAACAGGAAAAAGAGAAAACATCAGCCAGTGAAATAATCTTCGACAAGAGGATCTTATTGTTTAG
This sequence comes from Aphelocoma coerulescens, assembly GCF_041296385.1. Taxonomy (NCBI): domain Eukaryota; kingdom Metazoa; phylum Chordata; class Aves; order Passeriformes; family Corvidae; genus Aphelocoma; species Aphelocoma coerulescens. The sequence continues at coordinate 4,074,530 of NC_091021.1, forward strand.
CAGCTAAAATTAAACCAGTAAATTATTCAGTGTAATCTTGATGTCAACAGCTGTTGCCATTCAAAATGAGACCTTTTGCTGGTTTTGCAAATCTAATTACAATAGAGCCATTAGGGAAATGAGAGGGAGATCACAGAGACACAGCCAGGATCTGTTACAGATTTCTCTCCCCCCCCCCAACCCTTTAAATCAGTTATGCAATAAGAAAAATGCTGCTCCTATGGAAGAAGAGTGTAAGTAGAAATGACATTAAAAGATGAGCTCACTCCAGGAGCTCTGGTCCTGGCTTTCATAGATGCAGAAGGTGCCAATGCTGATCTTAATCCAACAAGATCATGGATGTGTGATGGATTTACTGTCTACCCAGCACAGGAAGTGCCTTGGAGCTTTCCTGGCCTCCAGGAAGCAACACTTCTTCCTATTCCCTCCTCTTTCCTGAGGAGTTCTAACAGACCCAACTATTTCTAGTGTTTGTGGCACAACTGTGTTTCTTCTAGACCAGGAAGGGAGCAGAAGGTTTTCCCTGCCTTTCCACTTCTCCGTAGGCATTTGTATTTTAGATGTGGTTGTTTACTTTTATCTGCCTGGATCAAGAAGGGAAGTTTTTATGTCTTGTGCTGAAAATGTGACATTCTAGTTCATACACAAATAGGAAAGGCAATTCTAGCTGACCTTGGCAGTACTCACTGGCAACCCTTGGTGACACAGGGTTACCTTATGCTGAGTGATTTTGTCCTTTAATCCTTGGACTTTCAGTCTACCCTCCTTTCTATCTTCTCCTTCCGATTAGGTGAAAGGATGTGCCCATCCCCAGAGAAAGGACAAGTAAAAGGGCCAAAGGTCTCTCCCCAAGTTACATACACAAAGGTGTGATTATCTCCCATGTGGGGAGCTATCCCTTTTCCATGACGCTATTCCCTGTGGAAATCTTCATCCTCATATTAAAGAGTTGATGTGTCTATTCTTAGGTATTTTTTTGTCCCTTAGGAAAATGCTCTCTTCCCCCCAAGTCTGGGTAAGCATGGCTTACTATTCTTTTTCAGTGTTCCTAGAGACTTTGTGGCGTGTGATTATGTTAATGAAGCTGTTAATGACTGTCCAAGATGTTTGGGGTTTACAGGTTGTCCATCTTCTTGCTAACATTGGCAAGGGCTGAATATGCCCACAGAGAGAAGGGAAACCAGTTACTATCTTCTTTCCTCCTTCAAGGCTGAATTCTCTAGTTTCATACCGTTCCTTTAGAAAGAAGTATTTAAATTCCCCTCAGTCATGATTCTTCAGTGAAATAGGTTGTGGAGGGAACACATCTTGCTATTTGGCTCATGACTGAAAGGTAGAGAGAAAACGTGATTCTGCTTCATCCTGCACATCTGTTGTCCTGGCTGCCAGATCAAGTGCTGGAATAAAACCAGTGCCCCCTCAGTACAGCTGGGATACCCATCAAAAAGGGTTGAGCTGCTGCAGAGCAATGCTCCCAGGGTGGTATTACCTCGTTCCTGCAGTGCTGCTCTCTGTGAGTCAGGCTGCTTGATAAAATGGGTTATTAGTTCTCACCTGATGTGATGTTTCCAGTCTTCTCCACCAGTTGTCACCAAGGAGGAATCTGTCCCACCTCTGTTTCCTGTGTTCTGCCACAAATTCCATCTTGGCACTTGCAGAGGACTGCTTTAGTGAGGTTTGATAGCATCATTCTCCTCCCTTATTCAAATGTAATGACTGTTTCTCTTAATAGGTGTGTAATTATCCAGCCCTGTTAATGATCTTGCATTGACCAGAAGAACTGTCAAACAGTGGTGCAACAACTGTGCTTCTTGCTTTTGCATCCCCGTGATAAGTATCAGCTACTTGAAGCCAGTTTGGAGCAGATCTGAGGCACGTGGGACAGCCATCCCACTTAATTCAAGAGAGCTGGAAAGCATCTGGCACCTCTTCTTGCAGAACTAGCCAAAACCGAACACTTGCACAGAAATGAAATGCTAATTATGCAGTAGCAAGTGACAGCCTGCTTCCTTGCTGGGCAGGACACAAATGGGAGATCTCACTGGACACCTCCCCTCATCACACAAACACGTTTTATCACACAGCTTTTTGAAGGGAGTGCATTACTCCTCACCAAAATGCTCTTTTCCTTCTAAGCCATGACCAGAGAAGATGGGGGAGCTCCAGCAACACTGTGTGGCCCTGAAGGGATTTGAGGGTAGAGGCACCGTTTTTCCTTTAAGGCTTAGGTATATTTTTAGGAAGACAGTTTGAATTCCAGATGAAACAATATTGCAAACAAACTCTGAATAAGAGAAACTGTTACTCTTTTATTTTGCAAAACTTCCTCCTACCCCCTGTATAGTATCCAGTTCAACTTTGCTCCTCTCACCGTGAGTGGGACATTCCTTGTTAGCTCAGTAGCCCTTGGGTGGAGTTGTCTGACTTTATCCATAACAGTAGTTGGGTGACCTCCACAACAAAGGTTTTCTCCTGCCCAGAGATAATCCACTTACACCGTTGTAAAATCGGTTTTATTTGTTTCCAGTGACCAAGATTTCTGAGAATTCACCTGTCGACGAATGGCTTTGCTACCCCATATCTGTTCAGTTAAGACCTCACCTTTCAATCTTAAAGAAAGTTTATAAAAGACAATACTTCTGGGTTGTTTCTGGAAAAAAACCAGTTGTTACTGCAATTTTCAAAACCCCCCCATTTCCTTTCAGAGGATGATTATCTGTAAAGCTAGGATGAGCTCCAAGTGTAATTTTCTGGATAAGCTGATTGAACTTTTGTAAGGTACTGAATATATCATTAATAAATTGGCATGTATCAATTAACCAGTTCACTTTACAGAGCCAACTTGGAAAAGAAAATATCATCCAGACTCCAAGCAGAAGGAACACTGGGTGTGAATGGGGTTACCAGCATGATTGTGTCAGGCTTATATGGGTCAAAAAGCCTGAAATGAAGGGAATTCCTTCCCGAGGAAAAATACCTGCTGACTTGGTGGTACAAAATACTGTGTTAATAAATATTGCCATGACTCACACACAGTGTTGTACTTCCCTGCATGTAATCAGGACAGCCACTCAGGGAGGAAACTGGGAATTGCTCAACTAGAAGTAATGGAATTGCACTTGGACAGCGTTTTCTCTTTGGGGAAGCGAAGTCCACTGAAGAAGATTACAATTTGAAATAAAAATCAATGATACTTCAACTTGCACTGGGTAAGGTCCAAACAGTACAAGTTTGGATTCAGTCCTGTTCTCCAAATGTACAGGTGAACTGTCTGAGACAACAGGCTCTTGATACCAGTCTGCCAGTTCTCTAAGCTAGTAGCAGGCTCTCGTACTTCTACTTTGAAGATGCCCTTCTTTTTATTTATAGCAAGAGTCTGAGCTCAGCTTTTCTTGGCACAGAGGAAATGGACAATCTGAGCAATTTTTCAGCCTCCTTCTTTGCTGAACTTGTTTTCTCCAAATTGCTGACAATGCCCTGAAAGGAAGAAACATTGGATGTGTTTGAGATGGGTTAGAATTCAGACAGTCCTAAATTCTGAAGTCCTGATGCCCAGGACAGCTGAAATTCCAAGAGTTCTGTCTATTAAGTTTTTGAACTGTGTTTAAATCAACCCCTTATGTTTATGCATTATCTGGATATTTAACGCATCTTTTTCATGTCTGCACATATGCTGGAGGAAGCAATCATTGAGGAAATCCTTCCAGTTTATGTTTGCATGTCAGAGTAAATGTCTTAGGTAAAAATAAAACTTCAGGTAAACAAACACAGGGTAAGGTTTACTTGGTCTGCTCTCCCTGATGAGCAGGTATGGGGAAATTGAATTCACTGACTTCATTTTATAATGGAAGAGTGATACCAATTTAAGTGCAGCAAAAGCTGATGAGTGGCAAGTGATGGTGAAGCAGAAGGAAGATCTCATGGGAGCTTATTTGAACTCTCAGATTTTTTGACATGCATATCCTTCCATCAAAGCCAATCTGAAAAGAGCAAACTTTAAAAGAGTTGGGGATCACGCCTTAAATTTGAAATGCCTCAGCAGAAGTAAGTTGCAGTCTACCGATGTGTCAGATCACCTCTCCTGCCCATAGTAGATGTACAGCCAAAGGGCCTGTTAGTAAAAGGGGTCTGAGATCTTGTTAAAGAGAAATAAATGGTTTGGTTTCCTTAAATGCCAAGGGCTAGATACTCCCCATGGCTAGAGTGTGTAGCTGGGCATGCAGCACTGAAGGGGGTCAGGTTGTTTAAGCCCCTAAAAGCTCAACTTTAGGTCTCTGAGAATCCTGACTTCTATGTAAACATGTAATCGACCTGCTGTTTGAATGTAGACTACCAGGAAACCAGTCCTGCTCTTCATGGGGGCAAGGGAAATCCACACATGCCCATGTTCTGCAAACCATTTTCCATGGTTGTGTTTTAGTGGTGCTGCATTTAGTGATTCCTTGCATTTCCAAAGCCTTTGGTGAGCATCTGCTGTTTGTGCAGGTGGAGGTCTTTTGGCAGCATCTAAAGAAAGCAGAAGAAAATGTCTGAATCATCAGACACCGTTTGGCTGTGGTTTTTGTTGCTGGAAGCTGATCCTTGAGCTTCCCTGTTAAACAAGTATAGTCAGCTTCCAAAATATTTCTGCAGTTGCCCTTGCTGCTTAGCACAGGATGAACAATTGCATCAATTACAGAAAGAAAAGCAAGTTCTGGATTGTGCTCCTTGAGGTCTCAACTTGTAAGTGAACAGCTTTTGTACGGTAATCACTGGTTTGATGACTCATAAAAACATGCAGGAAAAGCAACTCTGTTGTCAGGACTCCCACGTACGCAGGTGAAACCTGCCTTAAGTGCTGTTTGAGCCAAGATATGGCCTGCCTTGGAGTGCTGTTGCTATTATTGTTCGTCTTGTCACAAGCTATAATTTTTTTGGTGACTTAGGTCTCTCTTAGAGAGAGAAGAGCTAGAATTAAGAACCGAAGGGGGATTCCTGTTTCTTGGGTGTGTAAATAACAGATGTCTCTCTTTCTCTCCCTGTTTCCACTTTGGATTTGCTGCAGGTGCATAGGGCCACACCTGGAGGACTGCATTGGGCTGATGGATAGGTACTGGCTGCGTGCTGGCTGCCTGTGTGTCTCCATCCTGCACGTGTGGACAAGGGCGCATGCGTGTGCATGTCCTGGGGAGTGGCAATGACGTGGTTTGTTCTGTAATTGCCTGCAGGTGTAGAGGCCCCGCTAGTCATGACTGCATTTACTATCCATGGACACGGCAGTCCACTTTGCCACAGCACGCTAGGTAACATCCCCACCCCATCCTTCGTGCCCAGGGGCTTGCCCTTCCTGCCTCAGGAATGTCATACTATCCAGTTTGTCCAGAAGAACTCATTATGGGGAGAATACAACTTGTCCTTAAGTGAGATCTACCTCTCTACATCCAAATTTGCTTTTCTGTTTGAAAGCCAGTTGAATATTCTGCTCATTTAGGCTGACTAGAAAATGCCTTTTTAAATTGTTTTTATTTTTACCTTAAATCAATAAGGATTAAATGATGAAATTTCCCGTAGACATACATGTTTCCAGATTAAATTTTGTTAGATGGTGAAAATTCTGGTAAAATTGGAATCCACTTGTTTTCTCTTTATTGGTTTGTTTGAGACAGAATTTAAAATCAAATGAACCTCTTTCTTCCATACACCTTCTCTTGAAAAAGTAAATGTTTTAGCAAAACCAAATTTCTTCCTTAATTCACAGAACACTGTTATTTGATTTTTTTCATTTTCTGTTTAAAAGAAAAATTGTAACCTTACAGCAGTTTTATTTTTCAATAATGACAGTTGAAACAAATTAATGTAGGCTTTACTCTGCATTCTTTATCGTGAAAGCCCTGCATTGCCATTGAGTTTGTTAATTTTTAAATTCAAACTGGTTAATATGACTTCTAGGCTTTGGGATTACTCTCCTGAGCTAAGACTAGATGAAAAATGCATAATTTCAATCAAACCCACCTCATTCAGGATTTCAATCTGAGGTTTTTTCTTGTATTTTTCAAAAGGTTTTAAGGTTGCCTTTCCTTCCTAATTGTGTATGTAATGTGAATATTCCTATTTCTAGCTTATGAGGGAGAACATATTTGGACTTGAAAAACAGTGCACTATAAATGCTATCCAATGGTACATTTGTTTATTAAATCAGTGTAAGTTCTGACTTAATTCATTAACCAATGAATAAGCAAAACAAGATGAGTTTTTCAATATTTCAATGTTTTGTTTTAATCTTTCTGATCTGGGATATTCAGTTTGAGATACTTCTGTGGGGCCTCATTTTCAGATGGACTCATCCAAACTGAGCTGCCCGAGTTTTAAAGGTCCTAATTTCATCAACTTTACTCAAAGCACTAATACAGAAAATGCATTATTATTATTTCCTTAAGTTTAAGGGCCTTACCAAACTACAGAAATGAAAGCAATTGTTTTACTCTGTTCAGCTGCTTTACTCCTGCTCCATTCAGTCTGAGGGGGAAGGCCCTCAAATGTTTCCTGTTTCCTTTGGATTGGATGGATATTTTTTTGTTTGTTTCAACCTTGCTGAATTTATTTTAGGAAAATGGCTGCACTGTGTTTAAATGTCAGTATGTATTCTTTCACTTTCAAGGCAAAGGAAATTTCATACCTTTATATTAGATTTGTGAAATTGTGCTGCATTTTTTTAATTTTTTTTATTGTGAAAATGGTTTATTCTGTTTGGGCTAAAAATGGACAAAACTGCACTGGCAAAGTGACACTTTTTGTTACAGTAGGGTTGTAAATCCAAAATGGATATGTTTAACATTAGATAGAAACTTCTTCGTGTCCCTCTGTTGTGCACCCTCCTGAGATTTGTAAATCTTATTTAATAATCAGTCTGACCCTTATCAATTGACTTGAGTTTTTTCCATTGATGTCAATCATCAGTGAGTTGAAGGGGACAGGGTTTTCTGCTGTTCAGGCAGCTGAAAGTGAGAGCAGAGCTTTAACCCAAACAGCAAGATATTCCTCATCTTCTCCTATTTCCATTTTCATAGCAGTGTTGCTTTTCTTTCCAGTTTTTTAGTTTGCAAATTGTTTATGCCATGATCCATTGACTTGAGGGCTTTTGTAAGAGCTTGGTAGAATAGCAAAGGAATTCTTTCTGTCGTGTTTAATAAAGATGAATCAGATGTGCTCACATGGCTTGTTTTCCAAATGACTGGAAAAACTTCAGTTTTTCTGCTTATCCTTAGTCCCTTCAAGTTTGTGGGAAAACAGCCTTACTTTTGGCAATGCATTCCTTTCTGCATAGTTTGGTTTTGGTTTTTTTTAACCTTTAGGTTCAATAGAGTTCTGTCCAAAAGAACAGCTCCCCATGCAGCTTCCTGTATGGATTATTCCTGTGGAGCTTTGGTTTTGGTTCCACCTTCCATACCAGCCTTTCCTAGAAATCACAAAAGCAAAGATGGAAAGCAGAAGGTGGCTGGAATTTCCCAGGATGCCTAAAGGAGTTATCCATCCTCCTTTCCTGCCTCTTATTACAACTCCTCCTTTTGCTACCTTCTGGCAGTTGCAGTCAATGTTTTTTTGTGGTTCAGATAGCACACAATGGCACATTCCAACATATTCTAGAACAATCAGCAAAAAGATTAGTATGTCTGCTCCCAAGATAGGAATAACTGTTGTCTAAAAGGAAGGTTCAAAAACTGTAAAAATAATGCTCTGCTGTTCATTAAGAAAATACTCCAGACAGTCAGGAAAGGCTGGTTACTTTCAAGTTCACCAGAAGTTGGGGTAGTGCAGTTATTGGAGTGAGATTGTGGACAAAATTTTTACCTAAAGTATGAATTTTAATTGGTTTATCCTTCCTAGGCTTCATTCACCTTAATATTAGGAGAGATCATCAAAGGAGGAGTGAAGTTTCTGTTTCCTGGTGCATGTGAGATTGTATATCTAAAGACGTGATCAGGAGCATGTGGTGGATATGATAGGAAAGAACCAGCACCAGCACTGATGTTCCTGGTCTGAGTAAGCTATTGTCTCTGTTTATGCCCCAAGAAAATTTCATTTACATTTCCCTTTTAACTAACAGAAACTAATTAGCCAGGCCCACTATTGTCAAGTGCTTCAATAGAATGTTGTGTAGCTGTTAACTCGAATTACAATCCTATAGCTAGCTTTGTATCCAAAAACTACCTCCTCTCAACAAATCATCACTTCCTCCGCAGAAAAAAAACCCTGGTTTTATGTATTGTGTATGCATACAAGAGCTAATTAACAGTAAACCCTGTGTAATGCAGGCAAATCCTTTCATAGCTGTTTTGTACCCCATCACAGTATGACTTCAATAGAATTTCACAGCAGCTCTCAGTAGTTGGTGGGGAAGGGAAACCACCTCTAATAAACTGCTTATGTTTATGGCTTTTATGGTGCTCGGCTCCGTTGCTTGGAGGAAAGCGCTCCATATGCTCTCTATTTTTATGGAATAATTATAGTTGTTCTGGAGGGGCAGAGGATCTCTATATAAAATAAGAGGGAAAATAAGATCTGTGAGTACCAGCTAAGCTACATTACTTGGTTGGTAAAAGAAGCTACTGTCGAGAGACTCTTAATATGGAGCTTTCTGAAGCTGTATCAGAACAGAGCAGTTGAAGAAACAGGTTTATTTTTTAAGAATCCAGATTAGAAAAACAGACAGTTTCAGATCCTGCCTCTGTGTTTTGCATAGAGCTTACATATAATCTGTTTAGGACAAATTCACAGGATCACAGAATAAGCTAGGCTGGAAAAGACCTTAGAGATCATCAAGTCCAGCCTATGACCTAACACCACCCTTACAACGAGACCAAGGCACCGAGTACCACATTCAGTCTTTTCTTACACACTTCTGGGGGTGGTGACTCCTCCACCTCCCTGGGCAGCCTATTCACCCTTTCTGTAAAGAACTTCCTAGTGCCCAGCCTAAACCTCCCCTGTGTCTTCTTGTCCTGTTGCTCATTGCCTGGGAGAAGAGACCAACCCCCACCTGGCCACAACCTCCTTTCAGGTTCATGAAAAAGATTGACAGAGAAATCCCAGTTCTGTATGAGAACTTCCCTCTACTGAAATGGTTCTGAAGCCAGACCTCTGCTGAAGGCACTTTAATTCTTGCCCCATGGCATTCCCCTGCCTGGAGCTCTAGGAGGAGTACATTTGGAATATCCCTGTGCCGTGAATGAAAGTCGCTGCAATGATCTCGTGAGCTCCTCCACTTTTTACCACTTCCACATTTTAAGACTAGTCTTCTTGTGGAAAGGGTGTAGGTGGGTATTCCTTCTTTCCTGTTGTACAGATAGAATCCTGGAATGGTTTGGGTTGGAAAGGACCTTAAAGCTCATCTAGTTCCAACCCCCCTGCCCCAGGTTACTCCAAGCCCCATCCAACCTGGCCTTGGGCACTTCCAGGGATCCAAGGGAAGCCACAGCTTCTCTGGGCAACCTGTGCCAGGGCCTCACCCCCTCTCAGTGAAGAATTTCTTCCTCATGTCTGACCTAAATTTCCCCTCTTTCAGTTTTTTGCTGTTTAGAATCTGTTCTGTGGCTCCAGTAATTTAAGTATCCTGTTGAGAGAACGTAGGACAGAGTAAGGTCAGAAATCTGATGTTTCTAGAAGTTTTTTATACGAGGAGCAGAATATGAGCAAAAAACTCTTACAGGATCTGTTGATACTCATTGACCAAGTTTCTCAGCAGCTGTGCTCATTTTTGATAGGAAATTTCTTTGTTTGGAAAACTGACTAAATTGTCTTTACTGAAACTATGAGCAGGAAAAAATTATGAGTAATAAGGCCAAATGCGATAGGTCACTGCCAGAAGAAAAGAAACAATAGGAAATGCAAATTAATAAATGGTTTGTTAGAATGGAAAACAACACACACAGTCATTGCAGAGGTCACTGCTTTTGTTTCTCATCACCCTTGTGTTGTGTGTCTGTATTGATTTGGCTACACAAATAATATACAATGCAGAAATAAAATTGTGCTGTGGAGAAGTGACCTTATTATAAAGCAACAGTGTATATCTCACCACTCTCCCATGGGTTTCTCTCATGGCTGGAAATAAGGATTTAATTTAGATTTAATGTTGTTATAAATTAATTATCTATTATTAAATATACATTTGTAGAGCTTTAGAAATGTGGAAGATGTAGGGTTGTTTAAACCTCGGTGAATGGTTTCTTAATAATTCATTAATATTTAATATATAATAAATCAGAACTAAAGCTTGTGGTCTTACTTCCAATCTACCTGTGCAATGTAGGATTTGTCACTCTTTCTTGGAAAAATTTACATGTCAAATGTATTTGAGTTGAGAGTCCAGCCCAGACTTAATTCTCTGCAGTCTGGCTTACTCCTTGGGACCTTACTCAGGTGTGAAGGAGCTGCAATTCCTGCGTGAAATGGGAAGCTCTTGGCTGGGGTTCTTTAGAGCAGCACATCCCCACCCCCAGTCTGCTTTTGATTGCGTGTTTAACACCACTTTTCTGGAATGATAGAGTGTTGAACATGTGATTCAGACGATAATTTGCATTTGAAATCTGTAATTGACATTACCTTTTTTGTTTGTTTTACACACCAAAATGTATGTTCTACTTCAGTTAAGTTGCAACAGCTTTTCCAGCATTGGATCAAAACTAGCAGATTACTTGTTAATGATGATAGTATAGTTGTCTGTCAGTCCTTTTCATTTGTTTTTGCAGGAATGGAAATACCAGTGTTCAATTTGATACTTCACTAGTGTGTAGCAAACACAATGGTAAATGAGTTAAACAAATTACACAAAGCAGTAAGTTTCAAAGAATTAACAAACTCCTGACTCTGCTGCTATGTGTGGGAAGTTGTACCTCAGCATTTACCAAAGGTGGAAGCATTACCACAAATACCAGCAACCATGCAGGAAGAGAGCATTAGGAAATCAAGCCATCAGACCAAATTACTTAATCTTACTATAATTTTTTTCCATGCTGTAAAGTAAAGTAACGGGGTGGGAAAATGTCATATAAATTATCTGTACCTTTGGGTAGTAGTTTCAAAAAACTAAATTCAGTTTCTAGTGGGAAAGGGGGACTAATACAAAACTCATTTCCCATGCCATGCCCTCTTTGTTAGTTCAGCTTCCTCTGCATCTCCTTTCTGTAAAGTAGAGGTATTTTGCCTCTTTTCTCCCCCGTTACAGTGGTAGTGGATAGAATTGAACAAGAATGTAGTCCCTGTGCCTCCGGAGAGACTGACTATTTTCCCAGGAAGGTGTGTTAGAGAGGCTTTAGAGAAGAGCCATTGGGAATAATACCTTGTGTCTTGGAGTGAAGTTTAGGAACTCAAACAGCTAAAGCTTATTTTGGCTGAAAGTGAAGGTGTAGAGCTAGATTCTCCTCTAGAAGTACACAGGTAAGGAGACAAAGTTTGGTTAAGGATGGCACTAAGTCTAGCAGACTGAAAATGAGAGTTGGGTGTCTTTGAGGTATGAAATGGGTCAAATCTAAGGGACATTCAAAGCAGCAAAATGCCAGTGCATTTCTAATGAAGGTTATTAATCCCTGGAATGATTTTCTTTGGTAATGTTCTCTTCTCCAGCATTAGACTTGTAAAATCAAGACTGGGAATTTTTCTTGCAAGCAAGACCAGTTTGTGCTGAGCCTGGAGGCAGAGGGTGGTGTGGCTCCTCCTGCCATGTGACAGGACACTTCAGTGTCTGTGGCAATAGTTTCCGGCTGTGATCAGCTCTTGGCTCATGGTCTAAACTAGAATGTCCTTTGAACTTTGATTCTGAGTACTGAGTTGGACATAGACAAGCAAATCCAGGGCTTTGGCTCCTGTCAGCTGTGGGTGAGGCACAGACTGAGAGTTCTACATGACTTTACACAAGATTTCTGTTCACATATGCTTGCTCATTAGCAGTTAGGTCAGGTGAAATTCTGAATTTTCAGGCTGTCCTTTGCTAGGAGAGCTGAGAAAGTCATTCAGATCTTATCTGTACTTTTGTCAAAAAGCTTCATGCCTTTTTTTCAATCTGATGTAAATTTTTAATGACGCCATCTTCACTTGCTGGTGAACAAGATCTTTTGCAGACATATTGGCTGTTTCATCAATAGAAGATAATGTCAAAAATAAGTTCTGTAGTTATCTGAGATTGAGCAAATGATAAAACAGGCAAGGAAAGATTATGGGATAACGTGAAGAACGGGTGTGGGCTAGTTCTGATTGAGCTTTTCTTTGGCAGAGGGTTGTGAGGAGGTAACTCTATCTGCCTGTTGTGGTACATTTCTCAGCAGAGCTGGTAGTCTCTCATACTAAAGAGTTGTGGCATTTATGCTGAAATCTGAGAACAGCTACAAGGACGAGGGCCAAGCTTTGGTTAAACATGGTCCAGTCATGATGTAATCCCTGATTTGTCAATGATACAAAGTTTTTCTAGTAATGCCTAAAGGAAAACTCTCTGAAATGCAATCAGCCTTTTTAATGAAAAGTGTGAACTTTTTCCTCAAACAATTTGTCTTGGACTCCCAGTACTCTGCCTGTGACATAGTGTGTCCTTTGGAAACACAGGATTTCAAAGCAGTACACCAGTGTTGGACACCTCTTAAAATGCTCACTTGGATTTTTGTTACATGTTCTTATTGTACTCACTGTTCCATTTTAACTCATAATTCTCTTCTTGTTGTAAATGCAATGTTGTTTAGATATGTTACTGAAATTAGGTAGTAAAGATATGTCTTAGAAGGCTGTACTAGTTTGTAAACAAACTAGTGGGAGACACCAAGTCAGAATAACAATTAAATAGGGAAATAAAAAGAGGAAGAAAAATATAAAGGCAGATAACACTGGGTTAAACTGACAGAGTCAGGATACAACCTGACACCCTGTTAGGCAGGGTGGTGGTAGCAGTCTGGTAAAATAGTGGCTGCAGTCCTCTGAAGCAGTGATTCTGTAGAAAAAGGGTCTGCTCTTCCTCAGAAGGTCCAGTGGTGGCTGTGCAGCTCCTGTCCTCTGGAAATCCAGTAGAAAGGGTTGTCTCTGGTGTTCAGCATCTCAGATTATATCCATGATGGGATGGTTGGTTCCTCCCTCTGGGTGGAGCATCTCACAATGGGGTAATGAGTCATGAGGCCAAGTGTTGATTAGGCTCATTAACAGAAGATAGTCCGGAGGGAGTTATCTCTGAGTAATTCGACAAGGCATTGATGGGCCATTAACAGAAAGATAGTCCAGGGGGGAGGAGGTAAGGAAACACTGTCCCACCTGATTTCAACAGCTCATGAGGATGGTAATGGAATACACTGCAACCCAGGACAAAGGCTCAGAAGCTGTAAAGCACCATAACATGAGTGAAAAGAAGTGGTGACAGTGGAAAAGTAGAAGGAAGCAAAAGGATAGAGGATGTAGTTTTATTTGTTATAATTTCTTTTGCGCCAATTAATCCTGCAAGGTTAGAATCTGTAGGCCTGACGTCAGTGTAGGTCATGCTGAAGAGGAGACAAGACACTGCAATCCCTGCTTTTGGTGTACAGTGTGTTCATCTGCAAATTAATCTAAAAAATAATGCTGGGAACATGGGCCAGCGTATGCATATCCTGTAGGTTGGTCAGAAGCAAAGAAACTGCATTGACATGGTGCACTGGAGGGAAGAGATCTAATTCCAGAAGGACAGTTCAGCAGCACGACAGTGGCCAAACCCATCTCCTCTAATTTCTCAGCAGGCTTGAATCAGCCATGGGGATATTTTCAGTTCATGCCAGTGGTGTCTGTAACCCTGGGCATTGCTTTGCTTGAGTGAATAGCCTTCCTTAAAAAAAATGTGCGAATTTCAGGAGTAAATCACATCTTTCACTGCCCCTAATGGACTGATGAAGGGAAAAAAAGAAAAGGTAAGAAGTATTCCTGCATTAAAATGGACGACTAGTTGTTAATATGCGTAGTCTCAATCACAGTAGGGATAATAGACAAAGAACAGATTGAAGAGATAATATCCTTGCTTTAAAACTGTCCCATCTCCCATAGATACGCTTTTCCCTCCCTTGTGGCAGTGATGTCCTCTGCATGTGAATAACTTGGATGCAAGCTAAGTTGAGTGCTGTCTCACTTCAGCTCTGGGTGAATTCTCTCTACTTTTAATTCCTGGATCAACTGGTGGATCAGGGCTGCAAATTCCAAACTTCAGGACATTTGAGTCAACTTTTAATCAATGGATTTTTAAAATAGGGGAGCAGTTTCCAGGAAACTTCCAATGAGGAGAAGGGTATCACTAAGAAAGCAAGCCAAAACCTATAGCTGTGTCAGTATGTTTGGATATACTTTCTACGGGTTTCCTCAGCCTTTTTGTGCTGATGATGACTTAAATACTTCAAATACATATATATTTGAAGTGGAATGAGAAGCAATCCCTCTCTCCCTCATGACAGAGGCAGGGAAAAAAAGGTATTGAAGCCTTCTCTCCCCTTGCTTTTTTATTTTCTTGGCCCCTAATGAGCTTCAGACACTGTGAGACCTAAAAGGCACAAAGCGTCAGCAGGGTCCACTACCTGCCAGAGTACTGGTACTTAGGTTTTGGGATTTGCTGGAATGGGGAAAGGAAGGGGGTTGTGACTGAAAGGGGAAAAAGAGATTTTTAAGCTGGATCACTGTTTCCCCAGATGCTTGGCCTGTTCTGTTCTAGGATTTCAGCAGCTGTTAGAAGATGAGTTTCTTTGACATTTAGAAGCTGCATAGATAAGGCAGTAGATCCTGGTATGTTCTATCATACAGAAATTTGGGAGAAGGAGGAGAGCTGTTTTACTGAATTATCATTTTCCTCGATGTGGGCTGTACTGTACTACAAAATAATCCTAATAAAAGAGCAGTTGGAGAGTCTGGGTTGCTCTGAGCAGTACCCTCACCATGGCACCATGGCCACGAGCTGCTTTTCTAATCCAGTCACATCTGTGACGGTGGAGATGGTGGGAGGTTGCTTTGTACACGAACACAACCCCATCGTCAGCAGAGCTGAGAGCAGGATGATGCTCACAGAGGCTGGTTTCCCTTGGCTCCTTTACAGCCACTGGAATGGAAGAGATTCCTTTTGCTGGCTGTGGATACAGAAGAGAGCAGTGACAGTGGGTGAGTTTGGAGCTTCTGTGCTGAACTTTTCTTCTCAGAATGGCCTTTGGAGAAATGCTGGCAGTGGGATGGTGACTAGAATTAGGAAGAGTTGCAAGACACTCCAGAGTTTCTCTCTGCTTCATTTGGTAACATGAAATGACTGGGAGATGACTGATAAGTTATTAACAGAGAAGAACTTTTGGGCATAGTATTGTATAAGGATGACCCTGTACAAACCTATGTCAGGAACAGGATATCAGTTTTATGGGAGCTTATTCCCCAGTAAGAAAATGAGATTTTCTAACAATTGATATAATTTGTGTAGGATGTTTAGACAGTATGCTATTCTAGTAAAATAATAGTGATAAATCCAAAAGCAGCATCAGGCATATTCAAAGAAATTCCTTATACCCTGCTCTTTATCTGCCTTCGATTTTCCTCTATATTTATGAGCATTGGCTGCATTTATTCACTGCTGTGCTCCACAAAGATGAATTCTGCATATGTAGAACTCAAGTGATGAGTAGCTAAAATCTGTGTTGAAGTTAACAGCATCGTGGCCATTACTAGTGTTGTAATAAATGTCTCAAATGCTATATGCGTAATGTTATATGAACATCTGTGCCAGTGCAGAGTGAAGTGTTACTATTTTGATTTAGGCTTTGAAGGAAAGATTTTTAACAGCAGGTGTGCATGAATGTATGTAATACATGAATGATAGATGGATGCATATTTCCAAACACATCCTTCTACAAGTCCTCCATGCACTCTCATCTCAAACATAGGTCCAAAATATGCTTTAATGCCACCACTTGTTAAAAAATCTCAGCTGAAACCCATGTAAGCTCTTACTACAGAACAAATGATTGGATATGACAAGAAACTTGAAGATTGAGAACACAGTGTGATGGTTCTGTTCTTATCAGTTTAAAATGTCCCATTTTGTTATCATACTATGGTTTGGGTTGGAAGGGACCTTAAAGATCCCCTCATTCCACCCCCTGCCATGGGCAGGGACACCTTCCACTATCCCAGGTTGCGCCAAGCCCTGTCCAGCTTGGTCTTGGACACTTCCACAGATGGGGCAGCCACAGCTTCTCTGGGCAGCCTGTGCCAGGGCCTCACCACCCTTACGGGGAAGAATTTCTTCCATATATATAATCTAAATTTCCCCTCTTTCAGTTTTGATGTTTGGTTTTTCTCTTCTGCCAGTTTCCAGTGCTGAATCTTAGTCTGACTGTTTCCTTAGGTGCAGGGGCTTGTTCCCCTTGGAGAGGTGCTTGGGCAGAGGTTGGGGCTCTCTTCAAGGTACAGAATTTGTTTTCATAAAGGAGAAACATAAAGCCATAAAGACTTCAGAGGAGGGAATCTGGTTCAGAATGTCAGACTTGGTCCCCAAACACAGTCCGTGAAGGACTGTAAAACACTCCTGGAGCTTGAGAAAGCAAATGCTTGCTGTCCCAAATGACTTAAAGCTGGAACAGGGGGGAGTCCAGTGTTCTCAACCACTTAAAATATCTGCTCTGTGCTCCTTAAATCTTCTAAATGGTTACTTTCAGGAAAGACTGGCATTCCAAAAAAGCAGGCAGGTATAAAAAGAGAGATCAATGCATTTTCTGAAGAAAGGTGATGATTTGGGAAATAAAGTAAAAATGAAGGACACCAGGTAGTATTGGATCGCGATTCTTCGGGTCTCCTGTCGGATTATTCAATTAGGAGAGATGGGACTATGCAATTACTCAGGATTTATTGCTTAAAATAACAAGGCATTGGTCTCGAGGCATGAGATTTGCAGGAAATCAGAATCATGGCAAATAGTCACAGGACTAAGGGTTACATAGCAATTTATAACTTTCTAATCCAATAGGCACTTAAAACGAAACTTTGTTTTGACTTTATGACCTATCACCTGTGGTATTCTCACTGCAGTGTGGCTGTGTCTTACCCAGTGGTTTGTTAAGTCACGTCCACACACAGAGATCACTTTTACAACATCTACATTCTTAACTTAACTTACAAAATCACATTATTACACTTAAAACCCTCCACCATAACACCCATTTACTTATTTTTACTTAGAACTATAGAAACACAGGTTTGTGATTCTCTGTGCTTAAGGTCTATAAATCTCTGTTAATTATGCCAGATCTGGTTTCTTCCAGGATTGTTAATCAAATCCACCCCTAACTGCAGAAGTTTTTACTCCTCTGTAAGGGAGGAGTAGAGAAGAAGGTAGAGAAACCTTCTTGCAGCTCCTTAGAGGTAGACAGTCCACCTGTGCAGTCTACAGGTGCAGTCATGTGTGGGTTTGATTATTTCCTATGTTGAATAGCTTAATTCCAGCAAACACTTAACTGGAACTTGAGTGAATTACAGGCACTTTCCACCTGTGATATTCAGAAAGTGTTTAAAAAAAAATAACAGAAGGAAGAGCACAATACTCAAACAGTTTTTATCCTGACAGTTATTTAAAATACTCATGAACATTCCTTCATGTTCTCTGTTCTTTGTGTTTATAAAAACCTATTGCAGAGCAAAATGTTCCAGTTTTGAGCTACAATGTGTACTGTCTATGTGACACAGCTCTCACTGGATGTTTTGGTACCTACAGATTTAATGTGGGCTCTACCATGTGTTTCTCAAGCGATGTAACAGGCCCTGCCATGGGTTGTGCTGCTCTGTGGTGCTCCTGGATCTGACAGTGAATGAACAGCAAACAGTGCCACCAAAGTAGGCCATGTTACTACTGGAGAAAAGTGTGTTTTCTTGATAAATAATTTCGTGTGCACAGGCATGATGAGCCAGCTGACTGCCACTGGTTGCAGAGAAGCAGGCTGAGTTGATTGCTTCTAATAGGAATTCTTTATGCAGAGAGAAACTCCTTGAGCTAATGCTGGTAGTTTTTGTTTCAGAGCAGTCCATCACCATCCATGGTCATTACAGCTCTAGTTTCCTTTATTTAAAGCAAAATATTACTGTTTCCAAAGAAAATGGGAAATATGACAAGTTTATAAAGGAGATTGCTCTTGCTGAACTGGCTTCACCTGAGTCTAGTGGGTTTAACTGGCTTTGTGTCACAGATAAATCAATCTACATTATATGGGGCCTGACTTGGCATATTTTAAAAAGAATGCTAATCTGTTTGTTTAAAGCACAAGCCTCAAAGCAGAGTCACTGTGTGAGCTCTTAACAATAGCATTCCTTCTTTAAGTTGAGGCAGAAAAGAAAAATCTCAGCCTAAAAACAGTAGGGGTACAAGGGATTTTATTAGAACTTTTCAGTTTTAGAGGAGTAGAAGCCCATAAAAAGACTTGATATTGATGCTGTAATCCCAGAGATTTCAGTAGTTATTCCTAGTCAGATGTATTAACAGGGAGCTAAAATTGAGAGTTCTTTGTAATTTATAGTGAAAACATAACAGAGTGGTAGTTCTAAATTATGCCATTCAGAATTAAGACCAGTTTTAAAGAAATCCATTGTGTACTGTGTGTGGTAATAAAAATGCCATAGATTTTTATTCAATACATATTAATGTGTAGAATGTTAGGCTGTAATAATTTTCAAAGCTGTACTTAATATTTATTTCTTTACCCTCATTTACTTTGCTGAGTGAAATGGGGACTCCTACATTCTTAAAAAAGAGGTGTGAGTAGAACATACCTTTACAGGCATTGATAAAAGACCCAGTGTGGGTAAGGAAAAAGCAGTTTTGTCGACAGGTACCTGTTTGTTCACATGAGCCTTGGCCAAAGTGAAAGCTGTGTCTGCTCTTTTGTGATGTTTAACTGCTAAGTGGACCCAGACACAGACTGCAACCCTGAGGTCATTTTGCATATTGAAAAGTTGTGGGTAGTTGACAGTTTGCCCATCTCTGGATTAAATGTGGAATTGGTAGTAATTGTGTAACTGTGAGATCAGCTGTGAATTAAAATTTGTATTTACTCATGATAAAAACTCCTAATCTGCACATAAATAGGTCCATTTATCAGTATTCAAACACCCTCGGATTAGGAGGAGAGAGGGGGAAGGGTGCCTGGTTCTTGAAAAAGAATATCAAGCAAAGCAGTCTTGGTAACATCCGATGAATCCTTGCCACTCCAGGGAGAGCAGCGTTTCGTGAACACCGGGCACTCTGGAAGTTGTGGCTGTCCAACTTTGCCCAGCAGAGAGAGGCTGTTGAAACATCCACAAATTTGCTTCCCAGCCTGATTGTTTATCTTGTATGTTTTAAATACTAACATTACCGTTCCAGGATTAGCAGAATCTGTCAGATCTCTGAAAGGGAAGCTTCAAAATTGGCTGAACCCCCACTGATGAAAGGGATGAGGAATGCAGAATGTGGGAAGCGTCCATCAGGAAAAAATAATACCTCAATAACAAGGATTTACAAGAAGGAACTGCTTAGCAAACACTCAAGGTTGTAATGAATCCTGTTGGGATATGTAGATAAAAACTCCAAGGAGGGGAAGGTTGATACAGGAACTTGCGGCCTTCCAACAGCTTGGCTTCAAAGCTCAGTTTCTTTACATCTCGTACCGGGTGGGTCAATGCCAAGGATGGAGAAACAGGTGGTGTTTGTCAGCTTTACTCCATGAGCCACAACTCAATTTCCTCTCTCCTTTCTGCTGCACTCTTCAGTCAAGAGTGTGAAACCAACCATGTACTTATCTAAATCAGTAATTAGGCTTTAATACCTGGTCTCAGGGAACTGTGGGAATTGCAGATGTCCTGATGTTTTGGAGTGGATGGAATGGTATGAGCCCTGCTGCTGAGCATCCTTGCCCATCTTGGAATGCTAACTTTGAGCTCAGTGTCAGTTTTGGTGTGTGGAAGTGGGTGTTACATGTTTCTAAATATGAAAACACAGTACACATTTAAAAAGAAATACGTATATATTATTCATGTCTCCTAAGGGAATACTGGAATCTTTCTTTCAACTTTTAGCCACAGATACACAGTTTCTAGTTTAAGAGGCAGGATTTTCATGTAGTGATTTTTTTTTTCCTCCCACAGCCACCCCAGCTGATGCTTTTTCCACTTATTAATTGGGTATTCTGTCCTCAGCTGAGGGAGGGATGTGGGATAGCAAATTAATTATATGGGCTTGAATTATGATTCAGGGCCATGTTTCTTGGACTGCTAAGCCTGTTTTGATGAGCATGAATACCCAGAAACACCTTGCAGAGATTGTTTCCATCCTCTGGGGTAGATTTCCAGTGTGTAAAGGAAAGCAGTGGCTGTATCAGGAGTTTCCTGTTGGTGGGTTAGTGGTGGAGCTGTAAGAAATGTCAGCTAGGATTGACTTTTGCCTGTCCATTAATTATGCTGGACGGGCAGGACTGACATGGAACTACCTCTCCTTGCTTGACTTTAGCTTTTCTGAGCCTTTTTAGTCCTCCATGCTTTTAAAAATTACTTCAACATGACGGGGGCTTTTGATAGTGCATTTTTTGTCTTTTCATCAGAATTGCTCATGGAATTAGTTTTAAGTGAGCAGAAGTCTGAGGGGGGCAAATGTCAGGAATTGCAGTTATGGAGGTGGCTGTGGGACAGTAATGTAACATAAATAAGTGGATTAAGTCCTTAATGCCACTAGAGAAAATGAGATTTGTGTGTCCAGCTGCCTGTGAAGCCAAACAGTTTGTTAGGTGCATATGCAAAAAAGGATTGGATTAAAAAAAACAAAATGGGAGAAGGTTTTGTTGCAGCTGCTTTGGTCAGTGCCACCTTGCAGGGATCCGTGTTGAACAACCCCAGCAATGGCCCAGCAGAAAGGTAAACAGCTTAATGGAATTTGTAAGGGTATTAAAGGTAAGGCTCTGCAAGCATGAAAATAAGCAGAGAACTGTGGCAGGAGACCTGATGATATTAGCAGAACAGAGAGAAAAAGCAAAGTCAACCCAACAAACACAAGTGAAAATAACCCCAGTGTGGGGTGGCACCCTGAAAACTGGGCTTAGGAAATAATCCATGTGTGGTTGAAAGCAGTGGTGAAGTGATAACAGGGAGCTGTGGCTGCAGAGACTTGGCAACTGGTCCTGGAGCAAATAAACCACAGGGCTGTTGACTTTGGGGCTTAGTTCTGCAGCAGAGAGAGGAGAAGCTGCTGGGTATGTGACCACATCCAAGGCTGGGATGTTTGGTACTGACAGGATTTGATGCAAGGGAGTCAAGGATTTGGGAGTCAAGGCAACTGATCACTATTTGAGTGGAAAATACAGCTTTTTCTGTATTTCACTGATTTGTTTAGCATTTAAATATGTTATTTTATTGCACATTGTACTATCCCTTTCATGCTTCCTTTTTAAGCTTGCTTGATAGTATTTTTAGGTGGTACCTTCTGAAAATTCAGGTATAATATAGCATATTTCACATTAACAAGTAAAATGCTTGTTTGGTGAAATCATTGAAAATTATTTCCTTTTTTTCAATTCCCTACTAAAAATTAGGACAGTCTTTTAAAGTCAGTGAGAGTTCACATGATGAATCATAAAGATCCATTTTGAACCCCCCTTGTACTCTATAACAATAGAAGGGTCATTTTATTTTCTTCATTACTTATGTCCCTTTTGGAACCATTTCTTTATTATGGTCTATCATGTAAATATTATTTGAACTACTTTTAGAGTACACAGTACTATAAAACTCCAATTACTTACTTTGACAACTGTTATGCTAGTTATTAATATGCACTTTAAAGCTGAGAGTTCTCCTGCCTGTTTAGTCAGTCTGTGGTTTGGTGGTGTTTGTTAAAAATTATATGACTGTTCATATAGCATAAAAATGAATTTTAAAAATTCCTCTGCTCAAGAGCATTAGTTAGTACAAGCTCCATAGAAGGCTTTTGGTGGCCAGTGTTTTTCATAATTGCCTATTGAAGAGTTTCTTGCATCAGCAATGTAGGAAGACATGTAAACAAAGAGGAGCATTATTTGGGGTGGATATGCCAGACTCTTTAAGCTCTGCACTCAAAAGCACAGAGTAACCACTGGGGTTAGAAAAGGCAATGTGTTTTAAGGCCAGACTCCCTGGAGGAGACGTAGGTGGTACTGGACTCATGTTCCCTAAACACCATAACCCATTTCTCAGCCAGACAACATTCCCCTTCCTTTATTTGCAAGATTAGAGTTTCCATCATAAAGTCTGTGAACTGCAATAGGCCTTTGTGTTAATATGTTTACCCTGGTAGTGGTGCTTTAAATACTGGGTGTGGAAGTGTGAGGCTTTCTCAGTGGTAATGTAGACACACCTTCATGAACCAAACCAGGTGAGATGGCACTGCTTCCTGAAAGGTTGTAAAAAGAAGAATAAAGGGTTGGATAAAACAATTTAGTAGGGAGACTCTTTGAAATTTTCAGTAGCTGTGTGATACATTTTTATTAATAGGCCATAATGTACCTTTCATCATCATTCAGCTGTAACTGAGGGAGGCTTTTAGAGCACAGCAGTGACATTTCCATGATCTTGACAACAGTTAATCTGTTTCCTGGGCTTACCAGGCAGTGGTTTCAGCACCATCTATACTCTGCAGTTGTCATGCTGTCTTTTTACCCATCTTTTCAGCAACTGTCCAGCCATTGTTGGAAGGATGTTAGATGCTCTGAGTGTGTTCATGTTGGTAAGTTGTTGGTATGCTGTGAAAATACCTAATTTAAGGTACTGCTTTGAGTTTTTCTTTGGAGGGAGCCTGATTTCTCCATTGCCTGTGTAGGTGATCTCCAAATCTCGCCTGTGAAGTTCCCTCTCACTTCCTCCATACTTGAGAAGGCATATTGTGTTGGTAGTTTGGGAATTTTTCGTTGGCTTCTTTTCCCCTAAATGCACGAGCCCATGAGTTGATGTGGATGGAGCCAAAGTCAGCATAGGCAGAGCTCTTGCAGGAAACTGCAGATATTTGTGTCCTCATTTTGCCATTGCAGATTTGCATTTGCCATCAAAGTGCATGTTGTGTTTCCTTGTCCACACGACTCCTCATGTGTGCATGGGGTTTTGTAAACAAAAGTAGAATTGGTATGATGATTAGAAACAAGCAAAGACTACCATGTGCCAATGTGTTTGCCCTGACTTCCCATTTGGGCTGGAGTTCTGGTCATAAGGCAGTTATGAGCTTTCCATGTGATTGTGTTTTATGTATCCAAGTTCTTTGGTCTCTCACCCTACCTGTGAAAGTAAAGTCTCTGATTCTGATTGCTAGAACCCCCCTGATTGCTGCGGGAGTTATTGGTGGCCTCTTCATCATCGTCATCATGGGCCTGACATTTGCTGTGTATGTTCGGCGCAAAAGCATCAAGAAGAAGAGAGCACTGCGAAGGTTCCTGGAGACTGAGGTGAGCCCAGGCTGCTTCTCACAGGCTGTTTGGAGAGATATGCAGGGCTGTTCTGCTTTTCTATTGGAGATGTTCAGGTCTTACCAGAGAGGCCTGTAGAAATCCTTTTGCTTACTTGTGCAGATTAAACCAGTGGAAAGAATGAAGCTATTTCAAGATGCTGGTTTTCTGCATAAGTACAGATTCATGGCTTCTGAAGACCAGAAAAAATTCCCTATGAACACTGGAAGGCGTGTCCCACCGGATTTCTGAACTCCCATCCTGCTCTCCACTGAACTTCTATCCCAAGTCATCAATACCTTTAGCAGCTCTCATGCTTAAATATTACAGGGTTTCATTCTGGCCATATTTAGGTTGACTTCTAAGGCTGAAGTAAGTTCCTTCAGCAAGCTCTGAAGAAACAAACTTCATGTTTAAATGCAGAGGTAGTAACCTACTGTTGTTCCCAGTGCCTACAGTACCTTTGTAGTCCAGATTTCGTCAAAGCCTGTAGTAATGATCAGTAGTAATAATGTATTTTATTAAGCTGAGCTTCACAGAGCTTAACCAATTGAAGTTCACAGTTCTACTGGCAAAAACATGTAACAGAGCTGTAGCAGAGTGCTGTGACTGCTCCATCCTGCTCTTCGAAGTGTCATTAGTGGAGAGGGCAGTCTAGGAAGTATATTTAAATATAACATTAAATGTATATCTATCAGCTACTGCAGCAGTGATTACTGCCATCTCTTCAGTCCTATACTTGAGACACTTTGCAAATGATGGTGGTTTTAAAATAGGGTGTGCCTTTGTAAGATAATAAAGCTTGGAAATGCTGTTAGCTAGTGACTCTTTGATAAGGCATTATTAACAGTGCTGTTTTCTCTTCTGTTCCAAGAGTTCTGCTCCCACTCATCTCCTCTGTAGAGCCTGGGAGTAAATGATTTATGCATCCCCAGTCTGTTTGCACAAGTATCTTCGTGTTTGGCTAGAATTTGTGTTGCTTGTTAAATACTGTTCAGCTGTATAGAAAGCTTAACAATACTCAGTGCCTTTAAATGAATAAATCTTGCCACTGTATCAGCCCATACTTAAGCATAAATTATTTTAAGCAGGTGGTTCTCATTGCATTGGCTTTGAAGTCCAGATTTCATTTTTCATTTGGTCAGATAAAAGCTGTGGCTGGCAATAGTCATGAGGGACCAGGGCCTCCGACTGAACATGTGGGGAAGCTGCTGTCTTGGCTGAGAAACTGAAGATTAAATCAGGAGCATCCTGAAATAAACACACAAGCAATTCGCTTTAGTTGAAGTCTCTCTTTCTAGCTGGAGGCTGTAACAGGACTTATTCTTTCTGTAGATCATTCTTCATAAAACTCTACAAGCCTTGTTTTAGACCCCCACAACATGTCTCAGTCTCTCCCTGCCAGTCTGTTGGTCGACTGTGGCACAGAACCTCTTTTCATCCATCACAAACTGAAAATACAGAAGTGTGCTGCCAGTGTGCCTAATTTTCTTTTACAGTAAGCCTTTCTTTCATGGTATAAATACTGGACGTCTAAAGTGAGAAGGAGGAAAGAGAAATCACTCTAAGTGCAGCTTGCAGATTATTTCTCTGATAAACCAACTTGTTGTTTGGTTTTATTATGTTTTCTTACCCCATTAATTTCCAGATACTGGTATTTTTACCTGAACAAAACTAATTAGTCTGGTCAACTAATTAAGTAGTTCATGGTGTTCAAAGAGCCATAGAAGTAGTTCTCAAACTGCAGAGCATGGTGCATTTAGCCTTGTAAACAGGCAGCTTTGAAACGCTGCAGTGGTTTCAAACCAATTTGAGTAGGAGGAGCCCTGAATTATTTTTCTCATCCTGTAAAGGAACAGAATGTTTTTCATGTGTTGTATTGAGTATTGTCCTCTATGTGTATTTTTAATTTATTTTTAAAGAAGCGTTTTTTTTCTGGCAGAGATAGTATGAGATCTGAGAGCATTTTTAACTGAATGTGCCATTGTGGCTCATTTACAAAGTTTCTTGGGACATCTTGAGCAAATTGTTTAATTGCAGTAAATTAGTGGCTGTTATAAATTAGTAGTTTGCTCTAAGGTGTTTTCTCCCTAAAGCTGTCCTCCTGTGTGGTAAAACAGAAGTTCAGAAAAATTGTCCCTTCCTCAAAACAGAATAAGAATGTGATGAGCCATTTAGTCCAGGCCATTAAAAAGAAATATGGTCAACTTAAAAGACACTAAAATGGGCAAAAATAGGATGTGGTACACTGATAATAAATGCTGTATTTCTGTCATGTAGAAAATATTTATACTGCCTCCATTATCAAAAGTCCTTGGATGTGTTACTCTGACACCAATTCAATTTCCAGCTCATAATTCCATCACACAGTTTCTGGTGGAAATTATTGCGTGTTTTAGTGAGGACCTGCTTTATCAGGTCTCTTGGTTTCGTGGTGTTGCTTGTTTGCTTTTGAAGATGAAAAATCCCTCCAAGAATGGGCTGAGCAGTGGTCAGTAGATCCCCACCACTGTCTTGTTTCAGTATTTACTTGGGTTGGTTGCTCTCAGTATAAACTTCTGATGGGTCTTCATGTTGAGCAGTGTTTGAGACTGTTGGGCTTTCCTTCGCAGCTGGTGGAACCCTTGACTCCGAGCGGCACGGCGCCCAACCAAGCACAGCTCCGCATCCTCAAGGAAACAGAGCTGAAGCGAGTCAAAGTCCTTGGCTCCGGAGCCTTTGGAACTGTGTACAAGGTGAGAGTCTTCCCTATGCAGCTGGGAGTCCCCTCTTTTAACTTTGGAGCAGTCAAGGTCTGCATTGCAGCAGAGCAGCCTGTCCTATGGGTGGGTTCCTGAGCCCTGGGAGAGAAAGGATACCAGAATGGTGTGCAGGGAACACATCCTCAGGATCAAATGGTGACATGCAAATGTTATTTCTTGGTGAGCAAAGACATGTCAGCCCCAGTCATTTTTAAGTGCAAGAGGGCTACACAGGCTGGACTGTCCTGCTGGCAAAGTGCAGCACCAAGGTTTGCCCTTCCATTCTTACGTAAGAGCAGGACACTTTTGGAAAGCTGGATAAATTTTGTCTTTCATTTCACAAGTGTCACGTGGGTCTTGTAATAGCAATAATACCTAGTAAAACAATGCCATTACCTAAACTGTAACACTTCTTGTTTCTTCCATTGAAATAGAAAAGATGGGTTATGTCAGGGCACCCTTTAACAACTGGGATGTGAGAGTGGAACCTACAATGGAAAAAGTACTTCTGTTAAAGAAGTATTTATTTTTTAAGATCTGTTGGTCATGTCCAGATCTCAGAGGCATGAAGTAGGGCTTAGTGGGCAAGTCAAACCAATTCCCCAACCCTTTGGGAGCAGCCCAAACCTGCCAAATCAAGGTGGTAGGTCAGAGCACATGAATCTGTCCACAAATAAGGGAGAAAAGGAAGGAAGCACAGACCAGGTCGCTATAGCTACAAGGTATGGGAATAGATTTATAAATAACCAGTTTGAATATACTTAGATGATAATAAAGTGATGGAGATGGATGCCATGAGGTTGACAAGAACACAGCAATAGTCAAGAAGGATGGAAAAGTAGCCCAAGACACACACCGTTTGTAAATTTTAATTTAAAATTTCCTTTTTAGCCACCTAAGTTTTTGATTCTCAGGTATTACATAATTAGACAAACAGCCCCTAAATGTTTCACTCTAAATATATTATTCTTAGGGTGTTCTGTTCCTTCATGATGTTATGATCTGGTGATAATCAGTTTTGAGAGTTTACTGATAGCTTCAAATTTGAGCATTAGAATCTAGACAGAAAATCCAGATTTTTGTTTAATTATGTCCCAATCGGTATCAGAATTTTGTCTGAGTCAGTAGAAAAAGTGCATCATGGCCATGCTGCCACTGCTGTTTAGAAACCCTGTTGTGCACAAGAAAATCAAGGGTGTTCACTGATAGAAAATGTTTCATTTTACATCAGAGTTTACTTTTGATGTAAGAAGTAGTTTTATGGGATTTTTATTATTTTGTAACTTTGTGTATTCCCAGTTCTGAGTCTCATAGCTGATCTGCATAACATGACAGAATGTGTCAAAAAGAACTGTAACTGAATCAAGTTTTTCTGATTATCTTATTAAGTCTTCTGTCACCTTTTTTTCTTTTTCTAGGGGATCTGGGTCCCTGAGGGAGAAACAGTCAAGATTCCTGTGGCCATTAAGATCCTTAATGAGACCACTGGTCCGAAAGCCAATGTGGAGTTTATGGATGTGAGTAAGACACGAGCAATGTCTTTGGGTTTTGGCAGGGGGCAGTGTCTTTCTGTAGCCCTCAGAGGCTGTAAAGACAAATTCCTGCCAGTTTTCTTTCCTTATATTTAAATAGGAGAAGGAGGCTTGTACGCAGTGCCTGGCTAGGCTAGGTTTTCCACTGCATATGCCCCAAGATACTTGGAGTTTTCTTATAAATTGTTTTTCTGTCAGTATAAGACTAAAGCTCCTCTGTCTCATGGGCCAGATATTCTATCTTTCTGTGGCAGAAAAGCCATGGAAGAGAGAGGAGGAGTTTCAGGGGAGCATCTTACCATGCATGCAGGTCTGTACTGGTGCAGAACTCACAGGAACAGAAATTCAGCTCAGTTCTCCCCCACTTCGGTGTTCAAGAGTCTGGGAGATGGCAGCAACAGCAAAGCAACAGGAGAGGGGGAAAATTAAAATATGCTGGATTTAAAAGCCCTTTTGCTTTACTAATCTGAAATACCATGGATAAGAGGTCAAGATGGTAATTTCCATGAATGTTCTGTGATCATTGAGGCTTTGCACTCAGTTTTCAGCTCTGTGTCAAGATCAAGGCTCACTGACACCATGAATCTCTATATCTTATTCAGTACAATTTTTTGACAAGTCATAGAAATTTGCATTCATTTTGTAAGTCCCTCTTTGTGAACTTGAAAATTACATAGGACTTTTAAGTCTTGCAGATCTGTTCAGTGTATAGGCCTCATTTGTTCACATTAATGAGACTGTAAGCCACAAGGAGAAGATACTCCCATTATATAGTCTATTCTTCCATCTAGAAATGAACAGAAATGTGCAGTTATGGATTTATCTGTTCCAGACAGCTGTTTCATGTGTGAGTTCTTAGGCAGTTGAAGGAAGGCTGTGTAGAGGAAGGGATTTCCTGTGCTCTTTACAGAGTACTGCACATTTATGTTGGTTAGATCATTTCCAACCTTGATGATTCTATCATTCTGTGGTTCTATTGCATTCAGTAATCATTTTGCACAAATAATAAATAAAAAGGCAGTTTTCTCCCTGTCTAAAAGGAGTTAATTGCACTAAAGCAATAACAAGTATTAGATATTTTTGCTTAATGGACAAAGAGTCTTGCTAATAACAGAGCTGCCCAAAGAGGAGAGGTGGGATCCAGTGAACTGGATGTCAGTGGTCAGTCAGTGATACAGATTCCAGCCTAAAGGTGAGGGAATTGTTATCTCTATATGAAAGTCAGTGGAACTGAGCAGTTTGCACCAGCTCAGGATCTGACCCCTGGTCTGATTGAGAAATAGTAGTGATATCACCTCCTCTAGTACTGACTAACCTTGAAGCAAAGAAAACATATGGTCCCTGTAAAAGGCAGAGTTGCTTGTCTGACGTTTCACAGTTCAGCTTAGGTCAGTTTAGTTCACTGGACCATACTTCCCCCAGTGTTTGCATCAGACCATCTGATAATTGTCTCAGAAATGAAGAAGGGCTTTTGGGAACTCTGGAGATTTTGACTGTGCAGTTACACTAGGAAAGGTTTCTCTTTAAATTAACCATTTCTTATGAGTCTCTGACCCGGTGGTAGCAAGGTGAGAGAAGAGTTAAAGTTGGTTTTAGTTCTTGAGGTTAAAAATAATCCTTAGGTTGTTTTTAATCATAATAAAAAAGAATTAGATTTCATCATTAGTTGCTACGAGTGGCAATAAGGAAAAATAATATGTTTTCTGTCAATGCTGCTTTTGATGTATGTGCAATGATCTGTAATCCTTTTCTGTACTGCATTGATAAAGATGATTAGATTTCATTCTTGTGAAATAATTGCTCATCCAATTATACAGAGGTTCTTGTCATCCTTACCTCCTAAACCAGTTGTTTAGTTCCTGAAATTTAGAGAGAATGAATTAAGCACTATTTATGATTTTAATGTGACTAGTCCTCCCTGTCCCCAAAAAGACATAGTTTTCAACGTTTAAAAAATTTAGACCAAAATTTTTATTATGAGGAGATAACCTAAATATCTTTCACTGAAGTGTAAGTTAGAGTAAAAAAATGTTTTACTCATTCTCATGCCAAGATTTCAGTCAGTATAGCTATCCTGGTAAAACTGGATACTGTTTACTGATCTTATTTTATGAGGAACATTCAAATGTATGTCTGAAAGCAAAATGCATCAATTGTACTTCAGTAAAAAGAGTGTTCTGAATAATGGTTGTTGGTAAAAAGCATTTTTTAAAGGTAGATAGGTGGCTAAATGTCACTGTGAACATGGTGGGGTTAATTCTTTCTTAAATAAGGGTCTGACATGGTAGTGAATGGGAAGAGGAGGTTAGTGGGAAGGTGTCATTATATTAGTCACACCCTTGGCTTTTGCTTTTTGTCCTTGTCAAGTACAGGTGTGATTTTGTCAGCAATTACTTCTACCTGGATTGGGAATGTCCTTGTACTTGTAAGTAAAAGTTAGCATTCCTTTTAGAAAGGCTCTGGGAAATGGAAAGCCTTTGGTAAACAGCAGTTAGTGTGCAGAGGGAGTACTTGGGACACTTCGGGGTCCACGGAAATAGCTGGTGTAGATGTTAGTGGCACTGCCCATAGATCTGGTTAAAACTTCTGATGTTGGCAGAATGTGAGTCTAAAAGTGCTCTATGGGCTCCTGAAATTCTGCTAAACGTTATGCTGAAGGAGTAAAGAACAACAGTTTGGCTCCTGGGCTGTCATTTCAGCAGCCTGAAGCCCTGCTAATGGAGCATAATGACTATAACGATAAAATGCCTGATGTCAGCCCTGCCTGCTCTGGCCAAGCACCTCCCATCAGGGGATGATGAATTGGCCATCATCTGAAAGCACAGCCCTTATTTGGGATTTTTCTTGAGGGAGCTGCAGCAGAGTCTATTTTCCAGGCTTTCCCCACCCATTCCCAGCTAGCCCTTTCCCTTTGCTCCCTGTGTTCATCCCTAGCTTTTATCACTGCAGTAGGTCTGCATCTGCTACAGCAGTACAAGCTGGAGTCTGCAAAGTAACCTGGACCAAGGCAGAACCAGACTGCACAGGAGGCCTTCTGTGGAATTATTTTCACCACACACAGGTTGCTGTTACTGTTTTGTAAAATGTAGGTTTACCTTACTTCCCCACATATTTGTGGGTGTATATTGTGTCTGGGATAATTACAGAGTCTAAAGGATTTCCCCCTCAGTATGGTTATGTGCTTAAGTTGCAGGGCATAGTTTCTATTCTGGCTGGACACTTCCTTGTCCCCAAAAGGGGGCTGGAGTTTGAATTCAGAGTGCAAGTTCTCTTGCTACTGCTCTGCCTGCCAGTGTGTCTGGGAGGGAGTCACCAGCAAGACACAGGGGCATCAGGAGGGAGCTCTATCCTGCTCCTCACCCAAAGGCTGGTAACAGAATATGTGAGGGTCCTGAGTTTTATGGAGGGAAGAGAAACTTGTAGTGAGGAAAAAAGGCAAATGTGCAGCTAAGAGGCTACTTGAAAGTAGAACAAGGACTAACAATTTCACTTGGGAAAACAATTTCACCTCCTCAGCCTCAATTTATTCGACTGTTATGATTGTCTGATAAGTCAAGTAGCCATTGGCCTGGTCAGATGATTTAACATCAACCCAGATACTCAACTGACAGTGTAATAAATTCTAAAGAAATGCTGCAGTTGGAGAGCATAGCAAACAGCCTTTGAGACTGAAAACATGTACTTAAAAAACTTGTCATGGGGAAACAGGCAGTTGATGAGGGCCTTTCCTCTAAGCTTGATGTTTCCAGGAAGTAATCCTATGAGCTGTGGCTGTGTCCAGGATTTTGATCCACTTACAAGTTTAATCTATCCTCTCTGAGTTTAAATGCTCCATTATCTCTTAGAATATAATTAGAGGCTGCAAGCACAAGTCAGCATACACAGAGTTCCTTGGGAGTCCCTGAGCTCATTGAGATGAAGACAGTTTGACTGATGGTGGTCAGCTGATATTGGGCCAGAAGCTAATAATAGAAGGCAGCACTGCTTAGCTAGGTGAGAAAGTTAACTTGGGAAAAATTAAACTGAAGGCTTTGGGATTTATGGTTGGAAATAAATTTCCCATTCTCATTTGTTTCCTAGTAAGAGAGCTTCAGAGGCAGTTGGTTTCTTTCATGGTTTTATAATTAAGATCTAGGGGCTTCCTGGCTTGGTCTGTGCTCACTGCAGTTGCTGCTGTCTGCAGTGGCAGAGCTTGGAGTGTGGGAGGACATTTGTCACGCCAAGTGCAGAGGTGGTAAGTGACAGTGACCTCCACCAGACATGTAGCAAGCAAATTAAAGCTGCATGTAGGGGACCAACACCCACATCTTTTATTTATGTCTGGCCTAATGAACTAAATGAATAAATCACTCAGATGTGCTGCAGAAACAGCTTTTTCTAAATTGTAAGCCTGTCTTACAGTAAAGACAAGCCCTCAGCTTGAGGATATCAATATCAAACTTATCTTCAGTTCAGAGGGTTGAAGACAAAAAACATCATGTAAATGACTAGAGAATTCTTTCTCCTGTTCAGCTGAAACCCCCCAGAGATATGGATAGGCCTAGATTCCTCAAGTGTGTCTAGATGGGAAGTACACTGGAGATAACAGCTAGCTAGCTAGTCAGGTGAAAAAGGTGAGAGAAGACTTACCTTTTCTTGGTTTCTGCTATTGGCTTTAGATATAGGAAGGTTCTAGGCTGAAGCTTTTGGTGCTTTGCTTGGCCCATGGTGGCATTCACAGAGCCCTTGAGGCTGTGGACGCAGTCTGTGATGCACAATTTCTCAGCTGACACAGGTGCATTTGAGATCTGTTTCCTTGTAAGATCCTGTCTTATATGACTAGTAGGTGACTGGAGAAATATTTTTTAGTATTTTTAATTCCTTTTACACGTCATGCTCCTGCCCAGCCCAGTGTTTGACCCAGGTCTTCAACAGACCATGTAGATGCTTCTGAAAGTCTGACAAGACATTGCTACTAACAGTAGTTGGATCCAGACACTCCACAGTCATTCCACTGACTGCCTGGCTGCTTGGGAAATACAACAGAGTTAATCCTGAACCTCAGTTGAAAGGGCAGGTTTAGGATCAAATTAAATCCTTTATGGCATCAGTGAGACATTTTTCCTTTTCCTTTTTTGCTGTCATTTTGGTACACATCCTCCTTTCCAGCAGGCATAGGGGGTCTGTAACCACTGCCTTGCTCTGTGCTCCAGCTGCAGTTCAAACAGGTTTTCACTCCATCATGTCGAGTTGCAGGAGGTCGGGGGCAAGGGGTGACCTAACTCTGATTGTAGACTTCCTTTTGTGCAGCCTCCCCTCCCTCCCACTCGTGCACACTGTAAGTGTAAGCAGACACACTTAGCAGGGGGAACTGTCTGCCTATCAGTCCCAGGCACAGAAGCTCACTGTGACTGCAATTACAATTTCCACCTTGTCCAGAGATGCCAGAAATCAGGCTGTCCTTGGGAACGCTGCATACCATGCACAGGCCCCGAGAGTGCTCAGCCTCTGCAGAAGCTGGAAATCTGATCTCTGCTGAAGGTTAACTGCTTTTAGTCATCTGAAGATTAACTGTTTCAAGGCTATATTTCTGTTATTTCCATCTTAAGCAATAATTTTGCTTTAAATGTTTGCTTCAGTAATTTTCCTCTCCATAGTCTGTGAGGGTAAGATGGTGTGTATGTGCAGTGGGGTTAATTTTCCATATGCAGGAGCATGTGGCCGTGTGGTGAAAGTACACACACAGAAAGGATGAGATACAAGCGCAGACAGACAAGCCAGGCAGCTTGGAAACAATTCTTCTGGCATAACACTAACTGGAAAATGCAGTGAGGGAAAGTGAGTTTGCCTACTACTGGTGATGGAGGAAGTCTGAGCCCTATTGAAATCCATGGGAGCTGTGAATTGACCAGTGAATTCAGCAGGGCCAGGACCTCTCCTCTGGAGTAATCCTTCCAAGAAGTCTGCCACAGGTTTAAGAAAGAATCCCATGTTTTAGTGAGGGACTGACATTACAAGTTACTCCTAAATGAGTTAGGAAGTACATTCAGATGTTTTTGTTACGGCAATTGCAGAACTCCTTATTTCAGGTTTGCAATGCTTTATGACTCAGAAACCCTGCATAAGGTTGGGTAAATCTGTGCATGGGCAGAAGATCAGGTGAGAGTGTTCATTTATTCATTTGGAAATATAGCTGTGGATTAATTGAAAGTATTAACTATTCTAATCAAATTCAATAATTACTTTTGGCTGTTAAGTGTGTATGTATAAAGGAAATATTTTGAACTGAGATCTTGTATTACACTCTCTATTTCAATGTATAAGGTACCTCAATAACAGGGCTGATACTTGTCTCCTTGAGTGAGCCTTTGGGCTTGGTTACTGAAACATGAAGTGAGTTATTTGCTTGGCTGTATATGTAATTGTTCTGAAGGTCAGGATCCCAGAGTTGCCACTGTTTTATCAGGACACAGTAGGAGAGAGGTCTTTTGAAAAAGTGTCTAGAAAATGAACAAGCAAAGGATGGGAATATTAAAAACAAAAAAGAGAGAAGTGGTGCTATGAGTATTGTAAGTGGTACACAATAGTTTAATTAGGGGACTTAATCAGGAACTGGTGGGATTTGTATTTCTATGATGAGTTTTCTGTTGCACTCAGTACCATGGGGGGCTCGTTCTTGGCATTGTGCTATATGTTTCCCCCCTTTACCATGGGTTAAGTCTGGACCTGGATCAGAATGCTGTCCTCCTGCTTCTTCTCTTCCCTGGACTTACGTGCTTGTATCTGGATGTGGGCTTTTAGGAGAGTAAGCTTACAGACTTCTATAAAAATTTCTGTTGGATGTTGTAAAGCCATGAATTCTGAGGACTCATCCCAAGAGGATAGTGTCTGCAGGTGTGGGTCTTTTCATCTGCACAGCCAGTAGTTGGTGGTATTTAAGGCAGTAGGGAAATGGAGCTCTGCAGGCACAGATCCTGCTGGAGTGCAAAGCTGTAGCTCATAGGCTTATCATTACAAACACAAGCAAATCTTCCTTAAACAGCAGTGACTGGGGATACTGGAATTCTTCTCACAGTCTGTCTGACATTCGGATGCAAAGTGCAGAAATCAAAGTGACAAAAAAAGATAAAATTATTAAATTAAAGAAAGTAAGGTTCTTTAATAACGCTTGATATGTTATGAGAAGAAGCTGACACAGATATCGAGTTTTAAAGCAGAGTCTGGCACTGACAACAGGGTGACAAGTGTTGCCTTATCAATAAAACTGAAAACCTGTAGTTAAGAAATATCCTATTGCATTGCATTCTTTCTCTGTGCCTCCAGCTCCCATTAGCAATATAAAATAGGCACATGTTAATGTTTAAGTTCCTAAAGGGCACTGTGTATGCCAGAATGTTGCCAAACTGATAAAAAATGCAGGGTTTTATGGGACCCCCGTTAATAAAAGAGAGGTACTGTTTCCACAGGCTTAACTGTAATGCATCCCAAACAAGCCATCACTGGTATGAGGTTAACAGTGAATCTAATGAGGTGCCAAGTCAACTTAAAGTTAAGGGAGAACAAGGCTTTTTGTGTTGTAGTGAGGAAAAAGAAAATCCATATATACATACAAATGATCCTGCTGTGACCATTTTTAATAGGAATGTAAAGGGTACAGAAGCACAGGCTTATTAGGAGCCAAATTTGAAGTATCACTCTCAAAATATATTTTACCTCCAAATACTGTGGTTTGCAGAACTTCTCCCTCAGTGCTTTGTTGCAGATAACCCCTCAAAAATTAAGTGTTTTCTGTGCCTCAGCACCAATGCAGATACCTTTGATATACCAGCAACTGTCACAGATTTATAAAAATAATTAACATCTGTTTGCATTAATATTCTACCTATTATTTACAGCTGACAAT
The DNA here is from genome assembly GCF_041296385.1 of Aphelocoma coerulescens. Taxonomy (NCBI): domain Eukaryota; kingdom Metazoa; phylum Chordata; class Aves; order Passeriformes; family Corvidae; genus Aphelocoma; species Aphelocoma coerulescens. The sequence goes on from NC_091021.1 coordinate 4,110,114, forward strand.
CAGATGGTCCTATTGCTGCTTGTCACACAGTTGTGATGGAAGAAATAAGACAGGGAAAGGTGGTTCCTGACTGGCTTGCTGATAATCTTTGTAATATTCTGCCAATGCTTTTTAGATACCAGTGCAATAACTGGGATAAGCAGATAGATTTGAGTTCACACTGGGGCTGGCAGTCCACAGAGCAGCAGATGCTGGTTTGAGGTGCCTGGTCCTTCAATACTGAAGCTGTAGCTCCAGAAATAAAGAGATTTTGCTGAGCGATATTTTCCATATTAACTTTGGTGTTGCTTCTTGTTGTGATATACAGCATCTCTTGGCCTGTTGAAAGTGTGGTGAGATTGTTCCTGCCCTGAAAAGTATTCAATCAAGATAGACAAAACAGATAAAGGGGAGAGGAATTATTATTACTATAGCAGTTTATAGATGGAACTCTGAATTGCAACACAGATTCCATGACCTCTAAGCAAATTACTTTAATTTTTAAATTGATTTTTAATTATCTTCGGGTTTTAAATTTCCTTAGGATGTCTATGTAGACAAGCAAATACTATATGAGGTTTTTTTTAAAAAAAGCTGTTTTATCTACTTAGCCATTGAGAATGTGTCTAAAATGTTGTTTTCATTAGCTTTTGCCCAGGTCAGATGTTTTAAAGATGCTGAATGGCATTTGATATATAAAGCAAATTGTGTATTAGCAACAGGAGAGAGAATAGGTATTCTTCCCTCTTAGTTACTTGCAAGGTGATGACAAGTGTATCCTGAAGGTTTCTGCTTCATATAGAATATCAGGCTTTTAATTACAGAGGCAAATATGCATTGTTCAAAATAGAATTGCATAGGTTTCTCATAGGCCAGGGCCTGTTTTTATCTTCATGCTTTACATGACAAATGACACAGAAATGTTTAAGGAAGTATGGTTATGTAGATTTTTGAGCTATGCTGACAAATTGCAGCTTCAAAGGCTCTCCTTGATGAACTTGCAGAGGTAAATTCTGAATTTGACTAAATTCCATGCACTGCATGGAGCAGTGTAAAGGTAGGAAACAGCTCTGGTACAAAGAACAGTTTATCTGAAAATAATGGAAATGTAAGACCTCAGTGAAGTAGGGAAATGTGGGACAGGGACTGGCTATGGGCAGTTCCCAGGGCTTTGGTCAACTGAGCCATGTCAGTGGATAGGTAGCACCTAGGCTGAATCCATTTGGAAACATTCTCCAATGTCAAGGATGCCTTTGCTGGCTGGACAGTGCCCTTTGAAGGAGTTCAGTGGGACGATTTGTATGCATAGAAGCAGAATTTAGCTTCTTGTTTTCTGAAGCCAAGCAAATTGTTTGGGTTTGTTTAAATGAAGTCTTGTTGGTTTAGATCAATAGCTAGAGGCACCAGCTAAAAACACAAGTCACTCTGAAAAGCTATTTTAATGACCAAAGTGTTTGGAAAAAATGGTATTTGGACTGAGGAGAGAAAATGAGTTTCCTTGGTGGAATTGTTTTCTTGGCAAAATCTTGAACAAATATTTCTCGGTAAAACATTTATTAACTTGCTGAAACTAAAAGGAAGTTTTTGCTGAAGCTTTTCAATGGGAGATATATTCCAGTGAATTCCTCAGCCAGAAGATGATTTTTGAAATATGATAGTGATTGAAGCACCTGTTTTTAACATTTTCTAAATGAACTCTGGTGAATTCCTCCTTTGAAGTCATTCGTTGTTTCAAAATTCAGACTATGTTCATTAGGCAAGAATGTTGTCAAATATGAATTGGAATATTAAACTTTAGTGCATGTGATTAAGTTGTGGACAGCAGAGAACCATTTTCCAGAGCTAGGCCATTTCTGAGGATCTGAATGCTGTGTCCTGCCTGGTTTTAAGCAGGGGTCAGAGATGTGTCTGGTTGTTCTGTGACAAATCTCTTCATCAGGTGAGGGGTACAGATGGGAGTGAAAGTTCAGACCATAGAAGGTTATGAATTACCAAAATATGGGTAGGGATCTAATACCGATACCCAAATGAGACGGACAAAGACTCTCTAACAGTTTAGAGTTACAAAGTGTATGTTTATTCCAGCGCTGGGCAGCTGCACGGGATAATTCCCTGATATGCAGTGCAAAGGTACAAGCCAGTACAGAGTTTATTTATCTACAGAAGTTATGGATATCCAAAACACAAATGCATATGTATAACATTAACACCTCTAATTCTCCGCTTCGTATGGAAATGAGCTTAAATGTCATTAAGCATGCGTGGTATGCTCCCTAAATTGGGTCGGTGGTCTCATAAGATGAAGTAGAAGTGGACTTCCTCAATTTGACCTTTCTGCCTTCCTGGGTTTTGACAATACAAATTACTTTTGGTGACCTTCCAGTTCCTCCTTGCGTGACTTTGAATAGATTCTCAGATGAGGAGGAAATTGATAATTATTTACTGTTCCCTAGATCTACTTATCAATATTTCTGTTTCTCATTCCAAGCACAGCTAAACAAACATAAAAGTGACAGGTAATCAGTTATTTAGTAATCAGTTACTCGCATCTTGAAAACTCATTTCAGGTTCAGCTCTTCTTAACTAACTATTAACTTTTAATTGATTAAACTCACTTCTATTTTAACTAAATTCAGCACAGCTAACCTTCTAACTAAATCTTTGTTTGTTCTAAAATTCTGTGTTTCAGTTACTGATGTCAGTGACTGCTTGGCAAGCTCTCAAAGTGTTCTGGAGCTCCAGAAAACACCTTAAACCACATTGTGTCACCTTCCAAATGTTTGTGGCTCCACTCAAACTTGCAGATCAGCCCTCTGCAAAAAAGTGAGGGGTGTTCCTCTCAGTGATGTGCTGCAGCTTTCTGGGGCTTTGGCATTTCACTGGCACAGGAGTCCACTATAAATGACCAAGGAACTCACAAGTGATGTTGTTTTGAGCTGCCCCTCAGAGGTGCAGCATCATCTTTGATCCCAGTAAGGTGATCACACCATGGTGGTGTTAAGTCTTTTAAAGAAACAAAAATGTGAAGGCATGTGACAAGGATAGATGGATTAATTATAAGTAACCATACTTCTGCTTTATAAAAGTCGTGCCAAATAGTAATTGTGTTGGTTAGAAAGGCTGATGGTGGAACAGCTATGGATACTTTTTCCTGCTTTTTATTAAATGTCAGCCGCTTGACTACTGATCTTGGCAGTAAGATGCAAAAAAAGTCTCCACAGTGTGGATAGGGTTACTCCTTTATAATCAGGCTGCAAATGGACCCTGCTTCAGATCTGAAAGTAAGCTTTGCATGGCACATGCACACAGCTGCTGTGGATATGTCTCTAGCACTAACTTTGGCACAGTGGTAGTGCCTTGAGCTCCCAGGTTGCCTAATAGTTTACAGAATCACAGAATGAACTATGTTGGAAAAGACCTTTGAGATCATCAAGTCCAACCTATGACCTAACACCACCTTATCAACTAAACCATGGCACTGAGTGCCACGTCCAGTCTTTCTTTAAACACCTCCAGGGACAGTGATTCCACCACCTCTCTTGGCCGCCCATTCCAATGCCCAATCACTCTTTCTGTGAAGAAATTTTTCCTGATGTTTAACCTAAACTTCCCCTGGTGCAGCTTAAGGCTGTGTCCTCTCATGCTGTCAGTGGTTGCCTGAGAGAAGAGACCAATCTCCAACTGACTACAACCTCCTTTCAGGGAGTTCTAGAGAGTGATAAGGTCTCCCTTGAGCCTCCTTTTCTCCAGGCTAAACAACCCTGGATCCCTCAGCCATTCTTCCTAGGGCCTGTGTTCCAAGCCCCTCACCAGCCTTGTTGCCTTCCTCTGGACATGTTCAAGCACCTCAATGTCCTTCCTGAACTGAGGGGCCCAGAACTGGACACAGCACTTGAGGTGTGGCCTCACCAGTGCCGAGTACAGGGGGAAGAATGACTTCCCTGGTCCTGCTGGCCGCACTATTCCTGATGCAGGCCAGGATGCCATTGGCCTTCTTGGCCACCTGAGCACATTGCTAGCTCATGTTCAGTTGGTTGTCAAGCAGTACTCCCAGGTCGCTTTATGCCTGGACACTGTCCAGCCACTCTGTCCCCAGCCTGTAGCACTGCAGGGGTTGTTGTAGCCTAAGTGCAAGACTTGGCACTTGGACTTCTTGAACTTCAAATTGTTGGACTCAGCCCATCCATTCAGCCTGTCCAGGTACCCTCCAACAGATCAACACATGCTCCCAGCCTGGTGTCATCTGCAAGTTTACTGATGGTGGACTCAATCCCCTCATCCCGATCATCAATGAAGGTACTAAACAGGGCTGGCCCCAGCACTGATCTCTGGGGGACACCACTAATTCTTCTGTGCCTGAACTTTCCCTGTCAGTATCACTTAGAAAGAGCCTTTTTTTCACCTTTTTTCCCAGACAGCTGCGAGGCTGTTGAAAAGCAGATTCACCCCAGTTGGCCTTGTCAAAGTTTGCTGTAGGAAATGCTAGGAAAAAATGTTTGGGTTCTGATTTGTAAAGCCCTATTAGTTGGATAGTCCTTTGGAAATGCAGGATCTGTGATACCAGGCCATCTTATGAGCATAATTAATGATCTTGAGATTGTGGTAATTCACAAAAGAGGATGAAAGCATGACATAAATAATTATTTCACCCTCTGTGCCAGTTTGAGACAAATTTGGAGGAAAAGATCCTCTGATAAAAGGCAGGTTACAACCATCCCTCCCCCACTAGGTTTGGGAAATAAATATTCCTCAGAGGAAAGTGAAAGGGAAAAAAAACCCTATTTATTTAACAAACACATGGGAACAGAATAATCCTAAATAATAAAACCTTTCACTGTGGAGAGAACCTGGTAAAATTCAAAGTCCTTCTGTAGGTGTGGCTGTTCTCTCTCCGGAGCTGGGGTGTGGCCCCTCCAGGCTGTGGCGTGGGCCTCCCGGTGCTGGTGAACCAGCCTGGAGCGGAACAGTCCAAGGAAAAGTTCTTGCCTCAGATAGTGAGCCAGCTAAACAGCAAAGATTTTTAACTCTCTGTCTCTCTCCTGAGAAAAAGCCAAAAAACTCGGAAAAAAAAAAAGAAAGGGTGCTTCTTCTGCTCTTACCACCGTAGAAGCATGCAGAGCAGATAGCGTGACCTTGGAGCACAAACTGCTTTGGAAAGTTCATCTGGCTGGTTATTTTTCATTTTTTCTCACACCCAATTTTAAAGACACAGAGAGGCACAGGAGTCGTGTCTGGGCATAGAGCAGTGATAGGGAATACAACACCATAAAGTCACCCCAAGACACCCTCTTTGTAGCATCTTCAAATTAGATCACTTATAAAATAGACATTCCCTCCTGCAGTACTGCACGTTTGAATGGTGTTTGTCTACAACTTTCTGCTTGGCTTCTGTGATTCAGTGAGGCTTCTCCTTTTCAAGAGCATCCACACAGGCACAAATAAAAACTATTAAATACAGCTGTACTTACGGATTTGATTGAAGTGTCTGTACTGGTAGCAGGCAGCCACTCATTGAAACATGTTTGGTTTGGGAGTTGTTTGGCTCTCCCTGACAGATGCCAGGACCTGAGCATGGCCATACATAAAAGATCTGATGTTGTATGTGATCTGGGAGTTATTGCAGATGCCAACATTTTATCAACATGAAAAAAAGAATCATTATTATTATATTGTTACGTATATCTGACTGTATTACCCTGACAGTAGGGTGCCCAAATCTTGTGGAAATCTAGGGGGGAATTTAGCTGAATTTATTGCCAATGAACATCAATACTTTAGAGCTGACCAGGTGTTAACAACCCCAGCCACACCCACACCTGTATGAGGCATGGGCAGCTCCAGCCCCTCCCCTGCTGTCCCCACTCTGCCCTTTGAGGGCCATGGGTTCTTGAAAGAGTCTTTCTAAAGAGGTTTTAGTTTTATCTTCAGGAGAGGAGTAGGTCAGCAGGATGGTAAAAGAAAGTAGGGAAGAAAAGGTGGGAGGCAGAGCTGTAGAAACTTAGGAGGAAATCACAGGCAGAGACAGATTGATGTGACACAGGGAGCATGAGGCAGCATTTGAGGACTTTGTGGACAGTGAACCAAACAGTCCAGTGAAACTTTCCATGTTCAAATACCATCCCTTTGCAGTACCCAGGTCCTGAGTGTGAGGCTCTTGTGCAGCTGAATACAGATGAGGAAAAGATGGAGATGAGGCTGATTTGAATTCTCAGTTGTGAGAAATTAAATACCAGGCAAAATGTATCTTTGATTAAAACAATTCTTAATGTTGATTATACACTTGATGAAATCAGGTTTTGATCTGATGCTATCCCTTTAAATTGATCCTGAAGAAGGAAGGGGCTTTGAGTGTGTGATTATAAAGTCAAGCTTTTCAGTGATACCAGAAAATATCAAAGCAATGACTGAAAACTCTTCAGAAAGGGGTGAGAACTTGATAGATTTTTTTTTTCATTCTAGAGACCTTATCATCACTCATCTTAAATCAAAAATCAAAGCAATAACTCCCTCCTTCAGAAAGGTATGTGCAGCCAAGGCTGAAAATATGCATAAGCTGGTCAGTGATAATGTCTTTTTACCCTCCTGTTTGAGCACTGATGGCTTTGTTAGACTGCATGGTTACAACTTCAAATATTTTTGCTAGTTGCATCAAAATAGTAAGAAACAAATCACTTTGGACAGACTGCTCTGAAATAATGACGTGTGTCACAGGCTGTAAGTAGAACATTTGTCAGAATGACATGATATTTTTACCATTAAACCACCTACTGATCTGCAAGGGGGGAATCCCCAGAATGAAGCCCAATGTTACTTCTCCCGACAGCTTTCAGTGGGAACAAGTCTGTTGCTGAGGTCCTTGGCTATTATGCATGAAAGTGAACTGAAAATGGGCTAGATTTTGCTTTCTCATCACTATGATCAGTGTTTCTGGGCAAGATTCACAGAACTGCTGGTGGGAGCTGAGGTTCCTCCTCTGCTAACTCAGGCTCTGATGAATTGGGAGACTTAATTGGCACAAAGCAGGGAGAAGGAGGCATGTGGCGTGGGGGTTCTACAAAATGTATGTCCTACACTTTCAAGCATTTTAGCATCAATTCTCAGCACCTGAGCCCTGTTGGAGTCAGCACAGTGGTCCATGCCCTCAGTGTTTGCAGGACAGGGATCACAGTACCACTTTTTTTCCTAATCTATTTTATGTTGCTCCAAAATACATAGCGAGCCAGAATTGCTTCTGTAAGTGCATGAAGGTGTCTATTCCTGCATGAATAGGACCTACTGCTTCTCTGAGGTGGGCAGGAAGGTTTGATCCAGCAGTCTGCAAGTATGACCTTCAAGAGGGAGAGCTTTCACATCCCTGATTCATGCTAGTTTCAAGTGTTTGGAGGAAAGTGGGGCATCTCTCTGATGCATTTGAATCACATGGGGCAATTGCTGGCTTTTGAATTCAGTGTCAACAATGCAGGCAGTGCCTGTGAGGAGTCAGTCAGACTGGTACCCTCCGTGCTGTGACAGGCAGGGCAGTCTCAGAGGGTTTGGCTGCTCTCAGAGATGCCGCACATTTAAAGACACATCACACCACCAGAAAAGGCTCTCAGCAGTGAGGGAGCAGCCATAGACCAGCTTTGATTGTGGGCAGTGGAGAGCACAGTGCTCCAGTGTTGTGCCATGCCTGGCTCCTCACCAGGCTGCAGGACATTGACCTGGGGCCATCTTCTGTTGATGGCACTGGCTTGATAGGAGTCAAGTGAGTGGCATTTGTCTGATGCTGTTTCCATCACATTTGTGCATGAATAGACCGCAGGGTGTGGTCCCTGAAGTAAAATTTTATTTTTGTTTTATTTTTTATTCTTAGTTTTTATTCTAGAGTAATGGCACACCTGACAGATGGATTTCCAGAACTTTCTGAACAACTAAATTAGTCTCACCATTTAATGGTACAGCACACTTGTACTCCAGTCTAAGTATGCAGTGACTCCACTGACTACCCAGTGAATCTCTGCTTAAGGTTCTCATTGAAAACTGAACTCAAAAAAGCTCATATCTCTTACACCCAAAAGATATGAAGTCCAAAACCATCCCTTAAAGACCTGTAGTCTCCTTAATCGCAAGTGTTTGTCCTGGCTCTGAGGAAATACATGCAAACAAGACTCTTAGTGTGACCTTCTCTGTTTGGTTACATAGAGAGGTTCCTTAACGTGGCTTCCTAAAGAAAAACAGGCATGGAGGGAGTTTCAAGGAGATGGTGGTTAGTGCAAAACTCTGGCTAACAGCTCCTTAAACCCCCTTAATGACAGGGCTTTTGGACCTCTAGTTGTTTTCTGCTGTGCCAGCCACATTCAGCATTTTCCCATAGGAAAAGCAATTGGCCAGCTGAGTGTGAATACAGGATCTGGAGCTGGATGTGCACTGCTGCATCTGATGAATTGTATTTGTTCATTCTGATGAACCTGTACTTCTGTAAGCATTCACCTTACTTTATGCTTGGAGCATGGATTTATAGAAAGATTATTAATTTTTTTTAATACCTCATTTGCTCCTGACTCTTGCTTCTCCAGAGAGAAGTTGAGAGAATGTTGTGCACAGCCTGGGAGTGGCCACTGTATCCCAGGAGGGTGCAGTCACAGAAACCTGTTTCCTCAGGAGTACTGGCACAAGGCAGGCTTGGGTGTATAAATAACAAGAGTTGAGCTTAATGGTGCCACATTCAAAAGGGGCAGAAGAGAGGAATGATCAATGTGACATGATTTCTTTATACAAAAAAGCATGTCTGAGAAGGGTAGGACTGAGTGAACATGGAAGACTCAACTGAAGTCACCTGTGGTGAGGCTGGGGGGACACAACCATGGCCCTGCCAAGCTTCCTGCGGGTTTAGCTGCCTTCTGAAAAATTGCTTGAAGTACTGTGTAGTACAGCAGTGCTGGAAAGCCATGAAAGCAACATCTTGCATAGGCAGTACAGAGGAAATACAGCGATGGGTGTCACTGTCATACCACCAGTGGAGGCATGTGTGTTGTTAAATGTATATTTGTGCTGTCTCGTAGCTTAAGTAGTTCTGCAGACTGCACAGGCTAAGTCAGCTACCACCTAAACAATTTTAAGACCTAGCAGACAAACAAAAGGCTTTGAAATATATTAAATGGTGGACTGTAATTGGATCTGCCCCTGCAGCAGGTCAGACGTGCATTCCAGACAGGTGTTTGCCCCAGCCACTAGAAGAATTGTAAAATTAATGTAAAAAGCAGTGTATTCAGTGTAGTTAGCACTCTCCCATTAGCACAGCTGTGCTTTCAGAAAAATGCACAGCGCAGTATGAAGGCAGCTTTTAAATACATTTATTTACTCGGGAATTATTAGGCAAAACAGCTGAGTTGTTCTTTTCTGGCATCTTTTGTTTTGCTTTGTTTTGAGAGCATTTTATGGCAAGAACATTCAGAAGGAGAAGGTTAGGAAATCAGATTTTTCAGACTTTGTGCTTACTTAAGTCTTTATAAGGTGGATATCTTCATCTGGGTTAAGAGGAGCAGTAACATTTACTCTGGGCTTGCCAAATTGGGGAAGCAGATCTGTGATACTTCCCTTGAACAGGGGGCATGTTTCTCCTGCCCACGCTCTGAGGGAAGCATGTGTGTGTGGAGCATTGGGAAGGGACAGTGGCTGCCTGTCGGTGAGTGTCCCCTAGTGCTCTGTGTATGGCCACTGGTACTTAGGAAGCTTTTGTGTTAAAGAACAAGCCTTCAGAAGGAGTTCCTTTTCCTTTCTGCCAGATATTTAAATTTGCTAATCAATATTGCTTCAAATGGTCATTCTCTTGTTAGATTAATTCTGCAGCAGCAAGTGGGGGAGGTGACCAAGTGCTGCATTAGGTGCTGGAATCCCTCATGGGGCACAGGACTCTGAATGACACAAAGGTTAGCATGTTTCAGAGCCTCTGGAGGCAGCCTGGAGAAGGCCTTTGAATGATTCTTATGTCCAGATTTCCTTCAGAGCATGGTGTTTGACCCAGCAGGGTGATGGCTTGCTGTCAGCTCTGCCTGGTTCCAGGATCTCAGGGATCTCAGGACCTGCCATCTCCAGCATCTCAGGAAAAGTCTGGCCAGGGGTGTTTGGCCATGTACTCAGCTGGTGTACTGAGTGTTTGGCCATGTACTCAACTCATACTAATGAATGAGGGCATAAACTGAAGAGACTTGTGCCCTGGCCCACTCTGGGTGGAAATAAATTTTTAACATGGACCTAAGGATGGCAAAGTATGGCATTATCTTACTGCTACTGACACATACACCTTGCTGAGTCCCCTGGTTTACAAACTACATGGTCAGAGAAACAAAACCTGTATCAAAGGCTGTTCTTCAGGAACCACCATGCTGGCTAATATTTATGTTCTGTTGTCAGTTGTAGTTGTTAGCAATAACAGATCAAAGTAGGAAAGGGGGATGTTAAATACCATCTTGTAGGATGTGGTGCTGTAGGTGTACTCAGAGCACTCTTTTTTCTCACAGTCTTGAGAACTGGGCTTTTTTACCCATCCTGGAAGGCCAAAATGAAAATCGTGTTTTAGTTGCATTTTGAGTTACTTTTCAGAAACCGCAGCCAAATTAAAGATATTTCAAACATGACTGCAGAGTATGGATAGATCAGGAAACAGTTTTAGGTGAGATTTTCAAATTGCAATTGCACCGCCTCAGACCCCTTTTGACATAGCTCTACTGACAGAAACTAGTCATAGGTCTGGTGATTGCTCACTGGGACCTGCAAACTCACCCTTCTTTGGGCTGCTGTCTTGTTACTTAGTGCACATGGCAGGCAGATCAGTGTGAACCATTAAAATAACATTTATGTCATTATTTAATGTTACTGTTTAAAACAGGCTTGTGTGTATAAATCACTGGAGTTGAGCTTAATGGAGCAATAATGTAACCACATTCAAAAGGGGCAGAAGAGAGGAATGATGGATGTGACATGCTTTCTTTATACAAAATAGCACGTGTGAGAAGGGTAGGACTGAGCTGAACACAGACGAACTGAAGTCACCTCTGGTGAGGCTGGGGGAATACAACCATGGCCCTGCCAAGCTGCCTGCAGGCTTAGCTGCCTTCTGCATCAAGGTCTTTCTTTGCCAGCCTTCCCCTCAGATACTGTGGCACTGCAACGGCTGCTGTAAACAGAACATACAAGCCCAGCCTCGCTGTGAGTAGCCCATTTGAGCCCCTGCAGTAGCCCAGCCCCAGCTGGGCATGCTTAGCACAGGCTGCATCGTGAGCAGGCTGTACTCCAGAGCTGTGCTGTGGGTGGCTGCCATGCACTGCTGTAGCCCATAATACCTCAGCAGCAGCAGCATGAAGAAACTCCAGAACCAGTTTGGCTGGAGAGTTACTCTAGTGATAACTCACTGCTGCTGCTGGCAGGCGAGGGAGGGTGTTGGGTGACCAACAGGAGCCTTTCAAAGCTGTCACTGCTGCTGCCGTTTCTCTGATGCCACTGGGAGCACATGGTGTTACAGAGACTCTGGTTCTTGGGGGAAGATGAAGTGCCAGATCCTAATAATTTCTCTCCCCTCCATCCCTTTAATATTTCAACCATCAAAGGAATTTTTTCAGGAGAGAAAAGTAAAGTGATCTGGGGCACTGTTTCCACTTGTGCTCCAGACTTCCCATGTAACTTTGGATAGAAGATTATACCCTTTTGGTACCTCAGTTTTTTCTCCATTAAATTAGGATTTCAAACTCATTGCTATAATTGTGCCAATTGAGTGTAGAGACAAGAGCTGCAGACACAGAGCTACCAAAAGGTCCAGGCAATTGCAGAGGCTGGTTTTGAAAGATGCCAGTGCCACCAGCCAGGTTTGTGAATTTAGGTGCCTCACCTGCTTAAATGTTTTAGACGGTTATATTAGGAACCAAGCTGCCAACTTGTATTCCTTGTTTGCTGAACAGATTCTTAAAATGCTGCTAAGTCATAATGTTTCTGTTGTTGTTGTTTGGCTATTTTGTCTAATTAGTCTCTAGCAGAACAATTGCAATCTCTTTAAGTTTGTGTTTGTGCTGTGCTGTGCTGGATACACATAGCCCTGGATTTAGTTCTTATGAAGATGCAAGTTCAATAAAAATAACAATAGTTTTACTAATGAGGGTAACTATGTGAAGCCAGGATTCATGCTAAATTAGTATCCATTAGTGGCTTCAATCTATAGTGAAGATTTCCTTGCTCTCTGTTGTGTGTCTTAATTCATTACGGAGAAGTCCATAATATTTTATAAACAACATTTTTGCTTCTTTTTCCTGAAACTCTTGCCCAAAACTATTGGAAAAGCATGTGCTTTCCTGTAACATCATAATGAGACAAATGCACTGCTTGCTTTTATTATTGTGCAGAAGTGTTTTTCCTTTGGACTTGGATAGACTTGGCAATGGAGAGTAGCTGGAGACTAATGGACACAAGCTTCAAAGCTTTCTGTCTGGGCCCTTGGTAGACCAAAAAACAAAACAAAAAAAAAATCTCATCTCTGTTCTAATCAGTCCAGATGATAAAGAAAAGAACTCCAGCTCCAAGCTCCCAGGGAACCTCTTACCTTGACTCAGAGAGGGAGTGGGCAGCAAGTGCTATCCCTGTCAGCATCTGCAGGAGAAAAATGAATGGGGTAAAAAAGAAAAAATGAGGCAGGGCAATTCTGTGCTCTGGAAACTGGATAATTCACCAGCCTACAGGTATTTATTCTATTGGTATTTATTCTTTAGGGACATTTTCAAGTCACAACAGAAGAAAGGACAAAATTTTCAAGGAGTCCCCATACTTAAGAGTTAAGTGAGTGGGAACTGTATTAATATGAATGTGAGAAAAAAATAGTTAAATTCAGATCCTTTTCTAATTTGTTGCATCAGAATCTTTCTCAGATCTGCTCCTCCATTATCCCATCAAATAGCCCCTATTTATTCATTTATTTATTTCTTCACATACATTGAGGAAGAAAAGGGAAGGAGTCGCTCCCCCCAGTGAGGACCATCTGCTCTTTTCTTACTGGAAGGGAAAAAACCCTACAATTAGTGTCTTGTTCGTCTTTTTGTTTTACCAAAAAAAGAGGGGGAAAGAAAGTAAAAGAACTATTATGCAAATATCTGCAATTTGGTTTCAAATATTCTTTGTACTATGATGAGCAATTTCCTTTAATACAAACTCAGCCTACTTGCCAGAACCCTTTTTTTTTTCTTTTGCCTTAATATAGGGAAGGGAAAAAAAACCCCAACTTTTATGTTCCTCTAGTGGCAAATTTGTCTCATCCTTTTTTTTTTTCTTTCTTTCTTTGGCACTATTACAGCTGTTATTCTGTACATTGTCAGAAAGATGTCAGATAGGGTTTTTTTGAGGAAAAAAAAAAGATGGCCAAAATAGCCTTACATAGCCACAATTTCATCTCACTTTTCATTGTTCCATTGCCATGATGAAGTGGCCTTGAAATGTAGGACACAGTGAGAGAGAAGAGCTACATTTGAATGCTAGTTGCTTGTGATGGCAGCATTGCCTCTAAGAACAGTTATGTACGGTTTTTATAAGGGGCTCCTGTGCTACTGATCAGGGGTATGAACTTTAGGGTCAAATAGCACAGCCAAGATTAAACCTGCTGGTCCTTGGTCCTGGACCAGCTTGGTATTTGAAACCAGCTTGGTAGCTGAAAACTTCATATGGTCTGTAAAAGGGAAATAAAGTCTTTTCTGTGTGAGAAGCTAAAGTGTGGAAAAATCCAAAATGAACTCATCTAAGATCTGTTGGGAGAGGACATGGAAGAATCAGAAGCTGAGCTAAGAGGCTCAGATTTAGAAAGCTGCTGCTTCCTGTAGTGATTTACTTGTGAATGAGGAGACAGGGAGGAGTGCTGCTGCCCCTGGGCTACAACTGCACAGTCACAGCCCCGGGTTTAGGCTCTGCTGTGCAGCAGAGGAAGAGATGGTCATGTCCCAATGGCTTCACTAGTCTGCTGACTTTCAGAAGGATTTAGGAGCATCAGGCACACTAAAGCTCCTGATTTTTAACCCTTTGCAGGCTGAACTTTGGAAAGCATCAATCGACATACAACTTCACGTGCTTAAATCTCTAAAACACTGAGAATAAATTCTCTGATCTGTGCTCTGATTTTAGCACAGTTTCGTCAAATACCTTGCCACAAAATCATCTTGCTGTACGCAAGGGGCATAGTTTGCTTGCATAAAATGAAGATGATGCCCGATGGATTGACCACGTGTTGGGAAAACATATTCAAGAAGCAAAATTAGGGAAAGTAAAACAAGACGAAGGAGACCTTTAAGTAAAGTGTGTCACACCTACATCTTTGTTTCTGTGGCTGCAATGGGACAGGGAATGTGGGACAGTGCTGAATTTTGGATTTTTGCAGATGGTCTGACTCTTGTTTTTTGGGACTCAGAACATCAAGTGTTGCATTACATCAGACTGGAGGTTCCCTAGTTATGCCTAGCACTGGACAGACAGGAATTCATGGTGCTCAGGGGACACTGATCCCCTTTAGTCACTGTTGTGCGTCAAGTCTTTGAGCACACTGGGGTAACGTTTGGGTCACTTTTATTGTTGCAGGAAGCTCTCATCATGGCCAGCATGGACCACCCACACCTGGTGAGACTCCTGGGCGTCTGCTTGAGCCCGACCATTCAGCTGGTCACTCAGCTGATGCCTCACGGCTGCCTCCTGGATTATGTCCATGAACATAAGGATAATATTGGCTCCCAGCTCCTGCTGAACTGGTGTGTCCAAATAGCTAAGGTATGTAGTTCATGTTGGGGTTTTTTAATCATTTCTTATCATTTTCATAACTAGCTTTAAAACATGACTTTGCTTTTTGTTTGCATTGGGTTTTTTTCAGGCCTGTTTTTGTTTTCAAGAAGGTTGGGTAGTTCTTGAAATACCCGCTATTTTGGCTGCTTACAGTGTTATAGATGACTTGTCAATATGTGAACCAAAGTGTTTTTCTTGACTGTCTTTCCAACTCAGCATTAATGAGGGATGAGGGTTGTTTTTCAGGGGGGTGAGTGAAGGAAGAAGCCCCTGTGTGAAATCTGGGACTGGACACACGGTGATTTTTCAGCCTGTTCTGGTGTTCACTGTTCATATATACTGATTTTCAGCCCTTCTGGATCTGCATTGGCAGTTAAATTCTGATGTGCCATCAATTGTCTGCCCCCACACAGCCAGGAAGATAAACATCTCCTTCATGTCACTCCTTGGGTGGTGATCCCACTGTGTTTGGGTCACAAACTATCCTTGGCTCAATGTTTTACAGCTGGTTTTAGGTATGTTTAGGTATTCAGTGTGGTACTAAGAGCAAGTACTCAGTGCTAAGAAAGCCGGTTGCAAAGAATAACAAGATCTGACAGTGTAGAAGGCCATAAGTTATCCATTTTAAAGGCTCTTTTGAACAACTAGGGTTGTTTACAATGATGTTACTACAAGTGACAATCTGGAGACTGCTTTCTGCATTGAGTTATTTGGAAGTTGTTTGAAGTTTTAGATTATTTTGATGAAAATGCTTGTTATAAATACATGCCACAGACTGCTATCTTACATTAAATCTGCAGCCTTAACTGAATTTCCTACAACATCTTCTACAAACTATTACTTCAAGTTGTAATGTTAATCTTTTAGCACTGAAGAGAAACCTGGAGATTCAGCAATTGTATTGCTGGGCCAAACATCAAGTAAACATTTGCCTCTTTTAAAAACTTAAATACAAAAAATGTTCTTACAAAAGTAAGAAAATGTAGAAATTCAGCTAGCCCTGCATTGTTCTTCAAGAAGAACAGAAGTTTGAGAAGCATCATGAATAGGGACTGTTTTCTTTCCAGAATCAGATCTGTTGTTAAACCTTCCTGAAGGAGGGAGTAGATGAAGCAGCCGTAGTGTTGAGTAGAGGGGCTGGTCCATAGAAGAGGTGGGGAGAATCCAAACCCCACAATCTGACATTGCAGCATTTTGTAGATGTGTTTAATACCTTGTGCTGTGGTGGTAAAGCAGCCAGAGTTTCTGGGGAGTACTGGAACACACCAGTGGGATTTGCCTGTATGGAGATATGCAAAGGTTTATTTAGGGCTGATACCAGACCAGGGAAGGTGGGAGAGAAAATCCATATTCCTGTTTGAGTCCTTTTTCTCAACACATCCTCCTTCCCATCTGTTCTCCACTCTTTTGATTGATAGTGGCTGTTATCATTCAATGCAAAACATTTACACAGTGGCATCAGTGCAGAGGTAACCCTCCATCATTTTCACTTTGTGTGTGTGTATGGCCCTTGACTCCTTAGACCAGTGGCTGTGCTGGCTTTGCTGTGGACCCTGTAGTGGAGCAGACAGCCTGATCCACAGCTTACAGAGCTGACAGATCAATGGGAGGGCCTGTGGAAGGCGGGTCATGGCTTTCCCACGGTGATTCTTACCAAAGTGAAGCAGCTTCTAAACTGATTGCCATTATAAATGGTTTCAGCTTAATGCAGGGTTTGGATTTATGGACATGCCCTGGAAAATTGTTGCCTGCTGCTTTTCTGTGATGTGGGAGGAGAAGATGAGGTATCACAGATTCGTGAGATCTGATGTGGTAACCAAGCAGTGCAAAGAAGTGAGATCATACATGTAATAACAACTGATAAGGCGTCAGGAAGAGAAAGGGAGTTCCTTTATAATAAAAGGTGGCCTATTATTGAGACAGTTTAGTGAAGTTCAGCTAGTTTATTGAAAATTAATTAAATTTATCTTCTTTTGCATCACAATAATCGTGTCAATTGGGGTTAGAGGGTGTACACAAAAAATTGTTTCAGAGATGGTAAGAAGAAAAATCATTGAGATCACCAGACAAGGAATCCCCGTGTCCCAAAAAGTGGAATAAAAGTAATACTAGTTTCCAATTAATCTGTCACATTTAACAGTGTCTAGGAATCAGTCTGCTGCCTGCAAACAGGAAAGGTTCAGTTTGCCTTGAAATAGACTGATCTCCAGAGGAATGAGTGCAGAAGGCAGCAACAGGCACAAATTTGCATTCACTGCAGGAAAGGTCTATGTGTGTATCCCATATTCACAGTGTATCCACTGTGCCTGTGTTTTAGGTGCTGCTGTATGTTTGAGAATGTCTCTCTACGTGTTGCTTTCCTAGGCTATGGGGAACGATTCATTGTGTCTTTCTGAAAGGTACCAAAAGCATGATTAGCAGAGTAGTAGGAGACAAAAATTGTCAGTGACTTCCCAGTCCCGTTCTCTGCTCCCTGAAGCAGCTCCTGGTACCTTTTGCTAGATGCACTGCTCTATCTTCACCTTCCCTGTTTTTATGGAGAGGATTTTGCCCAACAAGAAGAGGACTGAAGGCACTGGAAATGCCTCAGATGTGAAGTTCAGGCTGATTTTTACAAATTGTTTAAAATCAAATTGCTGCTGCAACACAGTCCCTCCCTAACTGCGCTTTTCTCCATCTGCCAGTGTGCAGACACTTATTTATCGAAGTCATTGCTTCAGAGTTCACTTGTTCTGCCAGGCTGTTCATTTCCATATGTCTCTACTTCTGTACAACTAGATGCAAAACTAGTTAGGCACCATGCCTGGTTGCCAACCCACATATGGCTCTGGAGATAGCTTCTGAAGGTTGATGACAGGGCAGTTTTAAAGTATTATCTACTGCCAATTGGAAAAAGCTTAGGTGCTTTTTCTCTTTGCTTATACAGATTGTGTTGAATTTATTCTGATGTTACATCATCGTAGGGTAATTGTGATCTCCTTCCAGAAGCTTTAGCTTCTTATTTTATGGATGAAAGCTATAAAAATAGAGTAGCCCCCAAGCGTTCTGCATAAAACATGGTTGTTAGACAGCAGCTGTGTCTAAGGGGGCTCTTCCCTTCTGCTTTCCAGATACACAAGGCATCTCCTGGTGTCTCACTTAGATGGGGACTGTCTTGCTTGGAAATGAATGTTTAACCTTTTTGCTCTGAGATCAGCACAGCAATTTTTTGTGGAGTTTGCTGTCCCAGAAAGCAGTGAACTGTGCTCATGTATCAAAATACTTTGTAGTGGGAGCAAGAGTGTCCACCTTGGTGACCTCAGGGTATGGAAGGATGGAATAATACTTCATGAACACCCATAGTGTTGGCTACTGGAGAAATGGATTGAAACTCAAAATCTGTAAGGATGGCACAAGCCTGGAAGTGAATTTCTCAGCAGGTGAATCACATCCTTCTCAGCCAGGGTGTGACAGGTACACATAAGTCAGGAAGATTCCACAAACAAACAGAAAAAAAGTGCTCTGTGCATTGATATTTCAATGTGTTTGATGCAGTTTCTCTCAGCAAGGGCTGTCCCAACACACCCACACACACAACTTGGAAGTGTGAGGATGAGGACATTCTTATGGAAATGCCTTCAAGAAGGGAAGACACATCTGCAGGGTTTTAGTCAGGAAAAGTTGGTTACATTCTGCCACTGGGTGAGGTTATCTAAGGGACCTGTATTTTAGGCTGTATCCTCTCTCTGTTACTCTAGTGGAAAATAAGCTGGAGTTCTGTTGTAATTATGATAGTGGGCCTTTGTGCTGTGCTTAACTCTGTCTCTCTCAGGGCCTTACTAAAATGCTGACTTCAACATAGGCCTGGGCAGTCCCATCTCCTCTTTTACTGTTTTTTTTTTTTCTGCTACAATTATGGTTTCATTCTGCTGCTGTTGATTTGCGTTACATCTGCACTCCTTTTGCTGAGCAGTGTTCAAGGGCAGGGGAACTTTTCCTGCCCCAAAGAAGGCAGAGGAAGAGTCAGGAAGCAAACTTCCTAACATGAGGCAGCTTGCCTATGATCACCTAGTCTGTGGAGGAGAGCTCAGCTTTCCTGGGCCTTAGCTGGGGCCCCATACTGTTCTGCCCTGTATCCCCCAGGGGCTGCCAGACGTGTTTTTTGTGTTCTGAACTATAATAATTCTTTTATAACCCCTCAGAATGCTAACAAGGTAAAGCAGAAGTTACAATGGAATGTCGTGGAAAGAAAATCAAGTACTTCAGGGGACTACTTTTTATACCTTTTCAATATAAAAGAATTCTCAAATTGCCTTAACTAAAGCCCTGCACAGCATCAGTTATCCAGGTATGCAGGAAAACAATGTTTGAAAACACTCTAGGAAGGAAAAAGAGAGAGGAACTTGGGGATCAAATTTTAATGAAGCAGTTGCACGTCTTCAAGTCTGCTGAGTGTTATTCCAGCACACTTGGAGTCATTGCTGTCTCTAAGGATTCCCTTCCAGAGGTACAGAGCTGCAGCTGGAATTCTCCAGGAGCCACCAAGCCAAAGGCTCTTGCAAAGCCTCCTTGCTGCTTCTTTCTGCCACCCCGTCACCTGTCCTGTGTAGCTGGTGTGCATCCCAGGGCTCTGTGCCCTCCTGCAGTTCTCTTGGCCAAGGAGGGCTTGTCCTGAAGGGGCCTCTCTCCATGCCAGGCTTTCTGGGAAGGCGTATTTATTACTGCACTTCTCAGCTGGGTGTAAACTCACAGGCTGTGCAAAGTTCAAAGGATTGATGTTGATTTTTGCAGCTGAGAAGCTGATCCAGAAGCATCCTAAATCCAGTGGGTTTGGGCCTGCACTCCTCAGGTCAGGAAAGAGGGAAGCTCTGAGCAGGGAGGGCAGGGGGCAAGTGAGGTTGCACTGTGAGGTGAGGAGCCTTTCTTCATCCAGACTTGATGGATTAGGAACAACTTGTTAGAGACAGCTTTTGTTATTCTGCTACAGATGGTATGAGAGAGAAGCTGTGTGAAACGAGAGGAATTGGAGGTAACTGGACAAGTTGGGAAGAGGTGGAGGACAGTGGCTGTGGTTAAAGGTCTTTCTTTTTCATTAAAGAAGCCTACCCTACAGCTCAGTGGCTATTCCATCCTGGAGTGAGCAAAGGAGCTTAATGACAGTCATCTATCAGCTGTCTACATTTTAAGCTTCAAGATGTCACTCTTCCCAGAGCTCCTTGCTATGACAAGGCTAATTGTACAATACTAATGCCATTTCAGCCCCTCCTGACGTGCTGACACTGGCCAGGACGAGGGCCAAGGGCTGGGATAATTATCGCTGCAAGCAGGTCCATTAGCATAAATGTAGTTTGCTAATGGGGCTGCTCCATGAGGAAGTGCAGTGTACAGAAGAGTAGGATCTAAACCAAGGGCTATGAAATTAAAACCATATTGAAACAAGGCTTTAATTTTGTGGAGGAGCAGAATCAAAATACATAGGGGAAAGTGTCATTTTCCTCTCTTGAATCCCTCTACAATTTCCTTTTCCTATTCCTATTCGTCATGACTATTTTTCTCACTCAGCTGGAAAGCTTGGATATTCACAGATGGAAAGGAAGGATCCTTTTCTGGTATCATTGGAGAGCTCTCATTCTCAGAAAATATTACGCCGTCAAGTCTCAGAGGGGCATTACCCAACCTTGCCCATGCCCAGGGACTTTTTGGTACCCTGCAGAGTGGCTCCCAGAAGTTCATACAAACTTGAGAAGCCCATGCAGCAAAATTCAAGTGGATCTTGCAGAGTTATTCATCCCAGCTTTTAATTTCTAAGTGGTGGAAGGGTTCAGATTTCTTTCTTGCTGTGATGAACTGGGCTGTCTTGGGCTTATGTGAGACAATGAGGAAGTTTCTTTTGATCCTCTCAGATATCTTTTTTTTTTCCATGCAAGGCAGGGCAGTAAGTAAATGTTAGAACTTTGGTCTTCACATCTGATCTGCCATGCTCGGATTGATGTGGGCACCTTGAGTGCAGCTATTGCAAGTAGGCTGAGACAGAGCATCAGAGCCTGGTGCCCTTGCCTTGGCTGTGGCTGGAAATAATTCTCCAAATAAATCAGAGAATCAATCCTATTAAAAACAATTGCACCATCTGTGCACTTGTGTGTTTCCTTGACAGGTACAGTATTCCATGTTTTTCTGCATAACTCTGTGCATATTTACAGAGAATTCTGCCCAGTTTTCTTCCCCTTTCTTCACCAGTCATTTCTTCTGCAGTATCGAACTGGTTTAGTAACCTTTAACCCAGTAGTCCACAGAGGTTTCCTATATGGAAAGGATTAAAATGAAGGCAAGCACGAGAAAATTCATCAACTTAAATGTTGAACAAGTTCTTCTCATTCCCCTTTCTCCTTTCATATCAGCCAGACTGTCCACTCACTAACTTCCCAGTCTTTCTTTTGCTGTAATTTTCTTTTACTTTCTTTACTTCTGTTTTTCCCCTACTTTCACAGTGTTTTGTGTCAGCGCCTCTTTCCTGCTTTTTCTCCAGTGTCACCATTTCTCCTTCACTCTTATTCCCTGGCTGCTTGGCTCCCTTTCAGTGGTACCTGCTCCATGCTCTGAAGGAGCACAGAAGCATCGTCCCTGCCACTCATCAGAGTTCTTATGCTGTCTTGTCTCACTCCAGGGTTTGGAAAGGACTCAGTTCCTTCATTTGTCTCATAATCATAAATAATAAAGCACAGGGTTTTGAAGGTTTAATACCAGCTAACTGATGGCTGCATGAACTCCATGTGCCATTCTAGTTTGTGGGGGATGGATATTGGAGGCTGGAAGATTGCATCAGAACCACAGGAACAAAAATGTAAGATTGCCATATATGAAAATTATAAATAAAAATTATAGAGGTACCTTACCCCCAGCTTTGTGCTCTGACCTCTGATTCTCTAAGGCTGTTTTGCGTGTGCTGATAACCTCAGTGTGATAGTATTTGAGTTCTTTATGGCCTCCAGTGTGTGTATGTGTTTGTCATTAGCTCCAGAGCTGGGTGGAATGGCTCAGCCTTGGAAGGGTGACTCCCTCTCTCCATGACAATGTGGTGAAGACAAGTGTAGGCAAACCTTGAAGCTCTCTGACAGCTCAGTTTGCAGGGGGATAAATGTGAAGGGTGCGGGTGATGGCAAGGGCACAAATGGAGTCTGGGACAAAGCAGGTATTGGAGGACTAAGGTGAGGTCAGAGCCACTAACCCAGGTGTGGCTGGATTTTACCCCTGCACAGGGTGGCACATCCTGGAAGCAAGCTGGGCCCTTTGCGCTGCCCAAGGTCCTGGGAGCAGGATTGGGTTTATAGTGGGTTATAATCCTACTTTCTCCAGTCTTAATTTGACTCCTGGATTATCTAGGTTCCCTCTACCCTTCTCCCTAAAAATCCAGTGTTCCCAAAAACATGGTTCATGATAGGGAAAAAAATCAAAGCAGAATTTCCAGTCATTTACAAATCACATCAGCTCTTGTGGAGGCACAGAAATGAGTGATGTATTGCACAGAGATAGAAAATTTATTGTTTCGTTAAATGAAGGGTGCACTTAGCCCTGACATTTATGGGGTTTCTGATATTAGAGACCTGACAGCCCCAGGCTACAGAAGCTCTGGAGGCTTTGCCTTGATGCCCCAGTGTTCTCATCAAGCACACTGAGCTGCATTTGGGGACATGGAACACACTCAACATTAGATTTTCCCTAACAGTCCCCAACAGACTGGCTTGGGAAAGCATTATTGAAAACCACTCTTAAATCAAATTCAAGATATTATAGGAGCCCCTAGTAGGGTCTGTCAGGATTTCCATTATAAGCACATATTTTTCAGGTTTATAACTCAACCATAAAACTGTGCAGGACTGTGACTTGGCATAAAATGTCTCAGCCCAAAGCTTTTATTATTATTCCAGAAATATATGTATTTGGCTATTTTTTAAGTTACAGAAGTTCAGAAACAAAAGCTGGATTATTCTCTCTATATACCCATAAATTAAAATGCATTTTCCCTAGTGAGTACCTTTCTCTCAACATTATATTTTATAACAAAACTTATGCTGCTTGGATAGCTACAAAAAATAACAAGGGCCAAGGAACAAGGAACACACACACACATGTATATATATAAAATGTGTTATGTAACAATAATAATAATAATTATATATAGTTATTATATATTACATGTGTTAGTCTATACAATAGGTATTATTGTATAATACTAATATAGTATATATTATTTTATATATATAGTCCATGGGCCAGAATAAAATCCTCGCTGCTTCTGTTTTTATTTACTGTGTGTTAGCAGAGGGGATCATATTCCACACTCCTGCAACACATTAATATCTTCTGAATAGAGGGGAAATAAAACTGGGTTATGTGTCCCATGGAAAATACCAAGCATTAAAAGAATGTATTACCCTGAACTGAAACAGTTCTGAGCAGTTCTGAGTTTTCCAAACAAAGATTTTGTTTTGAGACCTTTGAAAAGTCATTGGATTTGTATGACCTTTTTTTTAAAATTAATGCTTAAAATTGTTTTGAAAGAAAAAAATACAGCTGTCTTTCAGAATCATTTTTGAGCTATTTTTTCCAACATGTTTTTTTGTCAGGTTGTTTCATATGAATAAACCAAGTCAGTTTTAGAGAAAGCAACTTTATTTTCCAAAATTTAGGGTTAATCTCCTAGCCTTTGAACAATTTTTTATTTCCACAAGGCATAAATGTTATTTCTATACACAAGACAAATAGAGAATTTGGTGTTTCTGGACTGTAGAGTGGCTCTTTCTTCAGTGACTTTGTAGGTTTTTTGGTGGTGTTTTTTGTTTGTTTGGGGTTTTTTGTTTGGTTTGGGTTTTTTATTTGTTTGTTTGTTTTTCACATTTTTGGACTTAAATACAAACTTTGTAATCTCACACAGAGGTAAGTATAAGTCTAAATACACCAGCCAGGTCACTTTTGTTGTAGACAAGGTGTGTTGTCATCACTATATAAAGCTCTGACTTTACCTCCTCTAGATAACAGTGAAAAGCATCCACTTATACCCAAAAAGTGAAGTCAAATTGTAAAAGGTGCAGGGGGTATGTGAGGTTCATCAGAAGAGAGTTTAAATGCTTGGGTATATTTAGTCGAGCTAAATGCAGTTTTGTATGCTGAGTGTTAGCTATAAATTTAGCAGGTTAAATACCCAAGAGGAAAACAAGTGTGTAAGGTAAAAAACAGCAGTGGCATGAGAATGAATGAGTCTTAACTGGCTATGAATAAATTTAGAGTGGAAATTAGAAGAAGGTTATTAGCCACTGTAAGTGGTAAGGTTCTCAAACCCAGTAGAAATAATGCAAGGTAATTAATGACTTTTAAGATGGAGCTTGATAAGTTTATGAGGCAAGTGTGGGCGGAATGGCACAGTTGCTTTCAAGGGGCACAGTTTGATGGCGCAGTTGCTTTTAGTTCCCTGTTTTAAAGCTGCATACTGACAGGACAAGAGTAAACAATGAAAGAATGTGTACCCCACTCTTTGCTCAGAGACAGCCCAGGTCTGAAATTTGGAGCTTCAGGAGATAGAGATCAAGTGCTGGTTTGCATTTTGGACTGTTTCTTGTTTTTCTGTTTCTTACTTGCTCACCTTACTCCTTCTTAATCCAAATTAAATCAGATTCTCATTCCATTAGCTGAACTGAATAATGCATCACTCAGTTTTCATTGAAATCAGCCAGACTATTCATGCAATGATGATGCTCTTCTTGTGAGTAAACACATCAGAATCAATCTTGTGTGTTCAGCAGGCTTCACCCTAAGTAAAAAAATGAAGCTTTCACTTCATCTCTCTTTTTTCCCCTTGCCTTTGCCTAGGGCTTGCTATCAGTAATTCATAAATATGTGTACAGTAGGTGGAAAAAACCACATAATGGAATTATTTAATGAAGACTTTATTACATTTAAACATTAGGGTTCTAGTTTGTGTTGGAGACTAATGACTCAAAACACTCTGCAAAACTAACAGTTCAGAGTAAAGATGAAGTAACAGTCTCCAATTTTGGCTACATTTAAAAACACATCATTATAGTTCAGAGCTCGCCCACCTGGACAATATTTTAGTGAAGAAGGAATTTATTCTATGTTTTCCCAGTCTTTTCCAATCTATCTTGCCTTCCAACTCTCATTGTTTCTGCTGAGATATTCAGACCTAGACATCTTTTTGGATTACCAGTATTCACAGGATAATGTCTCATTTTGTCTGTCACCATTGTTGCCTCCCTCCCATTAGTTATGAATTCTTTTCTACTCTGCTTCATGCAAGTACAGCTTGTTACCTCCTTCTCTGTAATCTTTCCAATTTCACTCTTACTTGACTTTCTTTCCCATACACTGTTCTGTCTTTCTGAGACCAAAATCTTAATAATGGTGTTATGCTCTGTACAGTTCTGTGTATCTTGAAATATAAGACTAAGACTAATAATAAATCTTTCTACAGCTCATTTTTAAACCATGAATGTCAGAAAGAAAGGAAGTTTATTCATAGAAATGGTAGGAAAACTTTGTTTTGACAGCTCTATATTGGGACTGTGTTGTGGGCTTTTTTTGCTTTGCCTCCCAACTGGGATAAGAATAGACTTAATTTGTGGCATTTTATTTTGTTCATAGAAAATTGAGAAGGTGTTTGGGTTTGGTTTAGAACTTGCTTCTTTGAGGACCATGGCAGAGGTAAGTGGTGGTCAGACAGGGTATGGTGGTTTGACACTGGTTAGGTGCCAAGCACCACGAAAAACTATTCACTTACTTGCCTCTGCCATAGCTGAGCAGAGGAGGGGAACTAAAACTTCATTTTCATGAGGTGAAATAAGGATTATTGAGGAAAAAGGAAAACTCCAAGGCAAAACACATCCAAACTTAAACTGTATAAAGAAGATTTATTACTAACAGAATTAAAAATAAAAAGAGTAATGAGAAACCAAAGCAAACTTTCAAAACACCTTTCTCTTCCAGTCTCTCCCTCTTTCTATCAACCGTGCAAGGGAGCAAAACACAGGGTTTTGTTCAGTATTTAATTTCTTAGGAGTTTTCTTTATGTTTAAGGAAAAGAGTTTCTTCTGCTGTGCCATGGGATTCCTCCCACGGAAGATAGTTCTCTGTGAACTTCTCCAGCATGGTTTCAAACTCCACAAACAACAGTCCGCCCAAATCTTCTACAGTGAAAAATCCATCCCACGAATCTCTCAGTTTTCCCACAACTGCCAGCGTGGGTCATAATAGTTCATGGGCTTTAGTCTTTTAAGGATGAGCTGTTCTAGCCTGGAAGCAAAGGCTCTCTTCTTCAATCTTTAAAAGCCTCTCAGCATCTATGCGCTCTGGTGTGAGCACTCCTTTTCACGGGCTGCACGTGGATCTCTGCACCCCCCATGTACCCCATCTCATGAATTATAGGGAAAACAATTCATTGTATCATAGTCCTCACCACGGCTTGCAGGAGAATCTCAGTGTGCCTCCACCCTCTCCCTTCCCCCACCGACCTTGGTGCTGCCATGTTGGCCTCCTCATGTGACCTCACTTTTCCTTTCTCTCTGACTTGGAAGAAAGCTGGTGTCTGTTAAGTCGCAGCTGAGAAGTTGATCTCGTCTGGGCTCTGCATCGGGCAAACATTGGCCATGTCTCTCGTTGCCAGCTGCATGGTGTTTTTTGCCCAGTTTGGTACGGGCCACGCCAGCTGCATGGAAGGGCCCGCCGGCCTCACGCAGCTGCGCCGGCTGTGTAGCTGCTCACAGCTGTTCATGGCTGCTCACAGCTGTTCATGGCTTCTCGCAACTCCAGGGTTGGCTTCTCCCAGCGGGCTGGCCTCAGCCGCCGCCCAGGGATGGCCCGGGACCCACTCTGGGATGGGGCCCAGGGGCCCTCCTTGCCACCCCTCGGCAGGGGAGCAGGAAAAGGAACTTCTTGCATCTCTTCTTTCTTAAATATGTACATCACAGAGGTGTTTCCAGCTTGTCCAATTGGTCTAGCAAGCTGTCCATCAACTGTTGGCTCTGTGCAGGTCACAGAAGTTTCGAGCAGCTGTTTTTCCATTTTTTTCTCTTTTTTGTCTGCCCCTACAAACCAAGTTTTTGCTAAACCACCACACAGGGATTGCATGAAACACACTTATTTTAGGGCTAATTTGCTGAAAATTGTAATAAATAAATTATCTGTAAAATGAATGGGCTTTTGGCCCTTTCTCTATGCAGTCTAAAATGATACTCATTTTCTGTGTTCTCTGTCTCCTCCACACGAGTTAGGAAGGCTGCCTCTATGGGGCAGAAGCATGTCTAAGATTTTGGGTGTTTTTAAATAAATTGTGGTTTAGCTCATTTCACCTGGTGATTTGTGCTATTTGTGCTTTTGTACAAATCTCAAGGTTTGTCTGCATATTGTTTGACCTTCCTTGGAGCAGGTTTGTAGCTTGACTTTACCTTGGCTGCTGCATGAATGGGATTAAAAAAACCCGATGAAAAACATATGAGGAAGCTCCTTTTGCCTGACAGAGCTGGCCACTGATCAGAATTTTAACATTTGAATAGTGAACAAGATTATACTTTCCAAAAGAAGCTGCAAAAATGCACTTGGCATATTTCATCTAGAAGAAAACTCAAGCAAGTTAGTTTTAAATACATCCATAATTTTTGCTTTATTTCCTGAAAGCTATACTATGGAATGTCAGGCAGATCATATGATAACATACTTGTTTCTGACAGAATATATCGTAAAATAAAATTTAAAAGGCCAGGCCAGGCCACAGCCATCCTGGAGCCATGCGGCCCTGTTCCACATCCCTGTTACATGCAGATGGCGGGGTCCAGCTTTACACCCCCACCTTCTCCAGTGTGGCCGAAGATTCAGCTGAAGCTGCACCGATGCCCGGCAAAGATCATGTGACCAACAGCGATAAGCAAACTCCAGCTGTGGGGCCGGGTGAGATTAACCCTTTTAGTGCTGTAAGTTTCCGCCAGAACAGATGAAGCCTGCAGACATTAAGTAAAGAAAGAAGAGCTGAAAACCTGAGGGAGGAGAAAGAGGAGATGCTTAGAAGCTGAAATTCTGTTGTAAAGCTATGGTGGTGATAGAATATGATATATCAGAGTACTCGTTGTAATTTCATGAAGGCATGGGGGGTGGAGTGTTCAACTTGTACTTGTGAGCAAAAGCACCTGTGCTGGAATAAGCAGATGCTGAAGCAGCTGTAATTTGATGAGAAGTTTGAACAGGGAGAGATGGAAGCAATGAGGACTCTTGCTCCAATCAGAAGGAGAAGACCTCTGTTCCTAGAGATGCTCCCAGAAATAGTCCTGGAGATGAAGATGATGGGGACCCTTTTTGCTCCCAGGGAAGGGGGAGGACTTCTCTTCCTAGAGATGAAGATGCTCCCAGAGATGGGTGAAGAGAACCTTTGTTTTGAACAGCTCAACCTTAAAAATGGTAAAATGGTACCCCAGTAGCTCAAGAGTGGACCCTCGAAAACAGTTGTGGGGAAAGCTGTAAGCTGGGGGAAGGGACTTTCACATGTGAGCAGAGAACCAACCTGGGTGGCTGTCTTGTGATACTGAAGCCATGAGAGGATTTCTTGTGGAGATGTCTCCATAGCATGAACAAGAGAAACTCCTCTCCCTAAGTGAACTGAACAAGGTTATTATGGAAGTGGTAAACTGACTGAAAATCTCAAAGGTTGTCTTTTTACATTGTAAGTGGGAGAAGGGAGAAAGGTGGGGGGGAGGAGAAGTGTTCTGAAGGTGTGGTATGATTTTTTTTCCCCCTTTCTTTTAGGTCTGTTAATAAACCTCTTTATATTCTTTTAAGTTTTGTGCCTGCTTAGCTTTCTCCTAATTCTTATCTCACAGAAGGTAAATAAGTAAATAATGAGTATTTTGGACCAAACCACTACACATGTGTCATAACAATATAAAATAATGTACAGTTCCTTGAAGAAAGGGAGAGAAATTAAAAAAAAAAAAAAATCAAAGCCCTTTTCTTAGTTCATGCACATGCACGTTTTTGTATAGGGCTCTCAGTGTTTTGCCCAGCAAAAAAAAGACAGAAACTATACATGGCATTCTTGCATTCATTTTCTTGGTAAGGTCCAATGTTGTGTTTCTTCCTGTGATGAATGTATCTAAACTGGGAATCCGCAAAATGAGAAGCAGAAAAGCAGTTGCATTGCAGGGAATATTGCAGGAGTGCCCAGTGTCTGTCTCCTGCTCATGCAGTGCAGGAATTGTGCTAAAGCAGGTGGGTAGTGGCCTGTAGCTAAAAAGTGAAGCTTGTGAAGTCACCTGGCACTTTCACTAGAGGTAACCTCAGAAGGTTTTTCATTTCACAGTCAGTTTGTGTGCAGGACCTGTTAGAAGCTGCTTTCTGCTTGCTCTTCGTATCCATGAATTGATGGCCTTTCACCCCATCCAGGCTGCACACAGGGAGAAGAGACACAATTTTTAATCTTGAGTTTTTGCCCCAGAACAAATTAAGGTGAAGATCACTTACATTTTAAAGCAATAGACAAAAAAATGCCATTGATTCCTGAGCTCAAACCTACCTTAGCCTAACATGCCTTCTTCGGTGGCATCTGCACCCAGTGTTAGTTCAGAAGGCAGTGATTCAAATGGGACTCTCTGTCTTTATGGTAAAATACAAGATACAAGGTTAGAAAGGGCTGGAATTTATTCCTGGCTGTTTCATAGAATTTTTTCTTTAGTTTTTTGGGGTTTTTTTAAAATAAAGTTTTGACACATCAGTTGAACTCTTTTCAGCAAATGGTCTTGCAGCCCTTAATGAAATAAAGCATTTGGAGGATCTAATGAAAGGCACTATACACATGCCAAGTGTTGCTGTTCAGCTGCCTCTAATTGAATTTCATAAGATTATGTATTCCAGACCTGCCACAGGTTTGTTTATTTACATCCTCCTGAAGTGCAGGAGTCAGATTCAAATTTCCAGACAAAGCCTTCACCTTAGTGGTTACCTGAGAGTGTGCAAATTGGCATATCTTGATAAATTCAGCTGTATGTTAACAGCTTTCTTGGCTTGCACCAACAGGGTGGTTATGTGAGCTCCCTTTTAAGTAAACTTTTTAGATGGAGGTGGTTTATGTTAACCAGTTCTGCTGTGCATTCACAGGGGTTGTAACAAGCATGTGCAGGGTTTTATCAAATCAGAGCTGGCAGGTAGCAAGTCTGAGACGTGACAATGCCTAAGTAAATATGGAATATGCACGAAAATCAGGATGAAATCTTTGTCTTGAATACTTCACATAGCTGGTATTCTCAAATTACATGGGCATACTTCTATTTCCACCTCAACCATTTTAAAAAGTTTCATTATCTCTCTATTCACACTGGAGGAACATAACTTGGCAAAGTCAAAAGTGTTTGAGCCAGTTAAAATAGTCACAAATACCATGAGTAAGAATGATTAGGAACACAGATATGTGAACTCTGTGAACTCGCACTGTGTAATTTAAATCTTTGGCTTTCCAGATTCAGTTAACACGAGACATCGCATCATTTATGGCCTATAGTTGGTTTATGAAGACAAAACTTAGCAGAAATGCATAGTAGAGACTTACAAGCAGTCTTCTTTTTATAATTGATAACATAAGCTTTCACTGCCCTGAAGAGAGACAGCTAATGGGTATTTTGAGCCCAGCAGCAATTGGACATTGTTAGAAACAGCAGGTATTTTACCTTCAGCAGATCTGTAAAACACTACTTTTTCTAATGTTTCTAATAGTCAGTACAAGTTCAGTAACAGAAAAACAACTCCATAGGTGTTTTCTGTATGGTTTCTAAAACAGAATCCCTGGCTTATTGCCAAGTACTTCCTGTGATTCTTTAGGAAGAAAGCAAAAAAAAAAAAAAAAAACCACGCTAAAACCCAAAGGAAAGCCAGCCCTTTGTATGGAACATCAGCAATCTCCGGAAGAGTCACACTTTTTGCTAAGCCATATAATGAGTCAGGTAATTCTGCCTCGAGGGTGCTAATGTGGTTGGGTACCATATGGAGCTGGATGGCACTTCTTTTCATTCTAATTAGCAGTCAGAGGAAAACTTCCTCTGAATGTTTACATACCCAAAGCTTTTCCCATTCCAGGAAGCAGATTTTACTGGCCAGCTACAATCTTTTGAAAGTGTCTGGGCTTAAGTGTGGTGATCTAATAGAAGGACTGGAACATAAGAGCCCAGGTAAATGTTATGTAATTGAATCTGTCTCAATATTCTGACATCTGCCTGCAGAGTACATTCCTTTTTTCATCCATCACCTTGTTGATGCTCATTTACCTTGGCATTTGGAAAGGCTTCTTCTCAGATAACATCACAATTAAAGAATGAGTTCTGAAATTGAACTAGCCTTAGTGGAAACTGGTAAAAGGCATGTAAAACCATTTCATTTATTAGGACAGCATGCCATTTACAAGGAAAACTATAGATGGCTTTCCAAAGCTGCCATGTCTCATTAGGTTCAGTGTGGTTCAGACTGCAGTCTCTAGGCTTGTATTGTCATAGAAGCTTGAGCTGAAATTACAGCCCATAATACTGCTCCCCACAGGGACTAATTTATGTTTTCTGCAGTAACAGGCTGTATTAATATTGCCCAAATGTGTCATTATTGGCCATTGGTGTGTTTAAGTGATGCTAGTGAGTGAGTGACACTTCTGTAACATAGTTGTTGGAATATCAACGAAGTTTTAGTGCCTAAATAGCTCAGACTTTCATAAAAACCTTAGCCTGGAGTAGGAGAAAATGTGGTGTTCTCAAATGTTGCCCTATTGTTTTGGTGTAACCAGTTATTTCAGTGTCCAGTTTTATTTCGAGCAGATTTTGGTAGGAATAACACAACTGCAAGTGGGAGTGTTGTTTTTTTCATGGTTTCAGCTCAGTGTAAGTTAAAGTAACAACTGGTCACCTCGCAGATCCAGTGAAAGGCCTTCTTACAGCTAGAGAGAGATGTGTGATCTCTTTGTACCTCCAGGGATGGTTTTATTCACAGATCTTTTACTCATTGCCCATGAAGAAATTAATTGTTTAGAAAACACAATGTTTGCTAATTGCTAGTTTGTTTTAGAAACAGATGAAAGATTTAAAGAGTAGACTCAGCACTGCTGATAGTCTTGCTTTGAGAAGGAGGTTGGAGTAGTGACCTTGAGAGGTCCTTCTAACATTTTTGTGTCTGTTCACAGCACTTCACAGAGAACATGTGGGCTGGTGTAAGTTTCTTTGTTGCCTAATTTCTGTATTCCAAGCCCAAGTAATGTCCAGTAACAACCAAAGCAAGATTCTGTACAGGATTTTTCTAAGTGTTAGGTCTTTGTGGATCGTGGCTTGCGACAGGCATTACCCTCTACTTCTATTATAAATACAGTCATTTGTGGTGAAGTAAAGAAAGGTGAGAAAGTGGAGTTCCAGCCTGAGTAATTCTGACTGTTTAGTAAAGGGCAAGCAAATATTTCTGTGAGGAGCACCATGAGAAATAAAAAACAGAAATTTCCAATTCATGGAAATGATGAGGCACATTATCAGAACTACAAATAAAGTCTAAAAAGTACTCCTGTGCTTTCATGCCTTATGCTGGCCCTGCATACTGAACTACTAATATTGCTTTACCTTTGTCTGACAGCAGCCATGTGCAGAGCACAAATCTCAAAGTGAAAATTAGGAAAGGAGCAAGTGTGAGGTGAGGAACACTGGAAAATTTAAAGAGCTGAATGTACACAGCTTCAAAGGAAATGTGATTTGCTTGGTAGCAGTTTGAATTCCAAGGACCAGCTCATAATACCTCTACTCATACATGTGCAGTGGGTCCTAACCTGGCTGTTAGTGTCTTTGCCCCAATGGCAAATAGGGGTGCAATTTCTAGAATTCTTTAGCAATTTTGCCATTGTTCAAATTTTGCAGAACACAGTACCAGCTCCCAAGCAAGATGCTCTCCTGTTTCTCTCCTGCTTCAGGTGTCTCCTCCATTCACTGTACAACAACCTCTCAAGCAGTGACAGAACACAGGGAAAGTAACCTCCCCTTGTCTGTACGTGTGGGATTGTGGTTGCAGATCCCTCCTACACTTTGTAGGAGGGCAGGATAGCATTGAAGGGGAGGATACAAAGCCCTTGAGTGATGCAAAGAGCCAGTTAAGTGCAGGTCATAAGCCATTCCAGATGTACTCGGACAAATAATGGCCATAAACATATTTTTCTGAGTCTTCCTAACTAATAACTAATGGGATCTCTGAGATGGGAAAGCCAGTCCATTGCAGTGTCCTGAGCATCAGTAAATTCTCTGCTGGCTCAATTGTCTTTTGCCCATTCTTGATAAAAAACACACAGTGCACATGTATTTCAGCTTTAGAAAGAAAAATGCACAACTCCTTTTTTCCATGCATTTGCCTACCTTCTCCCAGAGTTAAGACCACAAGTCACAAGTACTTGGGGAGTCAGAAGAGAATTTACCAGCTTCCAGAGATTCATGTGCTGCTGGCCAGTGACCCAATCTGGAAGGTGGCACTTTGGGAGGAACTAAACCTGTGGGATGTTTGGACAATGAGATTATTTTGAATTGTAGCCAAGATAAGAAGGAGCCTTCTGGAGAGAACTGAGCAAAGAATTCAATGTATAACCTATTAGATTAATTAGGGCCTTTTTCCCCCAGCCTTGTGAATTAAGAAAGCTAGGCAAATTCTGCTCAGCTGTTGTGTTTTCATCGACACTGTGATGCTGTACCTGCAGGTGCAGAGAAATCCTGGAGCTCCTCTTTGCTCCAGGCAACTCTCTTGGGTGTATGGGTTTGGAATGCATGTTCCTGGGGCTGTACTGTGGGAAGGGCTTGGCTGCTGCAATATTCATCCAGTACTGGGCAGTGCATAAATATCAGTTGGTAGGTGTTTCTCACTCTATGGCACTGAAGGCTATTACACTGCTAATGTTTCAAAAGTAGTGGTTGCTTTTGGTTTTCCTTGACTTTTTAGGCAGCAAGGGGTCTCTATAATGTAGTAAACCTGAAATCATCCTCTTCCATCTGCTTTGTCAGACAGTTCAGTAATGGCTGCTGCAGACAGGTCCACAGAATAGCCATTTCCCATTTAATCTTATTCACCCCACCCTTGTAAACATATCTGAACAGAGGGGAGAATCTGTCCTGTTGTTTGCACTTATTTTGTGAGTTTTAATTTACTTTCTGTTGGCATTCAGGTCACTAAAACACTGTTATGTTTCTTTTTCTATTTTCCATCATATAAAAATAAATGTCAGGATAATAATTTGAATAATCTTCCTTTTTTTTTTTTTTTTTTTTTTTTTTCCTGAAAGGCTAGGTACTTTCCTTTCTCTAGTCTCCTGTGTGTCTTCTTTCTGTTTAATGTAACCTTTCATAGATTAAAAAGGCAATGATGTTAATAGAATTGCATAATTGTCAGGAGATAATGTTCTCACAGTGAAATATTGCTATTGAGGCTTAGCTAAAGCATTTAGAGCAAACAAGCGTGCAGAAACAAAACAAAGATGTTTATTTTCAAAGTGACACATCTTTGTCATCACTGGTGTCCTCAGATTCCTCCTCATTCAGCCTCTGCAGGACTGGGACTCCGACATTCCCAGGGCAGCACTTCCTGCTAGTAGGTCTGGTGGCTCACGTTCTCAGTCATGACCAGAGAGAAGCAGAAATTTCAGAATTCAGCCCCCGATCCAGCCTTCCCAGAGATCCAAGCATGTTTGGGGGCTTGCTTATAGTGTCCACCTTGTATCTTAATTCCATGCCTGTTCATCTTGTGCCAATGCAATTACACAGGGGGAAAAAAGGGGTAAAATAAGAGCAAGTGTGCTCAAGCCTCACCACTACAAAAAAACTCCTTTCTACCAGGTTAGATTTCAAAGGTGTTTGGGGCAGAGACCAGTCACTGCCAACTTAACTTCTGAATGTTAAGTGCAGCGTGATAATGGATGATGGAAGTGAATTGTACAGTATTTAAGAAAATATTTTGCTAATGGATATTGGTAGCAACAGTGGAAAGGTCTGTTTGGAACTGAGCAGAGGACTGACAGCATGGAGCAGTGTGGTCTGTAAGGAGAGGGAACAGAAGAAGGTGAAGGCTGTACATTTGTGGAAAGCCAAGGCCCAGCATGTTCTTTTCAGCAATAAGAAAAATAAGCCAAGTATTATCTCTGAAAATGCTTTTGAAAGCACTCCTACATTTCTCCTTTCTGGATCAAAGTATGCTGAGTATGTAGTTGAGAAGCAATTCAAGTTACTGCCACTATCTAAGCAACAATTTAACATATAAAAGTTTATGTTTTATATAAAGATATCTTTAATATTGCAGAAATATTAATATCAGAATCTGCAAAAAGCTGAGAAGAACTGCTTCAGTTTCCTGTTGGCAGTTTCATGAGTGAAACCATGAAATGAACCTTGAAGTGGTTAATGGTCTTCTTTTATTGTACCTTCTGTGGTTGTGTTTGAGACACTGTGCCCAAATGACATTAAGAAATTTGAGCTAGAAAGCTATCTCAAATGCAAGCTTCCAGGTGGATTTGTTTATAATAGAACAGATGATGCCAAGTGCAAGGGTTGTCCCTCCACCTCATATTAGGGGTATTTTGAATTTCAGACAAAGCCAAACAATAATAATGTAAGGTTGCATGAAGGTTAATGTTGTTTAGGCAGATGGTGAATTGCAGATTCAACCTGTTGTCATAATAATGAATGTGTTTAAAAAGATGTTTATGTGGCAAATGAGAGAAAAATGAAACAGAATGTGCACATGCTTGCACACACAGACTTAGCATTGCTGCCTGCCACTCATCTATCCAAACCGATACATATATGTACTTTTTTAGGGATTCTCTATTGACCCTTTGCCATAAATCAATATGAGAAGTAGGACTGCAAATTCAAAGGAATGCACTGTTAATACTGATGCCATAATTTTGCCTGACAGCAATGACAGAAGCATTTGATCTGAGTCAGGTGAAATTTTATATCCCTATTAAATATGATTTCCCCCCCTTCTCCACCACGTACATTTTTTACCATTTTCTCTTTTCCCATTTTACAGCTTCATAGCAAAGTAGCCCACAAAATACGGGTTTTACTGGGGCTTGGAGTGCTCAGCCAAGTGTTTCTCCAGCTTTGAAACTCTGTGTTTTTTTCTCCTCAGGAGAACATGGAGTGGCTTTTTGATGAAGTTGTATCTCCCCATTTAGTCAGGTATTTAGTTAAAGTAGTATAGACCCAAAGCTTTGTGTTTTATTGTAAATCCCTCTGAAAATAGGTGAGCAAATCCCCTCTAGTTGCAAAAAAATCCATTGGAGTCAAAGCATCTGTGGGGATTTGTTCAAGCTAAATAAAAATAATATGGGAGGTCAGCTGTAGCAATGGTGTTAAATCATTTTGTTTATTACGAAGGACACTGCTTTTGAAAAGGATTCCTGGCCAGCCATACTTGATAAGTAGTTATTCAAATTATCTGAGCTTGTTGGCAACACCTGGTTCAGGACCCTTGTACACAAGAATAATGTAAATGGGCAGGAAGGGGCATAGCCCACTGCTTCAGAATTGATTCTGTACCTGGAATCAAAAGGAGATTTAGGATACTTGCAGCTTTTGCAGGCTGTATCAGTTACACATGTCCCTGTAATACTTCTATTTTTCTGCAACTTTCACTCAGAATAAAAGACTCAGGGACATCATTACTGAAAGTTTAGGACTCACATAGAAAATGCCCTTTGTATTTGTACAAACCTACCAATCCTTAGCTGAAGAAAAATGCATTTTCTGTAGAAAGGGGCAAAGAAGAGATACAGAGGAAGCCAAAACTCTTAATATAGCCTTTGCAAGGATTGCAACTTTATCAGGCTAGGTTATGTGTCTACTGCAGAGGTAATTCTCCATTTGGACTTTTAACAGACTTTAATCTTTTTTTAGTATTTTTTCAATAGCTCAGTGTAAAAATTAGAAATAGTTTGCCCTTCTTCCAAAAGCCATTAAAAAGCCTTACTTTTTCCACCCTTCTTTCTGCCCATGAGGAGATGTCATTTTCCATCAATTCCATTTTCTCCAAACTGTGTATTCAGCTCTTTTTAAATATTCATTTTTTCATTATATTTTTAACCTCACCATGATCATCTTTTGCCTAATTACTTACCTGATTGGTTTCAGCTATATCCTGAGGGGGAATGCCAGACTAAAACCAGCAGTGTCACTAGATAATGTCTGGAAATTGGGAAGCTAGACATAGTTAACAGGGACCCATCAGGCTCCTTTGGGGAATGGCAGTCACCAGAATCAGTGGAGGCTGGAAAATGGGAGGGTTTGTTATTAATATTTTTATTTTACCCTCATGTATTACTTTGTCATGGCACCAACATTCTGTATGTAATTGTACTTGCAGACAAAATCACTCAGACTCTCAGAACACACAAATCTGTGCTGTGTTTCTGCCAAAAGGTTTCCAGAAAAAAACACAAGGTAGTGACTAGGAGTTGTGCTGGCAGCTGCAAACCCTCAGTAGGGAACCTGGGCCTTTAGCACTGAGTAACCCAAAAAACACCTTTTAGATGAAAGTTTCTCGTCTTATCCCTTCCATTATGGCAGAAAAACAGGCTGGAATAAATAGAAATAGCAATAGTTATGTTTAAACTCTCAACTGTCTACTCTCCAGCTGCAAATATTTACCTCCAGTACAATCCAAATGTGCAGTGAATTGGAGAATCAAAGGTGTGTTAGCTGTGTAGACACGACTGCTTAATTTCAGAGAGCAGATTAAACAACCTGGAATGAAATTTTGGGGAAGGAAGAAAGTATTTGAATTGATCAGCCTCATTAGCAGACTGCTGCAATAACCCTTTTTTCTCTGAAATTTTTGCTGTGTAATTAATCACACCTTGTGTGAGGGGATTGCTGGTATTTATACAGGTACAGCTGTGACAAGCAAGATATTTTTTGGCTCTCATGAATTTCCAGTGGTAGACATCGAGGAGGCAGGGAGAGAAAGAATGGCAGAGATGTTTCCAGCTTCCTCGAGGACTCCTGGCATTGCTCTCTAACAGTACATACTCTTTGCTGCCCAGCAGTATGGAGTTCTCAGAAAAACCTTTAGTATCTGTCTGTCTGTCTGTCTATCTATAAGAAAGGTGCATGTTATAACCACTAAGATCAGTTTTAATGCATGCTTTCAGGCATGGTGTCAGTTAAGGGGGACAAACTTTTAGGCTGATTGATAAAGAATGAGTATGATACAAAGGTCACCCAGTCAAGGATGACAAGTCTGGCCCAGTGCTGGAAAAATAGCCCGTGTCTTGTTTACCTTGGCCTGGAAGTATTGGTCTTTTTCCCTGCTGACACAACTGCACCCCTCAGCAGGAATGCTGCTCTTCAGGAGTCACACCTGAAGCAGCAGTCTTGCATGGACTTCCCTGGCCCTTGGATGAGGGCTGTAGCGCTGCCTCTTTCACCAAATCATTGGATGCTTGTTGGATCCAGAAGTTCCTGTAAAAGCTTGCTCTTTGCGGACCTGACTTTATAAGGAGAATTTACCTGCCTTGTGCCTGGCCCTTGACTTTCAAATTCTCTTTTTA
Organism: Aphelocoma coerulescens; assembly: GCF_041296385.1. Lineage (NCBI taxonomy): Eukaryota > Metazoa > Chordata > Aves > Passeriformes > Corvidae > Aphelocoma > Aphelocoma coerulescens. The sequence continues at coordinate 4,148,443 of NC_091021.1, forward strand.
GTAGGGATGCCCACTGCAGATGTGGCTTCCCCAGTAATACAGACTTTGGGAGTGCCTGCACTCGCTTCTAAACACAGCTTTGTCTCGCCTCAGCCGGCAGAGCTTTGTTTGGGTTGGTATGTGACAAAAGGAAGAACAAAAGCCTTGCGTTGTGACGCGTTCTACTCCCTACCAAAACAAAGAGGAGAGAGAGAGAGAACAGGGCTGTTATGGAGATTATGATCATTCTTTTGAGACACGGTGGTATTTTCCCAAGGAGGCAATGACATTTCTTAATTACTCTCTTCATGGGTAGCCATGTGTAGAGATTACTGGGGGCTCAGCGGGGCATTGTTTTGCGAGCCTTGGAGGATGATATCGCTGACAGTACAGCACTGCACCATCCACCGCTCCTCTCCTTCCCTCTCTCTTCATTACACCAGCTAATTACTTCAGCTCCCGGTGGCTGAGCAGCGTGGCTTATCCCCTCTCCCCCAGCAGCCCTTGGCTGTCAGGGTAATTTACAGGAACGGAGCTGCTCCCGAGCTGCCGTCATTCTCCTGTCAGGCTTGGCTGCCAGAACAACATCCTTGGAGCGGGAGGCAACCTGTGCTCTGAGCTGGGGAAAGGACATGAGCAGCAGATAATGCTGGGGACTTCTTGGAGCTGCCGTGTCCCAAAAGGAGATCTTCAAGGAATTTTGTTTCTATCTTGGCCTTAAAATGCACATAAAATGTGTGGGTTCATTTCTGCTCTCCGGTGTTCTTCTCCACGTCAGGAGTAGAGCAAGAGCAGGCAATTTTTTTCAACTCCTCACTACCTCACTGCTTCATTTCTGAGCAGAAAAGTTTGAACGGATTAGACAGTGCAAGTGTTACAGATATCTTTTTATTCAATTATGTGTATACTTTTCTCTAAAACATTTAAGTGCATAGATATGTTTCCACTGTATATAATATATAATTATATATTATCTAATCAACAACTAATTTGTCTTTGTACCTTTGAAAAACCTCACTTCCCTCCCTCCCTCCCTGTCCCACAGATACATATTTCTGTAGCTGTGTGTGGTTAGAGAGCATGAAAATAAATCCTACTGCTGTCTAGCAGTGAATTCACATTTTGACTCCACTGACAGCACACTGTGATGTTATCGTGTGATATTAAACTTGCAGTTGATAAGAAGTCTGAACACTAGTATCAGCTCTGTGTGAAATATGGTTGATTCTGGGTGTACACCAGAAAAACTGAAAATAGTGCTTTGAGCCACAGCCTTAACAGCTTGGTAGTTGCAGACACAAAACCAAAGTCTTAAGAACTTGTCAGCTGTGACATCCACCATCAGAGTCCACCAGACGTTATATTAATAGAAAAAACAATTTTGTATATATATGAAAAAGCAAGTCAGTCTTCTTGGTTTAAATAAACTAAATTTGGGGTGTTTTTGTAACAGATTTGTAAACAAATATGCATAAGATATACATACTGAAGTATTTGCATAACTGGGTGTAATTATATATGTACACTTACAAACTGAACATAAAATGAGAAAAATGGTTTATTGAATGTATTCACTACTCAGAACCATGTTTAAGTAGCCTGTGATCCTTTTCTGAAGGTAATCTTGTAAATCTGGGATGCAGAAGTTTGCTTTACATTTAAGCAATCAGTCTCTGTCCTGCCATTCTTGAAGATGGGAATGGCCTCCCAGCTCTCCCCTTTGGAGTCCAGTAGACCAGGACATGCCCCCCTTTCCTAATGTACTGAGGTGTTGCATTCACAGGTCAATCAGATCAGACACAGGCAGATGACATTTGATATATTCAGCGTGTTCTGGGTACAGTTTTGCAGGCCTGACAGGCTTCTTGTTACTCTCCTAGAGATTGTGACTCTAAATGAAGATTGTCCTGTTGTTTGGCTGTTCTAGGAGACAGCCTTCTCCCAGTAACTGTACCCTGTGTATTTACTTTCTTACGTTTATTAATGAATGATCTGTCAGAGATGTAAATTTTAAGGCATTTTTGTAAAAGCTCTGTGCTGGAAGGGATGGCATGTCTAACAGAAGAAAAACCTGGGAGTAAGTCATTACTGGGCTTGGAAATTGTGGTGTTAGAGTTAACTGCCCTTACACTTGCCTGAGGCTCTAATCATCAGACTTAGTGGTAATGAGTGATTTCATGGGACCTATTGCTTAATTCCAAAACATGGAGCTATATAAACAGCTCTGCAGTTCATTACAAAGTCAAATGGGTTTTGCCATTTAAATGGACAGAGGTGACTGTGAGATATAAGTGTTTCTATTTATTTCAACTAAATATGCTGTATGTAGCAAGATGAAGGAACATTGAATAATTGAAGCTCAGGATTCATCTCGGTCAGTGTTTATTTGGTGCCTGGGCTTTTTTTAGCACATTATTTTGTTCTGTTTGGTTTTGTTTGGTTTTAATCTGATGCCATGAGGAGAGCAGTAGTCAGGCAGGAAGAGTACAGCCCTGTTTCCTAATGTAAAAATTTGAAGCAGTACATCTCTTTGAAGAGGAATTTGAATGCACTGTCACTTAGTAAAGTGTTAGAGGAAATAGAAAACAAAGAGACAACTTTACAGTTTAATTCATAATTGAAGTCCCCTTAAAAGAGTATATAAGCCTCCTATTAAATACTGTTGAGTCAGTGAATATACTGTGAAAGCATACTAAAAAGTTACTAAAAAGTAAAGTTACTAAGAGTTACTAATATTACTAAAAAGGAAACTACAGTTTAAATCAAAAACAAGGATCACATTATTTGTTATTTACTTGCTGTAGAGGCCATTTTATCAGAATGTACAGTTGGTCTCAGAGGGGTTTTCCATAAAGTTGCTCTTTTCTTCAGCCAAAAGTGCAGGAATGAAGCCCTTGGAATGCTTGGATGTAGGGTTGTGTGTGCATACCTGAGTATGGGGCAGTGGAGAATGGAGAGTTGAACCAAGGTGTTCAAAGCTGTGGTGCAAGTTCCCAAAGATTCCAGGAAGTGTCAGAAAAGGGAATTCAAGCTGAGGCCTGTAGCTCTCTTGCTCGTGTTTAGTTAACAGAGATGATCATTCCAGAGGGGCAGGAAGAAAACAGAGGAGAGCTCTGAGCAATGCCTGTCTCTTTTGGTTTTGAGGAGAGCAAAGAGACAGAAATCACTTTAAGATATTGTCAGTGAGTGACCTGCTAAGTCAAGAGAATGCAGAGAACCATGTGGTGATGAGGAATAAGCCATGATCTCCACGGGCTGGGAATGTCACTCAAAATGGCCCAAACACTCCTGGTATGGAAGAGGTGATCTGTTTGGATGCCATGGATGTGAGAAGAGGATGAGCATATTACAGCTTGTGTGATCTGTTTGGGGGATGCTGAGGGTGAGTGTCAGAGACCCCTTGACCGTGGGGGATGGTGACAGCATGGAAGTGGTGTTTTTGTCAAAACGTCATCACCACTGGCAGGTTTTCCCATGCTGAGCACTCCAGGGAACATCTGCCCTAGAGAAGTGTCTTCTTAAACCACGTTCTGGTGGCCAAACTTGTTCTGGACAGGGAAAGTTAAATTGGCATGCAGGTTGATGTTTAAAAGGAGTAACTCATCTTTCCAGTGCAGTGTTCATTTTTGGTTTGCATTCTGATTGTTTAGTTTTGTTGTAGTTCATGAATTAACTAATTATATCCAGGGAAAGGAAACAACACTATGGTAGAACAGGGCAGACAGAGAGAACATAGCACATTAGCAAAAATGAGCAGAGCCAGAATGGACATGAGAATGGCAACTGAGGGGTTTAGTTTCATGATGGGCAGTAAAAAGCACGTGCTAGGTCACCTAACTTTAGTTAAGTCTTTCAGGCTGAGCAAAGAGTTGTTGAAAATTCCTGTTCCCTCCCCTATTTCAAGTAATTTTGCAATGCTGCTAATAGAAATAAAAGGATCTCACTCAGCACTTTGAAGCGACGCTCTGCATCCTTTCCCTTTCTCAAGCATTTTCTAGCTTAAGCTATTGGTGAGTCTTCATCCTACTGCCTTTAAAGACTTTGGACAGAGGAACTTCATGAGAAGCTGCCTGGGGTGAGAAGGTGCCAGGGCTTTGGAGCCCATGTCAGCAGGGTCAGTGTGAGTGTCCTGTAGCACAATCTTGGGGCTTTGGTGGAGAAGCAGAGACCTGCCCATAATCTTCCTTTCTGTTCTAGCACACTGTCTTTCCCCAAATTACAGCATATGATAATACCTATTAATTTTGTCAGAATTATCATAATCCTCGTACAGATCCTACTCACCACAAGCATGAGGCTATAAAATCATTCTTTACTTTTCTGTTGGTATTTCTCTTTATTGTCGCACAGTGACTGATTTTAATTGAGGCACACTGGACACAAAGGAATGCCAATGAGATACTTTCCTTTAAAAATATGCACGCCAGCAGCATCTCCACTTGATGCTGACTGGCACAACTGCCTTTCCTAAGGATTTCATGTGCCTTCAAGTGGTGTTTTTATATCACTACTTCACAACGCCATGGAAGAGATCACATGTCAGAGCAGATACAACCCAAAATCACATCTGTGAATATTATGTAAAGAATAAACTGTGTGTTCCTTTTCTTTCTCTGTCTCATCTCGATGCTCTCTAGGTCTGTGCAGATGTATTAAAACACATGTGTGTTTTAATATACAGCTCTGTTTATTAATGCCATCTATGTGGAGGTGGTACAACCATCCTGCAAAACACCCTCTTCTGCATTGCTGCCAGAAAGGAGGGTGAAGACTCCAGGTTCATGGAATCCTAGGATGGGTCAGGCTGGAAGGGACCACACTGGCTCATCTGGTCCAGCCTCCCTGCTCAAGCAGGGTCAACCCAGAGCACATGGTGCAGGATTGTGTCCAGATGGGTCTGGAATATCCCCAGTGAAGGAGACTCCACAGCCTCTCTGGTCTCTGTTTCAGTGCTCAGTCTTTGCACAGGAAAAGTTCTTCTTCCTGTCCAGGCAGAACTTCTGAGCATCAGTTCCTGCCCATTCATTCCTCTTGTGCCATTGCTGGGCCCCGCAGAGCAGAGCCCACAGAGCAGAGCCTGGTTCCCGCTCTGAGCCCTCCCTGCAGACAGGAACACACAGGGATGAGGGCCCCTCTCAGCTGGGGCTCCTCTCGAGGCTGAAGAGCCCCAGCTCCCTCAGCCTTTCCTCCTCAGGGAGATGCTCCAGTCAAAGTTGCCACCTCAGCCACATTTTTTGGGGCAGCATTGGCTGGAGTAAAACAAAGGATTGATTGTGTTTGCTATGTTCAGTTGTGTTAAGTGCCTGTGTCTGGTGTAGTTCCACAAGCAATGCAGGAGAACTGTTACATGGGTACCAATTAATGCAGAATTAGACAAACCAAATGGAGTATTACAGCAGCTATATTTGTTCCTTTTTTATTTTTCTTTTTTTTTTTTTTTTATTTAATGAGGCCTAATATTCTCAGCTAGCCTGGTGCACAAGACCTTCAGCTAAAACTGTCAGCTAATGAGGATTTTCCAGTGTGCTTAACCTGAGGCATAAAAGAGGAGCATAGATATGTCAGTATTTCCTTGATTTGGCTGTCTATTCTCTGAATTTTCGAGTAAGATACTGTGAGTGCAGGTTGGGGTTTTTTAATGTGATATAATTGAATGCCTTTTTGCAGTGCATTTCTGGCAAGCAGAACCCAGAGGTTTTGGTTCCCTTGCTCCCCCCAGCACAGCCAGGCTGTGTTTGTGCCAGGGGCTCGGCAGCAGCCGGGCTGTGCCTTCCCTGTGACCAGGGAGGGATTTTGCCTTCCAGCTCTGCTCTCTCTCTCATTACATGCAGGATCAGGTCTGTGCTGTTCCAGACTCCTGCACAGCTCCTCTGGAGAGCTGTCAGCTTTCTCCTCCCTGCCAGGCTGGTTGACAATGCAGCACATGAAGTTGTGGAGCACAGAGCTCTGCCACCTTAAGGGTTGTGGGTTTTTCGTCTTTCCCTCTCTGGTTGTTTTTTTTTTCTATTTTTTGCCAAGAGAATTGTTTTCTAGAGGAGAACAGCCTGTTTCTTATTCAGATGCAGGTTGTAAATTATCTAAGGCTTACAAAATCAAATTGGTTTTACTAATAAATCTCCTGGTGCATTATCTGTTGTTTGCAATATTTCATGTATACAAGCTATTCACCTGATTATTTTTTATAAATCTCATTTTTAATCAGTCAGTCACTAGCATTGACCTCCCTAGTCATTTGGTGTATAATGATAACTTCTTACAGGATACTTTTTTTATCCATGAGTATTGTAGATGCCCCTTCTGTCCAGCAAATAACCACAGATGCAGACATCCTTATGCTCCTTCACACCTAGGAAATGCTAGTGCTGGCAACCAGACACCTGAAGTTGTTGTTATTATTATTGTTATTTGGGGAGTACTTTCTGCTTTTCATACAAAATGCCTACCAACGCAATACTTATTGTCAAAATAACCTTACTATTTGAACATCTTCTCCCTGCTCCACATCATGGCAGGAATCCCACTCACAACAGGGTATTCTCTGATCCTGTTGTCATTTTTTTTGTCTATTCTCACAGGCAAACATTTGATCTCCACTTCTAAAGCTGAATGTTTTTCAGTAATACTGCAGGGGTTTTTTTCTGTCATTCCTGGTTTTTGCTTCTGAGTTTTGTCCTCTGGGATGGCTGCGTATGTTCCTGTGGATATTTGTTGTTTGCTGCATATTTCATATGTGCAGCTAAGTAGAATTAATAGCCCTTTGTCTCTCTTTGGGAAGTCTTGTCTGCTGTGCATCACCTGAGTTGCTAACAGACATTTATGTAGTTTAAGCAAACTCTTTACTAGGCAAGTTATTCTGTGGGTGTTTGCAAAAGTTCATGTGCATGGGACTGGAGTACAAGAATTAAGAAGAGAGGGGAAGGCAAAATGCTGCAATGTATATGCTGTCTACACTGTAGCTTTGCAGAACTAATTACTTAAATTACTCAGATTTCTAGGAGCAAAATGCAGAAACTTTAAGGTTACTCACCTCTTCAGAGAGCCTGTTGATAGACCAACTTTTTCCTAGAAAAAGGACAAGCTATTATAATGTTATAGCCATTATAATGCTATTGAACTACATTACCACATTTTTACTGAAATTTTATTTAGGGGGATATCAGCTAAAAGAGCACTCTTCTCCCCCAGAGTGTAAATGTGATAAGGGCATGAAGATTTCAGCCTCTCCCTTTCCTGATTCTGCGAATTGAGGTATTTTTAAAGTAGAAACAGAACAAAACTTAAATTGCTGAGAAAGAAAAGGCGAAATCAAGACCTTGTTAAATGTCTCTCACTGACAAGGAGATGATTTCTGCCCAGCTGGTGCAGGGGCAGGCAAGAGGCAGAGCTGGCTGCAGCCACAGTCTCTGTTCTCTGCCTCAGTATCCTCAGCTGAGATGAGCTCCTGGAGTCAAGGGAGCTCCAGACACAGCATTTCCCTCCTCAAGCTCTGAGTTTGTTCAGAGCCCTCAGAGTTGCACTGCAGCTGCACATGAAGTGCAGCACGTAAAACCACTCATGTCATTGCAGGCAGGTATTTTCTCTTTCAGCTAAAATGTTTTATCTACTTAGCTTCTCGAAGTGCTGGAAGGCACCTTTTTTACCTCTCACAGGAAGGCTGCTGACCCTCAGCTCGTGCTAAGTGAAGGCCATTGTGCTGAACAACAATGCTGACTTACAAAGGGAGAACAATTGTGTGTAAAGGTTTTATAAAACCTTTCTCAAGGGCTGCTAAACCTGCCTTGCTGTAATTCTGGGTTGGTCTTTTTTTTGTTCATGGAAAGATTGGAAGTAATCCACACACACTTTTACAATTTCCCATCCTCTTGCACAACTTGCAGCTTTCAGTCTTTAGACAAATGTCATGAAAAGCACTTTTGCACAGGCCAGTACTTTTGCAGGGCAGGGTTCCCAGGAAAACGGGATCATGCTTTTCTGTCTGAAGCTGGATTTGTGAACAGTAACGTCTAAAATTGTCATGACAGAACCTTCATTTGATGCTGCTTTTTGGAGATCCCCATTGCCTTCTAGAATATTCACATATCAAAGGAAAGTTCTTCCTCAGAGGCAGAAAGCTGAAGTTCACTGCAGAGTTCATGTCTTCTTGGAAAAGGCCATCATCTGACCACTCCAGTAACTCTTTAACAGGTCCAGCTTTTAACAGGTTCTCTCTGTGAAGTATTTCAATACTGTTTACTGATTTAAATGTAATCCTCATGTTAATTTTTGATAGTAGCATGCTACATAAGAGTGAAAAGTGGGTGTTTGGTTGATAATAAGAATGATAAACTGATGCTTTTAGAGGTTCTTGTTGACTATCACTTCTTTGTGTCAGAAGCTATTGTTTATCTGCAGTGTTTATTCCTCACTTGCAATGACTTGGGCATTGCAGTATTTCTCTTTTTGTAATTCAAGTGATATCAAAGTCGGCTTCTTGTTTCAGCCTAAGGATGATGTTCTGTTCTAATGGCAGCTGGTGAGTAAACACAGAATACTGGGGTGGGTTTAAGCACAAAGAAACCTGCATGATCCCTTGTTCATGACAGCTCTCAACCTCCATGTTTGAAAGCCAGAACAACCAGGGATGCTTCAAAGAAAATGTCCATGGTGGCTTAAATTGCAAACAGAAAGGTTTGGGGAGGCATAGGAATACCTTCTTTTAAATCACCTGAAAAACTTGTTAAAAATAGGTAGCCTTGCAGGCAAGAAGAATCCATCTCAGGGCTCTTCTGCAGGTTGGCAGCACAGTGCCATACCATGCACCAACTGTGGGTGACAAATATGCACAGCTAGGCTCAGAAATGAGGAACAGGTTCTTTCCTCACTCCATGGTAGTCACACACCTGAGGGCCATGCTCTGGAAGTTTATCTGGTTTTTTTTTTGTTCCTCCTCTCATTTTTTGATGGACACTGTTGATAAAAAAATGACATTGCCTGGATTAAACATTTCAGCCCCCCTCATCTCACCAATAAAGCAATCTGTAAGGGGAAGGTAGCACAGAATTGCAAACAGAGTACCTCCTTCTACCCAGTGGCAATTCCTCATCTTGCAACTTGTACAGAGGTCTCTTGACTCTGTAAGCTCCTGTTGGCAGTGGAAGTGTGCAGTTAGATTGCTACATGGACCTCCTCCTCTCCAGGATGGACAAACCCCCATTTCCTTACCCTCCCCTCATATTTTGTCTGGTTCTTTCCCCTCCCTAACCATCTTATCCATCCTCTGCTGGGCTATGTCTGATCTGCTGACGTCCCTCCTCTACTATTCAGGGGTCTCATATACAATTTCAAATAAACAGAGGGGAATAATCTCTTCTGATGAACTGCTGGCTATTTCTTGCTGTACAGCTCAGTATGGGACCAGTCTTCAGGACAACAAGAGTGCACTGCTGACTGCTGTTCAACATTGTCCTGAAATGGACACTGCATATTCCTACCACCTGAATTGAGTATTTTTCCAAAATCCAACTATTTTACTATGTGGCATTTCTTTTCAGTGGGAATTTTCCTTCAGGTGAGAATGTAGGAAGGACTGTGAGTTCATGTCTGGAGGCTGTATCTGTCTCCTTTCATCTGGAGCAGAGAACATCAATGATGATGTAGCATAAATAATGTTGGGACACAGCTCTGACAATGAAACTGTACTGGCAGCATACTCCTTTTCTGTATTCCTGTCTCCAGCTGATGCTTAGCTAAGGAGCACAACAGGAAAAAGTGAGATTAAGTGTGCTTTGGCACACATTCCTATGGCAAAGGGAGTGAGAAGCCAGAGAAATTGAGATTGCTGTTGAGCTTTAATATTCCCCCTCTGTCTAGTGGTACAGGAGTGCCTGTGATTCCAGCTGGTGATCCCTGTCTGTCTGTCCAGTCCAGATGCCTTCTCCAGCATCGGAATCCCAGCCAGCACAGATCTCACAGGAGAATGCAGTGTAGGACAAGTAGGAAATTGCCACCTCTGTGGGCAGCACTGTACAGAGCTTATGTTTTCTGAAGAATTGCATAATGAAAAAACATGCAAACCTCACTCCCATCATAAAAATTTACCATGGGTACTAAAGTTGAGTATACAGCAGGGATCACACGTTATTTATTTCCATGCTAAACTCTGACAAGATACCAAATGCCACAGAGCCAAGTCTGTCTGAAACATCTTGTAAACCTGAAAAATCAATGTCCTGGGTTGTTTCTTTATTAGCCTTGTTCTCACCATCTCCTGAAATAGTGTGGTAGATTTGCCATCTTTTGAGTGGACCTGCAGCTGCATTTGAGTGGCTGTTGTGTTGACTGTTGAAGGGAGGGACTAAACTCCCAGTTACTTGGAAGACCAATATCCCTGCTGTTGATTTGATGTTGTTAACATCACACTGTATCAAGAACAGGGAAGTATGGGATGTCTTCAGACAGTGATAACAGCACAAGATTGGGGGCAATGTTTGTGATAAACTTTCTGTCCCACCTTTTGCAGGCCTCCTAATTCCTCCTGCATTTCATATTCCCTGCTGTGCAGTACCAGTGGAAGTCCTAACCTAATTAGTATATAAGCATAATGAAAGTGATTAATGGCTTGGGTTTTTTCACTTTCTCTGAATTCATTTGTGGAAGACAATCTAGGAATAGAGTGTTGCTGCCAGGTTAAATTGTCTGCTGTCTTTTCTCAGATTGCCCCCCACTGTTGAATTGGTGCACAGGTCAGACCTGAATGTGCATTTCTTTCCCCTTCTGTCACTTTCTTCTGATCCACTTAATATTTGATACAGAGACTTTTCCCAGTGGCATCCAATGTCTGGCTGGCAAGGTGGCTCTAAAGAGTAGGAAAAGCACATTCCAGTCCCAGTCCTGCACAAAAGCAGGGATGTGGAGTGTGTTAGGAGGGTTCCCATTGCTGGTGCTGGGGGGCACAGTGCTATAGTTATCTTAGAAGTGCCCGTGGACCAGGAGTGAGTGGCTTTTAGCAGTGTGATATTTTAAAATAGATACCTTCTTCCTGTTACTTTTGGTCAAAAATGAGAAAAAGAATGAGAAAAGCAATTTTTCCTTTCGAGCTTACCACTGTCAGTTGGGTCTGTGTTGATTCAAGTTCTCTTCCTCAGTGACCTTCATCTTCCCATGCCTGTGAGATGTGAAAGATGCTGTTGACACAAGCAAAGGCTCAAGCTCCCTCAGCTCATATCCCAGATAGCACTTTAACATGGCATGTTTGATGCTGCATATTTCTGTCTTGCTGACAAAGTGGCAGTGAAAGTTATTGCATTCATCTGGGAAAGGGAATGGAGCAGAATGACAGGCACAGCAAACAGTAATACCTTTCCTTTCTTCCCTGTCCTTGGTCACTAAGACCTCTGAATGCAGGAGGCAAAACAGAGGGGTTTGGGCACTTTAAACAAGGTTTAGAAATGCACTCCATGGAAAATTAAGGCCTAATTATCAGGTGCATAACAGCAAAACAATCCCAGGTCTTTATTTGCAGGAGCAATGGCTTCTGCATTTGCACTAAGAAATCAGCTTATACACACTAAAATGTGATTGCAGGGTAGTACTAGAGGTAGTAGTAACCCTCCCCACTCATATTTGTCTCACTGTACTTTCCTCAAGTGCATTACACTGCCAGAGAAATCTGGAGGAAGAAGAAACCAGCCTGTGTTGCTTCACACACGTATCAGGGCCACTGCAGATCCTTTGTTGCCAAATCAGCACGAACTAAAGCAATGAGGTTTGAAAAGGCAGTACTAGGAAAAGTACTGAATGAAGTGCTAATTTTTTTTAATTGCAGATTTGAGTCTTGTTATTCTTTGGTTAAAACTAGGTCTGCCTCCCAAAATGGCCACTGTTAGCCATGCCATGGTGGATTGTGGTTTGGACAAACAGCCCTCTGACATGTGCAGAGGCATCCAACAGACAGCTGCAGTGCATATTGTCATTTCTCTGTCATTGCAAGTGAGAGCTCATCTTCATGTCTTCTGCAGCCTTCTCTTCCATCCCTTTCTGTTTCTGAGGACCTTGGTGTTGGACACAGTCCCCTTTGGCTGTGCTTGTGCTCTTTGAAGAGCTCCCTGTCCATGGGGCTGTCACTGCTGCTTGTGCTGGTTTTAGGCTAAATGAGCCAAGGTGGTTGGAACAGTTTAGGAAGGTGGTGGTTACTGTTCCACGGACCTGACAGAAATTCGGGAGCTTTTGTGTGAGTTATAAAGGTGTAACAGGTCACTGAAGGCAGGCTGGAGACACAGCCAGCAGCTGGAAGGGAAGCATGTGGAAAGGCTGAAAGAATTGGGACTTTTCAGACAGGACAGAGAGGAGTTTTAGATTAGTTTAGGCCCTGGCACAGGTTGCCCAGAGAAGCTGTGGATGCCCCATCCCTGGAAGTGTCCAATGCCAGGTTGGATAGGCCTTGGAGAAACCTGGGATAGTGGAAGGTGTCCCTGCCCATGGCAAGGAGTTGTAGGTAGATGATCTTCAAGGTCTCTTCCAGCCCAAACTATTCTATGATTCTATGAGGAGACATGGAGTTGGTACAGAAGGAAACATACCCTGTTCCCTGCTGTACATGAGTAGTGGGACATCTCTCTGCCAGAGTGGGAGAATAATAAAGACAACATATGCTGTGCTCTCAGTTTTCAAAGGCAAGAATGGTTTATTGGAGCTCATTCCCTCTCCACATCTCATTTCCTTTGGCCTGTAATCTGTGTAAGCATTACCTGTTACGGCTCCTCTGTTTTCACTCCACAGGTGCTGTAAGTGAACTACAGAGTTCCATGGCCTGATGAATATGTCATATTGTTTTCTTTTTATGGGATGAAATAAAGCTGTTAAATAAGAGCCAGCAAAGAGACAGTTTCTCAGTTCTCACTTGCCCTGGAAGTCTTTTTAGCAGAACAAGCTGAGCATCACCTGCGCTGGAATGGTGGGGCATAGGGAAAGATTTTTGGAAGGAAACCGAGGTTATAACAACCAGGGATAGGGCAGGGAAGGAGGAGGATGTCTCCATTGTGGGTAATGAGTGGAAATGAAGTAGGACCGCAGAAGCCAGGATCCTCTGGAATTGCTTGGCTAGCTGGAAAGTTTCAGAGCTCTGGATGCTGCCATCTACTGTGGAAACCTGCCCCCGGCTGGAGCTGCAGCATTCCTGCCTTCCCAGCCCGGGGACTGAAATCCGAACGTGCATTCTCTGTGTGCCGTCTGAAGAACAGCTCTGCCAGGTGAAGTACTGAAATAATTTCCCAGGCCAGCTGGTAGGAAATCATGGTTATAAGTCTATCAGGGAATTACAGTTTAATCGCAGCCTGTAGCAGAAAGACTGCACTAGAGTTTAGTATTTTACATGAAAGGCTGCTATTGAAAAACTGTTACCGTGCACTTCAATAGATCTTTGCTGCCAACTGCAAGCAGTTTCGGCTCTGTTGAGCTGGCAGAGTTCATTGATGACAGGCTAAGAACTGACATTAAAACGTGTGACAGTGCATTGAGGAAACGCACCGGAGGGGATTTTTAAAACAGTCCAAAAGAGGCAGATAGAGGGGTGGGAGAGAAGAGAGCAGGCAGGAGAGCTGGGTCCTGCTCAGAGTCTGGGCTGGTAGGGGAGAGGTGAAGGGACCATGCTTTTCTGCCTTGGAAAAATGTTTTATAAGCAGTGAGCAAACATTGATGGCATTCTTCTGCCAGCCAGTCAGCAAATAACTTAAGCAAAGGAAGGGGACAGAGCAGCTCATGTGGATCTCACAAGCCCTGTGAGAACTGGTAGCTATTTTGTTTGCCTAACAGCTAGAGTGATTACTTCTGCCACTCACCCTGAGAAAGCTCCCAGGGATCCTGAGGACCCCTTCCCACTAAATAATGGCAATTACTGTGGTCCTGATCAGAAGTGGGGCAAGGGGAGAAGAGGAAACTGTTTGAGATGAATAAGTACTTCCTGGTATATTACCTTTGCTCAGCCTTTAAGTTCTTCATTTCCATGTTCCTTTGCACCTCAAAACCAAAAAAAAAAAAAAAAAAAAAAAAAAAAAAAAAAAAAAAAAGGAGCACCAAAAGCTCCAACCAGTATTCTTTGTGTAGCTGAAAATTGGTCATGAGCCCTGAGATGCTAAATACAAAATCAGAAAGAAAAACCTACTTTACAGGAGAAAGGTGAAAAGAAAGTCTACATTCTCCCCAACATGTTGTACTCTAGTAAATACAGCATAAATAAGGTCATGGAAGGCTTTTCTGCTAATTTTCTCAGTGGCTACAAAACTGTGGGCTGTTTCTTACTACACTCTGAAATAAGTCCTTTTCTTTTGATATCTCAGGCTTCAGGGTTTCTGAAGTAGTCTCTTTTAAGTTTTATTCCCTGCTAGCTTTCGCAGTCTCTGCTTATTTGTGAACAGCCTCCCTGGATTTGTGAAACAGGGTACCCATGGAAAGAGGTGAGCAGCTGCTCAAAATACAGGCGAGCAGGCAGAGACAGCTGAGGGCCAGAACAAGGTTATTTCTTTAAAGAAATTATTTCTCACCTAGTGAGGTGGCCTCATTGTACAAACTCTTGCTCTTTCTGGAGCACGTCTCTGTCATCCATCGTCCATGAAAAGTAATGCTCAGAAGTCGGTTTAGGCTGCAAAATTTTGTTTCCTGTCCAGCAGGGGATGGATTTTGTTCCAAAATTTCAATTGGTGTTCCATCCATGCTAGAAATGCAGTTGCATGTCTTCTCTTCGAGTCTCGGGAGTTGGGTCTGGTCAGCCTCTTGATCACAGTACCACTACACAGAATTGGGATGAGGATGGAGGGTAAAGCTGAACCTGACAATTATGCAGTATTTGAAGGTATGCAGGATGTGAAGGTACATTCTGCTTCCTCTCAGCAGCTCTCTGTCTCTCACTTTAGTCCAAGGGCCATGGATGTTGAAAAGATTTCATTGCTGACAGGTCAGAAATTTTCTGTATCAGAGTAACCATTTCATATATGCTTTTTTTTGCCTGTGTGTGTGTATGAAAATAATTATTCAGTGAGTTGTTTGGATTGGCCACTTGCTCCAGATATTACTGTTGGAATCTGTTAATCAGCAACGATACATGCAAGAAGTTTTTCCCTTTCTGTGTTCTGTAGAAGATTGTCCTACATGAATAATATGCCTGTTAGATCTTTCAGTAGTTGAATGGAATGCAATGTAACCAGGATGTGAACAAATAGAATGTCCTGGTACAAGTACTCATTAGTTGTAAAAATTGATAGTAGAAGAAAAATTTATTTCTTTTAGTAGAAGAATCTATTTCTCTGGTTCTGGTTTTGCTTTAACTTGTGAATTGATTTTGCTTTAATTATTATTAGCATGAACGCTAGGTTTTCTTGTTGTCTGCTTCTGTTACTACTCTTTTAAAATAGTCCTGAGTAAGCAGGAAACTTTGACCATTAACAAGATCCCTAGAGTTTCTTACCTATTTGTCTAATCACATCTGTTTTCCCGTATTGGAAGACTTAGTGGTTGGAAGCAAATGAATTTGAGTCAGATGCAGCTCTCAGACAGAAAGTTTTGGGGCTGGATTAGGAACTGACACAATCCTCTCAGTTTGCATCTGTACCTCTTGGACTTGGGTGCTGACTCTGGTCATTTGTGTTGCCTCTTCCAGATTCAAAGAGAGAACAGTATTTATCAAAATCCCCACCTGGAGGAATTCTTAGATTTTGCTGTAAGGTTGTAGTTTACATTTAGATTTTTTCCCTCACTTTGCCTCCTTTTGGCTAATTCTCACCACTTTGAAATGTGAAATATCACAGTTTATATCACTGATCATTAAAATTAAAACAAACAAAAGAAGCTCCAGCCTTTCAGTCATATACATAGAGTGCATTCATCCACATCACCTTAAGCTTTCTGAATTTCCTAGTTTACATGCAAACTTGTTATCTCTGAGGTCCACAGAAACAGAAACACAGCACAGGCTGGACTCTATAAATATTCCATTTTGGGAATGTGGACATGCAGTTTCTATGTTGTAACACTTGTGTCATGCTTCAGTTTGAGATCCAAAAGCCACTGGGTCGAAATGTTCTTAATTAAGGCTGTTCATACCTTTGAAAATCCCATCCATGTTAGATCTGTATTATTATAGATGTGCTCTGGGTTTATTGATTTGGCTTCTGTTGTGAAAGTAGCTGAAGAAACCAGCCCAAACTAGAAATGAGACAAGTTTGCATCTTCATCAAAACTTTCCCCACACTGAAGAGCTGTTCGGGATTAGAATCCTAGTTCATGCTCATTATAGAAATAGTTCTTTTCTACACGTTCAGAGCTGACATTTCCCTGAACTTTTTCAAATTAAGATATGGGGATGTGGTTTGAACTCATTGTTAAGATGGTTTTAAGGGCTTCGTTCTTCTGCAGACAGATGTGATGCAGTGAATTTCAGTGGTTTTAGCATAAGACCAGCTCAGCAGAGGGAAAAATGAATTTCCTACCAAATCTGATCTTTACCAGAACCTGACTTTAGCAGCTGACTTGTCTGGTTTGTACCTTGTAGCTTTGTGTTAAGATTTGTATTTACAATGTCATTATGCCAAACTCTTCCAGAGAGAATGGGGTTTTTTTCTCTCTTATAATTAAAACAGGAAGAATTAATGATGGACTGGGGAGGCTTGCTTTTCTGCAGTAATGAAGTGGACTGCTTTCAGTGGCTAAGAAAAAAAGTTAATACAGTGATTATTTTGGTCTGAACTAAGTCCTATTGTAAAAGACAGAAGTATTAAAATTGTATTAGACATGTAAAAAGTCACAATCCAGAACACTAAACACATTGCAACTAGGCAGTATAGCTTTGATTCTATGCTCAGCTAATTACAAGAGAAAATAGGATAATTTTTTTCAAAATTTATTTGTCTCTCCCCATTTTTACCCCCCCCTCCCCTTTGTTTTTTGTCACATAGGAATATTTAAACAAAAGTTGCAGTCACTTCTGCTGGCTTTGCTGAACCACATCCCTCTACCCAAACCAGCAAATTCTGCCCCTCCCTGCCTTTCATGTGCAGTTCTTCAGCTCTCACCATTCCTGGAGGGACTGAGGCACCTCTCAGGGATCAGCTGAGGGCTGCAGGAGAAAGCCCAGTGGTTATGGCAGAACCAGGGCTCTGGGTGCCCAGCGTAGGAGAGAAGCTGGGGAAAGGGGCAGTGATTGCCCTGCTCGTGTCATCAGGGAATAGCAGCTCGCTGAGAGTCTGCACTTCTGTTTGAGAAACCCCATAAAAGTTGGCAGCTCGGGCTGTTTGTATTTAAAGTTTTGTCTCTTCTGTTTCTGAAAAGTATTTTCCCAAGACACTCCCAAGAACAGTGTCTCTTATTGTGTCACTCTGCCTTGGAAGCACAGGGATATGGAAAGGTGGAGATTCAGTAACTTCTGACTTACGTGATCAGCCAGAAATTGAGATCTCTTATGCTGTTTTCATGAGCCTCACAAAGGGATAATGTGTTACAAATTTTTCCTTAATGATTTGTAGTTAATTTAAGAACATACAGAAAAGTCCTTCTTCCTTGAAGACAGATCCTGACTTCCCTCTGCCTTGGATTCAATGCAGCATCCATCATTCTGAGGTTTTCCTACAGGTCATACTAAAAGTCCTGTTCTAACTTTGTCCCTCCTGCATGTCATCATGCAGTCTCATACAGACATCCAGTTGGCTTTATGTCCTTCCCCTTTTGCATGGCAGTGTTTTCACCCCACAGGAGACATCTGGGCTTCCTGGCTGGCCTCCCGGGGGTGAAATCCCCCCCCTTCCTCAGCCACTAATCCATTCAGCAGACTGAATGTCTTCTCACTCTCCTGCTGAATGAAAGCTGGTTTTCACTCCCATCTGGTCCCTTGTTGTTTTGCACAGCTCCTGGAATAATATTACTCATTCTCCTTTGCTGCTCTTAATTCTTTCATAAGAAATGTGCAAACCAAATTCCTACTTAAAATACACGTGCTGGGATGTTTCCAAAACATTTGGTGCTTGCTAGGCCAGATGCTTATTGTGATGTACCTGTTTGTTCAACACATACCAAGACTCTGCTGTTTGGGTGTTGGAAATGTAAACACAAACATTAATATTGGTCTGGGATCCTGTTTTCCTTGGCAGATGAAAGCGGCCTGGCACTGTGGGGCCACAAGATATAAATTATCCACTGACGCTGTGAATACTGTAGCAGGCATTAGAATAGATTTAAAAGATGAACTAAACTTTTAGATCTTTCAGGAGGAAGTTTGAGAGTCAGATATTTGGGGAATGTCTTTCTCTAAATCTTGTTGCACCTCCACCCTGTTGCCCACAGTTGCACTGTAAACCCCCATTCCTCAGAGTATTCTGAAGTCTCCAGCTCCATGAGTTCTTCTGATTTCATTTAAAGCAAAACCAAAGAATGGGTGATCATGCACACAGAGTTAAAGTATATCCTTGATGTCTTGATGGAAGGCCAAAAGGCAAATAAGAACAGAACCCAGTAAGTATTTCTGACTTTCTTCCTTTTTTTCAAGAAAGAGACTTTGGCCTTGATTTTTCAGTGTTTAACATTGGCAGTATTGTGTCTGTTATGTTGGCTGTAATCCCAGTTCATACCAAGACATGAAATATTAAGTGTATGTGTGTTATAACATGTATGTTAAGTGTAAAGGCGAACCTTCTGGAGTACTGAGGGACTTAGTTCTGTGGCAGTCTGCCTTCTGGGGGGTTACAGTATTGCTGCTATTGTAGAAAAGATCAGAAAGATATGCCAGGCTTGCTGTCCTGGATGTGCCAGAGTGGTCCCGTTTGGGGTATGAAGGTGTTCCAGTATGGTCTCTCTCCTGAGCAGTAGCTCACACCTCAGCAGGAGCAGAAGGCAGCTATCAGAACTATGTGAGGTTTGCCATCCATAAATAAAGGCCCAAAGTGTATTTACGTAGTGCAGGGTTTTTCCCCCTCAGGACAGGACTGGATGGTTACTTAAATCTCGTTTAAAAAATGGAAGGGAAGCTATTTTCCTGTAAAAGAAAGATATGTGTAAGGGCTTGAGTTTTCTTAGAACTTCTTGGACTTAGGCTGGTTTTCTATGGAAATTACCCTCATTGCAATCTCTGTGTCTCTCTTCAGTTTCCCTTGCAATAGCTTTTCAAAATGTTGGTTGAATTTATTCAGATTTGACAGGGGAGAAAAGGTCTCAAAGATATTATCTTTGTATGAGTTTCATAAAAACAGGCATCTAGATAGATGAGACTGTGATTAGTACTCCCACTAAAGGAAAAAGAGGCACTGTGGGCTCAAGACATTATTAAACAACTGAGAGTCCATGCATGAGACTGACAGGGAAAACCTGCCTTCGGGCTGTCGGAGAGTCTGGCTGCTCCTGTTTCCATTCCTTTTGCCACACAGATTGCCCAGCATCCCAGTGCTGAGAGCAGCAAAGTAAAATGAGCCTGTGCCTTTTGTCCTGGATGTATCTGCAGTAGGATTTAGAGTAGGGATAGCAGTGCACCTGAAGCATCAGCATGACACATCAGGACCTTCAGAGAGGACTCAGTGTTGGAAAGGGATCTGAACCCCCCCAAAACCAGCTGTTCTCCAGCCCTCCACAGTTCATAGGGGCTTTTGGTTGGTTTTGGTAGAGATCCTTGAAGAGGAGTAAGTTAGTCTATGATAAGCTTTAGGAAACCTTTTTGTGGCTGGGGATGTCATCATTCCTACAAGGTAAGTTCTACACATCAGTCACCACTGCAGATGGATGGGGATGCAGGAATGTCCAGGGGACCTGTGACCTTCCTGTGGGACTCTGCAGTGCCCCAAACAGGACTGACCAGCTGGGTGCAGATCCAGTGTCCTGGCTTGTTGCTGTGGTATTTCCAGGCTAAGGAGACCTGGGCTACCTCCATAGCTGCGTGGGAGGCTAAAACATCTGTGCTGCATCCAACCTTGGCCTTTGCTTTGTAGCCAGCTTAGGCTTTCCTGAGATGAGTGACCCACCCTGCACTTCCACCCTCAGAGTTAGTGAGGGAAAACTTCTCTGGTTTTGCTTTAAATGAAATCAGAAGAGGTCATGGAGCTGGAGACTTCAGAATTTCCCTGAGGAATGGGGGTTTACAACACAACCGTGGGCAACAGGGTGGAGGTGCAAGAAGATTTAGACATTCCCCAAACATCTGACTCTCAAACTTCCTCCTGAAAGATCTAAAAGTTTAGTTCATCTTTTAAATCTATTCTAATGCCTGCTACAGTATTCACAGCGTCAGTGGATAATTTATATCTTGTGGCCCCACAGTGCCAGGCCGCTTTCATCTGCCAAGGAAAACAGGATCCCAGACCAATGTTAATGTTTGTGTTTACATTTCCAACACCCAAACAGCAGAGTCTTGGTATGTGTTGAACAAACAGGTACATCACAATAAGCATCTGGCCTAGCAAGCACCAAATGTTTCCCATTCCTGAGCATCTTCTGTCCACAGGGGACCATGTCTGTCATGAGTTTGAGGCCAGGTGATCATCAGCCCATCATGGGCAAAGACAAGTGAGGCAATGTCACAGAAGTTCCCATATGAAGGACAAATCTCTCAGCAGTTTTCCTGAGAACAGGGTCTCTCTGACCCCTTTACCAGCACTGCAGTAGCTGCCCTTTAGTGTCATTCAGCAATTCAAGCAAAGATGATCCAGCATCTCATGGGTAGTGGTGTGCTGGTCTGCAGCTCCCCAGAGCAGGTGCAGGAAGCCCTAATTTTTGTCAGGATAAGTGTATGTAAATAGAGCTGCATTCTTTCTTCCAGTAGAACTTCATGAATTTGAGATCAATGAGGCCCCCTGGAGCTCTTTGGAAAAGCAGTTCTGTGAGCAGTAGAGCTGCTGAGAGCTGGTTGCCTATGATTTATGTCTCGTGATTTGCTTATCTGGAATTTAATATGTTCCTAGTGCTAGTTAAAGTATCCTCAATAATGTCTCTCTCTTACATGGAGTCTCTTGTGCCCGAGAAAGACTGTGATCACAATAGCAGGAAAATACTACAGCCTTACTCCTATCCTTGCCTACCTGCTTTCAGGAAACTTATAAGAACACAAAACTCTTGAGGCAAGTGTAGTGCCAAATCAGATTGAAAACACTCATAAACTCTCAGAGACAGAAAAATAAATATGCACACAGTCATATAAATATGCAGTCACAACTGCATCTGCCTGATTTCTTAGGGAGCCAAGTGTGGCAATGGAGGGGCAAAAAAAAGTAAATGTCAATTCCAATGAAAACATTAATGGTCATGTGTGAGCAGATGAAGTACAGCTTCTGAGAAGCTCTCCCTACCATTCATTCTGTCTGTGCTTGACTAGGAATTATCAATTAATATTTTTGGAATCAGTGTTTGGAAGTGCAGTGTGTCTTTATGTGCCAGAAGTCACTTTATTATGGTGAGATTTGGAGAGGTTGTGCAAGTTTTCTGGAGAGTAAGAGCCAGAATTACATATGGGTGTGTTATGATCCAGTCATAATAAGTTCATAGGAGTCCACGTGTGATCCCAGGCATGCTCATCCACCTCAGTGCCTCTAGAAAAGCTCTTTCCATCACAGTCCATAACACCAGGAGACTGATGGGCAGCTTTTATTGACCTGATCATTCTGTCCTCAGACACAACTTGATTCTCCCTGCCTTGCTCCTAAAGAACCCTTACTGTAAATGCCTTCTTAAAGGTATTTCTGTTGGGGGGTCATGTTGTGCCTCTGCCTGTGTTTTAATCAATGTGGTTCAGTCAAGGCAGAGAAATATTTTAAGCCTGGTGCATGTTAGTTTTAATTGAAGAGGAGAAAAAATGCATGCAGCATGGTTGGTTCCTTGGGGAAATGGTGAATTTCTGCAGCTGATCCTTTGAAAGATCTCAGCAGTTTTAAAGAGAGAGGGAAGAACTGTGAATGAAGCAGCCAAGAGATGGAGGAACAGCTGAAGAATGCCAGCCAAGAGAGTGTGGGAACTGTGCTCAGAGATTTCTCATGTTTGGATCTGATCCAAACGAACCAAAAGCAGGGTGAGACTTTTTTACTCACTGCAATGATTTTACTATTAGCAGACCCTTTTAGGAATCTTCTCATTTCAATACTAAGAAGAAGATGGTTCCTGTGTCTATGTGGCTATTTGTCAAAAACAGTTTTGGCACATTGGCAGTGTTGGAGCAATAGTCTGGAGCATGGAAATGCTGCTGCAGAATTGCAGGAAGAACAGGGACAGCTTCTTAGCCAGGGTGTTGGTGGCTGATCTCCAGAAGGTCTTAGTCACAGGTTAGAGGAAGAGGCTGAGTCCTCTTAAAAGCCTTTGGCTACTCCAGGCCGTGTCCTATGTGAATTCCATAGCCAGGGCTAGCAGTTTGACACTGTAAATCATAGAAAAAAAATCATGGCTATAGATTAGAATGAGAGGCAAAAGGTGATGGGGTCATAGCTGGGGAGAAAGCTCAAGTATGAGTCTTCTCAAAGAAGATTTGGGATTTTAGAGGAGCCCAGGGCTGCTGGGTTTCCTCTGCTTCCCCAGTGAATTACTTTGCCGATGGTTAAAAACCATTTCAACCTGATTTGTATGTTCCATCTGGGCACTGTGCAGTGGTAGCAGCACTGACCCAAGGCTTGAACCTGTCTCAGTTGTAATTAATGGAAAAACTCCCTTTAAAGTCAGAAAATCAGGAATTGAGTCTTAAGACACTTGAAATGTTACTATCAGTGGAAGTACACCTGCCCTGATTGCTCTGTGTTCCACTCAGGTCACATGTTTCAGCTCAGCAGCTCTCAAAATTTCCAATGTATTCACCACCCACATGCCCAGATCTCGAGATGTCAAAGTCAGGAGTACTTTTCTTTCTTTTCAAATAAGTCATGGCCTCCCTGGCTCTGGAAACAGCCTAACAAAAAAGTAGCTGTAACTGAAGTATTGGCTGTAGCTGGGAACTGTACAGAGATCAATTAAAACAGTCAGTTCGTGCTCGCTGGGAAATTTCTCAGATTTGGGAACTAAAACCTGCAGTGCTGGGATTCACCTCAAAATAAATGGATTTCAAAATCTTGAACCTAACCTCATTCAGATCTTTCTGGGATGTAGGGGAAAAAAAAAAAAAAAAAGAAGACATCAGTTTTATTTAGAGGCCATGATAAAAGTTTCTTTTTAGATATTTACTACTTTAGAAGTAGTTTCTCCCGTGTAGGATTGTGGTCCTTTGGTAGATCTGCAGAACCACTTTACAGGAGGAGTGAACCAATCTATGGCACAAAATATCACTGCAGTCAGTGCTCCATAATTATCCAAGTGCACACACCTCACACCTGAAGGGTAGAATTATACTTTATTTTCTGTGAATATCCTATAACAAAGTAATGTGAGGGCTTGTTTGAATTGCATTGCCTTGGATGTGTTGTCCCCACATCTCCATGGAGTCGGTGTCTGGATAGGGCTGAGCTGAGGGACAGAGGAGCAGGGGAGGGAACAGACCATGCACTCCAGTGCTCAGCTGTCCTTTACTTTGCCACTGCAGAGTCTCTGGCTGTGGTCTGCATTCCCAGCACCGTGAGGTGGCCAGGCAAAGGTGGCAGGCTGTGTTTAATGATCCCCACACAGGCACGGAAGGAGGTTCGGTCTGAAGGCGGGGAGCTCGTGGGGCACAGTGGCAGCTTGACTCACACTCTATGGGCTCTCACTGTCAACACAGCAATGCTCTGAACCATTAATAATAATGTGATGTTTTAGCTGGGGGGAAGTAAGTGTCTCTTGAAACCACATTTCTGCCTTCCACGCACCCCATTCCAGCACTCATCTGTATTTACTGAATAAGGTTAATGGATTATTTAGCAGGTTTCTCCAGCCATTATCAGAGAGCACACTTTGTTTATGTGGCTGGCCTCTCCTGTTCTGTCAGTGTCATAAGCTACTCAATTAGAAAAGGGAAATAAAATGTATGTAATAGGTAACTATGGTTACCTGTGATGTGGGTTTTTAAGAAGTGCTCAGAAAGCTAGTGGCAACAGAGTTTGGAAGTTCAAAGCTGTAATTTATTCAAGAACTCTCTTGAATCAGAGTATCAAAAGCATTTAGAATAGATTCAGAACATTTTCTTTTGTGGAACAGTGTCGCAGTCCTAAGCAGAAGCTCTTGTACAGACCGACTGCTTGCTCTGCTCATGTGAGAAGAAAATAGGAGAGGGAGAGGGTAAATATGCCCTTGTTTGACTTTTCTCTTGCAGAGTCCAATAGCCCTGGCACTGGAATAGCTTGTGAAAGTGGTGGTTTCTGGAAGTAGTGCTTCCATTGTCCTGTTGTTTCCCTATTTACCCTGGAACAGTGATTCTAAAAGTGGTAAAAATACAGAGCCCCAAAGCTGCATGAGCTTCAGGGGCATCTTTCAAATAAAGGTGCCTACCTCAGAAATTCAGCCCCAATCATGCTGTTTGCTCAGAAAAGAAAATAAAATCCTCCATGTTTAATTTAATGAGGACACAGAACAGTGCTAACAGCTTTTAAAGGACTGAAAAAAGCCATATGAAACACATCTTGAGGTCAAAAATTTCACCTCTCAAGTGTTTCAGGGGGATCAGGTGAATTCTGTACATATTTGCCTTTTGAAGCGCAGGGAGCTGTGGCGGGCTCTTCCTGTGGGATTTTTGTGTGAACACACAAGATGTGTGAACACACAAGCCACCACAGTGTTCCCCGTCTGCTCCATGGGCACTGCCCAAGAGAAGGGGAGGGTAATTTCAGCTGTCCAGAAACACTGTCTCAACCAAACCAACCAAGTACACAGGGTGCAGGAAAGACCTGTTCTGTCACATATTTTATTACATAACATGCAACTGCCTAAGATGAATACTGGAAAACCATGCATCCAGTGCATGACATGCCAGTTTAGCAGCACACTTCCAGAGGAAAATTATCTGCTACAGGGTCAGGACTCATTTCCCAAGAAAGCTGTCTAAAAAAAGTTTGCAGTTAAGAGAAGACATTGGACTCAACCCTCTGTTAGATGTTTGCTGGATCCCACCTTTACACAGGTGGTTTTGCTTTGCCCTAAGTTCACTTTCTAGTAGGCCAGCAGAGAAATTCTGAAGGCTCTAAATGCTTCCCCCAATTCCTCCTGTTTAGCCGACTTGAAACACACAGCATGTAATTTGTTAAAGCTGATATTTGTTAATATCTCCAAAACTGGGGTTATTGCAGTTCAGTCAGGTCCAGGGCATGGCCATGAAAGGTCAGGGTGTGGTATGGTTTGGAGTGCTGGAGAGTTTCCAGTGTGTTTGCACTGGGGCTGTGCTTGTTCTGAACCTGAGGGAAGGCTGTGCTTGTATCTGTTAATCTGGAGGTTCCTTATTAATAGGCTGCACACTTCATTGATTTTTAATTAATTTCTGAAGAGACACAGAGGATAAGTGCTGCAGCCCACAGACGTCTCTGTACTTACTGCAGTCCACATCTCTATTGATTGCCTGCCTAAGGAGCAGAAGTAATCCATTTTAAATACACTTTCTTGGAGAGACTGAATGCACTGCACAATACACTCTCCTGACTGTAATTGCATTGGCAAGAGGTCAGTGGTGGGGGAGACGTAGCCCATTGTTCAAGTGTGCTGCTGTGGGTTTCCTTCCAGGAAGGTGGGCAGTTTGGAATTATAGGATCAGGAAAGCACTGGTTGCAACTCCCCCATTACAGTTGCACTGAGAACTCCTTTATGGGCTGCTTTTAGCCTTCCTGCCTCTTCAGAGGAAGGAGCTGGAGCTGGTCTAACTGAAGCAATTAATGTAAGGGAGAAGAATAGCATTCAAAAAGCCTGTTTGAATTGATACCTCTCTTTGGTTGCCACTTCAAAAAGCATCAAACACTTTCCAGGAGTATATGATCCACTGGGAGCTGAAACCTGAAGTCTCTGAGCACTCCCCAAATCAGGGGACAGGTATGTTCCTTCTGCTGGCACGTGTAACACAGATTACTATGATTTCTTTTGAAACAGCAATTTGAAACAGCCTTTGTCATAAGGACTGTGATTCTGCCAGTCTCTAAACTGTAGCTACTTTGCAGTAAGTGTTATTGCCCGGCAAGGAGAGTTTTGCAGTAGTAAGTTTGTTATTTAGGCAGTTAGTTCTTGTTTAAAGGCCTTTTTCACAGAAGAAGGTGGTGTTGGTACAGTTGCAGCCAGAACTGCACAAAGTGCACTGGTGATACACTTACTGTAAGCACAACTACAAGTTGCAATTTCTCACTCTTCTTGGGACTGCAGTCTCCTGAGCTGTGGTTTTCTTCAGAGCTAATGGGAGAACATCCCTGTCCTTTTGGGCTCTTTGGGAATAAGGGAGAGTAACGTAGTCTGTCCACACAGCCCAGGAGGCTGGGACACCTGATCCAGGTGACGGGGTAACACAGCCAGTACGACCCAGTTTGCCCACTGAATGGAGAATGGAGCTGGCACAGGAGAGCACCTTGTGCCCAGCTGTCTTAAGAAAGCACTTGAGTTAATTGCAAAATAGAGATTAGATACAACTCCACAGCTCCCTCCCTCAGGAATCTCATGCTTGGGAATGAACTTTGCAGCAGCTGTAGGTGGGACCAGAACTCAGAGCTACATCCAGTATGGCCAGTATTGAAATAAATACCTGGTCTGCATCTCATTGCTTATGCTACTTAATATATTTATGTAACATCTTTCATCAGAAGAACATGAAGTGCTTCCCAGACTCTCTATATTCAGCACCACCTCATCCAGAAAGCTGCACAATTTGAGGGAACCTGGGAGACAGCTCATCTTTCCACAGGAGTTCAGACTAAGGACATGTTTGATGATGCAGTGGAACTAAGGCCACTTCTGGTGTTGTCCGAGGAGCTTCAGCACCTACCCAGGATCGAGAGCTTCATTTTAAGGGTCCCACAAGCCAGAACTGAAAACCACTCAATTCAGCCGTTACCCACTTATCTATGCCATGAAGGGGTGAGATGACTTTCCTGAGATGTTTATGTAGGATTGGAGTAAGTCTGGCCCATCAAAATGTCTGCTTAGTCCAGTCAATTAAGTATTGAAATGTCATAATCTTATGAAATTGCTTCTCCTCTCATTTCTTTCCACTCTTTCTCCCTTTATGAATCACCTGTCATTTTGGAATAGACTGCATTTTTCCTGTAATTCTCATCAGCCTCATAGCCTCTTTCCCTTCACTTTTGCTTCTTGAGTTTGTTTCAATCTGTTGTGCTTTAGCATCATCTTTATTTTGTGTCCTGGGATAGAGTTTAGCAGTGTAGTAAATCAGGCTTTTGGACTCCTATTTCTGGAACAAAAAAACTGCAGCTGCCACATAGTGCAAAGCAAATATCTGGTGCTGACTTCCTTTTATTCAGGCTTGTTCTTTTGGTGTGCAGCTGGCACTTTTATATTGCCACAGGTAGTGTGTGTCCTCCTGTGGTTGGTATGAAGCCAACTCATCCCAATTTTGTGCTTCAGCTGAGCCAGCCCACATGTGAGCAGACAGAATTTGTACTTCTGGGTGAGCCACAAGTGGAGAGATGTAAGACTGACCTATGTTCAAAACATCACCGCTCTTTTCACAGCAGAACTAGCTCAAGTTACCTGTGCAGGAGTTGAATTTTCACTGGTTGTCATTCCATAAGGATAATAATCTGGCTGCACTGGGATCCCATCTCTTGAGTCAAGTACAGATAGTCTTGATCTTGCTTCTGTGTACTCTGAACTGTTTTGTCTGAAAACTTATAGCAAAGTCACAGCAGGACTGGGAGGAAAGCGCTGTTATCAGCAGTGTCCCCTCTGCTCATGTCACACCTGCTCAGATGGCAGTTCTGGCAAAGTTTCCATCATCTGGCCTTGCTCAGGTGGACAGGACCAAAGCAACTGTAGGAAAATCCAGGTAGTTATATCAACTTTGTGTCCTAAGTGCATCTGAAGATGGCCAGCTTGAGATAAAAGCACTTTTACCCTGAGATACAGTTTGCTACATATTAATAGCACATTGCTTCAAACTTAAACTGAAGAGAAGTGAAACCTTGAGATAGCTTGTCAAGTGATGGGAAGAAATACATTACTATCACATAAGCTTTCTTTGTCTGTCCTTTACAAAAGAGAGAGAGATTAACTTACCCCCTAAAATTGAATTGAACTCCTAAATACTTGGGCTTATAGCACAGCACAGGATCAGGAGTGGTTCTCCCTTGCCAGCTTCACCAGGGCTGGCAGAATTCCAGACATTTTCAGAAATGGCAGGTGACTTGGTGGAGATGTGCTTAGCACGTGGTGTGAGTCCCCAGCTCAGGCTGGTAGCATTGCTCTTCCCTCCCCTTGGCTGTGAGGGTGACCTCCAGTGCCAGCTCCCAAGCCGACCTACACAGGACATCACACCTCTGCAGCTGAGTCAGTGGATTTCAGAGCAGTGTCAGTCTTTCTTTCCCACAGCTCTCTCTGGAGGAACAGCTACCTGGATGAGTCTGGTTGCTCCTGACAACAAAGGGCACAGTGTTTTCCTTGAAAATGTATTTATCCCCAGGCAAAATTACACCTTTTCCATGGGGTATGCAGGGGAAAAGATGATCATTTGAGGCTTTCTGCAGTGATTCACATTATTAAGCAAGCCTCAAGTTACTAGGATTGTAAGAGAGCAGTCTCCAAAGCTGCAGATTAATGTCCATGAGACTTGAGTTGGACTGGAAATTTTCTTCCATCATATACCTGAAGAATGAATTTGATGACTCTTCCATGTGTGCTGGCTTTGGTGGGTGGAAGTTATTATTGAAGAAAGACAGGCTGCTCTTAATTTCTGGGTGAGATAAGATCAACATGCCCTCAATTTAGGGAAACAATTATATTTAATGTAGAAAACAACCAAAAGTCACACTGAAAAAAAGTATTTATAGGGAGTTTGCAGTGGGCTGGTACTGCTGAAGATCTTGGGGCAGGTGAAGGTCTTTATACTTACTTTTTTAATTGGATTTGTTCTTACAAAATGATGTGTTGCGTCTTGCAAGACAGAAGACATATGTTAAACTTTAGTTAGTGATTCAACACACTTCAGTTCATCTTTAGCAATTATCCCAAAAGGACTTTGCATTTAATGACTTACATACCTGTTTGAATTCTGTCTTGAGTAATGAATACCTTTTTTCTGGAGATGAAATCCAGGCACGTGAGGGAAAGAGCTTTCAGGCAAGATTCATGCAGTTCAGAATTGGGCATTCCCTGCACAGCAGCTTCCACTTTTGAAACAAACCCAGAAGCATCCTCAGCAGGGAGGGGGGACTCTGAAAAGTCCAGAAAACTGAAGGAAACCAAATTACAGCATCTGAAATAGTCCGTGCTCATACCTCTTACACTCTGACCTGTACAAATGGAGGCTGTGCTCAAAAGCTTCCCCCAGAAACTGGGAGGCAAATTACACCAGCAGCAGAAAGTAATACTGTTTATAATAAAGTAAGGAAACAGCAAATTATGACCACAACTTCAAGGTACTTCTCAGGGGACAAACCCATGATTTGCCAGAAAAACTTCATTTTCCTTTTTTAAAAAAATCCTTTTATTCTCCTATTTCCTCCACCAGCCTAGCTTTGGTGATACTTCCACAGCACTGGAAATCCTAATACTTTGTGAACCTAATACGATGTTTTGTACACTGAAGTTCAACACCTGGAAAGATCAGAATATTGTCCAAGATCATTGTCTTCTCTTGTCCCATGGGTTTTTTGACATAAAGTCTCCTTTCCACTGTCCCACTTCAGTTTATTCCCAGCACATTATCTCACTTTCAGGTCTGATATTTTTCTTGTGAAAAGAGCAAACCTGACTGTGCCTGAAGTGACCATTCCAAAGCTATCACAGTGCCAGAGAATTTATAAACACTCCTTAATAAAATTGCAGAAGATATATTTTTCATAGCTCTTATCAAATAATTTTTACTCTATTCAACTAATAAAATGTCTTCCCAGTATTCTCTTATGGGCTTTTTTTCGGGGGATGTGTATTTTTTTATCATACTTCTGTATCATGTTAAAAGATTAAACATTCATATAGAGCTTTTTTTCCTGCCAAGTTCAAAAATGTCTTCAGATGGTGGTTCTCTGCATAATATATGTTTAGACAGTATTGCTGCAGTGAATACTATAGGATTCCCTTTTTTAGATTCTTGTCCTTCCACTTGGATAGTCTCATTTATTGAAAATATATACATATATACCTTTTCATTTATACTTCTGCCACCCACATTTAAAGCATGTTGATAGGGTATCAGGAAAAGTGAACATGTTTACCCTGGGTATTCCCAAGAGGATTTACATTTCTGCAGACCATGGGCTCTGCAGAGGATTTTGTAGCTGCCAACCAACCCTACAGGGACTGGTTTTAGCTTTTAGGTAACACAGGTGGGAGAAAGCCCTGGGAAGGTTGTTTGACAGAGGTGAAGCAAACTGAAGCACAATGATACACAGGCAGTTATTTCTGCCCTCTTTCTGGATAGAATAGAAAACCAGCTGTGGTATTGCTGGGGAGCAGTACAAGGTGTTGGTGATTACACATTTTCTAGTTCTTGAGAGAGTGTGAGGTTAGGATGAATAAAATAGAATCTTACTAAAATGATACTAAATAATAGCACAAAATTGGAGTAAATGGACGTGAATGAATAGAGTAAGCAGTGAAACATCCTAAAGTGTTAGCCTACCAGTTTAAGAAATGCTTGAAATTAGAGACAGTAAAATAAGACCAAAGAGGCATGGTTAAAAATTCGGTTGTGTAACTCTTTCCATGAAGGATGTTTTTGCACACCTTACCATCCATTCCTGCCATCATTAACTAGAATCAGGAGGCTAAAGCCTTGGTACAGGTCATCTGTTTTGATTTTGACAAGACAAATTCTGTATTTTCATTTTGGCCAAAAGAAATCTGCAATATTTTCATATTCAGTGCTGATAGCTACAAGTTAATCTATTAGAAACTATAATTTTATTTGGGCCTGATATATTCTGATGGCAGCAGAATTCTCTCATCAGCTGGTATCACAGTGTGATTCTTGTGTGATTCACCATCGCTTAGCCCATGAAATTTATTTGTCTTTTTTTCTAGGGGTTTTAATTTGATGTCAAAAACCATTGCTGTCAAAAAAACATAATTCTTTTAAAGACTTACAATTCTGATGGTCAAAAGCCGAATGTATTGATTTGCAATTGGCAGGAGGGTGTTTGTTTCAACTAGCAGTGCTTCTAAAGAATAACTTCAGTTGCTTTGTGCCAAAGCATCCCTGTGTCCTCTTTCAAACCCCCTTCATGTTGACTGCACGAAATAGTGTTTATGCCAAACATTCTCCCACATATTTTCAAAGCTTTTACTGGTGTTTGCACTGAAATTTTTCACCTAAAACCAGTTTAGGGCTCCATTTGATGCTTTTTGCATAGACATCCACTTTCATAGAATCCTAGAGGTGGAAGGGACCTTAAAGCCCATCCAGTTCCAGCCCCCACCATTTGCAGGGACACCTTCCACCAGACCAGGTTGCTCCAAGCCCCGTCCAGCCTGGCCTTGGACACTTTAAGGAATGGGACAGCCACAGCTTCTCTGGGCAACCTGTGCCAGGGCTGGGTCCAGACACCATGAGTGGCAGCTCATGGTATGGGGACAGCTACCTGTGAGCTCCTTAGGTTGTGAAGGGATAATAAAATCTGGCCCATGGCACTGAGTAATCTGGTTATTTTAATCACTACATGTGACTCTCTGAATTATCATCTGTATTGTGGGATAATATGATCTCTTTGGTATTCAGCAATGACTTTTTAAAAATTATCATATATATTATACAGAGCTAATATACTGAGATACCTTAAAGGCAATTATCAAGTGTGTGATTTCATCTGTAGGTTCTAATAATGGTGGTTAATGTCATAAATGCCTTTTAATGAAATTATAGGCTTGTAACCCTGCCCAGCTATCCTTTGTGTGTCATATAATTAATAAGACCAAGCTTTGGTGCTGGTCTCAGTGTCACAAAGCATTGTGCAAATTTCCATACTGATGGTAGATGGTTAGTCTCCCATCAGAATAAGAATAAGGTTAAGGCCAGGCAGCTTGAGTATATGTTACCTTATCTTTAAAGGCAGCTGGATGGACTTGTTAACAAAAGTACTTCTAACAGAATATATATGCTCATAAAAAAAGGGCCATTGATCTAATGTCTTATTATAATACCACAGGCAATATTTTAAGGGAGTGAAACGGTAAGGGAGTTGCAGCACTTGGAATAAAGAATTGTTTTCCTTCTAATTCACTGAGGGTAGTGAAAATTTGTGACCAACTTAAAAACCATTTGAAGATGGACAAGAATCTTCATCTTGAATCTGTTACTTGTCTAGAATGTAACAGAGCTGGGATTGTTTCCCAGTGTGGTCTGATTTCTGGGGGGCTTTGGCTAAATTGATTATTTTTTTATGGTCATCAGATTTTCTGTCTGAAGAACAAGGGCCGTAATATTTCTTTTCTTTGTCTCACATTTCCAGATTTTAAGCTTGCTGAGGCAAAAGAGTTATCTATGTGTTATGTTGTTGGGTTTTTTCCTTTTGGTAATTGAATCCTATAGAATCATTCATAGTGGAGTAACTCAAGGTCATCTAATACTGCCTCCTGCTCAGAGCAAGAGCAATGTTTAACTTCTGCCCTCTAGGCCATTTTCTCATTATAAATACTCATCATTGAACCAGACATTTTATATGTCACCAGTGGAAGTTAGTTCTCAAGAAACATGTAAGACTTATTAGGATTATTGTACTGTTCTTATTCCTTCAGGGAATGATGTACCTGGAAGAGAGGAGACTCGTCCACCGGGACTTGGCAGCCCGTAATGTCCTGGTGAAGTCACCAAACCATGTGAAAATCACTGACTTTGGCTTGGCCAGACTTTTGGAAGGGGATGAAAAGGAGTATAATGCTGATGGGGGGAAGGTGAGTACTGAACATGTCTGGAAGTAAACTACCATACTGTGACAAGCCTCTTGAAGTTACTCCTTAGGTCAGTGTGTCCCTGTGGGACTGTTACCTGTGCAAGAGAGTCTGTCAGTGACTGAGCAAAGCCCTTGCAGAACTGTGTTGTGAAAGCACACATAAAAGCTGCTCATTTTTTTTGCACAGTGAGCTTATCCAGGCACTGAAATATAATTGCATGGGCAGTTTTCACACTCAGAATTAGGTTTTGTCCACGTGCTCCACTTTGTGTCTTATTTTGAATACTTCGGTTCAATGAGTGATGGATATTCTGGGGCATTCCTGCCCAGCTTCTTTCTCTGGCCAATATACACCTCAATAATGTGCAGTCCCATTTCCCCAGGCAAGTAATTTTTGTGAAAACAAAAGGGAAGGCCACAGAACATGAGAATTTAGCTCTTCTATCACACTGGACGAGCCTGTGTGTGTTACGTCTTGCATCCACCTC
Source organism: Aphelocoma coerulescens (assembly GCF_041296385.1). Classification (NCBI taxonomy): domain Eukaryota; kingdom Metazoa; phylum Chordata; class Aves; order Passeriformes; family Corvidae; genus Aphelocoma; species Aphelocoma coerulescens. The sequence continues at coordinate 4,181,825 of NC_091021.1, forward strand.
TCCAATACCATGCTGAATGCCAGGCCACTAAAAGCCAGCTTGAGGATAACTTTGAAACCAGACATTTTCCCCTATCACTTTCCAGGAAACCACACCATGGCCATGTAGTGCCTTACCTCATTTCTGCTAATTTCAGATTGATGCATGATAAAATGCAGAAGGCAATAAGTACGTGGTGCTTCTGGCTGCTCCCTAAATATCTTGAAATTCCCCATTTCAATCTGTCACTGAATCCCAAGGGATTCTGCTTCACCTGTCATTCCTTTTCCTGGATGTTCTGTTTGCTTTCTGTCTCCTTGCTATCTGTGGTTTTTTGTTCTCACTCATGCCCTTGTCTGGGACAAACAGCTGATGCCAGTGTGTGCTGTTCTCTGGGATGAGCTGCTGCCTTGTTTGTGTGGCTGCTGCCCTTGGATCACCTGGACAGGTCAGTCAAGGAAGTAAAGAGTGTGAGAGGAGCCACCAGTGCTTCCTCATTTCCCCATGGAAAGAGACCTCCTGTCAGGGAAGGTGGGGTTTTGGCAGCTTTCCCCGATTCCTTAATTTCTGTAATTCTCTTCTCAGTAACCCCTCAGCCTCTTCCCTCCATCAGACAGTGAATGAAAGAAAATGAGCTGATCCTTGCAAACAAGCTGTTCCCTGGCAGTTGTGTCTTGGACTTGTTACCCTGCTGAGAGCTCTGGAGCAGGATTTACATCAGATGTATCACTTCCCAGGTCCAGAGAAGCATCCTGTGAACTTCAAAGGGCATTGGCAGCGTCAAGTCGTATTGAGAGCATGCTAAGGGAGGTTCAGACTGGACTATCAAGTGGTTGTTAACAGAGGTGGTGCAGTTTCCATCCTTGAAGGTTTTAAAGTCCACATGGGACAAATCCCTGAGTAACTTGGCCTGATCTCCTAAGTAGCTGAACCTGCTGTGAACCTGAGGTGGAACTAGAGGCCTCCTGAATCACTTCCAGCCTGAGTTGTCCCATCATGAACAAGGCAGCTTTGCTCCTTCAGCAAATCTTCATGTCTGGAGTGACCCAGCCATATACAATGGGAATGAGAGCAATGCACTTCTGCAGAGTTTAGTGGGGGAGGATGAACTGTCTTTGCAAAAGTTAAGGCAACCTTTATTACAAGGGGCTATTTTTGCCCTAACTCTGTAGGTTATGTTCATTAGTGAACTTCTTGGAAGGCAGTTTCATAAGGGTTTGAATGAAGACACATCCTCTGCTTTTACACCCACCATCTGTTCAGATTTTGCCTGCAGTTACGCATCCCTTTGGTTTATTCCAGTACCTCTTCCATAGTTCCAAATTAGAGGCAACCCATACAAGTCCCTGCCAGGTAAAAGTCTTCTAAGTGTTTGTCCATCAGAAATTCACAGACTGCAAGGCTGTGCCTGACAGGTGCAGCTCAGGAATGGGAAACACCATGAATCCCATTTTAATACTAACTCAAGAGGGTGGGCCCTAGTGCAGGAATGAGGTTTGGTTTGCCTGCACACCCTTGTCTGTCGGAAGAGATGAGCTCACCCCGAGGGTGATTCACTGACATTGGAACATGGGACTGCTGGCTTAGTTTGGGGAGCAACTTTTCTCACTGCAGTGCTGACACAGAGAAGTGGGATGGCTAAGTTCCTGACAAATATTAGGAGTTAACAATAAAGCACTGCAAATTCTCCTCATTGCCTGTTTACCCTGATGACGATGATGATGATGGGGACGGTGAAGTGTTATGGTCACTGCATTGTAACCTGGCCTCATTAGAGAAGAGTTAAGATAGCAGTGTTGAGATGCAGAGATTGCAAACTGTTAAGGAAAAAGAGCTTCTGCATTCCACTTTCTCTGCTGCACTTGAGATTTAGGGGAATTATATGCAATTCTTGCGTTGGTCCCTCTTCACACAGCTTTGATGAAAACATGAGCTGTTCCACTACTTCTGAATCGGTAAATATCAGAAGTTCTGCGGGTAACCGGTTCATCTTTCTCACCTCCAAGTTTTATGAGGCACAGCCCCATTCTAGAGGGCAGGAACAGCCATTTCCTCTGTGGGACAGTGCTGCTTTTTTCCAAGCTTGCCATTGAAGGAGGCAGGGAGAAAGCTGGTGTCTTCATACAGGATCTGTTTGTATTGTTTTAATAATGTATTTCTAAGGTTACATTTCTCTTGTCCTTCCCTAGATGCCAATTAAGTGGATGGCTCTGGAGTGCATACACTACAGGAAATTTACCCATCAGAGTGATGTGTGGAGCTATGGTAAATCTTCATGTGATCAGTTTAAAAAGTTGTGTCTTTTAAAGCGTTAAACCAAGTTGTGTTAGTATGTTAAAGATACCCTCTTTTCCCAAAGGAGTTAATTCCCGAAGCGTTTGCTCTTCAGGTTTTTTTTTTTCCTTTAAATGTGTAACTCTGAGCAGCAGTTTTTACTGTCTCCTGTGTTACTTCCCTGCTCACTGAAATATATTATCATGATATTCCCCACTGGGGTGAGTGCTGCAAGGTCTGGTCTGGTAGCAGTTTGGCTGATTATTATGACAGAAGAAGACCTCTTTCAGCTCAGGCACAGATTCATAAAAATACAGCTGCAGGTCACAATTTTCAGCAGTCTTTGAAAAGCTCAACTCTAAAAGCCATGAATGTCAAAAAATATTTTCAGGCTTATGGGACTTTCTCTACCTAGAGTCAGATAAAAGGGAATTTGTCATAATACAAAGCAAATATGGCAAGAGAAAGAAAAGGAAGAGACGAGTTCTCCAAACTAACTAGAACAAGCATCTATTTAATTTCACAGATAACTTGGGAATTGGTGAGCTACACACACAGAGAAAAAGTCATATTTGAGAAATGAGGTGTTCGTTCAGTGTTGCTAATGGTTATTCAGACAAGCTGTTTGCCACATCTGCTGAGGTCTTTGCCTGTTTATCTGGTACAGCTATTACTAATAAAATGATGTATACCTTTGTAAATGGAAATTTTCAGCAGTATCTGGGGCTATGGAGTCCTATTTGCATTTCCTATTGTGCATTTGAACCAAAAGGGTGTACAGTTCTATTCATTACTCGCTTTTACCTGTGGGTAGCAGCAAAAGACACTGTTTGCTGTGGCTGGGTGGCTGCCCTCTTTTAGTCAGCTGAGAAAAGCTTTGGAGAGTTCAACTGATCTTGTAAAGCTGCTCTTTCTCTTCAAATCCTATATTTCCTGGATCACTCAGGAGAAAATATACCTTCATTTATGAAATTCATTTTAAATGCAGGAAGCCCAGAACATCTATAAGCAGAAAGGAAAAGTCCATAAATAATTGACAAGTTATATTTATTTAATGTCAACAAGGAGATGAATGAGGGTGAAATAAATGTGGTTTACTCATGTGGTAATTTTGCCCATCATTTTTCACATTAGCATGACATTTGTCAAAATATGGTACTGATCTGGAGGCATACTTAAAATGACCTTGCAATACAAATAAAAGTTAAAGAAGATGGTGTGAGAGCAGCATTTTCAATATTTAACATTCTGTTTGGGCACAAATTCTTTTACTTATGATATATGATCTTTATTTCCAGCTTCGAAGCCAAAACAAATCCTATGGCTTTTCAAAAAGAGAATATTGGGTTTGTAGCACAGCACTATCATAAACTCAAATTCATAAGGTGATTTAAGGGAAAAAATAATAGCAGTGGCTGTGAATGACTTACAAGGCAAAGCCAACGACCTAATGTTACTCAGTGCTGTACCTTTGTGGGAAATTGATGCTCTAAGCTAGGGAACATCTGCGCTTTTCCCCCTTAAAATAATAGAGTACATCAGCCGTTCATTTCCCTTTTTGATAAAAGAGCATGGTGCATTCTTTTGTTATTACACCCATTTACTTTACCACCCTTCATTTGTCTCAGACCTTTCTTGTGCGCCTCAGGTCTATCATGCCATTTCTTACACCAATAAAAATGAGGGAAGTTGCTTTTGAAGATTACCACAAAGTGCTGTTTCACCATTTTCCAGAGTTTTCAAGTGGCAGACTGTCATGGTTTAAGCCAAGACAGCAGCTAAGCACTGTGTAGCCACTTGCTCAACTCCTCCTGTCCCCCCAGTCCAAACTTCAGTGTTTTCCCAGGCACTGGTGAAGAAGAAGAGATTGCAGTCCAGAACTGGGCCAGGATACTCTGCTCTGAGAGACTGGGGGAGGGAATCTGAGTAGTGTGACCTCAAACACTAACACTCTTTCTTCTGCCTAGGAGTCACCATCTGGGAGCTGATGACCTTTGGTGGGAAGCCATATGATGGAATCCCAACTCGAGAGATCCCCGACCTCTTGGAGAAGGGAGAGCGGCTGCCCCAGCCCCCAATCTGCACTATTGATGTTTATATGGTGATGGTGAAGTGTAAGGAATTGTCACTTTTGATACCCCTGCACTCGCTGCAAGGGGGACACTGGTTTAGAACATTTGCATAGGTAGTCTCTGACAGAGCTGGAAAACAGGGCAAGCTGCTGCTGCAAAACAAAAGCTTCCCATGATACTGTAAATTCCATTTAAATACTCCCTGCACATCTTTTGCAATTTTACAATTGTTAGTCATGAAGGGCCGAGTTAGCTCAGCTTCTTATTACTGTCAGATGTTATCTCATATACTTGCTGTGAAGTCAAAATTGTATGGTTGTTATTGTAAACCCTTGTCATTTCCATGACAATTGATTCTGATGTAAAAAAGATAATACTAAACATAATTATGGCACATGGATACCCAGCCAGTGAAGGTTGTGAGGAGAAATCCCATTTCCAAATATTGAGGAAAGAAATCACGGATGTTTTATTGTTAGTAGCAAGAATGATGATTGCAATAGTAATAATAAAAACTAAAATTAATAGAAGAAATGCTACAGAGAGGATTATTTTTTATCATTCTCAGTCCAGTACAAAAATTTATGATTATTTTTACTTTAGTGAAAAAAGGAAAACAGTCTGCACATGGTTTCTTCCAACTTTTTTATCTCCAAGATACTCCCACTAATGACAGTATCCTCCAAGGTTATGCTTCTAATTTAAAAAGAATTAGAAATATCTCTCTGATATTTCTGGCTTAATTTAAGTGAGATTAACATACAGACATCTCATCCATCATATATACTCCTTTCCCTTTTGCTTTGTACACAAAAGCCCTGAAAAAAAAAAAAAAAGGAAAACTAGAAGAAGTAAATTAAGTATCTTCTGAAAACAGTTGTACTGTGCATGGAGGTGTGGAAATTAAATCATGCAAGGGCTTTGTTGAGTACAAAAATGTCCCATCTGGTAGGACACATCCTTAATAAACGACAGTCAGTGCTGATACCTAAATGTGCAAGATGAGAAAATTGCAAGATAGTGTTGCTGTCTCTGGGATGGAGAGGAGCCCAGAAAATTAAGAAAAATTCCATGCAGTAAGGAGCAATCTAGTCTGGCCAAAACCAGGTGTTTTCCATTTTATGCATCATAGAATTCTAACTTTCCATTCTTCTGGGGTTTTATTGCAACTTTTCTTTGGGCCAGAGTTATCAAGGACTTGAAACTTATACATTTAAAAAAAGAAATTATTTCCTCCCTTGACATTTAACCATTTTCTTTCTTGTCTTTCATCCAGGCTGGATGATTGATGCTGACAGTCGGCCAAAATTCAAGGAGCTGGCTGCTGAATTCTCTAGAATGGCTCGAGACCCTCAGAGATACCTGGTAATTCAGGTAAGCAATCCTGCAGCATCACAGGGGTGGGAAAAACAATTCTGTCTGCAACACCCAACTGTTAGGGGCATTGCCTTTGAATCTTTTGAAGTTCAAGATGCTCTTGAACCTAAAGCAAGCAGTGACTACAGTGTTGTACAAGCATGAAGTAGAATGGGCAGTGTCAGTATCTCAAAAATAATGATATTAATAATACAACAATCTGAAATTAATTTCCTAAGCTCGTGTTTATGAGCACGTATACAATCCCTGGCTTTGCAAGCTGCTCAGTGCTTTGCATTTCCTTATGAAACTGGGGACAAGTTTTGTCCATAGGCAGACAGTGGATCTATATTTAGACCAAGGACTTCCTTGGTTTTAAAATTGATTAGGCTGAGTCTTTTTCCTGCACTGCTGAGATCACAAGCAAGTTTCTTTTCACTGCCTAAACATGAAAGTTTCTTAGAAAACAGGAAGTTGTGTCACACTGGTATCTCTAATGCTAGGGAGGAGCTTCCCTCTCTGTTCTCCTTAAACTCTGGGGCTCTGGAGGCTTCACATCCCTGTGACAGGGTTGTGAAGGGTTCATCCTTCATGGGTTCATCCCATGAAACTGCCCTGTGGCAGCAGGGTGATACCTGGTGAGTACAGGTAGCTGGAGCTGTGTGTGCCTGAATACAGGCATGTGTCCTTCCCTAATTCTGTGGCAGCCTAGACTTGTGCATGTGTTTATTACAGCTCAGACTCAAGCCACAGAAAGCATAGGGTTCTTAGGTAAGGGCCCAGTGTGTGAACTGTTCAAAGGAAAATGAAAACTTAAAAGTGAGGTGATGGTGAAACACCAGAGACCAGAGCATGGGGACAGTTTGTTCCAGGTAATGATTCTCATGCTCTGTCTCATGCTGTATCTGCTCCACATCATGAAACACAGCTCAGAGGTGCTGATCCTCAGCTTCACATTGATGTAAGAATTCCTAGTGGAAGAGCCTCCAGCCAGTGCCACTTCATGTCTCCTGAGTGGTCTAATGCCAGTCCCACAGTGAGGTGTTTGATTTCACTGGGTAGAGCTGCCAGGTGACTTGTGGTGTGTTCCTGCACACTGTGAATCATCCTGCTCTCCTTCAGCTTCAGCACAAGGGAGATGTGGTTGGAAAGTGAAATACTAGTCAAGAGGATTTTTGGTCCTGAATGTGGAATTCCTCTTGCAGTATTCCCCACTGTGGTAAATTATAAGTTCAGCTGATTCTGGAAAACTCAGTCCGATTCAGTGACTTTGTTAGATAGGACATACTTCCTTATTCCAAATACCTCTTTCCTCCATTTCTCCCCCTGCCCTTCCCTCCCCTGTTGCATGGTCTGGTGTGTGTTTCATCCTGTGAGGCTTCTCTCCAGCGCTCCTTGCAGACAATATGAGCTCCTGGAGGAGGAATCAGGGTCACTGCATTGCACTGGTACCTTTGCCATCGCCACTCCCCATCCCTCCCAGGTGCAATCAACGATGACAAACTTGCTGTTGAGCTTTTAAATGGGTCTGTATGCACCCCACAGCACAGCCATCATTCCCTCCTGGATTCTACATGTGGCATAATAATTCCTGAGGAGTGGGAGGCCACTCTTCCACCAGCCAGTGGAGTTTAGTGTTGTTCCTATGGGCTGATAGGTTTTTGTGGCATCGGCTGCCTTTTGTGATGTTTTGTGGCACCAACAAAGTGCAGCCCAGATTTGCCCCTCCAGCTCATAGGTGTTATTTCAAGGCCCTGTTGTTTCCCTAGTTTGACTTTTGTTGTTCTTAGCTCTCATACATTCTGCAGAGCTTTCTATATAGATGGGAGAGAAATTTACCCTCTAAGTCCCTTAAAGTACAAATTCAAGTAAAGCAAACATCAAGACACAACAGTTTCCTTGTTATTCCCCACCCCTCCTATTTGAGCCTAAATAGTTGAGATATTTCAAAAAATATGTCAGAACTTGGGTCAGAAACTGATCTTGTATGGGAAAGAGAGAAGAAAAAATAAAAGCTCAGTCATGAAAATGCCAAAAAAAAAAAGGTTTTGCTTGATTCATGCAGTTACTCCCTTTTTGTCATCATATTCCCAGTAAAAAATAAAAAAAACCCAACAACAAAACAAACCCACAAATTATGTGGATACAGTGCTTTTGAACAAACAAATCAGCATGTGTGGTCCCTGCAGCCTGGCTGCCAGGGCATTAGGAAGGCTGAAATTCTCTCTTTGGGAAATTAATCCATCTTTTGATATTTTTCCCCTCTCAATACAATCTGTTTAGGGAGATGATCGTATGAAGCTCCCAAGCCCAAATGACAGCAAGTTCTTCCAAAATCTTCTTGATGAGGAAGACCTGGAAGATATGATGGATGCTGAAGAGTATCTTGTTCCTCAAGCCTTTAACATTCCTCCTCCCATCTACACCTCCAGGACAAGAATTGATTCCAACAGGGTAAGAGCAAGCTCTGACAGAAAATACTGGTTATTATAAAAGCACAGGTGGAGATTTAAGTACACCAATCAAACACAGGCCAGCACTGCCTTGGGAATTACAAGCTCCCATTGGTAAAGAAAGTGGCTATAAAAATGTTGTCACTGGGCTGCCTGCTCATTGTGCCTCAGTGAATTCTAAATTAATAGCCCAGCCTTGAGTGAACAAAAGCTCAGCTTGAGCTGCCTGTCCTGAAAGCACAGCTGAGGCTGCTGAAGTCAAGCAGTGTTGCTTCTGCACTGTGATGTGGCCAGGAAGTACACAGCCCTGGTGCTCCCATCCCTGCCATCCTGATGTCTTGGCAGGGTTGGCACTGATGTAACTGAGGGCAGCTGGGATATACAGATAATATTGCTTTTGTGTCTGGAGCCAGATTTCCAACCCAGCCCCTTTTCCTGTTTGCATGCGGTGCTTTCACAGCCCCCCTTCCCAAATATGTGTTTGTGCTGAGCACATGGCAGGTATTGGCAGGCTGATGTTTGCATCCTCCCCATCAGGGGAGGAAATGCTTTTCATTGTATATGGGGACCTGAGGCACAGAGAGTGTTCGGGGGGGAATTCAGCTCACAGAACTCCAGCCATCTAAGGGATAGGGATACAATCTAAGCTCCTCCCCCAGACTTCATTTCGTGTCACTGGAGTAGCATGGGTGAACATTGCTGCCTGCCTCAGGCATTTCCAGTAGGATAAGTTACTTTCTGGAGGTGTCTTTCTCTATCCACTAACTCCTGACAGCTGCAGAGCAGTCTCAGACGGGCTGTGTGAGCTCTGGTATGTTGAATTCTGTCCTACATGTCTGTGCCCTGCTGCAGGTGAGGAGCTAAGTCAGATGTCGGGAATCTGTTTTCCCTCCTTCAAGAGGTCTGACCTCTGCTTCTGTTCCTGTCCTTGGTTCCAGCCTTTTAACAGTTCACTTGCCACCCCTTCTCACATAACTAAGAGATGCATTACTAATGTGAGGGCACTGACACGGGCATCAGGTGTGTTTTAATTAGGGACTTGTTTTCTCTCCAGGCTCCTTTTGGTCAAAAGTCGCAGTTTAAATACTGAGTATACTCTGTGAAATGCTGGTGTTTATTCCTCATGGTTTAGACACCTTTTGGACATTCATCCTTAGCTGAGGTAGTTCCAAATTCATACCCAGGTGTGAACTGATTACACCATGTGAGACAGGGAAGAGATGAGTGAAAAAGCCAAGAGTGTGTAATCTGAGCCAGTATCCATGCTCTGACCATACCCTGCAGGAATCTCCTTACCCTCTCCAGAGGAAATCAGTGCTTTTTGGGAATAAGACAAAATCTGATCTTAACAGTCAGTTTGGAAGGAAATTGCTGCTGTTTTAAAGGCAAGGAAATGGGAGATGTCTGGATTCATGTAGCATTTCTCCTGCATCACTGAAAGTGAAGTGGGGATGATGCATGATTGAGCAATAAGTGAGAAACTTTATTTTTATGGCTACAAGACTTAATTGATGGTGATCTGAAATACGTCAGGTTTACTACTAGCTGTCTCTGGAGAGGTTCTGTTTCCTTTCCTGCCAACTTCAGAGGAAAGAAGGGAAAGACAGCAGTTACCTTTGGAAGGTACTCACTGTCACAGGGATGTAAATCAGTGAAACTTAGTTTGGCACAGTGGGGTACTGCCATTTACACAGGTCTGAGGAGGCAGAATCTGACATATTGGGTTTGTTATGTTCATCTCACTCCCATATTTGCTGGAAACACTGGGACACATTTAAAGGAGAAAGGCTTAGTAGAAAAATGTACTTGCTTTTTCAACAGTTCCTTTTGCCATCTGTCTTTGGTACCAGCCCAGCTGAGGACCCCACTAGAGCTGAGGGAATTCCGGTAAAAATCCTAGAGTTAATATTCTGAAAGATTTATTTACAATGTGTTATTTGGACAACCAACATGGTAACTGCTGTATTCATGGAATGAAAACACAGGCACTTATTTTTATTATTATCATTAGTGTTGTTGTTATTATTATTGTTATTGTTGTTACCATCATTGTTATTATTATTATTATTGTTATTGGTGTTGTTGTTATTATACAAAAATTAAAATAACTTTCACAAAGCCTTTTCCCAGCTTCAAAGCACACCATTGCAACTGCTTGCACACAAGTGATCCCCTTGAAGTCAGCAGAGCTGCAGAAAGAGACCACGGGCCTTATTTTTGGGATACAAAGGGACTCCATCACATTCTTGACATGATGGCTCCTTTTCTCAGCTCACAATTTCCCATCTTGGTTTGAAACTGTGATCTTGTACCACTAAAGACAGTGGGAAGTTTGCTTTGCAATTCAATTTAGTGACAGTAGCAAGACCGTATCCTCCTTTCAGTAACTCCTGTTGCTGGGAATTTTTCTCTAGCATTGTACAAACCTGGAATTACCCTTTGCCAAAAGTTTTCAGTTTGTGAGCCAAGTTGCCTGACCCAGCTCAGACAGAGAGGTCAGAGAGGGCTAAGCTGGAAGCCCTGCACCACTGTAGCATTCCTGGTTTCCTTTGCAGAGAGGTGTTTTCTGGAGGTAATACAGGTGTGCAGAAAGCCACACACACCTCTGTTGCCTTTGTGAAGCACTCAGTTTCTCGGTACGTTAACTATTCTTTTAGTTTGATTGATTTAAACAAAACACAGTCACTCCTTTAAGGTAATAGTGCCTCTGCTGTGCATAGTTCGGTACAGATGGATGTCAGCTACAGGAATCACACGGAACTGAAATGCTGTCAGAGCTCTCTGTCTGCACTTGTCTAATTCTGTTTTGGTGTTTCCTTTGGATAGTCTCTGATTTATGCTTGTTTAGCATAGTGTGTATTGATACTGCACAGACCCATTTTGGTGCTGCTGCTGCAGCCGTGGATGCCAAATGAATGGATACAACTTCGGTAGTTTGTGTTCACCATGTCTGGCAAATTGCATTTTATGGGGAGATTGTGAGGTAATTTGGTGAAGGAAAACAGACGAGCTACATGATCTCCATGTCATTTTCAGGGATAAGAAGCATGAAGGATACTGTATTTCCCACCTTAGCTGTTCCAGTGGCAGTTTTAGTGGCCAAGGAGTTAGTCAGGGCACTGTGCTCCTTCTCTGTGCTGACAGTGTTGGGTGAATGTTCCAGCAGCATGGCTCCATGGGGACAGAAGTGGGCAGAAAGAAAGCAAGGAGATCATGAACCTTCTCACACAGTCTTTGAAGTCAAGGAATGAAGGAAGAACAGGAGTATTTGCTTGCTCAGGAGAGCCCTGAAGTTTCTCTGAAGTGGTCTCAAGTCTAAATCCTTGCAGCTTCTTGCCTGGAAGAGGTACCACTGGATGAGGTTTGTGCAAAACACTCCGGCCCATGGGAGGAAAAGAGCTGTGTGGATGTGCATTAACACCACAGTGCTGCAGCCCATGGGTAGAAGACTGGAGAGAGGGAAGGCTTCTGGGGAGTTGCCAGCTCCCCAGAAAGTCTCACATCCTTCTTCCTCCAGGGGTTACAGAGATTTGTGAAGCTGCAGGGTTCAGACACAGCTTCAGCATTTCCATCACATCCACACTGACTCCTTGCTAGGATGTCTTTGGGACCTACCTGTGCCGCTGGGAGCAGAGCCCTGCACAGGCTCTGACCCTTAACAGTGGCCTCTCTTGTGAAGTTCACTCTGAGACTGCTGCAGCTTTTAAGTAAAAATTAGCATCCTAAGATAAATTGAATTCTTCCATTGGATCCAAAACTCTTCAGTTGCAATTTTGTCTCTTCAGCTTTTTCCAGTTTTTATTTTCCACTGTCTAGAGATACTCCAGAAAAATAGAGTTTTCAAAGCTCTGTGCTTTTGAGAGATAAGCTGAATCCTCAGCAGTGTTTCCATGAGCACTGGACCCCAGCTAGTGCTCAAGTGTCCTGCATTCACATCCATTAGATGATTCATTCAGGTATTTGTAACGAGTGCTGTCCTGTGTGTGCAGAGATAATGCTAATACAGCAAGCACTCTGTGTGCCCCACGATTCTTTTTGCTCTCAATCCTTGGCTAATTCCTGCTGAAAACTGTCTATACTGTTTATTATTCACTGATACTGTCCCTGTAATTTTATTCCATACACTGTATATCATGGAAGCACCTGCCAACCCTGCACTTAAATATCAAGCAATTTTTTTTCAGAGATGTCTAATCCATATGTCCATGGAGACTATCCTGCTTGGCTAAAGCAGACTGTGGGACACTGGAAGCCAGTTTTCAGTTCTCTGAGCAGTATCTGGTGTGCCACTGCAGCAGTCCTAGTGTGGCCTTAGGTCTGGTAGTGCAGCACCCTTGCCCCTTGGCAAAGCAGGAGGGGGTCATGGTTTGACTCTGATTCCTCTTGTGTCCAGGGCACCTGATCTCCATTTCTTTTCCTGTAGGAGAAGGCAATTAAGTGTTCCTGCCCAAGTCATTGCTCCAGGTGTGTCCTGGCCTCATGGGACTGATGGCAGTAAAACTGCTTCATCTTGAAGTTAATCCAAAATGATTGTGAAGAGATCTCCAGGCTACATGGGGCCATTAATAGCATTTTGTCCAACCTTCTGGCACAGCATAGACCAGAGTCTCTTGTCTCTTAATTTCTGCATCAAGTGCAGAAATTCTGTGTGAGGTGGAGTTTGTCTTTTAGAAAGATTGTCTTGATTGTATCAAGTGGGATGGAAAATACATCACAGTGTAGAAAAGTCTCACTGGGCAGTTAATGCTGACTGTTTAGCAGGGTTTGGATCCTATTCCTGTCTGCCATCCACACTTTTTGGTGCTAGATTTAAGGAGCTGCCAGCTCTTAGAAATCTCTGGTTATTGTGGTGTGATTCTTGGGGTGTCTTGTGCTGGGCCAGGAGCTGGACTTGATGATCCTTGTGGGTCCCTTCCAATTCAGGATATTCTGTGATTCTCTGATTCTTCTGCTTAAAAGGCTAAACAGAATATTACCATTTGTGTGTGTTTGCTCTTAAATGATGACAACACAGATGTCTTTTTTGTTTGTTTGTTTGTGGTGTTTGCCACCTTTCTGCTTCTGCAGTATCTTCCCCAAAAATAATATGGCCAAACCTTTCCCTAAATTTGATACCTCTTAGGGCAGTCTGTCAGGTTGTGGTCTTCTTTAGTTATTTCTATCCCATTTCTTTAATTGCTTCTCCTTAAAAGGTGATCAAAAACTTTCTGAAAATCTTAGTAGTAATTTTTTTGCCTCTGTTACTTCTTTATACAAGTGTGGCAATGAAATCTCCAATGCCAGAACAGATGGTCTTGTCAACAAACTAGACATTGATTCAAAACATTTCACAGCATTTCAGACAATTACACCGAGTAACTCTATATTAGCTCTCTTGCTTCTTTAAAACTGCATTATTACTTAGAGAAGTTTGAATGAAGCCCTTCTGTATGTCTTTTGCTAAATACTGCATTTCATGTGTCTTCCTAGGAAAGTCGAGGCAACTGGCTGCATTTACTGCCTTCAGACCTTTAGGGTAATTCTGAAAGTCCACCAAGCCCCCTTTCAAGATCTCCAATTCCCATTTTCTGCTTTTCTAAGTTTTAATGACATACTGGTGGTAGGAGGCTCCTGTCTGTTCTGCTCTGCCTTTTGCATTAAGCACTTCCCAAGAGCTGTTAGTGTTTAGTTGGTGTCTGGAAGACCATCACAAGTATTTTGCCTATTTTCTTTTCGCTTCTGGAAAATTCTTTTGGGTCTGTTTCTAGTCTTTGTTGGAAGTGTGGATAGCACCAGGCCAACCTTGTCCAGGTTCATAAACCGGGCAGAAACACCAATTTAGTGTAGTGGTTTGGTTCAAAATATCCATTACTTATTTTCCTTCTGTGAGATAAGAATTAGGAAAAAGCTAAGCAGGCACAAAACTTAAAAGAATATAAAATAAGTTTATTAACACACATAAAAGAAAGGAAAAAAAATCAGACTAAACCTTCAGAACACTTTTCTTCCCCCCACCTCTCTCCCTTCTCCCACTGACAATGTAAAAAGACAACCCTTGAGATTTTCAGTCAGTTTACCACTTCCATAATAACCTTGTTCAGTTCACTTAGGGAGAGGAGTCTCTCTTGCTCATGCTATGGAGACATCTCCACAAGAAGTTCTCTCATGGCTTCACAGCAAGACAGCCACCCAGGTTGGTTCTCTGCTCACATGTGAAAGTCCCTTCTCCCGACTTACAGCTTTCCCCACAACTGTTTTCGAGGGTCCAATCTTGAGCTAATGGGGTACCATTTTAAGCATGAGCTGCTCAGAAACAAAGGTTCTCTGCACTTATCTCTGGGAGCATCTTCATCTCTAGGAATAGAGCTCCTCCTCCCCTGGGAGCAAGAGTCCTCATCACTTTGATCTCTAAGAATAGAGGTCTTCTCCTTCCCTGGGAACAAGAATCCTCATCAAATTACAGCTACTGTCATTTGTTTATTCCAGCACAGGTGCTTTTGCTCACAATTACAGTTTGAATGCTCCATCCCCCATGCTTTCATGAAATTACAACGGGTACTCTGATGTATCATAGTCCATCACCATAGCTTTACAACAGAATTTCAGCTTCTAAGCTTGAAGCATCTCCTCTTTCTCCTCCCTCAGGGTTTCAGCTCTTCCTGCTTCACTGACTTTGTGGTGTTTTCTTCACGTGCCTTCACCTTTCCCTCTTCCTCTGCCTCGGGAGAGGATTGATGTCTGCAGGCTTCATCTGTTCTGGAGGAAAATTACAGCACTAAAAGGGTCAATCTCACCCGGCCCCACAGCTGGAGTTCACGTATCACTGTTGTTCACATGATCTTTGCTGGACAGTGGGGCAGCTTCAGACGAATCTTCGGCCGCACTGGATGCGGGGGGTGTGGAGCCGGGCCGCGCCGCCTGCACGGAGCAGGGCTGGAGGGGGCATGGATGGAACAGGGCCGCGCCACGGCCGATCCGGCCCGGCCAAGCAAGGCCCAGCCCAGCCCTCCTGGGCCGCCTGCAGGCCCCCCCCCCGCTACCTTTCCGAAAGCCAGAAGCAAGAGAGCTTTCCTGGGCTCTGTTCGTTCTTAAATGTGGATCACAGAGGCATGTCAAGCTTCTTAAGTGGCTTAAAAAGTTGCCAATATTCAAACTAGCCAGTTGATAGGTTCTGTCGGGTCGTAGAGGAAGCTGTAAGCACCTCTTTGCAAGAGAACCACTTCTGTGGCTGATGCCCTCTTTACTAAAAACACAAACTATACTAAACCATGACACCAGGAAAAGCAGGAGGTAAACCCAGACTGATACTAGTCAGCCTAATTTCATTGCTCAGGGTGAAGAAGTAGTGAGAATAAACATTCAAAAATACAATATAAAATATATTACATGAAAAATTATTTTGGTCTTAATACTTTACATAAAAAAGAAAAGTTTCTTACAAAATACATGTGTCTAGAACAGGTGTATTTAAACACCTTTTAAAAATGTGCTAGGTTTGCCAGAGGAAAAAGGAAGAAAATTCCTATGGAGGACTCAAATGGAATAGATGAGTCCTGGGTCTTCACAGAGAGTTCTTTGAAAGTGCTTTATGGCAATTAGTTTCTTGCTTTGCAGCCAGGCTGGCTGAAATCAGTGATATCTCTCAAGAAGTAAACCCTTCTCAGCCTGAATGATTATCAGGATCAACTTGTCAAATTGCCTTATGATTTTGCAGGGAAGTGCCTTAAAACAGGGCTTTTTTAATGCATTAGCTATTTTCTGTCACATTCAGGCTTCTGCATCCAGACATACAGCTTTAGAGTCAGACATAAAGCGTTAGAGACTTTCCCAAAGTGTTGGATGGCATTTTGGCTTCTACAAATTGCAATACGGGTTTAATAACAAAATCACCACCTCTCACAGTACTTTCTGCAAGCTTGGTGGAATTGGTGGGAGAGACGGTAGCTGTACATTGCTTCCATCCTTGATGTGTGACATGTAAATTCATTGAGTTTTAACTGGTTTAAAATCAGGCAGCACCTGCTTAATCCGCGAATAGCTGCTGGCTGTGTTAACAGTAAAGAGAGCTCACAGCTGATCCGTTTTCTTTTCTCTCCTGAAAAGAAAAAGTCAATAGACATAAAAAGAGTAAGTAATAAATATTTTTACACTGCACTGATGAGGCGTTCTTGGAAAACAGCAAGCTAAACAACTCTACATAATTCAGTAGATGGAAAAGTGGACTGAGAGTCAGGAAATAATTATGAGAGCTGGGAGAAGATTTTCCTTCTGTGATGAGATGTGAAGCAGAAATTGTTAGTGGAAAATACCCATTTGTGAGGAACACTATTTGTGGTTTTCTTAAAAAAATAAAAGCACCTGAAAAATACAAGGGGGCATGATTTGGAAGTGCACCAGGTGGAGCTGCAGGGAGTTGCCTCTTAAACACCTGTCTGGCCCCCAAGCGTCCCAGGGCAGTGGGACTCCTGGGATAATGCTTTGGGAGGACTCCTGGGTGGCAGGAGGTCTATGGAGCATCCTGTAAAATAAATACTAAATACTGTACTTTCTAAACATAGATGCAATGGAGCTAAATGCCAACACAGCCTAAAAAACGCCCTTTGTTACCCAGAGTAAAGAGTCTGTCTTTCTTGTTGAATGCTGCGGGAGGGGAGGGGAAAATAATTTTCAAGGCTATAAAAAGACTCTCCAAAAAATGCAGTTGGGAGAAGTGGGAGGAGGCACAGATGAAGTGTAGATTTAGAATGTTGAAAAATGATTATTTTATCCAAATCAGCTGGATGGTTAGTTCTTTTAGACTGTTATTGCCACCAGAACCTCAGCCCTGCTCTAAATCAACTCAGCATTTCATCAAGAAGCCTATTCTTTGCTATAAGAGACCAAGAGTGCACAATTATGGGTTTCTTTTCCCCCTTGCATAATAAAATTGGGAGATTATCATCAAGTTTCTATTCAGATTTTAGGAAGGCTTTTTTATTTTATTTTTAAAACCCATCTTTGTCTGTAAGAGCTCCCTGTTCAGGCCAGCATGCAGCAATGATTACTGCTGTAAAGGCTTCGATGGAGATGTGCTCTATTTCATTCTCAATGAGGGTTGATGGCATTTTGAGAGGCTCAGAATATCCTTTGATTACTGTATAAAACAGGCTGGGGAAGATGGCAGTGCAGCGTGCACATAGGAGGGGGCTGCTGCTCCCAGGATTGCTCATCAACTTTCTTTTGTGCTTTTTTTTGGTCTTCCATGTCACAATCACAAATCATGGGTGTGTTGTGGGTTTGGCCCTATTCTCTATCTTTTCCCTGTTTTGGGATTTGAAGCTTGAGGTTTGTACAGAAAAAGAGATGCTGCTGCTCCTGTGTTTTGGACAGCACAGGAGCAGGAGCAGTGCTGACCCCTCTGTCCCACAGGGAATTGTTAAAACAGGTGGGAAATGGTACCTTGTCCCTTTCAAATTGTGGGGAATTGGCTCAGTGTTAAAAGATGCCATTTACTGTAAAGTGTCTTGGAGAGTGTATTAAAAAAGAGAATGACAGAAAGCTATTCATGGGTGACAGGAAGGATGGGGGAGTCAAGGAGATTGAAAGGAAAAGATAGGCAATGCCAGCTGTCTCTCTTCCTACTCTGCTCTCTGTTTAACACTAAGTTGCATTAGCACAAGGTAACAGGCAAAGGGGATCCTTGTATCTTCATTCTTGTGTCATGCTTAGATCAAAGTGTATATTGTGCCAGCTGAAATCCGTTTGCCAGCCCCTCTGAAAGTAGAAAGGATGAAGGTTTCTGAGGTCCAGAGAACAGGTGGGTTTCCAAGCCTTTGGTGCCATACAGCAGGAGAAGGCTTTTATTTCCAGCCCAGCTATCAGGCTCATAGAGAGGAGGCTACAGAAAAGCATTTCACCTACCTTTCCCTGTAAGTGTACCTGGATACTGAGTTTTGTGCCCAAATTATGCATCTCTTCAGAGATTATTTTCATTGGTGGTCTTGTCATCTTTGACTTCTCTACTTGGTGAAGTGTTAGACTGAAAATACATGGTTTATATCTGGTATTTTCCAGTAACAGCATGTCGCAT
The DNA here is from genome assembly GCF_041296385.1 of Aphelocoma coerulescens. NCBI lineage: Eukaryota > Metazoa > Chordata > Aves > Passeriformes > Corvidae > Aphelocoma > Aphelocoma coerulescens. The sequence continues at coordinate 4,200,007 of NC_091021.1, forward strand.
GTTACTGGAAGGTAAGCAAGGTTAGCATGCTTGCTACCTATGACACAGCACAAGAAATACTCTCTGCAGTGTTTGAGTGTGTTGTTTCCCATAGCACTATGCCAAGATTATTAGGCATGGGTTTTTTGTGATATATGCCATTTACTGTTCATAGTCCATGGACTGACATCCATACTGACTTTGGACAGGTTCAGGGATGTCTTAAACCCGCCATTCTGCCAGGACATGGGGTGGCATATCCAACTGACACAGGCAGCCTATGGGAACTGAGTTAAAGCTCAGGCTGCCTGCAAATCTCACCTGTCCTCTAGCAAACAGCAACCAGAAAAAACTTAGGTGTAGAAAAAGACTTACTCATTGTTTCTGCTATTTATTTTTTCCCTTGCTGATCTAAGCTGGATGGTTTGTGTCTCGATTGTAGAAGAAGCAGTTGTTGGAGACTGAAGCAAGCACTTCTCACAGACTGATGCTTACATTGTTTTTATACTTGTGATCAACATTTAAGTTAAAACATGTGACACATTCTGAGAAAAGGTACTGCTGGAAAAGGGGCTGGGCTGTCATCATTTCCCATAAAGATTCCTCGATCCCCAGTGGAACCTTATGGCCAAGGAATGCCAGACTTGTGTCAGGTGCTGTGAGCTGTAGGGACGGATATGCTTGAACATTAACAGCCCAGGGAGGTGTCTAATCCTTTCTTTTTATATCACAGGATCACAGAATAACGAGGTTGGAAGAGACCTCCAAGATCTTCAAGTCCAACCCATGTCCTAACACCTCAACTAAACTATGGCACCAAGTGCCATGTCCAGTCTTTTTTAAACATATCCAGAGATGGTGACTCTACCACCTCCCTGGGTAGACCATTCCAGTACTTTATTATTCTTTCTGTGAAAAACTTTTTCCTAATATCCAACCTATACCTTGACGCAGCTTGAGACAGTGTCCTCTTGTTCTGTCAGTTGCTGCCTGGTGGAAGAGACCACCCTCCGCCTATATGGCTCTTCTCTGAGCAGGGGCTGGGACCAGAAACGCCCAGAGGTCTGAAAAGCCTTCTAGCAATTATTATACAAACAGCATTCCATTTCTGTTGAACATTACACAGCAATCTCATCGTGCATGTTTTTTCCTTTGATCTTCATCTTGGAAATGTTTGCTGTCTGGAGCCGGGCAGAGTAATCTGCAAATTCTGTGGAAGCAGGACTGCAGCCAAGCAGATGTGGCTGTTCTCCTGGAATGGTCTTTCCTATTTGAATTTCAGTTCAGATCAGTTGTAAATACCAGGCTGCTCCCTTGGAATGTAGCTGGAGTTTGCTTGGGGGCTGGTGTTACACTCTGTTGTATGCTCTGCCTGCAGCCCCACCAGACCATCACAAACATGATTCAGATCCACTCACATAAATCAGCTGTCCTTCCTGGAGAACTGCTGAAATTTTGGTGCTTGCAGTAAGATCTCATATCTTATGATGCTTTGGTTTGGTGACTCAAGCCTGGATACTCCCTTGGTTTGAAATTAGGTAAACAGTTTCTAGGGGAAGGACGAGAATGACTTGTTTCTGGGGGCACATAGCCCAGGACTGATGAACTGGTACAAAGAAGTGTTGCCAGAGCTTGCTCAAAACAGGTAACCATTGGGTTGCCTGGGGCATGAACCACAGGATGCCCCTGAGCAGGACTTGGGATCAGCATCCCAGTGAGAAGGCAGGAGTGTTTTACTCCTGCTCTATGTTTGGTGCTTTTTGCGTACGAGAGCAGAAGGAGAGGAAGAGGAAGTTGGGTTTTACGCAGTTTGAGCAGTATCAGAGTGGGTTCAAATGTGTGTGTATATTCATGCTGGCAAAGCCTTGTCTTTAGTAGGGAAAAAGCTTTCAGTCTCATGAGCTTAGGAGGCTGTTTAAGAGCAAGAAACAGCAATGATTGTGCAATCCTATCAACATTTCTGTGGGTGATAAGGAAAACCAACTCTGCAGCAGCAAGGGGGCTCTGGGGAGTCTGTGCTGGCAGCAAAACATGGAGGTACCAGCTCAAGCTGTAAAGAAAGTGTTGCTTATTTTCTATGTGGTGGCAGCTCTGTACCACTCATAATCCCACAGCAGCACTGAGTGCCTCCAGCATTTCTTCCATGAAATGTGCTCTGGGTGCAGCCATGAAGGCAGCAGTGCTCAGCTAGAGTGGCATGAGCTGTGCTATGGGCAGCAGGAGAAGCACAGCCCTGGGTGCCAGGCTCAGGGTACGACACTAGACCGAAGTAAGAAGAGACAAGGCAGAGGCCTATTCACAAAGCTACACAAATATGAGTGGCAGGACCCAACAAGGCTTTGATTTCATTACAGTTTAAGATGCAGCCAGAAAATATTATGTCTCTGATATAAAGGAGGAGATATTTACATTTGGGACATTTTAGAAGCAAGGAATTGGAAAATGAAATGAATGAATAGAAAGCAATAACACAAGCCAATATTCAAGGAAATGTTATTTACCACTCCTTGATCAAGGCTTATTTTACACAAACATTAGCTGTTTTAACAGCTGATGTGTCACTGGTATTTCACACCAGAGGGCCTTGGGAAAAGGCTGTAGGAGACATTTTCTTGTGTTTTATCCTTTCTCCCCATTGTCATGTTTTTGCCTAAAATTCAATCGTGTACAGAATGAAATCTTGGGCATTTCTGAGGAGAGCTGCTCATGGGCTGTTAAAAAAGTGAGGCTCCTTCTGGAGTGCGGTGAGTTCCCCTGTCAGTGGATGTGTGCACTCCACAACTAATGGATATAACACACATTACACCATCAAAAGGGAGCCAGTATTGATTATTTTTTTTCCAGTATACAAGCTGAGACTTCTTAAGTTGGCTTATGTAGTGAGGTCTTGGAGCAACCAACTGCTAAGGTCTCTGTCTATCTCAAAAAGACAGAGATGATAATTGAGGTGAGAGTTTCAGGATCAGAACCCCAAAATTCTAGAGCTTTTCAGTAAAGGAACACCCTCGAATTTTTTCAAGATAGTATTTAAGATGCAAAAACAACAACCCTCCCCCCCCAAAAAAATCAACAAAGTAAATTGGATTTCACATACAAAACAAGCTATTTAAGTTTTACCTGGTAAAGTTCAAATATATTTTCTCCTCACAGTGTGATTCATGTCCTGACCAGTAAGAGTTGTCGGAGGGTAATCTTGGATGCCTACAAAATTATGACCTCACATTGCAATTACCAGTCAATTTAAGGACACTTAAACAATTATATTAAATTTTGAAGCCCACTAAATGGCACCACAGCCTTTTTCTTTGCCTCCTGTTTTAATGGAACAGTGGCCACAGGGTATCAACTCATGGGGAAAAACAGTAAAGAAGTAAAAAAATGTGCAGACACCAGTGGTGGAGAAGAGTCATGTGTAAGGTTCTATGGTAAGGGGTGTTGCAAGACAGATATGTTTAGTACAGTGCTAATGGGGAGGCATGAAAAGACACAATTATAGTGATCTTAGTTGGCAGGCAACTGCCTGGAAAGTGTCTTGTCAGCAAAAATAGCAATAAATGCATTAATGCCAGTCCATTGTCTCCTGACATCTTGGGACAGGGCTGTGCTAAGAGGGCCTGTTACTGTGTTGTTATAGTTGCAGAGTATGTATTTAAATATTAGAGTGACAGCCAAGAAGAGCTAAAGATAGGATGGTGGGTTTAGCCTTTTGTGCTGAGGGTGGAGCAGGGTCCACAGATGCATAATGTGGCCATCCTAGAATAGTACTTTTTTAAGCTGCTAATCTTCTAAACATTTACTGGCAGAGGGCTATAGCCCTGTGTGCTGAAGTCAAGCCTATTGGCAAAAGACTGGCTTTTCTAAGTTGTCTTCAAGACATCACTGAAAGATGTCTGAACTGAAAGTACTTCAAAGACAGCTCTGCACTTTTTCATCCAGAATCAATGAACCAACCTTGGAAGTTCATGGGAGTGCCTGTGTGGAACAGGGAGATGTAAATGAAAGGGGTGTGATACATCCCGGTGTGGCACGGGATAGAAAAGGAGTGGTGACAGTCCCTGGTTTAGGGCCTGTAACCCTGGACAGCAGCCATACACTGTGTCCTGCCACACAGGGGTAGCACAGCATTGCCACAGCTCCTTCCACTCCTGCAGGCTGGGGGGCTGCAGCCACCTGGGAAGACAAAAGCAGGAAACTCTCTCACCAGTGTCATAGCTTGCAGGTGTGGGGAAGGAAGCTGGGAGCTTTACAAGGAGGGTAGATGATTCCCAACAGAGCTTTGGATTCCTCACTGTTGGAAGAGTTGTTTCTCTCTAGTCACCACTTTATATTCCTTCTCTGGATCCTACATGTAACCATGAGTTTGCCTAAAACTTTACCACGCTCCATGGACCATAGTTTACTCCATTCCTATCTTCAGTCTCCTCCATCTTTTTAGAGTAGATGGAAAGCTGGCCTGAATTCAAGTAAATACGAAATCAGAGGGCAAGGCAGGCTAAGCTTCCTGCAGTGCAGTGTCTCAGAGCCATCAGCAGGGCTTTAAAGTAGCATCTGGCAGGCTCAGGAGATGTTTTTTATCCATTTGTCTAACACATGCTGCGTTGTAACCTGTCATTGCCCATGTGTCATTACAAGTGGACTGTAAATCCGGAGGGGTTCGGAGGCAATCACAGCATCTCTGGTTTTCAAGGTGTTCCCTGATTATAAAGGGACCTTCCTGATTGTCCCAAACAATCCTCTTGCACAAGCCTGTGAAGTTGGAGGCTTGCTGCAAAGTGTGTATCCAGTGTGTGTTGGTGTGTGTTCCCTTTAAAAAGGTAACATCTGATAAAGTGTCTTATGTTCCCTCTTCTGTTATGGCCTTCACTCACAGGGAGCCCAAGTGACATCAGTGGCTCTGTTTAACACTGGTGAGACGCACAGCTTGTTGTTGGGGATGAGGCATTTGCCCTGACTGGATTCTTAGAATTTTGGGTCCAGTTAGGAAATCTGACTGATGTGCCTGTTTCTCCCAATTAGCTCATACAGCTCATGTGACTTGTTTCATTCGTGTGACCTCTTGTTATGTATCCATCACCCATTTTTCTTTCCTATTAGAGTGAAATTGGACACAGCCCTCCTCCTGCCTACACCCCTATGTCAGGAGTAAGTATTTCACATTCAGCCTTCATCCTTTAGGCTTTCCTCCTTTCTTCACTACTTTTTTTCTGTTTCAAACTCCTTTTTCCTGCATAAATGACCCAAAGGCCAACAGGTAATGATGTGTGTATATAAGGAATCAAATAGTTAAGATCTCCAGACTCAGCCTGGATTCGTGTGCAAACTCGAAGGACGCACACCCAAAATTCTGACAACTTTTCTTGGAAAAGCATTTAGGTAAAAGGCTTGAATGAATCTATACATCTTTCCTTCCTATCTGTAGGTCATGATTTTGAAATTTCCTTGCATACCCATGCTGACAAGCAGAATGGTAGGTTGAGTTGAACCATTGAGTTGAGGTGCCAATACACAGTTCACCAGCCTGAAATGCACTTCCTGATGGAATTACACATGGTGTGGGTGACCCCATGATTCTCACCACAGGACACACTAAAAGCATCACCCCAGGAATAAACAGAGGTGATAGTGGCCTCTATCCCCAGTCAGCAGGAGATTTCCCAAACATGAGGTTTAAGGGGTTTGGTCAGAAATCAGGGGAGGTTGCCAGAGTAATAGAAGAGGAAATACCACGTTAACCTCTTGCAGCTGTGTGTGTCCAGCCTCCACATGCCTAGTAGGAGACAAGTTTTCCTGCCCCATTTCTATCCCCACTGAGCACCACTGGGCAGATGGATGCTTTGTGGGTCCACACCAAAGCCTGGAAGCTCAGGATGGGCAGGGCTTCCCCTGCCCAGCGTGGCAGGGCAGGCACAGGAGGCACAGCCATGACTTGCTGTTGAAGCTTCTCCCCTCAAGATCCTCCTTTCCCATGCTGTGTTCTTCCTTCCAACAGAACCAGTTTGTGTACCGGGATGGTGGCTACACTGCAGAGGTGCCGATGCCGTACAGGGCTCCGGGCTGCATCATTCCAGAAGCCTCAGCTGCTCAAGGGGCCACAGCAGAGATCTTTGAAGACACTTGCTGCAATGGCACGCTGCGGAAACAGGTGGCAACCCTGGCAAAAGAGGACAGCAGCACCCAGAGGTACAGCGCTGACCCCACCGTCTTCATTCCCGAGCGGGTCGTGCGGGGAGAGCTGGATGAGGATGGGTACATGACACCGATGCGAGACAAACCTAAAACAGGTAAAATACTGGCTTTCCAGAGAGGCTCCTGGTCTAGCCTGGCTGCATTTTTTCTCTTTGTACATCAGCAGCTTTTCATCAAAAATGGCTTTATTTAGTTACCCATCAAGATTGAAGCATTCTGACTAGGTTAATATTCCTTTACATGGGGATTTGGTTTTCTCTCCTTAATTTTCTACTTTGAAATGCTCAAATGTGCCAGTATGTCAAAGCTGGTAGTTCCCCCCTTTTTTTTTTTTTGAGAAATAACAAGTGGAATGAAAAAAAGCCAAGTCCCCTTCTTATCCAAACACAAATCTTCAGTTATTTCCAAGGAAAGGATCTATCTTCGGCCAGCCGTAGTCCCAACTTTGCTTTGTTTATTGATCTTCTTATTCTTGGCATTGTGCTTGGTAAATGTCATGTTGAACCTACCACAGAACCAATACACACAGCTGGCATTTTATACCCAGGAGAAGTCTAGGATTGAAAGAACAAGATGTGCTTTAAAGAGAGCATCACTGCAAGGGGAAGATTGCCTAAATCTGTGCCGGCTCAGCATGCTCATCCCAGTTTGCCCTCATTCATTTCTTCCTCTTTAAGTAATGATAGCAGTCATTTAGATATAAGGGGATGTGTCATTATTAATTTATATCCACAGCTTTGCATTAGCTGTAAAGAAATTAATAAATAGAAATGTAATGACAAGTCACTACTGTGTTTGCTAAGCCACTTGTCCTTTGTGTTACATGACAGAGGAATGGAGGGAGCCCTGGGGCATGACCCACGGCAGTAGCAGTTGTGGGAGTCTCCCTTGCAGTGAGTTACTTTCAGTGTGAGCCCACATGTATGTATCCACACAGGTGCACCCTGGAGATCCTCAGAGTTCTGCAGGAGCCACCTGAGCCCTTGGGGATGTGGCAGTAGCAGCTCAGGAGAAAGCAGCTCCTTCCTGACTGCCTGGGCACAGACACAGGGTTGTCATGGTGTGGCCACACGCTGTGTGTTCCCTGCCAGCTGCAGGGTTCAAATCAAAGCACTGCTTGGCTGTCATCACTGAAAAAAAATGTTCCCACTATTCAGCTCATATTCAGTGACATCTTAGCTGCAGGTTCAAAGGTGTTCACTGGGTCTTGAATTTTTACCTTTAATAGTTCTGGCCTCATTCTGGATAAAACCAGATGATCCCATGACAGCAGGCAGGGCCTTTTTCCTTGCACCAGGACTCTGTGGAGGTGTGTGCAGAGCCCTTGAGCAGCACCATGCTGCTGGAAATGGGGTGTTAATCCACAGCAAGTTATTTGAGGCAACTGCAACCTGCTCCAAGTCCCATTTTGCAGCTGATCTAAGGCTCTCTTGTTCCCGTTCCAGGGCTCATTTGTATAACTTTTTTTACATAATGCTTCAAGGCCCTTTGTCCTTCAGGGACGGAAGGTTTTTAATCAGGCAAATTGTTCCGTTAGAAATGAAGCTGTTTTAAAAGTTAGCCCTTGGGGATAGGCTTTGTACAGAGAGGCTTAACTAAGATTCCTATAGAGTTTTGTGGATGGAAGGACTGCAGAGCAGAGGGTTTGCTAATAGGTCCAAGGTTGCAGAGGCAGGAGTCGGGCAGCGTGTTTGGCTCTGTAGATCATACAGTGAGACAAAATCCAGGGGAGCACACAGGCTATGGCTCAGTTAGAGCTGTAGTTTAGTTGGCCAGTGTGTTTGGTAAATCAGTCTTCCAAGGTATCTCTTTTAACCCATATTGTCTGTTTAGCTTGTAAGTACTTCATTTTTCACAAGTGTGTGTTCACACTTCATAGTTGGCTCCTGATCCCATCTGGAGTTCTAGCAATGGCTGAGGTGGAGGGTGCTCTAGTCCAAGTGCTGCTTCTGGTCACATGATGCTACATGGACAGATTACCACCACTCTTGGCTGACTTATTTTTTATCTTTCCTTAGATTACCTAAACCCAGTGGAAGAGAACCCATTTGTTTCCCGACGAAAGAATGGAGATCTCCAAGCTGTGGACAACCCAGAGTACCACAACGCTCCCAACGGGCAGCCCAAAGCAGAGGACGAGTACGTGAACGAGCCATTGTACCTCAACACTTTCGCCAACACCTTGGAAAATACCGAGTACCTGAAGAACAATTTGCCGGAGAAAGCCAAGAAGGCCTTTGACAACCCAGACTACTGGAACCACAGCCTGCCCCCACGGAGCACCCTCCAGCATCCGGACTACCTGCAAGAGTACAGCACAAAATACTTTTACAAACAGAACGGACGGATCCGGCCCATAGTGGCAGAGAATCCTGAATACCTCTCTGAGTTCTCCCTGAAGCCTGGCACTGTGCTGCCCCCGCCGCCCTACAGACACCGGAATACCGTGGTGTAGTGGCTGTGCTCTCACAGAAGTGGAAAGGCAACCCCCTTGTAGCTGCCTCACTCTTACTCTCTCGCTCTCCCTTTCTCCTTGCCGTTGTCCGTCCTCCCTCCCTCCCTCCCTCTCTTTCTCCCATGAGCTTCCTCTTCTTGCCAGTTCACTCATTTTTGATATTTCTAAGTGAAAGGATGTCTCAGAGTTGGTTGCATATTGGGTTTGGAACCAGGAAGGAAGGAAGGAAGTAAGGAAAGAGACTGAAAGAAGGCGTGTACAACCTGGCCTTTCCCACTTTCCACAGATGCAGGGGGTTGGATGCCCAGAGAAGTCAGCTGGTACCAGGAAAGGCCAGTGGCAGTGCTGCTGTCGAGCTTGTTCTCAGTGATTCAACCAGACACTGTAGGGAAAGCCACAGAAAGGCTGATTCTTTCAGCAGGAACTGATGAGAGTCTGTACAGCACTCCTGGAAATCTCCATGCAATTTCCATCAGGGTGAAAAATGGACAATTTTTATATCCTGTGTGATAGTGTAGTAATTGAGATTGAGAATCCAATTTCTTTCTCTAACACTTTCTATCCCAGCAACTGAAAATGGCTAGTGTAGCTTTTCAAAAACATTCAGATCTTCATTGTGGCTTTCCAAGAAATGATGATGTGATTCCCACATACAGCTGAACCCTTCTTCTGAGCCACACCGTGATTTTGTGTCAATTCCCAGCCACAGAGACTCCTGCTCAGAACTGGTACCCTGACACGACCATTTTTGTATGTGTGCCAACACAACAAACACTTTAAACACAAAATACCTTTCAGAAGAGAGTAACAAAACCACACCTCCAATATGTTCCTTTTGAAGCTAAAAAACAGGCCAAGAAATGAAGATTTGTATGCCAAAAGCTTTGCTTTCCTGTTTTATACCTGCTGACTATAAACACTTCAAACGATCATCACTAATTCTTCCCTCTTTTTCTTCTTCATGGTCATGAAGGGAGCTGGGGATGCTGTCAGGCAACACTGAGGACAAGACAGAGAACTGAAGAGTTTGATAGGGGTCACTGATGTTCTGTGGGGTGGGGTGGGAAGGGTCCTTTAAACTGGAAGACAGACACTGGACTGGAGAAAACGCACATAGCGGTTCACTGGAAAGTTAGTTTGCACTTAACCTCTGATTTTATTTGAACTGTTTTCTGGATTTTGAATGAAGCAATATGGAAGTGACCAGCAAAATACAAAATAATAATTTTAAATTAAAAAAAGAAATAATAATTATATGTAAAGGATGACTGTGGAAATGCCAAAATGAAGCAAATCAAGTCTTTGGAACAACGTCTGCCAGTTCTGAGAGGCCGATGCAGTGACTGCTTTAGAGAATACAGTGACAGAGCAGCCAGCTCTTCCTGCTGCTGTATGAAGGGCAGCAGAGCAAGCCCTGGAAAGGATCAGAGGAGGCAAATGTCCTGCTCTGGCTTGTGGCACAGTACAGAATACCATTTTTCTAAAAGGAGGATTACTCTGGCACAGAAGACAGTGCATATGAGGTTTGAGAAGTTAAAATGTGCATGATTTGCAGAGCTTTCTGTCAAAAATGTAAATAAGTATGAGTCAGTCTCCTTGCACTTAGTTCTGCTTTTATCAACCTCATTTTTTAGGTAGACACCCCCTGACATGCTCCTCTTTGGAAATCTCTTTCAAACCAGAGTTCTGGACATTTTTAGTGACTGGAGGCAGGTGGAGCTGGGAAAGGAGGCGTAAGGGCCAGAGACACCGAGGCTTGCTCCTGGCACACCAAGCCCGTGTGTGTAAGAGCATTTGTGAGCCTACTTCCCACCAAACATCTTAAGGAACTATTAGGTACCTTTGGAGATCTGCCTGTCTCTATCCATCAAGGCTTTTAAAGTGAAGAAGCAAAACCTGGTGGATGGCAATCTTGGGTGGTGCAGCAGTATTTCAGTTTATGTGCTTCAGTTCTGTTAGGGTTGAGATCTTTGGGGTGACCTAACCTGGCAACAAAACCAGCAACAACCAGTGGTCTGGAAATGGCATCATCCTCCTCTAAATTCCTGCCATTGCAACAGCTTGCCACCTTTAATCTTAGGGAAGCAGAGGAAGGAGTAAGAAACAAGCAATAGTTACCCAAAGCTTGGTGGCTGAGGGTCAGCTTGACAAAAGTGTGAAGAGATTTCAAACCTGAGTTGGTTGTTACCCTTGTAGATGGAAAACAAACTCTGTGATCACAAGGCTGTTTCAGCCAGTGAGCTGTTTGTGCATCAGGTGTGTCCAGGCCAGCTGCAACCAGGTGTACTCTGAGTACATATCTGAAGGTTCTGAAAGCAGCAAGAACAGGTACAGATCTTTGAGCTGTTAAAAGGAGATCTTCGGTCAAGTCGTACCAAGGTGGTTTGTAGTGACAGGACCAAATGGCCAGGAGACCACTGTCATGGGATAGATAGATACAATCCTGCACTGAGGGGCCTCTTCTGGTGCCTCTGGTAGCTCCTCACCATCTTAGTGGGACAGGGGCAGGCACTGGGCAGGGGCTGGGGCTCAGAGGGTGGAACGAGGCCCTGGCTGGCTGCTCCAGGGAAGGTTTCCCCACAGGAGTGCTCACAGGGTGGAACGAGGCCCTGGCTGGCTGCTCCAGGGAAGGTTTCCCCACAGGAGTGCTCACAGGGTATCATCTGATGCACAGGCCAAGGTCTGCCAGGCTGGGACAACGCTGCCAAGCTGCCTGGGGACAGAGACGGGCACAGGAATGTGGGTGTCCCGTTTCAGCACAGCAGCTGCCCGCAGTACCATAGGTAGGTAGAGAAGGGTTGATTTGTCCCTGAACAAGTCTTGTAACAGAGTAACTCCTAATGGAGAAAAAACATAAAATAAAATCCTGGCACAGCTCACATGTTTGAATTCAGAGATGAACTCCAAGGCTGCTGGGGCAGAGGCAGGCACACCTCCAGAGCCAGGCACTGGGATGGAGCTGCTCACACAAGCTGAGGCCTGTTTGTTCCTCTGGTAATGAAGTTGTGCTCATGTTGGAAACAAGCCCGTGGAGTAATCCAAATGTAAATACTGATGGGGTTTAACAGTTTAACGTTTTATTTCTTACAAGGCTTGAATTATTTATTAATTTAATTTGTTGACTCTGTGTGTGCTATAATACATTAAGTAACATGGAAATGCAGAGGTTCCTGCAAGTGGGGCAGCAGAAAAGCTGGAACAGGAGCTTGGGCTCTGCCTGGCAGCGAGGCTGAGCCGTGCTGAGCCGTGCTAGTGGGGTCTGGGATAGCAGAGGACAGGCAGAGGCTTAATGAACACAGTGATTTGGGATGAGGGAGAACTCCACACACTGCAGCTTCACAATTTTTTTTTTTTATTAGTTTCTGAGCTTCTGGTTTGAGTTGCAGTTGCCAAAACTGGCTCTTGTGTTTTGTGCCATGCTAGTCACTGACCCTTGCCCAACTTGGCAAGGGTCAGTGGGGCTTTGTCAGATTGGCCTGTGTGGTGCCAAGGCTGCTGGTGAACCAACCTCTTTTCCCTGGTGAGAGAAGCAGTTATCTGAACCCTGCTCCTTTCCTCTGGAAGAGAAGTTCTGAGCTATGCTGGCAGGTTTTGCCCCTTTGCAACAGATAGTTTAACCTTGGCTAAAGAAAAAAAGAAAGGGGAACTGAGAGAAGAACTGTTTGGCTGCTTTAATCTGATCAGCAGAAACACCTGGCTGTCCCTAACTTGCATCTTTGCCTTACTGGGTATTGCTGCTGGCTTGGTGAAAGAACCTGGGCAAGTGCACATGGCAAAATCATGGCAAGCATTCAACTGGGATTCATATGGGATGAAACATGAGAGCCAGGCTCTTTAATGCATAATGACAGATTTGGGGGAAAAGCATGTATTTCCACACGCAAACTGGATTTTGTCAGCACAAAGTAGCAGGTGAGCGCATCAACAGAAGTGCTTTGGGTGTAATTCACTCTCTAATGCTACAGAAGTATCTGTACATGGCACACTTGGGTTTTGTGGGTTTTAGAATGCAGTCTCCTGTTTATAAATGCTCTCCTTCCTCCTTTTGTGGCCTGTGTGACAGGAGAGCAGTGACCACCTTTCCAAGAGCATGTTTTTACCCGAGTGTGGATCAGCCTTTGTCCAAGGCACAAAGGAACGTGCTAAAGGAAAGAGAACAATAGCTTATTTTTTCCTGGTCTCTTTCAGTGATACTTGTCTTAGCTGTTATTATCTACCTGAGGGTTATTGCAAGCAGACATGGATGCTGGGGCCGATTGACTCACTGTAACACAATTGGCTGAAACCAACTACTTTTGAGTTTACTTCTTCAGATCTTTTCAGATTTTTCTTTTTCTGCAAAACAGCCAGGAGGGATTCTTACATGGCCATTGGCTCAGATGTAGCAGAATATTTACAACTATATTTCAAACAGGTTGTCTCTCTCAGGTAGCAAGAGATGGAAATAAATCTGCAAAAGGAGCCACCATGTGGGTCTGTTCCAGGTACCCTGAAATCCTTTTCTGTGTACAGAGAAATGTTGTGTTACCTACCCCTGGATGTACTCCTTACTTGGTAGGAAATGTGCTTCTTGACTGCAAGACTCATATGCAATGATCTGACACCTGTTTCCAATAAAGATTTGAGAGGGAGAGCATTTCCCTCACCCTCAGCCACCATCAATCCCAGCCCAGAAGGAAGGAAAGTGGCAGTTCTGGAAGAGCAGTTCAGCCCTGACTCTGTGGATCCAGTTTTGCCATAGCTTTAGGTAGAGCTGAGCAGCACAGGGGAGAAGTATGAGCTGTGAGGTGAGTCAGCCTAGAAATACAGCTTGGTTTTGGGGATGGAAAATCAGATATCAAAGAAAAAATCTTTTTTTGTCTAATGGTGTGTCTGTGTAGGTGTTGTGCATCATGGTGGCAGCTAACGGAATGATGGGATTGTTTGAGCTCTTTTATTCCATCTGGGAGATGAGGAGAGACTGGCACAAGACAGAATGAGGCTGTTGGTCATGTAATTCCCCAGGATAACTGGAGGCATCCCTGTGGGCTGTGCTTCCCTGGCAGCCCAGGCACACGGGGCAGGCATGTCCTTACAGAAGGGACAGCAACCACTGCAGCACCCATGAGCACACTCAGGGACACTCACATTCCAGTGTGCCAGCCCTTTAGGGAGGAAGGAATGGGAGCACCAGATGTGCCCAGGGCTGGCAGCTGGGCAGTGCCCGTGAGTCAGGGTTGGCTGCTCCCTTCACCCTGCACAGCTGGTGTCTCAGGTCTTCCACCTTAGGTTTCCCAAGCACATTTTGGAACTATGGAGCTCAGACAGGTGTTTACATGCTTGGAAGGCTGTTTGACTTGAGGATGAATGGTGAAACAGAGGCTTTAGAATAATGAGAGCTGGGCCTGCAGTTTTCAGTCACCCCTTTGGCTCTTAGAGGGCACCTCAGAGGGGACGATGTCACCTCAATTTCCCTTTGGCAAGGCTTTTTCAAAACGTGGTGGCACATGAAGTCTCTGCACCTGCTCATTTCCAGCTCTGTCACTTGCTGTAGTCTCATTCAGGTGGATCTTTGACCTCTGCTCCTGACAAAACAGCTCATCCATGGTTAGATAAAAATCTTGGATTTGGCTTCAGAAAGCCAGGGCTGGGTGGGGTAGGGTGGCTGGCTGTAGTGCTTGTGCCCCATCAGGCAGGGAGCTGCAGTTGTCAGTGCAGCCTCAGTGCAGCACCACTGTGTGTGTAGGATTCCCTCTTTTTTATTTTCTGCCGGTTGCTAAGCATTTGTTATACAGGTGGAAAAGGTCAGTGTTACAAATGGGGCTTTCAGATTGGGAACAAATAACAGAAATAAAGTTATGTGGTTAGAAGCACCATTCTAAAATGTCCAAAAATCATGTCTCCATGTTAGTTTTAATATTATTTTAGCACAATTTTATTTTACCACTGTGTGGAATAGTGGTTTGTTCCAATGGTAGGCTCCTTGCTCTTGAGGAAATCAGGGGCAGGTGAGGCTGTTGGTGGTGGTGCTGCAGTGATGGCTGGGATCTGCCTGTAAGTTTGGACAATGCAGAGCAATTTTAGGGAACTTTGTGAGTGTTCAGGTGACTGATGGTGATGGCACTCAGTGGGGCTTGAACTGTAGCCAGTCTCATCTCCTAACCAGAGCCAGAGAGACACCTTCCGCCCAGGGGTCTGCAGCAGCAGTACAGGAAAAGGTGTGAGGGGGAAGTCCAAGGACATCCCAATAGGAAACAAGAGAAGTCAAAGCTGGTTTTTTTTTCCTTTTTTATTATTTAATTTTAGAAGTGAGTTTTGTGGACCTTGGCAGAGAGAGGTTTTAAGGGAAGTTTTTTAAGGCATTAGACAGTGTGAGTAGTTATGTGCCAGTTCTTCTCCCCTCACCAATAAAAAAGCCATGAAATCATGCTCCAGTGGTGTTCTGGATGAACCCTCTGGAGTGAAGGTGCATCCTGCCCAGCACCCTTGGGCTGCTGGCTCAGGTGTGACCAGGGCCACAGGTACACAGAGCCATCGGCTGTCACTGAGCACCGCTTGCCAGCAGTTTGGTCCCCAGCCCAACCTTTTAGCTCTCCTAGGGGGGAAACACTGCATTGTCCATAGCACTCTGAAGACTAAACCCTTTTGGGATAACCACAGTAGGGAACTGTGACTGGTATTTTCTAAGTGTAGATATGTATGCCGTTCTTTCGAGGTAAGGTACTCTGACATATGTAGCATAAACTGGTCCTGCTGTTAAATGGGTCGATTATTAACTGAGCAGCTGTGTAGGGGTAGCTAACTTTGAATGCATGAAACCACTGTTCCTCTGGACATGGGACAGGAGCTAGGTGCTGGCTGCTTGTGGGGGTACTTATGGTGGGGTAATGCAAGAGGAAAATGCAGGTGAATGAGAAAACTGGTAATTTTTTATAGCATTTTAATGATGGAAATTGGTACCCATTTGATACATTATTCACAATGGTTTTAATCCCTTCTTTTGCCCAGTTTTTGCTACTTCCCCAACACTGTAAGCTGGAATTGCTAAATAGGTAGCAGCCCTAGTATAGGGAAGGGAAACTGAGGGGAAAAGAAGTCTCTTTCTAAGAACAGAGATAGCCAAATTGTATTTCCTGACCTGGTGGTCTTGAACGACTGACTTTTCAGATGAGGCTCAAATTCAGGCCCTCGGGGATGACATTACTGTCCCCTTGGAATCAAAGGCTCCCACCTGGGAAGTGACACTGGGATAGCACTGAGCTCCTGGTGACTCCTGATCACGGTGCCAGCATGGCCTGGCCCAGAGGAACCAGCAGCAGAGATGGGGTGGTCTGGGTTTTTGTCAATTCTCCGTGTTCTGAAAGAGCCACAACATAAAACAACAATACTTCTGCCTTATGAAGTACCTTCAGAAGAAGAGAGGTGTCAGCATGTTGGGGAAGACACTCATCTCTTGCGAAGTGATGCATTCAGAGTTAGCTGCCTTTCTGAAACAAAAATAAAAAAAAAATTCAAAACCTACTGTATGTTACTTTGAAAATGTGAATAGTATTTTTATAGCTTGTTAAAGACACAGCTAGTTGCATTTGTAAATAAGGATAATGTTGCTTTTATTTTCCTTGTGGACATCATTGTTTGGAACATAATTGTCCTTAGGGTTGATTTGTATATAGGTAATTTGCTTGTGATTTAAGCCGCTCGTCCCCTTTCCTTTCTCTCCCTTCCCACCCTCTGGTTTTGGTTAGAAGTACCATTTTCAGCATTCTGTGTGATTCCGTGTTTTAGCACTATTGTGGTGTGTTCAGACTTTCTGCACTTGCTTACACAGTAGGGTATGCCAATCGTGTGTGGCGTAATGTTACTTTAACCTTTCGTTTCTCATATTTTAGCTGTCGAGAATTAAACACTATTAAAATACTTACTTACCTGGGTTAATATTAGGTACATACTTTAGCATAATTTCCCTTCTTTTCATGGTTTCTTGGGTTTATTCTTTTTTTCCTTTCCCTTCCCTTTTGTCTTGTTTGGAAGCTGGGAAGAAACCTGTGGATCTTCTCTTTGTGTGGTTCTATTCCCCACTCCCGTGTGCAGCCCGGAGTTTCTCCTCATGGTCCTTGGGGTAGAGCTTTATCTGTTTGTTAAGGCAAATGTAGACTGCGACCCACCTTGCATCAACCCACGCTCATCCCAGCTGAACAATTTGAAAACTGTTCTGCCTTTTTGTTACATGAATCTGTCAGAAATATATTTTTAATTTAATATAAATGAAATTCAATAAAATATGAAACAAAGTCTCTGTGCACATGTGAAATCTCTTGGAAGGTGGCTTGAGTGCTGCCAGTGCCCGAGTCCCTATGTCCCTGGCATGGCCCTGAGCTGGGGCAGCCACACACACCCTACACACACACACACACAGAACCTCACACACACCCTACACACACACAGAGCCCAAAACATTCCACACTCCCCCCCTCCACACACAGACAGAACCCCTCACATCCCACCCACACCCTACACACAGGGATCACAGCCTGACCCCAGTTCCAGCAGCCAAGTTCCTGTGGAGCAGCTCCTCCAGCAGCACCCCTCTTCCCTGAATATCCCATGCCCCTCCATGTGTGCCCTGCCCCCACAATCCCAGGGTTATGCAGCTCTGAGGTTTTCATTCTTTTTAAAACAAACCATGGCCCACAAAGGTGTCAGTGCCTATGCCCTGTGCCCCAGCTCACTCACTGGCTGTCCAGTTGCAGCTCATTCACCCACAGCTGCCCTGGCTCAGCTGGGCTGATTTATCCCCCCAGCTTCATTGCTGGAGGCAGTGGCGGGTGGTGTGGGGCAATGATGCATATGTATATTTAGACATATTAATTCAGTGCATACATCAGATCTAGCCCCAAGAACCACACACCCCACTATGCCAACAGGCACCCTCTGGGCATGCACCCCACACCTCCGTGCCTTCATCTCACCCCAGCTCTATAGCTTGGCCATGGCTGGCTCTGCCTTTGGCAGCTGGACCTTTAAACCCAGTTGGAAAACACAGAGATGCTTCCCATGCTCTCAGACGGGCTGAATAAGCCCCCCCCAGGTGCTGCCAGGTGCCCTCAGTCCAATGCCCACTCTGTGTCTCATTTAAAACCCATGATTTGCACATAGTCCTGTGAGATCTAACTGAGGCATTCCCTGCCAGTGCCACAGGTTAATTCCCACGGGGTCTGGCACATGCCCTAACTCAAACTGGTCCCACTGCCCCCAGTCTGCCTTGCTAGCTGGTGAGCATTGCCCTGCATTGCCAGGCCTCTGGAAAGCATTTTAAATTTAGCTAGAAACTCATAAAGGTCATTTGGCTCTTTGAAGTGCATTTTAAAACACTCCAGTCTCCCTGGATTGCAACTCTTTGTTTCATGAATGGCTTCAACATTTTATCCCCAGCAGCCTGGAAAGGTCATTGCAGACACACACAGTTCTCAGTGTTGGAATGCTGGAATGCTGGAACATTCCCCACTGCCTTCAAGGAGTAGAAGCACAAGCTGTGTGTAACAACACCACTTTCTCAAAGCAGGTATGGGTGATGTTATTAAGCATTCACACTTTGGAGCTGTCAGGAATATAAACTCCATTTTCCATAGGAAGGGAAGGGGAAGTGAAAGAGCCCTGCTGCAAGCCCACCTTTCCATGTCCAGCCCCACACCACAAGGCCCTTCCACAGCTGGAGCACACCCAGGGACACACACACGCTGCAAGGCTGCAGCTGATGGAGCCCCACGCATTGGAAACAGTGAGATGCAGGGATTTGGCATCACTGTGATCTTTACAACATAATAGGCCACAACAGAACTTCAGCAACTCTTCAGAAGTGAGCAATACAAGTTTTAAGACACATGCATATACACATGCAAACACACACCCCTTTTCCCCAAGTGGGTTTACTTAACTGGCCGGGTTTACTTAACTGGCCAAAAAAGGAAGGAAAGAAAAGAGTAAATCAACCACCTATTTTTCTAGTGAAATATATTAATTTAAAGCCCTCTGCTACTCATTCAGAGAAGCTTGGCAAAGACCATGGGGTTCAGGTGTTTAAGGTGCCACTAAATAGCACAGTTTAGCTTTTGCAAGCAGTTTCATGCCATATTCCTGGTGATAAAGTTCTTGGAAGCCCTCTGTCACTCATGAACCACATGGGCACACACATATGGAATTATTCAAACCTGACGCCTCATCGCTGAAAAAGTTGATCTTGTACTAAAAGAAAAAAATACCTACGGGGGTTTTTTGAGGAATCTGTTTTGTTTTTGTAGTAGTAGTAGGGGTGTCATCCCCATTCACCCCAGCTTGCCCAGGGTATCCTCACCCTTCACAGTCTGGCTCATGACTGCCCAGTGTTCAGCTTACTGAGGTTTGCAGAGGCAATGCTGGCCAGCTGGCACATTTTATCCTACTGCAACAAGCCTGTGCCCTGAGCACTGGTTTTGGTCCCTCCCAATGCAAAATAAGCAGCCCTTGCTGGCACTGTAACACCTCTGTTAAGGCCTGGGACCTTCCCAGCAGGAGAGGTTGCTTTACCAATTTCACTAACAGTCCCAGAATTCAGACAAATCTCTTTAAAGCTTGCACTCAGTTTGCAAACCATACAAGGACTGTAAAGCTACTGAAGAGGCCAAATGAGCATCTCATTTAAAACAAACCTTCCAATAAATTGAAGTAAAACAGGAAAATAAAAACCATCAGCAGGTAAAAATCAGCTCAGCTTCACTGATGAGGCTGAGGCTGTTGCTAAGGTTCAGGGGTGTTTCCTGTATCATCTCTCAAAAACTGGGCCAGCAAACATTTTGGAAGCTGCTGCCAGAAGCTAGAAAAAGTCAGGAGAGAGAAAACCAAGCTTCCCTTTGGCTCCTTTAACTTTTAAGCTATAACACACTGCTCGTCCTAATTTCTCTGCCAGGCTTACAGGGAAGCCATCATTGTGGTGGGACAGGCTGTACCAGGCATTCTCTCCGACTGGGCAGAAACACAGGGCTCTAAGACAGAGTCAAGAACAGTACTGTGAGGGCAGTGAGTCGGGAGCTTACCAGAAAAGCTGTATTTGTTCCCTGATCCCTTAGTTTTGGCAAATCCTCTCCTGGCACAGGAAGGCTGAACCTGAAATGTGTCCTCCTGAGGCATTTTAAGACCACATCACTAAATGTCTGCCAGATGAACAACTGGGAGCATTTTGGTTTCAGTCAACTAAAACATTTGCTTGGTCCTTTTGAAAAATTGGTGGAGGGTGGTGTAGGGGCGGTGGCGCTTTTTTTGGTTTGTGTTATTGGGGGAGCTTTTGTTTGGGTTTTTTTCTTTAGCTCTCTATACAGATTCCCCCCAAGCAGGTTCCTAGGGACATTTGGAGTGTTGGTACAGCACCAGTGCATTCCCTGCTCCCTCCAGCCTGTCCCAAGTAGATAATCTGCTCTTCTGCAGTCAAAGTTTGTTCCTTCCTGGGGCAAAAATTATTTTAAAGGTTGGCCGGAAAGGAGGCTAAACCATCTCACAACAGCTCAGACCTTTGCTCCTCGTCCACCTGGGGTTTTGCTGTTTGAGGCCAAGCCCTCTCCAGCCTCCAATGCAGCCACCAAGCAGATCTTCCAGTCCACGGTCACCACATTAACACCCAGACTGTCTCAGCTGCCACAGAGAAAACTGACATGGGCCAGGGGGGTTATGACATGATGGGGCAGATAAAGGCAAATTGTCTGGGCAGTCATGGGTACCTGTGACAATAGTTTGCCCCTCAAAGAGCCCCTAAGACCACAGGCAGCCTTCCCATCCTCCAAGCGATGATACTGCTGGGAACAGCTGGGTGAAGACCCCCAGCATGCCCACAGCCCAACTCAGGGAGCTGGCATGAGTCTTTACAGGTGATTATTTAGAAAAAAAAAATTAAATTATCATACTTAGAAAACCGTTTCCATGCTGTCTGCAACCCTCCATTCCAGCCCATCTTCCCCATCAGAGCACAGAGTTGCTGCGTTTTTAACCCTGACCACACAAGCCTTTGCTCAAGGGGACAGCCAGCAATTCCAAAGGGGCAACCACTCCATAGCTCCAGCCTGTCATGCCTGCTCACTGCTCCAGAAGGAACAGCTGGAAAATAGCCAGCACAACTGCAAAATTCTTCTCCCTACGAAAAATCCTGCCCACTACCCTCTGCTTTTTTCACACCAAGAAAAGTCTTTACTATTATGCAAAAAAAATTTGTAGCAGTTGCTTCGTGCAAAACACCAGCAAGTCAACAAGGTTGTGGCAACAAGGGAAGAAGTCATATTTTCCTTTCAGCCATGCCCACAGCAATCTGCTTTATCCCTGTCACACAGGGCACTTGTTGCTGTGCCCCCTGCAAGGGCCTTGTGCAGAGCTGCACAAAGGAATAACAACAAAGGAAATATTGTGTTCCCACAAAATAGAAGTCACCATGATCTTTCAGACCTCCTTACCAGATGTGTTCCTGGCAAAGGGAACGGATAGGCAGAGGGGAGGGGAGGAGGGATGAACAAATAACTGTACTGTGTGAGAAGCATCTGAACTTTTTCATGTCCTGCTGCTTTGGCACTTGTGTCTTTCTGTCTTTCTCTGTGTCTCTGCCTCTGACCCTACTGGTCCAGATGGGGCTGGGGACTGCAGGACTTCCCTGCTTTCCTCAGCAGCTGAACCATGAAGGCATCACACGCTGCAGGCAGGGCACAGGGAAGGCAACCTGGAAAGCCAACAGGACACAGCTCCAGTGAAATCCAGCTTGCCAGCAGCAGGATCCAACTATTCAAACACAGATCAGTCACCAGTGAGTGGTCCTGCACACCATTGCCTCAGAGACACAAAGCAGCACCTGGGGATGGAAACCACCTGTCCTTTGCTCCTCCTTTGCTATGGATGGGAATAGTTTTCCACAGAGGAGTTGTTTCCTTATTCTATTACCTTCTAACATGGCAGATGGCACATTTGGGTTCCCCAGCTGTGCTGGATGCCAAATCATTGCTTTACATTTCAAAGGAGCTGTGGCACCTCTGAATCCTGCTAAAGCAAGGGAAACAAACCTTAGATAGGGATACACACCGATTACGACTGAACACTGAGGCCACCCTGCCTGCACTGTTGTCTGTAGGACGTGATTTACAGAGGAGAAGCCCAGCAGGAGCCTGTCTCTGTCAGGTGCTGCCTGTCTGCAGAGAGCTGTGTCCTGGGCACACTCCAGCCCCCCAGCACAGTGATTCCCTCAGATGAACCAGGCATTTCTGGAGGCCCTGACCAAATGGACACACAAACACAGGCAGGGGCACCAGCCCACAAACAAAGCCATTTACCCCTGTGCTGCCATGCTGTGCAGTTTGGTCTGAGTGACCTGAACAGAGAGCAGGGAAGCAGGAAAGAGGAATTGTTTGAGAAATATTTTCTTGACTGAATTTGCTGCTTTGCTAAAACCAGTGTTTGGTGGGGTGGTGGTGGCTTCCAACCAAGAGCCAGGAGTTGTGGAAGGAAGTGGGGACCAGAAAGCCTCTGAGGACCCCAGCAAATACGATATCAACCAGACTTAGACAGGAGTTGTTTGTGTATCTGGGGCAGACTGCCATTAGATGTCCTGCCATTAGATGTATTGTCTTGGCCAGAAGAGAGAAATGAGGCAAGAACTTTCTTTCTCTGCTGCTTTATCTGCTCTATGCAGAATTGTCAGATTATGCAGAAATACCAAGCATCAGACAGTGAAATGTTTGCACTGCATTTGCATCGTTTCCAGAGCAGAGTAAAACATGCTCATTTTGATTGACAGTATCTCTAACCTCAAGGGAGAAAATAATTGTGCACAGAAGGCAGGACTAATGACTGAGTAGTTTTCCAGTTCTGGTCCACAGCTACCATGGGCTGAGCTGGCTCCCAAGTCCTCAAGGGCAGCAGAACTATGAGCTGACCCTGCCAGGCCCTGGCTTGCCGGCACCAACACCCACCACGTACTCACTGACCTCAGGGGATAGGCACAGAGCAGGCAGACACATCCATACAGCACACCAAACATGCTGTGGGTGTGCTCATCAAGGCAGCTCTGGTGAGTGCAAAGCTCTGCACACCAGTGAGGCTGGAGTGATGGATCATTTTTCTGGAAGAGACCTTAGGTGTGCTGCCACTCCCCTTCCGACAGTCCTATGCTCTCCAGCTGTTTTTAGCCCTGTTTCTGTACCAATGCCATGGTGGCCAAGTGACCACTTCAGCATACACGGATATGTGACACGGAAAAATAACTCAGTGTCAGGGACTTTACTGTTCCTGCTGGTTTTTTGTTCTTTGAGCCATAATCAGTGGCAACCAAAATCTGTGAGCAAGCAGTTTCTGATGGGTCTGATGTCACACAAATTTATAAAGAAGTTTTCAGGTGGATCAAAGCAGGGGATTTGGAATGTAAATGATTAAGAGCAGCTATTTGTGTCCAAGCACAGAGGCTGAAACACCTGAGGCTGTAAACCCCAGTGCTGCATGGGTCTGACTCCACCCCCAGGGTGCATCCCAGCCAGGGTGGCAATAGCAAGCTTTCACCTCCCGAATCAGGGCAACACTCACCAGTTTGTTCCCAGCAAAATCTCACAGCTCCAAGTTACCTGTATCCAGACTGCAGCTTGGCTTTCACCTGTCCATCACCTCTGTGAGAGATCATCAGCAGCTGTCCCTGAACACTGCAGGTAGGATGGAGAGGCCTGAGAGCACAGCCTGCCACAGTGATGCATGGGGACACATCCCATCCCAAGGGGATGCTGGTGCCCTGCTCCCCAGCATCTGGGGGAAGCCTCACTGGGGGCAGCAGGGCTCAGCAGGTTTTGCTGGCACCACATGGATCTGATGTCTGGTTCTAAGGTTCCTGGGCAACTTTTTTTGTTTCTTATTACATCTGTTATTCCACAACCCCTGGCCAAAAGTGTGATGGAGGTTACTGCAGTCTGGTGGGCAGAAAGATCTCAAAGCATCCAACCACCAAATGTGGGAGAGATGACAGAGACATTAATCTCCTAAATGATTCAGCTGATTGGGTTTTTTATTTCCTTGGAATCCACGTACTGTTCTGGGTCTTTCTTGGTAAGTGAGGCAAAACCCCACTGAACTTTAATAGCATGGAAGAACTTTACCAGGTGGGTCTCTGAAACTGCAATAGTTAAAATAAGTTAGACTCCAAATTTATCAGAGCTCAGAATAGTGAACTATTCAGTGGGTACCTTTGTGCAGGGAAGCTGCTTCATTTCAGTCAAACAGAATGGAGAAACAGTGGAGCATGTTTCCTGTCATACTAGAAATATTCTTTAGGTTTTAATAAAGACAAAAAGAGGAGGAGTAGGTGGATATTTTAGAAGCTATTATTCAATAGTTTCTAATGGTATCTACAGTAATTTGGGAATAATCTCGAGGAATGACATCCATATCACAAGAGAGGGGCTATGTCTCCTGCTGCTCCTTGCAACAAGGGCAACACAGGGAAGAGTAGGAAACCTTGGATGGTACAATGGGCTCAGCCATCCCAGGTTTAAGTGCCTTTCTGAATAACAGATTTAAAATGCTTTTGAACTTATCAGGAGAATGAAGACTTGAGAGACTTTGGATTAAACTCACAAGGCAGGCAAAAGATGGCAGGAGATGCTTTGCCTAAGATTTCCCGTCATGCCAGTGCTAGAGCCAACAAACAAACCCTGACCTCCTAACTCCCAGGCCAGGGACCCACTGAGCGGGATCACCTTGTATTGCAGTCCAGCATGGGTGCCTGGGGCTGCACAGGAAACTGGAAAGGGACACAGTTGGGACAACTGGCCCCAACCAACCCAAAGGATATCCCAGACCATGTGACCAGATTGTGTTCAGTATATAAAGCAGAGGGGAAGAAGGGGGAACATTCAGAGTGATGGCATTTTGTCTTCCCAAATCACTGTTACGTGTGAAGGGGTCCTGCTCTCCTAGAGATGGCTGAACACCTGCCTGCCCATGGGAAGGGGAGAATTAATTCCTTGTTTTGCTTTGCTTGTTTGTGGCAGATTTTGCTTTACCTGTTAAACTGTCTTTATCTCAACTCACAATTTTCCTCAGTATTATGCTTCTGATTCTCTGCCCTGTCCCATCAGGTGCAGCTGAGTTTGGGTTAAATCATGACACACTGTTGTGCTTACACTCCTTATTGTCAGATCTGAAAGCTGGGTGAGAAGAGATGTGAGACTGCCCTGAATTACATTACTTTTTAACTCATTGAAGCAGTGATATCTTTTTGGTTTTCATACCACCCTTTCAAAATCCACCTGCTGTGTCACAGTGCTTGGCAAGCTGGCAGTGAGATGCTAGAAGACTGCATTGTGATGGCAGACAGCAAGCCCAGACATCAACATGCCCCAGATGCCTGTTAAGAGAGGGCTTAGACCTCAACCCCAGCAGGGTCTTGTTGTATGCTAGGCTTTGGAGAAAGCAGGGAGGTGCTAATACAGTCCTGCCACATCAGATGTGGAGACAGGAGGTGGTCACAGCCACAGCCACTTTCCAAGTCCAGCTGGAGACCAGAGAGGATTGCTTTCTTGAGGAAAAGGAATCATTTGTTCTTCATGTGTACCACTGATGACAACAGAAACTTTAGATTTACCATACCTTCGTGCGTAGACAGCCTCTGAAACCATCAGAGCAGACAGCTCTCCTCGTGGTTGTGACTGGCACCAGTTTTACCACGTCTGCAAAATACATCATTGTAAACTCATTTCCTGCCCTGCCTCATTTGTGACAGGAGGCTGAGACTGCTGTTAAGGACTAACACAGGGGATGCTGCCAATCCAGCACAGCCAGAGGCTTTCCTTCAAATACCAAGAAATTCACTTTTCAAGAGCAGCAGTGTATGGGACATTACCCCAAATGAGAATTTCTGCAAGGTACTGTGCCTTGTGTACTGGAGGACCTCCAGGTTGAGCTGGAGTAAAATCTCTCCCCAGCTGAAAAGCCACAGTGCTTGGATTTGTGCAGCAACAGTGGAAGATCCACGCAGTCTGCAATGTGTCTGTTTGTCCTGCACGAGGCTGTTATCCTCAGATGTCACTGCAGGGTATCACAGGGGCTGGGCAGGAGGATGGCATGGACAGGGCATTTCCTGTCACTCTGGACTGCTGCCTTCTCATTAAAAGTTGAACTTTGTACAAGTAGCTGTAATTTTCTCACTTCCTTCTGGAGCTTGACCTGAAGGAAATAGACACATTTAGGATACCTGGCTTAACACTAGAAACTTTCTGGTCAGATGAGGGCACTGACAGCTCAGTCAGAAGTGGAGACGAGAGAAAATGTCCTTGTTCAGAAAGACCTTGTGCCCCTTTGCTATACTTGTGTGGTCCCACTGAGCCCCTATGGATCCCTTGATCAACAGCTACTTTTCTTTTAAAATAAGTCCAGAATCACCCTGTCAGGACACTTCCCCACCATGAGGTTAATGAAGAGTCCACCAGATGGACAAAACAGGGAAAGTCTCAGTCCTAAAGTTCATCACTTAAATATCTCTTCACTGGAAAGCACTAATTGTTGAACAGGAAAAAAAAATTGAGTCTACTGCCGTATATTAAATTAGTTATTCCCCCCCATGTACATAAACCAGGACACCAGAAGCAAAAGCTAGTGACATTTATATCAGAAAAAAAAAACAGACGTGTCTATTTTCCTGTGTCCCACAGAACCCAGCCTGAAAAAGAGAGAGGGATGATGACTTTTCAACTTATTTAATAATGCAAAACCTGAGGAAAGGGCATGCTGCACAGACTACCGAAGAGAGATTGCAAATAGATGGACTTGCTGATAGTACACTACTTGCTTCTGCTATTCCTCTCTTGACACAGCGTCTGCTGCCTACCAGAGCAATCATATCCAAGTGTAATTGTCTAACAATTGTTCCGCACTGAGGAAATAGTTCTGATTACAGACATTAACAAGTTTAGGCATTAAGCTTCCTCACTGTAATTACCCTTGAGCTTAGTCTCACAAATGAATTAATGTGCTGATTGCTTGGACTAATAGAACAAGCAAAAGGGTGATGAATTGCTTCCAAATCAGTTAAAATCAAGCGTGACATCATTTAATTAATTTCAGGCCTTGAGGGGAGGAGAAAAAGGGTCAGCATGATGCTGAAAAGAAAGGTTTCTCTCCCTTAGTGATTTCTTTGGAGACAGAAATATGCAAACAGGGGAGGATGTGGCTGGGGAAAGGGAAGAGGTGCACCAGGTGAAAAGGTGTATGCTGAAGATGGGACTGTGCAATTTCTGTGTTTGAGCAGGCAGGTGCAGGTGGCTGTGGCTGCGTGACCGATTCACTGCAGCTGACAAAGGTGCAACACGTGGATTTCTTCTGGGTAGGAACAGGTGCATTGGTCACCTCACTTCGAATTTTAGTCATTCCTGAATTCATATACAAACCCTGCTTCTCCCCCAAGCAGACAGCCCACTACTGGCCTTCCCAAGGGCCACAGTTCCTCTGAGAGAGCTGAGTGTCTGATGACAGCATTGTCAAAAGCCCTCTCCTTGGTCATGTATTCTGACAGGGGATCATTTGCCAGGCTGACAGCACAAGGCTTGGCTGGCCACTGCTACCATGAACAGGTAAGACTGTTACCCTCCTTGACTTCTCCTCCCAGTCAGGTTTTTTTCAGAAAGGAACAAAAGGGGTCAATGGAAAAGACATGGCAGGGCTTTGGACTGCTGCTGTGAAGTACAGACTCTCTTAGGCTAAAGTTCCCTTCAGATGGCTGCCCACCTGTAAAACAAAATGGCATGGCACAAGGAGCTTATACCTGACAGGGTTCCATGTGGAGTTTCTCCTTGCAGCCCAACAGATAATGACCCATCACCAACTTAGATTTTGTATCACACGGATATCCTACACAAACAGCCACCAGTAGAGAAGGTTTTATAAATCAAAGGTTTCCATTGCAGCTCACATCTAGAATAGGGTTCTGCAGTAGGGAGCAGACTAGTGAAAAGCAGACTGAAAAAGCTGGCAGAGAAATTTTCCTATTTTTTACAGCTGCTTATGAAAGTCTCCTTTCTCATGCAAGCTAGCTTTAAACAGTGTAGAGGGTTTTGTAAACCAAGACTATCTCACAGGAGTAGACTTGTTATGCACAATCTTGTTTTCCACACTGAAGGAAATATTTTGAAATGGGTGTCGTAGCATTCAGCCAATCACTCTGGGAGGTGTATGGTCAAGCACCCAATAATGTTATACCACTTTTGTGAACAAAGCTATAAAATGAGTCTCTAATTAATTAAATAATTCCATTCTATCCTGGACTCGAATTCTGTGTCGTTCATCTCGCCGTCCCTGTGGACAGCAGCAACAGGGGGATACTTTACAAACACAGTTGTGGCCTGATGACAGTTTAAACACGTTAGCAGCACACACAGACATACACCTACCTGTACACAGACACTCCAGGATTTGCGCCCTGGAGACACACAGTGCTCATCTCTCCTAAGTGTACATATGTGACATAAAATACACCTTCAGTGACACACACAGACAAGAAAGCACAAAAAAAAGTATACCCAAACACTTGATTTCACGTAAATGGTAAGGACTTTTGTCACTGCTGATTTCAGTGGGAGCTGCATAAGGCCCACAGTTCTTTCACTTTAGGTTTAATCTACATTTTGTTTCCATGAATTCTGGAGCAGTGAAGGGAAGGAGGTAATGAGACATGTGAAAGCCAAATTTGAAGATAATTCATTCTCATAAGAGTGGAGAGCCAGCATGCTTTATGGCAGAGCCTGGCTGCCCCTTCTTTAGAAAAAGGACCAACTCCCCTCTGTTACTGAGAACAGTAGTTTGGGAGTCTTCCTGTGACAAGATTGTTGCATGGGATTTTCCAGAGACCAGAAGTCCAGCAGCCCAATATCAACACCCTCTGGCAGCATTCATCATATTCTTGGCTATTTTAATCCATCCTGTCACCCTGGTGACAGTACAGCTTATGAGTCCATTTGTTTGATACAGACCTACAATAAATCCAGTTAGTGGAGCAGAGTACAGGTGACAGTCATTGTGATATAGAGCAGATTCCTTATTCCCAGAACACAATCTTGCAAGGCATCAGGCATCTCCTGAGATGCCCATAGCTCTATTTGCTCTGTTTTTAAATGACAACCAGCAAACAACAGCAAAGAGCACCAGCAGCCTGGCACTAACATTCACACATGCAAAAGGTCTGAAGGTCCTGAATTTCCTTTCCTAGTGGTGACCTGACAAATTCTCTGCAGCCTCACCAGTGGCACCTTCATGGGCAGTCAGAGATCTTGAAGAAGACCCAGCTGTCCCTTCCTTGTTCATCCAGCTTATCACAGAGGTGCTGGTTCTGCTCTGACAGCTCTGGCTACTCTGTGCTGTGAGTCTCACTCTGCTCTGCTTTACTCCTAAGGAGGAAAAGCTCATCACACTTGTTCTTTCATTAAATCAACACATGGTGCCCATGCTAGGGACCAGTTTGGCCCAGTAAAAACAAAACCAAACACCACAACCAAATGGTGGCAGAGGTGCAAATAATTGGCACTGACGCGTTTTGGAAATCTGGCCATGTACTGCTGGAGACCCAGCTCTGCATTTGGTGGGCAAGCCACCTTTAGGGCTCTGCAGAACTGGAAAGGAAATCAAAAAAGTGGTCTGGTTGAGAACTGATTTTTAATGGTAACTAAACTTCCAGCCCAGCCCTCCTGTCAGTCACTTCCTGAAAGTCTGGTGGGATGAATTTGTGACTCAGAGGGATTTATGCACCTTAGCACCATAGGGGATCTGGGCCTTTTTCTGTACTTCAATTCTCCAGGTGTAAAGAGGAATAAAAAGCCCCACTCATCTCTGAGGGATGAAAGGTTTACAAAATGCTCACAAACTGTGCTACAGGGGGTTGCTCTCCTAAGCATCTTGCAGGGACTTCTTGGCAGCATGACAATGCCATGGTATTCTAACGGCAAGAGAGGGATTTGCTTTTACAATATGACATTTGCCAGACAATTAAGGTAAAGAGCTGTGTGCTATAATCATTTTTAGTATTAAACACACACAGTAAAAAATGTTTAAAGGCACATGGGGTTTTTTATGAATATAGGACACGATGCTTTGCACATTATTGAAAGAATTCTTGCTGCTACCATAAACTTCAGTTCAAACTGTGTAATTATTACAAGGAACTTTTTTTTCTCCCATTATATATTAACTGCACCTAAGAGATCCAGAACTGAAAGGATCTGAGCTTTCCTAACTTAATGGTTGGAGAATTTGCTCTGTGTGTTCCTTCTTTTACTTCTGTCATAGTCAGTCATGGTCTGAGAGATTGAAACAGATAAATAAAAATGTGTTATGCTCTTATTGTCCAGTGTCATAGAAACCTGCATTACACTCATGAACTACAGGGAAAGACAGGAAATCATATAATGATTCACAAGTCTTTTTCTATTTCCATTTCCACAGGACTGCTTTCATCATTTCCCAGAATGGATTTAAGGTTTCGGAGGTAGCCTCCACTGTCATCATGCAGCCCGCAAACATCAAATAGGAGGCACCCAGGAAGATGCCATGGCAGCAAAACCAGACACAGAGGCCCTGCCTTCCTATATTCCCCTCCCTTCCTATATTCAGAGTGTTATTGTATTCATGTTAATTGTTTAGATCACCCCAATGCCAACAAGATTGCAGAAAGGATGTTTCCTGTACTTCCCTTTTTCAAGAATACAAAACCAAAATCCTTGAGGCCCTGGTCCTGACCCCGAATCAAACTAGCTTCCCAAGACAAGGTCTACTGGGAACATAGGCTTTGGCACTACCACCAGAGCTGTGGGGGATGAGATGCTGGACCTACCATGCAAGAATTATGTGACTTGGTCCTGGTCTTCGGATCAGATCATATGGGAGGCAGGTAATCTGGATTTCTAGTTAGTCTGGACCTGGAGTCATGTCCTAATGTGCAAACCCTGCCTTAGGAAGTTTAGAAGGAAATGCCCCCAAACAGGAGAAAGCTCTCGAGGCTGAAGTCACATGGAATGCAGGGTCCTATCCTAGCAACCATCAGCGGAGTGTTTGCATTTCTGTGTTAATATTCATGGATATGCAAGCAAACGTCCTCTAACTGCAACTTCAGCCTGGTCAAGGTGACTGACCTTCTTCATTAAGTGCTTCCAAATTTCCAATCTAGCCATGGATGTGAAAAATCTGTGCTAATTACAGGCTTGTCAGGTCAGAAGTGCAGAGGGGAGATAAGGGGGTTTCTGATAGTTATTTAAAGGCACAGCATCAACTTCAACAGGGTTTTGGGCTTGCACTAATACACTGTCCTGTCTCTGTTATTCAGGTCAGGTTATCCAAATGTGGAGCTAAAAATCTGGGAGAGCTTCAGATGCTGGGAAGTATCTGAATTTGATTCAGATTCAAATGACCTAGGTAAAGCTCCTCAATAGTAAAGGAGACACCCTCTCTGTGCCTCCCCTTGATTTTTGTCCTAGTCCATTCTGCATTCTGAACACCTGGTACCCTTGTGGACACTGTAATACTATCCCAAACTATGTGTGCACAACACTTACAAACAGTACTTAAAACATAATGGCTTGTTAATATAACATATGTCATCAGAGAAGTGATATGAACTCTTTCCCTTTTATATCCTTTTCAGTAAAGCACATTTTGAAACTCACTGACCTTTATTCTTTCTTTCTTTTTTTTTAAGTTCACTGGCATTATGTAGAAAAAACCATCAGTGTGAAGAAGAATATAATGCAGCTTATTACCACTAACAAGGGAATGGCCCATAACTCTACAGAGACAGAGCCTCAAGTGAGCTATGAAGGTCATCTTCTTGCATCCAGAAGGAAAATGCAATACTGACTCTGTCGTGCTTCCCATTTCAGACAAACTGTAGTCTGCTTTCAGTTTTGTTGCAAAATAGTAAAAATAAAGGGTTTTTCTTTCAGACAGAATCTCACTAGGTCCTCTCCACTTTGGGGGGATTGAAGGTAAGTATCTGTCTGTATTTTCCAGCACTATTCACATTCCTCTGGATTTGCTGGTTTGTTTGTTCATGAATCTTTAGGACCTGATTTCATATCCAGTCACTGCTTTTTCCTGCTGGAAATACTCAAACCTCTCAGTGGGTAAAGGCACAAACAGCAAACTTAAAGGCTTGATCATTTCCAGAGTTACCTCCAGAGCTCTTCTTGGAAATCAGTCTTTCCTATGATCCCCCAGTGCTGTTTCATGCAGCTGTGAGCCTTAGAGCAATGTTAAAAGATGACAGTGCTGTGCTAAAGCCAATGTGGCATGAACAGGTCACTGGAGGGACCAGGCTGTAGATTACGTACTGGACAAATACACAAGGCTGAGGAAAACAGTTTAAGCCTTAGGTCACGAATGAAGATAAACAGCAGTATCCCTTCCCAGTCCTTACTGTGTCAGGGATATGCCAGAGCCCTGCTGTGGGTGAGCACTGGGAAAAAGCATTGCTGCCCTCTAAGAATGGAGGTTTTCTTTTTGTCCCTAGAACAAACACATCAGTGTATGCTGCAGCTCTCAGGTCAGGGCAACTGGGGTGTAACTGGGATAAGATATGTTTTTCCATATCCCCATTCCCTGGTCCACCTTTCTACAACCCTCAGAGAGCCTGGGGAGGGAAGCTGAGTTGCACCTTCCTCCTCTGTCTCAGTGCTGAGAATCTGGTATTTTGGCCTTGCTAAATGTCTCAGGGTTTGTGCTCTACATCTGTAGTGACCTGCAATATTCTCCTTGAGTTTGTTTCAAAAGGAATATATTCTTTGGGTGGCATGATGCAGAAAAGGAAAAGCTAGTGTTTTCCCTCACATCACTCCCCTCTTTCCAGCTGCAAATGGTGCCGTGTAAAACGGTGTCAGGAAGTGTTGTGGCACTACCAAAACTTTGTTTTCAAAATGATGACAATGAAACATTGTTGATTAAGAAGTTCTTGATCCCACTGTTTCACTTAGTAGAAGAAGGGGCACATGCAAATCCATGGTCATGTTCAGGCTTGAAAGAGAAAAGCACACAGCAAAAAAATATTGGGCCATGCTGGGCCACATACCTGAACATCAGCTGCTTATCACTAACTAGATCCTCACTAACTGATGAACAGTTAGCAGCTTTGCCAAACATTTGACCCTTCAAGTAGGAAAGACAAATTGCAATGTTGCATAAACAACAAAACCCAGGGAGCATCCTCAAGGCTGATTTAATGATGCAAAAAGCCAAAGAAGCCAGAGCAGAAACTGTGGTAGCACAGTACTTCTGTCCATTCCCAGAAGACCTGATCCAAGAATTGAGCTAATTCGTCTTTTAAGAGTGGCACAACACAGCTCCAGCCTCCAAACAACAACCCTGCACCTCCCAGCTTGCCAGCCTAGAGCCACAAAACTGGTTTTGGCTGAGGAGGATAATGTTGCCAGTGGTGCTAATTACACAGCAGCTTGGACAAAAGCTAGTCCTACTGAAGGCAGCAGCTCTGCTCAAGAAAGGTGAGCATCAGAAAGCTCTTCCAGATCCAAAATTTTGGCCATTCTTCCTATTTGGCCACATCCCTCACTCGCAGACCATGCTTAGCCCAGCCTGGTCTAAACAGTGACAGAAGGAAATGACTAGAGAAACTGCTTCAGTTTTTAAATAACAAGCAACACTGCCAACGAGTAAAAAAAAATATAATTGTGTTTCTGGTATATGTAGATACCCTCTCCTTTCAAAAACCCACTATGTCTTCCTAGGTACTCTCCAGACTTCAGTGTTCTGTGCCAGTCCAGGCTGGGATGAAGTTTTGCAGAAATATAATAGAGAAAAAAATGCTTTTTATTCTCTATTAAATGGATGGATGAATTAAATCTGTTAAAATTGGTTTTAACCTGCAACCACTCTGAGACAGACACAGGAAACGTTTCCAGTACAAAGTAACAATAGCAGCACTTACTCTATTGACTTGCTAAAGGCTTATATTTCATATGCTTAGTTCCATATGCTGATAGATGTACTAATTTTTTTATAATTATTCCATACTTGCATGTCTATCTGCCTTAAGTATTGATCCATTACTGAAAATCTGTGCTTTTGCTCTCATTTCTCCTTCTTCCTTAGAAACTGAACTGAAGGCCTCTGGGAATCAGAGGGAGATCTAAGCTACAAATCTGAAGGGAAAAGGCAACAGTTATTATCCCTGCTTCACACACAGCTAGCCCGACAAATGCTCCCTTGCCAGCTCCTTCAGCCTCCTGCTGCTTTTCATTTTAATTCTTTTAAATTACAGCTAAGCAACCCTGCAAATTGTCTGATGCCACATATCCTCCTAGATAAGCCAGCACAATTTTCACTGGTGCAGTTCTCAAAGGAGACCAGAACTGGGATATCACACCAAGCACTGAATGCTCCCTGGTTCGACAGCTTGGTGCCACATTCCCTTAGAACAAAAGAAGCAGCCAAAAAAACCTATCTGTATTTGGATTTCTGCACACCTAAACTGTTTGCAGAGGGAAGAGCAATTCAGCTTCCTCATCACCCTTTCAGACTTGACCGCCCTCTCCTTTCCACAAATGTGAGCTGTTCCTATTGGAGGTGTGTGGAATCCACCTCCTTTTGCTGGCACTGCAGTGGCCCAGTTCTGGCACCAGCCTGGCCAGGGGGCAATGCCAGGCCCAGGCTGCCTGCCACAGG
This sequence comes from Aphelocoma coerulescens, assembly GCF_041296385.1. Classification (NCBI taxonomy): domain Eukaryota; kingdom Metazoa; phylum Chordata; class Aves; order Passeriformes; family Corvidae; genus Aphelocoma; species Aphelocoma coerulescens. The sequence goes on from NC_091021.1 coordinate 4,234,301, forward strand.
CACAGGAACCACACCAGGATCCTGCACGAGGCTCCAAAGGTGCTTGGGACTTTGGGTATGTGTGGCACAGGACGAGGTGAACATCCCCATGTGGGTGCAGACAACATGCCAGTGTGGATGGGAGCAGGGACAGGACACAAGGCATGGATGGAGGATGGGGGGATGAACAGATGGATCTGAAGGGTGTTCAGCACTGGGACTTACTTCCCAGCACAGTAGGACAGAAACACTGCATGCTGTAGTCTGCCCCGCGGGCCATCACGTCCCTCTGCTCCCCCTGAGCAGCCCAGAGGGCAATGAGGAGGCTCTGGGTATCTTTCCTGCCCTACCTGCAATGGCTGCAAGGTGTTATCTGGCGATTGAAGGTTTGGAGTTTGTTTTTTAATTTCTCCTTAGCTCTTAAGAAATCATCTGTGGGACACAGAGAAGCTTTTATTTAAATATGTAACCATTTTGGTGTTAGAGATCTGAGAATGGGGCCCAGATGCTATAAATCCAGCTTTATTTGCTTACAAATGGCATTTCCCTGACTACTACCATTCTGAACCACCCAAATCCATCAATCTAATGGAGATATATGGACAGTAAAAACATGCACTGGAAAACTACTGGCACGCTGTACAAAATGATCAGATTTAATCAGCTGATAAATTATTCACTTCAATGGACAGTCAAACCTATGACTTGAGTCTATTTATGGATGTCCGATTAGTGCAAGCAATTTTCCATTGCTTTATAATGTTTGCTAATACATTATGAAAACCATGTTGTGATAATGCTCTTGCTTAAGTCATTTTGTTGTATGAGCACATACCAGAAAGCTCATTCCAGCCAAGGCCAGGGACATGTTCCAGTGGGCACCATGTAGTCACACACCACTGTGCTATTTCCAGGGGCTTCTGCAGAGCCAAGTTGCCAAAAGAGTAGGAATTTAATTTAAGGAAAGCTATTACACTGCCAGGCTCTCTAAGTGGCACTGCACTCTTTTCAGACCCAGCTGCCACTGTGACAAAGTGCAGGAGGAGGGCTGTCCTGGCTGCCCCCCAGACCATGATGGATGTCTCTAGTGCCTGGAGGGGGAACACAGCAGTAAATTGCATCACACTATGGAGTATTTTTGTAGTAGCACAAGGACACAAGAAGCAGCAGCAGCGCAACTGATGCAGCACCAGCACTGATGCAACAGCTTGGCAAATCAAGTCCTTGAGGCTGCAGGCCTGGGAGCCAAAGGAGTCTTATGGACTGTCATGTCCAACTCCCATATAAGAGTGGCCTGAGCATTTCATCCCATTAGCCTGTACTGAAGTCATCCTTATACAGCTGCTTGCAGATACAAAAAAGGAACAAGCACAAGGCAGCAGGATGGAGAAAAGCCTTGACTCCATCACTTTGTCTCTACTGCTGTGGACTCACCACATGTTCAGAAGCAAGGCTTGCACCGCAAAAGGCCTCAAATGAAATTTTCCTGACTTTGAGGTGGATTGAAAGGAATGCAGTAGCACATGTCACACCTGCAGAGCCCCAGGTACTCTGCCCTGGGCAGTGATGCACTTTTGAAAAATGGCAAGGAGGAAAGAAGCCAGAACTGAAGAAGAGCTGGATGGCATGGGCCTGCTGGCCAGGTCTTGCTGCCAAGCCCGTCCTGGGGCATGATTCTGAAGAATGTCCATCTCAACAACCCATGTCAAAAGGCCATGGCACCAGAGTGCCCTGCCACCAGCCTGACTATTCCCTGCCCTTCTGTCCCCTTCCCCATAGTACAGAGCTCCCAGCTCCAGTCCCCTCTTACCACTATCCTTTTATTTTACACAAGGTATTGGTCTCCCTTTCCTGCAGTCCATGGAAAGCACCGGTTGCTGAAACTGCAAGAATTGTGCCTGAAAGAAATAGGTAATTGTTATAAATGAGAGCAACTGGAGTAAGTAGAAGATGAGGAACCTGAGTTCAGCAGGCTCCTAGGTCAGTCTCATGGCAATTCCTTTTCTGCCACAGGACAGGGAAAATTCTGCTAAACAGGCAGTGTAGAGTTTACCCATTTTTCATCTCTGCTATGAAAGCCAAGCTGGTCAAACCATCCAAGGGTTAACCTTGCAGTGACATCACAGCACTGAGAAGCCCCAGGCAAGACTGAGCTGACACATGAGCAGGAAAAGGCCATGAGGTTCCTCATCTGTCTTGCTTTGAAAGACAGGTGTCTGCCAAGGAAGGCAGGAGCCTCCCTTGGAATGAAAAATGCAACCACCTTCCCTCCAAATTATTATAGTTTTGAAATCAAGGGGCTTTCAGGCAAAGATATGGGAAATAGGAATAACAGTTCTTTACTATTATATCTATATGTGTATAACCAGTCAAACAAACAACAATAACTGTGGCAGTAACAGCAAACAATCTCAAACCCAGTCCCAGCCTTCTCGGCTGTCAGGCCCTTTCCCCTCGGGTGCAGTTCCGCTCGCAGCCGGCAGGGGCGCTGGCGGCTCCCGGTGAGCAGGGCAGGTGCAATGGTTCCCCCGCGGCTGCAGGGGGCGCTCCGGAGCGAGCTCGGGGAGCACGCGGCACTGGTGCCCGGGGATCCCGGGAAGGGATGGAACAAAGAAGCTTCACAAACCCCCTGGGCAGCCGATCCTGGTGTCTGGCCGGACCCTCGGGACTAGCAGGCTGGAACAGCAGGCTGGAACGGCAGGGACGAGCACAAATCCCGGGTGGTAGACGAGATGTATCAAACTCCAGAGTGCAGTGGGAACTCCCGGAGGTCTGGGCAGGCAGGGGGTGTGGGGGCTACAGAGTAGCGAGGGCTCAAAGCAACGGCGGGGGCAGGGCAGCCACGGCCCGGCTCCCAGCGGGGCAGGGAAAGGCGGGCTTGGGATCCCGGGGTTTTCCCTGAGGTACCCCAGCAGATGGCGAAAAGATCCCTCTTTTAGTAAGGTGGGGTGTTAAATAGGGTCCCAGTGCAACAGCTGCTCCAGTGAGCAAGCTCTACTCATGGTAGAAGGAGGGCAGCCAAAAGCAGAAGCCTGCAGCGCTGACGAAATCCCTCGACAACAACGGCCACCCTCCTCTCCCTCCAAACGCCGAGAGAAAATACAGCTAGTCAGGGGCTGTACCCAATCCCTTTTTCCCAGTTCAAATCTCATGGCATCCCCCCACCCTACACAAGAAAACCCCAGGTGAAAGAGAGTAGCCAGATGCACCCCTCCCTCTGTGGTCAGGTTTTTTGTTTTTCTTAAGTATCCAGTAATTTGTCTCCCTGGCAACATGTACGGGAAAAATTCTTTAAGACAAAAAGAAAACAGAAGGAGAACTCCTAAAATCCCAACACCATCCCAGAGCCAGCTGCAGGCACTGGTATGGCAGGGACCTGAATATTCTCAAATTCCTAGACTGTTTTGGGCACGGTTTAATTTTTAGCAGTTTTTCCCTATTCTCTGTGCTTTCTGACTTTTGCATGTGCTAAAGCAGAGGGATCCAGCTGTGCCAGGACCCAGGATGGGGCTGTACAGCTGTCCTGTCATCCACAGGACAATTGCGGCTGGCACCTCAGGTAGGTACTGCTCCCCTTTTCCAGACACATCACTGCTACAGGGCTGTGCTTGGCTGTGCTTGGGTTTAGCAACTGAAAGGTGCCAGACTGACATTCACCCTTTTCAGACACAGGGAACCCCTGATCCCACACACTCTTCATCCACCAAGAACCAACCTGCCCAAGGTGCGAGGTAGCTCAGCTCACATACGAGAAATGAGGCAAAAGCATTGGTACAATCTTACAGCTAATGGAGGTTAACTTCACACTCAACAAGCACACTGCCTCCAGCAACAGCTTCCAGCTGCAAAAAGTCCAGGGTCCCTGGAAACATGATCTCCCAACTGCCACACTGCCCTCTGGGGCACAGGTCCCTCTCTTAGCACCATGCAAATGACATTAAAGGAAGAGGGAGGCAGTTGGGAGTGAGGCGATGGGAACCTTTTGTTGAGACTGCGGAAATTTTCAGTAAAATGAAAACAAATTGCTCTAAGTAAACCATTTGTCACAGTCTGATTACTCTGCTGCCACTCTGGGAACACCAATTTGTCATGCCAGATCAGGATAACAGCAGGCTGACTGTATGAGATGGCATCCTGCCTTCTGGCTTTCCTTCTTGCAACACGTGAGAGCAGCGAGGATCTCCTGGCAGCTCCTCCCCAGTGCCCATCCCTCCCAATGGACCAGGCACACACTGGGGTCCCTGCAGCCAGATCCACACTGAGGACAGATCCATCCTCCCCAGTAGCTTACCATCTCCTGGTACTGCAACCTTGAGACCTGTCTAGTATGCTGCTTTTACTTATTTAGCTGGGCATGTTTACCTGGACTAAAGGTGCCCATAGCAGGGATTGCTTCTGGCACCAGTGGTTGGCATAAAATTGCCCTGAACGGCATTTTGGCACTTAAGTGTCCTAGCATTATACTGGGCTCACCTGGCCCAGTCCTGATCCACATTTCCTTCTCCTTGGTGATACCTTAAGAGCTTCAACATTCTGCAGGTGAAACAATTTTAAAAGAACAAATAAGCAAAGAAAAAAAACCAACCAAACAAAATGCTGCCAGATTCGCATTTAAAGAGGTACTTAAAGAAACAGGATCAATGCAAGCAAGCAGCAAGCAAGGATTAGCCAAAATTAATAAAGCATGGGAAAACAGCATAAAAAAATTCTCTTAGCTTCACTGTCCATAGCTAATAAACAATAATTTGAGTCTCCCCTGTTTGTGTCACCCTGAAATGATGCAGCAGTTTGTAATGCTGAAAAAACCCACTTAACTCCAGTCCAAGTAAAAATATCTTTCAGCCAATAAAAAGAAGGACAAAAACCCTCAAAATGTAATTTTGGTAAATGCTCCATTTATTCCAAAACAAAATCCTTCATCTCAGATTATTGATCTTTTTTCTAAACCTCTTCTCCTTTTAAATTGGTAGGTCAATATTTAAATAAAGAGATGCCTTTTTGAAAGAAAAGCTAAACAAGTTTTGTTTGCAAATCACAGGAATGAACTAGCTAAGAATTTCTTTTTATCTTTTTTTTTCCATTTAGGGGCTATTAGGGTTTGCCAGGTCCCCACTGAGCCAGAAAATTATGCCTTTTCTCTTCTTTCTTCTTTACTGATATATTCACTATATGTCCTCAGCTTTTCCCACTGGTGCTCTGGGCAGTCTCTGGCCAGCAGCAGATGGGACTGCCTGGACCTGTCACCCACCACACCGTCCTGGTCCAGCTCCTTCTCTGAAAGTCACAAAATCTGGGAGAAAGAGGTGAGAGGGGATTCTAGAACACATCACCTCCACAGACCAGCAGAAATCCAAGCATTCAGTACTCACTGAAAGAACTATGGGGTATTTTAAGAACATAGGAATATTCCATGGCAAGGAAAGACAAAATGTTCCCAAATTATATAAATCCCTCCTTGTTCTCAGTCACTGCACCCAGAGCCCCAGGAACGGCCCTGAACCTGTAACCACAGCAATCTGCTCTGCCACGTGGGTCCCCAGCTGCAGAGCTGTCAGTGTGAAGTGAAGCATTTAATGGAAACTTGCTCAACACAGACACTGATGGCACTGGTTACAGTGCCACTGCTGGCCATTCTACTTTATTCCCTTTGATTTTAGAAACTGTAACGAATCTTCAATATTAACAATTTCTGTTCTGACTGAAGGGAAAGGCCTTTAAAAAAAAAAGGTGTCACAAGAACTGCGGAAACACACAAAGCAAGAGACCCCAGAGCTGTACCCAAAATGCACCCTGTACCCAGACCCCAGAACTGCACCCTGACTAGCTCAACTCTGACTATGTTCCAACCCCAGAGCACCAGAAACATTATTTTGAGTACTAAGCACAAGGTGAGAAGTCTGAGGCTGAACAGAGAGCAGAGATGAGGCAGAATTCCCTCAGAAACCCAGTTATATTCTGGGGTTTCCATGTCAAGTGCTTTTTTGACACGTGCACACAGACATTTACACACAGAGATACAGAGCTAATTAGACATGCAATAGGTCTCTGCTGGAGCTGATAGTCTTGTACAGGGTGTGATTCCTGCTGGAACATTTTGGATTCAAGGCAGGCAATATGGACACAGTACATTTATCTAAGGGCTTCCAGGGGTTGTAAACATCAGCATTATCTTTAGTAAGGATGGCAATAAGATGCAAATTTTTAACTTGTCCAAGGAAAAAACCTGACAGCAGCTCTACAATGTAAGGTGAAGCAAGTGAAAAGCATGGGAGGAGGGCAAGAGGCAGAACTCAGCCCATTTTGCTACCTCAGAAGGAGCCTGAGGCACAATTCAGGATTCACACATCTACCTCCCCCACGTTTTAAAATTGGTTGAGTCTGCTGAGGTAAAGATTACATCCTAAAGAAAAGAGCAAGAAAATCTCAGCTACTTGGGAAAGTTAAACAGAATAGTAACTGTGCTTTTGTTTTGTTGCTCCCTGAGTAGTTTGGTTTAGTAGCAGAGAAAAATACTGATGGAGCAGAAAATACAGACTGGGACTTGTATATGTGAAAAACTTCTAACAGAAATGGACAGATCTATAGGTATGAGTTTCAGCTAAATATTGTATAGCAGGAATGATAATAATGTACTGTGCCCTTATTATGGCAATTATATGCAATGTGTTTTCATGCATGGGCAAACAAGCTCTGGGATCACTTCTAAGGACAAGAAGTGGAGGAGTTTAAGGACACTTCTAACACACCAGAAGTAAGAAAGGATAGAAAGGGCATACATTCTGTACAGCAGTCAACATCCTTGCCATTTCCAGATGGGTCCACATTTCATATGAGATCCAATGTTCAGCGCTCAACAAGAAATAAATCCCTACTGGTTTAAGCATTGATATTACTGCCTGTAAGGTAATAATACCTACAAGGAGATCATAATTTCTTAACTATTAATATTTTTCTTCATCCACTTTTATATAGCAGCTGAGAGAAAAAGTTTCATGGGGAGGAAGTTGCCTGATTATCAGTAGTATTTTAGGTCCTAATAAAACAGCAAGAGCTGGTCTTATCATCCCATCTTTCATCAGTTCCAGACGACCACACATTCAAACCAACACAAGTGTAATGGGAGATCAAAGTACAAAGGGTATTTCTTTTTCCCGCAGAGACCATTAGCTCTGTCCTGTCACTCAGCAGCCTAAGTTCCCAATTCACCTTCAACAGATTGGTCAAATGCACCCACGAATGGTGAGCAGACCAAGGTAATGCTGAGACAAGTCTCGGAATTCAAAAGGCAGGTTCAGCATGTGCTTCTCTAGTTTAAAGAGCACAGAGACTTTCCTCTTTACTGTGGCCCTGCAAATTTCAACTGATCCGAAACCAACGTGCATTTTCTAAATGTTGGCTGCTGAGTTTGAATTTCAGAGAGAAATCCAGTTGCTAGAAATTAAAGTTGCCAATTAAAAATTAGTCTATTTATGTGGCTTAGGGGAGCTGAGAAGGAGAGATGCAGAGAAAGGAAAAGCCAAATAACTCATTAAGTGATCTATTTTGTGCCAGTACAGTTGGCAATTATAATTATCCTAATAAGACTTTCCCACTTATATAAGTCCTTCCATTCAGGGATCTCAAAACACTTTGCAACCATTAATGATGTTGGATTCGTAACATTCCTGACCTCATTTACAGGAGAGGGAATTGAGGAAAAGAGAGAAAACACCATTTTCTGTAACAGAGAACTTTCATTTTGTAACTGCCTGTAAAGTTTACACCTGAAACTAACCACCCTTAAAAATCAGGGTCTGTTCTGAGCTCTTGAGCAGGGCAGAAGTCCTAGACGAACAATGTGAGTGCAAAAAAATCTCCCAAAAGAATAATGAGAATTGTGTGAACTGGGACAGGCTATCTGCAAATCTTCTGCAAAGAGCCTTTGGTCACCAACATTTGTCACCCTGCACTAATGGAGAGAACTTCTTTCTGCCTCTGCTCCACACACAGAAGCATCTCTGCCTCTACCTGAAAGAGCAGTCACATGTGGAATGGGTGATATCACTGCCCACGTCTGCATATGCTTGGGTTTGGCTCCTTCTTTGAAAGGAAAAATGAAACAGAAACAAAGTGAAATCATGGGGAAAAAAAACCAACAAAGTGGAACAATGTCTTGGTTTTAAAGACAGGTGTCTGCCAAGGAAGGCTGGGACCTCCCTTGGAATAGAAAGTGTGACCCCCTTCCCTCCAAATTTTTGTAACTTTGAAATTACAGGGCTTTCAGGAAAAGTATGGGGAAAGGAATAACAGTTCTTTACTAGTATGTGTGTGTGTATATACATGTATGTATGTATATGTATATAAGTATATATGTGTGTGTATGTATGTATGTATGTATGTACGTACGTATAACAAGGCAGACAAACAACCACAACGGCAGTGTCAACAAACAAACCCACAAACCCATTGCCAGCCTCTCTCAGCTGTCAGGCACCTTCCCCTTGGGTGCAGTTCTGGTCACTGCCGGTGGGGGCGCTGGTGGCTCCCGGCCGGGCAGGGGGGGTGCAGTTGTTCCCCCGCGCCTGCAGGGGGCGCTGTGGCGCGAGCGCCTCTCTCTTGCCTCTCTCTCATCATGTGGGTGATGGCGGGTGAGCCAGCGGGAGGGATGGAAAAGGGGCTTCCTTTACAAACCCACAGGGGCAGCCAATCTCGGTGCCCCTCAGGATGCCAGAATGGGCTGTAGCGGGAACCTTGGAGGAATGGCTAGAATGGCAGAGGTGGGCACACCCCGGGGTGGCAAACAAAATGTGGCAGGAACTGCGCAGCCTTAGCAGGAACTGCGGGGTTTGGGCAGACACGGAGTATCGGGGTGAAGTGTAGTGAAAAACCCGAAGCAGCGGCAGAATACAGCGGGGCTGAGCAGCAGCAGCCGGGCTCCTGCAAATAGCCAGGAGAGACTCCCTTGGAGGCGGGAGGGGTCCGGGGTTTTCCCCTGAAGCACCCAAGTAGATGGTGAGGGTCCTTTCCAGTGTGATCGGGTGTTACTAAGGTGCCAGTTCACTGGCTGCTCTTATGAGCAGAGGCTCACCCACAGTAAAGAAGAAGCAGTGCTGGGCTGGGCTGGACTCCATGGTGACAGTGAACTCTTCCTGAGGCAGCAGCATCTCAACCGTTCCACTCTGATCTGAGAGAGATCCCGGAGCCAAGCCCAGCCCCTGACCCCCTGGCCAAAATCTCGAGGTATCTCTGCCCTTCCCAAGAGAAAGTCCCCAAGCTAAGAGAGTGCAACCAGCTGCACCCTTCCCCCTCCTCCCAGACACATCCTTTGTCTCTTAAGTATTGGTCATTCCCATCTCTTAGGCAACAAATGGGAGAGAATTCCCTGAGAGAAAGAAAAGATAACAAAGGAAAAATCCTAAGCTCCAACAAAGAAATAGCGGAACACATTGCATGCATGCGCCTAGGAGAAAGCAGGACTTGAGTAGAAGCCACCATGGGTTTCTCAAGAACAAATAGTGTCAAGCCAAAATACTTTCTTCCTGAGACAGGGTGATAGTGAAACATAGATTTAGAAGAAACATAAAGATTTTAGTTACAGGCTAGCTGTGTTGAGATTAGTTGGAATAAAAAAGAACTTGGGCCCAGTGGGAGTTAATTAAAATAGCTAGGAGAGCTGGACCTGAAACGGGTTTTAAGCTGTTAGTAACTGATTACCAAATAACTGATGATCTGTCATTTATATGTTTGCTTCGCTGTGCTTAGAACGAGGAATAGAAACATTGATAAGTTGGTGTAGGGAACAAGGACAATTACCAATTTCCTCCCTTGGTGGGAACCCATTCAAAAGTCATGCAAGAAGAAACTTGCAGGTCACTGAAGTAATTAGGATTGTTAAAGTTCAGAGAAGCAAAAAGGTCAAAATGAGGAAGATGAGTTACTTCATCCTTTTTAAGACCACTGACCCAATTCAAGACCACCGACTCAATTCAGGACACACACTACACATGCTTAATGACATTTAAGCTGATTTCCATATGAAGCAGAGAATGGGAGGTGTTAATGTTATGAATATGCATTTGTATTTTGGATATTCATAATTTTTGGAAATAAAAGGCATCGTATTTGCTTGTATCAGGGCCCTGCGCCTTAGGGAGCTATCCCACGCAGTGCCTGGCGCCAAATAAAACATACACTTTTTAACTCTAAACTGTTAGAGAGTTTTGTCTGTCTCAGTTGGATATTGATATTAGGTCGATATTCATATTTTGGTAAATCAATAGGTTTTGTAAGTCGAAGAACAACAGCAGAAGTCACATAACTTGATTTTTTTTTTTTTTTTTTTTGTAGCATTCTCATGTTTTGATGGAATGAAAGAAGCATGGGGATTTCACAGTGCAAGAGGAATGCAAAAGTGGTTGGAAAGCAGCACTTGGAAACGAGTTATCAATGTTTCAGCATCAAAATAACAGTATGGACCTGTGTGTTCCACCAGGAGCTGCCCTGGGCCCAGCATTCTTCAATACTTCCACTAATGATCCAGTTGATAAAACAGAGAGCATACTGATTAAGTCTGCAGGTGATGCCAACTGAGAACAGACCTGGAACTGAGAACAATTTTACAAATGAGCGCTCTAGCCACAACCACCAAATGCTCTTTAACAGGACCCAGGGCTTGTTGTGCCTGTGGGGTAGAGGAAACTACCCTCTGCTCTCTTCAGCGGAAAAAAGGCCCTGGTGAGGCATGACATTCCGGCTCTCCATTTCCAGAAAATCAGATGCCATGAGGGAAGAGTTGAGATTGGAGCACTGAACAGAATCAGAGGTCCAGAAAACAAAATTTCAGTGGAAAACACTGAAAGAATCTGAATAACCTGAAAGAAGAAAAGTGAGACAGAAAAGAATGGCATCCTTCAGCTATGGTAAAAATCTGGTTTCTACTTCCGTGATAGCCAGGATAAGACCTGTCAGAGGGTTCAGGAGGACAGCAGAGGCTCTTGCCCTGGATTAACACAGTAACTCCTATCCCAAAAATCCACTCCCCCTGGGGAAGAGCTTCTCTCTGTGGACCATACAAGAATCTCCCAGTGAGATTAGCCTTTTAAAGATAAAGTTGGCCCTTAGAAATAATTCACCTGCGTTATATCTGCAAACATGTTTGTGCTTGCTGCAGGGTTTGTGTTGGAGGAAAAAGACCATCAGGCTTGTGCAGTAGTGTGGGACCAGAAAAGGCTCAAAATTGAAGGAAAATTGCAGAACTGCAGCTTCCATATGGGGGCTGCAAAGTGCTGCCAGCACCATTCACCCCCCGGCTCTGAGAGTTTACAAAAACATGCTTACACTGGCAGCCTACATTATAGAGTTTTACAAAATAAGGCTGTTACTTTTAAGGCATGGAGGAGCTTCCATAACTATTTTCTGCAAAAAGAAAAGAATTTTACTCATTGCAGAGCACTCATGAATCTGCTAGAGAGAAGAGTCATCTCATAAATTCTCCTTTGTGTGGCTCTTCTCCACCCAGTAATATTCATCTAAAAATGAAATTAACTTTCTTTCTCCCATCACTGAAATTCCCTGTCCAAACAGATACCCAAATAATATTAATACTAATTTTAATTCTGAAAAGTACACAAAAAAGGGAAAATTTTCTCATTATTAATGGAAGAAAAGCCCTATTTAGCATATCTAAATGTAAAGTGTAAGATTGATAACCCATACAATAGCAATCATGAAAAAGTTACAAGATAGAATTATTCTCTCAGGGCTTTTATCAAGGTAGTTACCATAAGTTAAATGTGAAATTCACACAAAAATCACTCTGAGAATTTGGTATTCACATACTTCTCTACTCTAAATAATTCCCCATGCAACAGTAAAATTCTCTCTTTATGACTACATAATTCTGGTTGTGTCAGCAATTAGCACGGGAAGTTTTAGGAGTGTGCTACATTTTTTAAGAGTTAGAGGAAAGTGTGCATTGCAGGCAGCCAGGATGCTCTGGATATGCTGGATTTGCTGGCTCCTGGCTGATGGACATATAGAGAAAAGGGATGTGGACCATCACACCCACCCAAAGCCCTTCCTCTGCTACAAGAGAGTTCCAACTGAAGGCATGAAGCTGCTTCCCACACTGAAAACACTGCTGGAGAATTGAACACTTCCTTCAGGAGATTTGAAATGAAGAGTTACCTGTGCCAGATTAAAGTCTGTCCCAGGGTAACGCCTTTGTCACGGGGAGATGAGAACCATCAGGCCCTTTATTCTCTCTGTTGCAGAAGTTCTTCTAATTAGGTATTACCATGTGTTTTTGATTGTGGAGAAGCTGTTTTAATTACTCCTAACAGTCACTGGAGGGAACTCCTGCTGTGCAGAGAGTAGGAGCAGCATTCTCCTGCCTCATACGCATGATAGGAATAATGCAATGTGCCATACAGCTAGAAACACATTGTGGTATTTATCAGCTGGTCTTCTGCAAGTAAAATAGGCCCACTCTTTTCCAGAGAGGAAAATAACCCCCTTTGTCCTTTTAGCTCTTGATAAATAAGTATTTTCTGGAGGCAACATGCAGCATTAGAAGGGACAGGAGCAAATCTTTATTCGTTTCTCTTTCTTTCTCTGCCTCTTACTCACAGTAAGAGGACTCTGGATCTGTGCAGGGAACATGCTGGGGAATGAGGTGAGCAATTGTATGTGATTTACAATTTGCCTGACTCCTCCATGTCCAGCACTAAGCCATATTTCCTAAGAGATGAATTTTGAAGGCCATATATTTTTGTGTGCCCAAATTTTAATCTGTCTGGCCATTTTAAGATCATAGAAGTGGAGGGAGGAAAAAAACACTTTTAAAATGACACACTGGAAACCATATGAAAAACAAGCCTCCACAAACACAAGCTCAAGCCTCGTCTCAATGGAGCCAGAGGTAAAGCCCTATCGCTATCCTGGGCTCCACAGGCTCTGTGCCGGAGCGTGAGGTGCTGCGATCTTCCAAAAGCGTCTCCTTAGCGAAGCCGCTGGGCAGGATCAGCCACACACTCACACACACGTGCACACACAAACACATGGATAGCTCCAGTAAGATGGGTTGACAGCAAAGAGGCAGGAAGGGTCTTTGCATAGAGTTCCACAGGAGCAGCTTATTGCTTCCCCACTGTGATGAAGTCCAGGGGCAAAGACAGAGAAACAACGCAGAGTCCAGGTTTAAGTACAGGAGTGGGGCGAGTTTAAGTACAGGAGTGGAGCGAGTGCCAGGGACCAATGATCTGAGGGCACAGAGCCAGTACAAAGGCGGGACTAGGGAATGGGAACCAGTGGGGAAGTTCTAGGGGAGTGGCGAGGGGCACTTCCATTGGAGGAACCTGGAGTGGAGAACTTTCTAGGACATGAAACATATAAGGTAGCAACAGCGTGGAGTGGCCAACGGCCAACCAGAAATGTGGAACTGGGGTACATTACCATAACCAAACAAAGCATTCTGGGAGAGGCTTCTCTTCTCACCCTAACCTAGACAGAAGTCTCTGGTACTAAGGACTGTCTTACCCGAAAACTCTCTGTGTCTGTTGTACCTCAAACTGACCGGCCACCACAAAACCCGGAATATAAGAATATCTGAACAGGAATAGACTTGGGTGCTAACGCCAATGGTGATACCACAGATAGGGACCATTCTTCAAAGTCCGTATTTTGCATTAGCAGCTGATACAATGTGAGTGTAGTAGGAGAGATGCTCTAATACCCTTAGGCAGGTTTGTGGGGTGCTGGTGATGCTGAACACCTCTAGTATTCAGCTTTGCTCTATGGGACAGACAGAAGTTGTTCCAATCATTTAATGCCGTGATTTACCAAAGAAGCCAGAAGAGAGGAAAATGGAGGATGGTGTCGGGCAGATAATGCACAAATATAATCTTTTTAGAAAAAGTTCCCAAGTCAGACATTAGAAGTCCGCATTAAAGATGTGTTTCTTTCCATATTCATTAACACAATTGCTATTTTCATCACACTAGTGATTCAAATTAATTACTACTGCACAGTGTCTGTACATATTCTCATGAACTGATTTTATGCATTGTTTCAAGGTTTCTTTGCATAGGCAGATGAGGGTTTTTTCATGTTCCTTAGCCTTTGTGGTTCAAAATTTTTGCTAGCTTTCTTTCTATTTTAATTGTTTCGGGAAAGTTAGCTGGAGCCATTTGGAGAAAGACACTTTAAAGAAATTTCACTAAGGGAATGAAAATAGTTCTGTCTTACATTTCTAAGCCATACTTCAGTAGAGGAACATGGGGCACTCACGGTGCTGGTTTGGAGTCAGAAGAATGAAAACCCTCTGCACACGACCAAAACACCAAATATCTGAGTCACCTGTGACAATGTTTCCACAGGATTGTGACAGCTGTAGAAGAGCTTTTCTGGACACAAATGAGGACCATATTAGGCCTTTTAGAAGAGAAAATTTATCTCCATTTTGTAGTGTGCTCCAGAGGTCACAGTAAAGAAAATCCCATTTGGATTCAGAGAGTAAAATTAAATTTATCACAGAGATAGTCTCCTTAGGCTGCTTTTTCTGTGTTTTTTTTGGTGGGTTTTTTTTTAACTTCATTTTAGGCTGGATCAATGGGCCAAGAGCAGCAGTATGATGTTCAAAAAGGCCAAATGGCAGGTCCTGGACTTGGGTCACAACAACCCCAGGCAGTAGAAGGAGTGGCTGCCCAGGGAAAAGCCCTGGCGGCGCTGGTTACAGCGGCTGAACATGAGGCTTGGGTTTAGGTCACCTTAATATAAGCATCAAAACACTGCATTTGAAAATGTTTTGATGTCTATTGTCACTGTGGCAATTTGAATGTGGTCACCTGGTGTGCATTGAGCACTTCTTTCTGCTCTCTGCTAACCCCACACAATCGAGAACACAATTCCAAATTACAAGTGGCATGAAAAATTTTCAAAATTGTCTAAATATATCGCTAACCCACAGGCTGTTTATTGCAGTGTGTCAAGTCTCAACTCTCCATGAGAATAAATTTCCCCCCTCAAAGAGGAAAAACAGAATAAACACTAATACTTACCAAAAGAAAAAAAAAAGGAAACTACACACACAAAATGAAAGAATATCCTTTCCCAGAACTTTGTTACAGCTGAGGTACCTGTGTAGCCTTGAAGTCCAGGGAGTGAGGAATTAGAAACTTTTTGGCTATTTGTGAGCTTCAAGCTGGACACAAATTTGAGACTACACATACAAAATAAATACATATGTATATTAAATATATATATAAATATAGACACAAGTCTAAATTTCTATCTGTACTTTGAATTTACAATTATTCAGATTAATAACACCTTGTTGCTTTCTTCAGTTCAGCCATCTGCCTGCACCTACTGTGTTTTATACTTCAACATCAAGCTTGTGTAGGCAAAATCAAGCTTTCAGCCTCTTCTAGCCTTCCTGCCAGCATCCTTTCCACCCCAAACCACTAGAAGGCACAGCATCCCAAAGAATAACCTCAAACCAGCAGCCTAGACCTGCAAGATGCCAGACCACCCCAAGGTGGGTTTGAGTGGGTGCAATGTGTGGAATGTATCTGATCTCTCACCTTGGATCAGGCACTGGCAGCTCAGCACATCATTACTTCAGTCGGCAAAGGAACTGCGTAAGAAAGTTGGTTTTTAACTCCTTCCTTCTCAAGATATTTGCTAAAATCCTGTCTGAAACTCGTGGAAGAACACAGCTGAGTGGACTGGGCACCAAATGCATTTCACTATAGTGCATTTGTGACTGTGCCCTACCATGTGGATCAACATCAGGGGAAGATCAGATGTATTTCAATGTCCATGTGGATGATGATTTCCCCCCCTAAATTAATTAACTTTCATTAGATAAATCAATATTTCTCTCACGAAGAAGAAAAGAGAGCTAAAATGTATGCTGTGCAGAAAATACAGTACAAATGTATTGAATAGTCTGAAGATAATGATATGTCCAGAGACTGTGGTCATTTAAAAGCCCTCAAATGTAATTTTGAAAATTGCTTTACCAAGCTAATAAAAAGGGAACCAATGTAAAACCCCAGAAAGACACATATTTTTTCTCCATTTTTCACAATTACTGAAGGTTAGAATTATGTCTTATTTGCCAATAAAAGATTTTCTAGGACTCTTCAGGTACACATCACAGAGCAGTTACCCAAATGATCATAGCCAGATCAGACAACTTGGAAATAAACTGGCTGTATGTGTAACTAATATATTTAGCATTATCTGTAGGTTTCCAGGTTTTCAAAAAGCAGCTAAAAGAGTTATCCAGCTGGACATAAAAAATATTTACCCCTCCAAAAAGACTGGCTGAGACCGTATATCCTGATAGATGTGGAGTTTTGACAAACCAGAGCCTCACCTATGCTTGTCCTGCAGAAGGCACAGAGCAAAACAACTCAGGACAAAGTGTCCCCAGGTATCCCAAACTAGGGACAGTGGAAAGTTTTGCTCTGGGAAAGCTCTCCTTGGAGTTACCAGCTCATGGAGTGGCCAGCGGGGCTGCTGAGTCCTTGTCCTTCAGACTTGCCTTTGGCCCCAAAAAGCCACTTGTAAGAGCTTTGCACTCAGAAAAGCCACAAGGTGATTTCCAGCTCTGTGGAGAAAGTACAAGCATAAATATCTTTTCTTTCCTCATTGCTCCAGCCTTCATAGCCTTAGCAGAGAGACTTCATTTCACACAGGTGTGATTTTACAAAATCATGGCCAGTCTCAAAAGCAAAAGAACACAATTAATATTATCCGGTATAACATCCAGCCTCTACAGGAAACCAGCTGCAGAAGCTACACAAAATCACAGACATGTTTAGATGCTTTGCTCATGTGTTGTTGGAACAGTCCTTGCAAACTGCCATTAAAATACATAAAACCAGATGAAAGGAACATTGTTTATTAAGACTGCATATCCATTTAGCACTTTTGTAACACTTAAAAGAGGTACACTGTAGGGCTAACAGGATTTTCCAGGTGTAATAAGAAAGGAGGCAAAATTGCAGGTTTACACTGGGGTGAGAAGCTCATCTCAGGACAGACTGTGTGCTTCCCTCTGACAGTGACGGTCCCACTGCCTGGGACGACCCTAGCCCGCCTCCAGAAAGAGCACATTAGCTTCTGCAAAGCCTAGGAAGTATCATGCAGCAGGAAGCAGAAATGCAGGTCTTGTGGCATGAGATTTGTCACTGTGGGGGATCAAAAGCCTTCAGGATACACACCATGGTTTGCCCTGGCAGCAGAAAGCCCTGAGCCAAGCAGATCCCAGCCCCAAGTTTTGGCAGCAGTGTCCTGCCACCGAGGGCACTTTCAGACACAGACTCTATTTGACATATTTTGTCTCTCAACTCCTTACTCAGATTTCTCCCCTAGGAGGTATTTTGCAGTGCTCTTTGACCCTTGCCAGCTGGTGCAGTGTAGCGTTTTTGACAAGATGTTGCTGGCAGGCTCTAGTGCACTGCCTACTAATACTGTCCCTACCCAGCTCCGTGGGGTCCTGCGTGCACCCACAGAAGCACGGGTGGGTTCAGTAATACAGTCGGTAGCAAAGAGTTGAGAAGGGCATTTGCATGCGTTCCGCCAGGAGCGTTTATTGCTGCTACACTGTCGAAGGTTGCAGAGGCAAATACGAGCATGATCCCAAAGGTCACAGTTTTATCTGGGGGCGGGGAAAAGGCAGGACTAGGGCATGGGGACCAATGGGGAAGCTCTGGGGGAGCAGCGAGGGGTAGAGGCTAACAGCCAACCGGGGAGTCCAAACTGGGATAGATTACCATAACAGAACAAAGCAGCCTGGGAGAAGCCTTTTTGGCCACCCCAACACAAAGTGGCTCCTGTGGTACTAGGGACCTGTCTTACTGAGAACTCTCTGTTCCTTGTAATGTATGTTCACTGGCCACCACAGCCTACCTCCATCCTTAGGAACTTCTCTGACTCCAAGGGATGGCAAGGACCATGCTGAGAGCCCTGGACTCAGACTGTACGTTCCTGGGTGCCACATGCACTGTGTAGGGCTGTCAGTCTTGTGCACACCACAGATGTCCCTGCAGCTTTCCTTCTCTGAGGGATTTATTCCTCCCCTTCACTTGCACAGCAGCCCCTCTGAATGAGCCTGTATATGCTTTCGTTTCTGCAAAACTCAATCATCAACTTGTCCCTAGGGAGTCTTTTAGAAAGGGGAAACTGATGTCATTTACTGCAGAAACAGGCCATAATATTTACCTACACAAGGTTTTTTTTGAAATGACAAGCTGTAATGCTACTGAGCTCCAGCAGCTTCCATTGCAAATGACTAACAAGTGTGAGAGCTCCAGAGATCCCAGGCTTTGTCCCCAGTTCACCCTGTCCATCTTTGTAGTTCTTGCAGCCTGACAAATCTGCTGCTGCTCAATTACTCTCTTTTTTTATGATCTCATTTCCCTCCAGCACATATTGATGCTACTCTGCTGTAATCACAGGAGTTAAAACAGGGTAAACTCAGAGGGGGGGGCAGTTTTGGATTTGTTTATTGATGTCCTTTTCGTAATCTATTGCCAACGTGGAAGTGTTACTACCTCTCAGCTTTAAAACTGAGCCGTAATGGCAGCACAGCTCTCTCTCACAGAGACCCTGCTACCTACCCTGGGGTAGGAATTACTGAGCCACACTGCCCATGTAAATAATCCAAGAGTCAATTGATAATCTGGAGTCCTAATAACAAACAACTCGTGATTCCTGCCACTAAACATTTGCAATTTTTGTTCTCTGGCACAAGCCAGAGCATCTTCACAGTGACTCCTGATAACATCTTCTCCACCCAGACACTGTTTGGGTACCGTGTGCTCACTCTTTCCTTCATCACAGTCCCAAGGCTGACAGGTCACTCAGAGCTTACCTGTTTCTCTGTCATTTCAGGGCTCCTCAATGACAGTGCAATCCCCTCCAGCCTGTTTAAGAAAGACCCAGGACAGACATCTGCAATCTGAGCCCTGTGTCTCATTTTGAGAATATGGCTTGGCATTTTGGGGTCCAATATTTCTCGTTCTTCCTGTGCCTTACCTGCCCAGCCTGCAGAGATCCCAGATAGTCTGAAGCACAAAACCCTTTCCCTGGAAGCCTTTACCTTTCTAACTTGGGCTTTTTCCTCTGAAAAGTCCTCTGTCTCAGTTAGATGGGCAGATCAGAAAACAGAAGGGGAATTGTGAGACTTGCACAAAAGATCAGCATTCCCTTAATCCTATTCTACTATGAAATATTCCAGATCTTCACAAGTGTATTCAAGAGTATTTTTTTGGGAGGACCTTTCTTCAGAATTCCCCATCCAGTCAAGAAGCAATAGAAAACCAGAGTTCTGTTTTCTTTTTTTCTAGAATTTTAGTCTGACACTAATTCTAAATCTGAGTGGCTGATACCTAATTCAAACTAAATAAATAGTTCATATTTACCCTGTAAACCAAGGTCCTTACAACTTGGCAACACCTTCACCAAGCAATAGGAAAAGGAAGTCCTCTCTACTGCCTTCTGAAACTTTAATACGAACCATAAAATGTATTGCACAGAGAACTCAATCAAAACTACTTGTTCCTTACAATATGATTTTTCATCCCACACCTATGTTTTTCCTTAATATTTGCTTTTCAAAATGTTACTGCATTTAATTATGCATATCACCTAAATTCTGAGGAAAATAGCACTCAGGTAACAACTATGTGCAAAAAATAAAGATCATGGTCTCATTCTAAATTAGTCCTTGCTGTTAGCCAAACAAAGTTTCAGTGCAAAACCATTCTCTTAACTGCTTCTTTTCTGAAATCTGATCTCTATTGTGGACTTTGATGTGCCAGCATGAATAGCATCTATCTAGAAAGTAAAGAGTATATATCCAATTCTAGAAAGCATTGTTTCACATTCTAACATCAGGGAAAACAGCAGAAACAGATATTCTTCGCATCATCACCTGTCTGAAACCCTACTCTGAGGTGCATGAAACTTAATGAAAGCAATCCAGAGTCTACATTAACACTGATACAAAGCCATGCACTCCTGCAGATAAGCTGCACTGTTCTAAATCTATAGGACAGGGAAGAATTTGAGAGCACCTGCTATGCTTAGAGCATCTAAGATTGCAGATCTAACACCAGTAAAAAAAAAAAAAAAAAAAAAAAAAAACAAACCTAAAACAGCTTTTGGCCACCCCCCCAGAGCCAAGAAACCCTTCCCACATCCATCCCTAAGCTGACAGCTGGCCCCTCCCCTCCTCTCCCTTCCCTTCCCTTCCCTTCCCCTCATCAGTATTTGCTCCTAGAAACCTTTTGCTCCAAATCAAGCAGAATCAGGAGAAAACTGCTCTCCTGATTGCTCCTTTTGGAAACCAAATCAACCCAAATCAACAGAACTTGTGTAACTCCTGCTTCTCTAACGCAGCTCTCTGGGCAGAGCAGAAGCAGTGGAGGATCACTCTCCTGAGTGCTTTCTGCTAGAAAACCATGCTCCAGTGCTCCCTGTGATCGCTGCTGGGCAGCAACCCATAGCCAGTCAAGCATTGAAACAAATCTGAGGCCACTTGCTCCTACCAAACACCATTCTTTTTCTTAACCTCAGAATAATCAGTAGGAAACTGCATGCCTCATTGCTTTCTTTTTAAATGCCTGGCAACACCCCACACATGGGTAAGAACTGCCTACACAGAACAGTTAAAGGTATTTGCCTCTATCAGGACTGTTCTCTAAACAGCACCATGCATGGGTGAAAACTGTTCTGCACATTGCTTTCCTTAAAAAAATGAGTAATACCTCTATCTAGACCAGTGGAATATTTATTTGGCCTTATAAGAGTATGTTGAAAACAATGTGATCTGCTTTTATTCTAACTACAACCCCAGGAAAACCTACATCTGGTTTGGCAGTACCTCTACATAAATACACAAGAAGTCATTCACTTCCATATTCATCACTGGAAACCTTCCCTGTGTCTTTCCAGAGGGTAAACTCCACCCTTAACCCTCACTCTAATTACACCATGATAACCAATCTCTGACTCAATAGCCAGAATGGTCCTTCTCATTGCAATTATAAAGGGTTAATATATGCCTATAAATGTATATTTATATAGGTTTGAAATACATGTTTTTATATATACATGAGCTTCCCCATGGACATACATACAGACATGTATATACTTATGGAGAAAAAGACCTTCTTTCTTTTTGAAATCCTATCTCTAACCCTTAACACCAGGTAAATGCCATTTCCCAGCTTAGCTTTTAAGGTCGGCAAAAACTTATTGAAAAATTGTTGTCCAATTACTTTCTTCCACAAAGCCTAGCCTTACCATGGTGGACAAGTCTACCATATGGGAGACTGGTGTCTGCTGTAACCTTAGAAAAAGCTTGTCTCTCCTTATTGCTCATGAACCATCCAGAAGAAAACTACTCTTTTCACTCCTTATCTTCTGAAATCCTAAATTTACTATGCCTAATGTGGTGTTTCTTGACAATCTATTTCCATTGCAACATTGATCTTGCAAGATGTCCCCTTGCAGGAATTCAGCCTTATTTTAGGTTGCTGGACCTATATGATACAGTGAGAACTTTTTCCTGAAATCCAGCTTGAATGGAGAGTAAACTATGCCAGCCGAGTGCTACACCTCCACCAAAACTGGCCCCACAGCTATTCCTTTAATCCTTTCCCTGGTATTCCTCATTTTTTCTCATCTCCTGGCAGTGATCAAAATGAAACCTCTATGAACACTTCAAAATTAATAATTACAGTTTCTGCTGGTATGTTAAATGTGAGCCAACCATGTACTGACACCTGCCCAGGGCAGTTTGGCTCAGAGACACTTGATGAAAACTGGAAACTCACACCCAGGGTTTGCCGGCAGGAGGAGACAGCCAGAAACCCTCCTAGGAAAGCACCTGGGAACTCTTAAACACTCCAAACTTATCGGAGGTTTCCTAAGTGCTAGAATTGCTGTGTTTGTTAAAACAGCTCTTCCTTTGATTTACATACTGCAAGTGAGATTAAGAAAAATTAGTTTCCTGCATGAGTTCCAAGGCCTTTGTGAATATAAACACAGGTGAATTCCTGTTGCATGTAAGTAATTTATAGTATTCAAACATCCTGGCAACTCCAAAAATTGGATTAAATAATCAAGATTTTTTTATTTGCTTGGGGCTTCTTTCCTCTTCTCCAAAGAGGGGTGAAACGCTCTGAGAGATCATATTCTTTGTTCTCTTCCTCCAAATTAATTAGAATAAAATAGAAAAAAAACCACCACAGAAAAACGAAGCCCATAATTCCTCACTCAATTATTTCTCTTTTTTTCAGGACTACAAGCTGGTTGCAATCACTCTTTCATGCTCTGTGAATCAGGGGTCAAGTGTGTGTTTGAAGAACTGGTTTGCGTATGTAAGTTGATTTTCAAATGTAATAGGGTCGTATTCCATCCCAGCAAATCCTGTTTGCTAGTCCCAGGTGAGAGAAAATCTTATACTAAAAGCTTAAAGATACTATGGGTCCACGTTTTGTGATTAGATTTTTGAAACCTAAGAAGAAAAATGCTCTCTCCTGAGCTTTTCTCATGGTTCCCAACTCCTGGATGGCTATGAGGAAGAGTCCACTGCAACCTCTTTATTTGTAGTGGGCAAATAGTTCTACACTCTTTCTACTTTATCCAGCTGTTTATATTCATTATGTTTGTGGAAATATTTTGAGACTTCTGATCCCTTGAGAAACGTTAGAATGAACAGCTTCAAAAGTTACTGTGGAAAAAATGACAGACTATCCCCTCCAGAGACATATTTTATATCTGAAGCTAGGCTAAAAGAGCAGGAGGAGATTTGGCATGGATTCACATAAAACTTGAAAGCAGAGTTAAGGAATCTGACTTCAAGACCCTCCCGAATCCTCAGGAAATCTGGATCCTAATGGTTCAAAGTTGGGCCCTATCTGAATACAGAAAGCCCCAAACCATGGATCATCCCAGTCAAATTTTCATTTGGGACATTTCTGTTGAGGAATTTTCATTTTTGTGTGCTGCTTCACTGGAGCCTGATGAAAATCAGACAGAAAACAGTTACATTTAACTGAAGACTAAGCAAAAAGGCAACAGAATGTACTAACTTTGCAGTCAATTAATATATGAATATTAAATGTGTTTCCCCTCTTCAGCCCTCTTATTTTCACATGAATTTTGCAAAGGGGCACTGTGCTTTGGATATTCAGATACTTCTAAATTCCGTAATGGTTTTCTAGTTGAAGTCATGCATACAGGGATGGAAAACATAGCATGCTTTACTGAAATCAGACCCTGTGAGCACTGATGAGCTGTTTTTAATATTCCTAACACATGAAGCCTCTGTCCATGGCATTTATGTAATTATTCTTTGTTTAGTACCACCTCCATCAGAACATAAGTATTTGCAGCTTGATGAAAGTAGATCTCTTTAAAAGCATAAGCTACCTTGAACACATTAAATCTGCAAAAATCAGTTTTATGAAAAAATAATTGAGTGATAGGGCCTTATTTGAAACAAACTGAAAAACTACCTCAATGTAAATTATTTGTCATTATCAGAATTTAACTTCTTCAGCTCCTCCTCAATAAATTCCTTGTCTTTTATTACAGCTGCCTGTGCTGGATTGTTGCTATCAGAGACTGGCAGACCTTGTTAGACACCCAGAATAGCTAGTTTTAATTTTTCTTATATTAGCAAGTAGGTAAAAATCTTTCCTTTAACTCGTTCAGTGGAACACAACAAGTACTAGGCAGGGACTTTTGCCAGAGTGCCATCGAAAAAGACTTCGTCTCGGACAGGGAACCTGTTTATTTGGTCCTGTGTACCACAGATCTTGGAGCCACAAGTGTGGGTGAACTCATGGTTTGTCAAGTTTCTAGGGAGCCTAAAACCAGCCTGGGATGGGCTGTGCAAAACTCTGTTGCAGAAATCACATTAATACAACCTACCTCCATTTAATAAATTGAAAATTTAACCTGTAAAGTTAGGATGCAATCTCATGGCCTTTCAATGCCCATCACCCTCCACACCTGGCAAAGGCTGGAGTGGCCACATACTTGTTTCATAAGCAGGGAAGTGAGACAAAACCATTTCATCCTAGAAACAAGAGGTGCAGAGTAGTGAACCCCTCTGGGCAGTACAAACTTACCTATCACTTTCAAGCTCTTTGTGAGGGCTGGTTTTGCACGTGCTGAAATCAATGGCAATTTACACCCAATACCTTCATGCCAGTGGTTTATGAAGGATATGTTGGCATGGCAGGTGCCCAGCACCAGCCCAGCTCTGCTCTGATGATAGTCGATGTACTTTGCTGCTGACAGAATCACCTCTGCTCACCCCTCTGGAAGTTCTTCTTTAAAAATTTTCATCAGGCAATGACAGATAAAGCTTCCCCTGGCTGATGGGCTGTAGATTGGATTACCACAGAGGGAATTTCACAATCACACTAGATTCCAATATTTTTTTCTCTCTTTATTCTGGCTAAGAATTCAATTTTCTTTTATATGAAAAAATATGGCCAGCATATTTTTCTCATCTAAGCTGAAGGTAACTTCACTTAGAGTAGCTTTGCTAGAAGCCCTTCTCCTAAATGTAGTGCTCCTTGCAATGAACTTCGTAGCTTCTTTCCAAGTCACAGAATGCCCTCCATTTTCACTGGCTTGTCCTGATTAGACCTTTATACTTCTGACTGATTTCCTCTGTGGTTCATGTCCATGCCAGTCAGTAAGGTGGAAATTTTAATAACACAGTTCTTGGGTGCAATGTTATTCACAGGTCTGCATCAACTTCCATGGCTAAACTCCTGAAATTGCCCTTATTTATGTCTATTAATTTCTCATGAAGTTTAAGAGTCCGCCATATATTATGCCCCTAACCTGGAGCCACATCACATTGCTTTTCTAAGCAGCTTCTACTTCACTTCATCTCAAAATTCAAACAAAATATTTCTTATAATGTATTTTACTTTTCAGGTTTTTCATGCTGGGATTATGGCCAGGCAGCAGTTCAATTTTTTTTAGAGGCAGTGTTCCCTTGCAAGTAGAGTCAGACTTACTTATGAGATTCAAGCAGTACAAGGAAATCTTTTCATGAGACTGATCTGAATTTTGATTCTCTAATAAAAGTTGGAATAGGAGACAAAATTGGTGTGATTTAATTTATAATCTCTGAACCATGCCACAAATGTAGCCCTCCTCTGCTTTCAAACCGGTTCCAATTTATGCCTGTGTATTATTTACACAGATACATTTACTGAATAGTTTATTAAGGGATGTTCAGGTTGGGCTTGCTGCTTGGAGTTATTTTACATAAATTGAGGAACAACTGCTGGTTTGCTCCCCATTTAGTATACTTTTAGCAAAGAGAAAGATCACCTAAAACACACAGTATTGTTTTTGCTCCATCAGGGCCTCACAGAAGAAAGACCCTGTACTGTCTGAAGAAAAATGTAGACCAAGCAATGAAATCCCAGAAAATAATCAAGGAGTCATAGCTGAGTTTGTGAAGCTTGCCTCAGCTGCCCATGCTCAGCAAATTTCATATTATGAGCTAGCAAAGAAGACTGAAATCAAAATCAGGTATAAGGATGTTAGGCACTGTGAAGGAGCAGTCTGTTCATCTGAGGAATTCAGCACTTCAGTTTGCAAAATGTTGGACATGAACATGCAGGCATGTGGCACAACCTGCTTTCTGAAGATGAGCTGAGTACCAGGAGAGGCCAAGCCCCTCTCAACACCCACAGTGGTGGTGACTTGGCAGTAAAGTACTGCTAAATTCCAGAGTGTACCACCCAGTCCCAGGATAAAGAGCAGGCACACGTCTCTTTACAGAACACCTCCAACCCCAAGACAGTCCATAGAGAGCTCCAGAAAGGAAAAGCACAACCCTTCTGAGAGCTGTTAACCTAAGGACACTATTTTAATTACTCAAATGGCAATAAATATTACAGGTAAAATACTGCAGAGATGACTCAAAAATATCCATTTATGATTCTGGGATATGCAGGAGGAACATTACCATAATAAGCTCTGAGGAAATACAATGAAAACTATTACAGCTCCAGGAAAGGCACATAAAATGAGCATAACAATATACCTGCCTGACAGCGAAAAAAGAAGAAAGGTACATAATTTAGAGTACTGCTGTTGCTGCCTTTAAGACAGATATAAAATGAAGAGTACCGCAGTTACCTAATTCTGCCGAAGACACAGTGGAAATCATTAGTTATCTAGCTGTAAGGAGGATGTGTAATATGGAGTATTATTGTTACCTGTCCCTAAAAGACAGCAAGAAAGAGGGGGAGAGAGATATGATGGAAACCTGGACTGTTACCTGGCTCTGGAAGGCAGAAATTGTGGGAAGATTTGCTGCTGCCCATAGCTGTGCTTTACAGCAACTAATTCATGGGAGGAAGGCTGGAGAAAATGGAATGGCCTGAATTATACCATGGCTGGCTGGTACAAGGCCAGACTTCCAGCTGGGTGCAGCTGATAACACTTACTCACTTTACTGTGCCAACTTTGGGTCTGTGGAGAATGAGAGGATGGAGAGACAGGAGTACCACAGGAGCTCTCCTGGAGCCAGGATGGACTGTGCCAGGTGGCCTGGGGGACTGGACTTCCCCTTGATCCCCACTTGTATCCCCAGCTGCAGCAGCATCCAAGCAGGCACCATTTCTCCATGCACTCCCAGGGGCAGGCAGGAAGCTGCGAGCAAGAGCAAAGGTCAGGAGAAAGGGATGGCAGAAATACAGAGCTGTTGAGAGCTCTGTGACACAGGATGTAGAGGTGCAATATATTTACATTTCTGCAGAGAAAATAATGCTTGGACTTTCTGTAGCCTTCAGGGTCTATCCCTTCCCTGGATGAATGATGCCTACATGCCTACCTTCAGAGCACAGGCACAACTGGGAAATATTTTTTTTTGTCTTTATCACAAGAAACAACCATGGCACAGATGGCACAGATGGTAAGTGGAATACCTATCCAGTTTCTACCACACTCCTCTGTATATTCCTCACATTCAGGCTTTGAATTTCTTTTCCAAGGGTGTAATACTGACAACATTGAGGTAAGGTCCAGTGAAGTGTTTCATTTTAGCTCACTCAGTTTTCAGATTCCTTATTAAATTCTAGCTCAAGGAACACAAAAGAAACTCCAGTGCTGCTCAAATTAATCCTTTTTTTCCTGTTTTGACCACTATTTGCTGTCCTTCAGATGGAAAGATGTGAAGTTCAGCTGAAACAAGTGAATCTTGTGATTAATTTGTAATATTGAAGAAGAAAGGCAGTCCAGAAAGTAAGGAGGGAGCACTGAATGGGCACGGAACACTAGTCCTGCATCCATAATAATTCCACCCCTTCCTCTGAAAACATGTCATTGGATCTCATATCCTCCAAGGTAGTAAAATAGACCACACACCACCCTGAGACTTTCAGGCAGAAGCTGTGAGCCTACAAACACCCTCCAGATGCCTTTTCCTGGTCTTAAAATCAAGAATCAAACATGGTTAGAAGGGAGAAAGGGCTTTTACCTCTGTATTTATTATAAGGATCCTTAGCTGCACCACGCCCAGGTGGAATGGGCCAGAATGCGCCCCGCAATGCACACACACGATAGATCGAGTATAACATTATAGATCTTACTAATTAGCAGATCTATCAAAGATTCCCCAATGAGAGCCTCAAGTGAGCCCCCTCCCCAAGGAACCTTCCCCCTGGATGGTCCAATCTTAGTTTACAAAATGTGTTCTGGAGAGGACCTTGGGGTCTGGGGCACACTGATCCCTAGCTATGAAGCTTCTAAAATGTTTAGTCTCTTAGCTTAACAAAATAAGTCTAAGAATGTAGGCTAAAAAACACTAAGACTACAAAAAGCTATAAAAGGTATATAAAAGGGGTAGAAAAGAAAAGGCAAAAAATCACCATGGCATCACTCCAGCCAAGCCCTTCTCAGCATCTATACTTGGCATTAAGTAATGGTGCTGCTATCACCAGGGCACAACTGCCCATTAATACATCAAAGATCAGAGCCTGAAATTGCATCCCACTGTATGCACAGTCTTTGAACCTTCCAAGCTGGAAAAGGCACCTGTGTTCTTCCCTCTGAGGGGGAAGAACAGGCAGAAATTAGCACAAAGTTTTGCTCCTGTACCTCCCACATGGATACATTCTACTGAGCAGGGGAAACTCCTTGTGGCAGAGCCATTCCCTTCTCTTTAATGAGGACAACTGGATACAAGAAGCCAGCTTAATTTGCAAATTACTTTAATTTTTGCTCCAGAGTCTGAAACTAAAAAAAGAGCAGTCGTTTTTCCTTTAATATGATTTTTCTGTGAGTCCTTGTATTGACCTGAACTGGAAAAGATGACTTACTGACATGGGCTGTTGCAGTGGGAATTTCTGCAACATCCATAGACAGCCAGGCCCGTGGAAAGAAATAGGGACCGATTCTTGATAGAAGTTTCAGAGATCTTTATTTTCCAGCCACATGGCCAGGGGACTGCTGAAGAACTCAGTAATCACGGGACAACCAGGGTCCTCCCCCGGCAGGGGGACACAAAACAACCAATGGGGAACAGGATTGACCAGGGAGTAGGGAAACCCCGTAGGCCATGCCTCTAATCCAGGGTCCCCTCTCCCAGGACCCCATGCCAGGGGGGAGGAACCCCAACAATGGGCTCTACTCTTCAGACACTGCCGTATGTGAAGCCGCTGAGAACGTCCTCTCTTGGGGACATTTTGAGGATTAGAGAACTTGAGCCGTGCAGATCCCCAAACTACAATCTTGGACACTGAATTCCTGTCCTTAATACTGTTTTACACTCTGCCAGGCAATAGAACCTTGGTCTTAAACCATGTCTAAGGCTGTTAATCCTCAGCCATGTTTTTTGGGTCCCTAATTATTATTACCAAAAAAATTGGTGGTGTTAGAAGTGGATCTAAGTTATGCAAAGTTATGCAAAGCTTTACTCTCCTGGGTTGACCTTAGAGTCAGGAAGCCACTTCAGAATGCTGTTCACTTGGTAAGAGGAGAGTGGCAGGATCTAGACACCATTAACTAATCAAAAATAAATATGAATTGTAAATATCTAGTTTGATGGTTATATGAAAAGATACAATACCGAGAACTGAACTTCTCCTGATTCCTGGTATCAGTTATCTGATATAAGGAACATGGTATTGTGGGAATACCATGCTGTTCTTTCATTGACCTACGTAAGTCTGAATATAATATTTTTTTAAAAAAAATCCTGTCACCTCTTTCTTGTCCTTCCCCAGACTTTGTTTTTTCTCAATGTATTTTGCTTTCTAATTTTTCTCTTTTGCTGCCATTTTTAATGAGTACTCTTGGCTAGATGACAGGATTTCTGCAGAATAGCTGGATATGTCACCATTTGTCTTCTTTCCAATACACACTGGCAAAAATACATTCAAAGACTTTGAGTTTCAGAATACCATGTTTCTCTTTAACTTTCATATTTATATGTGCATTCCACAAAATATACATGGCCACTACTGGCATGTTTCAGTGGAACAAAATTATACACTATATAAATAATCTTTAAAAAAAAATTGGGCAGCTACTATTAAATATTTCAATTATCACTAAATTTCACTTCTCTGAGGAGAGCTGGATATAAACATACAACAATTCTATTACATTATGACACAAAATAATGTAAAACTATCTAAGAAACATGCAATAAATAAATTCAAGAAAATTCTCAAGCCCAGTCCTCACATTAACATTCTCTGCCAATCTCTGGGCAGGCGTCCTGCAGGGATATGAGGAATAACTGACACTTCATGGGGAAAGAAAACAAGGGTTTGTGTTCACTTAACCTTCATACCTTTTGAGCTCCATAGCTTGAGAGACTGCTAAAGGTTTTGTGGTTTCCCTAGCCACGTCTTTGGTACTAAGAAGTTATAAAAAGTTGTTGTTTCGATGCAAAATATTTGATTGCAAGGGGAGAAAAATCCCACCAGTTTCTCTCCACTTCACTCCAGCAAGAACTACACTCCCCTGTAAGTTATCTGTTCACTCATACATAGGGGAAAGGAAAGAAAAGAGGGGAGCTGAATGCCCATGTAGAAGAAGAGAAAATGAAGAAATTCAGGTAATTTTTTCAGCTTTGGAATATAAGAACAACCTTACCTCTCGAGGCAATTTAGTAAATTCATACCTAAATGTTCCTTTTGCATCTTTGTTTTCATTTATTTCCTGCTTGGTCCCAGCAACAGCAATACTGAAAAGTAGTGCATGACAACACAACCAAATGAGATATTTGTTGCAATAGCTAATTTGTTCTGAGTAAATTACTCCTACAAATGCTATGAACTCTTCTTTCTGCTTTACTGATGCTTTTTTTTTCCTTTGAGAGTACAGTGAGTCCAACAGCCAAAGAAAATTCCCAGTTCCTTTCCTCTTGCTGTGATTGCCTTGCTTGAAGCCCCAGCAGTCTCCACATGGACAGAGCCAGCAAGGAAGGCTAGGGTTTTATTGTTCTGCAGTTTTCCTAAGGGTGCCTGGTACTTCTTAGCAAAGCCTAATGCAGAGTTCTTAAGAGGAGGAAGCTGGAGGAGGATTTTGGCTCTATGATTCCAAAACATAAAAGGTGATAAACTTGTTTTCAGGTTGCTTTGACAGAGACATAACCAGAACATGATATATTCACATACTTGGCCTTTGCCCAGGCATAAATAGGGAGATAATGAGACACAGGTTTGTGCCACAGGGGCTGCCCTAGTGTGTGGCAGGTTTTGAGACAGGGGACCTGTACTCAGGAAGGCTGGGCAAGAAACTCCAGGTGAAACAAATCCCACGTGACTGCTCCGATTTGGAGCCTAACCCAGGAACAGCACTAATCTTCCCTTTGAAAAGTCTTTGAAATCACTTGAAAGAAAGCAGCAAAAGGCAAACTCCTGAAAAAATAAGCTATGTGACTTTCTGCACCCCACAGTTCCTTCAGTGTGGGTTTAACTATGAGTTTAATTACTTCTGCTTCCAATTTTTTTGTTCATTTTTATATTGATTGTACCAGAAATTCATGCAGATTATGAATGCTTCCCTCAGCGAGCTACCTGAATAAAGATTCAAATAATAATACCTCAAACCTGTGAACATTTCATTGCTAACCTCATCACAAAGCACACACTGCACTCCAACAACTTAGATTGCTATTGACTTAAAACCAGAATCCTTTGGATTTCAGCCATAATTTTGGCAAAGAAATTCAAAGAGAAAGAAAGGAATAAAGTCAAAATGTAAGTTCAGGAATGACCCCCTGTGTAAATTCACACACTTTCATGTACAACAAAGCCAGCTTTATAGTGGCAAGGGTTAATGAAGATCTAATTAAGACTGACAAAATTCCCATTCTTGCTGAGAGGAGTGGGGGTGACTCCTGACAGCCCAGTCCATGCAGGGGGAGGATGCAGGAGCCATGACAGGTTTGACCATACCCGCCCCTGGCACAGCCTAGGTGAGTAGTGAGCTGAACTGTTCCGTGCCTGTAGAGATGTGCACGGCCCTGGCAGCACAGCCCAAGAGTTTGCCCACCCACCAACAGTCATTCCAAGCAGAGCCATGAAAGGAACTCTTTGGAATGCCCTAGAGAATGCATGCCTGTTGCCTTGCACTTCAGATCTCACTTATGCTATCCTTTGGATGAAAATGTTGAAGAAAACTTGTTCACAATAAAACAGAAGGGACTGGTTCCTTTTATCTTTTTTTTTTTTTTTTTTTGCAGGTTTTCTTTTTAACTTTGCTTGACTGACTCAGTTATAACACCAACACAGATTTCTGGGTGGGTAAAACGACTATTCTGCATTATAGCAATTATTTCAAACAAAAGGTGTGAGCTCAGTCTAGTCACTGTTAGAGATTAAGACAAAATTCTAGGGTAGCAGGTGACATATTCTGCCTTGTATCCTTAAATTTATCTCCCTCCACAGCTGCCCCTGGGGTGGTATGACAGAAAAGACCTCAGCCCAGCTGGTACCACTGTGCTCCCATGCAACAGGAGCACTCCCGTATGGACAGGGAGAGCACCTGATGGTGTTCCACTGTCCCTCTGAAAACAGTCACAGTTGGGGATTGCCCCTGGGAATCCAAGAGATGTGCAGGGAGAGTTTTCTTCATGGAGAAGGCAGTCATCACTGAGAAGGAGGAAAGGGTAGGCAGGGGACAGAGGTTAAGGGACCAGCAGGCTGGGCATGTGCCAGGATTTTGTCTAGGAGGGACTGAGTATTCTTATCCCTGAACCACACACAGTGCTGTCAGGTGGGCAGAAAACCTTGTTTTGAGAGGTACTTAGCCCACTTCTATGCAAATGTCCTCCATAATTAAAACCACACAGGAGCTGTCACTCAGTATTTTGCTGTTAGTAAGAAGTGAGCTCTAAGAAAGGCAAACACTTTAAACCAACAAAAGCAGTGAACTCTCAGAGGCGCAAGACATAGGTAGGGTGTTCCTGATTCCATCAGGATCCAGAGATCATGGCTTATGTCGTGCTGGCATTGGGTCTGCATCTTTCAAGCAGTGATGATCAGTGCTCAGAGCCCATTACCTACTTGTTCGTCCTTGTGGAGAGCTCTGGGTTCTGACTCTTTCTTGGTGTCTCTTTTAAATATCCACAGTTTTGTTCTCAAATTTCCATTTCAAAGGCATCACTGCTTCTCATCAGGTTTTGCCAGTGGATATTTCAAAGGTTCTTATATGAGATGAAGTGACTTGTTGTTAAAAGCACAACAAAAACACAGTATTTCATTAACACGAGGTAGAAATGCAGCATACATCACCAATAAAAAAATGAATTTGATTTGCTAGTCCCTTTCAGCCCTTTAAAATACACCATAGCCCAAAGGAGTATATCATGCACACACAGTATATATTGCACACACCTGCTGTGTACAATGGAACAAGAACTGAAGGCCCCTTTCATGGAAGATGAACTGAGAGACAGTTTGCTGTTGTATTCTTTGAACCACCCTGTTCTCCAACCAGAGTCATCTGGAGTGGGAAAAACAAGAAAGCTGCATGGGGCTATAAAATAATAAGACTTTTTTGTTGTCAGTGCATGTTTAAATCCCAAAGAAATGTCCTGGAGTACGTGGATAGCAACTGTAGCACAGTGGCACAATGCACAGGCAGTCCCTTAATAAATGGTTTTGGATGTAGTAATACATGTTAATAGATGTTTTAATAAATGCTTAATACATTTTTTTTAGACCAGGAGATTGCTTAAACCCCTTTCATTCTCAGATCTGTTGAATAGAGGGTAAGAAAGAAGTATTTCTAAGTGCATTAGAAATACTGGTTTTCAGTGACAATTTCACATACCCTCCCGCCTGTTCAGCACTGTCAGTGTCTCCCCACCCAATATACACTGTCTTTGGAAGCTCAAAGGATCACTGAAATCCTGATCCACTTTCTGCATGCTGGTCCTAGTGGTCATGAGGGTGCAATCCTTGTTTTATATATAAAGTGGAGAGCATTAGTCTCGGGCCTATTTATGGTATTATTTCACTTGGGCTAAGTAGTCCCTTCTCAATTCTGTGGCCAGTTTTGTTCATCAATTCCCACGAGAGGTTTACAGGACAGAATGTAGCATGGAAAACCAATGTATTCCCTCCCAGATAGTCCACCTTTTTTTTAATCCCGTTCATGCTGAACTGAAGTTTCTTGATAAAGATATGGGTATCTTGCAGGCCATGCAAATCCAAACCTGAGGCAGGATCCTTAGTCAGAAAAGACAATGCCATTGTTTGTGTCATTTTCCACTGGATATATGGGAAATTCCAGGCTGACTGACAGGAAATGCAGCAACCACCCACAATTCAGTGAACCCACCCACAGTTCAGTGTGGCAAGCACAGAACAACAGAAAGTTGCAGAAAAGGACTTGTACTGAGTATACTGCATGGGCTATATATTTGAACATCTCACAAATCCCTTTCCCAGGTTAAAATTATAGGTCAACATTGCATGTCCCATCTCAGTATTTTTTTGTAAATTTTCACATCTTAACTTTTTTGCTTCATACTCCTGCCACTCTTGTGCAGTGTCCTCCTCTTGTCCAGCCTGCTGATGTGGTATGAATATCTTAAGGAGGAAGCTGCACTGCTATGCCAGCAGAGGTTCAGCATATTTACTTTGTGAGAGAGCTCAGCATAACCATCCCTCTTGTGCTTTCAAATTTAATTCTAGTTTGCAACAAATGATGATCCTTTGTGCCAGAGCTTCCCTTTTCCTGATCCCTGCTAATGCACTTAATCCGTTTCTGTTGCTGGTATCTGGAGGTCTTAATGTCTTTAATACATTTATTTTTTAAGCACTCCACAGCGGTGGGAGCAGAGCTATCTTACAGGGAGGAGTGGGGTTACATCATGTCCAGATCACTGCTGCCTGTATATCTCAGACTGACTGAGTCCACATGATGTGCCCCAGGTCAAAGAGGAGGTAGAATTGTGGGTAGAATATTATCTTGTGGGTAGAATATTATCTGGTCACCCAAGTCAGGCTGTAATACCCAAATCACTAATGGCCTGTTATCTTCTTAGCCCAGGCTTTCTCGCCTTAGTCTTTGAACTCCTCCTGACAGAGATTTCTCTTATGCCAGGAAAGAATTTCAGCTTCTCCCACAACAAACCCTCTGCTTGTAAAACAGCTGTACTACTAGAGCTCAGACAATCAGACACAGAAATTCTGGAGAAGGCTGAGTTTGGCAAAGAACAAAGGCCTGAAGGGGACAAGGAAATAGGGTGAAAATATGAAGGACATGAAAAATTTTGGAGAAAATTACCCAGTTCCTGGGAAATTGCCCATTATTTGGATATTTAGAAATAAAGTAGCTTGTAAGCACATGTTACGAGTCAAATAACATTAGTTCAAAACTAAGGTTCTCATTTTTCCTGCAAACAGATGCAACATATTTCATTAGCAAGACTCCTCAGTTTTCAGCACAGAAATTCAAAGCTGCCAGCGGGAATCTTTCTCCCACTCTGCCAGTTCCCTTTAAAATAGACAGAACATGGCCGTCTGAGCTTGCCTTTGAGGCAGCACTTACAGTGTCCCAGAGAGACGATTTCCCAGTCCTAAAGCAATGGAGAATTTTTGCAGCAGCTCTGGTCCCAGGACTAAGTGGCAACACCCGCTCTGGCAGAGGAAGAACAGCTCTGGAAGGAGGTGGGACAAGCAGGGACACTGGTGCAGGCCCTGGGAAGGAGCTCCCTGGGAGCACTGCCCACACCCCAGCTCCCCAGTGAGGACATTTGCAGGAGCTAATGGAGGAGCTAGGTAAGTTTTTATCACAGCTTGGCCAGAAGTATGGGTTGAATTGCTATGGACTAAGGATAGATGAAGAGCCAAAGGGCTTTCCTCAAATACTTTCTCTAATGAAGAGGCTTGCTTTGAGAATTCTAATAGTTTTACCACCATGGAATAGGTAAATAAAGAAAACAAAACAACAGAGACATATTAGTCTAAATTATATTATATATAAAAACTAAATCCAGATATTCCACAAAGGGTTATGTAAATCCTGCTAATTGTCATGGGAACTTCCACCATTTCATGGGACACCTTTAGCCAGCATAACATCTTTAACACAAATTCACATAGGGAATAAAAGTGATCTTTCCCTTGACTGTCTGCCATTTGCATTCTGTCAGTAGCTCCTACTAGATGAGCATCTGTGTCAGAGTATTTTTATTCCAGCATCAAACATTTTGACCGAAGTTCCCCATCAAACCAAGCTGCAACATGGGGGCAACATGTGGAGCAGGAATGTCAGAGGTGTTTCAACTCAGTATCTCCTGCCTTTAGCCCCAGGATTTTTGGCAGGCAGCCTGAGCCTCCCCATCACATTGTGGGGACCAAAAAGGCATTTTGTGCCAATAGCACTTGCTGATGTAAAGAAGAAAACAAGAAGTGCATTGGTCTGATTGGACCCTCTACCTGGAACAAGAAGGGAATAACAATCCTAAACCAAGCATGTTTATATTGCTAGAACTCTGCCCATAGGTTTTTTATTACAAGCATCTGGCTGAGCACTTTGCACCTGTAGAGAGGCCTGTAAGATAAAGCAATGTCCTTCCTAGAAACTCTGGTGGGAACTCTGTCTACCTTCACTGAGGCTGAGTTCAGCTTTTTTCAAATCATGAAAAAGGACCGGAACACATAAATCTGTAGAATCATTATAAACCAGCATGGAATTTAATGGGACTGATCTGGGGCAGCCTGCAAGCTCGTCTTGACTGCTGCCCACAGTGTTCAATTCCAAGTTGCAGTTAACCCTATTGGGCTGGAGCTATTTTAATTACTGACCAACTCTATAAAATACTGCATTTCAAGGGAGCACACATTGTAAGTAATATACATTGTAAGTAGTTTATAGTCCCAAGCCTGCAGCCCTTTGTTTTCAGTTGAGGAAAGGTACTCATATGAACAGTGAAAGTGATGGTTTTCAACTTCCAGAGAGTGAAACCAGAGGTAGGAATGGGTTCTTTCCAAGGGTGCCTCACACCGCCTCTGCCCCGCCTTCCCATGGCACCTGCCAGCTCCTGGCAGAGCCCACCCTCTGTTCAGTCTGTTATCCGGACCTGCAATTTCCATCAGAAAGAGAATCAAGTCCTGTGCAGCACAACTCCTCTGCCTGTGAGGAATGTTAAGTGTGGCATTAAGCATCATCGCTTGTCCAGGGTAGTTTGCTAAAAAAGAAGGGGCCAGGACTGCTTAATTGTGACCTAGATCCACACACACATTGATGTTTATGCTCCACCAGAGTGTTTCGCATGCAGCTCTTAGTGTACAATCTGCACAATTCAGCAATGACCCTTGTCCACAGGGCTGTACAACTGGAGGGGGATTTTTTTACAGGGAAAAAAAAACACTTACCCAATAGAGAAGGCAGAATTATCTCCAGGAAGCTGGCACAAACCTGTGAGTGGCGGGCCAATTGATAAGAAAAATCTCACTGCACACCAGAAGCCGCAGAGCTTATTGCTTCTGCCACATCAAGCCTGTGCTGTCCTTGATAGGGTTTCTAACACAAAATCCTTGCTTTTGACGTCTGTTACCATCACCCAACAGATCAGACGACAGAGGAATGAAGAATACTAAACATCACTAGATAAAGTAATCAAGAAATACACTGAGAAAACAGGACAGACTGATAGCAAGTTTCTAGCCAGTTGGGTTACACCTAAAGATCAGCTGTTATAATTTTTCTTTCTTTTGAAAATAAATAGGTAAAGTGGGTTCACAGTGCTTCTTGAAGAGGCCCACAGCACCACCTTAATAGCCCTGGGCTGCTCCTTTCCCAGGACCAGCCCTTCAGCACGGCAGGACACAGTGCCACAGCTGCAGCCCTCTGCCCTGCTGGGGTAGCCCAGAGGCTCTGCACAGAGATTTAACTTCTCCTTTTTACAGGGATTGGCCCAAACCTACCCAATTCTCATGTCATCTAGCAAAAACTGATCATCTTTAGTCCAATAAGCAATCCCTATATTTGCATATTACTACAGAATGAAGTAGAAGTAAGGCAAATTGATCACAAAGCCAGCAAGTCCACTGGAGAGGACATAATCTTTATGAATCCTTTTATCTTTACAACCTTTCAGTAGAAAACCCTTCCCACCAGGCTTACAGACTATGCTTGTTATTGTATATGCAGACAATGGAAATGCAAACAGGACTGGAAACAGTCTCTCTTACTTCTTAGCAGAACAGTGCACACTTCAAGTGTGATACCATAAAGAAAGGCTACCAGACTCTGCAAAGGCCTTTTCCTCAGCTGCATGCTTTCTATGGACAGTGTGTATTTTCCTTCAGACTTCTCAGTCTGCTGTATTGCAACATACTGAACAAATCTGGACTATTTTCTGCAGGTGCAGCTCCCCTACACAGGGGAGTGCAGAAGGCACTAGGCCATGGCACAGAACAATATATGGTCCTTGGAGATTATTCCTCACCTATTCTTCATTTGCTTAACAACTGCATCTTTTACACTGCTGAAAGACTTCACGAATTGAATCTTTTTTAAAAGTTGTTCTGAAGCAGTACCATTACAGCTAAATGACATAAGGATCTTTAAGGAAAAAGAAAAAGGCAAAAACAGAAGGAGCCCGTGGGCTTTTATGAAGGGTATTTAATCTATTAAACAGCTTAAACATCACCTACATTTTACCTACAATGTGCTAGATCTGATCAGCATTTTTGTTCTTTTCCTTTTATTGCTTAGAGAGAGAAGGGAACTTTGCACTTCACAATGGGTTACAGATTTCCAGCAAAATGGTGCTTGAGAGGTGTATTTGTGAATGCTGTATTCGAAACTCAAATACTTATGACTATATTTGTTCTGTCTACCTCTTTGGAAATGCCAGATTTTTAGTAATATTTCTGCATGTATCCTACCTCAGGCTTAAAACACTCTAACTACTAGATGGTGGTGACAGCATTTATTGAGTGGAAAGCTGTACTAATTTTTCTATCCACAAAGGAGAGAACTGACATATGCAGTTCTGAACTGGTGTTATTCTGCACAACAATGCACAAAGGCTACAAACTGCACTGATCAGCAGTTACTGGGTTTGGAGAGTCAGAGGTAAACCAGAGCACTGACTGCAATACCATTGACATTTGGAGTTGCTTAAAATGACCAAAACTTAACTGAGAGCTTTACTACTTTGCTTTTTAAGATGTTCTGAGACCCTCACTTAAGAAGCTTTTAAACAGGGAAAGCTTTTAAAATAGTAGAGCTGAGAGGACAGAGGGAGTGTATTTTTGACAATTTAGGCCCTAGATTACAGCATTCAGAAAGCAGGGTACCAACAGAGCTTCTTAGCAAAACCATAGGCCTAAACACCCTAAAATACTCCAAGTATTGCTTTGAGTTCTTGTCTCGGTTTGGAGACAAATTTTAGGAGAAAATGCCCTGGAATAAGCATTTCCTCTAAAGAGAAGGGCACCAATAATGGCGTTTTGCCAATGAGAGGAATGAATACCCGTGGGTGAAAGTGAAATAAAGTAAAACTGTTTATTAACAAAGCAAGATACCTGCAAATCACAAAAAAAAAAAAAAAAAATTGAACCTTACATCCCACCTCCACCTTGGCAGTGGCCAAGAGGCACAGATGGCAGCTGCCCTTCTTTGTCTCAGGGAAGGGGAGGGAAGAGCTCATGCAGCAGCTGGGAACCTGTTGGATATCTGGCGTGGGTCTCCTCGCAGCAGGTGAAGTTGGTGGAGTTTAATGTCCTTGTTCGTGTTGGTTCAGCTTCTGTGAGGTCTCGGGTTCAGGGTGGCCCCCCCGCGCTGGCTCCCTGGATGGACCAAAAAAAAAGCCAAGCCAAAACAGTCCAAGGAAAAAAAAACAAAACAAAAAGCTGCCAGAAGGATTTGCCAGTGAAAAGCTTCCAGGCCAGGGGAAAGGAAAAACCAGAAGCTCCTTCCCTAAACTACCAAAAACTAATGCAGAGAAGGTAACGAAGTAACAATCTGTGTGGCCACCGACCACACCAGGCCAGGAGAGTTTGAACAGAGCCCGCCCGCAGTTCTCAGGCTCCGGCCCCTCACCCTGGTTCCTTTTAAACCTCCAGCAGCCATTTCTGGGCATACAGCAGATGATTAGGGAATAGAGTATCATCATAAAATCACCCCAAGACAGTTCCTATCTGAGTTTATAGGCTAGGCCTCATCTCAGTTTAAGCCAGTCTCCTATTTTATTACAAGTACCGTCTCTCTTGCAGCTCGTGGCAGACGTAACTCCTAGAACAGATACAGCAGGAGAGCCTCCATGCAGACATGAAGGTGTTACATGATTAAATCGACCCACAATTTCAAACACATGCAAGGAAAGCTTTCTTTGAAGAAAGTTCAGCCATACCAGTTCTTGGTTCTCCTGGGGATAACTTCATCTTAAAAACAAACTACAGCCAGAACAAAAAGTGCACCTGCTGCTCACAGAGGCCACTCTCTCTCAAAGTTTCAAACCAGAGCCAACCCAGCAAATTTTCCCAAGAGTCACACCTTGCTCATACACTCAGAAAAACAAATTTAAAAACAAAACATAAACATCAGTTTGTGATGCACCCTCAGACAGCATTAATCCTCCTATGCCACACAGTACAAACGTTTGGAAGCTGCTCAATATTTTGGCTTTCTGCTTGTAGAATTAATTTTTTTTCTTCCCAGAAAGTCATTTTGAGTACAAGAGGATGGTCTAACTGAGTGATAGTGGAGAGATGTTGCTGCAGGGCTGGATGACTCTCCTCAACGGAGGGGCTGTTTGGGGTTAGAGATCAGAACCCAGATACCTCCCACCCTTTGTGTCCACCCCACCACGCTCATGTCTCACTAAACCGTCTGATTCTCAATTACTGACTGTCAGACCTTTACCCATTTTCACACTTGCCTGTGGCATTCTCTAAAAGGCACAGTATTTTTTCAAATAACTGTTCACACTCCAGATGGATGAAGCATCACTCAGATCCTGCAGCCTGCAGCATGAAAAAGGACTTTGCACTGCAGTCCCACTCATGACTTTCCACAAAGTCCCCTTTCCAGCATTTCCCCAGCTCCAGCCCCAGAGAACTGCAGCCCAGACAGGTGCCTTTGCTTTGCCCCAGTCCACTTGGCATCACATCCTCTCAATTTCTGTGCCTGCAATATCTGAGCCAGCAGGTCCTGTAGCTCAGCTTAGCTCCAAGCATTTTAAATCCACTGAATTAAGAGAAAACTATTCGGCTCTTTAATTAGCTGATCGCAGGGGTAAATCACAAAATAGAGCCAAAAGCTTTCAGGCCCAGAGCATGAGGGAACCCCAACATCATTTAGGATGTCCATGAGCTGTCACAGAGCCCTCAGGTTTTATGCCTGTTCCCATCATTATGGATCCTGCTCCTTCAGAAAATCCCAAAAACTCCTACAGGTGACCTCATGAATTTTGAATTTCCAGCCCATATGGGAAAAAAAAAAATTCCCACATCTCCAAATGTTTTCTGCAAAATGCTGGTAAATGACTTCCATTTTTTTCAGTGACACTGGTCTTTTACTCACGACTGCAAGAAGGAATAAAATCAGATAAGAATTTATTAAAAACACATACAGAGAAGCAAGCACGTATTTAGCCAAGACTTTTTTACTGAGTCAGGTCTATGGTCAGGAATTTAATAGATGCTTCCCTCTGTCTGTACTAAACTGTGTTCTTCTGCACATTACTCTGAGGTACTCAGCACTTCTTCCTCTTTTTTCTTTGTATGTGCATTGAACTTCCATTCTCCACTGCTTTTTCTTCACATAGAAACAGATTATTTGATTTTATAACAGTTTTGATGTCACGAGAAAGGAATAAAAATGAGGGTATTAATCTCCATGTAAAATGAAACCACTAATGGCAGCTTCCTTTTCATAAATCCACTCATTACCTCTGCTTAGACTTGGCATCAGCAGCTGCTCCCCAAGAGACAGCCCAACTCTTCACCATTCAGATTTAACAATACTTCCACTCCTGCTTTTTTTTTCCCCAAACAACACCCTTAGCATTTGTAGGGGCTCCAGCAGCTGAGGTGTTCTCATTAGCTGTATTTTGCTGAGGAAAGCCTAAGCAATATCTCCTACAGTTTTAATCTCCATGGATTACCTTGCTACCACAGATTTTTGAAGGGGCTTGTTCTTACGTGTTTCTAAACATGACCACTTACTTCAAATGTTCTTTCAGAGTTGGGTATTACATCCTATGGTCTGGGTTTGGTTTTTTTCTTAAATGTTTGAATATGTTGTGGAAAATATTTCATTAGTCTTTTTAACTAAACACGTTGATTAGAGTAGAAATTGAAATTAAAATTAAAATATAGAACAGCAATAGAATCTTTCAGAAATTTAATCTGCTTTCTTACTTTATTTTGTAATCACAGAAGAGCACAGGTCCCTCAAATTCCGATAGAGAGACAATTCCCTGAAATCTTTTCACAGTTCTCATGAGCAATTGAATTTTCTTGTGGGGGGGCTCCTCTTTCTTCATTATTGATTATTTTTGCCATTTCCCTTTTTAATGGAGGTCTTAAAGATCTTCTGAGGAAGCACAATTTTGAGAGCCTTCTTTAAAAAGAGGCATTTAGCTACAATTAAAATCATATCCTTTGACTTATAAGAGATTAAATATCTGATTAATGCTGAGAAAATTAATTTCCATATGGCAGGAGCAAGATTGCCTACCTGCAAAGTGAACCATCTCTCTTACAAACAACAGGACAGATGCTACAAGGAGTGCATAAGTCAGGAACACTCTTGTTCCCCTTTCCCAAACTGCAAACAGAGGTTTGGGGAAAGCTTCACACCAACCCTCTTCCCATATCTGGGTTACACAGGGACATCATCTTGGGGAAGAAAGCTGGAAACAACTGCTCTTTTGCTAATGCTGATTTTTGTGAAGTATTGGCCTCTGGGACTTCGTGCAATTGGAGCCAAATTTTACAGCAGAGGTGAAGGAAATGCCAGTATTGAACTGTAGGAGACTGGGAAAAAGTCGGGGTAGAGGGAAGAGACAGCACCACAAAGCCTGAGGCATTCCTGATTTTAAAGGTCTGGGAGAATCTGTACATCAATTACAAGGAGCTAAGAGCATTAAACAGACTTCAGAATTTTCATTGGCCAAGGCACTGTATAAAAATAGCTATAAATGCATCCTTGTTGCTGTTGCCCTCTGCCACCTGTTTAGGTAACAGTCCCCAAACCACAATCCTTACCACTCCAAATCAAATTAATGTGGCAGAGAGGGAAAGTGAAGAGAGATAAGTCATTCCCTCAGCTGCTGTGAGTTGACATGCTCTGCTGAGGTCAGACATCCTTACTGAGCCCTACAGGATCAAAATCTGGCCTTCCATCCTTTCTTTTTATTAATATATACTGCTACTGCCACAGCCACAGAAGTGCTGGTGGTGGAGCAGGTTTGTGCAGTGCCGGGAGCTGTGACAATACAGTCCTGCTCCCTTGCAGGAGGTCTGCACATTGGACAGGCAGAGTATGACAAACTCTACTCTAAAGCTTCAATCAGCTCCTTTCTTCTCACTTCCTTTGACAGTTTTATTTAGCAGGAAGTAAAAGCTTTAATAAAGGAGGTGAATGAAACTCTAGTTTGATCACATTGAGACAGAATGCCTCAGAGAGAGGTTTCTGGGAAAGAAGAGTATGATGCTTAAGCCCCTGCCCCATCTGCTATCAGTGACAATAAATAGGATGTTGGTTTTATGAACGTGATGCAAAACGTTGGCTTTTTCCCCACTTCAAACATCAAAGAAAGAACGGTACAGTATTCCAGTGTTCATTTTGGGAGATCTACAACCTCACGCTCAGAGGTATTTACATCATTTTGATTCTGTTTACCAGTGAAGACACATTATTTCTTGTGTCTCTTTTCTACAGTCATTTGAGTTTAAGAAAGTCAAATGTTTCTTTTTCCATCGGTTCACACATCTGCCCTAGTAAGAACAAACAGTGGGAAACAATGAATTCTCCTTGCTAGCAGATGTCCTTTTAAGTTCTCTGTGTGGACACAAGCATCAAGTGGAAACATATTATTGCCCAATAATTTCTGATTTTAATTTTTCTTTTCTTTAAATAGAAAAGGCTGAGGGGAAGGCACCAATGTAAAGGACATAAAATGACAAGATCCTGGAGAAGAAGAGTAAGAAGTGGTCCTCCAGTTCTGGCAGCTGCAGCTGCCAGAACAAACCCACTGGCAACATTCAAAGTGAGTGGTGAGATCTTCCTTTGGACAGAGCAGTGAGTCAATTTTTAAGACTATGCTTCTTGCTGATGCCATATTTTAGGAGTTTATCTCTAATGTCTACATCCCAAAATGAGTTTAAATGACCTTTATCAGTAATTTGTATTGTCGTCATCTATACTGTAAGTCATGTCTAGTCCTGACCAGGGGGAGCTAAACAGCTTTGCTGTAGGAAAAGTACATGCTCAGATCTCACTTTGAGATTCAGACTGACTCCAAAATAAAGGTCTGCAAAATAACTTCTCCTCAAGTTCACATGCTGCATGCCATCCATGCCCCTATAGATAAGTGGGTGAGGTCACATACTCATGGAGTTACTGTATTGTGGGTTGCTATATTTGCCATCCTACACTGCCTTGAAGCATCTTCAACACCTGTTGCAAAAGATGATCCCAGGAAGACGCTCACTCTTTCTTCAG
This sequence comes from Aphelocoma coerulescens, assembly GCF_041296385.1. Lineage (NCBI taxonomy): Eukaryota > Metazoa > Chordata > Aves > Passeriformes > Corvidae > Aphelocoma > Aphelocoma coerulescens. Next base: position 4,278,467 of record NC_091021.1, read on the forward strand.
CTGTTTTTTTTGCAATTTGATACCAACACTGTGAACACCAATTTAGCTACCCCTTGGACCAGATATTAACTATGGAGCAACCAACTACAGAGGAGAAAAAACACACAAGAGGGGAAGGACAAGCCATTAACTTTGAATCCATAGCATTAATAGGGTCTTGATGGACCCACTTTTGTTGTCCCTGAGACACACCAGGGATGGATTATATTTGCTGATGTCATCCTGCAGTCCTGTGACCTTAAGTCTTCCTGAAAATATGAAGGGTAGAGAGGGAGGGAGGGATGGATAAGGAAGAAGTGGCAGAGAAGATATAACTAAACTTTCCCACAAAACTCCAGCAGAATTAGAGCAAGTATTTTTGTTTGGAAAGCAGTGAGAATAGAAGAGAATGTCCTATTTGCAATGGCCACAGGAGAGGGAAGGGGGAGCAGAAGGTGATTCACTGGAGTGGCATTGTAGGATTCCTCACTGCTGAGGAGGAAGGCAGCAAAGGGGCCTTGAAAAGGACATCTGAGAAGTTCCTTGGTACAAGCAGTGACAGGAAAATCCTTCACAAGTGATTGAAAGAAAAACCTCAGTTCTGAAGGACACAGAAACAGCTAGAAAATGATAGCCTTATTAAGAGGTATAAAATATGCATATTCAACAACAACAAAAAATCAATAACAAGGTTACTCCATTTACCACAGCCTCAAGGCTATAGTGACTTAAGTACACAGAACTTACCAAGATTATTTCACTGATACAGTGCTTGATCAGTAGTTTAATTACTATGCACATGCCTACATCAAACAGCTACATATTCAGAAGATCTCTTTGGCACACTTCCCAAAGGTGAACCTTCATGCATCTTTCATATGGCCAGTATAATTAAATTTGCGTGTACACGTAGCAGAACAAGCACTTTAAGCAATAGGACATAATCCTAACACCAGTTTTTCTTTTTAAAAAAATAAGAGAAAAAACCATTCCATGATAAAAAAAGAAAGCATGGAAGGAGAGAAGAAAATACAGGAGTGAGAACATACAATGCACTGATAGTAATGAGGACTGGTCCAAATCCTGCAATGGATTGTGGATATCCTTACACTGCTCTGGGATAAGCTTTTGTAGCCCACCAAGAAGTCTGTGAGAACTAAACATCCTGCGTCCCCCTGTGACTCTCCCAGGTCCCATCAGATCTGTAAAACAGCTTTGCCCTGCAGCCTGGCTCTGCATAGCCTCATCCTCCCCTGCTTACAGGCATGTTCCAGCCATGTTGGGAAATAGAATTATTGGGATCAATAAAAGAACTGTACAAGCAATAGGCCTGGAAGTTTTAGGCTTGTGTGTGAGAAGAACTTTCCATGGGAAAGTCCCTGTGTGAAGAAAAGAAGCAGGCCGAGAAAGAGCGAGGGAGTGGAAAACTTGCAGCTGTGCTATCCGGGAGTGAACAAGGGAGATGGGCACAGAATTCTTTTGATCATAACAAGACTGTGGAAACTTGCCAATGTAAGTCCAATTATGTAGAAATAGAAATGTGTCTTGATAAGCTTTAAGCCACTTAGGCGCTAACAAGCTGGTATACTATGTAAGTGCCTTTGGACTGCTAATAAACGGAGTTCGTTTATCAACCATATTGGTTTGGACTGTCTCTCTCTCTCCCCCCGCTGGGATCCGGGCTCCTCGTCCCGCGGAGCTTCTAACACAGCCATGAACATGCTATGTCATGGCTCCTATGGACAACAGCCAAATCATGGAAAAAGGAGCACAGAGATGTAAATTCAAGGTTCCAGTTACCAATTCCATCCTCATAATGACACTGCATGTCAGTGCAACATATTTCAACAGAACTATATCTCACATTCTTAACTGAGTTAAATTCTGCCAAGAAAACCATTTGATTTCCATCTAGCTGTAGTGAACAGTGATTTATTTCACACATATTTTACTTTAGCAATGCTGCATTTAGGCAGTTAGAATTTAATGGGAATATGCTCCTTCAAATTCTTCCCATCTGGATTATATAATCTTTACTACCAGACTTTAGTCTGCCAATCTGTAGACTTGAAGGTGATTTCACTACTTTCATCCAATGAGCTAAATCTTCTCTTTCTCTTTTCTTTAGTGTTCATTTTTTGTCTCCCCCCCTCCACCCCCCATAAGGCAAGGGGTGAGCAGAGGGTTAATAATAATGAAAATCTGCATTTAATACTAATAACAAGCCTTGATTTTAAAGGCCACACTGGATAAAATTTATAAGGGCTGAAGTGCTCATAAATTTTACAGCCTACTATACACTCACAGATTTATGTACATAGGAAGGAACTAGTCATCCACAGAGCTGTAGCAGTTTCAGATGTACAGTCTCCATTAAGCAGATGACTTGTTCAGTATTGCCTGTGACTATGGGAGATGTCTATAGTCATATTTGTTTCCAGGTAATTACATGCACTAAGACAGTCATATGGACCTGAAGCGCTAAGAGCCCCTTTTCCTCTGTCCTGCTTGCATGAGTTTCTTCACTAAACACAGTGAAGAAAAAAGAACAGGGCTATGAGTAAAGATTGTGGTGATCTTCCGTGCTGAGAGATAACAGCCCCTTTCCTGGAATGCCATGGCTGTTCTTGTTTGAATACAGCTGTCTGAAGGGAAAAATCAATAGCTACACTAGGACTTTTAAACAACTCATCTAGCTCCAGCATCCTGGTTGTCCAAAGCAACCGCTACTCAAGGACTATGCATTTATCAGGGACAGACTAGACACACTCTTCTGTCTGTTTTTATTTTGCAGAGGTCTTCGACAATATTAAATGCAGAATTTGGGGGTCACACCAGTGTATGCCATACAGTGCTCTCCTCTAGGCAAGTCTCTCATGGTCTGTAAGGACAACCACGCAAGTCTTTGACAGGGAGCACACCTGAGACTTCAAACAAAAGCTGATGGAGCCAGTACACACCAGCTTCTCCAGGACAAAGCAAAAGAAGTGCTGCAGAGAAAGATTCCTCGAGGAAGTTTTCTTCCTTACAAAAGAACTCTCTTACTTTGCCAAATTGTTCTGTAGCCTAAACCATGAAGGGTGTCCCTCCAAAATCTCCCTAGGCCCTCCCATTTTCTCTACTAAACATTTTCTTACTCACACACACACACAAAAAAAAAAAAGTGATTATTCCTCTTATCTTGCTATGCACTTGCTAGCCAAGAAATCTGATGGCCCTGACTTCTTCCAGGTAACACGGAGATGGCATATAATATTTACATGTCAAGAATAAATTGCAAAATAATTATTGCAAAATTTATCATATTTAACCACCCCTGTTAAAACCTTGCTTTAACGGGATTTTTGTCCCAGAGAAGAAATGGACTTCAGGAAGCACAAAGCACCAGGAAAAGGCGAATCAAACATTTGAGCCCATCTCTCCACAGGCATGGGGGGATGACATCACTGGCTGACATCACAGGCTGACATCATTGATTGTAAGAGCATAAGAAGATCCAGTACATGGTCAGACCAAAGATTTTTTCCCAAGCCCTTTTCTTCAGCAGAGGCCACAGAATCTCAAGCAGGGAAAAAATAAATAACCCTGTCACAACACTCCCCATCCTCCATCAAATATTTTCTCCAGGTGGTAGCTCCGCCTTACAGGGATGGTGCTGACCATGAGGGCTGCAGGAGCCTGTGCTCTCCATCCTCACCTATAGCATGTCATGCAGGAAGGCTGCCCCAAAGTGGTCATGCAGCTCTGCCATAAACAGGCAGGGAAGAAATACGCCTCCACAAGGACACAAAGAGCCAAGGAAAAGTAGGGTGTGTTATTCGCATTTTACTGCAGGCTTTGTACTTTTACACCCTTGCTTGGTCTGCAGTGCAGTGTCACACATGCTTGTGACAGCGAACCTGAGCTCACTGTGGCAAAGGTGATGGAAGTTGAATGGGAGCCAGCAGGAATTCTCCAGGTTAATATGATCCCTGTACATTCTGAATTATGCAATTAAAGCTCTCTTTCTTCTTCAGCAAATAAAATCAATGACATGGTAGGAGGAGCCTGACAGCAGCGAGATAAATGAGAGGACACACAGTCTATGGAAGTGATAACAGCACCTGCCAATCCACACCACAGCAACAAAATATTGCCTCTGCTTCTGAAAGCTACCGGTTATGCAAATGGTGCCACCTGATAAGAGGTCCCAGACATGGGAGCTGATGGCTCACCTCCTGTCAATGTTAACCTCCTGTCCCTCAAAAAGGCAGCATACCTTTTAAGGAAACCAACTCAACAATTGTAAAAAGGAAGGAAATCTTCTCTCCTGATGTATTTTTAAAGGGTTTACTGCAATGTGACTCAGATTTAATCCAAAATGTCTAGCTGATACTTAATTTGAGGCTTCCTCTGTGAGTTCTTCACCTCCCTCACTGTGGCAGCTGCTGCAGCACATTAAGCGTTTCGTTGTACCCCAGCTTACACTTGTTGGAAAACGTCACATGACATGAAAGCTTTGCTCAGCAGCCCTCACAGCAGGTCCATGCTGCAGGACATGCTCCCAAGATGACAGCACCGAGCCTCCTCACGTGAACGGGGCACTGCTGATCCTTATTACATCTCCCAGCTCGAGGACTCTCCCAGACCAGGACCCAATGAACTGCCACTTCTGCACAAATAACGCCTCAATTCTTCCCTGTTAAAAAGGCAAAAACAAAATCCCACAGAACTAAAGTTGCCTTCTCCTGCCGTGCCCTGCCTCTCTGCATAATGTATCACACTGGAACTCAGGACCTCTTTTGTACCCTGGAAAATAAAAGGAAAAGTATACTGAGTGCCACTGGAAGGAATGTGCTTTGAAAACAGGCTGCAGAGAGCCAGCCATGCCAGCCACAAGACAGCCACCCAGCTGCTTGCCTTGCTGACCTTTCCAGGTAAACCAGGCACTGCAATTTACACAACTAGCTGTGTAGCTTTGAACATACACTTCCCCCGTGGCACTGAGCCCCACTGTGCTCTATGACCACTCCATTTTCAGGAGTGCAAACCTCAGCTAGCTATCAGTTTGCACATTATGCTCATAGTTGGTGCTCTGACAGTCTCTAGGACTGTTAACTGAGTGGCCAGATTCCCAGTGAGGTGAATATGCTCCAGCAAAGCCTTAACGCAAGAAGAGGCTGCTCCATAGGATGCCCAGCAAAGCATGCAGCCTTGTATTAACATCCTTCCCAGCTACCACCCCCGTTAGCTGTTGTTCCTTTGCTGAAGAAGCAGAAAGAGTGAGTCACCTTTTTCCTCAAGGTACACACAGGTGTGAGGCCGCTCGCTCAGCACCACAGCCACACCTGAAGGACAAGCATGGGGCCAGCAGTTTCATGACTCCATAATTCCAACTTCTGCCAAGCAGTAAGTGCTTCTACTATAAGTGAGGAGCAGGTAAGATGGGGAAACAATTCAGAGAAAGTCCCACGAGCCAGGCTGGCAGGCAGAATGATCACACTGACGTTGTGGGTACTGCCAGAGGCAGGGGAGCCAGGCGAGGAAAGCAAGCACAGCTCACAAGGCAATTTCTTTTTATTTAGAAATAAACACTGAAGACTAATTTAGGGATAAGCAGGAACTCAAATAAGTAGGGTTTTTTCCTGGGGATTGGAAAAAAGGATCTTCCCGCGGCATCCCACTGCAATGCAGAGTAGTGCCTGGGAAGCCACCCTGCCCACCACAGCTCTGCCTCCCTGAGCCCACCACCAAATTAGCAGTCCTGTGAGCACCCAGATTTGCATAAAAGATAAAGATAAAAGCAGTTATCAGCAATTAGACTTGCCAAGACAAAATTCTTCAAGGCTGCTTTACAACTAGTGACAGATGCAGTATTCCCAAGTTTAAGCTATAATTTATGCTTAGACTGGGCAGGAACATAAGGAAAACACATTGTGCGTTTTGCAAAGCTTCTCATTTAGGCATCTGAAAAATAATAGAAAAAGGGAAAGGAGGGAAGATGAATAGTGACTAAAAGATAGAATAAACTGCAGGCACAGGGCCAGAATTTAATATTCAGCAATGGTAAGAAATATCCAGACTGTTTTGCTCCTGAATAGATCCACTTACCTGTTGTTCACATCAGAAAATTTCATATTTCCCAGCTGTCCTGCTCCTTCAGGGTTTAATCACAGGTAACAACCACAGTGTGCAGGCCTTAACCCAGCTGAATTACAAATATCAGACCAAATGCCTGAGAGGAGCAGGAAGAAGGGATGGTAGCGAAGACCAAACCCATTTCCACCTAGGACATGGAGCAGTGCTGTCTTCCCATGATTCCCCCAACTCTGCACGAGAAGGAAGCACAGGCTGAAGAACAACCACAGTCTGCAGGATATTCCTGTGGCTCTGGGTGCCAGGACATCCAGGACCTTGCCTGAAATTCCAGCTTTCCTCAGTACAATTCGACCTCTGTATGTAAAACCTGTAGCAGAAGAGGTGAGTGAACTGTGCCAGAAATTTCTGAAGCAGCTGGTGCACGTAGTAATCATAGGATAGTTCAGTCTGGAAGAGACCTGATTAACGCTGTCCCTGGCTTGTTTTCACAAGCTCTGAAGTGTCCTCAGTCAGAAGAGAATGCAGCATTACTTCTGTGACATCCTACAGGACCGGCTTCGGCAGCAGAAAGGCGCCGGCTGGGCGCGCGGGCTGACTCCTCCACGGAGGAGGCACGTCAAGGAGCTGATGGTCTGGGCTCGCGTTAATCCAGAGGCAAAGGAAAAGAGAGGGGCTCCTGGTCTGGGTTCCAACTGGTTTATTGTCAGAGGTTCCAGCAACCAGCAACAAGCCTCTGAGGGGTCTATTGCTTTCAGTTTTATAGGGGATTTGAAAACAGCGGGGAGAGGGAAGGCAACCAATGAGATACAAGCCAGGGGGAGGATACAATTCAACAAGAACCAATGGGGGAAGCTGGGAGGCAGGAGTTACAACAAGGAGCCCATGAACAACTAAGTAACTGAGAATTTTCCCGAACAGGGGGAGGCGTTTGGACCCGGGCACCGCCCAGGGGGATGTGGCTTAGTCTCTGTGCTGCCCATTGACCCTTCCTCATTGTCACTGTCCTGGGCGGGGAAATCCACCCAAGGGAGGGCCCTGAATTGATTGACATTCGCCTGCCCCAGCCCAGCAGTGGGCTGGGTCACCCCAACAACTCCTCTGTTTTTATTATATTGAAATGAGGAAGAGGACTTAAGGGATTTTAAAACCAAATGCTTAAAAAACAGAAGGGCAAGTAAAATTAACAACACCATAACCAAAACCCATACAATGTCTTTGATAACAGAGAGAATCCAGCTGCTGAAGCTCCCGGTGCACAGGAGGAGCTGCAGCAGCAGGTGGGACAGCAGCAGGTGGGATGTCATCACACAGTCAAGGGTGGTAGCTTTAGGAAAAGTGTAACACAAATACAATTGACTTAAATAACGATGGCTCCCGTGGACTCCCCCTCTTTCAAAATGAAATGAAGGATCATTTTTGGGAAGGGAAACACATTAGAGAGATTGGGAAGGGGAGGGTTTGTCTTTCAGGCCTGGAAGAGAAGTCATTATTCTAGGTGGTTTGGTTTTTCTCCTCTTCCAGGCTGTGGCATCTGTTGGTGGTTTCAAAAAAGGCTTGATCCACTTCCTAGGGATCCATTTTGGACCATCTGGGGTGGAAACACACCCATAGCCTCTACCCCAGGTGACCAGGCGGTATGGACCACGTATATGTAAAGGGTCAGGATCCTTAATTAGGACCTCAGGTCTCTCAGTTTATTTTTTAGCAGAGTTTGTGATATGTCTCATGATAGGAGGGTTAGGTTCTTCATAGGAACAGTTTAAAAAGTTTTAAGTGAACAATGCTTTAGAGAGTCTTAGGATGGGGGTGGTGATTTCATTGCCGCCTCCTTGTTGTTCCAACAGATTTTTTAGTGTTTGATGTTTCCTTTCTACAATGGCTTGGCCTATGGGCGAGTGAGGGATGCCAGTGATGTGATCCACACCCACTCACTCATGAATCTGTTTAACTCTGCAGAGGTGTACGCAGGGCCATTGTCAGTTTTTCTTTTCTTTGGTGTCCCCAACACAGCAAAGGCCTGTACTAGGTGGTTGAGGACATCTTTGGCCCTCTCCCCACGGTGGGCTGAGGCAAAGGTTGTACCAGAAAAGGTATCCACAGAAACATGAATATATTTCTGGCGGCCAAACTGGGGGAAGTGGGTGACATCTGTTTGCCATACCTCACAACTGCCTAGGCCTCGGGGGTTAACCGGTTAACCCCCTGACCTAATGATGGAAGCTGATGTTTCTGGCAGTTGGGGCATGTTGCCACAATGGCTTTCGCCTGGTCTCTAGTGAGGTGGAACATTCGGATGAGAGCTGGAGCATTTTGGTGGAACATTGCATGGCTCAGCTGTGCTTGCTGGAATCTGTTAGGCAGATTTGCTAACTCAATGGGCATTGCTAGGGCATCTGCTCTCCTGTTCCCTTCGGCATTAAATCCTGGCAGGTCAGTGTGTGATCTCACATGCATGACATAGAATTTTTGCTTTTGGTGGGAGATCAGTTGAATCAATTTTGAAAGCAAATTGTGAATTTTTAGGTTTGCAACCTCCTTTAGTAAGGCTCTCTCTGCCCTGGAAGCTACACCTGCAACATAGGCTGAATCAGTTATCAAATTAAATTATTCACTGAACCACTCAAATGCTCTGACCACAGCTGCAAGTTCTGCCACTTGGGGTGATCCTTCGACTACCTGCACAACAGACTCCCACTTCTGAGTGCGAGGATCCCTCCAAGTGATTACAGACTAACAGGAAGCTCTGGAGCCATCTGAAAGACTGTCAGGGCATCTAAGGTTTTCGGCTTTGAATTTCTTTTGGAATGAGTTTGAAGACCGAATTAAACAGTTTGTGGTTTGGGTTGTGTATAGAAATTTGGCCTGGGTAGCTGTCTGGGGTGAATTAGAGATGCTCATTGTTTTGTATTAGGTGTTCAAGCGACTTGGTTGTTAGTGGTAGATAGATGCATGTGAAATCACACCCTGCAAGGGTGCGGGGGCAGGATCTAGCTTTCATCACCAACTGAGCCATGAGCTCCTGTGGCGTTGTGATACTTTTGGATGGCTGGTGCAAGAGGAAAACCCACTCAATGATCAACAGGGGATCACTCTGCACCTCGTCCCATTGAAATATCAGCCTGTGGAGGTATGGCATTCCCCATAATACAATAAATTGAAAAGACAGACCTGGGGCGCAGCGGTGTGCCTGCTGGGACGACAGCACTTCCTGTACCTTACAAATGGACTGTCTCGCCTCCTCTGTTAGATGCCTGGGTGATGTGAGGTCATCTTTCCCTCGCAGGAGGTTGAACAGAGGAGCGAGATCTTCTGTCGTCAGCCCTAGGAGCGGCCTCACCCAATTTATGGACCTGCAGAGTTGATGGAGTTCCTGCAAGGTCTTGGGGCCATCATTAATTTTAATTTGTTGGGGAACCACAGTCTGTTCATGGATTTTTAGTCCAAAGTATTTAAATGGAGAGGTTTTCTGGACCTTTTCGGCCTGGATCTCAAATCCATTTGCCTCTAAGGCCTCAATTACCTTCCCTAATGTCCAGTCTAAATAGGATTGGTTAGGAGTGCACACCAAAACATCACCCATATAGTGGAGCACTCTTGCCTTTGCTGCTAACTTTCTGATAGGGGACAGAATGCAAGCCACATACCACTGGCAGATGGTGGGTGAGTTCTTCATGCCTTGTGGCAGAACTCACCATTGGTAGCGCTGCATGGGAACCTTTTGGTTGATGGAAGGTACCGAGAAGGCAAACTGGGGTGCATCATCTGGGTGTAGTGGGATCTGGACGAAGCAGTCCTTGATCTCAATGACCACTAACTTCCACTGACTAGGGAGCATGGAGGGTGAAGGCATTCCAGGCTGCAGGGGTCCCATGTCCTCAATGACTGCATTTATTTTCTACAGGTCATGGAGGAGGCGCCACTTGTCTTTCCCTGGCTTTTTGATTACAAATACCGAGGAGTTTCAAGGGCTATTGGAGGGTTCAATGTTTCCCTTTTTCAATTGCTCCTCCAGGAGTGCAGTGAGCGCCTTTAATTTGTGTTTTCTCAAAGGCCACTGATCCTCCCAGTTTTTCAGTTTTCCAACTTAATTTCTGGGTGAGGTGCTGTGCAGTGGCCCCTATTAAAAATCCTGGGGTCGATATGGAATTTCGACCCAGGCGCCCCACTGGGACATGAGACCTCTGCCCCACAATGTAAACCCGGAGTTAATAACAAACGGGCAGACCAATGCTATCTGTCCCTCTGGACCCTCGATATGGACAATATCCCTGCTTCTCTGGGCAGATATTGACCCCCCCACACCAGTGACGATACCTTTTGCCAGCTGCAACTCCCAGTGTGACAGCCAGCCGTTGGAGGGAATGACTGTCATGTGTGTTCATCATTCCTGCCAGGCTGATGTCCGAGCCTTGGCAAGACAGTTTGCAGCCAAGCATAGGTTTGTCTTGCCCAACCACCTCAGCCTAGAAGACAGAGGCGTTACAGTTCTGTAGTGGACTGCTGGGCATGAGGATGGCTTGGGTGACAACCTGGTTAGCAGCAAGGAAAAAGAGCGGGTTAACACACTGGATGTTAATCGTGAAAAGCCTTTGTGACGCCACTTATACAATTTCAGGTATTATACAGATGTCAGATGGCGCGTGTACAGCATCTCCCAATACAAGAAATATAGAGTCTTTCAGGTTTTCACAACTCATGATGACTCTTTGGGGTGTTACTGAGTCCATTTGAGTTGCCCTGGTCACGGTGACAGTCTTTCTGGTTGCAGCTTTTTCATTTATTTCTACATGCGGGGCTGCAAATCCATGCTGCTTCTTCAGTTTTTTGGCTGCATCCCAATGCAGGCAGGTGATGTCATTTGCCCTGGGGAGACAGCTCAGAAATTCGGATTAATTTGAGCCAGGGATCTGCAATTCCGGGCTAAATGCCCTGCTTTACCACACCTGTGACAGACCTGTCATACATGAAATCCCTATTTGTGCTTGGTCTTTGCATATTAAGTGCTTTAATTAATTAATTTTGAGCTAAATATTTTTAAATTGAATGTTAAAATTAACCCATCAGCCCAGGTACCAAAAGTTAAGTCCCATTAATCACTTGTACACCATAAGAGTTATCTTTCCTGTGTTTACTGTATACTTTTACAAGTGTTTTAAGATGTGTTGGATGTATTTTTTTATGTTTTTACTTGTATTTTGGTTCCAAGGCAGATTTCAAAACCCCAGTTCCAACAAACAGCCCAGCCCCCATAGCCATTACCCTGTAAGCTCCATGGCAACCTGAATTTTAATGACCCTTATCTCAACTAATACCACCCCTCTGAAAAGGATGAGCCATTGGTGGACAGAGATAATCTGTCAAAGGGAAAACACCAATCACCTTAAACCAAAGGGGCGGACTGTGGGCGGGCTGTGGGCGGGCTGTGGGCGGAGCAAAGGCTATAAAACAACGAGCAAGCGAAAGACACGCCCCTTTTCCCTCCAGCCTGCTGAGGAGTTCAGTGCTGGAAAAACCTACTCCTTTTAAGGAGCCTTTAGAAATATAATTTTTTTTTACCAGCCTAGCACTGCAAGCCCTTTTTTTTCCTCTACCTGAGGTCCAGTGCTGTTTCAGCCAGAAGATGAAAAATCCCTGCTCTCCTGGGGCATACCATCTACTGAGCCATAGGATCCCAAATTTTTATATTTTGCTAATTTTTCAATTTTTCTGTTTTAATAAATTGTTTTAATTTTTAACTAAGAGTTGTCTCATTTCTCACAGACCCAATTAGCATTTCTTTTGTCCTGAGATGCTGTTGCATCAGCGCCACTTGCAGTCCCTATAACATTCCCCCTCGTTTTTAAATTTGGCTGGTTAATTGGAACTAATGTCATGCAAGCACGAATCATCTGGTTCAGGGTCAGTGGAGGATCAAATGGAAGACTCAAAATCACTCTTTTACAAGGTTCATTGGCATTAGTCTTTGCAATTTGTGTTATAATATGCTCCTTTGTTTTTGGGTCTTCCACTTGTCTTTCCACCATGAGCCTCAGTTTATCTACAGAATCAATAAATGGCTCATTTTGTAGTTGCCGAATCTCTATATAATTCAATTGAGGTGCCAATTTAGGGGGCATCATTAAAAATGCTTGCTCTGCTGCTTGCTTTACAGCATTCAGGACCGGCTCTGGTGTGTTTTGAGCCTGGTTGTGTGGCTTGGCTAACAACCCCTCACCGGTAAGGTGATCCATGGAAACTCCTGCATTGTTTGGATCCTGCAGTAGAATCAGGAGAACCTCTCTCAGTTGCTTTCTCCAACTTCTTCCCACATTTGGAATTCGGATGGGGAAAGCAAGCAGGAAAAAATGCTTTTGAGGTCGTGCGGTACCATCACTGTAGTGGTGAGGGTTATTCGCAGGAGATTCTTAAAATACTGACTCTCCCTCCCGAACTCCTTCTGGGCTTTGCAAAGCTCTTTGAGCCTAGAGGAGTCAAAAGGTTTCCACGTGGGGTTATTGCCTGCTCTGTCATAGGTAACAGGAGTGGCGAAGGGATAGGAGGGGGCTGAGGGGACTCCCAGACCCAATTTCAAGATGACGTTGGTTCTGGTTTCTACCCCGTGGGACCCAGAAGGGGAGGCGTGGGAACCAGGATGTCCTCCACAGTGGGCAGGAACTGAGGACAAGGAAGAGTGGTCACAGGATGGGCGGGGATTCCCGATGCAGGGGGCGGTACCTGATGTGTGGGCGGAACCTGAAGACATCATGTCTGGGGGCGGAGATAGGAAAGGGTTAGGGGTAGGAGGGCAAAAGGGATTGTGGGAAGGAGAAGGGGTGGACTGTGCCATGTGGTCTCTGCCATTTTGTAGACACGTGGAGTGGGGGGGGCATAATGGTGGACGGCACTTAAAACAATTTTCTGGACTTACAACCGGGGAAGAGGGTGAGGGATCCGGGGTTTGGGTAGAGGTCAAGGCAGCCTGGCCAGGGCTGTTTCAACAGGGTAGTGGAGAAGACTGAGAGGGGTCAGGGAGAAGGTAGCAACCCTGTGCCTCTGGGCATGTTACCTCTTTTGGTTTTTCCAATGAAGGGGAAGTGGGGAGAGGGACACGAGGAGAGGAAGGAGGAATACGGAGAGAAGTGGGGAGAACTTTGAGCTTTTCTTTTACTTTCTGGTTCATTTTGTGCAAATCCCAAAGGACTAAAACTATGGGAAAGAACTTTTCTCCAGAGGAATCCCCTCTCCACCTTAAATCAGCGATATTATCTCCTACAGCCTGCCAGAAAGCAGGCGATTTTAAATTTGTGGGAGACGTCTGAGGAAAGTAAAAGAAGAGCCAGTGAGCGAACTGTTTTAACAAGGCTTTTGAAAATTTAAATCTACTAACTTCAAGGGATTTTGCAACTTGGACGAATACCTCTCTTTGGTGCTGAGAAAGTTTTGGACCCATGGCTCTCTCAGTGCTTTTTTCCACCTGCCACCCGCAAACGAAAAAAAACCAAAAAATCTCAGGGACTGGGGATACTCACACAAATTTCAGTTCAGTACAGGTACAAATTCACAGTTACAGGTGTCCGGTCGTGGAACCAAAAAGCATGGGTGGGGTCCTCCGGGGGTAGGCTGCTGTCCAAGATAGGGAGCTGGCAGCCGTCTCTCAGCGCACACCTCTTAAAACAGAGTGTGCCGCAGCGAGAGGCATTGGCGGCTCCAAGTCGCTTACTCTCGCTGTCCACCGACAGCAAGGACGTCACGGGAACCCACGCACGTGATCTCCTTGTTTGGGCGCCAACTTAATGCTGTCCCTGGCTCGTTTTCACACACTCTGAAGTGTCCTCAGTCAGAAGCATTACTTCTGTGACATCCTACAGGACCGGCTTTGGCAGCAGAAAGGTGCTGGCTGGGCGTGCGGGCTGACTCCTCCACGGAGGAGCCGATGGTCTGGGCTCGCGTTAATCCAGAGGCAAAGGAAAAGAGAGGGGCTCGTGGTCTGGGTTCCAACAACCAGCTGGAAGTTGCTTTCAATTCTATAGGGGATTTGAAAACAGCGGGGAGAAGGAAGGCAACCAATGAGATACAAGCCAGGGGGAGGATACAATTCAACAAGAACCAATGGGGGAAGCTGGGAGGCAGGAGTTACAACAAGGAGCCCATGAACCACCGAGTAACCGAGAATTTTCCCGAACAGGGGGAGGCGTTTGGACCCGGGCACCGCCCAGGGGGATGTGGCTTAGTCTCTGTGCCGCCCATTGACCCTTCCTCATTGTCACTGTCCTGGGTGGGGAAATCCACCCAAGGGAGGGCGCTGAATTGATTGACATTCGCCTGCCCCAGCCCAGCAGTGGGCTGGGTCACCACAACACCTGATGAGGTCTTCAGTGAAAAGACTGTTCAAGCAGGTCAGCAACAACTTATGATGAGCTTGCTCAGCTCAGCTCAGCTCAGCTCAGCTCAGTTCATTTGTGCTGCATGCTTTCCAGGAAGTAATTAACTCTCCTCACAAGACGAAACCAAGCTGGGATGAGTTTTGTCTCATTATCTCTCTTTGAAGAAACAGGGACCCTTGGTGGCTGCCCAGCTAGCCACAATATGGGATCAAAAATCCTCTGGGGCAAAGTCTTCCTCCTGGTCTGCAGAGCTGGGGGAAGCCAAGAGTCCTTAAATCTTGATGTCAAAGGAAGGAGAGGAGCTATGAGAGGGGTAAGAACCTCTCCTCACAGGGCAGCAGGCAGTGATCCTCCTCCTCGCTCCATAGCAACTTCTCAATATATGCCCTATATTATGATTTGCATATTCCTGCTTTAAGGAGGGTTTCCAGATTCAGAAATGGTGAGGCCACTGCTCAATTCAACCAGCCCATCTGGAACATCAGCCAGGTGCACGGAGAAGGAAAACCACAACTCATCCCAGCGCAGGCACGTGGCACTTGGGACACAGCACAAGAGTGTTAGAGAGGTCAGTCAGTGTTAACAAGCAAATAAATAATGAATGGAAGCAAGAAGACAGAGAATCTGGCCACCTTTCTGAAGTCTTTAAAAGCAAGCAGTGTGTGTTCAGGACCTTTTCAGAAGCCATTCTGATCGGATGATACATAAGGGTAACAGAGATGGGTTCATTTGTTTCTGCAGGATTTGGACATTCGTAATTCAAAATACACTGCATATTTCAAATTGTTTTTCAATTTGATACAAAGAAATCCTTCTGCAGTGAAATGTTTTTCTAAAGCTGTGGTAGACAGTCCCTTTCTGAGCACCAGCTGTTCTAAAAAGGAACCTCAGCGCCATCAATGAAGTTCTCACTCCAGCATAACTCTGTGCACGAGCTCCAAATCTTGGTAAATGTCATTATTGGTACTGTAACATCACATGGTCAAAGGTCACAGAACACCATCAGTACAGCTTCATTTTTATGACCCTCCTATCCAGTCTGCATTTGAACAGGACAGGCCCTCTGCCAGCCCTGTGCAAACACAAGGAGCATGCACAAATAAATGCAAGCTCACACAGTAATAAAAGTGTGAGCAGAAAGCTGCAGCAATCTCAGACTTGCACCCATCAGTCACTGCTAGAGGATAGGATAGAGAAGAATGGCACATGCTCCAAGACTTTCAGCTTATTGGAGGTTTTTCCATCCTAAAGTCAACAGGTCTCTCCACGATGTACAAACCTTTTCCCTCAAACACCTCATCAACCTTAGTCTAACTTGGCAGAGCAGAAAGCTATATGTTGAATGCAAGAGCCACTACTGCTCAAACAGCTGAGGAAAAGTTTTTCAGAGTTTTTAGAACCTACAGATCAAAGCATCATTCTCCATTCCTTGTTTTTAAAAACAGGTGAACAGGCTTGGCTGAAATAGTAGCAGTTTTACAGTATCAGCCTTACAGCTGTATTTGTACAGAAGATCAACCCAAGCAACTAAAGACTGAAGAAATTATCAGCAATTAAACACAGCCTTGCAATTTCCAGGAGACCAAGATAAACAAAGCACTATCTGACACATCTATTGTAATTCACACACAGTTGTTCACAATGTTCTTCATATCCTGGATAAATACCAAAGCTATTTTTGCTCACAGGTTTTGTTGCCTAGCTGTGGCTGTCTCATTTTGCAATGAAAACAAGAAAACAGCTTCCTTACACGTAAGATCTCCCAGAGCTTAATATACGTATCTTGTAAATACAATTTTTCCTGCTTTACAATGGGAAAACACAGTCCTTAAATCTTGGTGTCAAAGAAAGGAGAAGAGCTGTGAAAGGGGCAGTACCTCTCTGCATAGGGCAGCAGGCAGTGATCCTCCTCCTTGCTTCTTAGCAACTTCCCAAAATATTCCCTGGCACCTACAGCTTCCCAGGCTACACTGCGGCCTAAGCAATAGCCTAATCTTTCCTCTGCCTCATTGCAAGTCTTTTTCTTGCTGCCTTTATCTGTACCCGTCATAAAAAGCAGGAGCCAAGTCCCTAATGAGTTTACTGCAGCCCTGATCCTCTCTTACAGTGTCAAGCCCTGCACAGGATCAAAGCTGTTTAAATTGTCTCTGCAAGCGGAAGGCAGGAGTCTTGGGAATCAGCTGTGGGACTACGAGGTCACTTCATATGGGGAGATTTTCTCCAGGGGGATGGCTCTGCACCCTCCTCTCATGATGCAATCAGATGCCATTTGAATAAATCTTCTTTTTCCCTGATCTCTATTTTTCTTTTCGTATTTCCTGCTGATGTGCTGATAACGCACATTTGTAACTGAAACAGGTACATCTAAGGCCTTCAGAGCCACCTCTCCTCCTCTTGGACTTATACCACTTGCAGTTTTCCCACTAAGCTTGTCTATTCAAATTTCACCTCCCTTTCCATCTGGCGTTATTAGGGCTCATTTATGCTAACACAGTAAATACATTGCTATATTATATGGAGGCATAGCCACTTGATAAGACAGAAAACAAAACTTATGATTTAAAAATATTTTGTTACTTACATAAATACATGCATGCATGACTTCATACACCCAATACGTGAATTGCGTGTAGATGGTGAACTCATGGCTTGCTATAGGGTGAAGCCACTGGCAGCTTTTGTAAGCAATGGGAGGTAAGGACAGCCCTTGAAGTCCTGCTTACGAGAGTATGACCAATGCAGGCCATGGGACATGAAACCTTTCTCTGTCTATAAGACCCACAAGGATATGTGTGGCTCTGCTTTCCAGCTTCATACAGTCTCAAAAAGTATTTGTCCTTCAGAAAGAGGAGACCATCAAGGGACTGTGAATTATAATGGCAAACTACAGACAAAAGAAGCAGCAAAGGATGATGTGCTTTCAGTGGGAGTTTAGAGAGAGGACTAGTGGCTGAGACACAACCACCACAGTCCAGCAGAGGCATAAGATGATCCAGCAAAACCAGGGAAGCAGGGAGGTATACAGTCACTGAGGTTGAGGCAAGCCATTTGGAAGAGCTGTGGGTTTAGTATCCATTTGCAACCATCCATGTCCCGATGTTCATGTTTTGCACATGATGAGTGCACATTGCAGTATCCTCTTCCGCTTAATTACATACCGTGAACCAGTAAGGAGGAGGCAGCTGACTTCAAACCTACCACAAAACCAGGAAAATTAGATTACCATTTCAGTTAGAAAACTGGTCAAACTGATGATTTGGGAGGATTTTTTGGGGTAACAGCTAATCCCTCCTCCTGCAATGATCAGGTATTTATTTGGGACAGTGAAATGAGATTTCATTCCCAAAACACTAATTACTCATCTCTGAAACTCCTAAGCAGTATTCTTTCTCTCTCAGTCTTTGAAGGCATGCAAAAAAACCTCAGCCCACCCTCAACCTGTGTAGCTTATTCCTTGCTATTTTTTCTGTGTCTATGGCTTGTAAAGTGACAATAGACTGCACCTCAGTGAACATGGTACCAATGTTTCTGACTCCAAAGCTCTTCAACCACACTCACACACGGAAACAAATCCCATAGTCAAGCATCTTCCAGAATAAGGGTCTCCAGTCAAGAGGGAGGAAGGAGGGCAAGAAGGTTCCATTATCTGTTACCAGTTAGTAGAACACTCTGCTTAATCCTTCCAAGAAAGTTGCCCACCAAAACCTCTGATGCTGCCAATTACACATCTGTCCCTTAAAAAAGGGATGGATTTGCGTGGATTTTCAACAAAGTCCCTAAAATAAAAAATTTCTTACCCCACTTTAGCCAATTCTAATGCTGAAAATTGGGCTGGAATTGAGTCAAGGAAAATAGAGGATAAACATTAGGAAAGCCATTGTGCAACTCACATCTCCCAGGGCTATTGCAGTGCCTCTCAAATGGAGCAGGAAAAGCCCTGCTTCATTGTTGAGCTTTTGACAGGGTACCCTTCCTTCTCAGACCAGGGTAAGAGAGCAGAGGAGGCTGCTGTTCTGCTAAGTTCTTTATTTCATAGTCTCATAGCTTTCTTGAAGGTAGAGTTCGAAGGGGGTTACATGAAAAAGGCAAGCAGCAACAGCAAACAGCAGGCAAAACCAGCTGCTGCTTCTTCTTCTTCTATATGCTCTATATGCTCCATATATATTTTCTTACAGAACTGTGGATTATATTTGTTAATTGACCAATAAGATTAACACATAATTCTAGTTTTTCTTTCCTTAACCTATCCTGGTCTAATTCAAACAGTCGTAAATCTTACGCAAGTATTACATAGGTATTACACAGATTTGCGTATACAGTTTCTATCAGTTCTTATTGTTTTTGTGAACCCTCCATCTAAAAAATGTGAACAGTACAGTTCTATCTATATTTTGTCTAAAGTAAAGAATTCTGTGAAAAGGTAACACTGCTGCAGCAAGAACTGTGTTTAAGGACTCTGCTACAGCTTTTTAATGTTTAAGGCACTTAGCATATAATTCTACTAAAAGTTTAAAAATCTATATTTCTATTTCACTTTGGTGTGACTTCATGTATCTCAGCTTGTCCAAAGGTTTTAATTCAACCCCTGTGCTTTGTCTTCCCTCTGGGCCTGAGTCCAGAGGAGCTTTCACTCTAACACTTCATGTCTTAAACAGTGCAGCAAAAAATACTTGTCTTCAATGGAAAAATAAATCAAGCCAGCTTAGACTGGCATGGTTTCAAAACCCTCCCAGCCACACATTTAAAAGTTCCTAGCACCAATTTCCACTCTGAAGCCTGGAACCATGCTGAGATATACTCACCATGTGCCAGTGTCACCAGAACAGAACAGTTTGCTTTTCCCCCACTGTACATGCCCAATTACATGTTCAGGCACAATTAAAATTACTCCTTTCCTGAAAAAAAAAAAAATTGTGGATTCACTCTGATTTTTTTTTTTTCCAACTTCTGCCAAGATTCTGGATCTGCTGCCAAGGTTCTGTTACACTGCTAATACAGACTTTGCTTATTGATCTTGGTACAAGAAGGAGTAAATCTGTAACCCCATGCTCCAACTACCAAGCAGCTGGACTGCTGCACTTTTTAATATGGGAATCTAGTATTTGTCACATGTTCCAAACCACAGTTATCATGAAAAGCTACCTTCTGTGTCTAACACATGTAGGTGACTGTACTGAGCTCTGTGGTGCTGGCAAAGTCTCAGCCTCAGCACAAGTTTCTGCATATGATATGTAGTTGTTGGACAAGTCTGGTAGCAGACTTGCACATGACCAAAAGGGTTAATTTATCACACAAAGGCTTTCAGAAGATACCTTGTTCTTTACAATACTCTCTGTAGCTGTTATGTGCCCCCCTGACCAAAAACACTGTTGAGTGATTCCCTGCTAAAACTGGGAGAAAGGCTGCATACCATAAAGGGGAGTGACAAACCATATCTTCAAAGCAAGCTATGAATTCAGGAAGATTTACACAAATCTGTGTTCTTATTTCCTCCAGGAGGCAAATCCTGCCCAAAGCAAGCTCACTGTGCGCATGCACGCCTGACAGTACCAACAGTCTTTGATGTCACATGTTAACGTCTCTGTGCAAGTTATGAGGCAATTTCCAAAATTCACACTTAATCCCAGGGTCTGCTGTTGTTGAACAATTCAGCCTTCTGTCAGCAGCTGTCTGTGCTCAGTTATTGAACGGCTTCTAGTCGGCACAGCAAAGTCATTATTTATAGCCCAGCACATTTTTGGGACAGCCTCTTCACATTCCTTTCGATAAAAAATTGCAAGCAGAGCACAGAGAGAAGAGGCAATCAGAGCCTGAACACATACCCACTGTATGCTGGGAAACACTTCCAGAAGGCTGGGCCTCTTCGGGCTGGTACAGGGTGCAAGTTTCGCAATAAAATCTTCCAACCCCGTATTTTGGTGGTGCAGAAAAAGGCTGAATGCCACTCTCCCACACAAGCATGTGCCCAGCCCAACACGAACACATCATCTGGGACACAGTGATCACTTGGAATATAGTCCAACAGACCAACTTAGCTATGCTGGCATTTTCCCTTCCAGCCCACCCCAATCAAAGTGAGAAGGCCAAGAAGAATCTCTTCTCTTTCTGGCAACTGCGAAGCTGCTAGGATTTCTCAGAAGGTGTCCCCACATATACAGCCATGTGTAGCACAAAATGCACAGCAAACTAATCAGTTTTAGATAAAAAGTATGCCAAGGAGGTTCTTTACTTTGGTCTTTTCAGGTACTTCAGTAACTGGAGCACAGTGGAGAGTTCAAGGGCAGTAAGGACCGGAATGCATATAAATAAAAGTTACAGTTTCAACCAAATAAAGGAGGCCAGCAAGCTAGAAAGAGATGTCTTTCCCTGTGACTGTGGTTTCTGCAACCCAGATGTGGTGCTACCCCTTTTTATGGTAAGCTGTTCTTTATATTCTCCAAGTTGCAAACTAATGTGACAAAATGCTACTACATATCACAATATTGGAAAATAATACTGGCAAGTGCAATCCCAAGGCTTTTCCTCATTTTAAGGAAAAAGTAACTTTGGTTGTAATCCAAAAGAACAATAGAGATACAGGGGAAGCTCCTTGATAGCTTCTAGCCCCATTCAGGCAGGTTCATTCATTAATCCACCACCCTGTATTTACTTGCCAGCACATGGAAAAGCAGAGCTGCAAAAGACTTCTCTGGCTGGTAAACCAGTGAAGCTCCTCTGGCCAGGAACAAGGTACTTTCCAGCAGTGACCCCAAGCCTTGCTCCAGGGAGTGTGTGAGGTTATTCCTCTGCCCAGCTGTCTGCAAGGACACTTTTGGCAGAGGGAAGGCAAGTGACATCTTTCTTTTCTAATTGAACAGGACAGCTGATGGATCACATGGGCTGGTCAGAGAGGCTTTACCAGTGAAAGCACATATTTCTCTCACTCAGGGACACTTATCAACAATTAAACAATTGTTTAATTGTGCAGCTTTAAAGTGAGAGGTCATTAATCCCTAGATTTTTTGCCCCTTGCACAGGTATTTTTGCATCAGGCTTTTCTAGTTTTTCAAAGCAAAATGGCTTCAATCAGTGCAAAATCCTGGGATGACACTGGGGATCTTCACAGGCCAACCGTGTGCTTGGTCTGGGACCCCACTTTCCCAGGCTGCCTCTTACAGAGGCTGGTGATTTCAATGTCTTTAGAGAGTTACAGCTCCCACTGTACCAGTCATTGGCCATAGCTTTCCAAGTTAAAGCAAAGCATGTGGAAAGCGTGGTTCATGCCGGATTTCCTCAGAGACCAGGAATGTTTTAGAAAGGCCACTGAATCTCCTAAGTCACATAACACCGTATAATGGCAATGCACGTTTCAACAGAAACAGCAAGTATTCTTCTTTCAGGTATGAAAAATACCCCCCAAGCCCAAGTCTCAGTGCATGTACATGCATTTCAAGTCTCTGGAGTGTCCTTCAAGTCTCTAGAATAATCTCACATCTTGTGAGTCATGAGTCAGCCCTTATGAGTCAACCCTATTATTTGTAAGCATCATTCCTATGCTTTTTCATTTGGCTATAAAAAGAGAAGAAAGATAACACTGCTGCCTCTCTAGCTGACATTATCGACATTATCTTTTCCAAAAAAGGAAAGATGGCATTTGTCTTTGGTCACTAAGAGTGAAATCTGTTCCCCAAATGTGTGCTCTGGGGCCTCAATCAGAATATAAAGGTGAGCTTGTAAAAGCAATTTGTTTTAATAAGAATTTAATGTGATGCATCTTTGGTACCTCTGTTGCCAGATATGTACCTCTGCTTGCTCCTTTCAGAGGCAGGATCTGGTGGTGGGACTCATGCTGAGTAGACCAGAGAGGGATTCATCTGCATGATGGGTGCCATGAATGTTTAATACCCGCCATGGAGCTCCAGTCAAAGGAGAGACTAAAGTACAAGGAGACCAGGAGATGACTGAGAAGCAACAAAAGGAACAAGCACAGCCCAGAATCCTGGACGTGAAGGAGGATGCCAGCATGTTGGTGAGGATTTGGCTCTGTGGCCATGGGAGGACCACCCTGCTCTGAATCCCAGTCTGTCCCTAAGTCTTGCCCATCCACAAGACCTCTCAAGCTGGCTGCCCTCCCTCTAGGTTACAGACTACCTACAAATCTTGTAAATCTGTTCGGTCACCTGCACAGACTGTGAAGAAAACATACTTTTTTTTTTTTCACTTGAATTACAGGAGCCCCACTGCCCTCTGAATGATTTCCTGCATGTGACTAATGAAAAAGCTCCAAACAAGTGCTTCTCTGAGTCATGGATCTTTCCTCTTTTATATGCTAGCTACCTGTCAGATTACAATGACAGCTCCATTAGTTTGGGATTCTGTTGGATGAAAGAGGAACAAATGCCTTGAACAGCAGAAACCTCCAATGGTCTGAATGCAGTGATCCTTTATTGCAGTCTACTTCACCAAAGCTGTAAACCACATACATCTTTTGATATAGGTGGAGTAAACTACTGCCATTTGTGTTCAAAATATCACATAGCCTTTCCAAAAACCAGTTCTGCAGTTTACACTAAAAATAATCCTGTGTGATCTTTGCAGACCTACCTTACTAAGAATCTCTAGTCATTCATGCACTCAGTTATTAGGGCTTTAAATGAAGCTGATCATAATTTACGTACTGAGAATGTCTCTTACATCACCTCAACCTACTAAAATGACACTTAGATTTTCCCCTAGAAAGTGGCATGTTATGTAGGCCAAGTCATTTAGGAGATGATCGTGCTACAGCCAGCATCAGGAATTACATTAGCAAAGAAAATGCACATAGGCAAAGAAGTGCAGGGTTTGGCTTTTCTAATGGTTCAAATTTTGGTTTCATTATAAGATACAACATTTTAATTTTAATAGCAAGTACTCCCTTCTCCCCTTCTTATAGCACATAATGCAGACTTTTTATTATTTCCAAGTGTCCTGCCTTTGCCTGCATTAAAAACCCTCTCTCCTCTCCCTGGCGCTGAAGAGTTATTAGGCTGCAAAATCAGTTTTATGAATAGGTGTGACTTTGAATGCCTACACTGCAGATGTGACCTCAGGGTAAAATGGAAATGCAATGTCATCTGCTGGGAAGTAGGCAAAGAGGAGAGCTGGTGAGCAGTGAAGAGGTATCTGAAACACAGACGTGACTAAAGCCTTTTCTGCTCAGTTTGTTTTCACCAGGCTGTTTTAAAAATGCGGTCTCCTGCCTTTACATTCAGAGCACACCGGTCAGATTTACAGACACCTCGCACTACAGGTACCAATTCCATTTGACAGTCCTGGATTTTGAGAGGTCCCTCAGCACTGACACTGCAGGTCTTTATTGCCTGGACAATTTATTATTGCCACCCCTATTGAGTGCCTTATGAACCCGTGTTAATACAGCATCGGCAATTTGAAACTTTTTTATTTCCAGGCTGGGATTTCTGCAAGGTACTTACATCATTAATGTGTTACAGGTTACCATGCCACAGTCCCCAGTTGTGGCCTAATTGTCCCTAGGTTTCTCAGCACAGTCCCTCTGGAGCTTTGCTGGCCTGCAACCAGCCAACACCCCATGGTTCTGCTGACTAAGGGCATGGGAATCCTGGCATTGACAGTCAGGACTTGGATCCTGGAGGAGTAACAGATGCACTGAACGCCCCATGGCCTGGGAAGCAGCAACATATGCTGCAGTCATTAGTGACTGTTGAGCAACAAGGGAGTCTGACACATTGGATTTGCTTTACCTTTGGCAGCAAGTGCAATCATGGCTCTTCATAGGACACAGAGCAATGTGCTCAACCAAAACAGTGAAAATAAATGTCATAATCAAACTGCAAACCCCCACTGTTGCTCCTTCTCAACCACACAGACCCGTTGTTCATACCAGAAAGCAAAAGGCAAGAGCCAGCAGGGAAACATCTTGGAGGCACTATAAAAAAATGCACATAATAAAGAGCAATGCACACGTGACCCTGCCAGGGTTGTCACCTCCTGACATGAGGCCAGCTGCAATCTGTGTCCAGCATCACCTGCAAGGCCCTGCTATCAGCCAAGCTCCTTCCAGCTCTGCTGCAATGTGTGCTGTGTCTGACCTGTGTCTCAGGTATGGGGCTGCATTCTCCCAAAGGTCACCTTCTGCAAAAGAACACGAAAACAGGGGTCTCCCATTGCACTCCCATGACAAACATTCCTTGCAGAAAACAGAGAAGATTATGCCCCTGTGAATGACAAACCGCATTAGGAGAAACTGCTTCTGTTCCTTTCACCTCAGCTCTCCATAGACGATGTACCTCTCCTTAATTTCAGCTCTCTAGCAGTGACACCAACTCTCTGGTTTAGAGAAAACAGCTGAAAATGGATGGCTTTTCTCTTCTTTTGGCATTGCTGACAATTAGCAGAGCTGAAAGCCGAGGTACTTTGAGCAGTATAAATGAACTTGGGGATTTGATGGTTGCTTCTTCCTGAATGAACACAAAAACATATCAGAGGGCTGAACTTTTGTTTTGCAATGTGACACTATCATATTTCTTCATAGCTTTATTTCATATTTTTCCTACCCCTGACTGACTTTAATGCTCTTTAAAGCACAAAAGAAGAGAGAGAAAAGGAAAAAAATATTTTGTGCAACTTCATGTCATATTTAATGAGAATATTTCTTTTTTCTTCTTCCTTTCCAGATATTTAATGTTAAGCAGAGACTGCTCCAAAAGTGCAATATTTTCAGAATAAAACTCAACAGCATTTTTTCTATTACGATCTCAGAGGTCCTCAGACCTGACACCCCAGATGCTCTCTTCTAAACTAAGCCCTTAATACTTACAATCAGTGTACTTACAAAAATATGAAAAAAAAAATGAAACTTAAAATGGAAAATGAAGTTATCAGTGGGCTTTGGATGAATCCAACTGTGGTTAAAATCAAGGATTAAGTGAAACATCCATCTTGTATAGGCAGATAGCTCATATTGTACCATCTTAATAAGCATCTGTTCAGAAGGAGAGGGGGGTTTACATCATCAGGAAAACCCAAATGTATTCCTGGTCTGCAAGAGCTGTTTCCCCATCAGACTTGAAACAAATGCTTTTGCTTTGTTAAGCCTCAGCTTCCAGCTATCATGATCTGCATACAGCACATCCTCCCTCTGCTCCTCATCTGCCATGACTATTTGTGACCCAATTCTTCAGGGCCAGAAAACCCCTGCATTTCACATGTGCTTGTCCCATACCAAGTAGAACTGTGATCAACCCTCACAGTGGGAGTGTTTGAATCCCTGCTAGAAACAACATTGACAGCTTTCCAGCCCCCGTGTTTTGCATTTCTACATGAGTTAATTCCTTGTGATGCTCTCAACATGAACATGATGTCCCAGCCATGTCACATCCCAGCTTGGATCAGACACCATCCCCTGCCAGGCACTTGGTTTGTGGCACTTGGACTCTGGCAACAAAGCAAGGAACACAGCTCTGTGTGTTTGTGTACACACCCCCCCACCCCCCCCCCCCCTACATTTTTATCAGTGTTCAACAGAGAGTCATTTGGCTTTGCACTTTTTATGGACAAACAATTCACACCTACGTTCATTTTGTAGACAAAAGGATTTTGTATTCATTTTGTTGACAAACTGTCTTGAAGTCATGGAGGAGACTCTGTTTGACAGTCCTGGCACATACTTGGTTCAGTGGAGAAAATGCATTCAGCTAACTGTCCAATCAGTTATGTAGACAAAATGAATTTCATCGTAATTCTGTCAACAAAATGCTAACTTGCTTAAATTATTCTCTCAACAAAATAAATTAACTTAAAATCCTTTTGTCCACAAAATAGATTTAAGTGTTTAGAGAAGCCTTGTAAATACTATAGTCTGTTAGCTTAGCATGTGCAACTCAAACATTTGGCTCAGCTGAGTCAGCAGACCTTTTCTTATCAGGCAGGACTGGTCTTGACTCTTTCAGCTCTCCCATTCTCTCTGAGGTCAGTCCAATAAGACCACCAATCACCTGGGCTGCAACACATGGAGTCAACCAGAACCACGGGAGGGACTCTTTTCCTTTTTTTAATTTAATCACTAGCAACTAGCAGGAAGAATTTGACATTAAGTATAGCAAGCCTAAACAAATCAGTCTGTTCCTCAAAAGAGAGCCTTCATCCTTAGAGCTGATGTGGAGTTTCCATGACAAACCTCCTGATAAAATAGCAACTTAATGAGGGACTGCAGCTGAGATACCTCAGTAGATTTCATACTGTGACCATGAAACTGTAATTACTGTGCTTTAGATATCATGTGTCTAAAGTCTATTATGCCTATAGAAAAATTCCTTCTGCCTTTTCTGTGGTGCTTCAAATTCAAGTTTAAGTTCACATATTCACATCCTGCTCAGAACCTTACTCAGAGAATGGGAAGCAATCAGAGCACAGGCATTGCTACAGGGAGCCAAGTGCACCAAGTTCTGCCCAAGACAGTGGAAGTGCAAAAGGAACTGCATCAGAACCAACTGATGCACCTGCCTGGGAGTTCATAGCACCATCAGTAAGAATATTTCTGGTGTGCCTACATGGCACTAGCCACTGCAGGGGACTCTGTGTTGTCATCTCCCATCTCATGTCCCCCCAAATACATACATGTCCCAGCCTGCAGAAATATCAGGGATGACACCTTGCAGCTCAAGTCAAAAATTTCAGTCATTTGGACTCACCTCTGGAGGATAAAAACCCCGAAGATAAGTCTTTTAAGCTGTTTTTAATAAGTTCCTTCTCCGGGCTTTACCAACCACTGCCTCCCCTATTGTTCAGCTGCATTTTTTAGTAACAAAGAAACACAGAGAGAATCATGCCTATATTTTTAGTGATGCCAGTCAAGGAATTTGTCAGGCTGGTGGAAAAATGAAACTCTTCCATAATCTTTTGCGATATTCTTTCACTAGTATAAACAGGTTTTTTTGTCCTCTGTTGGGGGTTATTTTGGTTACAATGGAGTTAAATTCCAGGAGTCTGGAAGGTGTACAGTAACACAAGGAAAATACTATATTAATATTTAATATAACACTTTTTATGAGTATGAAAAGAATAAAATGCATTCAAATGCAAATGCAGTCTGCAAGAGTGGATAAAGCTCTATGTTTTTCAAGCAATGCCTTCATTTTGCTAAAGACCAACTTAGGAGCGAGCTAAGAGTGCCTGTGTGTGTGCAGTTCCAGACCCTGAAAAGGCTCCCTCTAGCCAAAGTCTTACCCAGTATTTGATCCACTTCTGCAATGCCACCTTGTTTCAGTACTCATTGAAATACAGGGGGTTTATTAATCCCTTCAGAACCACATGTTGTAGCCCCAAAGGGATGAAGCCTGCTGCAGTGTCTATCCTGCCTTATGAGAATTTAACAGAGCAGCTAAAGCTGTGGGATTGTTCCCTACAGCCCTTATGGGCAACATTTTTTTTTTCTGTGACATGCTCTGAATATACCAAGCATGGCAAAAGGTCTAGCAGGGGATTTTCAATGAAATTTCTGTGTGCTAGACAACCAGGTCCTCCTGAATTTCAGTAGATCTGGATCTCTAACCCCGACAAAGCTCTTTTGATATTTCCAGCCTAAAAGAATGCATTCTGCCAACTACATTTCAAGAAAACATAACAGTAACCAGTGGGGGAAGCTTGTAAATAAATCCCTGCAAAAAAGCCTAGAAAATAAGCACAAACATCAGCCTAGTTAGAGGATTCCCTGGCAAACAGTAGGAGAGATTTAGGGAGCATGTAGCAGGGAAGTCAGGTATTCTTTTACTGGTCACTTCTGACTGTCATGAAAGTGCTCTTGACCCACCCCATCTGATAGAGCACAGCACTGGCCAGGGCCACACCACCAAATCAGCTCAAGCACCTCTTAAGTTATTTGAGACCGATTTCTTCCTTCGTAATGGCTCTGCATCATGCACATCACTACCTTGTCTCACAAATGGGCCCAGAAGGAGCAATGCATTAGAGTGGAAGAAATAACCCTGCAGGAAAAGCCAGGCATCATGATTGCCAAGTCTCTTTTTACAGACAGTATCAGAGAATATTCTGAGTTGGAAGGGACCCCACAAGGATCATTGAACCCAACTCTTAAGTGAATGGCCTGTTCAACACCTGAAGGCAGCACATACACAGGAGTTCATTTAATACAAGCAAAACTAAGAATATAGAGTAGAGAAAGACTTTAAGACACATAACACTGCTGTCCTGGGGGGGTCACCCCTGCACTCCTCTCACCAGGACAACCTGCAGGGGATGCAGCACTTCTGATTCTGCACTAGTCCTTTTTGAACCATGCAATGTAAGCAAAGGGGTCAAGGACCTTGGCTTGCCTTAATCTGTGCTCAGACTTGGGCAAAGCTCTTCATCCAGAACTTCAGTACATTCACATCCAAACCAGAAACACAACTGCAGGGGAGTCACAGACAGAGATGGCTCTGACAAGGAGACCGAGCACAGGGAGAGCAAGGAAATGTGGGAGTGGGGAGATGAAAGGCACGTGGCTTTTTGTTTGTTCTTTAGCTCAGCTATCTCAAACTCTCCAACACCTTAACTTGGAATTCCCCTTTGTGAAGAACTTCGGAGGACAGAAATAGATGGAAATTTATATGGAAATAAACATCCAAATATACATGAGGAAGGGAGGGGAGGGAAAGGAATGATTCATTATTATGGCTTCCATATCATTACACATTCAAAAATTCCAAGGTAATATATTTTTCTTCATTGCTTGGATAATAAATCATCATTCGATTACAAAAGGGGAGTACCTGGATGGAACAGCAGGATTTCTGAAAAATTCTCCTGGCAGATGAATGACAGGAAAATTTATGGATAATTCAGTTGCCTGACTGTCCTGCCTCCAGGAGAGAAGTCTATGCCAATATATAAACCTTTCCTGACAATTCACACAGCAGACACTGTACTTGATGGAGTGAGGTTTTTAGACCTCCCTTGGCTTGATTTTTGTTATTCCTCCTTTGGCAGCCTGCACAATATGTCATAGCAGTGCAAAAGGGTTAGGAAAAAGCCATCCAAGATGCTACTAAGTCTGTACTAGCAGGACTGTCTCTAGGAGCTATGAAAAATACACTGCTGTGTTCCCCACTTAGCTGGAGTTGTCCAATCAATCAGAGATCCTTCAAAGGTCACTGGTATTTGTAAGACAAAGAGTTTTCAAGTACAAAAAATGACCATCCAGTCTATCAACAGCTTGCTGTTTTCTAGTTTATCTTCATTTCATCTCCCAGGTTTTTTTTCAGACCAACTCTTAATATTTTTCCCCTGTATAAGCAGAGTTATTTCACTCTTCATCTGGTGCCTTCGAGTCATTCTTCATTTTTCTCCCATTAGACTCATAGCTAGGGGTAAGTCTGAAAATCTGGCAAAATGTTGCAGGAGAGGGATTAGGGCAGCTGAAGGAAAAGGTATGGCAGAAGGCAGCCACATGCAGAGGCAATCTTTACTGTAATAAGGGCAGACAGGCAGGAGTCAAGCCTCAGCTTTTCTTTTCACACTCACTTCTGAAAGGAAATTGCTGTCTTCTTTTATGAGCAGCCAAAAGGAAGCCACATCTCACCAGGCCTGGGGTCCAACCCTGGAAAAGGGTAACTCACCCCTTGCAGAGTACACTGCTTCTGGTGGAAAAGCATTAACAAGCACTTCTTCCAACAGGAGCATGCCTTGGAAACACATAGGTTTTCATCTGGGAACTGCCTGTTCTAAGCTGGAGGACAAATTACATTTCTGCACCAGGCTTTGTGGTTTTGCACTGCTCAGCTTCCAAAAACCGCAGAGTTTGACTCAGAAAAAGACTTTTTCTTTAGGAGGGCCAACTAAGACCATCAGGGGAAGCAGCTGAACATATGGGCTAGGTTCTCTGTCAGTGAAAATTAGACACCTACTTCTGAAGCAGACATGGAGAACCTCCCTTCACAGGTGGCAGAGTGAAGCAGTGCATCCCACCTCCTCCTGTGCCAGCATGTGAAGCAGCTCACATGACTCATGCTCTAGGAATGCCTGTTCCTTAGCAGTGATTATAAGGAGAGCCTGGATGAGTAGCTCTTCTGCTGCCATCTGAAGTAGAAGGAAGTGGATTCATTACTTTGAAAGCAGAAATAGAAGGCTTTATTTCCTGCTGGTTTCCTGTTTCAGGTGGCAGTACAGAGAGAACAAAGCCAGTATGATGTCTGATTTCTCTCTGGGAGCTGTTTTATCTCCTGCACCTGTGCCCAGATTTCAAGGGTTACACAAGATACAACACTGGGAAAAATCAAACTCAAGCTTCCTTCCAAATTGCATTCCTATAGGGCAGTAGTCAGTACTGTGCATTCAAAACTGGCACCCTACACAAGGAGTGTGAAGTGTTTTCCAAAGGAATCATCCAAGAATACCAATAGTTGTAAACCAGTTTGTCTTTTGCTAAAAGGGAAGACGTTTGGGCAATGAATGCAATAGAGCAACTTCACTAATAACATGAGCACAACACTCTGATGGGTCACATTAGTCCTTGAAAAATCTCAGTCTTCCAGATGTGCTGCCATATGGAGAGATGTTCACCAGGACTATTTTGCTCACTAACTCTTGTAGTACCCTCCCCAAAAATTTAGTAGCCATAATTGCACTGGGACATGAAAGGACTTACGCCAGTTTGAACATCTCTTATCAAGCCCCTCACCACTGAGGTGCATTTCGTGTTCTTGAATTCCCTGGACTGTTTTTATCACTGAGAGTAGCAGGGCTAGGAAGAAATTGGGGCCTTAGCCTTTACCACCCTGTACTGTGTTTGGACCCTAAAATCTGCATTCCCTGGATGCCAAACTGCCTATTTATAGCCACTTTGGCCTTACTGCAATTGCCTTTAGCTTAAGGATATATATTTCCCTTGCCCTCATCCCCAGCTGAAATATCTTTTGTGGCTTTCACACATCTCTCCATTACCGTGTCATTTGGCAGGATTAGGATGTGAGGGTGTTCCACGCCTGATGCAGAAAAGTATCTGCTTTAGTTTTCAGCCAGCCATGATCTGTTAGTGGATAGAATTCTCATCTCTGAAGCCCTGGGGCCTCAGCCTAAGCAAGGTAATGTAACAGATTTTATTAGCAGTTTCAGAAAGGTAATCTAGATTAGCATTAAATGGTCCAGCAAAATAGACACATGAAGGCATCTGTAAACCTGTGCCCTTGATTGCACAAATATCTGTTTTTTAGGCAAAGAGGCAGTATTTTATTTAGATGCTTTGAGGCACCGATTTGCTTTATATACAAACTACTGAGTGCTTAATGTCTTGGTAAGTTCTTTCCCTCATCAAACCAAAAATGACATGATATATCCTATGACTTGCTAATAGATGACTAGATAAAGCTAAATTGTAAAATGATCACTGCTGGTCTCTTGCTGAATACATGGCTTCCCTAATATGAGAAATGTGATCAGAAAATAATCTGCTACTAAGAAGGCAATCTGAATCCCCTTCGGGGAGCAGGCTGCAAGAATACAGCACCAAGGATGATATTAGCATTTCAAGAAGAGCCTGGCATCAATACAGAGGGTGCCACAGAGGAATAGCTAAAATTTCTTTATCTTTATCTGCTAATATTTCTGGGAAAAATGCAATATTGGGAAATTGCAGAAAGACCAAACACCTTGCTTAAATTGAATTGGATCCGCAACTGTGCATGACCTGTTCAGAGCCTACAGTATATTATTTTCTCCAATTAAAAGTAGAAATTTCAGCCCTGGATAGGGTTCCTTTGTCAGTGCTACTGATAAATTTTAGGGTAAAAATTAATACTGAGATCAGTATTTTCAGAAGTGAACATTATGTTTGAGTGACCCACTAGAGACACCTTACAGCGGTTTAATTTAATACAGATAGGGCTTCCATCACCTACCTATCATATCTTGGAGGCTGATTCCAAGAAGAGCCTCAGAAGCTTTGTCAAAAGATGCCACAAGGTTTTTTGGTTTGGTGTTTCTGCTGTTGTTTTTTTAATGTGCAATATATACCCTTCATGTAATATCTCAAAAGTTTCTTCCATGAAAACAGACCAAGCAATTACAGGGATCTGCACCTGTTTTTCATAATAATGAGGAGTTGTAGGGATTTTTTATATAGGATGAAATACTGCATAATAGAGAATTTTAGGATAGTAAACAAAGGAGCTTAGGCAACTTTCTAACGAGCTTGAATGATTTATAGCTTCTTGGGCTCTAGAGACATACTTGAAACTCCGATGACTTTCTGCCGTAGGCACAGTTAATAAAACTTGAATTTCTAATCTTGCATTTTCCCCAAATGAAAGTTTTAACTAATCAAAACATCCAGCTGATATACCAAAGCAAGTACACTATTGAGTGCTCCAACTACTCACAAAATAAGACAGCTCAGGTTACACAGAGCCATCTGAAAAACACATCAAAAGCATGTACCAAACTGTTCCCATTTTCCTTCTGAGTGAGAGATATGTTCTAGTCACCTGGCATTATGAGTAAGTCTCCTGGATGGTACACTAATACCATCCCTGCCTGGCTCCGTGGGGTCCTGCGTGCACCCACAGAAGCACGGGTGGGTTCAGTAATACAGTCGGTAGCAAAGAGTTGAGAAGAGCTTTTGTGTGTGTTCTGCCAGGAGCATTTATTGCTACTACACTGTCGAAGGTTGCAGAGGCAAATAGGAACATGATCCCAAAGGTCACAGTTTTATCTGGGGGCGGGGAAAAGGCAGGACTAGGGCATGGGGACCAATGGGGAAGCTCTGGGGGAGCAGCGAGGGTAGAGGCCAACAGCCAACCGAGGAGTCCAAACTGGGATAGATTACCATAACAGAACAAAGCAGCCTGGGAGAAGCCTTTCTGGCCACCCCAACACAAAGTGGCTCCTGTGGTACTAGGGACCTGTCTTACTGAGAACTCTCTGTCCCTTGTAATGTATGTTCACTGGCCACCACACTATATAAGAAAGAAAACACACCTAGTATGCTTTAAACGGAAACAAACATTAAGAAATAATTACTTTGGGGAAAAAAAATGAAAGCTTGCCAATGCTTTTTAAAGGTATTGGCTGTGTTTTCTACCACAGCACTGCTTTATGTCCCCATGCAAACCACTGAGTGAGCTTTGGCATCTGCGTGTGGTGAGATGTGATCCCTGGGAAAGGCTCCCAGTTGAAGAGACAAGACAGAGGCTGACTTCATGTGGAGTTCCTGACCCATTCTGGGGCACCACCATGGAATGGGCATTGGCACAGCCCCACCCTGGTGCTCCTTACACCCCATCCTTGGTTCTCAGCATCTCCTTGGAGCACACTGCCCATGCTCCCTGGCAAAGCAGCCAGCACAGCACTGTGCTGTCCCTTTAAACAATTATTTACCAACTGGCAAAGCACTTGGGGCCTTGGCAAAGCTCTCCTACACAGAATGGCTCAAAACCCTCCCAACATTCTACCTTATTGCATATGCAGTAGCCCTCCGCTCTCTCTCAAAGGCCATACCTCTTTCTACAGAAAACAAAGGATTTATTATTTTAGCAATGGAAAGCTATAATAATAGGCCAATGAAAATAGCTGAAATTGTAGCCACTTTGCCTAGCAATTACACATGTGACAAATTCCTTAATCTGCTAGTCCAGCTTAATTTACATCCCCAGTTAACAGTTAATTCTGGAAGTGCACTTCACTTCAAGAGCAGCAGGGAGAGCAAAGGCTGGACCCTTTTGAAAGAAAACCCCCTTTTAATAAATACCTCTGCAATTAATTATGCAACCAAACCAGCCAGCGGCAAGCAACAAGAGTGAAGAGGGAAGACATCACAGTATTTACATGTGGAAATAAAACATCAGTGTGGTAAGAGGCAGATGATGTAGCTGACAGAAAATGTGAGACAGAAACCAAGCTAATAGTCACAGGAGTTCAGGTGAAGGAGATTTAAAATGTCACTTACTAGGAGAAGGCTGATGAAAACTAATTGGAAGAGATAGCAGCACTGTTTCTGCATCAGGAGAGCAGAATTTTTCAGTGTCTGTAATAAAATGATGATATATAACTCTTCAGTGAAGAAAATTTACACACTGACCAAGACTTTGGTAAGGTTTAGATCAGGTCAGGGATTTCCTGATCATATTTTGTTTTTGTCAGAAAGTGTTGACTCATCAAAACTGCATCTGTTATTTACCACTAAAAGTTTGAATGGTGTTTATTGTTGTCTGGATTCCTCAGGTCATGAATGAAACCTCTGGTCAAAAACAAGAGGGGTGCAGAGTAGAACCAGCAGCTAAAAGCACTTGCCTGCTGTGTAAGAGACCAGGATGCTGAGCCCAGGCTGACCCAGGCAAGTAGGAAAGCTGAATTTCAATGTGTAACATGCAGGCAAAGGACACTGTCACAGTACCACAGTGGTGTCTTGCTCAGGGTCTAAGTGAAAAGGCACAGTGTCCCACTTGCTCTCTGCATGCAGAATTACAGAGTTTCCTAAATCCTAGTAAGTCACAAAGAATGGAAAAACAGTCACTTGTGTGGTGTTCTTACACAGAGATGGACCAAAAGCAACAGCAGACTAAATTGCCCAGTAACTTTAGCAAGTCAAAGGAGGGGGTCTCCACGTCTCTTTATCTCTTTTTAAATTAAAGCCATAGTTCCCATTTTGGGAGGGCATCCAGTAGCAACCACTAGTTTTTCTATAGTTTTTTTCTGTAGTTTGTTTGACTGTGCTGTGTCCCATAATTCACCAGGCATGGTGCTAAGATGTGCTTCAAACAAGCCAAGGGCAATAGTGAGCAGATTTTCAGCATAAAGACAGCGGTTTTTTGGCACATGGATGAACCACCGTAAGTTCAAAACAAGCATTGAAAATGTTTGTCCTGTTATTTTACCAACCCCTGCATCCTACATGACAATAAATGATGTGGTTTTGCACACATGTAGGTGGCTTTGGCTCCCCTCAATCAATTAGGATATAAATACATGGCATCACATGATATTGTATAGGTATCACATCTCATCACATCAGAGATTCATGTAGAAGTGATCAGACCTGTTGCTTCTACCAAATTTGAGAAGCCTGGGGAGTGGGCTGAAGGAATCCACACAAAGCTCAACAAGGACAAGTACAGTCTTGGGCAGCTGTGGGGAGGATAACCCCATGACCATCTCTGCCAGCCGAGTTGCTGCCCTGCTGAAATGCAGATGGGGTTGGGGCAGACAAAGCTGCACCAGAGGCAGTGTGGACTCCCATTCTGTGCAAGGCAAGCTGCCCACTGGGGTGCCCCAGAAGATCCAAGAGCCTGCAGGAACCAATATAATTCCCTACACTGGGGAATGCTGCTGCTGGTAAGGGTGCAGAGAAATCCCCCAGCCAACACTCCTGTCACTTTGTGACCTCTTGTTTTTTTCATGAGGCATTAGGAGTGAAACACTGCAAAGATAATTTGTACACTGAGACTCAATCACCTGAGGAAGAAAGAAACATGCTTAAACTATTGCATGAATATGAAATTTCCTGATGCAATCTAGACTGTTGATCACTTCTGGGGCTCATCACACTTTACCTATTACTGAGAGAAAATTTTAAAGAGGGAGACAGTAAGAGGGTCTTGAGAGGCGGCCTGATATGACTAAGCCCAACAGCTGCCTCTGAAAAAGAGAAATATTTGGCCATAACGCTGGGGACAGGACAGTGCAGGTACCCATCTGGAAGTTTTAGCACAAAGTCAAAGCCTTCTTGGGAACAGGAACAACAGGAGCACAAAGTTTCTTTATTTCATGATCTAGAACGTGTGGTCTCTCAGCATTGCCCTTGTTATTCTGACTTTGTACTGCCTAAGGACAACTTTTGCCAGACAGTATAAATCCTTTCCTGAATGACTCACAATCTCTCAAGGTATAATTATTGTAACTGAAAAAAAAAAGAGAAAGATTTAATTTTTGATCTTACAAGAAGAATGTTCAAGCTGAGATAAACATATAAAGAAAAAGTTAAAATCACAAGGCCCAAATCCTCTCATGCAGCCAGGTTTGACAGACATCATGTGAGATAAGATCATTGAGAAGAGAATTATCAGAGGAATTTTGTCAACCAACTGGAAATGAATTCCATCTGAAATCATTCTAATTGGCTGTTTTAATGGTAAAGCAATAAACATTTTAGGGGGAATCTGGGTTTAAAAACAAAAATGATAATTTATTTAGTCTATATAGATTTTCTCAGCTGTAAATCACTGATGCATCAGATAATACTTTGCATTTTGTCTTGAAAAATCACACCAAGTAGAAAATACAATTTTTCTGTGTTATCAGGAGTGGCAGAGGCAGCTGGCTCTCTCCTTGTAATGCTTACTAACGTAACTGCATAATCACCTCACTGAGGACTGAACCTCAGCTCTGAGGGCTCTGTCTTCTAGCTGATAGTTTCTAAAAGCACAGGGAAGATCCTCCCCAGGGTGAATTTGCATCACTAATTATTATGGAATAATTAGGGAGAACAGATGCTGACTTTTGAACTCACTAAGCCTTGTAAAATTCCTAAGGCCTCAAGAGTTTTAGTATCACTGAAATTTTGCTTTCTTTCTTATGGGAACTGTATTGCTGTCACTAAGAGCCATGTGATGGTATCAGGATTACAGTGACCCACCATGTAACCTAAGTTACACTGACCCATCTAAGTACTCAGAACTAATGCATCTCTCCTAGTGATTTTTTTAGTCAGACTCTACAGTTTAATATTTTAATAGAGAATATGAGTCAATAATAGGGCTTTCAAAGTATTATAAATGACAGAGTATTCTTCTAAAATACAGTGCAATTTTTAAGAGATGGATTTTATTTTTTTCCAGTGTAGACAGACACAAACAAAAGGTTTTGAAAGAACACAATCCTTTTGTAAGTTAAGGAAGACTTGCCTACAGTGAGTTTTGCTGTACTTGGAAATAGTATATTACATTAAGTATATCTTACAAGCAGGAAATGCCTTTACAGATGTCAAAAATTGCCCCGGAAAACTTAATTAAAGAAGCATTTTTAGACTCAGATGAAAAACCTCATTCAAGTTCCTCTACAAGCCACTGAGTAACCACCTGTCTATGACACCAGCAGAGTTTCATGTTTTCCTCAGACATGGAATTGTAGAATCATGGAATGGTTTGGGCCGGAAGGGACCCTAAAGCCCATCCAGTCCCACCCCCTTCCATGGACAGGGACCCCTTCCACGATCCCAGGTTGCTCCAAGCCCCGTCCAGCCTGGCCTTGGACATTTCCAGGGATGGGGCAGCCACAGCTTCTCTGGGCAACCTGTGCCAGGGCCTCACCACCCTCACAGGGAACAATTCCTTCCTAATACCTAATTTAAACCTACCCTCTCTCATTTTGAAGCCGTTCCCCTCCTTTCCTGTCACTACATGCTCTTATAAAAAGTTCCTCTCCATCTTTCTTTCTTTCCTTTCAGCTTCTCAACTTAAGCTGGGAAATGCTAAGGAAAACAAGACTTGAGGTGCTGTATGCTCAATTATTTGCTCAAGTTTTCCTGAAAAAGAAGAGGGGGAAATTTTGCTGAACTCACAACCACACACCCAGTGACACTTTCTGCAGGTCTCTGCCAAATGGCCACTTGTGTTTAATGAACAAAAGAAGGGACTAAACTAAGGATAAATCTCAGTTTCTGTGCTGTTTTGGGATCAACACTTACAAGCAGCTCCAGAAAGTCCAAATCAGTGGTTGGGATCAGCAGAGGTCTCTGGTACATATGTGAAGGGAGGATCAGGACAATTTAAACTTAATTCCCTTTGTGGAAGATCTGAACTTCTCCCTGGCAGCAAAACACTTAACAAAAGTAGGAAAATTGAGTACACTGACCTGACACCCAGTGAGACTGGTCTATTCTTCAGTGGTAAAACTGCTCATGAAAGGTAGTGGAAAAGAATTAAAACAAAGAGCAGGAGAAGATGGTTCTGGGGAGAGTTCTCTTGGCCTGATGATGCTTTCCTTTAGGCTACTTCCACTGTCAGTTGGCAGAAATTAACTTCTTTCTGAAAATGAATCACAGAACCAAATTCCTTTGTAGAGGATCCTCTCTCGACAGATTACACCAACAGTGTAAATAGAAGAGCTTCTAAACCACTCACAAAGTGGCTGTAAAAGATGGCAAAGCAAATATCTGTGCACTTGTAATGGAGCCACAGATGCTTTGAGATCAATTTGTCATTGATTATAAGGGGACCTCTGCCTCTGGAAAGTCTGGATCAGTAAGTCTTGACTTGCATTGCTCCAAGGTTGCTGCAAGGCTGCATCATTTACCTCTTCAGGTTACCAGGATTTTATGAATTAATATTATGGCTTCTTTTTAATAATTGCAGAACAATTACAAACTAACAGTAAAATCTATACAAGGCCAACCTTGATCCTGTGTGGGAAGCTTACTCCTACCAGCCCCACTCTAACCCGAGAAACTCCAAACATTTTCAACTCTATTCCTTATCCAGGACCCCACACTGCTCCCAGCCTTAGTTTTACCCTTACCAAAGCAGCTGCCTCAACAGCCTCATCTTCTACCTGGCCAGGGGTCCTCTTCTGAGCCCACACATCCAGCAGATCCCAGCTTGGTCTCTGGGCTCTAATTGCAGAAATATAAATAAGAGTCTTTTGCAGAAACACCTCATTTCAGTGCCTAACAACCTTTTACTGGGTGGGTTAAGCCATGCATGGGATCACAATCAAGGCAGATAATTGAGTCTGTGGAACTAATTTCATTTATTAGGATTAAATGTCCCATTTTAAAAATACAATTTCTGCCCTTTTTTATATGCAATAAATCTATGAACAAAATAAAATTATCCAAACACTCATATTTCTATCACTCTCTTTAAAGTAGTACTTAGACATTTGCATACCTCTGAAGTTTTAAGTGCCACCTCTAACTCGCAATTTTCGATCACATGGTTCTAGGTGTATTTCCTAGATATACATATTTCGTAGAACTACATGCATCTGTATTTCCTCTCTGCAAAGGGGCTTTAGGAACAATGGATCTTCTGGTTCAGTCACTGAAGCATAAAAATACAGAGTGAAAATAAAAATGACAAAGATTTCTGGATCAAACTTTTTTTCTCTGCAGAAAAAAAATCGCCCCACCAAGTCATTTCACTTGACATTCCATTTGCTCTGTAATGAAATGCTTTGTTCCGCATGCTTGTGTGAAAAGGAAAGGAAATACTAACTCTAATAAAGGAGCAGATCAGGAAAATCTGCCTTTCATCCAGGAGTTTTCCCATCTGTGTGGGTGACAGCACTCTTTAGGAGGGAGCTGGGGAGGGTCTTCAGTACCTACAGCCACCACATTCCTCCTGCAATGGGAGGAGACCAGGACAGAGGGAGTGAGGAAGATTCTCTGCACTGTGAGTAGGACACTTCACTAGAAACTGCTACATCAACTGCAGTGAGTGTCTGCTGATCTGCTGGAGAAACAGAGGTTCCAGAGGGACAGACTGGGGACACCTCACCTGAGATCAGCTTCAGAGAATCACAGGATAAGCTGAGCTGAAAGGGACCCACAAGGATCACTGAGTCCAACCCACGGCCCTGCACAGACACCCCAACAATCCCACCCTGTGCCTGAGAGCATTGTCCAAGTGCTCCTGGAGCTCTGGCAGCCTTGGGGTTTCCTGGGGCACCTATTCAAGTGCCTGACCAGCCTCCGAGGAAAGAACCTTTTCCTAATGCTCAGCCTAAACCTCCCCTGACACAACTTCAGGCCATTCTCTTGGGTCCTCTGCTAGTTACAACAAATGGAGCATTTAAGCCAAGCAAGAAACCAGCCTGAGACTTGCTAAGCTGAGCCAATACACTATTTCGAAACCTCACAGCAGGGTATTTACTGTAGGAGTTTGTGTGTCTCTGTCAAAGAAAATCAAACTCAACTTCGAGGTGGCTGAAACTGCACTTAACATTTGCCCAAACTATGGTTGTCAACCTGTCTTACACAGTCACTTAATCCTGCTGAAAATCCACAGTAAAAAATCCGTGTGAGAGGCAGTATCTAGGGAATACAGGAAGACAAGCACATGCAGCCACAGCCCTGTAAAAGGAAATGTTGTCAGGAGTAGAACATCCAAGCAAGTCGCTGACAGCTCCCTGTGAAGCTCATATTTCCCAGGAAAGTTTAGTCAAAGCTCTGTCACTGTTGACCTCAGTCCTCAGCTGTTGCCACAGCTGGGACAGGGTGGTCTTCCTCAGTGGAATAAAACAATAATAAAACCCAACACCTTAAGATTTGCCATTATGCCAAACACCAATTAATGTCTGGTCTTTCTTTGGGCCCATTCTACTGCCTTATTGCCAGACAGTTTTTCACTGCCCAAGATTTACAAGTTTCAGTGTGTGGGCAGACCTTGTTTTTTCAGACTGTACTACAAGATATGTGCTGTTCCCTTACAGAGAATGTTGCTCTTTATAAGAGCTGAACATAAACACAGTGGTCACAGCAGGCCTGATTGCCACAACTTTAATGACAGCTCTCAAAAAAAGTTTTGAAACTTCAGCTCGTAGATTCACAGCATTAGGAAGTTACATTTTCATTAAAAAGGAGTTTATAACATCCATGATGATGAAGGAAAACCTAGAAATGTAATTATCTCGTCTCCCAAGAACTTCACCAAAAGGCAATGAAACTAGCTTTATCCAACAAATCACCTCACAGTACTTAGAGCAGAGCACAACATCACCACTCGGAATTTCTCTTGGCAGCCTTGTCTCCTGATCAGTCAAACCTCTCACATGGGGAAAGTCCTCTGAATTCCCAAAGTACACACACAAAGCTCAGAAAAATCAGGAACTCATAATATATTTTTTACTTTCTTCTCCTACACACACACACATTTCATGTCTGCCTGCGCCAGCAGCTGAAGATAACCTTTGGATAACATTTGCAACTTGCCTACTAATGTCCCACCTATTTCTCATTATATCTCCTCACTGTGTGTTCTTCTATTCACAACAATTATTCAGATTATTTTGTCTTCTTTTACCAGCTCTCCCTGTGCATACAAACAAACCAAAGAAATTAGCAATTCCAAGAGGTGTTTTGAAACTCTTATCTCAGCCTCCTCCAGGCAGAGTCCCCCTCCTCAGATTTGCCCACTATTAAGTGTCTTATGGCATTATGCAGCATGAAAGTGCACAGAAAAACTGGGAACATTGTCTTTATTTTCTATTGTTACTGTTCCTTCAGTAGTGAGGAGAGGGCACATCCAGCCAATTCTTGACATACTGACAATTATACAATTGTTCATCTGAACCACAAAAGAGCACATTTTGAAGGTGCTTTTGTTCTGTGCAATATTAAGATCACTACAGGGTATTTTTTCATAATGTGCTCTAAAAAAACATCTTTCCAGAACACTGAGACTTCAGTAGTAATTTTGTGATGCAGATTTTTTCAGAAAATAAATTATTTAGTAAAGTTCATTTTTTTAAAAGAAAGAAGTATCAGAAAAACATTCCCTACAGTTCCTCTCCAC
The DNA here is from genome assembly GCF_041296385.1 of Aphelocoma coerulescens. Taxonomy (NCBI): domain Eukaryota; kingdom Metazoa; phylum Chordata; class Aves; order Passeriformes; family Corvidae; genus Aphelocoma; species Aphelocoma coerulescens. The sequence continues at coordinate 4,320,387 of NC_091021.1, forward strand.
ACATAGTATTTAATTCCTGTCTACACACAGCTTTTAGGTCAACATGTCAAATTGCTCTGACAACTTGTGAGGCAGTGTTTAAATTCCTATTCCTTGTAAATGGCATAAGATGAGTAAAAAGTTTTTATTACATATATATGAATTTAGAAATTAGATTAATTCATTTAGAAATAGGCTATTATTTACTAATGTATAAATAACCACTAAGCTTTACAAGCAGTGTGTATCTTAATGAAAAGAAAGTAAATCAAACCCATCCCATTAAATCACTCCAGGTTTCACAGAGCTCTGTTTGCTCCAGAAGATGGGCTCCTCATGAAGAATTTTAAATCAAACTCAAACCAATGCTATGAAACCTCAAGAGTGAAAAGGGTAAAAATACCACTTCTCTCCCTGCGTTAAATTCTGCACATCTTGGGTAATTTCCACATCCAAACTAAAAGGGAGTGACTTTCCTTCATGAGAGCCTTCATAACGCAGCAGACTGCATTCTCAGCTCGCTGCCCTTAGGAGAACTTTGGGAGCCCCAGTTCAGCAATGTACTTTTGAGGAATAACAGCTGCACTGATGCAATGCTGGGGTGTGTCTGAGCCTGCAGGGCTCCTGGAGAGGAGGCAAACCTGATGTGACACCATCCTCTGCACAAGAGTGAGTGCTGCACAAGGCGAGTGCTGCTTCCTGTGTGGGAGAGCTGCTTTCTTTACCTGCTGCTTTCCTCTCATCTAGGCCAGCAAACTGGCCAGGCTGAGAGGAAAGCAGCAGGTAAAGAAAGCAGCTTGGATGCCTCATCTGGTCTCATCCCACCAAAGCTCTCAGATATTCTTGAAGCATCCTGTTGTTTGGGATTGCCAGGTATAACAGGTACAAACCTGTCAAATGGAGGGGTCTGATCATCCTCCCCTGCACCTGCTCCATTCCTTCCGTTTCCCAGGAGCCTCCTGGCCTGGCATCAGAGGGGGCAAATGAGCCCTTTCCCAAACACTTTTCTTCTGACAGCTTTCCCATTTTTCAGTTTTTAAATTCAATGCAGAAAACCCATCTGAATAAACATCATGGCAAAGGATGAACTAATTTAAATGCTTATTCATTACATTTTTCTCTCTCCTCCCTTTTTGATAGGTCTGTAAAACTAATAATCAATATACTCATTAAATAGTTGCACACTTGACCCAAATACAATATCAAGTGAAATATATATGCAATAAAATCTAAATGATCATATAGTTCTGAGAGATGATGAAGACCTATGCTGTCAAAGATTCTACCCCATCCATCTCCCAGAATCCTACATGTTGATATCCATTAGCCCTCACAAACATTACCTGACAAGAGCAGAGTGAAAATCTGTACAACAGAAAACCAGCATCTTGCTCAGTATTTCCAATTAAAATCATTGGTAAAAAATGAAATGGATAACTGTAATGTGAATATACAAACCTGGATATGTAGCTTTATAGAAAATGATAGTTACAGATTAAAAGATAAATATCTCTCCAGATGCAAAACCAGAACCATTTTTAGTATTATTCCCACAAGATCAATACTAATCATGCACTGTAGCCAACCAGGAATAGCTGATAACAGTCAGGAAGTGCTAGATTCAATTCTGCTTTAGTGACAGCAGTAGTAAGTCAGTAACTTCAAATGGCAGGGGTTTTTTTAAATCTAATATTTAGAGAGGGATATAATAGGAACTCATTTTTAAGTCAAGATTTTAAGCAGATATAAAAACAGAACATGGCCCTAGTTACCCTTCAAAGGATATTTTTGCTTGGCTTTAGCTCAGTGCTGGGAGAGAAAATCTTTGTCTGTGGTACCACCATCAAGACCTACCTGGCATTTGCTGACATGAAAAAGGTCTACCAAACTAGAAACACGGAAAGAATTAAAATGAAAATTTTCCAAGGCGGGTAAATTTCCTCAGATGTGCCATGGACAACTGTGGAGAAACCATATCCTCAAAGGAGCAGTTCAGAGCCCACTGTGGCCTGGTTTGGTGGGCAGTGGGCAGAGCCTTGTTGCCCTGACTGCCACTACTCCTGTTTGCTCCTGCTGCAGAGTCTCTGTGGATGCTCCCAAGCCTGGAGCTACAGCATTTCGCACATGCTGCTTGAGGGCTGCATTAGAAATTCCACATGAGCACAGCATGGCCCTTGAACACTGTAATGGGTTAGCAAGCATGGTCCCGGAAGTGATGTTCTTGCTCAGGGGTGCTTACAGCTTCCTCTGGGACCTGACAGAACCTATCAGCTGGCCAGTTTGAATATGGACAATTCTTTAAGCCACTTAAAGTTGTGACCACCTCTGTGATCCACACTTAAGAATAGCAAACCCCGGGGCAGAGCCTCTCTGTCTCGTTTCCGGTGCTGAGACAGGTGGCTGCGGGCCCCGTGCGGGGGCCAGCGGGCCCAGCCCAGGCCCTGCTCGGGCCAGGCCGGGCCGGGCCACGGCCATCCTGGAGCTGATGGGCCCTGATCCACCCACGGACCCCCCCCCCCGCCGTGGGCAGCCAGAGCGGCTTGGCTCCCCCCCCCTCCACTGTGATAAGCCACATTCCAGCTGCAAGGCCTAGGTGAGATTAACCCTTTTAGTGCTATGAAGAGCTGAAAACCTGAGGGAGAAGAAAGGAGATGCTTAAAGCTGATATTCTGTTGTAAAGCTATGATGTATCAGAGTACGCGTTGTAATTCCATGAAGGCATGGGGGGTGGAGCGTTCAACTTGTACTTGTGAGCAAAAGCACCTGCGCTGAGATAGGCAGATGCTGAAGCAGTTGTAATTTAATTGAGAAATTTGAACAGGGAGAGATGGAAGCGATGAGGACTTGTGCTCCAAATGGAAAAGGAGAAAACCTCAGTTCCTAGAGATGCTCCCAGAGATAGTCCTAGAGATGAAGATGAGGAAGACCCTTTGCTCCCAGGGAAGGAGAAGGGCCTCTGTTCTTAGAGATGAAATGCTCCCAGAGATGGGTGAAGAGAACTTTTGTTTCTGAACGGCTCAGCCTTAAAATTTATACCCCAGTAATTCAAGAGTGGACCCTCAAAAACAGTTGTGGGAAAAGCTGCAAGTTGGGGGAAGGGACTCACATGCGAGCAGAGAACCAACCCGGGTGGCTGTCTCATTGTGATGTTTTCACAGCATGGGCAAGAGAGACTCCTCTTCCTAAATGGACTGAACAAGGTTATTATGGAAGTGATAAACTGACTGAACATCTCAAGGGTTGTCTTTCTACATTGTCAGTGGGAGAAGGGAGAAGGGGGGGGAGGAGAAGAGTTCTGAAGGTGTGGTATGATATTTTTTTTTTCTCCTTCTTTTAGGTCTGTTAATAAATTCCTTTATATTCTTTCAAGTTTGGTGCCTGCTTTGCATTTCTCCTAATTCTTATCTCACAGAAGGTAAATAGTAATGAGTATTTTAGACCAAACCACTACACTAAATTGGTGTTTCCACCCAGTTACAAACCAAACCCGCTACACACAGCCACACCAGTATCCACCATTCCTGCATGGAAGCATCCCTGAATTTGCCAAGGAGGCCTTCGCTGCTCACCAGAACCTTTTGTGCTGAACCTGCTGAGAAATTCTTCTGTGCACCCTGACACATGTGCCAGCTCTGTTTGCTGACAACAAAACCTGGCTGCTGCCTCTGTGCAGCACCTTTGATAGGAAGCAGATGTGGCAGGAGGGATACAAGCTGCTGCAGTACCAGACTCCTTGAGCATTTTTGTGTGCCCCAGAAAAGACAGAAAGGACAATGAAGATGTGGTGGAAAGCTGAACATCTTGTGGTTGCTGTTCTAACACTAAATTTCTACAAATTTATGTGTCCACACTAAGCATCGATAAGATCTGGTCCCAGGTCATGTACAAATAAAGACAGAATGAGTGAGATTAATGCGGGAAGAGTAGCAAAGATCAAGGCACTAGGACTCTTACATACATATTTGCACATGCTTGGAATGTCTCTCAGTCATTACCCTCCCTCTGTATCTCTGGATTCTAATGCTCAGAAATTCTCAAAAATATGACAACAAAAGTATTTGAAGGGCTTTTTTTGAAATGCCAAAGCAACTAAAAAGTATTCTAGTTTTTGACCACACATCTGTGTAGGCAATATTCACTGATGATTACTGTTACTCAAAATTTTCCCACTGTGTGATGATGTTCAGGTTTGGCTTTTGCTCTGTCAGACCACCCCCATTCAGACTGACATCTTCTGTGAGAGATGTTCTTCACAGTAGTCTTTTTGTCTGGAGGAAGAAAGGGGACTGCAGTTTTAATGGTGTGGTTATTTTCAAAATTAACTGGGGTGGGGGGTAGGAGGAAAACTGTTTCAAGGGTTAAAAATTAATAACAATTAGTGGGGAAATGGTTCTCTTCACTGCAGAAAATTCTGTTGTCACCATACCAAAGAATATGGTGTCAATATCCTGCAAAACACTACTATGGCAGGGACAATTTGTCAAAGATATATGAAGATTTGGAAATAAAGCACAGTGATTTAGGAGCAATCTAACTTCTAATTCCTGACCAACTCTAATTAAAAAACCTAACTAGCTCCATAAGAGACCCAAGTCCAACAGAAGTTTTTAAAATAATTTTATGCTACTGATACTGTAGCATGAATTATGGCTTTGCTAATAATCTCATCTCAAACATTTGATGTAGACCTTAATTTGCTAAAGCCCAAAGACGGGAGCTCAGAGTGGCTATGTTCCCTCAACCAGTCGTCACTGTGCTGCAATATGCAGTCACAACCATGTAAAACCTGCCTTGCTTACCACCAAGAGAATTACATTCAGACCAAAATAAATTTCTGAGTTTACACCTGACTACCTTCTGGATTTTTAACTATTCCTTGGCTTTCAGGCTTTTCTTCACAGCCCAGAGACTTAGTTTCCTTTTGTTCCCAGCCTGAAGTTTGAACATTGATCTCTTGTCTCTGGGAGCTGGGATGCACAAAAAAGTCTCTAACAGGACTTTGCATGTATAAATGTACAAAACTACTCTAAAGATACACTTATAAATAAAGAAAACTACTGAAGCATCAGCTTTCCCATAAACCTGCAGATTAAACTTCTCAACAAAAAAGCCAGTTTAGCCAAGTTTTTTGACAGCAGAGACACAACACTTTGCTGTGAAATACTCCAAGTGGTGAGTGCTAGCAGAGCCCCAGGATATGGTGCATTCCAAGCATCCATTTCACACTGGGCAGCTGGACACAAAACACCTCAACCCTTACAAGGGCTGCCGGGCCATCATCCTGTGAGAGCCTGTCCAGAACTCCTGAGTGCACATGGGATTAGTCACATGGGCAATGATGCAAATCACAATTCAAGTGTTTCCATACAGATGAAATATAAGCAGTGAAATCAGAGATTTAATATGTCTGGGCAGCATTGCTTCCCAGGCACTCGGCAATATGAACCATTTCTGAGGCATGAAATACCCGACCTTGAAGGGAGGGAGCTGAGGATTTATGTACAGGAAGCAACCCAGAACACCTCGCCACAGCTGAATTTTATTTTGACTCTTGGAAAATATAGCCAATCCCTCACATATGATAGCTGCTTCCTCCATTAAATGCTGCAACAGCAAACAAATCGTTTGGCCTGCCATGAAAACTTGGAGAGAACAGCCATAAAAAGTAGATCTCCATTTAATTGTCAGAGAATTTGCAATATCGTCAGGTTTTGAATGAGTCTATTCTCTATGTTGTAGCTGGTACAGGACACAAGATGATGTAAAAATGGGCTGGAAGGCCCAAGATAAGAGTCCCAGAGGGTGTGTGACCACCCCCAGACAACCAGCTACTGGTGGCTCCAGGCAGTAGGTTCCCAAGGGCTGTGCAGGCACCCCAGAAAATAAACATCTCACATCAGTGCCCATGCAGACTGGGGAGCTGCAAGCACATGGCCAGCAGTGCTCCACCTTTGTGTAACAGGGAAAGAATGTCCTGAACACCTGGCAAACCCTATGGAAAAGCATTGGGAACTGAACAGTACGTGCAAAAAACCCACCTGCAGCAGTGGGAGAGCGGCAACAGCAATGTGAGATGAATCTCTACCGCTATGTCTTCGATGCTGCCATTTCTTTACAAGGGGGGCATATCTGCCCCAGGAGGGACTCTTCAAGAAAACACCGATAAAAAGAAAGCTCCCTCCCTCTGTCTCCACTAGCAGGGTCTTCCTAGGAAGTGGCAATTGACTCTGAAGCCAATTCAGTACTTAATTGGCACAAGGAGATACCATAGGGAGAAAAAATGGCTGTACAGTGAAGTTGTTGAAGACCCTTTTAAGATAAACCTCAAAAAGAACAGAAGTCCAGAAAACAAAACCACCTAAAGAGGAGTAAGGGAAAAGGTTCCTAGCAATTTCCATGCTATTTTTCATTGTTAACTAAAAACATCCCAGAGCCAGAACTTTTGTGCTATTTATTCAGCTGCAAGAAGAGCTGTTCCGACTGAAGATTGCACAGAGCCTACCACAGGGGCATGCATCGGGCACTCGGGTAAGCCCAGGAAGGCAGTGCCATCTGCAGGGCTCGGAAAGCACTCACGACTCTCATTTTTTGGAAAACCAGTAAAACAGTTGCTGCCGTGGAGGAGTGGTGAAAGAGCACAGTGAGGGCTGCTCAACAAAGTACATTACATCTTCTGAAGGAAATTACTAAAACTGATAAAAGACCTTTCAGCAGCAAAAACAAGATAAGAGATGTCACTACACAAGCAGCAAGAAACCCTTCAAAGCACTGAAGTGAGAGGGTCGAGTCAATTTTGATCTCAGATCATCTGGTAAGTCACATCATCAGCATTTAGGGAAGTCAGGGCATGGCACTTTTATATTAAAAATGGGAAAACATCTCCAGGGTTGAAGCAACAAAGATCTGGAATGGCCTCCCAGGGTAGGTCAAATATGAAACCTCCAGGAAATCAGAAACCTCCAGGACAAGGGACTGCAGAACACAGGGCTTGTAATAACAAAGAGCTTTATTTGGTGACCCAAAACATCTTAATGAGTTCTCTATCTGTTTACATGCAATGTTTGCATCATAGAACAGATCTGGGAGGAGAAGGCATTTCCTGAAAGGGGAGATTCACTTACTAGGCAGTGTTAGTATTGGAAAATGACTGGCTATGTGGCTTCCACACCTCGAGCACAGACAAGGAAATATTTACCAGCGCTTTTTTTCCTGCACTAACACACAGCTTTAAACTATTTGTCTTCCACCAGGCTTTTTTTCCAACTTAATTACCAAACAGTTTTTCAGCCTGCAGTGTATTTAGAGTCTAACCCCAAAAGAATGGGTCTTCTGTTTCTGTCCCATCTTAATACAAAAATAGAGAAAAATACATCTGCTGCCATGTTGTTATCAGGAAAATATATATATTCATTCTGTATTCTACAGTCCACTGTCCTGTTCAATTTTGCATTTCAGCTTTGTGTTGCTCTTCAGAGAATGTCTGAGATCCAGAGATCCTGGAATAGTGAATCAGGGCAGGGAAAAATTTCAGTACACAAATTCACCCAGCTGAGAGCGGTACCAAGATTACAGACTGAGCCAGAGGGCTGGAATAGTCAGTGTTCTCCAACTGCAAGGACTTGAAAAAGACCTCTCTATTAATTGCAGTTAAATACATTATGCTTGGCACCACGCTAGGCTGTCCACCAGGCAGGTTACTGAATAACTGGTAAGATAAATGTACCACTAACCTCTCATCATTTGAAGCTTTGCCCATTCATAAAAGGCAGTCCAACATTTTTTAATATACTTCTGTGCAAAAACAATTTACTGTTAACTGAAGAACAGGGGCTTAGCTGAAAAACAGCAGTGAAACAGGTCTGTTGCTGTGCTGGGCACCAACATCCTGCAGTAACACAAGCTTATTAACTCTAGCCTACCAAGCTCTTTGAATTTGCAGAAAACCATTGCCTGAAAATGCTATTATTTTCCTGAAATCAGCATCTGTTGTTTTCAGTGTGAGCTATTCACTGTCAAAAACAGCATCTGAGCATCCCTGCTCTCTGTTTATGAGAGAATCACCACCTCCACTATAACATTTGTTTACTCCCAATGCCAGAGCAACTGTGGCAGTGAGAGGTCAATACCCTGCCATAACATCTCATCCCATTACCGGTGAATCATGCGAGGAGGTGCAGATTACAGCTGGCCTCTCACATGTGTTTGACTAAACACAGCCTCCTGAAAGCAAATTTTGGTGGGCTGGGAGCAGCAAGCTCAACATGCCTTGCTGCAATTGCCTCTTGCTTATCTCCATGGGTAATTAATAGCATCTCTCTTGGGTTCTTGATGGTCTGGGAGGATGTGCTCTTGAACACTGCACAGTAGCTGAGATTTAATTACAGGGCCAGACTGGTACTTTCACAGCCCTGGCACTCAGGTGGAGGACTGGGGACAGAGGAAGGTGGGTGAAAGAAAGCTGCTTGGGGTCCTGTTGCCTGTTCCCACCATCCCACTGAAACACGGACTTCCCTTCCTATGCTGCAGTCTGTCTCTCCCACAAAACGAGAAAGAAACATGGGCTGTCAATGATTTCAGAAAGGCTTTTAAGCCATAAAAACACCCATGGAAAGTGCTGCTGGAAACCTTTACACTCACAATCTTTGGAAATCAGACCCAGGGAGACACACAACTGGGGTGCCCCTGTGTGCAGTGGTACCAGACTCCTGCTGTTTCCATGGGATCTAGGAGGAGCTGCAGTATTTTGGGGCAAGAATGGTCTTGGCTGTGCCTCTCTCCAAGCAGAGTTCATGAGTCCTGTGTCCTACCACCTCTTCCTCTGCCTCAGCAGAGAGCATGGAGGTGACAGTCTCTGGGGATTCAGTATTACAGGCTGAGGTTTAGCTCAAGCTTGGACATATTCTCCCTATCCAGGAAGGAATCTAACACGGAAATGGGGATTGTTTTCCTGTGTGACCTAGAATCAGCCACAGCCTTGTTTGCTGCTGGACAGAAATAACAAGGACTGGTAAAGTGCCTGAGGTCACTCCAGCCCATTGTCCCCTGAGAAGCACATGAAACATGAATGACCCTTTCTGGTGAGAGACAATCATTCAGGCCATCCACAGGTAAAAGCTGTTCATTACAAATTTCACTGGTGAATGCCCAAGCCCTCCTGCCACAGAGGTCCATGGTCAGCAAGCATGACAAGACAGAGAGAACAGGACTGGAATTCAATTTCCACAGGGTGAGTAAGGTGGGCAACATGAAGTTAAAGTTGTCTGAAGGCTCTTTCCTATTAAAAAAAAAAAAAAAACTAAAAGTACAAGAAAAAAGAAGTACTGTGGAATGGGAAAAAAAACCAGAAACAAAAACAAAACCCCCCAAAACAACAAATACTAAACCAAACAAAAAAACCTGGAAAAACAAGAGCTCTGTGCTAACTGCAGGTATTTACCACTAGCAAGAGACTTTTCCATGGTGCTTATACTAGCAATGACCATCATCTTAGCACAGCAAAATGTCAGAATTATTATTACTTTAATTATGTTACTATTGCAGATATAGAGGGAAAACTTAATACTCTACTGCCCAAAAAGAAGATACAGGTTCTATGATGAGATCACACACATTCTGCTGTGTATTGGGAATATCAGAGATTATAAAAAGAGGGCTGATGGGTGGGAAGGCAAGGAGGAGAAAAATGTAACTAAATTAGAATGAGGTTAAAATATATTAATTAATGTTGTAAAATAATTTTGGAGCTGTAATACCTCCTCATATTAACAGTTTTCAGTGTTACTATTTTGCCCAGCCTCAGGCAGCACTGATGAAAGGAAAAGTGGTTATTAAAAGAAAAAAGGCAAAGGAACCCCATTCAACACTTGGTCAGAGTGTAGGGAAAATGACAGGAAACATCCTTGGAGTCATGCCCAGTGACAGAAGAGCTGAAAGGGAGGCAGGCATGGGCGCACATGAACATCCACCTGCTCACCTCTGTTCTGTAAATGTTGCTGGAAGTGTTCTCCACAAGCACAACACTTATGTAGGCAGGAGCCACTCACCCCACAGTACCATTCTGAGAAGCTCTGAACAGTCAGTACCCTCTGTCCCTAAGGCTGTCAAGAGAGAAAGGAACAACAACAACAAAACAAACAAGCAAACAAAGAAAACAAACAAAAAACCCCACACCAGAATTTGGCCCTGAACAGCAAGACATTAAAAAATAAACAGATTTTTTTGACAGGAGTCCATAATCCAGCAATATATAAAAAGCTTGATTGTTTCCAGTTGCAGAAAAGTAACAGTTTTGATGTTCGTGGAGTAACAAGAGTCTTAAGCTCACAGACTCAAATGAAGGATTCAACCCAGAATCCATAGCAGTTTTATCAAAGGAAGAGGAAAGAAGGGGAAAAAACATGATGAAGAAGAAATCACATTCACACTTTGAAGATGCTATGTGAAAGTGAAAGAAAATTCATGAGGAAAAGGCAAACTGTAGACAGAGGGAGAGACTTGACCAGCAATACCAACTGAATCAAAATGCCCCCTCTCCACATCAAGAGAATAATTTGCCTGAAATTCCCTTAGTTTACTGTACTAGGAAGAAAATCACAACAGTGCTGAGATCTGCCCAGGGAATAGACCAGGTGCCAGGATCTGAAACAGCCCCCCTTCAAGCACTGTGCCAGTGCCAGAGAGCTGTGTCCTCTCTGGTTCCTGAGCAGGTCCTTCCATTCCTCACTGCCTCCTTGAGCTGGTGGCTGGACTTGTACCTGAGACACTCAGCAAAAAATGCAGCAAGGTGCAAAGTCTTGCAAAGAACCCAAATATGGATAAAGTCCAAGAACAACATTTGGCCTAAAAAGTGATGTTTTTTCCTCTTGAATGGAGGACTGGACATACCTGTCACAAGCACTCTTGCTGCCCACAACACCCATCCTTACCAGAGAGCCTTGTTGAGTTTATATATTGTCACTGGAGGATCCAAATAAAACCTCAGCTCTTGTCTTCCCCAGAAGCTCAATAATTATCTTAAGTGATTGATTTTTACATGTACTGAGTTCCCTGACAGTAGATCAGGAAACAGCTCAGAGTGGTTTCTCCTGCATGAAAACACACCATTATTACAAGAATGACTGAACCAGTTGGGTCACATGAAGTGCAGAAAACTTCTGCTAATTCCTCAGAACAGACCCATGAACCCAACACAAACAGTTGCTTCTTCCTTGAAGCTGAGCTGAGCTTTGCACCTCCTCTCCCTATTGCTCAAACAGAGTGGGCCTGGCTGCCAAGCTGCTCAACACCCAGCATAAGTCAAACCCTTTTCTTCAAACTTCTAAAAGGACCTTCACTGATCCTCAGAACTGAGCCCTGAGGAAGACCCCCAGTGACTGACCACCAACTGGGTGTGACACCATTCCCCACCACTCTGGTCCCAGACATCCAGCCAGTCTCTCAAGCAGCAAACAATGCACCTGTCAAAGCCATGAGCAGCCAGTTTCTTCAGGAGAATTCCATGTGACACGGTGTTAAAGGCTTTACTAAAGTCTCGGTAAATAACATCCACATTTTGCAAACTGAGCTGCAGAAGTCAACCCTCTGCATTTTTGGCCAACTCTCCCATTCACAGCTCTGTTGAGATGATTGATTTCACTGTATTTATAGACTAAAGCTGACATTTTTTTGTAAAAATGAATTAAACACCTGCTTTATTTCAGCTTACGTATAACTCCCAATAACACAATGACCCAGAAGAATCAGAAGTATCTTAGCCATCAGTTACCCTGGTTTTGCTGTATCTCAAACTTCAGAATCACCTAGGACCATGTCTTCATCATCCAAGGCTTGGGGTTTTTTAAAAATAAATTACGTATGTTAAAATGTTTGTCATATCAAACTAAAAAAAGTGAGAAAAAAAAAAAACACTGACATGAAAAAACTAAGCAATATGACTCATGACAGACACCAGATGCAGCCTTATCACACTGGTTTAGCATTGGGGTAAACACACTGACAGCTGTAGAGACTCTCATGATCCATATTTATGTCAGCAATATCCAGACAGAATGGAACATAAGCAGTTTCTGAGCTGACATTTTCAGCCAGCTCCTCACAGCTGCCTTTAACTGGATCCAGAATTAAGTGTTGTCAGACAGTGCACGGGAAATTCACTCTTCTGAAGGTGTGCTAACACTAAAGAAAGATTACAAGCTTCTAAATGGCTTAAAGGTGCCTTTATGGGCTCTTTCCTAGCTGTCAAAATACTTGGGAAGGCCTCTCCCCCTGCATGGCAGTTCACACAAACACTAACACACACAAGCAAATTTACTTTCAGGACTAGTTCTAGTAAAGCCAATGGTGCACTCAAATTCGCCGAAGTGCTCTCATTTACAGGATCAGAAGCTTCAAGAGCCTTTTAATTTTTTAACAGAGGGGGATGAAAATCAGGAAAAGTTGATTTCCCTAGAGCTGCTTACTTTAGCCCTGGAACTGAACACAGAAACAGAAAAACCAGTACAAGATGCAGGGTCAAAAGCTGACCCTCACTGCTTGCTATCACTTGCTGAAATCACCCAAGCACACATAGGTCGACTGTTCATGCTGAGAAACAACCATGTATGAGGAGAAGACAACTTGTATCTTTTTCACTTTTGTCTGGATGAATGACCAGGTCCTGAAGGAGGGTCTCCAAAGAACAGTCACTAACAGAGACAGAACATGCAAGCTTTACTCTGCAGCCCTCTGTCATTAACTCAGCACAGCTGAGGGTTAACAGTCTCCTCACCACCATTCAGAGCAGAAAAATGTACAGCCAACACTTACTTTTTTTGAAACATCAAAGTTTGAGGCCTCTGCATGCAACATATGCACATGCTTTGCTTTGCTGTCAGCTTTTCACTGCTGCACCTGGCAGAGGCAGGAAAAAAGGAACACAAATCCACAGCACCACTTCTCCAGCAAGCCCTCAGAATAAGTTGTAAGAGCTACTTGGGCTACTAATCAACTTGCCATCTGGCCAAGCAGGAGCTATGAAACTATGCAAAGATAAAATGGCAGTGGATGTTTTCAAACTCATGTGCAAATTTTTGAAGTTTGCATCCCCTTGTTTGGATAACCAGCTTTTTTTCTCACTTTCTTCACAGTCCTTAGAAAACTAGGCCCTTTCACTTAGTAGAATCCCCATGGACATCCTTATAAATCCTCCAAGGGATGAGCCCAGGGCAAGGCCATCTCCCTACTCAATATGGAGTAACTGGAAAATCTCCCTTTGCATGAACACTGTGGGAAATCTGGAAATCTGAAAGTTTTATCTTTAATAAGCATTGAAGGCCCCCACAGATGTTGGAGGCCACTAATCTTGGCCACATAACAGGAGCACTCTCCAGCTGTAATGCACTGACCAGGAAACTTAAACCCCACTACTGACAGTGGTGGACTCTGAGGTGGTAGGGACTGACCAAACAGTCCCGAGGAGATGCAAAAAATTATGCATAGCTCATAGATCACTTAATCTACTTGAAATCACAGCTTGTGATCCAGCATCACTTAGCTGCCTTTAAAAGCCATGCTGTGTAGGATCTGAAGGTGTTGTCCTCCCATGCCTACAGGTGGATTGTGAACACACAGCACCCCCACACTGTCTCTGCACACAGGAAATTCAGAGGCTGCTTTCTCACCCTCAGCTGCACAGGCACACTTGTCCTACTAACGGCTTGCAGACCTGCTTTCTTTCTCTTGCTCTAAGTTTATCTATTTCACCTTCAGAGCCTGCAGCTAATGAGTAGTGCCACTCTATCATTTTTATAGAGACACTCTCCTGTGGGCCATTAAAATCACCCAGGGGCAGTCTCTCAACAGCTAGGGTCTGAAACTACCGCAGATGTCTGAAGACACGAGACTTTATTCCAGATTCGTTCACACTGGATTTGCTCTATTTAAATTAAGTTTACTCACGTTGATGAAGTGTTGCTCCAGATTCACATGGTGCACAAAGTGAAGCTTTTCAGGTAGTGATTCACACTGAGTGAGTCCACTTAGCTGTGAAAAAATCTATTTTAAATTACTAATTTCCATGACAAATTAAAAGCTGTTTGTTGTACCACATCCAGGCTGAAAAACCATCAACCGTCTTAGGCATAATAGGAGAAGCCTCTTTTTAAGAGCCGTCTTCCTTACACTGGCATGGCAGGAGACTAGGAGAGAGCCTCACCCCTGAGAGGCTGCCTTCATTATGAGAGATTTGAAATTAAGGACTTTTCCCTGTAAAGGTTTGAACTCTTTATGACAGACTATAAGCAATGTCCTTCATCTTCTGCAGCTGCAGAATGCCCCCTTAGGATTGAGGTGCTGCTGGGGAATTGAGCAAGTTGGACTACAAAGGTCAGATGCCCAGCTGGCATAAATCACAGCTCAGCTGACTTTCATGGAAGTACAGGTGAAAATCTTGTTGGAAGAGATGTCTTTAGCATTGCAAAGAAAGGTGCCCAGGAAGAAGAATGTCAGCTGGCTAAAAGCAAATTTGTTCCATTGAAGTCAGTGCCACATGCCTCAGCAGTTGATGGCAAAGCAGACAGCGACTAGCACAGATATACTCTGACCCCAGCGTGCTCTGCTCTCAGATAGAAGTTTGGTTTGAGACCACCTATTGCTGAGTGGAAATTTGTAATTTACTTCCTCCATCTTCTGGGATGGCAGAAGAACAGCAGCAGAGCGGTAAACAAACACACATGCAAGTTTATGTGATTCATATGCTTGAAGAGAGCACAGACAGACCTAAGAGGACCAAGGCTGCATTTAACTGAGCTTGACTCTACCTGATTTCTGCAGGATGCTTCAGGATCCCTGCCTGTCTCTGTGCTGCCACCAAAAGCCACTGCCTTCAGCCTGGTCCCCAGGTCACCTTCTCCTCACTTGCACCTGGCAACAAGGAGGCAGATCCACAGGAAATGCATTTGAGCTCCCATATTACTTTACAGGCCCAAAGGTAAATTCAAACCAATGGCACCATTTCCACAAGACACCATCCTTCCATTAAAGAACCTTGCTTTAAAATACCACCACAGAGTAGTGGTGTTTGGCCAGGAATTTTGTGTAGCCAGCTAGCAAAGCCTGAGATTTTAATAGTAGGTGTCAGGAGATTTTCTGAAAATCAGCCCTTTTGAACATGTCAAACCAAGCACCCAGAATTTAAAGCACTTAATATTTATCAGCCACTTTAAATTGCTGGCCCTTGATTATGAGGGAGTACAGCTGTACAAGAAAGGACAGAAGCTCCTCATGGGAATGATTTGATCTTCAGATTAAAAAGGAAAGGGCCAGCAATATTTATTTACTTGGCTTTTAAACAAAGTTCAGGGGAAAAAAAGAAGAGGCTGTGGCAAGCAGCAGCAAAGAAAAAAGTTCTCATTACTGGGCTGTGCCAGATTCTTCATCTAAAAATAGTCTGTTCAGCAGCTTTTGAAAAAACACCGTAGTGTTACATTGAGATGCCACAGTATATGTAAAAAACACAATCAGGAATATTATGCTTCTCGTCTGCAATAGCCATATTTCACTTGCTGAATCTGATCTAGGAGTAAAACTACTTTAAAATATTAGAACTAATGGGCTAAGTTGAGCACAGAATTAAGGGGTTTCTGCCATCCCCTTCTTTTCTGGGAATGTCTCAGTAAAAAGCAGGATTGGCACCAGTTAGTATTAATTTACTTAATTAAAAAAGGAATAAGGTAATAAACACAGAAGATGACAAAACAAGAATGTTACAAGAGCACATGGCAGTAATCTAGTAAATCCAGCTTTGTACCAGTAAAACCCAAACAAACAAACCTCCCATTTTCCTTCCTAGAGCTACTCCAGTAGAGAGTAACACAGATCTTCTCCAGCTCTTAGAGGTGAAAATTGCTGCAGGAGCTGTTTGTTTCTGTATTGAAGTCATTTGTAAATGATGACTTCATTTGTGGGCACAGAGGTTGATGGTGTAAAATAAATAAAAATGCTCTTTAACTGCACCTTTCTGAGGGCATCAATACTTTGCATCACCAATGTCTCTTCCATTCAAGAAAAACTGCAGGTCATGTTTCAGCTGAGCAGTCCTTTGCTGACATTTCCCAACTAAAGGCTCTAATGGTCCAAGGGGAGGGAATTTTCATGTATTTGTTGCCAGAGTGAGCTTTCGTATAGAGGATGTTGGGATGTCACATAAATATTGCAGGCTCTGGATTTGTAGCACAGGAACAATACGAGCAGAGAGCAAAGCAAGTCCCTTTACACCAATAAAGCCTGGCATTGTTTCTTAGCTGGATTAAAGTGGAGTCACTCAAAAGAGGAAAAGCTATTTCATTCTTTACTGATAAAAACAGCTTAAGGAAATGATCTGTTTTATCGTGCATCCACACCAGCTTGAATCTCTAGCAACTCTGTCAACATGGATTCAGTATCACTCTGCACACCCCAGCTAGTGGTGTGTCTGACAGGGACACCTTTGTGGCTCTGAGGAGAGGCACTACCCAACGCACCATCTCAGAGTTAGGCTACTCTCCATGGTCATTTCTGGTACAGTGACCATTTCCCAACCTTTATTTTCTCAGTAGTTCTGTGACTTCCTAACTAAGAGTATTCTGTTAGGCTAATGAACAAGGGACATAATTAGTTGGTGGATTAGCAGCTTTACTAGAGGAACTTCCTAAAAGATCCCTCTCCTGTATCCCCTGCCCACGAGGTTTCCTATAAGAAATGTCAGTATGGCCCATTACAAACATACATCATCTGTGCCAGCATTTCCTAGCTAATGAAATTAATCTCTTCTTAGAACAACTAAAACAGCTACACAAGAGTATTTGCATTCTCAGTAAAACCCAAGCACCTTCAGATGTCTGGAGCTTATATGATTTTATAGGCATTCCTCAGGTGACTTGAATCATCAGGCTTTATCATTAAGAGGGAAAAAACTCTATTTTCTTCTGTAAATTCTAACAACAAGGGTGGCGTAGGACAAGTAACAGTTGAAAGGAGATGGGGGAAGGGGATATAAGAGAATACTTGATAAACATCCCAAATACATTTGTGCAATTATTGAGCTTCAGGAATGTCTTCTATTTCCTCTGTGCTTTTATAACACTTCTGAAGAAATCATATTTACCATTTTGGCAGCAATACAGCAGTGCTAAAGCTGTTCTGCTATACACCACACCAGGTGAAGCACTATCCACAGGAGAGGAGATATAGGGATGTATCAAAGGCAAGGACATGTAGCATCCCACAGCAACAAAGCATTTCGTAAACACTTATAGAAGTGCTTTGTTGTGTAGAAAAGAATGACCAGAATAGGGTTTTAAATGCCAGGCTGATTTTGGGCACAGCACCAAGCTGGCACATCTCCCAGTTCTGTTCAATCTGGTTCTTTATTAGGCTGTGGATAGACTGTAATTAGCGATTATACAGGACATTACCTGGTTAAATCCCCCACTCCCTGTTTTCTATATTTGCCACATTCTTGATGTTTCTTCTGCCCAAATAAGCATCCTTTTTGGTAGCCACCCAAATGGGGTTGACACCCAGCTTATTTCTTGGAGACGTGGGATCAAGTCTCTGCACCATCCCTGATCTGCCTGTGCTCAGGCCCCCTCATTCCACTGCACAAGAGATACTCACAGCACTGCAACATCTACCTCAGCTTGGGTGGGGAAGACCAGTTTAACTAAAGCACAGTTAAACATTGAGATTCTTTGCCAAATTAGCTGCACAGTGTCATGATCTGGTTACTAAAGTTCTTAGAAATGCCCCTGCCTGAATTAAGATGCAAACAAGACCATATGCCAGTGACAACAGTATGGGTTTTATTTGATAGTAAATATGAGGGGGAGAGAGAGAGGAAGAAAGAAAGAAATAGAAAATAGGTGGGGGGGACAGAAAGAGTGACAGAGATGGAATAAAGAAAATATCACCACACAGTGGATCCCAGTGATGTTCCATTGATCTTCTTGGTGGTGAAGGTCCCCCCGAAAAGCACAGAATCCGATGGGTTAATACACGCTCAGGCTAGGTAGGGAAACCCAGGCACCTCCCTGGAGGGGGGAGTTTGCCATTGTCTCTTGCAACAGACTTTGGGTTTGTTGCATCACCACGTGCAGTCCTGTGGTTCGAGGCTTCAGAAATGACTCTGGGGGGGCACTTTGGGGGGTCTTAGATGGATTATGCCTCTCACGTGAATGTCCCGTGGATGTGGCCTGTGGGGTTGGGGATTCCACAGCTGGGCCAGTTTTTGTAAGGGAAAATGGGTGCTCAGTGCCTCTGACCAGAAGTTACACCCAAAAACCTCCTCCCTCCACTTCATTTCAGGGGACAGGGGGAGGTCTCTGTAAACTTGGCTTCTGCGGAATGTGGTCTTCCCCACCCCAAACTCAGCCAGAGAAGAATCTCTGCTGCGTTTGGCTTTCTTGTGGATGCATTCTTCTTTTTTCAGCCTTGTTTGTGTTTTTCCTAGGCCTGAGATGATTAAGGAAGGGGTTTTCCCTTTATCTAATCTTACTGGTTTAAAAGTGGTTACAGTCCAAAGTCCCAGTCAGGCATCTTGAGGGAGGCTTCTTTGGTTGTAGCTTCTTTATACAGTTTAAAACTTTATATCAATGTTTGAGGCATGAACTATTTCAGTCTCTGACACACAGGGGAAACAAAACCAAATCTTTTCTCCTTGTTTATACAAAGATATGACTACAGAGCAGGATTTTACTGTGGTAATGCTGATGGAAATTTGAAGACCCCTTGAAACAAAAACCATCCATAACTAGGGGTAGTTGGAGACTAAAATTAATTATTCCCTAAATGTCATACAATTTTTTTAAAAGTCTCCAGGACTAAAACATGCTAAAACCAAAATTTTTATGAGAACATAGAGCCTTGCATATCAGAGACTGAACCATTTACTGCTACTCTCCACAATATTCCCCACCATGTAATTAACACACACTGTCAAAAGGCACAGGGAGGCCACCACACCATGTTGCTGACCCTCTCTAGCTGCTCTTACCCAAAGCACAGCTATTGGGAGTTCCAGCTCAGGACAGGTTCTGCACTGGTTTTCCTTGCAGGGAAGAGATGCCAAAACTGTTCTAGCCTGAGCTTGAACGTGTGAAAATAAATTCAGTAAAAAAAATTAAAAAAACAAGAATTAAGCTGTCAAACAAATGCCCACCCTACTGGGCAAGTTGTAGATCAAATATATTTTAGGATGCTGGCAGAATTTCAGGGTCAAAGTGTATCTTTTTTGCAATTTAGTTGGATATGCTTCAGCAACGATTAAAGCAGAGAGGCAGGCACACACTTTCTTAAAGTCAAGCACTTTGGAAGACTCCAATATTTACTAAAAACACACCCCATTGTAAATTCTCCTTGCTACAACTTTCTGTGTGTGCAGGTAAGAGGAAGAAAAAGCAATAACAAAGGGCAAAGCATTTTGGATAAGTGCCAATCAGAAGCCTTATACCCCAGTATTTTTTCAGTCTTTTAATACAACTGATGTCTAATGACCTTCAGAGAAAGCACTCCAAGAACATGGTCTCATTCCTCTCATATACCACATTTAAATACAAACAAGCTGAAAGAACTGTAATTACAATATTGTGGAATAGTGTTTTCAGAAATAACCAGATTTACTATTCTGTTCTGAGGACACACGTAGAGAAATGAACTAACTATATACCCACCCATCTGAATGCTGACTATGGAGTTTATGCATCCTGGTTGCAAAAATCATAAATAGAACAGGAAGGTGAATCAGAGGGTACAGTTTTATGGCTATAATTTTGCTTCCTTCTTCAGATCAGATGGCTGAAATAGAAGAATTAAAGCCCATCAGACATCACACCATATGTCTCAAATGTTCAGTAAGGATAATATCCAATATATGGTGAACCAAGTATTTAAAGAAAGATTTTTTTAGGTTACTCTTTCTTATGCACATAACCATATTAAGGAGCAGATTTGAAGAACAAAACCCAGTTTAAAGAATTCCTGATTTAAGTGCTTAACAATGTAGCTGAAAATTTTTATCTTCTTGAGTTGTGTTTAACTGGTTTAATTTAACTTCACAGCTCATGTTCGCTTTCACCTGAATTTCCAAAAACTGTTGAGAGCATAAGAAACTAGCTTTGTTCTCTCTGTGATTCACTCAGGAGAAAGCACACAGCAAAATCAGATTCACCAGTAGGCTAAGATTTCTGGTTATTTGACAGGTGGGTTTATTACCAGACATGGCAGTTTACAGACACAGTCTGACATTTTGAAATGCCTGTTCTCATACTGCTGTAAATTTCTCACTGCATTACATTTAGGAAACAATTCAGAAAGGTCTAAAAATCACCTGACCCCAGCTGCTTCAACATCCCTTAAATCAAGACTATTTCATGTTAAGCAAAGCACCAATGAATCTGAAGAGTTGGTATTTTGAGAAGGAGCAGTTTCTCTTACACCCTGTAGAAAGGAGGGAGGGAAGCAGGTTGCAGACTTTCCTCCCTGCTCTCAGTTCCTTCAGGTCTCTGCAAAGAAACCACTGCAGATCTCAGTCACCCTCAAAGTACCAGGGGTGAAATCTCAGCATCAGCACTGACAGTCTCACTAACTGCAGTGGAGCAGAATTCCACAACAAGGAATGTGAGAGAGGAAGGGACATGATAGCTAGATGGTTCTTAGTGGAATAACCTAAAAATACCATTATTTGGGGGTAAAAAAAGGCTGGGGATTCACGAATGAGTCTTTACCTTCACCCAGTCATTTGTTATATGAAATATTATTTGCATTATATTCATAGTTTACTGTCATACTAATACCATCCTTCTGCATTCATATCCAGTATCTGGCAAGTGCCTACAAAATACTACCAGGAATTGGTGCAAGAAGTGGCAAGCTAAGACTTTTTCATTTCATAGTTTTGGATCACTGTACACATTGCCTTGTCCTCTCCTGAGGAAAAAGGCAGTCAGAAAACACCCTCAGCTGGGGCATTGGTAAGACTCAGCTTCATATTTGCACAGCACCCAGTGAAACAAGGCCTTGATGCTTGGAAGGGTTTGTGAGGCACAAAGCACCACAGTTACTACCACAGTGTATTTTATTAGGAGTTTTATGAGAGCCAGCATCGCTTACCTCACTTGGCATAAGCAAACACATTATTGAACACACAAGGAGTATCTGCTGTACCCAGCACCTGCCTTGGCTCACTGCAAGGCACCACCTGGCTTTCCCTGGGACAGGGGGAGGCAGAGGAGCTCCTCAGGCTTGAGGAGAGGCTGAAGGACTCCTCTGAACCTTGGGCAATCCTAGACCTGCAGCTCTAATCCTACTACAGGCTCCCATCAAGATTAAGGAAGTGAGTCCACATCTCTGCTTCCCCTCTATAAACCCACGAGAGCATTTCCCTCGTCCCATGCACTTTCTACCTCACCTACTTTACAACTCTGACTCCTCAGAAAAGGGGAACCCCTCTATGTCTCAGTTGTAGCACCACTGAATCCAAGCTGTGACTAGTCCCCTAGGTGATACTTTAAAACAAAAACCAATACAAATCTTTCCTAACAATTGGCTGAACACCTCCTCCCACCCCTCTGCCCCCCTGCCCCTGCCAGGTACCAGGAATGTGCTACAGATATTCCCCAGTGCTCCCTAGACTTCCCCATCAAGAGAAGATTAAATACTCTAAGCAGAAGTCAACAATTTTTATTTCAAAGTAAAAGCCAGGACACCAAAATTTGCCCTCCTGCCAAATGAAGAAGAGATACATTTGCACATTTTTCTAAAAGAACTTATATGAAGATCTGCAGTGTGTAAAGTCCTAAGGACTGCAAATTATAAGGCATTTTTTCCTTTTCTTGCTTTCCCTCCATCTGAAAAAATAGGACTTGAACACAAGTTCTTTGCAGCAGCGGTCAGTGCAGAAAACACTGCTTTCTGCCGCAGACCCAGGAGTCCCCAGCAAGAAGATCCTAGAAATAAATATGCCTCTGCAAAACACTCCAGCTTTGATAAAATAACATTTTGACTGTGTGGCTATTTTACCTACAGTGTTCTCTATAACTTCATTCCAACTACAATTAAGTTAAGAAACATTGCACCTCCAAAACTTTCTCCTCTTCTGTAACCATCCTAAAGGATTTAAAACAAAAAGACAACAGGTTTTTTGTTCTTTTGTAGAACATGATTAAATCTGCATTCTCACTTTATAGTACAGCTAGGAGCAATTTTATTAAACTATTTATTATTATGGAGGGCATAATATGAAAATGATCCACGTCTCCTTTTTCTACTGATTCATAATATGAGAACAGGAGTTTGAGCAATGAAATTACCAGCATGCTAGTGTCAAATAAATGAAAGATGCCACTTTACACAGCACGTGGGCATCTTACAGAAATTCCTACTGTAAAATGTCTAGATGTCAGGCAGGACTGAATGGAAATGCAATTGCACAGCACAGTTATGAATGCTAAGAGTGCTGCACATAGAGATGCCATTCCTGCACTGATACTCATGTTTTTTCTAAAGGTAAAAGATGGACCTGTAGCCCCCATTCCTACAGCAGAATGGCTATCATGGCATCCTTAGAAAATTGCCCAAGCCTAATGTGACATTGTTTCATGCATGTGCCATTTTCCTCCTCATCATTTCCAAGGTGTAAAATTGGACTTATGTGGCCTGATTCCAGAGATCCTATCTTGGAATGCTAATTACACTGGATATTACAGACAGCACCATTGTACAGCAAGCAGCATGGCAGTAGGTAATGAGCAATGAATGTGCAATCAAATCTGGGAGAGAGGGAATTTTGCAAGCCTTTAAACCTCAATATATTTCACAAACGAAGCAAATTCACACTCAGAAATGTGAGACATAATTTAAGGCACCATTCCCTAATTTCACATAAAAGTAGATGCTCTTGTTCCCTAGGTACAGCCCTGAGTCCTCAGACAGGGAGGGTGAGGCCAGGCTGGTATTTGAACAACAGATTTTGAAGTGTTTTCATGTCCACTCTGTTACAGTGCAGGTCACAGGCACAAGCTGGACACACAGAGCAGCGTATGCTGGTTCAATAGACAGTGCACCGGACAGACAGCATGAAATCTGTGCTTCTAACACTTTTTAAAATTCTTGGAGTACTTTGCTTTCCCTGAAATGCAGAAAAGAGAAATTATCTAGTTGATTTCCTCTTGTACATTTGATTACAAAGGATGTAATTTACTTCTTTCAGAAATAGCTGTGAGGAGTGTTAAAGAGGCTCAAAACTTCAGGACAGAAGCCATAGCACCATCTGGGCTGTGAATTTAGGGACAACAGCCCCCTGGATGGCAGCTGCAGTGAAATGAAGAACCATTATAGTTGTTATACAGCTCTTACAACTCCTTCTGTATTGCTGATTGCTCAGAAACCCACTGAAGACAAGGTGGCAAGCTGAAGTTCTCACTGATGCCATGAAGATTTTTGCCTTTTCTTTTATACCCCTGTTATACCTTTTTACAACTTCTGTATTCCTAGTGCTTTTTGCCTACATTCTTGGACTTGTTTGTCAAGCTAAGAGACTAAACATTTTAGAAGCTTTGTAGCTAGGGATCAGTGTGCCCCAGACCCCAGGGTCCTCTCCAGAACACATTCTGTAAACTAAGATAGAACCATCCAGGGGAAGGCTCCTTGGGGAGGGGGTCTCACTTGAGCCTCTCATTGGGGAATCTTTGATAGATATGCTAATTAGTAAAACCTATAATGTTATACCCAATGTTGGAGAGGGGAACAGAGAGACATAGATAGACTCGGCAGGGTGCATCTTGATGCATATGACCTGGACGTGTACACCTAAGGATCCTTAAAATAAACACCAAGGTAAAATCCCTTTTCCCCTTCTAACCGAGTATGACTCTTGATTTTAAGACCAGGAAAAGGCATCATCACCATGCCCTCTAAAACAGGGGAGGGACAGAGAGATTTATGGTTTCTGCTGACAAGACTCACAAAGACAAACAGATACCAGAAAACAGAGGTGAATCTCTGAAAGAGGGAATCCCGCCAATTTTCTCCAGTTTATTGGTATCTGATAAAAACCAGGAAAACAAATGCAACTGGTTCAGGTGAAAATCAACCACACAAAGCTTTCTTCATTTCTTTAAACAAATAAGATGTGTTCAGCTTCCATACCATATTATATTTTTAGGAATTTGCACTCTGGAGAAAGAACATAATGAGTTCCTCCAGTATCCAAGCCAATGGGCTTACCTTTCACAGTAAAAAAATCCCAACAAAACAAAACACAACAAATGATGAACCTGCTATCAAAACATTCACATGGTAATGCTTTGATTTTTATGCTTTCTTTTTGCTTTCATTGCATTATCTTTTTGTTAACATGTATTTATGCACACTAAAGATTACATAAAAGTCATTTGGCAAAGATAACACACAATAGGATTTGGGAATGTGAAATAAAATAATCCCATCAGCTTTGTATTTAGTACCCAGCTAGAAAAAGGGACAAGATCTACAACATCCTTTCTTGTTTACCTAGTGTAATTGCTTTTGAGCTTTCTTGCAAGTGGATTTCCTGAGCAACATTGTTTTCTCTCCAGTAAGGCTGGCTTTCATCCCAATCCACAGAGTTCTATGACTCTAGACAATAAGAAAGATAGACTAAGATAACCTTAAAGGCCAGTGTCTCTTCTATTTCTTTCCCTGTGCAGAACAAAACCTGAGTATCTGACCACCTTCAGAAAGCACATGAGCAACATTTTGCAGAATAAATGCAAAATTGTGAGTCTACAGGCTCACAAAGCACTGTGCTGATGTCCTGCAATTAGGCCTCAGGAGAGTAGGGGGACAGGAGAAGAAAGGAAAAAAACCCAAGGAAGGATCAATATCTCAAGAAACAAATGACGAAGAGAAGCAGAGAAAAAGAAGGTAGAAACAGATACTGAAGTCAATTCTAAGTTATGATAAATCATTCTGTCAAGAGTACTGAGTTTGACAGCAATTAAGAGGTGATCATGGTCATAGAAACAAGGAGCTTCTGACCACTTCTGTTAGGGCTGGCACAGAGACTGTCCTCCTTTTGTATCTTTGGAAAGATTCAGCTTCTGCCAACGAATTGTAGCTGTGTTCAGCAGCACAAGTGATCCCTTCTCCTCCAGCCCGTTGCAGGGATGCCTCCATGGATTACATCCCACCCCTAGCAGATTATGGGACTAGCTCAGGCAAAGGTACTCTTTACAGACATTGTTAAAGCAAGTGAGAAGGTCCCAGACAGCAGCAGCTGAAAACATGCATTTCAAGGCTCTTCTACCTGGAGAACAGCCAACTGAAAACAAATTACATGGGTATTTTATAGTAATGCCACATCAGAAACCTACATAAGAGCTGTATCTGGCTATATTTTCCCAGACAAGTAAACTTTGTTCCTCAGGCTATAGCCTCTCAGGATTTTTTCCAGCATTTTCAAATTACATGAGTAACTACATTCTTCTAAGTCTTTGCATCCTCTTCCTAAATAAAACATCTCTCAGAATTATCAGAGCAGATATATTAGTGTACTGGGCCAGCTACCTTTCATTTTCTCTACATACACAGAAAGAAAGACAGAGAAAGGGGAAAATAACAAAAAAACCTTTCAAAGGACAGAGAGATAGGCTCCATCCTCTATATCAAATCAAATCTGCTTTAGTAGGTCTTTCCTGAGATCCCCCATCCTTATTGGCCACCACGCTATTTTACAAAGCTGTCACCATATGTAAGATACTTCGTTTCAGGGAGAAAATTATCAAGATGAAATAATTACTTACTCCACTTCCACCAACCTTGTGAATCATTCATGTTCCTTACCTGAATCACAGCCAGATGCAGTATCTGTCACATTCTGAACCTAAGCCATGTACAGTGTTATCACTGCGTCCCGCAGTGGTAGGGAGGAGGAGAGAGATCCAGCAGGCAGGAACTGTGCAGCAAGATTGATTTATTTAATTATTTTACAAACTCTTCTATAGACTTTTTTCTTCATAGTCTAATTGGACAAAGAATCAGCCACCCCCTGGGGTGATTGGCTAGAATCCTAAAATATCCATTGTCAAAATATTTTTCTACTGTACCATAAACATAGTTCTACAAGGTTGCAGGTGTTCATAGTTTACAGAACTCTGCAAATATCTTTGTGAGAGAGAAAAGTATCTCATGGGCCTAGAAAGAAGCAGGAAAATTTCTTGCTAACAGTATTTTTGTACCCACAATTCCCCCTTTTTGTTTTATAAGATAACAATTCTACTATTAATCCTAAATAGAAATTTCCATCAGTTATTAATTGTAAATATGTCCTTAAGGCTTTAACTATCTGACTCCATAACAAGAAATTTAAGTTCAGTCTCTGCTTGTGGAAGGACCATCCCAGTCTCTGCTTGTAGAAGGACCATCTGCCTGATGGTCATCATCCTGGTCATCATCAGAAGAGTGATTAGGCTGATGATCTACATTCTGGTTGCCATTTGGATGGTTGGCATTCTGGTCATCATTTGGAGGTTGCCCGTTTGGCCTCTGGTGCCGCAAGTCAGGGAGTACGCATTTTGCAGGTAGCCACCGTACCCCAGTATCTGTGGAAACGCAAACATACCCACGACCCCAAACGATAAGCTCATGAGGGCCTTCCCACTGGTTAGTGAGTAAATTCCGTACCCAGGCTTTTGCCCGGGGCAGGTGTCTCTTGCCTGCAGACTGCAATGAGAGAAAATGATTCAGAATAACAGGATTATTTGAATTTTGTGGTACTGTAAGGTGATTAATTGTATACAAAGCTTTTTCTAGTCGGCTCTGTAGGGTTACTCCATGCATTCCCCCTTTTTGTTTTTCCAAAACACACTTCAAAGTACCATGAGCGCTTTCGACAATGGCTTGGCCAGTAGGAGAATGTGGGATACCAAAGGTGTGGTCTACACCACATAGGTTCAAGAACTGCCGCGTCTTCTCCGAGGCACAGGCAGGACCATTATCAGTCTTCACAATAGCCGGCACGCCCAGGACTGAGAAAGCCAATTTCCAATGGGCAATGACATCACGACCCTTCTCTCCAGTGTGAGCAGAAGCCCACATAGCTGAGGAGAAAGTGTCAATAGACATGTGCACATATTTAAGCCGATCAAATTCAGGGATGTGTGTTACATCTGTTTGCCAAAGCTGCAAGGCTTTTAGCCCTCTGGGGTTTACCCCCGCTGGCAAAGGCGCAGCGAGTCCGTGACAGTCAGCACAAGCGCTGACAATGTCGCGCGCTTCGGTTGGCGTTAAATGAAACTGCTTCAGCAGGGTATGTGCACTTTGATGGAAGAAACCGTAGGATGACTTGGCTTGTGCAATTTTGTCAGGCTGAGGCCCTACCCATGCAGGGTTGGCCAGCATGTCAGCCCTGGCATTGCCTTCTGTTAGAAAACCTGGTAAATTGGTGTGGCTTTGAATGTGCAGAATGTAATACGGATGCACTCGAGCCTGAATTGCAGACCACAAGGTTTGCAGCAGTGAAAACAGAGCCACATTGTTCACCTCCTTCAGAAGGGAACGATCTAAGCATTGGGTTATATCTGCTATGTAAGCAGAGTCAGTAACCAGATTCAAAGGTTCCTGTGAGAATCGTTGAAAAGCCATGGTAACAGCCCTTAATTCAACCAACTGAGCAGAGCCTGACTTGTGTTCCTTCAGCACCTGCCATTCTGATCCCTCCTTCCAGGTAATGATGGCTTTCCCAGTTTTCCCAGAACCATCTGTAAGGACGGTGAGTCCTTGCACTGGCACTCGACTATTTCTCAGCCGCAAGGAAAGCACGGTCGATTTTGCCAGCTGCAGTAATTTATGGCTGGGCAGATGGTAAGTGATCTGCCCTGAAAAGTTTTGCAGCGCACTTTGCAAAAGAGCACTATGGATAAAGCTCCACTCAAAGTATTCCTTCGAGATCGGAATGATAATTACTGCAGCCATCAGTTGCAAACACTGTTGACGGCATTTGATTATCAGAGAAGCGACCAATTCAACCACTGTGGTCACAGTCCTTTTCAGCTGATGAGGCAAAAAGACCCGTTCTAGGATATGCCAAGGATCAGGCCATTGTGCATTCCACTGGCCAATGATACCTGTAGGATGGAGGTCTGGAATAGGAATGAAAACAGTGATAGCAATGGAGGGATCAACTCGATAAACCTGACAAGTGCAAACAGCCCGTTGGACCTCTTGGAGTGCTCGTCGTGCTTCCAGAGTCTACTTCCGAGGTGAATTCAGATCGGGGTCCCCTTTTAATATATTAAAAAGCGGGGAAAGTTGCTTTGGGGTTAGACCTAGATAAGGTTGTAACCAATTGATGACACCCAGCAGTTTCTGAGCATCATTCAAGGTTTTAATCGAATCTGGGAATCGTACCTCTTGGCATTGGATAGTTTGGTCCAAAATTTTTACTCCTAAATACTTCTAAGGAGGATGCTGTTGAACTTTCTCTGGAGCTACCTCTAATCCGTAGGCATGCAGAGCAGCGAGCAGCTGAGGCTGTATTCTCAGCAGCTCGTCCCAGGTGGATGCTGCCACCAGGATATCATCCATGTAATGGTAGCAGCGTGCATCAGGAAACTGCTTGCAGACTCTGGCTAAAGCTTGGGCGACATACCACTGACAGATAGGCTGTTCCTCATCCCTTGAGGGAGGACCTTCCATTGGTATGTCTTAGCAGGTTCAGCATTGTTAACGGCAGGCACAGTAAAGGCAAATTTCGGTTTGTCATTAGGATGAAAAGGAGTTGTGAAAAAGCAATCCTTCAAATCAATGATCAGGATTTTCCACCCCATAGGAATCATGGTGGAGAGGGCATGCCAGGCTGCAATGCCCCCATACCTTCCATTACTGCATTAACTTTCCGGAGGTCCTGCAACAATCTCCATTTCCCTGATTTCTTCTTAATTACGAAAACAGGAGTATTCCAGGGACTAGTAGAAGGCTCAATGTGCCCCTGTTGTAACTGTTCCTGAACCAGCTGATGAAGGGCGTCTAACTTCTCTTTTGGTAGGGGCCACTGCGGCTCAAAGATTGGTGTGTTAGTCAGCCACCGCAAAGGCAGTGTAGGATACTGTGCGCCCTTACACACAGTGACCCCTGCTAAAAATTTGTCCCCATCTGTACCCCCCAAGCTGCCAACACATCCCATCCCCAAAGGTTAAGGGAAGTGGTAGCAACTTCAGGCCTAATTGTAGCTGTGTGCCCCTCTGAGTCCTTCACCACCACAGGCTGTTCGCTTAAATAGCTCTGTGTGGTTCCTCCTAATCCTGTGATGGCCGATCCCACCGGGGCTAAAGGCCATGAGGGAGGTCACGCAGAGAAGGAGATAATAGTTACATCAGCACCCGTATCAATCAAACCTCGAAGCTGAGTCCGGGGCAGTTCGGCAGGATCAGGGTACATGTCATCTGCGGCCTTTGGTCAGAAATGTCTGCAGTCCAGAAGGCCTGCGGAAGTCCCGTAGATCCACTGCCATTATCTTTGTGAGTTTGTTGTTCTATCCTGGGGACACAAGACTTAAAAGGCACTAATTTAGCAAGGCAGGTCTTTTCAGGAATGGTTACAGGGGGTTTTTGCGTGGAGAGCACAGCATGAATCTGACCTTTAAAGTCAGCATCAATAACTCCTGAGTGCACTAAGATTCCCTGATGGGTAACATCAGGATTTCCCACCAGCATCGCACTGGATCCCTGGGCTAAGGGTCCATATGCATCCAAGGGAACCTTATAAATACCGCTAGAGTCTAAGATGACTGCGGCTGCGGTGTGGACGTCAAACCCGTCTGATCCGTGGGTGCTGTCTCTAGGGTGGCTGGGTAGGCCTGTGCCTGTACCTGTGCCACTCTCTGGGGGAGCGACTGCATCAGAGAGCAATTCCCCCTCCTTGCACCCCAGCAGAAGTTTCCCGACAAAGGCCAACCATCGGCATGAGTGAGAGATCTACAATAGTCCGAGCAATGCCCTGGCCTGCCACACCTCTTGCACTGGGGGATCGCTGTGTTCTCTTTTTGGCTCGGCTTAAGCCGCTTCCGTTTCTTCACCTGTTTTGGTTGCTTTGGTTCACGACCAGAAGATGCCTGAACAGGCTGCAGGAACGCAGCCAAAGCAGACCTTCTCTGGTTCCCAGATCCCACCTTAGAGCAGGCCTGTTATCTCAGGTTCTTCTGGTAAGGCATCTATGATTTTTTTGCACTCCTCGTTTGAGTTATCTCTCACTAACTTAACATCTTAACAACATCTGCCTTAACCCATTATCGTCAACCTGCTTCTCGAGAGAAGCAGCGACTTTTTCTACAAAAGAGAGGAATGACTGATTTCCCTTGAACTATTTCAGTATATCGCTTTCTAGGTGCAGAGGGCAGCCATGCCGACCTGTTGAGCTTGCTGCAGGACGCTAGAGGGAAAGGTACCCTGGAGATTGGTATCAGAGAAGGGATCAGTCCCCATAAGAGCATCCGTCCCCACTGCATGTCTAGGGTCGTCAGCAGGGAGCTGCATATTCCCTAAGGCAGCCTTGCCGGCCAGCTTTCTCGAGGTACTCTCCAAAACCGCACATTGTACAGGTTGAAATAGGATTTGATCTAAGTGCCTGATATCAAATGGAGCAAGCAAATTGTATTCATCACCCTAATTATTTGCATAACCTCAGCAGAACCAAGCCCATGTTATGCCACCTTAGATTGCAAATCCTGTGCGACCTTCCAGGCAATTACCTCGTGCTTGTCACGCTGACCTGAGTTTGGGAGAGCCTTATACACTGGGAAAGCTTGGATCTCCCCTTTTGGGGAGTCACTATCACCCTGAACCACTGGCACAGCCTGTGGATTCAGTGTAACAGCTTCCCGATTACTCCCAGAATCCTCAAATCTGTTTGACATTCCCAGAGTTTCCAATAAATCCCAGTCACCCTCCTCCAGAGCCCGCATTTTAAAGGATTCCCAGAAACGATTGTAGTGTCTCGGACGCACAGTCACAGTGCAGTCCGGGAAGGTCCAGGGACGAGACTGGAGCAGCCTTTTCTTTCACTGCCCGGCTACAGCGGCTTTACGCCCCGGGGCCAAAGCCTCCTCTGCCTCACTGCCTGACGATGAATCATCAGGTATGAGCAGCTTTGAGGAGCCGTGAACGAACAAAGGTGGGCGGGGAGGAATGGACTGACCAGAAGAGAAACTGACAGCAGAGGCTGCAGCTGGCTTTGCTGTGGTTTGAACTGCAGCCTCTTTTCAGGATGTGATCTCGGCTGGTTTTGACCGATCTGGCACTGGAGCTGCTGTAGCCGCTGCAGGCCGGGGCATGACCTCTGCAACCTCCGTTTCTGTCGCCGGTCTCGGCTCCACTGGCAGCTGGGACACTGGCGTAGTGCCAGTCGCTGACAGCACAACCGCCACTGCTGCTGGTTCCGGGTTGGGAGCAGCTGGCCGTGCCACCTCCGAGTTGGCCACATCTCTCGTGGGCGGCACAGGTGGTGCGGGCGGCGTGGTCCCCCTGCGGTGGGGCATCTCCGGCAGCTGCAGCAGCTGCCTTTGCAAGCTGAGAAGTTCCAATAGCTGCCATGATATATTCAGCAATTCCATCAACAAAGGCAAATGCCATATTAAAAGGTGACTGCTCGGTTCTGCTTTTCCACAACACTGTCCAGCACTACGCCAGCCAAAGGCATCCCTCTGGGCATTCTCAGCACGGCAGGCACCTGTGCAGACAGGCTAGGAGCCGCCACGGGTGTCCAAAACACAAGCCCACTGAAACACAGTGCCGAGAAAGCAGCGACCGCTGCTGAGCCTAAAGGCAGGGTGGGCTGTGCGCCGTCCCGCTGCCCACACACCATGCCAGCTGCTCTGCCGGCGTGGGGTCTTTGGGTGGCATGGGGTCCTGTGGCAGCACAGGGCGACCCAGTGCAGGCTCCACAGCATCCTCCGCCCGTGGAGCCGGAGGGGGGTTTTCAGATATCTCTCCATCACATGCCTCCGAAACAGACAAGCCAGCTTTACAGCTAAAGTCAAGGTCTATCAGCAGATTAAAAAAAGACCGCCATATGCGTAGTACTTCTAGCACTGACGGATCCCCAGATTGGAGCTCGCACTGGATAGCACAGCCTAGTTCCTGCCACAGCCCAAAATCCAGGGTGGTGTCTGCATTTGGGGCGACACCATGCAAATCACCCTAGTCTAACAATTCACAGAGCGATTCCTCAGAGACGGACGCATTCATTGAACTGATAACACCTTTCCAGACTGATAGCACAGTGTCGGTTTTTAAGCCGCTGCTCGCCATTCTTTCAGTCCCTTCTGACATCCCGGTCCGGGGGCAGGGGGGGAAGGGAACAGTGTACCTCTAGAGAAATTCGGCTTGGCTTGCAGCGTGCAGGACACGTCGCAGTGTGCAGATCACGTCAGGTGCACCAATTATCACTGCGTCCCACAGTGGTAGGGAGGAGG
Source organism: Aphelocoma coerulescens (assembly GCF_041296385.1). Lineage (NCBI taxonomy): Eukaryota > Metazoa > Chordata > Aves > Passeriformes > Corvidae > Aphelocoma > Aphelocoma coerulescens. The sequence goes on from NC_091021.1 coordinate 4,352,821, forward strand.
AGAGAGATCCAGCAGGCAGGAATTGTGCAGCAAGATTGATGATTTAATTATTTTACAAACTCTTCTATAGACTTTTTTCTTCATAGTCTAATTGGACAAAGAATCAGCCACCCCCTGGGGTGATTGGCTAGAATTCTAAAACATCCATTGTTAAAATATTTTTCTACTGTACCATAAACATAGTTCTACAAGGTTGCAGGTGTTCATAGTTTACAGAACTCTGCAAATACCTTCGTGAGAGAGAAAAGTATCTCATGGGCCTAGAACGAAGCAGGAAAATTTCTTGCTAACAGCATTTTTGTATCCACACAATGTAACATTTACCAATGATCATTCAAAATATTCTAATAATCCTCTTTCAAATACACACATTGTGTGTTGGCACACACCACAGGAAAAAAAATTTATTGTACTGTTCAGTATCTTGCTAAAGTTTTAGCTGAAAGCTGAACAGCTTTCTCTATAAGGCAAGGAGTGACTTTATTATTTTTCAAAAGCTCTGTTTAAGACGAAGACACCATTTTCCCCTGGGCTTTAGTAACAGCAGGTTTTAGATTCTCAAATGAAAACTGAAGTAGATTAAATCCAGAAGCAAGGAAGCCTGTACCGATGATCAGACTAAGTCTTACCAAGGATGCCTATGTACCAACAAGCACTTGTCAGTTGTGCAAAATCTCACCTAAAGCTCCCAAATATTGCTGGGAATGCTTCGAGTTCACCTTGCAGACTATTCAAACTCACTTTTCAGCAGAATCTGGATGAAGTTTTATGTTGTGTAACAGGAAAATCAGTATTGTAGTGTGCCATGCACACCTCAGTGTCCCTCTTTAAAAACCAGGTGTGCATCCTCAGACCCATAATATTCTCTCTGCAAACAGACACTCCTTTGTGGCTAATTAAGATGTTTTATGACAAAGTTGCTGTCTCATTTACATGCTCCAGCAGGTCAGTTCTGCCCTGAGGCTTTTGTGTTGCTCGTGCCAGCACAGGTCTCACCAAGGTAGAGCAAAGCCAGCACATATTGAGCTACTCAAACTTCTCCTGCAGTAATGGGATTACAGTGAGGATTGGTTTAAAGCCTTCATTTAAAGCCATTAAAAATAGTCACTTTGCTGTCACATTATTAATCGCCTGTCATAATATTCTTAGAGGTGATTATAAAAAGTATATTTCTGTGTAGTCAGAACGCCCTCCTGTCAGACAGCGTGGGGAATGAAGAGGCAGCAGCAGGAAGAGTGCCATGGCACAGAAACACTGCCATCTCCTGATCCCTGGGAAGGCACTGCCAGGCACACAGTCAGCTGGGTGAAACCATAATGTCAAAGAGGTCTTCTGATGTGCCTTTGATTCACCTTTTGGTTACAGGCACACCCTGTTCAGCTAACATAGGATAATTTATTAAGCTGCACTAATCCACCTTTAAGACTTCTCTCTGTCGAGCCAGATCTGTTTTCTCTCAGGCACACGATTTGGGTGTTTCATTGCTATAGCACCAGACACATCAGCTATAGAGTGTGGGCTTCGGTGGATGGATGCCACACTTGTTCCTACTGGGTCCCTCGTGGACCGCTTAGGCAGCACTCTCCTAGCACCTACACATGCACACGATCTCACCTTCTCAGGTAGTCACAAATAGCCACTCACACACACAGTCTGTGCACAAACCAGAGACAGAGAGGTGAGAGGGGTTCTCTGCATGCAATTCTGAGGTGTTTAATGGCAACACATCCGAAGGGTGTCAAAGGCAAGAAGAACATAAAACCGAAAGCCCGCGCCAGTTTTATCCCAAAAACTCCCAAAGGCGGGCAGAGCATCCAAAACCAATAGTCTGAGGGCTAGGCAGCAGAGGCAAGATTGAATGGCATAACAGGGGCCAATGGGAAAAGGGATGGGAGGGGGGAGAGGGCCAGTGACCAGCAGAATCTAGACAAAGGGAGAACTTTCTAGCACAGTGTTGTAAGGAGAGACCACTTTTAGGGCAACTTGGTGGGTGTAAAGTGGACTTAGCCACCGCAACATCTCCTCCTAATTTACTTTAAAAGAGCGCCTCCCCCAATTACTTGGAACTAAGGTGGGAACCGTTCTTCCCCTTTCTATGAGTGGGAAAAGGGTATTTTGTTTTTTTAACTGAAAGGAGGAGCAAATTAGATGTTCATATGGCTTGTCACTTTGCATCAACCTTGCCTCCAGGTGGCACTAGTCTCGTCTTTGGCTGACTCAGTGTCAGGGGTGTCTATGTTTTTCTCATGTTCTCATGAGCTGTTGTCAGTGGTCCAAGGTAGGGCTTGATATTCTTTTCTGGCACCAATTTCAAGCCTGCTGAAGTGGAAACACAAGCATATCCCCTTCCCCAGGTGTTGAGTGGAAAGGGTCCCTGAATTTGACAGTCCTCTGGATCCTTGACCAACACCGGTGGCTGTTCTTTTAATTTGGCCTGTGTTGAATTGGTAAAGTGTCAGAATACGGGGGGGTGGGTTCTGAGAAGGAGTTGTTTAAGAAATTGATGGTAAAGAGAGCTTTGCAGAGTCTCACAGTGGGAGAATTAACCTCTGCACCTCTGTGTTGTTGTCAAGGACCCTCTGGAGAATCTGGTGGGTCCTTTCAACAATAGACTGTCCTGTGGGGGAGTGGGTTATGCCTGTGGTGTGCTGGATATCCCACTGACTAAAGAAATCTTGCACTTTATTAGAAACATAGGCAGGATCATTGTCCATTTTCACTTCTTTGGGCACTCCCAGGGTAGAAAAGGCAAGAAAGTGTTTTATCACGTCTGTTGCCTTTTCTCCTGCATGGGCAGATGCAAAGACAGCTCCAGAGAAAGTGTCTACTGACACGTGGACATATTTCAGTCTCCCAAATTGGGGGACATGGGTGACATGTGTCTGCCACAATTGGCAGCTGCTGAGGCCACAGGGGTTTACCTCTGTGCCTAAAGATGGTACTTGATACTGTTGACAGCTAGGGCACGTCGCTACAATTGCCCTTGCTTGATCTCTGTGGATGTTAGACATCCTAATGAGGGCAGGAATGTTTTGGTGGAAAAACTGGTGGCTTAACTTGGCTTGTGCAAAGGTGTCAGGTAAGTTGGGACTGTGCACTGCCATGGCCAGGGCATCAGCTCTCCAGTTTCCCTCTGCGATGGGTCCTGGCAAATCTGTACATGCATCACATGATAAGGCTGCTCTCGGTGAGAGAGAAGGTAGACCAGTTCTGAGAGCAGTTGGCATAATTGGGGATTCTCCACTTCTTTTAACAGGGCATGTTCTGCTCTGGTGGTCACACCAGCTACATAGGTCGACTCTGTGACTAAATTGAATGGTTCTTGAAATCTTTCAAATGCTCTAACCACGGCCTCCAATTCAGCAATTTGTGGGGATCCCTCTACCACCTGGACATCAGATTCCCACTTCTGTGTCTTGGGGTCTCTCCAAGTCATCACAGATTTCTGCGAGCTTGAACCATGTGTAAAGACTGTCAGAGCCTTAGAGGGGTTCGACTTAGCAGTGATTTTGGCACCAGATTGAATGCTGTGTTAAACAGCTTATGTTTGGGTTTGTGGACTGAAATTTGGCCTGTGTAGCTGTCCAGAGCATACTGGAGATGTTCATTTGTCCAGAGCGAATGCTCCAAGTTACGAACTGTTAATGGCAGGTGTATGCATGCAAAATCACACCCAGCGAGGGTTCGGAGGCGGGCCTTCGCCCTCATGATTAATTGGGCCATTCGTTCCTGTGGCATTATGATGCTTTTGGGCAACTGACACAACAGAAAGATCCACTCTATAATGATTAGGGGGTCCTTCTGCACTGTGTCCCACTGAAAGATTAGGCCATGAAATCTAGGTACGTTACCTAGAATAATGAAACTGAAAGGCAGGTGTGGAAGGGTCCAGTGAGCCTGTCGAGAGGACAGGGCAAGCTGCACCTTACTGATGGCTTCTCAGGCCTCTGCGCTGATGGCACATGACGAGTCCAGGTCCTCACAACCCTTGAGAAGGTCAAACAGGGGCAAGAAGTCTTCCGTCATAATGCCCAGCAGAGGACGTACCCAGTTGATGGACCCACAAAGCTGATGCAAGTCTCGAAGGGTATTTGGGTCGTCTTGGATGGTGAGCGGCTGGGGTAAGACAGTCCGTTCACCAATGCAGAGTCCAAGGTAAGTCCACGGGCAGGTACGCTGGATCTTCTCGGTTTGAATCTCAAACGCTTTCTCAATGGCTCAGAGAGTCTCTTGGAGGGTCAAGTCCAGGTAGTTGTCGTCAGGTGCGGAGATCAAGATGTCACCCATATAGTGGAGTAGGATAGCCCTGGGGAGCTCTTTCCTGATCGGGGACAGGACGTGTCCGATGTACCACTGACAGATTGTTGGGGAATTTTTCATACCCTGGGGTAGAACTTGCCACTGCTATCTGCACAAGGGGGGCTGCTGGCTCAGGAATGGCACGGAGAAGGCAAACCAAGGGGCATCGTGTGGGTGTAAGCAGATGGCAAAGAAGCAGTCTTTAATGTCTATGACAGCAAGCTTCCACTCTTGGGGGAGCATTGAGGGTGAGGGCAGGCCAGGCTGCAGGGGACCCATGTCTTCAATTATTTCATTAATTTTACCAGAGGTCTTGAAGAAGCCTCCACCTGTCTTTGCCTGGCTTTTTTTGAACAAAGACAGGGGAGTTCCAAGGGCTGTTGGAGGAAATAAGGTGGCCTTTGGCCAGCTGTTCCTCTACAAGGGACTCAAGCGCATGAAGCTTTTCAGCTGATAGGAGCCACTGCTTGCTCCAGATAGCTTTGTTTGTCTTCCAGGTAAGAGCTGGAGTGGCATGCTTTCCAGTGGCCCCAACTAAAAATCCCAAGATGGAGGTGGGATTACCAGCTGAGTTCCCCATTGGCTAAGGAGGTCCCTGCCCCATAAGGTGAATTCTGATGGGATAACAAATGGCCTGATGGATGCACAGTGCCCCTCTCGGCCCTCGATAACGATGTTATTTGTAATCCTCATAGATGCCTCAGACCCCCCAATCCCTGTAACTACTCCAGCAGCTGGCTTAAGTCCCCACTGCCGTGGCCACTATGCTTCAGATATGATGGTGATATCAGCCCCTGTATCCACCATCCCCCCAGCATGGCTGTGGATTTCCCATTGCGCAGTTTGCAATGAAGGGCTGTTTTGTCCCGTCCCACTACTTGTCCCCACCATATGGACAGCATCCTGTAGTGCCTGGGGAAGTCCTCAGGTAAGATGATAGCCTGTGTTACCACTTGACCCTTTTGTAGAAACCAAGGGGTGTTAGCACAGGAGGCAGCAATCTGTATTTGTCCACTGGGGTCTACTGTGTGTACCTCAGGTGAAATAGAGAGCTTGGGTGGACTCTGCACGGTGTCTCTGATTACTAAAATATCTACTGTTTTATCAAAAAGTTTTTCAAAAACTTGTTGGGTTGCCGAGTTCTGTCGTGGAAAAGGTGTGTACAGGTACTCACGAGCAAAAGTCTTTTGCCTGCTTCCCACTGCAACGAGGAGTCACTGTCCGTGGCATGGGTGGCAGGGCAGGAAGAGACGGCCAATGATTTGGTGTTGTCACACAGGGCCAGGCCGCGCTTCACTGCCCATTTCCCAGCTGGTGCTTGCAGGTAGAACAGTCTGTAACAACAGGCTTTCTATTCCCGTTTGGTATCTTGGGTTTAGGGCAGTGTTTTACGAAGTGTTGAAAACTTCCACAATTGTAACACCAGGGCTTTTCATTATCGTCCTTTCCTGCTGTTATGGCACCCACCCCTTGTTGGAAGCTTGGGTTAATGGTGGATTCTCCCCCTTCTAGTTTGGTGCACACTTCCACCATTTGGTCGAGGGTGGGGGCAGGGTCCAGGGGAGCGGCTCTTATGACACTTTGGCATCTTGCATTTGCATTATCTCTTGCCAAAGTTCTAAGCAGCTCTCTCTGAGCTGCTATGCTTTTGACCTGGATCTCTATTGCCCCTTTTAACTGGTCTACAAATTTGATGAAGCTCTCTCCTTGTTCCTGCTTTATACTGGAGTAGCTGGCAGGAGGGGTAGAGCGGGTGGGGGTAAGGGACAACACCCTCTCTGCAGCCTGCTTCAAATCACCCAGGACCAGCTCTGGGAGTGTCCAGGCCTGATCTAAAAGCTCTTCTAGGTTGCCTTTGCTGCATAGCTGCTCTAGGGTTAAATTTGATCTGTTGGGATCTCTCTGGTAACTCACATGGAGGTCCCAGCAGCCTTTTCCATGTCCTCTCCCACAATAGACATTCAGTTGGGGAGAGCAGGCAGGACATGATTCTCTTAATATCATGCAGCACTAGAATGCTTGCAGCAAAAGTAGCCTGAACTAGGCTTTTGAAATGAGGGGATTCCTGCCCAAAATCATTTGCAGCCTTGCACAGTTCCTTTAAATTGGTAAACGGGAATGGTTCCCACTGGGGATTCTGTCCCTGTCTATTGTATGTAACAGGGGCAGCCATAAACTCCCAGTCTTGGTTTACTTCCAGGTTTGCAGGACCGTGGGAACTGGAGGGGGAGGCGTGGGAACCAAAGGGGAAGGCAGGGTTAGGGGAGGGGCCACCAAAGGAGGTGGGGTGTGGACAGAGCCCATGATGCAAAAGAGATTCCCTGCAGGGGTGGGTTCTGCCTCACCGAAGGGATTCCTGGTGACGTAGGAGAGTCCTGGCGCGGTAACACCCATCGCCGTAGGGGAGGGGCCTGGCGCGATGACGCATGCGGGAGCAGGTGGGGAATGGGGATCGCGCAATTGCGAAATGCCCGCCACATGGTCTGCACCATTTTGAGGAGCTGCCACTGACACGTGGCTTCCATTGTTCAGGGCGGGGGCTGGAGACCCCGTAGTGGGGAAGGGGGATGAGGCACTGGAGCCAGCCATGTGGCCTGAGCCATGTTTGTGGCATGGAGCTGGGGCCGGGGAAGGTGCTGTGGCGGGGCAGGCTAGGCTGCCACCGCTACTCGGTGGACTCCGTGGGGGGGACGCGCCCTGGCATGGCAGCAGCCACAAGCGGCCACGCTATCCACGGGCGGGGAGCACCCCGTGGCCAGGAGGAGTGTCTCCCGCCTGGGAATTGGCATTCTCAGGTATCGCAGCCTCCTAAACCGCTTTGTAAACTAAAACCACTAACGGGAAAACTTCTTAACCAACTCATCCCTGCCTTGCCTCAGGAAAGCCAGCCTCTCAATCACCCGGTCCCAGAACACGAGGTTCGTAACAGATTCTATTTTAACATTAGAGAAATAATAAAAAACCCACTCCATAAAGCATCCTAAGAGTCTCTTATAAAAATGGATTTTCCTCGCTTTTAGGGTATTTTTAACTTGGAGAAAAGCCTCTTGCTGGGGAATTGAGAATTTTGCACTCATCTTTCCCCAAAAACCTCACCCAGCCACTGAGAGAAAAAAAGCTAGTAAAAGAAAAGGTGAAAAGGGATCCGAACGAGCTTTCCTTGGCTTCACTCACCCTGAGTTTCTCCGGTTTCCGCGACTCTGAAGCCACTCCGCTGAGCCTTTGCTGTGGCATCCCTGCTTGCGCCGCTTGCCCGGTGCCAAGCCGCGCCAAGCCCTCTGGCTCCCAGCTCCTGGCTAACAGAAAAAGTCTTGGTGGATGGTTCTCCGTTCGTCAGCCGGCTCTCTCACGCTGAGAGAGGTATCAGCCTTCCAGGCAGGTCTAATAGAATTTAGATCTCCTGTTTCGGAATGGTGACTCCTTGGGGCTTTAGCTCCCCGGGGGACATTCTTCCAAAGACTTCAGCCGAAGTCCCTGTTCAATGAGCCAGGTATAGAGTGCGGGCTTCGGTGGATGGATGCCACACTTATTCCTACTGGGTCCCTCGTGGACCGCTTAGGCAGCACTCTCCTAGCACCTACACATGCACACGATCTCACCTTCTCAGGTAGTCACAAATAGCCACTCACACACACAGTCTGTGCACAAACCGGAGACAGAGAGGTGAGAGGGGTTCTCTGCATGCAATTCTGAGGTGTTTAATGGCAACACATCCGAAGGGTGTCAAAGGCAAGAAGAACATAAAACCGAAAGCCCGCGCCAGTTTTATCCCAAAAATTCCCAAAGGCAGGCAGAGCATCCAAAACCAATAGTCTGAGGGCTAGGGGGCAGAGGCAAGGTTGAATGGCATAACAGGGGCCAATGGGAAAAGGGATGGGAGGGGGAAGAGGGCCAGTGACCAGCAGAATCTAGACAAAGGGAGAACTTTCTAGCACAGTGTTGTAAGGAGAGACCACTTTTAGGGCAACTTGGTGGGTGTAAAGTGGACTTAGCCACTGTAATCATCAGCAGCTGCTCCTGCCACCAACCGTAAAAACAAAGCAAATTTAGTTCTGGGAGACCACAGAAAGATGCAGTGTGAAATGTCACAGAGCCTGACGTTTTCTTCACACAGAACTTGTTGCTAAATTTCACATAAAAACACATGGCAAAGCAGCACATCCTGAGACAGTTCTGGGGCCCAGGCCTGCTGAGGATCAAGCCACCATGCCCAGCCCTTCCCGCCAAAAAGCTTTCACAGGCAGGCAGGGACTGGGCAGCTGCAACCATTGTGACTGTGGAGAGCATAAAAGAGTTTTGTAGTGAAAACTCAAGCATCTCACTCACTGGAAATGAATAATTTCTTTCATAGTCTTTGTGATGCAGTTAATAGCTTCTTTTCCTTCTGATTAATACCCATACCATCATGGTAAGGGCAAGAGTACATTTTATGCTTGGGCTGGTTAATTTTCATGATTATTTTGCAAGGCATCAGAGTCTCCTACTGAGGCATCCATGTATTCATTACACCTCAGCAGCATGGAATGAAGTTGTAAATGAATGCTGCAAATTTGGGGATTCTGGTTCAGTGGGAATAAGAAATTGTGTCAATGGAACAAGTGACCTGTTCCAAATTTCTGGTTATGATATATGGGAGAAAATGTAAAATAAAGTAAGGAGTATTTCAGACAACAGCAATCTTAGAATAGTATGTCCTTGAAACAGAGAATAAAACAAAAATATTCACTCACTTTAGGTAAGAATTCCACTCTATCAAATAAAGACTACGTCAAACTTCCAAAAGTAGATTTAAATCAACACCACAGGTTCAGCTTCTGGAAGTCCACGTATTTTTGGTGTGCCTTGTCATGCCCCATTTGTTCTGGAAGCTGCTCTCAAAAATTGCCCCTAACACCTTATCATGGGCCACAAATTTACCAAGAGTCTGATTCCCAAATATTCCCGAACAACCAGATCTGGGTCTTAGGAAAAATGGCTGGGTTGAAACAGTTTTTCAGGAGGAGGAGACTTCCCCTCCACTGCAAGCAGACTGATTCAAACAGAGCTTGGAAGAATAATAAAGTTTGCTGATAGCAAACCATCCAACACCCACTTTGCTGCTTCAGGTAGGAAACCACTGAGAGACTTTCACCTCCTCCAATGGACACATCCTGGCTGGGAAAGAGCTGCTGGAAGGGCTGAGGGCCGGGCAGGAGGAGAGCACACCTGAGACCACCTTGGCAAACGGACCAATGGTAAAGACCCTGCTGCTCCTGACACCCCTGCATGTGCACCCAGAAATCCTGCCTCCATTTGAAGAAATCCAAGAAAAAGCCATCCCCAAGGGACATAGCTAGGGAACATCAGTGACCCCTGTGTGCCATGGGATGCCTCTGCCCCGGATGAAAGTCACTCCCCAGCTGGCTGTCACCTCAAGGAGCCCTGGCTGTTCCTTAAAGGAGCCCACTCCACGTTTCCTGGAGCATTTGGTGAGCACGGCTGGAAAAGCCACTTCCTCACTCAAACAGATGAAACGTGAGGGCTCAAATTATGTGAATTATTGTGCTTGTCTTTGGCATTTCTCTGCAGTCTCATCTTACTTCAGGAAGCACACTGTATTTTTTGTTACTCTAGACTACAATTAGCTACAAAAAATGACATTTTTAATCTCATCTTTTCTGTCACGTCTTAACCTCCTTAATACACATGTAATTCTTATCTTCCTCCTGCACTTTGATTAACTTGTCTGGCACTGCAGCAGCCACGGGAATCCTTAGCCTTTTCCCTGTCCTGCAAACAGCATCTGGAGCTCTGACACATCAGGGCTGCCATGTGCTTCCAGCAGCCCCTCAAGCCCACCTTGAGATGGGGGCCCTTTGCAAAAGGACAGATTTTGGTGGCTTCACAAAGTGGTGCTGATCCTCTCTACCTCGGAGAAAAGACAAGCAAACGCTGATGAGCAGAAGCAGTGCTGTTACACCAGGTCCCTGTTATTAGTCAATTTAGTAATCAAATAGCTCATGGAACTCTGCTTGCCTTCTCCCTGAACATACTCAACAAACTGAAGTTTGAGTCTCTTCTGCACATCTATGATTTGATGGATCACATAATGATCTTGCAGGTTGGAGCTGATGGAGGTCAAACTACTTATTTCACAGAAAGAGACTGTTAAGATCTGCAAGCTTATAGGGTTTGAGTTCTTAAAAAAACTTAGAGCTGGTGGGATGTGGCATCATAACTTCCAGTGATGCTGTCTTGAAATCAAATTCAATTTTAAAATAATTTGCATTTGTGGTACTCTTTTTTTGTAATACCAACCTAGTCAACACTGGGAGAAATGATCCAGGCAAGCAATAGGTTATTTGAGACAAAAAGAAGCATTTTTATGGATTTCTGTAAATGAGGCTCCACACAGGATGAAATTCAGTAACTGCAGCTGCAGAGGGTGACAGTAAATGGTGTCTGCTGGCTGCAGGATCCATGCCCTGATATCACAGAATCCCTAAAAGGTTTGGGTTGGAGGGAACCATTAAAGGCCATCTAGTCCAACCCCCCTGCCATGGGCAGAAACAAATGCACATGTACCCAAAAACACTTTCAGAGTGGAAATGAATTAGAACTGGGTGAATTAGTCTCTGTGAATAATTTAGCAGCTACATTTTACATTACTTGTTGAATAATTTATTCACAAATACATTTTCTCAATTATTTGACCTCTGCTGCAAAGTAATGAATGTTATTTTGCAAATAATTTACTGTACAATATTTATATGAACATATTAATACTGAATAAATTTTGCTATTACCCCATTACTTCCAAATTCACTATTTCAGTGATCTCAGCATAGACAGCAGCCGTCTTTTATAAGTAACTTCTATTGCCTGGTCTGGTTCATCCTAATTCAAATGTCTCAGTACATATTCCAAAATATCTCAGCCTGTTCTGGACATGTTCCCTCTGGGTAAAACGTGGAGACCTCCTGGAATAAGCACAGTGATGGGCAGGCAGGTGCAGACACGGGTGGATGGACCAGGGGGGAGCAGCAAACCCAGGAATTATTCAGACAAAGGTTTTGGGGGGGTTTGAGAGGTATCTGCAAGTATTCAGAAGTCTCACTGAGATTTGAAAGGACTAAACACATAATTCCAAGGCTCTTAAGAAAACCATAGCCTTTGCTGAAATATGTTTTATCTCCATAGTACAATGATATAAGCTACTCCTTATTTAAGAACCAGGGCAGCAGACAGGGCACAGCTGTAGTCACAGTCCAAAAAATAGAAAGTACACAGGCTGCTTTACAGATATCATGTACCTTGGGCCTTCAGGAGAAGCAGGTGGGAAACTGGCTGCAAATACATGAAACTGGCCTGAAATATATGCAATCAACACAGCCTCAGGACCCTTTCTGAAAACGATGTTTGCTCTCTCTTCATAGACATGAGCAACATACCAACACACCATCAATGAGCTGTGCTGGATTCAACCCTGCCTTCAGGCCAGGCACAGCAATAGAGAAGCTGCAAGGTACTGCTCTGCACCTGCAAATGTGAAGGAGGAACATTAAAACACCTGGACAATACTTGAAAGGATGTTTTGTTCATCAATTTATGGCAAACATATAAAATTTAACTTCTTCTAACCATGCTCTCATGGCTTTCAGTCCCGTAGTTCTCCTAGCCAAGAGCTCCAGAGGACCATGAGACACACAGGCCCTCTGGCTGGAGGGCTCCAAAAGAGTATTTTGCTGCAATTTGCAGAACAAAGCAATGCAGCAGCAAAGTCAGGGACAAGTTCTGCAGGATTTCATCACCCTTTACTTGCCATTTTTAATGAAAAGCTGACATTTTAGAAAAAAATTACTGCTTAATTTGCTTAACAAATTGACAGTTAAAAGCAAGAGTCCCCTGCTATTTTCAATCACACTGACAGCTGATTTTTTTCTAGAAGAGGAGAGCATATTTGACATAAATATTTAACAAAAAAAAACCCCAAAACCACCATGAAGACTGGTAATTTTGAGCTTCTTCTATTATTAACCAAACAAATTACTTATTGGGTGGTCACTGGGGGACTTGTGATTTCCCATGTTCAGAAATCAATCGACCACCTGGGACAAAGAATATAAGCAAAGGATTTCACCATCTTCTGAGTCCCTTTTCAGCAGCATTACGTGTGGATACTATGGAGCTCATATGCATTTTAAGCAACCTACTTGATGGCCTACTGTTCTCTGCTGGGGAAGGAAATACAGGAAAATCTTCGTCCTCTGTAATTTAGTGCCACCACTGCAGGTTGGAACACCTCAGATTGCACCTCAGGTAAAGAGCTTAAAGAAGAGAAACAGCACTGTGTACATTTAGGATGATTTCATCTCCTTCATCCAGAGAGTAAATGTTGACCAAGACAAGACCTTTATCCTGCAGGGATCATATATATTCTCTGCCTTTCTTGTACCTTTTGCATGCTGTGCCCTGAACAGACAAAACCAATCTTTTTTTCCCTGGATTTTGAGCTTCTCTTGCCCCAAGTTTGAATAGAAAGAACAGCCAACACTGCTCAGGAACTGAAGAGCTTCCCCTGCCTTACTTCAATTTATTCTTTGGTTTATTTGTTTTCCAAATGTAACTGCTTAAAATTATTTTTCACTTTCCTTTTGGTGACTCTGGAGAAGGTTTGCTCATAAAATGTCTAGAGCCACGCACGAGAAAGTGAGCTGTAAAAGCTGTGGACTGTCACTGCAGTTCAGGCTAAATTATTTCTCTTTTCTGTGAATCCCCTTCTATTCCAATAATAGTTAATATAATTTATTCAAATATATATGGAAAAGAAAATAGTATCTATCCCACGTATACTCATAGATGGACTTGGCTGCAAGAGATGATTACCAGGTTGCAGCCAGCTCTGAACACAGACACCAGGCTAAAAACTTGGGGAGTCACCTCCAGTACCATCCCTTATCCATATTACGGGGTGTGTAATTAGATGACAGATCTTGATCTTCACACAGCAGGAGTCAGATGTATTTTGATTCATTTTGTGTCCCATGCATTGTGTTTCTAGTCTTTGTTACTTTGGTTTTAATTCATCGTGTCTGTAATTCCCTTCTAAACAATTTGTCGTGTAACTGATTTGCAGCTGGAAGAAACTGAGGAGAGACTGGGAGATTTGCCACCTTCATTTTACACCTGCTTGGTTACACCTACAGGGTGCTCCTTTTTCATGCTCATTCTCTTCATGTCTCTTTCAATTACAGGCAATCTTCTTCAAAATATCATCTCTAAGTAGCTTCCCAAGGAGACACTAGCTGCTTTTTCTTCCTGGCATTTGTCTCTCCATAAGATACCATTACTAGTGTCCCTTGGGATACTTTAGGATTTCCTTAGGATGGTCTTCCCCCACTATTTTCATCTATTTTCTGTATCTCTTACTCCTTTTATTGGGTCTTGGGTTTCCATGGCACTCTCCAGAAAACATTTTTTCTGAAAAATAATAAAGATGGCTCTGTTAGAAAATCTGCATGAGTGCAAAGACCACAAAAGAAGTGGTACTTTAAAGATATATAGATCTTGAGACACTTCAGTAAAAGGGGACACAATTCACTGAAAATTCATTTCTTACAGTTGTTTAGTTCCATTTGCTTCCAGTCATGGCTACAAATGATGGTGATCTCAGTTCTGTATCTGCAAACAGCTAATGAGTAGGAAGTCATTAACTGAGGTTCTTGGCTGCATCACAAAATAGTCTTTTTTGTAAACCAGAAATGATAGCAAAGGGTTGAGCAATGTTTTGGCTGGGTTTGCTTGACTTGATAGTTCTCACTCTCACATGACCATGGGCAGTGTTACATCATGTAACATCTCATTCCCTCCGTTACCAGAAAATATTTAATCTGCTATGAGAAGCCAATTTAGTTTTGATTTGTCTCAACACTGATTGTGGAGGAGGGGTTGCACATGTGCCACTTGCAGGACTCAAGTAGAAGAAGATGGGAGAAGGCCCCATTTCTGGGGAGACTTTACCCGGCAACCATTTCACATCTCAAATGGGATAGGCAGTCAGCAGGGGAACACCAAAGACACTGTACCCTCCAGAGAGTTCCTCCAATCAGATGGTGAAAGGTCTCCACCAATGGACTGCCACGGAAGGTTGGACTGGGCCAATGGCCTCCTGCCAGCAGGCAGACTTTGGGAGGAGCCAGGGGGTATAAAAAGTAACTGCACCATGAGCTCTGGGGGCTTATTGGGACTTGGTTTTTTGGCTTTGAGGATTGGTGACTGAGGCTTTTTGGAGCTTTGTCTTTTGGGGGCTGCTTTGCCCTGGCCCTTAGCCTGTCTTTTGTCCTTTTTGCCCTGGTTCCAGCCTGGCCTTTTGGCTCTGCTGCCCTCGCTAGTCCTTGCTTGCTCTTGCACCTGCCCTGCCTCCCTGTGTCCCTGAACGCTGCCTTGTGGCTTCACCCCTGCATCCCTGCCCAAGCCACCTGTGTCTAGCCCTGCCTGCCTCTGATCCAGCCCACTGCCATGATCCCCACCTCAACCCTGTCCAAGGTTCTGGACTTCCTTCCTGAGCACCCACTCACTCACTCACGGCATGTCCGGCCACCCATCACGATGGGAGCCGTGCCTGTGGAGCCACGCCTCTCCAAGAGCTGCACAGGATCCCCAGCAGGCAGCATGGAGCAAACCACCCCACCACGTGAACATTGATGGCACTCCCTGTACTGCAGGTGGTAATGCTTGTTTTTCCTCTCTCTGTCTCCCCCCTCCCTCTCTCTTTCTCCTCCCATTCCTTTTCCATTTTCCTTCCTCCTTCTCTGTCTTTTCTAGCCCTCTTTAGCAGGGCCAACTTCTTTTTGTTGTGGTGGTGGTTTTTCATTAATAATAAATGGTTCTCAGATACAAGGTTGCCTCAGTTGACTTAATTTTGTTCTAAACCATCTGTTTTTAAAAGAACTCAACACAGTTCCCCACAGTGGAATGTGGCAACTGCGTTTGCACCAAATTCTGGGCTAGGAGCATCATTTAGTATACAGTCAGAATAACTCAGCCCTCATTTTTATTCTCTAGGTCTTTTTCAGCTTTGGTTTTTGAAGACTCTGAGGACAAATCTCTTGAGCAGCTTCCTGGGAAGGTCAGGATGCCCTTAGTCCCAGCTGGATTGATGCAGGAGGCTTCAAAGCATTCAGCACCTATTTTTCCTTCCCATATTTGTCTACGTCTTTCCTTGTTCTCCCATAACTCCATCACCTGGGATGGTTTTGACATGCTCAGTCTGATTTAGTTTCCTTGTATTTCCCCAGGGACTTGAATTGCTCTTCATGCCCCATTTAGTTTTTCTTTAGAGAGAACACCATTTGGTGTAAATGTATTATCTCCAGTCTCAGGAACAAGAAGAGGAATATGGAGCAATTTCAAGGCTGCTCGACTTCTTTGGCCCTTACTTTGCTCTCTTCCATCCATGCAGGATCCCCCACTAGACCGACAGAGTTTTGATGGAGCACCTATTTCATCCATTCTTTGCATTGTCTGCTTGAAAACATAGCCCAGACACAGCTTTTGTCCCCTCATGCTCAGCAATAATATGTCACACATTCTCAACCGCACAACCTCACCCTGCAAAAAGGAAAAGTAAAAAAAGATTAAAAAAGAAATGAAAAAAATCTTTAGGCAAGTAAAGAGCACCAAGTCCTATAAAAAAAGTAGGCTGTGTTTCTTAACCACCACCTGCTGCCTGCAAGAGCAATATTTCCTTTTTTACTCTTAGGAAATCTTGTTTTACTTCCCTTTTTTCTGGCCAGCAAATGTTCAGTTGACAGGATAGCAGCGCTTCCTCATTACCTTCAGGGAGACAGACAGGCACTACTCAAAGCAGTGAGAGCAAATCCTCTGCCCTTGTCCTAAAGCACTGACACAAGAAATGCAGGCTCTCAAATTCCCTCTGGATTTTCAGATATGTGCAGCTCATCTTGTTCTGCAGTCTGGCCTTTTCCTCTCCGCTCTGCCTGATCTGCTGTGCACTTGCTCTGACTGTACAACAACCACCTGAAGCCCCACACAATACTTGGCATTAAAGAGGCTTATCTACAAATGCTCACACTTTCCCAAATGAAATTTCCTGATCCAAGACAGAAGATCGGGTAGAGCCTTATAATAAATATCAAGCCAGTAACTCTGGAGTGTTCCCAGTCAAGGCCAGTCCCTCACTGCTCTTCTGGGCTTCTCTGCCAAACCCAATAAACTGCCAGAGTGAAGGAGCTGGATGGGAGCATTCTGAAGAAGTGCATGCTTCTCTCCCAGGCAGGCTTTAGAAATGTAAACCTATGTAGGAGGATCTATGCTTCAGGCTGGCTCCTCTAAAGTGAACAACTTCTAATTAATTTTTTTAAATACTGCTCCAGGCTCCTCTTAAATTAAGGCAAACTGTCTTCTACTTTCCTTTACAGAAAGGCATTGTAAATTACACTTAATCTGATTAGGTAGGGAAGAATAAGCCAGCTGTGCTTCTAGGAGCTTTAAATATGTCCTTTTAAGCAGCATTTGAAAGAACACTGTTTATATCAACTTACTTTAATATGAGGTAAAGCACATTTAAAGAGTCAGTTTAAAATACTACACAATTATAATATTATTGCAGACCCCTTGTTAGGAGAACACCTTACAGAGGGAAAAATACTTGAGCAAAAACTGCTGTCACCAAATTGTAATTTACTGACTCTGAAAGTGTTAAAAGACTAGACCAGTAGAGATTTAAGATTATCCACCAAGGAAATGAGCCTTGAAATCTGTATCACAATGTATTTGGTTACAATTTCATTTCTGAGAGAAATTATATTTTTAAAAAATAATATAAATCTTTTCAAATAAGGAGAGATATACTGGGGAATCAGGATGGGATTATGTCTCCTGACCATTTCCTCCATCTAGAGGACTTTATTTTGCAAAGCAGATGAATCACCTTGCCCACATGAGCAGTGAGAAGTCAATTCATCATATTAAATCAATGCTCTCAGCTGATTCAACTGGGCCTTGGAAAAGGCCCCTGATACTGGATGTGATGGTGAAGACTACCCTGGATACAGTGTTTGGGCAGAGCAAGGACCAGAACCTCAGCCTCACTCTTTCACCGTTTTACTATATCACACCTTTGTTTGCTAATGGAAGAACAATGGAAGGAACATAAAGACTGGCATTAGTGAGACAGGTGAAATTGTAATCCAGCCTTGTAGTTTGTTCCATGTACACAAAGCCAAACCCAACATTTAACGCATGACTGGTATGATCTCCTCAAAGAGGTCAGGACCAGAAGCACGAGGAGATGTTAAAAAGAAGGTTCAAACTGACAAAACAGCTACAAGTCAACACAAGTGTTTAGCAGAATCTCACTCTGTGACCAATGTGTGTGTCACAGCAGGGCTGAAATTAAAAAGAGAAGATTGTAATTTGTGTTAGGTAATATGCTTAAATGAACAGTAAAGGACTGGAATAATTAGTTACAGGATTTACAAGCATCGAAGAGAATATGAAGCACTTACAAGTATGCCATGCCGAGGAGAATTCTTCATTTTTTGAAAATGGCTGGACAGTGGCATTCAGGAGTATTTTGCCAGCTCTATTATTTTTTTCTTGGGAGCATCTTGTCACCTGATATTGAGAAAACCAAGGCAAGGTTATACTTTTTTGCTGCTTTCATATTGTTCCTTCCCCATTAACTTCTGAGCCTCAAGACCTAAGGCACTTTTTTGGGGTATTGGGCGTCAGCTGGGGAACTCTGAAGACAATTGTTGCTGCCAAGTGCCAAGAAAATCTGGACCCTTTTCTACACTCTCAGTCCCACCCAAGCTCTTAAGAGAGAACTTAGCCCATGATTCTAAATGGCAGGCACAGTACAGTTGAAAAGTCAATACTGTGGAGATTAGATCATGTCAGAAAGGAGGATACCTGTCATTTACAAGATGTCCATATTGCTATATACTTTACCCAGTGCAAAATGACTCATCAAACTTTATCATCTGTAATCCAAAAACAGGTAGGAAATGAAGATAACAAGCAGCAATAACAAAAGTCTCCCTTCCTGGAAAAGTATGGCACTTCTTTCACACTAACCAGCATTGGTGCACAAAAATCTACCTGACCCTGCTCATTTGGTCAAATCTTCTGATCAAAGACCCACAAACCAACTCCTACCTCTTAGGGAAGGGTATTGATTAACTTGTTACAGAAGCATCCCACCTTCTAAACCCCTGGAAATCTAGAATGCCTTAATCCTTCTCACTAATGATTACCAGAGTTTTAATCACTTCCATTTTGAAATTCAAAACAGACATAACACTTGGGCATCTGTAATTATCTTTATGGAAGTGAAGATTGCCATAAGGTTAGGGAACTTTACATAGATAAGGCAGAAAAATTACAGGATTCAGGGACCAAAATCTGAAAATGCACAGGCTCTAATGCAAAATAGGATTCACATTTCCAGTGATGAAGACAACCACAGGAACACAGGATAGATTCACCTTCTCTGCATGTGAAGACTGGATGATTTTCCCAATGGTTTACTGTAGCTCACACATGACAGTAGAAAAACAGTAGTTATTAAGTGACATTTTCCACTTTGTGTTATACAGGATGTCCGAACATTGCCAGTGACTCCTCCTGCCTTTACTGTTAACAAAATTTGCAGTTGTTATCAGTCCACATTTAGAAGCTTTCTCATAGAATAAAAGAGGAAATGATATTGTTAAACTCTAGAGCTCAGCTGAAAACACCAGTACATGGCATGCAGCTAGTATTAAAATTAAGTTGTAAAATTGGTATGTAAATATCATACTATCTATCATTCATGATTCAAAAAGCAGCCAGGAGGACAGGAACCAAAATAACAAAAGGTATAAGCTGTAATTGTATCACTAGGCATCCTTTATGTCTCTAATAAAGTACTGGAGCTTAGTTACGGCTGAGAGGAGGAAAAGCTGATAGTACCCTGGTTGATGTTGCAGTACAAAGGAAGCACAGAATCCTCATCTGCAGATAAAAGAGACATGAGCACTAATGAAGACATGATTAAAAAAAAAGAACCCCCTCCCAGTCTAGTAGCCTGAAGGCATCTTAAGTGAAACGTCTGAGAATGAAAACCAATCTGTTTAATTAACGCTAAGCACTAATCGTTAACACCAATTACATAACAAAAACTATCTCAAGACAGGGATTCATGCTCTAGGAAACCAGATACAGTAGACAAAACAATAATTAAAGAGCTGAACATACTTGGTTCTGTAACAAGTTCTAGTACATTTACACTTGTGTAAATACAGGATTGTACCCCTCAACTGTGGCACGGATGAGCCATCGGGGCTGGTGAGCTCTGTGGTATGGGACTTCCAACATGACCTGTGATGTCCACTGCCATGGTTTACCTCTATTCCCCTGGTGAAGCTAGGAGCTGCTATTTTCCAAGCTTTTCTCATAACTGGTTTGGCTTAACTGGTCCCCGAGTCAGCATTTGGTGAGTAGAATGAGCCAGAGCATTAACAGCAGCTGTTCAGTCTCTTCTCAAGCAGCAGTGAGGTAGTATCAAAGGAAGATAGGAAGTAACAAGTTCAGAATACATGAAGGAAGTTACCTACTTCAAATACTGCAGAAGGTTGCAGATGCTACAAAATACAGCTATTCCATAAGTGAAGAAATATCAGCATCGTGGAAGCAAAAGGAAATAAAACCCTCCTGAGTTGGAAACTGGAACTGCGAATGTCAGAAAACAGCATAAAGTCTGAGGAAATAGGAAATGATTTGATTGTTCATCCAGTCTTTCCCATTCCTGTTGCCTGAGGCTGGCTGTGGCTGCACATGAGACAGAGTTCTTTCAAAGCCATCCTTTTACTTGGAGATTCTGAGATTGGACCTGTCTTTTTTTCTTTTTCCTCTATTAGTAACCTATAGTGACCTCTACAGTGAATACTAATGGGGCTTACTAAAGGGTTTTCAAACAGCTGAGCAACATGGTTACTTGGTGGACATGTCAAATTCCATGTCAAATGGCAAACACTGGGTTTGGTTGCCTTGTCTGTGGCACGCTTCCATTTTAATTACACCTTGAGCCCTTTGCCTTCTGCTGCTGCAAAGCTGAGAGATCCTCTTAAGATGGAAAAGCCAACCCCTGCCTCAACAGCTGCAGCCAGCTCTGCTCTCCTCATAGGCTGGAACTGCTGCCTGCCCACAGTAAAGTGAGCACAGGTCATCCCTCCACCAGACAGGTTATGCACCCCGGATTGCTGGGTCCTGCCACCTGCGCTTCCAGAGCTGCTCTCAAATGAGCATATCTGCATATACCAATGAGCATACGGCAATCTTCACTTCCAAGTACCTGAGGCATCCCTTCCTGTGCCCTTTGCTCCCAGCACCCTTATTCCCAGGTGCTGATATTCCTCCTTTAAATCTAACAGAAAAGGCTGCGCTGCCCAAAAGCAAACAACCCAAACAGATCATTTTCTTGTCTGACTTGGATCTTTGCACTGTGCAATGCTCACACCTCCTGCTGACTGCTGGACCCCAGGCATGAAACCTCAGCAGTGCCTCCAAGAGCTGTAATAGTTGATGTTATCAAGAAACTGCTGAGCTGCTGTGTCTGATACGCTGCCCATAAAGCAGTCACTTCCACCCAGCCTAACACACCACCCTGGATCACCTGCTCATTCCCTTCACAGCTCTTAAAGATGCACACTCAGTGTAGGTCATTTGGCCAGAATTGTTTGTCTCAGGGCACTGTACAAGACAGAAGCCTATTCTCTTCCTCCCTCTCTGGTTATATTTCCTCTACCTTCCCCCTAGAAGAATCAGAGCAGAATTTTGCTCAGTCCATCCACTCCCTTCTGTGCCTGCTCCCCATTAGCAGCACAAAAGCTTTCCTTTGTCAGATTTGTTGGTCTGTGACTGACAAGCAATTGCAATAAGTAATTTCATTTCAGTGGAAGATAATAAAATGTGATACCATAACTACCCACAGAGCCCCCAAAGTATTCCTGTTCACTTTAATAACCTGGTGAGATGCTGTTAATCTTGACAGAGTCTGCCCAGCAGGTGCTGGGGAGCTGAATCTTCATATTCTTTCACTGCTTGATGATCCTTCCACAGGGAAAGCTTCAAGCTGTTAAAAATGCAATGGCCCTGCTCTATTTTTTAATTACATTTAGTTTATTAGAGACACAATCAGATGCATAACTAATCCTGGAGCCTGCTGTACCTTATCAAGAGGGAAAGGGACATCTGACTCATTTAGGCTCTCGCAATCTCAGATATGCGGAGCGGTTTCCCTCTGGGAGACAGGCATTGAAGGGAAATACACAGCAGAGGGGGAATTCTGTTGTTTTCAAAAGCACATGAATTTTACCAATATTTCTCTGCCCTGCCCAGGGACCTCTTCAGCACAAGTTGCCTTTTTTATCAAATGTTCCTCCTAAAGCCAAGATGTGCCAAGAAAATTTGGGTGCCTGTTTGCCATTTAAAATTCAGTCTGCCTGTCCCCTCTGGACCAGAGAGCAAATGAGCTGTGTAAGGGTGAGAGGATAGATGCACTTGGTGCCAAAGAATTATAGGCCTCCCCTTTACCAGCACTGCAGAAACATTAGCTTCCCTTGAAATGACACTCCTGGATGCACAAGAGGAGGACTAGGGAGAAAGGAGAATTTGCACCAGAAGCACATCAGTGTCCCAGCAGTAAAATGGTGATGCTTTGAAAGCATCTTTGAAAGCCTGGGTATTTCTCAGCACGTGCATCACCTCGGTGCACATCCGACCTGTGCTCCTGCTCCTGAGCAAGCAGAATCCCATCCTGCTACAAGAGCAAAGACAAAACCAGCCCCTCAACATCTTGCCAGCATTCCAGAGGGGATCATTAAATACACAGGAGTGTATTTAATGCTGAGTCCAGACAGGAGCTCAAAGCTGAAGCATGGCAATCTCAACTGTGCCCATCACAGAGAGTAGCCTGACCCCTGATCTGTGCAGAGGAGGAAACAGGGAGAGAGAGAGCAGGGTCCAATCAGAAAGGTTTCCACTGCATCAATGGCACTTTTTGTGACAACCTTATTTTCAAAATTTCTGTAGTCATAAACACACAATAGTGGAGGTGAGAAGGCAGAGATCTTTCTAAGAGAGGGCAGTTCAGGGGCTGAAATGTGAGGACGCTCCTTTTAAATTAAAGGGAGAAAGCCAGAAGAGCTGCTCCCAGCCAAGGCAAATGAGCTAAAATACTGCTGCTAAAACTGCTATGTCCACTTGGGAAGCCAGAGTCTAGCTCCAAGATTAAATGGAGGGCCAGCATGTTCCTCATTAAAATCCAGAAACTGCTCTTTGGTAGCATCTTATTCGTGTTAAATCCACAGCTGTAATTAAATTGTTTTCTAAGCTCTTGAGAAGTAACTGAAATGCTTAGAAAGGATCCAAGGAAATTACAGTAACTGTGATATGGCTGTCTCCCTCTTGCAAAGGGAGACATGCAGATCTCTATTCCCCAGCAGGTGGGTTCCTGTGATATGAGGTCTTCAGAAAGGACGGTCTATATGGCTCAGATCTCACTCTGTTCCAAACTGAGAGGTGGGAAAGTGTCATGGTTTGACACTGGCCAAACACCAGGCACCCACGGAAGTCGCTCACTCACCCTGCCCTGCCACAGCTGGGCAGAGGAGAGGAGAAAATATTAAACTAAAGGTTCATGAGATGAGGACCTGGAGAAAACACTTCAGGGGCAAAACAGGCTCAGCTTAGATGTACAAAGTGATTTTATTACTAATAAAATCAGAGGAAGATAATGAGATGTAAAATAAGCCCTTAAAACCACCTTTTCTTCCCCAACTCCTCCCTCCTTCCCACTGACAGCGCAGGGACACAGGGCATGAGGTTTGTGGTCAGTTCGTCACCCGAGGTTTTCTTCCATTGCTCAGGGAGAGGAGTCCTTTCCCTGCTACACTGTGGGATTTCTCCCATGGGAGACAGTTCTCCATGAACTTCTCCAGCGTGGGTCCACTCTCACAAGCAGCAGTCCTGCCCAACCTGCTGCAACATGAATTCCTCCCATGGGCAAACAGTCCTCCCAAAACTGCTGTGGTGTGGGTCACTCTTCCATGGGGTGCAGTCCTCCAAGGACAGGCTGCTCCAGCCTGGCAGCAAGGGCCTCCCTCTCTCCATTGGATCTCCCACTGGAGCACAGCCTCCTCTAGGCATCCACTTGCTCCAGCATGGGCACCTCCCCCACAGGCTGCAGGTGGATCTCTGCATCCCCCATGGACCCCCACAGGCTGCAGGTGGATCTCTGCATCCCCCATGGACCCCCACGGGCTGCAGGGGCACAGCTGCTTCACCATGGTCTTCACCATGGCCTGCAGAGGAATCTCGGCTCCAGCACCTGGAGCGCCCCCTCCTCCTCCTTCTCCGCTGACCTTTGTGTCTCCATGTTGTTTCCCTCACATGTTCTCACCTCGTCCCCTTCTGTGACTAAAAGAAAACCTGTGCCCCACTTTGTTTGGATTTTCTTCTTAAATATGTTTTCCCAGAGGCGTTACCATCATCTCTAATTGGCCCAGCCTTGGCCAGTGGCATGTCCATCTTCAAAGTCATCAGGGATTGGCTCTGCTGGACATGGTGGAAGCTTCCAGCAGCTTCTCACGGAAGCCACCTCTGTGGCTGCCCACTACCAAAAACCTGGCCGTACAAAACCAGCACAGAAAGGCATGAGCATCGTTTTAGTCTTCTCTTCCTCAACCAATATATGTCCAAATCCTGTGGAATTTCAAGGGAACTCATGATTCATGGCAAACGCACTGCATACTTGTCTCAGAGAGTTAATTTCCCTGTACTCCTGTCATTTTTTTACAGAAAATGAAGCTTTAGAAAAGAGGAGTAATAGATCTGTTCAAGATAGCTGAGCTTTGTTTTTCTACAAACATTTCTCAAAGCAAAACTACAAAATGTTCCTGTTATTGTCTAGAAGTCTACTTATGTTACATTATTAAATATACTTCCCCTTATTCCAGAGGGTCTTCTTGAGTTTGCATAGTGAAAATGGAAAAAATTAACTTTTGTATTTCCTTCATATTGAAAACCTGGGAAATAAATAACCTTGGGCTTTCTGTCTTCCAAGAAAAGAGGTGATGTAAGAACAAGCTAAGTGCAGCTGACTTACCTTAGTCCAAACCAAACAGAGAGCTTCTTGCATAGAATAAAAAGGTCAAGAGTATAAAGATGTGATCTTGACAGGGAAGAGAGCCAAGAAAACAGTTCAGTATTTAAATAACTGATTAAATAAAATGTAATTAGGCCTAAGTTGGCCCCTTTCCCAGAGTTCGTAAACGCACACAAGGAATCTCCTCTGGGGGCATGCAGCCTGACACGTGCCTTGGTTAAATCAAGCCATTTAAACAGCTGACCTTTTTTAGTGTCAGCTTCTGCTTATTCACCCCCCTCAGCCCTCTCTGGAGCTACCCTTTCATACTGCTTGCCTCATGTCTTCCCCACCTTTAGATGTGGCAGGAGGCAAATTAAATAAACGAGAACTACAACAGAATGAGAAGTTCCAGAAAGCCTTTGTTGTATTTATTTCCCAGGTTTGTGGAGCAGCAACCTAACTCGCATGGCCTCGGAGGGTTTGGTGAGCCCAGCTCCCTAGAGTTTGGAAATCCCGAATTTTAGAAGACAAAGCTGTTTTGAGGGAAGCATTGCACAGAGCTAACCCAGGTGGGTATTTGCCCCGTTCTCATCAAGCTCTCAGGTACACCAAAGCCTCATTTTGCATAACTCCAGTGGGCTGGTGTGCTCTCTGACTGGCACTGCTCTGCTAAGCCTGAGAAACAGATTTTTACAGCAAATTAAATCAGTTGAGCACAGCTCACCCTAACCTGTTCCACAATTTCTAGAGAGGTGGTTTTTATTACATTAGTCCATTCCTCAGGCAGAGAGTTGACTTTCCGTGTTGACACTGACCATATGGACATATCTTCCATATGGTATGGAGCACAGGGAATCCCTCATTTAGAAAGGAAAATTCACACCAGCAAAGAACCTACAGATGCCCAGAGAAAAAATAGGTGAAGAGTGGGATGGAGAGGTTGTAACTGCATTTCTCTCTGCTTAAAAAGACTAAAGTCTGATTGAAAAGAAGTCAATGAGAGTCTTTGCACTGCCTACAGGAAACTTTGAATCCAAATTTGATTTGGGAAGAAGGGGTTGAATTGCAGCAATCGAGACTTTTTCTCTGAAGTGAAACAATGACTCGGGCTCTAGAGCTAGAGGTAATGAAAGGACAAATTATGCTGCATTGCTCAAGGAGATACTCACATTTACCCTGCACAATATGTTGTGCGGAAGGCACCTCCCTTCCAGGTTGTTTGGATGTTTCTGTTTAATTCTGATTCCTGTCAAAGTGCATTTGAAGGAGAATAATACACATTCAGGAAGTAACCTCCCATCTATATATGTGGAAAATTTGTCCATCCAGTAAGTCCAAATTCTAGTTAAACATCACCTTCCAATTATTTACGATGCTACAAATATTGATTAAAATATATGCATTCATACTGATTTTAGTATTAATTAATGCTCCACATATTTTGCACACATGGCTGTTTTTACACTCTTTAGAGGAATACATTATCAAACACTTTGAGAGGAACACAGAATGAGCAGAGTCCTAAACAAAAAGACAAATTCTAACAGTGTCAAATGGGGGTAATGTTGAGGATTTTGTACATTTTGTATCAGAGATCCTGAGAAATGTCTCAGGAGTCTTTATTACCCCTCTAACAGCAGCAAAGATGAATCTGTGAGATGGAAGGCCATGAAAAAAATGAACATAAATATTGTGGAGCTACCCAAGGTCAGAGAATAACTCACAGCAGCCTTACCAGACTTGCTGGGTTTACCATGTGGTTCTCCATCCATCCTGTATGACATTCCTTTAAATTGTATCTATTGAATGTCAGGACCAAGCTGCCCACAAGAAAACTGACCCTCCTGGCTGGTACTTTTGCACTCACTTAGTCTTCCTTTCAGACCATTATGACCCCAAGATCAAAAGATCAGAAGAAACTGCTTGGAGATTTCAGCCCATTAGTTTAAAGGTAAAGAGTAAGATGAATGGAAACTCCCTTTAAGTGGCTAACTGGGGGTGCCTCAGGACCTGTGAGCAGGCAATGTCATTTGCCAACATTATTTGCAACCTTGTCCTTCTGCAATAAAAAGATGGTGTTCATCCTTCAACGTCAAGAGCACGGAGAATAGCAAGACTGCCTCTCAACTGCAACCTTTCAGCTGCCTTCTCTGCTTCTCATCTCACAAAGCTTTCTCCTACTGCCTGCCCTGAACACAGTCCTGAGGGTGGTCTCCTCACAAATCTCACTCACAGCACCTGGGGCTGCTGGATAAAGACTCTGTGATTCAGAAGGAAACTCTGCTCAGAAAAAGGTCCTGGTGTCTAAGCAGCTCAACACATCATACTGTGATATAAATCCTCTCAACTCACCACCACCCCAGATCAGAGACTCGGGACATGACCACCTGGCAGAAAAGGAATTAAGTAGTGTATAAAAGCTAATTGGTCAACTATTTAGACAGTCTAAAATTTAAAGGATGAAAATGTACCTACTTTCACTGACATCAAGGTGCTGGTACTTTATCATGTCTGCAACACTCTGAGTCTGCAAGGGCCCAAAGACATGTTTTTGCTGTCCCAATGCCTGGCACAATCATGAGGTTTGGCAAAATCATGATGAAGTCTGATTTTTTCTATCCTGCTGAGTTAGAGACCTTACGGGTTAAGATGAAATTCTCCAGTTGTCCAAGTACAAAAAATGCCCAGACCACAGCAGTATAAAAGAAGAAAACACAACCACCCACCTTGCCCTAGGCTATAGCCAGCAGCCAGCCTGTTTTTTAACATATGAAGAGATTCTTTCGAATGTCCAGCTGTGCCAGACATGAAAAAATTACCACAAGGATATTTTTGTGCTAATTCCCTGACTCATTTAGATTCTTTCTCCTTACTCTTTCTTCCACTTGGTTATTCTGATATGTTTTTCAAATGTGTCAAAATTAGCAACATTTTCTCTGTGATTGAACTCTCCTATGCTCCCAACAATTTTTTTTTTTTTTGCTATCTTCTCTGCCTTGTTACACTTTTTAAGGGAAGGGTTTCCCTGGGACTATTGTCCAGATCTAATAACCAAGAGACTCAAATGTTCTTATGAACACTTACCTCCTCCAGGGTTGCCGGAGATTCTGATTTCACTGAGGGAGAGGGGCTATCCTGAACATGAACAGACCAAAATAGTTCATTCAAGACCATCCCAATTAGCCTCAGTTTCCATGGTTCCCTACTCCAGTATATTTCATTTGTCCTGGTACCCTCTGGCACTGAAAGGAGGGAAGCTGGTATCAGAAGCATGAAAGATGAGGCGGGTATTCCCCCCCTCCAGTCCAAGCCACACCTTCGGCAGGCTCCTGCTCTCACTGCAGGGCAGTAACAGCTCTGCCACTTGCCCCTTTCCAAGAGGATGACAGGTTACAAACCCACTCAAAACACCTGACAGCAGTCTGACCCAGTTTTCAATGCCTTTCAAAGAAAGAAATCAAGACACACTGCTTTCACCTTCCCTACTTGTGATGGAGGTAACCCTGTCTCTGTCTCTCTCCCCCCACAAGAAAACACCACATTTCCAAACCCAGGCAATGACAGACTGCAAAATGTAGATTCAGCACATTTTGCAATATATCTTGACTTACACATCAGCATAATGGCACTCCTCTCAGGAAAAGATTCTGATTGCCCAGATCAATCTATTCACAAAGGTGAAGAGAACTTCCTTTTAGCCCTTTAACAAAATTATCTCGGTCATCACAAGATCGGCAGCAGGCATCGGTTCGTTCCTTGCAAATTTGCAGAATTTGCTTTTTTTTTTGCATGTGTGGTTTGCTTTAAACCTTACTTATATAAGGCTTATTTATCACAGCCACATGATCTAATTCATGTATTTAGTATAAAAGCATTTGAATTAATGTTCCCAGCTTATTTACTTTGAAGGACTGAATGCCCCCTCAGGAAGACATATTGATCTTAAAGGAGGCCATTCTCTGATGAGCACTGGTTCCTGCAATATTTATGGCATCAGAAGCCTTTTCTCTCCTCTTGATCTTTTGAAAAGAGGTCCCAAAGGAGAGTGACAAAGCTTGGAGAGTGGAGGAGGGAGAAGAAGTACAAGAGGGGTCCCTTTGCTCTGAGTACAACATCAAAATGTAAACAAGAAGGTGATCAAGGACTGTGGTCATTTCTAAATTAAGCATATAAAATGTATATTAATGAATATGAGAGGAAAAAACCCATTGAGTCAACTTTGTAGAGAATGTTAAAATGGAGGAAAAAAAATATCTGCAGCTTTGTTCATTTTTGAAGCTCAGTTCTGGTAATTTAGGGCATATCAAGTGTGGTTTTGAGGCCAGCCAGAAGAACTAATGTCAGTGGAAACATCAGAAAGCAACTCCTTCACAGTCTAGCACATGCCATCGTTTTAACTACTCCACACGGCCATGTTTCTTATTAAAAATAAAATATTTAATACTTTTCTGGCTTCTTCAGAACTGAGTTTGCACTCCATATGAGCTGAGAGACTGAGGAGTGCACACTTGATATCGATGTGATGTTCTCCCTCCTCCTATATCCTGAAGGGAAATCACAGTCCTGGCTTGGTTTCTGTTTTCATGGCCTAGTAAGGAACAGGAAAGGCAAAACACAAGCTGAAGGATCTAAAAGCCACATCCAGCACTCCAAAGGCTGAGTCAAAATATGTCACTGAGCCACGGTTTTGTCCATACTCATTTATTATCTCAAGCATTCTGCTTCTTCACCGTAAATGGAGGGAATGTCTTCTCCTTTCTATCCTGAAGTTGTAATTCACCAGGAGCAAGTGTCTCAGCCCACATGGACAAAGAGCAAAGGCCAAGGCAGAGAGCAAGCAGTTTTGCTGCTGGGGTAGTCCCCACTGCCTGGGGGAGCTACCTCCACACTTAACTTGCATTATGATGTGCTGGATGCTATCCTAGGGCTGACTCACCTCGTCCATACATGTTATCTAGGGATACAGCTATGTAAGTATATGTGCAGAGGGCAAGATCTACTGCTCTGCCACCAGCCTTACCTGTCACATTCCCTCATGGGATGTGGGAGCACAAGTAATGAGTAGGAAAACATCAGTTTCTCCCATTTTGGGAGGAAGTGCTGTAATATTCTGCAAAGCAGGTAATAAGCAGATTCATTTGCACAGCTCTGTTGAATGGATGAGGTATGGGAAGCTGCCAGCTCTGAGCTGTGCCTGCCCCCCATCCTTCCCTTAATTGAGAATTTATTTTGTCACAAAAGTCCATGCTTACATCAGAAACCAAGGCTGACCCATGGATGGCAAAAGATGAGGCCAGGGGCCAGGGTCCCACTGTAAAAGGTGCAGTTTTCAATCAGAGGGGTGTGTTGCACCTGGCTAAAAAAGAATTCAATGAGATCTTCGATTAAACCAAATTATTCATAGGTGTAACATGATGGAAAAAGCCAATATTCAGGGGAAAAAAAAGTATTTAAAAAGCATTAGCTTTGAAACAGGTCTGGGAACTTTGCTTCTTTAAAAGTGACCCTCATCTGATTCTTCCTTGTAGGAACAGGGGATGCGGATGGGATGTCCAAAGAGGACAATAAGGGGATAACAAAGGTTTCAAAGATCAGGTATAGAAAAAAGAAGTTGATGATGGTACATAGGCTCTTCTTTGACCCTTTTCCAACCAACACCCAGGAGTTGTAGCTGCCTGCTCCAAAGATTCTCCCAATAGATTTACTCAGTGGAAAAACCTTGGATTGCCCCAAGGTATTTTGGTGGCCAATGGCAAAAACTTTTTAGGAAGCTGTGACAAGACCCACTGGAAAATTCTGTGGGTGATTGAAGCTTCTGTGCACTCACAGCAACATATATTGTCAGCTGCAAAACCTGAGGTGAGTCCTACTAAGGAAATCCCTCTAATTAGGCACCCAGAGATGTCATTTGTCCCGTGTCCTGTGCTGATCTGCAGCTCTGCATTTCCACAGCTGCCCCCACAGCTCCCCCAGAGGGGGCTGTAAAATGTGTACCCAAGTCCTCTCTACGTGAAAGGTTCCTCTCAGGTGGGCAAAACAGCACAGATCTCTGTGGCTGAAGATCAAGGGGGAATGGCAAAACCCGGAAGCTTCAGGAGCAAAGCCTGATGCCTGTCAAAGTCAGCACAGACACTCTCCCTGATTTTGACAGAGCATGGATTTCTGCACTCATTTTGTTTCAATGTCAAGATGAGGGGAAGGGTTCAGATGTGCTGTCAAGCATTTTACTGGAGGAATTAAAATAGCCAATTTCAGGTTAGCTTTTTGTTTAGTTACTCATTGCATCCTGTCACCAAAGGGCCTCTCTTGGCTGTATAAAGCACTTCCCTGGCTTAGTCACATGGAAGATAGATGTGGGAGCACTTCTCTCATCAAAATGTTTGTTTTAATGGGAGATCAGAAAACTGAACTATGGCAGAGGCTCAAGAGGAGATATGGGAAAAGGAGTGTTTACCAAATAATTCAGCATTGGAGAGATAAATGGACATTTGAGCTCATTTCACTACATAATGTTATTAGTTATATGAAATTAGACTGTCAAATGCAGTTCTATAAAATGCAAGGGGAAAGCAAGAGGGCAAAAAGGAGAACGAACACACAGGGGACAAATCACTGTCACTCACAAAGGAGTGCCTGGCAGACTAAGAATTAAGTTCACTCCTCAGGGCAAGCCATCCCCAGCTGTTATATAAATACATTTTAATGCCCCTGTCAAGAATACAGCAAGAAAAAGCCAGCGTTCCCCAACACAGTGTGTCAGGTGTTCTCTGTCATTCAGAGAGCTTGAAAGAGACACATTTAGATTGCAGTTTTGTCACTTCTCCTCTAGCAGTGCTCAGGCAGCTTCTCTGGGTTGGATGGAGCAGGCAGTGACTGTGGAGAGCAGCCAGGCACAGGGCAGCAGCAGTAGCTGGTCAGTGGGGCTGGTGCCACGCTCCCCGTGCTCATGCAACCGGGGAATCTCTTGGACTCCTCCAACCCCCTCTGGGCTGTATTGCAAAATCGGCATTTGCCAGGCTGCTTGGCTTTTCCTCACGGGACTAACGGGGCAGGAGGGGGCAGGGGAGAGCTGACAGCCAGCGTGCAGCAAACCTCGCTCAGCCTCCACCAGGAGCTCTTGCTTCCCAGCAGAGCCATTCTCAAGGGGAGAGGTGAGGTTCAACCTCAAGTTCCTGAGCAGAAAGCAACGATGGTACCAATCCCCAGTGTATGCAGTAACCTCCTTTTCCCATTAGTCCAGATCCTACTGCCTTTCCTAAGCTGCAGCTTGGTTACAAACAACTTTGGAGTGACTGTGAGCTAGACTGGAGCCAATCTCTGCTAAAGCTGCTACTTTATTTTTCATTTCTGAAGAGCCCTGCACCACTTTCTTCAGAAATAAATGGCAGGAGGGGACTTTTCCCCTTGCTGTCACACAGCTAACAGTGCTACAGCTGTCAGTCCTAAACACCTTCTCCATCAAAATCAGAATCATTGCTCCAAAATTGGCTCTGAGATGAGGAACTCTCAGATGCAGTTCCATCAGCTCAAGAGGAGTGCAATCACATCCCACCTTGTAAATGCACTTTTGGATTTCTGCTGCCTTTCCCTCTGAAACATGAATTTGGTCCCAGCTACTCTGTGATCTCTGAGCAGGTGGGAAATACATGGTGTTTAGCACACAGGAGACCAAGCAGAAGGATATAATATGATACAGCCATGAATAACCAACTCAAATGGGAGACTATAAAAGAGGAGCTCATTTCAAATGCAAGCATTTTCATGGGGGCTAATGCAAGGCAACCTGCAGCCACTGCCATCTGAGGAGCCAGGCTTACAGGACGAGACAGGTTTTGTGCTTTCCCTTTGGGCACAAATCAATAATTTGGTCTCTTCCTGGCATCAGGCCAGTGGAGGACATGGTACATCCATCCCTGTACCCCCAAGCTGAGTTGTACCAGTACAAGAGTTTGCAAAGCTTTGCTTTAGCCAGAACACTGAAACAAAACAAAATCATCAAACCACCAAGCCTGTTAAAGTCACTGAAACCCTTCTCACGGCACTGACTGGATAGTGTGGCCCCAAAAATTACTCAGATAACAACAACCAGGAGGTAACAAACATCACTTTTACTGCCAGAGAAAGCCAGCATCAGCACAAGGCACGGACTCAGAGCCACAGCCCATTCCTTGGAAGGCAGGTGTTGCCAAGGTCCCACTAAGTCACTGCTGAAGATGGTAATAGTGCGTTTGCTGCTCTAGCATTGTGACTTCTGTTGCTTTGCTGATGTGAGTATCTGACCTAGTACAAACTGGCAACACCTGCTTCAAAGATGGAAAACAACACCAGCTACTGACCCAATCCACAGGGTTGCCCGGGCTGAGGGACAGAGGCATCCTTTTGAACAGCTTTGCTTCTATGATTTGTTTCATTCTCATTTTGTTTCTAAATGGCTCTTGGTTTTCTGCAATCACCTCAGCAATAGCTCATGTGCAGTTACATGCCAAGCTACCACAAAACATGTTGGAAAGAGCTATTTCCCTGGGCTCAGCAGCCCCCGAAGGGAAGTGGCTGCTGGTGGGCGCTGTGCTCATCCCCCCGTGATGCATGGGCCTGTCTGAGTGCGGGCTGCGCTTCAGTGCGTACCCCCTGCGAGGGGCACCTTTCATCAGCATCACTGTTGCAGCAGTTCTTTAAAAGCCACTGTGGGATCTCATATTTCTGGAAGCACATGCATGCAATTTACAACCTTCTAGCCAGCAGCACTACAACACAGATTACTTAATCCATCATTTCCAGGAGAGAAAGGCAGTTGCTAAGGTACAGGGAGATTTCAGTTGGGTGAGACTTGGTCATTATAGAAGTAACTGCCTCAGAAAACACACAAAGCTTCAGCCAGAAGCAAAACTGCATCCCC
Source organism: Aphelocoma coerulescens (assembly GCF_041296385.1). Lineage (NCBI taxonomy): Eukaryota > Metazoa > Chordata > Aves > Passeriformes > Corvidae > Aphelocoma > Aphelocoma coerulescens. The sequence goes on from NC_091021.1 coordinate 4,386,147, forward strand.
CAAAGCTGAGGCCTCATCCTGTCCATTCCTTACCTGTACATAGCCAGACTTCCATCAGAAATGCCACGCCAGTGATTCCACTTACAAATGCACACAAGACACAGAGGTACGTAGTGAGTTGTCCTTATCTTCCTGAACTTTGGGACCAAAGTCCCATGTTACAAAAGAGAAACTTTCCTGTTCTCAACCATGTGCCATTTTACTGTCATAGAAACATAGAATCATTTAAGTTGCAGAAAACCTCTAAGGCCATCAAGTCCAACCATTCCCCCAGCATTGCCAAGTCCACCACTAAACCACATCCCCAGGTGTCACATCAACACGGCTTTTAAATCTCTCCAGAGGTGGTTACAGCAACACTGTGCCAGGGCTTGATAATCCTTTCAGTGAAGAAATTTTTCCTAATATCCAGTCTAAAATAGCCACCACTGATGATGGCATAACAGCCTAAATGATTTCAAACTGCATCTCCATTTGCTATGAATATTAACCAGTGGCACAATGAGAGGAAGAAAAGTGTTTTCTAGAGATATATTTTCACTTGAGACCTGACCACAAGGCTGTTGAAATGTAGGATGAAGGGAAGAAAGGGAGAGAGATCATGATTAGCCCGAGTCTGTCCTTATCTTTAAGCATATCAATGAAGAGCTTAATAGAATCATAATGAACATGTTCTTGGGTACATGTGCTTTTCCAGCAGGCATTGCAGCTCTTGTATAAGACAGACAGCTCCATCTCCTGGGGTATAGCTCAGTCCCTGGAACATTAACAGAGACCTTGAAAGGGTTCATCTTTGTATTCTATTTTTTCCCCAGTGTTGAAGAATCCCCTGTGAAAGTATTTGGTGATTGTGTGGGAGTAGGGGGAAGGAGAACATATTGTTTTACTTTTTAGACAGCAACCCTTTGGAGATGTCTAACACAACCATGCCAACAACCAGCCTTCAGGCTTGGAGTTTAGAAAGACCATAATTCATTGGTTCATTCCAGTGGACTCTTAATTTTTGTCCTGGATTTCCCAGTCTTGAGGACACTGTTAGGCAGCCAAATCACTGTCCTTTCCCTGAAGTAAGTCAGCACTATGGTGAGTTGGTACTTCTGCTCCCAGGGAAGTTCCTCCTTTGGTCTCTGCTCAGACTAGGGCTCCTGGTGGGGTATCTCATAGAAAATCAGAAAAAAGCAGCTGGATGCCAAACTGGAAGCTTCTGGGACTTTAGGGTTTGGTCACTTATGCTGCAACACTCAAAGTTACTTGGCTTCTGAATCTGGGAATTGATGCACAAGGCTCACAATAAAAACACAGGGTTTGCTTAAGAATTGTTGGCTGAAATCACAATATTAATCCAAATATGTAGGTCATATAAATGTGGAAGTCAAAAAAATTTAAGAAAATACAAGAGTTAATAGCCAAAATTTATAACAAAGTATGGAAATGGTCTAAAAATACTTGCTGCAAGTACTTGTAATGAAATAAAGGCAAGAAAAAACTGCAGCTCTTTTCATTAGACAATATTACTGAGTTCTCATGAGGACAGTGTCTAGCAGCTTTACTTAGGGCAGGACTCAGTTCAAGGCATGCACATTACACAAGGTACATAAATTCCCACTCCAGGCTGTATCTTTGGAGGTATGGGCTGAAGGGTTCTGCTAAGGAAAGCGTATTGATCAGTGGGACCTGCTGAGCAAAGCTGTGCACACTCTGCCACGCAGGTGTGACAGTTCACACCAGAGCTCATGCCTCTCCAACCACTCACTGAGGCTGCCTGTTAGAATTAAGAGACCCGGACTGCAGCATGTCAGCCCACACTGGAACTAATGGATGAGCAAAGGCACAATGCTGGAGGACATTAAAAGGCAAATCATAAAAAAATAAAACCCCTTTATAGCTTTACAATTAAAATGGGCATATAAGAGGTTCAGAAGAGATTGCTACTTTGTTCTAAACCAAGTCTGAAATTAGGTAGAATTTATCAGGCAGCTTTTGGGCCAGAGATACAATAAATGCTGATGTCGTCGTTACATCAGGTCTCTCATCTATTGTTCAGAAAAGAAAACATAAGCTTATCTACAGTTTATCTTTTCTCTTGGTTTTTTTGTTTTTTTTTTTTTTTTTGTTTCCACTGCTTTCCTCTTTGCTTTGAACAATTAAATGATGCTATAGATAATGCCCTCTTTATACAGATAACCCACAGTGGAGTGTTGGTGCTCTGAATTTTGCAAAAATAAGCTATTGCATTATGTGCTGCAGAGGGCTTATCAGCTCATGCCAGCAAAGGGCAGTGATATACTTGGGTGACAGAAATTGCCCTTAAACAGTCTTAACTATCTGGGGAAGAAGAGTAGACAGTAAGAGGAAAGTGTGCCAATGTGCAAGAAAACAAATTTATTGATTTCTCCAGGAAGCAACTTATCATACCTCTAACAGCTAATGAATAGCTTGCTGTTTTCTTCTGCTGGAGTTACATCTTTAGTGGGATAAGAATTGATGTCTACCCACTTATTAAGCAATATTTTAAAAATGTGAACTCCTTGTTCTATTTCAGAGACGAGGAGGTTAGAATATAGAAGCTCCAGAGTGAAATTTTCCACTGTCACCTCTCTGCTCTTGGTAGCACAGTCACAGCTGATCCTTGATCTGTGCATGGCTGCTTCTGGAGCACATCAGAGCCTATGTGCCTATGCAGGATGAGGAAAGGAAGGAGCATATCCAACTATACAGCAAGGTGAAGTGCTGCCTGGGAAGAACATTAATTTGGCCAAGACCATTCCAGCTAATGTGGACTTGCTAATGACTCCTAATGTTCACACAGGAAGAGTCACCCTTTAATTTCAAGGCCCTGTTCAAGATGATTCTTGACAGTAAAGCATATGGAACTCACTCCAGGTAGAAGCATCCCCTTGCCAGTGTCACCGAAACTATGGGAAAAACAAAAACCCTCCAACATTTTTAGTGTTAGGGAATCAAGGCATTACTTTTGTCAGGAAAATTAATCCACAAACACCAGAGGTTTATGTCCAAAAAAGAGACAGAGGAGTCCTGTTACTTTATTCCAACAAAGGGAGAGGCCATGGGACATTCCCCTGGGGTCTCTCAAATTGTTAGAGGACACAGCCTCCTTTTTATCCCTATTTCCCGGCCACATTTCCATCTCTCTTTCCCTATTGGCTGAGGTACTTGAGAGGTACAGACTTCCCGAATCACTTAATACAGACCCCCTTCTAATGTATACCCCCCCATTTTTCTTTTCCTGTGGAATTTATGGTTCTTCCCATTATTTCTTTCACCTCTCAGTATCTAGCTTTACCTATCAGCAAACCCACAGTTTGTCTGTAAAGACAAATCTATCTCATTCCTTTCACTTTATTCTGGCCAGGATGTGCAACAGAAATCTTTTCATCCACACATAGCTCGGGTGTGCAGAGAAAATCATTCCATGATCCATGGATTTTACTAGATTTTTCAGATACTTATACAGTCAAACCCCATAGAAATTCATTGGTTCAATGTTCATTGGTCCCAAGTTATGCAGTTCTTAGTATTTGGTTTCCTATTGGATATGGATTTTTTCGCCTCTGATGCTAATTAGGTCCTAATTCTTATCTCTCTTTTCCCAGACCAGGTGTCTCCGACCATGCCAGGGGTGATGTTTGGAGTTGATGGTCGTTATCTTTTGTGTATCTTCTGTACTACTCCCAATCTGTTGAGATGTTAAGCTCATCAGGCCTCACCTGGTGGAACAATGTCCTGGAAAGAAAGTTCCATTCCCTTCCCAAGGCAAAGGCACACATAGATTGGACTGGATGATCTCAAAGGTATTTTCCAGCCTAGTTCATGTGAAACATCAGTCAGTTCTGTGAAAACTGACTAAAGTTACATTAAAAAATTTTACATTTCGTATCATCTCCAACACCAGGACTCAGACTGAGATTCAGGAAACCCAGGTCTGCTAAGAATCCCAGAAGTCTGGAACATGGAGACAGAGCTGAGGTGTGTCTTGGTCCCTGCTTGCCCTTGTCTTTCTCATAAGGTGCGCTGCTCCAGGGTGAGATGACACTGCCCTCAAACTGGCCCTTGGCACCAGTGCATAGCCATGGTGACCAGGGACAGTGGAGGTGGGGAGGAAACAAAACCATCCAGAGTCTGCTGCCAGTCATCTCATATCCTCAAGTGTGAGGTTTAATAACCCATGTCATTATCTTAGCTTGCTTCAAAAGTAGTTGTTCTGGGTTTGGTTTTTTCAGTGAATTTTTCATCCATCTGCTACCTGGAAGAAGGACAATGCAGGGGCGGGGGCAGCATTGCCTGAGAGACAAATGGGGCAATTAGAAAACAAAAGATGTCCCAACATTCCATTGAAATGGCCCTGGCTGGGGTGGGTTGTGGGTAATACCAGGAGAAAAAGGTGAGGGGGATACCCCAGAGGCTTGGCTGGGTTTTGCTTGGTCCTGTTTCCAGGTTCAGGGGGCGAAGGAGCTGCTTGCTCACGTCCCTGCAACCTGGCCGCTCGGCCCTCGGAACCAGCGCGTGTGGCGCCGAAACACCGGGGTCGGCTCTCGCTGGACCCTCTGCCCGCGACGCGTTGCCGCGGCCACTCCTGTGTGTCGGACTCTTGAGGTCCCGGTCTGCTGCGGTTTCCCTGCACTGCAAGTCTGCTTCTTCTTTTTTTTTGTTTCCTGGCCGTTTGGGGAGCGGTCCGGAGCCGGCGTGAGGGGCGTCCCCGTAGCGACCAGCTGCCGCCCGTCACTGCCCGGCCCGGCCCCGCTGCCGCCACCGTGAGGGCCCCGAGCCCGCGCCACAGCGCCCCCTGCAGCCCCGGGGGAACCATCGCACCCGCCCTGCCCGGCCGGGAGCCGCCAGCGCCCCCGCCGCCTGTGACTGGAACTGCACCTGAGGGGAAATGGCTTAAAGAGCAGGAGGAGACTTCCCTGGGTTTTCTGTTCTTGTTTGTTGTTGCTGCCGTTGTTGCTGTTCGTTTGCCTTGTTACACACATACATGCTCGTAAAGGAACATGTTGTTCCTTTCCCCATATCTTTGCATGAAAGCCCCATAACTTCAAAGTTTTAATAATTTGGAGGGAAGGGGATCACATTTTCCATTCCAAGGGAAGTTCCCACCTTTCTTGGCAGACACCTGTCTTTCAAACCAAGACAGTAGTGTTTCACAAACAACATAAAAAGATTATCATACAAGGTCATTATCTCTGGGCTAGATGGAAAAGGAAGAGGTTAATTGGCTAGAAATTAATAAACAAAACAAAAGCCAAACAACAATACAATCATGACCTAGAAGTGGGTAAAGCCAAGTGCATTCCTGTGTTGGAAAAAGTGGGTTTAGAGCAAATGTTTAAACTAATGTGTTTAAATTAATATGCTTGAAACAAGTGTATAAATTAATAGTGAAATTCTTTTACCCCATTCTTAAATAAATTGCCAGACTTTTTCAAAACAAGTAGATGTGAATATTGGTAATACAGATAAACATTTCTTGAATGAGAAACCCCTGTGGGTGTAGTCATCCTGGGAAGTCTGTTTTGTGGTAGCCTTAAATATGAATAGAACATCTCCTTTACTCTCTTGACTTGCACAATCCATCAGTGTCTGCGCAACCTTGGGTTCCTGTGGGCTGCTCCCACAGCTCATTTCCCATGGCACCAGTTAGTGCTTCAAATGCACCACCAGGAATGAAAAATGGATAAAGAAATTGGATTTCCCAGTGCTCCTCATGCTAGGCAAAAGAATAGCAAAGAAGGGAAGGGAAAACCTTCCTCCATTGCCAGGGTGTTTGCTGGAGGAGAGAGGAGCCAATATGTCTCTTTTTATTTCCTTGGCAAGGAGGGAGTTAAGGCAGGGGCTGAGAGCTGGTGCTGGTGTCAAGACACTGTGTGGAAGGGGATCTCTGCTAACGTCAGGTTGGAATTACTGCTGCATTGTCTTGCCAATGCCCCCAACATTTCCTACCTGCAAAGACAGAACCAAACCACATGAGATGGAGTCTAATTAAATTACTGGGTGGTTTCTGAAATATGAATGCATCTCAAGACTTTAGCAGTGTATCTTAATGTCTCAGTCATAGAATCAAAGAATGGTTTGGGCTGGAGTTGAAAATAAAGTTCATCTTGTCCCAGCCCCCACCATAGGCAGGGACACCTTCCACTGGACCAGGTTGCTCAGAGCCTCGTTCAACCTGGCCTTAAACATTTCCAGGAATGAGGCATCCACGGCTTCTCTGGGTAACTTGTTCCAATGCCTCACCAGCCTCACAGGGAAGAATTTTGTCCTCATATCTAATCTAAACCTACTGTTCATTTGAATCCATGTCCTGTGACTACATGCTCCTGTAAATAGTCCCTCTCCATCTTTCTTGTAGCTCCTTCACATACTGGAGAGCCACAGTAAGGGCAACCCAGAGCCTTCTCTTTTCCAGGCTGAACAATCCCAATTCCCTCAGCCTTTCTTCCTTGTGGGAGCAAAGACTGCCTTGCAATCACAACAAAACCCACCAGCACAACTTGTGACAGAATATAATGAAAATTGGATCTTGATCAACCAGGAAACTACCAAAAAGTAAAGAAAGTTAAGAGTTTGGAAAAGAGCCCTGAGCAGGCATATCTCAGCTAATCGAGTAATGGAAGGCATTGGAATACATTAAGTCCCTTCCAATCCAAACTATTCTCTTATTTATGTCTGTTGCGGTTTGACACTGGTTAGGCGCCAAGCACCACAAAAAAACTATTCACTTAATTGCCTCTGCTATAGCTGAGCAGAGAAAGGGAAATTAAAACTAAATTTTCATGAGGTAAATTAAGGATTATTGGGGAAAAAGGCAAAACAGGTCCAAACTTACAGTATAAAGAAGACTTATTATTAACGGATAAAAGTAAAAACAATAATGAGAAACCAAAACAAAACTTCAGAACACCTTTGTCTTCCAGTACCTCCCTCTTTCCACCAAACCGCTCAAGGGAAACAAATATGGGGTTTTGGTCAGTGTTTCATTTCTTAAGAGTCCTTCTTTATGTTTAAGGACTCCTCCCATGGAAGATGGTTCTCTGTGAACTTCTCCAGCATGGTTTCAAACTCCACAAACGACAGTCCGCCTGAATCTGCTGAAGTGAAAAATCCGTCCCACGAAATCGTGCAGTCTGCTCACAGCTGCCATCATGGGTCATAATAGTCATGGGGTTTTAGTCTTTTAAGGATGAGCTATTCCAGCCGAAAACAAAGGCTCTCTTCTTAAATCTCTAAAAGCCTTTCACAACATCTATGGGCTCTGGTGTGAGCATTTTTACTTCATGGGCTGCATGTGGACTTCTGCACCCCCCCATGTACCTCATCTCATGAATTATAGGGAAAATAATTCTCTGTATTATAGTCCTCACCATGGCATGCAGAAGAATTTCAGCTCCAGTGCTGGGAGTGCCTCTGCTCTTTCCCTTCCCCCACTGACCTCGGTGTGGCCATGTTCTTCTTCCTCACGTGACTTTACTTTTCTCTGACTTGGAAGAAAGCTTGTTGTTGCAGTGCAGATGGCTGCCATGGAAGTAGACCAAAGGCCTGAGTCCTAATGGACAGGCACCGAGATTTAAAGACCAATCCCTTACCTGTTGTGGGCTCCCACAGTCCATTAGTATTGGCTGTTGATTGGCATGCATGGTTGACACCCAGTTTTATGTATGAGTTCATGTTTATGCATTGCTCCAGTTTAATATACACGAGTTCTAGAAAGTTCTTCTGTACTCGTTACCCCGTTGGCTCTCTGTCCCTGCTCCCTCCTCCGAGTTGTTCTTATTGGTTACCTTTATGATAGCTCCGCCCATGTTGTATTACCCAACTGGCTGTTTCCATTTACTCCACCCCCTGTATAACCCTGGACCTTCCCTTATCCTTGTTCTTCATCCCTGGACCCTTCAACGGAATAAACCTTTTGGAACCCATATGGAGAACCCCTCTCATGCCTCTTTGCCTCTTATGCTAGTTTGAAAACAAACCAGTGGGAGGCACCAAGTCAGAATAACAATTTAATGGAAATTAAAGAAAAGGAAAAATAAGTAAAAGAAAACCCTGGTTCAAACCAACAGAATCAAGATACAACCTGAGTCCCTGTTAGGCAGGGTGGTGGTAGCCGCCTGGTAGAGTGGTGGCTGCAGTCCTCTGAAGCAGTGATCCTGTAGTAGAAGGGGTCTGCTCTTCCTCAGAAAGTCCAGTGGTGGCTGTGTAGCTCCTGTCCTCTGGAAATCCAGTGGAAAGAGTGTCTCTGGTGTTCAGAGTCCTAGATTATATCCACGATGGGATGCTTGGTTCCTCCCTCTGGGTGGAGCATCTCACAATAGGGTAATGAGTCATGAGGCCAAGTGTTGATTAGGCTCATTAACAGAAGATAGTCCGGAGGGAGTTATCTCTGAGTCATACGGCAGAACAATGATGGGCCATTAACAGCAAGATAGTCTGGGGAGAGGAGGCAAGGAAAGCACTGCCCCACCTGATTTCAACAGCTCATGAGGATGGTAATAGAATACATTTCAACCCAGGACACCTCTGCGGATGCATTGGTCATCGGGTCGCTTGGGAACTTGCTCATTAAGTTGCAGATCCAGCCTGAGTAAACTGCGGCAATCCAACCCGACGCCTGCAGGAAGGACACTGTGCCTCCCTGGGCATATCCCAGACCGCAGCGTCAGCTAGTATCTGTAAGTTTTCAGCAGAGAAGTTGATCTTGTTCAGGCTCTGCATCGGGGAAAGACTCGTCCTGTCTCTCACTGCTGGCTGCGTGTTTTTCTTGGTTTGGCAGGAGCAGCACCAGCTGCATGGAAGGGCCCACTGGCCCCACGTGAGCTGTGCCAGCTGCAGAGACTCGCACTGCACGATTCTGGCTGCGTGGCTGCTCATGGCTGTACTCAGCTGCTTGCAGCTCCAGGGTGGCTTTCTCCTGGTGGCCCCCCTCGCCATTCCTCGGCAGGGGAGCAGGAAAAGGAACTTCTCATGGTCTCTTCTTTCTTAAATATGTACATCACAGAGGCATTACCAGCTTGTTTAATTGGCCTAGCAACCCGCCCAGCAAACCAAGTTTCCCTAAACTGCTAAACTGCCACAACGTCACAGGCTCTAAGGTGTCTTTGCTCTGAGCCATAAGCAAAATGAACTGGAAAAAGAACATTAGCAGTATATAAGAGCAAAAAAGCCATCTGGAACATCATACTACCTTGTTTCAGGGAACTCCAGACATGATATGGGGCTATCTTAGATTAAGCCAGCTCACCTCACCCATGGGCACACTAGAGGGTCATACCTAGAAAAGACTCCATCCTTTCCCAGCTCAGCCTTTCTAATAGAAGTTTGAAGTCTTTTCCCTCTGCACTGTTCTTCAGTCCCTATATATGACAGTACAGTGAAGACAGACATCACTTCTCCAAAACCTGCAGTGCTAAAGATGTAGCAAACCATACCAAAGAGCAGTGACACCTTAAAATCACAACTGACTTCTGACAGTGTTGGCTACTATTTTTGGAAGGTAATTCCTTGCTTTGAAGTACCTTGTTTAAAAAAATACCAGTGTTCCCTCCCTTCTGTTGATACTTGTGACAGAAGGATCTCAAGGTCTCAATAACTGCTGTGCTAATCCCCTCGGAGATACCATGTTGCAGTCACCCTGAAACCAGGCACTTAATGAGATGATGAAAACAGTAATCAGGCACTAGGTGAAACACAAATCTCTGGCTATTCGGGATTACTGACTCTAAACGACAAGTTGAATTACTTTTCTATTGCATTTATTCACAAATCCATACAAGCCTTTTATCCTTACTGCAAAAATACATAAGCAGTGTGCTTTGAAGAATGACACTCCCTGTCATGGCTGAGACCACAGGTCACTGTGGCTGAAGCTGGAGATATCAACACTCCAAGAATGGAGTCGATGGACTGGTGAACATGGACAACTTACTCAGCAGGTCCTGCTTAAGGAATCTTTCCTTCCTTGAATTCCTCCTTTCCAGGCAGTTCAAGTGGTGGTGGTATGGTTCACAGACACTACTGAGCAACAGCAACATCCCCATGTTTTCCATGCTGGTGTTTTCCACCCTGATATTTTCCCTGGTGGGAGCAACCGCATTTGCAGCTACAGGGAAATTGCCAGTTTCTCTACAATCCCAAAGTGCCCTGTGTTCACAGAGGTAGCAAGCACTTAGTGCCCATCAGTGGAAGAGCTGTTTATACAGGTGGAAGCAGATGGGAACAAACCTAATAAAAGGGCAACAGGACCTGCAAGACAAGGATTCTTATCCAGAAGGTTTCACAGCTGGCCAGTGAAAAAAAAAAAAGGGAAATCTAGTGAAAAACCTCAAACTGATCTGTGTGGTAGAAAATGTTTCTCCTATCTCCTTAGAAGCAAATATATGGCCATAAAGGAGTACAAGTAAGAAACTACATGGTCTCTATAAGTCTTGACAAGAATGGCAAGTAGAGGAGTCTCCATCTTGGGCTGAGGGGAAGCAAAGAGTAAGAGGCAAAGATCTATCTTTGATCTATCTTGCCTATTCACAGGTAGGATGTGTATCACAGTTCCTGTACCTGATGGGTCTTCTCCCTCCACACAGTTTTCCTTTTACAGAAACAAGAACCACCACCAGGTAGATAAGCACTTCATTTCAGTACATAAATAAGGACCAAAAGCAACCCAACCAGTTTTCCCATTAAATGCATATTGTCCCCATGAGCCTGAAATGAAGGCCTGGGTCTGAATGTATTGTTGACAGGAATCCATTTGCAGAGGCATCAATTATTATGACTGCAATAAATCATTTACAAAGTGCTGTAAATTCCAAACAGAGTTGAACAAACACAAGGCTTCATCATTACCCATTTCTCTTACAGCCAGAGCTGGGCTGGGAAGAGGTGCTTATCTTAAACAGGATTGATTGGAGGTATTGTACTCAGGGACCTGTACTCTGAAAAAGGGCTAAACTTTGTAAAATAAAGGGTAAATCAAGGTTAAACTTATTCAGGCATGTCTTGGGGTGACTTTATGATGTGTATTCCATATCGCTGCCTATGCCCAGAAATTAATTCTTGTGCCTTTCTATGCCTTTAAACTGAGCCTGAGAGGGGGGAAGGAAAAACTGAGCAAAACTTTCTCAAAGCAGTTTTCAGCTTGTTCAAGGTCACAAAGAGATAGCGATTTTTTTTTCCAGCTGCAGCAGAGGAGCGAGGAAGCACCTGGCTGGCAGGTTTTTTTTCCAGTCAGCTTTTGGCCAGTTTTTCAGTTTCTTTTTCTCCGGAGAGAGACTGAGAGTTGGACTTTTTTTTTCCTTCCCTGGAATTTCAGATTTTCTCCCTTTTCTGCTGGACTGCTTCAATATCAGAACACATCGGGAGGACTTTCCACCATTCACAGAGGGCCTGGCCCTGGGCCAAGCCCCAGCTCTGAGGAGACCAAAGGGAGGACTCTAACACTTTCCCAGGTTTTTTCTCCATAGCGAAATATTATTATTTAGCATTATTATCCTTTTCCCGTGCATTTGTTAAATAGTTTTTATCTCTTTCACTTTCCTTCGAGGAAAATTTATTTTTCCTGAACCTGGTGGGGGGAGGGGTGGTTGTGCCTTCTCTCAGAGGATATATTTCTAAATTTGACCAAACCAGAACAAGGCAGTTCCAATTCAAGTTGGAATTTACAGCTGGCTTGAGAATGCCTGAAGGGGAGGTCTAGATACACCTCTTCTGCATGGGTATATGTGTGTACAGAAGAGGCTCTCACACCTCTGGAGATGATCAGGAAACACTCCATGGCATCTTCTGCCTGGCCCCAGAGTGTCATTGTGCTAACCAATGGCTATGTTCAAATCACCTGCAGAGGGACAGCTCTGGCCAGTGGGAATTTGTCCACCTATATTAGGAGTCAGAGTTTCTCACTGCATCTTTTTAGAACCAAAACTTTGGACAGATCCTGTGAGCAATGCTGCGTGAAGGTTTCACAAGCACTTATGAAGTAATGAGCATTAAGGAATGAGAGTCTGCCCCGCATCCCTGAGCCGCAAGTGACGCTCTGCAGGCAGCCAACACGAGGGCAGATCCTTCTCCAGCTGCTCCGCAGTGCTCCTCTGTCTCATCCAGCTGCTGAGACCCACTGCTGTGAGCAGACTTTGCAGACTGGGGGAGCTTCTACAGCTCAGCCCTTATTTTGCAAATCCCTTCCTTACAAATAAATAAATAAAGCAATAGGTAGATGGCACTGACACAAGAGACCAGCAAAATCAGCTCACCTGCTTAAGTCATTTGCTCTTTGGGATATATTTTCTCTGCCAGACTATTATTTTGAGTCCTGTGGTTCACTTTCTCTTTTTTTTCTGGGCCAAAAAGCTGCTACTGGTTTCTCTGAGTCTGAGCACTGCCGACTTCTTTGTCTGAGCCAGCCACATTTGGAGCTAATTTCTGCCAGTTTTGTCCACTGCAAAATCCACAGAGGCATTTAAAACTTTGCAGCAAGCCACAAAAGCCTTGTTGATCATTTAGCCAAACCCAGGGCTCTCTGCCCCTTACCCACATCAGACCAGAGTGACTCAAGCAAGATGAAAGGTGATGTGACTCTGAGGTGGATCCAGCCTCCTGTCAGTGACATTGCAGCCTGACCTGCAGGTTTGAGAGGCCATCTGGCCCAAGTACGAGCCCTGGACTTGATTTCTCTTCACAGGGGCATTGCTGGCAGTATAACAGAGCAGAATCAGGCCTTTTGGAAGCAATGAAAGCTGAGATCCAAAGTCACAGGACTTGGCATTGACACTTAATCACTGAGCCAGCAGTGATATTTTCATACAGACATACCTTGAAATCAACCCCAGTATGCTGGCAGGGATCTGGAGAGACATGCTGATATATTCTGCAGTATGCCATATATCATGTTTCTGTGCAATTTAAAGAATTGCTACATCAGCCAAATCTCCACAGAATATTAAAAATATAAAAGAATTTATAAATATTTTACATTCAAATTCTCTGCTAACAGTTTGCAAATGTCCTGATGTAGCATAATGCAGTTGATGGGTGATTAATTTTCCTCAGTTTTGGGGTACATTTATCAAGTTGTGTCATTGCCCAAGTGTTGTGGGCAGTACTGGCTTTCTTTGGGGTCCATGTGTGGCACGTAGCCCAACAGATTCCTGACCCACAACCCACCCCTGAGGCTTAGTCATTGAGCTCATTACAGATAATGGATGCTGGGAAAAAGCCAGCAATGGAAGAGCAATGGAAGGGCGGGCTTTCATGATGAACAAAGGCTACTGAAGACATCAAGATCTGGTTCCCTTTCTCCCTTTCATTGCCTCACGGGAAACCTCTGTCATTAATTACTTCCAGCCAGGCTGTCAGTCCATGTTGCACACATAGTCCCCTGGCTACACTCTGAGCCTTGGGTCTGAGCTGAGGAGCTCCACCTTGTCACTGTGCTTCCAGCTAAAACGAGCAAACTGTGCTCTCCTAGCATGGACAACGAGGGGGGCTGCAAGGGAGCTGGAGTTCTCCCAACAAAGGACAACAAATGATGTGTTTTTACCAGAAAAGACACAAGGATAATTAACTTTCTGTCTGTCTGATTCACATGAAAGCATATGAAAGACATTTGTTTCCCCATTTTCTTTCTGTTCTGCTGGATCTGAAAGCGTGTCTTTGCATTTTGCCAGCTGGTTTCCTTTCTGGGGTATGTTTAAGTTATTTGTGAAGGAAAAAAATGCACAATTTGCCTTGCTTCCCTAAACCCAAAATAAATTCTAAACACATCAGACCTATTCCTCACTGGCCCCACCTGGCACAGGATGAGATAGTGGAGAGGGTTGATACTGGCCTCCTGGCTTGGAGCTACACAGCTCATTTGGCATCTGTGGTTTTGTTCCCCTTTCCCTGAGATATCCACATGTCACAGAGCTCAGGGAAGCCTGAAGGAAAGCAGTAACAAGGACATTCTTGCCCCTTTCCATGCCAGGCTCAGGATAAAAGGTCAGGCAAACACAGTCAACCAAATTACTCACACAAAGAGCTCGAGAAAGAGGAAGTCTTCACTCAGCACACATTAGCTTTGGGATCAATACCTGGAGAAGGTAACTGCCAGCTGCACCATGTTCAGCACCACTCCACTCCAGCTGCACTGGGGTCAGAGATAGATTTTGGGAACCCCGTACTTCCAAATACCACCAAATTTAGCAGAATTTTGGCAATTTTTACAATGCAAGCTGCTGCCATGTTTGCCTACACAATTTGCTACTGCCTGTCAGCTGGTGGCAAAACTCTTGGCTACTACTTGTGAGAATGTCTCACTTGTCCTCCCCTGCCGTGGATCCCCAGGCTGCCTGAACTTGGAGCAGCTTAAATGGACCCCAATCATCTTACAAGAGAACAGTGGACACCTATGGAAAGAGGGGGCCCATGGCCCATGGAATTACTTGCAGACAACACTCCATCAGACAAGATTTGGGGTGTATGTCCTGTTTGCAATCCTATCTAAACACAAACCTCATTTTTCACAAACCTTTTGAAAGCATGTCTCTTCAAGCTTGTGAAAAAGTCTGAAAGTACAGGAAACTTCTTCTATCCAACTCCATCAGTGGGAACCCCTACAACAGAAAGAAGTAAGCCAAAGCTCTTGCCCACAGGTTGGGAATTTTCCAATTCAGGCTTTTGTGACTCCCACCCATCTGCACTAGTACAATAGCAGGGCCATGCTTGGCTCTCAAATGGCAAACTCAAATGCAGTTGGCAGAAATGGGGAAAGAGATATGATTGTGTTTCTCCAGGGAAAGTTGGTCATTTGGAGGGTATTATCTGGATAGTGGTTATATAAACTGTGGCTGAATGGGCTCTATTTACAATAAGAAAAATTGCCAGAAAGTGATCAGAACATATGCGGTCTGATGAAAAGGCTGCACTTGAGCAACATGAAAAGCCAATAATCTGTGAGGAAGTAGCTGTTTGATAGCTCGGAATTTTAAGCAGGGATAGTGCTGGGGGAAGGAGTATTTAAAATCTAACCGAAACATCTGTTTTAAAATTTCTCAGCAGTCCCAAACGTTGTGTGAAATTCGGAGTACAAACAGGGAGAAGGCTGCTGCAGCCCATGGGCCAGGTCCAGACCTGATTCAGACTTTCTGCAAATCCACGGTGTTTACAGTAGTGCATCCCCTGCCCTTTGGCATGTGACCATTTCACAGAGGCAAATCTTATCCTCACACATTTGACCAAGGAGGTCATACACACCTGAAGGAAGGAATCTGTCTCATTACATCACAGTTTGTCCCATTAAATCAATGTCAATTATGGCATCTCTGTAATAACTTGTAATGGCCCCGAGACTTAGGCTCTCCATATCCCATCTACACATACAGCCACAAAGCTCGGGGTCAGCCCCTGTCCAATTCCTCTTTCACATCTTCCTGAAAAATACTGTGTGAATTACAAGAGAAGACACAGGAGGTTTTATCTTTGATACCTGTCTTCACTACATACTCCCCAGCACAGATTCAAGAGCAGTGTTTTTCCCTAAGATAACACTTTCTAGAACAAGGCATAATAATTGTCAGCATGATCTTTATGAATTTGAAAACATAGACTAGGACATAAAACACTTGGTCCACCAGCAGAGCTTAATTTAGCTTGACAGGTTCAAGATCTCACAAGAAGAATTCTGTAGGGATCTCAATTAGCTCAGTGTAACATTCCTGGGTTCCTGCTATTAGATCCTTCATGAACTATACACCACCAAATCACCACAGCCATGTGCTCCTCATAGCAGAGCATAACCCTATCTTGCCAAAGAAGCAGCTCCCTATGAGTTTTTGCCATAATTTGTAATTAAGATAAGACCATAAAATGGCTACATCTCCAATGTTTTCACCTTCCAGTACTACACAATTGCTGTGCATTTTAAATACAGTGGATTTCTTTTTCATGAGCATGTTCTAAGTCTCCCTGAATATGTGTGAACTTGTGATGACCATCTGATTCCCATTCTTTCTCTTTCCCCCACAGGCTTTTAGACCCCACCACAGACAATCAGAGCTTTCTAGCTTATTCATTATATGAAAACTAACTCTTGATAAGCCTTGTTTCCTTTTCCTTTATCCTACATGCTTTACCTGACGTAGAGATGAGAACTGCCTACAGGCTTCAAGGTGTGGGCCATTCATGGATTTGTACAGCTGCACTGAGAGATGACCCCTATTGCTTTCCCAATCCTGCCAGTATTTTGGTGTTTCTGCTAAGCATTGGCCTGAATTTCCATGAGACTTTCCAAAGAGATTTCATCTCTTCATTGGTAATGGACAAGTCAAAGCTCCCTATTTCACATAAGGTCTTAAGTTTCTTTTTTTCTCAATGGCAGTATGTTACACTGTGTTGTACCCCAAACTTTATGACTCAGTCACTACCTCTCCTGAAGATGTTCATAGGCTTCATCCTCTACCCTGAAGAAGTCTGTACCACCAGAACAGACAGGCCCCTCCAAAGTGAGACTGCTATCTTTCCAAGACAGACATTTCAGATAAGCGAGCTGTGGAAGAATTTCTTTTTCTCCACAAGATGTGTGATTTATAGACAGCAAAAATTAAGCAGGATGAATGCCACTGCAGAGCTCTAATCCCTGAGTTCATGAAGGTCTAAGGCATAAGAAAGCTCCTGTGATCTCAAGGCCCTCTATACAACCAGTCAGAAAAGTGGGTCTGCAATTCCTGACAGAACAGAGTTAAATTTAGAACTATATTGGAGAAGGATTTCAAAAGCACAAGTTTCAGTCCTTTATCTCCACAGACTTTCCCTTCTCCTCCCTCGTTGTTAGAGTGCAAAGACCCACGAGAGGCAGTACCACATCTTCTGCAGACACAGCTATTTACTGACACCAGCTCAGTGACTGTGGAGCTTCCACTTCTGCATGCAGGATAGATATACACCTTCTGGGGTTTACCTGCTTAATCTTTTCCTGCTCTTAAATTTAAGTCTCAAATTTAACGTCTGAGAAATCTCTTCCTCATAGATCACAGGCCATATGTCCCCTTCCCACATCATAATGGTCACTTGCAATGTTACACACAGCATATGGAGGGGGATGATTGTATTTGTTCAAGCCTTGTTCCTTCAGTATGATTAGTCCTACATCTTCCAGTGCAGGTGCTGACACTTATGGCCACATCTTCATCGTGCTCATCAAACACACAAGACCAACTTGTTCCTAACTTTCAGCTTTAGAATATTTACAGACTGACAGAACTTACCCTAGATTCCCTGATTGTTATTTTCCTTCTCCATTCAGCTGGACAAATGAACACTGCACTCCCTGTACTGAAGAGAGAAGCACATGGATTGTTCATTAGGAAATGAGTGCTTTATTTTATGCATTGTTCTGTCAAAAAAGAAAAAAAAACTTCCAGCTGCCCCACAAGTACATAAGGTTGTACTTACTCAATATTTAGATAGGTGATCTTTAAGGAAAAGATTGCCTTTGAATAAAGTGTCTCCTTTCCTTTCAGGGTTAATGGTGAGCAACATCCAGTTCTTCTGTTGTCTGGAGATTGGTTTTGGAAAGGTGACAGTAACATGGTCCAGCTGTTCTGCCTATTTGTATTGTTTGATGATCTGATGCCAAAGCACAGAGCACAAAGGAAATTATCTTCATAAAGCTGTTTGAAATTGTGTTTAATTTATCAGCTTTCAATTCTTTTTTTTAACAAACACTCTTGCAGCACTCAGAGATTTGAGGGCTTTTCTGCTGTATTTGAAAAAACAAAACCATTTTCAAGACCCTTCTTGAAGTTAAATGAGATCAGCAATTTCTTTTCAAAATAGAAGAATAGTTATGTGCAATTTCTAAGATGTTGCCAAAACTAGACCAAAAAAACCCCAATCTCACAACATAGAACATATCCAGCAGCCATTCAGATGCTGAAGTGTTCAGTGGTAAAAATCCGCTTAGCATAATTACACTCTGTACCAAGCTTCCCACCAGCTCAACCAATAATTGGGGGCTGTTTGTCCTCTCTTAGCAAAGAGATGTCTGGTGGCATGGCCACATCTTTAACTGGATGCCTACTTCACTGGTGCTACTTGGTTCCTAGCAAAATACACAGAACACCTACTGTGTCATTCATGAATGCATCACATTCCCATGACAGCTGATAGTCATTGCTTCCTTCCTAAAATATTAGGATATAAGTATTCTTGCTCTTTTTCCCAGATGCAAACAGTGAAAAGAGAATCAGCTCAGGGAGAGATGAAGATAAGCTACAAATCTATTTGATCCTTTCATATCAGAGGAAATAATCTTCTGGGATCTCCATAACCCCAAAGAAATTAATGGAAAGTCTCCCAAGAGGATTGAGGCCTCAAGTCAGAAACTCCATCCCCATCATAGACATTCACAAGTGTATTCTACAGCACTCTAACAGAACAGGGCATATTTCCTTTGTTTCAGGGAGGGAATGAGATAACAGGCAAGGTTTGAATCTGATCAAGACCTGCAATAAACATTGGTGTGAAGTATGACTCACAAAAACATGCAGCCATGAAACTTCGCCTGAAGTTTATGTATTTAATTTCCTAAAAAATCTGATCCTAGGTGACTGCTGCTCTGAATGCTACCTGCTTTCCACAGCTCCTTTTCCTGTTCAGGTGTCAGGAGCAGCAGACCACCATGGCTAAGGCACCAGGGTCACACACATGCCCCAGGGCACACCAGCTGCCCATGCCAGACTCACAGTTACCACCAAGGCTGAGGCTTCCCCACAGAACAATTATTATTGGAGATTAGGCATAAAAAGTAAAGAAACCAGAAGGACCTTGGCAACCTAGGGTAGATTTGCAGGATTGCCAGCAGAGGGGGAGAGCAGAAAGGAAGCACAATGAAAAAAATAGTCAGTAAAACCTTTCTGCTTATAAGCAGAGCACGTTTCTGGTTGTGTGACTGAACAGCAATAAACAGAGAACCAGAGACAATAACCACAAAGACATTTTCACAGAGCCTCTTCTCAGGTTAAACTCAATTTCCCACTAGCTTGTCATTACTTTGATTATGGGACTGTTACTGTTGGTGTATGATAGCCTGAGGTGTAATGCTGCCAACGCACAAGTGCATCACAACCCCTGATCAGGCAGCATTCCTGGGAAGTGCAGTGCTCTTACTGGAAGCGTGCTAGAAAATAGCTCCAGCCTGGAAAAGACCACTTTGGGAGCAGGAAATTGCATCATAACTTCACACAAAGAAAACCATAATGGAGCTTGGTGGTGGTAGCATGGGACTCAAAATCCCCAGGATTAAGTCTTGACTTTGCAAGGGGCTTGTTCTGTGAGATAGGTTGGGGAGGCTGTCCAGGCCTCTTTTGTCCTTTCCCTGTGCCCACCCCAGACACCAAGGGGAACAAGGGGCAGAAGACAGGGATTCCATCAGCTTGCTGATCTGTTTTCCCACCTCAGGGGCCTGGGATATTCCAAGGAGATCCATAGAAACATCCACAAATCACACTATCTATCTACTTTGAACAGGCCACAAAGGACTTGGCCAGCTCTGTAACCATTCAGAGTACCTGCTGCCAAGCCAGTTTCTCACTGTCTGGCTATAAATCTGGGTCTGACATATGCGTATGTCATGTTTTCCAGCTTTCTGGCTTTCTATCCTTAATTTTGTAATTCCAGAATGATTACAGCTAAGGAATACTACCTCATCAAAATGCCTATCAGCACACTAGCTTGTAAACACTCATAATAAGAATGGCTAATAAAATACAGTTTATTAGGCAACCTTGTACAGTATTTTTACAGCTTTTTCCACTCATCATTGAGGAAAAATAAATCCTTCACAGCTGTTCTGAAGCTGGCATTGCCACCAGCCTCCCTTGGTCTCACTTGTAATGAGGTGACTAATTAAAGTCCTAATAGGAGCACCAGGGTTTTTTATTGCCCACCACAATCCAGTCCTCTACTCTCTGACTGACTCAGAGAGGAACTGCCACAAATATTGTTTCCAAAATAGATCTGCAATGAAACTTTTTTTTGTTGTGTTAAATGATGGAAAAATTCAGCAGCTCAGCTGCTTGAAAGTCCTTGTTTCCTGTGCCAGGATGCCAAGGAAAAATCCAGTGACACCTCAGAATTCTGGCAGATCAAAATCTCAGGTCAGGATTGTGGAAGAGCTGCCCATGAATGACTGGAGTTAAATTGGTAACAAGCAAATATCTGGAAGTAAGTAGGGTAGGGGCAAGCCTTCACTACAGGAAGTTCTCAGGAATCATTTTGGAGTGATGGTGGATAAGTGATGATTTGTTTAGGGTTTAAGCAAATGATAAACATTTTGCTTTTATTTATGTCATGATCTTGCTCATTCTCAGCCACCAACTGGGGAAATGAACCACAAGACAGGAACATTGTAAAAAGCTTAAACCATTGATTCAAAAGAGAATGTTCTCCTTAGTGGAAAAACCATGCATAGGCTTCTCTAGAACAAGATGCTTTTTTGTAGCCAAGTCTGTTTTTTCAAAGGTACTTGGTGAAGTCAATTATCATGATATATGGAGTTACTTTCCATGAGGCAAACATAAAACCAAATGTTTGCCTGTAAACATAAACCTCCTAAGTTTTCCTCCTCCTTCTGTCCTTTTATATCTTTTTATTGCCACATTCAGAAGTATAAATTGGTGATTTATTGAAAAATGAATGGTAACATTTACCAAAGTGGCACTATTTGCTACTCATTTTACTGTGAAAAGTCTGGTTTAGGAGCTTTTTTCTTTATGTTTTTTAACACAAGCATAGACAAAAATGATCCTGAAAAGATGACTAAAATTATTTTCCCTCTTTACTTTCTTCGTTTAAAAAAAGAAGCACTTAAATAAAATCACAGAAAGGAATAAGGTTTCTTTGTGCAAATACTTTTCCCTAACAAGTTACCAGTGTGGCGATCCAGCACTGCAGCCTGGAGGAGGTACTACAGGTAAGGAGATGTGCCCAGGGCACCAGCCAGCAAAAATCCTGAGCAGTTTCAGTCTGGGATCCTTATGTAGAGTAACAAAAATCCCTTTGACTCCAGGTACTAATTTAGACCACTGACCTGGTTAAGGCAGCCAGATCATCAAAGGGATTACCCCTTCTTAGCACCCAAGCCTAGGGTACACTTACTTAGGGTATGATTACAGCAAGTCACTCCTTCAGATACTGCCAGCAGGCCTTAGCCCAGAGCAGGGTTTTCAGGGAAGGTGAATCACTACTAGTGGCACAATTTACATCCCTGACAAAAAGAAATAATCCTTTCTTAGGGTATAAAGCAGTCCCTGTGCTTAGGGGCCACATGAGAAAAGCGCTGGGCAGCAGTTCTGGTTAGACAGGCCAGGTTGGTTGTCCATCTTCCCCTGAGGGTTGCCCTGCAGAACAGGGTAACAAATCCTTGAGGAGGAGCTCCAGGCTGTCATCCCCTCCAGCCCAGGTCGCAGTAATATGTGGTGCTGCTTATTACAGAATGCTGTAAATACAGATTCTACCACAGTGAAGCTTTTGAGATTCACCACAGAGCAAAACCTGGGTCTTCCTGGGGCTCTTCCTTCCCCAAGCACCTATTACAGACCCACTGCTGAACTGAGCAACTGAGGGCGTTCCTTGTGCTATTAACACATTTTAATGAAACCCATTTTATTAATATTTTCACATATGTGAAGTAATTCAGCTGGACTGGAACTTGTCCATGTAAATTATCTGTGACTACACTGCTTACACTCTAATTCTTCCATTTCTACAGCACAAATCACTCCTACCTCCTGCTATGTCCTGGAACTGAAATAACAGTGATAACTTTCTGTGGGACAGATAATTCAATTACATCCAGATTCCAGAAGTTATTACAATTCAGAAGGAAGACGTCTTTGTCAGCTAAACTCTCAGAGTGTAACAAAGGGCCTAATGCTCTATATAATTTATATAATGACAAATGTATGAAAATTGTATAGGACTTTTTTCTCTAAGAGCAGCATCCTGCATTGAGAGAAAACATCTCATAAATACATCCTCTGAGGCACTCTAACAATCTAAAAATACAGCCTAAGAGTGAAGTCACACTGTATTTAGCACTGTAGTATTCTATTTTATACAGTACTTATGCAACCCCACTCAGCAGATGCTTTAGGCAGTGCCCTTGAAGGACTCAGGCATCCTTTATGTCATGCTCTCACCAGTGGACAACCACACGAGTGGAAATGCAGGCGGAATTGGATTAGGTTCTCTGCATAAGTGGATTTTATACTGCTGCCCATTGCTCTGGGTTAATATCAGAGGTGAAAAGCCAAACACCTCCACTGTGCATGGCATGGAAATGCAGCAGGATTTGTTTCAGAGAATGACCCACAAAAAACCATGAGGCAATGAGCCCTGCTCTTCAACTGAGCCCCAGGAGCACTGCTGCTGAGCACAGTCCTCAACCTGCAGCTCTTGGAAGCTTCAGAAAGGCCCTTGGAGAAGACAATTGTTAAAGGGGGGGTATGATACTGCAAGTCCAGAGATCAGGGGTTTTGCCTGGGGAGATCCCAACTGGCAAGGGATGGCTGTAGACAGAGAATGAGGTGTGTCTGTCTTCCAACAAGTTGTACTCTGGCTCTTTAAGAAGTCTGTAGGAATTCCAAGCACCAACACAGTGTCCAAATCAAGCTTAATAAAATATATAATGACTGGAAGGTCAAACTCAAGCCAAGAAAATGGGTGAGAAAAGGGTCTTCAACCAGCATAACAGCAGCTAAAGACAACTACAATTATTGATTGGGTAAATCTTTAATATCTCCTCCTCTCTACATAGGATGAGTTCTCAGATTAGCACCAGAAAACCATTAAAAAAAATTATATACAGTACTGCCCATTAATACAAGGGTTTGAAAATCTAACCAGTGTGGAAATGGCTTTCTCTAGCCTTTCTGGGAAGAAGCCCTTCTGTTGAGTTAATCCAGATCTGCTGAAGATGCTATATTAAATCAACACCTGTCAGTTTTCATAATTTCTCAAAGGGAGCAGGCTTTGTGATGGATTTTCTCTGGCAAGGAATGTAACAGAAAGGAATTGTGGTAAATGAAGGAATTCTGCTGAAAAGCCACTCCCAATTTAAAGTAGATAATGAGCACCAGAGCTATTGTGGAAGTAATTAATTCTAATCACTTACAAGAAAATAAAATTTAATTATGGGTTCTTTGAAAACTAAAAACCCAACAATTATTGATAATAGGCTTTTCTTGATGGCAGATTGGGAGCAGAATTTGTTGAGGCTGGTTTTCCTGCAGTTAATTTTAAAAAAAAATCAGCTTTCAGTTAAGGATGCCTAGGCTTACATTAATATATAAACCAGAGCTATTGTACTAAGCTGAGATCCCACAGGACAGAAGAGCAATCTTCAAGGAACTCATGGATACGTTTTTATATAATTGACATGCTCCTCTCTGCTGAGGTCTCAGATCTTTATTATCTGTTCAGGGTGCTTTCATATCGGAACAGCTGGATGTCTCCAGCTTCAATTCAGGTACATTCTTGGTACTAAGAAAGGATATTGGAAGTATTTGTTTTGTCATGCACCCATTTAGGTGCTGTTTGTGAGCTTAGCTGAGGAGTACCAGTGGTGTAGCCCAGACACCAGCATAAACAGGTGACTCCTGTTCTGTGTTGATGTGGCTGTGGCCCACATCCACTTTAGTCCTGCACCAGGTGCTGCTGCAATTTCAAACAGAAAATTATTTACTTTCCTCCAGTCTAGCAGCCTGTCTCATGCAGCCTGAACTACATGAGGACAGCGTGATGGTGGAGAAGGACCATTTCTGGTATTTTTCATTTTGATGTCCTGCTCATCTGTTTCTCTCCCAACCAGCTACAGAGTACAACTGCTTTTGCACCTGAAATAGTTTCCAACCCCTTCAAATTCTAACAAGATGTGAGGCAATCCTATCTACAAGGAGTTACTGGAAAGCCTTTACTAGCAAACATAAGCTAAAAAATTTGGAATTTTCTTAATGACTTTAGTGTCAATCCATCTTCCCCTGTACACACTCTGTGCCCTTTGGGGCTTGTGATCAAGTTCCCTTGGGGTCTATGTTTTCTCTGGTTTGCCCAGTTTTCAGATGGTGAATGGTATTCCTATCCTGTGTGTCACTGATGTCTAGGATAACACAGGCATACGCCTCCTCCTCAGCACCATGGCAGGACTTCTTTGCTTACCCACACTAAACTCACAGTCATGTTTTGTTATCTGTGTGAAAACTGCACAAGGACACTCCTCACGAGGCACTACCTGAGGCACCAGGTGCTTGGGGATCCAAATGAGATATAAATGACACAGCACTGCTGAGACCTTCATTTCAGGAGCAGCAGCTCAGGCTAAGCTGCAAAACAGATAAATACTGTTACCTTTATAGCTCTAGGAAGAGCACTAAAAAAAAATTCAATGACTATTTCAGGATATCATAAGTCAGCCCTGCTGGCAGTAACAACATACTATTTATGTCCTTTCAGCTGGCCACATCAATGAATTCAAAATTTGACTAAAGGCTCGGGTTTGACCCTCAGCAAAGGTCACATTTTGACCACTTCACCTCCACCATTTCATCTCACATGAATCCTGAAAGGCAGCAAACACTTCAACCCATGCCCCTTGATGCTTAGTCAGAACACAACCTACTTTTCTAAGAGTTGTTCCCAGTGCTTCTGTCAGAAGGGAGGATTGTAATGCCTCTCAAAGACAGTGAATACAAGAGGGAAACTTTAAGTTAGAATGAGGTCTCATTAGTAGAAGAGATCTTGAAGGAGAAGAGCTTGGCAGCATTTAGTAATGCTCAGGAAGTCAGAAAAAAGAACAAGATTATCTAGAGCTGGAAGAGCAAATATTTTTCCTGAAAAGGCACCTGTTTCTCCATATATATATATCTTGGGTGATCATTTACCCCAGAGGCTAAAAGTAGTACAAAATCAGCACAGCAACATTATGCTGGCTTTGCACTAGTGCAAGCAACTCCATAGAGACTAACGAAATCCCATATCCATAAGAAACTTCATGGTATAGGAGTAAAAAACTGGCCTTTAATATCAGGAAACTTTCCCTTGGAGGATGAATTCTGACAGAACTACAAAGCCTTGGCGCTCCTTGCAGCTCCTTGCAAAACAGCTGCACTATGCCCTTGCATATTGTTTTAGACAATCCAGAGCATTCATCCAAGATTATGGTAATCCCAAAGCACTAGCATTACTCCCTAGCAATTATTCATAATTTCCCAAAAGTTCATTATCATAAAGCTTGAACATGATTTGCAACAAATGCTTTTGTCTTTCAGTTTCATCATTACAAACTTCCCTAAATTAAAAGGGTTTATCTCAAGTAGTACTATCAGCCTGCAGAATTCTATATATTTTAATTATGAGGATGAGTGAGAGTTTAGCCTACCTAGCTAATGACAAAATATCATGTTCTCCATTTAATTAGGCCACATCAAAAGGTTCCTATTTAAATTCTCTTCAATGTGAGGGTGAAATAAATGTTACAGCATCACTAGATTATTCCTTATAAATTACATTATACAGTGGTAGTCATTGAGATGCAGAAGGAAGAAAAACAGAGGGTTTGGGAACTGTTTGGCAGCTGACTGTTGTAGCGGAGCAGATTTCTACATCCCACAGATGGCTAATGCAGCAGTGTTCATATGCTTCACATGGCATGGCAGCACCTCCTGTCCATGCAGAGATGGCAGCAGCACCATGTGATGGAAGCTTCCCAAGGCCCAGGCTGCTCTGACTATGGCTTGGTATTCGAAACACGGAACAGAAGGAGCCAGAGGTCCTCTCTCATTTACCACCTCATGGGGGTTGTTGCATGAGCCCACCTTTCTGCTGGTGTTTGTTGGCATCAGACTGGGATACAGGCAGCAGGTGTGCATCAAGGCTCGGCACAGCACATGCTTCAGTTGTGGGTCTTAGTACAGTGATAACTTCCAATCCTTTCCTACTTTTATAGATCCCTTTATTACAAAGATACAGAGATGCTGAGCTCCCAGACAGACTCCTAGATGCCTCTGATGCAAGGATAGAGAGATAAAGCACAAACAGACTTTTAAAGCTTGAGATTGCAAAATATACATGGTATGTGGGGGAAGAAAAAGAAGATGCCTTAAAGGCTGGTGGCAACATCCAGTCCAGGAGATCCAGCAACCTGCAAGTCAAGCAAGACTCACTGCTCTGCTCACTGCCAAGAGCTGTTTCAGATCACAGAATCATTCCTACTTGGTTGTTTCCTAGGGCTTTCACAAACCTGTCTTTGACTGGTTTAAATGGCCTCAGAGCAAAGAGGTTTCCTAAAGTTTTTCACTATGTTTTTTATTTTATTTATATAAAGAATATACTTTCATCTTGCTGTGTTTTAAGAGCTCTATCAGGAAAGCAGAAAGTGGTAGCACTAAGTTGTCCAATCTCTTACATTCTTTTCTTTTTTCTTTCAACAGGCCAAACTATCCCAGCTTTGCTACTAACCTGTGCAGAGGCTGCCTGAGCAATCCCCAAGTGATTTAAAGGGTGCTAACTTCAGAAGAGTAAAGCCAGGAAGGTGATCAACTGGAGAAAGAGTCTGACTTCAATATTCAACAGTGTCTCCTGGGAAATCAAGCCTCCAGAGCTTCCCATCATTCAGCACACTTGGAGAGCTATCCTCCAAAGTGTGCTCAGCAGACTAACTACTGAGGAAAAAAAACCCCACTCTTACTAAAAATTAGTTCCCTTTATATTTCATCACAGCTCTTGTCACCATTTCTTGTGCTTATCTCAAAGGTTGTGCTTTGTACTGTCTCTTACACCTTCATGCATCTCTTTTATCAACCCTCTTTTAAGGCAGTAAAAAAGAGTAAAATTATTTGAGTGCTCGTAGATTAGGATATTTCTTATTCTCAACAGCCTCCCCTTTCATCTGTCATTGTCAACCTCCCCAAGATTAATAAGGAAAAGACATTTATAAGAGAGAATCCGTTGAGAGCAGAGATGAGCTTGGTACAAAGGATACTAATTGGAACTTCTTTTTAGCTCCACATTGATCCCAACAGCTGTAGATACTTAAAAATCTTTTTCTATAGTGTCCGCACAAAAAAAGAAAGGCATATCAAGAAACAAATTCAGCCAGCATCAGTGTCAGCCTGAAGTAAGCTGGAGGATGATTTCTTGACTCCTTCTGACCATGACAGGAGTTGGAGTTTCATCTTGCATCAGTCACAGCAATGGGAAGGGAGGGGAGGAGACACCAAAAGGAGATGGAGCAAAGCCAGCACAGGGCTGTATAGATGAGTCTGACTAAGAAAGGACATTCCTGTCACCTGCTCTGAAGCAGGAGGGGGAAGAGCCCAGTGTTTAGCACTGGCAGCAAAACATTAATATTACTGCATAATTACAGAGTACTCAGTGTGTATTCAGCCCTGGTGTGTTTTTCAACAGGATTCTACTCCAATTGTATGAGAGCCTGTGGACACCAAAGAAGCTGTGGATTAAGTACCTGCAGCTGCTGCAGCAACAGGAATGTATATACAAGTATACATAGATACACCCACACTATCAGCTAACTGGCAGGAGCACTGGTTAACAAAGTTTAATTAATAGCAAAGTTTTCCTATTTTTCCAAAACTGACAGCCCCTTTTTAAATGTTCCCATCTCTCCAATATTTGTTAGCCCACTGCTCCATCCTCTGGCTCCTCACTTGTATTTCACACGTCCCTCTCGGGGGATCAGGGCTTCTTCCTTCTCTTGAGTACATACAGCGGAAGCCTTTGTCCTGTGTAGAGGGATTCCTTGTGGAACAGGGGCATATGATACCCCTGGAAAGATTGGACAACCGAGGGTTGCTGAGGAAAAACCCCTGAACAGGTCCCTGGCTGCAGGCAGGCCTGGAAAGCACCTGGCTGCAGGCAGGCCTGAGAGTCCTTGGCAAGGTATCCACTGGCAGGCTCCCCCGCTGATTAGAGGCTGTCTAGAGGGACTGGGTGTGAATCTTTGCAAAAGTAGATATAAGCTGGCACAGTTGAACAATAAAGGGAGAACGATGTTTAATTGTATCGGTGTATGTGTCGTTTATCTGGCCAGCTCTCCAGACTCTGTCCCTAACAGTCCTGCTCTTTTCCCAGCACCTCTTCACCTCTGAGGCATTTCAGCAGCTCTGCCCTAAATGATGTGGTCACTGTCACACATAAGAATGATGGTTTCCTAACAGACCAGTGTTCATCAATGCTCTAAAAAAAAGACTTAAAGAAGGGCAGAATCCTGGCCATGCAGAATTTAAGAAGGAGTAGCTGTCACAATCTGGTACTTATTTCATTTTCAACTCATAAGATGAGTGACAAAATAAAAGAACAAGAGAATACAGATGTTTTAAGATATTGCTTTTTTTTCTACTAGAGGTGAAAGCAGGGTGGGTGGATGTGAGATGACACCAGCTGTTAATGGGGGTTTTGCCACTGAAAAAATATGCACAGGTGGCCTTTAGAGTGCTGCTTCATTAACCACCATTAGTCATCCATTTCATAACTGAATGGGTGAACAATTGATGCCTTTGGGCTCTTCTGGAGTTTTGGTCGGTTTGGGGGTTTTTGTTACTGTTGGGAGTTTTTTTAATAACATCTCTACTCTGAAAGTGCAAAGCTCTCTCTGTGCACAGCAGGCAGGGTTGTGTTCATCACAAAAGATAGTACTGAAGAAATACCACGACAAGAGCATGGGATGCCAACCAGAAATAAAGTCTGGCTCCAAATTTGGTCTTGGCAGTTAACACATATGGTTCAGAGAGTCCCTTGCTAACTAAAGGCATCACAGCCTCTGCTCAGGCCTTTGTGTATATCAGTAACAGCTCTCATCAGATTTTATATCCTTCCTGAAATGTTTCAGCATTAATTAAAAAAAAAAAAAAACAAACAGAAAACCTCTTCACCCTGATCCTCTCTCCACACTCAAAGCTTCTTGAGACCCAAGGGAACTTTGGAGCACACACAAGAAGCAGCCCAGGTTTGCTCATCTCATCCACACCACCTTAACTGCACTATTTGCAGTGTTGATAGCTTCAAAAAGCACTGCTAGGTGGTAGCCAGCTCCACCACCAGACATCCAGCACCAGAGGCAGCAGTATTTCTTGGCAGAGCCTGCAGGTATTGGGGCATATATAAGAGGTAGGTACCTAAGACTAGCAGTGCCTTGGATTTGGAATCTCAGGCAGGCAGAGTGTGGCTGGAAGAAAACATTCCACTTCAGCTTACTCTAGCAAGTATCAGAGAAGTTGTCCAGCTTTGAATACTCCGGACTCCTGGGTGTGCTGTGTACACACTGCAGCACAGGGGAAGCAAGCTAGACACATATTCCTTAGCTGATACAGGTTTAGAGGAGACTCTGCATGTGCTGCAGGGCACAGTGCTGTTGGCCACAGAGCTGCTGAAGTCTTCTGCCATGCAGACAGCCAAGCATAACACCTCATGTGTCACAGCGGGGATCTGCTCCACAGACAGCAGTTGAAGGTGCTGCCAGAGCTGAAAAAGCAGCAGAGAAGGTGGGAATGAAAATGAAATGGTCATTTAACTGGGAGGGGGTAAAGCACGGCAACACTTTCACCTCATTTTCAAAGGATTTGATTTTAATGCCCACAATCACGGCACAAAAAGCTGGACAGCAACACACGGAAGTCTTTGGGGAGTTCTCCACTTTTGAAGCCAGACACAAGGCTGAGAAAGAGTCTTTATGATACAGGGAGAGCCACCTGAATTCACAATATTGAATGAGAATGTAAAAAATAATAATGATAATAGCCTGAAGGACTGAGCAGAACTTGGAAGCCATTCCAGGACACACACATGCAGCTTTCTTCTCCCATCAAATCTGCAGGCTGAAAAAGACCAAACAAAAGCAAAATACATGGAAAGATGGTTAGGTGGATATCTGAGATCCCCTCTCTTTTGAGGTGCCAGAAGCAGTAAGATTGCAGGCTGGAGAGAGTTCTTCTATGCAGTGTTTCCATTGTCAGCCTGTCTGAAGTGGAAGAGACTCCTGGAGTCCAATTTCCCAGAGTACTTGAGAGCTTCGGCAAAAAGCTTTGTCACCTGTCAATACAAAGAAGAGGAGGACTGAGCACTACAAAGGCTGCACGACAGAGCAGGCTCCATACTTCTGCTCTGTCACCCTGAAACCTCCTGGTGCAGGTCCAGTCCTTGAGTCCATCCAAATCAATACCAATTTCAAGGTAACTGTGCACAGGAGCTAACTCCAGCCCTCTGGAGCCTGTGTGTCCAGCTGGAGTGATGTAGATGTGCCAGGCTTCCTTTGCAAGACAGCTCTGTTGCATGAGAGCTGTTGTTTTCTCTACAGCCCAAATGTAAAGAGAACCAGGGTTGTTTTCCTCTCTCAAACTCAGAGATTAAAACTCTACAATCCAAATGGTTCAGTGAAATGCATCAAGCAGGTGTGGTAATAAATTTTGGATGGGGACCCTTGTTGTGGTTGTCAGAGTGTGTTTTGCTAGTAGGCAAAGGATGGGTCTTCAATTCCCCATTCCTGATAATCATGTCTGGCCATTATCCTATGAACCTACAGCTTGTCATTCTCCCTGCTCTCCACTCACTCCAATCATAGGAGATTTTGAACAGCTGGACAGCAGTTCAAGTCACTGTTCCATGTCAGTACCCACCAAAATCAGTAGGAGTTTGGCTGCTATGCTTAATGAGAGCCAGATGAGGCTCTTTTGTGACAGGCAAAGCCACTTGCAAAGGAAGGCAAGGTACTGCTGGCAGCAGGAGTTCCACTTTTCATTACCAAATATCTTTTCCCCATCAGGTGTGAAAGGGGTTTGTCAGGAGCCACAAACCAATAATGACTGGCAACTGGGGACTACAACAGGACAGGCAGCAATTCCACTTGGATGGCACTTCTGAACTGGATTGCCCCAAGGATCAATCAAGAAAGCTCGGCTACATCCTGCAGTAAGGTTTAAGGACCATACCAGGAACATATTCCACTAAAAAACACTTCCCATGCCTAATTTAAAGATGTTACATGCAACCCTGTGTGAGATGTTTGCTCTGAAGTGAAAATGATGCAGCAGCAACTTCAGCTGTGCAGTGCAGGACTCCAGAATTTTTTGGTTGGTTGGTTGGTTGGTTTGATTTGGTTTGGTTTTGTTTTACTCAGAGCAATGTCATTTTGTATAGTAGCAAAATGAAGATATATTCAAACCACTGTGTTGTCACAATTTTCAGATACATTATTTGCCAGAGGTAATGAGGGTGCAAACAGACTAGAATCTATGGTCACAAGGGCTTGGAAGCTCTGAAGGCTCTTATGTCTAAGAGGAGAAATAACAATATAGGAAGTACCTCGAAGTTAGTGAGCAGAGCAATCCCACTGTCAATAGCCATCCTCCGGATCACATAATTATCATGGACAAACCTGGTGTTGTTGTTGGGCAGGTTAATCACCAGATCTATTTTCCCATCCCTCACCAGCCTGAAGAGACAATGCACAAGACAGTATGACAATGTGTTCTTCCTAATAAAAACCTCTGGTGAACAGCACAGGCATGCAGCTAAACAATATTGGAAAATGTCATTTGAGCTTAGTCTTCGCTCAAGAAACAATGGGTTGAGGGGTTAAGGCATTAAGCCTTATTCAGGATTTTGGACTTTATTTCAGTTCCAGTCAGCGATGCAAAGCAATATTCAGCCTACATACAGCTCAGCACAGCTCTGTTAAAGGCATAACTGACTGTCATTAAACTGACTGTCCTAACTGTCATTAAAAGGCTAAATATTCAGATTTCATGTATCCTTGCATGAAAATATAGCATGGAGCAATACATCCAAGCCACACTAAACAGGACTGTTCAATGAGATGTTCATTAAGCTGAAACATCCCTTCTATGGCAATTCCAGACAGAACCAGATAAAGCAAAACTTTTGGATTGAATCCAAAGTCCCATTAAATCCTTACCATTGCTTTCAACAGGACTAGCAATTTGCCCCTTGCATTTGCTGTCCTGGATTGTAAACACAAATTTGACGAGGTGAGTGTTACTCTTACCTCCTGACCGGAGGGAGGCTCGGACTCTGGCTTTCCTGCGATGGCCATGCCACAGGATTTGCTGGGATACCATTAGCATTGAGCCAGGCTGAGGTTGCTTCCATGGCATAAAGCTGTCACAGGAAATAAAAGGGTTATTTACTGTGTACCTCACAATACCAAAACTTTTCATTGAACTCATGTGGGCCTGGCCCAACACACAGCCTTGCTGTCGTCAGAGCTCATTTTGGAGGACATTTTTCGTAACAAGGGTGTCTCTCCATCTAGAGAGACACACAGAGAACAGAACAACCTTCCCAACTTTCTGTTATCTGTGATTTCCTGATGGATGATAGTCAGTGAATGGTAGTAGTACTTCCAGAAGCAGTGAAGCTTAGGCAAACCTAAATCCCTGTGACTTTCAATAGGGCTTAAGTTCAATCACCTGCAATTTTTTTTTGCCACATTTTTTTTTTTCTTTTTAATGCCTAGCACTAAGTTTTGAAAAGTAGAACTCTCACCAGTCTTCTGTGGCTGTGTTGCTTTTCCATAGAGATATGGATGCGAAATGATACAGAGGAATTACAAGAGTGATGTAAACACCAAAATGTTCACGTGCCTGCAGCTTGCGAGTATCACTGAAAATGTAGCACTATACAGATATTCTCCATAAATAAGGTTTTCCCTCCCTTGTTTCCTGCCATACGTGGCATCGTATTGGCATTTTTGTTTCTTGGAGATGTCCATCTCAACTGCAGGCTGATAGCAGAGCCAGTGTTGTTCCTGCCCTCACAACAGACGTTCAATTAAACATTCATAAAAATTTTTAATTGAGTGGTACCTGCTGACTTTATGGATCACTCAGTTAAAAATCCCTGTTGTACATTAAAAATACCCCTTTTTGTCTCTCTCCAAAGAAGCTCCAACATTCCTGTGCAGGCTGAGGACATTTCAGATTTTGAAAGCTCTCTAGCTTTAACTAAGTGGAACCACCTACCTTGAAGCCTTGCTCATGCAGTAGTTCTGCTACACTGAGGAATCTGGGGCAGAAGGACTTCTGAAAAAGGAAATTTTTTAGATATAGCACCAAAGCTAGGATTTGGAAACAGTACATTGTTGGGCAGCATGAAGCTCCTCCACATTGTGCTAAGAGGCAAATACACTTTTCTGTGCTGAGTGTGGGCATGGACAGAAATGTCTGCACATGCATGTACAGCACCATTCCCAAGACAACTACTTTGATCCTGAAGCCCAAGTCACTCCCAGCTAAGGCATACTTTGTTACACCAGAGTAAGTGTTCCCATACTAAGTCAGACTGCAACCACCAAAGATTTACTAGTGTATATTAAAAATCTGGGCAATTGCCTTCTCAAATACACCAACCAGAGTCTCCTCAGCTCTTAATTATCTTTTCAATCATTGCCCAAACATTTGCTTTCTCTTCTGGCAGATAACATATATGGATGGGCTTCGGGCTGCCTTTGAATGCTCTGTTTGCACATTCACACGAACAAGAGCTTGTACATGTATGAGTTCATTTCTAAGTCCCATGGGCATATGGAAAGGGAGTCAGGAGACTGGGACACCATATTCCCATGAGGACCTGAATGCCTGACTTACAGCACCTTTGAAAGATTGTCTTATAATGCATACCCAGATCCAACATAATTTAGAAAGATAAGACAACCTCCTGTAGACATCTGCACTTGAATAAGCCATTTTAGAGTAACAGGTAAGCAAAAGTGTCAGCCTAAGTATCTCTGGGATGTTGAAGGTACAGCAATGCAAAGATCAGATGCAACACATGCCCTTCTCACTGCCAAGGCAAGCCAAACCTTGCTTTTAACCTTAGCCTGGTCTGGCCATTTGCAAGTAAGATTATTACAAGCTCCCTTATTCCTGCTAGAGCTACTGATAGCTTAACCTTTATGGATAAGAGAGCAATATCCTGAAGGGTCAACATTTTCCTAAGAAGAAAAGGAGTAAACAGGGGGTTTTTTTCTGAGCACTCTGGAAAGAACCTCATTCTGAAAGCCGTCTCGTTCTGTACATTAACTGGAAAATATAAATATACAATGTGACAGGGTTGGCAGCTTCCCAGTCAGAGAGAATGGTTCTGCCTTCTGGTCAGGGGTGCTGGCTTTCACAATAGTATTATAAATTTCTGTCAAACATGTAGTGAACACTTGTGACACACAAAACAGCCTCTCTATGGAAAGAAATTACAGCTGTCAGTTTGCATCGGGGCAGCCTCAGATTTACAAGCCGGCTGAAATAACCTGTGTAAGAAACCATTAGTTACTAAAGGTGAAAAGTACAAGCATATTTACTTAGTGGAAGGTATTTGTTGTAGAAGAATTGCATTTTTTTCCTTTATCAGAAAAGTTCCATTTCTTATAACCCCTCATGCTTGCCAGCAAGCCTTGCTATTCGTAATGGGCTACATCCTTAGTTCATTCAATGCAGCTACATCAGTTCTCACTGAGATCTAGCTCAAAATGAAGCAAACCCATCTCCTGTGATAATCTTGAATTCTGGATCCAAATCCACAGTGGAGGATGCAAAAATTCTGGCCTATAAGGAACCAAGGCAGAAAGTTACCTTGAAACAACAGACTTGGAGTGCCAGGATGCAAAACAAAATATCAATGCTTTCCGCATCTTGTGGTCACCAGCATAGATGTAAGACAGATGCACTCCATCCCAGAGATATCACTGATTAGCCCAATCAGGAAAGAAAAAAACCCCTAGCTTTTCAACTCCTTTTGCATAAAATATAAATTATTTAATGGCAGACTCAGGGTTTCAGCATCACAGATTTCTCCAGATTGTGGAAAGAGGAAGGTTATCAGCTTGCATAAACTGGCAGAGATTCATTTGTCTAACATGGAAGTCGTATTCCATCTACTGTGGGAGAGCATCAGACCTCTCAGATCCTGGGGATCTCTGACCTGTGCAGTGTCAGGGAGTGCTCACAGCTGAAGGACAACCCAGCAGGCTCACAGTCCCCACCAGCTGCCCAAACTGCCTTGTGCTGTCCCCTGGACATCAAGGAGCATTCACTTGCCTGACCTTAGGGATGATGACCTGGGTTTCCACAGCTCAGCTTGGCACCAGGATTACCACTGGAACTGCACGCCAGCCTGGAAGCTCCCCAACAAGGTGGGTTCATTGCCTGGGCATACTGGGCTCAGTTTGGACTGCAGATCACAGCACAACCATTTGACTCTTGATTTGCAGAACACCCCAGAAACATTTGCAAGGAAACCAAGACCTCCCTCTCTACTCCTGTAACTATATCCATTTAACATTTACCTTCAAGGAGGCAGTGTCCTCTCACCTCAACATGATTAACAGCAAAGGTATAAATGTGCAGCATACCAAATCCCTGAAATATGAACCTAGCTGCTTTGGAGAGAAACAGAATTCAAGACCATTTTGCTTCTTATTTCTCTCTCTCTGCAAGACATAAAAATCCAGACTAAAAATCAGAGCAAGGTGCTAGACATGAAGCAATGAAGTCTTCAAAATTGGGGTGTGCTTTGAGTTCACCATCTACTGTAGGTGAACCACAGCACCTTGGAGACAACCAAAGGGGCTTGTGTACATGCTCCCAACAATGATCAGCCCCCACAGCACCAGAACAGGTTGCAGAAATTATCCTGTAGCTTGAAAACACTCAGTGATGGTCAAGACAGGCTATCTGGTATCTGTCCTGAGACTGTGTTTCTCTCTGAGGATACCACAACAACTTTGCTTGTTTGAGGCAGGTGGGTTCATGTTTGTGATTGAAATGAGAACAGTTGCTAGTGTTTACAGCCCACCTGATGCCTCATTCCTTGTGCCTCTTGTTTCTGCAGTGAGGAGCTCCCCTTTTCTCTAGCCAAATACTCAGAGAAGATCACTCATAGTCTACGTGTCAGGTGAAGGTCAACATTTCAACCTTCCCTTCTCACAGGACTTTATTTCCCCTCTGTTTCAAAGCAGACCATTGAAAAGTACGTAGGTGACAATCTCTAGACTGGGGAGAGGGCAGTACCTGGTTCTCAGAATTGACTTTATGTTTCTTGATTTGTAATTTAATTATAGAAGAAATATGCTGGGATGCAGAGAGACCTTTAAGCGACTGACCTGTTGTTTTCAAGTTTCTTTTGTGAGAAAATGAACTGTAAACCACTCATTAAAAAGGACAGAATCTTCTTATTTTAAAAGGTTTGTGGAGTTGAGCTTTTGGCTTTATCTTTTCTTTTTCCCTTCTTTTTTTCTTAACACCTTTGTACAAAGAACATTCGGCTCAGTTTAACAGCTACTAACACAGAATTTACAGAAATGCTTTCTATAGCTAAAATTACATTTTTTCTGCCCATTCCCCTTTAGCTGCTATCCAGAAAATACACTTGAATTTTAAACACTAGTCTCTCTCCTTTTTTTCTCCTCCTGGCTTTGCTTTTCTCTGGTTTTTAATGCTGTTTTTAAATATGCAGTACATACAGTAGACATACAGTACCACCAACTTCCCAGAGTTTCATATTGCTAGCTGGGTGCCTGCGGCAGCTGTGCCATAGCACGAGGTGCTGCGATCTTCCAAAAGCATCTCCTTAGCGAAGCCACTGGGCAGGATCAGCCACACACTCACACACGCGTGCACACATAAACACACAGATAGCTCCAGTAAGATGGGTTGACAGCAAAGAGGCAGGAAGGGTCTCCATGTAGAGTTCCACGGACAAAGGTTTATTGCAGCCACACCATGAAGGAATCCAGGGACGAAGACAAAGAACAACGCAGCATCCAGGTTTAAGTATGGGAGTGGATTGTGGATTGAGGATCAGAGACCAATGATCTGAGGGCACAGGGGGGGGAGGGGGGGGTTACAAAGGAGGGACTAGGGTAAGGGAACCAATAGGGAAACTCTGCGGGAGTGGCGAGGGGCAAGGGCCAATGGGGGAACTTGGAGTGGAGAACCTTCTAGGGAAGGAACATACAAGGTAACAAAGGGGCAGAGAGGCCAATGGCCAACCAGGGAAGCAAAGCTGGGGTACATTAACATAGCAAAGCAGAGCATCCTGGGAGAAGCCTTTCTGGTCACCCTGATCTGTGGAGGTTCTTTTGGTACTAGGGACTGCCTCAGACTCTCTTTGTCCCTTGTATTGTAGGCTCACCAGCCACCACAGTTTCATACTGAACTTTTAAACTTTATCTAGGTAGCAAGCAATTTTTCTGCTAATTAGAGGTAACTTAGAGCAACTGCTTCCATCCCCAGATTTGTATGTATATGTTGACATTTGAGGACTCCACGGTAACCTGTGTTAGCAGAATTCATGTTCCTTTCTGGCCACTTTTCACACACTTCCTTCACATCCTCTGCTGGCACAAACAGCCAAAGACATTTTTCACACCCCAGTTGTCTGACAGGAAAATTCATCTATTCTATGGTTTTGTTTTATCAGCTTTATGCAGTCATGTAGGGCATATAAGCTTATTGCAAGCACAGTGTGAAAATGGCAGGAGGCAATCAGATGGTTTTATGGGGCCCAAGAATGTTCTAGTTGTATTGGAAGTGTATGAAGTTTTGAGGAATATACATACATCCAAAGTTTACAAGTGTCTCTGATTTTGGCACCTTAAGCAGTCAGTAACTATTCCTTGATAAAGAACCAAGACGTTTTTGTTTTTCTGCCTAGCTCCCTGTTCGTTATGAAACATACAACCTCCTCACTGATCCAGGCCTGTGAAAGGGGCAGGGCTGTTCCTAAGGCAAACCTGTCAGGAACTGTAATAAATGGTTAAAAGTTCTTTTTTTTTTTTTTTTGGTTGAGAAGAAGTTAAAAGTTGCTTGTTAGAAGAGTGGGGGTATGCAGTTAATGAGTTAATTGTTATTGCGATTGTACGGGTGTAATGTTGCCATGTGCCCACTAGATGGGGACACCAATGGGGGAAAGTAGTGGGTCTATAGAAAGGAGGAGAATGTTCTAGAATGTTCTTAAGATACCCTAATAATTATGATGTAAACACTTTGGGGGATTATTGGTTAGTGGGCAAACCAATCACTCGGTGCCCCAGAGACTGACAGAACTGAACACCAATGAAGACCCTAACAACGAGCCATCAGAGGGAGGGTCTGAGCTGCACCAATCACAACATCGAAAGAGACTATAAGAATTGCTCCAGGGCTCAGCTCCCCCCCCCCCCCCCCCCCCATTCCCCCCCCCCCCCCCCCCCCGTCTTCCTGAGGAACCTGAGTCCAAGGGAACACCCTGTGCGTCGCACGGTTTGTTTTTCTGGGTTGTCGAGTGGGACTTGGGCTTACCTCGAGTCTCCGCTCCTGGTGTTCTTTTTAATAAATGAGCAGACTTTTACTCCACCCAAAAAAGTCCAAGCCTCGTTTATAACAGAACTTCCTCACATAAAGGCTCTTTGCAGAACCCATTGCACTGGAGAGCATTCCCATAATATCACTTAAATTTTCTGTCACACAAAGCAACTTTCGGTGATAACGGCAAGAGATGAAACCCTAAAGTCCGAGCTCTTGTCTACCATGGAGTCAAGGGACCTGCAGAATCTGTGTCCAAAAGGCAACCCCTTAGAGGAGACAGTTCTGGAAAAGTGTGGAAACCAGAAACATCAGTACAAAAATGTAGCATTGTCTCTTTCTTTCTGAGCTACTTCTGGGTCACAGGAGCTGCAGGGTAGGGAACAATATCAGCTGTGCACAGTCATCAAACAAAGAAAGGATTGATGGCAGAAAAGCGGGGGGCAGAAAAGGGTGAAGACTTGTTGGAAATGATACAACTTTTAAATTTTTTAAGTAACTTTAGTCAGGGGTTTGTCTGCCTTTGACAAGGGGGTGGGGAATTAGGGTTTCTCTTCAAAAGACTGTTTACCGATGGTTTGAGTTTCACTGTGTGAGATCTGATGGGCTTCAATCAACAAAAAGAAGATTCCTGGACTCTCAGAGTTTAACAACTACACATTGGAAGTAACCGGAAGATACAGGGGAGATAAATGGACATTAATAGACATTACCCCGTGGTGTGGTTGGAGATCCCTGGTCTGGGAAAGGATTGATAAGAGAATGAGAACCGTATTAGTATTGAAGGCAAAGTGATCAATAACAAATAGAAGACCAAATACTAAGAATTGTGTAATGTAGAACCAATCAACAAGAATTTCTTTGGGGTTTTTATGTATAAATATGTGAGAAGTCTGGTAAAGAACTCTGTGTGATGCAATGATTTCCACTGCACAACCTGGGCAAGTGTGGATGGAGTGATTTCTATTGCACATCCTGGCCAGAATAAAAACCTGGCCAGAATAAAGTAATGCCTGATTCTCTAACGCTTAAAAGATGTTGTTGGAGAGTTTCTTCTATTGCCGCAGTTTTGCTGACAGACTGATGTCCTTCAACCCCTCATCCCACAGCACTGAAGTACATTCCCATCATGACTCCAGTGAGGAGAGGGATGTGACAGTGCCATGCCTGGGGAGGCCTCACAGCCCAACAGCATAACAGCAATAACCAGCCCACAACACCCCAACATCATCAGCTTTTCTGCACCATCATCGATGCTACAACTCTGCTGGAATGAAACGTGTGCCTTCATGGGGAAAGCTTAGCAGATCCAACTTTGCAGCATGGAAACTGCCTCCCTGTTTGGGAGGGTTGGAGGGGAACTAGTTTGAAAAGGGCAAGGGGCAATGCACAGATGAAGGGGGTTCATATGTAAAGTAGCATGGCCAGGGCTCCTGTTTGGGAGGGAGCACAGAGGGAGCTCTGGGTTCTGGTTGGGATGTTTCTCTGTACTGACCACCTACAACATTTGTTTCCTCAGAAACGTGTCTTAGAGCTCTCTGATCCCAAGTCTCTGCTTGCAGCAATCCCTGGGAGCTTCCTACTGCAAACTTCTGCACTTCCCAGTAGAAACTGTCAGGAGATAGAGGGAAAACCCACCAGACCAGCCTTATTGAATCCAGTAAAGATCTCTCCATGGTGTTTGTTCCTCACTGTCTTACTGCACTTCAAGATGAAATGCAGAGAAACAAATTTAAGCCATGAAGCCACAGGAATGAAAACAAGGCAAAAGCTACTGAGTTCCTCTGTGTTGCTCCTTTCTCAGCTTTGATTTTTAGGACTCACCTGGATTCCAATCAAAATTCCTTCCTTAGGAAATGTAAACCCTGTGGCAAGCAGAGCCTTCTGGAAGGCAGTGTACACGTCCTCCCCAAAGCATGCAACCTGCAGAAAGGCACAAAGAAGGCAGCATGAGGGGAAAACCAAAAACAACCCAAAAACATTGCCTTAAAAAGAAACAGGAATGACATTTTCAAATAGGCTCTTTTGTTTCTGTGAGAAGAAGCCAGGCTGCTTTTGCATGGAGCCTGCAGGCATGGGGAACAGGCAGTAAATCAGAAAATCACTGCTGACAAATTTCGTAATTTTAATGAAGCAATAATGGAGGAATAAGCAATAGTTTAGTTTCAAACAGCACACCGAGGAGTAACAATTGATTCTGCTAAGTTATTGGGATGCTGTACACAGCCTCTGCTCCAATATTTGGGTTTGCACTGCAAATTATTTAACATTATAGAAGGCTTAGACAGCAGTGAGAGTTGTGCACACAGGCACGGTTCCTCTGTGTGCCTGCAAACCACGGTAAGGCAGTGCTTGTGCTCTGGTGTATTCCTGGCATTTCTTGTGAAGGAAAACCACAGGATATAAAGATGCTTTTCCATTAGAAGTCCAGAGATGAACGAAGTTCAAGTAAAATTTTAGTATTTACTTAAGAAAAGAACAAAGCGATCAGGGCAATTCATAATAATTTACTTTATATAAAGAAATAGTTGAGGAAGAAACCAGTAAGAATCATTTAGCAGTTCTCCAGCATTCAGAACTGGATGTGGAGCTTGGTTGCTTACAGACTGTCATATGATAACAATCTTCTGAAGGAGCTGAAGTGCATTCCTAACCAAAATTTGGAATTCCGGTGACAAAAAGAGGAGTAAGTGAGGTTTTGTGGAAGTTTAAAAAGAAAAAAACCCAACCAATCAACCTTCACTTTTTCTGGTCAGCTCCACACTTGTTGAAAAACAATCAGAAGCAGGAACTGTCACTGATTTTTCTCTTTGAAATAACAAATCGACCAACATATACAGATGAGATAAAGGGGCTGATTGAGAATTGCTCTCCCATTTTCCTCTTATGGTCCTTCCCATCCCAGAGTGAGCCCTCACATTCATGGTCTCACTGTTACCATGGTGAGCAGAAACCAGTATTTCACTAAAGAAGAATAAATGATGATTTGCCAGATCTGCTGAAGTAAAAAAAAAAAAAAAAAAAACAACTAAACAAACAAAAATCCCACAAGGGAAGGGATTAAAAAAAAATCATGACAACATGATACAGTGTATCTATATTCTATGTATATCCTGGGCTTTTTAGGGTGACAGACAGACCCTGCCTTGTAGGCTCTCCAGCCTTCCAGGAGAGGTTTATTATTATGGAATGGTCCACAGCCACAATACTCAAAGGGACCCCCTTCTTCTCCTGTTGTGGGAACCATGGCTTACAGCAAAATAAATCTCTGCCAGACAAATATGACAAATTCAAGCCCAGATCAAGCCATGTGTGTGAAAAATGTCTGTGAGGAATAACTGAGCATTTTACCCAAAGCAAGTTATTATCCTTACTTCACTATAAGAAAGACTTCCATAACTGTCACACTTTATGGCATTTGTGAATATGGATCTTTCCAACTCATAAAAGTTAATAATCCCTCTTTTATGACCATGGTAATCTCTAACTCTGTATAAAGCCCAGAAAAATAATTCTTTTCCCTAGTTATATATTTATTCTTTTTTTTGGCAAGGAGGTTGTCTGTGTACTCAATTTTGTTATGAAAATCAGGAAGTCACAGAAGTCACTTGGCTTTTTTCTGCCTATTAACTACACTGAAAGGAAATCTTCTGCAATACTGATTTCTAGCACATTATGTAGAGTAAAATAAAGTAATTCTGGAGAGATGTAGGAGACCTAAGGCTGTTCTTACTTTGTATCTGGGTAGAGTACTTTTTCATACTAGCATGGTAAGGATTTTCTAATGAAAACAGCTCCTGCAGACATACCCAAGCTCACATTCAATGGAGCAGCTCAGGTTCTGCCACCTGCCTAGTGATAGTACAGCAGACTTAAGTCTAATCAAATTGCCTCAGTATTTAATCACTTCCCAAGAGAGTGTTCTGGCCCAGAATAATTTTTTGCTAGTGGAACTCATTCTAGAAGTAACAGAACACATAAAATTTAAAGACCACTTGGGTGTATCTTTGGATGCCCTTGATAGCTCAGCAATAACTCATAAAGAAATTCTTTTTCTACATGAGTCAGTGTCACTTTAGGTGATATAGATGGAAACCTGTGCCTGTGAGGTGGAGGGTGCTGATCCTGGGCAGGAAGATGCCCAGCCCTGTGCCCTCACAGCATGCCATAACCACACCAGGAGACATTCCAGCAGCGCCTCACAGCCTGGCTGCACAGAGTGAGGAAAGCTGCCCAGGCTAATCCTGCCCACACTCCCTGTAGCCACCACATTTTATTGTCTCTTTCTTTCCTTTTGCACCTTGGGACATGCCTTGATGGTTACCAGGCAACAAGAAAATACCACCTGCCTTTAAGCAAC
Organism: Aphelocoma coerulescens; assembly: GCF_041296385.1. Taxonomy (NCBI): domain Eukaryota; kingdom Metazoa; phylum Chordata; class Aves; order Passeriformes; family Corvidae; genus Aphelocoma; species Aphelocoma coerulescens. Next base: position 4,428,855 of record NC_091021.1, read on the forward strand.
TGGCACATCCCAAGACCAACCACTCATGCCCTGGAGTCTCCACATCGCTGCTGCTACAAGTGTCCATGGGGGTTGGGAGCTGTAACCACTTGTCTGTCCAGAAGCACATAATTCACAAAACAGTCTCCCAGAACACAACAGCTCTCAGATAAATTCATTTCGGGCTGTCACACAGACCAGGTCCAACTCAGGGAGCTGACATTCAGGTAAAGAGGGACATCCAGTGGCTGAAAAAACTGGGTTTTCCAGGACATTGCAGGTTATACAGCTAAGAAAGATGTTTTCAATTTTCTGAAGAAGCTACAGATGCCATCTTGATTCAGGCAGTAATAAGATCACTTTCAAAGATTCATGATGTTTAAAGTCAACTTGGTTTAAAAAAAAATAAAAAAAACCATAAAAGATACCTCCCCAGTAGAGGCCATTTCACATCGGAGAACAGGGTCAGCATCTCTCAGCCTGGACCAGGAAAACATTGGGGCCTGGTGAAATAAAGAGGAAGGAGGGAGGAAGAATCAAAATTGGATCATTTAAAAAGAATGTAAAAATTCCAGCTACAGATGGAAGTGACAGAAAGAGACATGAATTGATCCAAAAAAAGCAGTGGTCAAGGCTGATAAGCAAAGGAATACTTGGCAAAGTAGTTCCCTCAGCATCTTGATGATGGACTGGAACAAATAACCATCTATTCCACCAATAAATCAATCATCTAACTCTTGCATCCTGCTCACATTCCAGTGGTAGATTTTCAGTCAGTGGTAGCCCACTATCAGTATGATTTTAAGGGCACAATTTTAAACAAAAAGGCTGTGAAGCACTTAATTCATGGAACAAGGAGAGATACTATCTGAATCCAGTTGATTTTTCAGAGAATGCTGTTCTCCATGAAATGTTTCATTTGCAGAAATAAAACTATTCCACAAGAATGCACTTTTTTTGGTGTGAAAAAAATGAAACTTTGCAAATTATTTTCATATTTTCCTTCTCCCTCACATCCAGAAATACACACTTGTAATTTTTTTTCTCTTTTATATGCTAATTTTAAGCTCCATGATGATGATTATATGAGGACTTAGATCACAGCACTCTCTGAGTTCTCTTGTCTAATTTGATCTTAAAATAAGAAACATGGAGGGGAGGGAGGAAAAGAAAGTTTCTGTTAAAGAACCAATGACCATTTGTAACAAACATGGAACAAATTTCCTACTACCAAGTAATTTTCTGTAGGGCTTCTCCACATCCTAAACTACTAATGGTATTTGCATAAAGGCAGCAAGATTTCTGCTTAAAAATGGATCTATTTTTAAATTTGAAGCTACAATTCTGTCCCTGGAGGTCTCCTAGGGTAACATGAAGCTGCTGCTTCATGACACATAACAATGACCAGTTAAAATGAGACAGGAGAAATTCAAAACGTTTCTCAAAAAAGGTCACATGTCTTTGTGACTTCTAGATCAGTTTTGTTTCCACTGTAAGTAAAGAGAAAATATTTACAGTGGCCAACTCAAGCTGAGATATGGCAGTTAAGGTGGATTGTTTTAATGTACATTGTCTTGAAAGGTAACAAGCAGCAAAGCCTTCCACCAGCTCCCTAATTTTTATCTGCCATGACCATGAAAATGCATCATCAGGAGCAGACTCTGGTGCTGCAACTAAACCCTATTTAAAACTTAGCCAGTCATTCTCGGCCCAGGATTTAATCTTGGTCAGGCCCTGATACTTGCACCAGTCTGGAAGCAAACATGGCGAGACAGTATTTCAATCACTAAAGCTTAAACAGTGGTTGTTACTCTAATTCACAAAGGAGCAGCTATGTTGAGAATGAAGAAAAAAGTTTCATATCCTCTTTTAAGAACTGCTGAAGAAACAAGATCCTGTCTCCATGCAAATACTACTAGCAATAAATTGTAAGAGGACAGAAAATATGATGCATGAATAACAACAAACAGGCTAAACTGGAATATTTTCAAAGTTTAGCATTTCCAAAGGTGTTAGCAGGTTTTTATATTTGACAAATCCACACAGAACACAAGCAGTATAAAAAGCTTTGTAGGGAAGTTTTCAAGAATAAAGCTGGGTTTTCCGCTCCAGCATTCCCAGGAGAGACAAAACTCTTGACAGTTCAGCTAACAACAGTGCAGAAGCCCCAAGTCTAAATAGTAGAAATTTATAAAAATAAATTAGACTCAAAAAAAAAAAAGTCTCAAGTTTGAATTTCAGGTAATGAGATAATGCCTATCTGTGACATCAAAATAAAATGTAAAGCTACATCTAGACTGACTGGCTTGGGTCACAGATGTGGCTTTAATTTTAATAGGTCTGAACATTTTATTAGTAGAAAGATGTTGGTTTTCTGCTTCCTCAGTTTTCACTTGATTTGGAAGCTATTAAAGCTTGGAAGTTTCTGTATAAACAGTTAAACAATTCTCATTATCCCTTGGATTTTATGCATTACTGTTCTAGATTTTTATGATTAGGAGCTTCAATTAATATTTTTTTCTTCCACTAAGCATTCAAAAATATCTACAGTACACTTTACTATGTTGGGTCCTATACAAACTTAGTAATTATAAAAAGTAAAACTTTGGCCTTACTGAAACCAAAGGATGCAAAACTTTCACCCCTATTTTAACTGGTGGTGAATATAAAGGAGATTATGTGCATTTGACAGCCCATGTCCCAGATCCTGCAGATAAAATCTGGGGGGCACTCACAACACAAAGTTGTGCATGTCCACATGTGTATTACATGGTATTATGAAATAGCCTGAACTACAGTGTTCAACTCTGCAAGTGTAAATTTATAATGCAGCCCATAAACAGGATTCAGAATAGGTTAGAAGCTAAAAATAAAGGAAGATTTGGTTTCACTGGATAATTTTCCTCTGATTTTTCTCTAAAGTTTCCAAGTAGATTATCTTGACAGAAGCTACAAAAGGTCAATTTGGCCTTTGGCCAGTGAGTAAATTGTTCTCTCTGGGCATTAAAGTACTAATGTTATGTTAATGTGCTATGTTCTGGCTCTGTGGTGGGGTTTTTGTTGTTCTTTTGGAAACCGTACCTTAATCCCAACATATCTGGATGGAAAAATGGGATGTTCCATTGTGGGGAGGGATGACTCATTAACCTGTTTTCCAATCATCACCTTAGTGGCCACATCAATGAAGTCCACACCCAGAGTCTTGGATACAAAGGGGAAGGAGCGTGAAGCCCGCAAATTGCACTCTATCACCTGGTGGGATTAAAAAAGATAAATACCAGGGTCAGGGACTGTCCAGGGAAGAAATAGATTGATTTTTATTTTTTGAAATCAGCCCTGAGTCCTCTTGGCAGTGATGATCTTCAGATTGTCAAATAAGAAACACAGGAATCTGGATCATTATTAAAACAGGGATGAGGGATGGGGAATGGCCAGCCTGAGATACAAGCAGCCTGATATTCTTCATCTGAGATCCATCTCTATTGTCTGAATATTAGAACTGAAGGGAAGCCAAAGTTCACTCAAAAACATGCTGTACTATATCCTAAGTTAATGTGCAAGAGGCATGAAAACATATGCACAGGCATTAGGTACAACTTCTGGAAGTCCAACCTGTTTTTTTTCCATGGCAATGGCATTTCCTGAATGACTGGACTATCCTTACTGACTTCCTTCACTCATATGTGGAAGTCATTCAACCAGGCAAGAAAGTAACAAAGAAGTTCTGCAAGGTGCTGAGAAGCCACCTTGGAGTTCAAGAGCAGAAGAGGATTTGCTGTAAGTGAGAATGAAGTGGAGTGAAAGAGGATGTGAATACGTAAGTTAAGGTACAACTGAAAAGGGAGGGGCTTTCCAGAGAAAGACAAGCACAGCTGTGGGAAAGCAAGGAAGGAAAAACTCTGTTCTCTGCCTCTGTGGAGTTTCTGAATAACCATGTGTGAAATAGAGAAAAGGTGAAGAACAGTAAGCGCATTTTACTCAACTCATAGCCCAAACAGGAATTTTCACCAATAATGCATCTCTTCTGTTTCCTGTCAGGTTTCTTTCCTATTCACTGTTTCCTCAGTCATACTCTGTTCACATTCCTCTGACCTTCCATTAGCAACAGAAAGCCAACTGTTACCCAGACAGGGTCAGACATCTGCTGTACTTCTCTTACTAATAACTACTAGGACTATTCAGATAACCATCCTAATGGCTTATAGTAAAGGTTTCAACACTTATATTGTCTTTCTTTCTTTTCAATCCCTTTGAAGGCTTAATTTAACATCAAAATAGCTGAAGATGAGAGAGGATATCAGAGGTCTAAAAGCCATGATATCCAGTACACAGGATGAGGTGCAGGTCCCAGTGCTGTCCCATCCTATTCCAAACTGATAATTTTGGGAAGGACAGCAGCCCACAGTGAAACAAAGCTGACAGACAAAGCAAGCAGACTCTCTTCACCCTCAGTGTGAAGGCAGGGGAGGATGCTCTCTGCCACACAGGCAGGGAGAGCTGTGTGATGAGGGGTGGCACAGGCCAGCCCACACCCTCTGAACAAGACAGGTGGCTGCCACTGCCACAATACCCACAGCAGATATGCAGGACCCACAAACCTCAGCACAGCATAGGCCCTGCCACACTCACAACAGCTCTTACCAGCACATTGTTGCCTTGTACCAAGAACTGGATATTGAATGGACCAGAGATGGCAAAGGCTTTTGCAATCTTTTTTGTAGCAGCTTTTACCTATAAAAACCAAATTTAAAAAGTGTAAATGTGTGTATATAGAATAAATAATAAAGTTCCACAAAATAGAGAGCATCATGGCAATAAATCACTAGACTTGTGGATTTCTTTAAACATGCTCTCTCTCTGCCCTGTTTTTTTTCTCTATCCCCACATTTTGGCAATAACATTATTTCAGAAGCAAACGTGTAATTTCCCTAGTAACCTAGAGCCTGAAGTGCCATTTGAGGGCAGAAGTAAAAATCAGTTTCTGGTGTATGTGAGAAAGCAGAGGGGAGAAGGAGAAAAACAGAGAATCAAAGCCTTGCCCTGCAGCAATTCCTACACTGCACACTGGAGTCTTTATACCTTTCTTGGTGACATAATGAATAATGTTTTGTTATTTGAGAATAACTAATCAGTTTTTTAAGTGTCTTAAAAGTCTTTCACCAACATGCCTGTCCCATCACAGATCCGTGGGAGGTGTCTGAGCAGATACACTCTGGAACACACTGGGAGGAAAGTCTTATTTCCCAGGTGTGTCAGTACAAGGGTTTGAATAGCTTTGCTCCAGGAGATGATATTTTCAGAAACACGGCTTTGGACATTCTTGGAAACAGAGCTGGAACACAGATCATTGCATTACAGCTTTTGCTGGCTTCCAAGCAAACCCTTAACAGGATGACATCATGGGGCATGGCACATTTCATTTTATAAATGCATCTTAACAACTAACTGGCTATCACAAGGTAAGGGGAAAAAGTCAAGATTAGGTGAGGTTTATTCATCCTGATATTATTTTTGGAAAAGCAGGCAGCTAGAAAGTCATACATCTGACATAATCATTTAAGGATTGTGGGAGAAAAGGAAGTGGAAAGAGAACCATAGCATATGTATGAATTAAACAATTGTCTACTGCTACAGAAGCTGGTTTTAAATCAAGGAAACAAAAAATCCTATGGGTAGAAAAGTGTGCACATCTACTGCTTAAATTACTGGGATACAGTTCAGATAATCAAGCCAATCACAGGGATACCCTGACATCCTTCACTTGCACATACCACACTGGCCTTAAAAAAATCATTGGTGATTTGATTTCTCCACTGGTGATAGAGGGAAAGCAGATTCAAACCCTCATTTCCTTTTCTTTTTTCAGTGCTAGTGCAACACAAACCTTCTCCAAGGCTCCCTGGCTGATGGTCTGTGTGGGGAACATGAGGGTGGCATCTCCTGAGTGAACTCCTGCATTCTCCACATGCTCTGAAATAGCATGTGAAATAACCTGCACACAGCAATGAGAGAGCACTTGGTCATTTCACCCTCTCACAAACTGTTCCTTTGACCCCAGCACAGCCCAGCCTCCTGAACAGAACTGTATGAAAAAGGATACAGATGGTGGGGCAACAAGAAGTGAATTTCCCAAGATTTTGAGGAGAATAGGCCTGAAGCAGACACTAGGCATATGAACAAGGAGACCATGTCAGTGACTTTCTACCACGGTTAAGCAAATCATGAACATGATAAAACCTACCACAACCTGGAGATCCTAAGGCTTCCTTCCTCTCTCTAACATATGTGGGCTCAGAAGGTAAAAGCTAAGGAGGCTTTAAACCAAATTTCTGCTTGCCAGAACACAAAAAAGTTGCCATTCCCCAACAGGAACAAGCATGAACTAACATCACTGGTATATTATTTTACCCCCACTCTTTTGTGGTGTTTTATCATGGAGAAAAGAAAGCAGAGGAAATCCAGGCCTAAGGATTTAAATTGAATCAACTGCATCAAGGCACATGACCTTAATACCAAAAAAGTGATCATGTCTGCTGGTTAAAAATTAAGATTGAAAAAATAATATGCCTGTTAATTGAGAAGTTTGTGATTTTTTTGCCTTTGCTGAGTAATGAAATGCAAGGCAAAGTTGTAAAAAAAATTGAATCACTGTGGTAATTCCATAACCCATGATAAAATTCTGATGAAAGTCATTTCTGAAGCCAGTGATTCGCAAGTCCAGTAAAAATTATATTCAAAAGGATTCATTTACATGGATAAGCAATGCTTTAAAAATAACTGGTTAGATGTATACAATAAGATAGGTGGAGCTTTTCAAGCACAATGGTTTTGAGCCTAAGATGGATTCCTCTTATTTCTTTACTCTCCTCAGCATGAATCCATGGCTCTATAGTAAATCGTTCAGACTACACATTTTTGCAGATCTCAGATCCTGAAAAAATACGTTTAATGTTAAAGAAAAGTGAAGTACTTACTCTTCCTGTCTTGGCTACAGCATCCATTTCCACCTCACGGGCATCTTCAATAAATTTAGTGAGTACCACAGGGTGATCCTGCCATCAAGACAAGAAAAAACTAGAAAGTTTTTGTAAGAGAATATTTATAGACCACCCAGGACCTTTTGGAAGCAAAAGACCAGAAGATCAATCTATTAATATCCTCATTTCCACAGGTAAGTGAACTTTGCAGAGATATAATGGGGGAACTTGGCATGATTTCCCTAAAAGCCCTGATGCAAAAAAAGTTTGAGCCCTCCATAACAACACAGTGACAGGGAAATTTGGGGCAAAACCATAAAGGTCTTTTACATGACATCATGGCACGAAGAAGACAGCAAGAAATACGTGGATCCAACGATCTCTAATCCCATTTCCCAAAGACAGTCCGTAACTCCAAGATCTTCAATTCTTCCTTGGTCTGAGCCTCCCAGCCATCTCATTGGACATGGTGCTTCACAAAGGAACTGATCCTTGGCATTCTCAATGACTTTGTAGGTTGTTTGCTATTTTAGAGTCATACATCCTGGGCAACTGATCCATTCCTTTCTAATTTCTATGCCTGGTTTCCTAAGTCTCCCAGGGAGAGGTTGCCACTAATTATAACTGGCCAGGAGCAACCTGTCCTTGACTCTCACTACCTTCCCTGGTATACATTGTTTTCCTTCCTCTTCTTCCTGCCTGTCTGTGGGATGTTAGCACACACTTCCACTCTCCTCTAATACTTTCTCCTTCCAGACACCTGCTCCAAAAAACTCTAATCTGCATTCTTCCTGGCCAGCTTTGTGTCTCAACATTTTACCTGTCCCATCCACTATTCACTGCCTATTATTTATTAGAGAATAAAATGAAATAAATGACAGTTTGTGCATGTTTTAAAGGCTCCTCTTGAAAAAATACCAAGCAACTCCAAAAGTTACAAGACACAATTCCTTCCATTTATCAGTGCAAGGGTAAATTCACAGGCAAGGACAATGCTGAAGCCTACACTGTTTCATAAATTTAGTGGCTTGTGTCCTGTTACTTTCTGTCTTGCAGTTTTTCACTGGAAGATTTTATATGTGCACACAGCCTTGTTTACTTCAATTTGTCTCAACCCGCACTAGAAGTTTTGAACATTATTGACAACATAAATGCCACAATGACACAACACTGAAACAGCAAAGTCATTAAAACAACAGAACAAGAATTAGCAGGGCCTTGACCTGGAGAAGCTCTGCTGGATGGAGCAGAACTAGGTAAGGCTTTGGTACCAGATAAACTAAGCCTATGCAAAGATGGTCACAACTAATACTGGTAGCTTCTGTAGAACTACTCACAGGCCACAAAGCCTTGACAAGACTGAAAAATCCTCTCTAATTTAGAAGCAGAGCACAGTAATTTTGTTCTGGTTTGCTTTTTGCTAGCTTGGCTTCAACTATACCACAGCTTTTGTCAATGCACAATACTGGATGAAGGAAGAAGTTCTTTCCTTGGCAGTCTGACTACACTAGGAAAAAAATAGCATGTAAATCTAGGGTAAGCCTCTTCACGATCAGAACCAGAGCACCCAAAACCTCATGATGTGCAACTGGTCATGTTTGCAGCAAGCAGCAGTGCCTTGTGTGTGTAGCAGAACTGGGTATCATAAGGATCTCATGCGAACACCCTCTCTTTCCACTAGGAATATGTGATGTATTGCCAAGACTCTACAAATGCAACTCCCAGAAAGGCCTCCTGTACCAGGGATGAGAGCTCTCAGAAGCAAAGAACAGCAGTGCCCAATTCAAGTCAGTCAAGCTGAGACAAATTAAGCTGACCAGGGGTCACTTTTCTGGGCTAGAGCCTCCTATAGGGCATCCACTGCCATCATAAAGCCACCCAGCAGCATGACAAAGTGATCTGTCCCACTGAATGGAGCTTAAGGCTGTTGTCTGCTCTGCTTCTGCGAGTGTAAACACAAAGCAAAGTACTTCAGATAAAGTACAGAGGGAAGTTAGGCATTTTGGGAGGCTACGCACTGCTAAGAACCTGGCACACTACCACAGGCTGACCCTATAGTCTTCTGAGAATTAGTTAAGTAATTCCTTCTGATGGAAGTAACAGTGCCACTACCCCTCTAAAACTTGTTCAAAGATAGTAATAAGTGGTCTCCTTGCCTCCACACTAACCTATCCTTCAGGATATTATTACTTTGAAACGTATCTCCCTTTAATTCCACCATTTCTTGCTGAAAAGCTAAATTTGCACCTTTTGCCTCATACACTTAAAAATCGCATGGTTTTGATCTTGTTCAAGCTTTAACCACCTGGGAATTCTGAGAAAGCAGTAATATGTCGGACTTCCATAGCCAGTTGTGTTTTCAGACAGTTCCTCTTTGATTAATTTATTTTTAACTCCAAGATTCCTGGGACAGCAGAGTTTATGGTGCCACAGCCCTGTTCTGAACAATGGCCATTAAAAAAAAAAAAAAAGAAGAAGAAGAGGGAATAAAACCTTCAGAAGAGATGCCAAGATGAAGTTTTAAGTTGTTCAAAGAAGCCAGGCAAAACAATTCAGAAAGTGAGTGAAAGAGGCTACCAGTTCTATGCTGGGTGGCATAACCTGCCACTGGCAAGCCTGGAAGGGTCCCAGCTCAGTGGCCTACATCTATTTACATAATTAACTGGTCAGGAATGTATGCCCAGGTAAAACAGCTGCCTGCTGTTCTTACTCCATGCAGGCATCCTGGTGGGGTCAGTAAGGATGTTTGCACATGCTCCCAAGTTAGGGAGCCTATTAGGGAACAAACTGAGGAGTCAAACTCAGTGGCTCTTCCCCAAGCAAGGAAGGGAAAGAGTGAGGAAGACACAATAAATAAACAAAGAGATAGAAAACACAGTAGAGATGAAATAAATAAGGGAAACACAAAAAGAGGTGGCAGCACAAGAGGTACCTGAGAGACTCTGGTGGCTTCTGCTAAGAACTTCTTCATTTCGTCCTCAGTGAATACTACATTCATTGCAGACCCACTGTGAGAATAGGAAAGAACACAGGTCAGTTTCCCTTGTGAATTCTAGGGAGAGATCAGTGTAAGGCACCAGGGCACAGGGTTCACAAGGTTACCAGCAACCTCTGTATGACAGACTAGCCAAGCAAGCTCCTGACTCCAGCCATTTGCTCTGTTCTTGACTCAAAGAGAGGCAGAAGTGGTACCCAATGACCCTCCATTATCCTTCCCAGAGAAGACAGGAGACCTCCAGAACCATAGTGAAGAAACAAAGAAAGAACTGTGTTTTCATAGCCTTAGTACTGCTGCCAAATCCCCTTCCTGAGCCAAGCCTTTGAAGGTCCCCGCAAGCTGGGGGAGATGGCTCCTCAGCCACCCAGCCCCAGTAAGACCCAGACTTCCCCCCTGGGGCAGGTTAGCTGGGAGCTCAGGACAAACACACACTTGGCTCACTTTAGCCCAGTTGTTCCTCAGGGACAGATGAAGTGAGGCATGCATGGGTCACTGGCAATGGTTGTGACAGTGTAAATCCAGATGCAAATCCAGGTCTATACTTTGCTGGCCAATTTCACTGTGTTCCTCCCCTAACATCTCATTCCTTAAGGGAATAGACACAGTACAGAAGATATCTGAAAGCTGCTTTAATTGTAACAGTCAGTAATATTAGAGAAGGGATCTGGGAGAGCATGGGTCCAGAGTAAGTGATTCAGGTCCCTTTTAAAGACAAGCATCTTATAAAAAAGATGTTACATTTCCCATTTCTAGCACTGATGCGCAGCTTCCCCTTTGCTTTGTTGGGCAAGCCCACAGAGGCTGTGGGGAAAACTGGAAGAAGGATCTATCCTACAAATCAGTCACTTTATCCTAAGATAAATAGACACAGGTACCTAGGTGATTATATTTACTCCTTCAGCTGATGTAAATCAATAGAGTTCAATAAATCCATGAACTTGTGTCAGTAGTACCACTGAGGATGTGAGCTGATGTACACAGTACCTAACTGGTGGGGAAAGGCATTTAGTTTGCAAGGAAACTGGCCAATATTAAAGGTCATATCTGCTCAGAGGATGAAGAAGTCCAGCTATGGACTGCCACTGTTCTGCAGAGACCAGGCAAAATGCTCTCCTAGGGCTTTTCACACTCTCATTCCGCAAGTTTTACATCCTTCAGTTTCATCTTTCTCCCTGGAGTCCCCCTACCCTGCACTAACACACATTAGCAAATACTTAACACAGAAAGGGCCTATAATGGTTTTAATACAGATGGAAACAACAGGCTAAAAGAAGTGATCCCTAGCAATCTGGAGAATTACATCAGGAGCAGTTTTTACCTTATACTTAACTATACTCAACTTTACTCCTGACAGGAGGGCTGTTTTCTAACTTTGCTTGAAACCACATTCCAAGTCTTAGAGACCAGATAGAAAAGTCACATTTGGGAGTCTCTTCTAGAGGATATTTCCTTCAGGGTTGAAGTAACCCTTCTCCTTTTCTTCTTTTAAAATAAAATGTGTACTTTTCCCCCAGTGCTGAAAGCTGATATTGTGCTTCTTCATTTTGATATGGGTGTCTTTCATATAAAAAGGATCCTGTCTCCAATTTATTTTCACTTGTAAACTGTGACCAGCAAACTGCCTGTGCTGAGTCACCCAGCCATAAAGAAACTTTTTGCAGAGAAGAAGGATCATTCAGAACTTGTGAGTTTGCTGTGTGCATGTGCTGGTGTAACCTCCTCAAAAGTCTGGCTGGCTGCTGGAAATGAGGGACTCCATACAATGCCTGTTTAATGAGAAGCAGCTGCCACGGTGTAGTGACATAAAACATGCCTGTAAGCAGAGAAGCTTGGCAAATAAGAAGCGGAATTCAAAAGATGCACTGTCATTTTCTGAAAACAGATGCCCATCTCAATAAACAGCCTCAGCAGGTTCTCTTCTGTTGTTCCTGGCGGCAAACAGTCTTCTGACTTAATTGTACAGGTAACAATCTCAGGAACCTTAAAGAATATCCCAGATGGTTCATGGTTTTGGCTTTGAGATACACAAAAGCTAATACAGATGAACAGACATTCTTATGATTATGTTCTACCTTTGATCTGTGCCTGATGGACTTCAGGGATCCACTGGCTTTTTTAATTGATTTGAGCAGTTGTCTCATGGACAGCTTAGTGCCACATATACCCGGCACAGAGTTTTCCACACAGGTCCCCTGAAATTGTTCTCCCTTGTCTCAGAGAGGTTTTTGGAGTTCATATGCCACCTTGCTATGCCTTACCTCAGAACATAAGAGGGCCTCAGCAAACATGGGTAACTCACAGACCTTGCAAATTCAACAGCATCTCTCTAAAGAAAGGGAGGAAAAACATGCTGTGAACAAGAAAATATTTTAAAGTCATTCCAAAATTCCAATTGTAACTGCATTTGCACTTTACTAGTAATTAAGATGAGGGGAAAGAAGTTGGGGACTGCAGCCTGGACTCAATGTAACACACAGCTTCCTGGTTCCAGAGCTGTCACCTTCAGACCTCCTTTGTACATAGAGCTTCACTGGGAAAAAAAAGCAGTGCCAACACATCTCTATTCTTTTGCAATCTCCACCTGCTAGAACAGATTTCAAGGCTAGCAGGATATCTAGACTAGCCTGTCAGTGGTGCTAACTTCTACTGGGTATATACCCCAGGCTGTGTAAGGTGATTTAAAGACACTTCCTTTCCAGTTTCTACCCACTCCCAGTGCTGGTATAGCATCACTTTACAGGGATCAAAAAGTTCTTTAACATGGGCAGTAAAAATCTGTCAAATGCCTTTGGAATCTTGAAACGTATCAGTGAGTCAGTCCTTCCTGAGCAGATGCACTTCCCAGCCCCCATCTGCTTCAGCATTTCCCAGATACACATCCCAACTTACCAGTGTGCTGACTGCCTTCCAGGGAGCCTGGGCCACCTGCAGCTTATCCAGGACAGCTGAGAATATGGAACGATCTTCTGCCTGGTCAATCTGCAAAGGATTTGTGCCAAGAATCTTCACTCCACTCTGGTGCAGTGGTACTGCCAGGTTATTGGGAATCTGCCCACCTACAGATATAATGCAGCCACTGCATCCCTATTGGAGGACAGAAAGGAGCACAGTCATGTCCAAGTTATCTTAACAGGAAGAGCTGTCACAAGAATCCAATATTTAGATTATGTCCCTTTGCAAGTTGCTGTGAACAAAGACAGATCATAGGGCCACAAAGATGATCAGAGTGCTCTCATACAAAGACAGGCTGAGAGAGATGGGGTTGTTCAGCCTGGAGAAGAGAAACTCCAGGAAGACCTTATTGCAGTCTTCCAGAGCCTAAAGATAATTTAATAGAAAAAGAGGAGAGCAACTTGTTACATGGGCTGATAGTGATCGGACAAAGTTGAATGGTTTTAAACTGGAAGAGGAGAGATTTAGGTTTGATGTTAGGAAGAAATTCTTTACTCCAAGGGTGCTGAGGCCCTGGCACAGGTTGCCCAGAGAAGCTGTGGCTGCGCCATCCCTGGAAGTGTTCAAGGCCAGGTTGGATGGGGCTTGGAGCAACTTGGTGTAGTGGAAGGTGTCCCTGTTCATGGCAGGGGGGTGGAACTAGATTATCTTTAAGGTCCCTTCCAACTCAAACCATTCTATGATTTTACCATAATTGTGCTGATCCAGAGGCACTCAGGCTGCAAAGTGTGATTTGCAGTGTGTAGCCTCCCTAACACAGCAATATCCTCCTCACTATCACTCAAAACCGAGAAATAACTGGAGGTCAAATTCCCAAGGAAACCAGAGAAGTTTGCAGCATTCACCCATGATTCCATAAGTCCTGCCTGAACCACGGGCTGTTACTTTGTTTGCATGTCATGTTTAGGTGCTTCTGCTTTCCCAGTGAGGAAAAGCACTGAGCTGACACGTTGCCTTGCTTTGCAGAGGAAGGCCACTGAGCTAGGAACATGCACTGCACCCCAACAAACCTCAACACTCTGCTCTGTAGGGTCAGGTCTCCCTCCCACGTGCTCCTACACATGTGAACATGGGGACTCTCACTACAACTGAGCCTACCCCCTTTGCTTGCTGTGGCCTTTGGACCCAGCAGCATGAACAAACAAGGTGCTGAGATCTTCTTTCTTTTTCAGTCTAGCTCTTGGAGAAAACAGCCTCTCCCATGCTCATGGTCAGAGACTTGAGCAGACACGGTCAGAGGAGCAGACATTCATGCAAAATCTTTTTTATTCCAGAGATGCAAGGCAATAACCTCCAGCAGAGAGGTAATGGGAAACAACTGGAATTTACAGCATTTTTTTTCTGCCAGCACTGCTACTCAATCAGCAAACCACCTTTCCTAGCCCCAGAAGCCAGACTTGAAGGAGGGTAACAAAGCTAAGCAGAGTCTAGTTCAACAGAGCCCAACACATACAGCCTGCAATGCTATGGATACACTTAGCCCTTTATTTTAATCAGTGCTCCTTATTCCTGACTAGCTCCTCATTTCTGGTAGTGCCCTGGATGGTAGCAAGAATTTCAGCAAACTGTCATATGTGTTCATTTCCACACAGGTTATTTGTAAGCCCTCCAATTCCAGAGGCAGATGGGGCAGAACAGTTGGCACAGCATCCTCCACCCACAGTGGAGCATTTCACGTCTGTCGCTGGGCGGCATTGCATTTTAAGCAAGAAAATAATAAACAGTAAATAACAAGAAACAAGTGATCTTGCTTGCTAACACACATCTTTTTACAGGTGCAAATATGAGCTTCTTTTCTTTTTACATGGAATTCCTAATCCTTTCAAGTACAATCTAAACAGGTGTGAAAATTTTCAACAGAAAAAAGAGGCCTTAGAGTACCCGCAACAAAGAGCACTTTACTTTCAAATTAAAGATGGTGAAACTTTGCCCAAAGAAGAATCTGGCCCACAGAACAGCTCCAGTGAGGAGCTCTTTTGAACCAAATGTGTTTTACAGTTTTACCAACTTCTAACAAACAAGAAACATAAATCAAGTCATCCATGGTTTGGCTCTAAAAGATAGAGAAACAATGTTCTTTTAGTTAATAAGTGTGGTTTTCCTGAAGAAGGTCAGCCCCACTGGTCTTCCTGGAAGAGGAATTCCTTCATCAGGGATTTAAAGGGATTTGGAGTGGCAAAACTGTAAACTGAGGGAAGGATGGACTGTGAGTGACTGGACAAAAATAGATGATAAATGTTAGTACAATCCCCGCTCAACTTTGATATGGTTAATTTTCTACCATAATAAAGATCCAACAGTTTGGCATTTAAGCAGCACTCACTATCCCTAGATTATTTGCTCAGCAGGCTAATACACAGCATGAGATGATTATTTTTTTCCTTTTCACCATGCAGTCACTTATGGGATGCCATGATGCTGCTGGCCAACAGCAACGATCTGAAAGAGCTTAGGACAGGCAGTGAAAAAGGACAGGGCTGTTTTCTGCCCACAAGTGGTTGTCTCATGACATCAGAGCTCACCATCTCCAGCTTGGAAGAGAAATCTATGCCTTACTGCTTCCAGACCCATCCAAAACAGAGTAATTTCCTCTAGTCCCTGGGCCCCTTATCATCCCACATGGATTAGAACCAGAGTGTGAATAAGCAAACCCCTTCTTGCAGCTTGGAAGGAAGGTAGCAAGTCAAAGTAGCTTTGCTTCCAAGGTCAACCAACACCTTAATCTATCCTTGACATATGTGAAATGTGAAGTGTCCCAGCTAACAGCTTTTCCTCAGCTGTTGCTTATTTCTGCCTTTAAAACAATTTTAGTTACTGAGCCTCTAAAATCCAAATACCGCCTACATCAAAGTTGGGATAGAATTAGGGACTCCAGCCCTAAGGAGACAGAGGAGATGGCTTATTCAAGCAGATAACAAAGAATCATATGCTGATTTTTACTCAAGAAGAACCATAAATTGAACCTAGCCACTGCTTACTGCTTATTTTAAAATTCTGCTGTTGTTTCCCAAAGCATGTTCCCACCCAAAGAGCAGCCACTGTCCTGAAAGGGAACATGACTGCTCCACTGAGAAATGCAGGCAGGCAGAAAGGGACACTGCATATCACTTTGTCACCAGCCATATTTTAATTATAAAGAAAATTAGTAACATCCTTGCCATTAGATATCTTTAAAATATACGCAATACATAATCTAGTGAAAGAAGCCTAGAGAGAATTATTTTCCCCTTTATAACAAAAATCATTCTTTTTATTGCTACCTTGCTGTTATGTCATTAGTAATAGAGCTGGGGTTTCTTTTTCCCTGAGTTTGAAAACAAATTAGACCATTAAAATTGTACCTAAGAGCCTCCTTTAGTTTTATGAATTGTTTCAGAATGATCTCTGAAACAGAAAAAAGAATCAGTAGAGGCCCTCAAGCAGATAGATATTAAAATAAAAAGGGAACATCTTCTCTGGAAACAAAAAGCCAATAAATCTGAGGGAGGTTTTTTGTTGGTTTTTTTTTAATTATTGTCCTCACAGACTACCACCTAACTCTGCACATTCATAGTAAATTAAACCTTCCTCCAATGAACAGCTCTGTTATGCAGAGCTCAGACTCCAGTGAATCACTGCAGCTGTGAATGTCAACTGGAGGTTAAAGAGGACACAAGGAAGAGAAAGAGAAGGGACAGCTGAGTACACCCCTGGGAGAGGACTGTGTGAAGCTGTGAGCATTTCTTAGTGGGCACCTTCCAGCTGTCTCTGTCCTGTTGGTAAACTTGCTCCTTGATGCAGCCTAATTTATCTAATCAGAAAAATGAGGACAAGTCAGTGCACCTATTTACTCAGGCTTAACAGCTGCCCAAGCTTTGCTGCTAATCCTAACAATGTTTAGGGAGCTGAAATATCATCTCTCTACTGAGGGCCCAGGGTTGTGTCCATTGTTTGCTGATGTTTTTACATACAGTTTGTCAATGATCCGTGACTTTTCAGTTATTTCCAACAGTTCATTGTACATTGAAACACCAGAGGAGGCAAATGGCCAGGAGAGGTTAAAAGAACAGTCTGAAATCATGACACTGTTCATGCTTTGTTTATGAAACTGGGAGAGATGGCTGTCTACAGGATTGGTGAGGGATCTCTGAATCAGATAAATTTTTAGCTTGATCTTTCTCTTAGGGGCTGAATTCCAACTGCATTTGCCAGAGGAAGTATTCCGTTAACAGGACATTAGCATTTGGCTCACTCCTTTTTCTAAAGAAATGAAATATAACAAATAATACATCTTAGACTACACCGTGCTGGAGGTCTGGGCTCTGTCCCCAGCTCTGCCCAAGTTCTTTTGCATTACTCTGTGTAGGCCTATCTACTCCTCATTTTCCCTACTTGCAAATTAGGCATAATAATACCATTAGCTTATGTCGTTGCTGAAGAAAAGTGTTTTTACTATTTGTATTTACTATTCCCCTTGGGAATTATTAGACAGTACAACACTGATTTTGGATGTTTCCGCTCAGACTTTGATGGCTTTTACACCTCCAGCACAAACATCAAGTTGGCTGTTTTCACACCCATGCCAGAGTAGCAGAATCCTCTGGCTGCTAACAGAAACCACAGGATGCTGCTACTAGACCTGGAGATCTGCATTGCCTCACATCAAACTGGCCAAACCTTGCTCTGACAAGCAGGATAATGCAAGTTTCAATATGTATTCAGTATCCTGTTCACATATTTTTCTTACCCAACTTGCTTAATTACTAGCACTCCATGTGGAAATGAACACTCTCATCACCTATCTCTACCTTCTCTTTGATCCTGCAGTAATTAGATATTGTATTTCATCAGTGTTATTTGTCTGACAAACTGTCACACCAGTTTCTTCCATGCCCCTGCTCAGAAGTTCAGTTCTGTTAGGTAAACAAGAGTTCAGTGCTTTTAGAGCTGAGCCTCCTGGATAATCCTAAAGCATACAAAAATCAGCCTTTATGAGTCCAGAGAGCCACCAGTCTTTTGGCCTGTTGTAAATCCATGTTTTCCAGTAGTAGTCTCTGTTTTAACAAAAATTTAAAGAGGTAAAACAACCTGTACAAACAGGAAAGTATGAACATACAATTTAAAAATGGTTGTAGACAGTATTTTGCAAATGGCTGAAGAACAGAGCCTAGAGTCTGAGACAATTTCTGATGTGCTTTTGCCTGGTTCCAAATCTTGGAATGATCAAAACATGGCCAGATTATAAAACCCTTTTAGAAATTTGCACCCATTTACAAAGGAGATGAGCTCAGATCCTAATACACCAGGAAAAGGGGCCAAGAAAAATCGCAAGTTTAATATGATCTGGGTTCTCCAAAGTTGCTTCAGCAAGTTACATGGCCAACACATGCTGAATTTCAGGGTAGATGAAGTTCCTGAAAGCACCTTTTAGCCTCAGCCACGAATCCTAAATGAGTGTGTTACCCTCTAGAAATCAACATTTTCGATATTGGAGCCAACTGTTTACATTATATATCCCCTCATTATCAAATATGCCTGGCACTCTTCTCCATCTCTTAGATCAGCACTTCTGAACACTTGAAAATTGCTAAAAGACCAGTGCAATGTCTGGATCAGGAGCTGCAACATTTTATAGTTTGATGGCAATTCCAATGCCCCTCCCTGATCTGCCTGCCTGTATGCTGGACCACATCCACTTGCCAACTGTACTGCAAGGCCAAGCCTGCAAGTTCTTGAGCACATGTTGGTGTGATGCACAGAACTCCTTCAACTGCTCCAGGTGGAGGACTTGTACTTCAAATCAAGGGTGTGCTTAACTGCTAAAGCCCAGCAGCGCAAGGGCAGAACAGTTTGTGCGATAAATATCTGTGCAGCAAATTAAGCCTGCTTGTAAATATTGCATAATATGGCATCTTGCAAAATAATTTAGTATTTATTTGGCATTCTTTATTGAGCAGCCTGCTAGGAGCATCACTGATGTGTAAAATGCAACATCGGGATCCAAAGCAAACAGCTTTTGCGAGTAAGCTCTCTCCCCTCACATCCAGCTGCTTTGCAAGCTAGTGACAGGAATTTTGAAAAGTTTGGGTTGCTTCATGGCTTTTCATGGCAGTGCTTCTGCTTTTCTTTACCTCATATTGGTAGATGTCCAGGATCCTTTCCAGTGACAGCTCCTCGAAGTACAGTCTGTCACACTCATCAAAATCTGTGCTCACTGTCTCTGGGTTGCAATTCACGACCACGGTTTTGTTGCCAAGCTGACGCAGTGTGCGGATACTGGAGACAGCACACCAATCAAACTCCACGCTGCTGCCTGCCAGGAGACAGAAAAGTGGGCAAGGAAAGGAGGGATGCAGAGAAGAAAACATAAACAGACGTTCTCAGCACTCGAGCTTAAAAAAGAAAACAAAAAGCCGGCATTGCCTCCTGTCAGCTCAGAGCCAGAAATGTAATTGTCCTCCCACAGAAATTAATCATCCACAAAACAGGAACTTCCAAGCACAACAGGTAAGTTGGCTCAGCTGCTCAGGAGTGATAGACCTCTATAACATCTGTCATCCTGTGCTCATAAACACTTCAGTGGGCTCTTGCTGCTTATCCAATCACTGCTGCCTCCCAAACAACGCCCTCTGAGATAAACTAAAGAGTGGGGTAAACTAAACTGAGTTCCTGTTATTATAAGACAATGCTGTTTACTCCAGGAAATACAAAGCATTTGCACAGATGTGGTGTGAAGAACAGACGACTGAAGTGGGTTTTACCTTCCAGAAGAGCTAAACCAACAACAGAAGAATTACATCTCAGTGGGTTTTACGTTCCCGTACACTGACTCCAGGTAAGGCAGATCAGTAGAACAAACTTCTACAGCCACTCTGTGATCCTTTGATCTTGCTTTAAAGGCTACAGTGTCTATGGCAACACTGTGGGGCGAGCACATCCTACTGTCCCGAACCCTGAATAAGCACTGTGGCTATCTTGAAAGGAAAGAGGCACAGAGGGGGCTTGGGTGAGCACCAGGGCTTGGTGCCTGGCCTTGGGCAAGTGCAGCTCTCAGGACTTGGGCAATGCTGCAGGCTCCAGGGAACACTGGAATCGAGACTTGTGCAAACATCTACTTGTGCTAACTACCCCATACATTTCTATACTCAAACATCTAAGACAGGTACCATAAACAGAGAATGATGCATATTAAAGAACATCATTAAATGGTTATGTTTAAAGTCTACAAGAAAACCTTGGCCTCATCATGCTGCATTCATAGTCATTACATGATCGTTAACCACTGATATTATTTTTATATATAATTGTGTGACAAGATATGATAGAATTTCAGTCACTACTTAATTGCTGCCCCCCACCACCTAGTCACAAACTGATGGCTGTCACAGGTCACTCCCTGACAGGCACATAAGTTCTTTCCCCACTTCTGTCAAACACGAACCTCAAAACATGCCTAAGCTTCAGTTAAACCCCACAGAAAATAGAGGAAAATCAAATCTGAAACTGGATGTTGCCCAGAAGGGACACCAGATGCTCATTCTGGTTTTGTATTCCACTTCCATTATGCAGGTATTTTTATATGTATAAGAAACCTCAACCTTGGAACACAATGGTCATCTGGAGCCCTCATCTGAATGCTTCAGATACAACCTCGGAAAACAGCTGAGCAGCTGTTAAGTGTATTCCAGGCACATCCAGTAATGATCATATCCAAACATGGGAAAAGGGTTGACAGAAAATAAATAGTATTACTAGTAATGACTGTTGTAACATAACCAGACACTGCACCTCAGGAGACAATTACTACATCAATACATGCATGTTTTTGAACTCACTTTCACATTTCAATCACATTGAGTCTATCTGCACACCTTAACACTTGGAGAGCACTCTGTTGGCCCATGCTAGTGGTGGAAATATATTTATACTGCTTTTAGGGCTGACACACAAACAAACCCCCTCCTGGGACAGGAGATCCCCTCTTGGCAGCAGGTGAAGGGCAAGGATTCCTGAGGCGTCATGTGTGCCGGAAAGGTGCGCCAAAGCAAGCACTGAAGTTCAAGAATGTGTAACTACACTGACTCACATCATATTTCTATTTGGCATATTAGTTTACAAGAAACTTCAAAAAACCCACTTTGATTTGAATAATTGTCCTTCTAAACACATAATATAGCATGAGTTTTTAAATGGCCTCACTTCCCTCAAATATTTTTATTTCTTTGCAGAAGTGTGAACATATTCAACATTTTCCTGCAAAATTTTTCAAACTATTTTCAAATAAAATTCATAAGGGTTGTTTTGTTTCTTTTTAACCTAAAACTTAGTTGTCACAAAGGAAATAAGAAGGATAATGTCACATGTTTAACTTCCATCCAAATAATTTAGCCTTTTCTAACCTGGAAGAGAACACTAATTTGATCCCACTGAATTCTGATTACAATTCTGAAAGCATAGAGGAAAAGCACACTGCTTACTTGCCTTCACAGGATAAAAACCGAGAAAAAAAATCAACTTGGCTATTGCACCTAGGAAAAAAATATTTTACAGGTACAAGTAATGGTTTCCTCTAGCAGCCTTTATTTAGCTGCAGCCTCTTCCAAAGATGGTCTTGTTGAATCTAATCAAAGCTGCAGAGCAGATCAGACCAAGAACAGACCCGCATGTCTAATCTAAGCAATGAGTTGTTTTAGGTGAACAGTGCAAAATGTATTCACATGCATTTAATCAACTTATGAAATAACACTACCATCTTTTTCATTTTTGTAGCTATGCCACACAGCCTGTTGAACAGCAGAAGTGTTCACAAAAAGTAAGCCTAGAGTGCTGCTCCGGTTTTCACTCATCTCAACATTAACGCTGGAAATGGAGTTCAAAAAGACATGTCCTACAAACAGCAACAGGAGTTCAGCACATGACCTCTCCATCCAAGCGAAACAAATGGATGCAGTTTTCAATGCAGCTTTCATAACCCATCACCAGTTCTGGGAGATGCAGAGCAGAAGTATTTCTGAATAACAAGCAATTTCTTTCTTGTAAATAATTGCAAACTATTTGGAGAGATCCATGAAAAGAAAAGTGAAAATCATCATCTACAGAATTCAACAATCTGTCTACCCAATACTCATAGCCACAAGGAAACTCTTACTCTGTATAATGATCTGAGTGGGTTGAAAAAACAGCATACAGAGAATTGCTTATACAAAAGCAGCTGAAGACATCAAAATATTTTCAGAGTCACCTACACTTACAGATGTAAAATGCATAGTGACAATATCATCAGGAGCTGGCAGTAAACATATAAGATAGGTATGGGAGCAACAAACTTCTATACAAGGTATGAGGTTCTCAAGATCTTAACGTGCGAAAAAAGTAAGATTAAAAAATTTCTGTAAAACTTTGTGGAAATCACAACTAAGTACCAAGTGAAAAGTAATAAAATTCTCCTGGTTTTTTTCCAGGACATGAAATGAAATCTCCAAGCAAGTATAAAATGAAAACCTTCTGGTAGGAATTGATGTCCTGTGTACTGTGCTCTGGAGGGTTTTTTCACCATATGAGAAGAGGAACAAAGGAACCACAAGACTATCCAAAGAAGGCTTGAGGGTACAAGGAGAACAGAGGAGTTGTAAGAAAGATTTACCTATGTGATATGGTCCACAGCCCAACACCATCACTCCACAGTCATCAAATTTTACATCATGTTCCTGGGAAGGGAGACAAAAAAGTCATTAGGATCTGTACTCCACAGCACCTAACTCCGTGCTTTTCAGAATAAACAGTTTCTGGTGTTCAGCCCAAATCCAGCAACCTGATCCTTCAGGGCTCCAGTCTGATCTTGCTTACTGCAGTGTAAATCAAGTGCATCTCTCCTGGAATTAGCACCCAGACCAAAAGAGAAACAGCACCTCTAATATGGCTGTTCAAGCAGCCTAAGGACCTGTGAAGTTTCATATAAAAATAATGTTAGGATGAGATAAGGGAAATATGACTTCTGCATTCCCAGCATCTACCTGTGCATGTATATGACAGGCTCTTAACAACATAGGGACGTTAACAGTAAATGCACTGGATCAGGATTGGAGCGAGAGAAAGTTCCAGGCCTGCTGTAAGGGGATTATATGTAACACCATCCAAAAGAATTGCTAGAGAGACCAAGGCATCTGCAAGATTTCCAGAAATAACATGGAATAGGGAAAAGAGATCAAACCAGACAGCAATGAGACTGTTGTTTCCAAGAGTGCCTACCTGCCCACTGTATGTGGCGTAGAGGTAATTAGTCACCGCTGGGTATTCTGCTGCCAGGGTGTCAATCTGTACAGGAAAAAAAAGGGGGATTGTGACTTGGCCAGTGCAAGATCTTTCCTACATACAGATGTTTGGGTTCTTTTCTTTTGCCTCTTTCCCTTTCTACTGCTGTTTCACTCCTGTTATTTTCCTATCATATCTTTCCTCATAAGGAGGTGACCTGAACTGTCCTGTGCTGTTAACGCAGCATATGCCTGGCCTTTCCCTGACCCTACTGTTCAGTCAACACAACACTCTACCATCTCTTTCTAAGCTGCAGTTCTAGCTCTGTACCTCTTTGGTGAAACACCTACACAGCCTAAGAACTTTTCCCTAGTTGCGAAGGCCCTCATTCTCTAGTTTGTTCAGTCGATTACACAGATTCCTCCAGGTCTTCTGTCCTTTTTACCTGGGCTGTCTGGAATCTTCAGACTCTACCCTTGACCCCATCTTATTCCTATGCTGAATACAAGCACAAACACAATATCACTTAGAAATCTTGTGGAGTGGCAGCGCAATTACTATGTGTTTACGTTACAGCTCGTGCTTTGGTAATTAAATGGTACACAAAGCAAGAGTGATTTTCAACCACCCTTTGTATGTGGTTTTCAACAATTTCTTATGTAATTAGTCACCAGAGAGCCCAGAAGAATAATTTGCCCACCAGGCTGTTCACAAACTATTTGTTTCAACTACTCATGGCATGTTATACTTGGTAACCAGTCCATCTAAGACCAGTGACTGCTGAAGTTTCCTGAATGAACATCTGAAATACTTCTACAGAGATTATGAACAGGGAACAATATGAAAGCAGTCTTGACATGAATTTCTACGTGCTATACCATTTAAAAATTTGTCCAAACTTCAAGCACTTCCAAGAATCCCCACTGGCTGTTCAAATCCTTGTGAATAATCGAGAATGCGACCTTACATCATTAGTGCCGTGTGTCTGCTGCTCATTACTGTTGCTAATACTGCAACTTGTACTTCATGGCTCAAGAAGAAACATATGCTGTGAAGGCGCACAGGCATGCACAAGTAGAATGACCTTATTAAGTGTACCTTGGCACACAAATCAATACAGCACTGCAGTGCCATATGCAGCTGAAAGAACACAGTGCAAGACCAGGCACGTTTCTGTGGCCAGGTGAGCCGCAGAACACAAACAGCAGCTGGGGAACAGAAGACTTGGCACCTGGAACTGGGCCTGAGGATACAGATGAACTCTTTCAGAAACATTCAGTAGTTTGGGTTGGGTTTTTTCCCCTCTTTAAGGACAGAAAACCAGCTTGTGGCAGTTTAATACCAACATACCTTAAATGCAACAGCCAGCACCTAGTGACACTGCCATGAATACCAGATGAGCTCATTAGGCTCATGCTATCACAATGAACAGCAAATGAACCCATAACAATAGCACACTTCAAATAAAGTATTAGCCTGTAAAAAATTACTACCAAGAGAGAAGAGATATGCTCTTCATGGTCCTACTATGGTGAGCCAGCATTTTCAGCCTTTTCCTGAAGCCACATAGCTGTGTTTCCCCCTCAGCCACAAAGAATATGAACAAGAATATTCTGAGTTTCTCTTTGGGAATGTTCATGGCATTGATGCCTGTAGTGCAGAAGGAACATCTATATGGATGAACTGTGTTCTCCTCACGTCAACATCAAAACTCCTGAGGATGTTAACAGAGCCAGAGGTTTCTAAAGACACAGAGGTCTCCTGACACTCTTGGAAGCCCCCACCAGGCCCAGTGATGTTTCTCACATACCTGCTTCACCCAGGGCACTATATTCTTCCTCAGTCTCAGCTGACGGCACTGGACTTCAGTCAGCCTCAGGCATTTCCCAATCTGTTTGTCAGAGAACCCCATCTGTTTGGCTCTCCTCAGTGTCTCTTCTGGAACTGTTTTGCTGGGATTAAATAAGAAGAACACCTCTGCATTAGGCTTTACAGGAACATCTAGAAGGTACATTGTTGGGGCCCTCCCCCTGCCATGTGGTCCTGGGAGAGGGGCCCTGAGGGGAGGCACAGGGTTTCCCTGCCCCTGGTCAGCCTCATTCCCCATTGGTTGTTTTGTGTTCCCCTGCACAGGCAAGGACCCTCAGGTCCCGTGATTGCCTCAGTTCCTCGGCAGAGCCCCTGCCATGTGGATGGGAAAATAAACATCTCTGAAACATCTAGCAAGAATCTGTCCATATATATATTCTTTCCACAGGCCTCGTTGTCTGATACATCGTGTTGCAGTATCCGCACTGTAACAAATGGTAGAGAAATGCTGTCAAGACACCGATCCCTAAGGACAGAAAATTCGTGAGCAAAAACCACTCGATCTCTCTCTTCTCGCCTTGGTTTGGATATTCTCTCTAAATTATGGAGGAACCGTGGAAAGACTCTTGGCTCTCTGAGCCACATATGGACACTTATCTTAAACTTGAAAAGATTCTTGAACAACAATTTGTAAATTTTAGCTTAATTCAAGCTCAAAAGGAACTGAAACACTTCCTGGCATGGTTGTTTAAGAACTTTTTCTATGTTTCTTGGGATTTGATTCTTACCAAAGACTTTTGGAACACCGTTTGGACACAGTTAATTTTTGAGTCAAAATATCTGCCGATGGAAGAATATTTTCGTGAATATTATTTAATTACTGAGACTGTTGAGCAATGTCAGCTGTGTCTTGGCGAAGGGAAGCCTGCTTCAGAGTCCTGCAACCCAGGCCACGTGCACCAAGTGCTCTATGAGCAGCAGTGAGGCAGTTCCCGTGTGCGGGCGGAGCAACGTGAGCTGCAGTGTCGGCAGCGGAGCGAGGCACGGAGGAAGCCCGCTCGGCCCCACGCAGCGCGTGGTGGAGCGAGCCCTGTGAACGCCCGACTGAGAGGGGCGGTGCGTGGGCGGCAGCCGGAGGTGGTGGAGCGGAGCTGTGCCTAGCCGAAATGCACGCTGGAGCAGGGCGCAGGGGGGTTGTCGCTTGGGGGCCTGGCCAAGACGTGGGTGTGGCTCCAGGCAGCGGCAGCCCAGCTGAGAGCACAGGCGGTGGCGCGTGAGGAGCTGAGCAGCACGGCAAGGCACGGCTCACGCGGCCCCGAATGCGATCCCGGGAAGAGCGCGCAGGCACAAGCAGCCCCGATGGTCCCAACAACCCTGGCAGTTCCAACACGGGAGCAAGAGAAAGCCAAAGAGAAAGCAAAAATGCAGCGAGACAGAAAACAGCAGCCACTCGGAAAAAGGAAAAGATCACCGTAGCTAAGGCTTTAGGAATAGTAAAATTGTATAATGTTAAAAAAAAATTATGGATTTATAACAAGATGTGACAACCAAGAAGGCATATTCGTTCATAGAACTGCTATTAAAAAGAATAACCCTGAAAAATGCATCCCAAGTTTAGAAGATAGAGAAGTAGTAGAGTTCAAAATTGTGCAAGGTAGAAAAGGGTTACAAGCAGCAGAGATCACTGGGCTTGATGGTGTTTCTGTGAAAGGCAGTATATATGCTAAAAATCGTAGTCATGTTAGACAATATCTCCATTATAAGCCCCCCCTACAGTCTCCCTTTCCTAATCCCACCTTTCCCTTTTACCCTATATCCTATTACCCCCAGTGTATTCCCAATCCGTTTTTTCACCCATGGTTTCCCTCAGAAAACCATGCCTTTGCCAATTGTTTCCCCAAAAATCCCCTTCCAATGCCGAGTGGGGGATGAAGAGGGGGAGGGAGGAAATTAACTAGTGTTGTTTAGAGTTCCATCAGGTACAAATGGAAGAAACCCTCTCCTGCCTCAATTTCCCCACAAAGCATGCTCGGAGAGTCCTGGCTCCCTTCTGTCAGCCTTAAGATGTTCCAGAGAATCTGTTTGGACATTTAAAGACTCAGGAGGGTGGCTTGTTTTGTTTTAAAACTATTCTTGTCATGTTTATCCAGTTGTTTTCAATGTTAAGTTTTAAATCTCTTTTTGTTAAAAATAAACGGGTGAAATGTTGGGGTGTCCCCCCCCCGCCATGTGGTCCTGGGAGAGGGGCCCTGGGGTGGAGGCACGGGGTTTCCCTGCCCCTGGTCAACCTTGTTCGCCATTGGTTGGTGCTCCCCTGCGCGGGGAAGGACCCTCGGGTCCCGGGATTGGGCAGTTCCTCCGCAGAGCTCCGGCCATGCGGCTGGGGAAATAAACATCTCTGAAACATCTAGCAAGAATCGGTCCATATATTTCTTTTCCACAGGCCTCGTTGATTGATACGCATGTTGCAGTTTCCCTACTGTAACAGTACATGAGTACTTTCGTCTCTACACTGCATAGAGTTGCTATAGGATCATGCACATGAAGAAAAGGAAGAAGATTCGAATATAAAATGTCTTTTTTGCCCTAAGTGCCCCACACAAACACCTCTGAGGTAAAGTCTGCAGGCAGACTGCAAGCAGTAAGAAGTAAAACATTTTCCTTCCCTGCATTTTTGAGACAGGAATCAGTGACTCATTATGAGATCCATCAGGCTAGTACAAGTTTACTGTACCCAAAACAACTGTATGGTCATTTACCATTTCAGCCTCCACAGAGGATCTACAGAGATTCCTTTCTTGGATTCAGTATCCCTGTAACTCCGTGCCCAAATTTTAACTTAATATCTTCCTTACATTCTTCCTCCCAGTCTAAATTTTAAACCTAGGCCTCACTAGACTGGGGTTGACCAATCATTATGTATGTGCTTCCATCTCCTGCCTCTCATTGCAGCTCCCACTCCACTCAGAGGCATGAAATTCCTGAAGCTCTGGAATGAGCCATTCAGAGGCATAACTGTGCCCTGACCCTGTGACCACTGTGCTGAGCTGGGAGACACCCCTACAATTTGTCCCAACCAAGTTTTCCTTCTCATGTTGAAGATGTTCTGCCTACCTTCTGAAATGGCCATCTTTGGAAAAAGCATCTCGCTTAAGAGATCCATAGCAGAAACAAACAACCTTTAGAGGCTCACACACAAGGTAGGTTTTTTCTTGTAACAGTCTCAATATACTCTTTTCTATATCATTAGTGTTGCTTCTTGCATTAGGAAAGTTGAGAGGGGGGATAGAGCAGGTAAAGCAGGGGCACCTTTTTCGATTTCACATTTACAACCAGGGTCTCTTAATACTTCCATACATTCTTGTTCTCCTGGTTTTGCGTTTCAGAAGTCCTAGTTTATGCTATTTCAAACACATTGCTTTCCCCTTGCCATTTCTGAAGATCAACATTTTCCTGTCCATTTTGCTCTTCATTTTTTTCATCCTCTCCATTCCTTCCTCATTCAGTCTACTCTTTTCTCTCCTACTCTTCGCCCCACTTCCTTTTGACTCCACCCTTACAGTTTCTGCCTCGCTCTCTTTCTAAGCTACCTTTTCTAAGCTTAGCTTTTGCAAAAACATAAAAAAGCCTGTATTTTAATCAGCACTTCTGCTTTACATCTTCATTGCCAAGAGCATTCTTGCCTGCCCAATAAATCAATATTTTATGAGCAAGCGAGCTCTGAATCAGGAAAAAGGAATGATTAACAAACAAGCAATTTTCCTAAATCAGAGCTTTTGAATTATGTCTTTTGCTTGATGGTATTTTAAAATAAATAGTATTATTTTATTTGCGTGGGAGAAGAGGGGTAAGACCGTTTTATTGGAATTTGTCAGGAAGCTGAAGCATGAAAGGGAGTCATTGGACTGGATTTTCTACTCTGGCTTAGGCACAGAGCAGCTCTGCTGCCCTCAGTAAAGTTAGGCTAGTGTGAAACAGATGAGAGTCACACGTGTCAAACCAGCTGTTCTGAGAGCAGAACTGGGAACCAGAAATTCTGGGGCTCAGATCCCTGGATAGATAGGATTTGCTCTATTGAATTTCCAATGCCACCTCCCTCCTTGCCCTGGAGTATACAAAGAGAGTGCTCCAACTTCGTGCAACAGAACAGGAGAAAGGGAAAGCTGGAGAGAATTTGCAGGAAAGAAACACTCACAATAAATCCTCTTCTCCGTGCCATGTCCCAGCCTGGCCCCACAAACAGCCTGCTCTGCCCTCAGGGGACTCCAGGCAGGAGCACCACCTACACCCTGGATCTCCTCTACAACTTGAACCACATCACCCTTCTTACTCCCGCAAAGCCTCCTCTTCATTAGTGTCAGAAGGGAAATTGTGTCTGCCACATCCCTGGAAGTGTTCAAGGCCAGGATGGACAGGGCTCAGAGTAACCTGGGCTGGTGGAAAGTGTCCCTGCCCATGGTAGAGGGTGGAATGAGATGAGCTTTAAGATCTCTTCCAACCCAAACCATTCTATGATTCGGTGAAAAAGTCCTGCCTAATCCAGCAGGTTGAGCTTTCCTGGTTTTGGATTTCCCAGTAAGACCCACTTTGTGGCACCATACTATGTTCAAACTCATGGTTTCTGTGCTCTAATACCTCCACCAGAAACTCCTGTGCTTCTCCTCAGCCCATTCTGCTTTCTGATGTCAGCTCAGAGGCAGGACATGCACAAACCATGAACACTAGAACTAAAGGCATGGATGTGTGTTTTACAGAAGCAAATAGAGCAAACTCCACCAATTCTCTGTCAAAACTGATGCTAGCAGTCACCAGCTATTAAGGACTCAGCCTCCTTAGAATGAGTGAGTAGACCTGATGACCCCAAGAAAATGAGCCTTTACTCCCTCGCCCTCCCTCCCTTCTGCCTCAGGAACACACATAGCTGACTGTCATTTGATTACTGTCAGAGACAGCAAATTGCCTTCATTTGCAGCTTGTTTTCATTTCATTTCTTGTATCTCATTATAGCAATATTATTCACTGTCACCCTCCCAGCTGGGAGGGTAGAACAAAAGCAGTGATTATTTTGCACCATGATTCATTTGCCTTGGGCTAGCAGCTTAATTTAGGTTAGGCCACTTACTAATCCATGCAGAAAGGTAACTAGTTTCTTATAGGAAAACCAGCATGCAAAAGAGGAAAGACGAGTTCCTAGACGGGAAATGGAACCATGCATTTTCTCCATGCACTTTTTCCTCTTCTGCTCCCAATGCATGATAGGAGAAGCCAGCAGCATTGGTCCACCATGTTTAATGGGAATTGAATCAGAGAATTGCAAATCCTCAGCCCTGGTATGGAAATCAGGCTGCCTCTCTACATGTACTGGACATGCATTTTCATAATAGAATAATTTCCATTTACTAATAATGGTAGTTTTTAGCATTTATGTCTCAGCTTTCATGGAAATAATATAAAGAAACATGCAAACAGTATGGTAGGGTGATGCTTATCTTGCAGATCACAAAACAGACATGCAGAGGTTAAGGGGTGACAATTTTTAAGATCCAGCATTCCCACTGCCTTTGCTCAGAGACAGCCCTTTAGACAAGCTAGAGACACTAAAGCCAGCAAGAGCAGAATCAGGCTGATCTCTTTGAATATTTGAGAGCAAATAACCCTTCAAGCTCACCAGAAATCCAGCACCAAAAGACAAGACAAAAATTCTCAGTTCTGGATATACCAAATCACATGACCCAGTCCTACATCACTGCCTCCCACTTTCCCCTGGAGCATCACTTACTTTTCCAACACAAAGCAAAAAGTCTTCCAAAGATTAAACTCCCTCACTGGTTTAGAATCAATTCTGAAACAAGGGAAGACTAAGTGACCATGATTTCAGACTTCCATAATGCTCCTTTTCCTAATGCTTGCCTTTGCAAAATGAAAGTCAGGAGTTTTAGAGCTTCAAAACCAGACAATTAGATTTTTGCATACTGCCATAATTATTAAATGGTTGTTCACCTCCTCAGAAAGCTGAAGTCCCCTGCTCATTTTTCAGTTTATAAACAAAACAAGCCTTCCCCCAACCTTGCTTATGACTCCATTTCAGCTTCCAGTGTTGATTTGTAGCTGCTTTTAGTTTAAAATTCCACCCTGACATCTTTGGAACTCCATCCACTCACTTCTTTGATAATAAATGATAAGAGAAAATGGAATAAATTTTGCTTAATGAGGAAATTTTCACCTGGCACAGAGAACCTGGAGAAATCTATTAACTGACTGAGGAACGCTGGCAGCATTGAAATTATCAGGAGACCCTGCTTGCTTCAGCAGAGCCCTCTCTTCCACTTGACCAGCTTTCATATGATCCGCCAATAAAGATGCCAGCAGAAGAAACACTCTTTTTCTTGTCTCCCAAATCAGGCTCTGCTTCTTTTTAAGGTATGTTGTCAAGTTTATGTCCATCCACGTATTACTGAGGCACATGTAAATAGGCCTTGATCAAAAGGATCAGGAATATTTTGTGAACTGAAAGCTACATCTGGGAGCATTTGGGACACAGCCTACTGCATGCTGTGTCCCAGTTAACATGTGCTCTGTAAGCTCACAGGCTCATCCCTGCACCGTCACCTCTGCCTCATTTCAGCAGCTACAAATGTGGCTTGGATATGCACAGAGGAGCTGCAAAGGCGAGCACACTCCAGCCCATAGATCTTGAACTCAGCTCCTCCCAAGTCTGAAGGGATTTAAGCCCAGACTTTAAACCTTAAGCCAAGTTTCACTATGGCAAGCAAAGTGGACCAAAAGTAAGAAGAATTGGAAACAAAATGCATTATGCCCAGTCCTGAGAGAGCTCTTCCTTTCTCTGTAGTCATAGGCCTGCAGGGTGTCAAAAAGCTGCTAAATTTCAGGCTGAATTATGTACAAAAACGTATTCTTTCTCATCCCCTCACTGTCCTGTTCTGCTTCAAGGCTCCTAGTGGTTTCCTTGATTACTTCTGATGTTTTACAAGATTTTGAACATGCTACAATTAAAATAACAAGATCATGGTATAAATTCTCTCCCTGCTCCTCTTCTCAAGGAGGCAGATTGTTACCAGTTTTCCCCTCTTAAGAAACTCATGAGATGACTAACAAAAAGCTGTCAAAGGAGTGTTTAGAGAAGCAGGAGCTGTAAACCAACAAATCTCACTCACAGAACAATTGTCACTCCAGCACTCTGCACCTTTAACATTCTGGTCCCCGGGCTAATAAATCTCATTGTGGACATCTTGATTTAAGTAACATGAACCTCACACTGTGCCCTAAGACCTGAACGACTCACTCACAAGAATAAATGAGCTAAACCAGCAGCTCACGCCAAAACACAGCCAAAAAATGGATTGTAGCTGTTTCCTGAAAGCCTATTTTCTACCCCTGGTAAAAGAGAGCTTTGAGGTCTTTGCTGGGATGCCATGGTACAGACTTCCCTGCTCCTAGCATAGTACATACTTGTTACAGAGACTCCCCAATGGCTTTTTAAGGCAATGCCTGTATATCCTCTGCATCAAGGAAAACATACCTATTGCATGTTCACAAATGTACAGATGCTTTGAAAGAAAATACAGCCACAAAATGGCTCTACAAGACAAACAGAAAGCATCTTATGTTAGATCCACACAAAGCACAAGCAACAGTGCTGAATAGCTGCTTGTATTTTATTCTCCTCATGTACCACACTCTGAACTTGTTCCCAAGCCTCTCCTGCCCTACAGTTCACAAAGAAGACAAAAGTAATCTTCCTTGTTAGCTAGAGAGGAGCACTTACGAATATGTCAGTGACCACTCCTCAAATGGCATAAATCAGCAGAGCCTCAGTTACTATCACGGGACCTGGTCTGCTTGATTCCCACACAAGACCTGTGTGAAGCACGCTGACCTGTCCCAAAAGCACATGAGTCAGCAGGAACTGCTGCTGAGAAAAGTGGGGGTGCAGCAGTCCTCATTGAAGAGCACAGGTTATGGATGGCCTGAGTTTCCCTCCCTGCAGTGCTTCCCAGCTCACCTGCTGGTGCCAGGTTTTCATTCCAGCACCTCTATTTCCTCCACCACAGGGAGGCTTCCAACAGCTTTCAAAGCATACCTTGCAGGTACCCAGGGACATGGGCTCCCAAAAGGCATTTGCAATAAACAACTTCTCCCATGGGCAATTGAGCAGAGCACCCAGCTACAAATGCTGAGCTAAAGTGGGTCTGCACCCTCACACTTTTGTCTTTCCCCTTTATTAACCCATGTCTCTCCAGGAATGGCAAGAGCGATAGTACTGCACTTACTCTTTTCAAGCAAACAACAGGTCAGGAGGTGTTTTCACACAACACCCACAGAGCAAGGACATACTTTCCTTCAAAACAAAGCTCCAAATTATAGAATGATCAAAATATGATTGGTGCCATCATTTCCCACTGTTAGCAGGCTGTCTAATTCAGTATCTGCCAAAAAGATGATCTGCTGTTTTCATTAATGTTAATTTGAAGAGTTGAGATTTCAGGTGACAGAGTTCAATTCATTACACTGCCAGACTGTCTTCGAGACTTTGGGCAAGCTCACCATCTCTATGCTTTGCTCTTCACAATGGTGGTTTATTATGCTCTTCATTCCTCACTTGAATTCTACTTTAAAGACTTTAATGAATACTGAAATGCTCTTCTTTGGGCAATATACTCACACTTCTGCCTGCCGCAAGATCGCTTTCCTGGGTTTTACTCAGATTTTCTACAGCACTGAACTTGACCCCACTACCTCTACTTTCCCCCCATCCCTACGAGCTCTCAAGTAATGGCAAATACAATCAATTTCAGGATCCACTGCTACAGAGATACCTAAGTGACTTAGGAACACAAGTCCTATTGATTTTCAACAAGGCTTTTGTCCCCATGTCACTTGGGCATAAGTGATGATTTTACCATAGCTGCCTACCTCTTTACCTCTATTTAATCATGTTTGTTATATATTCTCCTTGTGTACAGCCACTGTTCTCAGGGATCCAAAAATCAGGAACAGATAAAAATAATCATTGCAAACAAATCTTCACTACAAACAGTCAAAGAACATATGTAAATTCCTGGAAAAGGTTTTTCTTTGCACCTAGGCCTAGTCAAGTATGACTTAGATGTTACTTCTAAGCCTGGGTTTCAGCTGTCCTCCTGGGGATGGTTGGTATCACTGGACCCTGCTTCAAATCTGACTTGCTCAGGACTGGGTCCATAACCCTGGCCTTAAAGTGACATCTCACTTCCTGCTGCTTCAGACAGCTGGACACGGTCTGTCCAAACTTCCACCTCCTCCATGAGCTGTCAGTGTGATGAACAGCCAGCAGGGTCTCTCCAGGTCCTTCCTCCCATTTTCACTCACGGGACTGGCAAGGCCAAATCTAGGGAAATAATTTCCAGATAATAGCACATCCTATTGCACTGCCACTGCCTCATACACCATCACCTGTTCATGGACTGACAGCATGGGATGGTGTTTGCTCTTTCCATGTGAGTATGTACAAGTGGTTTTATTTATGTGCATGTGTGTGGTGGGGAAGGTTGAAGTTAAAATTACACTCCAGGTATAAATGTAATTGGTCAGACAACAACAAAAAACCCCTTAGTGTAAGTTTCCAAAATAAAAAATATGTAAGGTCACAGGAGAAACAGCAGAGGCACATGTTTGACATGTCTGTGATATTACTTGACATTCTCACAAGTAGTCTCAAAATGGCTTTCTTTTCCCAATTCAACTCAGACCATTTGCTTTCCTGCAGCCATATCACATAGTCTGAAATAACTACTTCTCCATCCTAGAGGGCCCAGAGGCAGAGTTAAATGGAAGCACTGCTGTAGCATGACAAAGCTATACAGTCCCACCCAGCATCAGGTCCAATCTTCTCTAGAAAAAAGTTTAATGGGACAAAGGTAAGTGGGGCAGAGGGTGCTTTTCCCAGTCCCTACTGTCTCTGGAAATGGCTGGCCTTGCCTCTACACCACAGAGAATGCACAAACATTTATAGGTCAGAACGTTTTTCCCTCTGCACTGCATTATCCCACACAGCCTTTCACACATGTAAGCAGATCTGTTACATGTATCAGTGAGACCTTCTGCTCACCTCTGAATCGCTGCACATGGCAAGGATGCAAGGCAGCATGTGATGTGTGAGAGCTGCTTCCTGAACTGCTCTCAAAGGCCTCCACCTGCCTCTGATCCCCCTTTCCCCATCTGTCTGTCATATCCACTTGTTCTAGCTCTTAGTTTCCTCTTGGCAGAGACCATCTCTACAAGATGGTCTACTCTTCTGTTACCAGTCTCTACAAGAGCTCTGCAGGGCCCAAATCAAGACTCTTGTTACTCCAACTGCATCCAAAACCTCACTCTCAAACTGACACAGAGACAAAAAGGAAGGGGTGGATTCATCCAAAGAGCCTGTAACCAGCAACAATGATCAGGAACAGGGCAACTGCTTCTGGTTCTGGTAACTGTGCTCCAACAACAGAAACATTTAAAGCAGTGATGGTATTACCTCTCATTCTTTTTAATTGGAAATTATCCTGTAGCACAGGTAGAACTCATGCCAGGCATGCTGGGGACTGGAAACAGCTGGCTGCAGGAAGAGCACATGTGTGCCAAGTCTCATTTGCATCACTCAATTAGCTTTCCCTTGGCTATGGCAGAGATATGTTTCCTGATGTGGCTCACTGGACTAGCCTCTTAGTTCAAGTAACAAGTGTTTTTCCCTGGCTCTTTGCCTTTGTGCCTTCAATGTAATGCAGCTGGACAGTCCATCCCCTCACTCCAGTGCTGGTTGAGAGGTAAGACAGTTTTCTTGCAAAAGTGTGAGCAATGATAGCGGAGTGAAAATCTGCACTGGTAAGTGAATGAGGATAAGATAATTTATATGTTCATCCTGAAGAAGAGAAGGCTTTGGGGTGACCCAACTGCGGCCTTCCAATACCTGAAGGGAGCCGACAAGAAAGATGGAGAAGACTATTTATAAGAGCATGGAGTGACAGTGCTGCCGAATTGATTTTTGCTTTTTTTTCTTTTATATATCTTCTATATTCTTTACACATATATTTGCAGCTCTGTAGCCTATCACAGTATTCATAGCTAGCATTTTACCTACTCTGTTAGACAGAAAGACAAAATAAATTCCCTAGTGGCTCCAAGCTGGGGGTCCAAGGTTAGATTCTCTGGGAAGCCAAGGTTTAAACTAGCTCTCCAAGACACATTTTCATAAACAAAGTTTAGTGCCTATCTAAAAGAGGGGAAATTCAAAGAAGGTTGAACCAGGGGGGAATTACCTCACAACTTATGTCTCTATTTGGGGTTTTTTGTCAGATACAATTTGCTAAACATATAAAAATTGTATACACATTATGCTGTGTGTGCATCTTTGGCGTTTTCCACCTGCCAAATTGTGCACCTAAGGATCCTTATAAAGGTAACCCCTTTTATCACCTGTGTCCGGCTTGTGATTTTAGGACCAGAGAAAAGGCATCAACAGGACAAGGGGGAGCAGCTTCACACTAACAGAGAAAAGATTTAGATGAGCTATTACCAAAAAATCTTCACTGTGAGGGTGGGGGGAGCCTGGCAAGGTTGTCCAGAGAAGTTGTGGCTGCCCCATCCCTGGAAGTGTCCAAGACCAGGTTGCATGGGGCTTGAAGCAACCTGGGATAGTGAAAGGTGTCCCTGCCCATGGCAGGGGGTTAGAACTAGATGATCTTTAAGGACCCTTCCAGCCCAAACCATTCTGTGATTCTATGGTACCACACACAGACTGATTTGAATTGCAAGAATCCACTTCCAAGGGACACAACATTGCTTGTGTCTGGTAAAAATGTTAGGCTGGATACTGCGTGAGGGCTGTCTCTAGCAGGCTGCTGTACAACCTGCTGCCTGTGCACCACAAGGATGAAAAACTGTGTGGGGTGGTACCAGCTACTGATCACTGGTAGTACAATCACCTGCCACCCATTGCAGAGAAAGGGAAAGCAACCTCAGGGATACAGGAGGGTTCAGGAAGATTAGCCTCTGTGGAGTTATGCTGGATTT
Organism: Aphelocoma coerulescens; assembly: GCF_041296385.1. NCBI lineage: Eukaryota > Metazoa > Chordata > Aves > Passeriformes > Corvidae > Aphelocoma > Aphelocoma coerulescens. The sequence goes on from NC_091021.1 coordinate 4,465,854, forward strand.
TATACCACCTGAGGATGGGGCCAGCCTCTGGGGCCTCATTCCAGAGCATGCCACTCCAACAAGTGTCAAGCTCAAACTGATTCTGGATATGTTGTTTTTCTTCAGGAGCTGCATATACCTGTTAAAGGGGGCAGATACAAATGCAATGTGACATAGATGTTAGAGGACAAAAATTTCCGCAGCCAAAAACTTCTGCATCCAAACAATATATTTCTGCAAATAATCAAGCTACTCCTTCTCTTCGACATCTCTCTCCATATGTGTTTTTGTTTAGCTCCAGATCCCGGTTGTTCCGGATGCAAAGGAGCGCAGGAGCTGCTCAATTAAAAGCGTGCAGCTAGTCAAAAAGCAGAGATGACGCTGGTGGACTGAGGAGCGGCTCAGAGATCATTGCCTCCGCTGCGCTCCCAGTGCCATCATGTGGTGACACGTGGGAGCACAACGGATACCAGAGGCAGAAAAGCCGACAACACTCGGCCTTTAATAACTCAGCAAGGAGGCTCTCCCAGCCTCATAAAACATGAAGGGAAAGCTCAAGTCAGCAAGAGTATGAACTGAAATACAACCCACTGCTTTAATTTACTGCTATCTTTCCTGTTTGCTTTTATATGGTCATTTTTCTTGACGGAAGAAGATTTATATTTAAATATGTCTGGAACCATAGACGTTTGAAAGCATGGTACAAGAGCAATACTCACACATACTGCATGATCACAGCAAAGAAGAAAAGCTTAAAAATCAATAGGCCAGGCTGGAAATAAAATGCAGTGCGTGTGACCCTCAGGCACAGTAAGTCAGGACAAGTCCTGTGTTGAGTTTGAAAGGCAACTCTCTCCTAGTTACATGAGTTAATCATCACAGGCCATCCACATTCCTAGTCTTAGCCTCAGAGATAGTGAAGATTTTCCAAAATAAACCGTAACTTCCATAATCCCTGAGAACAGCCAAGATGCCCAAGTACTCAAAGGAGTTATTTTACCAAAAAAAAAAAAAAAAGTGTGCTTAAAAATTTCTAAATTTCTGCTTACTGAGACAGTCAACTGGGTTTTAAGACAACACTGTTTATTCCAAGCACTTGAATAAACTTCTCAGCATTGACTGCATCTGTGCTTACCATAGGTTTCCAAGCAGGATTCCCAGAAGAACTGTTGTGTCCTAGGACAAGGCTTTTTTACCTGTTCACTTCCTTTAGGATCTTCTCCATGTTCGCAATGCTGCGCATCTTATACAGGAACCACTTGTCAATGGCTGTGAGTTTGTGAATGACATCCACTGGGACTTCATTATCCAAGGCCTGCCAAAAACAGGACAGCACCAAACAGCCCCTTTAACACATGCTGCACAAATACAGATTTTTTTGCTGCAAATAGGTAGGAGCAAGTATATATCATAAATAAAAAAAGTTTCGTAGACCAAGCTGTACAAATCAAATGTTCACCTACCTCCTGACCCTGTCTCCTGCACAGAAACTGTGCCCCATGGGGAGTGCAGGGAGGCACCAGCCACTTCTCCCTGTGCTCTGGTTCCAAAAGGTGGCTTCTGTTTCAGTGAGAGAGGTAATTTGCTTTTCACAGAACCAGCAGCCAGTCAAGCTGATAGCAGCTAGGCTGGGTGGCCACTGAGAACGTGCTCAGCTAACTACAGGGAGCCACATTCAGGCTGCAGTGACCAGTCCTTCATCCACACCTCTTACCATTCAAGTTGCCTAAATCTCAGGCCCACTGCCAAACTCCTAGCTGCAAATGTAAAACAGGAAGGTCTGGATTCTCAGCTGTGAAGGAACTTTTTGCTTTGGAGCTTAAATCTTGATATACCCTTGAAATGCAGGGCTGAATCAAAGCATGTGGCCTTACATTACCTCTGAAGCAAAGGAGAGTCAGGGCCTGGGTGATGCTTGCAGCTACAGCATAGCTCTAGCTTCTCTCACTGTACCTCAAGATAATGTCAAGACCATTCAAATTACCCTGCATTATCTTGCTGCGGTTATTGATGGGGTTTTTTTTAAATCAATTATTTACAGCCATGGGGTAAAAAGGAACCCCACAGAGGTATTAGTCATAAGACAATGGGTTACAAAACATCATAATATTTAAAAAACCCCAGCACCTCAGAGAGCCTTCAATATGATGTATTTTCTATTAATGCAATTTCTTGGGTCTCACCAGTCGTGTACAGTTACAACTCTCCTGATAAAGCAACTATAATCAACCATAATGATAATGCCAGCACAGTATCTTTGCTGAGCTAAAGTAATCAGGCTCATTAATTTCTTATCATGCTTAATTGTTTTCTTGCAGGGCAGCATCCCTGGAACAAAGTCAGAGCAATGCCATTGAACAAAATTCCAGAACTGATCCAGGAATGAGCTTGGTCCATTGCACCCCAGCATTATTCCCCCGAGTTACCAAACTTGGGCACAATGTTGGTATCATCACCATGTGCTTCTGCCAGCTCAGAGAAACAGGAGGCACTACCCATATGGCTAAGGGACAGGTGGCAGCTCTCTGCAAAATACTGACACCACCTCCTGCCTTTTCTAAAGAATTCCCAGGCAGCTTGCCTGTGTGTCCCTCTTGAAATTATCCTCTTGTTCACAACTGCTCACTGGAATATCCTGTGTGCTCACAAGCAGTGGTGAAAACCTCTGAAGCATATTTTGCTCCTTTAGAGTAGCCAGTCACATACTGAGTCTTTGGCTCATGCTTGGCACCCAACAGTCACTGTTCTTCCCAATGCCTGCAGTGGGAAGCCTGGGGCCCTCACAGCAGTCCCTAAGCACTGGCAGTGACAAAGCTGGGCTTCTCAGACATTTCTGGGTACACTACTGGTATGAGGCAACTGAGAAGGGGTCCTTCCCATCTTGACTCCTTCGTGCTTGGAGGGTGAGGTCATGTTGCCACATTAGTGGGATGTGAGCAGGTCTTTTTTTCTGTCCATCTATTTTTACAAAACACACGCAGACTTGCACATCTTGAGGATCTCCAAGTTCCAGTCAATGGTCCCTGAGCCACACATACACACACAGGTAGCATGAACACATACTCTTAAGCTGCTTAGGACACTTTATTTAAAAAGTCCCAGGGATCTTCAAAGAAAACTGAAAAAACATATGCCTTCCACTCATTCATCAGAGGAGGGGCAGAGAAAATCAAGCATCTTCATCCCTGTCATACAAATCTGGAGACTGGGAGAGAAGAATGAGTTTGTAGACATTTCTTGCTCCCTATCACCACACTCCAGGGGCAAATCAAGTTTCCAGGCAATCATGTAGAATTTGTTCAGAGAGGCCCTGAACTCCGATGGCTTTCCTCTCTTCAAACCTACATGAAGGAGTACAGCCGCAACACACCATGGAAGCAGGAGGAGAGAGCCACAGCAGGACAGTGTGACTTTAGAGCCCTGTTCAACTTAAAGAGCATCCCGTCCAGTAGGGACTGGTTCATACTGGGAAGCCAATATGTTTACAGGACTGCCTTCACACCAAGAGCCATGGAGCAAGCCTGGCCTCCAGGCCAAGCAACAGAGGGCAGCCTATGCTTTCTCTAGGGCCAGAGCCCTTGCTCCATCCTGGCTCCTTGTCAAAGGAAGTATTTAGCTGCCTGTGGACAGCAGCACAAGTGCAAACTACACATCTGTAGTGTGGACAACTAGGAGACCAGGACCCTGGTGTGGAACATAGCGTGCATCGACTCCACAGCCTAAGCCTTCTGAGGCCACTTGTCTACGACCTTAAGAGGAGCATAAAACACCTGACAGAACCTGAGCATCCCTGCTCATCAGGCTGTTCCATCCTTGCAGCACTCCCACTCTGGCCAAGGAACAAGTCTCATCTATGTCAGCCTCTCTCCTGTGCCTTCTTTTACATGACAACAGGGAGCCCCTTTACAACAGCAATAGCTCTGAATGGCAGCTGAACTCTCTTTCCTTGCACCTGAACAGTCACTATTGTCATCATCCAACAGGCAAAGGAGAGAGAAAAAGTAAAAAGCCTTGGAGGGCTGACTAGTGGGATTGGAGGGGGGAGAAGACATATAGAATATAACAAAGTGCCATCCTGTTTCAAAGGGAGCTGATGGCTAATGGGGGCTTACTGTTGGCTTTTAAATGTCAACAAGCTGGGAAGGGGTTTTCATGCAGACAGCTCCAACTGCCAGAAGCACCTCTTACTCACACTGCTTGCCTCAGTTATTAATGGGGATGAATTAGTACACTTCGTTGGGGAGAGGCAACTCTTTATAAGGAGGAACTAGGAGTTTGATTTTGCTTTTTCCAACAGCTCCCAGTGAAAGTACCAGCATCTGAGAACACCCAGTGGGGCCCAAACTCACCTTCATCTCCCCAGATTCCCTGTGTTAATATGGGTCTAAGTTTAATCCTTCATACAAGCTCTCTCAGAGACACAAGAAGTAAGATTTTTCTTTCAGTCACAAGAAAAAGGCTGTAATAAAGACCAAACACAGCTGCTGAAGGATGAAGACATGCATTTCCCCAGCTTGAAAAGCAAGAGAGAACAGCTGGACAAGCCACACATTTATAGGACACCTTATGATTTTTCTTCAGGCCATTTTTAGAGGAACAGCTCTGTGAAAACCTTTTAACTAACACAGCACAGGCTCAGCTCCTCACTCATGTGGAGGTGTAACAAGATGTACCTACACATGAGTACAAAGGGCTTAAAGACTCCACCACACGAAGTCAGGGTACAAAAGAGTAATTGGGAATTCCCTGCCAGGAAGGTTTGCAATCTTAAAAAAATCAAGCCAACAGGTAAGCAGGAGCTGTAAAAGACAGCTGTTCCCTCCTCTTCACAGAGGGTATGGACAGGTGGACATGTTACCTGCAGAAAAACCAAAGTGTGAAATTGCACCTACCTTCTAAAGTAACTAACCACACATTTATCATGTGATATACACGGGCAAACACTGAGGAGATGAAGGAAGAAATAAATTCACACCCTAGTCCCTCTAGAATAACACTCCCCATTACACAGACACCTTCAAGGCTGAAGTGATTTGACCAGTGTGACAGGAGAGGGCTTAAAAGAATGCTGCAGGCAGCTAAGCCAGTTTTGAAGAGCAGTGGATTTCTTGTCTGTGAAATTTAACATAGAGTTGTGTAGTTCTTTTAGTTTCAAGCCCATACCAATGAAACCGTTGCAAGTAGACAGTGCTCTCACACACTGCAGCTTGCCATTCTTTATCATCCTTTGTTTCAGTTCTCAAAAGGATCTTCATTTATTCCTTTGTAATCTGAAAAACTGACCAATTTTGACTGGAACTTACACTAGTGTAAATCAGGGCTGAACACTATGGAATGTTTAGCAAACAAATATAATATTATAGGAGAGGAAAGTAATCCAGGTCTTCACCAGCACTCAGCTACAAACTAAAGTGACAGGACACAGGAAAGCACCTGATGCTGAACGTAATGAGCACAGGCTAAGATTGTACCACCAAAAGGCAAACACGTTACCAGAACATGGAAGTGTAAGCAGAAAGTGTAAGCAAGGATCCTACTCAAAGCACTCCCAGTGAACATGACAGAGGGAAGAAAGGGAAGGAAGAATACTCAGCCTTTGTCACCTCAGTTGACCCAATCCGGTAGATCCAATTCAAGGGATGTAGGTCAAGGTCTTTCTATCTTTTGTTACCTTGGCTATTGCATATATCCGAGTGCTGGATGGCACAGAGAGCTCCTTCTGGAGATCTACAATGGCTGGCCAGGCTTTATTCATAGGCAGATGTGAAATGAAGCCATCTACTGAGGGGTGGCACATCCTCAGGGCCTTTTGGAAGCTCTCTTCAAACGTGCGTCCGATAGCCATGACCTGTAAGGGAGTGCACACCCACATGAGCTACAGTGAGACAAGCCTGGCTGTGCCCTGAGTAACAGAGTGGGGAAAGTTCCAACCACACAGACAAGCACACAGAAACATGGCAGCCTTTGGACTCCTATCTAAGGTAGTCCTCCTGGCTGTAAGGTGCAGCTGACTGAGCCTTGGCAGCCCCACTTCTAGATCTGACTCTGCTCATGGTATCAGTGGGGAGTTCCAGACAAGCGACTGCTTTTGGTTTCCATCTCCCTGTCTGTAGCACACAGGAGGATGCTGCTCTCCTCTGTAAACTGCTTTGAAGCACTCTGGTAGAGGGAAACATTATGCAGCAGCATGGATATAGTATATAAAAGAATATTTCGGTTTAACAACCTGTTAGAGATAGAAACTCACAGTGGGAATTTTAAGGTTCAGGAGAAATCTGCTCCTCTTCCTTTCAATTACATTTAACAGTAACTCTCCCCTGTGAGGGCTCTCTTAAACAATTACTCCTCCTTGGCATAGCAGCACTGGGGTTTCCCTCCTTCAGTCTTGACATCATATCTAATAAGAAAACAAGCCTTTCTGTCTAGAAATCTGAGAGCCCTTTCTCAAACTTTTACATTTTTATTTCCCAGTGCAGTGAGACCCTAACAGCATAAAAATCTTCTCAAACACAATGCTGAAAAATGTCAAAAGAAGAAATAACGTCATTTTCTCACAGCTCCAGGCCCACTGCCCAGCACAACAGAGCTCAGGAAAAGCCAGGCCAGGCCAAGCCAGGCCAGACTGTTCAATAAATAAAAATGCAGTAGGTCCTGTGATCTGGCTTCAAGTTCAGGCCTGGGGAGATGACTGTGCCATACTAATAGAGACACAGTGGCAAGAAACTCTTTACTTCAAAGACTCCCTCTCCAACCCACAGGTCCTGCAGATTAACCTTCTTTCTCAGTCCCTCCACCAGCTGCAAACTGCATCCCTTGAGCTTCTCCATCCCTGCTTCAGTTCACCTGCACTGTTGGAGCACTGACTCTCCCTGTATCTCTGTCCTGCCTTTACCCAGCATCCTGCCTGGAAAAGGACACAGGTTCAGGCACTTCTGTGACATATGAACTCTGGAAGGACTCAACATCGCCTTCTGCATATGTGTATGGCCAGGAAGTGTCCACAGCTGATGGTGCACAAGGCAACTGTATTTAGGAACTCCAGTTCTACAGAACAGTCCCAAAACCCCTAAGGAGAGAGGGTTAATATCAGGAAGCATCATCTCACTGAAAACAAAAAACCCACCTCATTACCATTAAAAGCCAAAAGTGCCAATGGAAAATCAAATTCTAATTAATCTTTCCAATTCTGATGGCTTCTTATCTAATGAAAATAATGACATTAGGAAGGTCTTGCATGTCAAAATAATTTAATAAAATAGCTATTTGAAAAGGCAGCTGAAAAAATACACAAATAATTATTTTTGCTTTTATTTTAACTGATATGTAATTAATAACTAATTAAGTGGGTAATTTACCAATTTTGCTTCATTTTCCCCCTCTTAAAATGTGGTCTGAAAATACTGTTACTGTTCAGACACCTTAAAATCTGATGTAAGAAACTTAATCTCTAAGAGAAATCAAAACTTGAGAGCAAGATGATAATTTGTGTTTGGATTTCAAGAGAAGAAGTAGGCTGAGATCTGGCATATGGTTTTAACACAGAGGAAAAATAACTTGGAAAGAACTGAAAGCTGTGGCTCATGGGCACCACTGAAAATCTTAACACACTACTACTGGTGAAATTATACTGCAATTAACCATCACTACAGAACCTCAAACCAAAAAATAACTCTAAGAGCCCTGGAGTGAGTGTTAAGAAAAGTCAACCCCAGTTGATCCATAGTGATCTCTTCCTTTAGGAATCAAACCATTTATGAATCCACATTATGATATCCAACATTATACAGTCCAAACTCATTTCCATTAATTGTAGTACTGGATAAAAATTATTTAAGCTTAATATATGAGTTCAGATTCATTAGGTCCTTGAAGATAGATGTTCTGAGGGTTTCCCAGAAAGAGAAATGGCTTTCCCAAGTGGTGAAATGGAAGGTGAGAGTCTTGCACTCACCTCTCCCACACTCTTCATGGAGCTCCCAATCTGGTTGGAAGTGTGCTGAAAACGGTCCAGATCCCAGAGGGGTATCTTGGTCACAATGTAATCGAGGCTGGGCTCAAAGCAAGCAGAGGTTTTTCCTGTTACTACATTCTTGATTTCTGGCAAGGGAATCCCCAAGGCAATTTTGGCAGCAATGAATGCTAATGGATACCTGTCAGAGAGGAGAAGTAGAGAACAGTAGAGTGGAAAGTACTTTGTTTTGGCAAATCCCAGGAACAGATCCAATCAAACAGATGTGAGGTGACCGTCCCTCCTCAACACAATGGAGGGCTCCTGAGCTCAAACACAGCACGACCCATCCAGCTTCCTACCTCAACACATTGCAGAGCTACTTCCTTAGATCTGGGACTTGCTTTTTTATCCACAAAGCCACCCCTTTCAGTAGCTGTCACACCCACAGTGAGCCCACTCTAACAGATATGTTTAGCTGCAAATCTGTCATCCAAAAAGAAAACAATCAAATGCCCACTGCCCAACATCATGGCTTATCTCCAGCCTATGGCTCCAGCTATGGCTCTTAAACAACTGTAAGAGTTGTTGAGAACTGCAAATTAGAGATTAATTTGTGCCTCTCAACAGCATCTGCGAAGTGCAATTAAGAAGCCAATTTTTAAACAGCCTGCTTTGACCATCTTATCTTGATTAGTTTATGATTAGCCAACAACACAAAGGCAGCTAGCAATGCCATTTGCATCAATCTGACAGACAGCTCATTAATAACAGTGCCCTCTGGGTCCCAGAGATGATTTGCAGACAACATATGGATACAGTGGATGTGCTTTGTAAGGAGTAGGCTCCACCACACATGCCTCCTGGGAGTTTTTCCATTTGTAGTAACAGCATCAGCAGACTGGAATGACCTGGAGGGCTCACTAACCCAACCCTCCATCTCCCAGCAGGACCAACTCTCTAAGGCTGAGTCCTAACAGATGCTGACAAGAGCTGTTCTTAGAAGCTTCCCATGCAGAAATCTGCACCTTAATGACCTAACTGCTCCAGAATTCTAACAGCCAACTTCAGTCTTCCTTGATGAAAATGTGAGCTACAACTCCATGTTTTAACTACATGGAAAGCAGATGCCGGAACTCTTCTTCCTTGTAGCTGTCACCTACTTATTTAAATAATACATTGATCCAAATCCCTTGTTGTACTTCTCTCTTTCTGTTCTGCTCTCCTAAATTTTTTTTTTTATTCATTTGTTTGTTCTGTAGCATTTTGGTTTTTTAAAATAATCTTACCCTGTCGCCTTGGAGGCCAAAGCTGAACTTCTTGAGAGTCTGGCATTAACTTCAATGATGTAGTACTCCAGGGAAGTTGGATGCAGAGCAAACTGGATATTACACTCTCCCACAATGCCCAAATGTCGGACAACTTTGATGGCACGATCCCTTAGCATCTGAAACTCCTCATTATTGAGTGTCTGGCTTGGAGCCACTACAACAGAATCTCCTGTTTGTCATAAGGTAGCAGAGAAGGAAAATGAGAAGCAGCTCAGCAGCGGTAAATTGTGGCCACAGAAGTCACTGTTTTTGCTAACCCACTACTAGTAATGACATTACCAGAGATTACAACTTGTAGATGCACAGCTGATGAAAAGCACAGATAGTCAGAAGCCCAAAGTTGGAGACAGGCTGGGGAATCTTATGGAAAACACAATCACAGGTATAGGTTTAGTCTGTTTCACACTCAATCTGGCTTTATTCAGGACCTGAACAGTATTTTTCTAGCCCACCTCGTCAATCACAAAGTTCTGTCAATAACACCAGGTAGAAGGGCACTGCATAAAAAAAGTCATCGAGCCGCCCTGGGCCCAAGCCTACCTGTGTGGATTCCCATGGCATCAATGTTTTCCATGTTGCAGACAGCAATACAGTTATCAGCAGCATCTCTCACAACTTCATACTCTATCTCTTTCCAGCCAGCAACTGACTTTTCCACCAGAATTTGGTTAGTCATTGCAAATGCCTGGGAATAGGATAGAGAAAATAAACATCCAAGAAAAAAAAAAACAAACCAAACCAAACCAAAAACAAACAAACAAACAACCCAACAACAACAAAAAAAAACCACACAAAAAACCAACAACAACAAAAAAAAACCAAAAAAAACCAAACCAAAAACACAACACCCCCCAAGAAACCTGCACCAAAACCCCTTATAAGATCATATTCCTTATTTAAGACTTCTGTGACTTATCTCCAGACATCCCAGACCAACTGAAAGATGAAAATAAGTAAAGTTCATAACACTGATGACAAGCACTTCCTTTTTCTTTCTTTCTTTTTTAAAAATTGTTTTACTGTGATTTGAAAGGCACATTTGAAAATATTATGTGATATGATGGGGAAAAAAAAGGTTGGGCATGTGTGCTTGCAACGGTATATAAATTACAAATAGAAATATAAAAACATCTAAGGCTTCAGTCATGCAACAGGCATGCTTTTATGTGGGCAGCCTCAAGGACTTTAATAGGAGAATGCTGCAAAAAGCAAAATGACCGAGTGATGGGAGTGTGGGTGCCAGCAAACACTACAAAATTAATAGCATTAATAAAGCTGCTTGTCATTGGCATACTAGCCAGAGGCAAGGGTCATGATTTATTCTTAAACAAGTGTTGAAAGTATTCCTCAGCACATGAGAGGAAAGTGAAAAATACAGTTTGTTAGTAAATGAGCATAATCTAAGCGAATACACGGCCTTAATATTAGCAGATAGAAAAACATTAATCAATACTCGCTTAAAACCCTAGAAAGTGATGGGCACATTATCAATCCATCCTTTAGCAAAGCTTCTTGTTATAATGTTGCCCATGAATTGTCTCTTCAGTCTGGTCCCATCTGTCATTAACTCAAGCTGTTAGTCAAATGTTGCCCTTAGCTCAGTTGCCAAAATCACACATTAAAAAAAAGAAAAAAAAAGGTTTGAGGAACGGCACTTCACTCCTGGCCCAGGCAGGCACTGACTTGGTGGGGATGTAGCAGGAACACCTAACCACTCCTGCAAACCAGTCCTGGCTGCTCCAGTGTCTGGTGCCTTCTCTCACTCAATGAGCAGACTTGGGAGACATGACCTCAAGGGCAGGTTACCTGAACTAGCTGTGTTATCAGTGTTCAGCTGATAACTGTTCACTGTGTTACCCAGTGTTCAGCTATCTGAATTATAAACAGTTCAGTCCAGTGCCTGAAAAGCCAGTTCATTGAATTACTACAGATCATCTTCATAATTGCTGGACTGTGGAAATGAGCATCCAAATTTGAGTTAATTCAACAAGACCCAGATTGGTTTTCATTGTAAATTTTGAAATATTGATACTGAACTGGGAGGTGGTGTTGACTCTCTGAAGGACAGGAGGCCTTGCAGAGAGATCCAGATCAATTTTAGCACTAATCCATGATTAATGGGATGACATTTAACAAGTAGAAATGCCAGACTTTGCACTTAGGATGAAGTAACACCTGGCAGAAGTATTAACTGGGAACAACTCTGCAGAAAGGAATCAGGGGGTGTTGGTAGGCAGCAGGCTTACTTTTTCAAAAAAAACCACAAAGTGCTGATCAAAATCAGATTCTCCTGCTGAAAAGAATTTTCCTGCTGAAAAATGTTTTGGTATAAAGCTGTCAGATAGCTGCACTCCCAAGGTTTATGGGTGAATTTCTGCTTCCTCTAAACACAGTCCATGGGTGAGCCTGAGTAAGCGACGCATTTTCAACCTCACCATGGATCTGTAAAATGGGGTTCCTGCCCCCACTGCCTCCCCTACATGTGCCAGTCCTGTCCCCTGAGTCTCCCACAGCTGACACTGCCCAAGAAGTGTTTGTTCAGCACTGAGCACACCAGACCCAAAGTCTGTTTGCATGACAGCAGAGGGGGGGAACACAGAGAAGTCATTTGCACATACAGCTCTTAGTGGCATCGGCAGTATTTCTTTCTGGAAATAAGTGAAAGATTAAGAGGCTCAGCAAGCCAGGAAAAAACAAACCCAAGAATTTTAGAAACCCATAGGCATAGAGTTTTATTTCCTAAAATTCTGTATTTTTGACAAGGAAAAAAGCTTTTGATTTGTTTTCCCCAATTATCTGTTTATTTTTCACAGCAAATGTTTAAACAATCCCGGATTTTCTGCAGAAAAAGAGCTGTCTTCACAGCCAGAGACAGCTGGTAGTTGTCAAATTATGAAGTGTCATCCTGCTAAATGAGCTTTGGACCTAGGAAAATTACCATCTTTAGACAAAAACACAAAAGAGGCCCAAGCCTCTCAGTTCTTCTGTCCCCAAGACCACATTATAACTCAGCATTTCAAGTGTTTCAACTTCCTTGTTCATAATCATTTACTCATGAAAGTAGGTGAATATAGGCCAATATGTTTCCTTCCAGACTAAAACTGCTGAAAAACTTGCTCAAATTATGACTTGATTTTAATGAATTGAAAAGATCTGTCATTGAGCCCTTTTCATTATCCAAGTCAGCAGGAATTATGAAAAGAGGGCAGTTCCTAACCAGGGCAACATTTTACAGATAAGATGAAAGGTAAGGTATGTACAATTCCAGTGTCTATGACATTAGAATAGTATTTAAGAAAATCAGATGTTCAGTTCCATTCCCAGCATTTGCAGTTCCAGACATACCTTTGTACCGAGGTCCAGCAAACTTTCCTTATCAGGACATATGCCAGACCCCAGACCACCAAGAGCATAGGCAGAACGTATCATGACAGGGTAGCAAATCTTTTCAGCTGCCTTCAGAGCATCTTCAACCTTAAAGGAGAGGGGAATACATTTCAGAAATAGATAGCAATTCAGATGAATAAAGTCTTCAACTCTGATTACAAGGTTAACTGGAAATCCCATCAGTAAGGCACTAAACTGTCTGAAGATAAAATGAAAATAATAAAAGTTTGCTTTATAATATTGCCTTTTTCTGGCAAACAGCAGAAAACTGCAACATGCACTCAGGGAGGTGACTTCTGTTCTTCGCTATACATGGACTTCCTTGCTGACCTACCATGGACAATGTGCTTACATGGTCTGTCTTCAGAGACTTCAGCATGAAGTAACCCCTCCAAAAGACATCCCAGTTTAAGATCTGTTTAATTTCCTCCAGACTCAAACAGACCTTTCCACCAAATCAAATTTTATGTTTTCATACTCCCATCTTCAAGAAAAATTTTAGCACTGCTGATTTGGGGGATCTGGAATCCTAACTCTAAATGGCTTGTATATGATTTAAGAAAAGTACCCCTGACACGTGACATACTTTTGTGCTGCAGCACAGGAGTCACCCCAACATAATTTAACTTTTCTTGTCAATAGGTACATTAGTTGAGGTTTTCCCAGTGCTTAATTGCATTTTCACTCATTTTAAATCATGGACCCAGCATTAATCACCGATGAGTGCTGTACACACTACAGCATCCACACTTGCATTCAGCTTTCACTCTACAAAATGATAAATATTTTTACTAAGTCAAATGGGCAACAGTAATAGCAATCACATCTGCAAATTTATCTGATTTACCGATTCCACTGCAAGGCTAGGAGCAATCTTTTCATTTAGCTCAGTTAGTTTATCAGAAAAAAGCTTTCTATCCTCTGTAGCCATGATGGATTCAACTGAGGTACCAAGGACCTTCACACCATACTGCTGCAGTACTCCTTGCTTGAAGAGTTCCACTCCTGCAGAGTAAACAAAGACACAGTTTTGAGGAATGATAGGGATGAAGAATCATAGAATTAGAGAAGGACAGAATGGTTTGGGTTGGAAGAAACCATAAAGCTCATCTCATTCCAACCCCCTGCCATGGGCAGGGACACCTTCCACCAGACCAGGTTGCTTCAAGCCCCATCCAACCTGGCCTTGGACACTACCAGGGATGGGGCAGCCACAGCTACTCTGGGCAACCTGTGCCAGGGCCTCACCACCCTCACAGGGAAGAATTTAGAAAATTTAGAACAAAGAAAGTATTCAAAAGATATCTGATTAGCTAACAACTTGTCTGGGCTCATCCACAGCTAATTTTATTATTTTTGTCAGAACTCATAACCATAACATGAAATTTTCTGTCCTCAGATCTATGAAACCTGGGATAATCTACAGTTACTGCTTGGCCATCATCTGCACCACAGAGCAAAGCAGCACAGGTGAATATTGGTGCAAGAAATTAAATGAAGGTAACTTTTCCTTTTGATTTCTGCCTGAAGGTGGTCAAAATATCCCCAATCCAACTATGATAACTAAGATTTAAGATGAAAAGCAGGACATATTAATTACTTTAAAGTACCAAACCCAGCAATTAGATGTTACATTCACAGCTTAGCAATGACTCACTCCCCCATGGTTGGTGTCTCTGCCTGTATCCCTCAGGAACCTGGCCAGTGAGTGAGGCACGTGGGGCTCAGATGCCTGCACAAATAAAATCTGCAGAACATGTGGCAGAATCAGAGAATCATCCAGGTTGGAAAAGATCTCTAAGATCAACAAGTCCAATGTTTACCCAGCAGCACTATGTACCCCATTAAATCATGTCCCCAAGTGCCACAACCACACACCTTTTGAGCACTTCCAGCCTGTTTTAATGCTTGACCATCCTTTCAGTGAAGAAATTTTTCCTAATATCCAATCTAAATGTCCCCTGGTACAACCAGAGCCCATTTCCTCTGGTCCTGTCCCTTATTACTTTACTTGTTATCTGGTAAAAACCATGATTCTTCCTGCCTGGAGTGCCAAGGCACCTGTATCACACTCACCACAGTTGAGAGCAGTCTGGCCACCCATGCCCAGAATTAATCCATCAGGACGCTCTGCCTTGATGACCTCAATGACAAACTGTGGAGTGATGGGGAGGAAGTAGACAGCATCAGCCTGCTTTAAGCCAGACTCATTGGTCTGCACTGAAGCAATATTGGGATTCATGAGAACAATTTTCACATTTTCTTCCTGAAAAATTAAAATCAGCATTAAAAATAGGCACATGTGGGGAAAAAAGCTAACAACAGCAGCAGCACCAGCAAGAAGAGATGGGGTTCATCACACAATTTACCAACAGCAGAATTAAAACAATTATGTATTGTCCTGTAAGAGACTTTGATGCCTTTTCCTGGTCTTGAAATCAAGAGTCATATATGGTTAGAAGGGGGAAGGGATTTTACCTTGGTATTCATTTTAAGGATCCTTAGGTGCACATGTCCAGGTCATACGCATCGAAATGCACTCCACAAAAAATGCCCACCCAAAAGATCTGGTGTAACATTATAGGTCTTACTAATTAGTATATCTATCAAAGATTCCCCAATGAGAGGCTCAAGTGAGACCCCCTCCCCAAGGAGCCTTCCCCTGGATGGTTCTATCTTAGTTTACAGAATGTGTTCTGGAGAGGACCCTGGGGTCTGGGGCACACTGATCCCTAGCTACAAAGCTTCTAAAATGTTTAGTCTCTCAGCTTGACAAACAAGTCCAAGAATGTAGGCAAAAAGCACTAAGAATACAGAAGTTGTAAAAAGGTATAACAGGGATATAAAACAAAAGGCAAAAAATCTTCATGGCATCAGCTTCTGGTCTCTTGTACCAGGCTGAGCTAATGCCAATTCTTTACTTTTGTGCCTGTGAATCTTGAGGGAATGAAGATTCCCACATGATTCAGAACTTTGATTGAAATTGTTTAACACATTTAGGAGTTATATAGAAGAAACAGGAACAAACTCCACCATACTCATGCCTGTCTTCCTTTGGAAGTCAGATTAAGGGTGCCAAAGCAAAAAATTTAATCAAAAGCTAATCTTTTCTTGCCAAGCAGTAGGTCTTGGAAGTTCTCAGATTTTTGCACCAACTGGTAAAAATACATTTTTTGCTTTGACTTTCCGTAGAAATACTTTTTTGTCCTGGTATTATCAGTTTAAAAATATTGTCCCATAACTTTTTAATTTGATATTGCACATATTAAAAGATAAACTCTGCCTTTCTATGCAAGATGAATGTTAGCCAAAACTTTACGCTGCTCTTTCTCTGTCACAGATGAGAAACTGAGATAGAGTGATAACAGATAATAAAGTTTATCTGTTTCCTGCTATAAAAGTCTTGCCACTCTTTAGCTACAGACAGAAATGCACTAGTTTGCTCAGTAATAGAAAAGTCTGAGTCAAAGCGGGGCAGATCAATCCTCCTCACTCTTGAATTATTTGCACATAATGAGGAAACCAACCAAGTTTTGCTAATAATGATGAGTGTGGCCAAGCTTAAAAAAAATGTGTCAACCACACGCAATAGACATGCAGATACAGGAAACTGTTCTACTGCTTTGTTGAAAAGATGGACTGAAAAGTGCAAAGGCTGCGGCCTCATTTTTACAGGAATTCATTCTAATCTCCATCAACTTCAGGTAAAACTAAAAACAAACACACCATTTGCAAAAAAAAACTAATTACAGATGCAAATTACATTTCAAAAGAAAGATTTGCTATATGGAAACTGTTAAAAGGTTAAAAAACAGCATTTCCCATTGAAAAGAGGAACAGTGACAATATTTTGAAAATATTATAAAGAAACAGGCTGGAGAAAATGCTGCGGAAGTGTTGCTAGGATCAGTACAGAAAGTGTAATTTTCCCTCAGTCCACAATAAGCATGAAAACGCCGTAGGATTTTTCTGTGTTTAAAATTTGTGATTGTCTCACTGCTTTGGGGGAACAAAGAAATAGCTCCCCTGGAGCAGTGGGATTCTCACTCAGAGCTCTCAGTGTTCAGGTGTAGTTTAACATTTCCTCTCCTTCCTTTGATAACTTAAAAACTGCCTTAAAGACAGGCTGTACATTTCTGCTGACCTTTTTTCCCTGTGAAAAGTTGGATTTTTTTTCACTGAAGCACACTTTCCTTGGAAATGTGTGGAACAGGGGAGGGAAAGAAGATATAAAATCCTTATGGAAAATATTTTGGATTTAGACAAGTGATCCTTAACAAGTTAGTTTTCATGGTGGTGGTGAGGGAAAAGACCAAAACATTCTTCTCTAATAAATGTATTCAGAACTTCATGGTTACAATTCTGTCAAAACAAATGGGGGAGGGAAAAGTTTATCACTTTCCAACAAGCTGGACTATCTGCACATCTCAACTCTTTCTTCTCTGCTTATCTTCAACAAGGTATCTTAAAGACCAGCTAGCAGTGATGATGAGGATGACTAATGACAGAATTAATGCTCACTGTGCTGAGAGACGTTTCACTGATATCACATCATTCTGGCCCAATTGCTTGGGATGTTGGATTTTAATCCACATGCTCTTGCAACCCTTTCCTTCAACTTCTGCCTTTTTTAGTTTTTTATAAACACACAGAACTCTGCATAATGGTCACCTATCCTGATGGAGACATTTGTTACAACTTAATTAAAGCAATGAATTAGTAATACTCTAGGATGGCTCCATTTCTCTTTTTGTGTAATATCCACCCGTATTCAGCTCAGTTGGGATAATCCCCACAGAAGGTAATCCAGAAGATTTTTGAATGACCACAAGCCAGTCTGTTGTTCACAGATGCTTCCAGGCCTTGCTCTTCAGGGGTTGTTCCAGCCTTTGATGAACATTTTTGCAGATACAGATTTACTGAGTGTGGAAGTCCCATCTCCTCGAGATTTTAGTCTTTAAAAGAAGCACCCATTTAACTGTCCAAGGCTGAATATTAGTATCAGCACCTTCTTACAATGAATCAGCATTCAAGAGCCAAGCAAGAGTAGCAGCACAGAGCAGAATGAATCAGAACATCAGCACAGAGAAACCGTGTTAATTCATAACAAAAAATAAAACAAAATGAAGAAGTCTAAGGGGAAAGAAATCTCTCTTGTCTCCTGTTAACTGTCCGTTCTCTCCCAGCCATGCTCTGCTGCTTTCCTTGGCAGGGCTGACCAGCCACTCCTCTCACATTCAGCCTTAAGTGCCTCTGCCAAAGGCAAGGTCAGGAAGGGCAAGTTCTGCCTCTGGAATGGCTGATCAGCCTACAGACCACAGCAGCTCTTGGGTGGCCATGTGAAGGGGAAGGGCACTGTGGGAGGTCAAGCTGGGGAGATTTATCACTAAAAAAAACCCCACCGTTTTCCACAAACCTGAGCTTTGAAGGACAAAAGAGGGAGGAAAATAAAAGGGAGATACATCCTTTCCAAATGGGTCATTATTTACACTCTCCAGCTCTGGGATCCTCCACTCCTGACTTGCACTTGTCTGTTGATGATGTGGTCAGTTTCAACTGTAGTAGCCAGCAACAGCAATGCAGTACACAAACAACACACATGCAATACAAGATGTGTTGCAACATGGGGACGAACCCAGAGCAGCCCCAGATGATATTTAACATTACTAAAACCGATTTTTTTGTTCCTTCACTCCAGGGTCAGCACAGGAATAGAATGTTTGTGACATCAGAACTGCCTCAGAACCACTCACAATCATCACCTCATCTGAAGGCAGCTGCTACTTCTGCTCTGACTCTGTCAGGCTTCTGTAAGCTCCCACTTCCTCCTTCACATGAGGTTAGACATGAACTTGGGGCCTGGGCAACTCTTACATTACCAGTAATAACCCCATCACAGGACATTCCACCATTCTACACCTTCTCCTAGCATGAACTTTTTCCCTAGTAACCTTTCTAGGATCTATTCTGGAAACAAAACTTGACATATATGACCTTTAAAAAGTTCATCCCATTTAAAATAAATACCATTTATAAAACCTGCCTCTATTAGGGGTTCTTTTGTACAGCAGCAGCCAACTGTTCAGCTGTTATTGGTTGTCTACGTTGCAGTATGTTAACATACCACAGAAGATCCAGTAATTTCAGCTCAGGTACATCTGACCATATTCCTCCTCCTCCATTTCCATTCAGTTTAGCAAGCCTGGAGCAACCAGGCAGACATCACAAATAACAAACTGCTTGAAGACTGCGATGGAAACCCCCAGAACATCTCTCTTTGGAAGATAATTCTGAGTGGTTAACTCACAACACTCAACCAGGAAGTTCACCAACAAAAATGGCTAATTTTCCCTACAGTCATTTATCCTCACCATCTTCCCTGCCCCAGTTGGACATAGTTGGAGGACCAGTTTAGCTGTGAGAAGAGAAAGATGAGGTTAGTATTTTCACAGTATCTCCTCACCTTCAAGGCTTTCACAGCCTGCGATCCAGAGTAATCAAATTCCCCTGCCTGACCAATTGACAGACCCCCGGATCCTAGAATGAGAACTTTGGAGACCTGTAAGTGTCAAATGGCATGAAAACAATCAGTCCCAGTGTAGTGGATGTTGAAATGAACAGAGACTGTGCAGCACTGAACAGTCGTAAATTACAGAACATAAGTTTTCGAAAAAGAAGTCACTTTCAGAATCACCTCAGTTTTACTTCTTAAGAGCATTTCTACTGGAATTCTTCCATATATCTCCATTTAGAGAAACATGTGATTCATGGATAGGGCATATAATAAACATGTTAATTGTATCCTGTTCTTATAGACAACCATGCCTCACTTTGGCTGCCCACAAAATCCAGCTGCCTCTAAGACAGCAAAACTGTATGAAATTCAGCTCACATTAGGAATTTCAGACTTATTTGCTAAGCAACTGAGCACCAACACTATACTGCTGGCACAAAATCTCATGGCCAGATTATCCCAGGGCACCTCATTATGCTGTTATGAGAGTACCTTTCTTGGGAGAACTGCAAAGAAAATACATGAAACATCACAACTTAAAATTCTTTCAAAGAAAAGAGAGTTAATAACACAAGAGAGGCCAGATGACTGTGTGATAAGCAGCTGTCAGGACTTTTATAAGAGAAGTCTTCTTTGATTTCCATGTGCTATTTCGTGCCATGGGTTCAGTAGGAATTAACTAGTTCTCAGCAACAGGCATGAAAATATCTGTACACTGACCTCCACTCTAGAAGCTGTCACTCCAGCCTTGGGAAGGACCGCGGAAATGGTGGTGCCTTTCCCTCTCTTAACCAGGGAAATAAATGAATCAAATAGGAACTAGGAAAAATAAACACATGTATTTATTGCCAAAGTTGAGCTAAATATATACCAAGCAAAGAAGGAAAAACCAGGCCATTTGTGAACTCATGCAATCAGCTCTGCTCTGCTGCCTTCAGCAGGCAGGTTTACACCATCTGAGAAGAGGGGATCATTATTTGAAATTTATATAACAACTTTGACATATCTGACAAAGCTGCATTCAAGAAAGTGAAGTCATAATCAGGAAGAAAACACACATCAATCATGTCTGTGTGCTCTGCTTCTATGTGGCTGCCAGTGCAACGAATGAACGTGCATCAAAAGCTAAAACACAGAAGAGCATATGCTGAACTAGCTCAGGGAGACATCTGGAATGGTGCCTGCTACAGAGCAGGGTTCTGAGCATGGATAGCTAAACATCACTTGTGTGAAATCAGAATTGTCCTTCCAGAGGAGGTCCCAGAGCAGCTGTCAGAAAAGTGCTCTCCAACCAGGCAGGGCAGGCAGGCAGCAGGACCCTCACTGAAATCAGGCAGCTACAGGCAGTGGGACAGGCTTCCCACCCACCCCACACCTGCCAGGCTTCTGCCACACAGCCCCTGAGACTGGCTGACTGCTGGGAATTTACCTGTGGAAGGAGTATGGATGGGTCCTGCAAGCCTATCAAAATAGGCACGATGTTATCAAACCATCCCAGCAGTGGGAGTGCACAGACTTGGAAAAAACACACAGCTGAGTTTTTTGAGTTCTCTGAGATTCACTAGTCAATCAGATTGCTATGAAAGTTCCTGATATCAAGAGATTTACTTGCAGGTTTAATCACCATCGCCTAATTAAGATTAAAATAAGCATTTCTAGGTATACTTCCATCTTCCTCTCTCAGGAAATACTAAATAGTTTATTTATGTTCAGACATGCTTCCTCTGCCTTCCACATCCCCTGGTGCTGCTTAGTCATATTGTGTGACTATGCAACCAGTTGTTACAGAATTTGTGTGAAGTCACAGATGGGGGATTAAAATTTCATTTCACTTAGGAGAACCAGAGTGAGGAAGTATGAATCCATTTACATAACTCTATAGTAATTATAAAATTTGAAAGTGGAACTAAAGTGTATTAGAAAGTTAATGATTTTCTTACAAAGCATCTGGCTAGTATTTTTTACTGTTAAGACAAAATCCTATTCCTTTTGCAGGAAATCCTATTTCTTTTGCAAGAAATTTGAGCCTGATCCTGCAAAGGCTTAAGCACTCTAGTAACTTCCAACACAGAGATAATCCCACCAGGACTCAATACATATACATCATATAAATGGAATCACTGATCCAAAGCACTAAGAAGTCAATAGACCTCTTGCTGCTGATTGTAATTAGCTCCAGATCAAGCTAAGCAGACAAAAGCCTATGCATGACTGGGCCCTTTTCTAGGATCCTGACACTTCCAAACCCAAGATTTAGGACCATCACCAACTGGTACACCAGCTGATATGTATCTGCATCCACAAGGCCATCTGAAAGCAAGACCAGATCAGCCCTCATACTTTACCTCTGTGTCCCTTGGCCCAGGATTTGCATCTGGATAGAACTGCGCTGTGAAAATCGATCTGGTCTCATGCATAATTCCCTGCAAGAATAAAAGCAACTCTCTTAGACACCTCCTGACAAGCAAGCAAGTGAACAGAAAGCCACACCTTATCCCTGTAAGCACTGAAGGCCAAAGGATTTCTAGGGGTTGTCAAATTGACACCCATTTCATTCCCAGTCTCTTGCTCTGCTGTTAACCCTCCAGGGCCTGTGCAACCCTCACCTGTCCATGGGCTGGGGGACACAGTGGAGAGAGACCTTGCTTTCACTGCAACACCAAATACTGATAAGCTGCAAGCACCCGACAGAGCAGGTACACTGGGCTCCCTGCAGAGGCAGTCCTGGGACTGGGCAGAGAAGAAAAACATACCTGGCAAGAAATGATCACCTGGGACAAGGCTGTTATGGAATTGTCATGGGTTAGCAAGCATAGTCCCGGAAGCGATATCCTTGCTAAGGGGTGCTTACAGCTTCCTCTGGGACCTGATAGAACCTATCAGCTGGCCAGTTTGAATATGGACAATTCTTTAAGCCACTTAAAGTTGTGACCGCCCCTGTGATCCACACTTAAGAACAGACAAACTCCCCCCCAAGCTCTCTCTCGTTTCTGGCGCTGGCACAGGTGGCTGCAGGCCCCGTGCAGGGGCCAGCAGGCCCGGCCAGGCCCTGCTTGGGCCAGGCCGGGCCGGGCCACGGCCAGCCTGGAGCCATGGGCCTGTTCCAGCCATGGAACCCCCCCCCCACTGCCTTGCCGTGGGCAGCCAGAGCGGCTCGGAACCCCCCCCCCTCCACTGCGGCCGAGATTCAGCAAAGCGGCACCTCTGTCCGGCAGAGGTCAGGTGACCAACAGCGATAAGCCACATTCCAGCTGCAAGGCCGAGGTGAGATTAACCCTTTTATTGCTGTGAAGAGCTGAAAACCTGAGGGAAGAGAGAGAGGAGATGCTTAAAGCTGAAAGTCTGTTGTGAAGCTATGATATATCAGAGTATCCCGTTGTAATTTCATGAAGATATGGGGGGTGGAGTGTTCAAGTCATAAGCAATAGGCAGATGCTGCCGCAGCTGTAATTTCATGAGAAGCTTGGACAGGGAGAGATGAACCAGATGAACCAGATGAGGACTTTTGCTCCAAAGAGGAAAGGAGAAAAACCTCAATTCCTAGAGATGCTTCCAGAGATAGTCTTAAAGATGAAGATGACCCTTTGCTCCCAGGGAAGGAGAAGGGCCTCTGTTTTTTTTGTTTCTGAACAGCTCAACCTTAAAATTGTACCCCAGAAAACTTTCAAGAGTGGACCCTCGAAAGCAGTTGTGGGAAAAGCTGCAAGTCGGGGGAAGGGACTCACATCGTAAGCAGAGAGACTCCTCTTCCTGAATGGACTGAACAATATTTGGAAGTGGGTGGCTGTCTCGGTGTGATACTGTTTTCATAGCATGAGCAAAAAGAGACTTCTCTTTCTAAATGGACTGAACAAGGTTATTATGGAAGTGGTAAACAGACTGAACATCTTAAGGGTTGTCTTTACATTGTCAGTGGGAGAAGGGAGGAAGGTGGGGGGAGGAGGAGAGTTCTAAAGGTGGTATAATTTTTTTCTTTTCTTCTTTTAGGTCTGTTAATAAACTTCTTTATATTCATTCAAGTTGGTGCCTGCTTTGCATTTCTCCTAATTCTTATCTCACAGAAGATAAACAGTAATGAGTATTTTAGACCAAACCACTACACTAAATTGGTGTTTCCGCCCGGGACAAACCCAACCCGCGACAGGAATGAATGGTTTAACCATCCCAAGCTGATTGGTTCTGTCATAGGATAATTGGATTTTGGTCACACTCTTGATTTCCATAATTCACTTTAAATGCTGACACAGGGCCTTGATCTCTGCCCTGGGTTGGGCAGAATGATGAAGGGGACTACTGCTGTGGACAAACAAAAGCTATGAAGGACCTAAACTGAGTTTAGAGACAATGTTTGTCATTTCAGCTGGAGCCAGGAAAAATGATTTCTCATTTGAATGGCCTGATAGCATCAAGAAGCATGATCCACTGGGAGACTACCCTGTAGGTAGTCCTCATGGTCCCCAACTCCAGACAGGGGTAGAGAAGTTCCTCAAGAAGAAATTTGGGAAAAAGGAGTCGTGATACAACCTGCTTCCCTTAGGAATGGACAAAGGAGCCCAAACAGTCTCGCGCAGAGCCACAGTGCCATCCAGAGCTGCAGGGTGGGATGTCAGGATAGGACAGGGATGAGAGATGAGCTGACCACAACTGATCCATTATGGCATTAATTTCTGCTCTCAGAGTAAAGAATTCCAACAGTCTGTCACATTTTCCCTGAATGCCCATGTTCCTTATAGTCACATACAAATATCTTTTAAAAATATTCACTCCATGGCTTGTCAGTATTTGGAAACCTGTGCTGGCCCTGTCCAGCTGTGATAGGTCAGGTCAGCCACAAGAAATGCTTTTTCTTCTTCAAGCAGAGGAATGCAACAGACTGCACATGACAGACAATCCAGCCCTGACCCTGTTTGTGCATCCCATGCTAAACCATCACAGTCCTTGTCCCTCTCCATCTATGAAGGTTTAGGAGACTGTTGCTGCTTTGGGGCTCACAGAACTATCTTTTTAGCTCACATGAAAGAACATCATTCTACTAGATCCAGAAGACTCATGTTCAACCTTATCACCTTTGTCTCCAAATTCCAGCTAAAGCAAACATGAAAGGCCTGGGAATGAAAGGGTTTAGTCTGTCAACCCAGTGGAAATAAACTCATTTCAAAAACTGAGCCAAACAGCTGTAAATTTTTTGTATCAATGTTTTGTTTGGTAAAATTTGTCTATGTTTAGATACCCTTCTGTGTTTAGATATCCTTCTGTAATGATAAAGAAAAAAAGCAAATGACAAACCAAACTTTTTCTAAAATCATCAGATGGGTAGCTTAGAAAAGCACTGTTCAATCTGCCAGACTTGATGTGGGGCATTCATACAAAACAAGAGAGAGAGGCATATTTCCATGATTTTGAAAATACCTTCTTTTCACTGATTTCCTGATAATTAACAAGATTTCACTAACACAACATTGGACATCATGGAAAATATTTGATATGGGCAATTGCAAGCTTGAGATCTCAAACATGGATGTCACTTGACACTGGACTTCTATCTTAGATCCTGTAAGCTATTGTCTAGGGGCAGTCCCTCTTCCTCATGACTTTAGTCAGTGGAATTATATTTACAATAACAGACCAAATTAGAATGCAATGATATCCCTTTTCTGTGCTGGCCAACACAGAACCAACACAACAAACTGGTGACACAGGCTTGCACTGCTGTGGCACAAACCATAAGACAATGGTAGCTGAGTGATCACCTCCAGCAGCAGGGAAATCATGGAAATTAATCAGGCTTCGTTCAGGGAAATCATAAAGTCACTGTTGCAATCTAGTGCAGTGGGGCTGGTACAGTGGGGTACCCTGGCTGTAAAGCAGGGCTCCAAGTAAAGTAGATGGTCAAATCAACAAATTTAGCCTTGATAATGTGAGAGCAAGCTTACAGGAGGTGAAAAAAGCCAGAGATCTTCCCTCACTAGAGGCTTCTCTGTACAGGTATCTGGAATAAGGCAGGAGCTCACCTCATTCGTTTGGTCGTTGGCATTCACAAAGAGAGGCTTCCAGCCAGGAGGGAGGGCAGAGCCGTCAATGGCATAGCTGTGGTTCTGAGCAGTGATGACAGCCTGTCCATTCACTGCATTCAGGACAGGCTGGTTCTGGCCTCTGGAAAAAGGGATCAGAGGACAGAAGTGCCAAAATTAGGAGGAGCTGGTAACTGTGGGGCTGCACATAACAGTTCAATAGTAGCAGTAAAATACTGGCAGACAATCTCAAAATGATAAATCCTAGGAGAAACTTTGCTATTCTTCAGCTTGATAGGGTTCAATTACATCAAATACTTTCAAAACACACTCAAGAAAGGTAGAGAATGACATGGCAGTTCAAATTAAAGGCAAAGAGAATGGCTGGGATGAAGGAGCAATGTTACTGAGATGCCAGCTGCTGCTAAGGCAGTTCAGCAGCAGAGAACTGCTGTTCCATAGCCCCAGTGCTGAACTGCTCTGTCTGGGAAGAAGAGCTGCTGCACCTGTTGGCCACCTGCATCTTGTAGGAAGTAGCTCCAGCTGCTATTCCAGTGATTAGATGCCCCATGCTAATTCCAAACAGGGGTTCTGGGCGATTGCTCTCCAGGACCTAAAATGAAAAGGTTTTTAACAGATATTGGAGTGGCTCTGTCCAGCAATTCCAGCAAAACCATGCTAGTTCCCTCACAGACTTGGGAAAAAAGCTGAATGCCAGAGTGGCAACAGCCTATGAAGGAAAGTTTCCCCTTTCCTCTGGTTCAGAGGGAAGCCTCAGAGCACAGTTGGTGTCAGACTACTAGGAGGAAATAAGCAATGACACTACATTACAGCCATTTAGTGTGTGACATTATTCCAAGTGCGAGCTCTGAAATCAATGCTGTTCTTTCCTAAGGTCACAGAAGACCTGAAAGAGCACAGGGTACTTCAAAGCACTGGTATGGTAATTGTGGTCATCATGTTTGCCATTTATTGTTCACCAAGGTCTATAAAGCCTTATTGTAAATACTGGGCTGGAGACAAATCCCACTGGACCAACATGAGGAATATTCCAGGCAGCTGAAATGTCTAAACAACATTTGGCCCATAACAGGTTAGTACAACCAACTGTTACTTCAAGCACTTGAAAAAAAGGCAAATTAACAGGTATAATCAGCCTGTAGGCATTGCACTGTACCTTTCTGACATTCTGAATCACTTCCTGGGCCTTCATGGGATCCCCTGGACCTCCAGAAATTATGAGTCCATCATAATCCATACCAGTAAAGTCATGGTCCCATGGAACCAAATGTACTTCTGCACCTCGCTAAAAAAAAAAAATAAAAAAAATAAAAAAAGGGAATAAGAAATGAAGGAAGGAGGGAAACAAATGAATTTTTGTAAGGAGGTTCTTCCTCTGCTCTCATGTTCCAGAGCCTGAGTTAGTATTTCAGTCATCAGTTATCTCCTTTGCCCATGATGCAGCTTCTCTCCACTATCTGACCATATTACTTTCACAAAACTGGTAGATGTGGCCCCTTTGAGCCACCTCAGTGTTTGTCAAGTTACTCTGAAATTCACTGATGAGATCAAAAGTTACTAATGGAAAGCAAAATAAGTGTAAACACATGTAACACAGGTTCATTTCTACACAGTGCATTCATCCTAACTGCTAAATTAAGGCTTTCCAGCCTTGTTCTATGACATGCCAGAAGTAGTCCTACACATCAAAACTGATACAAACATCCACATTAATTAAAAAATTGAATCAGGGAAATCCTGTGCATCTAGAGAATATGAGGACACTGCCTTCTGTCCTTCTGTGTGGCTAAAGAAGCAAGAACTGCAACATCACTGTGCTAAAAAGAAGAAAAGATTTTCACAGAATTCTAGACTCAAAGAATAACTCAGGATGCAGAAGCCTCATGAGGTTATCAGGTCCAATCCCTGCACAAAGCAGAGGTAATTTCTACTTTAAGGCAGGTTGCTGAGGGCCTGGGGCAGCTGTGTTTTTAATATCTTCAAGGATGAACATTCCACAAGTACTTTGGGCCTGTTTCAACCATTCACCACCATCACTGCATTTTTCCCCCCATTTACTTATTTTTAACAATGTTGGGTTGACCTTCCTTCACTGTTCTTTAGAGAAGTTGTGCCTCATTTTTTGAGAACTCATCTTCTGGGGTTCTTCCCATGACTGAGAGGCTGCTGTACAGGTCCTCTTCTTTATCCCCTCAATACAGTGTACCAAGTGCAGAAAACACCTCCCAGTCCATAAAAATTATCCTAAAAATTGTACCTCCCTTTAGGAGGGAAACTAGAATGCAGGTGTCCAGGTGTAAGGAAGGCTCATGAGTACAGGTGAGGCTCTTGCCAAAGCAAAATAAGTGACAAGGGGCATCAAGCACTGACCTACCTTTACTAGGAGACGGATAATGTTGTGCTTCAACCCACAGTCAACAGCTACAACTTTAATTGGATTCCCTCTGCCATAAATCTTGACTTCCTATAAAAAGACAGATGCTGTTGTGAATGACAGATCACACCCTGTCCCCAAAACACAGGGAAGATAGGCAGCAGAATAACTTTTCACCAATGTGCAGCAACTGGTACTTAATCAATTTATGTGGAAATCTCCAGGAATACTGCAGACGTTACTGCTTCCTTCATTTTTCCGTAAAGTTACAAAGCTCTTTTATATACTGTTGATTACAGCAGTAATTCCTAAGCAATCCCTTGTTTCCATAGCTAATGACAAGCTTTTTTCCTGTGTGTCACCTCATTAGCAGCGAAGCAAAAAGCCAGTTCTCAGAGATTATTGAAGCCCAAGAGAAACAAGCCAGATACCCAGTGAGAGATTTTCAGCTGAAGTGCAGTCATCCTGCTAATGCCAGTGGAGCAAGGCTGCTTGGCACCAGCTACAGATCCATCACATGAAATACCACCCCAACCTGCCAGTCCCAGTAAGACCAAAGCACAGCACAGCTGGAGATAGCCTGTGAGTGACCTGTGCATCATGGCAGTACAGACCAGGCCGGCCTCTCACCAAGCATGGCCTATGTTCATATGGACCTGGCAGTTTTATCTCACAACTTCTCTTCCAGCTGCTGTTCCTTAACCCATTCCACAAAATAAATTGTCACCAGTCCCAAATCTGGACCATTATTTTTGTACACCCAGTTATCTACTGGTCACAGCCAGAATGGAAGAGAGTGAAGTCAAACCACTGTATGTTAAATGGCCTTAATACTGTGCCATTGCAGATGCACTGTCAGACAGCTCTCTAGCACTGATGTAAGGTTATTTATGGACAGCTTCTTTCTGAAGCTTGTTGAATTACTTTACTTGTTACATGACTGCAGGCAGCAGTTATTGATGTTATTCATCAATAACCACATAAGGCTGCCTTATTCCTCCTAAAAACAAACTCTGTGCTTACCTTCAGTTACACTCAGCCTCTGAAAGATGATATTGACAGATGAGATTGACAAATGTACTTTGCCCAAAGTGGCTTTTCTCTTGGGTATCACTGGAAAAAACAAGCTCTTTTTTTTTGGTCTTTTTTTTTTCTTTTTTACGCTAAGTGACTCCCTTTAATCAGCTTCCCTCGCATCCATACTACACAGCTGGGCCTCCTTATGAAAAGATACTAAAATCCATATCCAATATGGCTGGTGTGGGGTGACAAACTGAATCTTTTAAAAGGAGAAATATGATCAGCCAGAAGGAAAGACATTCCTTCAGCAGATAATTCAAGATGAAGTTTGTTAGCAGAATATTGCAACTCCTCCCTGTGTGTTACCCTAACTCAGTTGTTGTTTGAACTTTTATCCTTGCAGAGATTGAAATGCAGAGGTTTTCAGAATGCAAGAGTGTGTCCTGTGTGAGGACAGCTCTGATCATCATCAGGAGAGACTTACTGCCATGTCAGGAGCAAGGGTGCAAGAAATGGGGTGCAAGGAGCACCTCCCTTCACTACAAGGCTTCAAGCTGCCACACATGAATCCCCACTGGTCCCTACTCCATCTCTGAGAATGTGCCTCAGCCCTGAGCCAGTAGAGCTACCACTGCTGCTGTGACTCCTGGTGTGTAATGCAGAAAGGAGATTTTTGTGCGGGAACATAATCTTGTAGTTTACATTACATAATCAGATGGCAAAGTATCCTACAATCCTTTTTTAGAATGAGTAGAATCATACTGAACCTGGGTCTTGTTAGATCACTCCAGGCTTCTGATAAGAAGCTGTGCCTGACAACATGTGATGGTATCTTCACAGTTACTGATATGCAAGCAGATTCTGCTTCCAACTGTCCACAGTGGAACTGTATCACTGCACAAGAATTTTATGGGTCTTCTACCTGCTATTCTTCAGGTTTCTGGGTGGTGGGTTTCAAAAATCTCAGGAAGATTAAGGTGTTCAGTTCTCACAGAAACTAGCTTAGCATCCTGTGTCACTTAAGAAAAACTCACTGTCCTTTTCAAAAGGGGCTTTTGAAGACCCCTCAATTTCTCACAACATCCATACTTAAAAACATAACAAAATATTATGAAGCAAAAACCTCCTTTAAAGGTTCTCCTTGGCTGTTCTCATGACCAGAGGGAGTTGTGAGGCAACACCACTTCAAGGTACTTCAATTACCTTACATTCAAAACTTCTCCCAGTCCAATTAATTAGCTATGATTTGTTACAAGATGTCCTTCAGCAGCAATACTGATTTTAGATGTTGCCGTCTCCACAACCCACTTGTCACACACTGTCTTGCAGAGACCTGACCTGTCCCCTGCATCTGGCCAAGAGTATGTTTAGACAGAAACTAGACTGGGAGCTGAATCAGAGAATTGTTAAAATAAAAAGCCAGAAGATTTCCTTCACCTGTTCATGGCACAGCCCATTAAAAAACTGTCCCAGTCTGAAAGGATTATGTGGGGAGGCTGCAAACCAGTGGTCAGGGAGAGTAAAAGCTCCTGCTGGTACTACTGCCAAGAACAAAAACAGTACGTGGGCCTGCATGTGTGGAGAGATGTGACCTTTTAGCTTGGAGTGGTTAAATATCTCTCATCTGCTCTGTGACCCTGACAATCACATGCACCAAAAAAAATCTCCAACAAGAGTCCTTGCAGAATACTGGCAGTTTTCTACATTCCCTGCCCTGGATAGGCAATGTTAGCAAGCAGAGTCTATATCACTAGCATTTAATCAAGGGCAGGGGGTGGGTAGGATATAATAAAGAAAATCAATCACTCCTAGTGTACAATAGATAGACAGATTCCTGATCATACTGTATTCTGATCTACACGAAAATCACCATTTGGCAACAGACAGATTATCATGTCCAGTAATTACCAACATTAAACAGCTTACCTCGTTTGCAGCTTTATATGCGATGTGGTTTTTTAAGCCTATAAAATGAAGTTATAAACATAACAAGACCACCAAAGTGCTGTTAATCTTATTATATCTCCCTTTAAGAAGCTATTTTCAGCATCTTTACAATAGTGCTGTCTTAGTAATTGCAGAGTTTAGCATCAGCAATCTTATCTGTTTCTGGGAAACTGCTCGAAATAGCTCCACCTGCACCTTGCAATCCTAGATCACAACCTCAGTAAGCAATTGCCTGTGTAGCAACAAAGCCCTAACTCAAAACACAGCAGAGGTGTTGGCATGAATTAGGGAGATCCCCCAAGGAGAGATCTGCAAGGCTGCCTTCGTATTCCAGTGGCATCCCAGGATACCAGTTATTACTGTAAATCCAAGCCTGGATGGAGAGGGCTACAAACTCCCACTTGCTCGCTCACCAGTCTGTTCAGGACTGCTTTTCACCCATGCCATGAACACACTAGCTTGTGTGCAGAATAGTACACAAGCAACTATTTGCAGAACTCTTCCAGAGCCTCACTGATCTTGAAGGAGCTGCAAACACCATAGCAAGCACACAATTTGCAAAAGGGACTCATATACTCAGTTCTCACTTCACTCAATTAAGCATCCAGGGCACTCTTTATCCCCCAATTAAATCGCCAAAGGGGCCACAGTTTAAGACATTAGCCCTTGCATTGGTACAAGAATAGTTACTATTTTTAGTATGGGCCTGGTTTCCTACATCCTCACAATTTCTAACATTCTTCTCAGCTTGTACTTGAACACAGTTTGCATGCCCAGCTAACAGAGTAAAAACTTCACTGCTGGTCTGTTCAGATCTACGGGCATAGCAGCCAATTCCAGTAATACTAGATGCAGAGGATTCTTAATTTGGTCTGGTTTTGATATCTAGAAATCTCTTCTGGAATCACCTCAACAAAATTATGCCTGAACACAGATTATCAAATGGTATTGTGATATTTCCTGATTTTTTTTTTAAGGAAAGCAACCATTCTTTTTATTAATTATTTTTATGTTTGAAAATATCTACCATATACCAGGTCTAACTATATTCCCAATACTTCTCTGTCTTTGCAACACACAATTCTCTGATCAGAGTATGGTTCAGACCACATTCAGCTCAACACAAACCATTTTTTATCTCCAACACTGCACCTAAGGAGCCATGGAGATATTGAGAAAACAGTCCATCAAAGGTCTAGAAAGGTGCACGGTTTAGAAAACATCCCCAAACTGTTTGTTTAGAAGAACTGATTGATCCCCAGAGCAAATGGGGAGCAGTTACTACCTGGAGTGTACAGCGCTGATACTACAGAAGAACTTCTCACCTTTGTTGAAACTTCTGCAATTAAGTTTTGCTCATTTGGGTCTGCAAACTCTACGGGTTGACCTTCAAATTCAATCTTCCCAAGTACTGTGCCCTGTGGAAATACATCAGAAAAAACAAAGCATGAGCAAAGGAAAAGCTGTGAACACTGGGAAAAGGTGTTGACAGGCACAGCAACTGGGACAGCTGTTTAAAGATGGTTTCTTGGCAGTTTATAACCATTTTTAGCATTTTCAGAAGTTTATGAGCCTTCCTCAGTATCAAAAATCTGTTTAAACCCCTTCATTCAGTGGAGAGACATTATCAACAGTAAAATTTGTTAATAGGCATTCTGGCAAGCTGTGTTGTGATACAAAATTGAGTTGTCTTCCGAGAAGATCAGAATTCAGATCCCCACATAACTGTCATGTAGATCTGGGAGTAATCCACAAAGTGGTTTGAAGCTTTTTTGGTTTTGGAAACCCACTGTGAGGTTTTCAGCAGCCTCATGTGGATAGGCACAAGGCAGCAGAACTGGTGTAAGGAAAAGCTATGTAGGAGGCAGGTCAGCCCAGCTGTTTTCTGAATAAGCTGTTAAAAATAAAAATCACCTCCAGCAAGCCCTATTCTATATTGCTGTTACCACCTGGCAGAAGCTAGGACACTCATGTTCTGCCAGCAGCATATCCTTCTTCTCATAAGTTCTATGTGGAAAAAAAATCTCTGCTTTGGCTTTGCCCCACTCCTGGAGTAAGTGGGATTAATCTAGAGTTAACCTCTTCTCAGCATGGGGACAGGGTGTGCATTACAGAACTTTTCAAGGATGGAAGGGGAAAGTAAAACAGAG
Organism: Aphelocoma coerulescens; assembly: GCF_041296385.1. Classification (NCBI taxonomy): domain Eukaryota; kingdom Metazoa; phylum Chordata; class Aves; order Passeriformes; family Corvidae; genus Aphelocoma; species Aphelocoma coerulescens. Next base: position 4,498,536 of record NC_091021.1, read on the forward strand.
GAAGTCAATGTTTTGTGGTAAATTTATCACATCCCACTTTCATGATCAAACATGTTAAACTCAGCTTGTTCTGTGGATATTACACTAGTATTCACACTAGGATTGCTCCTTGGGTTTAGTGATTCTTCTTTGAGATACTTCCCTGGCTTGCCATACCTGAAGTATTCTTGCCGCTTCTCTAGAGCAAGCAACAGCCAATATCTTGCACTGCCATGCACACTAACAAGGGCAAGTTTTAAGGACAGAGTTTTGCTTCTAACAGTGGCTGACATCCTATGTCTTCTTGAGTAGCATCTTACACCAAAAGCTGCTCCAAGCTGCTTCACATGAAGCAAACCTGAAAAGATCATCACCATTTTCAACAAGTCCTGTTCTTGGAAAGAAGGGTGCTGAGGGGTGCTTGAGAGTCATGGTTCTGAGTGCCACCCTTCAGTGAGTTCCATAAATGCTGATAACGAAGCTCTTAAAGCCCTTGTTCTCAGCCAAATGGCACCCTGCATTTATCTTTAGTCCAGTTTAACAAGTCATTGCTTATTTCTGGATTTATTATAAGGAAGCCCTGTTCCCAGCCCCAATTTTTATAGAGACATGGAGTGAAATTCTAATTAGTTTTTTTCAACCTGAGAAAACTGGGTGAAGAAGTGACATTATGCACTTTTTTAAAAGCCATACACCAATGCCACTCAAAGTCACAGTATAATGGGACTCACTGCCATACACTACTAAGTTACAGGACAAACACTGAAAGTATTTACTTTAAATAAAAGGAATGGTGATCTATTACGTCTTAAGAAAGCAGTAAACATATTGCCATTTTCTATTGTATTAAATTGTACTTGTATGCTATCTGTAAGAGCAGGACAATGCCAAATCTTCCTATAAGAACTCATTTCTACAAATATTCCTCTATTCAAGCTGGGTCATTCCTGTTTTGCGCTGCGGAATGAAAGGGGGCATGGGGTTGGGCTGCAGACTGCAAATTGATCACCTAAAGAAAAGTGCAGCTTCAGATAATCCTTTAGGAAAGAAGAGCCTCCCAGGCAAATTTACATTAAGACTGGCCTTTGTCACCGTTTCAGCCAGTGTGAAATGTACCTTCACATTAACCTTCATTTCATTACATAATCCTATGTATGACCTCAATTTTCAGCTCTTGGAAAACAGAGAAAAGTAATGGTTATTGAAAATAATAGCAGGCTTCAGCCAAAGAAAACCAGGTTAGGAATCCATCTTAGATGACTGTAGGCATTCCTTTGTCTCAGAGGAGCAGGAGAATTTGCACTGACCAAAGGTGTCACTGTCTGTGAACTAATATCCACAATATCTCACAGACTTGTTGCTCTGTTTGACTGTTTCTGAATTAAGATGTGCGTGTAGATTTGGCACAGCCTGTTTTTTTGGTAGCGGGGGGGCACAGAAGTAGCTTCTGTGAGAAGCTGCTGGAAGCTTACACCATGTCCAACAGTGCCAACCTCTGATGGCTCTGAAGATGGACATGTTGCTGGCCCAGTTAGAGAGGTTGGTAACGCCTCTGTGATGATATATTTAAGAAGAAAATCAAAGCAGTGCGTACACAGTTTTTTCCCAGGGAGGAGAGCCGCTCCGACCGGGGCCTCCCGGCGCAGCCCACAGCGATGCACTGAGGCTGCCGCCATCTTAGTGCAGCCCACAGCAAGCCTTGCTTGCCTGGCCGCCCCTAGCCAGCCATGCCGCGGGCAGAAGGGCAGGAGTGGCAGCACTGTCTTCTCCTTCCCAGCACCCCACATGAGGAGAGGCATTAAATAGCACCAGCACTGCAGCAGCTGTGACCGCCCGTGCAGTAGTGGTGGGGCCACATGGCCAGCAGCAGAACCATGGCAAGCGATTCCCTGATGCAGAATCTAGACGAAATCAACCTATTGGCACTGCAGGATGCTGCAAGAATCTTTGAATTGGTGGAACTTGCTGGCAATAGTACCTATGGGCAGTAGTTTTTCTTCCAGATAGAGAAGAGGAGGAAATCAGCACTTTTAAGAGAGAACAACATGGCAGCACCAAGGTCAGTGGAGAAGGAGGGGGAGAAGGTGCTCCAAGAGCTGGAGCTGTAATTCGTCTGCAAGCCGTGGTGAGGACCACGTTGAAACAAACCATCTCCCTGTAATTGTGACAGAGGATGCAGAGATCCACTCGCAGCTCATAGGGAAAAGTGCTCATGTCGGAGCGAGTGGATGTCAGAGAAAGCTGTGATCCAGTGGGAGACCCAAATAAAGAGAGAGGGCCCCTGCTTCCAGAGATTGAGAAAGAAGGTCCTTGCTTCCAAACTAGATCAGCCTGTCCTTAAAAGACAAGTGGACAAGTGACCCACGCCACAGCAGTTTTGGGAAGACTGTTTTGCCTGTGGGAGGGACTCATGACATAGCAGAGGAAAGACACTGCTCCCTGAGCGAACTGAAAAAGATCTCAGGCAATGAACTGACCAAAACCCCCATGCCCTGCTGTTGGTGGGAAAGAGGGAGGGGCTGGGAGCCACAGGGGGGGAAGGTGTTTTAAAGGCTTATTTTACTTCTCATTATCCTCCTCTGATTCTGTTAATAATAAATTTACTTAATACCTTTAAATTTGAACCTGTTTTGCCCATAAAGTGTTTTCCTCCCAGTTCTTAACTCATGAGCCCTTTGTAAGGGTTTTTTTTCCCCTCTCCTCTGCCCAGCTCTAAGGAAGAGAGAGTGAGCAAATGACTTTCATGGGTGCCTGGTGTTTGGCCAGTGTCAAACCATGACAATGTGCTTGATATTAACCACCTGTTGTGTCTGACACTACCTGAGGCCTTTCATTTACATCACCTTGTGCTAGCTCACTTATGCAGGATAGGAAACCCAGAGCAGAGCCAGAGAGAGGGGGCTCCTTGGGATTAGATCATTGCCCAGCAGTACAGAAGCCTTTGGAAGAGCATATGGATCTGAGCAGCATCTGAAGTCAAGGCAGCCCAGCAGAACCATTTTGGCTCCAGGTTTGCTGAACCTGGAAAGGGCCTAGCATCAGCAAGGTTAATGCAACTGGATCAAGGGAAGCAGATCATACCTTGTCACGAATTAATTTGGACAACATTCTGGTATCAATCCCATACAGTGCAGGCACCTGAAGAAAATCCAGGGATAAGTTAGAGAACAGGCAGCTAAAATGGAAAGAAGGCAGCAGCCAGATCACTTTTATGAGAAGAACATGTCACAGAATCATAGAACAGTTTGGGCTGGCAAACTCCTTAAAGCTCATCTCGTTCAACCCCCTGGCATAGATAGGGACACCTTCCACTAGACCAGGTTGCTCACAGCCCCATCCAGCCTGACCTTGAGAGCTCAGGCTCTCAGCAGCAGTCTGCCAAGGCTGCCTCACTGCAGTTCTTCATTTCTCCTCCTTATTCCCACTCATAAACAGCCGAGTTGTTCAAATCTAGTTTCTGCACTAAAAAGCACAAAATAGAGAGCTCATCTTTCCATCCAGACAATTCTCATTGTGTAGTTACCTCTAGATTGCTCACCTGTTCTTCTTGCAACCACTCTCCCAAGCTCCTAGTAGCCTGCCAGTGGCTGTACTCATTGCTGTAATCCAGCACCAGCAAACCTGAAACCTGTAGAGAGAAGAAACGTCATTTGGAGCTGTAAGATCACTTTGTACTTATCCAGTACCTTCAATTTTCACTATTCATTCACCATAAACCATATCATGGACAGACTTCAGGCTATCTCACAACTGTACCTGGGCATTTTGACCAGGAAATCCATAGAAGAATATGGCTTGGTAACCAAAGCTACAAATTGCATTGAGCTGACAAAACACTCCTTGTCAAAAGAAAGAAAATGGAAATTTAAGACAAGACAAAGTGTTGTATTTTGATTAATTTTTTGTCTAAAAAAAACTTTTCACTTTTAAGTAACACTTCAAAAGTCAGCTGCATTTTTCAGTGGAGTTAGTGTATAAAAGAGTAATTTCATCTCAGAACAGATACTTCCTGAAGGCACATGGCTTGGTACAGAAATCAAGATGGAGTATCTTTTGTCACCATTCCTCCAAAGGACAATATCCAGAAGAAGAAAAAGAAAGGTTGAGTATCACTGATTCCTTCTGTGAGGGAGCCAGTAAACTGTAGAGAGCTTATCTGAGGAATGGCTGCGCAGCAGAGGACATGATAAGATAGAGCCTTGCAGGATGTAGGAGTTAGCCTGTCGTGGGAAAAGGGGTTTCTTATCATCAAGGTGTCCAACAGGACACAAGCCAGAGCAGATTGGAATGAAGAAACCATCACCGCGGGGTGTGTTGTTCCCACGAGAGAAGATGACCAATCGTGAGCTCAGGTTTTGCAATATGTATGAGCTGTTTAAGTGTTGTATAAATAAGAGATGAAAAGACAATAAAATCGAGGCTTGCCGATCATGAAATCATGAGCTTGTCTCCCGCGCCTTTCCCGACATCTGACGCCCGAACAGAAGGCACGTCATGTACCCCCCCCTACCCCCACTTCCACAAGGAAAGGTGCGTTGGGTTCAGGTCCTGCAGCTAGAGGGACGGCAATAAGAGCGGAGAACAACTGTTTCCGTCTCCGTGCCCGAACGACCACACCGGTGGGTTCGCTGATACGTGCTGCCGAAGCCTGGAGGGCTAGCAACGGTACCGTAAGTATGGATAGGCAAGCAGCACAGGATTTATTTAAAGCTTTTCTTCTTAAGCGTCACTTTAAAGCTTTTAACTTAGAAAAAGACCTCCCTTCCCTACTAACTCACGCGCGTTCTTATGGTTTCTTTAACGACCCTCACAGCATTCACGAATTAGCAGAATGGCGGAGGTACGGGGATGAACTTTTTAGCCTTGTTTTAGACGATGATAAGTCAGCCAAGAAAATAAGCAAACTTTGGAAAGCAGTTCATAATGAGTTACTGTTAGTGCAGGCAGAGAAGCAAGCAGTCATAGGTTTTAAGACAGCGCATTCCCGTAACCAAGATAATGACTCCTCGGTTTTCCCTACAGCCCCCAACCCCCCCGCCTTTGCCACTATTGAGATTCCTCCAGAGCCACCCCCCACTGACAGTCAATCCCCCGCGCTGCCTACCCCCCTGCCTGCCCCCCCACCTTCCGCTTCAATCGCCGTTTCTGCATTAACCCCCTCATGCCCGCCGCTGCCGCCCGACCCCTCTAATGCCACGGAGCCTGTCCCTGGGGCAGAATCTGACCCGGCGGAGGCTATGGCAGCAAGGAGGAGAGAGTTGTGGCAGGCGCTTGCCCGAGACGGCATGGAAAGGGGAGATTCCGAGCTCCTAGCAGCGGCACAAGAAGCGATGGCTTTCCCTGTTGTTTTCACTACTAATGCGCAAGGGGGTCAGAACGCGCAGTTTGCCCATCTCGACTGGAAACTCCTGTCCCAGCTGAGAGCAACAGTCAGTAACTTTGGGGTGTCTAGTGAACCAGCTAAGCAGATGTTAAATTATCTTTTTAATGCCCACATTCTCCTGCCTGCCGATATCCTGGCTATCACGAAACTCATTTACACCCCCTCTCAGAGATTGCTTTTTGAGGCAAGGTGGAGAGAGGAAGCGGCAAGTAGCACTAACCTCCCCAGACCCCAAGGGGATCCCTTAACAGGCCTTACTGTAGACGAGCTTATGGGACAGGGCCTGTATCTCAGAGTTGAAGCTCAAGCTGGACTAGGGCCACATAAACTTAGGGAGGCAATGGCAGTAGCTAAGAGAGCAATAGATAAAGTCAGGACATCGGGAGGGACCCCCCTATATATGAGCATCAAGCAGGGTCGTGATGAATCGTTAAGCTCCTTTGTTGATAAGGTTATGGATGCTATCTCTAGGGCAGGGATACCCGATCATATGCAAGATGCTATTTTAAAACAGTGCATTTTGCAAAATAGCAACCCTAGCACCAGATCTTTGATTACCTCTATACCTGGTGATTGGACCACTCAGGCATTACTAGATAAAGCTGCGACCTTGCCCACAGGTGCTCAAGCCTTTTTAGTCCACGCGTTAGAAAAGCTGGGGGAGGGATTGAAGGAACAAGCAGCTAGTGCTCAGATGCAGGTAATGGCCGCCCTTGCTCCCCTCCAAGCAGCAGCCACGCGCCCCCGGTTGCCTCCAGAGAGAAACAGAATGAGATGCTATCGATGTGGCCAGTCGGGTCACCTTCGTCGGGAGTGCTCAGCATCCGGAGTTTGGTGCAACAAATGCCAATCCAATACGCATAACTCGAATGCCTGCCGCAACAAGAAGCAGGGAAACTCCCGGAGCAGCGCGTCCAGCAGCCGCGCAGGGACACAAGTAGCAGCTGCAAACCCTTGCCCTGCCTCCAGCCAGCAACAAGTGGCAGCATCGGCCTGGACTTGGCAGCCTCAGTAGACTGTGATCTCCTGACGTCTGAAATCCATAACATCCCTACAGGACTAACAGGACCCATCTGCCTCAATGGTACACCAGTAGGAGGCTTGATTCTTGGCCGATCATCTGCCACTGCCCTAGGACTATTCGTTCAACCAGGCGTGGTGGACGCTGACTCACAGGGTGATATCTTCATACTGGCTTATACTGTTCATCCACCTGTAAGGATTCCTAAAGGCCAAAGACTAGCTCAATTTGTACCTTTGCCTCAAGCCACACAAGGCATGCAACCCTTGCAGGCTCAACCAAATGCTCATACAGGCTACGGCTCAACTGGGGAACTAACCTTGCTCACCATCGATCTTAATAGCCGTCCACAGAAGCCGTGTGCCCTAACCTATAAAGGAGAAACAATCACGTTACAGAGCCTCCTAGACACAGGGGCAGACTCCAGCATTGTCGATGTGAACACATGGCCCTCACATTGGCCTCTTCTGCCAGCAATGACAGCCATCACTGGTGTCGGAGGAATGAAACTAGCACACAAATCTCCGCTGATAACTGTAGAAATTGAGGGCAAGAAAACTACCGCAACTTTTTCTATCGCCCCTCTACCCCCCACAGTTGACTGCCTCATCGGAAGAGATGTATTGGCCCAAATGAGTTTTGTGCTTACCGATGATCGCCATTTCTGCTAAGGGCCGTTGCTTGGAATTTCCCGCTGCCACTAAGATGGACTGACAATAACCCTGTAGTGGTTAAGCAATGGCCTTTAAAACGGGAAAATCTGCTTCAAGCACACGCTCTAGTCAATGAGCAGCTTCAACAAGGACATCTCAAGCCTTCGACAAGCCCATGGAACACCCCAATTTTTGTCATCCAAAAGAAAAATGGCACGTTTCGTCTGCTACAAGACCTTCGAACTGTCAATGCTCGTATGGAGCCTATGGGAGCGCTGCAGCCAGGACTCCCTAATCCAGCAATGTTGCCACAAGATTGGCCTCTTCTCATTATTGACTTAAAAGATTGCTTTTTCACAATTCCACTACATCCAGATGATACAAAGCGATTTGCCTTTTCATTGCCTGCTCTCAATCGTGGTGAACCAGACAAACGTTTTGAGTGGACCGTATTGCCGCAAGGAATGCGCAACTCTCCCACCATATGTCAATTGTATGTCGATGCAGCATTACAGCCACTGCGACAAAAGTTACCTCAGACCATCATTTATCATTATATGGATGATATTTTGTTTGCGCAGAAGAAGCCTTTTGACCAAACAGAAATTCAGCTTATTACCTCCTCTCTTCAAGAATGGTCTTTAGTAATAGCTGCTAACAAAATTCAAATATCCTCCCCGTGGAAGTATTTAGGATGGGTCATCACCAATCAAAGAGTGAAGCCTCAAAAACTGCATATCCAAGCCTCAATCACCACTTTAAATGATGCTCAAAAACTGTTAGGTGATCTGCAGTGGTTAAAGCCAATAGTAGGAATCCCTAATGTTCTTTTAGACCAGCTCCGTCCCTTACTAAAAGGATCAGATCCATGCGCACCAGTACACCTAACGCCGCAGCAGCAAGAAGCTCTACAACAAATCACCACCTGTATCACAGACGGTTTTGTTTCGCGTCTTAATCCAGACATCCCCCTCTCTCTTACTATTTGGAATTCTGAAACTCACCTCCTCGGCGCAATTACGCAGCTAAAGAAAACGGGGGAGCTGACGGTTTTAGAATGGATATCACCACAGTTGCAGCAGCGAAAAACTATTACCACAAAACTTGAAAATTTGGCTAATTTAATTAAGAAAGGACGTTTGCGCATTCTGGAAATTGGAGGACAAGAACCTGAGTGCATCAATCTCCCGATGGAAAAACCTGCCTTGGACTGGTACTTGCTAAATTCTTCATCACTCACGGAAGCGCTGTTGTCCTCAGGAGCTAAAATTCAGACCGGTCCCCTGTTTCCCAAGGCATTACAGTGGATAGGAGCATGGAACTGGATTTCAAAACCCTTGCGAGAAGATAAGCCTATCCACAATGCCATTACTGCATTCACAGACGCCGGAAGAAAGACAAGGAAAGCAGCTGTCGTCTGGAAACAAGACCAGCAATGGCATCAGCATTTAATAAACGCCTCGTCAGATGATACCCTGCAAACCTTAGAATTACTTGCAGTCGTTTGGGCAGTAACCCACCTCACTGGACCCTTAAACGTAGTTTCGGACTCGCTGTATGTAGTGGGCGTCGCCTCAAGAATTGAGGATGCAGTCATTAAGGAAGTACAAAACAAAAGGCTTTATGAACTCTTTCTGCAACTAAAACGCGCCCTAAGAGAACGGTCACACCCCTATTCCATTCTCCATATTCGCAGCCACATGTGGAATGAAGGCCTGGGTGAAGGAAATGAAAGAGCAGATAAACTTGTCTCGCTTGCCCAAAATATTCTCCCGAAACAAACAATGGCGCGAGAAAGCCATGCTATTTTTCATCAGAATTCCAAAGGCTTGTCGAGGGAATTTGGTATCCCAATTGAAGAGGCAAAAGCCATAGTTAAAGCGTGTCCCGTGTGCAGTTTCCACAATAAGGGGCTAGGTTTAGGAGCAGGTGTTAACCCCAGGGGCCTAAAGGCTAACGAAATTTGGCAAATGGATGTCACTCATGTCGCCAGCTTTGGACGGCTAAAATATGTTCATGTTACTATAGACACCTATAGTCATTTTATGTGGGCAACTGCTCAAGCAGGAGAAACAGCCAAACATGTTGAACGCCACATGAATAGCTGTATTGCTATTATGGGAGTCCCTATAACAGTTAAAACAGACAATGGGCCCGCCTATTGCAGTATGCGAATAGCCAAATATATGACCCAATGGAATATTGTCCACAAAAGGGGAATTCCTCACTCCCCCACGGGTCAAGCAATTGTGGAAAGAGCACACGGTACATTAAAACAGTATCTAGAAAAATATCCTGACATTCCTAATACCCAAGACAAACTACTGAAATGCTTATTTGTTTTAAATCATCTTTGCATTTTTGGAGATAGACAGTCTCCTCCTGCCATAATCCATTTTACCCCACCTTCTAATCCGCAACCAGAAGTGTGGGTCAGATTTAAAGACCCCCAGTCAGGATTATGGCAGGACCCAGCCAAAGTTTTGTACTGGGGCAGAGGTTATGTTTGTGTTTCTACCCCGACAGGACCGCAGTGGATCCCTGCCAAATGGACTAAGCCAGCTTATACGCAGGGACAGTCTGCGACAGAGGAAGAAGAGACGACTCCAACAGGTGGTCTCACAAGTGCTACATAACACCGAAGAGGAATTCCATACTAAATTTCTAATAGACTCTGAACGGGAAATTGAAGAGACCCTCATTCCCCGATTATACGCGGACTTTTTGCCACATTGCCAACGCTCATGCATTGTTTGTTATAATTGTTGCCATTTAAGCTCGGGTTAGAATTCATTGCAGAGGTTGTAATTTACAGTGGTGGATCTTTCAGCGACAAGTGTCCACAGGGTTAAGGTGTCTCAATTGTGAGTTTCAGTGGAATCGAGCATCAGCTCAGGAAAATCTTGGTAAACTAACGGGAGTACCTCTAGATCAGAGTTTAGCGTTACTAGAAAATATCAAAGACCTCCACCTACGAGAATTGCGGTGGGAATTAAAGCATATTAGCTAACAAACGTTCCGCTATCCTAGAAGCCCGTTGCAAGACAGGCCTTGATGTCCCAGAGCTGTGGCAGGTTAAACCCCGTGACTGGGACAATGTGTGCCGCCGGTATACTCGCCGTATTGGGTCTTCTAAGCGTCCCAGGCACTTTGGCCCTCAAGCATAGATACCCTCCTAAGCTATTCGATCCAAGGCAAAATGTTTGGGTATCTTTGGCACACGAATTAAATACAACTACGTTCTGTGCCAGCTTAGCTACCCCAAGTACTCCTTTTCTTACGTGCCTAATAGGAGTCCCCCTAACAAATACAACTTGGCTCCATTTCAGGTCAGCCGCCAATGATACAGGGTTCCGATCAGGCCGAATTACTGGCAATAACATCATTGAAAGTTTCGAGCAGTATGATGTATGGGATGACCGCCTCCCATTCGGGCCTGAGCCGCAAGAGATTGAATTGATTGATTCTTTAAACGCCACTAGTTGCTTTTATATAGATAGCAGAAATTCACACTGCTCTGAAGGCACGCATACCAACTGCTGGAAAAATGTATCTACTCCTACTTGGTTGTCTCCCATAGGGAACAGTTTAGAATGGGAAAAATCGTGGTGCAACCACACTGGTAGGACACAGGAAAAACCTGCACCAGGCACAGTCATACCCAGAAGGCTGCCCCCTGGATATTTTCTAATTTGCGGAAATCGTGCTTGGTCCGGCATCCCTACCTTGCCCGTTGGCGGTCCGTGTACAATCGGACAGCTTAGTTTAGCCCTTCCACAGCACCACCCAAATAAAACCCACCCCACCAGATGGCGCAGAGACCTATCCCAGACCCTCCAATCAAATTGTGATGATGAATTGACCTTGTGGAACAAGTGGGAGGTAATTTTTTCATCACTATTTTTGCCTGGAGGGGCAGCAGCTCGAGCTCATCGCAATATAGAGAGATTAAGCTGCTGGGTAGTGAAGCAAGCAAATGGAACAAGTAGAGTACTGTCCGCACTTGCAGATGATTTAAGCACAGTCCAGCATGCTGTATTACAAAATAGAGCTGCTATTGATTTTCTGTTGTTAGCTCATGGACACGGGTGTGAAGAATTTGAGGGATTATGCTGCATGGATCTAAATGATCATTCTCGCTCTATTCATGCAGAGATTCAACAGCTTATAAATCACTCTCAAAAAATTAAGGAAGATACAGGTTTCTTTGGCCTAGATGGGCTGGTCAGTGAACTGGGATTGGGTGGTTGGGTAAAAAGCATGGTAAAAACATTGTTTCTCTTATTGATCATGGTTTTGGTAGGATTAGTCCTGTTCAGCTGCGCTCTAACTTGTATCAAGAGGGTACTGCTAAAAACAACAACTCTGAGCATGATAGCACATAAAGAAAACGGGGGAAGTGTAGAGAGCTTATCTGAGGAATGGCTGCGCAGCAGAGGACATGATAAGATAGAGCCTTGCAGGATGTAGGAGTTAGCCTGTCGTGGGAAAAGGGGTTTCTTATCATCAAGGTGTCCAACAGGACACAAGCCAGAGCAGATTGGAATGAAGAAACCATCACCGCGGGGTGTGTTGTTCCCACGAGAGAAGATGACCAATCGTGAGCTCAGGTTTTGCAATATGTATGAGCTGTTTAAGTGTTGTATAAATAAGAGATGAAAAGACAATAAAATCGAGGCTTGCCGATCATGAAATCATGAGCTTGTCTCCCGCGCCTTTCCCGACAGTAAACTTTTTCACTCAGGCTGCTGGGCACAACCCTATGATCAGCACTGCATCCCCCCCTATTACCTTGATCCCATCAGATTCCAGAAATCTCCTGAGGCCTATTTCATCCAAAGCAGCCGTGTCAGGCACTCCACCATTCCCAACTAAGGGGTTAGCCAGGGAAAGAATCTGTCCTTTGTAGCTGGGATCTGTCAAGGCTTCGGTGTATCTAGATGAAGAAAGAGCAGAAGAAAAGTACATTGGTCTGAAGTCAGAAGAAAAACAAAAGACCCAGTGAAAACAAGAGAGGTTTGAATTCCCATATGGCAAAAAGACAGAAATGGTATTCATGTGAAGATATCCTCAGAATAAAAGCAAACACATCTGTGAATACACCCTGGCTTTGCCATCTGTGCTTAAACATTTGACATGGAGAACAAGGAAAGACTTTGGCTTCTCATGTTTCATTTAAGAAAACCACAGAAGCTATCAACAAACTCAGAGTCCTTTGATTTAACATGAGAAACAAGTACAGAGAGGGCAGGGAGATCTCAGCGCTGCACAGCCTATCACTGGACCCTTTGATAATAGCTTGGCCTGGCCTCTCCCTGGGCACACCCCTGGGCAGTGCTTTGCCCTTGCTGCACCCTTCCCTCCATGTGCTGTAAGAGCTTCCCCCTCTCAGTGGCATCAGAAGGCTCCAACTGAAAAGCCAGCAGACAACAGAGCTGTTTGCCCAGGCTTTGTCCCTTCCGCAATCTGGAGCTTGCATCTTTTGGGATGTTCAGGGCTCTAACTGCTCTTTTTGTGGGGGAAGACATAGACAAGTCCTTGGGATTCCTCATCAATACCCTAGGTCCTTGCCTCCTATGGGTTCTGTAAACAAAGCCTGCCATGGTCCCACTTCTGTAGTTTCTCCCAGCAGAGGCCTGGCCTCTCTTCTAGGCAATCTCCATGTTCCCACCCACAGAACACTATTTATTTCACCTGAAAAAAACTCCTAAGTGCTTGGAAGCTGGTTTGTGTATCCCTGAAGAAGGCAAGTTGAAGACAATGCTTTGGGATTCAGCATTCCACCCTTGGTAACAAGGCCCTAGAGTGTGTTCTATCATTAGTTCAGGCAGAAGCCCAGCAGTTTGTTAAGAACCTGCCTGAATGCCCTTCTCAGCAAGGACAGATCTGAAAGCATGTTGGAACATTCTTCTGCAGCGGACGACCAAACTTAGGAGCCCACAAAGTATCATTTCTGGACCTAGTAGATCCAGTCTCACTTTCAACCACATATAAGGGGACAGGGTAAATATGGTCTCTATGCTCCTATTCTTCAGCTTCAAATTAATGGACAGTCCTTCACTTTCTCTCTTATACTGTAGTATGCTTTTGCAAATATCCATTAAGCAATTGCTGTCTTTCAACCCAGAAGCAGCTGCAATTTAGCAACAGATGAAGTTATCCCCACAAATATTGAGCCAAATGCATAAAGACACTCCAGAATGAATCTGTCCTATACAAAATATAATTTATTATTGTCATTATTGTTTAAACAATACCTAATTGGCAAGTTCAGCCATCTACCAGATATCAGCAAGTTGCAAGAGACATTTTTATGGAACACTAGATTTACTGCCAGAAGATTAACTGTCAAACACTGGGAAGCTCTTCACAAAAGTGGGACTGGCAGATATAGACAACACAGCACACCAGCCAGCTCTGAGAAATGACAGGTCAAATGAACAATGACCAGGAAATATTTTCAGGTAAGCCTCTCCTGCTGTTCAAATCTATATTTGCTGCTGCAGGTAACCACCCACAAAAAGTGCAGTGTGATCCCAAAACTGCAGTAGGTACCAGGCACACAGCATGTGCATGCTTGGCTTTGCTCTCTCCTTCTGAGCTAATTGGCTATGCTTCCAAAAGACTCCTTGTTACTGACAAAGCTAATGTAATTAACCTTTGCATGTAATTTGTAATCAGCAAACAAGGATAGAGAGCCATTGGGTCTGGGTGGGGTGTGCAGACAGAGCTCGGCATGGACAGTGCCCTTTAAGCAGGAACAATGCTGTGTGGAGTACAGAGGAGCAGATGGCAACACCAGCTCCAAATGTGCTTCAAGGTCTGGTCCTTGCTATGCCTGGCCAAAGGTCTGCCTGATTTCAGTAAACTCCTGTCAACCCATTCTCTCACTAGAATATCTTGGGAAACACACACAGTCTTATTGGAGGTAAACACCTTTACAGAACCATTTCAAACATGGGCCATTTTATGGGTTGTAACTCTTCTTCTTTCTTAATTGGAAATCTCCTCTTTTTGTTCCTATACTAAACAGATGGCTGCAACAGTAGGTTTATTTTTTTCAGCAAATGTTTCGGAAAATTCATCCTCATGCTTTTCTATCAAAAATTCAACATTTCACCCCCAAAAGAGTGCTCTCTGCCTTCTATTCCAGAGTAATATGACAACATTTCAGCAAGCTTCAGCTACTTCAAGCCTGAAAGCTATATGCACATAAAGTGCTTTGCCTCCCACTTCTATAACATGAATCAGAACGTGGGAGTCCAGAGGAGGAGACACAGTGGAGAACAGCCTATTAATCACCCCAGGACAGAGCCCATGCTGACTGCACTCAGCACCTAGAAACACCCACTTCACAGAAAGCAGGTCTGAGGCTTATCCGTACCCCTGCACTAACCTCTTGCTCCCTATCATGACAAACTGCTGTGTGCCCCAGCAGCCTGGGCACCTCCTTCACACAGGCACAGCCTCTTCCTGTGTCAGGGAGAAGGGACAGCTGGGTTTCTCTGGATACACAGATCTTGATCTCTGTGATCAGGAGCAGGAGATAAAGCTACAGGGTTCCTTTTGATGGACAGCAACCCTTGGACTGGTAGGAAATCTGCCACTTTTAGGTTCTGCAACAATGCTGCAAACTCTTGTCTTCCATTTCTGTGCATAAATCAAGGTCATATTCTGGATAGGGGCTCTGAAGATACCACCTTACATTTTGAATGTTTTCTCCATGCCCATATGCTCCCCATCACAGAAGAGATCTCTGTCACAGCATCCTCTCTAAATGATTAGACAATGAACAAACACAACTTCTACTGCCACAGTAACATGTGGAGAGGAAATTAATCCCTCAGGTCCTCCCTGACTTTTGTGATGTGCCAAGATTTATGGCCCATAATCTATCAATGAGAAGAGAACCCTGGTGCCCTCCATCATTCTGATCTACATTAAGCAGTGGTTTGTTGGCAGGTATATTAACACAGCCAGTAATTAGTGCTGTCGAAATGCTTAAATAATTGTCTCCTAATGCAAAACTCTGCAAACTAATTCCCCTCTGCAGCAATTTAACATAATCACCAATGACATCATTTAAAAACTCATCCTGTGAGTACTGAGATCTCTAAAGGAGAGCAGAATTTGGGGAACACAATGCAGATGAGCAAAGACAGCTATGAATGACTGCAGAAGAAGCTCAAGCATCAACAGCTTCAGAGATGTCTTATCTCCCCAAGGATATGTCCCTGTCGTTACCAAAAGCCCCATTCCTCTGGCCAGATTCCCTCTGCTCAAGTAGTCCAACGAAAGAACTGGCAGCATTTGGCTGCCAACCTTAAGTCAGCCATAAGCTTCTACCACTCAAGAGGACAGAGAATCACACTAGGCTAGGCATGAATCTGATCCTGCCCTTTAGCTGGAAAGGGCACAGAGCATAAAAGCATTCTTATCTGAGGTATGAGCCAATAAATGACATAAGGGATGGGTCATAAAGGTGACCAACTCGGAGTTTAAAAATTTTGCACTCAGAAGCCAAGTTCCATTACCAAGAAGGCTGCAGATGCTTCAAACCTCTATAGTTGATCTGGGCACTGGAAGGAGAACAGACAGCTCCTCTGCTCTGACTCAGCAATTCAGTAGGAAGTGATCAGAATCCTATGTATCTCATTATCATCATTAGATAAGTGTTTAAAGGTGCTTATCAGCACAAATGCTGTGACACGAGGTGTGCCTGAGTCATCTTCATTAATTCTTTCTCTCTCTCTGTATCTCTGAACTACAAAGTAGCCTTATATAGAAAACCACCTGCTTGGATCAGGACCGTACGAGCTTGGAAAAAGCAGCTTTCACGCTTCAACAAGCTTCCAGAGAAGTATTGATGCTTATACAACATTTGCTGTTCCCTTACCCAGAGAGCCCCGTGTTGAACACGACTTCCCCTGCTGTGGAGGATGGATAGCCAAAAGAATAACCCTTCATCTTCATCCCGTCTTCTAGCACCAAGTTCGCTGTCTGCACCTAGAGAAAGGCACAAGAAGAAACTCAAACACAGGAGGAAAGGCTTGATGTTTATACAGGTTAACACCTAGGACACCTGCCTTTCATGCCTACCACTGTAAGTATTCCTGCCCTTCTCCCACTCCTAGCTGCCAAGATAGCATCTCTTTTACTAATCTGATGCCTTTTTTCTTTAGAACACTTAGGAAACATTGTTATCCTAAATGAGCTGGCAAACCTCACTGCAAGTAGAGCATGTACTGCTATTACTGTGGGATCACCCTTCCCTATCCCTTAGTTAATTTTTTCCACATATTGCATCTTGCAATTTACCAACATCATAACCCTGTAGGGAAAGAATCGCTTGCCTCCTCAATGTTTGCTCAAGGCCTGCTGCTGACTGCTGGCTCTCATCCAGCTCTGACCTCTGGTAGGTGCTTAACTTCTGGTGCAACTGTACAGCAGTGCAGCTAAAAATAACTGTATGTTTAGTTGGACTGGTGTCAGACAGCAAAATTCAAAATACCAGTCTATTCAGCTATAGGACACAAGACCAGAGGAACTCATGGATCAGATGGACACTCATGGTCTCAGTTACCTCAGGGATAGGCATAAATTGTCCCAGAAGAAGCAGCTATGAAACAAGCAACCTAGAGGAAACCATACCTCTTCCAGAGAGTGCTCAGCAGAACTGAGTCCCACACTAACTGTGGGATCCCTTACAGGCTTCATCACTATTTTACAGCCAAGGGAAGTGGGACAGAGTTTTACAGAAGTCCTTAAGAGATTCACTGTCACAACTGGGTCTTTGCACATATCAGACTAAATGTACCACCCTCTTCAGCCCCACCTGGAAACTAAACCGTTCTTACCCTGTCCAGGCAGTGGATGGGAAACCACCAGAGAACTCCTCCTTCTAATAAATAAGTAATGACTACATGAACAGCAGAAATGACAGAATGAGTTGAGAGATTCCCTCAGACATCAGGATCACTGGTGACATGCAGAGGAAGAGAAAGAGTAAGCAAAGATGTAAATAGATTTGCCAATGAATTCCTGGGCTTAAAAGAATTTGGATAATGAATTTCCAGGACCCTGAAAAACCTCCACTTCTGGAAGGCAAGCAACGCTGTTTCCTGGGAACAGGCAGAGTGACCACCAGTGCAAAAATCTCAGTGGTCTATGCCAATGTGCCAAGCGTGTCCACAGGAAGCAGCTCTCACGGTGTAATAAATGGTTAAAAGGGTTTTTTTTGGTTAAAAAGAAGTTAATAGTTACTTGTTATATACAGTTAATAAGTTGATTATTATTGCGACTGTACGGGTGTAATGCTGCTATGTGATCGCTAGATGGTGACACCAATGGGGGAAGAGTGGTGGGTCTATAGAAAAGAGGGGAACGTTCTGGAATGTTCTTAAGATGACTTAAAATTCTATGACGTAAACATCTTGAAGAATTATTGGTTAGGGGGCAAACCAATCACTCGCCGCCCCAAAGACTGACGGAGCTGAACACCAATGAGGACCCTAGCAACGAGCCATCAGAGGGAGGATTCCAGCTGCACCAATCACAACATCGAAAGATACTATAAAACTGCCCCGGGGCTCAGCCCCCGGGGGTCTTCCTGAGGAACCGGAGTCCGAAGGAACGCCCTGTGCGTCACACTGTTGTTTTATTCTGGGTTGCCAAGTGGGACTCGGGCTTATCTTGAGTCTCCGCTCCTGGTTTTTCTTTTTAAATAAACGAGCAGACTTTTACCCCACCCAAAAAGTCCACGCCTCGTTTATAACAACGGTGATTTAGCTTCATATTGGCTTCTTTTACAGAACTATTCTTCTTACTGGGATTTTTAAAAGAAAAATCAAGATCAATCTGCTGCCGAAAGGAGCTGGAGAGCTACTTTCCATTAGCCATAAATCAGATGAACAATCACAGCAAGGAGAAATTTCATTCTCGGTATTGAACATTTTGTAACCATCATGACGAACATTCATTTAGAGCCCCTCTGCAGTTACAAATACCACACAGATCAATTACTAATGTACTGCAAAATACACTAAAAATCAAACTGCGCTGCCAAGTAATTGAACTCTGTGCATCTGGGATGCTTTTAGCCTTGCCATTTTTTCATCATTAATGTCAAACATCCAGTCATTCTCCAACGATTTAGCTATAATTTTTGGAACCTTCCCCTTGGACCATTGGACAGTTCAGTCAGCAACACCAAAATCTCCTCCCTCTCCAGTTATAAACAGAATTTTTGTGGCTAAATCCCTTAGGTTTAGACCACATTAAAATGACAGGTTGGTAGGCTCCCTAATCTCCCTGTGCCTCTCACTGCAGAGAACTGCCAGACACTCAAAGCACTGCACAGAGGTCGTGTGGGTGCCTCAGACTGGGCTTTGGACAGGACCTCTGCCCTTTTGGAAGCCTGTTGAAAGCCCAACCTACTCTACCCAGGTGGGACACTGACTGCTGGATACAGTTTCTCCCAACCTTGGTGTCAAAGGCTGGATGTCTTCCCCCAGCAGGCCACAGATTGGAGTCCACACAAATAGCAGCTCCACTTCAAGCATGTCCCACCACTTGGGCACACGTTGGGGCAGTTGCCTGAACTGTGGTCCTAACTGCCACCAAGCCCGGCAGAATCCTTCAGAAGACAAAGTCCACAATGGTGGAATGACCAGAAAACTTAAGATTCATCTAAGTGCTGAAGGCCAAACCCCAGAGCAATCACTGTGAGCTTTAGAGCCTCACCCTCACTATTGCACTTGACAGGGATCTGCATGGCTTTCCTCCCACCACAGCCCACCTCCTTTCTATACCAGACAGCACAGAAATCATTTCTGTTGAACAGAAGCCCCTATTATACTATTAGAGTCCCTACGCAGTGTTCAAGTAATACAGAAAAATGTCCCTGAGCAACCATAACCTGCCTGCAAGTTCAGCAGGGGATAGATGTTCAAATGTTTCCCTCTCTTCCTTGATTTATTATTCTTAATTAAGTGGTTGGTTCATTGAGCATTCTCAAAGCAATTATTCTTGCTTACATTTACAGTGGAGGTGTTACCATATCCCTAAACTGCCAGCCTACCTTGTTTCTTCAGTTTCATTTTTAATGTGAAAAGTGATAATACAGGCTACAGAGAAGGCCTGTTGGCTCAATCAGGGATCAGTGGGGAGAGATACTTACTTTCAAAAAAAGAACAAGCAAGAAATAAACAACCCCCCAGAGCTTCCCTGAGGTCCTTTTGTCTTCACCCTTCTCAGAAGCATCCCCACATAGCCTCAGATAAATCTCTGCTGTAATCTCAACTAAATTGTTTCTGCCTCACACCCCTAATGTGAGATATGCCATTTGCAATCTGATTTCTTCTTCCTACACATCAGTAGCTTCACCTTTAGCAGAGGGCCCTGTGCTCTACAAAGGCTGCAGTACTCTTCAAGACCTTTGAGGAGGAAGATGGCTAACAGAAAGAGTCATGCTGTTGATATGGTGTTAATAGATTTGGTGTATTTTTTCAAAGCAGCCTGAAGAGTCAACTAGTTCAGATCCCACTTCACTAAGCACTTCACACATCAAGTAAAGTAAACACTTTAGAAGTTAAAAGAAAAACAAACCGAAACCCAGTAAGAAAGTAAGAAATCAGATTAAATTAGTTCCAGTTAGTTCCCTGCTGTAGCAGCCCTTACCATCTAAAAAGTGGATGACAAAGATGTGCAAAATCTCAAAAGATCTGCAGTACAATTTGCTTTTCGAAGTGTGTCTTCTATAAACTCCTTTACTGGAAAGTGAAGGGGTAAATTTTCCCCCTTCTTGCCTCCCAGTCAAGTAAGTCCAGTTCTTCACCTCCAAAGAAATCTCCCAGTTTATCTTGGTAAGGTGAAACTGAACCCTGAACTGCTGGAGGACTATGAGTGTGCCAAGTACTGAAGCCAGGGCAGGTATGGACACACTCTCTCAGCCAGGCAGAGATACAGCTGGTCCTCAGGTTCAGGGTAGGCCAGTTTATTTCCCTCCAGTAATAAGATGATGAAAGATGAAACATCTCCTTTCTAAGGCAGACCATGATTCCACACAGCACTACAGTCTCTGGCACATTTCTTGGCTCACACATCTGGTTGGCTACAGAACAGCTGACATATCACAACCAGGGAAGAATCCAAAAGCTCCGAGATTCCTTCTACAATAAAAAGCTGGTGCCAGGACTGAGCTACATTCACTCTCCTAAGACCAAATAGCCAGCAACAAAGGAGTAGTTTTCTCTTTGAGAGAAAAATCAAACAGATTCTTATTCTTCTTGTGAGTACTATGCTGTCACAGGCTGGAAACCTATCTGGACATTGCTACCAGTCAAGACCTTCTTTGCCAACCCTGTGTAGATATATCTATATCTATCTGATTTTATTCTGGCACATTTTTTTCTGGCTAACACTGAGAGAAGACAGGGAAAGAAAAAAATAACGAGTCAAGGTGTCTTGGGATACACCAAAGAAGCTTCACACTTAGGATATTTTTTGGGGAGAAGCACTGGATTAACTCCTTTATCATCCAAGGTAAACGCAAAGAAAAGCAACACAGGTACCATGGTAGAAAAGTCATAGTTTTTACAGCTTGAACTCTTCCTAAGGCTGTTCACAACAATGTCACAAATATTTGTCCATCACAAAACTCAAAGAAGAAGAGTGAACCAAGCCAGATGAGGCACCTAGCAGAAGTCACTGAGGACCAACAGAAATGAGCATCCCTTCGCTCCCCCACACCAGCAGTTCACTAGGTTCTCCCTATCTCTATGGGAATGGGCCCCCTTTTTACATCCCCTTCACCTCCAAAAAGAGGAGTGGAGTAGCTTGTGACTCATCTTTAACTTCCTCACCCATCTCTCTACTCTCCTTGCAGTCACTGTCCCAGTTTCTTTCCACCTGCCTCAAATATATTTGAAGAGTCCTTTCACAGTAATCTGAAATAGTTTCTAAAGACAGCGCTCTACAAAATTTTCCTCATCTCCCTCTCATTTCTGACTACATTTTTAGCTCATTCCTGGTGGTTTTTATAGCTCTCCCAAACCTCTCCTTACTGAGCCAGCTATACTGTTACAAGCCACCTATTTATTGCTCATACTACCTTTACATCCCCATTTAACTACACTGGCCTCAGAACAGCATTAAATGATAAGAGCTTCAAGCTGCAGTCTCTCTTCCCATTCCTGAATTTTAAACAAGCTCGATTAACCTGAAACCAGCAACGCTAAACATCCCTACTGAGAGCCCTGAGGGGTCTCTGGTCTGCTCTCTGTGCCCCTCTTTCACTCATGGATGCCCATCTCTTCTTTAGAAATGAAGGATGGGATGTAATAGGGAAATACGGACCTATGAGTCCCCACATCTAACACTACTCATCTACAACGGTGTTTCCCCACACAGGGTGAGTTCAACTGGACAGAATACAGACTTTGGAGATGCATTATTAGGTATTCTTCTAAAACTACCACCTCTCCCTCATGCTCTCTAATACTTTAATTTATACATAGGTTAGACGTTTTCATTGTGTTTTATGTTTCCTAAAATAGCCCGGTGAGAAAAAGCAATTAAAGGCAACTAAATGCTCATTTAAGCCTGCAGTAATGGAGGAATGGGACCATTACCTAATACTGCCAGTAGTCCCCACACAGCACCATGAATCATAGAATGTCCTGAGTTGGAAAGGAACCACAAGATTCATCAAGTTCATCCAACTCCTGTCCTTGCACAGGACAACCCCAAGAATCCCACCATGTGCCTGAGAGTATTGTCCAAACATTTCTTGAACTCTAGCATGCCTGGGGCCATGACTTTAATTATGTTGCATTTCACTCTTTCCTCAAATTTCTCATAAATACCCATTACCTCTAATGCTGGTTGGAACACCAAACCCACCCACAGGTCACTACTTGGTCACTTGCCTCACAACTAAACTTAACTTCCACTCTCTGATGCAAAGCTATGCAATAGGTAGGCTTTTTAGCATGACTTATCCTTAAATTTTTTCTTCAGGCCCCCTGCTTTACTGCTTGCATATTAATATTAGAAAGTCTCTTTCACTTCTGCTTCTGCATGTCCCATGGAAAAGTGGTGTACAAGCCTGTCACTGTCTTAAAGCAAAAGCCTCAGACCAGGAAAGGTTCAAGTTTTTGTATTCAATATTCTGAATTCAAACAGAATCATGGACCCTGTAGAACTGGCTTTAAAATCTGAGCTAAGTTCTCAAGAGCCAAAGATTCCTAAGCTATACCAGATCTCAGCTTTATTACTCTCCATCCATTCTGACAGTGCAGACTCCAGTAGGTATTGAACTCAAATAATTAAGTTTCAAAAGGAAACAACTTTCCCCACTGTCAGTGTCACGGCAGAAGGTGTCACATAATAAATGTCAGAAAGAGACTTCTGGGACTGTTCGGTGAACACCACATCTCGTGGTGAGTCAGGCAGTCACAGAGCAGGTACAAACCCTCCACTAGACCCAGCTCTTCAGGGCAGGTTTTGGCTGCCCTGCAATAGATCCTGTCATACACTCTGAAACAGAAAAAGAGTTCAATTCATTCTGACCCACCTTGGGTGTACTTACAATTGCTGGGACTGAAATTAAAATAGCTTCCAAGGGTTTCACCTGGCATTGCTCTCTTAACAGGTATTCGTTCTCCTTGCCTTCAGCAGTGGTGTTGGCTTTAAGCAATCACCCTTTAGCTTTACAGCACAGATAAGTAGGTGCTAGAATAGCTGGTACTGGAACATCATCAGAGGGCAGCAGCTTTTCAGTTGCATGAAACTTCTTAACTGGATGCTTCAGCATTATAAAATATGACCTTGTAGGTCTGTTGCTGTGCAGTCCTTGGATGACTGATTAAACATGTATGTAAACACCATGAATCTGCCATTTAAGATGTTAAATCCAAAATTCAACTGCTAATCCATCAGTATAAGAATGCATCAGATCTAGCCTACTAGCTATGGCAACCTGAATTAACCCGGGATATGTAAAGAAAGAGGGTGTCTTGACACCAAAACCTGGATCAGCAATCCTAACCATGGGCTACAAGGGTTTACCAGTGCAAGATGTCTTTTGCTGCTTCAGACTTATAACCACAGGTTAAAGTGTGCTTGAATCACTTCTCTGTGCATCACAGTGTCCAACTGCTGTGTTCTACAGACGATGGCAGAAATAACTGAACCAGCTCCAAAAAGCAAGAGAGGTATCAGAAGCAAGAGACAAGCAAGGATAGCATTCCAGCAGAACTCTTCAGCCCTGCTTTGTTGGCTTGACAGTTTTCTAAAACCCTTGTGAAGTTGAGTGTACCTGCACGGACTCCTGTTCCACAAGGCACAGCAGCCTAATGCTACAGGCCATCCCAACCATAAACCAAGCAGCCAAGTATGAATCCTGGCCTTCTATCTCTTAGACACCATGACATTTGTCAACAGCACCTCTTAGTGCATTCACAGGTCCCACTCACCCAGCAGTAACACTCCATTGTCTCCATTATTGTCTCCATTTTCTCCCGTCCCTTTTCAATCTGAAGCACGAAACCCATAGAGAAGAGATTGTTCAAACTGCTGCAATTTGCATTATCACACCAAGAGACACTGTTTAGCCCACCAGTAAGATTTCAGTATGGAAAAAAAGAAGCTGGCAGCTGCCCTGGAAGGTGTGAGAAGACAGCACTGGCCCAGCTGAGGGCTCTGACATAATTTTATTGTATGGTCAGTGTCAAACCAACATAGCTTCCGCAGCCTGAGGAACAACCAAGGAATTTGCTCCTCATACCAGAGCCCTACTTCCTCTTCAAATGGTGCAGCTGTGGAAACTTGTAACCACAATGGTTTATAATCCACAAGCAGCACTCCTGTTGTCATTAGAAGGAGAAATAACTTCCTCCCAAGCCAGATCTGATTGCAGAGTCAGGGTTTATCTGCTGGGAGGAACATGACTGTGCTATAAGACTGTGAACAAGGTATCAGTTCATGTCTGCTGTACACTCTGCAGAAGGGGAAGACAGGTCTAGCAGCAAGGACTCTAGTTCACTAGTTCACCACACAGGCTCTGTTTCTAAATGCAGGTGAGACAAAGCTAATCTGGGAACTCACATGCTGAAGGAAGGCATATAAACAGGAACACCTCTTGTCTTATTCTGTGTTCCTCTGCAGACAATTTTTGTTTCAGAAGTATCATAGTATCATAGAATCATAGAATGGTTTGGGTTGGAAGGGACCTTAAAGATCATTGTGTTCCAATCCCCTGCCATGGGCAGATACACCTTCCACTGGAAGGTTGCTCCAAGTCCTGTCCAATGTGGCCTTTAACACCACCAGGGATGGGGCAGCCACAGCTTCTCTGGGCAACCTATTTCCAGTGCCTCACCACCTTCACAGTAAAGAATTTTTTGCTAGTATCTAATTCTAAACCTACTCTGTCAGTTTGAATCCATTCCCCCTTGTCCTGTCAAGTAATGGGTCTGTTGCAAGGAGCTCAGAGAACTCCTGAAAAATGAGTGGCTGTGGGACAGGTAAGAGAAACCCTAGTCCTCAGTGGACAGAAATGATACTGATCAGCTCTCTAGACCACCCTGCCAGGCAAGGCAGCACCTGCAGTCCAAGTCTCTCAATGTTCTTCCCTACTACCCTCTGAAACACCACTCCTCCAGCTGCTAACGCTATTGCACTGTTCATTCAACACATCTGTGCAAAAGTGCCTTTTTAACGCAAAGTGCATGCTGGCAGAGCTCACACAGCACTTCAGTGCTACAGAAGTCTCACAGAAAGTCCCATTTCACCCATGTACTCCAGCTCCTCTAACAAAAAGCACTAGAAAGCTAGGGAAATCAACTGGGGATTTACAGTCCCAGTAAATCAAGAGCTGATACACTGATGCATTCACAAGAGTTGTCTACCTCTTCAATTAATCTCAGAGCCACTGTAGTTTCTAATACATTGAAAATGGATTCTGTATGGATTCAATTGGATTAATTCAAGTGATGCATGATTTTAAATATTCAGCCATTTCATGCTCATAACAGAAAGATCTGTTAGCTATCAGTCCTATAGAAGGGTGAGATGTTTCTAAAGAAAATACCATATAATAATTAACTGAAACCCTGAACTTCCACCTTTTGGTGTAATTTACCTATAATTTCCATTCCAGACTAGACAAAAAATGTGTTTGCTTAGCTAATAAAACCATTTAGCCAAGCAACCCCCTCACCTAGGGTTCAGACAAATCTCCTCTGGTTCACGTCACTAGGTAAGCCCCGTTATCTGCAGCAAGCTATCTCTGCATGCCAAACACATCTATTAAACCACAGTAGTTCAGTCACTGTTACCTTGATGCTCAACAGTCTGGTACCTGTCCTTGAGAAACTCCAGTGATCAGCAGACACATTGCAAAACTTCAATCTGCCTTTCAAAGTCTTCACCACTTTGCAAGCTGTCAAAATTCTTGTCATCTTGAAAGCTCCTGATAGGTAACTAAAGTTTAAAGAACACAAGAGAAAATAAAAATCTGCTTGTATGTATTTCTTCAAGACTTGGTGCTGACAATATACTCTTGTAAATCATAGGGGAAGAGAACAGAGGCACAGCAGGCGCACTGGACTGACTGTACAGCACTGCCCTCCACCTTCCCATTTATTCTGCCATTAAAAGTCCCAGGTGCAGCCCCACCTCCTCCCACCCCTCCTCAGAGGGGTGCTTGCTTAGGTACCCTTGCAACACTTCTCCTCAGGCTCGTCTCTGAGCACTGTCACAGAGGTTGCAACACAGGCCAGACACCATCTGGAAGACAGCAAATCCTGCAAGAGAAATCACACCAAGAATACAAGAGCATGTAGTGGCAGGACAAGGGGGAATGGGTTCAAACTGAAAGAGAATAGGTTTAGACTAAAAAATAGGAAGGAATTCTTCCCCGTAAGGGTGGTGAGGCCCTGGCACAGGTTGTCCAGAGAAGCTGTGTCTGCCCCATCCCTGGAAGTGTTCAAGGCCACATTGGACAGGACTTGGAGAAACACAGCCTAGTGGAACGTGACCCTGCCCATGGCAGGGGGTGGAACTGGATGATCTTCAACATCCCCGTCTAACTCAAATCATTCTATGATTCTGAACAGCACAGGGGCCAAGCTGTTCACAGTGTGGTTTTGAGAGCTCTCAAATATGGGGTCTGCATGCTGGCTGGTGGGACAGCCTGTGGCTGCTACAAGCATACTTGTACTAAAGGATATGAAGCAGGAAGACCAAATTCCATGGAAAGATGGAATCTTTACTCTGTGTTTGGAGAGCATGCACTAGCACTGGTTCCAGAGTGCTGCCTGTCCTCAAATAAATGAAAAATAAAATTTTCACAATAAAAAATAAATGGTTGCAAAAGAAAAACATCTTCTGGTAACATTTCAATGGTGAACAGATGAAATAAGGTGAAATTTTCTATATATTATCCCCTAACTACAGACTTCCGTGACTCTAATATTTTGCCTGCAACACTACACTCTTCATAAAGAATCCTACTCTTCATTAGCCAGAGATGAAAATGCCTCATTAAGACAAAAGCTGGGGGAGAAGTATGCTCATTTATTATCCTTCAAGAACTCAAAAGAAGAGGCATCTTTTGAAATCCAGGTGATCAAAGTTTTAATTGGCTCAAAGCCATACATATACATACAGATTTTTTGTGCAGATGGACACATTCTGCTGTAAAGGAATTAGGTGACTTTTAATCAGTGGCAGTAATAATCATGACTTCTTTTTATACAGTGGTTTGAGGTTAGTCTAAATTGACACCAGTACCACATAAAAATATTTCCTGTACAGCTCATTATATATTCACCAGGTTGAACAGTCATGAACATCATAAAAAATAGAGAGAAGAGAGGGCAATGGGTTTAGGTACCCTGCATGACATGAAAAGCTTTTTGGAAACTTGTATGGGAAACACATAGGAAAGGCCTGAATCCAGATGACTGAAAGAGATAGACAGAGATAGGGTGGAAGACAGACTGGGTGTAGAGAAGCTCACTGCTTCAACATGGGCTTTACAGGTGTGCAGAGCCAGGAGAACCAAGTCAACAATAACTTCACAGGGGTTTAGGACATAACCATTTTTCCTACAAGAAGATATCTGACAATCATTCTGATTCATAGAAGGAGCTTGAGAGACACAGATTTTGCTTTTTGCAAACAAAAAAACCCAAATAAATACAGAGGACTGGAAAATGGTTTTGTTAGCTCTCCCTCCACTTGCTTGGCTCTAGCCTGTAGTGATCCAGAAGCCAACACCATGTATATAAGTGACTAGATTGCAAAAAGCTACACCTTGTATTAGAAAGGTCATCTTAATATACAAACACCTGTGAGTTCACACATGCAGTTCAGGAGCCAGCTTTCTTCCAAAGTCACATTATGTTAGCTTTAAACTGCTGTGAGTAAAATACACAGCATTTGGAAGGTTATTTCTTATGGCTATACTGAACAGGAAATTCCACACCCCATTTTACTCTCTGCCAACATCAGGGAGTGACTTTGGGCCCTGGGATACGTTTGAACCAGAATCAAACCATGCTGGCAGTTTCAGCACCGTAACTGCTAATTCCTAACTTCCCTCTTCCACCACATGAGATGCAGTGAGCCTGCACCACGAAGCTGATCGATCCACACAAAAACTCACCTCTTCCTTCCACCATGAGGCCATTCATGAACACAGGGCATAAGGAACGAGCAGAAAATGGACCATGCCTTTTGGCAGAATGGCACCCTGCAGGTGCAAACAGCTGCATAACCACAGACACACTGTGTTCAGTGTGTCAGGGATCTGCTGCACACATAGAGACCTAATGTGGCAGCTGTATGTTAAGGATTAAATGCTATATGGGCAAACAACAGACAAAAAAGTAGTTTCCTTCATGATCCTCCACAGCAAGGATGGTCCACTACTGCTTTAGATTTGACCCTGCTGTCTTCCCTATTTTCATGCATGTTTTATTATCAAAATTGATCAAGCCCACCTCAAACCTTCTGAGATTACAAAGGTTATGGCTCCAGTATAAGAATCTAAAAGCCTCCCCCATGATGAAGGAATTTTCCTCTGCAAAAACCAGGAGAAAACATCCAAGCTATTTGTCTCACTGCCAACATGCTAAAAAGGTCACAAACTACTGAGGCGTTGAGGCCAGAAAATATACCATGTATTCTCTAAAGAAGCCTCAGCTCTGAAAAACCTGTAAAAACACAAACAAGCCACCTATGGTTTGGAAAGATTTTAAGTATGCTTTTTGCTTAACAAAAAGACCAGAAGAGGCAGAATCACTAAGAGATGGAATCAAAAAGGAAAAAGAAACCAACCATAGAATAGTGGAAAAAGAACAGGGACCTATGGTTTTATGGAAATGCAACCACACTACCTGAGCTTAGAACTTGCCAGCCAGTACATAACTTGGAATTGTAGCACCCCTACAGAAAGAAAGTTTGGGCAGGGGCTCTGGAGGAAGGATGTGTATTAGAGAAATCGGGAACGGCAGAAGATTCGCTCAGACAAGAACAGTTAAGTACTGGGGGAGAAAAGTGCGAAATTGCAATTCTGGCTTCCTTACCGTGTCCTAGGTGTTTAGAGAAAGGCAGAGTGCCTTTTGTTTCATATTCAGTTACGCTATTGTACAGAGAGAGGGATTAGGGGAAGGAGAGCAAAATACCCATTAAAATAAGGAACTTTTTGTTACTGTTTACAACTGGAAAATCCCAGAAACAAAATTCACACAGCCCCACTGGGCCATAAAAATCACACAAAATCAGTGGTCTGTGGCTTTGCAAATCCCCAGGGACAAGAGATTCAAAGAAAGCTAAGTACCTATATTTTCAGAGGTTTAAAACAAAGTGCTTGATCTTAAGAAGAGAAGTGCTCAGAGCAGATGGGGCCTTGCTTAGATGCCCCAGAAGTGGTGCCCCAAAATGGAAGCACCTAAAGCCATTTTTCACAGCTGGGAAGCTCTGCTTTAAGCAACCAAGCTATGCAGGATTTTTCATTTTCAAGTTTTCTGTAAAAAGCACAAGATAGTTCCAATCTTGCTTGAGAGACAAAAGATCAGGGCCAATTTGTGAGCATGTTGGGCCAGATTCATATTAGTGCAAGTCCCAAGTAATTGCCTTCAGCTCAGTGGAGGTTCAAGTGGCATAAGTCTCCCCTGGATTGGGACCAGGGTAACAAGCAGCTTACATGAATTGATTGGACTCTTTCTTATAGGACTATTTCTTATAGGTAAAATCAGAGAAGAACTTTTTCTCTCCATATGTCCTTCAGATACTTTTGGAAATCTCTCCTGCCATATGTCAGGTTGTGTCTGATTTCTGACCACCCTGTCTTGTCTCCACTAAATTACATTTGAAAAGTATTGACTGGAAAAGCAGAATAGTTGAAAGTTCCAGCAAAACTGCAATTCTCTGCTGCCACTAGGAAGAAGACAAATATTCTCCACCTCTACAGCTCACACAAAATTCCTCAAAGTGATTTTGAAACCCTCTCTTCCATTTCAAGGCAAGCTTCACTTGCTTCCCAAGGAATTTAGATTAAAGAGTCTTGAAAGCACCTGAAAAACATTGAGATTCACAATATATTTCCTAATCAGGTGTTAGTTCATCAAGAGAGACCACTGCAGAGCTAGGTAGCAATTTTTCATCAAACCCCATTACCTCAGAGACAATAATTTACTTTTTATTGCAGTATGCAGTGGGGGAATAAAAAAGTTCTCTTTACATGTTTGCATGCAAATGAACTAACAGCATCCAGACATCCCCCATCACCCAATCCTCTTGGATTGCTTCAGGAGAGAAAACTGCTTTGATCCAATCTCAGATCAAATTAAGCATTTCAAGAAAACCCTACAATGTTTAGAAAACGGCAAAGCAACACAAGCTGAGAATTTCAAAACTGAGGCTGATCTTCACCTGTGTATATGAAAAGAAACTGAAAGGAATAAGAACCAAGTACAAGTCTCACCCCTCAGCTCTCCTGAATTCTGTTGTTTAAGCCACAGCCAGAACATGGGTTTTTTTCCACAGAGTTTGTTCTATTTTAGAGGAGGGCTGGGGAAAAGGGTACTTTAAATTTTAATGGGAGAGGTTCTTAGCAGAACTTCAGATTCAGATGCTGCTTTTTGATTCAGTCTTACTAACTCACATGATTGTGCCAGGAATGATTCAATATAAACTCAGATGATTTATTTTTTTAGATGGAAACAATTCCAAGTGACAAGGCAAGAACAGGAACTAAAAATGGACTGCTCCTAGCTGCCCACTCTGCTCTTGTTTGCAGCTTGTTTTCCATCCAGCTCAGTGCCTTCCTAAGATACAAAGTGCTCAGTCTTCTTCAGTCCCAAGTCTACCCCTGAGATCTGGCTTTTTGCTCTTTGCTTCCTTCCACAGTTTCTCTGCATGAATAACCGTCTCCCCCCTCCTTGACGTGACTCTCCAGCCCGCCACACTCCATGGCTCCTGAGATCTGCTTTCCCTTGAGCACACTTCACAGGACAGAAGTTACCCTCCAGTCTACACAAGTTCAGTTTGTGACTGCTCCTCATACTGGAAATAGCAAGAAGCCTTCCAAACCTTTACTATTTCCTGCAGAAGGCAATAATCCATATGAAAAGCAGTATGAAATCTGTTTTTAACAGCACAATGAAACCTTATTCCTAAGTCCCAACCCTGCAGTCCTCATTTGCAGAAAACAAGTGTTTCTGGGTAAAGGAGAACACACAAAACCCGAGCCAATGTAAATTAATGGAAAACACAAGGTGCTTTGAACAGGACATGCAAACTTCATGTTGGTGAGGGTTTGAGATACAAAATTCAAAAATTCAGACTGTCCTCCTCACAATCTTTGGCTGACAAAGGCCCAGTCTGAAGAGAACATGGATGCATTCACAGTTAGGGATGGAAAACACAGTACCTATAACTCAAAACATCTTCCTAATTCTGATTGAACGTCACTTTTTGTTTGTGAGTCCAAACAAACAAAAAAGTAAAAAAGAAATGTTTTAAATGGAGTTGCTCAAAATCTAATTTTAATAAGTACTGCAAGTAGTTATTTTCCCTACTACGGAACACATTCTTTTAGAGAAACACTATTTTTCCTCTTTTAAATTAAAAAAAAAAATTCCTTCTCTTTGTTTTTTTTTTTTTTAAACATAAACCTAAAAGCAAATTTCAGTTAACACAATAAGTGAAGAGTTTCATTTGATATTTTAGTTGAAATGTCAAAAAGCATCAGAATCAAACTGACATGCCGTGTCATTTTCCTTCAAAAACATTAGTTCAGTCTAGCTGACAGCTAAGAGCAATTCAGTTCTGCAAGGTAAATAGTTTGCTCTGGAAACAGACCCTCATGCCCTACTCACAGTTTCATAAAATGAAAGAAACATGCCTGAAAACAACCAGAGCATCCAGGGGTGTTTGCAAATCCCACAGGAATTCAGGATACAAGAGTGTTCACAATCAATCAACAGGCCCTGTGACCGTTTCAATTAACATCCTATATGATAGTTTTAAAAGCTAATAACGACTTTTCATTTTTTAAGGAAAAATAATATATCAACATAATTGAAAATCTCAAAGCAATGCCATGTGAAAGAGCTTTCTAAAAAAATAGCAAATTTCTTGCTAATTCTGCATTGCCTTACTTGGCACCTCCCTTCTTTTCCAAATTCTGTCTTTAAGCAATAATCAAGACAGCCTTTTGATGAGTAAAGAAATAAATTTATAAATTATAAAATGCTTGACAATAAGACTCATATATCTATTCCCGCATTAGAGAAAATCTATTTTCAATGAGATTACACTTTTTATTAGGCTTGAACAGCCCAGGGTACACTTCTCTGTCTGGGATACAGAGCCCATGCTTCACCCAAACTTGACAAAAGATAAGCCTCTTATCTTCAGCAAGAGAAAAAGAATCAACATCTTCAAAATGGGTCAAATTCCATTGCTGCTAGGATTAGCAGCTCCTCTTAGATCAGCTGACTTGGAAGAAACAGAGAAAACCCTTGCAGTGTCTGGAAAAGACTGACATTAATTCAACAGGTCAATTTCACAAAGTCCTTAGTCAGCAAAAACCCAGAGCTGGCAGAAGAGTGCTGCTGGAGGGTGATAAGGACAACCCAAAGTGCAGTCTGCTCCCAGAGTCATAACAAGCACCACACCTCGGACACAACTCTTATTTTCATGGTGATGCAACCAAGGGAGACTGGCCCCAGGAATCTCTGAGGTACCTGGAAGGTGTCTGCAGTGTTTGACTTCAGGCTGGAGCTGAACTCCGTTTACTGGAAGATGTTTGGAGGCAGCAAGATTTCTCACTCCCTGACATTTTCTGAAAAGACATTTTTACAAATGGGAGCCAGGATTAGCAGTCATCCTTTTTCCCCTGTGATTCCAGAGGCTCATATATTTCACTGGCTTTTTACTGTGGATCATTAAAAAGGCCAAACTGGCTTTATGAAAAGGGCTCCACAAACACAGTCTCCTCCATGCTACACATTTTTACAGAGTCTAAAACTAACATGATCTCAGAATGCAAGATTAGCCGCATTTGTTCAAGATGCCTGTTACACTTGCTTCATTCTGTAGCAGTCCTGTCATGGGTGAATTTGTGATAGGTTATCATACCCCAGTGTGTTTGGTGTATCAAAGGAAAACAAATTGACTTGCCCTTGATTATATTATAAGTAAATCAGCTTTTATCTAGGATGAAGGCTACAACACACACTGTCCCCAAGCTGCTAATTTATGCATATAACTGTTTATGTGCATTGGCACAGGCACATACAGTGTTCCTTGGGCAGTTTTGTCATTTTTTCTTTGACCTGATCATCATCCTTTCCCCAGTTAAATAAAATTTCACTAAAATCAAAAATTCTATGACTGAATCATTTTCATGGACATTTTGACCTGGATCAGACCAATTGGTCCAGCCTTCTTGGTGGGCATGTACAGAGGATCTTGGCCAGACCCATCACACACCACCCTGTGATCTGTGATCTCGAGTCTATGACCAGGACAACACAGAAGGGAAATAAGGAAATGAGCAGAGAGAGAAAGGTCCATCAGAAGAGATAAGCACCACATCAGAAATGTGTGTTATAGACATTTATATTTCCTAGAACAAAAGGTCCTCACAGCCAGGCATTCTGAAGTATGATTCACAGGCACTGCCACTAGTAGGACAGCTACCTGTTGCCTGGACTACAACAAAATCCAGATAAAACAGGCTTGTTGTTCCCAGCACATTAGTGGGTTAGGTCTAAAGCTGCCCTTATTTTGAGGAAATAAAGCAGCTCCACTGAAATGGTGTAAAACATTACCAGCCTCAATGATTAGCTTATGGGCTTGTACCTTGAGTATCTGGGTGAAGTGTCCTCTCCCAGCCTTATTTGACCAAGCTTGTCCTGAGCAAGAAATACTCTCTTAACAATATGCCCTAACGTGTCTTTTACCACAACAGACATCATACCCAGTGACAGGACAGGCTCGAAGCTGCATCGGGGAGATTCAGACTTGACATTAAGGAAGCCTTTCTTTACTGAGAGGGTGGTCAAACACTGGAACAGGCTTCCCAGAGGTGGTTGATGCCTGAAGCCTGTCAGTGTTTAAAAGGCATTTGGACAATGTCCTTAATATCACACTATAACTTTTGGCCAGCTCTGCAGTGGTCAGGCAGTTGGATTGGATGATCCTTGTAGGTCCCTTCCAACTGAAGCATGCTATATGAGAAGAAACAGGAAGTTTTCTACAGAAAGCTTCTTACCTAATTTCCTGAGAATAAAAGTGAATTAATCATCCCTCTGGTATAAATATATTTACCCTTTGGAGAGGATATACACAACATTTCTCTCCAGTCTAGTTTTGTACCCTTTAGCACCTGTGCAGTGCTAGCTGTCCCTGGTTTTGGTGGGAGGGAGAATTAACATTTCATAGGAGTTACTTAATGTGGCCTTGGCCTCTCACCGTATATACAGCATCCATGATCAATCAGTATTTTCCTTGTTGCTTCATGCCTGGTGCTCCAGATTGGAAGGATTTGCAAAATTTGTTTGTCTTAATCTTTTCCTCACTCCTACTTTTTTTTTTTCTTCCTGTGGATACCCTGGGGAGAAAAGATAAAGATAAAAAGCTTTGACTGTTGCACACAGGGCTATGCACTGAAGCATTTTCTTTAAATTACACATAGATATGCATTAGGCAGATACACACCTGAAGATGCAGATCTCTCTTCAAACAGCACAGCAAAGTCTTGCTATATGGATCTGTAATATCATTTGAGAAGGGACATGATTTTGGCTGACTAAAAACATTTTTAGGGCTGGAGAGCAATGAGGTTTGAAGAAGTAATTGATGCTGTCAGTTAAGTGTTCAGGACTTCAACCCCAGAACTCCAGCACTGTCTATCCAGATAGCACTGCTGTAATAGCAAGGGAACTTTATGAGCTAGTCAGTCATAAGACTGTATCATGCTCCATGGGGATGACAGACACTAGATAAAGTTTTATACCTGGAAATACACAGAATCCCACAATGGGTCAGGCTGGAAGGGCCACACTGGCTCATCTGGTCCAACCTCCCTGCTCAAGCAGGGTCAACCCAGAGCACATGGTGCAGGATTGTGTCCAGATGGGTCTGGAATATCCCCAGTGAGGGAGACTCCACAGCCTCTCTGGTCTCTGTTTCAGTGCTCAGTCTTTGCACAGGAAAAGTTCTTCCTCCTGTCCAGGCAGAACTTCTGAGCATCAGTTCCTGCCCATTCATTCCTCTTGTGCCATTGCTGGGCCCCACAGAGCAGAGCCCACAGAGCAGAGCCTGGTTCCCGCTCTGAGCCCTCCCTGCAGACAGGAACACACAGGGATGAGGGCCCCTCTCAGCTGGGGCTCCTCTCAAGGTTGAACATCCCCAGCTCCCTCAGCCTTTTCTTGTCCAGGAGACCCTCCAGGCCCTTCCTCATCTCTGCAGCCTCCACTGGACCCACTTCAGGAGTTTCCTGGCCCTCTTGTACCAAGAAGCTGAGAAATGGACACTCCAGATGTGCCTCACCAGAGCTGAGTAGAAGGGCAGGAGCAACTGTCTCAACCTGCTGGCAATGCCCTTCCTAATGCCTTCTTGGCCTCAGAGGGACACTGCTGTCTCATGAACAGCTTGTTGCTCACCAGGACACTCAGGTCTTTCTCCGTGGAGCTGCTTTCCAGCCTGTAGAGGTGCATGGGGTTAATACATACTGCTGTACTTTAACAAACACTGCATTTTCCTTAACAAAATTCCTAGGAACAGTCTCCTCACCACAATGACCAGCTGGCTCAAAGAGAACCTATGCTTTTGAGTGAGGGCTCTCATTGCACATCTTAAAAGAGGGCACAAAGCTCTGGCTGACATGTGAGTGGGACCAGTGCTGAGGCTGTAGATGCAGTTAGGCTGTCCTTCCCCTGAAGATATTCTGCACTGTATTGTCCCTGTCACCCATTTCACTCTGACACCTAAAAATGTTCAGCAGGATTTAAATGAACCGACCCATGGGATCATGGAATCACTCTGCATCCCATGGCAGCAGGTCCTAATTCTTTGTTCATTTGAAGAAGGCAGGATCTCAAATACTGAACAATTTTGTCTCTTTCAGCTTCAGGAAAGACAAAGCAGGGGATCACTGAAGAAAACTAGGGAGTCCCAGTTCACACTGAAAAAGCCAAGGGAACACAAGATGCTTTTCCTTCTTACTCTAAACATGCAGACCTCCCCCTCAAAGAGCACAGGAACTAACCACAGAGCTGGAGACACCAAAAAGGCCTGTCTGGGCAATGCTCTGACAACTGCACTCTGAACTTCCTGGATAGAGTTCCTTGCACTGCCAGAGTCAGGAGTGTCAACATGGTATGTCAACAGTATTAGCAGAAAAAAAAAAAAAAAAACAAAAAAAAAAAAAAAAAAAAAAAAAAAAACAAAAAAAAAAAAAAAAAAAAAAAAAACAAAAAAAAAACAAACCACCCACATCTGTGGATTTGGCTTAGCCCCACAATAGTCAAAGCTGGGGCCTGAATATATCAAATTTGTGGAGGGGGGGGGGGGTTTAAGCCTACTTCAACTAAGAGCTGTAAACACAGGGTTTAGTTTTCAGATAGTTTATTTCATGAACAGATGTGGTTATAATTATATCAGATTTTAGTAAAATGAGCAATCAAACTGTAAACCAGAGTAGTCAAAAGGTAGCTTGTTCACTTTCCTGTATTGTTTAAAGTAATTTAAATACTCACTTTTCCATCTTTATTCACTCCCATAAATAAATGAAAATCAAATCTATTCATTTGTTTCTACTTCCTATGGATTCCATCACACTACAGTCCACTGTAACCAAAGCAAGTATAAACTACCACATCCAGTGCAATGGATGTGACAAAAAACCTGACAAAAATCCACAAGAGCTAAGTGCTGCTGAGAGTTTTCCTTTCATTACTCTGATCACAGAGATCTCAGCAACAGTGTGTGCTTTGGAGACCACAGCAAGGATGAGGAGTTGATTTATATAGGTCATACATGGTCAAGAAGAGCTTCAGTTTGTCATTTCTGACATGAGGGAGGAAATATGGCTTGAAAAATACAGAATACCAATATAGTGGAAAGCAAGTATCGGCTGGTAAGAAACATTGTAGGGATACAGACCCCAAGAATGCTTTACTCAAGTATTACCTCTTTACTCTTCCAACCAAAGTATCAGCCAGTCACACACTCCTGCAATCACATCTAAACTTTCCAGAGAGCTGAATTCTTTCTCTCCTTCCCTTCTGCCCCAACAAACCCCCACAGCTGTGGCACACAAACGAGTGTGCTTTGAAGAGTTTTAGATGCTCATTTTGGGCATCAGACCCAAGCAGGTCTGATTTCCAGCATCAACAGCAGAAGAAATTGGTCTCGAGCCATGACTTTGGAAAAGACTTTGGAAAAGACTCTGGAAAAGACTCAAATGTTTTATTCTATTGATTCCTGTGAAGCCTAAAGCCTTTATCCATACAAATTTCTGGCTTTGCCCTAGACCTCCTCCTCTCCTGACACTATACCCTGGCCACAGCACTATACCCTGGCCAATACAGGTGTTTTCATCAGACTTTGACCCTAACACATCTTCCTGTGCAGCAAGTAGAACAGCAGTGCTGACACACTGTGAATGCTTCCAGTTTTCTGTTTACCACCATCCTCCCATTATCAGCTTCCTGCAACAGATGGACTGTAATTTTACAGGCGCAAGAAGAGTCAGTAACTGGGTGGGAGAGGCAGGAAAGCCTGCTGCTTCAGTAGCAGGAGCCCAGAGGGAAAAATAAAGGCAGAATGTTGTGGAAGAAATATAGAGACCTATGTTTAAGCATCAGCCCAGTATCAGCCGCGAGCATAGCTCCAGCTGGGGCAATTTGGACTGCCTTCTCTTCCCAGTTCTGCCTTTTTTCCAGGGAAATGGGTTCCAAGAGATGCAGCTAAAGACATAAATAAATCTGTTTCAAGCTATGATGTTCCTTTTGTTGGGACAGCACCCATTTTGATAGCATCAGCCACAGTGCTCTCTAATAAAGGTCCCTAACAACATTTCCATCCATCCTGCCAGTCAGCTAACATATAGTCTTTCCAAATGTGCAAAGGATCATGTGGGGAACTGAGATTAAATTTCACCTTTTCATTGCTTGCATCTCCCAAGAAAAGTCACAATGCACCCCTTTTAGGTTTCTCCAAAAGGGCAAATAAACAATAACCAAAAATCATCCAAGCAAAATATCTCGTTATGTTTTGACAGTTATCAGCTTTCAAGCTCACCACACTAGAAATGCTCCTGTGTTATGCATTCCCTTTCCCCACTCCATGTACCTCTAATAATGCACATGGAAGGTAGGAAGCCACGAGGCTGAGAATGTAGTGAAGAAACTGCCCCTTTGCTTTGAGCAACATTATGAGTTGGAAAAATATTTTCAATTCCCAATGGCTAAGCTTTAAAAAGCCCTTCTGAAACCAAAACCAGGGGGAAATACCTCAAATGCAAGAAGAGCAGGAAGCTCTCCGGCACACAGCAAGCTCTGTTCCTGTGTTCCAGGCAGCAACCCATCAAGAGACATCACCTCCCAGAGAAGAAAGCCTGGTGCTGTGCCCTGGCAGGGCTTGTGGCTGAGTGACAGGCAGCTGTGCTGGTCCTGTGCCAGTCGGGATGAGCCCTCCTTTTGAAAGCCTCAGTACAGCAGCTTGCTTTTTTAAGAGAAAAATTAATCCTGTGGGGTTAGGGACACATCTGAGGTATGAAATAATATTCTCAGGTGCATATCCAAGCCTGCCTTTCTGCAGTGTTTGTCAGGGGCAGTTCTTTCAACAGGGTCAATGAGGTCTGGTCTCA
The DNA here is from genome assembly GCF_041296385.1 of Aphelocoma coerulescens. Taxonomy (NCBI): domain Eukaryota; kingdom Metazoa; phylum Chordata; class Aves; order Passeriformes; family Corvidae; genus Aphelocoma; species Aphelocoma coerulescens. The sequence continues at coordinate 4,536,965 of NC_091021.1, forward strand.
GCAGAGCTCTCTGAGGGTCACCTGGGAGACCTGGGAAAAGCCCTGCTGATCCATTTTCTTTTTATGCTGTGCCTAAACCTCAGGGGAGCACACAGCAGCACCAAACCCAGCACCACAGCTGAAGAAGAGGAGCATCCCCACACCTGCCTGTTGAGATACCCACAAGCTCCAGAGGTGCTTTACCACCACTTCCAGCTTTCTTATGTTAATAACTATTAACACTTCAGTCCCTGCTCAGTCATAAAGCTGTCAACACAATTAAACCTGTGTCAGAAAGGACAATCTGATCCATCCTCTGCATTCAAGGTAACTCCAAGCCCAGCTTCACTCCATGATGCAGTTGCATCTGGGGCATTGCAGACACTCAAAATCTTTGCAAAGAGCTGTTCTGAACATCTGAGCCATGAGAGAGTTCAGCAGAAGTTTACAGCCTCTGGAGTGTTCCACAAGAGACAGGAGTCTATAAGAAATTGGATTGATTATCTGTCATTACACATTTATGGGGGCAGGACTTAAAGGAGTTTATTTAGATGTCACAGGGCATCTGTGCACTGACACTGTTACAGCTATTAGCAGCACAGGGACTGTGTTAGATGATGCTAATGAATGAATACCTGTGTCTTGTAGGTGTGTGACTCACTGACAATCTGCAGGAGGGGTGAGTGGTTGAAAGGAGATCTGTAAGCTACAGGAAGACTTCTAGGATACTAGTTGCAAGGAAACACTTTGGGCTGAAATTGAGCCACAGATTTTATCACAGCCAATCTCTGAGAAGCAGAGACTGAATTACCTGCTGTGACTGGCTTTGCATCAGAATGGGAATCTCACCTTCCTCACCAGCTGCCTTCCCTTTGCGATCTAAAGGCTGAAAATGCTGGTTACACCAAGCCTGACAGAGGTGAAGAAGTGTTTGGACAATACCCTCGGGCACATGGTGTGGCTCTTGGGGAGTGGGACTCAATGATCCTTGTGGGTCTCTTCCAACTCAGCTTATTCAGTGATTGTGTAATTTCCCTGAAGGACATGAGAAGCTCTGAATAAGTTCCTCTTCAGAGCCATCAATGAATTACCTCTCCAGTGATGGGAAAGGCCACAGAAACAAAACAGTCAGACACAAGCCTAGCAGGAGCAGGGGACAGGAACCAAGGTGAGAGAACTCAATGGAAAATCCAGGTGGAGTGACCTTCTGAGAACTGCAGTTACAGGATCTCCGAGAAAAAGCAGACACCTCAAACCAATAAGGATGGCAAATCTAGGACCTAATGGCACACATTTACTGACCAAGACAAATCTAGACAAAACTATTACCATAAAGGTGGATGTGGATAATAAATATCAAGATACTGGCACAGGTGCCAAATCATTCCTGTATCAGGACAGACTTTGCAATGCTGCCCAGGTGTCCCTATTGTCAATAGTATAGACACTTGAGATTGAAGATCCTTTAAAAACATGACACTCAATAGTTTTCCATGAAAAAGAATTGTACACTCTGAGCAATAGCAGGTTCCATTTTAAAGAACGGGTAAAATGTACCAAATGAAAAATAAGGTCCTCTTAGTGCCCCTCAGAGTCCTCAGAGCACCTGTAAAGCCTAAATGCATTGCTCAGTGTCACAGAGACCCTGGTCACTGCCACCCCAAACTGTTCACACAGCTAAGCAAACAAGTCAACAGTCACATTTACCACAATTCATCCTGTAGATGCACAAAGGTGAGCTGAGGACAGATGTCAAACACAGAGTCAGGGGGAGCAATCAGTCATATCCACACATTGGCAATCACATCCAACCCTCTTGCTGAACTTTAAAGACAGGTTTAAGGATGAAGGTGCCCTACTCAGAACTGCTTTAGTCATTATAGCAAAGCAAAAGAAATCTGACTTGATGTCAGTCCTCTCCGGGGGTCAGAGTCTGAACAATCCCTACTGTCTTCCAAATTACCTCATCACCAAAACAAAGTGCTTTATCCAGCTTTTAGCAGTTTCCTGACTGGTTTTCTTTGCTCCTGACCATATGTAGCCCTTACTCATCACTTCTTCTCAATCAGGTCTGGTCTCTGACTTCTCTCTTTCATTTGCTAAGACAGGATGGATTCCCACTGCATTGGGGGATATCGATATCTTATGGTCCACAAGGAGGAGAAAATGACAGAATGTCACAGAGGATTGCTACGTGCAGAAGCACTGCTCTCTACTCCTTACACAGCAACCAGCCCCCCCCGCCCCGTCCCACACTGAGAAGGACATGAATACCCTCCCGGTGTACCAGGCTGGAGGCACAGGCACAGACGGCTCCTCCCTTGTGGGACAGAGGCATCTAGTGGCTGAGCGCTGAAAGATCGGGTAAAGCCACCACACGCCAATCAAGGAGGCTTGTGTTTGTAGTTTAAGTGGGATGCTGCTGCTGCCATGAAGACAGGTTGCTACAAAGCTTTTCGGCTGTTAACTGCTCTGCCCAGGTTCACATGCCATAAAGCAAAATACAAACACATGGCACCAGGCATAGCAGCCCAGAGAAAACCCTCCCAGAGCCCAGGCTGTGCCAGATGCTCAGGCAGTGTGCTAGAGAACACATACACCAGCAGCCCCCAGCACAGCCACCAAACTCCCAGAAGTGGGCGGCTCAGCACCTCCCGTGCACAGGCCTAGCTGTGTCTTTTGTACTTGACAACCTGACCACAGCTTAACTCCATGAAATCTCCTTCACCTCTGAAAGCTGCTGCAGTTGATGTCCACTAGCTTTGAAAGCCAGTGGGTCACCCTCCCCTGGTCATACTCGTAACACTGTTCAAGACTTTACAGATATCCACTACAGCCCTTTTCAGATACCTCTTTTCCAGCCTGAATAGCCATGGCCTAGTTAATTAGTCCTTGCACGTAAGTCATTCCATACAGCTGATGATCTCTTTTTTGGCCTTATTAGTCCTATGACTTGTACCTCCTGCTTCTAGTTCTGCTATCCTGTTTGAAATAATATCAGGACTTAACACAGAATGTGAGATGCAGGTGAGCCAGACACATATAACAGCATTCTTACTTTTGTGCTCTTTCCCCTTCCCACTTTAATTTTTTTTTCTTTTACCTTGTGAGCAGTGTTTCCACAGAAATACCTACTGCACCTCTGAGATCTGAGTGGGAACCACTAGCTCAAAGCCCTCTACTGTGTTTGTGCATGGAGTCAGAATTCTCTGTACTGAATGCTTGGCTTAATACCTAGCCGCAATAAATACAGGCAGGATACAGGTGAGATCTGCTCCCCAGAAACACCATCAATACAATCAACTAGACCAGGTCAAAATCTGTGACCAATACTTAGCCTTTGATCTCTTCATACAAGCTGCTAAAAGAAAAACAATCAATGCCATCTGTAAATTGGAAAAAAAATACAGTAACATAAGAGGCTTTTCCCTTCTCCTGGATATCTTTCTAAAATGAAAAAAATTCCACTCATAATGCTGAGATATAACACTTGCCTCACCTTCCAAAGCCAAGCTACTCAGCTTCAGAATAGCATTAAGATCTTCAATTTCTTGATGTAGGTTTGTGTTTTTACTGAGATCAAATATGGGGAGCTGTGGCTCTAATATTAAAGAATGCCAAAGTTTCTAGAATTATCTTTAGTTTAGAAAGAGCACCATGGCAGAAACAACATCTGATATTCAAAACTGCAATTTAAAATGAAGAAAAGGGCATCTTTGATTTTGATCTTTTATGTGTCCTAGGACACTTTGGACATCAATCTTAAATATCTAGTATCTTTAGCTATAATAAAGCTGCTGAATAAATAATGTGTAAGAGAGGCTAATGAATACAGCTGGGAAGCTTCTTGCTTTTACTCCGTGCTGTCTGAAACTGGAACACAAAGAAGCCAACACCAAAAAGAAACAAACCAAAGCAGAGATGGGGAGATAAATGCTGCAACTTGAATTACATCTCTTAAATGTCCACAAAAATCTTGTATTGCAGTAGTTTTGTGATGTAGTAGTTCTGACAAGACATCCCTTGGGCAATTCTTCAGCAGATGAAACCCCTCCCACTGCCCAAGTGCATTGCCAGTACATTTTTCCAGGACATTCTCACACACCTTGAGGATAACCATGCTCTGTGGAGCACTTCCACACAGCCTCTCAAATTCCTTTTTCTAGCTGACAAGGTTATGAAAGACACTTTACCTTTGCTCACTGCACTCCCTCACATATAGCACACAACTGCAAAGGAGAACAAGCAACCCTCACATCTACTATTATGGGGTTACCATGCCAAGTCCATCTGCTCCACAGCATGGAGCCTGCTGTGTGAGGTTGCTCCAACCCTGAGAGGAGGCTGTGGAGGGGGAGCAGATGCTAAACTACCATTTTGGAAAGGCCGCTTCCAAGTCCACATCTACACTGCCCACACTGGGTACCTGCAGCATGGAGATTCGTTGCAGGTGAGAGTACAGAACTGATGGATGCCTACAGCCAATGAAGGATGGTCTCCAGCAGGAGACAGCTCTTCTCAGGAAGGAGATGTTTCAGTATGCCCTCAGGCAGGATGCCAAGTAGCATGCAAGCAGCTGTAACATTTGTCAGAGATTTTGGTCTCACATCCTCACTGGAATGAGGAGGGAGCAGACACCTGGGCATCCTGAGGTTTTCTTCAGGGAGGACTGTGAAACATCCATTTAATTCATGTAATCCACAGAAATGCTACCAGTCCAGTTGGGACCACCAACAGCCAGGATTCTTATGTTGCTAAAATTTAGTAAGGATTTGTCTTTTAGACAATGCTGTGGAGCAAAAAATATTACACCCTTTTACCTGTTTTCTCACAGGTAGGAAGATTTGGGGACATCTATTCAACCACTGATTGCGAGTCCCTTCAGATACAGATTTTTGTGGGGCTAACTGTGACCAGACTGCCAGGAAGGCTACTGGAGATTGCTTTTTCATCATTTTCTCTGTGTGCTCTCACAGGTGCATCCACACAAAATTTCTCTCTAGATGTGCTCTGAACAGACCTGCTTTAATAGCTCTTAAAATTTTTTTTCAGAGAATGCAGCATGACCCTTTTCAGACCAAGTAAACAAACAGGCCCACCATCCCCAAACAGCCCAAACTGACTGGGATTGCAAGGAGAACACATGAGCAGCTTTCCTCTCAAGCTCACTTCCTTCTTTCATTCCCCATTCTGCATGGGCAGGTTACTAAGGATGAATCATGAGTCACTTACTTGGGCTCTGAGTGACAGCTGCAGCCTGGATTTCAGGGTTCATCCTGGGCAGCAGGAGGTGTATCAAAGCCAAAGTGACCACAACCAATTAGAAAATAATGTACTGAAACATAACTCCTTGGCAGGGTGGTGAAGAGAACAGGCAGGATAATTTGGGAGAACCATCTTGTCTTTAAGTGATGAGGAAAAAAAAAAACTAATGTAAGGAATCAAAGAAAGACGCTGAAGCTGAAATGGTGTGCTTTATGCTGGAAGTTAATACTGAACTGTGTCTGAGGGAAGGAGGGCAGTGAATACTGCTTTGACCTGCAGATGGAAGGGAAGACCATAATATAGGGCTGTGAATCTGGTGTTAAGCAGAAGACATTATTTTTGCTGATGCTAGAGCTGCTTCCCTGAATACTAAAACTGCAGTCCATCTCCCTGCCTTGAATGTAAGGCAATGTTGACATGATTGAAATTTACTAAACAAGGAATAGCTGAGCTAAAAAAGAACTGAAAGCAAACATAACTGCAATTCCCTCTTTTTTGCTTGTTTCTCACCATATCATGAAATAATTTACTTTTATTTCTTTGAGATCTGATTTTATTGATTGTAATAAAGAATGGGCATATGGACAGAAAACCAGAATCCCTTATATAATACAACTGTCACAGGCATAAATGCAGCAGCCTAATATATTCTCAGGGTGTTCACAATCACCAATACGTAAACTCTTAGAGCAGCTGTTTCCCCTAAACTCACCCAGAGGGATTCAGCTCCTACAAGGGGCAGTGCCACTGCCCTTAGACCTTTACAAGCCACCAAGAGCTTCAAGCTCAGCCACACTCCTTTGCGCTTCCCCGACACATACATGCAAGCCTGCAGTGCTAGAAGTGCTGGAGAGCCCCAAAGCTGCACCTGTGAAACACTTCAGCAAGCCAGACCCCAAGCAGGGACATTTCAAGTCATCTCAGGTTCATAGGGTCAGGAGAGAGGGAGCTGGGCAGTGTGTTACACCAAGCAGCAAGGCCTGGATTGAGGAATACAGCACACAAGGACATGTTAGCCCAATGAATGCTAGCTGGCAGCGCAAAGTACATTGTACATGGGTGGCTGCGAGGGTGCACACTGCCCCAGGACATCAGCAAAGAGACCCCCAGCAGCAGGGCGGCATGGTTATGTTGCACTTGGGAGGAAAAGCACTGCTCAGGCCCATGAGTCATGGGGACCTAACCTCTTCACGAGGAAGATGTGGCTCAGCCAGCACAGGTGAGATGCAGCAGCTCAGCAAAGTACAGCAAGGAAGAGGCCCTGCCCCCATCCAGGTTGGGTCCCACCCCAAGTGAGGAAATACTGCTGGGGGGGGAGCAGGACTCAGCATGTTCCCCTTGGGCTGAACCTCTGTCAGTACCTGCACCAGCTAACGCCAAATCCACATAGTGCCCGCCCCTCAAGGCTGGTGCAAGGGGCCCCATATCTTACAGGGCCTCCAAGTTTCATGCAGCCAACTGAACCAAACCCCACGGTGACCCCTACATGGGACTCCTAAACACCACAAGGCCACCTGTAAGGGGCCCAAAATCTCACAGGGCTCCCTAAGCCAGACAGAGACAGTTACTCGTAGCCCCAGTGTCCCTAAGCCCCACAAGACCAGCTGCGAGGGACCTTAATTCCACAGGGCTCTCTAAAGCAGACAGAACCTGCTGCACCACGCCCTGACCCCATAGGGCCGGCTGGACACAGCCCCACGCCCCTCAGCGCCGGCTGCAGTAACCGCGGGCCCCGCGCCCGCCCCTGGCGCGGGAAGAGGCGAGCGGCGGCACCGGCACCTTCCGGGGCGGAGCCGGGGCGGGCCGCGGCCGAGCGGAGCCGAGCGGGACTATGATGGCGCAGCGGGCGCTCCCCAACCCGTACGCGGACTACGACAAGTCCTTGGCCACCGGCTACTTCGACGCGGCCGGGCGGGTGAGCGGGGCTGGGGTGAGGCGGCTGTGGGGAGCTGCCCCGGGCGTGTAGAGCAGAGACCGGTCTGGTTACAAACGCTGTGCCCCTGCCGGGTGTGCCCGGTGTGCCCGGTGTACCGATGCCCACCCACCTGCTGGCGTTGCCTTCACGTTTGGTGGGTTTTCTCTCCACAGCTGACCCCCGAATTCACGCAGCGGCTGAATAACAAAATCAGGGAGCTGCTGCAGCAGATGGAGAGGGGCCTCAAGTCCGCTGACCCGCATGACTGCACCGCGTACACGGGCTGGACAGGTAGGGTCGGATCCCAGGAAGCAGGAGCTCCCTGGAGCAGACTTCGAGATCAGGCCGTGGCAGACCATGGGGGGTTGGCCATTGGAATTGTCACAGTAGATCCACGTCAAGAATGACACTTCTTCTGCATGTTTTAGTTCATTAGAACAAGGGGATGTCTTTTTCAGGACTCTCCATTTTTGAAGCAGGTTTCAAGCTGCAGAGGGAAGACCACAGTGTTCTAGGGCAGGATTGTGTCTACTCTTGGTTAATAGTGCTGAACTTATGCAACGGAGAAAGCCATCACTTGCTTGAGAGTAGACATGGGAGCCTTCAAAGGGTCAGGCTCCAAATCCAGCCACGGTGGGGATGATGACAACAAAACCAGTGCTCCATCCAGTGCTCCATGAAGTAGGAAGGTGTACGTGGTAGGTCATTTACCTGCAAGGAGTCCTTGTATCTGGCAGCAGTGACCTAATGGCCTGAGATGATGTCCATCTTTTCTGTTTGGGCTGAATTTTATCTGATGACCTTGTCTGATTGGCAGATTGCTCCATTCCTGTTCCCCAAGTAGTGCCACTCCACTTAGTGAGCACTAGTTCTGCTCCAGTGCCTGTCGAAAGGAGCAGAAATGCTAATGTGAGTATAACAAAGTGTGGAAGCCTTCCTCACACTAACTTGAGTGCAAAGCTTGCAGGAGCTTGTCTTTCTCCTATTCTGCATTTTCAGCCTGGTTTTCCTTCCTTGGGAATGTGCCCTACCTTTGCCTCCCTGTTTCTACACACTGGTGCCAGGGAGGACACACCTTTCTCTGTGCCCCATCTTTAGCTGCTGCTGTGTGCTTTGTCAGCTCTCCTGCCTTCTGCGCTGTGCCAGGCCCTATGGAGAGACCCTAGGATAGTTGAAATTAACTTCATGCTTGCAAGATTTTTTTGTTGCTGCTTCTTTTCTCTTGGCAGTACACTGCAAGCTTAAATGGCAGCTTTCTACAGTACAGTCTGGGTGTGGCTGGCTTGTGTGTGGGTGCTGTGGAACTTAATGCCAACAGTTTGCTTGAGAGAGTGGTGTTCACTAACGTTGCAGCTTGATGACAGCACTGCTAGGAAGGTCTGCTTCAAAATGTTAGTAAGGCAGACAGGCACTGAGAGCACTCAAGAGCAGTTCATAAGAAATGCTAGGATGCCAGTATTAAATTCCAGCGTGGGAGATCACTGATTTCATCAGCTGTTGTCTTGGCAGCACTTTGCTCCTGCTGCCGGTGAATTTATACATTTCTGCTGAGTGCTGGCTGATTTCACCTTGGGAGACATGTTCTGTTTTCCAGTCTGTGTGACCCTGTGTTGAGGTCCCCTCTGATGAAAAGCACTGCATGGATAAAGGTGGTCTTCAGTCACAATTGCAGAGTCTGCCCCTGGCCAGAAAATTCAGGAGACAAAGCAGGAGGATAGTTGATGTTAGGAGTACTCTCAAAGTCTTTGGGGAGAAGGAAGACACCTTTCACCAGAGGCCATGCTCCCCTTCTTAAGCTGGTCCTGAGGTACTTCACATTGGAAGAACACTGATAGGATTTCAGCTTGTTTTCATTTGGAAGGGAGTTTCTCTAGAGGGATTCTTCTATTTTCCTTCCAGATTCTTCTCTTTTCCTCAGTGGGCACACAGCCTTCTTGCCTTGGCTAACAGGAAAAAATCCATGGACAGATTTCCTGGAGGTCACAACCAGCATGGTGAAGTTTGCAGATGTTAGACTATAACTTTGTCACCCTACCTTCTTTTCCAATCCTAGCTATATTAATTTATTCAGAGCTGGTTTCCAGAGACAAAATTAATGGGGCCAAAACAGCAGCTTTTTCCTGTGATTGCTTGTGTAGGAAAGGCTTGTTGAGGATCTCCTCATGTAAATCATTGCCCAGCAGTCTGAAACCAACCCTCACTATCGTGGCCGCTAACAAGAGAGATTTGAAATATGGCTCTCTTGGCACAAACTCTGCATGAAATGTAACATACTTGAGTGTACTACATTACACTCAGTAATATGCAGCATATGCTGGTGTTTTACTTTGGGGCTCGTTTCTTTCCCAACACACTTGAGAGAGCCCTGTTCCCCCAGTGTGTGTTTGTGCCAAGGAAGCCACGGCTTTTTGGCACATGAAGTTGGAGCAGAGGGAGGGAAGGAGTTAGATTTTCAGCTCAGAGGCAGTGAAAACACACTTTGGATCAAGATTATCCAGCATATGGCTGAGTGCCCTCAAAACATATTTGCATCAGCTTGTTACGTTCTCATTTAGTTCCCCACAGAGATCAGGGCCCCATAGGCAGTACCTGGTACGTGCCTGGGTACCAACCAGCCTCAGCTGTTGTGTTCCTCTGGCTTTTCATCAGTTTAGCAAGACGGCTGGAAGAGGTTTTTTCCTAATCTGTTTCACTGGTTTCACACTGTTGACTGAGGGAAGCTAAACTGCTCTAAGCTAATTCTGAGTCAGAAGCAGTTCAGATCCTGGTAGAAGCTCAGCGACCTCATCCATTTTCAAACAGATTAGCATGAGGATGCTGAGGAGTACGTACAGTACGTGCCTGTTGGTGTTTGTGGTAATGCAAAAGGCCTTGCTCTGAAGACTGTCCTGTCTGGGAGCGTAGATGATGGAAAGGGAATAATGGAAGGAAATTTACTCCTGTCACCAGCTGACTGCAGAAGCTAGGATGCTCCTGAGTCCAGTGCCTACTGGACTGTTGCATCATTCCAAGGTGATGAGGTGTATAAGAGAGATTCACTTTCCTCCACACTGTGGTAGTGCATTTGGAATTTGTTTTCCGTGCAAGCATTCCCTTCTCTGGCAATGTCTTAGTCGTGGCTTTCAGCACTGGAGGGCCTCTGAAACAGCCCAGTGAGTCCAGCTGGCCTGCCCCATCCACAGCTTTTGCCTGGCCCATTAGCAAGTAGGGACAAGGAGCGGGGCTCAGTTTTCCTTTGAAAGGAAAGCCATGTAAGAATGGAATTATGACTGAACCAGTTCAGGAAAACCTCTGGAAAAGCACTTTCCATTCACTTCAGTGCAATATGTTCGTTTTAACCTCAGAACCCAGAGAACTTGCATCCCTTTTAGTCTTGTTCAGAGAAATTGAAATCCTCAGCTAATCCCTACAGAACAAGAGAGAGTGAGGCTGCATTTGCTGAGAGATAATAGAGTACCTTGTGTCACTCACATAAACCCCATTCCTGCCAAATGCTTGGCGGGTAGTTTTTGTGAAATTTCTGTTCTTGGTAATTGTGTTTGACTGGATGAGGCCCAGAGCAATGGCATGTAAATTTGAGGTTAACCTTCCTTTCAGAAGTTGGAGCAGATCACCACTGATCCCTGCTAACGTAACCTGTTGTTGGATTTAGTGATGGGGTAAAAAGTTTTACAGAAGAAGCTTTGTTACCCAGGTTTTAAGGCAGGATAAATGCTTAGGCACCATGAATAACGTCCAGTGTCCCACAATGCACTAGGAAGATAAGCTGCAAACTGGCTCCCCAACCAGTTCTGAACATGGACTTCCAGAGATGTCTCAGTTGCATGCAGTATGGCTTTGGCATGCATTTAGGAGTGCAAGGTAACATCCCGTGTGTCTGCACCAGGAAAGATGCTAATTGTCCTTTGAGCTGGGCAATAAAGCTGGGCCATCCGTGCTCTTTTACCCCATTCCTGACTTAATAAAATTACATCAGCTGTCTCACTAGAAACCATCAGGCTTCATCACTGCAGAGATAGGTTTCTGCTTCTTCCCTCTGTGTTTGACATCCTGCTTTGAGGCTGCTGGCTGACTTACTGCTGTGGGTCAATGCAAGATCTCTGGGATCTTTATGACCCTAGATGGTCAGTTTGGAACAAAATACCCTCTTGCAGCAACCTCCTGCCCTTGATAGAAGAAGCACAGCTCAGCTCCTGAGGCAAGGAGGCATGTTCAGAACAGTCTAATGGCGTAACTTGCTTGCAAAGAGAACTGCTGGGAATCCAACGAAGGAGTAAGTCTAAACTTGCAGAGAAGTTGAGGCACAGCTTCTCTTCGATCAACACAATGGTTATATGGATGAGATACTCTTTCTGCCTACTGCAGAGCTTTAGGTCACAAGCAAGACCTTTCCTGGTATTTCCGTGGTGCCTGCTCTGTTGAAAGCAATGGTTGCTGAAGTCAGGGTGTCAGCACAAGCCAATTGGTGCAAACAATTCCATTTCTACTATGTACAGCACGTACTCCTCTGCCCCACTCAAAAGAAATCTCTAATGCAAAGTAGCCCTCTGCACCTACCGTACAGGAAGGTGAGAGGAGAGAGGTGCTGTTTACTGTCTTTCTGAAGGTGTTGACTAAGCAGGCTTTGTGAGACATGGCAGAATTGACTTTTGCCTCCTGATTCCCTGCAGTGAGCAAGCATCTTGGGCATTGACACTCAACCCCAGTGTATTGACTTCCTGCATGCTGGAGGTAGCCATTTCAGTCATCAGAGCCCTGTTGGTCTGTCAATAGCACATATTCAATGCAGCCCTGCACCATCAAGGACTCTCTGAGGCATTCCCCATCTCATTTGGCTCTGCAGCAGGGGCAAGAAGCAAAAAATGTGGACATCTAAGAAACTACAGAGAAGAAGGTCCAGTAGTAAACAAATCAACAAAACAAAGCCCAGACATCTTTGGGAGTAGCGGGCCACAGGCAGCCACTGTATGGCAGTTCTGCTGGAAACAGAGGTCACAAAAATAGGTCACATTTCCAACTGGGACACTGAACACAGATATCCAGGGCACACAGAAATGGAGCAGATCCACAGCCTACCTAGCTCCATGTGTCTGGAGATGCTGTGTTTGTATACTGCTTAAAGCATGCCAAACAAACAGCCAGCCAGTCAGCAAATCCTACCTGGTCAGTTGGGGTGAGGAGGATATTGGAGAGGGAGAGCTGTGGAAGAGCTTCTGCAGAGCAACACTACCTTAACTGAACCAAGGTCGCCACGTGGATACTCTTGTCTCTAACCTGCACTGCCTCCGAAATACTCTGCCTGTATCTTGGCACACAGGTTAATGCAGGATATCCCCACCCAGGTGACTGTGTTTTGTATCCCTCTACATACACCTGTCAACATTGCCTCTTCATGCTTGTGCCTGCCCTCCTCGGTTGCCTTCCCTGCTCTGGGGCTCACAGGTGGCAACAGAGTGAGCAGCAAACTGAAGGCAGCACTGCTTGCACCCTTCTGATCAGTTTGGGAGTAGGAATTCCTTGAGGAATAAATTAAGAAAACTGGCCTTTAGATGCAGTTTATAAGACCTTTGGGTTTTAAATAAAAAGGAAAAATTAATTGTTTGGGAAAGCAACTTCATCCTTTAGTACAGGTCAGTGGTGTTTTGGGGTCTTTCCAAAGATACTTGGGCCTGGGAGGAACGGGGGTGAGAAATGTTTTAAAAGAGGAGAGGCAAAGAAATCAGAGGAAAACAATGCTGATATTTACTTTCTAAGAATTCAATCCTAGCAGTGGTCTTGGCAGCATAGTTATGTGCATAATTAGGGTGGTGTGATGGCAGTGGGAATAGAAACTACTTACAGAGCTAAAAGTTGTATATTAAAGCAGATACGAGTGCAAGTTGTGCTCAGACAGCTATCAGGCTAATAAGTCTAGAAGATGTGCTAGGTGCTAAATAAATCAAGGAGAGTCACTTGACATTTTCTAGCTGGAAAAGGAAGGTTCCCCTTTAAAGAAGGGCTTCATTTCCAGATCCATATAGACCTGAGTGATGGCATTGTACAGCTGAGCTGTCTCTAGAACTGCTAGCACTGAATTGCTTAGAGAGAGGGCAAGGTTATTAGCTGCAGCAGGAAATGGGAATTTTATACATAATATACATGTGGAATTGAATTGTCTGTAGCATGAAGCTTTGGCAATTACCCATGCAAAAAGAGAAAATTGTCTAAGTTTGAAATTATCCTCAGTACCTTGGAAGGTAATTTTGCAGCACGCTTTTCCCCTTGACCTTAACACATCAGAATCTGCAGAGGCTGGCTCTATTAATTTAGGCTTAATGCAGGACCTGAGTCTTCTTAGAAATGATTATTGGTAAGGGGAGAAATAAGCTCTTCTCAAAGTGATGTAGGCCAGTAGCTTTCTTAGTGCAGGTTTGAGGATGGCTCCCAGATCAGAAGGATGGTTCAAGTGTGGCAGACCTCTCAGGCACAGACTTATTGAGGACTCCTCAGTTACCTACTAAAAGCTTCAAGATCTGAGTGAAGACAAGGCAGACAGAGGCAAAGGACAGCAATTGATGTGACTGCTTAGTAGCAGAATTGTTCTTGTAGCTGTCCAGTCCATTGGAAACCTCTAGTGAGGAGCATGCAGCCTTTTCTAGTATTCCAGGCAGCTGTTTGTGTTTCAGACAAGGGCTGATCTCATGAGTTATGTGCTGCAGAGGAGAATTGGGCAGTCCCTTTTTTCGTTTTTCTAGGATGCACCAGTCCTTGCTATAGGGCTTGGGACTTGCTCAACAGCAGGAGATGATGTCCAGGGAACTGTAACAACCTTGCCAGTGCTTCCCAGTGGAAAGGAATTTAAAAAAAATAATAGGAGGAAACAAAAAAGAGTCAAGTAGGATGTCTGGATGTCTTAAGGGTGCTATTTCTCAGTGCTGATGGTGCGTGACTTTTTTTTTAACAATCCAATCCAAGCTAAGTGACCCAACCCCTTTCCCCCTAAGCGTGGGGAAAAAATAGAGATGGTGACAACTCAGTTCTGCTCTGTCACAAGTACCATCTGCCCAAAGATGATTTTTTTTTCCCCTTCACTGTTGAGCAAAAGTCACAGGTGCAGCGTATGGATTTAGGTGGATTTGTCTAGGTCTCATCTTTTGCTCCTTGCTACTAAAATTGTATGTAATTGTATATAAAATTTTATGCAATTCTGTGCTGTTCTCCAGGCCTTCGTGGGTCAGACCCTGCTGTTGTCTTGACGTGCCATCCACTCACAAGCAGCATCAAGTACAAGGAGATGACAAAGCAGGAAAGGACGCTGTGGATGTGTCCTGGATGTGCCTGAGAAGTCTGTCTGTAAGGCTTATGCCCTGGATGAGGGCCAGGCCAGACTTCTAGGTTCATTGAAGTAACAGAGCAAATCTTTCTAGTGCAACCCTTATGTTCCTTCTGTAGGCATTGCTTTGCTGTATTTGCACCTGTATGATGTGTATGGAGACCCGGCCTACCTTCAGGTGGCTCATGAATACGTGAAGAAGAGCCTGAGATGCATGACCAGGCGATCCATCACTTTCCTGTGTGGTGATGCTGGGCCCCTGGCAGTGGCTGCTGTCATCTACCACAAGCTGCAGAACCAGAAGCAGGCAGAAGACTACATCATCCGGTAAAATACTTGGTTATGTCTTTGACCTGGCCTTCCTCTTGCTCATAGAGCTGGTCTGGGCTTGTATGAGGCACTCTCTGACAGAAGTGAATACATTTTATTGCAGTCTTGTGTGAGAAGTAATCCAGTAACTTAGCAAGACAGCAAAAACTTTTCCTGCCCTGGTAAAAGAGGTGGTTTAAGGACAATCACATTTGCATGGCAGCCTGCAGGCTGGGGAGCAAGGATATTGTTCAGCTGGTATTGCAATCTTAAAAATAATTCTGATAAACACAGGAAGAAAAGAGTGCCAAAATTAAAAACAAAACAAAAGAACCCAGAAGGTGGGGTTTGGTGTTTTTTGAGAACATTTTAATTTAGCTTTATAGTCATTTTGATGAAAAAGAAAAATGTGGTGAGATTATTAGATTTAATTTTGGCACTTGCTTCCACTTGCTCTTTATTAGTTGTCTTTGACTTAAACCTAAGATTGACAGCATCCCTTTCAACTGCAGAATGCAGCTGGTTATGATTCATTTATTTCTATTTCCTGCCTTTCCTCGACTGTTTTCACATGCATTTTTGTTGGGTACTTAAGACAAGAAAAAGACAAACAAGCAGTCCTACATCAGCATGTGGCAGAGGAAGGAAAACAGTTAAGGAGATGCAGTTGCAAGCTTTTCTCAATTAAGTGAGATGGGTTTTAAGAAGGTGAGAAAGAGCCCTGTAGAGAGTTTCCATTCATACGTGATCAGCACAAAGAAAGACAAAACCCCTGGTGCTTCAAAACACTGACTGCCCATAAACAGCCATGGACAAGTGATACATAATAGCAATTAGAAAAAGCCACAGGTGGGAATCAGAGGTGTCTGTATGGTTTGGACACCAACTTCCCACTCCCTTAACTAAACGTAGCTTCTGGTTTATGTGGATACAATCAGTCTAAGGACAGAACTCTCTTCTTTATTCTGGTAATAATCTGTGGGTTAGGTTTTGCTTTGATCAAGTGGCAAATCTCACTATGATTAAAATATTCGCTAACAAGAAGGGAACTAATCTGTCAAACGGTACTGGCAAACAGACTTATGCACTGAGTTGTGCTCAATGCATAAGCCCCAGGTTGTAAAAACAATCCCTAATTCATGTTTTCTTGCTGAGGTCTCCCCTCCCCATATCCCTCTTGTTCTGCCTATGGTTTGGTGGCAGAATGGAATCTTGTGATTAATTTTGCACTGCCATCTAATGGTATAATAAAGGCAGAACGTTGGAACTTGGTTTCTTCATACATCTGCGAGGAGGAAAACAGAAAAATGTGGCTTTCTCAAATGAACAGTTACACTGTCCTTACTCTGCCACCAATTCCCAGAGCAGTTAGCCTCACTGTGCTCCTTTAAAATAGAGTATTTCTTTGAGAAGTAGTTCCCTTAATCAAAACTCTTAAATGGTTTCTGAGTATGCTGTTTAGTTACAGAACAGTTGCTAAGCTGTGCAGTGCAAGTGCATAGAAAGAGGGCTTCTGTCAGTGCTGTGGAGAAGAAGGACCTCTGCATTTTGTCCTGTGTCTTTTAAAGCACCTCATCTTTACAGAGCCAGTGGAGAGAACCCATCAGACAGGTTTTACCTGCAGTGGTAGAGACAGAAGCTTGCTTTTTCCTAAGTGAGTTCATGACCAAAAAATGTGCTTTTATGCTCTAGAGAGACTAATATTTCAGGGCAGCCTATTTTCCAAGAGCCTGTGAAAATCTGAGCCATGTTCTAGGAGCCCTCTTTTTCCTGTCACCTCCCACCAATTCAGAAGGTCAAAGCTTTGCTTTCAGAGCCAATGACGTACAAAAATCCCATTTTTCTCTACAGCTGCCTTGATTTCCCCCTGTCCAGAAACTGCCAGTTGTTGACAGTTGAGGTAGTAGGCTGAATAGGAGTGGCTCGTCCTTTCAGAGACCTTGATTTACCCCACACACCTGAGAAATGCATTCTGTATGCAATCAGTCTAGCAGCATCCCAGGCATCTCTTTTTGAATGCATGACCACATTTCAAAAACAGCAAAAACTACTGGCAGGCTTCCTCCCCTGATGATTCTGCTTGAAAAGCAGTTAGAGGTAAAGCAGTAATGCACAAAGAACAAGAACAGTAGCTCCAGTTGTTCCAGATTTCCCCACGAAAAGAAGATATCACATCCAGAGCTGAGAAAATCCCTACCACTGGTATTACAATTCATGCATTCATCCATTCCTTCTATTTCACCTGACATTCTCAGAGCTGAACAACATCACTAGCCAGCTTCTCTTCTGGCCAGCCTGCTGCTGGACAGAGTCTATGTGTCCAGGCACCTCCTTGGAAACCCTCTTCATCTGCCTTTCTTGGCCTTGGAGGCAGGCACCATGAGGAGGCAGCAGGCCTTTCCTTTCAGCTCCCTCAGATGAGAGAAGAACCCATGCCTTGGGTGTAAAGTCTGTCTCTTGGGTTTAGTCTGTGAAAAAGAAACCTCTCCCATGGAGCAGTCCACTTGTCAAGTGGTACAAGAGCCAATCCACCCTGAGTCACTGCTCCCTCCTTTCTCCTTCAATATCCCTACTCACTTTGAGTCCAGTTCCAAGGCAAAGTTTCCTGCCATGAGAAGTCACAGCCCAGCATCCTCTCTACTTGAGACATTGGGTTGCTTCTTTACTTTGCAACGCATTGTTACAAAGTCCCAGGAGTCCAGGGAGCAAAGGCTGCCAAGGCACCTTTTCTGTTCTTCATGCTGCTGTTAGAAGGAAGCCCAGCACACACACAGCTTTTCCTGGCTGGTTTCACAGCAGGAAGCAGTCAGGGAACAGTCTTAAAGCCACTTATGCTGGTATTTTAAAAGTGATGGCACTTTTCAGATTGCTGTTTTAGAGGTGAACAGAAAAATAAAGCCAAATCCAGTCACACTGCTACCTGCTGCCCTGATAGGGAAGGACATCCAGTCTTTTTGGAAGTGTGATGAGAGGTAAAACAAAGGAAAAATTGCATCAAGAGTGAATTGGGCTACAAAGCACCAGTGTGAAGCGCTGACAGTCTCTGTTAGCATTACAGGAATATCACCAGCTTTACAATATCACGATAGAAAACTGGCAAAGAAAATACTTGACTGCAGCAGACCTCACTCTGCACCTGGCATGGTGCCAGCCAAGTTGTCCTCAGGCAGCCACAGCACTCCCACTTTGCTAAGCTGTCCTCACTGCTGCTCAGTTCTCCCTAGAGAGCATTCCTTCCATGTGCCATGGCAGCTTGCTGTTAAACAACATGTGTAGCTCCACCTCTTACTTAGATTTTTAGCTCATGGAGACACCTCTTTCTCACCTGACAGCATAACCCAGGCTATTTGCAGGCATGGAGAGGAAGGGGCTTTTTTATCAGGACTTATGAGCATAAGGGGTGAGATTGTTCCACATACCATTAGTACTAGTTTGACTTTCTACTATTCCTTAAGCAGCTAAATTAGAAGGCTAGCCATTTAAATTGAAAGTAGTGATTTTTGGCAGAGTATCTGCCTTGCCAGCTACATCACAAGGAGATGATGGTGGGCAGCCTTTCCTGAGCAGTCAACAGCTTTATGCTGACCATTTCTTTCAGTCCAGGTTTCCCCTCAAGTAGCTTTCCAAGCTGGTGCTCTAAAACCCAAGCACGTAGTATGAGTGCACTGTGAACAGCTGAGCAGACTGAAGCAATCAGCCAAACAAAAGGCAGAGAGGAAGGGGCAATTCTGCACCCTGTGTAGCTGGAAGGCTGAGAGCCAGAGCCCAGCCTGACAACTCCCAGGGCACAGACAGCATGAAGGAATGAACCATGGTTTTGAGCTCCAGTCTTAGTGCTTGTTTAGATGACTTTGAGTGTCATCTCATCTTCCCCATGTGAATTTTTCATCGTAGTTTGCTCCACCTACACAAAGCTGACCCACGAGTGCCAGATGAACTGCTCTACGGGCGCATGGGCTATCTCTCTGCACTGATATTTGTGAACAAGCACTTCGGAGAGGAAAAGATCCCTCAAAGTCACATTCAGCAGGTACTGTGCCTTTTGCTGATTTGTTATCTGCCTCTTCCCATGCAACTCACCTTTGGGCAGGTAAAAATCAATGCTAGATGTAAGGAACTCTGGCAATAAGGGAGAAATCATGGTATACCTGCTCTTCTTCCAAAGGGACAAAGCACCACATGTCCCCCACTTACCATGTAAATCCATAGGCAGTACTGGACTGGAATACATTTCATTCTACCCTCTGCTTGGGCAGAAAAACAAATCTCGTTCTGTGTCCCAATACTCACTGTGCTGTGTCCAAGAGAGCAACATTTCCTTCACCCACATTTGTTCCCATCAACAGGTCTGCGAAGCAGTTGTAGCATCAGGAGAGAGCTTAGCCAAAAAGAGGAACTTCACAGCAAAGAGCCCACTCATGTATGAGTGGTACCAGGAGTACTATGTAGGAGCAGCCCATGGTTTGGCTGGGATTTACTACTATCTCATGCAGGTAAGAGGCATGAGGGGAGAGGCCCTTAGCAGCTGTTTCACATTTCTTTGAACAAGAAACAGCATTTGAATTGGCTCTTGGTAATGCCAAACTGGGAAAGATACCTTGTTTGATGGGCTTACTCATGTGTTTATCATGCATTTCCAATTGTAAGGGTTTTCTTCAAACCTAAGATTGAATCTCTGACCTTGGAGATCTGTGGAGAAATGTGACCTGCATTAACCAGCAGTGTCATGTACTGGAGGCCTGTGGCTCAGCTGGGTCTGAGTTTCTTAAAGTATTCACATTTGTTAGTATCTGCTGGCTGACTCCCTGCATTTTCTGAGATGGTTACTTGGAGTAGTGTTAGATCATTAGAGTGATTTTTTTCTCTGACAGAAAAGCAAGGTGAAAGAAATTGAGCTCTTAGTAGGAAAGTGGGAAATGCCTTTGTATCCAAAGCAGAACCTGTTTCTAAATGTGAAAGAGGTGGGAGTTTGATAAAGGAACTGAGTTTTGCAGTGCCTGAAGCAGGCAGAGCAAGATAAGAGGCTGGGAGATGCAGTACCCCTTTGCTTTGATGATTTCTCACTATTTTGCACAACTCACTGGAGCTCTGTCAATATTCCCTTTTCTGGCTCTGAAAAAAATGAGGATGATAATTCCCCTATGTGGGTCCCTTTGTGCATATATTTACAGTGCTTAAGCACTTAGAAAAATAACAGCAATAAATAACATTGAATTTTTTAAAGAATCAAGAGCACCCATGAGCAATGCAAATTATTTTGGTCTAGAAATAGTCTATAATCTTTTATTAGACATAACTCTCAGAGCAGGTGGAAAAGGAAGCCACCAGGTTTTGAGTATTTGAGCTTTCCTTCAGGACTGTCAAAGTTAAAGCCCATATACAGGATCAGTAGAAGTCCTGTGAATATGACTCTCTTCTGTGGCTCAGAGAGAAAGGGGTGGTTGGTGGTTTTTAAGTAGAAGATTTGGCAAGAGGAGGATGCAAGGTGGTTATTGCCCAGGAGCACAGAATAGCTAGCTAGGAGCAGGGGAGACAGCGATGTGCTGTGAGCCCAAATTTGTACCAAGTCCCTGAGCTTGTTCCCAAATGGCTGTTTTAAGTAATTTTAAGTGTAAGTCTCCCATATAATACTTGCATGGGCTTTATGCTTCTCTGCTGTATGAAGTACAAGGAGCCTGGATCAGCCAAGCATGATGCACAAAAAGCCTTGGGAGAAGCAAGGGAAATATGGAGAGGAGAATATCTTTTATCTCTAATGGTTTTACAGCACAAGTATTGATTTTTAATTTTCCACTTACCAGTCTGGGAACAATGTGATCCTTAGATGAGAGTTCTCATTGCAGTCTGCCATGGGAAATTAGAACTGCACAGATTTCATGTGGGTCAGTGTCATTGCTCCACATGAAGAGAACACTGAAGCCACTCCCTTGCTTCTATCTGAGTCCAGCAGTGAAGTCAGCCTCTTGAAATTACCCAGCACCATCTGTGAAGATACAGAATTGCAGCCTGCCAGCTGGGCTGAGATGCTCTAGGTGCTAGGAATCATCCTTAATACTGATTTTAGACAGTTATCTCTTTACTTCAGGTCTGGGTACTTGAAGCTGTTCCTGCTCATCTTTAGGAAAAGCAGCAGCAAGCTCTCTTGCTTAGAGGACTGGGTGACATGCTAGGAACAGTCTTTGTTTCTGGGATGCAAGGGCAGGACTGGAAATAAGTCCCTGCCAAAAGGCAGAGCAGCTAGGGGCTGAGTGGGTAATGTGAAGTGTGAAAGCCTGAATCAAAGCAATTACTTCATTTACAAGGAGCAAGAGGGAATGTAGCCATAGTTGACTTTGTTTCCACCTTTCGGGCAGACCTTGGGTCTCTTAAGGACAGACAGAATGGTAATTCTCCCTGATTTAAATATTTTCTCTCTCTTAGCCTGGCTTTGGAGTGAGCCAAGTAAAGCTCCACAACACAGTCAAGCCCAGTGTGGACTATGTCTGCCAGCTCAAGTTTCCATCTGGGAATTACCCTCCATGTATCGGTGACACCAGAGACCTACTCGTCCACTGGTGCCATGGAGCACCAGGTGTAATCTACATGCTTGTCCAGGCATACAAGGTACCAGAAACCCTACAAAGACCCTTTAGAGACCCCTAAATGTGAACCTTCCTCTGGAGAAGATGCTGGGAGACCCCCCCCCTTGCCTGGAAGTAGGATGGCTTGTTACGGTGAAATCACCCCACAGGAACCACCGACTGATACAGAAATTAGTCTTTAAAAAAAATGTTTCTGAAAATATCCATCAGTTTTGTGGGCTGCCCCGTTGCAGGTGATGGACGGTGACAACTAGTTATGTGTGAAGTAATGGTCTTACATCCCCACCCATGATATCAAAAATATCCTCCTTGAAAGTAAACAGCGAAGTCACTTCAGCAGGAGACCCAAGCCTCTGCATCCCACAGGGATGCTCTTTGTTTGGAGGACATTGCCTCAGCAAGGACGACTGTTTCTTGTCTCTGCAGGTCTTTGGGGAGCAGCAGTACCTGAATGACGCCCTTCAGTGTGCAGAAGTGATCTGGCAGCACGGGTTACTGAAGAAAGGCTACGGGCTATGCCATGGGACAGCTGGCAATGCTTATGCCTTCCTGGCACTGTACAACCTCACTCAGAACATGAAATACCTCTACAGGGCCTGCAAGGTAAGAGCTTGTGTGGGGCAGTAGAACGGCTTATTCACTTCTGCCTTCTACATCACTGCCTTGGCCTTTGAAACACAATTTCTAGTGGGGCAAACATGCAGCTAGATCTGACCATCTGCACCAGAGTAGTCCTTCAGCAGTGCAGTCACTGTCTGACAGCCTGTACAGAAGGGATTTCCCTTAGAAGCCTTGCTCTGCGAGGGGTAACATGAGGACGAGGGATAGTATTTTCTTTTCAAGATTTGCCTTTAACCAAATTTGAACATTTTTTGTACCTCTTTTCTCAGTTTGCAGAGTGGTGTTTAAGCTATGGCCAACATGGGTGCCGGACTCCAGACACGCCATTCTCTCTCTTTGAAGGTAATCTCAGTCTCTAGCCTTGTGTTTTGCTCCTGGGTCTAAGCTGGTCCAGCACCAAGAAAAACCGAATACACATTTCACTGGAGTCTTTGCAAAACTCAGTGTAGAGGATGGAAAGGAAACTGTATTCCCTGGGGTTTTTTTACCCTTTCCTAGAAGCAGTCTCCCTGTAGCACAGGCTGTCTTAGCTAGAGCATCTTGTCCCCTTAGGCTTCCCACACAGATTTTGCATACAGATCTCAAGGGGAATTCTTTCATGGCTACAGGCCTCCTTTTGGTTATTTGTAGCCTGGCTTCTCAGACAGTCTCTCTTCTGTACATTTTTAAGGATTGAAATCCTTCATGAGTGTTCCAGTTTGATTCTAAAGGTGAGGAACAAATGGGCCTGCTTTTATGGACTTATTGGCTCCTATGGTACTTTGTGCCTCCTGCTAATGGCTCCCCCCAAATCCACCATCAGCAGGTATGGCTGAAGGAGCTAACCTAAATTTCCCCAAGCTGTTGCAGGCCAAGGGACAACAGCAGTTTCATCAGTGATGACCTTGGGCAGCAGTGTCACAAGGACCAGAGTTTGACAAAGCAGCCCAATGTTGAACTTGTGGATTGGTAAAGCAGAAGGGAGGGAGCTGGAGTGGGGAAAAGACCCATCGTGTTTTCCCACGTGCTTTTCAACATTTGATTAACTTCAAATGCTTTTCCCCACTGAAGTACCAAAGTTGCTCGGGAAACGTGGGCTCAGACCTCGAAAATTATTTAGGACCTTATCTTCTGTCTTCATAATTCATTCACCCCCTGGAAAAACTGAGAAAAATGGTGCCCAAAGGGAATTTCTCTGAAACACAGTGTTTTTTTCATCCTCAGGAATGGCTGGAACGATTTACTTTCTTGCTGACCTGCTGGTGCCTACCAAAGCCAAGTTCCCTGCGTTTGAACTCTGAATCCTGCTTGGCAGTTTGCTGCCTGTATCCTTCTGCACTTGGAAACGCAGTTCAAGGCTGCTTTCTCCTTTTTCCAGACTCATCGTTGTTCACCTAACTGAACGTAAATCCATCCTCCTGAGGGCATGCTGAGTTCTCTAACATTTCTAGTTGTCTCATTACATTGTTTCAATTTAAAAGACAGAATGCAGATTTTGCTGGTGTCCCTTAAAAATGCAGGGCTGCAAATGGGAGCAAGCAGGGAGAACTGTACAGAATTTTGTTAGCTACAGAGTTTTGCTATTTCCTGTATCCCATTTCTTGGGAGGAAGTTTTCTGTTGAATGTAACCTGGGCTATTTAACTTCTTTTTGTGCTAACAAACAGTTGCGGAAATTTAGCTGCCTTTTGAAAACAACAGATGGAAAGCTGAGACTGTTGCCCTGGAAGTTGTTTTCAAGTGTTTTCCTTCTGAACACCCAGAGAGCAGATGGTTCAGTATCTGGGCTGTGCCACATGAAGCAAATGTGATGGACTGTGGAGTCTTATATATATTTTTAATATCTTATTGCAACTGGCAGAGCTGGAACTGACATGCCAAAGGCTTGTCCTGAGTTTGCACCTATCTGCTCTAAAGGCAAAGGCTATGTATAGCTCTTCTGTGTATTTGTTCCAGTGACAGGCAAGTAATCCACTGCCATCTTACATTAAATCTTGCTAGTCTGTTGGTCATCCAATGGCAAACTCCAGTCCAAAAGTGAGCTAAGCATGCTTGACTTTTGTGGTCTCTTCTGGTTAGCTTTGAGAGCTTGTTTTGCAGTCTTTATTTAAATTTGTGTATTAGGTGGTGCCAGGTGCCCACCAGGAGCAACAAGGGAAATGTATGGCACTGAGTTCTGTTAGTGTTTAACCTATTAGCTGTATACATGTTATTTACATGTTTTCTTTTATAAGCTTTCCCAAACCTGGATAATTTGAATCACTTGTTTGTCATGCTAGAGCTTGTTGTAGTTTGATTTGCAACCACACATCTACACAACTGGAAAATCTGCACTAGGTTAACTGGCTTTGATGTGTCAGGCAGATCAGGTACTTGCAGGGGGTAAATCTGCTTTTCCATTGTTAGCTGATGCTGCACCAATTTGCAGACATTTGGGACATGTAAACCACTGTAAACCACTTTCTTAGCACTAAAGAAACACATGAGCTAAACAATGAGCTCAGGGAAGTTTACAGATGCAGCCACACAGCTTTGTGCTGTTTGAGGGTAGCTCCTCAGCCTGCACCCAATGTGGCCATGGGTTTTGATCTTTCAAGGGCTGAGCTGCTGAGTGCCTCAGACCCCATAAGAGCAGGGGAGAAGTAGCAGGGCAGCACAGCCACATTTGTGGACCAGCAGTGGCGAAGCAGGACCACCAAACGTGGCACGGTTACACTCACACGTGTACACAGAGCAGCCGATCCCCAGTGGCATAGGCAGCCCCTCGAGAACCTCCTGGATAGGCAGAGAGTAGAAACCAGCCCTGGAAGGCTGGCTTGTTTCCTCAAAGCCCATGCTTCTGCTGCCCTCACAGGTTTCAGAAAGTCCATCAAAAGACAGCCTGAGTTGCAGAAAAGCTCATCTCCTTGAGTCTGGGCATCCCTGTCAGAAGCCTTAGGCTCATGTGGAATCAGCAGCAGGCATCCCCTATCATTCACAGGACCTAAGCAGCACAGGGGAAGCAGAGAGGAGTTGCCTAATCAAACAGTACTTGAAGTTACCTCCCAGCTTGGCTGGTGTGATGGCAGTGCAGGGACACTGCTCTGAGCCTGGGTTTCTCCTGGGCACCACTTCTGTAAAAGAAGATGGTTTGTGCTGCCTGGGTCATGGTGGCGTGAGAGCATAATGTCCCAGGGTTTGTACATTGATCAGAGGAGCATCAGGGCCATGTGTACAACTGCTACGTGGAGCACTTTCTAATAAAAATGCTGAAACAACCAAACTTTGGGTTATTTTTACCGCTTGCTTTATAACCAGGATTCATGTCTGAAGAGATCAACATACGCCACAGCAGCTGTGCTGGCAGCTCCTGGAGGCTCAGTGGCCTTCCAGCCACCCTGAGTGTTAAGAGTATTTCATAGTTTTCCCTCATCTCCAGTCCATCAAGGCCAGTCCTGGGCTTTCCCTTGCAGGCTGTGCTTTCATCCCAGGACATCATTTTGCACTGCTGTCTCCATCCAAGGCTGCATCCTCCCTGTGTGGCTTCCAGTGGAGACCACAGTTACTTTTAATTGCACCAAAATACACCTGTGCGCAGTGCTGGCCACCAAAAGGAAGAGGTGGATCCTCCCAGGAAAGTACCCTCCTGCTTAATGAAAGGAGGAACAGGGCACCTGGGGGAGGCTGTGGCTGTCCAGCAGCAGAGGCTTGAAGACCAAGCTCTCAGGAGTGGTATGGATAAAGGTGATCCTGCCCTCCAGCACAAGCATATATTAAGTTGCTTGAGGTCCTACACAACCTGGTTTTCCACAGTTTCTATTAAGGTTTGTGGTAAAGGTCTTGAGGAAGGGGGTCCAGCAACGAGGATGGATGCCAGCATAGTGCAGTTTCAATGCTTACCCTTTCTTTCTCATACAGGGGTTCTGTGTGGTGCTGCCCCCTTCCTCCCACCTTTGTGCCAAGGGGAGGGAGCAGGACCAAAGCAGGCTTTGAAAACACAACTGCACCTGTTTCAACAAGTTGCCTGAGAGGGACTTTATCACAAGTGTAGATATTTGACACTTTGTGATGGTTGTGTTTGTCCATGGTCGTGGTTTGTTTAAAAAACAAAAAGATATATCCTATATTCCCAAGAAACAAGTAAAAAACACATTTTGAATGCTTTACCATCTGGCTCAGTTTGTGTTCACCTCTTGTGTATACTAGTGTGATCAGCAAGATGAAAAACATCCCAAATACTGTTAACCAAATGCCATCTGTAGGTGTGCATGTCCCCTGAGAGCCTGACGTGATTTCAGCTCTCAAGAGCTGACAGCAGCCTCAGCTATCAAAGAGGTGACGTAGAGATAGTGCAGGAGAACAGATAGTGCTATCTCTGCCTAAATTACTTCATTTCTCATTCCTACATACTAACTTTTCAAATGCCCACTAACAGTGATTAACATTGACACTAAATCCATGGCTAACATTATTTAAAGTTTTTGCCAAAAAATCTTGCCATGAGCTGTCCTCACCCCTGTAGCCTTCGCAGTCAGACACACTGAGCTGATGAATCCATTCATGAACTACCACTGCAGTGATTTGATGCACACTGGTTTCCCTTTGAAACCACTTTGGAGTAGGCTGCTGGCTTGTGGCATGGCAGATGCTCTCCTAGAGTCAATAGGGGAAAAGCACAGCAGAAGAGATCTCAGCCTCCACAAACCCTAGCTCATCCCCCTGCCCCAGAACATACACTGTTTCCATCTGGCAGGCTTGGAGCTGAGCCAGGAAGAGAATAAGGGTGGCACATCCCACATGTAGTATCTGGGAGAAGCACCCAGTGGGGCCCCAAAGCTGCTGGCTTACAAAAGCTATCCAGCCAGACCTCACTGCACCACTGTCTCACCTTTCCATCTTCCCCTATTTTATTTTGTCCATGTTTTTGCACCCAACTGTAATAGCTTGGCCAAATCTGAGTGGGGTTTTCTGAGGACAGCACCCAAGGAAACGTGGCTGGGTTCAAGACCACAAGTCCTGCTCCAAGCCAGTTCCCAGCATATACAGTTAATTCATAGCAAGAGTTTTTTTCATTTTTTTTTAGTTACGTATTATATTTTTTTTTCCTTGGTAAGAACAACACAGGTTCCTCACGTGTTCCTGCCCAGAATGTCTGAGTCCCTTGGCCAAGTGTCCCCTGCATTCGTTTAGCTGCACCCAGGAAAGAAACCTGAAGGCCAATACCCAGACCAGGAAATTTAAACCCCCGGAGTTACAACTTGCATGTTATTAGTGCCTGAAGACAAACTCCAGCAAAGCAGGAGGCAGCAGATCAGCTCAAAATAAGCACCCGAGGAAACAGGCTGGACCCCAGCAGGGTTGCTGGCTTGGGGACCCCTCACAGAAGGGTGTTGGTGGCCCCAGCAGGTGGCAGTGCAGCCCGTCAGCAGCAGCTACCCTGTCACTTCAAGCACACACCCGCACTCTTCAGCTGCTAAATCCTGCCTCGGGAGAGCTCGGGTTCAGCTCCTGGGAAAGTCACTCAAACCAAAAAAGCCCACACGAGTGAGGTTGTATTTGTGTACTGTGTGGGATGACAGATGTGAGAATCATAGAAGCCCTTCCAAAATGCATGGCCTCTGAGTCATATACACCCCTGGGAAAAAAAAAAAAAAATATATATATATATAAATATATGAATAAATAAAATCTTTCCCAGTCCTGCCTGAAGCCACCCAAGCTCCCCATAGGGGAGGACAACTCATGCTCCTTAGGCAGATTATCAAGGAAATGCTCCACATACTGGGTGAAAATACTTTATCTACCCACGTCAGCTTTACAGACATTGCTCAAGCCCTGCCACCAACCACTCCCAACATGCAGTAAATACAGAGTCAAATAC
This sequence comes from Aphelocoma coerulescens, assembly GCF_041296385.1. NCBI lineage: Eukaryota > Metazoa > Chordata > Aves > Passeriformes > Corvidae > Aphelocoma > Aphelocoma coerulescens. The sequence goes on from NC_091021.1 coordinate 4,564,785, forward strand.
TCCCTTTTCCACAGGTTTCCCTTGGCTCTTTGAAGTCTCCTGCACCAAACATACCTCCCCCTAGAATGCCATAGGGATTGGGTACATCCCAAAATGGCAAGAGTATCAAGAAAATCCAACTGGGCACATGTGTAAGGGTACCAAGGCTCATCACTGAGGTATTTGTCAAGGGAAAAACCCAGCCTCGTAGAGCTGAAATGGTTCCTGTAGATGGGCTTGCAGTGCTATCTATCTCCCCAACAGGGCTAGAGTAACCTTCGTCTCCCTCACCTGCTCATTGCCTTTGGGAAGCAACCCCCTGCTTTGACCATGCATGAGGACAGAGAAGGACAGGGACAAACTGGGCCTCAAGGAGTGAGGGGGTCTCAGCCATGTGCTGTTTCAGGTTTTCAGGGGGATCTCTGTCCACAGCGGGGGTGCAGTGTTACCATGCAAACTCACTCTTAATGCAGCAGGAAGCAGATAAGCCCAGGCCAACATAGACTTAAACCCCCAAATTCAGTGTCACAGCTGGTGTAAATGGATACTGCAGCATCTCCATAGCTGTGCCTCTCAACTTACCAAGCACGGTTCAATGACCTTGGCAAAAGGTATTTTTTACCTTTATGTGGGCCAGTTCCTGGAGCTGCATGGACTTAAACTGATTGAGGGCAGCTTAGGATCCAGCCCCTCTGCAACAGCTGAACGTAGGAGTCAGGGGGAATTACTTAACTTTGAACAGTTTGTAAAATTTGAAGTGTAGCTAATAAGCTTGTTTGTACCTGACCTTAAGACCAAGTCTTGGTTGGATCCCAGCAATATCTGACAGGCAGATTTTTGTTGTTTCATTTTCATTTTTTATTTGTTTGGGTTGGAGTTGTTTGTTTGTTTGTTTGTTTGGGTTTTTTTGAAAGAACAAGCAAACTCTTCCAAGACTGAGGATGCCACTCATCAAACATCCCCTTACCATGAACTGGAAACAGATACACCACCACTCTCACTTTAGGACAAATGTATTTACATTCCTCCTACACTCCCTGTCTTTGTAAAAGATTACAAAATATCACAACATACCAGCTGGGCTTCAGAGAGCTCCTTCCCAGCTCTGGAGCAAGGATCAGGGGTGTTGCTACTGCAGAAGTGATGTTGCTTGGCTTGGGTGGTGCTCTGCAAGCCTATAAAGGCTGCTGGCACTACTGCAAACATGGTATCTGGAGTCTGGGGATGAGCATTGCCCTTCACCCTTGTGCCACCCCACTGGCACAATTAACCTTTCAAAGCAGAGGATGAGCATGAAGATCTCTGCCTCCTGGGCAGGTGCAATGCACAGCTGCTCTGAGACCCAGAAAGGACCAGTATATCTCTGAATCCTGCAGGATTTTTCCTGTGTCAGCATCAAACCTACTCCCTCAAAAGTTGTTGGGGAAAAGCAGAACAAAACTATTCTCAATATAAATGCTGATTCAAGACAGTCTGCTATTGCCTCACCCACAAAGTTTTGTATTCTCAAGTGTTCTCCAAGCCAGCTTTCACCCTTAGCATGGTGGTCCCTGCCTCTTCACTCTGCAGCAGCCACTTCTGTTTTACCTCTCTCCCTACCTCAGTCACCCACTTGTTTCTGTCTCCATGCTGCCACTTTTGGGGTAGAAGTGTGGTAGCTTTTACTTTGGATCATTTCACAAATCCAGTTTACAGCAGCACAGCAAGGAGAAGGCAAAATGCCGTGATAGGGGGAAGGCAAAACCAGCTTATCACAAGGAAACCTGAACCCTCCTTCAGCTCTCAGGGCTTCCAGGAGGAAGTTCAGGAACTCCCATGAACACCCCTATTCCCAGTATTTGGACATTCTGGATACTAAGAGTGCCAGCAGAAAGGAAAGGAGAAAATTAAGTCCTTTTTCATGTATCCCTCAACTTCAGAGGCACAAAAGCCATTTGTTTTTGCCACCCTCTTTTCTGGACAGGACAACTTGCAGCCACCCTTCACTCTCAGATGCCCTGCAACGCCTTCACTTACCCCAGAGGGTGAAAGACAACAAGTTTGGCCAAAAAAGTACAATAGATCCTCTAATGACTGGCCACCCTTGAAGCCTGCATCAAGGAAGACAGGCAGAAATGGAGAAGGCACAGAGGCAGCACTAAAACCAACTCATAAACCTTAGGAAGGGAAAAAAGAGCAGGACTGTGAGGAGCCATTTAACTCCATCTACTCATGGCCGGGGAATTTCTTGCTAGCAGGACACGTGTCAGGTAGCCCTTGTGAAAAGCTCATTTTGCAGCAGTTGCAGTTTCCTGCAGCATTTGCAGTGTTTGCAGGCGGTAATCTAATCCACTGGAAGTATTTTGCTTTCCATAAATCCCATTGGAGCCAGGCCCATAAATAGTTACACTGTAGTATAGAGCTGCATACAAGGGAAGAGCAAATGTTCCACATAACGGCTGCTGGCCTTTATGAGACTGAGGAGTCGATCATATTTCCACCATTTTGCCAACTTTTATTCTAGATCCCCCTCTTTAAGGATACCCCTAAGTGGTGAGGGGGAGACCACAGTGCTGCCAAACAGCTTCCTCACAGGGGACAACACAAAGCACCCCTTAATTGCAGGGGTTTCCCCTATTCCCAGAAGACTTTTGGAACAGTTTTCTCTGTAAATGAGGTGTTCTGCCTCCATCCTGACACTCCCAGTAGGGGACGGGAAGGGATTGATCAGATTTTTATGAGTGGCTGAAAAAATAGAGAGAGACATACCTCCAGAAATAAACTTTAGGACACTCCAAGAAAATCACCATAACATACAAATTTGATGGAAATATATCCCACATCCAGGGATACCCTTGCTGAGAATTCATAGCTCATTTATCACCATGGGAAAGAGGACAAACCCCACCTGAGTGACAGCTACAGCAGGTGGCAGTTAGGTGACAGCCACATCCAGATACAGCCCAGCAGTTCCCAGAATCATGCTCTCCATCCTATTAGACTGCAGTGCTTCATGTTTGCAAGCCTGAAAAATTCATCTGCAAGAAGCTGGGCTCCAGACCAGAAGTGGTAAGTTGCCATTGGAAGCATTTGGGAACCCCTGGTGGTTCATCATCACAGGGGAAAAACTCCAAACTTCCCAAGGCTGGGAAATATCTCATTCCAGCAGGGCTGACCCCATGCTCTACAAGCATATGGAGAAGACAGTCTGATGTAGGGATCCCAAATGAGTACACATGAGTCTGGGGTTTGGGAGCACACAGACCCTTTTTAAAATAGAACAATCATCTTTCATCATCTTCCCTTCTCTTTTATTATATTCACAATGCCAGTAGGCCCAATTCCCTGGTTTTCAGCAGCAGTAATCTCATTGGCTTATTCCAAAAATCACTTAGCCTTCCACTGAACAGTCTATGCATTCAAGTGTGCACTTACTGCCTTGTAAACCACAGGAGAATTATATTAGCACTTACTCCCTATACCCCAAGTTTGGGACAGGTGGTGTCAGCAAGGGGGAAATAGACTTTCTCTGTAATAACAGAAATATGGTCTGACATCCTTTCCTTGATTTTCCTGCTTTAAATATGATAGGTATTTTACTGCAAGAGGGCTTGATTTGGGACTCTTTCCAGCTGCAATTTTCACAAAACCTACAAGGAAGGCAATCACCTTCCTACAAATTTCCCTCCTTCTTTCTAATTTTGCTGGAATTAGAGTAAAAAAAAAAAAAAAAGATAAAAGATATCACTGAGAGAATGCAGAAATATAAACAAGCAAGGCAAATACTAGAACACTAGAGCCTCACCCTCTTAGGAAACCAGGCTGAGAAGAGTGAATCACATTACTCAGAATATGGAGGTTGCAGTCAAACTATGCAGTTAGAAAATGGATTAGATATACCTGAACAAAACTCTTTAATGATCCACATGCAGCTTGGATCTTCCTTAGGTAAATGACAGATAAATTCCCCAATGAACTGCACCATTTGGAAAAAAGAAAACCCTACTACATTACTAGCCTCAACACATTTTCAACTGTAAACAGTTCATGCTCTGTCCATGCAGAGCTGTGTCCTTTAATAAGTTCAGCTGATGGAAGTTTCACATGCCATCCTGCCACCACTTCTGGTCTGAGAGGAAGGTCACCAAATCCCAGGATGGTTTGGGTTGGAAGGGACCTTAAAGCTTATATTGTTCCAACCTCCTGCCATGGGCAGGGACACCTTCCACTAGACCAGGTTGCTCAAAAGCCCCATCCAGACACATCATTTCCAGATGTGCTCCCACTGTTTCCTCTGTCCAGTCAGCTCAGGACAGTACCCCCACAACCCTTTTGAAGGCAGCTTTGAGAACTCCACTAGGAATTAGGAGAAAGCTTCCATCCACTAAGAGTGGCTGGAGGTCTAACCCACTAAAAGTTACACTCAAGCTTATAACACCTCTACATAACACAGACAATTCTCAAAACAGCATCATTTTATCAAAAGAGAACAGGTCTGGAGGTGGTTTGAAAGGTTCCCAGATGAGACAGTGTTGCCTTGGACTCAGCAGACAAGTCTCCTTCCTCGGTCTGCAAATGAGCAGAAAAGCCAAGCTGAAGCTGTTCCAACGAGTCATTTGGCTGCTCTCTGCTATGGTTTTCTCTCACTTCTTTTGCTCATTTTCCAGCATCTCTGATGCAGAGTTTCTCATTATTTCTTGGCATGGCACATCACAGAGGGACCCCAGTTAGAGCTTGAAATCTGCCAATGCTTCTTCTGCATTTGTCACACTGATGCCTTTTCCTGGTCTTAAAATCAAGAGTCATACACGGTTAGAAGGGGAAAAGGGATTTTACCTTGGTATTTATTATAAGGATCTTTAGGTGCACATGTCCAGGTCATATGCATTGAAATGCACCCCGCCAAATGCCCTCCCCCAAAAAATCTGGTATAACATTATAGGTATTATTATATAACATATAATAATGTTATATAACATTATTAGGTTACTAATTAGTATATCTATCAAAGATTCCCCAATGAGAGGCTCAAGTGAGACCCCCTCCCCAAGGAGCCTTCCCCTGGATGGTTCTATCTTAGTTTACAGAATGTGTTCTGGAGAGGACCCTGGGGTCTGGGGCACACTGATCCCTAGCTACAAAGCTTCTAAAATGTTTAGTCTCTTAGCTTGACAAACAAGTCCAAGAATGTAGGCAAAAAGCACTAAGAATACAGAAGTTGTAAAAACTGTATAACGAGTATTAAAGAAAAGGCAAAAAATCTTCATGGCATCATTTCCCCCCTTTTAGAGACTAACAAAACTCTGCCTTGTCTAGTCTCTATTCTTTACCCGCAGAACCGGTTTACACAACCGGCTGCTCCACACGCTGTTTCACAGATAATAACTACAATTACAGCTATTACGAATATTTCTTTTAGCCAGGCCCAGTTTGGTAACCATGAGGTGAGGGTATCAAAAATAAGATCAAAATTTAAGATGTTATTTCTAGAAGCTACTTCATGTAGAATTTGAGTTCCCTTCCAAATTTCATCCAAATCTTTCTTAATTCTCCCACTTTGGTCCACATAAGAACCTTGGACACATTTTAGATCACAGTCTTATGCAAATCATGGGGTGAACCCTGAACCATGGTTACCAGTTGGGCAAACAGCAAACACGTAAAAAACAGTTTAAACTGCATCTTTCTGATCTGTATCTCTGTCTTCTTGGTGATTTCAGGAGCAGAAGCTTTCTTCACCCTGGAGTAGTGAATCCGGGGTCCCTTGCCAGCAACCTTGACCGCAGTAAAAGTGGTCAGCAAAACTTGGAACGGTCCCTTCCACTTGGCTTGCAAGGGGTCGCTGTCCCACCACTTGATGTAGACCCAGTCTCCAGGCTGGAACAGATGAGCAGGTGTGTCCAATCCTATTGGTTTGGATAACACAACGAACCTCTGGAGCTTCTGCAAAGGGGAACTCAGAGCCATTAAATATTTCTGCAAATCATTTTTACCTCTCATATGAATTTCCCCCGGGATATGTGGAACCTGGTATGGCTTGCCATATAATATTTCACAGGGACTTGTGTTGTCCCTTCTCCTTGGCTGTATGTGGACTCTCAGCAAGGCTATAGGCAGGGCTCGAACCCATGTCATGGATGTCTCTTGACAAATCTTGCAAATCTGGGTTTTGAGGGTCCCGTTCATGTGTTCAACTTTGCCACTTGCCTGGGGCCTGTATGGTGTGTGCAGGTCCCAGGTAAGTCCCAAAATCCTGCTAACTTCCCCAACCACTTTGTTGCAACAAAATGTGGTCCCCTATCTGATGACATTCCCAAAGGAACCCCAAATCTTGGTATTACATGATTGAGCAAAGCTCTCACTACTTCTTTTGCTGTGTTGGTGCGACAGGGGAAAGCCTCAGGCCATCCACTGAAGGTGTCAACCAGTACCAGTATATAGCTGCATCCCTCTTTGCGTGGCATCTCAGCAAAATCTATTTGCCAATAATCTCCCAGGAGATCTCCTGTTTTTGTCATTCCTAACACAACTCTCTTGCTTGTGTCAGGGTTGTTTTTACAGCAGGTTTCACACTTGCTTGTTACAGATTGTACAGTATCAGTCATCCCTCTCCCTATCACTACTTTCCTCAAATGTTTTAAAAGATTTTCTGTTCCCCAATGGGTACTTTCATGCTCTCGTTGGGCTATTTCCCAAAGGATCAGGGGTGGAACTATGACTTGTCCTACTGGGGTAACAGCCCACCCACCTTCTTTGATTTCAGCCTTAAGGAACTTTATTAATTTGTGATCTCTCTGGTCGTATTTTGGGGTAAATGATGACAAATCTATCTCTTTCTGTGGTACCACTGCAAAAATGCCTTTTTCTGCAATCCCCCTTGCTGTTTAGTCAGCAAAATGATTTCCCAGTTCAGGAGCTGTTTTCCCTTTTTGATGACCCTTGCAATGCATGATAGCCACTTTCGTAGGCTTCCAAATGCTCTGTAAAAGTGCAAGAATTTGTTTAGCATGCTTAACCTCATTACCTTGAGCAGTCAGCAGGCCATGTTCCTTCCAAATAGCTCTGTGGGCATGCACAACACTGAAGGCATATCTGGAATCCGTCCATATGTTCACCTTCTTCCCCTCGCTCAGTTGTAGAGCTCTTGTTAGTGCAATGAGTTCAGCTTTCTGTGATGATACATCTGGAGGCAAGGCTTTTGCCTCAATGATTTTATCTGAGGAGGTTACGGCGTAACCGTTCATCCTCCTAGTGTTTCTCATGAAGCTGCTCCCATCAGTGTACAATTCCCAGTCTGGATCTTTTAAAGGAACATCTTTCAGATCTGGTCTGCTGGAATAAGTTTCCTCTATTGTCTGCAAACAATCATGCTCAGGCACACTGTCAAGTAACGTGAATGATAAAAACATCACAGGGTTTACCACAGAAGTTGTCTTTAGAGTAACATCATCCTCTTCTAATAACACAGATTGGTATTTGAGCATTCTGCTAGGGGAGAGCCAGTGTCCCCCCTTTTGCTCCAGCACGTTTATCACTGCATGGGGTACATACACGCCAATGTGCTGCCCAAGGGTGAATTTATGGGCCTCCTGTATCAGAAGGACTGTTGCTGCCACAGCTTTAAAGCATCCTGGCCAACCCTGGGCTACATTGTCTAGTTGTTTTGAAAAACAGGCCACAGCTCTTCGCTGATCTCCAAGGTGCTGTGCCAGTACCCCCAGAGCAACATTCAGTCGCTCAAGTGTAAAGAGTTCAAAAGGTTTAGTCAAGTGTGGCAGCCCCAGAGCTGGGGCTGACATCAAGGAATGTTTTAGCTGTTTAAATGCAGCCCTGGCATTCTCTGTCCACATGATTGTCCTTTTTTCAGCTGCTTTAAGGACCTCATATAAAGGTCTTACCAATATACCATAGTTTGATATCCATAGGCGACACCAACCTACCATCCCCAGGAAGGCCTGCATCTCTCTTATGGTATGGGGCTCTGGAAGTTGACAGATGGCTTCCTTCCGTTCTCTGCTGAGTTGGCGATGTCCACGGAAAATTTCCAGGCCCAGGTATACTACTGTTTCCCTGGCAACCTGTGCCTTCTCTTTTGAGACTTGATACCCACTTTGGCCTAAAAAGTGCAACAGACTTACAGTGAGCTCTATGCAGTCATCTCATGTCTTGGCCACTATCAAGATGTCATCAATATACTGGAGAACCACTCCCCCTGGTTCTTGTTTCCTCCAGTCCTCAAGCTCCTTTGCCAGCTGGTTTCTGAATATGGTCGCGCTGGTTTTGAATCCTTGTGGTAAAACTGTCCAGGTGAGCTGGGTCTTTCTCCCTGTTTCAGGATTCTCCCACTCAAAAGCAAAGAGTTCTTGGCTATTCTTATGCACAGGAATGCAGAAAAAGGCATCCTTGAGATCTAAAACAGTGAAGCACCCTAATTCATTTGTTAGTGTTGTCAAAAGTGGGTAAGGATTCGCTACCACTGGGTGTATGTCCTCTGTTATCTTGTTGATTTCCCTCAAATCCTGTACCAACCTGTAGCTTTTACCATCAGCTTTCTTTACTGGCAAGATTGGTGTGTTGTACCTGGATTCACATTCCACTAACAACCCAAATTTGAGAAACTTTTCAATCACAGGTACTAATCCCTTGCGAGCTTCTAATTTCACAGGATACTGTCTTTGTCTTACTGGTGTAGCCCCTGCTTTGAGTGTGATACTCACAGGTTCAGCTTTTTTGGATCTCCCAGGAGAATCATTGCCCACACTATTTGAATGACAGCCTCTTCAACTTCTTTGGGAATTTTTCCATGGCATTCCTGTACAAGTATAGCAGCTGCTTCAATAATTTTAGATTCTGGGATTATAACTTTCACTCCCCCCTTCTTGGAAAACTTAATTTCTGCTTCCAGTTTTTCCAGTAAATCTCTGCCCAATAATGGCATTGGGGAATTTGGCATATACAGGAATTGGTGAGTGACCCAGTGTTTTCCCAATTTAAATTTTAAAGGTTGGAGAAAAGGCCTTGTTTCACTTACCCCTGTAGCTCCGATCACATCCACAGTGTCTTGACTCAGTTCACCTTTTCAAGTATTTAACACAGAATATGCTATTAACTCAACAACCACCCATTTTTGGTATCGCTTCAGCTTTTCCATCTGTTCTGGGACATTGGGATCCCAGCCAGGGTTTGCTAGGGGATAGATATCATTAACTGACCCTTGGAAACTCCCAGTTGCAATTTGAGTTTCTATAGCAGATATAGCAGCTTTGTTGACCATTTCTCTCTCTGTTTTATCCAATAATTCATCTAGCATAACATTTCGATCACCCCAATCTGGGTTTTGGGATTTTATGGCCATTTCTACACGCATAGCTACTCTCTCCGGGTTGTCCCTGTACTTCCCAATTGAGGTTTTTTTTGCTGTAATTCTCTGAGGGAAAACAGTGTCTTTATATAAATCACTCCTTGATTTCCCACAGCCTTCTCAGAGGTGCTTCTAATGCAAGTTCTTCCTCCCCCCCTTTATCTGTTTTGGACCTTGTGTATTCAGCGACGGGACTGACTGCTTTCATAGCTTCTCGGGCTATCCTGCCCCTTCTTCTACCACCTTCCCCGTGAGAACCATCTGTATCAGAATCAGCCCATTCGCTTTTGATTGAAATTGCATCATTGGTTTTAAAGATTGTTCCAGCCGAATGTTGATCAGGAACTGTCTCGCTTTTTGCAGCAGTGGAGGGGTAGGGAGGCAGGGGCTGCAAGCAGCTTCTCCCGTCCCTAGCTCTGTAAGAGCCGCCTGGGTCGGGGCCATCCCATCTGCCCTCAGCTTTAACGTTGGCTGCGCTGCAGGGTGGGGAGAGCGAGCGGCTCCTCCTGTCTCTGGCTTGGAAACTTGAGGTTCTCCGTACCGGGGAATGCCGCCGCAATTGCCCGTGTCCATTTCTACCTTCACTTCTGTGTTCAGGGTATTCGGGGAAAGGTGGCCAGCCTACTTCCCCATCTCTGCCTCTGGAAAAGTAAGGGGGCGGTGGCCAGTCTGAACTTTCTCCGCCTCTAGGCTGGTCAGGGGGCGGTGGCATACCTGCCCATTCTCTGCCTCTGGGGCTGTCAGGGGGTGGTGGCATACCTGCATCTCTCCCACCTCTGTGCCTGCCCTCCACCCCTGACAAAGCTGGGGCAGGGGAGGCTCCACGCCACTCCTCTGGCTTGGAGCTGGCCGCTCGCTCCCTCCCCTGCCCCCGCTCGGACAGTGGCGGAGACAGTGGAGGCAATGGCGGCGACGGCGGAGCCACTGTCCCTCCACCTCTCGCCCCCACCTGTGCGGGCTGCCCTGGTGGTTGAACAGGGTGGGGAGACCCCTCCCCATCACGCAAAGCTGGGGCCACGATATCTAGATCTGTCATATTGATTTCTCTGTCCGTATTATTATACAAGGTAGCTTGTTGCAGCTTTTTCTTTCCCTTTCTCCTCCTCAAAGTCATTTCCATATTACTTTTGTCTACTACATACGCTTCTTCCCTGTTCAGATACATAGTAAAAAGTTCTGCATATCTTAGCTCATCAAACCTACATAATGATCTCAGTTCTGCCATCAGGTCAGTAATGACGTTACTTTCCAAACTCCCATAGCAAGGCCAATTTCCTTGACTTAATTTTAAAGTTGGCCAAACCCGTGTGGACAGTCTGGTCAATTCTCAGCAATCCAAAGTAGTTTTTCACCCTGTCTGCCATCTCCAGTGTTTTATTATCAACTCTAATGGGCTATTAGGAGGGATTTTTTTCATTTTCATTTTCATTTTCATCTGAAAAAACACCACCCATGTTTGCTCACAGAGAGAAAAACGCTGCCAGAGGGAAGCTTTTAACTCCAGAATTCAGCCTGCAATCCAGCCTTGGAATTCTGACTTCCCAGGCAGTTTATCTAGCTTACTACACAAACACTTAAAAACAGCACTTTAAAATACTAAAAAGGAACTAGTTTTAGCAAACAGTAAATGTGCGTGCGCGAAAATCTGGTCTCAACAGGATTCAAACCCACAGTTTCCCAACATCCCAACCAACCAACCCACCAAGCTCTGAGCCACTCCTGCAGCTGCATAGGGTGCAGCCTCTGGGCTCTTGTGGACTCCACGAAGTCCCCTCCTTTCCACACTTTGCAGGAAAAAGTTTAAGCTTTCCCCTTTTGTGGGCTTCTCTGCCCCCAACCTTTCCAACCCCCTTGAAGATCGCCTTCCCTAGTGCTAGCACAATCTCGGTAATATCAATCCCCTTTTAACCCACCTCTCTTTCCGTGCTTCTGCCTTTCCATGCCGGGTTCTAAAGTCCTGGTCACAGTCTTGGACTCTGGCTCCGGCACCTCTTTAATTTGCTGGCAAAGAGAGGGGCAAAGCAAGATATGTTCCAACCCAAGACTGCGAGTTTCAAGGTCTTTATGGTCCCTTCGTGATCGCTAGCAACTGATGCCTTTTCCTGGTCTTAAAATCAAGAGTCATACACGGTTAGAAGGGGAAAAGGGATTTTACCTTGGTATTCATTTTAAGGATCCTTAGGTGCACATGTCCAGGTCATACGCATCGAAATGCACTCCACAAAAAATGCCCACCCAAAAAATCTGGTATAACATTATAGGTCTTACTAATTAGCATATCTATCAAAGATTCCCCAATGAGAGGCTCAAGTGAGACCCCCTCCCTAAGGAGCCTTCCCCTGGATGGTTCTATCTTAGTTTACAGAATGTGTTCTGGAGAGGACCCTGGGGTCTGGGGCACACTGATCCCTAGCTACAAAGCTTCTGAAATGTTTAGTCTCTTAGCTTGACAAACAAGTCCAAGAATGTAGGCAAAAAGCACTAAGAATACAGAAGTTGTAAAAAAGGTATAACAGGGCTATAAAAGAAAAGGCAAAAAATCTTCATGGCATCAACACTACAAAGAGTAACATTTTTACTGCACTTAGAAAATGCTCAAAAGATACTGAGGAAGAAATCAGTACTTAAAACTCCAAATGCACAAATATAGAACAAAGCAATGCAAAATTAATACTACGGCTACAATATTATGCCCTTCTGAGTCTTGTGAAAGAGAGTCTGGGAAATGAAAAGTCTTCACAGAAGCACTTCATTTCCCAGATGAAGAAACATGTGAATAATTTCTCATCTGATTAACCCATTATCATCATGCTCTGCCATTGATTATTGCCTATATTTCAGAGTTGGGAAAGTATTGCCATGGCAAGAAAATGAGCTCTGGCTGGATTCACAGTGATCAGGAAGAAGGTAGCATCCCACGTCTCAGATAGCTGCCAGCCCTTTAGCCTTTGCAGAATTCTCATCTTGCCTCTGGCCAGACCTGTCAGTTCAGCCAGAGGGGGAAAGGTAGGCAGAAAACCTCACTGCTCCCAGCCAGCAATGCCCAGCTCTGGAAGCTTGCAGGAGATGTGCTGTGGGAAGGTAGGTCACAAAGAACTAGGCTGAGTATTTGTTTGGATGTCCTTTGCACACATGCAAGGCCATGCCGTATGAACCCAAGGAGTGCACAGCCCACCAGCACAGAAACTGTCACTAGCTCCTTAAAAGGACCATGAAAGTTTGAGATGCTTTACTTAACTGCTGCAAAGGTCATTTGCCTTTGTGAAAACTGAGTTACAATTAAGGGTACCACAAAGACTGGCCAAGACTCTCAGAGAGCTGTTAAAAACAGTAAGGATCTCTTGGCCATCTGTTCTACAGCAGGTCAGGCACCCCAAGAGCCCGATAGCTGTTGGGCACATTTTCTTCAGCTCCAGCTAAATCACTGGACATAACCTTTAGATATGACACGGGCTAGAAGGCTTTCATGGGCACAAATTTAGGGCTGGAAGAAAAGACGACACACAAATCCAACTGGCAGTTTGCAATGGCCATAGAAAGGTGAAAAGCACCATCCTTCACCTGGGACTAAATGAATTAAGAGAAAAAACAGGCATACTAGAAGACTTTTCAAACCCTGGAACAGGGAACTGGAAAACAAACTGAACTGTGAGCTTCTTAAAGTGAACTGGAAGTAATGAAATTCCCCATATCTTTGCTTTCCAGAGGGGTCGAGCATCTTCTTTTGTCTCATGGGATGGGGATTCAAGACCCATGATCTGGCCACTGTGCAGACTCAAATTGCCCCCAAAACTCAGAATAGAAAATGTTGCTCCAGACCTTTGTTTAACTGTTCCCATCAATTCAACATCCCAGCATTTGCAGATTATACCATTTCAAGGTACAAGGTACCAAAATTCTGTGCTTACACATTTTCCAAGCTCTTCCTATGCCTTGAACCCACTTACCAGACTGCCTGCCTGTATTTGTGTCTGCTTGTGTCTTCCTCTTACCACCGTTTCCCATTAGGATCTTTTCCTCTTTAGTTTAAATCCTAATCATGCAACACACAATGTACACCATAATACATGTTTTTGTGGTTCCAGAGACATTATTAGAAACAGACTTAGCCATCACTTGCTCTTTAGTAATCCATCTGTAGTAACTGATTTCCAAAATGAAGTGAGTTGAGACACTTTGATTTGGAGGACGTTCATCTTAAAAATCCGTGACAGGAGGCCACAGGGTGGTTTGGTTTTTTTTAAGAGGAGAGTGTGCATCACTTTCTGAAAACCCAAGACTAAGTCTCTCAAAATCACTTGTGACTGCTGAAATCCTTGTCCAATAAATAACAATTACCATCCTCATTACTGAGCAAAGGCTGACAGGAAAAGCAGGTTTGTGCCAGAGGGAAAAGAAATCCTCAGTGCCTGAAGCTGCCAACAACACATTCCTCCTGGCAGATGTCGTCTTCTCCCAGGAGCTGCCACTGCCACTTTCTACTGGACTATTTTCTTCAGCTGTTTAATCCCTCTGCAGCAAACACACTGCTCCTCTCCTCCCAGCAGCAGACCACAAGAGCGAGGGTTCACAACTGTGCTGTGTCTTCAGGTTTCTCCTTCCTTTTGAAAGTACAGGACTGTGGGACTTGTCAAGTTAATTAGGAATTGAGGAATGTCAGTTTTGAACTCTACTGTGAAGCAAGCAGATCTGCTAAATGACATGCAGTGGGGCAAGGTGCTTTTTAGCATTCACTACCCTCAGACAGAGAAGCAAACATGCTACCCAGGATTATCAGCATACTTGTATTAAGTGTTAAAACCCATAGCAGACAGAGTTGATTATGTTTTTTTAACTACTGCTAAAATTATAAAAACACTAGACAAAATCTTTGTAGAAATTGCACCTTTGAAAAGGGTAGATAAAAATTCTGCTTCCATAATGGCAACAAAATGGGAACTGCAAGAAGGTTAAAAAACAGAAAAGAAAAAAAGGAAAAGAAAAAGAAAAAAGAGATGCAAAGAGAAAATGGCAGAGATTACAGTGATGCTCTGAAGAAACATAAGCTCCATCTAATTTTACAAGAGACTGAGAGTCTCAATTCCTTTCAGATCATAAAAACCACAAATGGGAGACAGGTATCTCCAACAGCAGCAGGCACAAATGTGATACTCCAACCTCACATCTCTCAGGCTGGTTATTATGACATTATTAAATGTAGAACAGCCCCCCACTCCAAGGTACCCTTATAAAGGCTGTGTTAAACTGACATTCAACTCAGGAAGAAGGAGAAGAGAGGCACTGGCAGGAGGCTATTAACACTATGTTACTTCCCATCCTTTGGAAGACACATCCAACAAGGGAAAGGTTAGATAGCCACAGCCACATTCCCAGATGCCTTGATTCTCACATCCCCCAATTATCTCAAGATGATTTTACTGTAATAAGAAACCTGCACACTCATTGCAGGGAACAGCATTGAAACTAGGAGATGATATCTTTTTAAAACTGCTATACAAATACTAAGTCTCTAAAAGCTTGCAATTGAAATCTAAGCAATTTCCTTTGTCCCTGCCAACTCACTTAAACACAATAAGAATTAATAAAAGAACTTAATCAGTCGTTACCTGTATGTAACATTCACAAGGACAAATCAAAAATGAACACGCATGAAACAATTTCACAACAGATTCTGAAGGGGGTGCACTGACTTGTGTTCACTGCAGTACAACTAATTTAAAGAAGTCATGACATTGGGTTTTGTGTTAGACAACTCTTTCATGCAGCATAACCTGTCAGGACCCAATCTCCCTCCTATTTTACAACCCCCAGAACTACAGAAGTGAAGCTGCCTTCCATTGTACTTCCTTCCCACTGTGACTTGAATTGTCTTTGCTATAAACAATCGCCCAAATCAGCTTTGGCACTTAGGGTCCAGCTGCATTTACTGTTCCTACTTCTAGGATCCAATATTTCTCAAGCAAAAAGGTAGAAATAACCTTCTAAGCAAAGTGTTAAAAAACCTGCACATACACTCAAAGCAATCCACAGCCAGCTGTTGCAGTTCTATCAGCTTAATGGAGTTGCTTGGGATGATGAGTTTGGGAAAAGTATTCGATAACAGTAACAGGCATTTTTGAACTACCTTTGGGAGTAACAGTCTTCTAAAATATGTCATCAGCCTCTTTCTGGCATCTGTGAAGCATCTCATATAGCAAACATCTGACTGACAAAAGTTTAACAAGCAGAAGAAAGGCTCTCAGGGCTAGCTATTCAAACAGAAGGGGCTGAAATATAAGCCTTGTTTATATTGCACTCTAAGAGACCGCTAAACACCTGATTACAAGTGTCTTATATGAAATTGCAGCTTCAGAGATAATAATTGCAAGGGCTTCAGGCAGAGGCATAGGCATCTTGCACTGGCTGCCAAACTCCAGGCACAAACAAAGCTTTTGTAGGGTGTTCAAGGTGTTCACTCACTCCCTATAGCCAGAGACCTTCCCAGAGGGTCCTTCATCCCTTGTGTTTTGACATCTTGCCCAATCCCACAGGATTACCACCTCCTGTATCCAGCAGCACCTTCTGCAAGAGTAACTGTGTATCTCCTAACAACCTCTGATCTCATAGGTCACACAAGAAGCAAAGTGACATTCTTGAGCATCACCATGTCACTTGCCTCCCTACAGCTAAATTAGGAGTGCAGCAGCAGCAGTCTATTTAGAGTCAGCATAGCTTCTTGACAGACCCTGAAGGAGAGACATTTTTTACATCTACATCACTGCTCCCCAAAAAACAGACTTGCACTGAGGAGCAGCTTCAATGGGAAGATTTTGCAGTCCTTCAACAAGTTTGTTTTCACACACAGAACAAACATATAAACATTAAGAGCAGAGCACAGGTGGCCAAGCTCCATCCCATCTAGTTTTAAACAGCTTGGCCAGGTTTATCCATTGTATTGCTGGCTGCAGTGACCTTCCTGTCTCCTTGAAAAAAGGAAGTTCACTGTGTCCTCTCTCACCTTGGACTGCAGCACGACTGGTTGCTGAGTCTCCCCTCTTCCACTAAAAGCATTAAGAGACACACATTGTCATCTTGTGACATTTCTAAAAGGAGGCTCTTTGCCCCTGACTGGTTGGAGAAGTACAAGAAAACCCTGCCAGGCCCTGCCTGCAGCCTCCTTTGCCTGCTGGGTGGAAGACACCTCTCCAGCCATGGGCTCAGCACCGGGAATGAACATCCTGCTAGGATAAAAGGATACAGTGCCACCAGAAAGCACCTGTTAATGGTACAGAAGAATATAAGTTCAGAGAGACCATTGAGTTGGGATGGCTGGGAGGCTGGACAAAAGGTACAGCATCACTTATAGAGGGATGCCACAACTGGGAGTGCCAGAGGGAACACTGCCACCAGACACAATAACCTCAAACTCCCAAACATCCCAAACTGTCAGCTCCATATTTCCATGTCAGTTTTCTGCATACAGACACTTACACAGGATGCTTAGAAACATCATCATAGTGATTCATGAGAAAAGAGGAGCTCATCAAATGCTTTATGTTCATTTGTGTCCTCTCAGACAACTGTGGCACAGATAAATTCTAGATATTTGTGGGGACTCTATCAGGGCTTAATAAGCTTTGACAATGCTTACATTCTTAAAACAGCTTTCTGAGATATGTATAATTCAATTGATTATATGATAATGTAGTTATGGCCACCTCTCCCCAAGACAATCATCTTCATGGATGTGATTCAAAAAGTATTATCTGAAACCTACACAGGTTTCATAAATCCAAAGTACTTACTGCTAAACATGGAAATAGCTGAAAAATTTCGGTTTCTACGTCTTCATTCTTGCTGGGCTGTCTCAAGGTTTGCATACAACTGAGCTACATACCACTTAAATTCTAACACAACAGCAAGAATCATGCAGGTAATTCGAAAACAGGGTGGTCCAGTGTATTAAACACATTTTGGAATGTCTGGGCTTTTAGCAGTATTTAAGCAAATGCAGACTGTGTGCTTGGCAAAGACAGGATTCCAGTGACAAGGAGAGAGAATATAGGATTTCAGAGAATGATGCTCGTATCTCCAAGCTCCAGGTCTTGAAAGCTATCCATACTTCATTGAGAAGTCTTACTAATGACTGAAGAGAAAAAGAGGTCTAGATTGTGATAGCACCAGATTTCCTAAAAACAGATAAGGCCTTTGAGTTCTGTTAGATTTCAAGCCTGGTTGATCCCTAACAGAAATCAGCAAAACTTAAACTACATCACATTAAGCCAGTTAGTCCTTTGGTTCCTGGTCTGACTCAAGACCTGGAGCACTTTGTGTAAAAAGTGAGAGGGAGAAGAAAAAAGTGAAAGAGGCTGATGCCCCATAAGTCATAATGAAACCTTCCAGGCAATGCAGGTATGTGGGGAGTCGGGCCAGATACTGAGCTGTCTTTCAATGCCCTTTCCAAGCCTGAAGTCACTCCATCTCCTAGTAGATTAAAATGGGACCCAAGAAAGACAGATCATGCTAAATGGCAGTAATTTAAATCCTCTGCTGCATGCTCCTGGGAAAAGAGAGGAAGGAAAAGGCAAGGGAATCTCTGCAGCTCACACACAGGCTGTGAAGCTCTGAAGACACAGGAATCTCAATTGCCCAAAGCAGCACCAAGGGGATTTTATCTTGCACAGTGTGAGAGAGCATGCAGAATTTAACATCTGATCCAGTGCCTAATGGTTATGTTTCAAACCACATAGTACCCCTCCAGGCCTGCCAGCTAGTGCTGTCCTTGGTAGAGAGTCCTGCCTGGTGGGATTTGATGCACACATTCTGCCTCCATCGCCCTCTGTTCATGCATACTGTTGTTATGTTTAGCCAGGCACTTTCATTTCAGAGCCTGGTTGCTCAGTGATCTATAAACTGGTGCTCATGACGAGGAAACCAAGGTGCCAAAAAAATAACTGGAAGCTTTACAGGACAGTGGAAAGCAAACTGCAAAGAGCACTTGGGTGACACTTTCTTCCACAGGGAATAATGGCATGAGGAAGGTGAGCTGCCCAAAGGTGAGGTTGAAGGGAGCCCCCAAGTCATCCAGGCAAGGCTGAGAAGCAGACACACCTTCAGGAAGCTGCTCCCCCCTCAGGCAGCCCTCCTGGAGCAAGGCGGGGGCTGACTGAGACACTCCCCGGCTCTCCAGGGAATGCCTTGTATGTGCTGCTGCCAGTTGCTGAGGGACGCTGACATCGTCTGGGACAGAATTAGAAAACCTTGAGCAGAAGGACAACATGGCACAAGTGCTAAGTCAGCCGTGTGCTATATGTGGCACACCAGTTGGTGCCTTCTTTCCCCTTCTTTAGATGCTCATTCCTTTGCCTGCTCCTTCAGCAAGGTTTGACTTCAGCCTACACTGCCCTGTGACTGCTATGTGCCCCTGGCTGCATTCAGGCTAGCAACACCTTATGCAGCACTTAAAGGAGTCAAGAGACAAATCTTCTCTCCAGCCAACAGAGCCCTTCATTTGTCCATGTAATCCAGTCTTTGTGCCATTATATAAAGCTGTGTCCAGTGTTCACCCATTACTGCCCTATTTTCCACCACCTGCAAATCCCATGGGGCCGCTCCTGACTGCTGGTGACCCCCCTGCAGTCAGCTCCAGATCTCCTCCCATGCTGTACCTGCTCCCTGACCACCTTCCTGACAGGGTCCTAAGGCCAAGGTCCATAAAACATGCTGACCAGGAAATTTTTCGGGCTTGACTCTCTTCTACACAAGTGTCTACAGCGCATCAGGATGTTCTGCAGCTCTGAGCACCTTGGATAGCAAAAGGCTTTGCTATTTTGTTGAAAGTTGTCTTTCATGCTGTGAGCACTGAAAAGCCAAATCATTAGCAGATTAATTAGGCACTCTGTGGCACACAGCCAGCATTGCAGCTAAAGCTGAGACCTTAAAGTTTGCTGGAAGTGGATTCCTGGCTTAATACTTAGACCTTTGATGAAAAAGGCAAGAATCAAACCAGACAAGCTGTCCCTCTCAAACATGGCAAAAATTACACATTGAAGAGAGCACAAGGAACTCAGCAGCATCTTGGTGTGGAAAAATGCACCCAGTCTCCATCAGTTCAAGAACTGCTCAAGCACAGTAAAATGGACTATATATTCTTTCCAAATCTGTTGTGGATTATGGTAAGTCATATATTCCTGATAACTGCCTAAACACTGAGTTCCTTCCTGGATCTTATTAGGTTCTTGGCTTCAAAAAATCTTCCAAGGTGTACAATTAAACTGGTGTTGGAAAAAAACACCATTTGCATGTATTAGTTTGAAATTTCACTGAACCTCCCTTGTTTGTGGTCAGCAGGCTCCTCCTTGAGTATCCCTGTATTTACATTAGAAAATGTGACCACTTCTCACTTATGGGCTGAATAAAATTTGTGTTTGTACCAGGGGACAGATCCAGACCACAGCAATCTTTCTCAGAGATTGCTGCTTGCCAGGTGGTGCATGTACACTTGTAATTTTTCCTGCTGACATTGCAGCCACCCAGCCTTCAGAAGAGGAACACAGCAAATATTTAACAGCAACAGGTGTCAGATAGGAGTTGATCATAGGAAGGAGAAAACACAATAGCTGAAATTGTAGCAAGTAAGTGTGCATGGGACAGAAGAAAGTCTCCAGGAAAAGAGTGGAATATGCTGACTGTACTTAGGTATTTGTAAACAGGCTATATTCTCATACCTCGCCTGAAAGCAAACTCCCATCAGAGCCGTCTGAGCAACCAACATTTCCCCTGGTACTTGATCTGGTATCCTGCTATGAACTCATCAACAATTCCACTAAACAAATAGGAAGTTAATTGCATTTTCAGGGATTTTAGACAGCAAAAGGCAAAAGTCTCAAAGGGAGTTCATTATGAAACAGCACAGAAGCAGCAGCACTCACCTTTTCTTCCAACAACTCCAGGGCTTGCTGAAATACAGGGGATCTTGTCTTCTACTTCATAGTATGGATTTAAGCCATTAGCTCCCTCCTCCTGAAGAAGGGCCTGACTCCCTGGGCTACAGGAAGCCCAAAACAGAGCTCTCCTTTTAGAACTGAACAGAAAGACAGAAGTCTCAGAGTAAACACACAGGGAGTGCAGCCCAATACAGGTGTTCCCATTTCCATTCTGGTGCTGCAATTGATACCACCTCCCTGTGACTTTAGCCTAACACAAGGAACATATTCCACTTCAGAAGTTTCAGAATGAATCACTTCAATGATCTGGACATAAAACACACTTCCCTTATGTTAGTTCAACTAAATCCAGCCCAAATGCATAAAAGTTTTGCATTGGCCAGAACCACATCCTCATCAATTAAACCAATAAAAACCAGGCAAGCCCCAAGCAAGCTGCCCCTTTTGTCAGTGAGTAGCAGGGCAAACAGGACGTGGCTTCCAACCAACACCTTTCTCACTACTGAATTTTCTGGGCCCTTGAGAAACCTGAAGCTTCATCACTGTTCTTTCCCCTCAACATGAATCCTTTTGCAGGAGAGAAGCATCCATGCACTGCCCAGGAGCTGTGCACCCAACAAGGCAGGTGCCTATGAATTCTCATTCCCTGCTGCTGCCTTCCCTTGAACATGGATCTCAGCAAGTTCTAGCAAGCACAAGGGAGAGCCTGGATTTTCCTCTGGCAATCCTGCTTGCAAAAAGTGGCTGCTAAAAGTGAAAGAGGAGCCTTCCTGCTGCAACCCCTGGAACCCACAGCCTAGGCTGAGATAGCATAGCACTACCAGAGAACTGCAAACCTCCCATGCAAGATCACAGAATCACAGAATATCCTGAGTTGAAAGGGACCCACAAGGATCATTGAGTCCAACTGCTGGCCCTGCTCAGGACAGCCCCAAGGATCACACCCTGTGCCTGACAGCACTGACCAAACATTTCTGGAGCTCTGTCAGGCTTGGTGCTGTGACCACTACCCTGGGGAGCCTGTTCCAGTGCTTGACCACCCTCTGAATGAAAATCATTTTCCTGATATCTAACCCAGTCCTCTCCTGACACAGCTTCATGCCACAGGTACACATCTCTGCATCACCTGGAATGATTTTGCTCCCCAAGGACATACCTGACGTGTTCCCAGAGATGTCTTGGGACACATCCAAGATTGCCAGGCAGATAAACCTGTGGTGTCCTATCCCAGCACCAGAGAACTGACTTGATCCAAATCCTTAACCCAGCAATTGAAATAAGGACTTGCTATCATCCTCCTCCATACCTGTTTTATCTTCTCATCCAATCAATATACAATTATTTTGGGTCAGCACCTCACAAAACCACCTTTACTGGCAGAATGAAGCAGATCTAGACACATCTGCATTCTTACACAGGCCACGATTGTGAAAAAACAACACTAAGTTTGTTCTTCATTCCTGAAATCCTTTCTTCCTTGAAAAAATTATATTTGGTGGTGGCTTTCAGGCTTATTTTATTGCAAATCACAGGTGATCATAGAAATTATTAGATCCTTACCAATTCTTTCTTGCAATGATATTTCTCACAGGTGTAGGGATTCATAAAAATTGGTTTACACTATTTCCATTCAAGTTACTCCTCCAGAATTTATTCTACTGATGGATTCACTGAAGTTTGGTTTGTGCAATGTAAAACATCAGAATCACTGGAGATGCCCCCATCAGGCCCCTTGGGGATGACAGTCCACAGGCTCCTGCTAATCAGCAGCAGTGCAGAGAATCCATGCTATCACCTTCCCAGACAGTCTAGCAGAGCAGGAATCCCTCCATAAAGCACCTTGGAGGCAGCCAGCAGAGCTCATATATCACAGGGTTTAGACTAAAGGCAGAGAAATAGGAAATAAAGTCTTTCCTGATCTGTGTTCCCTAAAGCAGAGACTGAGCCAATGCTTCAAATTATATCCATCAGTATAGGTCTACTGATTCAAAAGTGATGACTCAACTTCCAACAAGTGCCTTGCTCAAGGTCATGGGCTGTAG
Organism: Aphelocoma coerulescens; assembly: GCF_041296385.1. NCBI lineage: Eukaryota > Metazoa > Chordata > Aves > Passeriformes > Corvidae > Aphelocoma > Aphelocoma coerulescens. The sequence continues at coordinate 4,587,071 of NC_091021.1, forward strand.
CAAAGAAGACATGTGAGCATGATCCTACATAAAAGTACACCTTTAGCCACTCTCCATCCCTCTTCTTGGTGTGCATATTTTTGGTAAGTTTACCTTCCTTAAAACACAATAATCTAAAATGCAAGTGCTTGGATATCCTGCCAAATTTTGGATGTCTGGGCCTTCAAGCTTTTAACTTCCGAGTATAGAACACTCTACAGTACAGTTCATGAGACAGAAACATGGGCCCTATCAAAAGCCCTGCACTTACTAGCACAAAACTTCAGGAATCTTCAGAGTAAATACAAGAGGGGTTTCTAGACAAGGGAGGAACAATCAACACTCCTGGATTCTTCTGTGGAAAATCTCAATCATATGGACTCAGGGAAACCATCAAGTCTGAAAGAGTTAGAAGCTGTTTTGCTATCATGGAAAAAGTCTAGTGAAAACACAAAAGCCATCTTCTGAAAGCTGCGTCTCTTGGAGAGCATGGAGAGCAGGGACATCCATCAGGAGACTGAGGGGTAGAAACATAAACAAGGGTCACAGGATGGCAGGCAAACAAGGTGAAAACAGAAGTGCCTCCATTGCCTGATGGCTAGTTTGCAATAATAAATACATTACAAACAATACATACCTTTCAGTATGGGAAGACAACACCCAGCTGATCTCCATTCTATTAGGGCACAGCTTATCCCTAGGAGAGGAAAAAGAAGATCAAAGAAGAAGATTAAAGGAAGCAATTTTCAATTTTAAACACAGTCTTAATGTGATGGAAAGGAATAGTAAGAACAGATGAGAGACACCCGAGGTCAGGTCAGGGAGAGATGCCTTGGCTGAAGGTTCTGTGGTGTTTTCCGTATTTGTCTGCTTTATTTTTAAACATCCAGAGCCTTTGCTTGAGCAACACTTCCTTGAACAAAAAGGAAGCAGAGGAGGAGAGAGGGGTTGTAGAGAGAGAGGCAAATGGGGTTGCAAAATTATGATCTCCCCAGCCACGAAAGTCAAAATTACTATTTGAAACTGAATCCTCCCGGAGTACTACACAGGCATGGGGGGAAAGGGGCCAGGAGGGAAGGAAAGAAAGAAGATTTATTACTTAAGCAGAACTAAAATTCTGATGAGAAAAAGGACCATTCAATCCATGCCCAAATTTCAGATCAACAGCAGATATGAAACTGGGCTTGTTATATTTCCCTCTCCTTTGCATGCTTAAAAAAGACAGGCGAGGTGGATTGGGTTTTAAAGGGGAAAAAAGTCCCTTGATCTCATAAAGCCCTGAACTCTTATATTCCATTTATAGCTCTAGCTAGAATGACATCCCCCTTGATTATCAGGCTGTCCAATCCAGCTGCATGTGTCAGGGCTGTATGAGGCACTAAGTGAAATATATATATGCCCTTACAGAGTTTAGCACATCGGATCCTCCTCCAGGGCACAGGCTGTGGCTCATTCTGACCATTGCTCCTCTCCCAGGAATCACTTGTTAAGCGATTTTTGTTTGTTTGTTTGTTTGTTTGTTTTAAACTTTTTGGGGGGGGGCACTTTTACTTTCCAGTTTAAGCAACACAAAATGGCACCAAAGAAGGACGTAAAGAAACCAGCAGCTGCTGCAGCACCAGCGCCTGCGCCAGCACCAGCACCTGCGCCAGCCAAGCCCAAAGAACCCGCCATCGACCTCAAGAGCATCAAGGTAAATGAGTGTGTGCTGATCATAGGCCCACAGGGGAAAGGCAGTAGAGTCCTGGGTAAGAGTTGCAGTGAAGTGTTGTGTGTGTTTGGTTCTGGTTTGGAGACTGCAAGGAAATGAATGAGTAACCTCAGCTGATAGATTTGCTGACCTGCCTGAGATTTTAACTGTTTTAGTAGCTTTAGGGTGTAAGGCATGGTGCATGATTTAACACAGGAGTGGAGCCTGGGGATGTCAAAAGTATGTTGGAGTGTGGACCTCAGACTTTTTACCCAACTGGTACCAGTCTCACTTGTTTGGTAAAGATAAATTTAAAAAAAAAATGACACAAAAACAACAACAACAAACAAAACAAAACAAAAAAAATGAAAAAAAAACACCTAAAGTAGGTACATGTGGACAGGAAAGGGGTTACAGAAACTTGAAATACAATGTTTTCCCATAGTGCTGTACTAAAACCAATCTTTTATAGTTTAAAATTATTTTCCAAATTTTTGAACCACCTGATGATGCTTTGGTCATGTGCTTTGAGATCAATATGACTTATGTTTAAAAGAAACAAAACAAAACAGTTTAAAACAGAGAGATTTGGCAGTTTTGCCTATTTTTTTTTCATTTGCACTGTACAACAAACACTGGTGAGACCATGAGCAAGAAAGCCACGGATGGAAACATTTCAAGTGGTTTCTTCTCACCCTTACATGTTTGATCACAATTTGTAATTTGCTGCAAATGGAAAGCAACAAAGAGAAAGAGTCTTTTGGAGGTTTCCCTCGGACTGCACTGTCATTTGTTCTCATAATGTCTTTAGATTTTGCATGTCAACCAATATCATTCACTGTTGCCCTGACCCTTCAAAGAAAACTCCTCCATTTCGGGAGATTCTTTACTTAGGAAAGAGGAGAGGGAGGCTAAGCAGTTAAGAGATGAAGAGACAGACTAGTTTCTCTGAGTAGCACTATAAATAGTTATTCTGCACCTACCTGACAAGCTGATTGGTCCCAGGACCAATTTGCTGAATTCTACATAAAGAATCATGCCTATTATGGGTAAAAGAAGAACAAAAACTACTAATAGGACCTATACATGATGAATTGTATTTCAGATACCTTAATATATATAGTATCAAGATGTTAAGCCATTTAGTGAAACTTCTCCAAGTTCACTTTAATTTTACCAATCAGTAGTCAGTATTTTTCTAAAAGAGTATGTATCTTCTCATAAGACTGAAGCTGAAGCCATTGAAAAGAGGGGGAAAAAAAGACATTTTGAAATACTTAGAATTTTGAAGAGTACATGAAAAACCCACTAGTTTTGAGCATACTGTCTGAAAATTAGATTAGGCCTCACATTGCACTAGATGATAGGGAACCAAGCTAGATTTCCTGCTAAATAACTTAATAGGTTTTGATAGCTTTCTATGTCCAGTTAACCAGGAGAAAATAGAATTTTGAACTCCATTGAACCTAGCTAATCTATCTTCATATAAATAATAATATATTACCAGCTAAAAAATGTCAGATTGCACCCTGAGGCATCTTTGCAGTTCACTCCTTTACCCAAATGAAATAGCAGCAAGAAATATACACTGGTAGAACAGAGAAAACTCTCCAGGTTTTGTCATATTCAGACTGGTAGAAGAACATGGAATTTAGGGAGACTTTCTTTTGAAAGATATAAGGCAAAATATTTTCTTCTGAGTCCCAACCAGCCCCCATGGGTTGTTACCCCTTTTCACATTTTGAGAGTTCAGGCAGTGAAGGGAAACAGTTTCATGTTATAAGTAATTTGCCTAGGATATGTGGCAGAGTCAGGAATCAAAGTTTTTGGAGTCTTAGCCAAGTCCCTCAATTATTTCTCAGTCCTTCCATTCAGCCACCAAAGTCTCAGCATAATAAAAGGTACAGCACCATTTCCAGCAAAACTTTGGAGCCAGGGAGTACTTAAAACTAAGCTTTTGACTGGGACTCAATGAACAATCCTGACCTGGGGCTCTTTGCAATGATTTACCAGACATGGAGACAAGACCCACATCACTTTAAACAAGGGGATCAATTGGGCTATGCTTCACTCCTCAGGGAATTAGCAGCCATGCCAGAGCTTGCTACTCAGGAGAGGTGGCTGGGAATGTCAGGCTACAGTGCCAGGATGATTTGGAGAGCCACACAGCAGGTAAACACAGAGAGGATTTGTTAGCTTTTATAAAGACCCATCCAAGCCCCTTGTTACAGCTGGGCTGGGTAAGGGTAGAGTTGCCTAACCAGAGCCTACAGCTTACATTTGGCTGTGCATTTCATTCTCAGTTGGCATCAGAAGTCATAATAGTCTCCAAAACAAACATGGTGGTTTACAAACACGGGTAGTGATTCTCTTGGTGGTACCTCCCCACTCAGATGCCCTTCTTGGCCTATCTTCAGGTAATCTGGTTTTCTGAACTTTTTGGGATACACGTTTTGCAACTTTGGCACTTTTTTTTCTCCTTTCTTAGGAGGACTCAAGCTGGGTTTATCTATCACCATCAGAAGCTGTGATTAAGTTGCAACAGGCCATTCATTCTTTTCTGTTCTTTATCCATCTCTTGAAATTAAGCCAATTAGAGCAAATATTTGGTGATTTGGTAGTGTCAACAGCATCTTATATAAGATGTTGTATTTTTGAGCAACATCTAATGACTATAAAACTGAGTGACAGGAACCCAACTGGTAGACTCAAATCTCTAAACTCAGCCCTTTTACGGCTCACTTTGGGTCACAGCATAACAACCATAGGAAGAGAGTCAAGGCAGAGACAAAGAACTTGGTTTTAAATGGAAATTTGAAGGCCTATTTCCCTCTACTCAGGGAACAGCATAAAAACTCAAGCTTTGCACAAGCCTTTCCAGACCAAATGCATATTTCCAATTTTCTTTATTACTAACATGTCTTGGATTTGCATGAGCACAAAAGTTAAAGATTAAATAATGAATGAGAAGAGAACAGGGCAATGGATGCAGCTGAGAGCTACCAATGGGAACCAACCATGACTAAAATCAAAATGACCATAGAGATAATTTTCTTAAGAGACCCCCAAGAATTCTGCAGTTAAAACTGTGGCCCAGTACACCCCTAAAAAGACAGCTTATCTGTTTTATCAACCTTCTTCTCCCATACAAGCCTGAGTGAGAAGGAATGTTTAACTGATGAAAAACACCACTGTGGGTCTATGTCTGCAACAACTGGAATGAAACATGAATGATGCAGATGTCCCACGCTTGGTTTTGCAACTGAGGCAGTGGGAAATGGATAAACTTCCCATTGCACAAATCTGTATAACTTAGTCCCTATTACCAACAAGAAAATATGTGGGAAATGGATAAACTTCCCATTGCACAAATCTGTATAACTTAGTCCCTATTACCAATAAGAAAAGTATGTTGGTTTCCTAGTGGAAATCTAAGTCCTTCCCACCACATGTAACCAGCCCTTGCACAGAGCCCAGGCTCATAAAATCAACTAGGATGCAAATGCTGAAGATGCTGAGTGCAGTGCTTCACAGGCTTCTGCTCTGCAGATGGTGATCTGAATGTGTAGCGCCCTGATCTGGTGTCACGTTAGGTCCTTTGCTTCAAGGATACAGCTGACTATCCTTGCTTGAGTAGAGACAAAGATTATACAAGTGTCCACAGTGGAAGTGAGGTTCAGGGGTACACAAGGCTTCCTATGCCAGTGTTTTTAAGACTGAAATCCCAGGACATCAATTATGCCATGCCCAACTGCAGATAAGCCACCCAAATGTTTAGGAGAAAAATAATTAAAAGCTACCAACTAGTAAAGGCTTGCTAAAATCTTGTGTAACTGTGTGATGCATGATGATGATGCCTGTTGCATGGAAGCAAGCCTGTGATTGCTTTTCACTGAAGAGCTCTAAAGGCAGTAAAAAGTATTTCTCCAAGTGTCGTTATTTCTTGTTACATTCCCTACTTGAGTAGGTCATCTCTGAACAGACATTGTTTTGGATATAACCAGAGAGAGATAAACTCACTAAAATGCACTGACAGAAAACTCCTGGGCTGGAGGGCAAGCAGCACTGCAAATGTCAGCTGAAGCACTCGGAGAGCTGTTGTGCTGCAGACAAACTCCCCATGAAGCTGTGGAGTGAGAGCAGGAATGTCAACAGTAGCTTTGCTCAGAAGCGCTATGGGCTTTTTTAGGAAACAGCAGGTTTTTACTTGAAACTTTTGGATCAGGTCTTCAAATTATGCCTGATCTAGCTCCAGCTGTGACTCCAGAAGGATTCCCTAGGACTGGTGATCTGTTGGACAAGGTCACCAGTCCCAAGTGTCCGTACAGGTAGGAAGGGGACAAGCGTCAGTATAAATTCAGTCTTAAGAAATGTAGAAGTGCCTCTCTGATGCCATCCAGACCAGCTTCCTGCTACTGCTTTGACCCATGACACAACACCACCCAGGATCCAGCCTGGAACAGCCACAGCCCTCACCTCTCTGAACCTCGCCACTGACATGTCACAACCCATGTTGCTGACAAACACAGGACAAAGCAAGGCGTGGCATAAAAGTGTCCCAGGATAGGCAACTTGGACAACAGACTGCTGCACACCAAGACATCCTCTTGGGACACTGTTGGAAACAACACACAAAAAACCACAGCTTAGTTTTGTTTACAAAGTTTTCAGAAGAACTTTGCCTCCTTTTCTTCCTAAACTGCTGCTAAGCAAGGAGTCCCTCAAAAGTAGAGACTAGCCACACATATTAGTAGAAATTTTTCCTTAATGTTGCTATCCAGAAAATTTTTTTGAAAAATAATGATTTTTTTCTTTAAACAAGATCCATCCTTAGTAATTCACAGCTTTAGCAGCATTTAAAAAAGAATACCTATAGCCTTTAGAGGCTCTGGTGAATGGCAAACCTTGGTAGAAACAGTGGAATTTAAAGCAAATTACACAAAATATAACATTTTAAGAGTGCACAGGATAACTCCAAGTGTTAACAGGAGTTACGTGGCAGAGCTTTACTCCCATCAAACAACCCCACAATATTTCTAAAATACTGTTTTAAGCCCCCTCAGAGCACAGAGACATTGTAAAACATAGTAACAAGATATTTGAGTTAATCTTACATAAAGCAAGAAGGTGACAAATTTAGCCAATGACAAGCAGAGAAAGAAGTTGTGTGTAAGGAGATATGAAACAAGCAACCTGGAAATTTGCCCTTGTTTCACTAAGGCTTTATTACATCTTATACCCACTGCCAAGAAGCACTTTCAACTGACTGGTTTACCACAGAGCACTTAAATGTCAAGTAGCAAGGGTTTAAATTACGTTAACGCTCTATCAGTGCCGCTGGGAGGCATGTTAAAACAAGAAGTCCCTGCAAAAGCAGGGCTCCAGAGCCTCGTATCTTGTGTATCCCCTTGATTATACACATTCAAGCACAAAAGCAATTAGAAAAGGAACATGTTTACAAATGAGTACTGCTGAAGGCACTTTCCCCCCGAAGCTAATGAAATGTGTTTAAAAGGATATGATCAACAGTGCAGCTAGAGTGCATATCACACCCAGATATTTCAGAAGGGCACATTAATTAAACGTCAAGGCTCATCCAAAAGTTTTTGCACAGCTGCAAAGCAACTGTGAAGTTACAAGTTTTAAAAATCTGTAAACTGGAAAGTTACACAAAATGCTTAGGAAAAAAGTCAAATTAATCTGCAGTCAAGTCATTTAATCTCAGAGATATTTTTTAACTATTCTTTCAAACCTCATAGTATCACACATGCAATTTTCTCTCCCGTATTAATGGTGGTTGTTTTTATTCTTTCTACAATTGTATTTCTAGGCAGCTCTGTTCTCAAAACAGACCTCAGTTTCTCAAGAGCTCTTCTGCTAGTGTTTCTCTGCCTCACATGGCAGGAATCTAAATCCATCAGGCTGTTAATTCTCACTTAAATGAGAAGCAGCCTCTCTAAAACCTATGGCATTGATTGCACAAGTTACATAACTGAGGCAAGGGATGGGAAAAGGGCAACCTGCTTCTCAGAGGGGTTTGGAAGCTGTATAATCCTGCACTCAGTGATGTCTACTAGAAAAGATGTGCAGCTGTATTGATCAAGGAGCAGACATTAACGGTGAGCAGGTATCATACTGTAGGCACAATCCTAGCTTAACTTCATTAAAAAAAAAAAAAAAAGAAAAAAATTCCTCTAGTCCTCATAGAAGGCTAAATATACAAGAGTATTGTAGGAGACTCAAATTTTCTCCTCTCTGATTTTCCAAGATATCTGATTTGGTTTAACCTCTTTTAAAGACAGTGCCTTGAAATATCTGATGACTCTTTAATAAACTCCTCAGGTGACTCCTTGTCATTCATCCAAAAGGTAAAAAGCAGATGGAGCAGCTTAATGCTGTAACTCCCAGCATCACCCTTTCCCAGGGCTTTTCATCCTGTCCAGACCTTTCCTGAGTTACAGTGAGCACAAGGCAGCTTCCCCTCAGCACAGCTGTACTTACTCCCAGTACCCACAAGCCTAAAGAGGTGAGCACAGCATCATACTGCAAAGCTTGGGGCCCTAAGGCACATAAACCAGTGATTTTTGGGAAATCAGGAACTTTGTTAATAATTTGGAAATAAGGATTTGTGTGGATTGGGTCTCTGTTTAGCTGGTGATAAAGACTTACATACAACCCCATCCACCCCACCCAATACTGGGACCTGGTCAAAATGCCTCTAGCAACAGAATTACTAGAAGGTGGACACAGATAATGCAAGGAACAAAACAAAAAAAACCACCAAACTCAAAACACACCACCTTTTTCTTCAGCACAGATAGCCTTCTGGATAATAACTCTGCCCATAAATAAGGGCTATATGAAGTTAGAAAAATCCAAGGCGTTCTGGTCTTTCCCATGTGTTTCAGTCGCTTCAACCTTTCATTCTTTTTGCTAGGGGTCGGGCATTCAATTTTTGTTAAACTGGACTCCCTGAAATATCAAAATCATCCCTAAAGCCTCAAGACTCACAGTGTCCTCTGACAATGCAGAGAACATTGCCAGGATCAGAACAAAGACCAGATCACTGCAAAATATTTCTTTGTCCCTTTTGAATTTTCTGAAAGTTCCTTGTAGAATCAGAAATCTCACCTTTAATTTCTTTCAAGGAGTATTTGACATATTTTTCATCTAGGCCATTTTGTAGAGGCCCTTACTGAAAGCCTTAACCCCCCAACAGACCTATTGTCTTAGAGCAGGGCTGTTCTTAACTTAAGTGAATGCAACATGTCCATGCTAGAGTATTCCTCCCCAGTAAAACTCTGTCTAGTGAGATTTTATTCAAGGATCAGTACTAAAATGAAGGGCTGATATGGTGCACTTGTTTTTTCTCATTTGAAATCTGAGACAAAGTCTTATATGGTCAAAAGATAATTATCTTATGTGTAGACCCCTCTCAATTGATAGATATTTGATAGCCCATTTAATCCAGATGAGTAATCCAGGTACCTGTTTTCTATGCCCAAGACAAATGCACTCCAATTATTTTTTGCTTGGCATCTTTTGGGATGAGCTTTGTTGTAGCCAAACATAAAACTTATCTGTTCAAGAAAATGAGTCTAAGTTTTCCCTAAAACAAAAAACAAACAAACAAAAAATTCAGCTCTGTTTTCAGGGGAACACTTCCCAGTTGCCAGCACTGCAGAGCAAGACGCTGAGGGCAGAAGGAAAATTCCACAAAAAGCAGCATTCTACATTGACCCAGACACCATTTCAGCTCTGCCGAAGTCTTCAAAAGCTCCTCTATTAATTCATGGAGAGTGATGGCCAAGATTTCGATGACCTTTCTCACTTGCCCAATTTCCAGCCCCAGCTGGTGTAAATCAGGAGCTCTGCACTGTGCTATGTCAGCAAACCCAGGGCAAAAACACCAGTCCCTTTTCTATGCAACTGCACCTGATTGTGGCTACACCATCAGGAACACATCTCTGTTCCCACAGGCTAATAGATTACAAATAGCAAAAGAAACACCAAAACCCAACAACAAACCAACCAACCAAAAGCAAAGGATTATCAGTGAAGCTTTTTTTCATACTCAGTATATTTCCAGGTATTTCTAAAAAAATGCAAATAATTTGTTTGAATAGAGCTTTTCCCAGCTAAAATGGCAAGCTCAGAAAAATCTTTGCAGTTGCATCTTTATTTTTTTTAAATAGGAGGTAGGAGGTTAGTATCTCAAATACATTTAATTTGACTGTTCAGTTTAGAAACACCAGTAAAATTAAGTCAGCTTGAATTTGATCCTTTCATTCAGAGTCCTCAATATAATGAAAAGACACGATCACAAAGGTTATGCTTCTCTTCAGGGTAACGAAGTAAGCTACAGGAGAAAGTTTTTCTCACTAATCACATCTCATCATTAGAAAACCAAGAGCAGTGATTGCTTAATAGAGGCAAGCAATAGAAGTTAAAAGGGGGGATTTGAGTTCAGAACTGAGAGTCTGTTGTTGTCACACAACTATTCCCACCCTGGCTTCATGACACTCTTGATCTGGTTGAGGCAACAGGGAAAGGAAGAAGCTTGGAGCAAATTTTGCTAATCCTTTTACATGTCATAACATCCGTTCAGATATTTGACCTGGTCTTGGGGGATGCTACATGGCGGGCCTAGGTCTTTTCTAGTAAAAAAGCTGCAGCCTCTACCTCCTGCTCCCTATCTGTTGGCTCACCATGACCACCCTAAAACCCAAAAAATAAGTACCCCTTTCCCCACCATAAACAGTCATCCTTCCAGTTCACAAAGACTTTTGGGGTCCTTAGCTTCTATCACAGTTTCTCCTTTGCCTCAACCTCACAAACACCTGAGCAGCACCACTTCTGCACACACCTGTGAGCTCTAAACCCAGCACCCTGGTGCCCTGCCTAACCCCAGCCTCAGAGGAAGAGTATCCTAGAGATCACAGGCTACCATGAGTATAGATTTTCCACTGCCCTGCAGGGTACATCTACACATTAGCCACTAACTTAATATAATTTGTTCCAAAATACACAGATAATTATTCCCTTTAAAATGTTAAAAATTTGGAAAACGTGATCAGTGCAGAGGAAGAGCTTCACAGCAGGATACCACCTCTGTTGACAGATAACTTTTCTGCTCAGTGTCAACAACTTGATCCCCCTGAGCAGACAGGCAGCAGAACTACTCATCTAATGTTGGGCACTGTATTATCCATGTAAGGGGTTGAGCAAAGCCCCGCAAAGATATGAGGACCATTCAGCTGCATCTCATACATCCTGCAAGCCATGTGTATAACCAGCCAGCTGGGCAAACATGTGGCACTCCTCACCCTCAATGCTCCTTGCTCACTGATTCTACAGCTTATCAGAGAAATAGAATCCTTCCCTATAAGGAAGTCTTTGTAGATCTGGACAAGGAATATCTCCTCCTGATGGTATGGACCCAGAAAGTGCTGACGTGAATCAAACTTACTGCTTGTCACTCCCTGCCCCTCTACAGCCTCCTAAAAATAGCCATCATAAGATGTCTATCAAGACATGGAGCCTCCTGTCACTTTGCCCTAAGAAAGCTAAAGAACTCGCCAAGGGGAGGGACCTCTTCCTTCTGACACCTAATCCAGGCAATGCCGTCATCACTACCAGATAAATAAGGGGAAGAAAGGCAAGGAAAGCAGGACCACTCTCAAGACCTCTCAGCTAATCCTTTCTGCCTTTCTGCTGCTCTGCATTTCCAACTCAATCATGGTGGGTGCACTGGAAAGCTAATGGTTAGCAGCCAGCCAGTGTATTTTACATAAGTAAATTGGGCTTCTTGCCCACGTTAGGTCTTGGGGGGTGGGGGAAGGACAGTCCAGAAGACAGTTTAGGTTTGCTTGGTTTTCCTGTCTAAACTTAAAGGACTATGCAAGGTTTTCCAGCTAGCCTCCAGTTCCGAACTAGGCAACAGTAGTGGTGCAGCTTCCACAGCTTCCAACAGAAGGGTTACAATTTCCTAACCTTTTTTTAATCAAATGCAACCAGCTAAAGTGGTGAGGACAAATTGTATTTTTATATAAGCAAATATCATAGATTAGTACTTTATGAAACAACATACCATCAAAAACTAATTTGAGACATAAAGGGATTGATTTAATTTCTGTGTTAATGAAAAGAACCCTGCTTGTTTAAAAATATTACTTCAAACTGTAGAACTAAAATGGATCTATGCTGGAACAGTAAATGGACCTGATGGTAATTAATGACTTCTTTGTTAGCTAAGAGACTTTCAATTTTTGTCGCTTCTTGCCATAGCTCTGGCTTTCCTTGGGATGTAGATTTTATTGAAAACTTTAAGAATAGACTTGCTGATGTGTTTTTACACAGGAAGTTGCTAGATTATGTTGCTATGGCCTAACTACATTAGGTGAGACAGACGTGAAAGCACACAGGTACTTCGTGCTATTTACTTTCTCTCAGTGCATTTTCAGCAGTACTACTTCTTTTTTCTCTCTCTTTTCTCCCCAACTGCAGTCCTTCTCTGCTGATGAAATCAATGGTAAGTGACATCAAAGTTAAACTTTAACAGGGGGCAGGAGGGGGAACACAATGGCTACCAAATGCTAAATATTCACTAGCCTTAACAGCTCTTTCGCTATCTGCATTACTTCTGCACATTTGACAGGCCAAATTTTTGCTCTTTTGGAAGATGACTCATGGACTGAGCTGGATGCTTTAGAAAACACACAGGTTGTCCCCCAGCCCCCCCTTCCTAAGCTATTTTTTGTGATTAATTTCCTTCCAACAGATCGAGTTCTCCAAGGAGCAACAGGATGGTAAGTTACAAGAGAGCTGATGTGTTTTACATGTATGTGGATTCAGAAAAGAGCTACAGGCTCAGAAATTAACTTTTATGAAACAATGAGCTAAGACTTCATCTGGTATGAATCACCACACTCTTGACTTCAGAGCAGTGCTGATGACTTAAGCTGAAGAAGAAGGTGACCATAGATCTACGTGTAATTTATCTGGATGTTTGTTTACATGCTATCTGAACTGAGAAGTTTATACCATGGTACAAAGAGGAAATACACTGTCTCTACCTACTGAATATTTTTCAGTTGTGCTCCTGTTCTGGCTCTTCACAAGGGTGCTGAATACAAGTCTTAAACTTGACCATCCCGGGGGAAATAGGCAGAAGGAGGACAAGACAAGGAGGAAGTGGGTTGAAAATTTGACTTAGCTGCAGTAACTTTGCAATCTCATGTGAACAGAAGAAGCAGGAGTTCTATGTGTCAACTTCTACCAGGAGGTATTGTGGAAGGGAAGGAACAAATGCTGTTTTACTGTAAAAATATTCTTTAAGCATGGAAATAGCCAGCAAATAAGTGACCTGTGTAAACTGCTGCTTACACAATGGTCTGGATATGCTGCAATTCTTGAGCATCTCACTGTATTTTTTGTTTCACAAGCAACTTGCAGCTTCCAAACTTTTTATTTCAAGCTTCTAGAAAAATTCTGACATGAACGATAATTCTAACTGAAGCTCTGAAAATCTAATTTTAAGTGTTTCAAATAGCCTAAGAGATGCATTTGGGCTATATTAAGTAACATCTAAAAATGTCAAAAAATCAGTAGCACATATATTAGACTGAAGAAAGTGTTTAGAAAAGAAGATACAAGGATTTCCTAGAAATTCAGAGGGAGTGGAATAGCTAGAAACAGGTCTTGATAGAGTCCTAAACTTTGTGAACATGAGCCTGTTCTCAGTTACATCATCAAAGCAATAAGGAGAGGTATAGTGCAGCAAGTGAGACCAGTAACAATTCTCTTCTTGCAGCTCAAACTCTCTTGGTCACAAAAAAAAGTCATTTGGACTCTTCCTTACTTTTTAATTCTGAAAATTTTACAAAAGGATTGGGAGGGTTCATGGAAAAATGTCCTCAATTCAAAGCTGCTGGCATGTATAATGAAGCAAAATATTTCTTACAGCTTCCCTACGTACTTCAGATCATTCAGCTGCTGTAACATTACAATGACTGAACCTAGCAGCAGAGAAATGGAAACTACTTGAGAGAGGGAGAATTTCCCAGGAGCAGAGATGGCTCACCCTCAGTAACTATTTCCATCACACAGGTTGATGCACCAGCAGCTGGGTAGTACCATCCTCAGAAAGATTTTAAACATGCTTGCTCCAGCAGAGGTATAAATTAGGACTGGCTATTAAAAAAAAAAAAATTAAAAATAAAAACCCCACAGCAAAGATATAGTGCAGTGAAATGCATGCCTGAGAGACAAAAATAAATCAGTTCTTTTCTCCAAGCTGGGGAGCTGTGTTCAGAACCCAGTGAACATAAAACTTCATGGGGTTTACAAAATGCAGAAACTCTCCTGATGGCTTTGCTATTAGCACACTGGCATTGTTTTATACCTCGCTGCAGCTAAAGGTCATTGATTTAGCAGATGAAAGATTAGATCATATGGTATAAATCACTACAGCTCCACTGATCTCAGCTGGGGGAGCTGATACCAGGAAGCTCTATACAAGTCTCAAAGGCCATAATTTCATACCCTGCAATAAAAGCTGTAAAGAAAGAGAGTTAGCAGCAAAGGGTTATAGGTGTCTCACATCAGACAGTAAGAGGATTAGTTTCAGATGTATTAGATTACAGCCAAGCAGGCTGACACTCTGTATCAGCACTTTTACTGGGTGCCAGCAACAACTCCACCAGGCTGGTACAAGGAAGACTAAAGCATAAACAGAAATACTTCTGCATCACATGTTCCCAGCACAAGATGAATGAAGACATGATCTGAAATGTGGCTTCTTACTCCTAAACCTGCCCCAAAGCAGAATGAACATTCCACAGGCTGCGAAACACAAAGCCTGTCTGGCTGCTGGATGTGCATCACGGCCAAGGAAAAGACACTTTACTTGGTTTACTTGGAGCTAAACCACAGCATCATCAGACACTGCAGTGCAGAAGAGATCAACAGCACAGTCCAAGATGCTTGTGGCATATGAAGTTCAAACATAGCTTTTTAGCCACACAGTTGACTTTTGTCCCATCCTCTTTTTTTAAAGACACAGTTTTTTATTCAAATACTCTAAAAAAGCCAAAAAATATAGTAATATGATTGACACGGAACTTCACAACAGAAGATGAAGGCTGGCAATGCAATGAAGGCAACTATCTGTGCTGATTTTTGTAGGAGAAATGCCTGTACCCAAAGGTCTTGTCCAACAAGGGGAAATAAGTGAACACTGATCACTCGGCAGCACTGAAGGAAGTGAAGTCTCAAAGTGAACACACTGGAAATGCACAGGAAAAAGCACCACGAGTACTTCCACTGGAAAAGCAGAATATGCATTCATCTGTAAGAAGCAGGGACAGACTACAAAGCACAGAAAAAAAGAGGGAACAAACATGTTTAGAAATCCCATTGTAAGGCAATTCTAAGGGAAAACAACAGTAAAAGCATTTGAAATCCACCTTCTAGTTTCCTATTAGCACTGTGTAGTTGAGATGCTGAGATTGCAGGCAGAACCCGCTGAAGCAGGCAGAGGGTTTGCACTGCTAGGCACTTGACAGTCCCAGTTCTCTGGAGAGATAAGGTGGAGTGGATAACAACATTTTTACCATCTGCTGCTACATCATGTGAAGAAACCTGCTCTTGAATGACAATGTTGGTAGAGAACTTATCTTCCCCTGTCCTTGAAATAGCTACAGGGTCAATCATAAAGCTATTGATGGCTATTAGAACCAGGAAAGATATGAAAGGTAGATATAAAAGTTTAAAAATAGTGAAACAGAAATGTCAGAGGGGAGGAGTTTTTCTTGGGACTGTGGGCCAAAGATTCCCCTGGCTGACTCCCCTGGAGTCAGTGGAACAGTGCCAGGAGACAACAGGCTCACATTTTTGTCAATAGGGAGCTGCCTGGCTCAATGTCGATCTTCTCTTGCAGACTTCAAGGAGGCCTTCCTCCTCTTTGACAGGACTGGTGATGCCAAGATCACCCTCAGCCAGGTTGGCGATATCATCCGGGCACTGGGGCAGAACCCTACAAATGCAGAAATCAACAAAATCCTGGGAAACCCAAGCAAAGAGGGTAAGTGCCCTACAGTCTTTTGGGCCCTTCTTGAGACTGAGGAACAGAAATGAGGCAACACCAATAGTCACAGCAGGAGAGAGGGGAGCTCTTACTCTGATGGGGAGTGAGGGGGACTATGCAACAATACATGGTATTGCACTAATTTCTTTGGAAGAAAATGATGCTGATGGGGAATAGAGGAAAACCTTCCCCTTAGGACATAGGGAGTTCTCTGTAGGGACCATTTTGGTGTCAACTCAGTGTAGGCATAACACACACTCATTGTTGCTCACAGTCCATTAGTGCCCCAGCTTTTCCTTGGGGAGCTGTGAGTCCATTTCTAACAACTGATACTCAGCTCTTCAGGTCCTTCCAGTGCAAGAATTTCTGCATAAGCCAAGACATGTCCCAGGACTGGAAACCCATCTGTATATTTCAGCTGACTGGAATGGTCTTTCTAAAGCTCCTACAATCCTGGGCACACTGAGGCATATATTGGCCATTTATTATTGCAGCCATTTTTTATTTCCTTTTCCTCCCTTTTAGAGATAAAAAGAAAGGATAAATAATGTAGTCCCCTCCTTTTATGAGGACCTAGAAGCAGGTGATCCCTGATTTCAGTCATGCAGAACCATATTAAAATAAGCTAAATTATTTTCACATCCTCTGGCCTGGTAAAGACAGCTCTGAGCAACAACTTAGAAAGCTTTGGCAGAAGCAGGAAGCATTGAGGACAAACATGGAGGTGAGATCATACCAGGACTTGAAGTGGTTCCAGCAATAACTGACAGTAAATTCGATATAAGCTACATAGCAAAATAGGTTTTGTAACAACTACATAATGAAAAATATCTGTCATATTTCCATCTATTATATTTTGCTGCTGCCCAGATGAAGGCTGGCAATGGAAAGATCCAGGAAGAAGGAAGAAAGAATAGAAAGGTTATTTTATTTGACAGCCTTGATCAAAAAAAAAACAAAAACAAACCCCAAAACAAAGCAAAACGAGCAATAACTTTTGGTTCACGAGAGGAAAGGGGTTAGATGGACTAAGCTCAGGAGGTCTTAAACCTCCATTGTGAACATGCCCAAATTTACTATTGGTAATCCACCACACTGTACTTTCCTAGTTTTAATTCGTTTATTTTTTTGCTAGTAAGCTCTGCCACCACATCAAAGAGACTCTGAAGAGGTCAGTAATGTGAGAAACCTCAGGGGCTTGTCTAAGTCACCACATCCCACTCTGGTTACCTTTTCCCCATTGCTGGGGCTCAAGATTTTTGTTTGACTGTATTCTGCAGTTCCCTCACTCTCCAAATCCTTTCACAGATTAACTCATAGAGCAAATTACATTTCTGAAAGAAAAATATAGCATGCACACAAGCATACAAAGCTATGTGAGAAAGATCCTGGAGCAAGGATGTGAAAAATCAGATGTATGTGAAAACTAACTCACAGGATAAGAGAATCCAGATTCTGCAAAGGAACTGTCAACTTTTGAGGCAAAGACTAGAGTAAAGGCTAGAAAAAGCTGTGAAAATGAGGTAGGGGAGGCTCTCCCACATTTGAAGGCAAATATGTCTAAGGAATACACATACAAATGTCTAGCATGTAGCAACTGGTGTTTTTCTCCCAGAGATGAATGCCAAGAAGATTACTTTTGAAGAGTTCCTGCCCATGCTGCAAGCAGCTGCCAACAACAAGGAACAGGGCACCTTTGAAGACTTCGTTGAAGGTCTGCGTGTCTTTGACAAGGAGGGCAACGGCACAGTCATGGGTGCTGAGCTCCGTCATGTGCTGGCTACCCTGGGTAAGGGATCATCCTCTCTGCAAGCTCCTCAAACACTGCTGCTGCTTGAAGGCATGAGAGAGGGTGGGAAGGTAGTCCAAACAGTTCGAAGAAGCAGGAGGCTACCAAGTCAGACAAGACTCTGGGCTTCCTAACTGTGAATCCACAAAGAAAGCAAGCAGAGCTTTGGGGTTTCTACTAAAGACCAAAGGAAAAGGCTAGGCTTATGACACCTAAATTCAGGCAAGATATTATGAGTGAGTGTTATTTGATGAATAGAGAGAAAAGTGTGTACATCTCAATGATGTAACACAAATGGACAAAAGTAGAGGATTTGCTGCATAGTTTCTTTAGTCTGTGGGAATAACTAGAATCTCTATGCATATACGTCTCTGTCTTCTAAAGAAAGTTGAAATTAATTAAGCTCATGTCATATATAGGTGTTTTTTCACTATCTCAGAAAATAAGGAAAGCCTTTGGAAAAGCTGTAGGTTTCAGCCTCAGTTCTGTGTGGAAGAATGAAACAAGTTCTGTCCACTCTCAGGTGAGAAGATGACAGAAGAGGAAGTAGACGAACTCATGAAAGGTCAGGAAGACTCAAATGGCTGCATCAACTACGAGGGTAGGTGCAAGAGTTCAACATCCATTCTACATTTCTCCTCTCTTACACTTTCATTACAGTGGGCTTTTAGCCTCTCAGGCATATCATGCAAAGCTCCAGCTGTGTTAGGTCAAAAGACTTACATGTGAAAACGACCGTGGCAATATGCGTATCCTGCAGTCACACCATGCAAAAGACTCAATTCAGCCACAGCAGAGGAGGCTGTTTTGGTCAACACCAAATCTCTAGACTCTGACTTTATGTAGAGCAGTTGCAGTGATTGTATCCAATAGCTACTGTCTTATCACACTTCAGCAAGAAGAGAGCTTGATTTGTACAACATTAAACACTTAAAACCCTATCAGATCAAATCTGACCAGGTACACATTTTTAATGCCATCAGCTCATGAACAGCTGTTATTTTTAGTTATTTCCCAAGGTAACATTTGCTGCTCCTTCTAACTAGCGTATCTGTATTTTTCCACAGCATTTGTAAAGCACATCCTGTCTGTCTAAGAGGAATTCTCCAGGTACCAAATGCTATGTTGTTCTCATTTGCACACTTAACTTCATCTGCTTGCTGTGCTTAAAGGCTTCTACATGGCCAACAGAGGCTACAAAACCATGACACCAACATTTCCCCAACAATATGAAAATAATAAAATGAGAAAAGCAAAGATAGCAGGAGTGAAGGTTCCTGGCTGTTGTTCACAGCCCTGTAACTCATCGTTGTTTAGTAGGTTTTTCAAACACAACGCAAATTGACAGCCTGAGACATTTATCCTACAAGCACAATTGAGATTTTTTTTTTTTTTAACTGAAATCAAAGCAACACCTTCTAATAATTTGTAGATTTCTGTTAAGACAGAGTGGCCTGAATACTCATGTGAGCTACTGAGAACAGGTCTTCAAACAAAATAATCATCTGAAGAAGTATATTGTCACAGTCATGATCAATAGCCAAAAGAAGGCTTCAAAAGTATCCAATTATTTAGCAAATAGGGGAAAATAAAAACAACAACCCCCTGCCCCCCACCCCCAACCTTTATATGCTACTATTTTTCCCAGAGAAAGAAAAAAAAGAAAAACAAAAAAACAAACCCCGAAGTAGCAGCTGTCTTTAAAATGCAAACAAACTATTGTGGGCTTATGTTAATCATCAGCTATTCTATCCAAGGAAATAAAAATTCCCAACTGTAGGAAACAAACACCTCAAAACAGAAATCAAGGGCTCAGTTTGTCATTTTGCAAGTGTTTCTTCAGCCAACATCGACTTCAAATACAACTCTCCCATTCCTTCCCAGAACAAGCCAAACTCAGAAAGACCAGAGGGCACTCAAGATTTGCCTGAAATTCTTCCTCAGTCTGTCACCATCAACATGGAAACTGCATAGAACTGGATGATATGACTCCAACCCCACCACTTCTTACCAGTACATCCATGTATCACCTTTGGGCCACTACACTTTCATTTAAAAAACCTGAGCTTTTATCAAAGCAAACCTCATGGAATAAACTCTTACCATCCAGGGTCCATCCATCCCAGCCATCTCTTTCCATGTTATTTGCATTGAAAATATGTAATTTCTCGGAAAAATAAAGCATCCATATATCCTTGTGGTCACTTTGTGGCTATAAAGTCTTTTTTTCCCCATCTGTTCAAACCCGCTCAAAGCAGTATTCAGCAGTTAATTCATTTTCCATTGTGTGGTATATTGCATACCACAAAATAAATTTTTATAAAAGAAATACAAATATAGACATTTCCAGTAGGTCACTCTACTTGATCTGAATGAAAAATTCTTTGTTTGGGGTCTGGGAGGAGGAGTAATTAATTAGGGCACTACCACCAATATCAGCATTTACAACATTTTTGGGAGAAGAAGACCTGGTATCTGTTCTCAGAACAGCTCCAAAGGTGGCAAGACCCAAAACCAGGCAGGGTGGCCCTGCTGCAGGGCACCTTGCAGAGCCACTTTTCCCAGCAAAATCTCCTCTGTACTGCTGCAGTAGCAGCTAAACAGCATTGTTAGGAAAGAATCCTACCTGCTGTCTTTATTTACAGCTTTATGGACAACTAGAAAGAGCAATCAGAAGTTACAGCCACCCTGAAATGCTCTGTAACTGGGAATAGACCCAGCCCCAGGCAAGAAGGGGCCAACTACCCCTTCTGCAGCAACAGTGGGAACAGTCATCACTCAGGGAAGTATTGTTACATTCCTGCCCTTAAATGTAGCTCCTCTCTCTTCCTTAAGTGTTCACGAAACTGCCTTAATCCCCATCTGGGTATCAGCCTGTTCTATTAAAATTCTACCTTGCCTTATTGAGTTGCTATGCACAAAGTGACCATAATTCAAGTGCCAACAGGTGCAGAGCGGTGGCTGGCACCAGAATAAACCACAGCCATTCATACAACAGCTGCCTTTTTTCTGAGGCTTCCCAAAAAATCTCCCATTTAAATCCTCACCATGCTGGTACACAGGGCCAAATGAACCTGTGAACTATACCCTGCCCAGAGGCTTATGCCAGCAGATAGTTTACAAAGGGTTGCAGTTGCTACACTCAAAATGCAAAGAACCCTGGGTAGAAGAAAGAAGAAAAAAGGAGTTATTAACCTTCATCCTAAAAGGGCAATTAAAAAGAAGTGCAGGCTACACAAGCAGACTCAAAGCACTGCTACACACCCTACTGCTCCTCAACATCCTGCCTATACAACCATGCTCCAGGCAGTTTCTCTTTCCAAGAAACTGTGGATCTCAGTTGTTGGGAAAGCAAAAAACTGAAAACCAAACCAACATTACATTTTTATATATATATATATATATATATATATATATATACACATATACATATATACATACATATACATATGTATATGCTGTCAGCCTCTTTTTCACACTGCCTTGTCAACGCTGCACTGATGTGTGGTCACAGAACTTGCCTAGTCCAAGGCTGGACACAGCCTAAAGGAAAGGTTGAATTTTCCATCACCTTTTATTAATTTCTAAAATATTTGGGACTCAAGCCTGGACAACTAACAAATCTCATCACTGTAGCAGACAGATTTTTAAGCTGGTTAGTTTTTAAAAACTCACATTCACATTTTTGTTTAAGACAAAATGACAGATTATGAGACATTACTAGGCTGAGGTCAAGCCTCAGAGTATTTCATAGAGCTGTGCAGGGAATGGATTTTTATGCTATCCAAAGGTTTTAGTAATTTTTAAAAATTTGCACCCTAAATTGAGACAAATACCTGAAAAAATGTTCACATTCTTATAAGATCTTAAATAACTCAGTCATTTATAAAGAATAGCAAATACTTTATATACTACAAGCCTCTTTCACCTAGTGACAGCTTCAACACAGGTTTTTATTTAACCATTTTGAAAATGAAGAAACAAGATGATTTGGAAACCTAATGATAAGGGGGTTTTGGGGCTTTTTTGAGAAACACACAAAACTGTCTTAAAATCAGCTTTAATTTCATCAATAAATCCCACTGAAACGATACCCAATCTGAAAGCACAGTTTGGAAATGCATAAACAGCTTTGGTGCCTCTTCTGTAGGAGAACAGAGAAAACTCTTATTTTGCCTCAAAACCATTTAAAGGTTGAACTTTTTCAACCTACTGCCTCCATACTAGTAAAACAAGCATCACTCAGGGCTCTGATTTTGGGGAATGCTCCTCACTAAAGGCTGCTTTCTCTTATATTTTGTGTTCATCTAAGGAAAGAAATACTCTGCACAACCAACTCCTCCAAGAGTGATGGAAGACCCCAGCAGCTGGGGAAGGAAAGCCAGCCTGCATCTGTTCAGGCTCTGAATAGAAAAAGTAATTCTCAGTCCCTGTCATCTGACACCTCTTGCCATCACTACATTTGCTTTGTATTTTAAATAGAACATGGTTAATGAGCATACTTTCCACTACTCCACCCAAATGACAGTTTAACTCCTTAGGACCAAGGCTAAATTCCCAGAAGAAGGTCAAGATGTGACTCATCAGTCCTTGGTATGCAGCACTAGATCCAGCAACTGGCACGGGGAGCAGGCAGCCTACAAAACTGAGGTGGAAGCGTCAGAAGGATTGAGGAGAGATGGTCATTGGCTCCGAGGATGTAATTCTGCTCTTGGCAGAGGTTGTATTCATTGAGTTAGCCACTATCACACATCTCCACAGCTGCTTCTGCCAGGCTAGGGATAGCCAAGAAACCTCTCGAAGAACAGGATTCATGCGCACAGAGCAGAATGGATTTCGGACAGCAGGGAACTGCAAGAGGAGAAATGTCTCTCAATCTAGCACTGCTCAAGGGTCCAGGTCCCTGTCTAGGAAAAGGCAGAAGCTGTTTTCTACTACTCACAGTGCTTTTCTCAGAAGGTGTCCTAGACCCAAAAGTGTCAACCATGTTATCAACAGAAAGATCTCTTACATGCAGGAGCTGAATATGAGAAACACAGATGCTATGCTTAATAGGAACAACTGTTTCTGCACTCTATCAGCATTCTCCCTAGTCTTGGGCTGTATTTTAATTTATTTTAGAAGAATGGTTTCCAGACAGTGGGTGGTGCAGCTCTGTGCAGAAACAGACACCATATGGACAGAAAGGGGCATTTATCCAGGACAACAAAGCACAGCAGGTCAGGCATGCCTGATGCGTCAAGAGTTGTTTACTGGTCTTACAGCACCAGAGTGTTGAGCAGAGTGAGCTCCACCCACTGCCCCAAACTTATTTGGGCAAAGGTTGTTCAGACATGTCTCCTCAAAACCCTCTCTATATGGCTCTCTTTTCTCATTTCCAGGAGCTGCTAGACACTGGTCATTTCTCCCTCCCACCTACAGACCAAAAAACTAAGGAAGTACAACAGCCTATTAACATGACCTCGGTCCTTCACACAGATCTGCTAGACCTGACCCTTACAGTACAAAGGCAAACCCAGGAAAGACATCCTCTTGCTGGCAGGCAAACACGACTGTTCACATCACTAAGACCTCTCTCTTCACATCACTAAGCCTTCATACCTGTCTTCTTTACATTAGTACTGAGGTATTTTTAAAAAGCCACAGTACACACAACACTCCTGTCTGGACAAACTCCACAAATGTAACCCTCCCAGTGAAGTAAACTTGCTTCTTACAGCAAAGCATTTTCCTGTTTCACATAGCTCCCCTTTTATGGCACTGCACACCATTCTTACAAGAACATTTGTTCCACTTCTGCATGTTTTCAACCAAATCTCAGACTTTAAACCCAACACATTTAAGCACCCTTCTTCCAAGTTGTCCCAGTTTTGCTTGCAGGTATCTAGAAGTGGGTGGAGCTTGGAGCCAAGTGGGAGTGACCAGGTTGCTATTCTATACCACTCAAATCATTTGGGGGGGGAAAAAAAGGTGAACATGTACCATTTTGTTCTGTTTCTTCCTCAGAGAAACTGCCAATGACCAGCACTCTGGACTCTGCCTCTGTTTAAATCACCCTCTCTTCTGTATACTTTTGTTAATACTGTTGCTGTTACTCTCGGGTTTTTTCATCCTATTGTTTTTATCTCGACCCATAGTGTCTGCCTTTGTCTCTCTCTGACCAGAGGGGGCAGGGGGAGGGGAGCAGCTTATTTGGAATTTAATTTCCAGCTGGTTTTAAACCACCACACAAGTACTATCTTATTGTCAATGCAATCCTCCGGTAGATTTAAATCTACTCCTTCTTATGCCAGGGAGGCTGACTTTTACAGGGATACAAGGAAGTGCTCAAACATTTAACACAGAAAAGATACTTCTTTACTAATCTGTTATTTCTCATTTATTTTATAACAAAAAAATGCAATACTTTCATTTACCCAGGCTCTTACATTTACTTCAAAATGAAGTATCAAATGTTGCTGAAAATATCAAATTTCACACACATCTACCTTCTAGACTAATTGGCACAGTACATATCAGACCATGGTTTATTAGAGCATTAAACTGAATTTTCCATTATCTAAATCTATGATTTGGGAGGATGGTATAGATTAGTTCATAAACTATCATTTCTCCACCAATGTAGCAATAATGGGTAGCAACACTCCTAAATCAAACTTTTTGTTGTAAAAGAAAGGCTATTGCCAACCCTCTGGAAGGGCCTTGCATTAAGAAATGAATGAGGCAGATTGATAAAAGCAATAAAAAACATCTATGTATTTCCTCAACAGCATGAAAACTATTTCAAGAGGTATTATTCACACTGACTAAAAGAAATAGCAATGATAACATTTATTTGTGATTATACTTTTAAACAGAAAAATTCACTTTCACCATGTCTCCATAGTTTACATGCATCATTTATTTTGTTGGAGAGTACAGTCTTATGCTGGATGAAAGGCATTTAGGCACAGAGAAATGTCACAGGGTGAATTGCAGCCAGTGGCTGCAAGGAACTCCGCTCCTGTTCAACCTCACAAACATCCTTTGAAGCTCACTTGGCCTCTTCATGGTCTCGTGAGTAAAACTGGCCAATGAGGAGCCCATTAAGAGAGAAACCAGTACAGGGAGACAGCACAAAGTCTTGAAAAAGCCAGTGCTAAAGGCAGCACCTCACAGTGGCTCTGCAGTTCTGTTCTCCATAGCCACCTGGAACACTTCTCCTTGGTGTGCTTTTCTCTGTGCTGACTTTTTCCTTCTCACCTCCCTGTTGTCTGCCAGGCAGCAAACAGAACTGACTGTTGTGCCTTTGGTCTACATCAGAGCATGTAGGCTGGAACAATTTCAAACCTCTTTTGATCTTACGTGCTACATAGCAGGACAGGGCTATGTAGCACGGGTCACATCCATTTTCCATGAAGGCAGATCCTTAAGAAAACCAAAAGTGAGGAGGAGTGTCTAACATGCTTCTACCTCACCAAGTCTGGGCACTCTGGAGGTTGTTTTTCCATGGCTCTGATACAAGAACCAAGAAATCACAAGTAAACCCCATGTACCACATAGAATAAGAGAGTAAATATCTCTCTCGTGGTTGCCATGGGATTTGTGAAGCAGGCTTGGATGTAAAGAAACAAAGCACCTATAATTCATTACATTTGGGGAAAAAAAAATCTCATGCACTTAAGCCAATCGCATTTTGAGGGTTTTGGTCTTGAAACTTGATTCACACTTCATGTAGATTTGCAGTTGGCAGCCACAGAATTCTTGCACGGAAGGGAAGGCCTTGTGATACAACCCATTTTAAAAAAAGAGTTCCTTTTCATGATAAAAGTGTTACTGAATTCAAGCCCTTCCGAACTAGCAGAGCTGCCCAAGCCCCTTTTAAAAAATCTCAACAGCATGGCTATGCTTAACTTCTCATGACTGGATATAAAGGAAGAGAAAATAATGAAGAAACCCTTTAGTCAGGTATACCTCATAGGAAGGTCAGTACAGCACAGAGTTCACAACCTCAAAAAGTTTAACTGATGTCACAGAAAACCCCATTGGATGTCTTCTTCAGTCACATCCTCTGCATATAGTGCATGACAGTGATTGTCTCTGCCCACAACTACAGTGAGGATGGCGGTATTTAATTTCCTAGAGCCTAGCTAATTAGCCAGTCGTAAGAACATAACCCTCACCCACGCTGCAGGACATTAAGTGTGTCTGGGGCCATCACTTAGTACTAAATGCTTGGAGCAGAGGCTACAGAGAGCCTGTGAGGCAATTTTAAAACTAAGAAATTATGGCTGAATAAAGCCTTAAAATAGCTGCTGAAAAGGAATTGCTATCCACCCTATCATTAATGTGCAAAATAGTGTTGAGATCCAGTATGCAAACAAAGTTTCTAGATTGTTTTCCAGAGTTCCTGGTACTCAGGACTCATTAAAAGTCTCTCTTCTCTGAAGAGAAGCAGCTCTTTCCAATTCCATTAACCAAATTCTTTTTCAGGGCTCAAAAAAACCCTGGAATTTTTTTAATTTTTGAATTCCAAAACCAGCAAAAATGAGATAAAGATACACCTCCTTCCAGGTAAAAAGGATTAAGTGCTTCCCATGCTTTTGTTACCCAGTTTAGAATTCTGTATCATTCAAGGAACAAGAAGAACATTGTGTATGATAACATGCTGTATACAACTGAAACCACAGGCTGGGCTTCCTCTTAGGCTATTACATTCCTCAGCTTTACCAACTCAGAGACACAAAACCAAAATAAGTTTTCTCTTATATTTCGAAGTATCAGCTCTCCAGACTATTTGCTCAGGAAGGCATTTTCTTTGGCTCCTTGTGACACAAAAACAGACATATTTTTTACTCGATGCTATACTGAGCACTACCATTTTTCAAGTTGTTCCCCTTCATGCAAGTGACGGCGCTTAACTGCCTCATTAGTTTAAAAAGTGGCTTCAGTTCAGAGTTTCTCATCTGTAACCATCCTGTCTATTTCAAAAGCTAAGTCCGTTTCTAAAAGATAACACATAAAACACTTCTGCCTTTGCTTAACTTACAAGGTTTCTTCTTGTCTGTTTCTTAGTCATTCAGGAGTGTATTCGATCTTCAGAGCAAAGGTTGATGCTCTTACAGTACCTCTTGCTCACCTCGGATGGAATAAAAACCAGCAGTTAATTGAACATGTGTACGGTATGAAGGCCACACAGCAAGAACACATTTTCATAAGAGCAGGACTTGTTTACCTTCTTAGCAAGGCTGCTAAGGCTGTGAAACCAGGCATGCAAGGAAGGCAGGCCAGTATCTACGCAAGCTGAGTACAGCCCCACAATCACAAAGGAGCCTTGCTAATCACCACAGTAGGAATATAGCCATTCCAGCATGCCTTCCTACATTTTCTGAGCTCAACACCTACCCCTGGGCAAGGGTGGTGCTTGCCTAATTTGCGTTCTTGAAAGCAGCAAAGCAAAGAAATCCTTCTTTCCTCAGTGCAGATTAAACCCATTACATTAATTTACACAGTTTGGTAGTAGCTTCCGTCATGTTATTCCTGCCAAATTTGGTGCTACTTTCTTAGACACAGACAAATTCTCTCTCAACCCCTTGCTAAATGGGGGATAAGAAAACATACTTTTCTATTTGCCTGGACTAATAGATCAGCCACAGCTGATAAACATCTATTGGTCTCAGTATCTAACACAATTATTGCAAAACATGGGAATGAGTCCATACCATGAAGGACACCTTAAACACACACCTCTCAATCTCCTTTCACACCACCAACTCAGAACTGGTGAGAATGTTTTTAGGTAAGGGCTGACATAAGCTGTCTTTCAGCCAAAGACCTGTGAAGGAAATACTGAGTAGCTCATTAGAGCTACTGTATCCAAACCCCGAGTGATTGGTACATGAAATCATACATATGTATTCTGCACATTTTTTTAAAAAGTGTTAAAAGAGCAGTAAAGCTACAGAATTTAGGATTAGGAAACCCTAGCTTCAAAGTTACTTGGCACTTCTGAAGTAAAAGTAGTCCGTGAGGGCTGATCTCAATGTTGTCTTTATCATTTCAGCTCTATTAAATCAGCCAAAGGGAGCAGCTTTCTCCTAAATACCAAACCAATAACAAACATGAAGTTTGAAACTGTAAGCATCAATACTGCTTGAACAGAGATGCTGTAAAATACTATTAGAAGTATTCAATACCACAACACAGGATGTCGCTCATTTTGATTCTGATACAATAAAAAGTACAGGAGGATAGTTTCATCCTAACACAACTATAGCACTTATTACACATCAAGGGAGTAGTCCTTTTCTGGGAGATAATGCCTTACTTGTGCAGCCCTGTTTCATGCAATGCTTTCAACCTTCAGCAACACCTTAAGTATACTCATGTCTGCTGTGTTCAGCAAGTGCCTTTATGTGCCTTTTATGTTCACAAACTGCTGTTCTATGTTGCTCAAAAATCAAGTGCATTTTTAATGGTCTGCAGCTGATTTACATAGGACAAAACCGATCAACAAACTTCACTGATAATTTGAATTCTTCATAGCTCTCCTTGAGAGCTTTTACCTTGTGCCACATGCTAAAGTAAACGCAAACTGATGAACACCTGAGTAGCTGAAGCTTCTTTCTTTGGTATCAGACTTAACAAATTCTCCCCACAGAGGAAACCAGGACTTCAGTCTGTAACATCTATCTTCACTGGGAGTGCTCCCTGAAACTACTGCTCTTCTTGAGCTTTGGTAGAAGTGATTTTGAAATAATTTACTGAGCAAGTCATATGGTCAAGCTCCAAATCAGCCCTGCTGCATGCTGAAAACTGCTGACAGCTATCTAACAGACAAAGATATGCCTGCATGGGCCAGCATCCTAGACTAGCAACCCTTTTAAAACACGTTCATTTGAGGTTTCATGTTGGAAGACCCAAGGAAAACAAAATCCAATCCATGGTAAGATATCACCTGCCACCAACACCTTCAGACCCATCAAGTCTCGTTCTCAGCTCATGAGAGTCCCACACTTGACTCCCATGTGCCTCTTTCTGCTGATTCCCAGCTAATGCTAGACCTTGCACAAAGGCCTTGGAAGGCTATGGGATCTCTCTGGTGCTCCTAGGCACATGCTGAAGGAGATGGCTCTCCTGACAGCTGTGTGTCTATATGCTACATGTGCTCAGAGAGTGAGAGCACAGTTGGGGTGCTCTGCCAGGATGGAGGAACAAAAGCTGGTTACCAGGGGCCCATGCCCACTTGTAGATATGACCATTAGCTGCTGCTTGCCTCTGTCTGTCATATCATCTGACACCCACATGACTGACACTGTGTGACCCCATGCAAAGGCACACTAAGGAGAGTCACGTATCAAGGGGGAAGTAAGCTGAGAGCTCTGCATCTTATTCTAGCTCTCCCTGCATTATAATTCCAACACTAAAAAGTTGGACGAAGAACATGGAGGTTCCCTGATGAGCACACATACTAAATTGGCACTGTATTCTTCCTTAAAAAAGACAGCACATCAGCTTTAAACAACCTGCCCAGAAACCAAACCTCTAGGCTATTCATATCATGAATATCAGACATGAACAGTTGGACTCATTCTTTGCAACACAGACTGAAAGTCTAAAAAGGAAATAAAGGGCTTTGTGAGAGG
Organism: Aphelocoma coerulescens; assembly: GCF_041296385.1. Taxonomy (NCBI): domain Eukaryota; kingdom Metazoa; phylum Chordata; class Aves; order Passeriformes; family Corvidae; genus Aphelocoma; species Aphelocoma coerulescens. The sequence continues at coordinate 4,616,239 of NC_091021.1, forward strand.
GGCCAGTGCTGTCCCTTGTTGTGTTTTCGAAACCTCTGGTCATATCCTGCAGCTTGGCTTTACAGACAGTATCACCACCACATGCGGCAAAACAGAGGAACATAGGCAACCAGGCTTTTTGAGCAGGAGCTTCCGTTACCCAGTTACAGAGACAGCCGTCTGTCAGAAATCACCCTTGGGGCTGGGACATGGTGGCAACAGCTGTGAGGGGAGCTGTACAGAATGACTGATCACTCAAGAAGAACATATCTGTAAGCAGATCTTCCACTTCAGATTTGTACCTTGGATAGCAAACATTATTCAAAGGCAAGCACATGACAATAAAGCTCTGAGAAAAATTAGAACAGTTGCGTCCAAGGGCTACATTAACTGGTAGTTTTTCACATTAAGTTGTCTGTCATCAAAATAAAATCCAACATGCCTATCGCTGGAGGAGAACACCCTTCCACAGCAACAGATGCTGCTGCAGACGTAAGAGGACTAATGATATCCCAGCTCAGGAATACACACGGAAATTTGCAGGTGAATTATTTGACAGAAAAAAATGCATACAATGAGACTTGTTTGCTCAATTCTTTTAAAAGTTCTTTTACTCTGCAGTGGGAATAAAAGACTACAAAAATTGTCTCTTCTTAAAAACAGATCATTCCTTTTATACGGCTGTTCTTAACTGAATATACTTGTACAGTCTTCATGTCTACAGAATACATGTTTCTCAGATGAACTTTAAGTTTGACAAAAACCAACCCAGTTTTCATTTCAACCTGTCTTACCAACAGAGCTATCAACACTTTATCTCCAAGTAATGTACAATTCCTTTATTTGCTAACTTGGTATCTAGCAAGGCCACGTGCATTTTTTTTCAGCAAGATAATGCTTCAAATTACATTCGCTGTAGTAAATATGTTAGACATTGCTCACAGCAAAGCAGACACGGAAGAGAATGCAGATCCTTTCCAGCTGTAGCAATGACTTACTAACACCGGAAATAATGAAAAAAACAACCATAAATGCATGACTGAGAAGAGACTGCTCAACCAAACCAATTCATAGCAAAGCCCAAATGTCACAAAGTCCTCAGGTCAGGGCTGTACACACTGTAGGGGAGCCCTCTGACTTGGTGTCTTTACATTACGCTGGCAACAGTTCTAATACCAGAGGAGTGGATATTGCTACTTCTGGGTATGACAGGGATCACAGTGTTTATCACAGAGTAACAGAGATCTGTGCAGTTTGGAGTGTCAAAGGAAAAAATCTGCCACTAACCCAGCAGTGGAGAACTACTAATTTGGGACAATTTACACCCAGTAAGCTAGAGCAAACCTTATCCTCTCCTGAGCCACATGTACCAGAGTTCAGGAAGGAGGGACAGGCCATATACTGGTATGGGAGATGACCATAACAAAGAGAAAGCAACACCATGAAGGGCAGAAAATAAGAATTAAGAGATTCAGCCTGTGCCTATGCCTCCAGGAAGAACAGAGGTGCAGGGACCAGACAGGGCTAGGAAGGAGTACAGTACAGTCACTTAACCCTGGCTCTGCTGTGTCTATGTAAAGATCCACTAGGCTGTTGCAAGAAAAGCACAATCCTGAACTGGAAACAGCATCTGTAAGGAGCAACAATCATTTGCACTCTCTGTCCTGTTGCAGTATCTACTTCTACTCTGTTTTCTGTAAGCACATTTAAAAGGAAAAAAATTGTTCTTAATGTCTTATTTTTTGTAGCCATCCTTCCTTCCCAAAGAATGCCAAATGTCAATCTGATTGCCACTGTCTGTTTAAGGAATTTCCTGATCCCAGAAACTGATCCTTGAAGCCTGGACAAATCTTACTTTTCTGTGGCTTAGGACAAGATCTACCATCTTTCAACTCTGTTATAGTGCATAGGTGTATATGTGATGGGATATGTCCTGGCAGATTTTCTTGCTACAACAAGCTACCAAGACTGTAAATTGAGTGACCTGGCATCCCTGGGAATGCAAATCTCCCTGTCAGCCTCCTGCTTGCTAACAGACCTATGACCAAGACGCTGGCCTTACCCAGGAGCCTACACCAGCTGAAGGAAGGCACTTTCCAGGAGGCTCTACCTGACAGGACCTCACAAGCATAGCCAAATTTTACCTCTGGACATCCAAGTTCAGTAATTCCCAACAATCTCCTTTTTACTTCTTCCCTGTCAACTGCTCCTGCATGGTTCTTTCCTGCCTACTCTGATATAATGAGATCAGACTCCCAAATGAAAAAGCAGGACAAGTTTCCAGGCTGCAACTGGTTTTGTAATGCAGATGCTTCTCTCTGTAAGTACAGACAGCTCTGTGTTTTGCCAATGTGTCACACTGAAAACATCGTCCCTTGTCTAGACGCATTGCTGCTTTCAGACAGGTTCATCCATAGGAATAGCTATTCCTGTAGTGCCATCTCCTGGCTTATGGTGTAGGAACACAATAGCTGAAAATATTTTTTATATATGTTAAAAAACTTTACAGCAGGTTTGGACTATGGATCAATATAAAAAAAGCCACCCAAACCACAGACATTCTTTCAATGGATTTTGTACAATTCACTCCCAATAAAGTATTAGTTTAAAATGATGAAGGTTTGAAAAATATCTTCTGGTCCAATCTGCTTTGCAATTTGAGCCTTTTCAGCATTTGTTTTATTTCTCAACAAACATCAAGGTTCAAAATTTCCTTTTTGCTTAATTTTTTTGTGTCATCTTATGACTCCAGAGAGTAATTCCTGAGAGTTCAACAACATTACACAGGAAGTGAGGGAAGTATGTAAAACCCCAATTATGAGAACTGTATATCATTTTAACCCCATACTTAATAATGATTGGTAACATGTTATATTCTAGATATCAGATCTAGTTATCAGATCTCTGTAGCATATCTAGTCATATGTATCAGTTTTTAGGTCAGGGTATTGTTGGTAAAAGGAGCTCCTTTCTTGGTGAAAGATGCCCATTTATGGCTCAAAAATCTCCCAAAAGGGCTGACATGGGAGAGTATCCCCTGTCAAGACTATGCCCATGCAGCAGGGTGACCTCAGGGGCCAAAGGGATGAAGAACTACGAGCAGACTATTAAATCTTTATCCTTCTCCCCATCTCCAGTGGTTTGCTCTTCCTTAAAGTAACGCCTGCTCTGATATTGAGCCCCCCAAGATGTGAATAACTGAGTAAAACTTTGAGTGTTGTGGGTTTTTTAGTTGTTAATCAGCACAGTTTATGAGCATTGCAGTAACTGGAGGAAAGGTAATTCTGGCAGTGGGAGATTGTGACCACTGACTCAATGACCACCTACTCAAAATAAGACTCCAGACTAAAAGGGAGGGAAGAACTGCACATGAGGACTAATTTGCATGAGAAGTGAGAGATATAACTAGCAAATAGGGGGTTGAGTACTAATTAATAAAGAGGTTATGTAACAAAATGTATGCCCTTGTTAAAGACGATAGATAGTGTAAAGTGTTGATGAATGGGGAGCTAGCCTTTTATGGGTTACCACCTAGCCACCTACTTTGTGCAAACTAGAATAAAAAAAATAGAAATACCTTGCCTCTGTGTGTGAATTGGTGCTGTGCGATGGGTAACATTCAGAACAACACCTCCATCCTTTGGAAAGCCCCTGCACACGATAATCATAAACCGCCTAGTTTAGAGAACCAGCACTCAAAATAAAAAAGGAAAGTGTGAGAAACGAAGCCCACCCTTCTTTTTGGGTTTTTTTAAATGTAATAAGGGACAACAGGGGACAAAGGTCACTTAAAGCAAAATCACAGCACTGCGTGTGTGGCTCATAGCCAGAGGCACACACACACAAATTTCCCGTTTATATGCTTTAACATTATGCATATTTAATAAACCACAATGCATATGCATAGTTTTTCTGAGAACTAATTTACATTTCATTTTAGAAGGTAGTAACATAGTTCTTCCTCCGATCCACCTATTAGAGCATGCGTATTATGATCGTGAGGATCTTCAGGGGTCTTCTTCGACGAAGGCTCAGGTCTCCCTCACACCTTGAACTTTTCAATTTCGTCTTTGGAGCATGCACAGTCATGGTGGTCCTGGGTCTTTCTGGATCCAACCGGTTTAAATTCTTTACTTTGTGGCTAATTGGCTTCATTGTTGCCAACTCCTCATTAGTACATCCTGCTGCTTCCCTATCTAGCTATACTTGTCTATTCTTGAGATTATTCACCTGGCGAGTTTCCCTCTATTTAAACATTAAGCAATTAGTTAACCATATACTAGCTATTACATTGTATAGAAAGTTATAATTCAGGTTATATTGGTATCTTATAACTCAAGCTATATCAGCATCTTGTAACTTTGACCCCAGTTATAATGTTAACTAGTTAATACCCGCATAGCAAAGTTATTCTTAACATATTTGCACATGATATTTTCTAATGTATTCTAATACATAATATTTCTTACATTTTACTACCTGCGAAAGCCAATGCTATAACAGCTTTTTATCACAGAAAGAAAAAGGGAAAAAGAAAAAGCACACACACACACATACACCCCCCCCCCCCCCCCCCTAAAAAGCGTGCTAAATTATTTTGGTGAGCAGATTCTGCAAATCAAGACCCATTGACACCAGGAGGACCAGCCCCACGAAGGCAAAATAGCCAAAAGGCCCAGTGAGGGGCAGCCCTCAGGGGAGGGGGCTCAGGTTCCAGCCATGCCACCCCAGGGGATGACAGCCTCTTTCCTGAAGGCTCTGAAAGGAGGACGGAGCCATGGCCAGGAAGGTCGTCCCTCATGCCGGGTGCCATCACACGAGCTGCCTTCAGAGCACAACCCCTTCGTCCGGCTGTCACCTTTGCTCCCGCTCCACTCCATGACGTGATTGCAAAGCTACATTAGAAAATTATTAATGATACAGCTGTTTCACGATACTGCCGTCTCCAGCCCGGAAGAGATTTACAGCCGTAGGTGGGCGGGCACAGGGATAACTCGCGGGGCTCCAGCGGCAGTGCCGCCCCGTCCTGTCCCGCCCTGTCCCGTAAAATGGCGGCGTGGCTGCTCCGCCTGCGTGGTCTTCTGCGGGTCGCCGGCTCCAGACCCTTCTCTGCCCAGCCCAGGTGAGCGGGACCGGCCATGGTGGGCAGCGCTGGGGCGGAAGGCACCGATCCGTGAGGGTGGGTGAGCGCCCCTCAGCTTGGGTTCCGTAAAGAGCGGGGTGGATGTCTTTGCCCCCCTGCTTGGGGGGTATCTGTGTGCGGGCTGATGGGGCTGTCTGTGTGTGCTATCCATTCTGTGTGGATGTATGTACGCATCTCTGTGTGTGTTTGGACGGTGTGGATGCGTGTGGTCTGTATACGCGTAGCGGAGGGGTTACAGGTGCTATATGTGCACATACGCGTGTGTGTGTGTGTGTGTGCGCGGCCGTGCCCCCATCGCAGGAGACAGCTGGGGCTGGGCGAGCCCCCCGAGCCGCGCCGGCCCGGGAGCCCCAGCGCATCCACCCCCGTGATCTCCCGACCTTTGCTCCACTTCCCGGGGACAGCGAGTCCTGTGCTGGCAGCAGGTGACAGCCGGGCGTGTCCTTTCCCGGGCACCGCGTTCCCCCTTGGCAGCAGTGCTCGGGCTTGGGGGCTGGGGGGAGCAGAAAGGCAGGAGTGGGATCACACCTTCCCAGACCTTCGAGTTGTCTCTCCCAGGACTGTCGTTGAGAGTAAGGGAGTAGCCAGGCCTTTCCCTGTGTGACATGTGCAGCGTCAGCCACAATTAAACGGGTGGGCTTAAATGAAGCTCAACATCATCTTAGACAGCTTTAAAAATAAGGTAGAGCTTTTGAGAGAGTCACTGTGTGCCTAGCTTTGAGGGTACAAAATACTCAACCAGCAAGTTGCTGTATCCCATTTTTCCCAAATATTATTAGAAGTAAATATAGTCTGTTTCAGGGGGATTATTTCACTGGCAGAGCCTGAGTAACTACATGTGGTAGTAAATAAAGACTTGTGTCTCTACAGCAGAGTAAATAAGCGTAGGCTCAGCTGAGTTCTGTAGGACTACACACAGTTGATGTGCAGAGGAACTGAGAGATTAACAAAACAGTTTGAGAAAGGAAGAGCGAATGCCTCTTCCATGTACTCAGCTCTGTATTTAAAATTTCTGATGTTTCATGGCAATACAATAAAAGCAAGCCTTGAAGTACTATGTCATTCTTGATGTTCCAAACCCCTACAAAAGCTTTATAAACCCTTCTTTCTTATTTCATAATTATACTTTCCTTGTGTGGTTTCTATTACTGACATTTACCACTATTTCAGTTTTTATTTTTTTTGTTAAAGCATCATTTTGTTTTTACATATGTTTTCATTGGGGTAACTTTATTCTTTTACCTATATATGTATTGTTACTGATTTTAATTTATTTGAAGTGTTAAGGACAAACCAGCCTTGCTTTACCTCCATTAATAGACCGGTGGAGTGCAGTGTATGTTAGTTCTTTGTATTTATCATGGGTATCCTTGAGACCTAATGGTGTGCCAGAGTTGGGATGTGAACTATGTTTAGTAACATGGGTGTTTCTTCCCTTTTAAAAGGGTTATGCAAATAGGGTGCCTGTATCCTAACAGATGCATTAATTTGTCTTTTTTTAGTCCTCTGCAAACAGAACAGCATGGCACAAAGCGCCTGGAACCATCTTCTGCTAAGACTTTGACTGATATAGGCATTCGGAGGATCTTCTCATCAGAGCATGATATCTTCAGGGAGAGTGCCAGGAAGTTCTTTCAGGAAGAAGTACTGCCTTTTCACACAGAGTAAGATAACCTCTTAAACATTTTGGTTTGCCAATATTAATTTTTCCCCAAAATGCTTTTTGCAGTGTTACTCCTGATACAATAGGATATACAAATTTACCAAATTAAAACAAAGTCATGCATGAAGGAAAATCACACATAATCAAATTGAATGCATCCTTTGAGCTCCAGTGTATGTTATCTGGCGTCCTCAGCTTGGGCCCATGAGCAGACAAATGCAGTTTGAAGAGTTGCAGCAAAGTTTCCCTGCCTGTAGGATTAACTGACACGGATGCTTTTGGGAGAGTTGGTGGACAGTTCAGTTCCCACACTATTGGGAAATAGTTACTGAAAAAGGCTTTGATTATGTGTCTAGGTTACTGTCTCTTGCAGTAGATTTTGTAGCTACATACAAGTACATATAGCATGGTGAGGTGAATCATGTATTACCAAGAAACTTGCACAAAACCTCTCTGTTTGAATTTCTTTATTTTTTGTTTCTGTGGAAATATGTGCATTTTCTGTACAGGGTAGAGTTGTAATTCCACTGAACTAGAGCTGGAGGGTGATTTTAGCCGTTATTTTAGCCATATCCAATCACATTATAGTGGTGGATAGGAAAGAAATTAACTCAGGATATGGTTTTGAACCAAAAGTGTCAAGCTGTAGTAGTGTCTTAAGCAATTTCTAGTTTACTTGAAGTAAAAACAGCAAGTGGTACTGAAGGACTTATTCTGAAATTGCCCTGCTAGATAGGAATATCCTAATACAGCTCGTGTGTATCCACCAACAGCTGAGGTGCCTCAGTTGAGTGTATGAAGCATCATGACTGGGGCAAGAATGAGCAGCAGGAGGCTTACAGTAGGGTTGGTGACAGCTATTTTTTTTTTTATCCTCTAACAACCTCATAGTAGTATGCTTTTCCACTGTACAGTCATATTCTGTCCATAAAACCAGATGTTGTCCCTCATTTTGTGTTAGAAGGACTTTCAGGGCAGGTCTGTGTACATGTATTGGCTCTGCTTGAGGTTGCTGAAGATCCTATTTGCCGTCTTGCTGACACAACAACTTCTTAGGGAAGCTGAATCAAGTTGAACTTGTGTTCTTGCATCACTTCAATGACCAATGAACCACTCTGTTCTCACACTTCTGAAGTAAACAAGGAGGCTTCAGGCACAGTGTATTAATTGTCTGGGCTGAGATGAAGAGACAAATGTAGCATCAGTGAATGCAATTGTGGATTATTTTGAGGAGGAGAAGCTTTCATGCTGGGTGAAGTAGGGACAGGAATGTCCCTGAAAGTGGGGATCAGAGGCAAAGCAAAGATGGTAAAAAGAGATCTAAGACTTCCAGTGTAGGAGCAAAAGCTCTGTGAATCAGCTGAAATACTGGCACAGGTTGCCCAGAGAAACTGTGGCTGCCCCATCCCTGGGAGTGTCCAAGGCCAGATTGGATGGGGCTTGGAGCAACCTGGGCTAGTGAAACCCCTGCCCATGGTAAAGGGTCAGAACTGGGTGAGCTTTAAGGTCCCTTCCAATCCAAACCATTCTGCGTTTCTATGGTTCTGTTTTATATGTAGGATAAGATACTTGATTAAATGTAGGTAAACAGCTCTGATACAGCTCTGCTGCACACATGTGCATCAGAGGAAAGTCATTTACCATGTAATTTAAAAATTGTGGCATTAGAAAAAAAGAGCTTTAAAAAAAGAAAACGTGGAGCATTAATGACCATCCAACCTTCTATTGAGTTGACAAACCCCATAAAGAGGCACTAATTTTCCAAGAATAGATTATTGCTGTGGTGTTAAAGTTTGCAAACTATCAGCAGATAAGCCTCAACTATCTATTTACAGAAACTTGAAAGTATCTTAAAGCAGTAATTTACCAAGATACGGTACTGATTTGTAAGAAGTGCACAGAGACAGATTTTTATACAAAACTGACTAATATGGTATCATTTGATTCTGATAAAGCATTTTTCACTGGTAGAGTTTTCACTGGTGAAGTCTTTCACAAAAGATACTGATGTGTTATACTCATTTTGTATGTGGCTAAATGTACATTTGTAAATGGAATGTCAGGAGGATAAAGACCTGCCTGTGATGATCCAGATGGCTGGGGCTAAATTGCCTAAATCCCAGTCTGGTATAAGAGTCATAAGAAGTCTTAATGAAATCCTGTCAGGTTACACATTGGAAGCAGGAGTTCAAACTTGTTTTACAGTTGGTGTCTCTGTAGTGCCAGTGGCATCTGTGGACTTGAAGATGAGAAACTCTGTGATGAAGCTGCTGCTTCTTGGCTGTGACATATAGTTGTCTGTGTACCTTCACACTGTCTGTTGGTGTTCCAGTGTGAGGCAGCAGCCATGACAGATAAACAGTAGCATATGAGGCGTTCAGTGCTGGTTTTGTGTTCGTTTCGCAGATGGGAGAAGAATGGCCAGGTGAGCAGGGAGCTCTGGGAAAAAGCTGGACAGCAGGGTTTGCTGGGTGTTGCTATTGCTGAAAAACATGGAGGCATCGGAGCGGATATTCTCTCTTCAGCCATCGTCTGGGAGGAGCAGTGAGTACTGGATGCTTCAGGAAGAATTTCAGTGATCATATTGTTTGTGCCTGTATTTTTTTTCCATGAGTTATCCTCATTATGGACTACATTTGCTTACAGAAAATGACCTTATCTTTCCTGTGGAAAGGATGGTTTAGATATATGTAAATCCCTTGTGTTTTAAGTATTCTGGATCACTGTTCGAGTAACAAGTGTCATTGTGCTCCACTGGCTTTGTAACTCGGGAAAGCATTTTTATTTAGCCTTGTAGGTTATGTACCCATTTGGCTGTGAAATTACATTCTATAAATAATGGTAAAAGTGCCAGAAGATCTCTGAGACTTCTGTGTAGTGGGGTTTTCTTTGTTATTGGGTCTGTGTTGTAACAGTGCAAGTTCAGTGTTCAAATCTTGGTAGTACTTTTTTCTGAACTTCCCCCTTATTTTTTTTCCAGGATGTATGTTAACTGTACAGGCCCAGGGTTCAGCCTTCATTCAGATATTGTCATGCCCTACATTGCAAACTATGGCTCTGAAGAACAGATTAAACACTTTATCCCCCAAATGATTACAGGCAAGTGCATTGGAGCTATTGCCATGACAGAACCTGGGGCTGGCAGGTAAGCCAAATATTAAAACAATGGTCTTAACATTATTTGCTGTCTATTGATTTGTCAGTGAAAAACATTCTGAACCTCCTGGTTAGTTACTGTACGGACAAGACTATCCTGCATTATAGGTAAAACTCAAAAAACCTATTATGGATTACTTTATTACAGCTTTGTCATTTCAAGATAGTAGCTCAGAATCCGTTTCTGTGTTTGTCCTACTGTGGGCAATTATGCTTTGTATTTGCTTTTGCAGTCTGAGTTTATAGTTACCAACTTGCTTGTCCTGTGAACATACTTATGAAGCATAGTCAGTGTAAAAATAATATACATAGTGTGCCGGTTTGGCCAAATTTAGAAATTGAGAGAAGGCATGTTACAAACCACCCCTCTCCTCACCAGGTTCAGGAAAAAAAACTTTTACCTTGAAGGAAAGTGAAGGAGATAAAAACTATTTATTTAACAAACACACGGGAAAAGGAAAATAATGCTAAATAATGACACTTCTCGCTGTGGAGAGAAAACCTGGGAAAATTTCAGAGTCCTTCCGTTGTCTCTCTCTCTCCCCCTCCTTGGAGCTAGGATGGGGTGGTGGGCCCACCTCCAGGGCCAAGGCCTCGGTGGAAGGTCCTCCCAATGTATTCTGATGTTGAAACTGTCCAGCAGAGAAGAAGGGAAAAAATCGGAGTCCCAGGAAAACAAAGTTCAACTCTCTGGAGGAAAAGGAGCTGAAAACTGGCCGAAAGCTGGCTGGAAAAAAAACAAGCCAGGTGCTTGGCTCAGCTCTCGCTCTTCTCCCACAGCTGAATGCAGAGAGCCATCTCTATCTCTGTGTGACCTTGAACAAGCTGCTAACTGCTTTGAAGAAGTTTTGCTCAGTTTTTCCTTCCCCCTCTCAGGCTCAGTTTAAAGGCATAGAAAGGCACAAAATTAATTTCTGGGCATGGGGCAGTGATAGGGGATACATGTCATAAAGTCACCCTAAGACACATTGTTAAAGAAGGCTTGGCTTTACTATTAGCTTTTTCTGTGGAACAGAACACCTTGATTTTCTTTCCTCTGAATCCTTTCAGAGAAATGTTCCTCCTTGCCCTGCACCCAGTGTTTTAGAGTAGACACTGCTGATCTGACCAGTTTCCAAAAGAGAGAGGGACACATGAAGTGCAAAACCTGTTGGTGTCATGTTTCTACAAATGGTAGATGCTGCTCATGGCTTTTCACACAGCCTCCTGATCAGGATTGAGCCTGTTTAGAGGATGTGGTTTTGTGTGGCATTTATCATCTGAGGCATACTGGTGTAAGTGCATGCTGACCTGTTGATGTCAGTGCTTATTATTACACCACCTTCCACAAGCAGAGATGAGGAAATGGGACCTCACACGCCTGTATGGTTGCATAGATTTATCATCCTTTTCCACAGCATGCTTGTGGCTTCTGTTGCACTCAGCTATTTCATGATGTCTCACTATCCTCATCTGTTTTCACTGAGTCCATGCCTGGATGGTATAAGATCTATCTTATTTTGTACTGGATAGAATTCAATATACAAATTGCAGCTTCCAGAATGGTTTTTTGAAGGACCTTTTGAATTTCGTTGTAGTGACTTGCAGGGAATACGGACATATGCAAAAAAGGATGGAAGTGACTGGATTCTTAATGGGAGTAAGGTAAGTGCACTGACATACGTACTGCTCATAGGCTCTAGGAACTGAATGCATTTAGCTGAATGCAGCAGGATGTGCACCACTCTCAGCATCTCCTCGCAATCCTTTTGGTTTGGGGTTTTTGTGTGGGCTGTGTTGTGGGTGGGGTTTTTTGTTCCAGTTACTTTTTTAATAGTTCTTGAGATAGGTCTGTTTCAGGCAATTTACAAACTGATTTATGGAAGGGCTTGTATAGGCTCTTTTTGTAGTTTTTAAATAACCCTATTAAAAGGCTTATTTTCCCTTAAACTGTGAAGAAAAGGGGGAAAAATGTGCTGTGTAGTATGAGCAGGATGGTTGTTAGTAATGATGTTTAACAATAAAATATATACACTACTGCCATGAAATCTTCTGTGGCCTGAGTAAAAACTTGTGTTGCCACAATGCAAGCTGTGGAATCTTTGTTCAGGAGCTTGGTGGTCATGTTACAAAAAAAACAAAACAGCTGCATCAGATGCTCTGACTGTCTTGCCAAGCTGTGGCAAAGCACTCTTTGCATTACCATAATGAAAAACAAGAAGGCAGAAATAGTGTTGAAGTGGGAGTGTGGGTTCAACAGACCATTTTTTTAAAAGCTATGAAATGTCCTAATCTTTTTTACTGCTGTTGATAACATAGTACTGATAGAGACTTCTGGTCTTAGCAGAATTTCAGTGGTGAGAATGTGTGCAAGCAAATACATATGCATAGGTGCTAAAAAAGATGCTTATGCTGCTCATTTGAAGCCAAGCAGGACAGAAAGCTTTCTTTTGCTGGACTTAAGATAGATCCATTTGACAGGCTCATGAGTTGTTCTACAGGATCATAGCAAGCAGTTGTGACAAGAAGCATTGATAGTTTTGAGTGTTATGCCTCACTAATTTAATTTCTAGAAAAGAGAACCTCTGTGTTTATTTACATTTGATACTGTATTCCTTCTTTATCATGGGACAGACAAAAGAAACAAATCTGTGCATTCTTTAACTTCACACTTCCCCCCCTCACGATACTTCTCAAATTAATGTCTGCCTTGTTCCAACACACTTAATATCAAAAGCTTAAAATTCTTCTGGACACTTGAACCTTGCCTTTCAGTTCACCTGTGAAAGTGTCAATGTAATTTTTCTTTCTGCTACTTGGTGATCTCTTCTAACCTCTATCCACCTTGTTTTATATTGCCTTTTTTTACAGGTGTTCATCACTAATGGTTGGATGAGCGACGTAGTGATCGTGGTTGCAGTTACAGACCGGGAGGCCCGATCCCCTGCTCATGGGATCAGCCTTTTTCTGGTGGAAAATGGAACAAAAGGTTTCATCAAAGGACGCAAACTGAACAAAATTGGCCTGAAAGCTCAAGTGAGTTCATACAACCTCTAATGCAATAGAATCGGAGAAAGTCTAAACCCACTTAATGCCTGGCAACTGCTAAATAAATATAAGATGGAGCCATGGTGCTATTGTAGCTGTTAGACTTCAGAGCACAAACATGCAACATATGTATCCTGATTTTGCCTGTGGAAGTCTGAAGCATGTGATGTGCAAGGAGAGGCTGAGGAAGCTGAATGTGTTTACTTTGAAGAAGCCTGGAAGGACAGGATCTTACTTATGCCGTTAGCTATAGAGATGGTGGGGCCTGATTCTTCTTTGAGGAGCAGAGTGAAGGGGAGAGTGGCAAAGGAGACAAGTTACATTAAGGAAAATTCTTCGTAGGTAGTAGGGAAAAAAGTCCACCGGGAAAGAGAGTGGTTACTTGCACAGGGGCTGAGAGAGGTCCTGGAGCCTTCATCTTTTGAGCTTTGGAAAGCTTAACTAGACAAGGTCCTCAACTGATTGTTTTTCTGGAGCTGCTCTGAGTAGGATGTAAGCTAGATGACTTCTGGAGGATCCTTCCAGGCTAGATAATTTTGGGATTTCAAGTTAAAGTGCACAATAGCAAGAAAAAAATAGGACAAAATTAGTGTAATGAGATGAGAATGTCAGACTCTCAATTCTTGCATTTCAAATCCTCTTAGGACACAGCAGAGCTGTTTTTTGAAGATGTGCGGTTGCCAGCTAGTGCCTTGCTTGGAAAAGAAAACAAAGGATTCTACTATCTGATGGCAGAGCTCCCTCAGGTAAAAGGAATGTGAGTGTTTGCTGTCAGCAGGAAGAATACAGAGACAGGTTTTGTCATTAGTCCTGAAGTTTATGTATTGTGGTGAGCCACCTGGGTTGCCAAAGCAGGATGCATTTGTAACACCCCAAAACATTTCTGTGGGTTAAGCTCACAGGAGAAGTAGCAACCAGATTCTCAAGAGTCACAATTACATAGGTTTACTGGCAAAATATAGAAAATCAAGGAGCTTTGGTAAAAGATGTAGTGCAACATCCAACTAACATAGAAAGCACTTAGCATTAAATTAGTTGTTTTAACTTAGCGACATTTACACCCGTCCCATGTGTCATCACCCAAAATGTTCCATGGAAAGAGAATTAGAAGAAGAAAAGGAGAAAGATAGATAGGAAAAATACAGAAAACCACACATACAACTACCAGCTCCTGAGTTCCAGTGATGATGAGTGTCTTGGGGTGACTGTGTGATGTGTATCCCATATTGCTGGCCCATGCCCAGAAATTAATTTTGTGCCTTTCTGTGCATTTAAGCTGAGCCTGAGAGGGGGGAGGAAAACCTGAGCAAAACTTTTTCAAAGCAGTTTGCAGCTTGTTCAAGGTCACACAGAGAGAGAGACTTTTTTTTTTTTCAGCTGTGGCAACAGAGCGAGAGGGGGGAAGGTACCCGGCTTGCTTTTGGCCAGTTTTCAGCTCCTTTTTCTTTCTCTGGAGAGAGACGGAGAGTTTTGTTTTTCCTGGGACTTTGTTTTTTCTTTTTTTTCCCCTCTGCTGGACTGTTTCAACATCAGAATACATCAGGAGGAATTTCCACTGAGGCCTTGGCCCTGGAGGTGGGCCTATCACCCCATCCCAGCTCCAAGGAGGGGGAGAGAGAGACTCTGAAGTTTTCCCAGGTTTCTCTCAGCAGAGCGAGAGGTTTTGTTATTTAAGATTATTATCCTTTTCCTGTGTGTTTGTTAAATAAATAGTTTTTATCTCTTTCACTTTCCTTCGAGGAAAATTTATTTTTTCCCAAACCTGGTGGGGGAGGGCTGGTTGTAACCTGCCTTCTCTCAGAGGATATATTTCTAAATTTGGCCAAACCAGAACAATGAGGTAGAAACTCCAAGAGGCTGATAGGGTCAAGACATGCTCCCCTTGTGGTCAGCCTTTTAAACCCCAGAGCTACCCTGGCCCTCCTCCGATGGGACTTTAGTCACTCAGCCATTCAGGAGCTGGCTTAGGCAAGACTGGGGCACTGCCTCCAGTGTGCCACAGACGCTGAAGGGCTGGGATGCTCTAGGGCTGGGCTGGGGGTGTGGTGTGCAGAGCAGGGCACACCTCATCAGAGCAGGGCCCGACCTGCCCCCTTACCCCCACACGTGCATCCCAAAATGTCTTGAGGCATCAAGCTTTTCCAGTCTTTGACAGTCTTGTGTGCAATGTTTTGTTGATACTGCTGATTTTTAACTGAAGTACACAGTGCTAGGTGTAGAATTCTTTGGGCATTGCTAAAAATGTTGATATCCCAGCAGCTCAAAGCCAGATCTCTTAATCAACAGCCCAGCTATTGAAGAACCTGAGGGTAGTGTATTAAAAAGAACATACCACATATTTCTTGTGTACTTCTAGTTTGGAAGCACTTTGCTTAGTAAATTAAGTGCAGCTTGGACGTGTCTGATTCATTTGGCATTCTCTTCCAAGAAACAAGCACTGCTGTTCTAGCTCTTCTGCAAGTAGAAGCATATTAAAGTTACATGGAACTCTGTTCATTTAACAAAGTAAAGAAATTGTTTAGCTGCCAAAATACTTTGCCAGTTTACAACTTACTTTATGAAGTTTTGGGATTATTTGGGAGGACAAAGAGGCAATGTGGTTTTTCAAAATGTGTCTGTGCTTTTTCAAAGCTCTGATGTTGTATTTACCTCATTTGGTAGGGATCATGTTTTTTAATTTTATACTGTGAGTAAATAAAAAACCTGATCAAAGGAAATCTTTTACTGCTTTAAATAGATGCGTTCATGAACAGGTTCAATGCAATGCATCAGACTGTTTCAATTCTTCCAGAAACAATTGTTCTGCATGTAGTTTTTGTTTTTCACTGTGCAGTGAGGAAAGAAAAGCCAATTTTTGTAGGTTTTTTTTCCCCCTAGAGTTGAACTATTGAAATTGTTAAATAGTTGTATTAGTGTCCCTGGGTTAATTTACTCTTTTTACTGTTTCTATTCTTTTTTGCTTCTATTTCATGAGTTCTTTTACTCAGAGTTTGAATTAAAATGCAGGAGACTGGGAATTTCTTCAGACTTAGTTGTTTATTATATCTTATCTATAACACAGCTGCACAGAGTGTGCCTCCAAGGTAACAAGGTGGGAAAATGGCCATGAGTTCTAACTTCCAAGGCTTTTTAAGGTCTAAATTACCCAACCAAGTAACTTGCTTTTATTTATAATTCAATAACTAGCTGTTCACAACCCGCAGTGCGGGTTTTTTAATCCAACACCAGAACCCCTAGACTTGTGAAGAAGAAGGAGAAAGGAAGAAGAAGATCCACACCCAAAATCCTCCATATTGTTGCCTATATCCCCTAAACCTAATTTTTCTACACCTCTACATATTCTACCCAATGATATAACTTTTAATTACACAGCAACAACCACAGTGTTATCACACAATTTAGGGAGCCTTTCCCAGGGTTTCAGATCAAATACACTGTGCTTCTGAGGATCACTGCTTGCCAGCGCTGAAAGGCTGAAATTCTCAGAACCCGGGGTTCCAACACAGTTGTTGTTTAAGCTGAGTAGTGAAAGCCAATAATTGAAACAGAATCTGATGTGAATTTTTCAGTTGGTAAGATTCCTGTGGTCAATCTGTAACTATTTTTTGAGTCACTGTGATGCAATACTATCCCAGTAAAGACTTAAAAGTGAGCTTTAGACAGCAAGGCATTTGTCCCACTTGTTAATGTCAGTAATGCAGTATGTCTGGTTTGGTATTTTATGTGACTTCTGCTCCCACTCCCTTAATGAACAACACTGAACATCTGTGTCCTAATTGTGCATCTGATGCGGAGGAATGTAGAACTAACTCAACTGGATTCTGTAATTTGTGTTTCAAAAGGAAAGACTGCTAATTGCTGATATGGCTCTTGCTGGCTGTGAATTCATGTTTGAAGAAACAAGGAATTATGTGAAGCAAAGAAAAGCTTTTGGGAAGACAATTGCGCATTTGCAGGTGAGTTAGAACTGAGCCACTTGGGTACAAATTCTAGCGTGTGGTTGCTATACATCTGTGTATGTGAAATAGTTACTAAATGAAAATCACTGGGCTGTTTTGAAAGGATTATTTTCACAGGTTTCACTGTTGTATTGTGTCTGTTTTTTGCCTCCATGACCATCGTTCGTCTTTGAAATGCAAAAATAATAATTTTTAAAAAGCACCAGAGAAGCCTTAATGTTTGTGCTTTATAACTTGGGTAGGTAACCTCCCAGCAGCACTACTTCTGAGAGGGAAATAGGTAGCCAGGAAGTATACTGGCTCCTTGCTGCTGCTAAAGAGCAATTCCCTTGTTGATGTTAGGTTTGCATTTTACAGCCAGAGGTCCTAATCACAGGGTCCATCACACCTGCATGTATTTGTCTGTGCCTGGAATCCTGGGGACTGCCTGTGCAGGTATTGTGTTCCTCTGCACACAGAGCATTGCAAAAAAATTACTTTGGAGGTTGCTGGAGGTGGGGACTCCCAGGAGTGACCTTGCTGCCCGGGTGCTGTGGAGGTGTTTCATGAATGTTGTAATGAGAATCCTCGGACAGCAGCACTCTGGGTGTTTGTGTGACTGCATGTGAAACTGTTGGGTCATGCTCTGTGAGCAGAGCTCACTCCTGACAGGGGTAGGTAGTTGAGTTTTGAGATGTTTGTGCCTACAGTCTTTAGCTGCAGTCATAAAACATACATTGCTTTCCACAGGATTGCTATACTACAGTGTTCCTGACAATGACATTAACTGTTAGGGCTGAGGCAGGCCAAGTTCCTGCATATTTGGTTTTTAGGATAGAACTGACTCATATGGGCTAAAGATGTTGGCTGCCTCTTTTTTTTATATACTTTTGAAATTTTGATTTTTTTTTTTTTAATAACTAACAAAAAAAATCCATTTCTATGTCTTGAGACTTCGTTTGTCAAACTCAAATCTTTAGTTGTGAAGAACACCAGAACTGGAACTTTTAGAGGCTGGAATGCTAGGTATCCTTCAGGAGACTATGATCTTCATCTGTTTTTAAAGTTAACTTTCATGAATCCATAATTGCAGATGGAATTTAGTATGCACACTATGCTACTGTAAAGCAAAACAACTATATTTTAACTTTTTAATGTAGGTAGGGGATGCCTCCTATTTATAGTAGTTCACTGTGCAGAGATCTCCAAAATAATCTCCTTTTTTAGGCTAGGCTACCAGTAGGTGGACAGTAAATTTCATAAAGTATATTATTTTTGCCAAAATAATGAATTTCTGCATATCTCTTCAATTTTCTTTTTTTTTGTTGCTGATGACTCGAGTGTGCATATTATAAATAATCCCTTCCAATCAGAGCTCTGTCTTGGGCTAATTAATTTAGTCATGCCACATTACAGCATTTGCAATTAATTCTTTCCTTGTAGTAGTACACTGGTCCAGTATATTTATTGTCAAAGGAAGCAAGATTTTTTATATACATTTCTAGAACTGAAATAAGAAAGAACTTCTATTTGTGGGTGATGTTTTTATCCCCTCCCTACCAAAATTACAAGAAGGTGGTCGAATGCCTGCCTGGTCTGGTTTTACATAACCTTATGATGGATTTTACCTCTTCTCTGTAGACCTATTTTCCAATGTGACAGAACTCGGTGCTGAAAAACTTTCTGATAGTCTAAAAGTTATTTTATTTTTTGCTTCGGTCTCTTTGCATGTAGCTTAAACTCTGAAGAATACATAGAAAAAGCATTGAATAGATGGTTATGAATTGGGAAAATTCATGGCTCTACAGAGTGAAAGGATGTTCCTTCACAAGAGGGAGCCAAGAGTGACAGAGCACTCTGGGCCTCCTGCTCTTTAGGAATTTGTTTTCCCTTTTTCCTGTGCTTTTTCTCTTAATTTCGTGTTTTGAGTTGACCGTGAGAAATAAAGAGCAATCTAATTTTGTCTAATAGGACTGGTGAAGACATTATTATCTGGAAATAATGTCAAATAATCAAAATCTCTTTTGACATACAGAGCCAAAGTTGTTTGAAATAGTGATTTCTAACAGCAGTCCTTTCGGAAAATGCTGCATTTTCTACCTGAAGTATTAAACTGCACTATACTTCTTTCCTCTACCCTCTCTATCCACTTCCAAAACAAGACAGTACAGCACAAGTTGGCCGAAATAAAAACACAGATTTGTGTGGCCCGAGCTTTTATGGACAACTGTTTGCAGCTCCATGCAGATAAACGCCTGGACTCCGCAACAGCCTCTATGGCAAAGTATTGGTACGTGCTAACAGTCATCTAGAAGTGTTACTTGCATGTTCTTAACTCTAATGATGTGGTCAACAAAAATCACAGTTGCATTGAATACCAGGGTTGGTTAACCAGATCAATTTCAAAATAAAGGCATACTTTTAAAATAGGCTTCCATTAATAACAAGATCATGCCTCAGCTTTAGCTTAAGTAAAAGTGAGTGCTCCATTGGTATTTAGACAAAAATTTACATTTTACTGTTAGCAATTTGTTGTTGGGTGTTTTTTCTGTTTTCTTTGTTGTTTTTTTAATGGGGTATATGGCTTGGTTTGATTTCTTTAAAAGCAAAATGTGAATATTTGGAGCAAAATTTTAATATTTTTGAAGCTCTGTGATACTATTTCGTTAATGTTACTTAACAATAGCTGTTAGGCCCAGCCAGTTTTCAAAGCTATCTTGTTTTAGGAAGAAATAGTTGGCTATGGCTGTTGTTGTAACTGAGACTGAACAGTGTTTTCCTTTATTGTCCAGAACTTCTTTTCCCTCATCCTGTACTTGATGGTATTATTTGTTAACTTAGTTTTACGAGAGAAAAACAACTGGAAACATCTAAGATCATGGTACATGAATTTGTATAGTTTTAGCTTGTTGCAAAGATGGGAGTAAAAAAGCACATGAGACATGAGCAAAGACATTTATGGAAGATACACAGGTTTACAGTTTTTAGGCTTTTCAAAATAAGTATAGATGAAATGAGCAGAAATATTTACAATGGAAGGAAGGGTTTTGAGTGTTATTCCTGGCAGTGATTACCTAGAAGTACCCGGTACAGAGGCAGAGGCATTCAGTTTTGAGGAGGATGAAACAACTAATGCCAGCTGAGATATGCAGACTCACTTGCTCAACAAATTTCCCAAAGCAAGGCATTTGAAACACCCTCACTTTCCCAGCTGTTTACCATCATGATTTGTTGTGGATTTCCTCTTTCCCCAGTGGTGTCCCTGTGACCCTTCCATAAGACTCTCTTAAATGGCTTAGAAAATACTTGAATGTAGAATTGCTTTATTCCCCAATGTATTAGGAGATTCGGTCTAGTTTCATTTTCCTTCAAACCTTTTGTATAGCCAATGACTCAGGTTAGAGCTTTGAAAGATTTTAAAACCTGGTTTGTGCATCTCTTTTTTCATATCTGGAGAAAGGTCTGTAGGGTTGTTTTGGTCTGGTTTTTCTTGTGGTCAGAGGTTGTGTTACGTACCTAAAAGAACTTGAGAATATATTTGGGAAAGATAGTTGCAGTAACTCACTGCAGAATTAAAGTTGGCGTAATAAACAATAAGGATTTAACTGAATGAGGGGATGGTTTGGGGAAAACGCCATTATTCAACGAGAAGCAATTGACTTGTCATTTTCATTTCTTCTGTGCCCACTGAAAGCTGTACGGTTAGAAAGTGTTTTTTTTCATGAGTTCTAACTTCAGCTTGAGCTTCCAGTGCAGTTAAATTTTTTTTTGCTATTAAGTCCAAATTTTGCAGTCAACAAATGCTGTTGAAGAATTACAGTATGTTTTAGAATTGAAGGCTATAAAGTTTGTGGAAAATAAATTATGCCCAGGTGATCGTTATGCTCAAAGAGCATCCTGGTGTGTTGCTAATGGGAATGATGGGGGGGGAAGCCTGGTTTACTGTTAATTTCTGACAAAGCTGAGGGTTTTCGTAAGAAAAGAGACTGTATCAACTTGCTTCACAAAAGGATTCTCTTGGCCTATGAGAAAGGTAAACAAGCCTGTCTGTTTTGAAACCTTTCATTTTCTGAAAGCTGTCCCGTAAAGGGAACAAAACTTAAATGCATTAAATTGAACAGTATTTATTTCTTACTAATCATGTTATGGATTTGTCTCGTTAACATATCTTTATCTTTTGTAAGGTTTTGCAACATAATATCCTTCTAAAAGCAAATTTCCTTTTGGCCATTTAAGGTGTTCTGATCTCCAAAACAGCATAGCTACTCAGTGTGTACAAATGCATGGAGGATGGGGGTACATGTGGGAGTATCCAATTGCAAAGTAAGTGTAACATTTCAGATTGTATGATGAAAGATTACCAGCAAAGTCAAATGAGGCACTTCTTTATGTCTATGTGTCACTTGTTTAGTGTTAGTAGTGATTTACTGTTCCTTTTCTTATCATGTTTAATTGAAAGGGAATCTACTGTACAGATGTCTGCAGGAAAGCTTTGTTTTGATTCTCCAAATAACTCATAAGCTGTTCACCAATTTTTGTCTGTTTTTTTCACAAAAGAGAAGTTGTTTTTTTAGAAGAAAATGTTAATTGAAAAACAGAAGGAAAATTGTAAAAGTAGAAATGAGAGAGGAGCTAGTTTGTTTTATCTGAAATTAATTGCATATGTATGAAGAAAACATATTGATCAGATACTACTGAGTATCAAATTGTCAAATCAAGAGCATAACTGCCTACATTCAGCATTTTTATACCTTTTTAAATGAAAAAATTGAGAGATTTATATGTAGAAAAGGAATTTGTCATTCCCATTATTTTTTCTGACTTTATGAATTGAGGCATTTATGGAGCTTTTGTATATATCCTTGTGTATTATCTGTGAAGTTTGTGTATAAGCCATGTGACACACACTAAGTAGAGATTTTGGTACTGTTTTTATTAAAAAAAGAGGCAGTAATCTGACAGTAGAAATAGCACAAACAGGACTGCTGTGCCATTGTCATAAATGAGTAAGCTGATTTTTTAACTGAGTAGGTTTAGATTTTTTTTAAATTTTAAGTACATTAAGTATGAAATGTTGATTTAAAATAACTTGTTCCTCGATGTTTGGAATGAGTGTAATTTGTGAGTGTTCTGCACTGTCTTACACGAAGGCCAGTAAGCCCTATTCAGGGTGTCCCCCTGCTTGTCTGTGTGTACAGTATATAGATTTCCAGAGAATGCCACATTGCTCCTGGGCTGCTCTCTTGTATGATGAAGCAGAATGAAGGTGGAAAAGTTCTCTGTCATCGTCCTGTGTGTTGTCACCAGGAACAAGAGTTGGGAGTGGAGTAGTAGCAGGAGTCTGGGTTTATAGGGCTTTATTTTTTTGTTTAATTAGAGGCAATAGTGGAGACTTTACGCTGTAAGCAAACAGGGAAGAGACACTGACCCAGTTCCTGGTTTGGCACACAGCACCCTGGGAAGTTGTAATATTCTAGGTAGTTGAAGCTTCTTAGAAAATAAGAACTACTTTATCAATGGGAATAGTATACTTTGAAAAGAGGGGTCTCTAAAGATAAAACACTCTTTTTTTTTTTTTTTTAATTGTATGTTCATTCTAAGATGTTGTTTGTAATGTTTCCTTGTTTTGTTTTGTTTTTTTCCTCCCTCAGAGCTTTTGTGGATGCCCGTGTTCAGCCAATCTATGGTGGTACCAATGAAATAATGAAAGAACTTATTGCTAGAGACATTGTCAGTGACAAGTAGGGCAGATGCTTACTCCTTTGCAGAGTCTTGCAGAATCCTTTTATATATTAATCTATGGCATAAAATCAGACATCAGAATGTAAGTAAAATAAATGTGCTGTATCATGTTCTTTAAAGCAAGTGACACTTAAAGCATGTGTTAGTAGTAACAGTGTGCTCATATGCAGGATATCTAATATTTAACCAACTTAAATTTTAAATATCTTTGTAGAACGGAGTAATTCTCTGGGTGTCGAGAGTTCTGGTAGTGAAAGGCATTTTTAGGTCTGGAACGTTGGGGAGCTTGGTCTGCCAGACTTGAACCCATTGTGTTGAATCCAAACCTCGCTTTTCAGAACCAAATCTTGAGAGAAGCCCTATTCTTAACAAATAAACAAAATTAAATATTAATTTAAAGTAATTAATACTTAAATTAATATTTAATTTATAAATAACTTTGTATTTCCCCTTGACAAGTAGAACTTGACACTGTTACTGTTGCTGCCATACACCTGCTCGCTGTGCAGCAGCCACCTGCTGTGCAGCTGATGTCTATGTTTACATCTAACCTGGAATGCCTTATTTTAATTACTTTGGTCAAATAAACATAATAAAGCATTTCTATGCAATCTCATGCTTGTCTGCGGTTACTTCAAAGCCCGCGGGGGAAAGGGGTTTCTTCCTCTGTGCCCGTGTTCACTTCAGGGCGCTGAGGGGGAGTTCGGAGGGAGGGAATGTGGTGCAGGTGAACTTGAGGGGTTTTATTTGCTATAATAACTTGGAATGTATGTGTTTATGGTGTTTTTTTAGCTCTTTACCCATGCAGGGCGTTAAGAGTGAACCTGTCCGGAGCGGGGAGCGGCTGTGACCCCTCCCCTCCCACACGGCCTCGGCGCGGGCGGGCGGTGTCCTCGCGTCAGGCGGGGCCCCGCCAATGGCGGGTGGCCACGCCCCCGCAAGGGGCCACGCCCCTCGGCGCCCCGGATTGGCCGCGCTCCTCCCTCTGAGGAACGGGGGAGGCCCCGCCCCGTCGCGCTGTGCTTTAGCTGGGCGCGGACTCGTCTAGAGCGGCAGTGTGAGCCGCGGTGGGCGCGGGGCTGTGCGGGCTTGAGCGGCGGCGCCGGCGCCCCTGTGGAGATCCCGGCGGACGCGGAGGCAAGCGCGGGGCGCGGCGCGGCGGGGCGCCGTGAGGCAGCGGGGGCAGGGAGGGGCCGCGCGGCGGTTGGTTCCCGCGGCGGGAGTGGCGGGGGCGCATGCGCGGGGTGGGGGCGGGGTGGGGGGGTAACGGTCCCTGCGCGCGGCGAGGCGGGGCCGGCGGCTCTGAGGCGGGGGCGGGGCCCGCGCGCGTGCAGGGGCGGGGCCGCTCCGCGGCCGCCCCGCCTGTCCCACCCGGGATTTAAACACTGGATCGAAACTTCCCTCTGGTAATCAACGTGTGCCTACGGTGACATATTCCTTTGCCTCGGAGTAACCCTGGGCGAGACTTCTCGGACTGTGGACCGCTTACAGAGCTGGATACTTAAGACTGAAGTAGTTAGAAAAGCTCTGGGGAGCAGCTCAGAGTCAGGTCCTTCAACCTGCCCTGAGAGTTCTTCTGTGCTCCTGAGCTAGTCTTTCCATCCACTTTTCGCAAGCTTCCTGCTTCCAAAATGCTGAAGTATCTCTCCCCCCAAAAATGTAGCAGTGACTGAAGTATTCCGTACCTACCCCTCTCTAATGGGAAACAAATTAAAAATGGGAATTTTCAATTTCCAATTTGCAATGTGAGCCAATTTTAAAAAATCCAAATTATTAAAGTACGCCTTTTGTCAAAGGGTAAATACTTCCTTTTTGTGCTTATTTTTATAAAAAGGATATATTAAAAATTACATTGGATAAAGCCTGGTGGATGTACCAGCTCAGAAAGCAGTCTGTGTGCCCTAGGACTCTCCTGTATTGGTCCATGGTTTGAAATCCTGGGAAATGGTGTGAGCAGCTTAAAGTCGAGTTATCTTAATTAGTATCTTAAGAGCTGAGTGGGTCTCATTTAAGACCAGGTTTTATGGCCCTCTCTTCAAAGGCTGAAATTCAAAAGTATCAGGGAAATGTTGATATGGACTTTACTATGGATCAGAAAGTTTTGCAGATTTTTATGTTAGAGACATATGTATGACCTGCTTACAGAGGCATCTGTTGTACTACGAAAAGTGTTTAACATATATTAAAAATTACTTCAGATGTTGCTTTGCAAATATGCTGCTATAGACTGAACAAGAACTAGTTGTTGATGTGGTAGTAAACTTGGAAATTATATCGATTTTCTGTTCAGAAGCAGATCTGAACAAGGAGGAAAACACGCCTGTTGAGAGATTTTAATGAGTCATGGATTTTAAGATAAATTAATGCTAATGAGTTCCACTTGAAATGACTCCTTGGTGATGTTTTTTATGATTGAAACTTCGGGTGGTCTGTCTTAAATGGAGTTCTCTTAGTGTTCAGGGAGAGATCCTCTTTGGGTCGGGGGGTTGTGCTGTTTTTTGGTGGTGTTTTTTTTTCAGATAGGAGGACTTTGTGCTTATATCTTCTGAGGTGTACAAAACACTGGAGTTGCAGTTTTATGTGGATAGTTGTGCCTGCACAGTGAGCGCTACTGAAAGTTGAGACTCCCCACATAATCCTGTTTGCGTTTATGGGGTTTTTTCCAAGCTATTAATAGAACAAAATACTAAAATGCTTAAATACACATCATGAGTAACTGGTCTGCTTTTGAAGTGAAAACAAAAGCTGCCTGCTGAAATGATCTTTTTTTTCTCTCTTAAAGGCTAGGCCCAGGTGTATTAAATATGGACTTCTTTCCTTTTTCTTTCATACTACTAAGCAGGACATGCCCAGTGGGACCAATATCCTTTTTGTGGTCGTTGCTCCAGACTTTTCCATGAGAAAATGCAGACTATGCTATTGAGCTGTTCTTGCTATTCTCAGAAATCACTATGATCCTGTAGATTTTCTGAAAATTGGGAGCGGTAGTTAAAGCCTGAGGGATGCCTCCCAGGCAAGGCTTGAAGAAGCTGGCCAGGGTCAGATCCTGTCCAGTGCACTTAGCTGAGGCAGTGCCACAGTGGTGCCTGTCTGCCAGAGCACTTTATTTTTGTCCAGTGGTTATCAGGAAGGCTGCCCAGGAGGAGCTGGGGATTACAGGACAAACAGCACAAAGCAGTAGGAAACCAGGTTTTGGCAGTTGTGTTGTAGTTTGGTTTTGTAGCTGCCCTCTCTTCTGCAGGTTTTCTCTAAGAGACCTTAAAACAGGTTGAAATACAGTATTTTTGAGCATTCTTGCTGAGATTAGTTTTGGGTGTTTCACCAGAGGCTGTCTGCTGTTAGGGACTTTGCTTTGCTTTTGAAATGCCATCTAGGCAAGGAATAAACAGTGGAAGTTGGCTTATCTGAAACACTGTTAATCTGTGAATAAACTGGAAACCGCCATATTAATTTGAAATGTTGTTTCTAGGTTTCTGAGTTTCAAAACAAAAAGAAATAATAAATGTAAAAATCTCCTCCTGGTCTCGAGGAATCTCATTATTAAGAAGAAAATTTCAGCTGTTTATGATGAGGAAAGATGACTCAATATACAAGGAGAGAAGGTTGCTACACAGGAGCCTTAAAAAGCTCATGCAAGTGGAGTTTTATTGTCATTGGAAACTAAAAAATCATAAACAAAAAAATCCACTAAAAGACAAAGCAATCCTCCCCCCAAGCAAAAATCCCCCAAAACATTGTCTGCACTGTTGTGTAACCAAAGTGATAGTGTTATGCAAGGGGGAGAAGAATCAAAAAGTGAAAGGACTATAAACAAAAGCTGGGAGATTGAGGGAATGCCACCCTGTGTGCTGGGTTGTGGCTGGGTTTTGTTGTGTTTCTTTTAATAGGGTGCTGCTAATCACCAACATGAAGACACTAGTTTCAGGATTTAGGCAAATTCCATTGAGGTAAGTCTAGCTGGGGAAGGGTATAATGCAGAAGTGTCAAGGGAAATCAGCAGAGGGAGAGGAGAGGCAGAGGAGCAGGAGTCAGTGGGGGATTAGGAACCTGTAGATGCAGTGGTAAAAGGGAGCAGGGTGCAGGTCGGGCTGTCGTAAACTGCAATTTCCAGCTATATCCTCCTGGGTAATTAAGGCATTAGGGGAGGATAAGCATAAAGTCACTTTAAACATCAGTTGCTCTACTGTGTATGTCTGGTACTTGTTTCTTCCCTTCCCCAGTACTTACTTAGTGTCAGTTTTTCTTTTTACAGTACTTTTCAGTCTTTCAAGTGGAGTGTTTATTCAGCAGATGAAAAGCGAACTGTTATCCCATTTAGCAGCATTTCAGTTGTTCTGGTTTTGAAACCTCAAGTAATACACAATGTAAAAAAATCCATTAAATGGTTTTCCTATGACAAAAAAGCTTTTCCCAGAAAGAAAATACTCTTCCAGTATACCATTTTGCAGTACTTGTCTTCCCTCCCTATTTGCCTTTATTTTTTTCTCCCCTTGAAGGTAGTAGGTTTTGCTCTCAAACTCACTTCCCATATAGGTGGAGTGAAATTATTTTTGCAGCTTTCTGCCAAAATGAAATAAAATGTGTCAAAATGTAAATTGTAAAATTCTTGTCAAGCCAAGTACTTTTACTCAAATCTGTTTATAATTTTTTTGCAGCTGATATTTGTTTTGCTCCTGTACCTATGACGTGTGTGTGTGTGTGTGTGTGTGTGTGTTTGTGTGTGTGTGTGGGAGAACTTCTTAGAGAAATGCCAAGGGCTGGAGACTCTGGCAGTACCAGCTTTTATAAGGTCTTTTTGATGTCACTGTAACGAGATAAGCACTCCAGAATGTCTCACGCTGACTTCAGGGCAGAAACATTGTATGAAATTTCCAAGTTGCTGCGTAAGGAGTTAATTGGGTGATTTCCCTCTTCAAAAGCATTTTACTTATTTTTAACCATGTTGTAGAGCATCCTCTGTCAGGCACTCCAAATTAGTTAGTGATTTATCAAAATGCTCTTTAGTGCAATATTTGTGTTCCACATAAGAGGACTTTGATTTCTTCACCTCTTTCCCCTAGAAAAGTTAAAAAGAAGTCCCCCAGACAAAAAAAAAAAGTTAATAATTTGCTAATAGTATTCATTGAAATTTTGGAAATTTGGAACTGTACCAAAAGGGTGTGTGGTATTTGAGGGAATGTGATCAAGTTAAAACACAGCACTTTAAAGTTTTGTGCTACCAGTTCTTTGAGTAACCTCCATCTTCATACAGGTATGTGATGCACATCTCCAAACTACTTTTTTGCTTGAACAGCATCCACTGTGTGTGGATGTTTCCTGGGTTTCAGGAATAGCAACCTGTGCCTGTTAAACCACTCACACTAAGGGAGGTGGATGGTAAAGTTGGAAGTTATAAGCAAATTGCTAAGTGCATGTAGATACCAGGCTGATGATGCTCTTCTTGGAGAGCTTCTTGGAATTCCTAGGGAGAGGTCAAACACAGGGACTCCTGAGCTTACATTAACCCCGCAGCAGAACTGTTCAGTTCTCTCCCCTTGTGTTTTAGCCATGCAAAATTTCTCTGACTTGCTATTAGTTATTTGCCGTATGTTAGGGGCAGGGAGGCATTGGTGTCTGAATCCATACTCCTTTGGATTTACAAATTCACAGGCCTGCTAGCTTTTACAGGAGGAAAGACACAAGTCAGCCAGGTGCTGAGAGCATCGCTGAGTCACCAGAGCCTTTAGGGTTTGGAGCTCCAGTTCTCAGCAGTGCATTTCCCTGTCTGATCCTAGAACGGGCTTCTTCCTGAACAGCTGTCCACTGGGAGGGCTTTGTGCTGAGCTCCTCTGTAGGCTGAAGTTATTGGCTTATTTATAAAGGTTAAAATCCTGTGGATTTTAGTGGTATCACTTAGGATTAGCAGTAGGACCACCAAACCTGGTGCCAGTGATGCTAGGAAGGTGATGTACAGAGATGAAAACCTCATGGTTGAAGTACACATGGAGCAATGAAAGGTGAATAAAGCATACAGAGAGTGGTAAGGCAGTACTGGAGCATGTGGCTCTCTGTGTTTTGCTTCCCATTTTGAGGGTTAAGGATCAAGTATCCAAACTGGTATTTCTCAGCTCCCTAGGTTTCCACATCTCACTTTAATATTTGCACTTTCAGTGTAAAAAAATCCGTAGTTATAATCAAGCTAAGGCTTCAGACAGATTTTTTCTTACGGTCCATATGTGGCAGTCTCAGAATCATTGACCCCTTGTGGGGATCTGTGTACTGAAAATTACTGAGCTAGGCAGTTGCTGTGGAGCTCAAGGAAACTGGAGACATTAAAAGGAAGGCAGTGAAAGTGCTGCTCAGCTAGTACATGGTTCAACAGAATTTACTGTGGCATTACTGTGCTGCACTCACTTTTGCTACTGCTCTCTTACTGTTTCTGGTTTTTTCTCTAGCTTCTTAATGAAGAACTGACAGGAACTTATCTTTCAGGCTTCTGCAAGCCATGTTCAATTAAATCATTCATTGGGTTTACTTAACCATCTCCTAAACAAAGCTGTAAGTACTGTGGAAGTGATTCCTGTGTGATATGCTGTGAAATAGATACAGTATAACTTGGCAGCATAGCTGCTGACAAGAAGGGGTAAAGGTTGACATTGGTCTTTTGATCCCAGAGTCTGGGAACCCTTTGTTAATTGGCAAGCCACAAGCAAAAGGATTGTAATGGAGAACTGTCTTTTCTCAAAAAAAGACATTATGAAAAAAGATACTATGAAAAATACTCTGTATGTTACACAGACAGTGCCTGATGAATAAAGAGTGGGATATGAAGGCTCAGGAAAGAACTCTTTTTTGGTAGGAAACTTCAGAACTTAGAGTTTCTGTTTTGAAAGCATTAGCATTGTTGATTGTTTCCTAATGTGTATTTATAAGAATATATCATAATTAATCAAATGCTTGCTTTATATAGATTTAGAGTAAATATGTTTCTCTCAATAGTGCCGGTCACGTTGTTCATGGCCATGTTTTTCAGTTTAGGCCAGGTTAGATGACAGACCTGAACTTTTTGGGTCTTATTTCTCAGACTAATAGGATCAAAAATGAAATCAGATATGAACAGTTATTCCCCTGAGATGTAAAGGCTTTCATTGCACATGGATCAGCCTCTGAATGAAATAAAAAAAAAACAGCCGAGAGAGTGTTCTTGTTTGACTTGGGAGGCAACATAGTCTGTGTTCTTTAGATAATGTTCTTTTTTATGGAATCTCTGAATGATGTTGAAATGTTGAAAGAATGAAATGTCTGACAGAGTTGTTGTATTTGTATTGTGTCATGAAAATGAGAAAATTTACATGGCCCATGTTATTTTCAGGTTTGCTGTAAACTACCTGTCATAGCTATAATGACACCAGCCCTCAGAGAGGCAACAACAAAAGGTCATGGTATCCACTTGTCACCTTCTTTGTCCTCTAGAGCTATGGAGTCTGATACAGCTTTGTGCATGGAAAATTCCAGAGCAGTGGAAGAGAAGATAAAAGAGGACTCCATCACACAGATTACTTGCTCAGTCCTGGGGTTCCCCACTGCTGAGCCCAACCTCAGGAATGATATCTTCCGTGTACAGCATTTTGGTTCCCCACCATCCTCCAAGTGCTATCAGTCTGTCTTGTTAATGAGTACAAATTCTGCGTTTAGCAACAAAACTGGTAAGCAAAAGAAAGCAGGAGAGCCCAGCTGCTCCAAGATGAGAAAAACATTACATAATGGTGCTGACACATCATTTGGTCAGATTAGTCATTCAGAACCAGAGCAACAGGTCAAAGGGGCAACGTTTTCAGAGACCACATCTCCGAACTTGGCAGGGATGCAGAGACTTTCAGGTTCAAGTGTAATTGAATCCAGTAATGCAGAAGAAATGCAGCTTTTAAATGGTAAATGGTACAAGAAGAATGGGGTTTTGGGTAGGGCTTTGGAAGTCTGCACTGAAACAATAAAAGGGGATTTATTACACCAAATTCTTCATGGGCCTTCAGAAGGGATTTTGAGCTGCACCCAGGAGGAGGTGTATGCTCGTTTACTCCAGTGTGTCACTAAGCAACAAATGGAAATCAGTCGCGCCAAACGAACTCAGAAGCGTTTACAAATGCTCCTGGCAAAACATGTTATCAAACACTGTGATCAGCAGCTGAAATGCTTTGTGAAACATCAGCTTCAGAGAATGAAGGTTTTCCATGAGCCAACTAGATTTTTGAGCAATAGCTCCCTCAGATGCACTGAAGGTTGGCCAGAAAACAGCACAAGTACTTCAAAGCGTAGTTCAAGTGTGGACGTACAGAACGGAGTTAGTGTTGCACCAGGTGAAATCCGTGGGTTTGCACTTTCTACTGGAGGGCTGCTGTCTCGTGTGGAGAAGGACCTGGACTCTGATGCAACATGTAGCAGCTCAGATGAAGATGGTGAGGAACAGACTGTAAGAACAACTGTGGAAGCGTAAGTGTTAAATTCCTGCTTAGACTCATGTACTTCTTACTTATAAATCAGGATGGAAGGGTCTAGACCTAGAGATTCCATCTTGTGTGAATGACTTTGTCCAGTAGATAGTGTTGCTGAAACCAGCAAGACTGACAGTGTGAGCTAGATTTGGCAAAAAGTAAGAACTTCTAATTAATGCATTTAAGGAGCAGTTGCTTAATTAGATTGCGGAGAACTAGAGTTTGTACTGCACTCTATCAATTTGCATTACATCAATACTGCTAATACTCAAATGGTGCTGTAAATCAAATAGTAATAGCTGTAAATACTTCGGTCCAGAATGAAAATAATATTAATTTTTCTCTGGAGTTATTACACATTAGTTAATGTTAGGATCTTGAAATCCAGTATGATGTGATAAAGAGGAAAAATTCAAAATGGTCATCTGATGCAGGTATCAAACCATCCAGTATTTGGTTGTTGGTATATTGAAAAAGTTTGGTTCTTTAACTTTTAATTTTTAAAATGTTAATTTACTTAGTGAGGTCACTCTGCAGCTATAAATGTAGCTAGCAGTGGTGTTTTTATTGTTGCTGGTATCTTTTTCAAGAAGAACCAGAGGGAAATTCATATCATTAACTAATAGTGTCTTGAGTTGGCAGGAATCCTGTCAATACAAATCACTGTGGCTTTGAGAATCAGTGGTAGGTAAGAGGAGATAGTAAAATTGCTTTCTGATGATGGTACAACCTTCTTTCTTTTTCTTTTTTTACCTCTACCTTGCTACACTATTAACACAATCTCTTCAGTCAAGAAATTTTAGAAAGCAGTGAAAAGATGGCTGCTTTCCTCTTCCCAAAGCTGGAGAAAAGAGCATGTCTTAAGCTTTGTTGGGATGTAATAGTCAGGACTGTGATACACAGAAGAGAGCTGCGCACAAATGCAGCAGCGTGGTAGGAGCTTTGTGACACCCACATTTCTGGTGGGTTCTTACAGATAGTCAGGACAAGGTTTGTGTTTACACAAAACTTTCCTTATACCCTCTGCTGTTAGAGGTTGTCTAGAAAAAATAAATTAAAAAATACTTTAAAACACTTACTTCCAGTTCCTGAAAAGCATAATGCTCAGAAGAAATCAAGTAAGCTTCTGAAACTGAAAGAGCTGTGCCCTGTTACGTGTTTATAGCTTCAGTCCCGCAAGGCTGTGTTCTGCTAAGCTCTGTAGGTCTGAAAAACAGAGGAGAAAAGGTTTTCATTTTCTTTTACATATTGTCAGAATGGTAAATACTGTGC
Source organism: Aphelocoma coerulescens (assembly GCF_041296385.1). Classification (NCBI taxonomy): domain Eukaryota; kingdom Metazoa; phylum Chordata; class Aves; order Passeriformes; family Corvidae; genus Aphelocoma; species Aphelocoma coerulescens. Next base: position 4,648,630 of record NC_091021.1, read on the forward strand.
TGAAGTCCAGCCAAAGCATAATGACTTGCCAACTAAGTTAGGATCACCTTAAATATTTGAGTTTTCAAATTACTCTTTTGAAATATTTTGATGAAAAACATAATTTGGGCTCTTCCCCAGCATAGAAGAATCCACTTTCCTCTCCTCCTTCTGAGTAATAGCTCTGCCTCTAGGAGATTGTGATTACATGAACTGAAGAGGAAAACTCCTGAGAAATTCTTAATTCTTGAAGGGTAGTGGATAATGTAAAACTTGGACCAAAGTTTTGTGTGATGGTTTTCTCTTTTCTTCCTGCCAGGGACACTTGAATTTCTAACTCTGCCTGCCAGTCCTTTGCCTTTATTCCTTCTTGTGGCTTTTGGGGTTCCTTAAGTTATCTTTCCACTTAAGGCTTACTCAGTTTGCTTTGTTGCACTGATGAAAAAGTCCACAGAGGATTATTAAGAGCAAACCTATCACCTTTGGCTCAGGAAATCCCCAAGCTGCTATTGCTGGCAGCTGGGGGAATGTTCAGGAGAAGCACTGCTCCCTCCATGCCTGCACTCTTGTCACAGTGTTATCTCAGCTACTGCTAAAAGGCAGGAGAACTGGGTAGATGATCTGTAGTCTGACTCAGTGTGGCCCTTTATTTTGGGTTGTTTGTTCTTCTCCCTCCTTCTTCCAGCAGCAACGGCCTTGCTGCACTGGTAGGGAAAGAATCACTGGCGTTCGAGGTGTGCTGCTGGGCCAGCAAGCTCAGAGTTAAAAGTACTGCCTGATTTAAGCAAAAGACTTGTCTGTGTGCCTAGACTAAGGCAGTGCTTGAATTAACACTGCATTGAGGACAGGCTGTCTCTTAGTTGAATTTATCATTATCTTCAGCTCAATGTTTTTCTTTTATTTCTCCAACCTTCCTAAGATTTGCCTTTGTGGCTAAAATGCTGCCCTTTTCCTTTGAGGTAACAAAGGTAAATCAGTTTTTCACCAGTTCAGCTGATGAGATTTGCTGGTTCCTGAGCCTTGCCACTTTAAGGCCATTTGGATTGCCTTTCATCTGGGCAAAAGAAACAAAATTACTATCCATTTTTATTTCTGCTAAGTAGACTTACATGCTTTGAAATGCCTTTCTCTCCTCAGGAATTGGTTCTAAGTGCTTTCCAGAAACAATGGGATCATATAGGTGAGAGAATACTCATTTCCTCACCTGTGTGGAAATACTTATTTTTCATAGTGAGGACTTTTACTCTGAATTCCTCTGTGATATTCTTCATAATACTTAACTGTAGATACTATAAGGTTCAAGTAATGTAGTGATGAATGAAAAGAATGTTTTGGTTTTGCCTTATCTCAGTATACTGACTGCATTTAACTTGAGGGTATAATCATGCTTGTGTCATGACTGTGGTGTTTTTCATCCTTTTTGTGGCGGGGGGAGGTCTCAAAATGTGCAAGGCAGGGAGGAACCTGCAGTTAACTATGTCTACCTGAGAACAGTGTGTTTCCCATCAGGAGGGAGAAATTGATTCCAGCTCCAATTCCTCATGCTAGTTGAAAATCCTGGAGTTATTTTTAGCATTTTGAACCTGTTTATTCTCATTATCCTGAAAAGAGCTTTTCCCAATGAGTGTTGACATAAGCTCTTCTGAGCTGTATCTCAATGCTTTGTGGCTCAAGTAAGATTGTCTTTATCCTTCTATTTCAATACCTTTGTTGTTTAGTTGCAAATAGCTATTGTAAGATATTTAAACCATTGCTTCTACATTCCATAGATTCTGTCCTCAAGATGAGATCCTTGGTCTGCTGTTGAAGGCAATTCACAGTATTACCGAACTTCTCCAATGCCTAGAGTAATTGGAAAGGCTCATCCCATTTCAAGAGCTTAATCAAATAATATTTTATTCTTTTGAGTGTCTACTAAAAAGAAATATGAAAAAACAGTTGCCTGTCTTTAGGGCCTTTGTCATTTTGCTGTTACTGTCAGCTCATGAATGTCTTTAACCTGTCAGTTGTCATAGAACCACATTTCCAGCAGTAATTTTTGGTGTATTTTAGTACCATTCCATCATTTAGGCATAGGAAAATCCCACTACCCAGGGAATGTGTTAGTCCTTCTCGGTAGTTTCTCAAAGGCAGCTGTTTGGTGCTGCTCGCTGGCTCCCTGTTAGGTGTTAGAAACCAGAGCAGACAGTGCCCAAGGAAGGTGACACAAAGCTGACCATTAGTAATTCCTTCAGGGATTCATAACTAACACTTGATATGCAACATAGACAACATTTCACCAGCTGAATTTACTTGAAACCTGTTGATCTTTGTGGCTCATGATGATGAAAGATTATACACAGAAATAGTCATAGATTTCAAAGAAACACAGGTCCACTCTGGGAGCAGTGCGTATCCTGCTAGGCCAACTCCACATTCTTACGGATGTATTTTGTGTCTTTTCCTGATGTAGTAAGAAGTACAATGTACCACAAAGAACTCTGATGCTCAAGTGGTCATTTGGGAAGCCTTTAAAGTTGCAGAGTGCAGATCTTTTCTTCTACGTACACTACATATGTGATATTCCAGAATCAAAAGATACATCACTGTGGTTCTTTGAAGAAACAGCTGCTCACTCCATTAAACAGTAATACCTGCACCTAATCGATTAGACAGAAAAACTGCTTGCAGTAGATTTTTCTGCAAAATCAGTAGCTCTTTCTACTCATGCAAAGTCCTGTGCCTCGTTTTCCCAGTTCTCCTTTCCCTATCCAAATATAATCCTTTTGCATCATTTGGTAGGATTTTTCCCTCTGAAATGTTTTCATGCTTTTTCCTCTGATTTCTGAAAGACATGTTTTACTGATTATCCTCCAGCAACCTCACACCTGACAAAGACACACTGTTACATCTTTCCATGGCCACAGGGTTTATTGTGCCTGGAAACTTTCATCATGAATGTGGAGAGATAGTAAATCTTTCTCATTTTTTTTTCTCTCCTTTATTTTTTCCCCCTTAGATTGATAGTTGGAAAGAGAAGATGGGAAATCTGCTTTTAGTACAAACATGTGATGGGGAGCAGAGAAAACACAGGAAGGAAGAAAACATTGTGACTAGTGTCTCCAGTCTAATCTGTTTGTTCTAGATGATTTTCCATTTTTCCTAGCATTTTTTCCTGTGGCTGACTGAGCAACATCAATGCAGTTCTGCAGGCCTGGATATATACAGTACTGCTTAAAGGACAGGGTTTATTGCAAGTCTTCGAGCCGTGTTATAAAGGGAGGCTGTTTGTTTTTGCAAAGGTCAGGTCCTAATTTTCCACACTGAGCTGTAATTTCACTTCATACCTGATATGAGAACTGAATTATGAGTTTGGAAAGGGGAGGAGGAGCGTCTGCCAGGACTAAATACTGCTCTTAAGCACAAACTCCAACTTGTTTCCTGGTTTTAAGACCTTTTTAGTTTATAAGTCCAGGAAATGTCTTATTTGCATAGAAGATTAGTATGAGGGCTTTTGAATAAGTTTAAATTCATTGGTGTTAATAATATGCTGATTTAAGAATGTTTTATATGTTGTTTTTTCAAGAATTCCATTTTCTTGAAATGGAAAGGCTCCTATCACTAGGATGTGAGAGGACCATGAAAGAAAAGATAGCTTTACATTACCTTCTGTTTTAACTCTAAGGATACATGTATTATTTCAGAATATATTTAACCTCACTTGGCTGAGTTTCTCTAAAATGGATTTAAAACTTCTTTAGGGTTTCATATGCATTTGCTGTTTTGCTTTAGAGATCTCATGTGCAGCAATAAAAACTTGTTGTTGAGCAAGACTTTGTTCTCACAATACCAGAGTAATGTTCTTGTGAGTGGGGATCCTGATTTCTAACCTGTAATTACGTTAATGTTTTTGCAGCTGCTGAAGGCAGACTGAAAGGTTTTAGTGAAGGGCAGAAGGTTTGACAGGTTTCAACCTGCAAGGGAAACTTTGGAGCTGGGAATGTCCAATCTGTTAAGTTAGATGGGTGTTGAACTCAAATAAAAACTTGGCAGTACTCATCTTAATAACTGTTTAATACACAGTCAAGATGGTGTAGTAGCGTAGCATATCTAATAAGCAGGCACATGTGTATACATATGTAACCTTCTCTGCTTAATTAAATTGGAGACAAGAAGTTGGTTCTTGATGTCAACTGCTGATTAATCAGTGGTTTATGGCTAGCTTTTTTCTTTCACTAGGCTGTGAAATGTGTTTGTTTTAATTAAAAGATTTGTTTACAAACAACAATGAACTGTCTTTATAACTTCTTGTAAAGCAAGGGCACTGTTATTTTGGTTTATAGCTAACACTGATTTTGTGAGAATACACTTCAAAGTTATACATCCAGTGCCTTTGAAAATCAGCATACGTGGGCCCCTGATAGAGGAAATTATTTAAATGCTTTCATTTTTACATGAAGTAAAAAGTGTGCATAAAGACTTCCCAAAGTAGGAATGCTCTCCTATAACAGAATTTCATTCATACTACTAAATATGGGTTAGGAATGTGATGTTAGATGTTGGATTTAAATATATTGACCTGTGCTCTTTTTTACTGAAACGGCTGTAAATTATTTTCTTTTCATCCACACACATTGCCTAGCTCTTGTGAGACAAAAGAAGTATTCTGTTTGGGAATTTAAATCAATTCAATTTTCAATTAGCAAACTTCTAACTTCTGATTGTGGTGTTGGAAAAAAAAATAAACCTGGAGGTCTAAGTTTGAATATATGTGGACTATAAACTCCCTTTCTTCCCAGCCCATGAGGTAGACTGAGCAGCAGTAAAACTCAGTGAAATTCAATCACAGGCTCCTACAAAACACCCGAATACCAAACTGTTCAAACCTACATTCATTATACTCCCCACACCATGTCCCTGCTGACTGAATTGCGGGGTTTAACCTCAGAAAGACCTCCATCCTTGCCCTGTGAAGCAGACAGCCAAGTTCTCTGTGGTTCCTCCTCTATTCACAGCACAGCACACCTGCAGCAACTGGATTTCTCGTGTACCACGGTATCTCATGTTCTCAGCGCAGGTGCTGGGGTCCCTGCTGGGGCCATGCTGCTGCAGGATCCCCGCCCAGAGGTTTCATAGTCAGCACAGCCCCTCTGCACCTTCCTTTGTGTCAGGCCTGAAGTGGGACCCCTGTCAGATGTGCCCAACTGCCCTACCAGCCGGAGGAGCACTCTGCTAGCTCTCCCATTAGCCCCTTCCCCACAGCACTCCCCACGTAAGGCACATTCCCAGAGGTGGAACATGGATGGCAGTGTGTGGTGGTACCTTTGCTTCTGCTCCTGCTCCTTCTCACCTGATTTCTCTGTCATGGACTTCCCCACCTACCACAGCCCCTCCTGACTCTCCTGGCAGTCCCTGCTGGGACAGTTTTGTACTGCTTCTCTCAGGCTACAACCCCTCCACTACCAAAAGCCTGCTGCTCACTTCAGTGTATCTGGCATGAACCTTCCTGGTTCAACTGTTAGTTGTCCAAGATGTTTCAAAAAAGAGTATGGCTCTTACACATTTTTCATTGGAATCTGATACTATATATGTGTGTGTATATATATATGTGTACTGATTTATAAGATGGAGTTGGACCTTATATGAAAACCATACCCATCTTTTCCTTGTAAGAATATAAATACAAATTTTGGAATAAACTTCAGTGGCTGGACAGCATTGATAAGCTGCTTGTGTATAATGTTCCATTTGCACAAATCTTTAAAGGAGTGTATTTTGTAAGTTCTGCCTTATTTTGTGTTGAGCATGGGCTACAGATGTAGCACTACTTAGTTTCGTTTTGAAGGGCAGTTGTGTCACACTTAGAGAGAAATTCTAGGCCTGTGTTCTTGGTGTTTTGTTGTTAATCTATCCATGTTGTGCCATTTCAAAGGCAAGAAGAGAAGCTTGTTTCTCGGCAGCCCTGCTGTTCTTGAAGTTTCTTTCTCTGCATTTTAGCACTACCTGCTTCTCTGCTTCACATTGGACTGATGTACAGCATACTGGGGTGCTGAAGCAGACAGTAGAATCTTAAAAATTATTATTAAAGTATTTTTAACAAAATTGGCAGATAACTCAATTTACAGCATGATTGGGGTTTTTTTATTTTATTAAGAGGAAATGCTGCTGGTTGTTTACCTTTTGCAGGTTTTTACTTCCTGGACGGTTAATATTCTGACTGACTCCACCTTCACTAACCCGTTTGGCCTTTTATAATTAACACAGCTCTAAAGAATTAAGTAAACAGAAGTGGAGATGAAAAGCACGTACCAGGTTGTGAAGCCGGCCAGTGGAAAGATTCAACACTCTAAAAGATCCTTTAAGAAGCTGAATATTTAATTTATTCTGTCCACGAATGGAGTTAACAATTCAGTGCAAGTTTAACAATTCAGTTTCTAATATAAAACAGCAGCGGTAGTGTGATTCTTTGCAGGGACCCAGGCAAATACTGGCTGTGGTATCTCATCAGTCTGGAGGATGTCATTTCTTAGATGAGGGAGCATACAGAGAGCACCAGTGAAATTCTTATTAAATCTTTCCCTTGCCTAGGGTATCTGAGCACAGAGACTTTTCCTTTTCATATTTTCAGTTTTCTTCTGCAGCCTTTTTTTCTGAATATCAGTTTTCCTCTTCTACCCACTGTCCCTTCTCATTTTGTGGAAGATATAAAAATTTGATTCCATTGCTACTTAATTCCTTGCTACTTAATTTTTTTCCCCCATGAATTTTCTCTTCAAGAGAAAAATCACAGCTATGGTTGATAATTTCAGGTGTTAGTGCATAAATTCCTCAGGCCTGATGGCATAGCAGAAATGTTCAGCTGGATACAGTTTTTTGGTTTGGGAAGATTAAGATGTGTATTATGTGTTGGTATCAACATGCGTTAATGGATTCAATTCTGAAAGTATGAAATGGCTTCAATGTGTTAGAGATGGTGGGACCAAGCATGGGTGCCAGAAATTGTTGTGATAAGCAGTTGCTGGATGTCTGTAGATGTTAGGGATAACTGTAACCCATGTTTTGGGAAGCTGTCTAGTGTTCCAGAGGAAAATGTCTGCCAGATAAAAGTTTCTGTTAAACACCAAAGGAGATAGCGACCTAGAAGGCTCCAGAAGAATGACCTGGCTGCAGATCTTCATAGAGGTTGCAAGCTAATTTTGAGCACCAGAGAAATTCTCTTGACTGACTTTTTTTGAGTCGGAGTGGGGCACGGGGGGTGCATAGCTTGGTTTGGTGTTGGTTATCCCAAAACAGCAGCATATTGCTCCGGCATAGTCTGAGCAAAGGCTGAGCAGGAACTGCCACAGTAAATAGTGGTTTTTTGTGTAATGTTGATCAGCTGTAATACTAGAGGAAAGATTTTGTTACAGTTTGTTTTAATCTTTTTTGCACTCAGGAATGCATAGAAGAGACTGCATTCATAAAACAGCACACACTGGCATTTTTAGTTATGTAGTTATTATGGGTTTAACAGTTAACTGATCCAGGGGAATTAATACTTCAACAGCAACTGAAGTTCATCCTGAAAACAAACATTATGTAGGTGTGCTGGAAGAATTAGTCCTTGAGAAAGCATTTACGGGTCATTTCATAGTTGCACATATTTGTTCAGCCATTACAAGTGTTGGAGGTTTTGGTTGGGAGTGGGCATGCACTTTTATCTCATAAGGAAAATCTAGATAAGGTTATCTAAAATATGAGCAGATCTGAATTCACCTAATTAGAGTATTTTATATCATCTTCTAGTCTTCATAGGTAATCTCTCACTGTCAGTGTCTGCAGAGAGAAGAAAAGTGGACATGCTGAAGATCTCCACCATGTTGACCAAAGCTATGAGAAGCCCTGGGCCCACATTAGTGGCTTGCAAGAAAATGCTTGTCTTCAGGACAGTCACTTTTCGAGCTTTAACATGTGTAGTCAGAGAACTGACTCTAATGCTGGTGTAAAATTAGGGGCAGCTGAGGAGGTTCACAGCTATCAATTCCAGTCCTGGAGGAACTCCCACCACACTAGTGTGCTGTGGAGCATTTGTGATAGAGCCATGTGGAGAATATTTTGTATTTTTGTACAACTGACTGAGTGTCTCAAGAGAATTGGGGGATGACTGGTTTTTTCTCAGTGTTTCATGAAGTTCATGGTGAGTCATATGATGTCTGGATGGAATTTAAAGACTTGAAAACCATCTGATTTCTTTTTGCTTTTCAGTTTCTGGAGATCAGTCCTTCATAAAAGCAATAAACTTCTGCCATTGTTTTCAGTGACTCCCACTAAGGAGGGTGATTGGCTCTTCATCCTGAGGGTAGAGTCACTCTGTGGTTTATGAGCTGCTTCTTGCTCCCAAGTGCTTCACTGCTATGTGATTAGCAATAGGCCTCTGTTAGCCCGGGAGCTCCCCACAAGATATGTGCCAGCAGGGATGTGGTAGAGGTCACTTTAGGATTGTATCATCTGAAAACTCGATGCCAGAGCAATGTGGATTAAACTGAAGGGAACATCACCTAGCAGAAAGAGCAAAATACCCCAATATACCCCAAAATACCCCAGACTGAGCGGAAATGTAAGTGTGAGATGATGTCAGGAACAACTGCTGTTCTTATGTTTAATGAAGAATTTTGGAATTGGAGGATTGTTTTTCCCACCCACACTATGTGAGTGCCTTGCTCTCTGGCTTGCATGCATTTAAGAGTGTTGTTACGTGAAAATGTTGGTGTTTTTAAAGCCTTTTGAAAGGTGACTGTTATGGGTTGGCAAATGTGGGTTTTGAGTTTTGATGTGGGTCTGTTGCAAGCATGCTCCTTTCCTGTTTAGCAGGAAGCATCCTGCCATTGTCCCTGCAGACATGTCATGGTAGGGCATGTTACTTGTTCTCACTGGGAGTTACAAAGGTGGAAGGCTTTAGTTTCCTTTTAATTTTCAGCGTATAAGATACTTGTGGAGAATCTTGCCATGGTCACAGGGCTGCACACTCTAAAATACTCTTTCCTGTGCTCATCATACTTTCTTGAACCAACCTTCCTGGATACTTACTATCAATCCTAGGTTCTGTGTATTTTGTGCCTTTTAAACACCACTGTGTTTCTCCATCATTTATGAAATGTTTTCAGGCTTTTTGTTTTGTTTGCTTATAAAAATAAAATATGCCTTTAAGGTTTAAATTCCATCTCTTCTCCTTTCCTGTTACCAAAATACACACAAACCCTAAACAGCAGTGTGTGTAGCACAGCAATTTTATCTTGGTCAGGAGTTCCCTTTTGCACTCAGCTAGGTTGCCTGCATCTGTTTTTTTGGCACAGGCTGATCTTAGCTATTGGGAAAACATAAATCTCACCCAAAACACAATGGAAGCACTGGAAATACTTCTGAGGGTCCTGTTGTGTTCTGCAATGTTGGTTTGGTTATGTAAAAACAGGGTTTGTTCTCAGTGTTTCTCTTTGGGGGAAGGTGAGAGTGCTACAGGGTTCTTCTGTGTGTTCTGTCCTTAGGTCATGGCTGAAAACTTACTTCAGTTCCAGCAACAGTACCAACTGTAATAGCAGTACTTAGTGGTCTTTACTTGCCTCTTCAGTCTCAGCAGAAGCAAGTAGGTTTGATGAAATGCTTACACTGCCTCTGCTGTTGCTGATGATCCCCAGCTGAATTCTTTTCCTTTCTTTGGGATGCCCCAGTACAGCGTGAATGTCTGCTCCTAGTTACATTTTTGATCATACTTTGTCTGCATTTGTGTATGTGCTCCTTGTGCGTTGTTTGTTCTTCTGCATTTCTTTTTTTTCCTTCTCTTGCAAGTTGTGCAGGATTGACCTGCAGTCGAACCAAAATAGAAATGCAGGAGGGTATTTCACATGGAAATAAGTTTTGCCCCTAATGCAATTCCAGCATGTTTTTGTAGGGCAGTTTAAGTGAGATGTTTTATTCATACAAAATCAGCATTGCTCTGTTTTCTTCCAATTCTAATAGTCCTTCATGAATGTAGATCATCTGCAGATTTAGAGTCATTGCAAGAGCAGTAAGTTTATATGCAAATTTAATATTCCACTGTACTACAGTACTAAACATGAGAAACTTTCCCAGTGTAGCATGGTTTATACTGAGCTGCCAGCAGAAGAATGATTTTGGAATTCCTGTGGAGGATGTATGATCTTTGAGTCAAAAGCACAGAAACCAAGTAAAGATGCTTTGCAAAAGGAGCACACAGGAAGCACAACAGACAGAAAGAAACGTCTTTTTTCTTGTCTCATTCCCAACAGAAAACAAGAGCAGGAGCTTATACTTTAGCACCTGCTTCTGACTTCCTCCTTCAGGCCTGGTTATTTTTATAACTGTTTGTGGTTGGTTTTTTGGTTGTTTTTTTTTTTTTCTTCTCTGGGTTTGCAGAATTAATGAATTCACTGGAGCCACATTAAAACAATGTCCTTTTACTGAGTGAATGTTAAGCTTTACTGTCTGGCATCCCAGGAACAGATTTACTGGTTTGAGTTTTGTTTCAGGTTGGTTTTTTTTGTTGTTAATGCGGAAATAGGTTATCATTTGTCCCTTGAGCAACCATCCTACTTTGCATGCAAACAGCTCACTTTAGGAGTGTGAGGATAGTTCATAACGATTTTATCTCTCTTAGGAGTTACAAGCTTTACTAAAAGATTTCTAGAGGAATAGACTTACAGCAAAAGATGGTAAAAAATAATGCAAGATCAAACAAATAGGAGTGAAAGGGATGGGAACAGAGTTCAGCAATGCTTCTGTCAGTTATCCTGTCTGCAATGCATCAAAGCTGGGAAGGGGATATAGACTTAAACTTGCTGCAGTCATGCTGCCCCTGAAGTTAAAATTAACCAGGAGCAACTCTAATCCATGTCACCGTGTAGCTGCCCAAGTCTTTGAGCAGGCACTGGCCTTGGGGCAGCCTGGGCTGGCAAGACAGAGAAACTAAAACTGCTTCCTTTGGCCTGAGCATAAAATGTTTGTGCTTAGTTAGGTGGAAACCTTTCCTTAGAGTGGGACCTAAGGACATTGTTACACTCTGTAATTAAATGCTGTTATTTTAATTATGTAATAGAATTTAAAGCCTTAAGAAATACTTGCATAGTGTTTTAGAATGAAACAAAAATGTACTTAACAGTGAATGCAGTTGATTCAAGATTAAATACTGTGTTTAAGGGGAAAAAAATGCAAACATTTTTTAAAAATAACTTGTGATATAACTTTGCAGAGGATTCTGGTATGTGTAAGACGGTAATGTACAGAGGTTACAGCATTTAACATTCCTTCTGCTGTCAGCTGTGGTTCAATATTGGTTGTGGATTCCCTTATGCCACACTGATTTCATGCAGTGTAGGTGACATAAGACCAGTTCTGGCCCTTTCCATTCTGCTTCTTGTTTCCCAGCTGTGTACAGGACACCTTACTTTTTTCCTCATTTCCTTCCCACTCCTCCTCAGTCTGTTTGAGGGTAGCTCCCCTTTCTCCCCAAACTGTTGCATCTAGCTTGGGAGGTGAATCTGTCCGTGTAATTTATTTCCTTTCACCTTGGCTTTGTTTTTACAGTGTCCTGGTTTGCGGGGTTTCATCATTCATTTGTTCATTTGCCTTTTGAGAAAGGAGCAGAAATAAACACCTCAGTACTGCTGTTGGGTTTTTCTCAGTTATCCTCTTTATTCCTCTTTAACTTGTTTTTTGTTAAAATTATTAACTAAGGGATTTTTATAGACTCATTAAGCAGCTCTTTCTTAGGAGTGGCTTTTTGCCAGACCAGGGTCCTGAGACAAATCTTAACTATTCCAGCCACCACGGTTGTGTGAACACATTAAAATTAAAAACTTTGAATTCAGATTCCCTCCCTTTCCCTGCAAAGTGTATTTTATGATTTCCAGGAGCGCAAACGTGCAAAAGTTGTCCATCCCAGAGAAGTTCTTGTTAGGAAGGCCTGGTTGGAGCATAAGTAATTGTGACTCTTTACTCTTCACTGGTATTAATGGGAAGATAAAGAGAAATAAAAAGAGGTCAGAAAATAGATTTTCACAAGATGACTTCATATGCCTTTTTTTCTTAGGAGACAATTATGAATAGAATATGTAAAATGTAAGTAATTTATTATTATATATATTTACAGAGTTCTTTGAGTTCTTTTTGATAGTAATCCACATTGCTTCCTCATAGAATTTGGATTTAAATAGGGTGTTTCAATCTCCATAATTTTGTATGTTCATTTTTTTTGTGTACAAGAGAGTTTAAACTGGTGATAAATTATGTGGGAAGATAATTTATGTTAAAAAGGGAGAGGATTATGTATTTTAGAGGTGACCTAACAGACACTGTGTTTATTCTTACTATTTATGATAGCTAAACTAAACTGAAAGTTCTGAAATTTTGAGTTATATTATGTTTTATAATATTAGCCTTGAAAATATTAGGATTCTCAAATTTGATGATTCCCTGCTCATGCCAGGACATGTCTAGCATCTTCTGCAGGGGGCTGTATTACCTTTCTTTGTTGTTAAGGTAGTTGACACAAAATTCTGCATGAAACAATTGCACTTGTATAATGTTCCTATGCCAGATCATAGCATCTGCTATTTCTTGTATCTTTTGTGATACTTCAGTGCTCTTCATTGCCTGGGGAACAGGAGATCATGTATTCTGCATGTGCACAGTGTCATCAAGGATCTAGATCTAGTAATTATCCCAATAACTTGAGGAAAAGCACTTCTTTTCTAGAAGTTTAATTTTTGTTTTTACAGTTCTTCTAAGTTAGCTGTGGCAAACTACTTGACAGCTTCACTGGGGAAAAAAACACTGACACTGAACCGTGCCATAAATCAAATCCCTCCTGATGGGAGAGAATTTTCTATAAGTCCTTGCAAATATTCTCGGCACTCTGGGTTCCTACAAACACAAGTTACTTTCTGTAAATGAATAAACAATCTCAGTTAATGGTAGGATAATAGTGGAAGTTGTATACTAAAATATTGCATTGTTTTTTCTGTGTTGCTTAAATTTATGGGATATCAAGATTGTTTGTTGCATGGTATGGTTTCATCATTAATTTCTTTACTATGTAGGTTGAGTAATGTTTGCTACCAGTGATGAATTTAGCATAATAAAATGAAGGTGTTCACAATGTCAAGTACCAGGAGGCATATTTTTTGTATTACAAAAAGCATCTATTTTGAACAGCAGTAAGAGTGACTTGACTATACTAAACTGACACAGATATTTATAAAACAGCTTGAATAAAAGAAATTTAAACTACTTAGTTGGGTGTTTTTGGGCAATGACCTGATATCTAGCTGGTCATTGCTGGCTGATGTTTTATTAGATTCCAGTTGTTAGCAAACAATATTTGTCAAAGCTTGTGGGAGCAAGTGTGGTGTAAGAGTTTGGATTCTTGCTGGTGGAGTTACTGGAATTCTTTACACATCTGTAATCAGCCTTAACTGATATAGTTTGGTAGTTTATCCAGCGCTGAGTTTTATAATCCAGAACACAAAACTAGCTTAGTGTGGGAATAACCAGTGAGCATGGATTGTACTGGTTTGGGCAAGTTCTGTTGCTACAGAAATAAGCTGATGTGAAACTGGATGGGTATAATCAGATATCTTCTGAAAGCAACTGAGATGCTTGCAACATGAGGCAGAGCAGCTGTGAGAAATGTTTTTGTGCAAATGTGGTTATCTTTATTTTTGGACTAACCAGCATTTTGTCTTCACAGCAGCTATACTTCTGAATCGAAGTGGCTTGCAGACAGAGCTAGAATTGGCAGCCGTTGGACATGGCTTCAAGCCCAGATTTCAGAACTAGAATACAAAATTCAACAGCTAACTGACCTTCACAGGCGAATACGTGCCACCAAGGTATTATCTGTAACCTCATAAATCAGGTTTTCGAATCATCTTTTACAGTGTTTCTCGTAATATTTATGTCTTTGGTTTCTTGTTGCTGTTCTTTGTTTTGCCCTAGACTTCTTGTGTCTGTGCAGGCTATCACCTGCAGAGTTTAATGGGAAAGACATCAGGAACTAAAAACTGTTGTACCTTAAAGGCACCAGTATAGGACTGTGATTTGGGGACTCTTACCTTTGTATCTGTGATAGTGACTTTGTTAGTGGCTTTCAGGGGCCCAGCACACAGTACTGCATTTATCACACTGGTTTTTCCCTCTGCAGGAGAGGTGAGATTTCCTTTTCAGGTGGGATGGTTGGTTATTTATTCATTTTTGTGTTTTGGGCTTTCAGGGCTTTTTTGTTACTTGCAGTGCATGTTTATTCTGAGGATTAGATGGTTAATGTTTGTACAGCACTTTGAACAGGTCAAGGATTAATAATTACTAAAATTCCAATGTGTGTAATTCATGTACTAGTTTTTGTAAATTGAACTGGCTGGACAGTGGGAAAGTGACATTCCTAAACCATTAGTAATCTAGCTATCAATTTAATGGGTTCCCCAGGTCGTTCTCACATAAAAGAACCCAAACCTGTGTGAGGTGGCGTGATAGTGAGGGGTTTTAGAGCAGGGCTCTTTGACTCTTCATCAATGAGCCTCATGTAGGTTTTCTGGTCTGTGTTGGTGTCAGATTAGCACAACTGAGAAGAGTAAGGAGATGCTTCAGAGTTTATGTGGCTGAACATAAGACTTAGAGGGAGTTTAAAAGGAGAAGAAAATCACCTCAGAGAGCATTTCCCTCTGAACACATAAAGAAAAATTATTCTGTCTTCTCCTTTTGCCTGCAGAGCTCTTCTTTTCATATCCAGCTTGTCCCCAGTCAGGTTTTTCTTTACAAAGAAATGAAAAACCTTTGTTTAAGGGTCTGTGAAAGGAGATTTTGTATTTTGGTGAAGGGTGAGAACACCTATGTTTTGGTGTTGTCCTAAATACTAGATACACACACACTCTTATACACAAAAGCTGTCAGCCTTTATGATGGTGTAGGTCAGATGAGCTACAGAAGACTGAGAAATAAGAGGAAAAACATTCTTTTAGTCATGCATTATCTTAGCATAAGGTGGTATGTTGGTTTGGAGCCAAGTCATCTTCCTGGTGGAGATTGTTAGTGACATTCCTTTCTGAAACTCCATGCCTATTTTACCAGCTGTGGTATTTAGTGTTTGGCATTGTCTCCCTTAGTAAAGGCAGGCACCTATTTTCTTCAGATGGGATTTTTTTTTTGTGTGTGTGTACATGTTTATATTATACCAGTGCAGCAGCTACAGAAGGACATGTGGGCTGATAGAAGAGCTCTTTGTTTTCATTTAGTGGCTGCAAAGGAGTTACACAATATCATTAGAATTTGTATGCTGTTTAATGGTTTTAGAGTGGTTTTGATGTGTTTTGAGTGGAAAAAAATGTGATTCATAGCCAGGGAACAAGGATTTCAAGCAAAATGGCACTCCTTGAGCACCGTAATGCAATAGGAAGGGAGATGAGTAACTTGCGGTCTGTTTCCTGGCCTACGACATTGTGCCTTCACCATCTCTACACACACAGAAGTAGCGCCTCTGGATCTTTGAGAGTCCTTTCATTTAAAAAAAAAAATCTGTATCTGCAAAACAAAACCATTCCATTTGGGGAGGAAGGCAGTCATTGCCAAAACCTACTGATTGTAACTCATTTAACTTGTAATATAGTCCGTATTAGTCTTCTAATTATTTACTCTTCATCTTCTGTACCTATTCCATCTCTCCCTTTCCATATGCTCTGTCAATTTTCCTCTTCCTTTTCTGCTTTCCTCTTTCCATGCTCGGTAAACAGGTTTCTAAAACTTCCAAAAATAAAAGTCCATTGGAAGCATGTGTGTGTATGTCCCTCTTTTCAACACTTTTAATGTGTGTCTTCCCATTCCTCTGACCTCAGAATTTGGGTTTTAGACTTTTTAGACTCTCTGTGGTCATGACCTATGATCTTTTTACTAAAACGACCTAAAGATTCTAAGTTCTAAAAGAGTCTAAAGCTGTTGAGGTAGCTTGTCCTCCTGCTGTGGCACACAAAAATTAGTTCTCTACTTGAATTTCCTTGAATATATTGCCTGTAGTATGCTACTGGTCTGGATTTGTGTCCATCTGCTGTAAATGGAAAAGTGCAGATGATGATATATGTGGAAAATCTAGTATTGACTTGATGGACATTCAGAATCTCAGTGCACTTTTTAGGCATTAAACCAAGTTTTCAAGCACCTTTGTTTATTTTTAGAGAGTATCTTTGTTCTCAGCATTGAATTTAAAATTCAAACAGTGGAATAAGTTAGGCACAATGAGAGCAAGACAATTTCACTTTTTCTCCTAGTCTCCTCTTTGAAGTCTCTTTGAGACTTGCTTTTATGTTTTAAGGCCAGTTGCTGCTGAGGCAGAAGTAAAGGTCTTGCTGAAACTACAGGACCCTTAGTTTTCACAGCCACAACCTAGGTGAAGTCTGTCTTGCTTAAAGAAATAGCAATACAGCTTTCTTGTGTTCACATTATGACAGTCTTCCTTGTTCTTTGATTGAGTGAAATATTGTCATTAGAAAGATTTGAGGCAGTATTATAATAATCCCATTATTTTAATATCTGCTTGATATTTGAGTAACTGTTAATACTTAAAAGCAAGTAAGTTCTTTCCTTTTCTCTTTGGAAAAAGCCTGGAGAAGTTTGATAGCCTTTTCTGGTATTACATTTATTTGCTCAAGATAATGACAAACCAAGGAACTATTTGAGGACTGGGTTTGACTGTCACAAGGTCATTTTTGCTTTTATTTTGTTTAACATTTTAAGTTCTTAAACCAACTGATACATTACCTAGGGTTGTACTAGACACTTCTATTTTACTAATCTGTCATGTGGAAAACACAGTAGGGGTATCATTTTCCTAGTTCCATTTATGAAACACTGTTATTTCCCTACCATATAAAGTTGTATTTATCTTATTAGGTGGCGTTCTAGATGGTACACTGCATCTGATACCATATTTGTGCAGATGGTCTTGAAAAGCATACATTTAGTAAAGTTACTTCTAATTATGAAACTCTAAAAATGCTCACCTTAAAAAAATCGGTTATTAAATTGTAAAAGGCTTTTGCTTATAATTGTATAATTTCTGCTACATAAAAAAAACAGCCTTGATGTTTTGCATAGAACATGGATAGGAATAAGAGACATAGAGCACTTTAAAATGACTCCAGCAAAATTTATTGACTGCAAAGACTAAAACCAAGTTCAGATCAAAGGGTGGTCATTTCTTAGAGAGTCTAAAAAGTCTAAAACCTCCTCTTAAATCAGCAGGCAAATGATCATATAATATTCTAATAAGTATGAATTTCTGGTTCAATTTTGACACAGATGTTTAAGCAGTAGTATAACACTGGAGTGATTGCTGTTACAGGAAGTAGCGTAATTGATGCAGCTTTTTACTAAACAAAATGCGTACTATTTCCCTATTTTAACTGCAAAGTGCTCGAAAATTGTTGGGAGGATTTAAGAGGGATGTGCCAGGTTTGACTGCCCCTTAAAAATTACTTAGGAGGGTTAATCTGTTATCGACCAACTGTGTTCAATTGCTGTTGTCTAGGGGATGGTGGTCTTAGAAGAATTCCCGTTTCCAAAAGACATTTTGAAGAAACAAATACAATTGACAGACCAAGAAGCTTTATTAAGTGCCACAGGGAGTTCGCAAGCTGCCATTGAGAGACAGGATTCTTTGCCAGAACACGACTTTGAAATGTCACCCAGCAGTCCTACTCTGCTTTTACGAAACATAGAAAAACAGGTAAAGTAAAACAAAACTGAGTTGTCAGTGAAGCCAAATGACTGACTTCAGAAATAGGGAGGTTCCATGGTGATGACTTCCAAAAAGAAAGATATTTTGCAGTCCTGGGAGTGGGTGCTGATTAATTGAAGGGTTTAAATTAACTACACTGTACATCAGGTTTACAAATTAACCTCTTATTTCTGACGTGTCTGTGTTACTGCTTTGTTTCCCTCCAAGTGGACACCTAACAGCCTCTAAGAACCATCCACAAACCCGCCCCTGCTTTATAGTCTGGGTCAGTGTAGTTTCCACAGGTTGTTTCAGGAAATACTTAATGTGAGACGAAAGAGTAAAAGCCCAAACAGAACACAGTTGTTCATCTGCCTTTTCAAACATTGTAGGACTCTGGTTTGGAGCTGAGGAGTTCCAGGTACTTATCAGGTACTGTGGAGGCATAGTTGCGAGCAGAGTTTCACTTCACAGTGTGCAGAATGGCTGTTTCCATGGTTGATTCCAGGAAATACGATTCCAGCAGGGTTTTCTTTTGCTTGAAAGTACATAAAGGATGTGATAGGATCACATTGCTGAAGGAGATACTGAAAATTTGTTTTTCAGAATGTATTTATGCAGTTTGTGTAAAACTAACCTGACAAAGCCACTGTGGGGCATTAATTTGTTGCTCTGCTGCTCTACATAAATTCCTGGTCATACACACATTTTTAAAAGGGTTAAAAGTAGTAGCATTAAGTACTAGTGCCTGTTCCTGAATCTCTGTGCCAATTTTTCTTATTCGATAGTCATACTTTCCTGTTCTTAAAATGCTTCCCCTCGTTGATAAATCTTATCCATCACAGGAAGGACTGAGGAAGCAATGTAACAGGAAATTTACATGCCTAGTGCTGGCAATTGCATAAAGTAACCCAAAGAGCATTTTTAGAATGTGGTTAATGGCCCCTCTTTAAGTGGTGGCTTGGAGAATTAAACACACTTTTGAGTAAGACTTTTGACAATTAAAGTGATAGTGGTCTGTTTCCTGGTCCCCAAGTAGCCACAAACTTGGTCCAAGGGGTGCAGTAACTTTGATGATCTGAAAATTACTTGGAAATAAAGACTAACACATCGAACACAACACATTGGATTTCTTCCCTTTTACACCACTAAAAGCTTTGGGATTTGATTTCCTTTTTGACTACCAGTTCTGTTCTTAACTCTTGAAAGTCTGCGTTTCTTGTTCAGTGTCAGGAGCAACAATGCTGCAGCCTGAAGTACATCTACAGATATTCCCACAGAATTCTTCAGTCCACTGTTAAAGTATTTCTTTGTTAAAAATAAGTAATTTTGCTTGTGAACCAAAAGGAAAGTCATATAGACTAAAAGTGACTAAGGCTGGCAATTTTTATTAATACGGTTTTCAAGTCCTTTTCATAGCTACATGTATGTTTCTCCTTGTGTTTTGGAAGTCTACCTTTATTTTACCATGCTCTTACATTGAGTAGAGACTGCTCTTTACAGAATGAATTCTGTTGAGATTTTTAAATCAGTCTGCTAACTAGTTTACTGGCATCTTGTTTGCTTTGTCCAGTCCTTTTATAATTGACTTGCTATTTCTGTTCTGTAATATCCATCCCTGAATTTTTCATTCTGATGTGAAGTTTTTACCTGAGTACATCACTTAAATGTTAACAAAAAATATGTGATTTGTAACAAAACAGAAAAAAAATTCTTCCTATTTCTGCTTAAATGAAAAATGTAGATGTAAAATCAAAGTGTAAAGAAAACTTACTGAGTAACCTTTAGCAATTCATGTTTTAAACAATCTTAGTTCTGAATGAAAATCCAACAAAGTAATACAAAAGGTTTGTTTGGGGTTTTTTTTAAAATGAATATGCCGTTTCAGATCCATTTAATTTCTGTTCAGTGTGCAGAACACAGTTTCCTCTAAGCATTTATTGTGAGAATAGCCTTTAAGGTCTGACATTTAAAACAAAAAATCATTGTGAAATGTTTTTTTGGAGACAGTCCACAATTCATTGCTTTGTAAGGCGTAGTTCTTAGTCTTAACAAATTGGCACATGTGTTTCATTTGTTTTGGGTCAGTTTTGAAAGTCAGGGTGTTTTGCAGGAGGAGGGGGTGCTGGTTGCGTCTTGTTGCTATTTTTGAGGATACCAGAAGATTTTATCCATTCTGTCTGTCAGTAGAATAGTCCTCATGTAGTTACACTTCCTTTTATAAAAACACCTTTGTCAAACTACAGTAAGCAATTAAGAGGATTCTTCTAAGAACAAAAATACTTTGAGCGAATAAAATGTATGATGAATAGACAGTTGACCTTTTTTTCCCCCCATTGAAATGTTTGTCAAGTGACCAGTTAGCAGCTCTGCCTGCAGCTGTTGTAATATCAGCTATAAAGTGTTCTGTTTCCTATTTTTCTTTTAAAGACCTTTGGTCACAATACTAAGGTCACTAATGTATTTGGGGTACTACTTCAAATGTATAAACAATGTTCAGGGTTGTGTTGGTGTTTTATTTGGGCTTTGGTAGAGTTGAACATAATAATTGTGAAAGTAAAACCATGCCAACACGGTTATTCACAGGAAGAAACTAAATATGATTATTCCATGATGTATGGGACTGAAATCCTAAGTAGGAAAACAAGAACCCAGGAACTTTGAGCTGTTGAGTCTGGATAAAAGTCTGACTACCTTTAATTTTTATTTTTTTTCCAGAGTGCACAACTAAGTGAAATCATCAGCAGCCTAATTGCTCCACTCAGTCTGTCTCCAGCTTCTTCATCTCTTTCATCCAAGACCTGTAGACACAGACAGTTGGTCAATGGCATCTCCTTCAGGTTGGTGACAGTGTGGTAGTTGTTTTTTTTTTTTCCGATAATAACTTGCAGTAAAGTTATCTATATGGAACTAATAATCATTACAATATTAAATAGGAAAAGAGAACTGCTTTCTGCAGGCTTCAAGAGAAATTAAGTCTTGATTGTAAGGTTGAAAATAGTAGGGCTTTGTGTTGTTCCTAAAGATACCATAAAAGTATAGCCACTGCAACTACATTTAAGTACTGGGAAGATGGATCTGTGAAGTAGTGAAAGAATATAGGAACACATGTCTTCTGATTGAGACAATGCATTCTGTCATAACAAATGCAGCTTTATTTCTGGAAAACTGACAAACTAGATTAGTAGGATATGTAAGCAATGTTAGCAATGTTGCATGTCTCAGCAGGGGTCAGTGTCGGGGTGGTAACTTCATTAATTTTGAGCAGATCAGTCGTCAGTAGAAAGCCAAGTTTAACTTTGCCACCTACATTTTCAGGAATTTGGAGATATCATTTCCCATTCAAGGTATTTTGTTCTGGATGGACACACCTTCCAGGATGACTGTAGGTTAAAACTAACATTTTAGAAAAATGTTTCTCAGTGCTAGTCCATACTACTTAGTAAATCCACCTTTTATTCAAAGATTTTAAATACAGTACAGGCTGTAGTAAGTATTAGTTTCAGAACAACGTTAAGGTAATTGACTACAGCTACAAAAGATCTAGGTATGCTGGATATTTCTCCTGAATTACTTGTAATGCGATTTTTGAGGATGTTGTTATTCACAGGTCTTAATTAAGATCAGGTGGATGAAGAAACTGTTCCCAAGAGCTGGGGTGTTTATGGCAGAATGTGCAGCAGAACATAATTCCCTGGCTTTCGACTTCAAGAAGAGCTGTCCACACCGTCTGTTTCAGCTTTGCTGCAGAGGTTGTAGCCTCCCACAAAGAGATTATAATGAGCAGCTTGGATGGGCAGCTTCTTTAGCTGCCGTCTGTTCCACAGTGGTTGTGTGATTCTGCCCTAAATTGAAGGGGTCCTGGCATGTAACATCCCTGTTCCTGATGTATCAGTTGTTTATAGATGATATAGGAGAGAATCAGAAGGTTCCTGTCAGATGTGGACTAAAAACAGCCCTGAAATAGGAGTTGCTAACAGAGATGGGTATGTGGAAAAAGAGAGTAATTTAGGCCGTGTCTTAAATCTGACTTTTTCAGAGACAGATGAGGAAGAATTCCTACTTTTAAAAATGTTTTTGGGAGTTATGAAGTTAACTTCATGATGAGAGACTCTAATGGTGTAACTTCAAGCCAATTCTCTTCTTATTTATTAGGCACTGTCCAAAGTTAGTCTTTCCATTTCATGAGTAACACGTTGTTTGCTCATGGACCGCTCTCTAATGTTCTAAGGTTGGTTGTTTTCTACTCATGACCTAAAAAAGTCCAAAGAAAAATGTTAGGACTTGGAAGATTTTCTCAGTACTGTAACACTAAACTGGAGTTTGGCAAGTTAGGTGTTGGAATCTGAGAGACTTTAGGGCTTTCTAGATGCTTTCTTAAACATGAGTTAAACAGTTAATTTCAATTTTTCACTGCTTATGAAGTGTTTTGAAATCTGCAAATAAATACTGTTCATTAAAGATTCATGAAATTGAGTAGTTATCATGAGAATCCTGCAGGGAAATTCACCGCCTCCTACTTCTTGGGGTTTTTTGAGCATGTTCAGGGGTTTGGTGATATCTTGTTGTTGTAGTAGCCGCGTATTCAATCAGTTGAATTAACTTAATAGTTAATTATTAACTTACGTGCTGCAGTTAACTTAATTCTTGGCTGCTTCTCCCCTTGCTTTTTCTAAAACTCACTCTGACTATGTTCAGTATTTCAGAAAGCAGAAATCAAAATCAAATGGAAAATAAGGGGGTTTTTTTGTTTTTGCGAGGGGGAAGAAACAGATGATTGCAATTTTCACTTACGTAAGTTCTTGAAATTAGTTGTAGGCTGTTGATGTGAAAAACACGATAGTCCATGTTTAAAGTAGGTTTAAGCATGAGATGCTTTGGAGCTGGTAATTGTGGGGTTGCAGTACAGCTGATTACGTTGGCTGTTCGCAGTGGAAGTGGAGGTGCACGTACAGTTCTGGTTGACTGAATATAGGTAACCTTGAATTGCCATTTGTCAAGGCCTAATTACATTAGTGCCTTCCTTTTTTTTTGTGGCTTTTCCTTTCAGTTGAATTTAGGTGCCAAGATTAGCCCAAAGCATTGCATGAAGGTAGATGCTCATAGAAGCAGTTCCCTAAGCTAGTGATACCCACTTTCTTGTGAGGGGAGGGGAAGGAAAAATTGATTACTTCAGGACAAATAGTGCCTGTCTGACGGCTTCCTGTGCAGGCATGCATCTGGAAGTAAGGTCAAAAGCAAGAAAGGAAAACTAGGAGCTTTGAAAGGAGCATTCTAGCAAATTCATTACTTTCACATCTGGCTATGGTTCATTTTGTTCTTCTGTAGAATCACATTTTGAAAACCATTCAGACTAAGATCAAACTAAATGGGTAACTCAAAGCTTGATTAGGAAACCTTTTAAACAAGTGGCAGGAAAACCACAGTGCCATGTACAGGAGCTCCAGGCCACAAAGATGAGATCTGTCTTCATCTGAAACTAAAGCGGTGCATTGCTGCAAGGCACCGGAAGGTAAATAGAGCAGATGTCAGAGACTGCAGAGAAATTACCAAGGGCCTGGGCAGACCACCAGAACAAAGGCAGGAATCACAGGAGTTGAGGAGCCAGGCTGAGGAGCTTTTTATTCTAATTTATCTGTCCAAGTTGTCTCTCACATAAGAGGTATGTGGAAATCCACAAGTTGAGCTTGGGACCATCTGACTTGGAAAATGTTTTTGAGAATTCAGAGGAAGTATTTTAAGAAATCTTTTTCATGGACTGTAAGCCTTGTATTTCTTTCTCAAGCCTTAAAAATGTAGTGTTAACATTAAGAATGTCATGCCTCAGTATTTTGGGCTTTTTCTTGGCACTTACTGATATGTTCCTTAAAATACTTTGTACCATCCCTCTTTAATTAGCATGTTATTTTCATGTGTCTGTGTTGCTTGTTGGATTGTATTGATGTGTCAGAAAGACAGCTCAAATTCAAGCCCGTAAAGCCTTGTTACCACTCCAGCATAGCATGGGATGGTGTTTAATCACACTTCCATAACAAGCCCTTTTATTTAATAAAAATGTACCATTAAAAGAATACCACCTATCAAAAAAAAATGTATAATGGCCTTGTAATAAATCTACTTTCATGTTCTACTGTGTCACAACCTACTAATAAAACTGTGACTAGTCATAAGGCAAAATAATCATTCGTGCAGGTAGATGACCTGTTACAAACCAAGGCCAAAATACCCTGTGTAGTTGCAGTGCTCAGACAGTTCAGAGTTGTGATCAAGGTTTTCAGTATTGTAAAAATAAAAGCACACTTGAGTGCTTTTTGCAGGAAGCCTTCAACTTTGCAGGCAGATGTTGCTACAGCAACAAAATAAAATCAGGAATACCTATAACAGGGAAGTTCATTCTTCCTATTGAGTCATTCCCACCCAAATAGGAGAGTGTTTTAAATTCTTACCTTGTGGTATTGCCTCTTCTGGTCACCAGACAGGCTGTAGGTTGGTGAGAATTGGTGTGAGGTTGTTCTACACATACGCATAGGGGCATCTACTGCTCTTGGCCACATCTTTGCACTTGATTTTGACTCTCTACACTTGAAGTGTGTAGAGTTCCTAATTTTGATACAAATGCTTCATGGGGAGTTGCAACCCCTATGCTGAATGATCACTGGTTTGTAAATCTTTACTTAGGTTTCAGTTCTTGAGCAAAACCAGAAAATCTTGAAAGTATAAGGACAGAACTCTAGGTCTCCTTTGCATTAGCGTGACTGCTGTCTTGAATGGAGCGTCAGTTTGAAGAGAAATATTAATGTAACTTGAAACTCATATGTGTTAAAAATGTTAGAGAATTCTTGAATTTGTAAAAAACAACACTCGATATATGCTTGAAGGCTTAACTTCATTTTGACATTTGTTTCCATGAGCAGAAGGGTAAACAAGAATGATAAACTCCCTTTTCTGACCTGACACAGAAGTAATCAACTAGCAAACAAAGCACATACACAATTTTCTGAAACAGCGTACTAAAACATCTTGGTGTTTATAAAATTCTCTTAGAATTAGATAGCTAATGCTAATCAGTGTGTAAAATCTTGGCCTGTGCATGTGGAGCATATTTAACATTTTGTATTTCCTTTCCTCATTATTCATGAAACTGCAGAGCTTCAGACAACAGAGAGGTATCCTCTTCAGGCAGCTGGTTGCTTGATCGTCAGCACATCAAGAAAAGAAGAAGAGACAGGACAAGACTCAGATCTGTCTCTGTGAATAATGTGAGCACATCTGCCCGAACAAGGCCACTTCATAGTTTCCAGAAGAGGAAGCTCTACAGAATGCATGGTGCCTGTCACTGGAATCAGCAGGTAGGCCCTTGCCTCTCTGTTTGGGAGAGAAAACCAAAGAGTCCAGCTGCTTGAGTCAGCATGTGTCTTGTCTGGTGGGCCAGAGGAATAGTGCATGCTGTGCTGGTTATTTGTTGCGTTCAGGAACCATAGAGTGTGTGCGGCATCGGTACTGGATGTGTCTGCAGGAGCTCAGAGTTAATGAGTTGAACATAAAAATTAAAGATAGCTCAGAGTCCTGCTTATCAAATCAGTTTGTTGTATGGCTGTCTTTAAAGTCCTTGTACAATCTAAGAGACAACTTGAGAGTTCTTTGGGAGGCCTGACTGCTGAAGAGACAGGCTACAGTGTAAAGCATCTGCCTCCTTGTTTTCAGAATATTTGTTTTAGCTACAGGAAAGTTTACACAGCTGGTGGCACATAGTTTTCTAGAAAATTGAATTGCAGTATCTTAATCTTGTTTCCATTTTTGCTGTCTCTGATTAATTATATTGCCTTTTTCATGACACTTTAAGAATGCTTTAATACTCTCAGAATTTTCTGCATTACAGAGGAAGTAAAATGGAAAAAAACACATCGTTGTGCAGAGCAAGGGTATCTGCTTGCATCTGATTTTAATAGCATATTGCTGGTGAGAATATATAATGAGTTTAGCTGTGGTACTTAACAGTCTAATTTGGGAGCAGAGACAGTATGAACTCATTCTTCAGAGCAGTGTTAATCCCAAGAAGTTTTAA
The DNA here is from genome assembly GCF_041296385.1 of Aphelocoma coerulescens. Taxonomy (NCBI): domain Eukaryota; kingdom Metazoa; phylum Chordata; class Aves; order Passeriformes; family Corvidae; genus Aphelocoma; species Aphelocoma coerulescens. Next base: position 4,674,408 of record NC_091021.1, read on the forward strand.
TCTCTTGATTTTACTTGGCCTTTTTAAAAGTAAGTGTAGTATTGAGGGAATCTCCATATCTCCTCAGCTAACTATCTAGGATCTACTAAGTGTGCCAGTGGTCTGGGGAGCAACTTCCTGTGCAAGGATGTTCTGTACTGATTCAGCATTCTCTGCAAAATGGCAGAAGCATCCTAGTTTTAGCAAGATACTTTATTGGAAAACTGTCCAATTTCTTACTAGTTTAAGTTCCTAGCTTCCCTGCAGTGGGGCTTAAAGACTTTGCAGCCTGCCTGGAAAGTTTGGGCCAGGGGTATGGGGGTGGAGAGTGAGTCTGGGAGCTCTATCTTCTCCTAGGTACGTAGCCTTTTCATCTTGCTTGCATTGACCAAGGAGACTGTTACGGACTTGGACTTAATGTTTCCCATTCAATCCTGTCACAGAGGTCGGCGGCCTTGTGCTGTGGCTGATGCCTCTAATTGCTTCTTGCAGCTGTGGAGAGGGCTCCTTAGCAAGAGACTGACTCCAGGACCTTCCCTTCCTTCTACTTAAACATGAAGGGTTTTCACTCCAGATGCAGTTTCTAAATAACAGGCCTTTCTGGAAGCCTCTGTCTTGCAGGCTCAAGTATTTCATATTTCTACAAGCACTGCCTATGTCCCTGTGTTCTGAGAAGTGGGCCAGAGTTAGTGAATATCAGAGAATATCAGTAAAGGCTTATGAACAGAAACTCCATTTCTGTAGCCTGACAGCAGGACTTCAAGGCAGAATTTACATTTTTACCTTCAACCAGCCATAGGGCTAAGCAGCTCTGCATGCTTGATAGTTTACCTTGACTTGTAGGCTGCAAAGAAAAATTTATAATTAACCTTTGGCTGCAGACTGCAAGAAAAAAGTATGTTTTTAAGTTACTAGTTAAGGCTTCAAGTACTGGAGCTGGTGCAACTGCGTGTCTGCTCCATGCTCTTGATATCTCTGGTACTGGATTACCTTATATTAATCCAGCTTCAGTGCCTTTGTACCAAAAGTGCAGAGATGTCCCAAAGACAGTGGGGTAAAACATCCCTGTATGCTGTTTATGCTTACCGCAGCTCTCAGCTCAAAAGCCTTGTTTAGACTCTGCTTTTGAATGTCCTTTCCATGGAGAAGTTAACCAAGAGGCAATGTGGAGAACTACATCATGGGCTACAGAGAGATTCTGTAGCTCTTGTTCCTTGAGAAAACAAGAGATGATGGCAGCAATCAAGTTGTCAGCTTCGGTCTTTTTTTCATGGAAGTGCCAAACTCAATTAACTTTTGCAAATTAAGGTAAAGCAGGGAACAAAGCCTCTCACACAGTGTTGATTAAAAACAGAGGATCAGGGATTCTGCTGGGGAAGTAAGTGACAAAATTAGACTAGACATTTCCAGCACATACTGACAATCAAGCCTAAGTGGGTATTGAGGTTTTGAATTAAGAGTCATCAGCCATGTATCATTTCATTCAACAAATCTTAGAAATTCTAACAGGCCCTGTCACTTTCTTAGTCCTGCACTTGATACACTTGGTTACCCAGCTGTTGATGAGATTGCTCATCCTGTAATGAAAGAGCACTGGCCATCAGCCCAGGCTGGCTTAGGCAGATGTCTAAGAGTAAGGATGCAAAATGGGGAATGGCTTCTGGGATTGATATCTAGTTTTCTCTGAAAATGCATTTATATTCCCCAGAGTAATCCAGCGAATTTCCTCTGGTTTTTCACAGAAAAAATAAGTAACCTCTTAGCACATGGAAAATAGTTGGATTTTTAATGTATTAGTGTGCCTTTTCTAGCAAGTGCCTCTCCCATATTTCCTCAGATTTGACATATTTATATAACCCCTGGTACCACAATCTGTGAGGACCCCCATTTCCTTAAGGTCACTGGCCTGAAAACAAGCTGGAAGTCTTGCAGCAGATGTGGAGTTATCAGATTCCAGCTTGCCAGAATCAGAGGAGAAAACTGAATCTTCTGAGTGTTGCAGCTCCTGGTGGTGCCTGGTTTGAACAGCCAGCAAGCAGTGCCTGGCAGTGCTGAGGGAATATGCTGCTGTGCAGAGTAATTTGAGCAAGATGGTGACTAAAGAACTATGACCAGAGAATCACAGCAAAATGCAGGCCTCTATGTGTGGAACATTGAGAAATGCTGGGATAGCTTTGAGGAATTTGCAGTTGGGTTTTCATTCTGAGGACTGGTTGTAGCCTTTATGCATCTGAACGGAATTCAGAGTGTCATCCCTCACATCTCTTCAGATTCATTTGAGAAGCTCATTCTGCCCCCTCACCCCCTTAACATCCATGTTAGGAAAAGTAAAGTATGAAACTGTGAACTGCTATGCAATCTGTCGGTTCATAAGGTCACTGGGAAGACAGCCACATTTTTTCTCTTATCTACTGCCATGCTACATACATTTACAATGAGTATTTATGACCTAGTACCCTCTCATTGCCTGTGGAGAGATGCCCTATTATTGTCCTCTACTTTGCTGTTTCTTTTCTGAAGAGGACTACACCTTCCCCTGCTCTGCTAGTTAAATAATGCCTACACAGGGTAGTATGTAAAAGAAAATACAGAAGTCTGTGAAACTCTAGAAGATTTTCCAGACTGACAAGATAGACCGCAGATAAATAAAACAGGATGCAGGGTGTTTGGTTTATGTGTCACCATCCAATATCCTCAGGAACTTTGAAACATCCTTTGGGGCCAAATCTGCTCGTCCCCTAATTCAGAATGACTAAGTACCACAAGATAATCCCTGAGTCATCATTTGGGCCTGGAATCTGTTTTGTATCTTTCTTCTTTGTCTAAATAGCTTGGTGAGAGCTTAGGCCATTTCTTGATTGTGAGTCATGCACAACAAACCCTCGGATTGCAGTCTGTGCTTCAGTCTAGAGGACATGACTGTAGTGGTGCATTTCTTCAGCATGATGTTTGAATGAGTGATAAAACTTGCATGCAGGACAGCACAAAGAAGTAAGCTGCAGGTGTGTTTGGTAGGAGAAGACAATGTTTGCAGCTGGGAGTTGGAAGTTTGAGAGTGCTGTCTTCAAAATGTTGCATCTGCCCCTCATTTGTGTTGTTACAGCTGGCAAGTCAAAACCTCTGGGTCGTTGTCTCCTCCTATAAAATGTGTGTAATGTAGTTTTAATGCTAAGAAAGAAGGTCAAAAGTATCTAAACATTAAAACCGAGAAAGTCTGTAAGTAGCAAATCGGTGTCAGGACTGTAAGACAGAAATACCTATTGAATCATTTCTTGGTGGTTGTTGCATTTGTAACTGCCTTCCTCCCCCACCCCAGATTCTCCAGTCTAATGCCTGGTGTTTCTGCAAATGCTTTTCCTATAGTGAGGAAAACTGTAGCTCTGTCTCCTGCTATTTTTTTGTCTGCACTTGAAGGAACTAAATTATCTGTGACATACTAAAAGTTCTAAAAGCAGACAAGTGTCATACTAGTCAGAAGCTCTCAGAGGTCTTTGCTTAGCTGACATGCCCTGATGTTTTCTTTTTTGCTATTTTATCTGTGTGACTTGCTGCAGGATTTTTTTAATAACAAGGAGTTTGTTTTGCCAGTATATTTTGTTAGTTTCACATTTAACATCCTAACAAATGATACTAATTCCACTTTTTTCAAGTCATGTTTTGCCAAGAGATGTCATTGAGGCTATGTAGACTTGTAATCTATAAAAACTTTATACAGCTCTAAATAAAGGTAAGAGACAATAGAGCAGTGAGATTGGAGTACTGTCAATTTTGCTCCTGTCTCGTTTTTTGCAGAGTTGTAGAGCATGGTGGTGTTTTTTAATCTGAAAATTCTCATTGTATTTGTATCCCCACCTGCTGGAGAAAGAGTTGGTTGTGGGGACTGAGGCATGTGGTGAAAACAGTATTCAAATTTGCAAAGGTGCCAGCACCCTGAAAGTTGGGAATTGAGGTGCAAAAGCTTACATTTTGGACACCACAAGCAAACAGTTGGTATAATGTTGCCAACTCTTGCAGTTGCATATTGCCACATTTTCTTCTTTGCAGTCTCAACTTGGAGTTAAGTAAGAGCAGAAGAGTATCTGTTTATATTTCATGGTTTGAAAAAAAAAGGGGGGAAAAAAAGTGAGTGCTTGTCCAGAAGGCTCTGAAAGGAGACAGGAGAAAAGTATTTAAATTCTAGGGTAGAGCTTCTTATTTTGATTTAAATCTCATGCTGGTTCTATGATTTTTGTGTTCAGAAGCATTCCCAGTGCGTGCCTAGTGCCTGTGGTACTTTTTGTTGATGCCACTTGATAAATACAAGTGGGTCTTTCCCCCAGTCTTGTTAATTTTCAGGCTTTTGGAAAGAATGTGTATATATTTTTACATTTACATATATATATATATATATATATATATATATATATATATATATATATATATATGCACACACATATAATTTGTATTATATCCATGCATAGCCTTTATCTTACTTGCTAAATGTCTGCTATTTGCTAGGGGTCTGTACCTGGGAGGAAAGTAGTTGCATTGACCAGAGTCTACTGGTTGTCATCCTCTTCTTTGTTAACCCTAGATACTGGCTCCATCACCTGCTTCAGCATAGTTTCCTGGCATTGCTGACTTTTGAAAAAACATTGTTTGGTTGCCAAGTCTCCTGCAAACTGGTTCAATGCAAGTGGTGTGGTACCTCTGTGGATATGTCAGTCTTGTGGTCTGGGGAGGAGAACCCCATGGTTACCAAGTTTGTAAGTGAAAATAGTAGTTGATGAAATTGCTACTTTAACCCTGGAAGTTAAAAAATAAGGCCTTCTGTTAGTTAAAAATCAATGAGACCTGAGTGGGAAAAGAAGTTCTCATATGCATTCAGCTATTCTGAATATATGACAAGGGAGGGAGGAAGGAAGGAAGGAAGGATGGACAACTCTAGCTTTGCAATTCTGTGATAGTTCCAGCAGAACTAGATCCATCCTCTCTGAGGTTTGTGGCAAGCCAATAAGCCTGTGAATTCTTTTTTCTTCAGAATGAAAAACCTTCATGCTTTCCACAGTCCTACACCTTTAGCTTAGTGACATTTCTGTAGTGTTTTACTGATCACATCTACTCTTAATTTCTGCATGGTGTTTTTGAGAAGATATCCCTGTGGATTAACATATCTTTCTTTCTTTTGGTTTAACTGGTCAAAGATTGAGCACTAACCTTGATTTTTCAATTGATTTTCTAGTTGAACAAAACATCTTTGTTTCAGGATGTAGAAGACAGCATGCACTTCTACAGAACAGGTGAAAGTCCCATTGGCTTATTGCAGGATTAAAGAAACTAAACTCCATGTATACTTAGGAGAGGTGGGTGATCTCCCAGAACAGTAGCAGCTATCACTCCTTGTAGGACACTGAGCAAAAAATCTGAATTTGGGACAACATGGATGTGAGTAAGTTTTCATTAGTGTTTTATGAAACTCCACTTTCTCTTCCTGGAAAAAAATTGGTCTCTGCCATAGGATCTGCCACTGACAGCTTTAGAGGGGCCAGAGGCAGATAAATTTGTTTATGTCCTGGGGCAGCTTGCATGCCTGTACCTGAAGTGCATGGGAAAGGTCTGTCCATTTGGCTGCTAGAAAAACTTCATCTGGAAGGGAGAGCCTGACATACGGCAGGGGTGTGTGTACAAGCACCATCTGTTGTGCACCTTCCCATGTAGGGATGTCTTAGATGCTTTGCGCACCTTCTCTCCCACTACTTGGTAATAAGAAAGTCCTGGGGGCTTTCAGATTAACCTTTCACTGTCTGTGTATTGTGTGTTGCCCAAAAGCGCTCTGTGCTTAAGACCTGCACATTTACCTTGTGAAACACAAGGTTTCATGGAACTGTATGTTCTGCCAGAGGGAAATAGCTCTGCTCTGAGCAGGTTGTTGAGTCCAGAAGAGGGAGGCCATGGAGAAGTGGGCTGTCCTAAAGGCAGATGCTAAAGCACTGAGGCAAGCAGGCTGCTCTATTAGTTGGATCTGTACCACAGGATTAAAAGTTGGTGTCTTTGGTGTTCAAAGGGGAGTTGTCAGCCACCCCACACAGAGGTTCTCTTGAATCCTATAATTAAATCTCGGCAGTTTACTTGGCTACCCATTTACTGAAGAACTTAATGAAGAAGTTTTTAATATTGACGAAGATAACTCTTCTTTGATATTGCTAAAAACTTTTGAGAGTGTGTTTGTAGAGAGCATAAATGCATTTTTCCTTGCTTTTTTGGGCTTAATAAGAGTAATCACAAGCAGATGTGACAGGTATTCAGCACAGTGTATTTGAGTTAATTTAATTAACTTACTGGATTTGCACACAGTGGCATAATTGAACTGTGGCTCTCTGTACTGTTACACTTGGGCATGTTTCCAAAAATGTGTTACGATCCAGTATAAACCCAGAAAAGCAAAGAAAGCTAAGTCTGTGTGCATAAACCGGGAAGAACTTAGAAGGTTCAAAATATTCCCAGAAACTAGATTAAATGTTAATGATTAAACAAGATTAAATGTTGTTGCCAAAAAATTGATGTATTTTATTTAATAATAGAGAGGCAAAGAGAAAGAAAGAGAAAAGAAAGAAAGAAAGTGAGAAAGAAGTGGGGATGGGGGGACAGGGAGAGGTGACAGGGGTTAGGTGGAAGCATATCACCCATCCGAGGGTCCCAGTGATGTCTCATTGCTCACCTCCATCTGCTCTGCTGGTGGTGAGGGTCCCATGTCGCCGCCATGGCCACGCCGCCACACCACACACCGCCACACCACACACCGCCACACCACACACCGCCACACCACATGCCAAAGAGTACAGAATCCCGTGGATTAATGCACACTTTGGGCCAGGTGGGAACGCCCACATGTCTCTCTTGCAGGGGCTAGCCTGACGCTGTCCCTTGCAACACTGAGGGTCTGTTACATCATCTCTGGTGCTCTGGTGCTGGGTCTGGGGACCCCTTTGAGGGGGGCCCCTTTGATGGGCCATGTCACCCCTTTCTGCTGTGGATAAGCTTTCCCCTCCCCGGGTGAGGGCCCCTCAGCTGGGCTCCTCTGCACAGTGGAGGATGGGCAGTCACTGCACCTCTGACCAGAGGCTTTTCCAAGATACCCAAAGCCTCTACTCCCTCCACCCTTTGGTGCAGGGGGTCTGTGTGAGCCTGGCAGCTGACAGTCCTGGGGCTGTGGTCCCCACCTTGGAGGTGTTAAGTCTGTGCTTTGTGAATGTCCCCAGCCCTGAGTTGTTACTTTATCTTATCTTCATCAGCGAGAGGTGTAAGGCCTCAGTCAGGGCCCCATTCGGGGTGCAGCAGTCTTCTCTGCAGCTTTTTTAATACAATTTTAAAAGCCCTTTAAGAAAATGTTTAAGTCATAAACTATAATATTTCAATCTCTGACAATCCACTCTGTGACTTAAACTGTTCTTCCAATGTTTCTTCAGTTTATGGGTTGCCCATGGTGGGTGATATGTATAGTGGTTAGTAAGAGAAAAGATGGAAGAAGAAGTGGTAATGCAAGTAATACAATAGTTATTCTAATCATCAAAAATGTAAATTCAATTGCAATCATTAATCCAATGCTTATTAGTAAGTGCATTCCACCCTGTGAACTCAAAGATAAGTTTTCTTTATTGGATAGTGGGTGTGAGGGATTCCCCAACATGGTATTTCTTGGATGTTGACTTAATATGTTTTGAAATTGATCATAGAGATACACAGTGGGTTTTAATTTTTAAATTCCTTTGGGGGGGGGGGTATCCCCGCTATTAACCTGTATCAATCAGTCGCGTTTCCAGGGGATCTTCAGCTCCAGTAATATAATTACACCCTGGAACAAATGTGAATGTGTTTGTTGAAGATGTGTGCTTTTGCATACTTGAAGGCTGAAAAATAGGTTTTTTCCTTGACGTGTTCACATACAGTTGGAAGAATTTCATTGGTGGTATTCTTGTTCTGCTGGGTAAGTCTATGAAAATATTAACTTTTATCACATCACAGCCACACAAAATATAAAAACATTTTCATACAAAAGATTTTCATGCAAACACATTTTTACATCAGGGCTTTGTTCCATTTTTCAGGGGTAAATTATAGCAATAATTTAATGTTGTAATTTAATTTTGACACAAAACAGAAACTGTAATTTTGTTATTGGTGGGGTTAAAAAAAAACCAACAACAACAAAAAAAAGAAATTAATTCTCCTTTAAATTTAGTTGTATAACTCTAAGGAACTTTTCTTCTTTTGAACTTCAGTAGCATGATTAAAAGAAGTGAGGTAGAATTAAAATGTTCTTGGATATAGGAAACTTAACAGTACATTAAAGATGTTTAAGTGGGTTTGAGAGTTGGTAGAAGATTGGTTTTTATTTTGTCTTATAATCTGTTAGGATTCTTTAGTTCACTAATTGATAACTCTTGAAGAAAAGAGAAAAAAAATAGCCAAATTATAATGATTCCAAGGTAGAATTGGGAAAGTCAATACATATATGTATGATTTCATATATGTATATATTCTTGTACCAACTTTCAAAAAAAAAAAAAAAAAAATTATACATTCATAAGACTTTTTGCCACACTATCTTGGCAAAAGAACTCAAACTTAACAATATATAAAATCAAATTGATTTCCTTGCAATGCAAACACAAACAAATTACAAACATTAACAAATTAATTGACAAGGCAAGCAGTCAGGATGACAATTTAAAAGTTGCATTGGTTCTCACACAGCTCTATCTCATCTGTTGGTAGGTTCCTATAAAAGAAAAGTAAAAATTCGGCCTACTACAGACTGATACGAAAGAAAACAAAAACTTCTTGTAGTTATTACAAAGTCACAGAACTTTAAGTGAAGAGGTGGTTATCACATCTAGGTGTGAATCTGCTGCTTGCAGTTTTGCTATTCCCAAATTCATTCTCTTTTTCTTCAATGCAGGGATGTTTGGAATTCCTAGAAAGAGAAAAGAAGCTACCCAGGCAAAATATGGCTGTGTAAAACAAGTTGTTAACTGCATCAAATTATGCAATTTTGGTGTTCACCCAGTCTTTTTAGTGTTTTCACTGCATTTTATTGACTGGATTCCAATTTACTGGGTTTAAGGCCAGATTTTGATTTTTCAGTAGCCATACAGATACAGTTTCAGTAGTAGTTTTCTGACCCTTGCCAGTTTTAATTCAGGGTCTACATGCTACTTTAGACCACATTTCAGAAAATGTTACAGGTTCAAAACCTCACAGTTTTTTCCCCTGTAAAATTCTCTCTTATTTGCATTCCAAAGCTTTCTTTGGACATGACAACCAAGTTCAGTGATGGCTCTGCCAGCAGCCTCTTTTAACTCTCGACCTTCTAGCAGAGCAGAGAATTTAAACAACAATGACCACTTGGATGTTACAGAAACCATTTCAGTGCACAGACCATCCCTGCAGAAGATGACCTGGCACTAAATTCATTCAACAAAGGAAACAAAGCTTGTGCACGATATTTTACGTAATGACAGAAGTCGGAGTGATCTTTCCCAGAGGGTGCCCAGTGTAAAGCGAATTTTCAAAAGTCTCACTCCTTACTCCAGAAAGGCGCCTCTTAAACAAAACCAAATAAAGTTACAAACACTGGAGTAGTCTCTCTCAAAGGGCACCCCTTATAAAATATTTTCCAAGGTCCTACTCCTTACACCTGGAGAGCACCTAGTGTTTACCAAAGTTACAAGTTGCAAAGTTAAAAATCTCAGTTACAAGTCACAAAGTTACCTTCCAATTTCCAAGGTCTTTCACCTCCGGAGTACCAATTTCCCAGACCTTGGGCTTCGGGAGCACCATTTTAGCACAGGTACATGTGAAAACACACAAGCAAACAAATAAAAAAGTAAGAGAGGGTAAGAAAGGTAGAGAGGTGTTAGGAAATGTAGAAAGGTACCTTGTTTTGTTTTTTTTTTAAATGATCAATCATAAGAATTAGCAATTCATTAATTTTTTGGAAACAACACTCTCGTTTTAAGGGAATCCTGTCCGTGACACCAATTAAAAATGTTACAATCCTGTTTAAACCCAGAAAAGCAAAGAAAGCTAAGTCTCTGTGCATAGACCGGAAAGAATTTAGAAGGTTCAAAATATTCCCAGAAACGAGATTAAAACCAAACGAGATTAAATGCTGATGCCAAAATTTGATGTATTTTATTTAATAATAAAAAGGGAAAGAGAAGGAAAGAGAAAAGAAAGAAAGTGAGAAAGAAGTGTGCATGGGGGGATGGGGGGACAGGGAGAGGTGACAGGGGTTAGGTGGAAGCATATCACCCATCCGAGGGTCCCAGTGATGTCTCATTGCTCACCTCCATCTGCTCTGCTGGTGGTGAGGGTCCCATGTCGCCGCCATGGCCACGCCGCCACACCACACACCGCCACACCACACACCGCCACACCACATGCCAAAGAGTACAGAATCCCGTGGATTAATGCACACTTTGGGCCAGGTGGGAACGCCCACATGTCTCTCTTGCAGGGGCTAGCCTGACGCTGTCCCTTGCAACACTGAGGGTCTGTTGCATCATCTCTGGTGCTCTGGTGCTGGGTCTGGGGACCCCTTTGAGGGGGGCCCCTTTGATGGGCCATGTCACCCCTTTCTGCTGTGGATAAGCTTTCCCCTCCCCGGGTGAGGGCCCCTCAGCTGGGCTCCTCTGCACAGTGGAGGATGGGCAGTCACTGCACCTCTGACCAGAGGCTTTTCCAAGATACCCAAAGCCTCTACTCCCTCCACCCTTTGGTGCAGGGGGTCTGTGTGAGCCTGGCAGCTGACAGTCCTGGGGCTGTGGTCCCCACCTTGGAGGTGTTAAGTCTGTGCTTTGTGAATGTCCCCAGCCCTGAGTTGTTACTTTATCTTATCTTCATCAGCGAGAGGTGTAAGGCCTCAGTCAGGGCCCCATTCGGGGTGCAGCAGTCTTCTCTGCAGCTTTTTTAATACAATTTTAAAAGTCCTTTAAGGAAATGTTTAAGTCATAAACTATAGTATTTCAATCTCTGACAAAATGTAGGAGTTTTAGTGATCAGTAGCTGAAACCATGAATTGAGGATTTACTTCACAATTTTTAAACTGGGAGCACAGAACATTTTTCCTTTCAGTTATGGCTTGCTTCATAGACTCACACTTTTTCTCTGCAGGAGGATGGAATGGTCAGTAGAGTTCAGCCTTCTGACCCTTCAAAACAGAGGCATGAGCCAATTGTGCTTTGTCTAATGCATCAGTCTGTCACAAGCAAGCACAAGAAGTGTTTTGAATATCAAAATTAATTGCTCTCTATGTTTTCTGTAACCCAGTAAAACAGTACTAAGGGGGAAAAATCCAAGTTCAAAATTCATAATACTCCAGAAAATTAGATTCTGTTGGTTGACACCATTCCGTTTCATAAGTTTAAACCAGAGCTGCTATTTTAGTTGAATATTTAAAACTTGCACACTCCTCACTTCCTTTTAAATACAGTGAATTTTCTCTAATACAATGAATTTTATGTAATATTATTCTTCATATCTGTTTGAGCTCAGGAAGCATGAGGTTTTGTATTTCAGTAATTAAGAAAAATGTTTCAGGAGATGTATGAGGTGTAGTATAGCAAGGGGAAAGGGGACGATTGATAAGAGTTTTGTAATCTCTCTTGCTTTCTTAAGGGTTGGCATCGTGGTTGGGTTTGCTGTAGAGGTCTGTCTCCTAAAAGCTGTGTGCCATGATGTTCCTGTGTCATTGCCATGGCTGAATGGATATATATGTAGGCTTGTTTTCAGTTGGATTTTGTTGGATTTTTTTGTTGCTATGTTAAAATTTCAATAATTGACTACTGTAAAAGGCAGTTGGTTTGTAGATTGTGTTCTATTTGGAATTGGAAGCAGGGAGAGTTTAGTTTTCCAGTAAACAATTCTTCCATCTTATTTCAATAAAAGTTGAAGCACTTTGAGTAAAATGCTTTCATTCCAGTGCTAAGAGCTTCTGAAATTTTTTCATCAAGAGTTGATTAAGTCAATATTTCTGACGAACAACTTGATTTCACTAATTCAGCATTTTCCATTGGAAAACTACTCCGTCAGAAATTTAAACCAGATCCAGTAGCTAGGAACACAGACACTGACAAATTTCTTAGCTTTTTTCCCTAGTAGCTTCACAGGCATTTAAATAAAATTGCTCTTCCTTCTATGAATTCTGTATTTTCTTTTGGATTAAAAACTTGTATTAATGAAAGATTTCATTACTTATGTGTGGATGCCAGAGCATTCAAGGCACAAATTCAGGCATTAGGTTTTGTAATTCCCACCACAGGCAAGGTGAAGAAAAGAATTTTCCATTTACTGATATTGGCAAATGGATTTTAATATAGTTTCAAAATGGATTGTGACTGTGAGGTTGTTTGACTATGTATGCATGTTTTCGAGCAGGCTCAGCTTTAAGCTATTATCTAGATGTGTTTGGGGCTAAAGTGAATTAAAGCAAGGAAAAGGGAGTAAGGACTTGTAGTGGGTTTGGTTCAAAATATCCATTACTTACTTATTTTCCTTTTGTGAGATAAGAATGAGGAGAAAGCAAAGCAGGCACAAACCTTAAACAGTTGCAGTACAAAGAAAAAGAATTAAAAGTAAAGAGAAATAACAAGAAATTAAAGCAAACCCCCTCCCCCTTTCCAGCACTTTCCTCCTTTTACCCAACTCACACAAAGGGTAACAGAACATGGGATGTTAGTTAGTGTTACAGTTCTTGATAAGTCTCTTTCATATGCTTAAGGAAAAAAGGGTTTTCTTCAGCTGCACATGGTTCCCAAACTGCCACCGACAGCAGACCCGCCCAGAAAGAAACAATCTGCTGTGGTGTAAGACGTCTCTTCCATGAAAATCTCACAGTCCCTTCACACTGCCAAACACAGGCTATCACAGGGGATTATTAATCTTTTTAAGGATGAGTTGCTTTGGCCTGAACACAAAGGCTTTTTTTTTTCGTCACAAGTCTCTAAAAAACCTCTCACTGCTTCTATGTAGCCTGGCATAGGCACTCGTCACAATTTTCACGAGCCACACGTGAATTTTTCATCCCCCCATGTACTTCAAATGGATTAAAGAGACAAACAGTTTGTGATATTACAGTTTCTTACCGCGGCATGCAAGAAGTTTGTTAAGCTACGCACGAGAATCGCGGCACCGCCCTCTTTTTCTCCCATCGCCACGTTCAGCTTCGTCTCGTGTGACTCGCTTTCTCTTTCTCTCTGACTCTGAAGCTGCCATGTTGAAGAGCGTTCTTGTTCTGGCTTTACAGTGGAGAAAGCCTCGCTCCCTGTGTGCTGCTGGCTGCACGGTGTCCTCTTCAGTTCAGCGTGAGGTGTGCTGGCTGCAGACAGGAGGCTATGCCGGCTCTGCCGGCTCCACATGGAGGAGGAGAGGGACCCGCCGGTCCCAGGAAGCCACGCCAGATGGATTTAGCTCTGTGGCAGTCCATGGCTGGTTTTAGCTGCCTGCGGCTCTGGGACAGTTCCCCCCGCCCCACTGACCCAGGGTCCGTGCCACGGCGTGGTAGGGCGGCAGGGGCCCCGGCCCGGCCCGGCGGGGCCTGGAGGCTCGGAGCCCCCCCCCACCTTCCAGCAGGCAAGCTCAAACGAAAGGAAATTCCCGCCTTTCCGTGCGGTTTAAATATGTAAATTGTGAGAAGCGTCATTAGTCTAAAAGACTGTCCATCAGGTCAGGTTCAACCCACTACAGGACTAAAGAGCTGGATGCCAGAATGTCTTGGTCTTATCTATATGCTTTATAGGTAATTTTACTCGTTAGTTTTGGGGAATTTCTTTTTAAAGAATGAGTGAGAGATTTATTTACTGTAATGCGGATTCACTTTTGTAAAAAAAGACAGGCAGAAGAAGTGTTGTTGCAGCTTAAAGAGTAGAGATTTTAGTAAGTTACTTCATTTCTAAAATCCAAATATCAAGAGGAAATATGCTTTTGTGCATTTTTGAAAAGCAAGCCCTTAGTGCACTGAGGTAGAGCAACTACCTAAAAGCTCTTTAAGCTTTAATGTAGTGATCCATATAATGGGAAACATTAAGTTTGCTTTAGCATTTATCCCTCTAGTAATTCCAAACACAGGACTCAGTTCTGCCAACACGTCGTGGGTGTTTAAAGTTTAACAGATGAAAAGTCCCATGTATCTGTCACAGGAAAATAACATTAATTTGAAGGAGTCCTGGGCTAGAAAAGAATTCTTTCCAAGCTAAGTTAAAAGTACTTGTGCATACACCTGTGGATGGAGATCAAGGTGGATTTAGGACTGTTAATGTTTTCCTGGAGAAAAAGAAGTTAAATACAAGAACCTCCCCCACCATCACTGTGTTCTCTGCTCTAGCATCATAACATGCTTACTTGATTTTAGTAGTTCCTGAGATAGAGTACCAACACAGGGAACTTACCAACTGAGAAGAAAGGAAGAGATAGAAAGGAGAACTTCTTAATGTAATGTTTTCTGAGATAATGTGGGTTGTGAATATTGATGCCATGTGACAGAAGGACTGCTTTCACTAAGTGGAGGGGATTTTATGTGGTAGATACAATCACTGCATCACTAATGCATGAATGGCAGTGCTAAAGTGCAGCCTGGAGTATTTCAGGCAGGAGAAAGAGTTTTCTTAGATTCGGAAAGCAGAAGTACAGAAAATACAAGTAATGTTCTTTGATAGTCTTACCTTTGATGCTACATGTTTACATAAAAAGTCACAAGAAAATGTCATATTAATTCTTACAGATTTTTATACTGGAACTGTTTGCCGGGGGATGATAAATGTGATTGTTGGCACAGTGATAGGCTTGAGACCCTTGAAGTACTCCAGTGTCCCTATGTCTCCCTCCCCATTTGCAGGATCTGCAGTATTTGGCAAAATATTAGAGACTTATAAAAGCCTTAAAAAATGTTAGTATCTTTGGGTTACTACCACAAATATCCAGTAAGAAAGTAGCTTATGCAACATTATTTCCCTGAAGTACTTTTTGTACCACGTTCTGAAGCACAGACTACTATTTGCTGCTGTCTTGTATCATCACATTCAATTCTTTCCTTCAGTCTTCCAGAGCTCAGCATGGACTCTGCTGCTTATTCCTGTCCATTTTCACCCTGCCTTTTGCCTCAGTCCTGCTACCTCACATCTACCAGTTCTGTGCCATCCATCCTTTTACCTTCCATACTTTAACAAGCCTTGCAGCCAAGCAGCTAAATTAATCTTTCTTTCTAGTACTTCCTGTTTACTACCTATTAATCAATTCTTAATGCATCCCTCTCCATGTTTATTGCTGTGTATCTTGTTTTGTTGCTTATCTGATGTTTAAATTATAACAAGGTAAAGACTTTACCTTTTTGGTTTGTGGAAGTACACACTGTGCTCAAAATGTTCAGTATAGTTTCTTGCATTAAAGTGTGTGAGCTCAAGGTGTCTAGAGATACTGATACTAAGAATCTTACTACGGGGATAAATGAACAAGACCTCTCTATTTAGTCTGGTGTTAGGTTTGTTTGTGCATTTGTATCATGCCTGTTATCCTGGAATCAGATTTTAAGGGGTGTTTGTTTGTCATTAGATAGAGCAAAATAATGATTGGAAACAGTTAGATTTTATCTGGAAGCTTTGACAGCTGTTCCTAATTGAAGGAGCAGTTTGTATTCTTTGTATTGTGCACTGTTGTCCATAAGAAGTGAAGTAAGTCATATTTAGACTATCTGAAGATTGTCAGAATATTCTTCCCGTTCACATATTAAAGAGTGTCGCTCACTGAGTTGTTGGTTTGTTTTTTCCTCTTCTGGTCTAATTTGAAGGATGTGAGTAAAGGAAAAGTTAACCTTTATTTCTGTGTATTCTTGCAGACTTTGCCATCTAGAGATACCTCCTTTCCGTATAAAACTCAGTTGCCATATGTGGTGCCAGCCTCCACTTTCAGCAGCAGTGAGTACAGCACAGAATCTAAAATCCTAGATTATGTGCAAGAGCTGGACTCTTCCTTCCATCCAGTCTTATCCTTCCCTTCAGGTAAGTAGTGCCATGGCTCTTAACAGAGTGGTTGTGCTTGTGACAGCTATAGAGGTTATGGACTAACATGTCTTTTCAATTATTTTTAGGACTTAGTTCTCTTAACAGAAAGCTTCACACTGACAAAATACGTGAGTTTAGACTGAATGAAAATCTTGACTTGATCCTGACTTTTGAAAAACACACCTTCTAGGTTTCCCATACCAGCAGTATGCATACAGCCTTGAAAGACTGGTCAGAAAAAAGGTGTGCTTTGGGTGTTTCATGGTGTCTCTAATTCAGTCAGTGTTAGTTCTTTAGAGATGGTGCTTTTGCCAACACACCACCATACCATGGTTGTGTTGTTTTCATAAGTAAGTTTCTTTCTGTTCAGGCCCTTTGGACTAGGTCTAAAAATCTTTATTTAGGTTTTCTAATTATTTTTGTGATAGCCTTTTTGATTATCTTTGAAGTTTTATGCTTTCTTGTCATCTGATTTTTTAGTCTTTTTGGACAGTAATGTAGATGATGTTGTCTGTGACTCAGCCCTAAAATTAGTGCAGGTGCAACTTGACAGTACTTGGTACTTGAAAATAACAGCCTAAATGCTGTTATCAGCAGAAGGGATTGAATTTTTGTGGGATTTTTTTTTTGTTTTAGGAAAAATCTATTTCCAGGTAATTACTGGCCAGTACAGGAATTATGCTGTTCTGGGGGGCTTCTTTGCCACAAAATCATTCTGAAGATGAGGCTGGGACTGCCATGAAATTGTTTGAATCTTTAATCAAACCCGCTGTCTTCCCAGAATGACAGTGTAGAGACTTGCAGCCTATATTGGGAAGTCAGGAATTAACTTAAGGCTTGGTTTTGGAGAACTTGTCACTGGCCTGTAGAGAAGACCCACGTGTGGACAGGAAATCCAGAGAAAGCCTCAGCTCTGGCAGTTTGCATCCCATGTATGGGTTAAAGAGGAGATTCTTGTAGGAGCAGATAGGAGAAATGGAACACTCATTCCAAGAGTGCAACAGCAAACATCTCAGTCAGTAGAACTCTATTGTGATAAGAAAAACATGACCTAAATCTTTCTTCCTTTACACACACTCTCTATCGCTTCCCCTGTGACTCTGACCCCAGCAGGACCCCAGGAGTTTAGACATCTGTTCAACGACAGTCTGTGCCCCTTGTGTTCGTTCTTACCTCGGGAGACTGGGGTGTGTAGCAAGAATATTGACCTTTTGTTTTCTCAAAAAAAACTTTGTCATCATAAAAAACCTAAAAAGCTTTGGACTGTGCTGTGGCTACTGTTGGACACTTTGCCAGGATGAAGGAGGAAGACTGTTTTTAGCTTCGTGCCAGTATCAGGGACATATTTCTCAAGGAATATCCATTCTCTTTTCCAGGAGCCTTGCTAATAATAGTTGAGACAGGGAAATAGTACAAGACCAACCTACTATGTCCTGTTCAAGTGCAGTCCTCACTTTTGAAGGAGGCTAGATTCATGCTTTACTTTGTGTACTTTGCTGTCTCTACCTCCTCATGAAGACTAGTCTATTTGACATTTTCTTTCATGTGAAAGAATTATTGTGAATAAATGCATGGTAGAAATTTTCCAAGTTGTAGCCTGATGCCATTTCATGTTTTCTTTGCAGCTTTCTTGGTTATCCCCTTCCAGAGCAATAACTTCTCTTAAAATACTGCTTGTGCTCTGCCCACATCCTTATATATAAAAATTGTCTGCAGAGTAAAAGTAAAGGGTTTTGCATTCGCTTTCTCTGTGTGTTAAAATACATTGTTGGCATTTGTTTCATTTTGGAACTCTGGGAGTTTGATGATTTTTTTTTTGTGTGCCAGGAGGAATTCAAGTTCAAGATTCAGATGCAATTCTCTCACCTTGTTTTTTCATGTGGTTTGCTTTAAAGGTGAATCATAATTTGCAGACAATCTAGTATATAGTGCAGTGGGACTGGCTCACTAGTGTAGTCCCTTCTGGAAGCATAGTTGTCCCTATGTCCAAGTCTTCCTTTCACAGTTTCCAGATTACCAAGGATCTTGCCTAAAGATACGTCAGTGGTTGCAGCATCCCTTTAACATAACAGCACCTCCTTCAACTTGTACCTTGATAACTGGAAAATTGTAGTTTGTATCTAAGAAGTATGGGTTTCTGGTATTTTGCACCTAATCTGTGGATTGATTGATGCAAGTACTCCTGCCCTTTCTACTAAGATACAGGAGGACGTAATAAAAATTCTCTCAGTCAACCAGGTGGTATCCCAGGTTAAAAAAAAAAAACAACCAAAAAAAAAACCCCAACAAAATAGGAGAAATGTTTTGGTTCTCTCTTTACTTAAATGTTGTGACTAATATAGATTTCAGACCTTCTTTGTTTTACTTGGGAGTAGGAAACACAGCAAAAACCTTGAGGTGTTGTGACAAAACAATCAAGTTAGATCCATATAAAATTGAAAAAAATTGTTATTTTTATTTAGCAAAATATGTTGCAAGTTTTTGTCCTGGCACGTCCTGAAGGCACATGAAGCTAAGACTGTGTATAAATATATGTAGTTTAATGCCCACCCTTGGGCCCTGCCCACCATCCTCTTCTCATTCTGAATGTACTAGCTGTCAAGCCTACTTCTTACATTGACACTTTTTTCAACTAAATTTCTCTTCATTCTTGTAATTTTTTTTCCAGAAAGGCTGTTCAGAGAGAGACTTTTTTTTCTTAAAAGCCTTCCTGCCTTACAACAGGGGGTAAATTCCTTTACTTGAAATGTTTTTCAGGCTAATTCTGCATTAGAACTCCCACGCCCTGCTGTAGACTTTTCCAGGGAGACGGAGAAGGAATGTACGTTAAAAATACCTATAGGCTCCCAGCAGTAACAATTTCCAAAAGCATTAATTGAATCCAAAAAGCTGACCTGAAGCCTCTTCACATTACAGGAAAAGTGCACTGTGTGCTCTTTGCTGTGCTGGGTTTTGTGCAGGAGCTGGTCAAGAGGGAAGACCCGAGTCTTACTCTCACTCAGCATCCTCCAGAGTGTGTTTCAGTCCTTAGCAATATTGCTCACAGATTATATTGAATGTGTTGGGTGAATCAGTGCCTAGACCTCTAGTGATGTTGCATAATTCATTGGCTCAGAGGTTGCCATCTTTCTAATAGAGACCTTATTCCTTTGGATTTCTGTTTTTTTGATTAGATATTCCCCTTCACATATACTTTGAAACATTATTAAGGAAGGATGACATCAAAGGAGAACCTGCTGATGCCTCATCTTTGGGAGGGGAGTTTAAAGTATCTGCTGACAATGGTATGTAAAGCAAAATATTTTAGTATTTGCAAGGCCGTTTTTCATTCATTCGTCAGTATTTTCTGCTGTGAAGTTATAAACTTGTCACAAAGCAGGTTATCGGAGAAGGTAGCTTTAGGTGGAAGAGGAGTCTCTTCTCAGACCACAGTGTCAGGTTCTCTTTTATTGCACTGAGGTGATCCCACCAGAGCTGTAGGAGGACACTACAAATGGGGGGAGTTTGGACCAGGTGCCTGACTGCAGTCCTGTTACTATTTGGATTCCTATCAGAAGTTTGGGAGTTTTTCCATTATAAATAGTTCAGCAGTTGGGATTTCCTATAAATTGTACCGACGAAAAGTAATTTCTCAACTTGATACGTGCTTTTTCTGTTACAGACCAAAATCCACATGTTTCTGTCAAACAATGGAGCAGTGGCTGTTTGTCTAATTCCAAATCTCAGTCAGTGTTAGGAACACCTGACCAGCTGTCAGAAGGAAGAAAGAAAAGGCATCTAAGTGAAACAGCAGTAGGTAAGAGAAAAATAGTATTGTAAGAGGGCACTACATCTTTTAAAATATGTACTGTATGAATACCACTGGGCTCTGAGAATTAATTTTAAGTTATCTCCAAAAAGGATACTTACGAAACTTAGGAAGAAATGGACTTAGAACATCATGAAAATAACTTGCTATTTTAAAGCATAGTAATCATCTTCATAAATGTACATACAGAATGAGACAAGCTTCTTGTATTTTATTTTTGGAGTACTCTTAAAGGAAACTGCTCAGCAGTCCAGCTGTGTTCTTCTAATACTGGGTGTCATTCTCAATACGAAAAGGGTTTTTTTTACAGTAGTCAATGAAATAGACTGAATTACAGAGTTACCTGTTAAATCATATGCCCAATGAAACATTTACTATTTGTGGCATCTTTGGTCCACTATATTTAATTCATTGTGTACTGTCATTTGTGGTTCTGGATCCCTTCCAGACTGTTAAGAGGACTTGAGGATAGCCAGTTATTACTGTGTTTTTACCCTTGTTGCCTTTCTATTTTAAGCCACTGAATCTCTACTTCAGCACTTGGTAAATTAATAGGAAGGGCCCTGAAATTCTGTAGAATAATGTGATAATGTAAGGATAAAAAATTTAGCTTACCACTGCAAAGATAAATGCCATCTTACCTTTCCAAGCTGTTAGAATGTAAAGCCTGACAGATGCTGTTACAGATTCATTTATGTAACTTGTGGAAAACCTTTGGACAAATTCTTCACAAGACATTTGAAGAAAATAAGTCACTGAGGAAGAGGGGAAACCATATCAGTTTAAAATTTCTCTTAGGAAAGAATTAAAAGGTATAAATGATCAGTTAACATTGTGGAAAAATAAACTGCTGGTGCATATCCAGGCAAAACTGATAGTGTAATCTTTCACTAGAGGTGAAGATACAGGAATTACTACAGAGATTAATTAATAAAAAATTATGATCTAGGATTAAAACAAACCCCAAACCCCACAATCCCAAACCAAGACCACCCAATTAATTAGAAAGTTTTAGTACAGAATAAAAGCTGTTCAGGGGTGCACAGAAAACTGCCTTGGATTTAGATGAGGGTTGTCCATTGAATCCTTCCCCTTGTGCGGTACAGCCCTGCCTTTGCTGTACAGGCTTCTCTTACACTCTGCCTGTCTCCAACAGGGTGCTGTGCCCTATCCCCTTTCACCACCAGTGATCCTGTTTTCCATGCCACCCACTCCCCTGACCACTTGCTGGTCCTCAAGATGTGGATGCTGACACAGTGTTTCTCAGTTTGTGTAAGTGTAGTCATGAACACTGAGATCAACAACTGGAATTACTTGGGAGCACTAGTAAGAGAGAAAACATCTTGCTATAAACTTTTTGAAGTTACCGTTAGTCTTCTGACAGTTGTATTCAGTTTTTTTATAAATGGAACCAAAAAAGCAGTCTTTTATCATGAGGATCATAGTCTCCCAATGCCAGAAAACTGTTCTGTGGTGCATTCATGAGTAAGGAGCACAAGTTCTAGCTTATTAGTCCTATTGGTGTAGTACTACATATTTATTCCTAATTTGGGCTCTGTCTAGGAGAATTTATCTGTGAGGAAGGTCAGCCTAATGAACAAGGCCAAAAACAAAAGCTGTGTTGCCAGGGAGACAGGAGTTCATGACCTTGACCCAGCCTGCAATACAGTCTTTAGGATCAGTCTTACCTCTTTTTCCATGTTGGAATACACTCATTCTTTTTGTTTGTTGGTATATTAAATCTGAGTTCTCCTTTCTTACTGGAAATTAAGATACAGAAGGAAAGCAGAACAGGTGGTTAAATTCTGAATCTTAAATGCTGCTTATGCTGGAACTGAATGGGAGTAAACAGGAATTACAATTTGTCTGGAGCAGCAAATCAGAAGAAACCGCTATTGGTTTGGAGATCTAAACTGATTTTGTTTGTTACTCTTGTTGCCAGAATTATATTTTTAAGGAAAAAATAGGGAAAACTTGTGAGATGCACCCCAACTAGAGAAGTGCTGCTGGGGAACAGTGGGCATCTAAGTCAGATTGCAGTTGCTGTGTTGTTAGTCTATGACAGCTCCTGAAAAAGAGTCAGGATTTGCCCATATGAAGCCGGTTCCATGAGAAGAAATCCTTCGTAGAATAAGAGGGATGAGTTTTGTGGAACAACAATGACAGGATAAATAGCAAGTGTTCATTTAGATGGCTTTTTTAGTATCCAGTAAATGGTAAGTGGCTCACTGTGGGCTTCTAGAAATGACTTTACTATAATGGATGGAAAAATATCTGCAGTCTAATAGCCAACAGCTGGTATGTCTTGTTTATTGCTATTTTTTTGACAGGTGAAAGTAGCACTCAGTTTGAGACATTCTCCTTCCACCATGCAGAGCCTGAGTCCCACAACAGTTTTGCTCCCACGAGCAGTGTCAGTGCCATGTCTCGGCCCACTCATAGCACTTCATCACAGGTAAATCAAAAATATGTCACTGTCTCAACTGAAATACCAACACAGAGTTGTGCAAATTAATCCAAAGCCATACATCTTTTACATCTGATTCAGTGTCACATGACAATGCATTTTTACAGGGAATTAAGTGGATTACATTAACTAATTGATTCCAGATTGAGTATGTGGTGTTTCTAAAACAGATACTCGCTGTAAAAGACTTTTGCAGATCATATAACTGGAGTGTAAGTTTGATTTATTGGCATTTTGCCTTTCTTTTTTTATTTTTCCCCAAATTTCATTAAATACACCATGATTTATGTTCCCAGTTTTACACTGGGAACAATTTATGTACACAATTCTAGGGCTCTTATGGCCCTTTCTGTTGGTGCAGCTATAGAAAATGGCCTCATTTTATATATAAAATATATATAAATAGAGTCACAGAATTTGTTACGTCTCAGTTTCCCTATTTAAAACTCTTTGAGCAGAAATACAGGCAAAGTCCCTGGTATATAGATTTGCTGAGGAGCAGCAGAACTCTGGCTCAGTGAAGTCCCTGCAAAAACACACTGTTTTACTGGAATTCATGGAAAATTCACAACAATATTCAGATTTAGGTCCCGTGGTTTTGCTAGGCCTGGTGGTATACTGGTGCCCTATAAGTTGTCATGTTTTAATGCAGAGTTGAGTTTAAATGTGCATTCCACATAGTTCAGACAACACACACTCCTTTATTCCCTTGAGTCAACCATCATCAAAGAACAGAAAAATTATTACTTTAATGGAAACAGACTGTTCTAAATTTCAGGCTTTCTCCTTGTGAAGTTCTAATGTTTCTCTGCTAGCATGTATTTCCTATGATTTGAGCTGATGTTCTCTTGTGTTGATTCTATTATTCAGCACAACTCCAGGAGGAGGTTGAGAAGTGAGAGCTCCTATGATATAGACAACATTGTTATTCCCATGTCGCTGGTAGCACCATCAAAGTTGGAGAAACTACAGTACAAAGAAATCCTTACTCCAAGGTTTGTTCACAACCTCCTTAATTGCAAAGACATGAAAATGAACATGAGAACATTAACTAAGAATACAATTAACATGGAGTTAGAAAATGTTATAATATTAAGATGATCTTTCATGCACTTGGGTTTTTATCTGTGCACTTCAGCTCATGTGACTGAAGTGGTGGGAACACTGGATAGCTGATAGCACAGTAAATAGTCTGAAATACACAGGGGTGTGGCAGATGCACAGACTGGCTAAAAATAGAAGTGGATTTATATAATCTTAATTGTAGTTAGGGCCTTTAGTATAACATCAGGCTGACAAGCGCTGAATGGTTGTTTGGAGATTGCTGTCCTTTTTTGTGTATTCATAAGAAAGTAGTAAACTATTTTCAGTGAATTAAACAGAAATGGATTTAGCATATTTTTTTAAAAATTTAGCCATTCTGATGCAGTAGAATAAGTTTATTTCTTTTCATACAGTGTAGGCCTTTAATCCATTATTCTAGAGACCTTTTTTTCCTTTGTTTTAGAAAGAGAACATCTCTAGATCTCAAAAGCAGGGTAATTGGTCTCCTCTGCTTACTTCAGTGTCTTAGTAGCACATTGCCTGAAGTGCTAAATATACTTGTTCTGTTCTTTAAATCCATAATACATATTTGCTTTTTAATTGTCTTTTAAGTTGAAAAATATTATTACAACTGTATTGGATATCTTAAAGACTGTGTTAGGAAAAGGAAAGGTTAGATACCAAGTTGGAAAAGAAGAATACAAATTTCAGCCATCTGTTATCCGCACCTTAAACTTAATTTGATTTTCCTTGTCTTATTTCTAGCTGGAGAGTTGTTAAACTTCAACCTTTAGAAAAATCGCAAACAGATGAAGAAGAGGTAGGCTGTATTTTAATTAAACTACAAGGTTTATTTAAAATAGATACAATATATAATTGGGGTAATTGGTACATACTTTCTGAAATCACTGACTTCATACAAGTCCCAGTAAATTTCAAGTTTCAAAAATAAAGTATTAAGTATCAGATTGTGAAAATGTGTCTTATCCATACAGTGGAAGATAGAAATGCAAGTATACCATTAATATTCCTGGTTCATTGTTTGCCTGGCTCTTCCGTCCCTTGCCACTGCGCAGTCAGCACTCCCAAAGGGTCCCTTGGGTCAGGCTCTGCCACCGTGCTCCTGAGCACTGTAATGCTGCCTCTTCCAGTGTGACTGTCTTCTGGGGCCACCTGCTACAGTGCAGGTGCAGTGCTGTCCTTCCCTCCCATCCTCTCCTTCCATGGCCAGTTCCTATGGCATGTTGCTCTTCAAATGGTAATTAGGCATCTTGCCTGTGGGTCCAGCAAGTTTCCGCAGTATTTGTTTTCCTGCAACCCTCCTGTTGGGAGCAAACTTTTCTGCATTGTCAGGAACAACATAACCTTCAGCATTTCCTGCCTGCCTGTTGAGCTACATTTGCACATCATGGGCTACTTTTGCTTCCTCCAGACATAAGAATCTACCTTTTTCTTCAGGGAATGTCCATGGATTTTGCAGCTGGGGGTCCCTTTCTCCCCTAATCAGGGGTTTGAGGCATTTCCTAACCTCGGGGTGAATATATCAGCAGGTCTGGTCTCCAGGCTGATTTTCTGTCCTTCAATCTTTTTGCGGCTACTTTTCCAGAAATCTCTCAGGTGTCCTTTGGACATCTCTAATCTCCCTCCAGTCTCTGCCACTATCACCAATTGTAACTGTAGGACTTGTATTCCTGCCTTTATCCACAATATCTGTTCTTGAGCTGCTATTTGAGAGAATTTCTACAGCAGGAGTTTAGTTGCCATAGCCGCAGAAAAAGATGGCATTAGGTAGCAGTGCAGAAGGTTACATTAAACTCAATAAACAAATCATTATGTCACTCCTTTGGGATAGAAAATATACTCTCCACAAAGGCACAAGCTTCCTCAGAGGTTTACTAGGTCTGTAGCTACCTGCTCCAGAACCTTTCCTTTAGGAGAGCATCATGGTCTCAGTGCCTTACCTGGTGTAGTTGCACTTACTTGGCAGCATACTCTTGGGCTGGAAGGAAGAGAAAAGCTTACTCTGTCCCTGCCTTTTCCAATGCAATTGAGAAATTCTTGTGAAATCTGTGGTCAAATTTATGTCACTTCCACCCACCGGCTTCTGGGTTAGTACCATCCCAGCTAGCAGGAAACGTGCCTGTTCTTCTTTTTAACAAGAAGGTCAAATTCCACACACAGGAGAACTCTCCTGCAAGGATATTTAATTAAACCATTTGGAGAACAACTAATAAAGGTAGCAAGGGCACACTACCCCTTGAGCATCTACTGTTCACTGCTCTCTTTGTCCTGGTATCTGGGGGGCAGTGAAGAATTTCAAGTGATTTTCATTCAGGGCTTCAAGACTTGCTTGCTTGAACTCAGTGGATTTCTTGTTTAGATTTCAGATCCCATAAAGATTGTCTCGTGCTTTTAATGTATTTTGCTGAAGGGACTTCAAGGTCTCTCTCTGAAGCTCATGGGCTAATGGCTGAATTAGTAGCCTTCCCAGCACATTTGTGTTTGGCATGACTCTCAATCCTGTGTGATTCATCCTCTGGCCAGGAAATAACTTAACAATGCAGCAGCTTTGCCTCCCGCTGTGGCCCACTGCTTCTGTATCATCTGTCAGCTGCTGGGTAGAATGAGGAGGAGAGATACTGGACAAGAGAAAAATGCTAAAGATCTTGTTTGTGTAAATTATCCTTTGCCAATTTCCCCCTTTCTTTTGGGATCATGTTAATTAGTTTGGATGTTTTTCAGAGCACTGAGAAAAGGTGATTGATCATAATTCTTCAACTTCCTTTAGCTTTGAGCCGAGTTACATTTGCTACTGAGTAAAAAGACACGAGGAAACAGCACCATCACCTGTTGGCATTTTCTGCACTCATGCAGACACTCTTGAAATCACTCCATGTGCTAAAGTCAAGGCAAGCTTCAGTAGGTCATTCATCTAACACAAGGGAAGGCAAAATATACTTTTTGCTTTTATATAAAATGCTCTTTTTCTTTATTTCACTGCATAGCAGCCTATGCTGGTGTTGGAAATGACACAATTTAAAAATTTTTTTGTGGTACTACATAATCGTTTCTTTACTTCTCTATATTCTGCATAGCTAAATTTAAAACTTCAGAGTTGTCCTTGTGTCAAGCAGTAGTCAGGAATTTCGGCCACTGGATAACCTCCTCCTCCTCCTCCTTCTTCGTCTTCTTCTGTCTTCTTTTTCATCGTCTTCTTCATTGTCGTCTTCATCATCTTCTTCTACATCATCTTCTTCATTGCCTTCTTCTTCTTCTTCTTCTTCATTGCCTTCGTCTTCTTTGTCTTCCTTGTCTTCTTCTTCTTCTGTCTTCTTCATTTAGAGGCTTTCAATGCAACAACCCGTATCCACGCAATAGACCTGCACCCAACATTTACTAAGTTACAAAAAAATGCGGGGTCCCCAATCTGTCATGTTCTACATGAGCCGCACTTCAAGGATGGAATCTCAGCACTTGCTGGGAGTCAGGCATATTCACTGTTTCTTTGAGAACAAAAAGCTTACCTTTTGTGGGTGCATTTTTGTTTCTGGAAATTTTGCCCTATAAGAACAAAATTGGCAATGCAAAAGTTAACCTCCTATCAATGTCTGCTCTATTACTTGCTCTAAAAATACTTTCTGAAAATAGAACATTTGAGTTTCCTGGTTTGCATGTATGAATTTGCAGTCTTACTGCTTTAAGGCATGGGAGGGTGTGGCACAGGTTTTCCTGTGTTGTTTTGATTTGTTTTGTCCAGGTTAAAGTTTCTGGAAAGGCACAGTTGTAACATTCAAGTTTATTTTGTAGTAGTTTTAGTAATGACAAGTTCTTTGGAGTAATTCCTTGTGCAATTAGTTTTGTATAAGTGTTTTCATGGCCTATGACTCAGAGTTTCCTGTGGAGCCAAAGAGTGAAACACAGATTTTGTTGTTTTGAGAACCTTTCAGAGATATTCCTGGTGCTATTCAACATTAATGCACAGTGTATTGTAGTGTCATGGGGGGATCCAGAGCTTATTTTTCTTTGGGTGAAATCATTAGACATGCCTCACAAACAGGCCTTTCCCATAGTCTTTTCTCTCAACATCACTGCCAGATCCATCCACTGAGGAATGACACTTCCTTTGTCCTTTTTCAAACTAACCTTAGTGAGGAAAAATCACCAAATTTCTCCTGTTACAGAACTTTAAATTAACCTAAAGTTGTTAGAGGAAATACATAAAGCATTACAAAGCTGGGGAGCGGCAGAGGCTGTACTGAACCAAGAAGCGAGACCTTTTATCTGACAACATGAAATTTTTATCCATAGAACAGAGAATAATTTTTAAATAAGAAAATTTAGTGTTCAAAAGAATAGGGTAAACTCATTTTAAATAAACAAGTGGTTAAATCTGCCATCACCAGCTATGGAAAACAAACGAGGCTTATTTCTGTATTTTTCAAAACTCTTTACTTGGAGAGGAATGTGGACTTTGATTTTTGAATGAAAGCTTGTTTAAAATGAAATTTCTTCCCAGCATGGTAAGTTTTGGCAATTTGCTAAGAAAAGCATTTTAAAATTCTTAAGGTTTTTTTTAAATTATCTTTTGTTTCTACTCCAAAGGAAATCAGAGCACAGAAAAATCCTGAATTTTCCCCAAGGGAATAACACTTTTGTAGTTCATAAAATTCTCACTTTCTTGCTATACATCATTGACCTTGGAAAGACAAAATGTGAACTGAGATGTAGCCCCATTTGGATGCTCTCCAAGTGACAGAGCTGGTGAATTTGAGAGAGAGGAGGAAGCCCATTAAGTTCACTTGCATGAAAGGAAACCAGCAGCTAACAAAGTGATTTGTGTTTAACATAAATAAATAAAAGCAATGAAGGAGCCTTCAGCAAGGAGTGATGAGATGAGCAAACAAAGCAGCCTGTTTGTCTGAAGGCTCTTGTCGAGTGCTGGGCTGAGGAGGACCTGGGCAGCCACAGTTCTACAAATAGGTCTTGTGTCTGATTCCAACCAAAATGAAGCCTTTGGGATCATATTGATTGGTTGTGATACTTTGCCATTGTACTTTTTGCCAGTGACTGTGAACCACCTTGGTGCTAAGAGACTTGATTCGGGGATGACTTCCACAGAAACATGACAAAGTGGAGCAGTGCCAGTGTCTTGATGGCACTAACTGGCACTGCAGCAAGGACCGTGCATTTGGTTCTCTATTTTGTAGGCTCAATTGGATGATTAATGGTGTTACTTGTACAACACCACTGAGGATTTTGCTTTAGAAAAAGAAATGCAGTTTATTTTCCATGACCCTCCAATTATTAGCACGATTCTTATCTAGGACTGATCTGGCAGTGCATCTTCACAGCTCCTGTGATCAGGAATTGTTCTTTCCAAGAATTTCTCAGCTTTTGAGTTAGGACTAGCTGGCATAAACTCCATGGCTGCAGCACCCAAATGCTCCTGCCAACCTCAGCTTTTTAGGTGAACTTTGAATGGTTTGGAGCACTTTGAAACAACTGTGAGCTGTACTGGAGGGGTCCAGCCAAGAGCTTCCCCTGCCATCGGGGAGCGAGGGGGAGGGATGGCAAAGTGCTCCTCGGCCAGCCCTGGCTAAGGAACAAACTTCCTGGTGTGTTGCCGTTGGAGAAACACAGATGGTACTTTCACAGTGAAGGTCGGGTGCAATAGTTACATCTTTTACCTAAAAAGCTGGCTCTTGCTTTACTATGAGCGGGTAAAGTACTTGCATTAAGGCTGGTTTAAGCTGTACTGGGGGTCATGGGTAAGAAATAGTCTCTTCAAAGCAGAAGCCATTTTCTGCTTGGTTTCGCAGCAGGAATGTGGCACCTCAGGTTCGCCGACTTCCTCTCTGTGGAGTTATCAAAGTCCTTGGTGATCTCAAACCTATTTCTCAGTGCTTAAAGAGCACCTGGCAAATCCTGCTGCCTCCCAGCCTCCTCCTAAAGCAATCTCTGGAAACTGTTGGAATTTTTGCTTGTCTTTATTATGTACTTCTAACACTGCCTTGATTTGCAAATGAATACCTGTCCTCTTAATTTTCTGCCTCTCACCGTAGAGAAAAATGTGTTAGTTGCATGGAGGGCATGTAATTTCTATATGCATTCAGATCAACCACAGACATGTAAAGAAATAAAGCTAATATGACAGCATTCCATACACCAGAGCTCTCGTAAACTGAATGCATGTAAGTGTGCCTTTGTAGTGCAAGCATGCATTGTGTTGCCTCTTCTTGTTTGTTGAATAGACCTTTGCAGAATTATATACAATACTGGCTGGTGTTGTTTTTAGTGATGCTTATGACAGCACAGCTCTCCCTGTGTCTCATTACAGATAGAAGACCTGTCAGACAAAGCTTTTTCCTTGCGTCACACAAAGTACGAAGAAAGAGAGCGTGCGAGGTGGTCACTCTGGGAGCAGAGCCGCTGGCCCAGGAGGAACAGCAGGCAGGTGTATTGGCTTTGATAAGAGCCTTCCTATTGAACCTGGTGTGGGTTGTAGTACAGCAGTGTCAGAAATGCTGTCACAGAGAAATTTGAAAATGAGGGCACCATTCATTAATTAACTCATCAGGGACAGTACCAGGTATGTTTGACTTAGTGTCTGGAAAGGGAAGGCAGTGCTGAGGCATGCATACTTACAGAAATTGGGCATGTTAGCGACCTGGCATAACTAAACAAATACCTTCCTCCCTCACTGAACACAGAACTCTGCTAGACTGTGCCACTCCCAGTTACTATGACTTTAGCCACCCAGTGTATCAAGAGTCCTTCTTCCCTTGCCTGACTCAGATGAAACTCCACAGTGTTCAAAGATGTGTTACTGAAGGGTTCTGGGCTTTGCCAGGGGCCTTACACTTAGAAGGTCACTGTGTTCATTCTCACAGGCTTGCCATCTGGTGCAGAACTCATCAGATTTAAATAGAACCATTAAAAGTCTTGCAAAAAGTAGTGTATATCAGAACAAATGTCATAAAGCTGCATTTGCAGTTTGGCCCTGAGACAATGATTCCCATAAATCACTTCACAGTCTGCCAGGACAAAAAGCAGCCTACAAATGTTGGGATAACTTTTTCTGCTACTTATCATATGCTTGTGTCTACTCTTGGCTGAAAGTGAACCATGACACTAGGAATAAATAGTCAAAGATAGCTTTTTTTAATGCAGGATAAAACTAGAGCTAAGCCATATTGAGGAATTCTATTAAGCAATTTTGAACATAAACCTCACAACTTCAGAAAGTGCACTGAAAAGTAAAAAGTTCTGTATGTGCCTTAATTTTGAAACTGTGAACTCCTTGGTAAAATCTTAGTGCTGCTTGAATTCAGAAGTAAACTGCTCATTGACATGAGCAAGGTTAAGCTTCCACCTGGCATTTCAGAGGCATGCCACTATTTCATATCTAGTTTAAATTTCTGTTAGAAGTAGATCAAAATTTTTAATCTTACTACATTTTTGATTGCTTTGGACTTGAGTCCAGAGCAGAAGTGATAAGGGAGAGCCCAAGGACTTGTGTCTCAAGTTGCACTGGCACAGTGCTGACAGTGCAGTTTGGAGCCCCCCCACTGGCTCCAGTGGGTGATGCTGCTCTCCCGAGTGGAACAGCCTGTAGCTCACTGATTCCTCTTGTCCAAAATCACAGCTCTGGTGAGCATGTGGAGCAAGATGCAGGAGTGGGACCAGTTACTAGCTGTCTGCAGCCAGAGTGTGCCTGTCCCACCCATTTTTATCCACTTAGTTCCTCCACATAGTGCTTTGCTTTGGCTCCAGACAACAAGGTTGTCAAGAACCACACCAGTTTTCCTCTGCTCTTTTGGTTTAAACAAGCAGATGGAGGCAGCGTGTATGAAGAAAAGAAAATGTGAACTGCTCATGGCAATGTGAAAGGGCAGGGAGTAGCTCTTAAAACTCATTTCTAATTCTGCACTAGATCTTACAGCAAAAATGCTGATGGTCGACACAGCCAGGACTCGGTGCAGAAAGACCATTGCGCTGCTGACCCTGCTCCTGTCCCAACTTTGGAAGCCCACAGCTCTGTTTGTTCAGGGATGGCACCACTCTGCAGGGAGAGCCAGGAAGAGAAGGTGGGTGCTTCCAATAGCTTCCAGGTCTGGTCAGTTCTTCAGTGACAACAAAGAAACCTGAAGATACTCTCCTGTCTCACTGATCAGAATCTCAGGCTGTCACCTTAGTTAATGTGCACTGAACGTAGTACTCCTGTTTAGAACTATATTACTGTGCTTTGTAAATTAATGCCAGATCTGTCAACAGGTGAAAGTTTCATTGCTCAGTACACATGGCACATGTTTTTGAGGCAAGTATGGAAGGACTGAGTTCAGGCTGGGGTTTTTTCAGGGGTGTTGGCCAAGGTTCCAGACAGGCCTGGTCATTAGGGGGTCAGGTATCCTGATGGTCTGGCATTGTGGAAAAGAGTTTCTTGCCTGTTCAAGGGTAGGTCTATTATTAGTTCAAAACCTTATGCAGCCAGCTTACATCTTGGTGCCTAGCAGTGTTGTATTCTTTATCTGAAGAGCCCTGCAAACACTGTAAAGAAAGACAATTGTTTGTTACTTGATAGGAGATGATTCTGTACAGAGTTAATCAGTTCAGACTCAACTGAAATCCCTTTTTATCCTCTATACCCTTTTCCCACCTCACTCCTACTCTTCCTTTCAGTCTGGACTGTGGGAACTTCGAGTCTTTCCACTAAAAGATGAAGAGGTAGAAGCTTTACTGTGCCAAGATCAAGTAACAAATCAGCCTGAAGTGTCAACTGCAGCTTTCCCCAGTGACTCTCCCTGCACTCCAGGCACACCCACTGCTTTGCCAGACAATGGCTATCCACCAAGAAGACAATCTACCCAGGAGTCAGAAGACTGCAAAAGCGTTTGCCTGGGAAGCAACAGTACAAGAAAACAAAGGTGACAGGGAATAATGTGGTTCATTAAGAAAGCCAATTAAGGTGGAGAGAAGTGTAAGGTAAAATTTCTCGTTCATACAGCATATGACAGCACAATTCAAAACCTTTATGTTAGCTGCATATAATATATTTTCTTTCTTGCTTTGTAACAGGCAGGATAAATCCCAAAGACAACACTTTCTTCTTCCTGAACCCCAAGAGAAAGTAATTCTTTCAAGCTGGAAGTCTAATATTCCCAGTGTTGGGAGTGGGAGCACATAAATCGCTGGCACCATTCACTTTCTGTTGTCATATTGCCACATTTGTCAATAATCATCCTTTACTGTTTGTTTGTTTTCAAATGCATATCTGGTTCAAGTGGACTCTGGTGCACCAGGAGATGCTGCCTACCTTATCCAACAACTTCAGCTGAACACAGAAAAACTACTTGAAAATAGTGGGGATAAACGATAGCTTCAGATGATTTTGTCTGGCATGACCATGGGGCAAAAACCTAACTGCATGTGTAAGGTAAGGGTAGGTGAGAACCAGCAGTTCAAACCAGGGGATCTGGAAGCCTTGCATCTAGCTTAAGTCGTGTAGTCGGCTCTCAGTAGTGCCAGGGCATGTTTCATATTGATGTCCTCAAGCAATAAGGTAGGAGTAGCCCGCTGCATTGCCATAGTCAATGTATCTGACACCTGGAAAGAAGTGTCTCTGCTTTGGGCCTGTGGGGAGGGAGAGACACGAAGAAAGAGGGGTCAAGTCAAATCAGTGACACACCCCATGGAATACTGTGCTTTGGCTCATCTTACTTCCTTAGTCCTTTGGTAGCTAATGAGGCTCATAATACTTTGCTTTAATATGTTAAAGTCTTGTTCCAATTTCTGTACAGTGCCTTGTAAGAGTCTAGTAAGTATGCCAACATTTGGTGACTAGCTGGAAAGGAAAAGATGATTGATGTCTTGAAGAGCAATAAAAAAAAAAGCCCCAAAGCTTTCCATTGTGATTCTGGATAGATTTTTCATTTCCCAGTGTATTCACAGTGAGAAAACAAAAGCAAGTTGTTTAAACTTGCATCTAAATAGCATAGCTTGGAATGTATCTGCAATCCCAAGAGGTATTAACAGAGATTAAACATTGAATGTATGTATAATCCATCAACAGGCAGTTTTTCTGTGTAGGACAGTTGAAGCCAATTTAATAGGAGTCTGTTTTTTGTGCAGTTTTCTTCCATGTGTAATATCTGGAATGGCACTGGACAGATGACCCAGCTTTAGTGTCAATTTATTTTTTTGGTAAAATGACAGGAAATACACACTGGGCATATGAAAACAGTTCAGTAAAGTTTCAACACTACGACCTATTGCTACATTGTAGTTTATTGCACATTCTGATTATTTTTTAAAACACTTTTTTAACACTGGTTTGTCTTAAACTTGAATCTTGCCTCAATGTCTGATACAATCTCTGATGCAAGGTTGTTTTTTTAATTAAAAGTTATTTCTATATATGTTGTATATAGTCTGAATTTGATGGCTTTTTAGAAGTGAAGAAGTACCAGCAATACTTCCTCTTGGCACAGAGCCCTGCTTGGCCTACAAACCCTCTGCACCTTTGCTGTGGTACTGATGCTCCACTGATGCTGTGAGGCCAAGGGCCCCCTCAGTGCCTCCATACAGAGCAGTGTGTTGCCCTCTCTCTTGCCCTGCATGTGCATCTGCTTCCAGGAAAAAAGTGTCTGAAAGGTTCATGTCTCAGATGTTTTGCAAGTCTTTTCCATACCCTTATCTACTCCTTAGGAAGCCTGATCTGACCAGCTCTCACTCAGCTTTGTTGTAAGGTATGGGCTTCCTTTGTTGTCTGATATCTGGGGCAGAGGGAAGAATTCTTGCACTTAGGAGAGGGGACAGACTAAGTAAACCAGCCAGCCAGGCCAGCTGCCTTCCATGTCCTGAGAGTGCTGCCAGGAAATGGAAATACAATCCAGTTTACGGGAGGGTTTTTCTTTACTGGAGGGTGGAAACAGAAGGGTGTTAATAAGGAGGCCAAAGACCCCCTGTGTCATAGGAGCTGGGTTACCCCAGTTTGGTTAGCCTGGGATACTGCAGAGCATCGCTGCAGTGCAGTTCAGGTCCCAGCTGCGGTGCCAAACCATCATGTGGCTGTGGGGTCAGCCCTGGAGTGGGCTAAAGCAGCTGCTGGGTACCTTGCCCACTACAGGGGCTGTAGAGGCAGGTAGTGGCCCAAGCAAGGGGAACCATGGTTGCTGTGTCCTCTCTTGTATGTTCTTACCAGCCCTTGTGGGAACTTGCTAGTGCTTCATGAGACACCAATAAAAAGGGTAGTTAGGCTGAGCAGGCACAACAGAAGCAAAACATCTGTTTGGTCATTACCCCCGTCCACCTCTGGCAGAAATCTTTTCTCCAACAGCTGCTTCTCAGCTGGCTAGGCCTGTGACAGCAAACTGTGGCTGCTGGAGCACCGTGCCAGAGCTGTTTCTCCTCCCACGGTGCCAGCACAGGGCTGTTACGTGCAGTGGTGGTGCACAGGACTCTGCCATCAGTTGAGCAGGACATGTGCGTGTGGCAGGCAGAATCCAGTGGGAAGGGGGGCCAGGAACAGGCTGCATTTCCCCCATCACCTGCCCGCCTCCAGCATCCCTCCATCTGGCAGGGCCAGGTGGGCAGTGCTGTGGGCACATGGCAAGTGAGATGCTTCTCAAGAAGCTGCAGACTTGTGCCCTGCCTTCTCTGTCTCCACTCTGTGTCTTGGCTCCAGACAGGGAGGCACCTGATTTTTCAGCAGCCCCATTTCAGTACTGGGACAGGGTTAGAAAACTTGCTAAAACTTGCTGAACTCAACTTGGCTCCAGGACCAGCCGTCTCCTTTCATTTCTCCCTATACTGCATGCAGCTGGAATCAGCACTGGTACTCTGGTTTACTGCTTGCAGCCCATGTCCTGGCACAGCTGGGCTCCCACCTCCATACAGTTCAGTTTTGCATGAATGCTGGCGTAATGAGGAAGCTATACCTGTTGTGGGAACGGGCTGAGGGCCAGGCTCATCCTTGAAGCCGTAAAATGTGCAGAATCCCCTACTTATTTTCTTTCCTTTTCAAAGTTTTAAAAAGAAAATAAAACCCCCAACAAAACCCAACCTCTCTTTGGCTGTTAAGATGTGGAACAGCTGTTAGTGCTGCTCCTACTGCTGTGGCTGAAGGTATTACAAAGACTGACTGTGAAATACCAAGTTAAAACATAATGCAGAAAGCCCCCCCCACACATGAAAGTGTTTGCAGCTGCACAAAGCCATTTCCCATGTACTTTATTTACCATGTTCAATCGAGGCATTTTTACTAAGCTCTGTGTGTGTCTCCTGCAGTCTTTTATCTCACTCAGGGCTGTGGGCTGTACCACCCTGTGCAGCACATGTGCAAGCCCAGCATGACTCGGCTCCGAGTTGTTTTCATCCCATTTTCCAGTTTAGACAGACCTGTGCTGTCAGATCACTCTGGACCACTCTAGACCACGTGCCTCAATACCACAGGCTGTGCTCTCCCTTGTTGCTGAAACCTTATCAGAGGATTGCAACATCTAATGGACCTGGGGTTTATTCTGCCCTGGGGAGACCATGCAACTAGCTCTCTGGGTTTTCGTGTCAGCACTCAGTTCCAATCCAGCAACTCAGGGCTTTTTACTGAGTACAGGACAACAGCCCCCAGACAGATCACTGTAAACGTACAGAGGTGACAAATTGAAACAGTCTTAAGCATTAAAGAACAAGAATCATTCATTACTGTTGATTTCATGGACGTGGTCACTAACAGATTTGACCTTAGATGTGTAAAAGCTGCTGCAGCAGGAGTCACTTGCATAAACCCACATTGGTGGGATTCAGACAGAAGGAAGCAATTAAGTAATTTTACTTTGTGGGTGTAACGTCTTGCCCACAAGACTCCTAACCCAAGAGTCAATGCAGGTGCAAATTTACCATCTTTAAAACAATTACAAAATGACTACAACCTATGAACAGAGAAAATACTGTACGGTTCCACAAAGCCTAGTACCATCAATTAACTAGCACAACTTGGCTGTCGCCCCCAAATTAATTAGGAAAAAAGCAGAAATAGTTTGATTACCCTTTCAATCCAGCTTACACTCAACTGCAGGAAGTTAGTATACTAGAGCTGTTGTCCTACAGCTTTCAACAGCATGAAAAGCCAGACTCCACTACCATTTTTGTAGCAGCTGGTGGCTGTCCAGCTTGCATTTTAGCTACCAGAGCTGTGACTGTTTGTCCATGCATACATTAAACTCTATGCTGGTTCTTTCCAGAAGCACAGATAAGCTACTCTAACACACACCCAACAGCTCTTGGGACTATAGCCTTTCATGGCCAAGCTTGCTTTGGCAAGCCTCTTCTGAAGTATCTCTCAGTACAACAGGTCCAGACAGCTCCATTTTTCTTTTGCTAGTTCCCAAAGAGCGCTGCAAGTGGAAACAGGAAGCAACAATGTTTGTTCACCTAATTAACCATGCAGAAAAAAGTGGCAGTTCAGCCATTTCAGACACTTGTCTAGTGTCTGAACTAGCCTTAGCTCCTCCTGCTTAGCAAGGGCAGTGGCTCTCACTCTGGGGCACCTCGCAGGTCTTGGGCTCAGAAGGGCTGCACCAGCTCTAGCACTGCCTCAGCAGCTGCCAGGTGACACCTGCCTAGCTGCAGCTGCTTAGCCTCCTGGCCTGGCCCCCCAGGGCAGCAGACTGTTTGCAACCCTTCTGTAATTGCAACTTAAAAGGAAAAATACCACACAGAATACCATGAAATATTTAAGAGTCAACAATCCTAATCGTAGCCATGGGAGACCTAAAAATGGCCTGCTTGGTCTTCTCTAGTGCACTGTAACCTTTCACATGCCCAAACAGGCCAGGCGCGGACACAGCAAATTGAAGGACTGATAACTATTTGGTTCCACAAGCTGTTTTACAGACCCATCTCCAGGCATTTCAACCTATGTATCTCTTCAGCAGATACCATTTCTGTATGTTACCATCTTAATCACTTACTCAGACATATGTACAAACCAAGGAGACTGTGAGGCAAGATTAAGGTTTTGTTATCTGAAGAATATTAAAGCAACATTCTTCTGAGGAATTCCATCACTTCCAAGAATTTCAGACACAGCTGTCTTAACTGGCTGTTTGAAAGGTAAATGAGAAGATACTCCCCACTTTGTGATCTGGTAAAGATGCTGCACTGACTGATTTGATGCTTGACTTCTGTAGGCCAAATACTTCCAATGCAATAGAGACAAAGGACAGGAACACTTCTACCATCACTGGGATTTTTTTTTAGCCCTCTTAAGCTGCATTTTCCTCGAACTTACTCCCAAAGCCACTCATTTGTGACAGTCAGCTTAAAAGAACTTACCACACCAAGGAAGGGGTGTTTAATGCAGTAGTGGAAAAGTTTTGTAGGAATGCACAGATCAAATGACAAATACAGGCAGCAGAAGGCAGTTTGATTAAGAGTCTTCCACAAGAGAGATTCTTGTGGCGATGCTACACTCTTCTAGCAAGCAACAAACTGACTGTAGTTCAATCCAGTCAGCATTGTTGGAGGTTCTGCCACAAAATTAGCCTCCACAAAATCAAGAGACAGGTTCAAACCACTGAAAGACAGCAAGAATGTTTCCCACTGCTGCTTGCTTCATTGCAGTGAAGGAATGATTCCTCTGTTCCAGCAGCAAGAAGTTTCTGTAGTTGGTGTTCATCCAGCCCTCCCTTATGCAGGAGAAAAGGGTTCTCCTGCGTGCCCAGAGCCTTCTGGAACACGGCTTGGGCAGGTCTCATCGATCCAGAGTGCGTTTCTGGGCTGCTTCTGAACACACATTCCTGAGGAGGTTGATCACAGACCTCGGGTCTGCGCTCTTCATAATAGCACTGCCAGACACAATCATATTAGCACCTGCCTGGAAGACATCAAACACCTGCTTAGTCACACGGAACAGAGCCACTGCCTACAGCTTGCCTGTAAAACACTGGAGGTGGTTGTGAATTCTGGGCTGGTGTGCAAACAAGTGGGACACACATGACACACCCCTAACTACAACCCCAAGTCAAGTTCAGAAAACACAGCTCTTCCCCAAATACGTAATTTCTTCATCACATTGCTTCTATTTACACCAACATAAAAGAAACAAAGTTCTCTAGCTTAGGGCAGGCTACAATAGCCACTATTAAAAAAAGATTAGACCTCAAAGAGATTTTGATATCAAATGTGTTTTACAGCTCCCTCTGAAAACTAAAAATTTCTCCTAAGCTTTATTTTCTGGGTGTTGATAAGTCTCTCAGCACAGTGACTGAGAATGCTGCTCTGTTGCAACCTCTTACCTCTGCGCACTTATGGATGGTGTCAGGCCCAACTCCTCCATCCACTTCTATATCCAAGGAGGGAAACTGTGTCCTCAGCCACTGAACCTGAGGAACCAGATAAAAAGGCAGGCACTGAGATCCACATGAGCTGCCACCCTACAGCTCACACATCTAGACAAGGTTTATCTACTTCACTACTATACTTCCTACTGTTAATTAGCTTTTAGCTCAATAAATAATGAAAGAGAAACATAGTTTACCTTTGGCATCATGTCTTCCATAAATTTCTGTCCTCCGAACCCAGGTTCTACCGTCATCACCAAAGCCATGTCTATCTGATTGGCCCAAGGTGCCAAGTGTTCAACTGTAGTGCCAGGCTTGATGGCCAAGCCAACCTGCAGGAAGGGAAGCCAAATCCAAGTGCACCTTAGGATTCGTGCACCTCAGGGCAAGACTGGCCTGAGCTCAGTGTGGATTCCTAAGAAAATAATTACGTGTCTGTGTAATGGTAGGAAGAAAAGGCTTCTTTATTTAAAAATTCCAGATTTTCTTCACTAAAATTGAAGACTAACTTCATGCACAGTGTGTTAGGGCTGCATGTGCCAACCCCTGACCACCTGAAGTGGAAACAATGAGTTTTTCATAAAATCGTGGAATCAAAATATCTTGAGTTGGAAGGGATCTACAAGGCACATCAAGGCCAACTTCCGGCCTTGCACAGACATCCCACCAGTCCCACCCTGTACCTGACAGCGGTGTCAAAACGTTCCTGGAGCTCTGGCAGCCTTGGGGCGTGACCATTCCCTGGGGAGCCTGTCCAGCGCCCAACCACCCTCTGGGGGAAGAACCTTTTCCTTATATCTTGCCCAAACCTCCCCTGACACAGTTACAGGTCGTTCCCTCGGGTCCTGTCACTGGTCACCACAGAGAACCTGCCAGCAAGGCAGTTGTTAGTTAAGCAGAGCACAGTGTGTACTCCCCTCACCTTCATCCCATTCTCCCGAATGTCCTTTATCAGTGCCCCGGGATTGCCCGTCGCTTCTAGATGGAAAGTGTACTGGTTTGCTCCAGCAACTGCCATGGGCTTCACCCACTGCTCTGGCGTGGCCACCATCATGTGCATGTCTGGAAGAGGAGAGCGAGCGGGCAGTGGGGCTGAGTTCCGCTGCCGGAGGGGCAGCGCCCCGCAGCCCCCGGCCCTTACCGAAGAAGGGCTCCTGGCCCAGCCGCTTGCGCAGGCACTCCACGACGGGGTGGCCGAAGGTGATGTTCGGGACGAAGTGTCTTGGGGCCGAAGAGAGAGACGCGCCCGCCCACAGGTTACACCCCGGGCCGGCCGGGAGGGGAGAGGCAGGCCGTTCCGGCCGCTCCCCCGGCCCTGCCGC
The DNA here is from genome assembly GCF_041296385.1 of Aphelocoma coerulescens. Lineage (NCBI taxonomy): Eukaryota > Metazoa > Chordata > Aves > Passeriformes > Corvidae > Aphelocoma > Aphelocoma coerulescens. The sequence continues at coordinate 4,714,400 of NC_091021.1, forward strand.
TCCCGCCCGCCCCCGGCATTACCCGTCCATTACATCCAGGTGCAGGTAGTCGGCCCCGCAGTCCAGCATACGGCTGCACTCAGAGCCCAGCGCCGCCAGGTCGCTATTAAGGATGGAGGGACCGATCCGACAACCCGACGCCATCGCTGCTGCCGCGGCTCCTGCCGGGACAGAGGGAGGGCCGGCCGGGCAGTGGGAGGGCCGGGGCGGTGCCCTCGCCATCTTGGGGCCGCGGCTCCGCCCGCGCTGACGCGGCATAAACGGCTCTGGCAGTGCTGGCCTGGTCGTGTCCTGGGGCCCAAACTGCCGGAAATAATAATAATAATAATAATAATAATAATAATAATAATAATAATAATAATAATAATAACTCTTCTGTAAGTGACCTTAAGTTTCCAAGAGAGTGTATTTTGTCTCCCCCAAAGCACAGTTCCAGCCTCACGCCGGGTAGAGCCACTGCCACAGCCCGTTCCCGCGGCACCCCCCACGCCAGGCCTGGGAGCAGATGGGAAAACTTCTAACAATCGCTGTCGGTATCCCGGAACAAAACCACGCATCGAAGTCCTTCGGAGCCCAAGAGACCGACCGTGTTACACAAAAGATTCAAACACAGAAGAACTCTGTCCGTTTCCATCTTTCCTTTGTATTTAATCCTCGGGACAACGTTTGCATAAAATGCTGAGGCAACAGAACTGACTTGACACATGGACAAGACGGGCACAGCCGGACATTGCTGAACACGACATGCACTTAAGGCGTCTAATACTATGTAAAGCAGCATCGTTTGTCTTCACAGCAGAAATACACCAGTTCTGGTACAGAGATACTGGAGGAAAGCACAGACCAGCTAAAGTACTTTGTATGCCACTCATCAGGACGGCATTAAATGCAACTGGTACTACAGTAGAACAAACACACGGGAAGTTAGGCTGATGGGCTGACTTGTCTGTGCCATTTCTCAGCAATCATCCCACAAAACCAAAGCCAGCTGCCCAGCCACCTGGATAAAACTAAATTACAGATTACATCATTTATAAGATGCATTGATTTCTAGTAGGGTAGACATTAAAAAGAGGCATTTTGGTCCTTGCTATGGCTTTCTACTGTGGATTCAGCTGTGACAGTGGAAACTTGAAAGTTATTATATACACTGAATTAAATGAAGTAAATCAAGTTATTTTGTCATCTCTAGAGTACTGTGGGAAGGCCTCTACTTTTCGTTAAGGAAGATGCTTCCTCATTTTCAGCAGAAAAGGTCACTATAAACTGCACCATGAATTCTGTATGTGTTGTGTCCCAGCCGTTTACTCAGCTCATGTCTGAGGCTTTCCTCCCCCTCAGACTGCCAGTGACCAAGCCTACCTTGGACGTGAAAATGAAGCTGTGGGTTTTTTTCTCATTTGTGCATCAGTGTTAATAATAAAACTTAACATCTGGAATTTAGCAATTCTTGGAGTGACATTTGAGCTAGGAGCTAATCTAAAGCAGCATCCTACAGGTAGCTGGCACATGCTCCAGTGCACTAAGGAGATAATAAGCAGTACAGCATGTTTTGGTCAGCAGAGGAAACAGTTTGTCATCCAGGACATCCATGGGGACACTGTCACTTCCATCTAAACACCCATCTTACAAGACCAGGTACCCTTTGGAGCTGCATTAGAGCACCACCTGTACATTATACAGCCCCATATATGTGGGGGCTATAGGTGGTGTAGTATAAAAATAGTTGCCTTTTCAGGCCTGCTTTTTCCCAAGATATGCTGAGATTCTCCATCTCTCACCAACAGAGTGGTAGCAGAGCATGCTCAGCACCTGGGAGAAAGATGGCCTTTGCTCTCTTCAGAGGTTTAACGTGAGCGAGTTCCCTGCCCAGACTGGTGTGCACAGCTCCTGTCAAATGGGAGCATTTGGCAAATGCCAGGCAGTGCAGCCTAAGGCTCCGTGGGCTTCGCAGGCTGAAACCTGCTGTCAGGTGTGTGGTTAATTGTCAAAGCCCTAGGAAAACCTGTGTGCTGCACTAGAGCAGCAAGGCAGCTGTGCGTAGGGCAGTACTTCAACAGCTATTTCAGAGCCGGTGAGGAGTCCTTTCTTTGGAGATGGCTAGAAGGATATAATTTCCCTCCTTAGTAAGGCTGGTTTATGATGTGTGTGTCCAAACTGCAATCCCTCAGGAGCCATAGTAGTAATTAGTGCATTTTAGATACTTTCAGGATGATCCAAAACACCTTCCTCTGCACAATAATGACACAATTATGAACTCCAGTTAGTCTAACATGAGCCAAAAAAGGCAGTGTATGATTCCCAAGGGTATCTTTGGGCATTGCTGATGATTTCATGGTTTGTTTCACAGCTGTTTTGCAGTTTGCCCATCAGCAGCTAATGGCTAAATTCCCATTTCAGTGTAATTCCATGATGCTGCAGCAAAACCTGTAACTCAGCTGTGACTTCAGCTGATTCCCCCCAGGGGCCTTCACCTTCTGTAAGTGTTACATACATTTAACTAATACTTGCAGCCATGAACATTATATACATAAAATGGGAGCTTTTAAAATACAATCTCAGCATGCCAAAAATAGATTTCATCAAGTTTCTGCCCTGCAATATCCATCTTTTGTTTACAATGTACATATGTATTTATATATATATAGGAACACAAAAATACCATATATAAATACTTACTTTAAATTCCTCTAAGTACATCCAATGACATCAGTGGAGCACCTGCTTGCGTCCACCCATTCCGGATGCGGTTTCTCAGGGTTTTTTTTAAGCTGCGGAGATGAATAGCTCAGTACATTAAAGCAGGTCAGTTTGGGCTATTTGTACCACCTGCAGACCACTCAGCCCCTGCCCATCTGTGTCTGTGCATAGCACATGCATTCCTGCTTACGGTATATACTGTATTTAGTTTTACAGAGCAAATATTTCTGTAGCACAAGAGCAGTATTTTACAGGGTGGAATGGAGCTAACATACAAAAGTAAACTCAACTGAAGTCTGCAGTGCCAAAAAAGAAAGTCTAATTGCTTTATGGTGCTTATCATTGCTCTGCAAGTTAGAAACAATGGTCCCAGGCTTGAGAAAATCAAGCTTTAGATTGGTACTTTCTGTCAGTGTTTTCACTGTTTTTTCAAGGTTTAAGAGCCTTGGATTCAGCTACATAGCTGTCCTCTCCAAAACACTACAAAATTAAATCTTGGGCACAGTCTCAGGAGAGAGTTCTCTGTCTCGCACAGTCCAACAGTCCATTACCCAGTGAGGCTGCTGATCACAGTACATGGCTGTCAGATAAGGGCTCTATGGACCACGTTTGCCTACACACCCCTCTCCTGAGAATTCTGTACAAATTCTCGGTTCCTGTGGTCCTGCCCTGAACTGAAATAAATCTCACAAACAGAAATTTGCCACTCTATATAGAGCAACTGGCTGATAGCTATTTCCTGCTTTTGGATCATAAAGTGCTCTTGTTTTAATTAGTTACTATTTAGCAGGGAACTCTAAGGAAAGGTACACGTTTCCTTCCTCTTCCCACTACTGTACTTCCCCAAGAGTTAAACATGAGATTCATCTAGATCGACATCCGTCTCCCCGAGCTCCACATGTGTGAAGCTGAAGTGAGTGGCCAGCAAAGGATTTTCCATTCCGTGGAAAATTTCCATGTCCTCACTGATGTGCAGGACAGTGTCCCCATGCTGCAGCAAGCTGGTGGTCTCGAGGCCAGCGTAGTCCTCATTGTCAGAGAGCTGGGTGGGTGGGGTGCCCTGTGCTGTTGTTGGCCAGGACTCCAAGCCCTCCTCTTTTTCCTTCTCCTTCTCAGCAGAGAGGGCCTCGCTCTGCAGTTGAGGAGAGCTGGTGGTCAGGCTCAGAGAAAGCAGGAGGGAGAGGGGCAAAAAAAGGAAAGGAAGGTCTATAAAGTATTTTCTCATTCAGATACACATTTTACCATAAAGAACTAGGCACTTGCAGATTATAAATACCTTAAAATTATACCTTAACAATTATATATTTTTGCTGGTGAATCAAATTTACAACAATGATCAGAAAGGTTATCTGATTTGAGTCATTAACACTTTCTCATTTCATCTTTTTTAGCGTATGCCTTCAAACTGGGTGTAGGTTTAGATTAGATATAGAAAAAATTCTTTACTGTGAGGATAGTGAGGCACTAGAAAAGGTTTCCCAGAGAAGCTGTGGATGCCCCATCCCTGGAAGTGTTCAAGGCCAGGCTGGATGGGGCTTGGAGCAACCTGGTTTAGTGGAAGGTGTCCCTGCACATGGCAGGGGGTGGAATGAGTCCAAACCATTCTGTGATTCATTCTATGATTCTGAAGACAGAGATCATTCATTTGTTCATTTGGCAAAGGACATAACCTCAAAAGACAATGGATATCTGGGCATATAAAAGTGATCTCAATGTCACTGATGTGTTAAAGGGATGACTGGGATTGTCCCTGCACCATCCTCGGTCGGGTCCAACACAGAAAAATGTTGGACAAGCAGTTTCTTTCACAATGTGATGCTTTTGCTAAAACAGTCCTGAGGCTTTGATGGATTCCTTCCTTAAGGAGGCATCTCTGAGGAGCAAGCTGTGAAAACCTGTTAAGGACAGCTTGCCTTGGTGATTCGGTCCAGAAGGACACTGTATAAAATGGGAAGATGGAAAGGGAAGATGCAGAAAATATATTTTCAAATTAAGAATTGTTGCACAGATCTGGAAGGGAATGGCTTTACAGAAGCAGGGGGCTGGACAGCAAACAGGGTAAAGAACAGACACACAGGAGAGTTTGCTGTCTTCACTCTCCTGCCAGCTTTCATTACAGTGCTGTAATGAATCTGGTGCTTCCCCGTGCCTGGGATGGAGCAGTGGAGGAACACAGGCTACAAACCCACCAGTCACGTTACCTGGCTGTGGAGATCAGCTACAACGGTGGCAGGTGAGGAAGTCAGCACAGGTTTGCTGAGGGGCTCCTGCTGGCTGGTGGCCTGGGGGCTGCTGTGGCTGCAGCCCGGCTGCTGTACCGGCGGGTCCACAGCACAGGTTGGGGGTGCCTCAGGCTGGACTTCCGTGAATGTCACCGACCGCTTCTGCTCCACTGAGGGTACAAAGCCCAGAAAACTGAGGGTTAAAATTTGGGGAAAAAACACAAGAAAAGAAGAGAGAGAATCCCTGGAGTTTTTACAACTAAGACAGGATTCATCCAATTTTTATATAAGCTGTCTAATTGGCATCTAATCTAAAAGCCTTTTACCTTGGGCTTCCACTACAGCCACAGCAAGACTCTGGGATCACCTGAAGTCTAGCCAGCACACCTATCCTTGTCATGGTTTGGTGAGAAAAATACCACCCATAACATCTATCCATTCCAGAAGGATACACTGAGTTCAATCCCATGTGAGTTAGGCACTTCTGCCCTCAAATAAAAAACTGGCATGCAAAAAGATAGAATTGCCCAAGGTTTTGCAGAACATCTGAGAAAAGAAAGTGCAGCAGATAGCCCCTCATTCCTGCAGACTAAGTCCACTAGCCAGGAGTAACAGAAGAGCACAGAGTAAAGACAGACTAAAATCCTAACAGTAAAACTGATATTCCTGTTCCTGCTCTTAATTATTTTTGGCTACCTTTTATGTTTCAAACATCTCCAGCAGTACTGTTGCCCCAGCACAGTCCTGCTGAGCAGTTAGAAACCCAGGAAGTTCACAAGTAACCTTTGCTCTTCCAGATGTTTCCTCCAAAGCTCACTCCAGATGGTACAGAATACAGCCACCTGCTCAGCTTGGCAGTGCTGACTCCTGGAAACATACAGCACAGACTGAAGCAGTCCTACATTCATTTCCATATACAATCCTTAAAGCTCTGCACTGCTAAGCTTATGATGGGACATTTCCTTCTTTCTACTACTCAATAGCATACTCCAAACTTGCACATCTGGAGGTTTTGGATAAGGCATCCTGACTAGAGGAAACCCATCCCCTAAGCTCTCCACAACTCCTGGAAACAAGGTAATTCATTGTCCATATCCTGTTTGACCTTGAACGCCTCTGGAGAAACCATCAAAGTGTTTTGAGGGAGTGGATTTCTGGTAGGATATCCACGTACTAGGAAGAAGTATAGAGCTCCTGGAATTTCACTTTAATATAAGCTAGTAACAACCTGCTATTCCTTTAAGCTAAAACCACAGCCTTTTCTACTTTCCAGTGTGGAGTGCTGGTTTTGGAAATGCAGCATTGCCCTACCACAAGGTTTTGGCTTTGGCTGGATGCTCCGTCGTGTGGTTGAAAGTCGAGCTCCGTGCCGGCTCCGAGGTTCGGTTTGAGTTTTCTGACGTGACAGCAGTGGTCGTCGAAGCTAAACATTGGAAGAGAGAGTTAGGCTAATGTATGTTCACATATTGCACAGCTTCTTCTCTGAAAGGAGAACAGATCATCGCTGTCTGTACCTCTAGATGTCCATTCACTCTACTTTTAGCAGATGCGTGTTTTAAGGTTTCCATGGATCAGACATTTCCTTCATATGAACCTCTGGGCTTTGTGCCTTTTCAGTTTCAACACTGAATGTAATGCAGTGCAGGTTGCGTAACCATCATTTAATAATAAGAAAAAAGCCTGCAGAGGACAAGATCGAGGAATTTAAAACAAAGGGTACCTCCTCTCTTAGGGATTTGTCTGGCTTCACAGCTATGATTTGTGCTATGGTTCCTGCTAAGTCAAGGGACTGCACTAGTATAGCAAAAATTAGGTAGAAGGGACACATCACATCCACATACCTTGTGCAAACAGCCACATACAAGAAAAGCCAAACCAAATCACACAGCAAGAGAGAAGTTTTGTTTACTGCCTGTGTCCTCACCTGCCGTAGGCCTCTCTTCCGCCCCAGGGGCTGCTGCAGAAGGAGGTTCTGTTGTCCTGGCTCGCTCTGCACACTTCCCACCCTGTTAGATGTTGACAGCATTAGGCCAAGCACAGAAGCACACTGCATAACTAGTACGTTTCCTGGCAGTTGGGACTAAAATAAATACATAAATAATAGATCGACCAACCACTAATGGCACAGTCACTTCAAAGAGCAGCACTATCTTTGAAGGACGGGAGGAGACATGTCTGTTGGGTTGTGGCTTCTGGGGCTTAGGAAAGGGTGGGAGGTGGAGTCATGGCATTCAGGACTTGGCCACACACAGGTAGCATCCTGTTGCTGCCTGCTCTGAGCTTCCCCTCCCCCTCCCAAAGACACGTGCTCCTGCCCATGTGCTCTGAGCTCCTTTGTTCTAAGCGCGGGCAAAACCAAATGTAACTCAAACTCTTTAGCAGTGTCTGATTGGCCGGTCACCCCGGGTCCGCCCCCAGTTCGCCCCTTTCCCCTTCTCCGCATAAAAGAGACGGTCCTCTCTTAGCTCAGCTACCTTCCTGTGAACATCTCGGGTTGTCTGTCTCATTTGAAAGCTTCTAACTGCAGGAAATTGAGCGGGCAGGGAGCTATATTTCTCCCTCTTTGCTTCTGCTGATGGTATTTGCTTTGCAGCTGATACAGGTACCGATTTAGAGCTACTAAAGTGCTAGATCGCCCGTGCTGCTTCTCTGGGCTGCTCGAGGCTTTCTAAGGCATTGAAATACAAGCGCTAGCCGGTATAAAGCTGAAAAGATACCTTCCACAGCATCCAAATATAAATAACTGCAGATTTCAGTTTTCAGTCATTGATTGATGCATCCCACTGGGCAGCACTCACTTCTCTGCATCCTTTGCCACATCAGCGAAGGCAGGAACATCAGCTTCCTAGCTCAAAAGCCTTCTTGTTTGCTTTTCCTTTTTTCAAGGACAATGTCGTAAAAGCTATTGTTTTTCTTCCCAAATAAGACTCCATGGCCTCATCACAATTTTGTCATCTGGTTTTAATTTCAATTTAAGTCAACAAACAAAAAGCAAACACAAAGTGACAAAGGATCCATTCACATAATGGATGCATGAGTTATGTGAACAAGGCCCCACACTCAACACTTGCAGCCTTAAGTATTTTTGTGGCTAACAAACAAAAGAGACAAGTAAATGAAAATTAGAGGTAGATAGACAGATAGATAGATAAATACAGCTTTTTGGTTTTTAATATATTGGCACAAAATATCTGAGAACCTGCAGTAGAAGAAACTTTAGCAATAAAACATACTCGGCTATGTACCACCTCATACTACCATTCAACTGACCATTCAATCTACTTAATATAGAAATACCATCCTCCCCTCATTTTTATGCACTGTATTACTCTGTACATTTACTGGACATTTAGCAGTCATAAAACACTTTAGTTGAACAAACTGTGAGAGACTTCTGACTACAATAGTCACTAAGTCACTAACATTTAAGATAGACTTCTTTTAACTCAGGCAGCTGCTTTTTTAGGCCAGACTGGAATCCACTGAGCAACATGTCCTATTGAAGCAACTTCCAGCTATATCTCGTCTACACACTGTTGAAGATTCAGTATTGCAATCCATTTTGTCTTTGGTTTGCATTAATCTAAAGGAAAACAACATTCTTTTTCTAGATACTTCTCTTGGAGCTTCCTGGAGTTTGTCAGTACCACCAACAGAATGAAGGTTAATCACCTGACCACACAGGGGTAGAAGAAGACAAACCTAGGAACATGGTCAGACAAGACATGGAGGATATCTGTGGAGAGGCTTAAAAAGCTCTGTCTCCTGAGCAGCTCATTCTTCACTTTGGCAGAAGTTACCAATTGTCCTTAGAAGGTCTGGCGGAACAGAACATGGAGAGTTTCCTGCTCTGCTTTGGGGCTGTTGGGGTTTAGGATTTTTCCTTTTGTTTCTTTCTCTCATGGAATTTTGTCCCATCTGTCGCTAGGATACCATAAGGACCGATACTTAGGAGAGACAAAAGTTTCCACTAGAAAGGTGCGGCTGGCCACTCTCTTAACTGGGGGTTTCTCTTGGAGGGGCAGAGATACCAGGAGAATTGGGCTGGGGGAAAAGGGGCTAGGCACAGCTCCTTGCTTTCTTGCTCTTTCGGCTTCGGAGGAGGACGGCCGAGCTGCTGCTTGTGGGGGTGGGGGGAGGCGGCAGGGATTCACTGCTGCTGCCAGAGCCCAGCCCTGTCCTGTTTTTCCTACCCCAGGTGAGCCTTTGCTCGTGAGAGCAGCCATTTAACTGGGACCTTACTGGAACCCTGTCTCACTGGAAAGGACCCTTGCCATCTGCTCAGGTGCCTCAGGGGAAGACTGGGACCCTGACCCCCTCCCCCTTCCCGGAGGGCACGTCTTCCCGGCTGCCTGTGGCAGCTGCTGTGGAGGAGCCCAGCTGCCACTGCCCAGCTCTGCTGCTTTCTGCCACTGCCTCGGGCTTTTTTCGCTGCACTCTAACACACCCCCCCTGCCTGCTGGGACACCTCACGGCCCCTGCTACACCTGCAGAGTGTCTGCTACCTCTTGCTTGCTACTCCGGGTGAGCCTGCCCTGCTATTCCAGCGGCTGCTCCAAGGTTCCTGCTGCAGCCCATGTTTGCCATCCAGCCCATCCGCCATCACCACGTGACAGGAGATGCAGCCGAGCCTGCGCCACAGCGCCCCCTGTAGGTGCGGGGGAACCATTGCACCCCGCCCGCCCGGCCGGGAGCCACCAGCGCCCCCGCTGGCAGTGACCAGAACTGCACCAGAACTGCCTGACAGCTGAGAGAGGCTGGCACTGGGTCTGTGGGTTTGTTTGTTGTTGCTGCCGTTGTGGTTGTTTGTCTGCCTTGTTATACATACATACATACTAGTAAAGAACTGTTATTCCTTTTCCCATATCGTTTTCTGGAAGCCCCTTAATTTCAAAATTATTATAATTTGGAGGGAAGGGGGTCATATTCTCCATTCCAAAGGAGGTTCCCGCCTCCCTTGGCAGACACCTGTCTTTCAAACCAAGACAGAGGCCAAGTTTGGTTACCTGATCTGAAAATCTTATTCCTTCCTCCCATTCATTTAAACTAAGGCCAGACTTTGCACTGAACCATATCCATGTTTCTGTCACTTCTGCAGGGGAGACAGTGGGCAACTTCAAGAAGAGAGACATCTTGGGACCCTGAAGCTGTTTATCTTTTGATTGACAGACTACAGCCTAATAATCCTGGGCATGCCCTCAGCAATTTTACCTCAGCTGCACTGCCTTGGAAAAAGAGAAAAAGCTTCAGCAAGCTCAAAGCCAGAACAAACAAGATATATTTGAGTCCCTTTCTTCCTCAGACAGGTCTTCCAAAAGAAATCAACAGTCCCTGGAACATAAGGCTTTTCCATAGGATATTGACATGCTTTACATACCATGCATCCTAAACACCACACAAACACCTGCCTAGGGATAAGCAGAGCCCTCAGAGTTAGCTCCAAGTTAGTAAGACTATGTTCTTGACCCAGACATTGACTGCAGCACATATGACTGGTAAGTCCAAAAGCATCACTTCATTCCTTATTAAAGCAAAGAGACTGCACTTAAATTAGTCTTTATATTTGTGATCCAGACTACCTGAAGTTACAGCTTGGAGAATTTCCTTAATCTTCTGCTTCTAGGATTACATAAAACTTATTCTTCTGAATTTCCAGAAGTTTTTACAGTGGTTACCAATGTGTGAATGAAGTAGGAATTAGCTGGAGAAGTTCTTGGGAAAAAAATTCTACTAGAGTAGCTTTGAGAATACTGTTACGATTTCTGAGGAAGGAAAGGTAACTCTTAGTTCTGTGAGTAAGGAGACATTAATGTCTGTAGCAGAAAGACTGCAATTATATTCAGTACAAAACTGTTTACAGTGCTGAAACAAACTCACTTCACATGTGATATGAAAACACTTGAAAAAGTCATTAGATATGGACTGTGTGAGGGCACAGAGGCTATACACAACGTAAAAACTATTCCCATGCACTGAAGACAAACAATAGGTGAGCAAAAAAAGGCTGGACTTCGTGTCTTCCTGTTGGAGTCTGGGATTTTCAGCCTGGCTTAATAACATAAGTGAAATGAGTTAAGTGAGCTGGTGGACGTTTACTTCCAGTACTGAATCATTACACAAACTGGTATAATCTGGGATGATCTTACAAGATGAAATTGCAGATACCTATTGCAGGGAAATGGTGGACCTGAGAGCAGCTGAGTTTTGCAGAGCTGCCTGTGCACAACACAGTCCTGCTGTGGCTGTCTTTTTGCTCTGTATCCCCACATTTTGAAGAAGGAAAGCAAGAGAGAGAGAATCATAAAGACCACAAATTTCAGAAAAGTGACTGAATTTTCAGATACAAGCTTTCTCTTCATGAGGGTTTGTGAGGGGTTTTTTTCACACCAAAGAACAGAACTACCAATCTTGTTTCTGTGAAAACGAGCATGGCATGTCTCTCCTTGTTTACCAGACCTGACCAGGAATATACTGTTTTTCTGACAGCCTGTGGGACCCAGCCAAGGAACACTGAATCAGATGCCATTTCAGCTGACAGTACATTTCCTCCCCATGGCAATGTGAAATGTGATCTATAAGAGTAGTTTTTCTAAAGGACATAATCTAGATTTATTTGGGAATAGGAAACAAGATTTTTTTTCCTGCCCAATGCTCTCTGTCGCTCCCTGAGTATCTCTGTCAGGGATTTATTTGCACAATAATGTTACTCCCATTATGTAGGGCAGAGGTGAGCCAAAGATCAAACCAACCCAAGTTTATGGATGCATGTTACCAGTGCTACAAGGAATGACAGTGCAGTCACACAGTGGGGGCCAAAACAAACTTTGTCAGGTTGGCTCAGGAATTAAAAGAAAATGCTCAGGAATTAAAAGAAAACCATATCACGCAGCCAAAAAAAAAAACAAAAAAGGTAAAGAAGAAAGAAGAAAACAAAACAGAGACAAAGGAAGCAACGAGTTTAAATGTCCATTAAAAAGATGTACATGCTTGCCACAGCATCATGGTAGAGCATATACACTTTGTGTCCCTAGACATATGAATGAGATGGTTGGTGGACTAAGGCAGCAGAAAATGGGTTAAATATATTGTATTTCCAGACACATCCCAGCCCAGTTAGCATTAAATCTGCTGCTGCAATTGCCCTGGCAATACGGATTCAATCTGATTTTTCCTATTAGGAACCATTAAGCTAGGATAGGCACAAACATTACAGGGAAATGTGTTTGTGCAGCAAATTTCCATTACAATGGTTTCACCTTCTTCCTTTCTGATTTGGGAAAATATCCTGTCCTCTCAGATTATAACCACAACAGATCACGATGCTCCTCAGCCCTGTACTCCAAGCTGTCTGAGCATTTCAGTGCTCTCCCCTTCCTGCCTTCCCTGCTTTTCTTCAAGGCTGGGTCTAATTGCTATAGAACAAAGGGAAACAGATGTTATTCTTTTTTGTATTTGTCACCATTTGTTTATTTAAGACTACTACCTTCCAAAAGGGTCTAGTCCCTAGTAAATACTGTTTACTTCTTTATCTTGGTTATGATTAAATACCAGCTTTTGAATTCAGAAGGTGATCCTTAAAAGTTATTGTGTGGCAGCCAAAATCAAAGTTACATAAGAAAAACTGAAGCCTGCTTTATTCAAAACTAATGTTCCTGAATCTAAAAGCAAATTAACTCTGCCCTATAATCCCCACAGCACAATAAGCTTCTACAACATCTGCTTTACTACTGCTGTCCTTTAGAGGAGGAATCCAATTTTCACATTTAACAATGCAGTTGAAACATCTTTTTCTCCTCACAGACATCTAACCTAATTTTTTTAGACACATTTGCAGTGTCTTCATTCCTTCTTAAGGCTTCTTGAGGTTTTGCAGCCTGTCCTTAAGACATTAGTGCCCGCTCCTTGAAAAGGATAATAAACCTCAGCAGAACTGACTCCCAAGTACATCTGCTCACCCATTTCCTCTGTACCCTAGAGCAGGGTGGAGGATAGTGTCCTGGTCCCTGGAGAAAATTTTTGTGACAGGAATTAGTAGGAACCCATTGTGCAGCTGATTACATTTCAGGGTTCAAAATAAATTATTGTGTTTGAACACGTTCATTGACTTAGGTGTCTCATAGTGCTCAGCCTCACCACCATAATTAGGAGCGGCTAGCCCCTACTTAACAAGATCAAAACATTTCAGAATCAACACTGATGTAACTGAGTATCAGGTCATTATGGCCTTAACTCAGACACAGACCTTCCCCTGTGTCCTCTTCCTCAACTGTAGTGAGTTTTTAGTGCTGCTAAAGGGACAACATGGAAGTTCTTTGATTGAATGATTTCTCTTCAGCTCTTTAGCCCAGATGACCATGCAATCTTACATTGTCACAAAACCAGGTAACAATACTCCTGCCTCTGCCAAGAAGCTGGTGTCTTTTCCTAACTGATCAGAGACTGGTCTGCCAGAGAAGGGTTCACACACACGAAGGACACCATGTTGCATGGAATGAGCTCAGTGGTAGCACCGACGATAAACTCTCCTTTTGTCAACTGAAGAGAGTGAACAAACGAACACAGCAGCCTGTCCCCATCCCAAAAAGCCACTACCAACATTGAAACCCAAGCTAATGAAACAGAAACCATTCACACAAACGCCTCTCAACATATCCACTACTTCCACTGGTGCAGGAATGAAATAGCTAGTTACCCTCTGTGTTGCCAATGTATGGGGCTGTGTTCTCCTGGGAGGAAACAGATGCTCTTGGGACTAACAACAACTCTCCAGCCTCAAGAGGATGGGTTGAGAGGTGGAAGCGCAGCAGCAGGGCAGGGAGAATGATTAACATGACTGATCTGGGTATTAAAGGTGCAGCCTTCCCTTGTAAGTTCCCTCCTGACCCATTTGTATTTGTTCCCCTGTCTTTTGGTACTGGGGAACAACTAGACCTGAACTGCAGCACTAACAGAGCCATTTTAGAGATGTATTTATGTCATCCACCTGCAAGATTTCTAAGTTGTCATTTGAGAATTGAAAATGCTTTGCAAAAATAATGAGAATTATTGTAAAGCACCCACAAAACACTATATTCCACAGGACTGACCATAATTAGTTTTATCAGCGAATGGTAAAGAACTCAGCTTGGTATTAAGTCTTTTGTGGTGACAGCATTGTGAGATGAATGAAAAAACAGATGTCTCCATTTTACATAAGCCTCCAGACTAATGCTTATAACAGGATACAGCTAATACCTCGTGGATCATCTTTCTCATGCCTTTCAAGCAATTGTTAAACAAGGGGGAAAGGCCAGCCTGCTGCTTCATTCACTACAGCTTTTTCTTTCCCCTTCTCCTTAGCCTTCTCAAAGTTATTGGCAATCAAAGCTGAAAACTGAAGGTGGGTTACTACACTTTTGACTTGCAGGCCTGAATATTGATGAGCCACAAGAGACAGTGATGGAGAGAGTGACAAAAGGTGAGGGGAAGAGACAAAAGGTTGGAAACAGCTTGTTTCCCAGCACACACACTGACAGACAGGTAGTGTTAACACTGTACCTAGAGAGGCTGCCCTCAGTGGCCAGGCTCGGGGAGTCATCGAGGACATTAGGTTCACTGCAGGAGGGGCAGGGAGATTAAGAATTTAGGGAAAGAAAATGCCAAAAGCATGCGCTTGTCTCTGTTTTCAAGGGAAGAAAATATCAACGGAATAAAAAAGTAAAAAAAGGACGGTAACATTAATCGGTCTCACATGCTCAACAGCACATATATGACTCAGAGGAGCTGAAAGAACATCTGATAACAGGAGCAGTCTTTAGAGGGAGTTTACACTGCATGAAGCCTTCTACATCTCTGCTGAGATTTGGGGAGCTGAGAAGTTGAACAGGATGTGTTTCTAAAGGAAATAAGGCAGGGAACTGTTTTCAAAGCTATTTTCCTGCAGCATTTTGATTTATTTCAGTTCTATTTACTTTCAGCATCATAGAAAGCTTTTTTCCTTCCCCATGAGCCACTTCTTCCTTGAGGGAGGGCTGATCTATCTCCCATGAGCTATAGACCACTCTCCTGGTGCAACTCTAAGGACAAACATCTGGAAAACAAGGTCTCAGTGCAATGAAACGGCAAATAAACAGCTGGCAAGGGTCTTGGCCAAGGAGTACACAATTCCAATGCTTTTCTGCAATGCAGCCATCAGGCAGGAGCAGCCTGCTCAGGCCATAGGAAAAGGAAGAAAGGAAGAAAGGAAAGAAGAAAGGAAGAAAGGAAAGAAGAAAGGAAGAAAGGAAAGAAGAAAGGAAGAAAGGACGAAAGGAAAGAAGAAAGGAAGAAAGACTGCTGGGTTACCAGCAGGAAAGCAGTAATAATATTACTTAGCATTAATTAGTTTACATTTGTGAGGCAGTCTGAAAGCCCAGAGACCATCCATAACTCAAAGGGCATGATGTCGAGGACTATGATTATGCTTGCTGAGCTGGTCCTTCCCTACCCAGATGAAAAGTGATTCTCCTGCTATACCATGTACTTAAAAAGTAGAGAGTGAAGCTCTGTGTACGTAAAGTCTTTTTTTCTCAGCATCACCACAATTTGGGATTGCACAAAGCAAACATTGCTCTCAGTCAGCTGTAACTCTTACGAAGTTTATGCACTAAAGATGGTAGTGAAAGATTGAGGAAAAGGGAGTTTTGCATGTTAATTTTTCAAGAAAAAAAGGGACCGAATCAACTGAGTTTGAAAGTCAAATGAGTTCCTGTAAGTCCTTTTGTGAAAACTCACAGATAAAATCTGTGTAACTTCTCTCTTGTAACTTACTTCTCCTATCTCTGCTGGTAGATACCACAGCTGTTAATTTTCCTTCATCTATCAATGTTATTTCTTTAATTCCAAGAAAAAATGGGGAGGGAACAATATTGCTTGATTTTCCAGGGGTGGTCAAGACATAATGTAGAATATATTCTTTAAAGGTTCAAAGGAAATAACATAAATTAATCTGTCCGTTGTCAGATATCCTTGGATAACTATGTCACGGACAAATAAAACAATAAACATTGCTTACTTAGAAAAAAACCCCACATTTAAATGCAAAACTTCTCTCCACATCTTCTAAAGATGTACATTTCCCAACAAGCTCTTTCTCACTACTCCATGTCAACCAGGAATAAGGCATTCAATGTTATTTGTATCAACAAGTATTTCAAGTTTAAAACAGTATTACATCCCATCTTTGAACATAGTGTTTAATTTCTGCGATGAGCTAGTTACTCTTCTAGGAAGGACAAAGAACACATGGAAGAAAACAAAGTAAATCAAACTGCCTCTGCTCCCCTCTCCCAGCTTCTCAAGATTCCTCCCCACTCCCCTACACAGACTGGGTATGGTCCCCCGGTTTAATGAATACCCCAAAACCATGTTTCCTTTTGCTATTCAGTAGTAGCAGAGAAAAATAATAACGCTGAGTGTTTCTGAAACTGCTTAAGAGGAAGGCTGCTGTGGATGACAGCTTGTTCTTATGGACCCTATGCAACACAGATCATCCTGGAAAATCATTATTGCCAACCCTGCACCCTTGGTCCAACACTATTCCAGGATGAATAAATTTAGCATCACTATGTTGGCACCAATTCCACTATCCCATATCTCTGATGTACCTGTGCCATTTATGCTCTTGTTAATATGATGGGAAAGGTGAAAAGCCCATGTTGTTACCTTTGGCTGGGTAACATGCCCACCTCAGCCTGAGGTGCAGACATGCTGGAGAGATGGCTGGAGAACTGCCTCCTCACAGAGGCAATGAAGAGATATGTTACAACACAAACTTTAACACCATGTATACCAGCCACGCCAGCTGCTCAACCTCATGCTCCTGTGGACCTTTTATTCATACTGGGACAGGGGCAACTGTGTTCCCCTCCCAGCCAGCCTTTGGGCATCAAGAAAACATCCTCAGTTGTTTGGAGCTTAGTATCAGTGGCCACGTACTTTCTTCTTCCTCCTCATCTGTGCGGCTCAGCGTGTCCTGTGAGGCCTGCTGGGAAGGCTCGCTGTCCTGCTCCCAGACTGTGCCAGTGCCAGTGTTGGAGCGGGACATGGTGGCCAGGCTCAGGCGGTAAGCAGAGGTGGAGGTGCCCACAGTGCTGACAGATGTCTTCCCTTGGTAAGCTGCGCAAGAGGGGGAAAACCAAACCCAAGTTATTCGTGGCACTGGAAATCAACAGCAAGCCAAGCATTCTTGTAACACTGGACACCTCGTTCTGTCTGGACTAGTGGGGCAGGGAGACCTTCTCACTCTCTACAACTCCCAGACAAGAGGGTGGAGCCAGGCTGGAGTTGGCCTCTCTTCCCCTGCCACCAGCAACAAGACAAGATGAAATGGCCTCAAGCTGCACCAGGGGAAGCTCAGGCTGGACAGGAGGAATTTCTTCCTGGAAAGGGCTGCTCAGGGAGGTGGTGGAGTCACCACCCCTGGAGGTGTTCAAGAAATGACTGGACATGGGACTTGGTGCCATGGTCTAGTTGACAAGGTGGTGATAAGTCAGAGGTTGAACTTGATGATCTCAGAGGTCTTTTCCAACCTTAATGGTTCTGTGATATTGTGACAGGGGTGGCAGAGGTGATAAAACACAAACAGCTGCCCTGCTTGCCTCACCTTTCCAAAATCTCTGTTTTACTTATGCAGTCTGATTTTCACAACTAGTATTTTACAGATCAGCTTCAACATTTAGAAACAAGGCAAATTCTTGCCAAGGAAAAAAGACTGAAGCATTTCCTTTTGAATTTGTTTCCCTAAGAACAAAGCACATAAACTGCTTGCCATGTATGAGCAGCAGCTGCCATCTCGTGGCAACAGGGGTGGCCTCACTGAAGAAAAGTCTCCCCTTGTGCAGGAGAAAATTCAGTGCCCCATCCGCTCAGGGATGCTGATCTGGATGTCACAGTAGAGAAAAATCAAAGAGACCAGGAGAAAGGAGGAGGATCTGCTGCTGCTGAGCAGCCAGACCTTTCTGCACGAAGAGCTTTGGCTTTACACTGCCACTTTTTTATATTGTCAATGGGAGGAGGAAGGTTGGGGGAGGAGAAGAGTTCTGAAGGTGTGGTATAATTTTTTTTTCTTCTTTTAGGTCTGTTAATAAACTTCTTTATATTCTTTCAAGTTTGGTGCCTGCTTTGTTTTTCTCCTAATTCTTATCTCACAGAAGGTAATAGTAATGAGTATTTTGGACCAAACCACTACACAGGGACAATCTTATATTTGACTGAACAGAGATCAAAACCTCAGTGGCACAGGGTACATGGAGATGAGGGCTTCCTTATGCTAAGCTCTATCCTCATGGTCCTGTCATGAGACAGTTCCTTCCTCCATGATGATTTCGTCTGTCCAAGAGACAAGGTAGGCTAAATAAGGTAGAGCATCATCTGCTAGTCTACCTGGTAACCGGTGAGAAGCTGTGATTAACTTAAGCCCCAGATGCCTCAGCCTAGCAGCTGTTTGTCCATCCACAAAATTCCTGTCAGAACCTTCATCCAAGAGATGGAAAGAGGAGTGGTCCTTCTTGGCTGTTAGCTGTATTGCCCAGCTCTATGCAGAAGAGAGATTACTAGAAAATTTCTGCCAACATCCTCCCAGGTTCAGCACATTCACACTCCTTCCAAATGCTTTGAATGTCTTCATTGTAGAATTAAGTCCACATGCCTTTCCCCATCCAGAGGAACTAAGACTAGCTGTACTCCATGGATCAGAGCACCTGGATGACTGAGATGCTCTTTAGTTTTGGCTAGGAAAAAGCTCTGTGATTTAGTTTCAAAGGGTTCTTAGGCCTACTAACTTCTGGAAGGTCACTCCATACATATATAATTCTTCCAGAAGTCCTGTTCATCTGTTTTCAGCTGGGGAATAAGGGCTATCTTGCCTTCAGGGAGTGAAAAATCAGGAGCCAAAGCAACTGTTACCTTGCACTGGATGAAGGGCCGAAGGAGCACAAAGATAGGGATCCGCGTTCTTACGATAAAGTCGAGGAAATCCCACAGGGCCAGCCCTCCCACTTTCCGCAGGGCCATCTCTTTGACTTGCAGGCTCAGCCAGTACCACTGGCTGTCCAGCTGGCGTTCAAAGCAAACAAGGATCACCTTCAGGGCTACAGGGGAACACACATCAGCAAAGGGCAGTCAGAGATGTTACCAGTGTCCCTCACGAGCACTGGGGGAAGAATGGGGGAGGGGGCCACAGTGAGCACAAACCTATACAGGCATGCTTTGCATGTACATGCACACCCACACACCTCAGAGTCACAACTGTCTTTTCTATCAGTCTCCAAACATGGCAAGGAAGGAGCAACCAACCTTCTAGTAATAAAGGCCTCAGGATCAGTATTGGCAGTCCCATTCCCAGAGAAATTTTTCTACTTGATACCTAAGTCCCTCTGTATTTTCTTGCTCTGGCTTTCCCTCTCCCTCCCTGTAAAGCTCTTTTGTCTTCCCAGAATCAGATATTTTGAAAGCAGCTCAGAGTAGGAATACAGTCCTGGCTGATCAGACAACCTCAAAAATCTTGACCAAGCATATCCACACAAAGAGTCACCCTGTGAGCACAATAATTTATGATGATTTATAGGGCGATGAAAAGAACCTTTCTAGCAGTGCAGCTGCATGAGTCATGGCCACACTGCAATTTAAATACAAATATGGTCCAGTAAGCCAAGGGCAGTAATTCACAAGAGCAAGAGCATGGCATTACAAATGGGGATGAACAGCAATGAAGTTCAAAACAATGCTCTGCATTAAAGTGGGCAGTGCTTAACACTTGAATCACAGGAGAGACAAGGAATCTCTCCCTTTCCATGTCCCCATGTCTGGTAAAAACAGGAAGGCCTGGGAATTGTTGGGGGAAAGTTGACTACTCCATCTTTCTTAGTGGGATGGCCAAGACTTCTCAACCATTACACCTCTGTATCCCGGTTTGTTTGGGTAGGGGGCTAAATCAGTGGTGAACTGCCAATTTTTCATCAGTTTTACTCCATTCCTCAGATACAGGTTAACAAAGACCAAATATAAATCTTCAGATAAATGCTCGCCCTCACAAAATCAAACAGAGAAGCTATTTTTGAAGGGGTGCTTTGCAAGAAAACTGTCCCCGTATAGGCCCGACTGCCTGCAGTGCTGCTGCATCTCCAATTTAATTATTTTTTCTGTCCTTTCACCTGTGGGTCAGGTGGGAGATAAGGCAGTACTATCTTGCACCACCCTGCAGCAAGCAGGGGGCATACCAGTCAGTAAGGACCGTGTGTGGGGCCAGCAGCCAGACAGACTACACTACCTCTCACCGTAGATAGCCAAGGGCCAGTGAGGCTGTGATGTTAGACGTTGCTGGGCGGTCTGACTCGCCTTTGTGGCTTCACTGCTGTAGTCTGGCAGCGTGAAAACTGAGCGACTTCTACCTGTGCTGCTTTTCCTCCAGCTGCAGTGCAGACATCATTCATGTTGTGATATATTCCAGAGGTACTCCTGGCTTCATGCTCTGGCCTGGCCCCTTGTTCAGGACAAGGCCTAAAGCAGCTCTAAAGAGGTCAGTTAGCTCCTGCCTGAGATGGTTTTCTGTAGTGCTCTCTACAGAGCACTCTTGAGCTCTCTACAGTGCACTCTTGAGCACTCCACCTTAGCTCTATCTCTTCTCAGTGGTCAGCAGAAGCCATCACTCACCCAGGTAGGCAGCCTGGCTGGTGGATTCTGCAAGCCCTTCCCGCCGCAGGTCCTTCCCCGCATCCCCTGGGGTGGAGCAGTGGGCGGGGGAGCTCTCCAGCATAAAATTCTTGCTGCGGGAAGTGCTGATGATGCGAGGTGGCAGGAGGATATTGATAACAGTCTGGAGCAGCAGCAGGACCTCAGGCTGCTCCAGCCAGGGGCTGTCTGAGATACATTGGGAGGGGAAAGAGAGAGAAAGGTCAGGCTACATCCCATCATAGACACCCAAAAGATCCAGACTCTGTTCAGTTCCAAAATGGGGTGTGACACAGATCCGTGCTGTAAATCAAATCTCTCCTGATGGGAGAGAGTTTTTTTAAAGTCCTTGTTAGGAGTTCGAGAGACAAACGGAGACTTTCTGCTTTCACTGCTGCTGGGTAGTTGTTTATTAAGTCTTATCAGAGAAACAGAGTCACTAGCATGACCCAGACACAGTACAGAGCAGAGAATGCAGGAGAAAGCCCCAATTATCAAGATTTATACAGCCTTTTAAAGATAATTTAACCAATGGTTACTAAAAATGTATA
Organism: Aphelocoma coerulescens; assembly: GCF_041296385.1. Lineage (NCBI taxonomy): Eukaryota > Metazoa > Chordata > Aves > Passeriformes > Corvidae > Aphelocoma > Aphelocoma coerulescens. Next base: position 4,735,560 of record NC_091021.1, read on the forward strand.
TTATTTTCACTTTCCTACCAATTATTCAATAACACAACCAGGAACTGCGGAATTTTTTGTCCAATCATCAAAAATTACTTTTACTACAGAATATGGAGTAGTAGAAGAAGAAGAAAAAGGTTTGGAGAACAACAACAATCCTCCATTTTGATGGGTTTTGCTCTTATCTATTTACTACAAAGAGAAGCTTAAAACCTCTTAATTTTTTCACCCTGTGACAATCTTACATAGTAGTCTATCACCTCATTCACACCATTGTATTTTCTAGTTCTTGTCTGATAGTTGGTAATTTTTTCCAAGGTTAGAGATCAAAACAGTGTTGTTCAGGGGGTAAAACCCCTTCAAAACAGGCAGAGAAATATTCTTGGTACTCTGGGTTCCTACAGGGTGCATCTCAAATGTCCCCTAAGCATAAACTCTGTCCCCCACACCTTGTTATGCTGCTTCTCCGTCTGCAAGCAAAGTTTATTTTAGCACCAACACAAACACACATGAACATAGAGCCACACAGCACAAAGAAATGTCCAATTCAGTGGTCTCATTTCCTTTTAGCATTCCACTCTCCCTTTACTCTTTGCTTTCATTTAGGGATTTACCAGTGAAGACCCTCTATAGCAGAAAGCAAGGAGCAGGACTTGTGCAAGACAAGTGGCATGGATTGGGCAAACTGTGATCCACAGGGGCACACAATTTCTGTGACCTCTGTGTTGAGCTTTTGACAGGGTACCCTTCCTTCTTGGACCAGGGTAAGAGAGCAGAGGAGGCTGCTGTTCTGCTAAGTTCTTTATTTCATACTTTCACGACTTTCTTGAAGGTAGAGTTCGAAGGGGGTTACATGATAAAGCCAAGCAGCAGCAGCAGCAACAGCAGGCAAAACCAGCTTCTTCTACATGCTTTATATGCTCCATTTATTTTTTTACAGAAGAGTGGATTATATTTGTTAACTGACCAATAAGATTAACACACAATTCTAGTTTTTCTTTCCTTAACCTATCCTGGTCTAATTCAAACAGTCATAAATCTTACACAAGTATTACATAGGTATTACACAAATTTGCATACATAGTTTATATCAGTTCTTACTGTTTATGTGAACACTCTATCTAAAAAATGTGAACAGTACAGTTCTATCTATATTTTGTCTAAAGTAAAGAATTCTGTGAAAAGGTAACACTGCTGCAGCAAGAACTGTGTTTAAGGTCTCTGCTACAGCTTTTTAATGTTTAAAGCACTTAGCATATATTTCTACTAAAAGTTAAAAATCTGTATTTCTATTTCACTTTGGTGTGACTTCATGTATTTCAGCTTGTCCAAAGGTTTTAATTCAACCCCTGTGCTTTGGCTTCCCTCTGGGCCTGAGTCCAGAGGAGCTTTCACTCCAACACCTCTGCTCCCCTCTGTGGCTTCTACTACAACAGATTTGTCTTGCCCTGCACTCCAGTTTCAAAAGCAGGAGCACATCTGTGTAAGACCTGACTCAAGAACCAAGGCACAGCTGAAATAAAGAGAAGAAATAACAACTACTCCCAGCGGGGCTCTTTTCAGTCTCAGACTCAAAGGGCATTTAGCTGACATACTGCCAGTGACAGAAAACCAAATTAAAAAATAAGAATAAAATAGAGAGAGCAGGGAAAGTGAAAACATCCAAAAGAGGGACAAAAATTCTTTTTGTTAAATTAGTCAGACCTTTGCTTCCAGATCCTACTGTGAGCACAAATGGAATCAGTAGGTTTAAAAGCATTCCTTCCCTTCTTTCCTGATTGGTGAATGGGGAGACGACATGGCTTAGGGGGAAATCTTCTTTCAAAGCCTGTGCAGTAATAATAAAAAAGGATTAAATTATTTCATCAGCAGATCATGCACACAAGTCACTGCAGGGAATGACGATCCCCTGGCCACCCTGTTCACACAGTACACCACCAGCTCTGATGACCTGATTCAGCATTGACTGAATGAGATGTCCTCAGACCACTTAGTCAGGAGGAAAAGGAATTCACAGAGTAACATACGGATCACCTGCTCTTGTCATAGCCAAATGTAAGAAGCCCAGACTCCTAACTCTTAAATATCGTTAACAAAATCAGATGTATCCCACAGGAGTCAGCTGAGTGTTAGTCCTAAGCTCTGCACTGCTGTGAATGGTATCAGGATCTGACACAGACTATAGAGAATGAAAAAAGGAACAGAGGAAACTGCACAAATGACATTATCTAAATATTCTCCTGTCCGAACATGGAGGCTATTCCCAAACACATTTTTGGTCTGCCTCACTTTGTGCTGCCCTGTCATCCTTCTTAACACAAAGAATGAACTCCTGAAAAATAAACAAAATGCATGCTTACTTTTTGACACACAGTCAAGCTTACATTGAAAGGTCTTTCACCTTTTTTTAGAGGAGGTAATTCAAAAGTCTGTCACCAAAACCTTTGCTCATTTACAACATCCCAGTTGCTACAGACATAGCTGTGAAATGCAACTGAATGTTGTAATTCCTCAAGCTTGCAGACCTGGGCTGAGAAATTCTAGGAGATGTTTTCTGATGGGGTATGAGGTACTTCTGTTTTGTATTCTGCTGGAAGTATTGGGAATTATGACTCGTGTTTTTCCTGACATGTTTGGTTTTCATTACATTTACGCCCACAAATGAGTAAACAGGGAGAAGAAGATAACAGAAGTAAAAGTTCCCAATAATTTTTTTAAAATTTATTGATTTGGTACCTGTTTTTGTTTTGGTTTTTTTTTAATATATAATATTGCACAGCAAGTGAAAGTGGCCTTTTTGGGATTTTTTTTTGTGTTTTGTTTTGTTTTGATTAAGGAACCATTGCCTCAGAGCTGGAAGAAGTCTGTTCTCTTTCTGTGCCAGTTTGTACCAAAAAGTCCTTTTGTGCCTCATGCTCGGAGGGACCGCTTTGTGTGTTGGTCCCTGTAAGCCTTCCTTCCCAAGCCATCCTGCTGCTCAGAAATACCTGCCTAAGTATTCAACTGGATGTACCAATGCATATTTAAAAATTCAAGTTGGAGCTAAATTAGCTTTGGTCACCATTCAGACTAATTCCATGCCAGTGGGGAAGGAAAGGGACACAGAGGCAGAAAGACTCTGTAGAAAGTTATAGTGCTGCTATGAGAAAGGAATAGTGGTGAAAATCTGCAAAAAGTCTGGAACTTTTTTTAATTCTGGCAACAAGGATACCATTGCATCAGCAGCTGAAAAGTCAAGTTGCCCGGCTTTTTGTGCTGGCACATTGTGTGACCAGCTCAGGTAAGAGCAGAAGAGCACAAACTCCACTCTCAGTTACACACATGGTCTCACAGGAAAGTTTGCATGGATGTAACCCAAGCCAGGGCCCATCTTCCAGTGGCAGAAGTCTTACGCTAACTCCTTAGATCCTGCAGAGAATCCTAACCTGCTTGTCAGAGCCTTAAACAGCATCCATCAGCCAAACTCCCTGGACTTCAATGGCAGTGTTAAACTGATGGATGCTTGCTGTGGATTTGGCCCCAACAGATGAATTCTGAGCTCAGTTCAAGCCTTCAGAAAGGAGGGAGAAATTACATGTTGCTTCTCCTTAATTTTTGGTGTATGTTCCACAGTTTTTGCCCAGCTTTTGCAGAAAGAAGACAGAGCACTGATGAGTTGGTGTCTCAACCAGAAGCTCTAAAGGCCTGGCCATGGGCCAGGGCAGACACACCTGTATCTGCAATGCTACAAGCCGGACAACAGCTGTGCTGAAGGGCAGAGGTGGCGAGAGATAAGGGCTGAGATGAAGAAGGGGTAATCCGTCAGCCACACTGGAGGGTCCTACCACTCCCATCACCTGCAATACAAACAGAGCACATCACCACATCTGGCTACTTACAGTTTCATCCATGCCATATCCTCCAACGTCAGTGAAATGGAGGTGCCTTTCATTGAGCACTGAGCTGGGGTGGATCTAGGAGAACCAGCCCCCCCAGTGGTCCTTGCAGGAGCTGGGGCCAGTGAGGAGAAGGAGTTCTAGCAGGGAAAGGGAGGGGAAAAGAGGGAACCAGCAAGGATGGGAAGAGTGCATAAGTAACCCGGTACATTCATAAATGTACCCAGTACCAGCCCTGAATGACCAGCACTGGACTGGTGGAACAGCTAGAGTTGGAGGATATGTCATTTGACAACTGTAACAAATAAAAATCTGTCATCAAAGCAAAAAGTCTGCATTGAAACTGGACATCTTTTCCCTTCCCTTGCTTGAAAACTAACGACCTAAGTTTGACCCAAGCCAGGTCTTGTACAATGTTCAGATTCCTCTCAAACACAGTCTGTTTTGGGGAATCCTATGTATGATTCCTCTCAGCTGACTGACCCCAGATGTCGGGAGCAGAGTCACCTGCATGTGACCTGGTTGTCTGGAACTCCTTGAATAATCACCAGAAGGAAACAGCGCTTCTAGGGGAGAGCTATTTGTACCATTTGGGATGTGTTCCTCAGGAATTAAATCACAGGCCTGCATATGCCTGTGTCTTGCCATGACCAGACACATCTAGATGATGGGAACAGGGAGAAGGTACCTGGCAGACACCTAAGCTTATGGGAGTTGAATGCATGCTTCTTTTCCAAATCCACCCTGGGGAAAAGGTAGTAACCAGTTTTTTGCCAGAAAACCAAAGGGCAATTTAGAATGGAAAGAGTCAGAGCTCCTTCTTTATATCACTATGGATTATCATTGAGATATTTCCTCACCTTCCCGGGTGATTGATTTTTGGGGCTCCATGGTCCACACATGATACACCATGCAGTCAATGCTCCCACAGCTCAGTGCACCCAGTTCTGACAGCTAAAGGTAAAATACTTGTAGCAGTAAGAGTACATGTTTCTGGTAGCTCTCCCTGGTGTTCCCAGCAAGCGGAATGTAAGCACGATGACTGCACCTCAGTGTAGATACAAAAATGCTGCTAGCAAGGATTTTCTTGCTATTTTCTAAGTCCGTGAGAGACTTTTCTCTCTCACAGAAGAGGTAGCAGGGAATGTAAACAACCAAGCCACCTGCAACCTTGAAAAGTCTTGTTTATGGTATAGTAGAAAAATATTTTGACAATGGATGTTTTAGGATTTTAGCCAATCACCCCAAGAGGTGGCTGATCCTTTGTCCAATTAGACTACGAAAAAAAAAGTCTATAAAAGAGTTTGTAAAATAATTAAATAAATCAATCTTGCTGCACAATTCCTGCCTGCTGGATCTTCTCTCCTCCTCCTCCTCCCTATGGCTGCAGGACACGGTGATATACCGTAGGAACCAGGCCTGCAGTAATATTTGGTGCTGCCCGACATAATCTGCACTCTCTGATGTGTCCTGCTGCTGCGAGCCAAGCCGAATTCCTCTAGAGGTAGGCTGTTCCCCTTCCCCGCCGGGACCGGGAGGTCCAACAGGACTGAGAAATGGCGAACAGCGGCTCACAAACCGACGCTGTGGTACTGGTCTGGAAAGGTGTGTTTAGTATAATGCACACCTCCATTCCTGAGAACTCAGTTCGGGAATTATTAGATTGGGCTACCTTAAAAGGGATTTGCATGGACAGAGATACTGCCCTGGACTTTGCCTTATGGCAGGAACTTGGCTGTGCTGTCCGACACGGGCTCCTGTCTGGGGACCCAGCAGTGTTAGAATTATACCAAACCTGGCATTCGTTATTTATTCTGCTGACAGACCTTGACTGTAGCAGCAGAGCCGGATCGCCTATTTTGGTGATGAGTGATGGAGGAATGTCCGAGGGGGGCCCGCTGACCCGGCTTCTGGGGCAAATGATGGTGGATTCGGAAAAACCCCCCCAGCTCCACAGGCAGAGCCTGCGCTGCCTCACCCTGCACGCTCGCAGGACTCTGCGGCCCCCAGGGACCCCGTGCCGGCAGAGGTAGGGGGGTCAGGGCAGCGGCAGGGCGCACAGCCTGCCTTGCCACTCAGCTCGGCGGCGGCCACAGCTTATCCAGGGCCGCAAATTAGCGGCTTAGCGAATTGGACCCCCAGAGTGGCTCCTAGCCCGGTTGCGTATGCACCTGGATCTAACTTCTTGGCCAGCGTAGCGCCGGGCGTGAGTGCACCGAGACTGCCTGGGTGTGGTCCACTGCGCTCCTTGGTGCTGGACTGTTCTGCACCACTGCAGAACCGAGCCATCGACCTTTTAATACAGCATCTGCCTTTGCTGACAGAGTTACCAAACATATCCTGAAAGCTGGAGGACCTGCTCAGCTTGCAAAAGCAGCTGCTGCGGATGCCAGAGGCACCCTGCCGTGCAGGGTACACCGGGCCCGCGCCGCCAGCACTGCCCGCGCTGCCCATGGGAGATGCAGCTCCAAACCAGGAAGCGGGGCGGCCAGTGGCGAACCCAGAAGTAGCGCTGCCACGGGAAAACTCGGAAGCAGCGGTGGTGCCGAATGCAGCCGGGGAGCGCGAAACAGCAGCGGTTTAGGCAGCAGTGCCGAGCGCCGGCGTGGAGCAAGAGATGAGCGTGGTGCCGGGCGCGGCTGCAGCGCAAGGGCCAGAGACGGCGCCGAACGATGCCGCGGTGCAAGAGACAAGCGCGGCGCCGGGCACGGCTGTAGCCCCAGAAACGGCAGCAGCAGCTCCAGTACCGGTTCAGTCAGGACTGGCCGAGATGGCATCCCATAAAGAGGCTGCTGTTCAAGCTGCAGCGCAGCCACCTGTAGTCTGTGCTGTCTGTTCTGGCTCTAGCGAACTTAGCCAAAGTGCTCCTCCCCGTCCATTTCTGTTCGCTCCCAGCGTCTCTGAGTTGCCTCTGCCTGATGACTCATCGTCAGGCAGTGAGGCAGATGAGGTGCTGGCCCCAGGTCATAAGGCGGCAGTAGCCACGTGGCGAAGGAAATGCTGCTGCGGTCTCACCCCTGGACCTTTCAGGACTGCACGGTAACAGTGCGTCCAACCCACTACAATCGCTTCTTAGAGTCAGTTAAGATGCGAGCATTGGAGGAGGGTGACTGGAGGTTATTGGAAACACTTGGAATGCCAAATAGATTTGAGGATTCTGGGGATAACCGGGAAGCTGTTACACTCCAGCTACAGGCTGTGCCAGAAGTTCAGGATGGTACTGACTCCCCAAAAGGGGAGATCCAAGCTTTCCCAGTGTATAAGGCTCTCCCAAATTCTGGCGAGCGCGATAAGCATGAGGTAAGTGCTTGGAAGGTGGCCCAGGACCTGCAATCAAAGGTGGCACAACATGGGCTAGGTTCTGCTGAGGTTATGCAGATAATAAGGGTGATAAATACAGATTTGCTTGCTCCATTTGATATCAGACATTGAGGTCAAATTCTATTTCAACCTATACAAATTAACAGTTTTTGAGAAAACCTGGAGAAAGCTGGCCGACAAGGCTGCATTAGGGAATATGCAGCTCCCAGCTGCCGATCCTCGATGGACAGCGGGAACAGATGCTCTTATGAGGACTGGTCCCTTCTCTGATCCCAGCCTACAGGGTACCTTGTCCTCTAGCATCCTGCAGCAAGCTCAACAGGTCGGCATGGCTGCCCTGTTGAAAATGATAGAGTTGTCTGCACCTAGAAAGCGATATACTGAAATAGTTCAAGGGAAATCAGATCATTCCTCTCTTTTGTAGAGAAAGTTGCTGCTTTTCTTGAGAAGCAGGTTGAGGATGACGGGTTAAGGCAGATGTTGTTAAGGCAGTTAGTGAGAGATAATGCAAAAAAGGAGTGCAGAAAAATCATAGATGCTTGGATAGGAGAACCTCAGGTAACAGACATGGTCAAAGCCTGCGCTAAGGTGGGATCTGGGAACCAGAAAAGGTCTGCTTTGGCTGCGTTCCTGCAGCCTGTTCACACATCTTCTGATAGTGAACCAAAGTAACCAAAGCAGGCAAAAAAACAGAAGCGGCCTAAACTGAGCCAAAAAGAAAACACAGCGATCCCCCAGTGCAAGAGGTGTGGCAGGCCAGGGCATTGCTTGGACTATTGTAGATCTCTCACTCATGCCGATGGTTGGCCTTTGTCGGGAAACTTCCTCCGGGGTGCAAGGAGGGGGAATTGCTCTCCGATGCAGTCGTTCCCCCAGAGAGTTGCACAGGTACAGGCACAGGCCTACCCAGCCACCCTAGAGACAGCACCCAGAGATCAGATGGTTTTGACGTCCACACCGCAGCCGCAGTCGTCTTAGACTCTAGCGGTATTTATAAGGTTCCCTTGGATGCATATGGACCCTTAGCCCAGGGATCCAGTGCAATGCTGGTGGGAAATCCTGATGTTACCCATCAAGGAATCTTAGTGCACTCAGGAGTTATTGACGCTGACTTTAAAGGTCAGATTTGCGCTATGGTCACCATGCAAAAACCCCCTGTAACTATTCCTGAAAAGACCTGCCTTGCTAAATTAGTGCCTTTTAAGTCTTGTGTCCCCAGGATAGAACAACAAACTCATGAAGATAACAGCAGTGGATGTACGGGACTTCCGCAGGCCTTCTGGACTGCAGACGTGTCTGATCGAAGGCCGCAGATGACATGTGCCCTGATCCTGCCGAATGCCCGTCTGCCCCGGACTCAGCTTTGAGATTTGACTGATACGGGTGCTGATGTAACTATCATCTCCTTCTCTGCGTGGCCTCCCTCATGGCCTTTAGCCCCTGTGGGATCGGCCATCTCAGGAGTAGGAGGAATGACACAGAGCTATTTAAGCAAACGGGCTGTGGTGGTGAAGGACTCAGAGGGGCACACAGCTACACTTAGGCCTTATGTTACTACCACTTTCCTTAACCTTTGGGGACGGGACATGTTGGCAGCCTGGGGGGTACGGATTGGGACAAATTTTTAGCAGGGGTCACTGTGTGTAAGGGCGCACATCATCCTACACTGCCTTTGTGGTGGCTGACTAACACACCAATCCGAGTCAGGCTCTGCTCAGTTAGTTGAATTAAGGGCTGTTGAATTAATGGTCTTTCAACGATTCTCACAGGAACCTTTGAATTTGGTTATTGAAGCTGACTAGAAAAAGCTTTATATACAATTAAATCACCTTACAGTACCACAAAATTCAAATAATCCTGTTATTCTGAATCATTTTCTCTCATTGCAGTCTTCAGGTGAGACACAACTGCCCTGGGCAAAAGTCTGGGTACGGAATTTACTCACTAACCAGTGGGAAGGCCCTCATGAGCTTATCGTTTGGGGTCGTGGGTATGCTTGCGTTTCCACAGATACTGGGGTACAGTGGCTACCTGCAAAATGTGTTTGCCCTGACCTACAGCACCAGAGGCAGAACAGGCAACCTCCAAATGATGACCAGAACGCCAACCATCCAGATGGCGGCCAGAATGTAGATCATCAGGCTAATGACTCTTCTGATGATGACCAAGATGTCGACCATCAGGCAGATGGTCCTTCTACAAGCAGAGACTGGGATGGTCCTTCCACAGCAGAGACTGAACTTTAAATTTCTTGTTATGGAGTCAGATAGTTAAAGCCTTAAGGACATATTTAGAACTAATAACTGATGTAAATTTCTAGTTAGGATTAATATTAGAGTTGTTATCAAACAAAAAGGGGGAACTGTGGATACAAAAATGCTGCTAGCAAGGATTTTCTTGCTATTTTCTAAGTCCATGAGAGACTTTTCTCTCTCACAGAAGAGATAGCAGAGTTACGTAAGCAACCAAACACCTGCAGCCTTGAAAAGTCTTGTTTATAGTACAGTAGAAAAATATATTGACAATGGATGTTTTAGGATTTTAGCCAGTCACCCCAAGAGGTGGCTGATCCTTTGTCCAACTAGACTATGAAGAAAAAAGTCTATAATTGTAAAATAATTAAATAAATCAATCTTGCTGCACAATTCCTGCCTGCTGGATCTTCTCTCCTCCTCCTCCCTATGGCTGCGGGACATGGTGATATACCCTAGGGCCCAGGCCTGCGGTAATACCTGACTGCAGTGCTAATCACAGGTTTCAAATGGAAGGTGAAGTTTCTTCAAAGATGCATGTGGAATCCTTTCAGTCTTGTCCAGAGACTTCAGAATCCACTGCCATAAACAAGAAGTCCTAAAACAAAAGAGAGAGTGCTGGGAATTACTTTTCCTGTGGAGCTTTAAACTGCACAATACACATTTTTTATGATGTTTCTTTTTTTTTTTTAACCACCTGTACCTTTACATTTTTGCTCTCTAGCTGAGCCCAGCTCCATAATTTTAGTCAGGAAAAAACAGAAAAGAAAGCAGTTACTGGATTTAGCATTCACTTTGAAGAATATCAACACCCCCATGAGAAAAGGGGCTAGGAGCTTTTCTTTCAAATAAATGCACTATCACCTTCTTTCTTTCAATCATGCAGTTGCACGCTGCTGTTTTTTAATTTACTGTTCAGCTTCAGATAACCTCATGGACTTTCAATTTTGCAAAGACCAACGTATTAATATACTTTTGTATTACATCTGGTGGTGGAGTCAGCGGCTCTGACCCAGGAAGAGATGACCGGTCCGGGGAGATGGTCTGCAGAGACTGTCAGCTCTTTAGTGATTATCAGGTCGTGGTTCCAGCTCAGCTCTGCAGGGCAGCCTCCAGGTCAAGCCAGACCAGAGAGAGAGACGAGAAGGCTCGTGTGGCTGGTTCCGCATGGAGGTAGCTTTATTATGGGTCCCCTCCGGCGAAGGGGGGAGCCAGGGACAAGAGCCCTCTCTGAGGGAGGGGCCCTAGAGAGCTTGCTTTTATAGGGATACAGGAATCAGTACGGGACCAATGGATTACAGAGGATCTGGGATGGGAACAGACCAATGGGTTACAGAATGATCTGCATAGTGTCTCCCAAAGGATTGTGGGTCTGCCTTTCCTCGCTGTGACCAAAGTGGTTGCCTTTCCAGGGAGTCCTGCTGGGAGATTGCTCAATCTCCTTATCTCAGCAGAGATCCCTCCAGGGCAGTGGCTGGGCATACCCCACACTTTTGTGCACAAAGATGTGCCAGAACAGAAGCAGTTGCTCAGTATGTCTTTGTCACAGCAGCATTTAAACAACAGACAATTCACACTGGGGTATTCACCTTCCTTCTTAGCTACATGTACTCTCACATTTTTCACTCTTTCTGAGCCTAACTGTAGAACTAAAATATCCAGGAGCTGCTCTCATAAGAATGGACTAGGAACAAAATCTCAGCACTGGCCTGCCTATTTCCCTTGCAGTCTAAAACCCACAAAAACCACTGCTGTTATTTAGTTTTCTTCTAAGCAATCACATCACATTCAATTATGCAGATTCTGAAGCTAAACTGAATAGATTTTAGCTAGACCTCACATAGGAAAATGTGCTTGCACAGAAAGCTTTTAGTGACTTTCCCCATTACAATTGCTAACTTTCACTCAGAGGGCATTCAAGTGGCACTCACTGATTTCTTGCAGTCTGTAAATGGCACACAACCAATGTTGTTCTGCAAGTTCATATTCAGCCACCTGAGTACCATCCTGTGATTTTAGTTATCTAAAGTGTCCATTTCACTAGGATAAAAACACTTCAGGAGAGAAGCACTTACTAGTGTGAAAGTGATGGTTCAATGAATACCAGTTTTAACAGGTAAGAGGGAAGGTCGGCGAATGCTTTCTCTCCTGGCACATTTATCAGTTCAAACTGCTGCTGAAAACTCTTTGGTTTAACAATGGACTCTGTAACATGTGATGCTATATATAGTTGAGAAGGAATGTGCAAATCACTAGTTTGTTTGGTCTAGTTTACAGACTGCAAGGGGAAGATGAAGGCCAGGACTGGGTTTTGGTTCTCAGACTTTTTCTTTGGGGACAGCTGCTTCCCCTCTGTCTTGGTTTGAAAGACAGGTGTCTGCTAAGGAAGGCAGAAGCCTCCTTTGGAATGGCAGATGCAACACCCTTCCCTCCAAGTTATTATAATTTTGAAATCAAGGGCTTTTAGGCAAAGATGTGGGAAATAGGAATAACAGTTCTTTACTATTATATATCTATATGTATATAACCAGTCAAACAAACAACAATAACTATGGCAGTAACAGCAAACGATCACAAACCCAGTCCCGGCCTTCTCAGCTGTCAGGCCCTTTCCCCTCGGGTGCAGTTCCGCTCGCAGCCGGCAGGGGCGCTGGCGGCTCCCGGTGAGCAGGGCCGGTGCAATGGTTCCTCCGTGGCTGCAGGGGGCGCTCCGGAGTGAGCTCGGGGAGCACGCGGCACTGGTGCCCTGGGATCCCGGGAAGGGATGGAACAAAGAAGCTTCACAAATCCTGGGCAGCCGCTCCCGGTGTCTGGCCAGACCCTCAGGAACAGCAGGCTGGAACGGCAGGCTGGAATGGCAGGGATGAACACAAATCCCAGGTGGCAGATGCGATGTATCCAAATGGGGAACCTCCCAGAGGTCTGGGCAGGCAGGGTGAGCACAGCTACAACATAGCGAAGGCTCGAAGCAACAGCAGGGCAGGGTGGCCACAGCCTGGCTCCAAGTGGGAGAGGGAAGGCAGGGGATCCCGAGGCTTCTCCAGCAGAAAGGAAAAGCAGCCGAAGAAAGCAGACCCCCTCTCTGTCCGAACACAGAGACCGAAACACACCCAAGCGAAACAAAAAAAGCAGCCAGCTCTTTTGTTTTCCTTAAGTATCCCGCCATTTGTCCCCCTGGCAACATGTATGGGCAAAATTCCTTTAACAGGAAAAAAAAAGAAAACAAAAACAGGAGAGCTCCTAAAACCCCAACACACTCACACCTTTCCCACCACCTAAATGAGGTCATGTTCAATAAAATTACAGTTGAGGGCTGGTGGGAAGGAAAGAATGGCACCACGACTTTTCATGTCAAATCCAGAAGGGAAGGGACAGCTATTGTGGCACAATCCCTCCTAGCCAATGGCACAAGGCTGGGAAGGTCTTTCCATGCAGTTGTTTTGCTTCAGTGAGGGAGGGAGGAAGGAAGGAGGGAGGGCAGAAGGAAGGGCAAAAGGAAGGGCAAAAGGAAGGGCAAAAGGAAAGCCGGCAGGAAGGAAGGGCAGCAGGGCAGGGCAGGGCAGGGCAGGGCAGGGCAGGGCAGGGCAGGGAAGGGCAGGGCAGGGCAGGGAAGGGAAGGGAAGGGCAGGGAAGGGAAGGGCAGGGAAGGGAAGGGCAGGGAAGGGAAGGGAAGGGAAGGGAAGGGCAGGGAAGGGAAGGGCAGGGAAGGGCAGGGCAGGGCAGGGCAGGGCAGGGCAGGGAAGGGAAGGAAGGGAAGGGAAGGGAAGGGAAGGGAAGGGAAGGGAAGGGAAGGGAAGGGAAGGGAAGGGAAGGGAAGGGAAGGGAAGGGAAGGGAAGGGAAGGGAAGGGAAGGGAAGGGAAGGGAAGGGAAGGGAAGGGAAGGGAAGGGAAGGGAAGGGAAGGGAAGGGAAGGGAAGGGAAGGGAAGGGAAGGGAAGGGAAGGGAAGGGAAGGGAAGGGAAGGGAAGGGAAGGGAAGGGAAGGGAAGGGAAGGGAAGGGAAGGGAAGGGAAGGGAAGGGAAGGGAAGGGAAGGGAAGGGAAGGGAAGGGAAGGGTGTTGGGGAAGATGAAACAGGAAAGCCTTATAAATATGATTGCCTAACAAAAGATTTTGGGAATATGAAAACTATAAGCGACATCGAAATGAAGGCCACCTTTGAGATATAAAGTCTTAGTTACTGAACAACTGGAAAACAATGGTATAGCCGGCTGAAGGTAATCCCCTCTTGATTGAACAATACCCTCTGCTTGCAGACAGGTCCAAGGGTCAGAGCAGACCCTACTAGCTCAGCAGAAGGGGTCCAAGGAGTAGTTTTTAGAAGTTAAAATGTAACACTCTATGGTAATGTAATAACTCTTATAGGCTGTATGTAAATGTTATAGGATTTGTACCTTCTATTAGATTGGCTAATGAGAATTAGAATATTCAGTACAGAAGATGATTTATTGTATTGTAACAAGGACCTTACGCAGTAGCTCTCTTAATTCATCTCTCTTACGCTCCTAACTCTCTTAACTCTCTTAGCCTCTTGCTCTTGATTCATCTCTCTCTCTCCTACACCTTGGGCCTGCTTGGAGCTGCAGCTGGCAGCTCTAAGCAGTGCCCATGTACCCACGCCCTTTGCAATAAACTGCATGCTCCAAAGATCTGCTTATAGAGATCTCTCGTCTCCATCCGTCCATCTCCAGCCGGGCCCGACCGAACCCTCACCCTCATCACGATCAGTTTCTACAAAGGGAAGGGAAGGGAAGGGAAGGGAAGGGAAGGGAAGGGAAGGGAAGGGAAGGGAAGGGAAGGGAAGGGAAGGGAAGGGAAGGGAAGGGAAGGGAAGGGAAGGGAAGGGAAGGGAAGGGAAGGGAAGGGAAGGGAAGGGAAGGGAAGGGAAGGGAAGGGAAGGGAAGGGAAGGGAAGGGAAGGGAAGGGAAGGGAAGGGAAGGGAAGGGAAGGGAAGGGAAGGGAAGGGAAGGGAAGGGAAGGGAAGGGAAGGGAAGGGAAGGGAAGGGAAGGGAAGGGAAGGGAAGGGAAGGGAAGGGAAGGGAAGGGAAGGGAAGGGAAGGGAAGGGAAGGGATATTCAGGGAGCTAGAGGCACTGCTGCCTGGGCTTGGTGGGGGTACTTTTTTACAGACAGATTTCCCCACATTGAAGATAAGTTTGTCACTTTCTCTGCTAGTTAATATTCATGTACAGTCCATTCTTTCAGACTCTTCTCAAAGTGGGTTGGGGGCTTTGGGGGTCTTGAGTCTCCTCCCCCCCTACCAGATCAACTTCTGGTTGGCAGTCCCTGCCTATTCCTGCACTTCTTCCCCCCAAGGTCAGGCGGAGACTATTACTGTCTCTGCCCAGCTCTGTGGCTCACATTCATATACACACAAATGCATGGCTAGCTTCAGTAATATTGTCAGTGACAAAGAGGCAGGAAGGGTCTTTGCATGTGTTCCAACAGGAGCATTTACTGCTTCTACACTGTCAAAGGTTGCAGAGGCAAGGATGAGAACAGTGGCAAGCTCAGGGTTGTTATCTGGGGGCGGGGAAAAGGCAGGACTAGGGAACAGGGACCTACGGGGAAGCTCTGGGGGAGCGGCGAGCAGTAGAGGCTAACAGTCAACCGGGGAATCCAAACTGGGATAGATTACCATAACAGAACAATGCATCCTGGGAGAAGTCCTTCTGGTCACCCTAACGTAAAGAGATTCTTGTGATACTAGGGGCTTGTCTTACTGAGAACTCTGTTTCCCTTGTAACATAGGCTCACTGGCTACCACAGGAGACAAGCTTCTATGTGCTGCCATGGCATTCTGCAGGCATGTCCCACAATGTGTAGCTCAATTAAATCTTACCTTCCTCTACATATCTAGCTTTTTTTTTCAGACTCTACTACCATTACTTTTTTCAATGCTTAATCAGCTATACGAACAAAAATCACAAAACAAAAGACTCCAATCATTAGAACATGTTTGACCTATGGCCTGAACCAAACAAGCTCCATTCATCTTTTTCCTCTCAGTTTTCCCACAAGCTGATGATGAAGCCAGAGTAACCAAGGCTGGTCAGACCACCCTTGCAGGTACCCATTGTGGACCAGAATCTGTAGAAGCACAAGCGTATCCTCACCCCCAGGTTCTCAGCGGAAAGGGTCCTTCCCATTTTCCACTTTCAAGATTCTTAATAAGTACTTGAGATTTTTCTAAGTGAGCCTGTGATCCATGAAAATGGCATTGGATGGGGGTTAGGTCATTTTGAATGCGATTCAAATTAGGAACATATAAGGCTTTTTGCAGTCTTTCGTGGCAGGAATATCCCATCTCTGCACCCCCCCCCCCCCCCCCCCCCCCCCCCCCTTTTTTTGTTTGTCAACAATCGCTTGACCCATAGGGGAATGCGGAATACCCGTGACATGGCATACCCCCCACAAATGAAAAAATTGGCCATCCCTTTGGATACATAGGCCAGCCCCTTATCAGTCTTTATGGATACAGGTACTCCAAGGGCTGCAAAAGTGGACAAAAAATGATGCTGAACATCTTCACACGTTCACCATGGGCAGAAGCAAAGATACATGTGGAAAAAGGTATCAGTTGTGACATGAATGTATTTCAACCTACCAAATTCGGGAATATGTAACATCAGTTTGCTAGATTTCTAGAGCTCGAAGTTTACATGTTACTGGTTTCAATAAAAACCCAAAAGCTAACTAGGTGAGGAAGTAAACTACATGTGTATCAACTCCTTAATTGATCTCCTTCACATCAGTCACTCGAGTTTGCCCAGGTTTTCCACAAGATAACATGACTTCACAAGAGCTTATTTTCCCCATGAACAGGGGGACAGATCAAAAAACCCAGTAACTAGTAACAACATACATCTCCTTCCTATGAATGGAGACAATGATTTAACAGACAGAACCTTGGGAAACAGCTTAAAATTACAAGAGAATGTTTCTGCCTATGGACAGGAACTGAAAATAATTTCAGCTTGAAAGGACATATTACAAATCAGGATTATTACAGGAGCATCCATCACAAAAAGCAATCAGAACAACTCAGGCAGTCAGCAGGATGCAGTTCATCTTGGTCATGCTTCTTTCCTTCCCCAAGCAAATCCTGCTATGTGCAGGGAGCAGGGATGCAGTGTTGCCTTTGCCAGTGCTGCCAAGCTCCCTGGCTCACCTCCTCACTTCTCACATGCAGAGAGCCACACTCACCCCACCAGACCCACTGTGACACCGGCCCGGCACTCACAGCTATCCCCCAGCTATGCCATATGCTTGCCTCCACCGCTGCAGTGTGGCACCCCACTTGTCCCCCGTCACTGCTGTGCCACCACTACACTCTCGCAGAGGGCAGGCAGAGAGGGAATATGCTGCCAGGAAGGGCTGCCCCAGCTCCTGCTACGCACTGTGGTACTGCTCCAGCTGATTCCACATGGCATGGGGCTGTGCGAGCTCTTTTATGATACTGTAAGACTTCCCATCTAGGTGGTTGATTGAGCTGGTTGGTAAATGACCAGGAAAGCATGCAGTAAGTCTGCATTCCCCTATGCGGCAGCTTGTTTTCTCACCACTGCCCATCAATCATGCAGATTGGGGGGAAAAGATCAGGCTCCCCTCCAGGATCAAATGGATCGGGGGACCAGGGACCATGATCCGGTTCTCCTCCCACAGCCCCAACAAGCTTATGTTTAGAGCCTTGTATTTCTCTCAGTGGTGGCGCAGAAGGGGCCAGCACAGCTGCTGAGGGCAGCACAACACTCCTTTTTCCGGTCTCTGGGTGCCGCATGCGCCATGAGTGCCTCGAATACTGGCCGCCACAGACACAAAAGCTCTGCCAGCGGTCTCCTGCCTCACGTAGCTTGGTTTCCCCTAAAGCATCCCATTTCTGAGGGTCAAAACCATTGGTGGTGTTTAGAGTTGGATCACAGTCTTTAGCCCATAACAAGATTCAATTCTGTAGATTGAATTTTCCTGATGTGTTTTTTGAAAATCAGTTGCATCATCTCTGGGACATCTTTTTGTCCTCGGATACACCACTCCTCATCATTCTCGGCTGCTTACCCTCTGTTCTGTGGAAAGGTTGACTGGCATGCCATGGGCTTAATTTCAGCCCCCGGGCTTCATTTCAGCCCCCTGAGCTTAGTTTCAGACCCCTGGGCTTCATTTCAGCCCCCCATAAAGTTCAGCCAAGCATTGTCACCACTACAACCACTAGTTACCTATTTAAGTCTCTGGCCATTTGTGACAACTGATTGCACGGACTCAGATTGGCAGGGATACCAAACGCTTATTGCGAGAAATGAGCTGGTTTTAGACACTTCTTTGAGACACAGTATTTCCTTATATGGTACTTCTTCACTAAGCGACCTATTACACATTGCCATGTCAGCAACACACTTTTATGTCCTTATATGGGGGCGATCATGCACTGTTCACTTGTCTGTCAGGCTCGTCTCCACAGGGCGTCTGCCACATTGCATTTTTTCCCCCCAAGGTCAGGCAGAGACAAGCTTCTCTGTGCTGCCATGGTGTTCTGCAGGTGCATCCCACAGCCGGTAGATCAATTCCATCTTACCTCCATCTGCAGGGCAGGGCTGGCTGTGATGCAGTGTGTTGCCTTCAACATTTCAAAGGATGGAGCAGGCTGGAATGGACTCTGGTGGTTGTGGCATCACAAGGTGTGGGGCTGGGGGTGATGTGCTCTAGAGCCTCATATATCACATGGGGCAGTCCTGGCTGTGAGGCACTCTGCTGCCTGTGACATCAAAAGGGGCAGGGCTGTCTGTGATAAACTCTGGTCCCTGTGACATTACAAAGGGCAAGACCGGTTGTTCTGCACTCGGCTTCCTGTGGCATCACAAGGGGTTGGACTGGATGTGATAAACTCTGGTGCGTGTGACATCACTAGAGGAAGGGCTGGCCATGATGTGATATCACAAGGGGATGGACTGGCTGTGATGAGATCTGCTGCCTGTGACATCACAAGGAGAGGAGCCGGATGAGATGTGCTCTTGTGACTGTGACATCACAAAGGGACTGACTGGCTGTGATGTGATCTGCTGTTGTGTTCTCATGCCTTTTCACATCACAAGTCGCCTAACTGGATGTGATACACTCTGGTGCCTGTGATGTCACAAGGAGTGGGGATTGCTATGATGCACTCTGGTGCCTATGACATCACAAGAGGCCAGATTTATGCACTCTGTTTCTGTGACATCACAATGGGGCAGGGTGGGCCGTGATGCACTCTAGTGAGTGGGAAATCAGAAAGGACAGGGGTGGCTGTGATCTGCTCTTGGTGCCTGTGAAATCCCAAGGGGAGGGACTTCTTGTGGAGATCTGCTGCCTGTGACATCTCAAGGGGCAGGGCTGGCTGTGATATGCTCTGCTGCTTCTTATATCACAAGGGGCGCGGCTGCCTGTTAAGCGCTCTCAGGCCTGTGACATCACAATGGGCTGAGCTGGCTGTGTTGCAATCTGGTGCTCTGACATGACAATAGGCAGGGTTGGTTCTGATGCACTCTCTTCCCTGGAATGTCACAAGGGGCAGAGCTGGCTCTTATGCGCTCTGGCTCCTGTGACATTACAAAGGGAGGGACTGGCTGTGATGCACTCTGATGCCTATGAAATCAGAAGAGGATTGGATGTGATAAGCTCTGGTGCCTGTGACATTGCAACAGCTGGGGCTGGCTTTGAAGCAATATACTGCCTTGACCTCACCAAGAGCAGGGCTGGCTGTGATGTGCTCTGCTGCCTTTGAAATTACAAAAATGGGGCTGGCTGTGATTCACACTGGTGCCTGTGACATCATAGCCACATCACAGGTGGCAGGGCTGGCTGTGATGCCATGTTGTGGCTGTGACTTCATATGGGGAGGGTCCAGATGTGATGCCATCTGGTACCTTTGATATCAGAAGGGGCAGGGCTGGCTTTAATAGGAACTCCTGCCTGTGACATCACAATGGGCAGGGCAGGATGTGAGACTCTCTGTTGTCTGACATCACAAGGAGCGACACTGAGTGTGAGGAGCTCTGGTGCCTATGGCTTCCCATGGGGCAAGGCTGCCTGTGATCTGCTCTGGTGCCTGTGACATTACAAGAGGTGGGGATTGCATGATGCCCTGTACTGCCTGTGATATAAGGGCAGGGCTGGATAATATAAGCTGTGGTGCCTGTGACATCACATGGGGTGGGGTGATCTGTGATGTGCTGTGGTGCCCATGAAATCCCAGGCAAAGCAGCTGTCTGTCAGGCACTCTTCCGCCTCTGACACTGTAAGGGGCATGGCTCAACCTGATGCCCTCTGGTGCCTGTGACATCACAAGTGTCAGTGCTGGCTGTAATGCACTCTGGTGCCTGTGACATCACAAGAAGTGGATCTGGCTGTGATGCACTCTAGAGCCTGTAACATCAAAAGGTGTGCACCTGGCTGTGATACACCGTGGGGTATGCCCAGCCCCTGCCCTGGAGGGATCTCTGCTGAGATAAGAGATTTCGCAATCGCCCAGCAGGACTCCCTGGAAAGGCAACCACTTTGGTCACAGTGAGAAAAGACAGACCCACAATCCTTTGGGAGAAGCTATGCAGATCCTTCGTAACCCATTGGTCCGTTACCGATCCCCTGTATCCCTATAAAATCAAGCCCTCTGGGCCCCTGGGGCTCAGAGAGGGTTCTCGTCCCTGGCTCTCCCCTTTGCCAGAGGGGACCAACAATAAAGCTACCTCTGTGTGGAACCAGCCACACGGGCCTTCTCGTCTCTCTCTCTGGTCTGGCTTGGCCTGGAGGCTGCCCTGCAGAGCTGAGCTGGAATCACGAGCTGATAATCACTAAAGAGCTGACAGTCTCTGCAAGGGCCCTCCTGCCAGCAGCTGAGGGAAGACACCAGGCCTCGGGAAGGCGATTCCTTTCAGGACCATCTTCCCAGATTGGTCACCTCTTCCTGGGTCAGAGCCGCTGACCACCATCACCAGCTGTAATAATACACTCTGCTGATCCTGATATCAGAAGGGGCATAATTGCCCTTTAAGCACTCTGGTTACTGTGACATCACAATAGGTGGGGCTGGTTCTGATTCACTCTCTTTCTTGGAACATCACAAGGGGCAGAGCTGCCTCTGATGCACTCTGGTGCCTGTGACATCACAAGGGGCTGGGCTGCATGTGAAGCACTCTGGTGCCCGTGGCATCCCAAGAAGCAGAGTTGTCTATGATGCGCATTGGTGCCTGTGATATCACAAGGGGTGGGACTGGGCAAAAAGCAGTATGATGCATGTGACATTACAAGGGACTAGAGGGCATATAAAGCCAGTGACATCAGATGGGGAGGGGCAGGTTGTGGTGCACTCTGGTGACTCGGACATCACAAAGGGCAGGGCTAGCTGTAATGTGCTCTGGTTCCTGTGACCTCCACAGGGGCAGAACTGGCTGTGATGCTATGTGGTGCCTGCAACGTCAAATGGGGTAGTGATGCCCTTAATATGTTTGACATCACAAGGTTGTGGGTGTGCCTTAGTTCCAGTCTTATGTCTGTGACATCACAAGAGGTCAGTCTGGCTGTAATACCCTCTGGTGCCTGTGATATCACAAAGAGCGAAGCTAGCTTTGATGCCCTCAGGTGCCTGTGACATCACAAGTGGCATGGTTGGCTGTGATGCCCTCTGATGCCTCTGACATCAAAGGGGGTGGGACTGGCTGTGATTGTGGGAACAGCTGGACTGGAAGCATGGGTCTGCTGGATGATTAAAGAACAATGACTAAATTAATTATAATTGTATGTTTTGTACAGATCATGACCAGCTGAATAAGATGTTTGTAAGGGAGTGTGTGTCCTTGGGCTGGAAGACCACCATTAAGGAATGTTATGTGTGTGCCAACTTGGAAGACCAGTTGGTGTGTGGATGGGCATGAATGTATGATATCTTATTTGGCTGCATAGTTGGATCTGCCTGTGTAACCTTATCAAAGAGCTAATCAAGAAAGTAAAGTTAGTTAGTGTTGCATCCAATACTGACTCAAGCTTTCTCAGTTAGGGTAAATGGTGCTCTGTGTGAGGACTACTTGGAATCTGGTGGTGACCCTCTAATCCAGCGGTGAAACTAAGTGGCCACAGCCTTCAATCAGAAGGCCAACAATAACCCCTGTTGAACAGGTGAGTTGTGGGATTAGAGCAGTAATGTGGGGCAGTCTGCCTTGCAAGAACATAAGCTTTACTTACCTATTTTGCAATGGCTTTTGCATGCTCCTTGCTATAAACTTCCAGATTGTTCAGCTAATTGTTCAGCTGTTAATGTGGATTCAGGAACATTGTACTTGGTTCCCAAGGAGGAACCTAGTCCCCTCCAAGGAGGGGACGGGGACATTTGATGATAATGTTTGGAAAAAAATGGGGGAGGAGTTACAAACAAAAAGAGATTTAAAATTTGCTGTGCTGGATGAACTGTTTGCCACCTGGCACATTGTATATACTGCTTTAACTGCCTTACAACCTGGAGAAAAAATTTAAAATTTCAAACCTCAAGGGCTACAGAAAATACTTATAATGAAATTAATGAAGGTCAGGATTTAATGCCATCAGAAGATTGTGGGGATGATGATAATCCTACAGACTCAGGTCCAGTTGCTCCTGAAAAGGAACCAGATTTTTGTCCCTTGCTGACTCGGGTTAAGGCTATAGGTGCTGTTACTCCTGCTGCTGCTTTGTTGTTGCATGCCTCAATCCATCCTCCTGTTTCTCCATCAACATCTGTTTCCTGATACGCCCATACCAAATGAATCTCTCATGCAAAAAATTTGCTCTGTGGCTATTGAGCAGAGTGATAGCAAAGCTTTACACACTTCTCCTGTGATATATAGACCTTGATGTCCCGTGGAGTGGGATTCGATTCCTTACAATATGATTAAGGAGATGAAAAAGTTGATATGGGAGAACAGGCCTCAAAATGCATTCACAGTGAACCTATTGGAGGCTATCAGTGATTCTCATGTGATGACTCCATATGACTGGAAAATAGTGCTTACCAGAGGTAGTACGGCAAATGGAATATCATGATCTGGTAACTGAACAGTCCTTGGAAAATTTAACACAGGGGAATGGTATTCAACCTCAACATTAAGAAGGTACAGGGCAGTTTTTAACTCCCCAGGCACAGGCTGGTATGCAAAGGGAGGTGTTTAATCAGGCAGCGTGACCGACTCTCATGGCCCTACACTGAGTTCCTGAGGCAGGGCAAAAGCAGTACTCTTCTGTGTTGATACAATAGGGTCCACAAGAATGTTATGTTACATTTATTGGCAGATTACAAACTGTAATAGCTAGGCAAGTCAGAAATGCAGAAGCTGCAAAAGTCTTATTGTTTCAATTGTCTTATGAAAATGCAAATTCCGATTGTCAGGCAACTTTAGCTGCCATGAAGGGTAATGTAGGAACCCAGAGTGCCGAGAATATTTCTCTGCCTGTTTTTAAGGGTTTTTACCCCCCTGGATAACACTGGTATAGCTTTTAACCTTGGAAAAAATTACCAACAGTCAGACAACAACTAGAAAATACAGTGGTGTGAATTAGGTGATAAACTACTATGTAAGATTGTCACAGGGTGAAAAATTTAGAGGTTTTAGGCTTCTCTTTATAGTAAATAGATAGGAGTAAAAAATATCAAAATGGAAGATATTTGTTGTTCTCTAGACCTTATGCTCCTTCTTCTACTACTCCATATTCTGCAGTAAAAGGAGTTTGGATTGATTGGATAGAAAATTCTGCAGTTCCTAGTCGTGTTACTGAATAATTGGTAAGAAAGTGAAAATAATGTACGCTTTTAGTAACTAGTGGTTAAAATATCTTTAAAAGGCTGTGTAAATCTTGATAATTGCTCTCTCTCTCTCTCACTCCTACTTTTCCTCTTTCTATGCTGTACCTGGGTCACACTAGTGGCTCAGTTCCTCTGATAAGACTTAATAAACAACTATCTAGAAGCATTGAAACTACAGAAGATGTCTCAGTTAATCTTTGAAACTCCTTGCAAGGACTTTCAGCAAATTCTCTCCCATCAAGAGAGACTTGATTTATAGCACGGTCAGGGTAAAGCAACTGAATTGGGGAGTATGTTAAGATCTGTCAGAATGTTGGCACTGATACTCATAGAGCGAACGTGCCTGCTATGGCACTTGCTCAACAATGGACCTTGAAATCAATCCGGTAAATGTTTTAACTGTGGGCAAAAAGAGCATTTTAGCAAAACATGTCCTCAGAAAAGGAAGACTAAACAAAAAAGAAGTTCTTTACAATTATATCCCCAATGTTGGAAGGAATATTGTTGCAGTGGGGATACTGTAACACGCCTATATCAAACCAGGAGTCCCGTGGAAAAGAAATATATATGGATGGATTCTTGATAGATGTTTCAGAGATGTTTATTTCCCCAGCCGCATGGCCGGGCTCTGCCGAGGAACTGCCACAGTTCTCAAGGACCACTGCCACTGCCACAAGGACCCGAGCTCCTTTGCCTGCGCAGGAAACACAAACCAACCAATGGGGAACGAGGCTGACCAGGGGCAGGGAAACCCCGTGCCTCCCTCAGGGCTCCCAGTGCTACATGGCGGGGGGAGGGACCCCGACAGAATATCATTGGAATAACCAGTGTTGTTCAGGGTGTGATAATCAAGGCAACCCTTAGCAGGGAAGCTTCTGGAGGGGCTCGAGAGCTGGTGCCCCTCAAACCAACAGGGTCAATGTGGTTGGTCAACCTCAAATGCAGCTACAGCCATGGCCAGCTCAAAACAGACTATCTATGACCTTATCCCAACCACAGCAGGCAGCACCAGTCTTGACTTGGCCACCTTTGATGAGATCTTAATTGTGGGACCTAACACTATTTTACTGGGGACAAACATATATGGGCCTTTACCAAGGAATACCATTGGGTTGTTAATTGGCCAATCCAGTGTTACAAAACGTGGAATTTTGGTCCTACCAGGAATTATTGATTCAGATCATGAAGGGGAAATTAAACTCATGATAATTGCTAATAAACTGTGTAAAATTTTGAGAAATGAACGTCTTGTACAATTAATATTGCTCCCCTATTGGGTCCCCTCAAGCTCCAGAAAACAGGAGGGGAATAGGAGGATTTAGTAGCTCTGGGGTGCCACAAATTATGTGGGCACAGGAAATACAGCAGCAACAACCTTTTCTTACATTAACAATTAAAACAAAGAAATTTAAAGGCTTACTGGATACTGGTGCTGATGTCTCTATAATAGCACAGAAGGAATGGCCTAAGGGGTGGTCTCTTGAACCAGCGTTAGCTACAATACCTAGCATGGGAGGCAGTCAGACACCCATGAGAAGTGCCGAACTTGCTACCAGTCGTAGGACCTGAAGAACAAACAGGGTGGATACAGTATGTTCTCAATACATCTCTTAATCTTTGGGGACAGGATTTGTTACAGCAATGGCATGGCACTGTTACCACTGGCCACAAAATTTATCCTGATGGGCACTGATACAAAGCCCCTGCTCAAACTTATGTGATTAACAGACCAGCCTGTTTGGGTTGATCAGTGGCCTTTGAAGGGGGAAAAATTAGTCCAGGCGCAAAAACTGGTACAAGAGCAGCTATAATTGGGACATATTGTGCCATCCAGCAGCCCCTGGAACACATCCATTTTTGTGATTCCAAAGAAAACTGGCAAATGGCGTTTGCTACAAGACCTGTGTGCTGTTAATGCAGTTATGCAACCTATGGGAACAATGCAACCAGGGTTACCAAATCCTTCTTTAATCCCAATTATGCCTTTTCCTGGTCTTAAAATTGAGAGTCATACACGGTTAGAAGGGGAAAAGAGATTTTATCTTGGTATTTATTTTAAGGATCCTTAGGTGCACAGATCCAGGTCATGTGCATTGAAATGCACCCCGCCAAATCCCCTGCAAAAGATTGGGTATAACATTATAGGTTTTACTAATTAGCATATCTATCAAAGATTCCCCAATGAGAGGCTCAAGTGAGCCCCTCTCCCCAAGGAGCCTTCCCCTGGATGGTTCTATCTTAGTTTACAGAATGTGTTCTGGAGAGGACCCTGGGGTCTGGGGCACACTGATCCCTAGCTACGAAGCTTCTGAAATGTTTAGTCTCTCAGCTTGACAAACAAGTCCAAGAATGTAAGCAAAAAGCACTAAGAATACAGAAGTTGTAAAAAAGGTATAACAGGGGTATAAAAGAAAAGGCAAAAAAATCTTCATGGCATCCCCAAAGCATTGGCAGTTATAGATTATAGTGCTTTTTTATGATACCCTTGCGCCCTAATGACTGTAATATTTTGCATTTTCTGTGCCTGTACTGAACAATGCTGGTCCTATACCCCACTATGAGTGGACTGTCCTACCACAAGGCATGAGGAATAGCCCTACTATATGTCAAGGACTAGTTACTATGGCTTTACAACCTAGCCACTATACTTATCCAGAGGCCTTAATTTACCATTATATGGATGACAATCTAATTGCCACAGAACAACCTATGCAATTACAAATGGTGCTAGAACATGTGCTGTTATCTTTAGCCCAATTTGGGTTACAAAATTGCACCTGAAAAAATTCAAACAATGCCTCTATAGAAATATGTTGGATGGCTCTTGTCAGAGACATCAGCGTGTCCTCAAAAATCAAAATCTCTAACAAAATGGAAACTTTGAATGATGTCCAGCAACTTTTGGACACAATAAAATGGGTCTGACTTTTGTTAGGCATTAATATGCCTGAATTAACTATTTTGTTTTCTTTGTTAAAAGGTAGTTCAGATTTGTCTTCCTCAAGGCAATTGACAGATGCTGCGGCACAAGAGTTGGAATTAATTGCACAAAAAATTGCCAAAGGTTCAGCACATCATTATGATCCCTGTACTCCTGTGACTGTATTTGTTTTAAATGCTTTACAATTTCCTTTAGCCCCCATTGGACAATGGTCAGTGCTGCATAACAAGAGTTTTTTGTTTGAAATGGATATTTTTACCTAATAACCAGCACAGAACCCTAATTTCTCATTTGGAATTAGTTGTAAATCTACTTATGAAGGGGTGATTGCGTGAGCAAGTTTTATTTGGCAGAGACTCTGATTTTATTTATTTACCATTACAGCGCCATGATTTTGAGTATTGCTTAGCCCAATCTGAGTCATTACAAATTGCCCTAGGTGATTATATCAATCCAATTCTCCACAGTCTAGCCAGGGATAAGATATTATCCTCTTTATGTTTTTTGGATATTCAGCCTGCATCATTATGTTTAGAGAAGCCCATTGCTCATGCTCAGACTGTGTTTGTAGATGGATCAGGGAAATCCCATGAAGTGGCTATTGTATGGCATGACAGTACTGACTGGGCACATTCTGTCACTCGAGTTATGGGATCTACACAGTCAGTCGAGGTGGGAGACATTGTTCACACATTTTCACTTTTTCCCCAGGAGCCTATTAATATAATTTCTGACTCTGCTTATGTTGTTGGAGTATTAAAACAAATGCTTTTTGTTTTTATAAAAGAACTTGATAATGAACCCTTGTTCAGTTGTTTTTATAATTGCAGGATTTGCTGCTCCAACAGCAGCATCCCTTTTTTGTCTTACATATCTGCTCTCATACAACCTTGCCTGGGTTTATTATTGAAGGCGAAGCGCTGGCAGACAGTTTTACTGTAAATTTTGCTCATGCAGTTAACACTTTTGAATCTGCTCATGCTTTGCATTCCTTTTTTCATCAGAATGCGGCTTCTTTACAAAAGGCTTTTGGGTTGACAATGTCCCAAGGAAAGGACGTTGTACGGACATTCCCTAACTCTCAGCACTTTGTTAATATATCTTCTGCTGCAACTGTTAACCCTAGAGGTTTAAAAACAGATATTATTTGGCAACCTGTTGTAATTCATGTGTCTGCTTTTGGATGCCTGAAATATGTACATGTTTCTGTGGATACATTTTTTGGGCCTACTGTGTGTCTCAGTCAGCCCTCACCAGGGGGCAGGCCAAGGATGTCCGATGACACTGGCTTTGCTATTTTGCAGTTATGGGTGCCCCTGATGAAACTGGATACATGGATACATGGCGCAGTCCACCCGACTGTTTTTACATTAATGAGGAATATGGCACACTTTCGGTGACCCCTACCAGTCGGGCAATTGTGGAACGTATGCATCTCACATTGGAAAACATGTTGTTAAAACAAAAGAGGGAGAATCGTATCCCTCAAGAACTATTAGACATGGCCACATACACTTCAAATTTTTTGAATCACACTTGCTAGCCGCATCTTCCGAGGGCTGTTGAGCGACTTTTTATGCTCCCTTAAACCTTTTCCAAAAACCCAAAGGTCTTGTGTACAGACCCTGCTAATAGGCTAATGGAAGGGTCTGGGAAAGTACTAACTTGGGGAAAAGGGTATGCTTGTGTTCTGTTTCCCACAGGACCTTTTTGGATTCCAGAAAAGTTCATCAAACCCTGTCATGAGCTCTGGCTTTGTCGAGATGGACATAACAGCACAACACTTGCTGTAATCCAAAGCCGTAAAAGTGCTTTTATTTTCTCTACTGCTACTCTTATACCTCTTCACAATTGCTGTGGCTTGTTGAGATTGGCTGCTTAGCAAACAAAGACAAGGCTGTCTAACAAACAATGACCATTCAAGCAGTAAAACAATTAGCTATACAAGCAAAAATATTGTTGTTGCATATTATCCGCAAGTTCTTCCTTGTACACGCTTAACGTCCCATAACAAGAACATCCTCTCCTTGTGTCCAGAACGTCTTCTTTCATTGATTAACTTCTTGGCTTTCTCTGTGGGTTTCACCAAAGCTGCAAAATTTCATGGTAAAAAACGTCACGGGTAAATTCTGACTGTCTTTAGGTCTGACTCTGTGAGGCTTTCAGACCAGCTGTCAGCCTCATCAATAATCTGGATCAACCAAGTCAAAAACCCATTACTGCAGATGGTGCAGATGTCACTGCAGCACAAGTGAACCAGGAAGAGAGAAGCAACTGAACCTGCTACAGAAATAACCTGGGGACAACTGAAGCAATTAGATCAAAGTGCAAGTACTATGATAGCTGCTTCAGGAGCACCATAAACACCTACAAATGTCTTTCTTGCTTACCTTGCTATCTTCTCGCCAATAGCAAAGTGAGTGGCTTTTTCTTTATAATGTTGCTTTTGTCTTTAACTAATCCATTACATCCTCCTGATTTTATGATTGGTACATATCTTTCAATTTTACATGAAAATAATACTTTTAAGATAACAATTTCAAATCCCTATTATTTTAGCTGTCTAACAAATCAAAATGTTAGAATACATGATCTTTACTTTGTAATGATATTAATACAGAGGACTGAAGTTTGGATGCCTATAAATGTAATGCACACTTGGGAAAGTAAATCTGGATATAGTAAACTGGCAAAAATTCTTACACAAACATGTTACTAATTAAAACAGTTTTTAAGCTGTTTGATTGTTTTTATTATTTTTGCAATTATTATAGCTGCCACAGCTGCAATAGCTATCACTGCATTAGCACATTTGGTGAAAACAGCCCATGAAATTGTTGAAATATCGGGCAATGTATTGGCAAACATGGAAATGCAAACAACTATCAATCAGCAAATTTTAGCCCATTTAGATGCCTTAGAAGCTGCAGTTATTTGGCTAGGTGATCACCAAGAGGGTTATAAAACCAGAATGAGTTCGCAATGTGATTGTGAACATCAATCCCATGGCCTATGTGTCACCCCACTGCCCTGGAATAATAACATAAATAATTGGAAAGATGTTAGGGCATACTTACAAAGGGCATTTGAATCAAACATTAACAGTGAGATTCAGACTCTAGCCCAATGTATCAAATAACAAATGAAAATCACTCAAACTCTAGCACAACAGAGTGTATGGGATGAAATTTCAGATAATGTGAAATGGTTGAATCCAAAAAACTGGTTCTCTGGGTAAAATTTACTTATTTGGATTTTTGTTAACGTTGGAGTTGTTTGTGCATTGTTTTTTATTATCATCTTGTGAGTCTTCTAGGGAATAATTAGAGTATGCACTGCAGAAGCAAAATTCCTAGCTCCCCTCGTCATGTGTCCAATGTTCCAGGACAAAAAAGGGGAAGTGTGGGAGCAGCTGGACTGAAGGAATGGGTCTGCTGGATGATTAAAGAACAATGACTAAATTAATTATAATTGTATGTTTTGTACAGATCATGACCAGCTGAATAGGCTTTTTCTAAGGGAGTGTGCATCCTTGGGCTTGAAGATCACCACTAAGGAATGTTATGTGTGTGCCAACTTGGAAGACCAGTTGGCGTGTGGATGGGCATGAATGTATGATATCTTATTTGGCTGCATAGTGGGATCCGCCTGTGTAACCTTATCAAAGAGCTAATCAAGAAAGTAAAGTTAGTTAGTGTTGCATCCAATACTGACTCAAGCTTTCTCAGTCACCACATGTGATGCGCTCTGGTGCCTGTGATATCAGAAGGGCCAAAGCTGGCTGTGAGGCACTCTGATTGCCTGTGACATTACAAGGGGTAATGGTCTATTGTGATGCTTTCTATTGCCTGTGACATCTCAAGTGGTAGGGCTTGCTGTGAGGCAACCCTTGGCCTGTGAAATCCCTTTGGGCAGGGCTGGCCATGAGGCACTCTGCTACCTGTGTGATCACAATAGACCGTGATGGCTGTGATGTGTTCTTCTGCCTGTGATATCACAAGAGGCAGGAATACTAAAATGTGCTATGGGCCCTGTGACATCACAATTGGCAGGGATGGCTGTGTGGCATTCTGGTGCCTGTTACTACACAAAGGGTGGGGCTGGCTGTAATGGCCCATTCTGAATTAGACATCACAATGGTGGGGGCTGGCTCTGTTTCACTCTGGAGTTTCTGACATCACAAGGGGCAGGACTGGTTGTGATGCACTCTGGTTCCCTGTGACATCAGAAGGGGTGAGGCTGGCTGTGAGGCACACTGCCACCTGTGAAACCACAATGGCCCAGGCTGGCTGTGAGGCTCTCTGCCGCCTCTGACATCAGAGCGAGTGGGATTGGCTTTGATGCACTCTGGTGCCTCTGACATCACAAAGCTCAGGGCTTGAGTGGTCTCTTCCCCCAGTACTGGATTGATCTTTGGTTGACAGTTTCTGCCTGTTCCTGTATTGTCTTGATTTTGTTCTGTCTCCAGGTACTGGAACTGGATATTTTTCCATAAAAATGAAGCCCTCTGTCTGCATGGCCCCTTCTCCAGTCATATCTCGTTCTTACTTTTTCCCCAACAGTCTTTGCTTGGCTCTTGGTGTTTGAGATATCCCCATCAGCCCCTTCTTTTCTGGGCTCCTATACATGCCAACCATAAGTTGCTCCTAAGTCTCAGCTTAGCTGGTTAAAGTTACTACGTTTAAAATCATGGCTAGTTTTATTTGTGTAGCATTTGATTACTGTAGGACTAGTAATATTATTAATAATAGTGTGTTTACCTTGCCTATGCCAATGGTTGCAGAAGATGATATACAAAGTCACTACATCTGTGACCAATCAAGTATTGCTTGCACAAAAAGAAAAAGGGGGAATTTGTTGCAAAATGATTAAAGGATCAGGGGCATGGATCATTGATAGAATTATGGGATCAATAAAAGAACTGTACAAGCAATAGGCCTACAAGCAAAGGTTTGTATGAGAAACTGTCTCCATGAGAAAATCCCTGTGTGAGAAACAGGCCTGAGAAACAAAAAGGGAGTTTTGAAGCAATGCAGCTGTGCAGATAAGATGTGCTGACCTGGAGGAGGGAGGCTGAACTCTGAATTCTTTTAATCATAATGTAACTAGTAGAAGCTTGCCAATGTAGTCTAATTATGTAGAAGCAGAAATGCGCTTTGATAGGTTTTAAGCCACTTAAGAGTTAACAAGCTGGGATACTATATAAGTGCCTCTGGATTGCTAATAAACGGAGCTTGCTTTTATCAACCACATTGGCTGGTCAGCAATTCCTCCCCCTGCCGGAGTCCACGGACCCTTTTCCAACACTGAACAAGCTCAGAGGGATGGAATCCAATGGGAAGGGATGGGATGGGATGGGATGGGATGGGATGGGATGGGATGGGATGGGATGGGATGGGATGGGATGGGATCCTCCCTTGAGGCTCGTCCTCAGTTTTATAGGGAATTTGAAAACCCCAGTGAAAGGGGAAAACAACCAATGAGTTACAAGCCAGGGGGAGGATACAATGTAACAAGAACCACGGGGGGGGAGGGGAGGGGAAGACCGAGAGGCAGGAGTTATAACAGAGAACCAATGAACAACCAAGTAACCGAGAATTTTCCCGAACCGGGGGAGGCGGCTTGTACCCGGGCACTGCACAGGGGAGGTGCAGCTTAGGCTTCTGAGACGCCCCTCAGCCCACCCTCTGAGTCTGCCTCTTCGGGAAGCTCGATGCAGGGGATGGGCTGGGATTGATTGGCAACACACTGCCCCAGCCCCTCAGTGGGCTGGGTCACACCAAGAGCTGATGGTTTTTCCAATCCCCAACCAGGTGGCCATACCACCTGGTTAATGATGGTAACATCGGCCCATGTGTCAAAAAGTGGCTGTATTTTGATGGCTTCTGCACCTCTTTGCAGGATCACTTGCCGCTGAGGTCTCTGGGCCAGGTTCAATGTCCAAAACACATCGAACCCAGAGGACCCAAAAGTGTGATCTCTGTGGTCGCTGCTGTTGCTGGTTCCCCTGTTGGTCATTAGGGGAATGGGGATGATTTGGGCAATGCGACTGCCTTGCAGGATAGTAACAGGTGGTTGCAGCGTGTAGGCCACAATCTTAATTTTGCCGGTGTAGTCAGCGTCGATGACTCCAGGAAGCACCACTACTCCCTGCTGGCTGGTTGATGACCGCCCCACGAGTAGGCCACCCAGACAAGGGCTGTCTGATGACAGGGGGCCCTTGGCTGTGGTCGGGATCAGGGTGACCTGGTGGTTCGTCAGCGTGACTTCTATTGAGGTTGCCACGTCCACTCCGAGGCTCCCTCGGGTGGCTGGCTGGTCCTGTTGAAGGAAACCACCGGAGTTGCACTCGACTCATGGCTCTTTGGGGCACTCACTTGTGTCCTGGCACGTGGCCCCACCACGCTGCACTAGCCATTTCCCGCATGGTGGCATGCTATGGTGGCATGGGTACTGGAATTACAGTTGTGGCACCACACCGTTTTCTGGCAACTGTTGGGAAATAGAATTATTGGGATCAATAAAAGAACCGTAGCAAGAGCCTGCAAGCAAAAAGCCTGTGTGTGAGAAAAAACTCTCCATGAGAAGATTCTTGTGTGAGAAAAGGCCTGGGGAATGAAGAGGGAGTGAAGACTTGCAGCTGTTCAGATAAGGCCCAGAGAAGGGTGATGAACACTGAATTCTTTTAATCATAACATGACTATGGAAGCTTGCCAATGTAAGTCCAATTATGTAGAAGTAGAAATGTGCTTTGATAAGCTTTAAGCCACTTAGGAGTTAACAAGCTGGTATACTATATAAGTGCCTTTGGATTACTAATAAAAGGAGACTGCTATCTCTCCCCTCGCTGGGGCCTGCTTTCTCCCTTTTACAATTCCAACAGGAAACTGTGCCTCAGGTGCCCCTCTTCACCGCATTGGAAACAGGCTACTCTGCCCATCTGGGGACCAGGAGGTGGGCCAGTGGCCTTCGCCCCCTTTTTTCTTTGCGCCCCTCCGGTCAGTGCTGCGGAGATGACTTGTCCTTGTTGTTGCAGGACATTCTGAAGCACTGAGGTGAATGCAGCTGTTTGAGACGACTGCTCCGCACAGCTAGCATGCACGAGCATCTCATATACTCCTGCTCCCTGGGGCAATGTGGCAAGAATTGTCTTAGTTTGCTTATTAGCATTTTCAAAGGCAAGGGTCCGGAACATTTGCTCTTGGAGCTCTTCAGAGAGCTCAGTTGCATCCTTCAAGGCTGCTGACAGACGGTCAATGAACTGACCATATGGCTCTGACAGCCCCTGTCGGACTGCTGCATACAGAGGAGACTTCTTCTTTTCGGGTACTGACAACAAGGCTTTATGGGCAAGAGTCTGTGACAACTGATGAATGATTATGGGCATGGTCAGTTGTGTCACTGTCGCCTCCAAAAGCCCCGCTCCCAGTTAGCATGTCGGCTTGGATCGCATACAGTGGGTCTTGTGTATCACCTTGGTGTTTGCTAGCTTCTTCTTGTGCTAGTCACTTCCATGTTTGCTCCCAGAGCAGGAACTGTGAAGGGGTTAACTGTTGGAGAATGGTTAGAGGATCAGGGACATGGATTATTGATAAAGGGTACAAATTAATAACAGAACTGTACAAGCAAAAGCCTGCAAGCAAAGGCCTGCATGAGAAGAAGCCTCCATGAGAAAATGCCTGCATGAGAAACAGGCCTGAGAACCAAAAGGGAGTTTTAGGAGGTACAGTGATGTTCTGATAAAGATGTGCTGACCATGAGAAGGGAGGAAGATCTTTGATCTGTCAAGACAAAACATAAATAATAGAAGCTTGCCAAATGTAGTCTTTTATCTAACCCAATTATGTAGAAGTAAGAATGTGCTTTTGTAAGCTTAAACCAATCAAGAACTGACAAGCATATATACTGATACTATATAAGTGCCTCTGTATTGCTAATAAATGAAGCTTGCATTATCAATCACATTGATTGTCTGCATGTCTTCCCCCGCCGAAAGTCAGCAGTTAACAATTGTACGATGCTGATGCAATCATTAGGACACAGGACATCTGCTGTAAATATAAACTGCAGGATGTTCTGTGTAGCTTCGGACCGTAAGCCGTGCATGGTGACTGTTTGCTTTGCTTGCTGCAAGATTTTCCAGTCATGGGGTTCCCATTTTGCAGTGTCCCCTTGTATCAGTACAGGGCAGGCTAGGGCATCTACGGCTTGCCAATCTCCTTCAATAATTGCGTCACGGACAACTCCATTCCATCTCCTTCGCAATGGGTCAGTCCTCACCGTCAGGGCTGATGGAGGTGATGGCTGCACCTCCTCTTGCAGGAAGGGAGGGGCTGTAGGCACTGTGCCCAGTTCCCCCGATGGGAATGTAGGAGTCCTGGTGGCTATCTTGACCAGTGGGTCCATGGGATGCCACAATGCTGCTGATGTGGTTTCGCAAGCCTTAGACTCCAGCGTGTCCTGACGTGTAGACAATTCAGCAAGCTTCTTCATTAATTCATGCATCATCTCTCGGTGCTTCTCCTCCTCTTGGGGCTGACCCCCGGCAGCCCTGGCTGGCTCTGGCTCTGCGGGCGACAAAGCCGTAGAGGCTGCTTCGCAGTTGGATGATGATCCATTGTCCAGCAGACGGGGATGGCGTGCTGCCTTTTTTAGCTGGGAGCTAGGACTGCTCCTTTCTCCTCTGCTCGCCTGCGCCCCGCCCCCAGGGTCGGGAGCCTGAACTTCTGCCTTTGCAGCCATTTCTCCCTCAAACTTCTGAGGGGTAACTTCCTTCCCCGTCGTATCCAGCAGCTCCCACAGCGAGCGGACGGGTGCTGCTGTTCCCTTCATCAGTCGACCCGTGGTCAGCACGAAGAATCGCAAAACCCTGGACTCCGCCCCGGCCTCTGGCCACTGCTCCGTGAGACCCCCGTCTTTTTCCTTTCTGGGGCCGCCACCCCCCAGGGCTTCCATGGCTGCCGTGGCCACCTTCCTCTCTGCTTTCATTTCTGTGAGGGTATTAGTCACAGCTCTCCAAGTTAATCCGAGAGCTTTAGCTTCTTTACCTTCCTTTCCACCCTCAATCATGAAAACAGCCACAGTTGGTTTCCCACTTTCCACCACTCTTCAGTCGAGAACAAAAGCGAAGTGCATTTCAAAAACCCTTGTTTCCGGGCCCACATAATTAGGGCATAGAGATCTCGATCTTTTACAGTCTCGCCTCTCTTAGAGGATACTGGCTAGGAGACGAGTGCCAGCCTCGTATTCCATAGCTTCTTACCTGTGGCGACCTGCTCGGCCGCGCGAGCTCCGGTCTCCAGCTCCACTCAACTTTTTTGCAAGGACACTCCCACTCCCAGCTCTCCAGGCTCCTCACCGTCCTTGCGATGCTTCGGAGTCTTAACGCATTTAAGTGAAATGCATTTAAGCGAAAAACAAACCACATCTAAGTGAAACGCATTTAAGCGAAAAATCACTCGAGTCCCTGCTCAGGCGCCAGGTCTTGCGGGGGGGGGGGTCCCAAGTGCTGGAGAGCTAGCCAGATTAACAACACAGACACCGATACGATTTGAGCATTGTTCTCCACCTTATTGTTTACCTATACAAGCTTATATCTACTTTGCAAAGATTCACGCCCTAGTCCCTCTAGACAGCCCCTAATCCGTGGGGGAGCCGACCAGTGTATAACTTTGCCAAGTACTTTCAAGGCTGCCTGCTGCCAGGTGTTATCCAGGCTTGCCTGCAGCCAGGGGCCAGTTCAGGGGTTTTTCCTCAGCAACCCTGGGTTGTCCAATCTTTCCTGGGATATCATATGCCCCTGTTCCACAAGGAATCCCTCTACACTGCCCCAGTCCACAGCGTCCGATGATCTGGTTCTCAGATTACAGCTAAATCGAACAGCTCAGAAGAAGCCACAGAAGTCATTGGGGAAATGCTATTGTAGTCCTGGAAAAACTTCTTGCCTCAGCTAATGAAAAGAAACTAGCTAAAAGCAGGAATGTATTCTCTCCCGCCACAAAGCTGAGCAACATGGGGGGAGTGTGTGTGTCTGAACACAAACAGCGCTGAAGAATTTCTCCAGCTCTCTCCCCATATCCTGGACCCAGCTTAAAGCTGCAGGACCCATTTCTGGGCATAAAGCAGATGATAAGGGAATACAGTATTATCATAAACTCACCCCAAGACAATATGATAATAATTTCCCCAAAATTATTAGCATATCTTCCCTCTCCTTTACAGGTCTTCTTCTGTCCTGGGGGTCTCTTTGGTGGTCCCTGACCAAAAAGTCATACCTGACTGCCTGGTGAACTGGTAAAAGTTGACACAACTGGGCTGGTTGCTTTCCAGTTCTTTTTGCTAAAGAATAAGCATTGTGCAGGTCCATAGGGCAGTGGGTTTTGAAGAATGAGCATTGTATTAACCCTCCAGGTGCAAATAATTTTTCATCTGGCAACAAAATAGTGGTAGAACAGACAGCAGTGTCTGCTGCAAGAACGGAACAGCTCCTGGCCCCAGGGCCCACAGCTCTTTGGCAGCTGCTGGGAAGTGCACAGGGAATTAAGGAGGTATTGAAGGTATAGGGCAGCAGCCTACTGCAGGAGCCAACAGGGGTCCTGGGGCTGATGTCTTGGTATATCTGCCAACACAAGTAAAGCAGCAGCATACGGGTGAAGTCCAGGACACCTGTACTGCTCTCATGTGCACCTAGTGTGGCACCATGCTGTATGCCCCCAAGGAGCAGCTGCTCATCTGTGTGGATAAAGAAATCCTGGGCAACATCCTGTGAAGTATGGGACACAGGAGCAGGGATGCCTGGGTGCTGCTGTTAGAGCCCACAAAGTTTGTCCTCAATGTCCAGATCAAAGCCCTTCCCACCCCCACCCCATCCTCACCATAGGCTGCTCCTGGCAGTGCTCACTCCTCAGCCCTTCCAAGAGTTCAAGAGGTGCTTTGCTGTTTGACCTCAGAACCTGCAGCTCAAGTGCTCCTTGTTGCAGAGGATCACTGAGGTCAGCAGTGCCATCCAGGCTACAGATGACTGCAGCACCTTTGGGCATTCCTTGAAGCCAGGGAGGTGAAACAAACTCTGCTGGCGAGTGCCCATATCTGGGGCAGTCCCACAGGAGGGCTTTGCTTTGTGCTAGCAGGCTGCTTTCACCATAAGCACCACTGTGTTTTCATGTGAGCTACTGAAGCTGTGTCCCAAGCTGGTGGGGCTCTTGGATGCTGGTGCTTGTGTTTGTGGCTGGGGAGCAGGATGCCTTCTGAGGTGCTTTTGGGAGTCCGTGGGCATGATGGGGCAGCGCTTGTCAAAGCGTGGCCCCAGGGGAGGTAGAAGGGCTGTCTCATGCCCCTGCCCACTCTGTGCTTGCCACTCTAAGACTTGCAGGACTGGATCGAGGGGCCAGAGACTCCCTGGTGTATTGGGTGTTTCAGGTCCTGGAGGAAGCTGAGGTGAGGTCTGGGGCACACTTGGGAGTCCCTGGCTCTGGGGACTCCAAGTGTGCCCAGCCCAGCTGAGGCCACCCCAATGAACTTGAACATGGGGCCGGGAGCTGCCAAGGCTGTAAAGTAGGAGGCAGTTCCTCATTTCAGGTGACTCCTGAAGAAAGGGAGCCCTAGCATCTCAGCCTGGAAGTGAGGGTTTGCCTGCTGCATGACAGGAGGCAGGAATTACTGGAGTAGTACTCTCTGGCCTGAGCTGGGGGTATTCCAGTATCGCAGTCTGCATTATCTGGAGTTTATCACAGGAGGCAAAGGGAAGGATTACATAGATCTGGACCCCTTGCAGTAACATTGCTGCAAGATTGTAAAAGCTGGTGTGCCCTGTTTCAGACCAATGAGGCCATGGAATCACCCACCCCCCATTGGCTCTATTTCCCCATCCCTCGCAGTGATCAAGGCCAGGTTAGACAGGGCTTAAACAACCTAGTCTTCTGGAAGGTATCCCTGCCTATGGCAGGGAGACTGAAACTAGATGGTCTGCAAGATCCCTTCCAACCCAAGATCTTCTGTAATTCTGTGACTTTATTTTCAGCCTGCTGGCCACTATGCTGGGGGAATAACTGATAAGTCAGAGCAACCACTAGTATCACCCTCACGGCTTCATCAAGTTATTTTCACACATTTCTGCACAGGGCCATATACAAAGACACCGCTAGGCAGCAGGAAGCATTCTCACTAGATAAAGTTGGGTAACAGGAATTCAGACAAACCTTGGCTCTGAAAGCCCACAAAAGGACTGAACCCTTGTGACTGCTCCCACAGCATTTTTTTCTTTTCAGGCAATCTGTTGCTGAAAAGCATGGATGTAAAAATGAAGCTGATGAGCATCAAAGATGGTTGTTGATTGACGAGGTCCACAGCATCAGGAGCATGCAAAGTGGTTATTGCCTTTGCCTCAGTGCTTGTGAAGGTGTGGGTGTCATTTGGTATATACTGGGGGCACAAGGAGGTAATACAGCCAGCTAAATACCCCATGGACTGAATGGGCATAAAAGTATTCAGCATACCACCTGACAGTTGAGTCAGCAGTCAGGAACAAGCTTCTTGTTATTAGGATTCTTGATAGCAATACTTTTAGCAATGATTATACTGAGAACCCTTTAAATTTGCCTTCCCTAACTTCCCTTACATAACAGATATGAGGCTCTGGTATTAGAAAGTCAGAGACATGATGGGATGGATGCTGATGCCTCTAAGCTTGAGGAGTCACCATAATCAGGTTTGTTGAAACAAAGCTGCACAGTGGTTTGTGCAGTGTGGGACTGTGATGTTCTCAGACTTCGTAAGCCCAAATCATTGATACCAGAGCCTCATATCTGTTATGTAAGGGAAGTTAGGGAAGGCAAATTTAAAGGGTCTGCTTTATTAAGACATATTAAGTCTTACCAGCAGTCTTCACCAGCAGAAGCCACATGATGACAATTTCTTAATGATACTATTCAGAAGTACACAGATTTACAAGTTCTGAATTTTCTTCTCCTATTTACTCCAGAGCAAAGCAAACAACATCCCAAGTGCTTTTACTAGAGGAAGCTGTAATGACCAATTAGTAGAGTCATTGCTAAAGCTAGGAGAAACAAAACTGAGAAAACTAGTAACTCAATACAGTTTTAAGTCTGGTACTTATTGGTAAAACAGGTCAGCCAAACTACTGACTTTGGCTCCAACTTCTTTGTTACATATTTAGCTTCAGAGTTACTTGGTCCAAGTTCCATCTTGTTCTGCATCACTTCACAACAACAAATCCAGTACACATCATCACAGTTCTGAAGCAAGCCAAAAGTGTATTCTACAAAGCAACTAGCAAAATGAAAATTTAGCTGAACTGCCTTTTGCTTTTGAAGCCACCTGCATGACAAATATTTTTTGTCAATAAAAAGCCAGATGTATTTTAAGAAAACACATTCAGGTATTAAGTTTGAGCAGCTCCCTTTGATCAAAAAGCAAACAGACAACATAGTTGTAGCAACCAAAGTAGTTACCAATACTCTGAAAGCATAAGCCAGCAAATTAATAAAAGGCATCTCCAAAATCTCCGAATCTGAGGTAGAAACATGACTTCTCACTAAGTGCTCTGGCGATTTTACTCAGGACTGTGTCATTAGCACTTGAGGGACATTAGGCATGCTTCTGGTCTAATTTTTCAATCTAATTTCATCAAAGTGCAAAACCACTCTGCAGCATGAAGAAAGGCATGGAAATGGATATGACTGGAAAGTCACCTGGCCAACATGCTCTCGACCCAGACTAAAAGGCCGACACTAACACAGACATAAAATCACAAAAAGGAATAGTGGCCTGTCGTTTCCTAAGTATAACAGAAAAAATGTGTTCTCTTTCCAGATGAAAGAGCATATGATTACTTGAGAGGCTCACCTCCAAAACTTCACAGGGGAAAATTCCATTTAAAAAATAAAAATATGAAAATCAATTGCCATTCGGCCAATACCCTAGTGAAATTTTCTTAAACACCTCTTGAAATGAAAGAAGCTCTGGTCATCGACACACTGCATTTTTCACTTCAGCTATTTCAAATAAAAATTTTATAGTTGAGAAAGCTACAGGTATGTGCACAATGGTTATAAAATGTTGGAGAATGGAGTTATTGGGATCAATAAAAGAACTGTGCAAGCTATTGAGCTGGAGGTTTTTGGGCCTGTGTGTGTGAGACACTTTCCGTGGGAAAGTCTCTGTTGTAAAGCTAAACAGTTTCAGCCTGAGAAATTTCAGGGAGTAACGTACTTGCAGGTGTGATATCTAGGAGTATAAGGGAGGCAAGGACAAAATTCTTTTGAACATAACAAGACTGTGGAAAACTGCCAATGTAGTCCGATTGTGTAGAAATAGAAATATGTCCTGATAAATGTTAAGCCACTTAGGAGCTAACAAGCTGGTATACTATATAAGTGCCTTTAGACTGCTAATAAATCGGAGTATATTTTTCAACCATATTGGCTGGTGTCTGTTTTTTCTCCCCCCGCCAGGGATCCGAGCTCCCCGTCCTGCCGCGGCTTCCGATAATAAAATATCCAAATAGTTTGAATACTGGTTGGTACTACTTTGGTAAAAATCAGCAGCACCTGCTCTGGTGATAACACTTCAATAAATATAAGACAACAACATGTTTAACAGTTAAGAGTACTGGCTAATAGTTTTTCCTAAGAGAACTCATACTTGTTTAAAAAAACAACTTAAGAAAAGAAACTTTAATAAAACAAAAAGTTAAAAGGTTACTATGACATTTAGAATAGTATGCCAGAGATAATTGCAAAACAGCAACAAATCCTAATTTTAAAAAAATTCACACCTACTAATAGCAGGCCCTGTCCCTGGTAGACAGCTCTGTATAGTGTCCTTCCTGCAAGCTGCCAATCACCTTTCCAGAAGGGGGAAAAAAAATTAAAGGCATCAGTAAATTTAG
The DNA here is from genome assembly GCF_041296385.1 of Aphelocoma coerulescens. Classification (NCBI taxonomy): domain Eukaryota; kingdom Metazoa; phylum Chordata; class Aves; order Passeriformes; family Corvidae; genus Aphelocoma; species Aphelocoma coerulescens. The sequence goes on from NC_091021.1 coordinate 4,776,633, forward strand.
CTCCCCTTTTAAGCATTTCCAACTTACTGTGAAGTAATTCACAGAAAGCAATTACAGAGGAAAATTCAGTGCTGACATTTTTTCACAATCATGCCATCAGAGCACAAATAGGGCTAAAGCACTTTTATTTACACTTACTCAGTTTGTAAAACCATGTGTACATTGCCATCATTTAAAGTGCAAGCTACATGTCTTCTGAATTAACTGAAGGCGTAAGAGGTGCTATGTAAGATAAAATACTGCCACCAGTAGTTATACAACTAACTACGAATGCCAGTAGCATAGTTCAAACCCTGACCAGCTTAGTGTGTTACTTCCTCTTGTATATTACCAGCCAAAAACATATTCCATAGCTTTAGATACAATGCTTTCATCTTTCCTAGGAGTTTGTCTGTCAGAAACCACCTACAAGGCAGGGAAAAAAAACAAAAAGAGAAAATACAGAGAATCAGTCAACATATAGTTAATAGTTTTTACACTAACCATTTATTTCTTCTTTTCCTAAGCGCTATTGTATTATAACAAAATATGTTTGAAATATTTTCAAAACAAGCCCTTAATCCCTGGAAAAGTGACAAATCACTAATTTAGTATTTTTTATTATTATTTTAGAGACTCAACAGACTGAGCTTGTACTTGAACCACATCATTAAAGAACTGACAGCAAAAGATAAAAGCTAAGGTCATGTTGAAATTAATGTCTGGACAGCTTCATAGAGCTAAGGGGAGACAACACAAAAACATGTTTCTGTTTCCTTGAAAATACCTGATAGTCACTAGTGGAAGCCTTATATGCTGTTGCAAGAGGTCTCATTGTAGAAATCCTTGTAGTACTATTTGCAAGTTGTATTGGTGTGCCAGCAGGTTTTGTAGGTGGAGTGAAAATTGAAGACATTGAGGATGTAGAGCTTCTTTCAAAGTTTTCCATCACACTCTTAAATAGAGGGTTAATATAATGTAAACAAACACTGAAAAGCAGTATTCCAACCTTTATCATCTAAAGTTATCTACTATTTAAACATTTTTGATAAAACATATTTGGATCGCAAAAGATAAAAGTCGCGTCAGTACAGAGCATACAGGTACACATGATCACCAAGCATTTTCCTCACTGCAATCATTTACATGTTGAATTATGCCATTGCAAAGTAATGGAAGGTTGGAATCTGTTCACTGTCTGTACTAAAAAACCAAGTTTGAAACAATGTAGAGAAAATATACTGTATGACTTGCAATAAACTTCAAGTAGTAACTTGCTTCAGGCCCAGATAAACTAAGTAGCCTAACACTCTCTTTCTAAATATTTCTAAAATATTTAACCTGATCCATACAGTATGGTCTCCAAGCCTTTACCAGCTTGCAGCTTTTTGCTCAGATTCAACTTGCCAAGGTGTTTCACTCAGTCCCCTTAGCAAATGCTAGAAAAGGAGTCAGAAGGCTCCATTTTGTAATCTTATGTTTAGAAAGGAATGCATGTAGAATGAAGAGGTAGCAAGTGACTTGATGAGAACCACAAGTTCCACAACAAACCAGAGGAAACAAGATGGTAAATAACAACCAGCCTGGGGAGATGTGATTTGCTGCATTTAGACTCAGTGAAGCATAGCATTCAAGCAGCCTAAAGACAGCAGAAATTTACCAGCACATTTGGTAGAAGAGTGCTTTCCAAAATAAACAATAGGATTGGTGTACACTGTGGGTGGCATCTGACTCTCTGCTTAGCACAAGGGGAACCCATGAAACTAACTAATACTTTTAAATCAGAAGCCTAAGCGCTAATATCAAATCTGTAATGTCTAGTTTTCAATTGCAGGAAAGTCTTACCAAAACCAAACCTTCAATGGATTAGTCTCCTGAAATTTTTTCCTCCAAAAATACAAGTTAATGACTATGGGTTTATTTATTGGTATATGAAAGTGGATACTAGCCACAAAAGACGTGAGAATTCAAAAGCAATGAAGATCAGATGCCTGGTAATTATATGTCTTAGATCATTACTTCTAGAGCTTCAGCTTACAGGCAATTCATTCATCGATACAAACTGGACACCAAAATAATAAAAAGGCAAGGACAGACCACCAGCAGAAGCCCACAGAGAAAAGGGACATGGAATTACTTTTGTTTTTGAATTTTATTGAGTGTAAGAAATGTTTCAGACTGCTAAAACTTCAGTAATTGCAACTTCAATTTCTAGGGCTGCCTTCTCAGAATGGTTTATATTGGAAAGCTTATATTACTCTTTGGTATCATGTATCCTTAAAGGAGACAAAACAAATAATTTGTACACTATAGAAGAATGACTTATTTGCTTAAGCTAATATACAGTACCTAGTGCAAAGTGCTGCAAGAATTAAAGGTCAGGGCATTGCCAATACCTAAATGCTAATAGCTCATGTTAATATTAAGACTACAAGACAGCCATGTCTACCCTAACTACTACTTACAAGAGAGTGACATGTTTTTCTAGGGGCAGGTGGGAGAATAGGATTGGGATTTTCTTGCTTACAAATTTTCAGTCCAAAGTACTATGATAAACTCAAGAGCCAGAAGCACACAGTCACATAAAAAAAAATAGAGAGGTACAATTAGGAGCAGCAACAGTATTAATCTGCCATTACGTCTCTATTGCAGGCCCTAAAACCCAGAAATTCCTGTCAGGAAACTTATCTCGTCTCTTACATTATGGCTTCACTTCCTTGTCTCATACAGCAATATAGTTCTGTGCATTGTAACTTCCAAGGAGCACAGAGATTGCCCATAATGATCCTTCTCAGCAGGAAATGTTGACAAATACTTAAGAAAAAGCTTACGTAAATGTGTAACAGACTACATCTATATAGATGAACTACCTACAATTTGCAATTCCAAAAGAAAAAAAAAAATTAAAGAGGTCAGGAAAAATAAAAATAAAGACCAAAAGCAGAGTGCCTTATATTTAACTAAAAACAACTATTAACTTACTTTATCTATACAAGGCTTGACACCAATCATGATAGATTCACCAAAAATTCTTCCATCTTTGCTTAAGGCTTTCCGGGCTTGAAGCTTAGACTGATATCGAATATGCATCCAGTTTCCTGTGTTGGACATCTGTATGAGATTAAGTGGAAATTGTGAAATGTAGTTTTTTAAATGCATAACTTGCAATGTTTTCTGACATAAGTGTCAAACTAAGACATACCACATGCTTTAATATGTTTCCATATTGAGCAAACTGTAGAAGAATATAGGAAGCTGATGCTTGAGGAAATCTGAAAGACAGAAAAAAAATACTCAAAAAATTATGAGTAGTTTAAGAATTCAGGTGTTAAGATACAACCCCATGAAGCATTTACAGAAATCCAGAAGAGACCACTGTAATGACATCAGAAGCAGTGACTTGAGAAATACCACCTTCTAGGAACTTTACCACACACCCCAACAGTAGAATGGTGCTTCTCTAACCAGAAAAAATGTGTAGCTTAAGTTAAGATGCCTCCCTGAAATGTGTTTGCTTGCTTGAACCATAGCTGTATTTCCTACAGCACCTACCAATGCCAGACAACATCAATGCCCAAGTATTTCTTCTCCATATGCTGTAAAGCCTTCACCCAGGATTTTCTAATACTTTGGAAATCAACTTACCCAAATACAGTTACCCATGTGTCATCAAGTTGATCTTCTGAAGTAAGGGAATCACCTTGAGTATAAAAAGGATCTAGCTGAGCAGGAGATAGAGTAGTCTTCTTAGGCTGCCCAATACTTACAGGACTGAACATGCCTGAAGCTGTTAAATTGAAATGGTATTGTTGAACAAATTTCTTTTGCAAGACAGAAGTTTATAGTAAAAGAATAAATTCAGTGTCAAGCATTTCACTTGTATATGGAAGAGTTTGATGGGGATTTACTCACAGACACAAAAAGTAAGTCAACCATAATTTCACATCTGCAAACACACTAATAATTTTTTATGACTAGCAACCTAGTGTTCTCTTTGACTTCTAAACACCAACAGCTTAATACAGTTGCCAAATAGAAACAGGCCAACAGAATAAAGCTTAGCAAGAAGACACCGGTTCATAGACAAGATATCAAACCTTGTGAAGATAGAAGGCAATCCATCAGTCTCAACTGCTTCATTCAATTACAACCACCTCCATGCTCAGTTCAATACCACATTTGGAAGAAGGAACATGTAAAGTTGATTGAAACTCAGTCAGGCTCAGAATGGATAATTATTTCCTACTCATATTCATATACCTTTTGAAAAGCTAAAAAATACACAACCTCTTCATAAATTAGCAAGGAACTGATTTAGCTTGCACAGTGATGATTTTTCTGTATTAAAGAAAACAGTAAGAAAAGAGATTAGAAATTTTGACAGGACATCTACCTGCTCCCGGAGTCAATGGCAGAATTCCAACTGATGGGCTCTGTGTTAAAGTAAAGCTGGCCTGCATTAAGATACAGAAAATAACAAATCATTCTTATAGATATACTGCTCAGATCAAGAGAGGCATTTTTCAAGTGATTTAAACATTCAGGTAATAATATTAACTGTTTGGCTTAAGTTATTCCAAACTTTTAAAGGTATGAACAGATATTTGCATGTATATTTAATAAAAGATTACCAAGAGGTATTAGTGAAAAGTTATTTGACAATATATTTGACATATGCTTTGTGAAACAAAGTAGCTCTAAGTATCAATACTCAGAAACCTTTTAGTTTAACTTCTCAAAATAGTCATGTCACTGTTGCTGCTCTATTAATAATTCACGCATTCATATGCATCCTGATGGGAAGGATATTAGTATCCTAAGTTTATCAGCATTTTCACTGCCTAAAGGGTCCAGAAATCATGGAAACATAACCTCCACTTGTAGGGAGACTACTACTAGACTTACTTTCCTGCTCAACTATTTAGTGCATAGAAGGAAAGTATACTTTGAGTTTTAGATGGTAGTAGTTGTTTTCTTTTTAACATAGGATTTCAACACCCGAAACAATTTTAGTCTATTTTTAGCCTGAATCATGGCATTTCTTAGATACAAAATCAAACAACCTGGAGTACCTGCAGACCTAGGAACATGTGTTCTGATAGCTGCTCAACATTTTTTGAAATTTAATATCCAATCCTTTAAGACACTATTGGATTCTGTCCTTCACAGAGAACCTCAGCTTTCAGAATAAACTTTTCAGAAGGCAGCACTCAATAGAAAGACTGCTCATTCAATGAAAAGTGTTCTCCTTGTATCAAAAGGGTTCAGTGAAAAAGGACCTAGTAACACTTGATTAGTCAGTTAAGCAGAAGAGCTTATTATAAAATTTACCTTGTAGGAAATTGAATGTTCCTCTTTCAAAATTAATCCCAACTGTCTACCAAAACTTTGATTAGATATTTTACTTGGAAAAAAAAATTGTTATGTTTCAGTAAGTACCTCTATTGCCTTCTAAAATATAATCATAGAAACACGGAATTATTAAGGTTGGAAAAGATCTCTAAGATCAAGTCCAACCATTAACCTAGCATTGCCATCTTGACCACTAAACCATGTCCCCGAGTGCCACATCCACACATTTTTGAACACTTTGGAGGATAGCAATTCTAACACTTCCCTGGGTGGCCTGTTCCAGTGCCTGACCACCCTTTCAGTGAAGAAATTTTTCCTGATATCCAATCTAAACATCTTCTGGTGCAACCTGAGGCCATTTTCTCTTGTCCTATTACTTGTTACCTGGGAGAAGAGACCAGCCTCCACCTTGCTACAGCCTCCTTTCAGGTTGTGAAAGAGTCCTTCTGGCAATCAGCAGCCCAATAAACTTACAAGAAAGTGAAAAGCTGCAACAAGGCTGAATTTGTATGTACAAAGCATAACTGAGGCATGACTTGCATTTTTCATTTCCTACTGTATTGCAAATTAGCAACAACAGGAATTTGCTTCATGACCACAGCTCTTGTTTAGTGTACACAGGAATAGGCACACCGAACAACCCAGACTAAGCAACAGCATGATCTGAAGGATCATCAGTCATTTTGCTACAGCAGTTTATACAACTAAGTTTGAGAATTCACTGATGCAGTAAGCTGCCTCACATCTTCTGCTAAGTACAGGCCAGTACTGAAGACACTTACTGGTCTTTTTGAGGATAGAGGTGTTGATCCAAGCCCAGGACTAGATAATTCATCATATATGCTTCTAACTGGTGGAGCACCACCTTTATCTTTATGTGTAGGAACTACTGGTTGTGGGGGAGACCCTCCTGTAATTCAAAGGAACAAAAGACCATGAGAAAACTTGTAATTTGCTTTGGCGCTACTTGCTCTTCAATAACAAATTCAACCATGCTCTCATGTTGATTGTTGTTGAGACTGTTGACTGTTTCACTGGAGGTTTGCAAGGCCATCTGTCCTAGCAAACTGTTCAGGTTTGAATGTTCTAGGTAGGAACATCACATGTGTCTCAAATGGCATCCTACAGAAGTACCATTTAGAACTTTCAGACCTCTTATTAACCCATTCTATTCACTGTTTACAGGTTCTTTTTCTGAAGTTCTGAGCATGGCTGTATCTTTCAATTTTAAGCCAGGCTAGGAGTCTATTTTAATTGCTTCAAAGACTAACTTGCCTATAGTAGAGACATAAAAGCAAGATTTTTAAGACTTGAGATATCCTACATGTTGAAGAACCATACCAAAATGCACAGAGACATTGCACATTGCTGTCACATTCCCACTGTCCAAATTCCTTAGCTTCCCATCTAATTTCATATTAAATAGAAATGTAAGCTCTTGAGAGCAGGGACTAGGTTGCACATAGCCAGGATGAAGCCAAACGAGCTGCCCTCCCATTTTGTAAACTTTGGGACTTCCAGTATAACAGAGAATTAAACTCCCTAAAAGAACTTCACGTATCTTAATACTTTGTGTGGATTTACCCCAGGGAATAAAAAAGTAGTTTGCATCAAGTTTACACTTCCAAAACATTTGGAAACCAAGCTTTTCCAAATTACTCTTAAATTCTAAATTCTGAGCTTCAAGACTCCACTGAACTGTTTAACACATATAAGAACTGATACTGTTACATGGAATAATGTGAATTACATAAAGCACTCTCCCATCAAGGTTTTCAGTTTAAGTGATCTACTTGATCACTCCCTTTGGGAATTCTGTGTTAGTATCTTACTGGCTCCCCTTTTCCTAAAATTGATACTCTTGAGGTTGCAATAAACTCTTTAAAAAACAATTAGGTGAAATTCACGTGATTACTTTCAATTTCATAAATATTTTCATAAGAGGTTTGCTCCCCAGACAGATAAGGGCAGGCAGACAAGAGCAAGAAGCAGACCAACAAACCTCCAATTATGGAACATTTTCATTTGGTAGGGACCTAGAAAGAAGATCAAGTCCAATCCTGCCTGACATTCAAAGAAGAGAATATTTTATTAAGATAAATTTTTGCAGTACTTTAATCCTCAATTTCTCCTTCAAAATGATTAGCAAATTAACACCATCAGATATTATATTATGCCAACTGATTTAGTACAAAAGCCAAGATCACCCATGACATGTCAACTACTCACTCATTCTTCGCAGAGAAGAAAACAAACATACAATACTAACATGGGTAAAGAACTTCTCCTAGTCTGATTAATCAGGTGGTCGAAGAGAAATGAGTATCTACAGCTAGGAAAAGTCACTACTCCAGTCCAATGACAGCAGATATCAAGACTAGCTACAACCATTAGATACTAATTAAGAAGCATATTTTTAGTTTTTCTCCACCCTGTTTTTTTAAGTTTGACAATCTGTAAGTGGCCTTTTAGAATTCAAAGAAATAGAAAAATTCCTGCAAAGAAATTAGCAGTTTGCACAAGCTGCCAGCAGTTTGCCAGCAGATATCTCCGTTTTAAACAAAGAGAACACATCAATATAGGTGTAACTGACTTGTAAAGAGTCATATAAATTGATATTGTATTAGGAGAGGTTCCTATTACTTTCCCTGTAAAACAAACTTTTCCTGATACCAAAACTGCCACATTTAAAACATTTATTATAATCAAATACACTGAGTTCACCACTTATTTAATCAGTGGAGTTTGCTTATAGAAAGATATAAAACTATAAGGATTCAAGTCTGCAACAGCATGCAGAACAATAAGACAAACCAATTTTTTTGTTTCAGGACAATTTTTCAGCATTTAACAAATTCTGACCTGCAAGTAGTGGAGATCTTGCTTCCATTACACCAATTGAAGGGCCATATAAAGCACGTGGCTGCGGAGTCACTGGTGCAGGTAAGTCACCCATCAAAAACCCAGGGAGAAATTGAGCACTAGTCCCTTGTTTTGGAGACGCTGGGGAGCCAAGAGTCATTGGTTCAGCTCCTGAAAACAAAATTTTAAAATATGAAAAAGACAAGTGAGCTAACTTTTCCCATTGTGGGTTCTATTAAAGAAATGTAACACAAGATACAATAAGTGATTAAGATCACAGAATCTCAGAATCGCTAAGGTTGGAAGGGTCCTCTGGAGAACACCTAGTCCAGACCCCCTGCAAGGCAAGGGTCACCCAGAGCAGGTGACACAGAAACGTCTCCAGGTGAATTTGGAATGTGTCCAGAAAGGGAGACTCCACAGCCTCCCTGAGCAGCCTGTTCCAGTGCTCGGCAACGTACAGTGTAAAGAATTTCTTCATCATGCTGAGATAGAACTCCTTATGTTTTGCTTTATGGGCATTGCTCCTCGCCCTGTCGCTGGGCACCACCGAAAAGAGCGTGGCACCGCCCTCTTGGCACCCGCCTTTGAGATATTTACAACTATTGATGAGATCGAAGGCGGTTTAATCATTCATTTTACAGGCAAGCCAAGTTTATCACAACCGTGCATTTTTCGCAACCACAAGTGGCGGCCGATCGATTTAAATCCCCTCCTCTTTCGCTTCACCTCAGCGCGAACCGCCCCTTCCCTAGACCTGGAGGTCGGCCCCGGCCCCACTCCCCTCACAGGAGCGGAGGCAGCGCCGGGAGACCCGCCGGGCACCCCCGGCCGGGAAGCGGAGCCCTCTGAAGCAGCGCCCGGCAAAGCCGAAGCACGGCGTGAGTGGGGAGGGAGCCCGTGGGCCCAGCTCACCTGCGGGCGGCAGCTCCATGGCGAAGGCGGCCATATCGGCCCGGATGGCGGGAAGAAGGCAGCGGCAGCGCCTCCGCCAAGCACTTTCAAACGAGACAGAGCTTTCTGCCGTCGTCACTTCCGACCCGCCCCCTGACATATTGTGATGAAGAGGGGCGGGCGGAACCTCGTCGCGGGGGTGAGGTGTTTGGGGCCGGGCATGAGGCCGGCCATGAGACCGGCCCGGGGTGTCACCTCACGGCTCCCCGGCAAACGGTCCCCCCGTGGAGGGCCAGGTCGTGAACAGAGTTGAAGGAACCGCGGTTACCGTTAAGAGGATTGTCCTGGGTTGCTTCCACAGGCTGAGAATTCAGAGCAGCTTCTCTACACTGCCTCCCCAGGGAAAGGGCTGTCAGTCATTGCCAAGGCTGCCAGCACCACAGCCATCCGCGTCCGCCGGGACAACGCAGTGAGCTGTACCCGCACAGACACGGGGGAAGGATGACCACGACCAGCGATCAGATGCAGTGGGGTTGCCTAAACCCCGCATTAACGTTTAGCATAGAATCATGGAATGGGTTGGCTTGGAAAGGATCTTAAAGCTCATCCAGCTCAATCCCCTGCCATGGGCAGGGACACCTTCCACTATCCCAGATTGCTCTGAGCCCTATCCAATGAGGCCTTCGACACTTCCAGGGATGGGGCAGCCACAGCTCTTCTGGGCAACCTGTGCCAGGGGCTCACTATCCTCACTGTAAATAATCTAATCTAAACCTACTCTCTTTCTTTGAATCCATTCCCCCTTGTCCTGGCACTACATGTTCTTGAGCATGAGCAATTCATATTGAGAACAAGAGAGGTCGTGGTTCAAACATAATGATATGCTACAGTTCAAACTACTGGTACCAGGACAGAACACCAATCTTGAAACCAAACCTTTAAAATCACTCTAGCACACAATTTATCCAAACACAGTGTTCTCTTTATTTTGCTGCATATTAATATATCAAAGCATTGAGAGCTGGAAAGAAGGCCACAAAATACTATTAAAATCTTGTACAGATTTTTTTTTTTTTTAAGCATGACATATTAAGGCAGTAATTTCAGCCTGGAGTCTCTCAGGAGGGTCAAAATTACATACCCTATGATGTCTGTTCTTTACATATCATGTGGAATGGAGTGAGAGGACAGCATGTGAGGACCAAATGTGAAGAAAAGACAGTACCATGAGCAGAGACGGATCATTATCAACATTTTTTTAATCACTGCTGAAATGATTTACAAAAAAAACGCAAACCTGCTAGTTCCAAGACTGGAATCATCACAATAGTGCACTTCAAATCACTACTAGATGAGAAACAGTATAAATACACAAAGTATTAAAGCATCCTATGCATTTTGAGCATCCTCAAAAGACCATAGTTTTAATTTCAAAAAAAAAAATTAATGGCTTGCTAGCCCACAAAATTCCATTATATCATCTATAGTTGCAATATAATTTTAAAATCCAGTATCAAGGTACTTCATTGTATGAACATTTTATTATCTAGATTTTACAACCAACTAGGAATGCACAGATTTGGAAAGAAAGAAATTTATTTCAGTTATTTTATTTCCTTTCTCTACTGCCTGCATTTTCTGATGGTTCAGTAAGCAAACCATAATTCTATTTTTTCTAATATTTCAAGGAAAACTGAGCTTTATCTTTTTATTAGTGCCCTGGTTTTAGGCAAAACTTCTCTGAAGTCAGTACAACACCATTTGGCTTTTTGATGACATGCTGGAAAAAAGAGGGTCAAAGGAGGGTACATAAAGACTTGAAAATGCACACGTGAAAGGGGATTTCAAAATGACAGATTAAAGTACATCCAACATATGTTCCTGTATAGTCAAAACAGATTATTTCACTTCTCCCTTTGGATCAGTCATGATTGTTTATGCTTCCATTTGCCTTTATAATCTGTTCTTGGTACTTGTGAAGCTGCTCCATGAAGCCAGGATTTGGACAAGCCGCAGGCCTTGCATTTTTCACCAAGGAAAAGGCTCTGGCAAAGCTCAGTCTTTCTGAATTCATTAGAAAACCAATGACTACAGCCGCTGCACGGGAGACTCCTGCATTACAGTGAACCAGTACCACGCCATCCTCCAAGAAAGAAATGAAATGTAAGTTGGGATAGTCATTAGGGAGATAACAAGTGTAAGAAACTTTATATAAAATTCTTTTAAGACTTATTGAAAGCTCCTTGCTGAGCTCAAAGCAAATATTTACACATATAAGTCCAAATACAGATATAAGCATGATATGTGTGAAATTAAGTATTTTTTCTACCCCAAACCCTTTATTATTACCAAATTCTTCAAACCTAATTCATACCATATTAGTAAAACACATCCTCTGTCCTTCTTCCTGAGGCCCTTCATATAAAAACTAAATCACAGACACCTGAGATACTAAAGTATCTGATCTAATTGGGTGGCAATTTTGAAATAGATTTTATTTACAATATGGAAAGGAACTTGACAGGATCTTGTTAAAGGTTAAAAACATAGCAAGGCAGCAAACACCTAGGCACAGAGGCAGATTTTAGAACATCTTGTAGTTCCAGTCGCATGTCTCTTGTGTACTCTGCAGGGAAGATTCTGGGTAACAGGGATCATGCACAGGAACAGAAAAATTAGAAAAGATACCGTGTGATTTGCAACAGATCTCTTCCTTCCCATCACACAACTGGTACAACTGCAGCAGCTGGTATAGCTGGTACAACTAAGGTCCCTTAACTGGGAATGAGGGTGCAGAATCCAAAACTACTAAACCTCCCATAAACTCACAAATGCTTCTTCTGGGGGTTGAATTCAGGCTTATCCTGAATTATATATAAAATTAATGGGTTTTATCCTACTTAAACATTTCCCACACAACCTTTGAGACACCTGAATGGCTCTTTTTAGGCACTGCAAGTTTTGTTATGAAATAACACACCCAAATTAATGCAAAGACAACTAGACAATCTAGCACATCTTAAGCAATATTTGCAAGGCCCAGGCTTTGTGATGTTGTCATGTTTGTATGTCAGACTATGATCTGGAAAGGGCTCAGTCCAAACTGTCTGCCAAATGCCCCTTTGACACAAAAAGAAACCACCAAATCCCCAGCACCTCCATATTCTGAATGAAGATACTGAAACATGACATGAAGTGCTTAGATACTTGAGGCTAAACAGAACTATTCTAGTTAAAAAGAGCCTGCTCTGTCTGCCCTTAACAGGCAGAAGTTACTTAATGGGAATTTTACCCAGAGACAAAAATAACATGGGTAAATAATATGCATTGGAAGCAATTTTTCTTTTCCTTTGTACAGTTCATACTTTGTTTCCCTCTTTCACATTTAAGTTTGATGTGTCTTTTTAAATAACTGGTTTGTTTTGCACTGCCAAAAATTATATAGTGATAACCATGAATCCTGAAAATTATTGAACATGAATGAATCTGGGCCATAATATTAAACCAACTGTAATACTGAGAATATTTATCTTTCCTTGCTAAAGCCCATTGTTTACAATTCATACAAAAACAAATTTGGCATGTCATTCTTAACTACTTTTGTATTAGCTATGAATACAGAATAAAAGTGAGAAACAGATTGCAAACAGAAAACTCATCTCTATTTACCAAGAACTCCTTGCTCTGATCCTGATACCCTAAGTTTTCCTGCCCAGAAATGGTCTATGGACTTGCAAGAACCATATAAGATTCAAGAACAAGTTGGGTTTTTTTTTTTTTAATTTTTATGGAGGGAGAAGCAAAATCACCTTCCACCAACAGAAAAGGTGATTATACAGTGGTTATACACAGTGGGCAAAAAGCCTCATCAAGGAAAGAAATTTAAAAGTAGCATAACGTTTTTGATGAAGTTGAAGACTAATATAGTCTTTATGGATCCATTTTACTTTGCAGTGGAACAGAGGCTTTTTTCCTTAGGAAAGACAGAGGGAGCAATAAGAAGCGTTGTTCATGAATAAGCAAAGATTTTCTCTTTGGAAACACAAGATTTCAGAAGTTTTATTATTAGATATTAAACATATAAAAAAGTATCCCTCATTCATTATGACCTGACATGTGTCACTGAACATGTCATGGAAAACCTGCCTACCAGTTTGGAGCCTAGAAGAAAAGTTGAGCTCTGATCAGTATCAGAATCCGTACCATGGTGTCTAGAGACTTGAGCCATTACAATCTTAGAAAAGTGAATCCTGTTACAAATACCCAGCTGGCAATGACTTACAGAACAGTGCAGGCTTCACTTGCATCCTCAAATTCACGTGCTCTCATACTTCCTTCATTGAGTTAACCACGTTCTAGAAATAATTTCTCATATATCATGTTCTCTCACCAGTGAACATCTCTTCCTCCCCCATTTTAGGAGATGAAACAGTAGTATCTCTGTGATTACTTAAACAGAAGAGCACTTCATGACACAATTTATCATAAGCTCTTTTAACACTATTTTGACAAAGCAAATAAAGTAATTCAAACCACCCAGAGATCTGTCTCTGTATACCACTATCATGTGCTTTTTGAACAGATCCTGGAGAACAACTATTCCATCAATTACCTTCTCTTTCATCTACCTCTCCCATCAGAAAACTACTAATATTGCTGTAAAAGTTTTCCTGAAAACTCCTTAATTTAGAATATAGTAACTGGGACATAAACACCAGGGGCAGAAAGCAAAATTGAGCAGTTATGAATGGCAACTCTCATTTAGAAATGAACTGGAAACCGTAATTAGAAACCTTGAAAAGGTCACTAAGTGACAATACGTTATCACATAGCTTGTAAATTATAAATGAGAGAAGGAAAGAACACTGTGACAGAAAGAAAACTGGGGCAAGATCATCTTTAATCCCAATATACATAAACAACGAACCTGACAGATATGGTAGAATAACATGCAATAATGTTTGATTGTTGAGTTATAGTTTGGATACCAAAACAATGGTTGTTGTAAATTAAACAGTAAGCCTGAATTTAACAGCTGTGAGTTGAGCGTGTTCCTGGTTACAGATAACTCTGCCAAGCAACCCCAGAAGGGTTTTTCAGCCTATTTTCTATGTCACATCCTTTCAGGATTTTGTGAGCAGTTAAAATCACTTTTGGCTCCAAAACTACTAACACATTCTCTGATATTCTTGGTATATATGTGGATTCATAGCCTCTTCTTTGAGCAGCCTGGTCTAGTGGGAGGTGTCCCTGCCCATGGCAGGGGGTTGGAGCTAGATAATCTTTAAAGTGCCTTCCAACCCAAACCATTCAATGACTCTATGATGAAAAGCACAAGGATGGTGAACAGCTGATGATACACCACACAGATCTGTAAAAGCCCTGTTTTTTGCTTCTAATCCAGGCTGGTTTCTAATCCAAAACAACATCCCCAATGGATAAGTAAATTTCCTCCATTTCCTTCTGTCAGGGTTACTGACTTGGATTTAGGATGCAATTTTTCTATCTAAATTCAACCCCTGGTCCAACTGTATTAAAGAAGCATTTCTCTAAAACTCAAGACATCCTGAAAAAGCAATGCTGGAGGGAATGAAGATTAACAGCAGTGCCATGTCTCTAGGAATGCTTAGAATTTACTTGGATTTTCTATTTAAAATTTAAAAAGACAATGGCAAAACTATTCATTTGGTACCGTATTTTCTTTAAGCAAAAGAAGCTGCTTTAGTTCTTGAATAGTGTAATAAATAATCTAAACAGGATAACTACTAACATTAATTATTGATAGACCATACCTGGATCTTGGCTTTCTCAATAAACTCAAAACATTCAGGGAAATAGGAGGTAATATCAGTTTCTGGGAGGTCCAGAATGGAAATGGTCTTGTATATAAAGTCATTGAGGAAGGCATTTTGGACTCCATATGCCACATTTAGAACATGAGTGACCTAAGTAAAAAAAAAAAAAGAAAAGAAAAAAAAAGGTATTTTCTGAAGACAGCAAACAAAATGAGTAGTAACAAAGGTGAATTAATCTTCAGGCACACAGAGACTCTACCTTACACAAGATGCAATGTTCAGTATTACATACATATGCTGTCTGTGGTATGCTTTTCTCCAAGCAAAGTTTCAAAGTGTGCTAAAACATACTGTGATAAATCTCAGGGTTTTTCTGAGAGGAAATGAAAAGATCATTGCTCAAATGCAGACTAAAAAGTGGATTTTCAACAGAAAAGGGAGTTGTCAGCACATGGTTGGAAAATAAGAGAAAGCAATAGGAATGAAAGCAGACTACCCAACAATCTCCCAAATTTCAAGCCTGCTCTAACCCATCAGCTTAATGTTCCTTCTGGTTGGTTACCAGAACCACTTGCTGAAGCAGAAAGATTACAGAGTAAACTGTTCTTGGCAGGCGACACCACCTCTGGCCTCCTGCCATCTCTGCTCTGTCCAGGCTACAGTCAGGTTGTGGGTTAAGTTACAGTAAAGTGACATTTAGATGGCACCAGATGCCAACCTGGTGCACACCCTGTCCTGCAGAAGCACCACTGTTCAAAGGCCTTATCACCCCATTACTGCAAGAGAGAAAAACCCAAAAGTTTGGGACAGACTAAGAGAAGCTGCTTTGTTTTTCTAGTTTCATCAATGCCCATAAGGCAAGGGGGAATGGTGCTGCTTAGTGTCTGAAGTGGAAACACATATAGCAGCATAGAAATCTGTTCCATTAAACAGCTCTAAACAATCATCACTCTTGCAGGGCAGCAAGACTCTTTTCAGTGGTACCTAGCAACAGGACAAGGAGCATTGGCCATCAACTAAAACATAAGAAGTTTCACCTCAGCATGAGGAAGAACTTCTTTAGATTGAGGGTGGCCGAGCACTGGAACAAGTACCCAGGAAGGTCATGGAGTCTCCCTGTCTGGAGACATTCCAAACCCACCTGGACACATTGCTGTGTCACCTGCTCTGGGTGACCCTGCCTTGGCAGGGGGTTTGCACTAGATAATCTCCAAAAGTCCCTTGGAAGATTCTGGTATTCTCTGAAAACACTTCAGTTTCTCGTGAAGCCAACAGAAACCCATCCACCTGCAAATGGAGCAGCCTTTTGAAAATGCAAGTGGAATACAGTTTTCCTCACATTTGCTAGAGAATATTTTAGAATTTTTAATTTACAAGTGAAAGTCACTGCACGCATTACGCGAGATGCATTTGTATGTCCCTGTAACGTTACCTTATGCTTTCTCATAGTCTCCAAGTCGTGAGCAGCATCCTGTGACCCTAGGGAGAGAGAAAGAACGTGCCCGTTGCTGCGCTGAGCCCCTGCCCGGCCGGCGCACCACCCCCTCTCCGTGCACGCCGCCCCCAGGCTCACTCACCCAGCAGCAGCCAGGGCTTCACCACGCCGACCTGGAGGTCGGCGCTGAGGTCCTGCACGAAGCCGCCGCCGGGCGCCGCCTCCTCCTCCTCCTCCTCCATGTGCAAGCAGGCGCCGCGCCACGTCTCGATGATCCTGCGGCCGGTGAGCGTCGTCACGCGGGTGCGCTGCTTCCGCAGGTTGGCCCTGGAGAAGCTCCGGATCTCTTGGGTGAGGGAATGCATGGCGCGACTGCCGGCACCGCTCCGCATCGACCGGCCCGCGCCGACTGTCGGTGACGCGCCCCCCGGGGGCGGTGCCTCGGCGCGCAGTGCTCCCCCCGTTCCGTCCTGTCGTAACTAAAGCGGCCTTTAAATCGAAAATTCCTGTTTCCAGTGCCCTGCTGTTTTGGGCAACAGGCCATGCTGCAACGCTTGTCTGACTCTAATTGGGACCTGCTTGTCGGGAAGCATAGAAAAACATTGTAAGCAGCTAAATGGAAAATAATAGAATTAAATATATTGGGTCTATTTTTTCCCCAGAGTCATTTGACTCGTGACCAAAGACTAAACAAAATCAGCTTCTTATGTTTACCAAAGAGGCAAAATGAAGAAAAGGGAGGCAAGGTGAGGCTGCTTCCCCCTTATTCCCAAATGACTTAATGCCATGTTTTCACGTATTCTCCGTAGTGTACCATTTGTAGTGTTCCACAGCTGGTACATAGCATAAAATCACAGCATGGTTTGGGTTGGAAGAGACCTTAAAGATCATCTCGTTCCAGCTCCTCTGCCTTGTGCCTGGACACCTTCCACTAGATCAGGTTGTTCCAAGCCCCGTCCTGGCTTTCAACACTTCCAGGGATGAGGAATCCACAGCTTCTCTGGGTAACCTGTTCCAGTGCCTCACCACCCCCACAGTAAAGAATTTCTTCCAGATATCTATTTCCCCTCTTTCAGTTTGAGCTTATTCTTTCTTATCCTATCACTGACGTTCTTGATAAAGAATCCCTCTTCCTTGTAGGTCCCTTCAGATAATGGAAGGCTACATAAGTGTGTGAAATGTTTGTCTGCAAAGTTAGATGGTAATACTGTTAACTTAAATGCTGCCAGAAATACATTTCAATTTGCTAACAATCCTCTGTGCTGGCTTATAGAATAAGGACATATTGCTACAGTACTTCTCCTCTTGTAATATTCCTCAAACTTATGCTGGAGGGATATGATGACTCTGAAAAGATCCTCGTGATAATTCCCCAGAATGCAGTACAGACCAAAGGCAACTTAGCTCCATGTGAAGAGGTCTACAAATGCCTTGCCAATTCAAGAAGCAGAGAATGCTCTTAGGAATTGCAAGAGCATTAGTTATTTCTGGGAATGCCAGAGGCAATTTTCTAACAGGAATTAGACATAAAATCAAGGTAATCTAAAAAAGGCAGAATACCCCACACACTGTCTGCAGAAGCTAGAGTCTAAGATAAAATCAAAGATGCTTAGTGTAGCGAGAGGAACAGTACAGAGATCACGGCTAGATCAGAGGTTAGGGTGATAAAGGCACCTTTAAGTATGAGGTTTTGTAACATTCTGCATGATAGATATGTGGCTTCTCTGAAAGTGGGCTCTGCTTCATAGCAGTTAACTTAAAACAATAATGATGCAGAAGTTGGTTCATTTGGTTTTTTTTAAGGCCTTATCAGTTATTTTGATGAAGTTGATCAGAAAGGAAGCTGGCCCAAGCCAGCAATTATATAGAATTTCATGTCTGTTCTCAGGCCATACTGGCTCACTACAGCTGCCTCTGTGAAAGACAAGGACATTAGGGTATCTTGCAAGAATGCAGAGAACCTCGTGTCAGGAAATTTGCAAGGCCTTAGCAAAATTTGCTTGCAGTCCAGCCCCAAAATCTTGCCCTTCAAGTAACCAGGTGCTTTGTAGCCAACTTCTGGCCTGTGTATGAGGTGTGCTGTGCAAGCATTTGCAAGACTAAGACAGATCTGTAAGACGCTCACAATTAATAATACAACTATGTGCTGTTCCTTAATTTAAGAAGAAGATGCAACAGGTGCAGATGTAGAAAGGCAGCTGACTCCAAAGTAATGGATTCCTTTTCTGCCAGGGTTGCTGATGCTGTTAAAACTGCCTTAAACACCAGGGGTCCCTACTGGACATAAAATCTGTGCTGCTCTTTTCTCTCTGAAATCCTAACACACTGCAGATATTTATATGCAGAATTAGTATCTTATTATTTAGTGTGTCCATGTCATAAGCATTAGATCTAGCTTGGATATTCATAGACACGATTTCTTATAAAGCAGGCATTTCCATGATGATGTCAAATTGTTAATACTGTTCATTACAGGATAGAAGAGAATAATGAATAGAGTTTAAAACTGGGATTTCAGTTCACAGATGAATTCCTATATTCCTCTTGCATGCTTTACTAAGAGTAGAAGGCTTCTCTAAAGCTGTGGCAGGAGCTGGATGCTTTCTCTACTTCCTTGGCTGAATGTATTTATGGTATTTCTGGATCTTCAGGTTTTGAATAAGCTATGTATAAATGCAAATGTAGTAGTTTTAAGTAATTTTTAATGTTGTGGTTCTTCTGTCAAGAAACTCAGCAGAACCTGTTCTATGGGTATGAACTAAGAAATGTGTACTGTAATTACTAATTATTACAAAAAGCAGCTTGTACCTATTCAAAAAGCCCATATGGCAGTATATCGTCTTTCTGCTGTATCTATTTCCTTCCACTATTATTTTGGTGTAGGTACTGCCTGTACTTAATGATGCAAAAGAGCTGGCTTCTGTCAGAAGAGTGATAACCAGACATTCTAGATAGCTGACTTTGAAAAAGCACTCTTACATTCTGAAAAATGCATAGGTTAGAGGGTTGAGATTGATTGTAAAATGTACTGAAAATTGACAGTTGATTCTGACATTGGTAATTTAACTGGAGAACTGAACCCTAATTACACTAATTACATCACATTTCAAACTGCATTTACCAGATGACTTTGAGGAGTAAGAGAAATGGGTGAGAAAATCAAACTATTGTCAGCTAATACCTAACTCTAATAATGCCTCTGCTTCAGACTCTATGTTCCTTAGTTGAAAATAACAGAGAAGTTGAAAGTAACTCTGTGCACCAGTTGGTGACTGGATGACTGTGAATCATGAATGTAGTGTGGTGATGAGAAATGCAAGTGTGAAGGTGGAATGCATGAGGAGATATTTAGAACAGAGAGAAGGAAATAATAATTCCCTTGTATAAAGTTCTAATAAGCATTTTTGGAAGTGCAGTGTGCTATTTGGGGATGATGGTATTCAGGAAAGTTGATCTCATACTTGAAACAAGTGCAAAGAATAGTTTAAAGCTTAAATTGCACTGCATGTCAGACTCTCATCAAAGCACTCATGGTACATGGACCCCTTGGAGACAGGCAGCTCCTGTCCATGATGACTTGGGAGGGAGTAGCCTCCTGCAGAAGGACTATGTCACCACCATTTGTGCCAAAACACACATAAGCACTTCTAGCAATGACTTACCTGCTTATACACTCCAGGATGCTGTGTCCCACATAGCCTGGAGGCCCTTAGCTGGAGCAGAGTCTTGGTTTCATCTTTGCAAAGTTGTTGAGACATGATGCCTACCCCTGCTGGGCTTTCCCTTTCTGAAGCAGTTTGGAGTCACAAACTCAGGATCATTCACACCCTGAACAACAGGGCAAGTTGGTACATTGGAGGATGGCTAGAGTATGACATGCTCCCATTTCCCTTCAGTGGCCTATGTCTGTTCTCCATGCCATTTCCTTCATGTAGAGGTTTTGGCTGAGAGACAACCACTTATTTGTTCTCATCAGTTTGTTTTTCATCCTTTAGACTTGCCAATATCTGGTAGGAAAGGAATATTCTGGAAGAAAACTAGTCTCAGCAATGTTGATGGAGAGTGGTTTGTCCTCTTTTCCAGCCTGGTTGTGTACCTTTGTCCCACATCCTGAATGAGGATGCAGATATTAACTCCTTTGTTTTGGTATCCAGTAACATGCCTGGAAAGTCTATCCTAAGTGGAATCCCAACTAGAAAGGGAGATTTAAAAAAGCTAGTGAAGTGCAGACAAAATCTTGAAATGTTATTTTACAAGAAAGAAAGTATTTGTAGCAATAACTCTTCCAGAACTTAATATAGTGAAAAGTAAAACATCCACAAGGACTCTCAGTTTTGTGTACTGAGACCGTTGCTGAGGTGAACTGTGAAGGCCTAAGAAACTGTAAGTTTGCCAGTTATTGTGGGTTTTGGGGGTTTTTCCTAGGATGGCAGGAATAAGGGGTAAAGGCAGAGGCAGATTAAGTATATAGCATTTTAAATGTGTTGCTGTAGTAGTTGGTCCAAATGGGAAGCCAGACCATGCTGAAGGCTATGTACAGAAAGTTAACTGCACAAAGTGCTGCAGTTACACATACTGTGACCTGGTTGTGAGTGAGCCAAGCTTTGCTGGAAGGTGTTAGTTTGTTCTGAATTTCTGGCTCTGCCAGTTTCTAACACATTGGAAGTGCTAGACCCTATTGGCTAAACAAAGTGCCGTTACTTTTGTGTGGGAATAAGGTGAAGCCAGAGGTGGTGGGAGTCATCTGTACATATTTTTGTGCTTTTTTTTCTTCATAGTTGTGATGCTCATATACTGCTGCAGAGGGTTTTCCACTGTAAGGGGAAGTATATATCCTAAGCACACATTTACATATCCTCTCTTCCTATATTCCTTTAGCATACAAGTCAAAGCATCCATTAAAGCCATGCTGCTAATGTATGCTCCATCATTCTTGACCAGCTTTATCTCTGCAGTGTGTTAGGTAAGAGCAGAGAATGCATCTTAGTCAAGCCCAGAAACAGAGCCAGTTCCTCAACTCTTTGGAGTTTGGGAGACTGAGCTGGTAATCTAACTCTGACAAGGTACAATATGGAAGCCCAGTCCAGACTGCTAACAACTGTGAGTGGTTGATTGTAATAATATTAATATTAAGTCTGTGACCTTCTTCAAACACGGCCTTTTACCCCTGGCTGAAGGGTAGGCAGCTTCTCTTTATCTTTTTATTTCAAGCAGCATAGTTTGCTGGTTTTTATAAAGCTATCCTGATCCAGCGGTGTTTCCACTGGCATATCTCCTCATACTGCTGCAGGGAAATCTCCCTGGAAGCAAAGTCATGCCCATAACCAAAGGCATGGCCCTACAAACACTTACCAGAGCATCCCTCTCTGCTCTCACCACACTTTGTCGGCAAGCCATACAAATGAACAGACAGATTCACTGATCTGAAGATGTGTGTTTTTATAGTGTATCAGGGATTGCTCTTAATGAAGACCACTGAGGAGTAGGGTAGAATGCAAAGCTGAAATATTTAGTAGCCAAAGGGAGCAACCCTAGGGACCTGTTGGTTTGAGGAAGATCTGGCAGCACTCATGTCTATGTAACGTAAGTAGGATCTGAGTTCCATTTGTGCTCAGGTTTGTGTTTTTCAGGTGGACTTGAACTTGCTTCTCTGCAGTCATGTGTTAGCAAATGCAGATGAAGATATATATATATATACACAAACACACACGTATATATAAATTGTTCACATAGCTTGGTGTAAAATCAGGTATGACAGCTCAGTAGTAGTTACACAAAGTTATGAGGGAAAGGAACAATATCAAGAGACTACAAGAACTTTTTAACAAAAATGCACATGTATGAAATACCTTCCATTCAGGCTGGCTGCTCTGCAAAGGAGTGATGACTAACTATGCAGTTAGCACAGACCATCAGTCACCAAGGCAGTTTTTCTCCACCACTTGTGTATTATTTCCTTCTAAGTATACCTTCACTTCAGAAAAACCAACCTAAGAGAAGTTAACCTTGCAGTAAATCCTGAAAAAAGCCTGTACGGGTCAGGACTCTCAAAAAGAAATAAGAAAATCTGAGCTCATCTTTGAGAGATGACATTAACATGAGTTTCTGTAGTGCTTTCAAGTCCTTTGAAACCTGAAACAAGGTTTTCTTTCTCTATTTTAGGTGGCAGAGGTGAAGTAAAAGATAAAAGTTACATTTTTTCAATGGTTATTATGACTGCTCTTAATTTGTTGGGATTTTTTTGTCAGAATACTCAAATTTCCATTTTGTACCTCAGCTTTAAACAGTCTACGTCTGTAAAAATGAAATTAATCTGTCTCACAACCTTTCTGTTTCTCTACAGGATTGTTTCAGTGGTCATTTGAAGACAGAAGAGCTACTTCAGAAAAAAATCCACAAAAATTTCTCTTGCTTTGAACACCAAGCCCACAGCCTCAAAATTAAAGAAGGTAAAAATCAAATTTTATTTCAGAGTTTTTGTAGCATCTAATGTATAGTATAGCTTTTGTTAATGTGTAGCTTCCCCAAAACAAAATATTAATGCTACCATTTGTACCAGGAAGAATAGCAAGGTTTTTTTTTTATTTCACAGAGTTCAGGAAGGAAACCATTGTAACTTGTAGTCAGGATTATAGAACAAATACAGTAGCAAAGTTATTTTATAGATAGTGTATGTCGGGGTTTGATGCTGGTTAAGCGCCAGGTACTCATGAGAAATCTTTCATTCATTTTCTTCTGCTATAGCTGAGCAGAGGAGGGGAAAACAAAATGAAGGCTTCATGAGTTGAGATAAGGATTAGGGGAAAAACATGCTAAGGCAAAACAGGTTCAAAACTTAAACAGTATAAAGAAAATTTATTATTAACAGAAATAATAGAAAAAAATGGTAATGAGAACTAAAATAAACTTTTAGAACACCTTTTCTTCACAGTCCCTCCCTCTTTCCCACTGACAGCGCAGAGACACAAAACATGGGCTCTTTAGTCAGTTTGTCCCTTCTAAAAATCTTTCTTCAGTTCGCTTAGGGAAAGGAGTTTAATTTTTTTCTGCTGGGCCGTGGCGTCCTTCCCACGGGAGACAGTTCTCTGTGAACTTCTCCAGCGTGGTTTTTAACTTTCACGAGTAGCAGTCCCGCCCGAAGCGGCTACAACCTGAGTCCCACGGGCAGTCTTCCCACAACTGTTTTGCATGGGTTATTAGTTCATGAGGCGTAGTTTTTTAAAGATTAGCTGGTTTAGTTTGGAAGCCAAGTGTCCTCTCTTCTCTATCTTCTACCTTCTCTCTGCGTTCGAGTCTCCTACTAGGTTACAGCTTTTTCAGCATCTACTCGCTGCAGTGTGAGCACTTGTTCTCACCGGCTGCGAGTGGATCTCTGCATGCCCCCATGCACTTCATGAATTACAGGGAAACAGTTTGTTGTATTATAGTCCTCACCACGACTTTGTAGAAAAATCTCAGCTCCGCGCCCGAGGCACCTCTTCCCTCTCCCTCTTTTCACTGACCTTAGTGTAGCCATGTTGTTCTCCTCACGTATCTTTACCTTTTCCTTTTCTTTGACTCGGGAGAAAATTGTTGTCCGTAGATTCGCTTGTTCTCAAGTTCTATCAATTTGAAAGTTCTTACACGGTTTTGTAGAGCTGAAAAGTTGATTTCGTCTGGGCTCCGTATCGAGGAATTGTTCGCCACGCCCCTTGCTGTCGGCCACCGCGGCGCCGGCTCTATTCAGCGTCTCTCTTCACGTGGGGCGCCGAAAAAAAGAAGCTGCTGCCGCCGCTTCTGCCTTCCTCTTCCAGGCACGGCTAGTTAAAAGCAACTAAACAAGCAAAGTTCATTACGAGCCATGCCGAGATAGCAGCGGCCGCATGGCCCGGCTGCGCGGCCCCGGCGAGATGGGCCCCGGTAGCCACCTCGCCGCCCCCAGAAGAAGAAACAGAAGGCCCCCTCTTTTTCCCTTATTAAATATGTCGTCACAGAGGCGTTACCAACTTCTCTAATTGGACCAGCAACCTGCCTATCGTCAGAGCCATCAGCGATTCGCCCTATGCGGGATATAGCGGAAATTTCGAGTAGTTTGACCTTTTGGTAGCCGCCGCTATGGCTCCCTCCGCCTACTGAAAAAAACTAGACTGTTTTAAACTAACACAGTGTAATTAGGCATGTAAGTAGTACCTGCTCTTACTGTTCATCATGAAGTGATGCCTTCTGTAAGTAGGCTAACGGCGAAGTGGAACATGCATAAACACAGCATCTCACATCCTGGAAAAAAAAAATGCTGGACAATACTATTCCTGTGCATATTCTTTTCTCGCCTTACCAAATCACTGCCATTGCATTGTGCTTGGTATTTGTGTGTTGGAAGCAGTTCCTTGCAGGCGGTGAAGGAAAATTAAGCTCTCTGAGCCCTGCCTCTATGTCTATTCTATGTCTATAGTTCGATCCAGCCAGCCCAGAGCTGCTTCATAACTTCATTCCCCTTACAAGAAGAGATCTAACTTTTCTTTTTCTCTCAAAATATTGAGGCAGGACATGACCTATATTATTTCTTTAAATCTCTGTATACAAGACACAGTTAAGCTAAGTGAGCCTTTGCTATGGGATCCTCGATGTTTGCATAGGTTTGCATAGACTTCTGACACATTCATAAAAGATAAGTAGATCAACAAGTATTAAATGCAAGACAGTGTCTGTGGCTCTCAAAGTCCCTGAGCTGCAACCTGTTAGAGTCTGAGAGTACACTCTGCAGAAGCAGTGATATGTGCTTGTCCTCATGCTCTTCCTCAGTGCTCCATCCTTTGGCCACAGGATACAGACAGGATACTAAACTTGATGGGCTTTTAATCTGCCGTTCTTAGGTTTTTATTTTCCTTCTGGTCAAACGAATAATAAAATGAGTAAGATCAGCATTATGAAGTTTAAAAATTCCATAAAATCATATTTTATTTACATAAATCCCTGACTCCAGAGGCTACATCTGTGAACTTTGAGAGGCTGTATATTGCAGGTGACAGAGTAAAGCAAACTTGTAAGTAGTGTTGATGGGGTAAAAACTACTATGTTAACCAAGTTTGTAATAAAATATTACATGTATCAGCAAAGAAAATGGTACTTCTGGGATATTTTTTTTTCTGTGAGGACTGAGACAAATGTATCAACATTTGGAGGATAGCTGAAAGTATTTGAAAACCAGGGTTTCAGAAAGAAGAAAACTGGTAACTTAAAGGAAATACACTTATAGAAAAAGAGGTGACATCTTGGAACACACCCACATAGGCACACTCAGAAAAAAACTGATTTTTTTTTTTTTTTATGGTATACTCCAAAGAATGACCCAGATTGACCTGAACTGTCTCTTAGTGTTTCATTCTTTTCTTTTTTTCTTCAATAACCAGACAGACTGAAAGGTTAGGGGGTTTTTAATTATGTCTTCTCTTTGGGCATTTCAGTAAAAAAATTACAGAAGCATTTTGCTTGAACTCAAAAGCTGTTCCTAAGCTTACCTTACTTTATCATTACTTTTAAATTAGCCAAAAGTTTCCATTCTGATTGCCTATTAAAGTAATTGATTCATTATTTGATTATTTTTATATGAAATTAGTTTCTATATGTGCACCATAAAGGAAGTTCAGGATGATGTAGCCATGTTTTCTGATTTACTTTAGAAAAACTTGTAAATAATTTAGACTTAAATTAATGGTATAAAACTAGATTTGGATGTCATTATGAATAGATTTGATCTAATTAATTTACTATCTTGTTAATGTCTTAATTAGGAAGGTTTCTTTCCTTTGGGACTATCTTGTAAAAACAGGTCATGAACAGTATTTCCTTTCTTCCTTTTCCATCCCACATTTTTAACCGCACTTTCAAAATCATCAAAAACTCACCGAAGAACAGTCCTCAAATGTCAAAGATTTCCATTCAAGTTTGATTGACAGGACAAATGTCCTACCAGAAAGGCCATCTAGTATTTGGAGTACCAGTCAATGGCTCTTTGTGAGCAGCACTGAGTGTTCTTGGCTTCATCTTAATATTAAAATGTCACAATTTTTCATAAGATGTAATGGCTGTTTTCTGTCCAACTCTAAACAATGAGCTTCATTAATTGAAGCAGATGAAATCTCTGGTGCTACTTTGCTAATTGCATTCCTTGTTAATTCCTCGTTAATTCAGCAAGTTGAACAAAAGACTATTTTTGTCATGAACACTATAAAGAGAAAAGAGTTTTCTGGATTAGACATGATTATTTTGTGTGAGTAACACTTGCTAGATCATTAACAATTTTATTATCAACATCAAAAATTATTGCAGGGAAAACAAACCAAAACAAACCTGGAAGATATATATTATGAGTTATACCTATAAGCCAAACTTTTTTCAACCATGTTATAAGATATTTATGCTATTAACATCCTTTAAAAAATTTAAAAATTAAAAAACCTTTAACACTACAACAACAACTACAACAACAACAAAACCCTAAACATTTTATCACTAAAGAAATGTGTGTGGAAAGCTCTAAATGCAGTAGAACTAATCTGTGTAAGGAAATCCACTAGTAATGATTGGTATCGATCTTCTGATGAATGGTGTTATTACTTGTTAGGAATCCTTAAAATTGTGGTTTTGTTATTTCACATTCTGCTTTGTAACTCTTTACAATATTACTTAAGTTGAAAAAACAAATTTTAAATACACAAAATACAAGTTGTTTGACTCCTCTATACAGCAAATTCTTTGATATCTAGTCCTCTGCTTCAGTAAAAGAAGTTATGCACTGTTTCCCTAGAGAGCAAATCATTAGGAAATAAGTACTTTTGAAGTACTCATGGTTCCTGTAGGAAAGTTACTGTACCAGGTTTCCCCATAAGTAAAATTTTCTGCATCTTATTTCAAAGAAGAACTCAAAATAGGCTATTTGAACAGCTAAAGTTAAAATGCTGATTCATCCCATCTGTTTTTATTGAGTGACATAAGTTTGATGACCACACATAATTTTTTATTGTGGTAATCTTAATAACCACTGAACTTCAATTCTTAGCTACAATTATTTGAGGTATGACCCTTATACTCCTTAGTGTTCACAGCCTTATCCTGTCCTTCTACCTTTCTCCACACACAGGGTTTCACACAGCACATTGGGATAGACTTTTGTCATATCATATTCCATTTCTGGTGTAAGTTGTGTATTTCTGTGCTGTGTGAAACAACCGGGGGTTTTTATACCCTCAAAAAAATTCATATTTCTTTTTCAAATGGAAAAACATTGTAGATGGAAATGTGGAAGATAACTGTAGTGGTTTTTCAATATTTTTCCCCAGTTCAATCATAGGTGTGACAATTTGGGTGGTACTCATGTCATCCTTCTGCACTAGCTTCCTTTTTGACACCCACTTTATCTGTAAAAATCTACAGTTGCACTGTTCTGTCACATGTAAACCTCTAACTTTTAAAGATCCTCAATGACTGGTAAATGTGATTTCCAGAAACAGTGGGGGGAAACCCTTCATTCTTTGGATGTTTCTTGATTCAAATTTTCCTCCCTTAAATATAAGGTAAGTTTAAGGTAGGGTTGTTTTGGTTTTTTTTTTAGTCTTTGCTGGATGGATCATAAAAGCTACTGTATTTAAAAAGGGACATGCTATTCCAGAGGGTTCTCATGAAAGAACAGGAGAGGAGGGTAACCTCTGTAGTTTATTTTTGTACATTTACAACTGTAGCCACTTGTGCTACCCCACTAGGACAGAAGTGTAACACAGGCGGAAGAAAGTAGATCAGAGCACAGGAGCTTGTATGTGCCTGATGAGCGGGAAAGACTCCACTACTAGAATAAGTAGTAAAGGAGGTATGTTTATTCCAGCGCTGGGACGCATGGGGGATAGCTCCTCCAAAGTCATGCATGCCGACAGCTGCATTCAGCTTGGTATTTATCGGGTTACAAGTTCCATATTCATTAAATTTCCCAATACGCCTATACATATTCATCACCTAGCCCCACATAGCCTTGCCTCGTATTACAATGAGCCCAAAAGTCATTTACATCCACGTTGGGCTTGTGCAGTGTTGTCTGGTGGTCGTGGGCAGGGGTCTCCAAGATGAAATAAGAGTCTTCCTCAGATGAAGTAAGGAGTCTTCCTCATCCTGAACTTTTCACCTTTCCTCCCTGTGCATGCTCTTTATTCCCCTGGGCTAAGTCCAAACTTCAAGACTGGTTTGAGTTAGTTTTAGGTTAAAAACAGGATCTTTGGTCAAGATTCCTTCACCTTATCAATAGTCTCATATCTTCTCATCCTGCTTTGGTAGTAAGTGTTGGGCAAGCAGTATGCATTGCTTCTAACAAACCAATTCTTAGTAAATCATTTAACCTCTGCTTCCCCATCCCCCTGATTCAGTCTCCCCTTTTCTAAAGAGTTAGTAAATTATTTTACTAATACATAAATTCTTTTCCTAATGATTTTTTTCGGTAGGCATCCCTCAATGCTTTTCCCTGTGTGTTTGACAAAGTAGTTAAAACCGATAACCTTTTTAGTACTCTGTAGTTCCAAATAAGCAACGTGATAGACAGCACAAGGCAGGCCCTAACCAAGGTTAATAAGACAATTATGGGGTGACATAACGTATTTAGGATAGCCGTTGCAGTAGGTGACCACCCGAAAAGTGAGTCCCACCAGTTATGACTTGCATCTTGTTTTACTCTTTGCAAGATTCTGCTGATTTCTTGTGTGTCATAATGGATGGTGATTATGGTCTTTTTCCCGTTTCTTTGGATTTCTCCTAAAATCTCAATTAGGTCTTCATGTTTCACTAATTGCTTTACTAATGTTAGGTCCATCCCAATAGGTGTGGGTAGCAATTTATGGTATATGGTGTAGTTAGACCTTATCAATTGATGAGACACAACTGGTGCTAAATATGAAAAGTCATACCCGAGAATCTTGGTAAAATTACTAATATAAAAATTAGAGTGATTCCTGGCAGCTACATTTATATTATCTATCATCATAGAACTGCAGATAGTTCTTAAGCACACATAGCCTTGGCCAATATATACAAGTACAGTTTTTGGTGAAGTGTCTGGGTGGATCTCAAAGTGACAAATGCCTTGTTCTGCATCAAGACATATGTCTTTGGCATCAAGTGTATTAGTTTCACAGATAAATCCTTGTTGTTCCCTTGTGATGCAAGATTCTAAATTTACTGTTTGCCATTTTTCTCCTACCATCCGAGCCCATACTCTATGTTCAGAGGGGTAAAAAACTGTTCCTTCATAGTTTAGTCCCAATGCAACAATAGGATGAATTACATAGACTGTGGTATTATGTATAGTAAGCACAAAGGCAGTAGCTATGTTAGTCATTGGGTCATAAGTGAAATTTACCAAGGTCCACCAGGATTGGAGCTTTCTTTCTAACTTAGTAGCATTATTCCAAACAGCTTCTCAGATTTCTATAGGGAAAACACCTTCATTACCTTCTCTTATAATTAAGGGAGCTGTGGACTGCATCCATAATTGAGCTTGTATGCAGCTAAGGGCTAATGAGACATTGTCCTGAGCTGTGCCAAGTGTGTTTAATATCAGTTCGTGGTCCAGGTCGCTGATTTTGCAAGGTGTGGGAGTATTTTTGAGACTTGCCACTGGCTGTTTCCTAATGCTAATAGGGAGGATTGTAGGGGCTGTTTTAATTTGGTCAGGGCACTGGTTTCTTTGGCCAATTTATTAATCAATATCTCTGAATCAATTCTATTTATGACTCCCAGTCCCGTTCCCAGCATGCCATTCATGTCTCTCCGCATTCTGCCTTTGAGGGGTGTTTGCTTTTGCAGCCAGGCTGTCCACCCTTCAAAGGATGTTTGTATTAAAGGGGAGCAGGCTGGTTGCATCTCAGAAATATTAATTTGCATTAGTAGTTCTACACACTTAAGAGACCACTCTGGATTAAACAGCAGTAATTGCTGGCCTGTGTTCCTCACTACATAAGGGCCAATCTCATAAACTTTTGGTTCAGGTTTAAGTGATGTGACCTAGGTTTGGATCCGATTGCCGGCGTAGGTCATAGTAGGCCTAGCCATGGTATTTATCTGGAATTTGAATGAGAGCCCATTACTGTCCTGGCCCCAAAGACAAACTACTTCAACTGTCTGTACTAATGTAAAATTATACCAACAATCTACTTCACTTGAATGACTACAGATTTCATTATGTTTGTCTGTAGGAGTAGTTGAGACACTAATTTGGGTTGCTTTTTTTATGAGTAGTTCTGTTAATCATTCAGCATCCTATTTTGATTTCTTCTCCTACGGTTCCCTGAAGCTGCCAAGTTCTTTGTTGTTTTTTCCCATTCTTGCTTTGTATACACTTGGTTTCCGTGCATGACCACAGTCAGCAGGTTTAAATCTTTTAGATCAGAATATTTCCCCATGAGTCCAGTAAACCACATAAAGGCTTGGGACCATATGTCTTCTCTCCTATGAATAACTTCCCAACTGGAAGCTACAATTATGACTGTGAAAAAAACAATTTTCTGGGTTATACTTGCATGCCACCCTAACATTTTCATTTTGTTCAGGTAAACTTCAATTTCAGTTCATCATCCCCAGGGGTCACTTTCCAAGGGGCCTCTGGAGCCTTCTTTACTCGAGTATGGTGAATCCAGGCACTCTGCTCTCTGATCTTAATCGCGGTGTAAGTGGTGAGAAGCACCTGGAATGGTCCTTCCCACTGTGGTTCCAGAGTCTTTTCTATAAGAGACTTAACGTATACATAATCTCCAGGCTGAATGTCATGTATAGGACCATCTAAGCCTTGACTTTGAGTTGCAGCCACATGTTTTCCAATTTCTCTAAGCTCTTTATCTAAAGCAATCATATAGGTGGCTAGCGTCTCTTCCCCTATTTGGGTAGATATGCGTTTCTGTGCGCCATATGGTCTCCCATAAAGTATTTTGAAGGGGCTTAGCTTTTCTTTAATTCTGGTCTTGGTCCGAATTCATAACAATGCAAGTGGAAGAGATTGGGGCTAGGGCAGGTTAGCTTCTTGCCCTAATCTCACAATTTGCTGTTTAATCAAATGATTCATTTTCTCTACTTGACCACTCGACTGGGAGTGGAGTGTGGAGTTCCCAATCTATGCCTAAATATCAGCTAGTTTGTTATACCACCCCTGAAATAAAATGTGGTCCCCTATCTGAGGACATTGTGGCTGGAACTCCGAAGCGCGGTATTATTTCTTGTAGTAACGCTTTGGTTACTTCTCGAGCCTTAGCGGTTCTAGTAGGAAAAGCTTCTGGCCATCCTGAAAAAGTATCTGTCAGCACTAGTAAATATCAATACCCCCCTTTTCTTGGAAATTCTATAAAATCAATTTGCCCCTGCTGTCCAGGCCCATGGCCTCTCCCAGTCTGGCCCATTTTTGGTTTGGGGGTATTTTTGGGATTAGTCTGGAGGCAAAGGTTACACTGTCAAGTTACTTGCACAACAGTTTCGTATAAGCTTCTAGCAATAATTTTCCCAATTAAGTAGTTATATAAGGCATTTGTTCCCCAGTGTGTTTTCTGGTGCTCCTCCCTAACTACTGACCATAGAAAATGAGAATAACCACTTTTCCTTCTGCAGTGATAGCACATCCCTTTTGGTTAAATGTTCCCCCTTCATCTTTAATCAATTTCATGTCCTTTTTATTATATGTTGGCTTACCCTCTAGGGAAAGTTGTCCATCTGGGATCAAGGCTCCAGTTGTTGTTACCTCAATCTTTTGCTGCTTCTTTTGCCTCTCTGTCTGCCAGTTCATTTCCTTCTTCCAATTCTGAGCTCACCTTTTGATGTGCCCTTATGTGCATGATTGCTACCTTCTCAGGTAGCTGGACTGCTTCTAACAGTCGCATTATTTCTTGTGCATGTTTGTTGTTCTTTCCATGCGAATTTAACAGTCCTCTTTCTTTCCAAATGGCCCTGTGTGCGTGTACAACTCCAAATGCATACCTTGAGTCTGTATAGATGTTTATTTTCTTTCCTTTTGCTATCTCTAAGGCACGAGTTAGGTGATTATTTCAGCCTTTTGTGCACAGGTGTTTGTCGGCAGGGGTCTGGATTCTATCACCTCCTGGCAGGTGGTAACTGCATACCCAGCATGCCGCTTTCCACTGATGACGTAGCTACTCCCATCAGTAAACCAGGTCTCTGCATCTTCTAAAGGGGTATCCCTTAGATCCGGGCGGCTGGAATAGGCGGCTTTGATAGTTTCCAGGCAATCATGGCGTACCGGTTCTCCTTGATTTCCACTAAGAAAGGAAGCTGGGTTGACAATGTTAGTTACCACTATTTCTACATCATCTTGTTCCACCATGATGGCTTGATATTTCAGGAACCTTTGTGGGGAGAGCCAGTGCCCACCTTTCACTTCCAGCACCGTGGACACTGCGTGGGATACCAGCACAGTCATTTTCTGACCCAAGGTGAACTTGTGTGCTTCTTGGATGTTTAGCACAACTGCTGCAACGGCTCTGAGGCATCCAGGCCATCCTTTAGCTGCTGCATCTAGCTGCTTACAGAAATAGGCAACTGCCCATCAGTAGGGGCCTAGGTCCTGTGCTAGTATTCCCAGGGCCATCCCTTGTTTCTCATGGGAAAATAGAAAGAATGGCTTACTCACGTCTGGAAGTCCTAGAGCTGGAGCTGAGATGAGGGCATTCTTTAGCTGGCTGAAGGCCCATGTAGCCTCCTTTGTCCACTGGAGATCTCTGCTTTCCTTTGTAATGAGCTCATATAGTGGTTTCACGAGCAGCCCATAATTGTAAATCCACAGTCTGCACCATCCTGTCATCCCCAGAAAAGTCCATAACTCTTTCGCTGTCTGGGGCTTTGGGGTTTGGCATATCTCTTCTTTGCAGTCTCGCCCTAAAGTTCACTGTCCAGCACTGACTTCATAGCCCAGATAGATCACTTTCTGTTTCACCACCTGAGCCTTTTTCTTAGATACCCTACACCCTCGGAGTCCCAGAAAGTTTAAGAGGCTTACTGTCCAGGCTATGCAAGCTTCCTCTGTTTGGGTAGCTATTAAAAGGTCATCCACATACTGCAATAGCTTCCCTTCTCCTGGTGGGGCTTCTCAGGACTCTATGTCTTTTGCGAGCTGTTCTCCAGACAGGGTGGGACTGTTCTTAAATCCTTGAGGCAACACCGTCCATGTGAGCTGGGTTTTGCGCCCACTCTTAGGGCTTTCCCATTCGAATGCAAAAATTTTCTGGCTGACTTCATGGAGAGGGAGGCAAAAGAAAGCATCCTTTAAATCTAAAACGGTAAACCAAGTTAGCTCTGGTGTTAGGCATGTTAACAGAGTGTAAGGATTTGCTACCACAGGATAGAGATCTTCAGTTATCTTGTTAACTGCCCACAAATCCTGTACCACCTGGTAAGACCCATCAGGTTTACGGACAGGCAAGACAGGAGTATTGAAATCAGACTGTCACTCTTTTAACAATCCCAACTGTAAGAATTTATTTTTCAATTATTGGGCTAATTCCTTCTCTGTCTTCCCTTTTGATGGGGTACTGTTTAATTCTAACTGGTTGTCTTCCCTCTTTGAGTTTGATCTGTATTGGGGTTGCATTTTTGGCTCTCCCAGGTACATCTGTGGCCCAGACTCCTGGGAACACTTGACTCATTCTCTCTTCTCTAATTTCCTCTGCAGAGTCTTTGGTTGTTAATGTTAAGCTCAGTATTTCCACATACTGTTGGTCATTTACCTCCAGAATAATTTCCCTGTTCCTAAAAATAATGGTTGCTTGTAATTGTTCCAATAGATCTCTTCCTAAAAGTGCTTTTGGAGAATTGGGTAAATATAAAAACTTGTGAATACCCCATTGTTTCCCAATTTTATATTTCAACAGCTTGCAAAAATAAGCTTTTTCAGATTGACCAGTTGCTCTTTGTACCACAATGTATTCATCCCCCACAGGCATTAGAGCTTTATTTAAAACTGAATATGCTGCCCCCATATAAACCAAAAATTCTATTTCTTTTTCCTTTTCCCTAGCTTCATTATAACCAGTGGATCTGCTAGGGTAAAATCCCCTGGTCCTCTTCAATCTGCTTTCACATGTGCAACCACCCTCCCTCTTTCTTGGTCTCCTCTGTTCTGGCGGTCTTCTTGTCTTCCTTCTGGGCACTTGTTTTTCCAATGACCAAACTTCCCACAAATCGCACATTGATCTTTACCTAGCTGGGGTGGGCCCTGTCTGGGAGGTCCTTGTTTGGGGGGGTCTCTGTCTAGGTTTTTCCTTATTTCCTTCCCTTACTACTGCTACTAATTTCTTCATTCCTTGCTTGTAACTTTCTTCTCGATTACTGAATACCCTCCAAGCTGCATCTAATAGAGTTTCCAGGTTCCTCCCCTCTGGTCCCTGAAGTTTTTGCAATTTACGTCTGATATCTCCTGTGGATTGTCCTAGAAACAAGGATACAAGCTGTTGTACCCCTACCTCAGTCTCAGGATCCAGCGATGTATTGCGGTGCATTGCATCCCTCAGACGATCCAGGAATTCGGATGGTGACTCGGAAGGACCCTGTCTTACTGCATACAAAGCTGACCAGTTTAGAGTCTTGGGAATAGCCCTTTCCACCCCTTTTGCTATCCATTCTTGATAACCTTTTAATTTCTCTAATTCAGCTGTTCTATTTGGACTCCAGTGTGGTTCCTGGAGTGGGAAGTAATCTTTTGTATCTAACTGTTGTGTTTTGTAATAGTCCTCTGCCAGGTCTCGAGCTGTTTTCAAAACTGTTTCTCTGTGTCTGTTAGTCTACCCAATAATAATTGTATATCAGCCCAATCTGGATTATGCTGTTTGATTATGAGTCTCAAGCGTTCAGCGGTACCCGCTGGATCACTTCAGTAATTTTTGGCAATGTTATACCATGCATCTAGGTCAGCAGTAGAGAAAGGTACTCTAATCAACACTGTATTCCCATCAGGTGCCACTGCCTCTCTCAGGGGCGCCATCAGTACCTGTTTCCTGGTTCGGGACGAGACAGGACTGCCTGGGGGAGAGGGGGTTGGCATTGGTGTTCCTTCCAAGTCTGCATCCTCTTCCCTTCTCCTAAGGGGAGGCTTAAGCAAATTGGTTAGTTCATCATCATCTTGTCCCTGAGCTGCTGCTTGATAGACTTTGTCTGACCTTGTACATCTCTGACCTATACTGCACAACGAACAACACCACTTAATTCTTCCTCAGCCTTTTTTATTTTCTTTTTCTATAGCTAACACCATAGGATCACTGGGGAGTTTAATTCCACAATCTATCTGCCATTCAGGGTGATTTTGGAGAGAGAAAAATGCATCAGCATAGGAAACTTCTTCCCATTTACCTTCCCGTCTCAGAAACAGCATTAACTGAAGCAAGGTATTATAATCTAGAGTTCCATTAGATGGCCATTTTGCTCCATTTTCTAATTTATACAGTGGCCACCATTGGGTACAATATTTTATAAGAGTTCTTTTATTTTCTGTGCCTCCAGCTCCTACTATCTTTTTCCAATGTGCCAAAATACAGCCAAGCAGGCTTGCTCTGGGGATTTCCTTACTCTGTCTGGTTCCCATACTATTCAGAGTTTGAGTTCACTCAAATACTGTGCCACCCCTTTTGGGCCGCCTGTATAGTGTGTAAGCCACTCTTTATAAATTCTCCTATGCCTTCTGCCAAGCCTGCTTCTCTGTTACTTGAAATCTTCTTCAAAAGTCTTTACTACCTCCTCCCAATCTGTTTCTAGCACACTATTTTAGGAATGTGATGCTCCTTGCCACACAAAAGTTTTCAAACAAAATGTTCCTTGCTATCCCAGCACTCCGGGCACAGATCACTGCTTGCTAAATAAATAGAATTGTAATGTCTCTGACTTCTACAAAATCCACACTGAGCTAAAACCCACAGCTGGTGTGGGGCTGGAGTCTTCTTATACCCACACACAAAGCAGGGAGTCCCTTTTACCACTCATGCAGATAGGACACATGAACGGAAAGAGTCAGGGCTATACGTCTACCATATAACTACTGAGGGATGGGGCAACGACCTCCCTCCCTGCTGTTGTTTCTATCTCGCTGTCTCCTAGTTTTATCTTGCTTCCACCCAAACCTTTCTTCGCACTCTCTCACAGTTCTTTCCCAGTTTTCTTCCCAAACCTCCCAAATCTCAGGTACCAAATGTGACTTTCCATACACAATCTTTAAAATCTCAGGCTCAAAATCAACTTCACTAGAGTACCCCTGATAGCACTGAGAACTGCTGCCTGGCAGAAGAGCAGTACCACCTCCTTTTACAAACTTTACACTGTATTAATACCCATGCAACATGCCACCCTCCCATTGAATAAAAAGTTCTGACACATCCACACAAACAAGCTATTTCACGTACTCTTTCAAACCCTAAATCCTCTGCTGCTGGTTGTTCCCAGTCTAAAGTCACTAATCTTCCTGCATAGGTTCTGTATATTCCCTCTAAAGGAACTCGTTCGCCTCTCCTCTCTATCCAATGTCCTATTCGATTTATGAATTCCCACAAATCCAAACTGAACCACTGAGGGGGAGGGGTTCTTCTAAACTCTTGCCTAGCCACGATTCCAAAATCAACAATCAAGCACCACCCCAAACAAATGCTTCAATACTACACACTCAAACAACACACGGCAACACGCACGTCTCCAATTTACAAATGAATAGGCGAGCTAATATACAGCCACATACACATAAAAGCAATCCAACAACAACCAATATCCACACAGACATATAAGCAACCCAAAAACATACAAACCAGCTACTAGTAGCAAAAATATTCACAACACTCACCTGTAATAGCTTCAGGGTCCCGCTTATATTTTCCCAACATGGTAACAAGTTCCAGCGGGACCCCCTCTGGAATCACCCGATCCACTCTCAGGATTGCTGGCAGCCACTCTCTCGGTTGGAAATTCCCCCTGCTGGCTCCCGTAGCCAGTTGCTTGCAAGCCCCACCTTAACCTCACAGGGACTATGCTGTGTGCGGGACGTCTCCTCACAGCTTACCAGCAGTCCTGGCCACACGTACGACTTATTGGCACCCTAAATGCAAAACATACCATTTTATCCGCAGTTTCAGCAGGTCGTTGTCTCTCCATCGCAGTGAGTGAGCTGAGGGGTGGAGTTCCTCCAGGAAAGCCCTGGGGCACGCCTAGGACATCCGCTCCTCAGCCGATCCTGTGATCAGACAGAGTTTCTCCTGGCTGGCTTGCCAAAATGATGAGCGGGAAAGACTCCACTACTAGAATAAGTAGTAAAGGAGATATGTTTATTCCAGCGCTGGGACGCATGGGGGATAGCTCCTCCAAAGTCATGCATGCCGACAGCTGCATTCAGCTTGGTATTTATCGGGTTACAAGTTCCATATTCATTAAATTTCCCAATACGCCTATACATATTCATCACCTAGCCCCACATAGCCTTGCCTCGTATTACAATGAGCCCAAAAGTCATTTACATCCACGTTGGGCTTGTGCAGTGTTGTCTGGTGGTCGTGGGCAGGGGTCTCCGAGATGAAATAAGAGTCTTCCTCAGATGAAGTAAGGAGTCTTCCTCATCCTGAACTTTTCACCTTTCCTCCCTGTGCATGCTCTTTATTCCCCTGGGCTAAGTCCAAACTTCAAGACTGGTTTGAGTTAGTTTTAGGTTAAAAACAGGATCTTTGGTCAAGATTCCTTCACCTTATCAATAGTCTCATATCTTCTCATCCTGCTTTGGTAGTAAGTGTTGGGCAAGCAGTATGCATTGCTTCTAACAAACCAATTAGTAAATCATTTAACCTCTGCTTCCCCATCCCCCTGATTCAGTGCCTGCCGAAAAAGGCTCTGTAGGTACATGAAGGTAGTTAAAATTGTAGGCCCAACAGAAGCCCTACAGTTTTTCTGTGTGCAGGAACACCATAATAGGGGCTTTGCCATCTATATTCCAGCATCAATGCACAACATTTTGAACGCATCCCAGTTTCAAAGAAGTCAGAGATTGCTCTTTGCAAACTGAGTATTTGTGGTTTTTCTGGTTAGTGGGCAGTTAGCATAGGCTAGCTCATCTTTGTGACAAAGATTTGAAGGCCATTAAGCATTCTGTGTATAATTAGTGGCCTTATAGACATCTTGGAGATCACCACTGCGTATACTTGACTCTTCAGCCTGTAGGGAAACTGCAAATAAAATGCCCTTTTCTAATCTAGGTGGACTCCTAATCCAGTGCACTTTCTGATTTCAGTGTTTGCCAGGAGATTTTTAAGGCTAGCAATGTAATGCCTGCTTAGAAAGCTAATTTAAGGTCTACAGCTGTATCAGTTCAAGAACTTAATTTAGTTGTGTAGCTCATTCTGACAGCCCTCCTAAATTTTGTTTCATAGCTGGTGGGGAAAGTCTAATCCGTTTGCTCAATGGTTTCTGCAGGAATTAATTGTAATCCTAACTCTGAAACTAAACAATTGGATCTTGATTCCTCTTCTGCTCTAAAAGTAGGCAGTGCCTCAGGCTGGAACAGGCCAAATCTTAGCCCACCAATGCCTTCTAAGTTCATTCTGTTTAGCCATGCTGATAACTCATGTGTAAACAAATTTCTTCTTGCAGTACCAAACTTCTATAGCCAGCAGGCTGACATTTGATTAGCCAGGTAAGCGTCGTGGGTTAGTAATGGACCTGGGACATGCTGAGAAACCTGGCTCTCAAATCTTGGTAACAACCTGCTTCTCTACTGATCGAGACTCATTCGCATAGTGTTGGGCTAGGAGTCCTGGAGCAGAGTTGTCATACTTGTCCCTCCAGTATGAGCAGGATTGCTCGTGCATTCTGAAACTGGCAGGCATCTGCACTTCATGAAAGAATAGCTGCTATTCTTCCCTTCTGGGAAGGGAAGGGAAGGTATTTATCATCTGTTTCAAAATTACTTTGCACACCTCTTTTATGTCCTCCCTCTCCTACATTCATGTTCTTTTAAGTTCAAAGATCTGGTATCTCTGAACAACTGCTGTGTTCATATACAACCTAGGTAGAAGGATGCCAAGACACACACATAATTGAGCAGGGACTTGGCACATGTATGAGCTTGCATGTTAAAGGGAGAATAGATTAAAATAATGCCCAAATACCTTTGAAGTGAGGAAAGAAGAGAACATGGGAAATTGCAGTTATGCTGGCTTTATGATGGATTAAATAGCGAAAAAGGTTTGGATTCATCCAGAAAATTA
This sequence comes from Aphelocoma coerulescens, assembly GCF_041296385.1. Lineage (NCBI taxonomy): Eukaryota > Metazoa > Chordata > Aves > Passeriformes > Corvidae > Aphelocoma > Aphelocoma coerulescens. The sequence continues at coordinate 4,816,187 of NC_091021.1, forward strand.
TAGATTGAAATCTAATGGATCTGTCAGCTTGGTTTAGTGAGGATGATAGGTCTTTTGAACCTGTTGCTTCTTTACATAAGATTAAAAGTCTGTCTAATAAAGGCAACTGTATTTTTCAATGCTACTTATGTTTTTAGGGTCTCTCAACAATCTTATAGCCTTTGTATGGTAAATTATTCAGCTTGTGTGCTTTTACATGCAAGTTCAATAGTGTCATCAATACTTACATATTATTAACAAATAAATACTAAGACATGACCAAAATAATTGGGGTTATGGTGACCATTTAAAAATTCTGGTACGTTAAAATTACAGTTTGTCTTCCTGTTTTGAATTATTTCTACCTGAAAAGGAAATACTGAACAAGACAAGTCTGTAAAAATTGTTTCTTGACTTTTGTTGGCCAAAGGTGCAGAAGTCATGCAATGGCCTGTGCTAGATTGCTCATGGAGAATTGTACTAGTTTGAAAACAAACCAGTAGGAGGCACCAAGTCAGAATAACAATTTAATAGGGAAATTTAAAAAAAAAACCAAAACATGCAGAAAACACTGGGTCAAACTGACAGAGTCAGGATACAACCTGATGCCCTGTTAGTCATGGTGGTGGTAGCAGTCCCATAAAATGGTGGCTGCAGTCCTCCTGAATTGGTGGATGTGGTTCTGTTGAAGCTATGGTCCTGTAGAAGGGTCTGCTCTTCCTCAGAAGGTCCAGTGGTGGCTATGTAGCTCTTGTCCTCTGGAAATCCAGTGGAAAGGTTGTCTCTGGTGTTCAGAATCTCAGATTATATCCAGGATGGAATGCTTGGTTCCTCCTTCTGGGTGGAGCATCTCACAATGGGATGATGAGTCATGAGGCAAGGCATTGATGGGCTCATTAACAGAAGATAGTCCGGAGGGAGGAGGCAAGGAAACACTGCTCCACCTGGTTTCAACAGCTCATGAGGATGGTAATAGAATACACTGTAACCCAGGACAAGAATGCAGTTGATGATTGCCGTTTCACTGAAAATCCTGGCCAGCACATGGCCATTTCACATGAAAATCCAAGCCAGAAGTTAAAGTAAGGAAAAACAGACAGGAAAGGAAAAAAAAGATATAAATACTACTACAGAGATGCAAGTTAAAAGTGTAGCAAAGACTTAGGTGGCAACGTAGCCTACTCTGCAGTAGTAAGTTGCCCACTACAGGTTTTAAAATAGCAGTACTAGAAAACTATAAATCCCTGTGTACTGTTCAGCCTGGAGAAAAGAAGGGTGCACAGAGACCTCATAGCAGCCTTCCAGTATCTGAAGGGTCTAAAGGGAAGCTGGAGAAGGACTGTTCCTCAGGAACTGTAGTGATAGGACAAGAGGGGATGGGTTCAAAATGAAATAAAGGAAATTTAGATTAGATACGTAAGAAATTCTGTAGTGTGAGGGTGGTGAGGCCCTGGCACAGGCTGCCCAAAGAAGCTGTGGCTGCCCCATCCCTGGAGGTCCAAGGCCAGGTTGGACGGGGCTTGGAGGAACCTGGTCTAGTAGAAGGTGTCCCTGCCCATGGCAGGGGTTTGGAACAAGATGATCTTTAAAGTCCCTTCCAACCCAAATAATTTTATGATTTTCATTACTGTCTGAAATCCCCATAGCAAATTAAACCCTGTACTGAACAGATTACTGACTTTAAAAGGACCAGAGTTGAGCTTGACCCAAATCTGAAGTGCTGTTTCAAACTTGCCCTGAACTCATACTTCTGGAATAAATATAGAAAGCTGTTCAAATCTTAATCATTAATAAATCATTGAGGAAATAGAAGTTGTTTGTTTTAAAAATAATTCTTAGCCTTACTCTCTTGTTCATTTAATTTTACCACACTTGTAAGAGCTGTGCTGTTACTGATAAAACTTTTATTTTAACGTTATTGCTATTCTTGCTTCTAGACTGATGAACACAGATTGTGTGGCGCAGACATTTTTATCATCTAATATGCAATAAATTTTCCTGCTGGAAAATCTACATATATTCCTGAAGTTTCTACATAAAGTTGCAGCAAAAGTAGTATGACAACACAGGCTTAACACTGTTGCCATTAAAATTGGTGACAAAACTGTGGAGTGCTTAAGTACACACATTGACATTGACCAACAGCATTGTTAAAAGTCTGTGTGTAACCATGTTACAGTGATAATTCAGATCATCTATTTAGTATTAGGTCTGTATCACGGCATAGTATTAAAAATTCCTTGTGTCAAAAGTTCTTTTGTACTGATATTGATCCTTTCCCTATTCCAATATTCGGTATGTTTTCAAGAAATGCAGATAACTTGGCAATATTTACATTTAAAAAATTATAGTAACTCAAGGTGCTTCTTGTAATAGGATCTTGTAAACAGGCTGCTGAATAATGTGGGAGTTTAAAAACAGGATTCTACTACAAAGGGGAGAGTTAGTAATTTTTCCCTTCTGTGCCTTAGCCTGTTATCTGTGCAGCATGGATAGGTCTCAGAGTAGTTACAAGTAGTTACAGAGAGTTTGAGAGTTTTCCAGTGAGCTCCGTTAAGTACAAGCCTTATCAAATCAAGTAGCTCTGACTCCAGTGTGATCTGTAGTTTTTCTACTAATTCCAGAGGAAGAAAGATTAGGATGTTAGATCATAGATGTTTCAATACAACACACAAAAACTCACAATGAATCAGCTCAGTGACGTCATTCCACTTGCTTGGCCATATATAAATTACAAATTCTGTGATTGTTACTGTTTGAAACTTCCAGAGCATCCAATATGGCTAAAAATAATTGATTATGAAATTAAAAATGGGATGCTGTTGTGTTAGCTGTAGGTGTGTAGGTGAGAAACAAAAAAAGTAGTAGTATTTGTTCTTTAATGACTTTAAGCTGAAGGAGGGTAAATTTACATCAGATATTAGGGGCAAACGCTTTACTGTGAAAGTGGTGAGGCACTGGAACAGGCTGTTCAGAGAGGCTGTGGATTACCCATCCCTGGAGAGGTTGAACGGAGTTCCTGGTCTAGTGGAAGGTGTCCCTGCCCATGGCAGGGGTTTGGAATGAGATGATCTTTAAGGTCCCTTCCAACCCAAACCATTCTATGATTCTTATTTTGCAGTGCAACTACGTGAGAAACATCTTTGTTTCAACTAGAAATATTACAGTTGATACTTCAAAAAAAAAAATTTATAATGGAAGGAAGATGCTTTGTGGAAAGTATTACTATAGATATTATTCATTAAATCACATTAAATCATATAGTATTTTATGCTTTATAAATTTAAATAGCAATTTGAATATTTTTGATGTTTTCCATAGACTCCAGTAGTGAAAAGTCAGGTCTAACAGGTCTCACCTAATTAATCATTACAACATTGTTGCTAGGTACTCCTGACTCTTGGACACGAAGCTGAGAAATAAAATCATCTGATAAAGGCCAATGAATGAGTCAATAGCAGACTTCAGATTGGAACTCTAAGTTCTTGCTTCCTGGTTTTATTCTGAATCATAAATTGTCTTGTAATTGCTAAAGTGAAGAGAGAGGTCAGTAACAATTTAACTACATTCAGGCTTCTCACATTCATTTCTATGCTTTCCAAAATAGATTAAAACATCTGAAAGATTGAGACTGTCTGATTTTGATTTCTAGTGCAAAAATGTGAACTGAAAATGAAATAGAAGTTTTATTACGCAAAAAAAAGAGCACAGATGGTGGTGCCACTATATAAAAAAAATGAGATTAGAAGGTTAATTCTTAAGCCTGTCTCTCATTCCCTAGACTGGGAATCCCTGCATCCCAGCTGGTTGTGCTGGCCTCTCAGCGCTGCAATCATCTCCCTAAGAGGTTACAATAAGGGATGGCTCTTCTGGAGGTCTCTTGTTGATATTCATGGCATAGAAATGTCATCATTCCTTAAAAATATATGCTTTTAATTTCTGTGGCTTCAAGTGAAAAAAATAGCAGTGATGTGACTCATCTTGTTGGTGATACGGTGTTTCTCTGAATTTGCTGTACATTGGTCTAGAGCAACAGCTCAGGGGGATGGCAACAGCCCCAGGGGTATCCCCAAGTTCTTCCCATCACAGAGATGTGATGCTCTGGTGCTGATGGAAGTGCCCTCAGAAAACAAGGGTCACCAGCAGTGACAGTGTGTCAGTATTACTCTGTGCAGTGGTCTGCTGGGCCCCAGTTCTTAATTTCAGTTGGTTAAGTAAAAAAATCAAAGAATCTTTAAGGTTGGAATAGACCTTTAATATGATCCAGTCCAACAGTCAATCCAGTACTGCCACTGTAACTCCTAAACCACATCACCCACTGCCAGATCCAGATGGCTCTTAAACACCTTCAGGGACAATGACTTTACCATCTCCCTGAGCAACCTATTCTAATGCCTGACTACCCAAACAGCAAAAAAATGTTTTCTAATGTCTAATCTGAATATCCCCTGTCTCAGTTTAAGGCCATTTCCTCTCATCCTCTCACTGGCATGGCAGAAGAGACTGACCCCTACCTCACTCCACCCTCTTGTCAGGGAGTTCTAGAGAGCGTTGGGGTCCCCCTGGAGCCTCTTCTTCTCCAGGCTAAACAACTTCAGCTCTCTCAGCTGCTTCTCACAGGAACATGAGCTCCAGACCCTTCACCAGCTTCCTTGCCCTGCTCTGGACAAGTTTCAGCACCTCAATATCTTTCCTGAGCTGAGGGGCCCAGAACTGGACACAGCACTTGAGATGTAGCCTCACCAGTACCAAGTACAGAGGCATGTTCACTTCCCTGGTCCTGCTGGCCACACTGTTCCTTGGTGCCATTGGCCTTCTTGCTCACCTGGGCTGGCTCAGGTTCACCACATGCTGGCTCAGGTTCAGTTGCTGTTGACCAACACCCCCAGAGCCTTTCCCCTGAGCAGCTTTCCAGCCACTCTGCCCCAATCTGTAGAGCTGTATGGAGTTATTGTGGCCAAAGTGTAGGACTTTCATTGTTTAAGTAAAAAAATGGAGTTGATTAAATTAAAAAGTGAAGTTGATTAAGTAAAAAAATGGGGCTTTCATAGACTCACAGAATGGTTTGGGTTGGATGGGACCATAAAGACCATCTGGTTCCAACTCCCTGCCAGGGACAGGAACAGCTTCCAATAGACCAGGTTGCTCAAAGTTCCATCCAGCCAACACCTCCAGGGATGGGGCATCCATAACTACATTCGGTATAAACCTTGAAGGAAAACGGACGTTCTTCACTGTTTCGAAGCACACCTTGGGGTTCTACCCGAAACCCTCCTCACACATCCATCCGTGCCTCCAAACCTACGGGAACCGGGCAACGCTCAGCACGGGCGCCTCCACCGCCCGCCAGCAGGGGGAGCCCGAGCGCCGACTCACGTGACCTGTGCCCACGCCCCGCGGAGGCACCGAGCGCCGGGCCAGGCGGAGAGGGAGCGCCGGGCCAGGCCGGCGGCCGCGGGGCTGTGAGCGGCGGTGGGGGCAGTGGAGGGTCAAGATGTCGCGGTCCGTTCTGCAGCCGAGCCAGCAGAAGCTGGCAGAGAAGCTCACCATCCTTAACGACCGCGGCGTCGGCATGCTCACCCGGCTCTACAACATCAAGAAGGTGCGGGGGGCCCCGGCGGAGAGGGGGGTGAACTGGGAACCGCCCCGGCGCGATCCCCACCGCCGCTCAGGCCAGCGCTCCGCTGGGCTTGCGGCTGTGCCGGCTGCGCTGCGGCCTAGCGGCGGGGCCGGGGAGGCTGGGCCGGAGCCGCGCCGCCGCCGCCCGGCCCGGGAAGGGAGGGCCGGGGCTTTCGTGCGGCCGCCGCATCGATACCGGGAGAGAAGGATGAAGGAACTGAGGAGGCCGGGCCGATCCTCGCGGCGCCCGCAGGAGCGGGGCCTGGTCCCCGCGCGGCCCCCGGAGCCGCTGCCGCCCCGCTGCCGTGCGTGACTCACACGAGCCGCGAGTGGGCAGCGCCGCGGGGCTTTTCCCACGCCAAAACCTGTCGCTACCGAACGAAAAAAGAGGTTTAGGGTAAAATTAGTAAGCTTGATTTCGATAAGTTCGAGGCCCGCCGTTGCTTAGCATCTCTCGGCGTGAGATGGAGCGGGTGTTTGGGGCTGCCGTGGTTGCTGGAGCTGCTCCCCGGCTGGCAAAGGAAGTGGATCGGTGTTGGCCTAGGTGAGGTGGCTAGGCGGTGCAGGAAGCTGTAGGTCTGGATGTTGAGAGGAGGATGGGTCACGCCTTCGTGCTCGGTTAATTTCTCTTCTGGAGGTAATCGTTATGTTTTCCTGTAGGAAAGAATGCAGTTCATGGCAACAGAATCATAAAATTATTTGGGTTGGAAGGAGACCTTGAAGATCATCTAGTTCCAACCCCTGTGCTGGGTGCTTGTATCCTTCCCAGCTTCATTTTCCTAATGAGTGAAATATTGCCTGAAAGTGTATGGCCCCTCAGCCCACCTCCAGTAATGAATACTAGTTAGGATTTTATTGCTTTGCCTTGAACACAATTATTTGAGAGGTTTTTCTTATTTCAAAGAAAATGCTAGTTATTACCTTCAAGTGCACCTTTGTGGGTTCAGCACATTAAAACTTCAGTGCTGTCCCCATGCTGGCTTCAGCTGAAATGGCAAAGGGAGTTTGAGAGTTTTAGGTACTTACTTGGTCCTCTGACTTCTGGACCCAGGTTTCTGTCAGGAGTGGCCTGACAGATCTGAGGTAAAGGATGTGTTTTGTCAAAGTTTTGCTCATATGGGAGACCAGAGAAGTAAGCACTGTCAAGTGCAATGTTGATTTTAATTGAGATGGTTTTCAGGGAAAAAACCCAACAAACCAAGTGATTGAAGTATTTATAAGTCAGTATTTATCCAAAGCCGTTTCAGTATTTGATGTGCACTTGAGTGTTTCTGCAAATTTTCACTGACATAAATAAAGCATTCTGACTAGGTGATTACAAGTTTCTGCCTTTCTGAAAGGTTCCTTTTGGTCTGTAGTTTTGTACATTGGAAAATCACTTCAGTTTAATAATGGTAACAATATAATTACACTTTTAACAAACAGAAATTCACAATTTATGGGAAAAACCATCAAAATGAGGAAGTTGTTTGTGTGTGTGCTTGTTGCACTTGGAGAGAAATATATCAGGTGAAAATGAGCAAGGGGAATTTCTCCTGAGCACAGCCCTGCTTTGTGGGACAGGAAGCAGGACTGGAGAAATTAAACCTTGTCTTGATAGCTCTGCCTTAGCCATTGTGAGTCTGGGCTCTGTTTTCATTCCCAGTGTTCTGGTATGGACACTTACTCCTGTTAAATGATCCAGTGCCTACAGGCATGTTTCTGCTTGGCATGTTTGGATGGCGGAGTCCTGAGCATGTTGGCCCATATGGTGGTAGCCTCTGGTCTAGGAAGTGATGCAGGTGGACAGGCTCTCTGCAGGGGAGCATCAGCACTGGGGATGTCACCACTTTTTCCTGCAAATGCCAAGAACCGAGTCCAAAATTGCTTGGTCTTGGATACAGAGAGGGAGCAGGCATGACCAAGTGGCTTGATTATTGTGTCATGTGTAGTTTTGCAAATATGGAGATGTCCCAGGCACAACTCTTGTGTATTCATGTAGTGATTTGTTATTCAAACAGTAGTTTTCTTCAGCTGCAGTCAGTACTGCTTGACAGGGGTAACTGGCTAGCTCAGATGATGAGCCCAGAAGTCTTGGGATTGGTTGTTGTATTGTGAGTCTCTCTTCAGCCCAGCTGCAGCATCACTGACTGCTTGGAACACTTTTGTTTATTTCTTTTTTTTTCCTCTCCGTAAGCTGTCAGTTCCAAAGCTGCTGTTTAAGATTCTGTCATAGCTGCCTCTGTTGAAGATGATACCGAAACTCAAGCTACTAGATAACCACACAATATGTGGGTTTGCGGTTAAAGGAAATGGTTAAGACTTTTTTAATAAGAGGAAGTGAGAGGTTGAAGTATATGTAGCAGCAGTAGAGATTGCTGTAGATGCTGTCTAGAGAGTACAGATTTTCAAGGATTAAGAATTTTCTCAACTATTAGAATCAAAGCAGGAAAATTTTACTTCCCAAAGAATCGCAGAAGTTAAAAGCAGTTAGAAACATAGATTTTTTTATACTTCATCTTCCTATACAAATTTCAGTTTTGTTGCTGTTGTGCTTATAGCTTATAATTGTTCATAGTTTCCTGTTTACTGACCTTCTGTGCCACTGTTGTCTTTTGAAACAATTAAAAATTCATTGTTTTTAAGACAGAGTATCTGGCTGTATGGTTTTTTTGCCTCTGAGAGTGACAAGGAAATTAGGAAAAGTGAAGTTACTCAGGTAATAGTGGATGATGAGACAGAACTTATATTTCCACCCTGTAAAGAGGTGGATTTTTTTGTTGCTGTTGTTATTTTGAAGAGTGGCCCTTTGCTTGCTGCTTTCAGCTGTCTTTTGTGTTGGGACCAGTATTAGTACTGGACTTGGAACTCTTAACATTGTGGTTTCTCTCTTGGTTTGTTCCTTCTATTTTTTAAGAATTTATCCACAGTTATGTAGGTTATTGTCTACCCTGTAATTTTTGTCATTATTTGTGTACAACTGCACCTCTATAAACCAAAGACAGCAAGGGTTTTTCATGCCCTCCTGGGTCAGGTGAAGCTTGGATTTCATGGTTACCTTCCAGAGGAGACCGAGTCTTGTGTTGGTAAACCTTGGGTAAATGCTGCCATTACTGACAACTGTTTTGTTACAGAGTGGTGGCAGCAGAGAATAATCTTTTATGTGGGCATGTCTTTTGTTTGTTTGTAAAATCCTTGGATACTAGGATGTGTTTACAGTAAGAAATTTGATCTTGAAATACCTGAAGTAGAGATTTAGCCAGAGCAAATCAAGGGGGTGTGATTTTGATGAGTGAAGTAGTACTACAGTCAACAGACCTGCTACGGATGAAAGTTAAGGTTTTGAATTATTTAGAGTATATGTTAATCAAACATGATGAATCTGTTACTTAGCATGAATTGCTTTGCTAGCAGTGTTCTGTTGTTCTTCACAGTATAGGTTTTACCTTTGTTTGCAAGATGTTTTTTAAATGTCATTAACAAAAAAAATTCTTTTGAGTTTCCCAACTCGATTACATAGTATCTGAAAAATGAGACTCTTAAACCAATTCTTGGATGTGAACTGCATAACCAAACTGAAGTCATAGATAAGGAACTTAATAACTGTTTGCAGGGGTTTTAGCTGACTTTATATTTTCTTTAAAGATGTATAGTGAAAATACTGAATTTTTACCTATATTGAGGATGTTACTTAAATGTAAGTAGTTTTGCTCAGGCACTTGAGTGGTTCTTCAGGACACAGTGGGAGAGATTTTAGGTGACTGGAAGACCATGGGGAAGTTTCCGATCTGCAGAGTTCTGAAGTTTGGAATGGCGTAGGATTAGATCACCCTTTGGACACAAAACTCTGTGCTGGAGTGCAGACCTTTGAGCTGAGAGGAAAAGCTCACCAATAATTTAGTTTTGAATTTTAAGGTTGGTGTTGAACAGATAATGTCAGGTAATGTCTTCAGGTCACTGGGAAGTGTCTCAGGGTGGGGTAGTATTGCTTCCATAGATGTCAGCAGTTCTTTAAAGGTTAAAATGGCAGTATGTTTGTGTCTGTGGTTTTGGAGGAATGGCTTATAATACTGTCTCATTGATAAGCAGAGGAGGAAGCCCCAAACTCACAGTGCTGGTAATTAAAAAAAAAAAAAATTCCTTTGCTCAAGAAGCAAATACTGACTGGTGATACTATATCATACACTCAGAAAAGCAATTAAATTTGTAAAGAAACAGTAAGACTTTCCAATAAAATAAAAATGTCTCATGATATCTTCTAAAATATACAGAGTGGATTTTTCCTTTTGTATCAAGAGTAGATGCCCAGAATTATCTTGCCTTGCTTCTTGGCTTGCAGATACAAGTTACCTTGCCCCCTGCAATCACTGTTCATTTTGTGTTGACACAAAACCAAATCCAGTTTTAGTTACAAGAGATTTTTAAAGTTGTTTGCAGAGGAGATACACCTAAAAAGTAGTAACAGTTCCCATTTGAGGTTCAGGATAGACAACGCTTTCCCATTGCCTTGCTTCTTTTTATTAAAATGTTATTTTATAAACTACATTGAAGAAAATTTTTGTGGCAGTGAAACTTCTCTTAATTTTTTTTATCCTTTGCATTTCACCTGCCCCATATTTGGTTAATAGAACCAAGTGCTTAAATGGGTGCTACAAACACAAGAAGACAATGTGAATTTATCACTGTACAGATGGTGTCAAACCCAGTATATTTCAGTCATCGACAAGGTGATGGGTCACTCTAGTATGGACAGTTCAGAAGATACTTTATGTGTTGACCTTAGCAAGGCTGCTGACATGACCTCATCTGATTGTTTTCATGAACAATCTAAGGAAGTACAGTCTGGATGAAGTTGTGATGATGAAAGCAGATGGATCACCGTATTAGGGAATGATTGTGAAGATCTCATTGTCAGACAGAGATCAACAGGGTCTTGTTGGGGTGTGTATTACCTCTGGTTCCAGTCACTGTTTGCATCAACAACCTAGATGATGGCTACAGTGGTCTTAATAAATTTATATGTAGGAAACTGGGCCAAGCTACAGAATCTAATTGAAATTCAGCTTGAGCATAGGTATAGTCTAACAGACTTGGAGGTGGCTGATCAGGTATGATTGTAAGCTATTTTGTACTTAGTGGAATTTAAAGGACAAAATGAGAAGTAATGAGATATCACGCCTGGAGAAAAGAGCTGGGAAAGGTTGGGGACATCCCAGGGCAAACAAGAGCCAGGTAAGTTTTGCTGCAAAAAATCAGGGATGACATGAGGTTATATAAATGTGTGAGCAAGATAATCTGAAGGAAAAGTAATCCTTTTGCTCTACATCTCCTTCAGGCGGTTCATTGAAAACGTATCTGATTGACTACTCTTTTCAAGGAAGATGTGGATGAAATGGAGAAAGTTCAGAGCAGAATAATAAGGACAGGTAGTGCAGAAAATTGGACCCATTAAAAAATGGGAATGTTTTTTCAAGTCAGCTTATAAGTAATACAAATTTTTAAATATTTAGGACTGCTGTAGAGAGATGGGGAATAGTTTGTGCCATCCAGTATGGCCACCAGAGATCAAGAAGTGGTGGATTACATTAAATATTGGAAAACTAAATTTAATATTAGAAGATATTGTGAGAATGTTTTTGAATGTAGCATGTTCGAGACCTGTAAGTAAAGATTTGGCAGACATGTCCCAGGAGCAACAAAGATAGAGTTGATCCTGCCTTGGTACAGGAGAGGTAGATAGGCAATTTCTCGAGGTCCTTTCTAGCCTTTTCTTGTGATTTCACATGCATTTACATTTTACTTTGTTGAATTTCTGAGTAGTGATACACTAGAATTTAAAGTAAGGTATATACTTGGAGTTCAACACACACCAAATAATGAGTAAATGCAGGGAAGATGTCTTGCTTAGATCTAGGAAACACTGGACTTAATTTTGAATTGAAATGAAGCTACATTATTTTTCAAGTTTTGAACCCTAGTAAATAAAAAGTGCAACAGCTGTTAAATTTCTAATAATTTTGTGCCATATTTTGGGTATGCCCCAGGCCTTTAGAGACTCTTCATAAAGTAGTTACCTAGAGACTTTCTTCAGCTTCCAGATCTTGCTTGAAACTATTAGCATAATTTGTATCAAGATACAGGTTTACCTTTCATCAAGTATCATTTATGTAACTACAAGAATAAGTAATGTAATTTACTTAGAACAAGATGATCCTAGTGATGCTGGGGTAGGACAGTTAAATTTTAGCCATCAGAAGTATTAAACTATAATAATTTGTCCATGTGTGACCAACTAATTCTTGCACCTTGTTGGAGAGACTTTAAGAGGGACAAGGCTTTATTCACAAAACTTATCTGGGACTAGCCTGTTTAATAATGAACTTAGGCTTCCACAACCTAAAATACAGGCAAGCAGTTGTGGTAGGCTTAATCAGAGATATTAAAGCAAATGTAGTGTGAACCACTATTCAAAGCAGCTCTTTATTGTTTATTCACCTCTCTCTCCTTCTCAGTGGTTTTGCTTTTTCAAAATTAGAGATTGTGAGTTCATATTCTTAATTGTTTTAAATGCATGGCAGAAACAAAGAGTATAAAATGGGTTTTATCTTACAAAAATGTAATTAATGGTGAAAATGTCTCTTTGAATGTTTCTTTGACTTCTATATTTAGTATAATTTACAGGATGTACACCTGGAAACCAGGCATGTAAACTTAAGAGATATATCTTAGCATGAAGTCTTTAGTGCCAGCAGCTCTTATAAGGAAAGAAGAGCAGTGCCTGCCTTTCTGCCAGTGCCTGCCTTTCTGCCGTATCAAGAGAAAGTGCTGTAGTAAACTGCAAGTGGGACATACAGGAGCTTTTCCTGTTTTTGAATGTGAGACATCCTGAAAGTGTTTCCATTTACGAATCCAAGTTACTAATTTGGGGGATAGCATAGTTTATACTGTCACAGAAATTCCATTAATTTCCTTGTTAAATTCACTGAGGTTTTTAGTGCAGATTCATTTGTAAATGAAACTTAAAGGTGAAGTGATTTGTTGGCTGAGATTATTTCAGTGTATGTTGTCACAGTCAAGTGGAATTGCGCTTAACAGTGTTTTATCTCAGCTCTGCAGTAACAGTAAATCAAGATTTCTTGAAGTAATAAACACATTAAATTGCTGCAAAGTATGGTTTATGATAATCTGCTGATATAGGAGGTTTGGGGGATGAAAATAGGAAATTTTTAATTCAAATGGCCCTGTTTCTCTTTTATTGGGAGATGGCCTTGCTGCTAATTTGGAATAGGTTGGGTTTAGCAACAACAAAAGAAAATATGTAATAGGTCTTTCCATGATACAGTAAATATTTAGGCTTTATTTTTTTACCATCCTAAGCCATGTAACTCAGGTGCTACTTCCCAGTGTTCTTATTCAAGGGCACATAACAGGTTGATGTTGAGTCATGAGTTAGGTTCAGGGGTTTTAAATGCTAGTTTGGGGCACTGACTACTGACAATGATTGTACCTGAACATAGACTTCCTTTTGTTCAGGCCACTTCAGCTGCATGAATATAGTAATTTTGTTGATGGATGTTTTTTTTTCTTCTCCTTCAACATCCTCTGCCCTCAAGTTGGAAGTGAAATGTTAAGCTCAGATTTTTGCAGTGATATCTGTAACAGTATTGGGGCAAAAGGTCTCTTTGCTGTATATTAATGTTGGTGTATTGTGGGCCAAAGGCAGTTGAACTATATTCTGTTTTCCTCTTTAGAGGCTACTTATCTTAGATGTACGCCTTAAGCATTAAGATTTTTGTTGTTGAATGATTTGTTGTTGGCTGCTTCTGAGTGAGTACAACATAGCAAGTATAGATACGTAGTATTCTAAATCTTCAAAGTGAAGTTAGTATAGAAGAATCTATTAGCATCAAGGGAGGAAGAGAATCTTAATTTTGTTTAATAATAATATAATTATTTACCTCACTAGGGTAGGTAGGAAAATGCTGCTTTAATTCAAAACATGGCCTAGTGAAGCATGAGGAAACAGTGCATGTTAGTCTGATCTCTTTGAAGCTTGATAACTGTGCATATGATAGCAAATGAGTATTGTGAATGGCGAACTTCTTAACTGTAGAAATCATATTGTTCTTGTTGGTAGTTGCACAGAATGGTGCACAGAATAACTTCACTTAGTTGAGAGCTTATCATAGAAGGATACCATTCTAAAGATCTGTGGAAAGAAATGCTGTGTAACTTGAAGGAACCCAGCATCTGAGTCCATTAAATTTTTTTTTAATTATGTAGATTAGTTTCTAACCATAGCTTTGCATGATCTTTTTCAGCATAGCTGCTTAACAGCTGTTTAGTAATATACAAAGGAATTCAGAGTTGACTGCTGGGAGATTCTTTCAGTGTAACATTTCAGGACTGAAGCAGCTGGAATCCCATAGCTCCAGAGTTGTGTTCTGTGAATGCTGCACTAGTAAAAACATTTTTAATTTGTGAATTTCTTTTTAATGCTCAAAATTGTAGTAATTATGGATTGTGTGTTTTTTCCTAAAAAGAAATGAATTGAGGAATAGTTATTGCAACCCACAAGGGGAAAAAAGTGGTGTATGAGGCTGAGAAAGGGCTACTGGTTTTGGCTGGTACTCAGAATTCTGTGTGAATACTGGAGAGCTGTATATGGACAAATGGCTTTTGTATGTTCTACCACAACGTTCCTATCCCTTACTGTACTCACAAAGGATTTTGTATTGCCTAATACAACCATTAAAAGCAAAAACTACATTTCTTATCTACATTCTAAGACTATTGCCCTCAATGTCTTTGTTCTTTTTAGAGCAATATTCTGTTTATGTGCCTTAACACACGTTCATGCTTGTGCAAAAGTGCTAGGTTTGGGGTTTGTATGTTCATTCTTTATGCTTTATAGGGTAAACTATAGTGGGTTTGAGGTCTGTTCACCATTTTGGGAGAGGTTTAACTCATGGAGACTGTTTTACCTGTGATGCTGAATGCAGGTAACTGTATGGATGAAAACTGTATTGATGGAACAACAGCTAGTAATCTGTTAATACCAGTTCTTAGAAAGGAGCTGAGCTGCTGTGGAACATGGGAGAGTGAAGGAAAAGCATTGACCCATTCGTTCAGTGATGTCTATTGTCCTCTTTTAATTCAGTCTATCTAGGTAGGCTTGTACAGCTTTCTAGAAGCTGGAATTTTGGTGTGTGTGAGGGATACTTCTAACATCTTGCAGGAATTTTCTTATTTATCAATCAGTCTAGTGTAGTTTATTAGTAGGAAGAGTTACAGTTGCTTCAAGTATAATGTCAGCTAACAACCGATGGAAAGAAGCAAACGAGGAGCATATTCAGATATATTGAGAGGATTGCCAGTTAGACTGAGGATAACACTTGTCTTTTCTGGGGCCTGAGTTCTGAAGCCACAGGAAGATGTGCATGTTGATGTTTTCAAATCTCTGTTTCCTTGTGAATGTGGGTGTAAGGGCTTGGATAGAACCTAAGTTTTAGTAAACATTTTGGAGAGCTGATTTATAGGAAGGAAAACAAATGTTTCTAGGAAAAGTAAGGAGTGTATGTGGAAGGAGTGTTTGAATTCAGACTGAAAAATTTACGAAGTCAACAGTGGCAGATTTCTTGTTTCCTATATAACAGCAACCATATTGGAATTTAACAGGGCACAAATATGTGTCTGTTAGGTTGTTTTCTTAGTAATCTTGTTAGTAGAGAAAGTTACATGTTTTGCAGCAAGAACAACAAAATAATTTGACGAAGGTTCTGACATCCATGACACGGATTTAATTAAAACTTCGTAAATTTGAAGCTGTTTAATATTTACTGCCTATTTACAGTATAGTTTGTACTTTTGAAATTGTATAGACTTTAAGGTGTGTACAAAATAGCTCTTTTTTTTGGCATATGTGGTTTGCTGCTCTAAGGATATTGAAGCAACAATTTAATAGCTAACATACTGTGGATGTTGCTGAATTTATTTTCATTATAAATTCCTCCTATATTATAGATACAATACTGTAATAAAGTTTAGTACCTTTGTGGGAAACTTAGCAAATATGAGAATTTTGATATCAGAATAGTACATGAGTATACATCATGAAGGTCATGTACTACTGGTAGGTGTTTTAGAAACTTTCAATAATGACTCTTTTGTTGTTTTTTTTTTTCTTGGCTACCGTTTCTTTTTCAGGTATGTAAAACTTCACTGAGTTTCTCTCCTTTTTTTCCCCTGTAGTTGCATGTGATGTTTGTTAACTTTTTTCCCTCTCTACCTGAACTTAGTTTGGAAGTACTATTAGTAGTTATATGTCTCAGTATATTCACAGTGCTTTGCACAATAGTGAAATTCTAATAAGTACATGTAAAGTTTTTTGTGAGTATTAGAATAATCAACATCCAGTAGAAAGTGTGCTGACTAGAGTAACAGATGGTTGCAATGTTCTCTTGGATGTAGGTAATAGTGTATTAGTTCACATAAATGTAATACTTGAGAATTTAAGAGTAATTTGTTTATATGTAATTTCTCTCTCTTTTTATTACACTGCTTTCCCAGCAAGGACAAGTTTGGAAGGTTTGCAAAGCTTTTCACCTTCCCTTTGCCCGCTTGCCCGCTTTCAGAATCGGTCTCATACTCCATGACTTCTGTCTCTACAGTCCACAACTCAGTCATAGAAATCAATGTGGAAAAGTTTTTAAATGAGCTGTCATTCGAGTTCACTCTGTTGCATAGAAATGCCTAGCATGTAATTCAGTTTTGCATGAGACGTGAAACTCCTTTGCAAACCCCTCTGAGGAAAACTAAATTAATATTTGAGAGAATTACAGTTTGAGCACATATTTTGTCATGTAAGTAATGCTGCTTTTAGTATATTACTCCCAATGAAATGGTATCGCATGGCTCGCTAGTCAGAGTAGCAGAAAAGTAGTGTCTGACAGCATGCACTGTAGCTGGCAACAGTAGGTGCTTCCTCAGGTGTTTGTCCACAGAAGCTGTTCAGATCCATCTACGTAAGTTACTTAGGAGACCGTACAGTTGCGATTTCACATCAAAATTTAGTGAAACTTTTTGATTCCTGCTTTTAAAGCTCAGCCTGTGATGCTGTAGGAATAAAGAACATGGGTAAAACTTCAGTTCAGGAAATAGACTATGTTAGACAAATATTGGTGGTTTGATTGTGGGATGGAAAATCGTCTTACAGTTAACAACTGGAAAAAAAAAATTAAATGCAGATTGGTGGTGGGGTGTTTGGTTTTGTTTCACAAAGGATAGTTGAATTATTTAATGTACCCAGCACTGTCCTCCACAGATGATGACATGATTGAATTTTCTAACAGTTTGTTAACTCCAGATGAATACAACACTACCTCAAACCAGGAATAGCATTAAAAGGAAACATTTTTTTTCTCCTTCTTTTAGGATTGAGTTTTTTCCCTCACTGCTGTTCTGCACTAACTGCTTTGATACTTCCATGCATCTTTTTCAGTAGAAGAGCATCTCTGTACTGTTTCCCATTGCATATTTCAGCTGTGACAGTCCCTGCACTTTGCCTTTCATTTTATCACCTGCTCACTAAAACCAAACAAACAAAAAGAGGAATCTTTCTAGTTTACCTTCAGATTTGCAACTATCACTTAGCTTTACACAGATGATTGTGTTTCTACTTCATTTCGTATTGTATTTTTTTATAGGCATGTGGTGACCCCAAAGCCAAACCATCCTATCTTATTGACAAAAACCTGGAATCTGCTGTCAAATTCATAGTCAGGAAGTTTCCAGCAGTAGAAACACGCAACAACAACGTAAGTAATCAAATGGCTGTATAACTGTTTTTCTCGCTAGCCTTTCAGCACAATCTGGGAGGTTTACATTTTCTTAAAAAGCATCTGATGCTGACAGTTGCAGTTGGAATATAGTTCTTGATTCAAATGTCTGACAGGATACTTCAGAAGGACCTATCTCTAAGGAGAGAATATTATACTGTAATTCTGGATGGGTTTTTTTAAGATGGGACACTTTCTGGTTTTCTTTTCGCCTGCTCTCTTCTATTCCGTTTCAAAGAATTGTCAATGGGAAGAAATCCTTGGAAAAATCATGCCTTACTTTAATAGGAGAAATTCCTGGTGACCAGACTGATTTGCAGAAGGTGGAAGTTGTATAACTTTATTTGTGATGTGTCCTAACCAGCATATCAGTAAAAAACACTTGGCTGCAAGGTGGGAAGAAGTGTTTGTATTTTACAGGTACCCTTGCCTATGGAGTCAGTCCCTGTGGGAATAAAGAATGCTTTAGTACATAAGGAGAAAAATTGTGAAGTACAAAAATATGGAAATATAATTGTTTCGTCTTCATATAGTGAGTTTAGCTGCAGAAGTAAATTATGTTTTACGTTTGAGTGACGCAGTATTGCTGAATTTGACTTTGAAGACTTCTTTTAGATAGTTAATATTATTAGGCTAGAGGCAGGCATTTTGGCAGGTGATGTGCACTTGTTTCCCTGATTCAATTTGAAAGACAAGGGAAAGATGTTTGTTTTACCTGCTTATATTTCTTTCCAAAGGTGGAAAATGGAGGTAAGGTGTTTGGTTTGCATGTTCCCTGCATGCAACTGCGTGCCTGTGTGCTTGGGAGGTTTAGGCTTGCTTTAAGCATTCAGGTTTCTGCAGAATGGTAGTGATGATAGCAATGAGAATAATTAGTTTCTTTTACATTGCCATCTCAAATTAGTATGTAATGTCTCCAGTAATTCCAATGGGCAAAAAAAACCCCCAAAAAACAATTGGAGGTAACAATTTCATTAACAATGTACTTTTTCACTTTAAAACTTGTACATGCTTTGTACTCTTTAATTGCTCATCTTTGTATTGAGTTTGGTTGTTTTAGTAACAAATATGGACATTCTTTATCAAATTTATGTAAAAACAGTAAATCCGTTAAACCGTGTTTGGTAAATGGTATTCTCTAAGCTTGGGTGGCAGATCTACTATTAAAAGATAATGTACGTAGAATGTACTTACAGCACTTGCATGTATGCTTTAAATGTTTTCCAGTTGTTGATTATGAATTTGGACCTTAACTAATGATAGATATTTAAGGATTTGGTGCTGTGAAGTTTATGGAAAGAGATAAAAGAAAACTTGTTATATTTTTACAATCACAGTTTCCAAAATAGGACACACTCATAATGTTTTGTCATTGCCATGTATTTATTTACTATGAGCCATCCAGGCCTGTGTTTATTAAGCAGAGTTGATGAAAGCCTACCCTCCTTATGTATGAGCACAGTTTAAAGTAGGATTTTGAGCTCTAGCAGTAGGCATCTGGGGTTTCCATCCTGTGGTCAAAGCTGACGGCAGTTTGCTTAGTTATTTACAGATGTTTCCCATAGAGTGTTGTAACTCCCAAAAAAAGAAAAGAATGATCAGAGATTTAAAAGGGCAAGAAGCTAATTGGAACAGAGACATTAAATAAAGATTATTTAATGTCTATTTAATTTAGATTATTTAATGTCTATTTAATGGTTAAAGAAATATCACAAAGGATTACAGCAGTGAAAATAGCTAAGAAATCATAAGTTATGCTTCTTCCTTGCAGTGAAAATTCCAGGACACACTTTCAAGAGGGGGTTTTGGATTTTGTATGTTCAAATGCAGCAGTTGCCACTGCCTAGCACTGTGTACCTAATGCTATTAGTAGTATCTATTAACATGTCAGTAGGTGATGGTGCCAAAAAAGCTTGCATTCAGTTTTAGAGAGTAGGTAGTGCCAGCTTTTTTGATTTTTTTTTTTGACCTATTTTAGCTGTTTTTTCTCAGGTACTGTCATCTACAGTGTTTTGTGTTTTAGAAATGAGTAACGCATTTTACTGAAGAGTATGAGCAATGTTTGCTGTAATCAGATGATCTTGAAAAGCATGAATTTTCATTCTGTTGAAACAAGTAATTCTGTTATATTTGCTATTGATATCTTTTACATCTTTATCCATGGAAAATACAGTTCCTGGTTTTGTTCCTCCTTCAGTGTTTGACATGCTGAGCAATGTCTGACAGTTGCTGATTTTTGGTATTGTACTGAGAGTGAAAGTTTGTGGGCAGTTCAAACAGTGAAGTGGCTGATCAATCTTTGCTGACCAGGCTGGAAAATGAAATGGAGTAGCTCATCTTCCAAAGGATTAATTATAGATAACTCTGCACCTTATCAGTTCATAACTCTCTCTCCCATTGTGTGAGGGCAGTCCCTGTGATGTCTTGCCCTTTCTTTTCCAATAGCCATTGTTAATCATGTAACCTTGAAAGTGTGCAGCTTGGAGACCAGGCTCTTAAATAAACTGTTAATCAAATAGGCTACCAGGGTAATATTGCTGCATAGTGCATGAAATAACCTGCAAAGGAAGGAATGTATATAAGCAAAAACTTGAAGGATTCAGAAAGTGAGAAACAAACAAGATAGATAGATAGGTAGAGTCCTTTGTTGCGGTTTGACACTGATTAAGCACTAAGCACCCAAGAAAAACTATTCACTTACTTTCCTCTGCTATAGCTGAGCAGAGGAGGGGGAATTAAAACTTCATGAGTGAGATAAGGATCAGGGGAAAAACACTTTAAGGCAAAACAGGTTCCAAATTTAAACGGCATAAAGAAGGTTTATAAAGAACATTTGAAAAGAATGTTTCTTCTGTGTTTGGGGGAGCTTTACTATTTATAATTATTTTAAATTGACTAAAGCTTTGTTTTGAAAAAGCCTTCTAAGCTGCAGATGGCTTCCAAAAACTTTATAACACCATTGTTCTTGGTCAGGTCTGTGATCTGATTGTGCTTGTATTGACTCAGAGTAGCATTTATTTTTACTGAATTTCCTGGACTAGCTTCAGAAGGAAAGTTCCAAAGTAAGGGATGCAGAAGCAGCCTGATTTTTCTGACGGCTGTTTAGACCTCATCCTCTTATAAGGGTGTACAGGCGAGGTTCTTGTCACAGAGAAATCGAGATGAACTCAAAAAAAATGTTGTAGGACCTAAAAGTTACTCTGTTCTCAGTCAATGCTAATACTTAATGCCTTTTAAAACCAGAATAAAGTACTTCACAATGGGGAACTGGAGATACAGAGAGAAAGGACATAAATTTTTTGTAGATTTTGAGTAGGGTTTGATAAATCTGCTGCCTGTGCAGGTAAAGCTCCACGTCTTTGTGTCATGAAGTTGTAGCCCGCTTTCTGCTTTCCCAAATACCACATATGACAAGTAGTGAGAATATCTGCCTTCTTTCTTGAACATATGTTTTTCTTGGCTTGTTCCTCAGCAATTTCCTTTTAGAAAAACTTATATTTTTACATGTCTCTTGGAAAAGTTGAGGTTCAGTCATTGCTTAGCACAAAGCAGACCAGTGAAGCATCACTTTGAAGTTTCGAAGTGTATGGCTAGTGAGAGAAAGGTCTGTTTTCCAGATAATGCTAGTCTTCATCATCTAGTAGGTATGTTCATATCAATTCAATCTGTGTTTTGTATTGACTAATTTTCTGCTGTATTCTGTCTGTGGGGACTGGAAATAAGATCACTTGGGAGCAGAGGACAAGCAGTGTGAGCATTTCCAGCCTCCCAGGGTTAGGTGCTATAGTTTTAAATTAGTTCACTTTACTTTTTAAATTTTTGCCTTTTCCCTTTTCGATCCCAGTGTGTGTGTATGCTTGGTTTGCCTATTGTGTCTTTCACAGTTTCACTTCATAATGAGCTGGTTGCATAGCAAATTAGCTGGATGTGGGAGAGGTGTTGTGGACACAGAGTGGCTGAACCTCCTTGGCTAAAGCTTATTAGAAGTTATTAATGCATGCTTTTATTAAATGCCTTCTTCTATTAAAAAAATTAAAACCCACACTTTATAACCAGTCTTGGTTTTTAATTTGTGATAGGTGCTTCCAGTAATTAGCCTTTTTCAAAATACTTAATACAAATAATAACCTGTTTTTTAAAGTTTTTTTCTTTCAGCCCCTGTAAGTGGTACAGTAAGTCAAAGAAAATGTCATTTGTTTGCTTGTTTCTAATGAGCATTTAGTACTGTAATTTTCATAGCACTAGAGAAGATAATTTAGAAACTGTCATCTCTGGAAAAATATCTTTGGGGTCTCAGCTCTCAGCCTCATATATTGGTAATCCCTTTTCACTAGTCATTTATTTTTGAGGAAATTATATGGTCATTAAAGCTATCACAGCTGTTTTCTTAAGTCTAACTTAAATTATCCCCATATTCAGTAAATTTTAATATTTTTCTCCACCTTTCTGGGGTGTTAGATCTCTTGCATGGGAGACTTGACTTTTCAGATAACTTCCAGCTTTCTTAATCAAAAAACCCCCAACTCCCCATATTCCACCGTAAAACTTAACTGGCCTTCTGGCCATGAGGACAAAACCTTTTCCAAGTAAGGGGGTGCCATGCACAGCTTCTTGTTCAGCTCTGTTCCTGCTCAGGGAGCTTATAGTGGTAAAGGACCACAAAAGAGATAAACTTTCCAGAAGTCACTGAGGCAGCAGTTCAGGTTATCTGTTTCCCCTGCATGAGTGAAGTCAGATGATAAGCAACTATTCTCTGTTCAGCTTTGTATGAACAGTTAAGATGTCTTGTGCTTGAGAACAGAATATACTAATGATAGTTTATTTCACAAGAAACTGCAAAATATCTACAAATAATAAAATTTTATCTACATTTTTACTAAAAAGTCATTCAGAATTGAAATTGCTCAGCTAATGCCTTGCTCTGATACAACCTTACTTACTGTTCTGGTTTTGTATGCAGCAGCATGTCTGATATCTTCAGTTGTTACAGGTAGAAGACTGACTTAAAATGACATATCCTATATAACAGAATATAGTATATAAAGTTTTTCAGTCTAACAGTCATTTGTGAGTGAGCATTTTTTTCATAGCAACTCCAAGAGGTCATGTGAAATCCTGAAATATCTTCAAAATGTTTCACCAAACAGAATTCTCATACTGTAACATATTTTTTCAAAATAGTAAGTGCTGTCAGCTACAAATTTTATATTCATGGTTTAACCTTTGACTGGGCCTGAATTTGAGATAGAATAGCATCCAAATGTTGTATTTTTTTATCATTATTTGTAATAAATCATTGTAGTACGCTGCTGTAAGTCACATAAGTCCATACAAGTCACTTGCCAAGGTAAATAAATCTTGCTCCCTCGTTGCTTTAAAGTGTCTGCAGTACCTGCAGAGGAGTGACTGTGTGTAACATTTTACCCTCTGCTTCATCCACTAAAACTCTCTTTGTTTTAATGATTGACAATTTAAGAGCTTGGCCCTTAAAAAACAAGAAAGCAAACAAAAAAATCCCCCACTGAGATGGCATTCAAAAAATAGTATGAATTGTAAAAAATTTGCAAAAGTTGTAAATGAAGTTGAGAAAATGGGGAAACTGTTTCTTATGGCTGAGAGGCGGATGAGTTTTTAAAGAGAAGCCTCCCTGCTCCAGTTGTTTCCATTATTAATTCTCTGGGAATGGTAACAGTTATGGAGCACCACGGGTGGCTATTTCCTTTTCAAAACAGTTAACTTAGTGCTAGAAACTTGAAAACAAACTAAAATAGATCTTGTGGTAGACATACATTTGTTAGTAAACACTTTAAATATTCTATTTTATCTTTTTATATGCAGCACAGTACTTCAGAAACTGCTTTTAATTGGAAATAAGAAAACCAAGGACATATCCATAATTCTAGAGTTAATTTACAGAATTTAAAACTAATTTTCTTCATTTTCTTAGTTGCTTCTATCTTTCCCTGCTGTTCTGCTATGGATTTTGTAGACACAAAACGTTGTTCAAATTAATTGTTTCAGATGTTCATCTAAAGACTCTGTAGGTGACAAGCATAGTGAGTATAACATGACAGTAAGAATACTGGCAGTGATGATTTACCTCTCTCTCCAGAAATTTAACAGTCAGAATTTATAATACTGATTTTTTGGGGGCTTATATTCTAGCTGGTAATATTAAGTTGATGGTATTTTCACTGAGGACATGCTAATATCTATGGTGTTGGATTGTAGAAAACAAATACAAGTGTTTAATGATCAAACTTGCAGGAAAAATATCACACTGATATAAGAAGCAGAAAACTCCCCTTCCTACTGTCTACTTCTGGATCATGAAATAAGTAATTTTTTCACATACTACTGCTACCAATCAAATAAACATGATAAAAAATTCTAGGACTAGGGGTACCCTTAGTTTTTACACACATAAAACTCTCTGAACAACCTCTTCTAGTTGTCTAATCTTTTTTGCAAGCTGTGGTATTAAACTGGTATTTATTCACATGATTAGTATGCCAGGGCTGCATCATTTCTCCCTTGTCTGAGCCATTGTGTTCATATAAGCTCTAAGTGAGGCTGTCTTGCACTTTCTGATTTGTTTTATGCTTCTTTTAGTGTAATTGCTCTGTTTACATAATCGACTGTGTAAGGATCTTAGGGATTTAATATAAAGAAGGAAAGGCACAAGTTAAAGATCAGTTCCTTCTCCTGTAGGTAATATATTCACAAAGTGTTAGCTTCACTCTTTGTTATTTATAAATAATATTAAAACATGATCAGAGATGTGGTTTTTTGTTAATAGGCAAAAGAAATAATCTCAGATTAATTATTTGGGAGTTTTTTCGATCTTGCCATATTACGCTGAAATTTCTACAGGTTTTCACAGGTCTTAAATCTAATTCACCTAATGCAACAAAAATACTGTTGGTATAATTTGTACTTCAAATTATCTCAGAATAAATAAACCAATTTACAGCTAACCAGTCTACAAGGCATAGTCAGCTATAGTAAAAAGAATGATGGTTAAAGAGTTATTTCTTCAGTATATCCTATTTTAGGATATACCTACTTTTGTTGGTTATTGTAAACTTTGAATAATGAATTGCAGGCTAAGGAAAAAAGCAAATACAAATCAAAATAGCACCAGCAACTTCTAACCAGCTGTTAGGAAATTAGTAATGGAAAGTTTTAATGCTGTGGTTGTGCAAAGAGCTACACCCACATTCCTGAATGATAAAAAAGCAAATAAACATCCAAGACACTGCATGCTTGTAAGCTGTTCTTCTAAACATCACTGATCAGGCTGTGCTCTATAAATTGAACTATTGGCCCCATACTGATGTAACAGTCAGTTTATATATCGTTTTACTTTGATAGTACTATTTTAAGTAAAAGTTTACTGACCCCTTCAACACTCAGCATTCAAAGAATGATCATCTTAACTCTGTAGGAAAGTTTTAGCATCACTTAAGTATAAATATTTCTGGGAATATAGGTAGCAAGGTAAGAATGCACAGCAGTGATTCTATAATCCTTAGCTGAGTGTGGCAAATACCTTCCTATACTCTGTACAGCTTCACAGAATTTCTCAAAATTTATTATTTCTTTTGCAATCATAATTCCCATCTCCCTGTTTGCCATATCTCCCCACTTCGTGTATTCTGGCTTGAAATTGTGGTGTCCTGCAGGAGTGGACATTCAGTTGCTATTTGTTATACCAAAAATAGGTGTAGTGTACAGCAACCTATAATCTTGAGAGTCTTCTTCAGCATTGCACCTTGCTTACTATGAGTTAGGATTGCAGTGGGAAAAATGTTGTTAAGGCGTATGTGCAGTGGTAGTGAGTTTTGGTTTTGTCTTCTCTCTGCACTAGAATTAATCTTATTTCTGGGTCACGCCCTGTCGTCTCTTCCTGAAAATTCTTGAAAGGACTTTTCAGATTCATCTGGTTCACACTTATATTAGTTGCACAGAAAAAAAAACTATTTCTGCTTAGTCTTCTACAAACTGGCAAGAAATGCTTGAAGCGCTAGGGCCAGGGTGCAAAATTAAAACCACACATCTTACCTGAATTTTCATTGCGTAAGAACTGTTGACTGATGAAGCAGTCCTGAAAGTACAGAGCTGGCTTTCCTCTGGAGTGGCTCCAAGTATAGACACAAGCCAGCCTGAAAGCGTACTGGAGCTGCACAGACCTGCTGGAGCTCCGGAGTCTGTGCGTGATGATGCTGGATGCTTTATTTTCTGAGCTCAAGGCAGCTGAAGTTAAAGCTATACACTGGGAAAGGTGTAGCTTTAATCTTGATGCTGAGGATCAAAATACAAGTCATGGGATTTGAAAGCAGATTTTTGTACAGCAGCAGATTAAATGGAAATAACCTATTTCCTGGTGCATGAGATTTACCAGGACAAGTTACAAAATAAAACACATACTTGCACTGCTTTCAATTAAGCCTCAACTGATGGCTATGTGAAAGAGACTTAAATAATGTACAGGCAAGCATTCAAAGCCCAATCCTTGGCAATGGTTTAAGAGTAGGCAGGAGTCTTTTATAATGTAGCCATTCTGATTTGCTCATAACTGTCTATTCTTGTCTTCCTTGACAATAATGGAAGTCTTATGGCTCAAGGCTTCTAAAAAATTTATCATCACCTCTAAAAATTCAGAAGAAAGAAGCGAAACTTATTTTATATATGATACCTAGTTGTGGTCCAGGCACTTTGTTTTAGGAATTAGAGGAATTTTGATGGTTTACATAAAACAGAGAATACAGAGCACAGCTTTATAAATGAGAGTGAGCTGAAGAAGCATACTCAGTTCTAACCTCTCATGAAAGTAAGCTAATTGATTTGAAGCAATTTTTAAATCTTTCTTATAATTGATTGCTCTTGTTGAGAAAAATATATTATTTAACTTGATCATCTTTAATTTAAAATCGTGCAGATTTTTGGAGGGCACTTTTTCCTATTGTGACTGCTTTAACTCATTTGAATTCCTGTATCAGGAAGGAGACGTAATTTGTAGCTGGATATTGCAAATTAAATATCTTGCAGTGCTGTGAGACTGTCATACATAGATAAACAGAATGGCTGTTCACTAACAGCTGCTGTTTTGTGTTCTTAATTGTCTAAGTGATCAATCTGGTTCCTTCAGAAAATCTTTAAAAATAAATTATTTTTCATTTTCTGTTTAAAATATTTAAAAAAAAGAAATCCATGTGAACTATTTTACCTTTGTATTCACGTTTGCCTCTTCCATTTTATCCACCAGTGTCTAATGCTAGTGTTTTGCTTCTTTTATGTTTCTTTCTTTTGTTGCTTTTGTTTGAATGTATTATTGTGTTTATATGGAACTGGTCAAAGAACCGTTACTGTATTTTATGTTTGTATCTACATTTTATTTTGCATGCTTAACGTGGCTTTGCCTGGATATTCTTTTTGGTAAGTTCAGAATTTAAAAGCATAATGTTTTTCTGTAGTAAAGTTTGTAACCTGCCACATTATGTTCTTCCACCTCAAGTAACATAATTATTTTGGTCTTGGCATACTGGTTTGTGCTCATGTACTGTTCTGCTTTTGCAAATTATACATATGGTAACACTTTTCCTACCTACCATTTTCATCTCTAGCTGAGCTAAACAATATGACTCTGGTACTAACGTGTACTAATGTAACTTTTATCTTCAAAATGTAGTTGGCAGCTGTTAAAATGATCAGTGCTGAGTACTCTGTGTGTATTTGAGGCACACAGAACCTCAGTCTTAGAATACCGTGTTACAGCTTCTTTGCATAGCCTGGTGGTTACTCTGCGCTTCACAGGTATTACTTTTCTGCAGTCTTCTCAAGATCTTCTAAAAACAGTGTGCATGTTTGTGTTTCTCTTTTAGCAACAGCTTGCTCAGCTCCAGAAAGAAAAATCAGAGATTTTGAAGAACCTGGCATTATACTACTTCACGTTTGTTGATGTTATGGAATTTAAGGTAAGGTATTACAAATGTGTAAGTTGTTCTGTCACATTAGGTTTCTGTAATTTTATTAATGAAATAACACTATATAATGAAATAGCTGAACTTGCAGCTTTGTTCTTCAAATTAAAAAAAATGAAGCTCCATCACTAATCATAGTAATGTGATTTAATTATATCTTTTTAAACTGAAGTTATTCCTTTGCTTTTCAAGGACCATGTCTGTGAGCTGCTGAACACTATTGATGTTTGCCAAGTCTTCTTTGATATTGTAAGTTTCTAGGTTTAAACTTTCAAAAATGTTTCCATTCGGAGTCCTGTGGGAAGAAGGACTTGCTTTTCTTAGTCCAAGAAACATCACGTCTCTAGTAATAAATGCAAGAGAAATAAAAACAATGTAGGGTTCAGATTTTTAACTTTTATAATAGAGACAGACTTTTCTCAGTATGCTTCTTACGGACAGTAGTAGCAGTATTGTTACGAGACATAAAAATTTTCCAGTAATTTTTGATTTATTATATCTGCAAGTTAATTCCCAGTCATCTGTATGCTTACGCCTTGTGAGACTCACAAGACAAGAATATTACTGGTGTCCACCTAAGCTATGTGAGGAGGTCACTTTTGGGGTTGACTAAAGCAACTACAAAAGCATCTGAAAGTCTTACATCTAAACCCACCCTGACCCTCTTTCCCCCCCCCCCCCCCCCAAAAAACATAGGAAAGAAACCCCCAAAACCCTAAAAGAAAACTTCCAACACCTTTTCCTGTAAGTTTTTGTCATTATTTTAAGTTTGCTCGACTAGATTCATAATACGAAAAAGGAACAGGTACGTGTTCTGTGAAATGATGTCACAAGGCCTGTGGGATATGTGCTAGTCTTTTACATTAGGATCTTACTAAAATACAGTTCATAGGCATGGCACTGCTGACTGCTTAGTAACAAGAAAAGTTTTCTTATCTGTCAGGTAATGTGTAACACTTAAGCCTGGAAGGATTTATTTAGATCCTTTGCTTTCATGAGTACAAACAGTTCTGGGAATCTGAATGAATAAATAAAGGTTATACAAAGTCATGTGTAACCAGAACAAGAACTTTGTTCAAAAGACAGCCCATTGTATTTAAAAAATTCCAAAAGTTGATGGAAATGTAAGGTAAAATGTTATATGCTTGTTTCTAAAAGTTTTAGAACGATAATTTACTGATTTTCATTTCTAGACTGTAAACTTTGATTTAACAAAGAACTACCTAGATTTGATTATAACCTACACCACTCTAATGATACTGCTGTCCCGAATTGAAGAAAGGAAGGCTATCATTGGATTGTATAACTATGCCCATGAAATGACACATGGAGCAAGGTAAAAAAAATTATTGTATAAAAGATGGGTATAATGTTATGATAGTAACAGCTACACCTAAGTGAATTGTTTGTTTTTGCTTTTAGTGACAGAGAATATCCACGCCTTGGCCAGATGATTGTGGATTATGAAAATCCTTTAAAGAAAATGATGGAGGAATTTGTACCTCACAGTAAAGTATGTAACTGCTTTTCACAGGCATGCAGTAACCTTAATTGGGAGAAACAGAGATAAAAAGTAAATAGAGTTTGTTTTGTCGAAGGCCATTTGGTATAAATTTTACATGAGATTTCTGCTTACATTGAACATCTAGGGCTGGGGATTGATACCCTATTTAAAAGCAGAACCTGCAGAAATACAGGAATGATAAGACCCATTTGGAAGGTGCCATTTTATTCACTCAGGATTAGAAATTAATTAAAAATCAGTTGTAGATCATCTGAGAATAGCTACTTCTGTGTTTTGTGTAGGCTTGTAGCTTGAAATTAAAGAGATTCACAATGTTTCTATGAAGTTGGTTGTTTTGTTGGATTGCCGTCCAAGATGAATATGATTTTCTATTTTGTAACCTGAGGGGTTTTGCTTTGTATTGTCCTTAAACTGGGAACCCTGGAGATAACCACTGCCTCTTTAACAGTAGCTCCTGTACTCAAGCTGCTGAGTTGCCTTCACTGAGTTAAAGGAGCTCAATTCCTTTAGTCTATTCTGTACAGATGTTTCTAAGTTTCTGTTCTTACATGGTTGTGTTGCAGTTCTGTGATGTTTTATCTAGGCTGTATTTTCATGTAAGAATACCTTGGAAAAGCTTCAGAAGCCTCGCCAAAGTCAATGTAGATCCTGTTTTATCACTTTCCATTTGTTCACTAGATTTGCTATCCTATCAAAGGAAACTAGATTTCTCTGATCAGGACTGACCAACTATTATAAAGATGTTACTTTCTAGGTGCTTGCAAATTAATTGCCTAACAATTACAACTTACTTTGGAATCTTTGGCAGGAGCTTAAGTTAAATTCTAAGTTATTACCTAAAGTTTTTAAGGTTTGCGTTTTTCTTTACCTATTTTGAAGCTTAGGTACTGGTTGTGTTTTACTTCTCTAGTTTTCTTGAGATTTTTCTCTATTTCCTTAAATGTTTTAGGATTGTCAGTAGAAGTTCAGAGTTTTCCAGCTACTTTGCTAAGTGCTCTGAAGTGCAATAGTTTCCAATACTTCAAATTTGTCTGTAATCTTATTGTTGTTATACTTTCCTCTCCATGATTCCTGTCTTGTTAAGACTTACTTAGCTAAGGATCCCATTTCCAAGTAATATTTCCAAGTAATATTACAAGTAATATTTACAAGTAATATTACATTTACAAGTAACAACATTTACAAGTAATATTTACAAGTAATAACATTTTAGCAAAGATGCTTTACTTCTCAGTATTATCTTTATTTATGCTCTTGTATTTAATAGTGGATCAGTCCTTTTCATTGAAACATTTGTGAAAATGCCTTTCAGTCTGATTTTTGCTCTTGTGCTTATTTTGTGCTAGAAGTATAAATTGAGGTCAGGGATCTCTTCAAGTGCCATATTGCACTCTCATGGAAATGCACGCTTTAAGCTGTCATCCCACTGCTTTGCAGCAAACCTGACGGTTGTTTAGTCCTTTACATTAGCTTTGGCAGATGACTTTGGTCTTTTTGCGTGAGTGACTTCTTCTCTCACAGTGCTCAGATCTGTCTCCCTGAGGATTCTTACAAGCACCAGTATTGGTACAAAAGTCAGGGAAACGACTTTGGATACACTTGCCTGGATAAGTTTAATTTGCTACAAAGATGTTCCTGCAGAAAATATCTGGTCAAAACAATTATAGCTTGCTACCAAAGAGGGAAGAACGTACTAAAGGAAGTGGCAGGGAAGGGAGTAGCACAACAATTGGAATACTTGAATAAATAATGAACAACTTCCAGTTGTATGTGAGAGGGCTTTTGTGCCTTATTGGTTTTTTTCCATGTCCTCTAATTCTGAATTCAGAATTTTGTAACTCTAGCTAAAAATAATAGAAATCAAACTCTCTTGCTTCTTTGCATCTTTCCTCTAGCCTGGAGTAGTCTTTTATATGTTAAATAAACTAGATGCAATGGGGTTTAACCTCAGGTTTAATTTCAGAACTACTTCACTAAAATGTTTTGATGACTGTTAGTAATAATGCTGAGGAAACAGCTCTACTGATGAAATAGTACTAACCATTCAAACTAACCATTAGCCTGCTTTCTAGTCCCTTTCAGATGCTCTGATTTCACTCCAGATGGTGTATCCTCGACGAAATCTCTCAGCTGACCAGTGGAGAAATGCACAACTACTGAGCCTCATCAGTGCCCCCAGTACAATGCTTAATCCTGCACAGTCTGACACAGTATGGTCTTTTAATTTACATTATATGATAGTTAAGTAAGGTTTTCTGTAAAATAGTTGCCTGTTGAATTACCTCTATGTGACTTTTAATCAGAGAAGTAAATAGGCTGATTAGTTTCTTCTGTTGTGTTAACTTGTGCCTTCAGTTTCGGTATTTGTTGACCAAAAGATGAAGGGAATCAATGTTGATTTTTGCAGCCGTAGAGGGAAGGAATCCTGTGTATCCTTTTCAGGTGTTTGTGATCCAGGAGACTGGAAATCAGAACTGGTCCTTCCTTTAAAATTTTTGTTTGCTCTTGCTGCCTCAGTTGTGATATGAATGGTTATCTTTCTGAAAAAAATTGAAGCTTTAACGGCTGTCAAGTTATGATTAGTATCCATCAAAAGCTTTTAGTTCTTACATATTGTTAAATACAATGTTTATTGAAAATAAAAATTTGTCAAAATTTGTTCAAGGTGTTGGAGGGTATGGAAGCTCACATAATATTCTAACCCTCAGTTTCTGAAGTGCTGAAACACTGAATCGCTGTTAGCGTTCAGCAGCCTTCTATGATTCATCAGCATTTAAGGCTTTGTTTTTCCTTTTTTGCTAAAAAGTACTTATAATTAGTGTGCTACAAATTACTGTTTTTTTAACAGATGCCGTGTGAATACCTATCTCTGGATGCAATGGAAAAATGGATCATTTGTGAGTAAAATATTCTGAAATGGCTCATGGTTGTATTAAAAAATCGGTTAACATTTAAAAGACTACTTGCTTTCTGTACTGTACGATACCTGTTTATTTTTATTCAAAGAAGATTCTGGAGGACTTGATTAAATCTCATTTGTACTTACATGCAGTGAAGCTAGAATTCAGCACATGCTGCTGGAATAGAGTTTGTCATCAGTATGTTCCAGACTTTGACTGGAAGTGAGGGCTTACTTATTCTGATGAAAATAGTCAAGTACTATCAGCATGAAGTAATTAATTTTACAAAAATATTGCAAAAATACCTCCATTAGAAATAGGGAGGTATTTTTTATGTATTAGAAAATGTTATTCATTAAAGAGTTTATTAATGATCTATGCAAACGATTTAAGACAAAATACATAATCATCTCACTGTTCTCTTACTGTCTTTGTGCATCTGGTTTGTGACATACATCAATGTGAACTTCTGAAGTTGGATTTATTTTGTGCCATGGAATCCTAAATAGTGATGCTACAGCTTTGAATCTTTGGAAACTTGCACTTCAAAGCAGCTCTTGCTTGGCTCTGTTTAGAGATGAAGTGTTCCATATTCACAAAGCTGCAGAAGATTTGTTTGTAAACATAAGAGGGTAAGCTTTTGTTCTCCTTTCAGAATCTCTACTAAAAACACCCTATTTCTTGAAGAACTGTTTCAAACAGGTTACTTCTGCTTCACACAAGTTCTGCTTAAGTACACAAAGATTTTTTTTTCCCTTGGTATCTTGACTGTTTCTTTAATGCATAAGTTTTAGGGGCCTGATTTCATAACCACCACACCTTTTTTTATCTCAGTACTGAAAGCCTGGTGAGTCAGTCTCTAAAATGGCAAGTCTCTAATGATCTCACCCACAAATCTGAGGGGAAATTATGTTACGAATCTAGAGTTTGCTTGAGAAATTGCATCTTGCTGCCTCTGTTTCTGCAGTACATTATATGAAAACTCAGAAACAAAGTTGAGATCTCTACCAGCAAACACCAGGAGTGCTTTGGTAGAAAGTATTTTTGGCTTGGATATCCAGTTTTGGCATTTAGCTCTGCTCAGGAGCTGATGTGAGTTTTCTGCTGTATCCTGCTTGCGATTACATTGTAGCTCCTCTCAAGTCCCACTCAGCACTTGCTAAAATGTGCTACTGACTCTACCATATCTGATTGGTTTTTACTTGTAGCTACAACAAGCGTATTAATGACATCAGAGAGTGCAAAGAAGCTGCTGTTTCACATGCGTAAGTGTCTTAAAAAATTTTTCTGACAGATTTTAGTATTGGTTTTCTTAAAACAAACTTACAAAGATTGTACAAACAGAATTTGTTAAATGCTGAATTAGTAATGCATTTTCAAATGAGATCATGTACTGATTGTTCTTTTAAATCTGGATTTGCTTAATGTCATTACCAATTGAACTTCCCAAGTTTTAGATTATTTTTCAAATTATCAGGATGGAAGCATTTAGTTTATTCTTTAGTTATGTTTTGTCTGGTTACCAAATGTGAATGCAGATTAAATAGAAATGTTTTAATGTAGTCAAATGTGTATCACAGAGAGGGGGCAGAGAACTTGGGGTTTAAATTTAATGATACTTCAAGAATATACGGTGTTGGTGATGAGGATGCCAATTTTTTGAACCACATTCTTCAAAATTATGAACTTTTGAAGTTGGTATAATAATCTGCCAACGCTTGATCTTAAATGCTTTTGAAAATTTAATGTTCTGTGGCTAGCATAGTGGATAATGTATGTTCTTTTGATGCAGCGGTTCAATGCATAGAGAGAGACGCAAGTTTTTACGTTCTGCACTCAAAGAACTAGCCACTGTCTTGTCTGATCAGCCAGGCCTGTTGGGACCTAAGGTAATGATGGCTCTTACGGTTTGCATTTGTGCAATCTTCCAGTGTGTTTCTCAATGGTAAATCCAATATTTATTTTCTTTGGGGGGAAAAGACCCCTCACCTCACTCTGACAAAACCTACTTAATTTTTTAAATTCTTGGGTTTTAGAGACTAGTTGCCTCTTGAGTGCATAAACTATCCAGCTGCTGTATATATTGATAAGCTTGTGAACAACCTTTGTTTTTCAGGCACTTTTTGTATTTATGGCATTATCCTTTGCTCGTGATGAAATTATTTGGCTTCTTCGTCATGCAGATAATATGCCAAAGAAGAGCGCAGATGATTTCATAGATAAGTATGTTCATTTTTAATGCAATACCTTCAGTACTAGAATTTCACAGACAAAATAAATTTGAAGGCAATGGAATCTCAGGAAAGGTTGGCTATATGGAGCAGTTAGGAATGTTCAGAAAATTTTTACTTGGGAGTATTAAGTGTCCCATCAAAACAGAAAACTGGAAATACTGTCCTAAAAATTGGAGCACATCAGTGAAAATTCATTTATAAAATAAAAATATTCTATTTAAGTTTTGGTTTTTTAACTTTGAATAGGCAAAAATAAAGCTTTTTTATCTTGCATTGATCAAATCAATGAAGGAGGCAAGAAAACTTTCATAAAGCTTTATTTGTTGATTTGTTGAATGTCTCTTATAGCAGAACTGTCTTTTAAATCAGCTAAGCTTTATTTATGTAATATGGCGTTAGTTCACCCTAAACAGATGGTAAAAATGAGAAATATGATTACAAGATCTTACAAGTGTGGTTAGGCAGGAGACTTCTCAAGATTATTGAACACAAGGTTGAACTGAAAGACTGCAGGAATTTAAACAAGTAACAATCACAAGGCCATTTATAGAGCTGGAGTGGGAAAATCTTGGGTTCTCTCCACTGGATTTAGGTGCTAAGGAAAGATGGGGGTTCCAGAGCCTCTCTGAAACCATCTTAACCATCCTCATGGCTTGAAAAAAAACCAGAAAAGCCGTTATTAAACTTGTATTTTTCAGGTTTTGCCACTTTTTGAGAAAAACATTTTTTTCAAGTTGAGATTTACAGAAGGGCTTCATATTCAAAAAAAGAATTGAATATTTATACAAACCTTTGAGGACTACTATGATGGTATCCTGCTAACTTAGTCGCTGTTGAGTGGATTTTGTCTTGCAGAGAAAATTGCCTATGTGAGCTCCTTTTACAACATCAACAAATATTTTCATACAGAAATTACCTATTGGTAATTGCTTTAAAAGCAAGGTGTAGGAGGAAATCCCCTTGAAAAGCATCCCACTGATAGAAATTGGTTTTAATAATTTGAGTGATACTTGTAAGCTTTTCCTTGTCTTTTTGCCTAGGCACATAGCTGAGCTAATATTCTACATGGAGGAGCTCAGGGCACATGTGCGAAAATATGGACCAGTGATGCAGAGATACTATGTACAGTATCTCTCTGGCTTTGATGCAGTGGTCTTAAATGAGCTCGTGCAGGTATGGCAACATCATGGTTCCGGGTTCTCAAATGCAAATTTTAACAAGGGCTTTTTGTCCAAAATGACTTCATAAAAGGCATCCCAGTTTGTGGATTTTGATGAACTTTATGGAATAAGACAAATTAACTTGTTCTTTAATTCTGGGATTTAGAGTTGTACTTTTAGTTTGTATATAGAATCACAGAATATCCCAAGTTGGAAGGAACCCACAAGGCTCATCGAAGTCCAGTTCCTAGCCCTGCACAGGACACAGTTTGCTGACAATCCCCTCCTGTGCCTGAGAGCATTGTCCAAATGATCCTTCAGCTCTGGCAGTATTTGGGCTCTGACCCAAGCCCCAGGAATCCTGCTCAGTGCCTGACCACCCTCTGTGGGAGGAATCTTTTCCTAATATCCAACCTAAACCTCCCCTGACACAGCTTCATACCATTATGAATGGTATGAATTTATATACTTCAGTATTCATATAGGAATATTTTGAAGCACTGTAATATTTAGAGACAGTTAAACAGGTACTGTCACTGAAGGAGTGTAGAAACCTTTTCTTATTTAGCCCAACCAAGAAATGATAAACTTTCTTAAGTGCTTTGGTTGTATTCCCTAGTGACCCCACTAGATGGAGCCCAAACTGAAATGAGGGGAAAAAATGGGCTTGAATTTTAGTTGTCATTAATTCATAATAGCAATCAAGCACCAGATTATACAAATGATAGAGTGGTAATTTAGATTTTTTCAGCCATTAGGTTTCAATGTCAGTTATTGCTGGAATTATGAGAAACTTCTGTGTTGCATTATTTAACAGAAATGTGATCCTATTAGTGGCTAAAACGAAAATGATTTATGTTGGATTTTGTAAAATTTGAATATTTAGTAAAAACTTCTTGAATTTTTTGTAAAAAAAAAAAATTGGGAGAGGAATTTTTTGGAGGCAAAGTGATGCTGACATGGGCTCCATTATATCCTGCCATGGCCAGGTTTTCTTTGCAGACAGGACAGAAAATGTAGCATGGCTACATTTACTGAAAGATTTTCCCATGTTGAGCTGATGTTGGTTTAGAAGCAATCTTTTCTAGGTATTTGTCATCAACCAATGAATTAAAACATGAAAGCTACTAAATAGCACTATTTGAAATATTCCATTGATTGAATTACTTTGTGTAGGTTTTTGAACATTTCAGAGTATAGCTGATGAATGGGGCTTGGGTACTGACATTGTTTCATAAACCAAGTTTAAAGTAATAATAATAATAATAACAGCATTTATTTTAGAATCTTTCAGTGTGCCCAGAAGATGAATCAATCATCATGTCCTCTTTTGTAAACACAATGACTTCACTAAGTGTGAAACAAGGTAAGTTTAAATGATCTTGGAAAATTGTTAACAGACTGGCAGATTCCTCTGAAAAGCTTCATCACTTTTGTTTCCTGTAATCAGTAGAAGCAGATAAAGTGCATTTGTTCCTTTGTTTCTCTTTCATTTTTATATTTGCTTCTTGTGGTGCGTCCCTTTTCCAAAGAATGCTATTGGGTAGTAATCCTACCTTTTAATATAGAAAACATTACACATATTTTCATCTAGGTATTTTAATTTCTTTTGCTGTAACTGCACTGGATCAAAATTCTTGGGTAAAAACATGAGGTTCATTACCCATATCATTCTTTACTACTTTGGGGTTTTTAGAAGGTCTGATATAGTATATCTGAATTGGCAATTGTTTTCTAAGCGTTTTCTGTTCTATATTTTTCCCTGATGCAGTTGAAGATGGAGAGGTATTTGACTTCAGAGGAATGAGATTAGATTGGTTTAGATTGCAGGTAAGAATTGATAAATATGCATGACACTTCACTAACTTAAAACCAAAATATTTCATAGATTACTACTGTTCTAGATTACTGTCACACTGCAAGTGGGTGACAGGCTATCTAAAAATAACCTACTCTTAAACAAATACTTTAACAGATAATTTGCTATGTCTTCATATAGCTTCATCTGCTTTGGGCACTTTTTGCAAATCATCCCTTGGGGTGTTTATAACAGTTCAGAAATAGAATGTGTTGAGGCTGAGCCATTTGGTGGGTGTGCAGAGTGTGATTCAGCCTGCCTATGCTGGTAAGGGAGAGCTTACAAGTTTGTGTTTTGTCAATACATTTGTTCTGCAGTTTATCTGTGAATTAGTGTTGTATTCAAAGGATATTTAGAGACTTCACTGAAAGGCAGTTTGCTTTTTTTAAGCTGTAGTGGAAAGAGAAGGATACCTACATGGTCTTTAAATACTGCGCAAGCAGTATTTAACATTGGTATTGAGCAATAGCAATGGAATTTGCAGCTGCAGATATAACATATAAATTGTGTTGTGTCTTTCCAGGCCTACACCAGTGTTTCTAAAGCTTCACTTGGTCTTGCGGACCATAGAGAACTAGGAAAAATGATGAACACAATTATTTTCCACACAAAAATGGTAGATTCTTTGGTGGAGATGTTGGTTGAAACCTCAGATCTTTCTATCTTTTGGTATGCTACTAACCTGACGGTACAATTTTTTTATTATTTATTGTTTGGTTTGTCCTTGCAAGTGTAGTTTTTAAATAACACACTTCATAGTGTCTTGGGGATGGTCGATTATCCCATACCATTTTTGAGGATTTTGATCTGTTTTGTTGTGTTTGTGCCTAGGATGGCTGCTGTCTGTGCCCCAGCCCCCATCCTCCCTGGTATGGGATAAGGGATGGAATATCTTGGGGATGGTTTATTATCCCATACCATTTTTGGGGTTTTGATCTGTTTTGTTTTGATTTGTGCCCAGGGGTGGCAGCTGTCCCTGCCCCACCCCGATCCTCCCTGGCTCTGGGGCTATGGCGATGTTTGGGAGCCAAGACGCAGTTCCCGGAGGGAGTTGGTGGTGGGGCGAGCGGCAGCCCCTCTCTTCCAGTGCAGGTGGTTCGACTGGACACATGCAGCCGGTATCTCCGACCAGGGGTCCTGCTGTTTCTGTGGGTTTTGCCTGCTGCTTTTTTGGTTTTGGGTTTTTTTTTTGTTCGTTTGCTTTGTTTTGTTTGTGTTTTTTTTTTTTTTTTTTGGTTTGGTTTGGTTTTTTTGCTTCGGCACTGTGACTGAGTTTGCCGGCTTGGTTTCTTTTGCTGCTCTGCTGTCGGGAAGCCCAGAGCCAGTGCGTGCCCCGCCAGGATCTAGGAACACCCTCATTTTCCTGCCAGGAGGCTGCCCCCCCCCGCCCCCGAACACCCTCCACACAGCCTGGGGAGGATGGAGGGTGGGGTGGGAACAGCAGCCACAAACAAAACAGATCAAAATCCCTAAAAATGGTATGGGATAATATACCATCCCCAAGACATGTAGGAAGATAGGCCAGTGGAAGAATCAATAGGAATTTCTGGTTTCTAGCAGAATTAGTTTGAAAAAGGTATTTATGAACATCTGTCAGAGATATTCTCCAAGTAGTCACGTAATTGACCACGAATCATTTTCAGATTCTTCCTTAATACTTTTTTGCAAAAAGTGCAAGTTTTTATAGTGCTTATGTGGTAAATGTCAGAATAAAAATATGATGATGATAATAATAGTGTAAAATAGATGTCCAAATAAAATGCGTAAGAAGCGAATGCAGAAAACAAACGTTATGAAAGCATGGGGCAATTTTTGGTATAACTACAAATCTGATGCTAATCGCATCTGATTTGTGTGAAATAAACCTTATTTGTAGCAAAAATATATATATATTGTATTTAAATGTCTGATTAATAACTGATTAATTCTGTTCAGTTTTTATAGTCGTGCTTTTGAGAAGATGTTTCAGCAGTGTTTGGAGCTTCCCTCTCAATCAAGATACTCAATTGCATTCCCACTGCTTTGTACTCACTTTATGAGCTGTACCCATGAACTATGCCCTGAAGAGGTAATTTTAAAATTTTAGTTATTTTCGTCTCTTACTCAATGTAGAGTGAACTAGAGCTGAACACTTCAAGAAAGTGTTTGTTATGGCAATTAAAGATTTGAGGGAGGAGAGTGCTAAAAATGTAAAAATGAAAGTAAAACAAGTAGATACCTTGTTACATGACTCTTCATGCTCTAAATCCTGTTCTGAAGTGAGAAGGCATTTTGATCTTTGCTTTAAGGAGAGATTATGTTAGATACAAAAATTAGATGACTTTTCAGACTTAGATGCTAATAAATTCTATATGCCTATTAAAACTTAGAAGCAACCATTTTCCTGTCAAATGGTTTATAAACTTAGAGTTAGGAGAAGAAAATAGGACGGTGGGGGTTCTGTATGGCTTGTTATAGTTTTCTTCAGTAAGGAAAAAAAAAAAAGTGATACACAGTATAATGCAAGGATTTGCTTTGGTCAGAACTGGGTAATGGAAACCCTGTTGGTTATAGTTAGAAATTAAAAAATACAGTGTTGCTTGAAGAAATGGACCCTTTGTTAAAGGAAGCAGTTTGAATCTGAGGAAATTCTTTCTATTTTTGTTGTAATGGCATAAATCCTTTAGTACATTTCCTGTATGTGCCTTGACTTTGGAATTAGTCTGGGAGTTAACTTGGTTGTATTTATGTAGTGCTCATACAAATGTGTTTTCCTTCTTAAGAGTGCTCATCTGAAACAATTAGTTGAATAAATTTATTGTAATATACACAATATGGGGTTGTGTATA
The DNA here is from genome assembly GCF_041296385.1 of Aphelocoma coerulescens. Taxonomy (NCBI): domain Eukaryota; kingdom Metazoa; phylum Chordata; class Aves; order Passeriformes; family Corvidae; genus Aphelocoma; species Aphelocoma coerulescens. The sequence goes on from NC_091021.1 coordinate 4,856,089, forward strand.
TTAAACATACTCTTTAACATAACTTATTTAAACATAAACTTCATTGCAATATACATTCATATAGTTATTTTCCTTGTATGCTTTGCTTTAAATAGCTGCTAATGCTATTTATACTAGACAAGCACTAAAAGGTTTCCAGGAAAGCTTAACCCTTCAGTATTACCGCTGGCCTGGTTCCTACGGTATATCACCGTGTCCCGCAGCCATAGGGAGGAGGAGGAGGAGAAGATCCAGCAGGCAGGAATTGTGCAGCAAGATTGATTTATTTAATTATTTTACAAACTCTTTTATAGACTTTTTTCTTCATAATCTAATTGGACAAAGGATCAGCCACCCCTTGGGGATGATTGGCTAAAATCCTAAAACATCCATTGTCAAAATATTTTTCTACTATACCATAAACAAGACTTTTCAAGGTTGCAGGTGGCTTGGTTGTTTACATTCCCTGCTACCTCTTCTGTGAGAGAGAAGAGTCTCTCACAGACTTAGAAACTAGCAAGAAAATCCTTGCTAGCAGCATTTTTGTATCTACAATTCCCCCTTTTTGTTTTATAAGATAACAACTCTACTATTAATCTTAAATAGAAATCTACATCAGTTATTACTTCTAAATATGTCCTTAAGGCTTTAACTATCTGACTCCATAACACGAAATTTAAAGTTCAGTCTCTGCTTGTGGAAGGACCATCCCAGTCTCTGCTTGTAGAATGATCATCTGCCTGATGGCTGACATCCTAGTCATCATCAGAAGAGTCATTAGGCTGATGATCTACATTCTGGTCGCCATTTGGATGGTTGGGGTTCTGGTCACCATTTGGAGGTTGCCTGTTCTGCCGCTGGTGCTGTAGGTCAGGGCGAATGCATTTTGAAGGTAGCCACTGTACCCCAGTATCTGTGGAAATGCAAGCATACCCACGACCCCAAACGATAAGCTCATAAGGGCCTTCCCACTGGTTAGTGAGTAAATTCTGTATCCAGACTTTTGTCCGGGGCAGTTGTATGTCGCCTGCAGACTGCAATGAGAGAAAATGATTCAGAATAACAGGATTATTTGAATTTTGTGGTACTGTAAGGTGATTAATTGTATACAAAGCTTTTGCTAGTCAACTCTGTGGGGTTTCTCCATGCATTCCCCTTTTCTGTTTGTCCAAAACACGCTTCAAGGTACCATGAGCGCGTTCAACAATGGCTTGGCCAGTAGGAGAATGTGGGATACCAAAGGTATGGTCTACACTCCATAGGTGTAAAAACTGCTGCGTCTTCTCCGAGGCGTAGGCAGGACCATTATCGGTTTTCACAGAAGCTGGCACGCCCAGGACTGAGAAAGCCAATTTCCAGTGGGCAATGACATCATGGCCCTTCTCTCCAGTGTGAGCAGTAGCCCACATAGCTGAGGAGAAAGTGTCAATAGAGACGTGCACATATTTCAGCCGACCAAATTCAGGGATGTGAGTTACATCCGTTTGCCAAATCTGCAAGGCTTTTAGCCCTCTGGGGTTTACCCCCGCTGGCGAAGGCGCAGCGAGTCCGTGACAGTCAGCACAAGCGCTGACAATGTCGCGCGCCTCGGTTGGCGTTAAATGAAACTGCTTCTGCAGGGTATGTGCACTTTGATGGAAGAAACCGTGCGATGCCTTGGCTTGTGCAATTTTGTCAGGCTGAGGCCCTACCCATGCAGGGTTGGCCAGCATGTCAGCCCTGGTATTGCCTTCCGTTAGAAAACCTGGTAAATTGGTGTGGCTTCGAATGTGCAGAATGTAATACGGATGCACTCGAGCCTGAATTGCAGACCACAAGGATTGCAACAGTGAAAACAGAGCTGCATTGTTCACCTCCCTCAGAAGGGAACAATCTAAGCATTGGGTGATATCTGCTACATAAGCAGAGTCAGTAACCAAATTCAAAGGTTCCTGTGAGAATCGCTGAAAAGCCATGGTAACAGCCCTTAATTCAACTAACTGAGCAGTCTGACTCAGATTGGTGTGTTAATCAACCACCTCAAAGGCAGCATAGGATACTGTGCGCCCTTACGCACAGTGATCCCTGCTAAAATTTGTCCCAATCCGTACGCCCCAAGCTGCCAACGCATCCCGTCCCCAAAGATTATGGGAAGTGGTAGCAACATAAGGCCTAATTGTAGCTGTGTGCCCCTCTGAGTCCTTCACCATCACAGGCCGTTCGCTTCAATAGCTCTGTGTGATTCCTCCTAATCCTGCGATGGCTGATCCCACTGGGGCTAAAGGCCATGAGGGAGGCCATGCAGAGAAGGAGATAATAGTTACATCAGCACCCGTATCAATCAAACCTCGAAGCTGAATCCGGGGTGGACCGGTGTTCGGCAGGACCAGGGTACATGTCATCTGTGGCCTTTGGTCAGAGATGTCTGCAGTCCAGAAGGCCTGCGGAAGTCCCATAGATCCACTGCCGTTATCTTCATGAGTTTGTTGCTCTATCCTGGGGACACAAGACTTAAAAGGCACTAATTTAGCAAGGCAGGTCTTTTCAGGAATAGTTACAGGGGGTTTTTGCATGGAGACCATAGCACAAATCTGACCTTTAAAGTCAGCATCAATAACTCCTGAGTGCACTAAGATTCCTTGATGGGCAACATCAGGTTTTCCCACCAGCATCTCACTGGATTCCTGGGCTAAGGGTCCATATGCATCCAAGGGAACCTTATAAATACTGCTAGAGTCTAAGACGACTGCGGCTGTGGTGTGGACGTCAAACCCGTCTGATCCCTAGGTGCCGTCTGATCCCTGGGTGCTGTCTCTAGGGTGGCTGGGTAGGCCTGTGCCTGTACCTGTGCCACTCTCTGGGGGAGCGACTGCATCGGAGAGCAATTCCCCCTCCTTGCACCCCGGCGGAAGTTTCCTGGCAACGGCCGACCATCGGCATGAGTCCGGGATCTACAGTAGCCCGTGCAATGGCCTGGCCTGCCACACCTCTTGCACTGGGGGATCAGTGTGTTTTCTTTTTGGCTTGGCTTAGGCCGCTTCCATTTCTTCACCTGTTTTGGTGGCTTTGGTTCATGACCAGAAGATGCATGAACAGGCTGCAGGAATGCAGCCAAAGCAGACCTTCTCTGGTTCCCAGATCCCACCTTAGAGCAGGCCTCGACCATGTCTGTTACCTCAGGATCCCCTGGCAAGGCATCTATGATTTTTCTGCACTCTTCGTTTACATTATCTCTCACTAACTGCCTTAACAACAACTGTCTTAACCCGTCATCCTCAACCTGCTTCTCGAGAGAAGCAGCGACTTTCTCTACAAAGGAGAGGAATGACTCTGATTTGCCTTGAACTATTTCAGTATATCGCTTTCTGGGCGCAGACAACTCTATGGTTTTCAACAGGGCAGCCATGCCAACCTGTTGAGCTTGCTGCAGGACGCTAGAGGACAAGTTACCCCGTAGACTGGGATCAGAGAAGGGACCAGTCCCCATCAAAGCATCCACTCCTGCTGTCTGTCTAGGATCAGCAGCAGGGAGCTGCAAATTTGCTAATGCAGTCTTGCCGGCCAGCTTTCTCCAGGTTTTCTCAAAAACTGTAAATTGTACAGGTTGAAATAGAATTTGACCTAAGTGTCTGATATCAAATGGAGAAAGCAAATCTGTATTTATCACCCTTATTATCTGCATAACCTCAGCAGAACCTAGCCCATGTTGTGCCACCTTGGATTGGAGGTCCTAGGCAACTTTCCAAGCAATTACCTCATGCTTGTCATGCACCTCATGCTTGTCATGCTCCCCTGAATCTGGGAGAGCCTTATACACTGGGAAAGCTTGGATCTCCCCTTTAGGGGAAGCACTACCATCCTGAACTTCTGGCACAGCCTGCGGATGGAGTGTAACAGCTCCCCGGTTACCCCCAGAATCCTCAGATCTATTGGGTATTCCAAAGATTTCTAATAACCTCCAGTCACCCTCCTCCAATGCTCGCATCTTAATAGACTGTAAGAAGCGATTATAATGCGTCGGACACACTGTTACTGTGCAGTCCTGAAAGGTCCAGGGGCGAGACCGATGCAGCCTCTTTCTTAACCGCACAGCTACAGCCGCCTGACGACCTGGGGCCAGAACCTCATCTGCCTCACTGCCTGATGAGGAATCATCAGGCAAAGGCAACTTTGGGGTGCTGTGAATGAACAGAAATGTACGTGGAGGGGCACTTTGGCTAAGTTCACTAGAGCCAGAACAGACAGCACAGACTGCAGCTGGCTGTGTGGCAGTTTTTACAGCAGTTTCTTTACGGGAGGCCGTCTCGGCCAGTTCTGACCGAGCCGGTACTGGAACTGCTGCCACTGTCTCTGGGGCTATGGCTGCTCTTGGCGCCGCAGCTGGCGCCGCAGCCAGCGCTGCGGCCGGTGCCGCGGCTGTCTCTCGCACAGCAGCCGTGGCTGGTGCTTCCGCTGCTGTTTCGCGCTCCCCGGGCACGCCCAGCGCTGCCGCCGCTAGCCGCTGCTCCGCAGCCGCCGTCTCTGGCCGCGTCTCCGCAGCCGCCGCCGCTTCTGGGTTTTCCCGCGGCTGCACTGTTTCCGGGTTCGTCGCTGGCTGCGCCGTTTCTTGGCTCGGAGCCGCGTCTCCCACGGCTGGCGGGGGGGGCGCGGGTGGCGCGGGCTGTGCTGGCACGGCCGGCGCGGGCTCGGGCATTCGCCGCTCTAACAGGCTGAGCAGGTCCTCCATCCTTCGGGACAGGTTCGGTAGCTCTGTCAGCAAAGACAGATGCTGCATTAAAAGGTCGATGGCTCGGTTCTGCAACTGCGCAGAACAGTCCAGCGCCAAGGAGGGCAGCAGACCACACCCAGGCAGTCCCGGGGCAGGCACGCCTGGCGCTATGCCGGCTGAAAAGTTAAATCCAAGTGCATACGGAACTGAGCTAGGGGCCTCTCTGGGCATCCAAGTGGCCAAACCGCTGATTTGTGGCCCTGGATAAGCCGTGGCCGCCGCCCAGCCGAACGGCAAGGCAGGCTGTGCGCCCTCCTGCTGCCTTGACCCCCCCGCCTCTGGTGGCACGGGGTCCCTGGGGGCTGTGGAGTCCTGCAGTTGTGCCGGGTGAGCCGGCGCAGGCTCTGCCTGTGGAGCCGGGGGGGTTTTTCCGAATCCACCATCATTTGCCCCAGAAACCCAGTCAACGGGGCCCCCCTCGGACATTCCTCCATCACTCATCACCGAAATAGGTGATCCAGCCCTGCTATCACAGTCAAGATCTGTCAGCAAAATAAATAACGAGCGCCAGGTTTTGTATAATTCTAACACTGCTGGGTCCCCAGCCGGGAGCTCGTGTCGGACAGCACAGCCAAGTTCCTGCCATAAGGCAAAGTCTAGGGCAGTATCTCTGTCCATGGAAATCCCTTTTAAAGTAGCCCAGTCTAATAATTCCCGAACTGAGTTTTCAGGAATGGAGGTATGCATTATACTAAACACACCTTTCCAGACCAGTACCACAGTGTCGGTTTGTGAGCCGGTGTTTGCCATTTCTCAGTTCTGTTGGACCTCCCGGTCCCGGGGGGAAGGGGAACAGCGTACCTCTAGAGGAATTCGGCTTGGCTCGCAGCTGCAGGACACGTCAGAGAGTGCAAATCACGTCCGGCAGCACCAAATATTACTGCAGGCCTGGTTCCTACGGTATATCACCGTGTCCCACAGCCACAGGGAGGAGGAGGAGGAGGAGAAGATCCAGCAGGCAGGAATTGTGCAGCAAGATTGATTTATTTAATTATTTTACAAACTCTTTTATAGACTTTTTTCTTCATAATCTAATTGGACAAAGGATCAGCCACCCCTTGGGGGTGATTGGCTAAAATCCTAAAACATCCATTGTCAAAATATTTTTCTACTATACCATAAACAAGACTTTTCAAGGTTGCAGGTGTCTGGGTTGTTTACATTCCCTGCTACCTCTTCTGTGAGAGAGAAGAGTCTCTCACGGACTTAGAAACTAGCAAGAAAATCCTTGCTAGCAGCATTTTTGTATCTACACTTCAGGACAAGAGACATCTTTGAGAACAATTATAGTAACAGTAAAGAATCAGTAGCCAAAGTCCACTGGACACTAGTTACTGTGCATTCAGCTACAGCAAGCACATTTTGTCCCAGCCAGCAGAACTTGAAATTCAGTTTCTGAATTGTATGCCTTGGTAACTATTGTCATTTTAGAAAAATAATCTTTGCTGTGCTGTGTACGGTGTGTCGTATGTCGTAGTGTGGCTGATAGAAAGTAAACATCAGTGGTGAAAGGAGGATTTCAGCAAGACAGGGACTGTGCTTGTGTAGATCCAGTGACAAAGGAACAGAATCCAGAAATTAATGTAGCAGGGCTTTATCATTGACTTTTTCAGTGGTCTGAAGGACACTGCTTTCTCTGTAGCTTGAGTTGCATGCTCTTTTCCCCCTAGACTTAGTATTGGCACAAATTAATGAAGAGGACATTCACAGAGACCTTGGAGTATTGGACACATTAAAGTAGATTTGCTCCAAAATTAAATATGAAAACCTACTTCTTCAAAATTTTGGTTTTGCCTCTTTCTACAGAAAATATTTTTAATGGTGACTTTGAAAATTTCATGGTTCAAATTGCTTCCAAAAAGAAAAAAATTAGCCTGGAGTCAAGATTATTGAGGAATAATTGATTTATTATCTTCCATTTCCTAGTTACATGATTAGTGAACTGTTCTCTGCAGTGCTGTAAGACTGATGGGAAACTGAAAATTCTGCTTCCTTTTCTCCCTTTTTAACAGCGACATCATATTGGAGATCGTAGTCTTTCCTTGTGTAACATGTTCTTGGATGAAATGGCTAAGCAGGCTCGAAATCTTATCACTGACATTTGCACAGAACAATGTACACTGAGTGATCAGGCGAGTATGGTTGTGTCTATTTTAATTCTCCTTTGAGATTTTCTCCATTCAACTTTCTGGATTTTTATGGTTCTATTTCCTGTTCACATTTTTTCTCTCTGTTTTGGGTAAGCTTTCTGTTCATAAAAGTGAAGGTGATTTGAGCAAGGATTTTTAATACTAATATTGTGTCAAAGGAAGAATGAGTTATTTGTGTGGTGAAGTGTGCTAAAAAATTGGATTTTAATTTGGAGGGGCTATTTCTTTTTGGTTACTAGTTGTTGCCAAAACATTGTGCCAAAACCATCAGTCAAGCAGTGAACAAGAAGTCAAAAAAACAGACTGGAAAGAAAGGAGAACCTGAAAGGGAGAAACCAGGAGTAGAAAGTATGAGGAAAAACAGATTGGTTGTGACAAAGTAAGCTGCTTCTTCTGTTCCTTTCACCTTGAATCCTAAGTCAAAATGTGTTTTTACATATTGAATGCATCTTGCTTAATTTGTTTGAATAAATTTAATTGGCTGTAAGTTCTACAGCTTTGTGGTTTGTGAGCTTATGATGCTTCTGTGGCTTGTATAGAGACTGAATTTTGTTACAAAGGTAATAGGAATGTTTGTCACTTGAATTTATCCCCTTGGCTGTTTCCTGAGCAGAAAGAATCCCTGTGCTGGAGCTAGGCTTCCTGAATAGTCATATTAATTGTGGGCATGTGAGTCCAAGGAGTAGGAGGCATCTTTGATTCTACCTTTAGCACTCTTAAGTACAGGCTGGGCAGGAAGTTCTTGCTGCTGTAAGGCTGATGGCTGACATGGAGTTGTGGCTCCAGTGCCTGAATCAAGTGGGGAAGGTTTCCTTGTTAGTGGCTGTAGAAAAACTGAGAGCATCACCAAATCAGTAGCAAAACCAAAAGCAAACCTGGAAGAGGTAAGAGGAAAGGTTAATAAATACAGTTTGGGGTGTAAGAGATTATAGGGTAGGAATGGCTATAAGATAGGTGTAAGGAGAGATCAGGATGGTAGCGTGATAAAAGTATGAAGAGGAAGGAAGCTAAAAAAAGGGAAGTGTTGTGATTGGGGGTGCCTAAATTCACACACTGCTGAAGGGGGGGGGCAAGTGGTTTTGCTACAGCTGAAACAACCAAACAGCAGAGAAATGTAAAGATTAGAGAGGTTGATGGAAAAGAACTTAGTTTAAGATTCGTTCCCCCAATATTTTTAGGTTTTTATTACTGCCTACTAGGAAACATTATTTGTATTGTTTAGTTCAGTTAGGGAAAAATCACTTTAACAGTCTAGTCTTTGGGGGGGGGGAACATATATGTATATATATATATATATCTTAAAAATATAAATCTCACATCACTGTATGCAATGCAGATCAGTATGTAATTGTAGAATGTGTTCTTGGCCAAAATATTGTTTTTTAAATATGCTAGAAAAATGCCTCAAAGCAGAACATGATAATGAAGGGTTAGGCCTGTACCTGCTTTTGAGGCATTATCCATTCAGCATGTGCCTTCCAATATAATATACACTTACGTTATATTAAATATTTTTCTTAATTTCTTGTCTATTCTAAAGCCTGGACAAACTGCATACTGCACTTTCTGAGCTCTGCTTCTCTATCAATTATGTACCAAACATGGTGGTTTGGGAACATACGTTTACCCCAAGAGAATATTTGACATCTCACCTGGAAATCCGCTTTACCAAGTAAGAAATATTGTAGAGTTAGAAGCATTGATACACAAGATAAGCCTTTGCTAGTTTATGTTGGAAATACTGTGTACTTACTACATTAAACTAGGTTTTAAAGGTGGATTGTGAAAACCATGACTAGAATTCCAGCTAAATGATTATTAAGTTACATATGCAGACATACACAATAGTCAGTTCCTGTTTTAAAACAAAATATGTTGAAATCCATATAATCTATTTAACAGCCAGATCCTGCATTCCCAGTCCTGAGTATTTTGTAGGAGCTGGTGATGGCTGTTTTTAGGCATTTATGAAGACATGTATTCCCACCATTCTTTTGCACAGTGCTGGGTTGTTTTCAAGTGTTTGAGTCCAATGCCTTGCTGAAAGGAAGTCTAAAAATCAGAAGGCAAGACCTGACAAAGCCAACTGAGAATATGTGCAATTACTTTTTTTTTTTTTTTAATGAAAAGTGTTGATGCTTGATATTGTTGTCTGTTCTTACCTTGATCTTCTCATAATTTTTTACAGAAATAGGCAAATGGCAACTTCTGGAGAGGACTTCATATTAAATGAGCCAGCTATCCTACTATTTTATACCAAAAATTACTAGTTGTATATTTCAAGCAGGGTATAAGGCTTAATCAGTTTAATCATCAAGACATAATATTAGGTCACTGGAGCATTCCATCAATAAGATAAGGTGGCATAAAAGTGAAGATAACTTTATGACATGTTAAGAAGTCAGCTCTTCAGGTTTATGAACTTAGACCACTGTTGGCTTATTATTTTAATTTGGGGGAGGTCAGCTTGTAAATTGGGGTTGAAGCAACAGACACATTATTTTGAGACTGCTTTCCTTCTTCTTGCTTCATGAAAGAAATGAGACTTGTTAGCTGAGCAGAATAGATATTCAATTTCTAATTATTTTTCAGACCTTCAAGTGGCATTTCTTTCAGAGGTTTGCAGTGTTCCTTTAAAGACAGTGTTCATGTTTCACTATTAGGATTTGTTTATTGTTTCAAACTGCTATGTGTCACGTGTGATTGGACTGGAGCTTATTATTATGCCATTTAATCTTGTAATTGTATCAATTTTGAATTTATTTTAAGATAAGAGACTGCCTCAGAAGCAAACTGTTGAAAATACTTACTTACATATGTCCAAGCAACAAGTTACTTTAAATAATGTGGTGTTCTCCTCCAGACTAACTCACGATGAAGGTCGTGATCTAACGATTTCTTTTTTTTTATTGCTGTTCTGCTTTTGAAAAGTACATACTACTTAAAAGCTTAGCTCTTAAAGTCTGAGACCATTATAAGCTTAAAGTAAACACTACAACAAGTATTTATTTACTAAGAAGACTTTGCTTTTAAGGATCCCCTGATACAGTTTGTTTGAGGATCTGGTTCCAGTGACATACTGGGTAAGGTCCATGTCCGTGTATGTTAAATAGAATATACAGTCCTTCATGCAGTTCTGTTCTAGCTTGAAAGGTAGCCTATGAACATCTGTTATTAGAAGCCTGGTTTTATTTATGGTGAGAATTTGAACAAATTAAAGTATGTCCTGCAATTTCTTGACTCCTTGATTAAAGATAGAAACCACTGTGTTAGCTAAAGGGAGAGGTATTTTTCATTAATAGGATTATTTATTTACTTAACGTATAAATTGGATATATTTTTCAATTCATACTACACTATAGCTGTGTGGTTTTTTTAAAGATACTTCAAACTAAAATTATAACAGCAGCTTTGGTGAAATAATTTTTTGAGTTAATATGCTTTGAATACTTCAATACATGATTGCTCTTGCATTTCCCAGAAGTTCTTCATTTTAAAAGACATCGACGTTAATTTATTTTCCAAAGTATTTGTTACATAAGCCTTGCACAGTGTGGATCACTCGTATATATATGCATGTATGTATATATATATATATACATATAGGGGGAAAAAAGCTTTCTTTGAAGAGTACTTGGTGAGTATTCTTAGTCTCATGAAATTTTTGCTAGAACCACGGATACAGTTGTCTTTGGAATCTAAAACAGTTTTTAAAAGTGACAATGTAGTATGTGTATTGATTAGAGTTTTGTAGTTCCAGATTTGAGAAGTATTCAAGTAAAATGAATATTTTCCATGCTTGAAAGTATTTCAGGCCAGGTTGGATGGAGTTCTTGAGCAACCTGGTCTAGTGGAAGGTGTTCCTGCCCATGGCGGGGGGGGGGGAGTGTAGAACTAGCTGGTCTTTAAGGTCCCTTCCAACCCAGGCCATTCTATGATTCTATGAAAATCCGTGGATATGAAATCATCTTTATAGTTGCATCTTTGTTGAATTTTACTAAGAAATGAATTTATTTGTTTCTAATCCTTTTGTTTCTAAAAGGTCAATTGTTGGAATGACTATGTACAATCAAGCAACACAGGAGATTGCAAAGCCTTCAGAGCTGCTGACCAGTGTAAGAGCCTATATGACAGTCCTCCAGTCAATAGAAAACTATGTACAGATCGACATTACACGAGTGTTCAACAATGTTCTGCTTCAGCAAACCCAGCATTTAGATAGTCATGGTGAGCCAACCATTACCAGTCTGTACACAAATTGGTAAGTAATTATATAAACACTTGCTACAAATTTTTTAGAGATTTTTTGTTACTGCTGTTTAATGAAAAATCTGGAATTGGAGAAGTGGAGTTATTTGCTAAGTTTCCAACATCACATGTTTACTTCTCTCTATACCTGTTAAAAGCAGTTTAAAGTTTGCTTGTTGGCAAACTTCTGACACTTTTTATAGGGACAAGATACAGAGTAAAATGCAGGCATCAGTTGAACTATGAAAATAAAGCTTCAGTCTATGAGCCTTGCTGTCCCTTGTCACACAACTATACTTCATCTATATAGAGTATCCATGAGCATGTGCCTTTTCGTCTAAAACTTTTCCCCTTTCTGATAAGGTATTTGGAAACTTTGCTACGGCAAGTCAGCAATGGTCACATAGCCTATTTCCCAGCCATGAAGGCATTTGTGAATTTGCCTACAGAAAATGAATTGACATTTAATGCTGAGGAATACTCTGACATATCAGGTAAACTTTGATATTTCTACTCAATATTTGTGAAGGACAGTTTTTGTATTGCTTGAGTTACTGGAATAACAGTAACTCTCAGAGCAAATGTTACTGAAATAACAGCTAAGTCTTAGAGTTAACATTTGTTAGCCTTCAGTAGTATTTTAAGTACTTTTTATTCATGCTGCCTCTTGCCTCACTTTTCCTATTTTTGGTCAAAGTAGAGGTGCATTTAAGCTAAAGAAATGGGTATATTATGTGTTGGTGACTACTGCTTCAATTCTACTACCATACAAATTCTTGTCTTTAAAATTACACTTTGGGATAAAATATTTTTGCACTTAAAACACCACGCTAGATACATGATGGGCTGCAAATAAATGAAGACGGACTGTTTGAAGTATAACAGTTTCTTTTATTTCTCAGAAATGAGAGCCCTTTCTGAACTTCTGGGACCATATGGCATGAAGTTCTTAAGTGAAAGTCTGATGTGGCACATCTCTTCGCAGGTTGCTGAGCTTAAGGTAACCTTGGAAACTGGTGGGTGGGAAGGCAGTAGTTTTCTGGTTAAGCTTCCTTTAGCATATTTAATACCTATGTTTCTGCATGCCATCTTTTTAAAATAACTGCATCAAACCTATGAAGTTGAGAATTTTACTGTTCTTTTGTAATAAGTTTGCACAGCCAGTATGTGTGTATCCCACATTCTTCAGCAGCTGAATGTTCAGGACTTTATGCAGACTGTTCATTTCTGTGTTAGATACCGTAAGTTAGAAGTCAAGTCTCTTTATCATCAGTGGGAAGAGAAATGTTTCTCAAGATTTCCAGGTGTTTGTGAAGCCCTTACTCAAGACTGTTGACTCTTCAAATGTTGCAGGAAAATCTCAAATCTATCTTAGTACTCTATAAGGACTTATTTTTTAACAATGTGTGTATGCATCTATTGTTCAGTTTACATGGATGAAAGGCTTCAGGTCCTTTTTTCTTTGTTAGTTTTCCTCATTTTTACATATGTCTTTCCCTCTGGCTCAGCAGTAACAATTTATTATAAATGTCTGTGTTCTGATAAATAAACCTCACATCTACAGCAACACAGACAAATAATGAAGTTGATGCAATGAAAAAATTTGGAAATGGGAACATGTCAAAGAAATTAGTTTCATGTATATTCAAAACAGCAAACAGTGTCAGGGGAACCACTTGATACCTGTGCAACTCTTTCTGGAAAGAGGTTTTAATAAATGTAATAATATATACTACTTTCTCCAAGTAGTCATACTATTAAAATGTCACTAATTGACCTAGATTTTTTTTTCATATGACTTGTTCTTTTAGTGTCATTTCCAAATTTAATTCCAAGTTGTTATAACATCTCGTAATTTTCCGTTTATTTAACCACTGATTAAACTAAGGAATTTTTTGTAACTATTCAAGCATGCTGTATTTTGTAACTATTCATGCATGCATGAAAAAGTACATGAATACCTAAGAGATCTAAGGAACTTCCTTTTTTTCTTCAATAACAATTTACTGTCAGCATACCAGACCTTTAGAAGTGTGTGGTTTTAATATATCCTGTGTTACACTTTCAAGGATTTTGTTTTCTTTGTAAACACTTGAATTGCAGTGCTGCTGAAAGGCTGAGATGTATGATAAAAACGTTTGAAGCCTTTTATTCACTCTCACAGCTTTAGAAGAGGGGTTGCTTATGCTTTCCAAGCTGGCTTAAGAGCATGCAGCAATCCTGACCTGAGTGCCCAGCCTGCCAGGGTAATTGATTCCTTATGCCTATTCCAATTCTTGAGTTAGAGCATGAGGCTTTCCAGGTGAGAATGGTGTGGTTTTAAAGTTAAATTCTGTAACTCCTCGCTATGCACAAAATGGCATCTGTCATGTTTCAAGTTAAGCACAAAGGCCTTCAGCAAGTGTTTGTTGCTGTACTGTTTGTGCACTTACTGACGGGTCATCATATTTCCTCAAAATCAGCACAGTTTATACTGTAGATGTATTTTTTTAAAGCAACTTTAAATTGTGTCTGAAATCCATCGTTTTCTGATACTTCTGAGGGTAAGCAGAGCATAATGTAGATCCACATGTGCCTGACCACATATTGGGAGGAAAAAAACAAAGTAATAAAATGTTCATCTCTTTGGCTGAGATAGTTGGCTTAGCAAGAGAGCACTGAGAAGCATCTGTGTTTGGGAGAAGAAAGCAACAAAAGGAGAGCACAGGGAATTTATTACAAGTAGGGTTCAACATGCTTACTTTGCTTCCTGCAAAGTGGGACCAGGTGTCAGTTTTGTATCTGAAGTTTAAGACTGGGGCAAGAAGGGGAAGATTGCCTCATTTAAGTCACTATTTGAACTGTATTCCAGCCTACTCCTTTTAAATCTTAAACTAATATGCTGGTTATCATTTGGAAAGTTGAAAACTTGACTGAGTAACAATGTGCATGGGCTATTGCCTTCAGACTTGCATTCTGGAGAGCTTTGAGGGATTTAAAGTAGAATGCCAAGTTCTGATACATCAGTTGGTTTAAAATTGTCCATTTCAGTGCAAACCAGTCTTGCTTTGGCTTTTCAGCATAAAAGTACATCATGTGCATGCATATGTGCACTCTACTCATAGTCGTTGAACAGTTTGGGTTGGAAGTGTTGCCTATAATCAAAAGAGAAAAAACCCTTGCAAGAGTGTTAGAATAGTAAAGTGAAAAGCAGACCTTTATTGGAAGCTTACAGGTGTCCCAGTGGTGATGGGCACACTCGCCACTGGATTTCTACAATTTTATAAGGTTAATTAATTAGGATACCTAACAGGTACATCCGGTAGGAGATTTGGTTGCCCCAGTAACCCACCTCTGGGTCAGCCCCTTGGAGTTGATCCAAGGGCTTCTTTGCCCCACTTCTTGTTATGACTTCTCAGATTCTGGTTGGAAAACAAAATGTTGTTCTTGTAGGCCCTCTTCCTGACAATAAGACTAAACAGTACTTTCAGGAATGTATTACAACGTTAGCTTATTTGTTCTAAAATCTAGGGGAAAAGGGTAGGAAAAGTACTGGATCTACAACCATGCATTAGCAATCTACAAAACTACAAATGTATGAAAAATATATAAAAAGCTTAGGTATCAGGAGAGAAGTGACCTTAAGATTCTTGGTTAGTTTGCTGCATTTTCTATATTTCTTTCCTTGCTTTTCACTAAAAATAAGAAAGTAAGGACAGTTCGTGGATTATGGATGGACTTGATCCTATGGGAATAGCACGATCATGATACAGTGTAGTTCTTGGACAGATCTGCTTTGCACAGGCTACTTATTACAAAGTGGGAGTAAACACAGACCGCCATTGATTTCATAGCAGCATTATAGATTGTATTGGTTTTTTCTCCTCCTGTGGTCACAGGTATATTTACTCTGAAATTTAATCTTCCTGCTTGCCAGATGCTATGTTTCGCCCTGTTCTCAGTGTGGGTTGAAGTGAAGTAAAATAAAACTATTAAAGCAGCTAGCAAAACTGTCAAAGGTTAGATCTTTGTGGATCCTTAGCAGTAGGTTCCTGCAGGTATGTCTCTTAGGTTTTATGATATATATATATAATCATGTTCCAAACTTAGAGTAGCCTACATGTTTGATGAATATTAATTTTTTCCTGCTGCTGCCTCTGGTAATTAAGATGGATTGGAATGTACCTACTTGAAAAATAAAACTATTGATAATCACTTTGGAAGACCACCCCCAATCCAAAATATCTTGGTTTCTCCCTCCATCCTTCAGTTCTTTTTTACCTTGATATCATTTAGTATACAAAATATTAATTGAAGTTTTCTTTAAATAGAAGGAAATACTTTCTTCAATGTTAGAAGAACATTAAGAGATCTACATTTTCTTAGCTGTTGATTGTCCTCTATCTAAGAGAGAATCACTTCTCCCTTTCTGAAATAGGATACTTAGCACTCAGACTGCAAAAATATTTTTATAAGAATAAACTACCTATTTTTTGCTTGAAGAGAGTTTAAAAATACAGCTTAGCACAGCTGAAGTTCCTCAGCTCACAGGAAAATTGGATCTGACATTTTAGAGATGTGATTATGCAATCTCTGTATTTAAATTTTAAACTGATACATATTTGGAGAATGATTTCAGGAAAGTTGTTACATTTACTCTAATGTTACAAGTTGCATGTATGAGAGCTGTTAAAAATTAGAAACAGACACATTTTCTTTCCTTTGCCCAAACTGACATGAAAACTACTGCACTTGAGTTTAACTGTTTCAGGCTATGGTGTTGGGACTTGAAGGTATGTCTTTGCTTTTATTTATATTATAGTGGAAGAAAATTTCATGTAAACTGCATCTGACTTCCACTCTTGATTCCATTTTTCAATTTTACCAGCATTAAATTTCAGCATAATTAGTGAAAGCAGCAATCCAAAAGAATTGATTATTTTGTGAATTTACATTTTTATTGCAATATGTATACTTTTCTTCTAAACAGCTGAGTGGCACAGGGACCTATTGTCTGATTTTACTGAGTTACATTCCTTTGCTTTAAGATGTGGTACACATTGCTCAGTACAAAAATCATGTTCTAAGAAGTATCTAATCCTCTGCTTTTTGATTCAGAGCTTTTGTGTATAGTAGTGACTGATGATAATATTGATTGTCATCTCATTAAGAACACATTAAGAACATCTGTATTCCATAGGGTTGGTTGCTTTTCTGCCAAGTTGAAATGTCCTAAATCAGGCATTTATCCAGTTAACATGCTGAAATCTATAGCTGACATGAATCCTTGCTTCTTTATAGAAACTTGTGGTGGAGAATGTTGAAGTTCTAACACAAATGAGGACCAGCTTTGACAAGCCAGACCAGATGGCAGCACTCTTTAAAAGATTATCATGTGGGTAACTAACAAGATCCTACTAAAGACACAGTTATGTTTTATATCTGCCTTTGTAAAGAAAATGAGAAAAATTAATTTCTCTATATTGAGTATCCATAAGCAGCAAAATGTATGTGAGCTCATGTAAACTGATGGATCATTTTAAACTTTTCCGGTCTTCTCATGTACAAAGTGAGATTTCAGTGTTATGTAGTGCACAGGCAGTGTATTAGTGGTGAGTCTTAACCATCATTTCAGGGATGATAATATGTAGCTGTAGCAGCAGTAATCTGGAAGCCTGGTACATAGCTGTAGAATGTGAAACAAAATATAATTACAATAAAGAGACATTTTTGGACTCAGGAAAGCACAGAACCAGCGCTAGCATCCAGTACTGTATACTAGGTTTCATTCCAGGAAGTGGTAACTGTGCTAGTCTTCTACTGAAAATCACATTGTGGATTCAGCTATAAAAACCTGCTTTAGCACTGGTTATTTTGGCTCTTCTAAGGAATGCCATTGTTTCAGTACCTTGCTGTTTTCAATATTTTGTTAAATACTTTGTTTCTCTTATTTGAAGAATTGAGCTTCAACAATCACATTGACAATAAACATCGGCACTTTGTTCATTGTTCTCTTTTCAGCTGTTGACAGTGTTTTGAAGAGAATGACAATTATTGGTGTTATCTTGTCTTTTCGGTCATTGGCACAGGAAGCTCTTAGAGATGTAAGAAAGAACTGAATATGTTCTGAATCATTTTCATTGTATTTAACTTAATGGAATGATAGAATATTTAAAGCGTCACTGTTGAGGAATGCTACCTCTTAAAAGGTTGACAACATGTGGGTAAAATGACAATACTCAGTTGTAACTGAACTTCAGATTGCAACTTGGGGTGAGGGAATCTATTTTTTGAGTACTATTCAGAGAACTGTTATATTAAAACATCAAATTTTGTTTAGATCATGTTTTCTGTGTTTACTCATTTTAAAGGCTTTTATTTCACTTCTTTATTGAAAACACTCACTAGGTTTTAATGTCTTAAATCTACAAAGCAATACAAATGCGTAAAATAAAAACCCATTTAAAAAAAGCCCAGTAAAGTAATGGTAGTGTCTAACTGATGATTAACATGGGAAGTAATTTTTCTCATTTTGTATGTGTTTGTGTCTCTTAGGTCTTATCCTACCACATTCCTTTCCTTGTAAGTTCCATTGAGGACTTCAAAGATCACATTCCAAGAGAGACTGACATGAAGGTAATGTTTGACTGAAGGGGTAATAGTGTCGTTTTGGAGTTTACCAAAAATATGTAAGCAGCAAGGCTTTCATGCTTAGTGTTGAACATCCAGACACAAAAAACGCTTTTTTTTTTTTTTTTTTTTTTTTCCTCCTTAAGAGCTTAGTAATTGTGGATCTGCAGCCTCCTAATGTTCTGGGGAAAAAAAATCTCAACCAACTGCTAGGATAAGCACAAGTCTCTATATGCCTCTGATCACATTTAAGAACTTTCATAGACTTAAGAACAAGATTTATCAAGTGTTAAAACATGACAAGCAGAAGAATGCTGAGCTGCTTCATGCTGTGAGCAGTAGAACTGGTAAAACTAAATATTTCAAAGATTCTCTGTATGTGGTTGGAGCTCTGTGCATGTAATAGCGACAAGTCTGATTTTGACCTTAAATTGAAAATTTTTGTGAACCCACTGTATGAAATGCTTGAGAAAAAAAAGTTAGCAGCTTAAGTAAGGTTCTGAATGAGAGTATGTTTCCATCCAAAAACCCTTGTTGGCACATCACACGGCTTCTGAACACATATGCACAGTAGCTGATGTCTAGCAGGGTTTTAATTTCTTATTGCAACTTGGAGTCTGTGAAGGATTTCAGCTGCTTAATGGTATTGCAGCAGTTTGATTTGTAGAGAATGTGCAGTGTGATATACAATGTACATCTATTAAGAAAATAGAACCCTAAGGTATATTACCGTGTCCCTCAGCCGTAGGGAGGAGGAGAGAAGATCCAGCAGGCAGGAATTGTGCAGCAAGATTGATTTATTTAATTATTTTACAAACTCTTTTATAGACTTTTTTCTTCATAGTCTAATTGGACAAAGGATCAGCCACCCCTTGGGGATGATTGGCTAAAATCCTAAAACATCCATTGTCAAAATATTTTCCTACTGTACAATAAACAAGACTTTTCAAGGCTGCAGGTGTTTGGTGGTTTACATAACTCTGCTACCTCTTCTGTGAGAGCGAAAAGTCTCTCATGGGCTTAGAAAATAGCAAGAAAATCCTTGCTAGCAGCATTTTTGTATCCACATACATCTCTTTAACTTTTCCAGAAACAACTTCTAGAAATCTGCTCTTGAGCTAAGTATGGTTTTTAAGGGCCAGAACATGTTGTTGTTATCCCTGAACTTGAAGTTCACATTTTGCTGTTAGCTCTTGAGGAAAGTAACTAAGTTCTGTGTGTATGAAAACTCAACGAATAAGAAACATCCTCCTCCTTTTAAAAGTCCATCATTGTGGGCTTCATGATTTCAGAAAACACAGTTCAGTAGTTATATTCTGGATCATTTTCAGTTAAAATTATTGAAATTTTACATGTATACTATTTCATTCCAAAATATAATCACATGCTCTTTGAAACTTGCAATGCTGATAAACCAGTCGTGAATGTCTGATGTTGTTCTGCCAATTGATGGGGCAATTTAAAGAACACAGACACCAATGGAAAGAATGGTCTTATTTTACTATGAATATAAAGGCAACACAAAAGTAAAATGATACATTCAATAAAACTATGCACTCTTCTTTAGCAACAAGCAAAAATAAGCAAGGTAATGCACCTAATAATTACAATACGAGAGAAAGGATAGTGATTGAAAAAGATACATCACCAATTGCCTAAATACTTTACCATCATCCAGAGTCCACAGTCGCTGAGGAGCCCTGTTTCGCAGCGAGGACCTGGAGAACCCTTCCCAGCAGTTGGGAAAATCCTACGCGGTGCATCCATCCGTAGGTGAGGTCTCCAAATTCGCCCCAAAAGTTAGTGCAGCTTTTATAGGCCCAAATCAGCAAGTCAAAGTGACTTGATGATATTTTTAGCACAAAAACATCCCAGCCAGCAGGGGCCAGGGTTTGGCCAGAGCCCAAGCCTCGGCTGGGAGGGTTTTCCCCTAAAATACCCTACAAACAAGCCTCTATTCATGTCAGTTGGGAAAGTTTCTTAAAATGATACATTTCTTGCAGATGACTAGACAAGGTTATACAGAGCTAGCATGTGCATCTTTGTCATCTATTTTTAGCTAAATAATACTGATGGTGTTCACACAGTGCCCAGGATTTATCTTGTAAGTCAGCTCTGGCTGAGGCCTCAGCACATCAGATATCCCAGAAAATATTGAAATTCATACCACAACAGAGGAATTCTGTGGAAATGCTATGGAAAATTAACTTCAAATGTACAAGCTCATGATAAAAATTATATCAAAATGATGCAAGTTGCCTTTGTACCTCTCAAGAAAAGCCTTTCTAAAATTCCTAATGTAGTTGTGGAGAAAATGATCAATCACCAGAGCATCGTGTTCAATACATTATTGAACTTGGGGAATCAGCATCCGGAAGAGATGAGATGGGAAGTTCACTGCTTACTTTGCTTGATCTTTTCAAAAAGCATCTTTCACCTACTGGTATCAAGGAATTGCTAAAAAGTAGGATGGGATAAAGGCTGCAACAGTAATCATTGAAGACAGTATTTTACCCTTAACATTTTTAAGCTGATGATAACAGATCATTTGAAACAGTTTAGTGGACCTCCAAAGACATTACTGAATTCATTCGTAGCAGCAGATGCGAGAAAGTGTAGTAACTGCTGCTTCTTTTCTGGAAGTCAGCAGAGTAATTTACAGTCACTGGAATAATTGCATGGAAGAAATGCTATCTACTGCGAAATAAAACCCTGCTGAGGGCTGCTGTCTGGCTCTTGCCACATGGCATTACCTAGTTGCCTTCTGCTTCACATAATATTTGGCTGTTGGCCTTCTCTGTCTCTGCTGTAGTTCTGCTGTGATTCTTAAATATACCTATTTTGTGTATTGGTGTGTGGTTTTTTTAGTTATAAGTGTGTGAGATAAATTCTAACTGCTGTGGGTGTACTCCACCGTGCTGGTGTACCCATGATACCAACCATAGATGTCGTGTCTTATGGTGTGACATGCTGCCATGTAGACTTGTTGGGAGAGTTCACAGCTTGTCTGGATAATGTTGGAGGACTGTGCATGGAGGAGCCAGACCTGGGTAATCTTGTCCATAGAGCCTGTTGAGAGTACTGGAAACTCTTGACATGTACTCCCCCACAATTCTCTGCCAGAGCTTTGTCTTGGAAACATCTTGTTGGAAGGGCCAGAACTGTTCTTCCAGCCTGCTAACAATTAAGCCCTGTGGACAATTAGCAGCTCGTTGTGTGAGCTTTCTCTTGGCCCAGCTGAGCAACTGTAGGTAACAAAGTCTTCTTTTGGGACAATAAGGCAAACTTTTTTTTTTTTTTTGAAAGGCACATCAAGCTCTTTATAAGGTTTAGTACAATGGATTGGAACAGTTGCCCAATTGGGCATATTTTAGGACATCATAACAGTAATTTCTTACGTACTGAATTTACCAAGCAAAGTATAAATAGTCGTAAAGCTGTCGATGAAATGAATACTTGTTATGAAACGTTACTTTTATTTTACTATTCCCAAAACTTATGATTTGGGGTGACTGTCAAAATGGGATTTTGTTCTCCTTTTATTTGGATATTTTTAATATTAAATTCTTGAGCTGTCTATACAGGCTTTTAGAAAAAGGCTTACATTTGTTCCACTGTACATGTACTGACAGGACAAGGGGGAATGGCTTTAAGATGACAGAGAGTAGTTTAAGATTAGATATTAGGAAAAAATTCATGACCGTGAGGGTGGTGAGGCCCTGGCAAAGGCTGCACAGAGAAGCTGTGGCTGCCTCATCCCTCAAGTGTTCAAGGCCAGGTTGGACGGGGCTTGGAGCAACGTGGGATAGTGGAAGGTGTCCCTGCCCATGGCAGGGGGTGGAATGGGATGGGCTTTAAGGTTCCTTCTAATGCAAACCATTCTGGGATTCTATGATTCTTTTGAGCCTGTTGGCTGTAAAGCACGCCCTGTAATTCTTTTCATGTAGGACTGTACAAACAGCATTGTATGCTTTTCATACCAAAGCTTGTCCTCAGGTAGCCGGGCTGGAGCACACAAGGATAGTCTGCACAGTATTCACTACATAGAACTGCTCAACTATACATGAAAATTTATGGGAAAAGTGTAATACTTCTCGAATACTAATGTCAGTAAGACATCACTAGTGTTTCCTGTATTCATTTGTATTTGGTGTAGACCTGCTTTTGCAGAGAGTCGTCTGAACTGTGGTTTCAGAAACTTTGTTGAAATAGTAAATGGAAAGAGAAAACAACAGTGTTGAATGCTTGTTAATGGTAACAAAACAGACATCCTGGGATGGACTGGGAAATGGAATACATTTTAAAATGTTCTTAGTTCCTCCAAGTGCTGTGGCCACTTAAACTGTAATTTTTGGGGCCTGGAGTCAATGAACTCTGAATCTGTGTAACATTTGCATCTTGTAAGATTTCTGCATTACTCTCTTTCACCAGATTGTGACTTTTGGCTTTTGGTTAAAAATGCTGTATTTGTAGATGTTAGCTGATACTTTAGATCTGGTAGAGAAAATACGTTAGTTTCTTTTGAACATTAAAGAAAGATGTAGAAACAGCTAATTGGAAAGTCAGGGTGTTGCTTTGGAGGTAATGTAGGAAAGTATATGAGTTTTGTTTGGCTTGACACAATGAAATTACCATCTGGAGCCCAAAGTACAGACACAGCTGTTCATTGGAGGTTAGAAGCAAACAAAACCTGCAATCTCTGTCTAATATTTGCCAAATCTCTGAAATTCCTTAGTGCCTCAAACTCATTTTAAAAATGACCCCAAAAACTGTGCTTCATCATCTTTACATGGAAGTATTCAGTGTTGTCTTTCTTCTGGTCCTCAGGTGGCAATGAATGTATATGAACTGTCATCAGCTGCTGGACTGCCTTGTGAGATTGATCCTGCCTTGGTTGTAGCACTGTCTTCCCAAAAATCAGGTAAGACATTCTGGTTTCAAAATACAAATGTTAAAAAAAGAATAGAAGTGTTTAAAGTGCTGGGAGGAAACTTGTATATCTTGACTCCTTTGTATTCCTTCAATAAACTTCATAAATGGCACAAGAAGATGAATTACTTGTGCCTGCTGTTTATTGGTGTTAGCTTGAGAATCTTTTCAAATATGTATGAAGGGACATGCTGACTTAGAAAACGATAACAGGTAGATGTTGAAGGAATTTAATGGTGACCACTGCTGTAATTTAAGAACAATGACAATACGACTGTCTTGTGAACAACTTGATCAGTTCTGTTGCACAGATGTGTGATGAATCTGTCACCTAAGTAAGCATTAAGAGCTAAATGCAGCTCATGAATTTCACGATATTTTGTTACCAGTGTGTCCTACAATTGTTAACTTGAAGTTTACAAAGGAAAACATAGCAAAATAAACGTTAGAGAATTAGCATATATCATGCTTCCTCTCCATTGCTTTAAGGCACTGCTGTCTAAGCTTTTCAGTTTTGTTTACTCTGGCATGTTCAAAGACATGAATTAAGACTCCTAAGTGTTTTTTGATGGTCTTGAGCTTTTTTTCCTATCTTCCTTACTGAGCATTTCATTACTTTTTTCCCCTCTGTGCGTCGTGGATAGTTAATGTTAGAATGAGACCATGAATATTTTAAATGCTACCTAAGTTGTTTTTTCTTGCTTCAATAGTAGTTATTTTGAGAGGGGAAAATACAGAGGGGCATTTCAATATTTGAATTTAAGTCCCAAGCACAATTTCTTTATGTACTTAAAAAAAAGCAACACAAAGTGTATTTGTTCTGTCTACGTTATATGTATAATATACAGAAGTATATCTTTGTAAGGTATCTGATATCTAAAATGGCATTTTAAATAGATTATTTTCATTGTGGTACAGCTATGAAGTATTTAAGCTAGGTAAACAAGACAGAATTTCTGTATATTCTCATAATGGTTTATGATCTTGTATTTTGATTGTTACCTTTGGAGTTTGAAATATTTTGCTTTTATTTGGTTTTCATAGAGAGAAATTCTGTATGTCACCAACTGTTGCCTTTTTTTTAAACTAATCTTAGGCTAATGTGTGATGATGCTGCTATTTTTGTAAGCACAAGGTTTTAGTGTGAATTGACATGAGTACACCATCACCTTCTGCTCACTTGCCAAAGGGAGAGTGCAAGAGAAGCTCTTCTTACCTTAGAGCAATAACTGGATTTATATACCAGCATGAAAGGTTTACTAGTCTGCTCATCGTATTAAAGACTTAGTAACTAAATCATTAGAAGTAATAGCATGGCAGCAGCTCCTTTTTATTCTCCTAGATAACAGACTGGACATTTTGCAGCCCTACTCTGTGTCTTTCAGCAAGACTGAAATTAATATTCCTCCTTTCACAATAAAGACACTGACTTTGTTGGATTTTGCTTCATATTTCAATTTGGTCAAACATTTTACATTCTAATCTACCTGCAACTAAAAGGAAATATTTCAAGATTACTTCTTTAATTAAAGAACTTTATTACTTTTGTTTTTAGAAAACATTAGTCCAGAAGAAGAATATAAAATTGCTTGCCTTCTAATGGTCTTCGTGGCTGTCTCCTTGCCAACTTTGGCTAGTAATGTGATGTCTCAGTATAGCCCCGCCATCGAAGGTAATGTAGTCAGCTCAGTATTTGCTGGGAATGCTGTCTTCATAATAGTTCTTGTAGTGTCTTGAATACATTCGCCTTTAATATTTAATTACATTTTATAGTGAGCAAATTTAAAAATTAGCCTTAATTCAGGCAAGTTCTTCTGAAATTACTGTAAAAAGCATTTACTTAACTCTTATCTGGGAGAACTTTCTATGAAAAATTAATTTGGTACTTGCAATTTTCAGAAAAGTTCAGACACTGCAGGGGGCAGTCTTGTCCTAACATGTAAGTGCTGGAGCACACTCTACATTAATTAGTGTGACATTTATTATCTAATATAATATATTCTCATAAGTATTAATGTTTTAGTAATGTTTACATTGGCCTTGGGCCAGTCATACAAGGTGTCTTTATTTAATATGTTGTTCATATTGGCAAGCATAGAGTTTTGAAAACAGAATCTGGAAGGTGTAAGTGGTGAACAGAATTCTTTCCTACACAATAGTTCAACTTCCTTATTTTAAAAAAATAATCTTTGCCTCAATAAAATTATTTGCGTGTAATCCACAGAAGTTTTCTTTCTCTTTTTAAGTTGCAAAAAGACAGTGCTGTTCCAATACATGCAAAAGTCACCTTTTGGCTGTTCAAGCTATTTCCTTTATAATGTATAACATGACTCACATGAAAGACCATGTTTATACTGCTTCCATTCAGTGGGATGCATGTTTTCTCTAACTAGTTTTTAAAGTTGCATTATTTTTAATCTGCTCAAAATTGTAACACACAAAGTAAGTGTAAACTGGCTTTTGAAAATTTTAAGTACCAGGAAAATACTAAAAATTTTGAAAGCTATATGTATCACTTAATGTAGTATGCAAATCACGTTTTTTAGAGACCCAGGACTGTTGTTTTACATGGGATTAATCAGTCTTTTCTTCAGTTTTGAATGATTAGGGATCTGTTTACTCTAGTTTCATTTTAAAACAGATAGTGTAGACTTCTCCAGTTGTGAAAAATGTTATATAAATCTGATGTATGAGTAGAATTTGAATATTGATTTGAAAAGTTAAGAATTTTCAAGGTAAAAGCTTTTTCTCATGAATGGGGATAACAATCGGTAACTTGCAGAGTTGTTTCCTGTTATTGTGCTCTCATAGTATTTCTATTGCTCTTTGCAAGCTTTTTCCAAGTCATGATGCTTGAATAAAAATCTCGGAATATCGGCAAGAGCAGGGAATATCTAATGTGATTGGTGAGGGGCACGGGTAGAAACTTCCTTGTTTGAAGACAATCAGGTTGACTGTCTTTACTCAGTCCAAATGAACTTGTTTATGTGTATGTAAGATCACATCTCTTAAAAATTACCTAGTTACAGTTTTGTAAAAGAAATCCTCTGGAAGCACTTCCTGCTGCCATTTTCTCCTTCAAGGGATCGTACCATCTGTAGAGTCTCAAAATCTGTATGGCTTGCCAGGGGGGCAGTACTGAAAGTTTTACTGGTGATTATATTTTCACATTTACCCCTCTTCAGATTAATTGCTAAGAATATGTCAGGCTAGCTAGAGGTTCTCCAGCAGGTTAGAGTTCAGGTGGGTTTGCCTTCCTCAAACTTCGTTCTCTTCCTGAGACCCTCTTAGTCATTGTTTTTAGCAGGCTGAAACAACAGATAATTATCTTCTGCCTGTTTTATATCATGTAGCTTAAATGTTCCAGTGTATGTCGTTTCATTTACATTAAATAATTCTTCAGATGAAGTCAGGCAAAGCCTTGTTTCAAAGTGAGTTCTTAAAGTACAGTTAATAGATGACATGAAGCTGTGACTGGAGAGAAGTTGCATCTTGAGCTCAAATAAGCCCATATTGGGAATTGCTACTGGTTCTGTGAGACATGGCCTATGTATTACATAATTCTTTGCTGAGTGGGCTCTTTTATTTAGAGAAAATCTAGCAAAAGGTATACATAAAGTATGTTTGCTCTACAAAAATAACTGAACAAACAGAATGACCTTGTCATTCCTGTCTTCTTTTCATAGTACTACTTTTTCTTGTGTTCTGCCCTTATTGTAGAACATCTGGCTTGAAACACTTAATATAAATGGTATTTCCAGAATGTGAACTTAATAAATTCTGCTTTATGAAGTAAATTCCCTGGACAAATCCTGAATTAATCCATCAACAAGTCACAGATTTGAAGGAGTTTCAGCTTTCTAGTCTGGCAAGACGTATCTCCCAAATACAGACAGTGCTTGGACGCTGTAGCAATGTCTGCATTCCCTCTGCCTACTCCAAGATCAAGTCTGTTTCTTACGCTAGTTCCAGATAATGGCTCAAAGTCTAACAGACCTTTACTTTTGTTTCCAGTACAGAATCTGAACTGCTAGTCAAATACCAGGCTAGAGGTCTAACTTGTCAACTAGAGGCTAGAATAGAACCTGCAAGTCTGCAAGAGCCATAGTTCTTTTCTAAATACTTGAAACCTGTTGGAAGACAGCAGTTCCTCTGCTGAATTCCCTTGTTGATGCTTTTTCTACAGCCTGAGACATAAAAATGAAGTCACTTGAATAAAACGAGCCTCTTCAGAGACAAATTCAAATTTGAATCAGAATTAAGCAGAACAGATTTTATTGACTGATATTCATGTAAAAATAGGAGACAAAGTTGGAGTATCAATCTGGGGGCCCTGCTGAT
Organism: Aphelocoma coerulescens; assembly: GCF_041296385.1. Classification (NCBI taxonomy): domain Eukaryota; kingdom Metazoa; phylum Chordata; class Aves; order Passeriformes; family Corvidae; genus Aphelocoma; species Aphelocoma coerulescens. The sequence goes on from NC_091021.1 coordinate 4,883,092, forward strand.
GGAGATCCACAGGGATCTTCACTAGGACCTACTAGTCAGCATATTCACAGACCACCTGGATGGGGGGCCTGAAGAGTGAGGTGAGAAAATTTATATATCATGTGAAGTTGTTGAGGGTATTAGAGGAGTGAAGAGCTGCAGAGAGGTATGATACTGAGTAAACTGGGAAAAAAATGACAGCTAAAATTAATTTAAGTAACAACAGGGATATGCATGGAGAAAAAATGGATTTTTCTCATGTGGAGTGATGGGGTCCAGCTGACCTCACTATTCAAGCATGAACTTGGAGTTATGATAAATGGCCGAATGAAAAGATGAGCTCAGTGCTCAACAATGGTCAAAAAACAAGTTAAGAATCAGCGTGTTTGCATACTTGAGTACTTGTTAACTTCTTCAAAGACCTTTTAATGTGCTCACACTTGCCCAAGATACTTGCCCAAATGTATATTAATTTTGTTGTAAAGTGGTATATTTGACTTAGTTTGCCTGGAAGAAATATCAGGGTTACTGAGGAGCAGTTCTCTCTTTGAAAACTGGTGTCATTTAACCACCTTCTAGGGCTCTGAAGCCTGGGTGAATTTTAGGCAAGATGTTACGTATGAAAATCAGAAATGGAACACCTTTGTTCTTGAGCAGCTGTAGATCTCTTTGAGGATTACTGTCTGAGCATGAGATGTTCATTTAGACAGAGGGAAAGAAATGGTCAATCGACTTGTGAAAATCCAGTCTTTTTGGCCTAGTCAAGTGTTAACACTCTGAAGTTTTGTAGACTATATATATCCCATTATCCAATATATCCATTATTTCTAAAAGTATCTTTCTCAGGTTGTTGTGATCATTAGGATTTGGAAGGGACATCTGTACTTCTGGTGGCTTTCCTGATAGCAAGTTCAGTGTGGAAGAGTACCTTACTCCCATTGTGTAAACCTTACTCCCATTGTGTAAGATGCTAAAAGTTTTTCTTTCATTGTCACAAGTGTCTTTAATCTTTAGTGACATTTTCCAAAGAATACTGTCTTTTCCAGCATGGTGCTGAGGTGATTTGAGTATGTTTTTGTTTAGGGCATTGCAACAACATTCATTGCTTGGCAAAAGCTATCAATCAGATTGCTGCGGCTTTATTTACCATCCACAAGGGAAGCATTGAAGACCGTCTTAAAGAATTTTTGGCTGTATGTATAACTTTATTGCTATTTTTTAAGATGTACTGTTGATTCGGGATGCAATGCAATTGATTTCATAGAAATCTGCTTTTGATGCACAAGAGAGAAGCCTATTTTCTATATGCTTCTATATACAAGTCCACACATAGATTAAACTTTGCAGTAGTTCTTTATAGACACTTTTGTGGGAGGTTGGAAAGTTAGAGGAGTAAATCGGTGCAAGTGTCACAATTTTTTTCAGTATAATCTCTAGTATTTTAGCACATACCATTTCTCATGTTGTGTGGCCCGTGACTGGAATAAAAAAAATTGCAGTGCATATAAAATCAAAATTCTGTCTAGCTGACTTTTTCCCATGATGTGGTGGATACTTTAGCTAGTTACTTTCTTTGAAAAAGTAAAATAAACTTCAGAATGGCTTTTGTGTTGTACCTTTTGACATGCCTGCCCTTCTTAAACAGCCAGGTAGCAGCATGTCACAGGGCTAGTTGGGAAGATGAAATTTTTTATGCCTCAGAGGAGATTGATGATGAAAGCTACTTGTAATCTTTAGTGATGCTTAGAAAAAAAATCAGAAGTCTTTAGGTCATGATGATGTGTTTTAAGTACATTTTGGTGTGCTGCTTGTGTAGAAATAAAATTTTTTAAATGGCTCTTAATTAGCCAGTACTTGAAGGAAACTAAAGGCTAAAACAGCAGCATCACTTTAATTTTTAAAAATTACTATTGATTTTGAGTGAATTTTGATTTTTAATGTTTGGCATTAAAATGTGTGGAGAAAAAGCCCCTCCCTCTTTATTTTAGGTAACTTTGTGTGACTAGAAGTTCACATAAACAATTTTTCTTTTTTTTTTTTTCCTTAAAAGAATCTTTCACTTGTGGAAATTCATTTTGTAAAACAGAAAGAACCCTATGGCCATTTACCTTGTCTAATGCAACTGTTGGCTGTAAAACATGAAAGAGAAATGGTTGTATCAAGTTGCATACATTTGACAAGTGAAGGAAACCAGTATAGTTTCATATGATAAAAACACTTTTGGTATGAGGTTTGCATTCTTTCAGTGTTTACAGACTGCTTTCCGACCACTGCTTTTACTGCACAGACTATGACTTGATGGTTCAGATATTTTGTTAATCTTTCTATTTTAACACTTACTGTTAGTCTGAAAGAAAAACATTTCTCTTGAGAAAAAAACTGCTGCTGAAGATGATCTGCTTTCCTGTCCAAGCTAATTAAATATGAAAAGAACTTTTTCTTTAATGCTGATGAGTGTGTACTATGTATCTTTTGAAGTATGCATATTGATTTTATATTAAAAATTGATTCATGACAGTTTTTTCAAGAGGAGTGTTGAGTTAGACTTTTGAAGTTAGTATTTTAATTTAAAATCCTTTTTCTGGTAAACGTGGTTTAGGCATGTTGCCATTGCTTGATGTGAGGGCCTAAATGATGATTGTACATCTGAAAGTTGGAAGGGTTTTTTTTCAAATTTCTGTTAGGCATGAAAACACGGTGTATCAAGTCATCTACAAATTAAGTATTTTACTGTATTCTGTGATCCTGAGCTTGTAAATACCTAAGTGCATCTTAGAAGTTTCTAGGGTTGCTTATGGTGATGCCTTTTTCAACCTAGAAATGAAACAACACACTCAAGATAATATTAGTATGGGAGGTAATACAAAAGTGGATCTTTATTGGAGCCCCAGGGGCAGTTATGGAAGAATGTCCACAAAAGCCCACCCACATGGGGTGAATACAGTTTTTATAAGTTTAGCAAATTAGCATGATTGACAAAAAGCACCAATTAAGAGGACAAGTGATGATGCAATTCCCTTCCCCCCCCCGGTCAGGCCCCTTCTCCAGAGCCCCCCCCTTGGTACTAGCTGTACTTTGTTTATAAAAATGTATCTCGAAGAGTTGTTCTCAACCTTGGTAGCCAGGAAGAACCACGATAGCACAGGGGCCTTGTACTCCCTGGGGCTTGGAGCTCTGGAATATGTGTTGGCTTTCTGCCTAGGGAAAAGGCATGGAAAAGTACTGGGAAAACTAGGCACTAATACAAGGGGCTACAGAGCTCCAAGTGTATGTATAAAAATACAGAGAATACATAAAAGAAAACCAGACAAAAATCAATAGGCATAATTTCCTCCCTTTTTAGAGACTAACAAGACTTTACCTTTTCTAGTCTCTACTCCATATGTAATCACACCACCGGTTTACACAACCGTCTATGATACAGATGCCAACTATAACTACAGCTACTATGAATATTTTTTATCCAGGCACAGTTTGGTAACCATGAGTGTGTACGGAAGGTATATTGATAAAATATTTTTAATTTGCAGTTAGGATGACATTTCTTCAATTAAAAACATAGCTTAGGAAGTAAAACTTCTTCTGTTACAAAATGGGTAAAATTTGAAATGATAAAAATTTCAATCTCTTTAAACCTTACAAAAATGCAGTAAGTTGAAATGTATATTGGGAAGGACAGAGAAGTGAGATCTTGATCCCCTGGGAGTTCTGTCACTGATTTCAGGAGACTTTATAAATTGTCAACCAATGATTACAACAAAAAGTTCTCTGCAATAAATTAATTCACTTTTTATATTAAAATAGCATATGTCATTTATTAAACACTACTAGGAATAAGCCAACATGGCACATTGAGACTAAAGCCCAGTGGTTCATGTGCTCAGGATTACTTGCTTTCCTTTGTCGTTATTAGTACAATACAGAGTCCATTGGCTTTGTGTAACAAAATAGCAGCAGCTCATCAATGCTTTATTTATTCCTTTGAAATGCTCATTTTATGTAGCTTGCATCGTCTAGTCTACTGAAGATTGGCCAGGAGACAGACAAAACTACTACAAGAAACCGAGAATCTGTTTACCTACTACTAGACATGGTGAGCATCTGTGTGTTTTATTTGTTCTACTGACTTAAGGAATAGGCTCCACACTGCATCATTCAGCCAAGGATTTTTGGGTCTCACCTTGAGTGTTGTAGCTCACAAACCAGTGGAAATAATTTTTTATTTTGTTCTTCCTGGCATTCTAATGTCAGTATTTTTTTTTCATTCCCCCAACATGCACACCTTTTTGCCATCATCTTTTATTGCTTAGAACATTGTATCACGCTTTCAGATAATTTTCATTGTTCGCTTAGTACATACAATATTGAAATGAAATGTCACATTTAAGAAGCAGTGTTCAGAGTGTGTAGGAGAAAATCCTCTCTGCTCAGAGGATTTCCTCTCAGTATTCAGTATCTTTTGGAAGATGACTATTTATATAGGAAAGCGAAATACTTGCTTTGAGAAGCGGTGTGTTTAAATGTAGGGGAGAAACATTACTATAAACTTGGTGCAATTTATTTTTGCTGTGAAATATGTGAGTGGTGGTGTGATGCAGGCCGGAAGGATCTACTTGAAATAGATTATCAGTAGCATGCAGTAGAAGATGCTCTGCAAAACCTTGTGTTTCTGGTATTTTTCAGATTGTGCAGGAGTCTCCATTCCTGACAATGGATCTCTTGGAGTCTTGTTTTCCTTACGTCTTGCTGAGAAATGCATACCATGCTGTCTACAAACAAAGTGTTACATCTTCTGCCTAAGTATCTGCTTACTGGAGATAAGACATAGCACGCATCTGTGTGGCCTCAGTTTAATCCGTAAACTGTGGAGCTATTTTACTTTATGGCCTGACAAACAGTTTTGTGAATTATAAACTTTTTCCATAAAGTTGTATTCCTAAACAGTGGTTTCTTAATATGGTTGTACTACAATATAAGCTTGGTTGATTTTAGGTTGCACATTCATCATTCATTGAAAAATTTTTTTCTCATTCCTTTCTTTTTTTAACTTCAGAGCATCAGTTATGTTTTAAAAATACTACTTCTGCTACATGTTTTTTGATATTGATCATGCAAAACAAAAATTGCTTGTTTATTTCCCAGAAGAAAAATGTATGTAGTGATTATTTTAGATAGAGTAGTTTTCATCTGTGTGTAAATTATTTCATATAGGGAGAGTTATAAACTTGTACCTATTGTTCTTATTGAAAACAAATATTGGATGTGCATTTCTGTGAAGTAATTACAGCATTTCTAGTTTTATTTTGAAGCATTCACTGATCTACATACTATGACACTAACATTAAAAATGTTATAGGACTGCTTATCCTACAGACAGCAATCCTCTCCCAATACTCTTAAACAACTGCAAGTGGTGGTGTTTGTATAAAGCATAGTGGAAATTTTTTAAACTAACTTCTGTGGTGCCCTGTTGGCATTAACACTACCATTGTACCCTGCTGTATAATAAACATTCTTACACATTTATCACATGTTGATAAAATGTTAGCCCTTAACCACTTTTTATATGTTTTAAATTTTTGAAATTCAAGTGTACCTTCCATAACATACAATAAACACTAGACTGTATTATCTGTAGGTGAATTATTTTTAATATAAATGTTATCCTAGTATTTTAAGGTTTAACTGTGCTGTTGTGCATTGATTTAAATCTCACAGTTCATTAAATATCAATCCTTTGAGCTTTTATGTGAAGACTTCTTTTAATCCTTCAACTTTTGGCTTTTGCAATAGTGAATCTTGTAAAAAGTTGGAAGAAGGAATTAAAAGCAATGTTAAAAGTGTCAGTTTAGTGCCATTATCCTTTAAATCTTATTTTTACATAATAAAGCAAGAAAAGCATTTATATAGCATGTAGTGATGCCAGTTGTACCCATAGAAATAAGTGTATTGTTAAAGTATGAAACTTGACATAATCCTAGAACAGGCAAATGTTGCTAAAACCATAACATCAGGCATGACGGAGAAAGATGTATAATAGTCCCTTTTTTATCAGTCATGCAAATTGGCCTTGCAGGACAGCATGGGCTCATTTAACCTGAAAGCTGACCAGATGGTTGTGCCCTGTAATCCCCGATGTATAAAAGCTGTGTGTTCCTCAACAGGCTCTGGACATTGTATAGAGCCCCTGTTCTTGGTGCAACTTCTGTGCATGCTGGTAACTTTTTCTATTATGAAAGAGCTGTTGTGTGCTCAGTTACAATAGCTTCCTCTGTCCAGAGGAAAAAAGTATTGGAATAAAATTGTCCTAAGGAAGTAAGACAGTACATCTATATTTTTCCTAATTGTGCAATTTATGTTATAACTGTGGAAGTGTTTTTAAATTGATGTTAGTACCATACTGAAGAAGTTTGTTCATAAAGTAATTAGGCTGAATGCAAGACTTAAGAGTTCTACTCTGTAATACTTATTATCTAATACATTCAAATGTTCTGATTTCAGTTAAGATTTTGATTATGATGTAGCCTTTTGTGGGAAAACAATGCCTATTTTCAGGATGGATTCTTGAAAAACTCCAGTTTAAGAAATAACCTATTTTGTGTCTTTAATCTTTTTAAATACAAAACAATTGTATGTATCCATTTGTCTCAGGTCCTAGATTTCCACTGTCTGTGGTGTTAGTGAACCAAACCTACAAAATAGGTAATCACTGACAAATAGGTAATGAGTGCAGTATCTCTGCAAGAAGCTGGTTCTGACACAGTTGGATTAGATTTAGACATGAACCTTTTAGACTTGGTAGTTTCTGTGGGAGCCCTTACATGTGGTGTCTGGCACACAAATCCCTGAGGTGATACCTTCTTAACTACACTACTGCTTTTTTACTACTTCCTGCAAGAACTTGGGCAAGCTCAGAACAATCCACAGAAGGGGAAAGTTGGGGAAGAATCATGTGGACTCATCATCCATGTGTTGATTGGGTTTGGGCAAGGCTGGAAGGGTTTCTTTGCTTTGTCTTGCTGCATTTCTGTTGTTCCTGGTTTCAGCTGAGCTACCACAGAACTATTTAGGGTTCAGCCTGCTCATGGAAGGCAGAGCACATCAGGCCTAGTCCTCGAGGCAACCTGTGTCCATGCACTACACAAACTATCAAAAGCCAGGTGAACCAAGTTTGTTGGGAAGGAACACAGGGAAGGAATTTTTCCTCTGGAGCCTGCAACACTTTGTCACAACTTAGTAAGTTCAGCTCTGGCTACTGTATATCAAGACATCTCAGGTGGCCTTTTGTGCATTTCCAGATGTGTTTGTAATTCCTGGAGCACGAAGCACAGATGGCTGGGCTGAGCTGGCCCCATAGGGAGCCAGTTTGGATCAAATGTCTAATTCACAGGGGAGGGTTTTGCCTCATGTGAGAAACAGTGCAGAAGAAGAATGTCCCGTTGCTGCCCAGAGAACTATTTTTATAGTTTAAAAGATCTGTGTGCCAGGACAAAAGATACCATTGAAAGCAAGGGCTACTCCTAAACCTTTTTTTGCTGTAGCAATTTGTTTTCTCTATAGGAAAAGGAATTGGTAACACTTGGACTGTGCCACTTTTGTTGCACTGGAGAAAGGCATTCTCCCCAGCACATGTTGGAACAAGGCCAGTGATTTGAGGAAAGATACGAGTCTTCTTCAGCAGGTCGTCATGGGCTTTCACTGACTTCAGAGCTTATTCATTCCAGATTCAAGAATTTCGGACCATAAGTAAACATGCTTGGCCTCTAAACTGTATTTTTCCCAAAAGCTTCCCTTGTCCTGGGATTCAGCATTGTGACTCATACTAAAAAGTGAACCCTCAGTTACGTACTAGTAACTTATAAATTCTTAAAGTTCAGGTATGTCTAACTAATGCTGTAATTTTTTTTTTTTTGTGAATGGCTCCTTCAAGCTGAATGAAACTCACAGCTAGGGGTTTATGTGTAGCAAGTCATCCTGTTCAATCAGTGAAAGAGATTTTTTAGACATAGACTTCAAATTGGTCTCACATCCAGATTCAAGTATCCTTTAAAACCATAGTGCATTTTGGATTCAGCAGAAGTAATTTATTGCAGTTGTATTCACTACTAAATGGGGCTGATAAATTAAGGACTGGAATAATGCAGGGAATTAGCCCTGGAACATGGACACAGCTGGCTGTCCAGAGCAAGCTAATTGAAGTGGAAGCTACACACATAAATGATTTGGTTTCATGGACAAGAATGGTTTTCAGTGTTGTCAAATAACCAATTTTCAAAAATACTGAATTTCTACCTGTATTCTTCTGTAAGTACAATTTTAAAATTATTTTAATGGTAAAGCTAAATCTTCCCTTGAAGTGACAAAACATTTTTACTTTAATTGACCACTCCTTGTATGCTTTTGCTATTTGTCATGTTACAAAGTCTGTAAATATTTGTACTAACTCAAAATGTCCTCCTGACCTGTGTCCAAAACCATATTCATTTGCTATTAATCATGCTTTTTCTAGCACTCCTGGGTCAAAATGACCTGTTCACTGGATATAGTGTCGATGTGTCTTACACAATTCAGGAAGAGAAATTGTAAGTATTAAATTCAGAATGAAAAGCCTCTATTGAGCTTTGCATGAAGTAAGGGTATTTTGAGTAATTTCTCATGTAGACTTTAAGGTTGTTGCCCTGCTCATGATCACAGTAATCTTATGAAGTGCCTTCTCACAAAAAGTGAAGGTAAGCAATAAAAATTACACTGACACCTGTGTGAAGAGAGATGCAAGTTGCAAAGCTATTAGAGCTGTTTTAAACCCCAGTGCTCATGAATCCAGTTCATTTTTCACTAACCACATGCTTTGCTATCTTGTCAGTATTCACATCATGTGGCAACCAGGATATGGGAAAGACCATATCACAGGTTACGTGCAAACTCTTCTTGCTCTCTCTGCCCTTGTCATTAGCTTTTGAATCTGGCTGAATTTGAGGGAATCTCGATGGGCAGCCAGTGCAGAGAATGGAAGTCTTGTGTTTGGCAAAAGCAGTATTACTTCTTAATACAAATTCAACTATCATTTTAACAATAGCAAGGACACAATTTCAGCAACAGTGAAACCATTCCTTGCATAGTCACACAAAGGAAAGAGAAGTATCACAACAAATGCATTGTAAACTAAGATTATGTTAATTATGATAATACAGAAGAGGACTGAAAAGGGAGGTAAGATGGGAAAGTGCTTATCACATAGCCATCAGAGAAGTTGGAAAAGACATTGCTCAGTGTCTCTGATTTCATTTTGTGACTCTGAAGTCAATTGACATTTTGTGGATCAAATCTATATTGTATCTCGCAGACTTCAGAATTGCACTTAAAAATTTCAACTGATGTATCCTCTTTATTCCATACTGCACATGAAGCAAACTTATCCAGCCTTAGGACTGTTTGTAAATAAAGGATCCTTTAAAGTGTAAAACTTTGAGGCATCTTACCATGAACTTGTGTTTGCTAAGACCAAGTCAGCAGAACTGGATAGGGCCATCTCTCATGCCTGCTTGTTATGAAACACTAAAGGTGGTATGTACTGTTTGGATTTAGTTCCGTGTATGTCTAAACTGGAAGATTTCAGGAATGATGTTGGGTGTTACAGTGAGGTCAGGTAAGTGAAAGAGTTCATCTCAGCCATTTCTTACTTTAGATAACAAATCACTTCAAAGGACCAAGAGAATGAGCTGACCCTGTGGCGCTTGCTTTAGAGGTAGCTTTATTAGGGGAACAATTGCACCACTGTTTCCATAACAATTTTTGTTTAAGTGCTAAGAAAACACATGAACTTTTTTCTAGTAAAAACTCAGAAACTAGCAACAAGGAAGTTACAATAAATTTTAATTTTATCAAATAATACTAACTGTTTTCTGGCTAATCCATGGTGCCCCAGGCACTGGTTGAAGGTGATCACAGTCCTTTGCTAAGGGGTGTTGGGATCAGAGTTCATTTGTTTCAAATCTCTCTCCAAATGGTAGAAGTGAACACTGTGTTGTGGATTTTGTTGGCCGAGATGACACTTAGCACAGTTGCCATAGGTATCACATGCCTCTCGAGGAGGGTCCTGGAGCATTTAAAACCAACATCACATCAGAACTTCTCAAAATCCCAGTTACTAGCAGAAGATGCAAGCAGCAAAAGAGTAATTGCATATCAATATTGTAATTTTGCAGGTAGGAGATGGAGATGAAGAACTGCAATTTAAGGACACAGCCTATGGCATAACACTGAGGTGCCTGGATCCCAGCTTCTGGATGTACGTGCTATTAAGGTCTCAGTGACCGTAGTGTGCAGAGGAGAGGGAAATTAAAAGCCGTGATGACATCTGAGGGCCATTTAAAAATGATCCTGCTTGAACCAAGTGGGATGGAGCTGTGAGTGTAGTTTGCAGAAGCATTGGAGCTGAGATGCAAAGCAGATAAAAGCCCTGCTGCCTTCTTCCTAAGGAAAGCTCTCAATAAAAAAGCCCCATGGTACTAGAAAATGGCCTTTTCTAAGCTCGCATTCTAATTATTCCAGCTTGGTGACTGACAGCCCTGCAAACAGAGGATGGGCTCATTGGGTATTTCATTAGTCCTTAGTGAGCAGGTGAAATACACAAGCTTTTCTAAGTCACAAAATGTTGATCAAGTTTATTCCTGACCAGTTAAACTGGTAAATATTTGTGTGTATGCATATGAGCTACATTGCTAAGAAAGGATTTGTGTTTCCAATTTTAGTAAGCCTGTGGAGCCCTTCAGGGAGGGGGAAAAAGCAGCGTTGTTGTAAGAACAGTCTATAAAGGTGGGGACAAAAAAATCTAAACAACACACCCTACCCTGAGAAAAGCTTGTTGGAAGGTTAGTTTTATACTAAGGGAGGGGCAGCAAGCAGAATGGCCACACTTAAAACCTATAAATAATTCATAGAAAAATGCCACTAGCTTTTTCCCTTGGTATTAGTTGAGCTATGGAAGTTTGTTGAGTAGAGAACTAAAGCAACTTTAAAACATTTACATGTCACCCTATTATTTACTTTTTTAAAAAAATTCTTAATATCATTAGGATATAACTGGAGAAAAGTAAGCATAGTAATAATTTACCAGCTTTGATTTTTATTCTACCACAACTAAAGGATAAAGAACTGGAAGTCCCAGAGTTCCCAAAATATCCCTCAAATCAGTGTTTTGGATGGGGTAGGGCTTCAGTATAGCCTGGTGCATACTTCGAAGGGACGGTAAATCATTAGACATGGTGAATGCTGTGGACTGCTGCAAAGGACTAAAAGATCTGGTGGGCAAGGAAAGGCTTCTGCAGAAAAATAAGATTTTCTAGAGACTGGGCATTTATTTTAGACTAGGCTGTAGATTATGTTAATGTGTAATGGCTTCACACTGAAATATTGTGACCAGCAGCTCTTCCTTAATTTTGGGGTATCTTCGTATTTTCTACCTTTATTGTTATCTCTCGCAGAAGTAAAAATAAAGTGGCAAAACATGGAGCACCCCGACAAAGTCACAGCAGCAGCTGCAGCCTCAGCAACTCTCCCCAGTTTTAAAGCTTTTCAGTAAATCAAAGACAGGATGAGAAACTCAGTTGTGAAGTTAAAAATAATCACTCGGGAGCTACGCATATGAAAAGCACCATCAGCTGTGCAAAGGTCTGACAGAGCATGGGACAATTGAGGCATACAGGTAAGGCAACTGGGAACCTTAATCTGGGAGAATTAAAAACTCTGTTGTGTGGGTTAGCTTTTTAACATGAAATTTTTTTTACAGGGCTAGATTTCATAGTTTTCAGCATGCTGGAGCATCTGCTGTTTGTATGGCTCTGCAAGTGTGTTAAAAGCTCTCAGGACAGGTGATGTTTCTTCTCCCAAATTTGCTGAGGTTGCCCTTTGTGATCCCACTGGTAATGGCTAAAAACATGAGTAAAAATACACAGAAACTGGGCTGGCCTCTATTTATAGGTATTACTTAATCCTTGATGCATCAAACCCAATCAGCTCCCACTGAAATGAGCGGTGAGTCTGAGTTTCAGCACCTGGCGATATTAGGCTGGTACTGCAAAACTCAGCTGTTTGTGTGGGGCTTATTTTCAGGCATAGGTGTGATTTGGTACTTAATACTGCTGGGCACTGCTAATAAATCTGGGTAAGCAGCAGCAGAGGCAGGCTCAGGCCATGCAACTAGAGAGGCTGTAAATCTGAAATAGTAAATGTATGGTTTAATGAAATTAAATTCTGACTGGTTATGGCCTTTAAGCTAGGCCTCTCAAGTTACTTCTGCAGGGGCCAGGCTAGAAATGCTGTGTAATGTGTAGAGTATTATAGAGCTCTGCGGGTTTGGGTTTTTTTGTCTTAAACGCTCCATCTGGAAGCAGTTATAACTTGGAGAGAGTTCAGTGGATGCAATTGTGTCTCTGTCATGGTCCACAGTGGGAGAGAAGGATGTATTTTTCGTTATCTGCGTGGTCATTGTAATTGACCCAGTTGCTATTGGGTATAGCAATTTGCCACATTAGAGTAACAAATTGAATGCATATTGAAATCGAATGTCTGCACATAATGCTACCACAGAGGCTATCTCACAGTCATAAACACTTGAGCAGGAGTTTAAACAAAAAAAAATGAAAAAAACTATGCTGGGAAGCAAAGCAGCCAAGCATCCTCCTTTGTGTCCCCTCCCAAGCAGGAGCAGGACAACCAGTGGAGCAACAACTGCCTTCAAGACACTAATTACATGTCAATCAGTACTGTTAAGTCACTGTAGATTGTTGTTCATCTTTGCCCTGGGGAATTGTTATATTAACACAGACCGATGAGGAACAGTGGAATTGAGTGAAAATGGAGTTACTTTGCTCTGAAACACATGCAAATGCTTTCCCAGTTTGAAGTCCCGGAGCTTAGGTACTGACCAACTAACTGTGCTTTTATTGCCTCTGAATTTAAGATGTGCTCTCCCAAAGAAAAAATGGCAGTTGCATCCCTTGCATTAAGTGACTGCACTCTTGATGTGTGCTAAGCCAAGTGATCAGGAAAGCTGTTGACATTGTAATTCAGCTACACAAGGAACAGGAGCATTTCTGTTCCACCAGAATTTCTTGGCTCACATCTGCACAATATTTTACAATGAAAATGATCTGGGAGGATTTGGGGGAAGGTTGCTAAGGCACATCAGGAGGTCCAGCTTTCTGTCTTCTGCTGTAAGTCCCTTCAGCATGGCTGAGTGCTTTGAGAAGGACATACAACTCACAATAAATCTGGCAGTGTTTTCCCACAGAAACACTAATCCAAGTTCCAATGGCCAGGTGGAAAATCAGCACTGCAGGTAGCAAATTTCAGTATTCAGAAGCTGTAAACTCTGACATGGCCACGAAAATCTGGGAAAAGTCCTAAGCAGCAAACAAAATCACCCTGCAAAATAAGACTGCTATGGGAGAGTTATGTGCATATGTGTCTCTGTGGATAAATTGAAAGCCTGTAATACAGAATTGGCATAATTCTGTCTTTGAAATGCATGTCAGTTAGCTTCTTGGTGTTTAAAGATAAAGCAGCATATTTTCCTAGTCATACTACTAATTTTACCCATAACATGGATGCAAAACACTGGGCAAATAGAGGGGTCTTGCTGCAAATTCAGGAACACTGGCAATTTGAGTAAATATTACTAGGAAAAAAATCTAGAAGGCATGCAGACCCCAAGAGCAAGGGATAGTTAATAATGAGCTGTCTAATAAAAACAGTCCCAAATATTGCAGTCTGAAAGACTGCATTTAAAAGAACCTTTTCTTCTTTGCTACTTCCACACCATCCATGGAGAAGCCCAAAAAATTATTAAAATAAGTTAATATTCCCTTGTGTTTTATCTACCTGAGGGAGCTGTAACAAGACCCTGGCTGAAACAGGAAATATACAATAAATCCCATTTTTATGACTCTGTAAGTCAATGATTTTATAGTTTTAGTAACAGGCATGTAAAAAGTATTTTAGGGTTTGGTTTTCAGTGAGTTGCTTGGCTGTTTTTAGTTTGTGGTTTTGTGGTTGTTTTTCTAAGGCAGTGTATATAAGCAAATTAAATCACATGTAATCCTGAGACTGCCAAAGAAAGAGAACAGGAGAACAAAAACCCGTTCTAAAGAAGGGTTTTTCTCAGCTAGTTTTATTCTTGGGAACATTCTGAATAGATCCGGTCACCTTTTTTCAGTTGGAATGGGCAGGACCAGACCATAAAGAACAGTCCTGGTTTATAAACAGCAGCCCACAGGGTCCTTGGGCAGCCTAAACCAGTGGGATGATGGGAAGCTCCCCAAGCACAGAGTGAGCTTGCATCTTCTCTGAACACTGCCACAGGTCACTGCTCTGAAGGGTCTGGCAGAACACAGACACTGAAAGTGGAGAGATGACTTATTATGTCACGTAGAGCTTACAGCCTAATGCAGGCTGTTCCCTCGAGTGCTAATGTGGTTTATGGTGTCTAAAATACAAATGTGCCTGCACACAGGCCCCTGCATCTTCAGGGCAGTTGTTAGACCAGGAAAAATAGCACCCTTGTTCTGCATCTTTTCCTGATCTCAGATTTTCCCTTTCTGAAATTCATAGAATCATAGAATGGCTTGGGTTGGAAGGGACCTTAAATATCATCTCATTTCACCCCCCCCCGCCATGGGCAGAGACACCTTCCACTAGACCAGGTTGCTCCAAGCCCTGTGCAACCTGGCCTTGGACACTTCCAGGGATAGGGCAGCCACAGCTTCTCTGGGCAACCTGTGCCAGGACCTCATCCCCTCACAGCCAAGAATTTCTTCCAATATCTAAACCCGCTCTCTTTCAGTTTGAAGCCATTCCCTCTTGTCCTGTCACTACTAGTTTGTTTTAGACACATACTCATGTCTCAACCACTTGCAGACTATGGAATTAAACGCATCCACAGTATATACTTAGTACTTCTTCTCTTAGAAATGTAAATACAGATTTGTTGATCTGCTGAACTCTGCCCCAAGCCAGAAAAGGTGGGACCTGTTTTGATCTGGTCTTTCATCCTCCCTATACCTGCCCTGGCCTATAAGCACCCCCTGCTTATAGAGGTAAGATGCTGGGGTGTGTATATGGGGATGTTTCTTACGTCTAAAGGGAGACTGTAACACTTCAGGATAGAACTGATGCTAACAAATACACTTGGGACTGCCTTGACTGCAACATGTTCATCTTGACCAAACCTGTATGTGTTTCTTACTGTTGCAAAGAAGGCTTCAGATTTCAGTTTTATTTTTTAATGAGGTCATATTTCTATATTTCTATTCAGTAACGTAGTTGTTCCAGCCTAAATTTGAAATACATGTATTTTTGTATTTTAAGCCATGAAGTTTTCCTAATGGACAGTTCTTACAATGGAGCTGGACATCCAAGCATCTCAGAAAGCCAGCTCATGCTTCTTAAGCCTGTTGCTGTTTATCTGCCTCCTGCAAGAGAAGAACAAGGGGGGGCAGGCGGGGGGCGGAGGGTGGGAAGAATAGATACTATGTAAAGGAAAAAACAACACAGAAATAAATTAATGCCAGGCATCTGGGAGCTGTTCCTTACTTAGTTTCCTTTTGGGTGTGAGAACAAAGTCCACAATCCCTTTTCATCTTCTCTGCAGCCCTCCTCATTCTGCTCTGTTTCTGTATCCCCAAATAATGTTGGTTGGCCATGCCCAGAGCTGTGAGAGTTATCCTGCCACCTCCTGCTGAAGTCCATCCTCATGGTACTCCAAGGCAACTAAGTTGGTTTTTTAAAATGGCATTATGGATGAGTAAGTTGGACGCACTGTTGTGGGTTACAGTCGTTCTTGTGGAGATTAATACTACTACTACTACTACTACTAAACAACCAACCCCTTTTTTCTGTAATTTTTGTATGAGCTACTCTAGAGGCAAATCCCTGCCTTAGGCCTCAACCCCACTGAGTCCTTGTTTATTCTAGGAAATTACTTTGTGTGATACTATGGGCTGTACTATTACTCTTTAAATTTACAGGTCTGTACCAACCCCCGAAAGTCTACCACAAAATTCACAGGCATGCAGTGCTGATCTCAGTCTGCTGCCTGGGCATACTTTGGTTAAGAAATTCTTGCTGGTCATGCATGACATCAAGCTGATAGAATGATGATACCATAGTTTGACTAAGCCCTTTTGGAGTTGTCCAAGATAAGGAATTTGATTGTTGTCACAACCCACCCCCAGAGTTTTAGCACTGCCCTCATTGATGGAAGCTGTAGAAAGAGATTTTGTTTCCTTCATAAATCTTAAGAAAGTGGTGGGAGAAAAGGGGGTGAAATTCCTGACAGCACTATGGTAGCACCCAGAGTAAAAGCTACTTTTTATTTTGAGACTGGTGGAAAATATCAGATACCACAGCACATGCTTTCTCAGCTAACATACAAACTCCCTAGTCACCATTTTCAGTATGTAAACCTATTATAGTTCCAATTAGCAGTTTTGGTGTTGTGCTGCAACTGCATGTGAAGACAGAGAGTAGTTTGGTAGTTCGTCAACCAGCCATTTTATTTTCCTGCGTGTGTAACTCCACATGCAGGGCAAAGCACTGTGGCCACATTTTGATAGCATGAAACCACAGCCCTCCCTCATTGTCTCTTTTTCTGCTTTACCAGACTGCTCATGTGTTTAAAAAGGTGTCAAGACTAGCCATAGTGCTTCTGTATTACAGAAAATAACTTGGCAGACACGGGGGTGTAAATGTTTGGTTAAAAAGCAATGTTTCAGGTCAGTAATCAGATTGCCTAGTTCCAGCCAGAGGTGAATTTTTACCACCTCATATAAGCTGATTTATACTGGAAGCATTAAGAGGTAATGAATGCAGACAGCCCTGTGGGCCAGCAGCCCCCAGTCCTGCTGGCAGCTGATCCTCTCCCAGGCACCAGCTGCACCAGGAGCTTGCCAGCAGAGCAGGGCAGTGGGTGATGCTCTGCCAGCTGAATGGATGGAAGGTATCTTCACACCAACATTGGAAGATGTGAAGCCAGATTGCATAGGAATGTGTTTTAATGTTTATGAGCTCATGGGGATGCCAGCATTTGCTGTTCTGAAAGAATTTTCAGTAATTTTACTATTTAAATAAAGAAGTGCAAGGTCCTCTCATGTCAATCATGTAGACTTAGGGCTAAAAAATTAAATTTTTGGACTTCATAGCCTTACTGCAGGCATAGGAATATTCAGTATTATCAATGCTTTTTCCTGCAAAGCACAGGAAATGTTTTTAAAGCTGTTCTGTGTAATTATCAATCTGAAAAAAATATTCTCAGAAATAAAATACAGAGATGGGAGAATTTCATATTGAAGCAGAAAATTCATGTTCAAGTAGTTCATTCATGTTAATGGGTACTTTGCATTGCTCTGGCCCATCTCACTGGACTCAGACTCTCAGGGATGCACTGCTCTCACACTCACTGCAGTCAGGTAAGGTCCCAATGTATTCAGTTCCCAACCAGCTGGATAAGGTTTTTTTTAACCACATACTTTTTTAACATGTATTTTTTTTATACTGCAAGGGAAAACTCAAGCCTGAGGCTTTGCTATGACTAAATTTGAAGAGCTGAGAAGATGAGTAAAACCAGTTCTCTCTCTAATTCCCCCTGCAGATGAGCAAGCTTCCCTTTGCCTGCCTTCCTGGCTATTTTGCAAGCCTGGATGCAGGCTCAGGGTCAGCCTGACTGATGGTTCCCAAGGCTGTCATATGCACATGTGTGTGAACATTTCTGCCCCCCTTTGAGGCCCGAATTTTCTTCTAGGAGTACAGGGAACAAGGCTTTGGTCCTTGAAATTAACAACTGCCTGTGGAGGTGGGCAAATAAAAGGTACCTTTACTCCACTGGCCATATTATAACTCCTTGTTTGCTTGGCATGTGCCTTTGCTGGAGCCAGGACATCAGCAGCTGAGTTAAAGGATCAAGGTTTCATCTGCAGTCATAAAATTAAAAACTGCAAGAAAGCCTTTCCAGGCTTAGGACCCTGTGGATTTGAGTTTGTATCCATGGTTGCTTTCACAGCCCATTCACGTTTTTGGTCTGGTTTCTGAGCAGTGGCTTGTGGTAGGTGTGTTTCTACTCACAGGTTTGATTTAGTGGCAGAAACTGGAATAATAAATGCATGATCGAGCAGTTGCTCAGTATGTTTATAACTGGAAAGAATTTATTCAGCTAATAAATGTCAGCTTTTCTCTGTGCAGCCTGGTCTAGTGGAAGATGTTCCTGTCCATAGCAGGGGCTTGTAACTAGATGATCTTTAAGGTCCTTTCGAACTCAAACTGTTCTGTGATTCTGTGATTACATCAAGGTGCTTTTTTTCAGATCAAGTCAGAACTCCCTTTATTGTGCCACTGCTCTGCAAGGTATCTTAAACATCTGGCCTCTTCAATTTTTTTTTTAACCTTCTGAAAAGAAAACATCTCCAGCTGCTCAGCCGAATCTCCCTCATTTTTAAGCCTCTCAACATTATTACTCTCCTCTAAAATTGGTCACCCATCACTGTCTAGGTGACGTGCTTTTGGTGTGCACCTCCTGCTTAAGCATTTGCATCCAGCATAGTGTGTGCAAAAAAGCTAGGTCTTTCCTAAAAAATATATGAATGTATTTCACAGGGATTGGTCTGAAATCGTGTTCATATTCACAGTAAGGTTTTTACTTCGGGGAGAATTTAAGCGCTCGCTTGCTTTCCGGCGAGGACGAGGCAAATTTCTCTCTCGTTCTTCCCAGAAAGCAGAGCTCCCCCTCCCCTGCCCGGGGCTCTCCTTTGTTCGGGGCCGGGCTGCGGGGCGGAGAGGCGGGACCCCGTGAGCGCCCGACGGGGGCAGCGCGGAGGGGCCGAGCCAGGGCGGGCGGAGCCGCCCCCGCGCCGCGCTGTGCCCGCTCGGCCCCTCGGTTACCGTCGGGGCGGGCGGCATGTGGCGGGGGTTGCCGGTGCTGGCCCTGGCCGGGCTGCTGGTGCTGGGGCGGGCGCCGGCGGGGCGGGGGGCGGCCTGCGAGCCGGTGCGCATCCCGCTGTGCAAGCCGCTGCCCTGGAACATGACCAAGATGCCGAACCACCTGCACCACAGCACGCAGGCTAACGCCGTGCTGGCCATGGAGCAGTTCGAAGGGCTGCTGGGCACCAACTGCAGCCCCGACCTTCTCTTCTTCCTGTGCGCCATGTACGCGCCCATCTGCACCATCGACTTCCAGCACGAGCCCATCAAGCCCTGCAAGTCCGTCTGCGAGCGCGCCCGCGCTGGCTGCGAGCCTGTCCTCGTCCGGTACAGCCACGCCTGGCCCGACAGCCTGGCCTGCGACGAGCTGCCGGTCTACGACCGCGGGGTCTGCATCTCCCCCGAGGCCATCGTCACCGCCGAGGGCGCGGGTGAGTGCGCGGGGACCGGCACCGGCACGGGGACAATGGGCGGCGGGCGGGGAGGGCAGCCCAGCCAGCCCGGGAGCCCTGCCTCCCCTCCGACTGTTGTCAGATTCTTTTTGCTTTGCCCTTCGCTCTTTTGCTCTTTTTTCTCTGCCTTTAGCAGCCACATCGCTGCTGGAAAAGTTTTGCTGTTGGGCACAGAGTGTGTGTGACAAGTGACAGCCCCGCCACCGCTCTGGGGAGCGCTTACGAGTGTGGGAGCGACAGCCCTCGTTCCACGTGAACGGGAAACGTTTCCATACCACTCTTCGGTGATCCATCGGCAGCGGCTGCTGGCAGAGAAGGAAGAGCCACCAAAGTGAGGGGCAGCCCTTAGGCTGCCGGCTCCCTCCTGCTCCTCTCTGCTCATCTCCAGCTGCTCTCGCCCAAAGCAGGTTGCTCCCCTCCCACACAAGGCCACCACTCCACAGACTTTGGGGAAAGATCTGTGCCCAGAGGAGCCCCAGGCAGGAGCTGGGGGCTGGGGTCTCCCCAGACACCTCCTATGCCAGGGGTGGTACATGGACACCTGAAGGGGAGAAAACATGCTCATCTCAGTGGTTAGCACTGAAGGTACAGGTTACAGCACAGGTTCCTCAGCAGGTCCCTGGGCTCTAGATTTATGGCCAGGTGAGGAGCATAGCAAAGTGCAGTCTTCCACTGTGTTTTGTTCCCAACGTCTCTGAACTGAGGCAAATGCTGCCTCCTTCACCTGAGTCAACTCCAGCGCAGCCCTGATGATGTCTGACCACTGTGGCTTCAGAGGGGCTGTTGGAACCCCTCAACTTTTTCACTGCATCCTGTTTCACCAGCTGAGCCCACAGGATGGCTGGTGCTGGGTGTCCAGCTGCCACCCAGCAGTACTGTCGGAGGCAGGAGCATCTCTGCACAGTCAGGCGAGGACTGCTGACTGCTCAGGCCACCACCATGCTACAAACCTGCTCTGGTTTAGGGATCCTGGTCTTGTCACAGCTGCCTTTGGGCTGGAGGAGTTGGCAGGACACTGCTCCAATGTGGTGAGCTGAGCACCACAGAAATAGTGAATTCAAGGAGCTATTGAATGGGAAATTAAACCAAGCCAGTGGGTGGTTATCACGAGTAAGCTCTGACCTTTTACAAAGTGACTATGGTTCCTGTATGTTTTCAGGAAAGCATTTGCTGCTGATGGAACCAGGCGACCATTTTCTTTGATGCAAAGTTAAAGTGATGGTGGCTCTGCCAGACCTCTCCATCAGAGGAGTGGGAGAGCAGTACTGGGGTGGGACAGCTGACCAGAGGAGTCAGAGCAGAGCAGCACCCATGCACCCCACAAGCTTGCTGTGCTGCTACCTGGCTCCTTCAGTGCCCACTGCTGCAGTGCTGGGTTATGGGAGCTCACTGACAGGCAGCAGATCTCACCTCTCTGTCCTCCCCCAGCAGTAGCCTGGTAATGAAAGGGGGATTTTTCATGCTGTGCTCAGCACAGTATTTGACTGTGCTTCTGTCCCACTATCAAATGCTTTATGTATCCCACTGCCAGTAATGCCAAACACTGTAATTCCTGTTTTCTTCTCCTAACAAAATATCATGCTTCGGTTTCCTGACTGTGCCCCCCAGCGCAGCCTTCCCAGGTAAGCTGCTCTCTCCATCTCCATTTATTTACAGGCCAGACAAACTCTACTCCTTCTCTGACTCCATTCCCTTACCCTCTGCACCTCTTGAAACCTCCATACCCTGATATCTCCAGTCATTACTGCTATTTCTAACTTCTAACTTCTTCCCTCTTGCCTTTTCATACTTTTTTCCCCAGCCCATGAATGCAATCATCTATTTTTGCCATCAGCTGCTGCTCTCTGAGGGCTGCAGTCCTGCTGGGGTAGTTTTGGGGAGATGTGGTTTTGAACACAAAGCACCTTTCCCTGCAGCATTGAGGTGCTTTCAAAACTACCTTAAAAATGGCTCCAACATGAGCAAGGTTTGGCAGGTCTGCAGCAATTTGAAAGCAATCACATTCAAATCTGGAAGGAGGAAGCTTGGCTGAAATAGCCCCCAAGTTACCTATTTCTGAGGACCTCAGCAGTACAATAACCTCTTTGAGGGATTCCAGGGCCAGATCCATGAAAACTCTCTTTCAGTGAATGAGAACCTGATGACATTCTCATTTCTGGGCTGAATATTTTGAACTGATGCATTATGCACCAGACTGAAAGAATCCTTCTTGAGGGAATAAAACTGTTCTTTTAGAAAGCAGAGGGGAAGGATTCCTGTTCTAGGAAGAGGTAAGGTGAACACTTTCAAATCCAATTCTCCAAATAAAGGATTGCAGCCAAGTAGGAGACATGAATAACCAACTGCCTGATGAGAAGCATGCAGAATACCTGCTTGTATTTGCTTTCATTTATCTCCTAAGCATTCTAGCCCCTTCTGCTGTCTGTAAACTACATCTAATAGAGCAGTCAGAAATATAAATCCATTGTTTTATGGCTTTCTGCTGTAGAAGGGGCTTTTTCTATTCTTCGGTAGTGAAATCTTGTTTTTGCTTTCATTCTTTTGCTACCTGTAACAGGGTTCTACTGTTTCTTCTCCTCTTGAGGTTTCTGCATTATTGCTGGTGAATGTTAGTACATTTATCTAGTCCCTTCCATAAGGGAGCAGCCTTGCAGATGATGTAGTCAGTGTTTGTCCTTGTCAGAGCAGGGACTGTGTTCACAAGCCCAATTTCCATCAGTTGTATTCCTTGCATCCCAGTAGCCTGTGACTTGCTATGGAGGAACTGTGGTTGTAAAATCTGTGATAAATCCCAGTAAGAAGTTCACTTTCAGCTGTTGAGGCACAGTCCACCACAGACATCTTCTAGGACATCTTTCCATTTGAGCCCAGGTGGTGAGAAAGATCTAGACGCTTCCTGTCACAGGACCAAGGGGCTAGTGACATGGTGAAGGGGTGAAGCAGCTGCTGCTGTGTCTGTGATGGAGAAAGTTGACAATAGTGCTGTGTTTTGGGCTCAGGTAGAGGAACAGCTGTGCACACAGCCCGGGCTCATGCTGATCTCCAAAACCTGAGTGGGAGTGCTGATTTGGAGGTCTTAAGTTCCTCAGGTTACAGAGACCAGCTTGAAACAAGTGTCATGTGGGAAGTGTATGTTTCTCGATTTTTCATTCTCTTTGGGAAACATCTGGGTTCCTTTAAAGCCAGAAAGCAGAGGGATGCTACAGGCATGGTGTGGGTGTTCTGGAGGTGAGTGTGATGCTGAATATTTTGTTTTTTTGTGAAAGATCCAACAAATCATCATCCAGGATGGAGGATGAAAGAGCATCTTGACAATACATTAACACCTCAGATATCAAATAAGTGCATGCTAATGTCTGAAGTGTCCTATGGCATTTATCCCACATCCCTGTCCTGTGCTTTTGGAGATGAAAGTGGTTCTGCTTGCAGACATTAGTACAAGATGTCTTACATCTCTGGGAGGTCCTGTTCATTTGCTCCATATATTTGTCTTCACGTGCATGTGCTTATTCTTCCTCCATTCTATAAGATTATCTGCTTCCCTCATGGCGCGGCACTGCCAAACCTTAGGTCTGTGAAGCAGCAGGAACTGCTGGGAGACAAAACTGTCTCTAATCTAGAATTTCAGAGGCAGGACCTATCTTTAGTTTTACAGGTAATGAGTGACCAGTGTTGATGTTGGGATGCTGACTGAAAAAGCATCTTCAACATGTGTCCTTGGCTGCTACTGCCTAGCAGAGTGTTTATGTCTCGAGTGAAATGTTTATTCCTGTTTTGAAGAGGGAGCTAACAACGAAACCAGAGCAGTGTGATGGGTACTGTGCGTATAGGAAGACAGATCTATCAGGCAGGTTGTCTCACCATATCTTCTTTAGATAAGAAAATATCTTGAAGTCATGTTGGCCTGTTAATAAGATGTTGGAGAAAAGGGAAGCAACATCACAAGGTATTAACCATGTGTAGCTAACACCCAAACGATGATAAAATATCTGAGGAGAACTTTGAATTT
Organism: Aphelocoma coerulescens; assembly: GCF_041296385.1. Classification (NCBI taxonomy): domain Eukaryota; kingdom Metazoa; phylum Chordata; class Aves; order Passeriformes; family Corvidae; genus Aphelocoma; species Aphelocoma coerulescens. The sequence goes on from NC_091021.1 coordinate 4,906,501, forward strand.
TTTTTTTTAAAACCACCATCTCTTAAACATTAAAGAAAATGATAGACTATTCACATGATGGACACCTATTTTCTTAAATAAATATGAACCCATGATTTCTCCATGTTGCCCAAGTCCTCTGTGTCTGTCTGCAAGAGTTTGGCATTACAGGCTTAAAAGACAAGTGAACAAGCCATTTCCCATGCTTGTTTCTTATATATTATTAACTTAATTTCCAAAACATGGTTTCCAAGCTCCAGATCAAATTTGTTGTGACTCAGTTTTTACCTAGGGCAGTCGATGTTCATGACAGTGCTGCGGGAGTGTTACAGACTGTGCTGAGGATGAGCAGTCATACCCAGGTTATCATTTATAAAGTTGAGATTTGTTTAGGTCTTTGCTAGAAACTTGGGAGCAGCCTCATTTCTCAGTTAGATAATAAATCTATTACAAGCTTCAAGCTTGAAAGAGGACAGGAGCAGTAAATAAGAGAATTTAAATCTTAGTAATGAAGATACCACCAATGGTGTTTGGCGCTCGCTACAGTTTGGCTGAGTCCCCTGGATTTTACAGTCTAAGAATTTAGTCAATATTTGGGCCATTAAATGTCATCAAAACCTGGTGGGATCTGTTATGAGGAATCATTTTTTACGTGGAGCAGCCATGTTGCTGGCTGCTCTACAACTTGGAATTTGAGTTCTTTGTATTAAATGTTAACTAGAATCAATTTTCCTATCACTTGGCTTTTGCATGTTTTTGCTACCAACTTAGCAAAGATCCTCGCTGTACTAAGAGCTGAAGTAAATGACAATGAATTCATGCATTGTGGAAGGGTTTGTTAATTAATGGGACTCACAGATGTCTCAATCTGAAGAAGGTACCCAAACAGCAGCCTCTGGCTGTGGTTTAGTTCTTTGGAACAGGGTGCCTGGAGTGGCTTTGGTAATAGCTGGGCCATATTCTTTAATCATAATGACAATCAGGATCACGTTATTTTTGGCCTTCCTCTGCCTTTTAAAATTTTTATTTATTTAAACAGTGATATAGTGTGGGGTATGCCCAGCCCCTGCCCTGGAGGGATCTCTGCTGAGATAAGAGATTTTGCAATCGCCCAGCAGGACTCCCTGGAAAGGCAACCACTTCTCTGGTCACGGCGAGAAAAGACAGACCCACAATCCTTTGGGAGAAGCTATGCAGATCCTTTGTGACCCATTGGTCCTTTACCGATCCCCTGTACCCCTATAAAAGCAAGCCCCCTGGCCCCTGCGGCTCAGAGAGAGAGGGTTCTCGTCCTTGGCTCTCCCCTTCGCCGGAGGGACCAACAATAAAGCTACCTCTGTGTGGAACCAGCCACACGAGCCTTCTCGTCTCTCTCTCTGGCCTGGCTTGGCCTGGAGGCTGCCCTGCAGAGCTGAGCTGGAATCACGAGCTGATAATCACTAAAGAGCTGACAGTCTCTGCAAGGGCCCCTCTGCCAGCAGCTGAGGGAAGACACCGGGCCTCGGGAAGGCGATTCCTTTCGGGATCATCTCCCCAGACCGGTCACCTCTTCCTGGGTCAGAGCCGCTGACCCCCGCCACCAGCTGTAATAATATAGGAAATACGTTTGCTCAAAACTAGGTATTACCAAGTTGTTTCTCTTTTCCACACCTCTCATCCAAATCTGTGGTACGGGCATTGTTATTTTGTACACTTACTGTGTACATGGCTTTTATTTAGCTCTCCTTGTTAGTGTTTTGTGGTTTTTTATTTAGAATACCTCTGAAAAGCAATTAATTAAGATGGCTTATTGGAAAAAACTGTTTGGATTTTGTCCCCTACTCCTAAACAAAATTTAATAGGAAACTCTTGGATTGGGCTTCTGGATAATATTCCCCTCTTTGGCAATCCTGCTAATCATCATTGACAGGTATTTCTTTCAGAAAGATTGCTTTGTATAGATAGAACCTGGCAGAGGGTTTGCCCGTGAAGAGAAGTGGAACAATAGGAAGTCAGTTGTTTGGGGTTTTTTTAATAGCTTTTTTTTCCCTCTCTCTGCATTACAGCTGATGGTCTCAGCAGTGTGCATCTCCTGGTGGAGTCATGCTGCTAGGGAGAGGGGCTGGGAATTCATGGGTGCTCACACCTGCCTAAGATCTGACAAGTAGCTGGTTGCAGGCCTGGCCTGGACCCTCTTCCAATCTCCTCTCTGGTAGGTGAGAAGAAACCAGACTGTTTGAGCTTAACTGGGGAAAGGGTCAGAGAAATGAGAAGGCTTTCCTGAGAGATGCCATACAGTGGCAGAGGTCTCCAGTCCCCTCCATGAGCCCATGCTCCTGTCCTTCTGTAGAAACCAGTCACCTCTAAATAGGCATGAGTGCATTGGAAAAGATAAGCATCAAGGCAAGGTCAATATTTGCCTGGCCCAAGCCCTTGCAAGTTAGGAAATGATCTATGAAGTGATGTATCAGTACCTGTTCACCCTTCCTTTGCTCGCCGATAGGCACCATGCTCTGACCAAAAGGCTGCACTGCTGCCTTTGTGCAGGCACAGAAACCAAGTCACTTCCATTAATGGGTGCTTTGCACACAGTGTCCGAATTACTCCGGCTGCACACCCAGCTACTTTGTTGGGTAGTACTGGTTTGGGGTAGGACAGGTGACCCGGCAGTGCAGAATTAGGAGGTGGGTTGAGGCTGTGGTGTGTTGTAATTTGTTTAAAAATAAGTTGTGTACCTAAGAGCGTATGGAAACATCTGGCATAAAGCAGGTTAGTTCCATGCTTGTTTGCAGGACCGGGTTTATGCTGGCCATATCAAGTGCTCACCGGTCCTCCTTGTGTTGTTGTGAGCTCAAAGGACAGTTCCTCAGCCAATACCCATGAGCGTCATACTCCACATTGTCCAGGAAAGTCTGTGAACCCTTTACTGGGCTCTGGCTTATTCTGAGTTGTAATTTCAATGTGAATTGGACTTGGTTTGCTTGAGCACCATGAAGTCATGCCTGCTTGGGATCCATCTTTGGTTTAGGTAGAGACAGTGCACTTCAGGGCTTCTTTTTCCTTCCATGGGTGGAAGATGGTAAGCATTTAATCTGATACTTCTCTTGTCTTCTCTGTGATGAAGATTTTTTCTGCTCCCATTAACAATTTTGGTGGAATGGGGAATGTGCTTTGAAGGTATGAACAAAATATCCCTGAAATACCTGTTTTGGTAGGAATTTTAGCTTGCTGGCCCACATGAAAAACCAGAGGAGTTGGCTTGGGCACATGCAGATAGCCTTCAAGGAAACCTGAGAATGTGGCCAAGGCAGCTGTGTGAGAGGGGCAGTGAAGCTGGAGAGCTTTCTCTGCAGGGGTTTCAGACGCCCAGAATGGTGAACATCTGAGGCCAGTCGTAGGTACACAGAGAGGCCTGTATAGCCGCCTCTCTGTAGTTGGTGGCTGGAGGGTTTTGCAGACTTTTTGTCTGTAGTTGGAGTGGATGGGAGGATTATCAGACCATAGACCTGAGTGCTCTCTATGCTTTTACCACATCAGACATCAGAAGGAATTGTAGATTTAAAGCTACAGCTTGGCTAAATGAACAAGACAATAGATAACTGGCCCAGGAGAGGAAGAATGAGAAGTGTGGTTACCTTTTCTTACTGTTTGCAAGAGGGAAGTCATTTTAGTTCCTCTTTTATCATGTCCTGGAATACTGGAATGCATTTGATACAATATAAAATGCATTCTTAATGCATTGAGAATAACTCAGGTGAATAACCAAAATCAAACATGTAAGTAAGAATCAGCTTGTATAGTTTGACTTGTTACAAGGCAGCATGGTGAAGATTCGGAGGTTCTATGGAAGTACCTGATAAGCAAACACCAGATTGGCTCCATAAAAATGTTTGGTTTCTTCTATAAACTGAGATCCTGTAGTAGTTTGGAACTTTCTTTGCAAGAAAATGGATGTGATAATTTTATTAACAACAGGATACTGAATATAAAAGAGCACCTATTCAATCTTTCAGTGCTATTTTCTATACCCTTTGCTCTTTATGTTGGTTAGAATAATTAGTCCTGAAGTCTCACTTTTTTTTAAAAGTTAATTATTATGTGAGGGAATTAGTTGTTTTTCAGTTTTACTCTTGCCCTGACTGATTTAGCTCAGTCCTCATTTATGTAAATGAAGTTTCATGTTGCTATGAGTAATATAAGTATTCATTAAGGTGGAGATTTTACATTTTTTTTTAAACAAGCAAAATTAGAAGGTAATCTGAGTAATATTATTTTTCTTGTAAATAGGTATTTTAGAGAATGTATTTACAGAATTTGTGATTAAATAATGATCCCATCCCTTAAAATGTAATCTACACATCTCAAGCTGTCACGAATACTGAGTACGATGAGTGTTCTGGGCTGTCTTACAGCCAAATGCTTACAGCTCACGCAGCAAGAGAGGAGCTTTTGTTACATTTGTCCTACATTGTAAAGGCAGCGGTGTTGCCTCCATGATTATGTGAGGATCTACAAAAGATGATTGTAGGATACTAGATTCCAGAATTGGAAAAGCAGCATAAATGACTAAGCATGCAAAATTACAGAAGGGCTTTTTCTTTGAAAGCTCATTTGTTTTTCTGTTTGATGTGCCATTCTAATAAAGTATCCTGCCTCTCTCCCAATTCAGTGTGTTTTTAAACTGAGGGGAAGATCTGAAACATATATTTTGGCATTTCCTACAACAGTATAATTATGGTTGGTTGATTTGATTTCCTCAGTAACCAAAAAAACCCCCAAAAGTAATTTCTCCTTCATTATCTAATTAAATGCAAACATTACATGTGTTTTTTGTAGGTGATCAAAATTCATTACATAAATGTCAATCCTTGTCTGAAACCTGCCAGTCTGTAGCAATGGAAATGGGATATTTAGTATGCTTCAGCATTTAACATGATATGCTGGATTCAGGTGAAATTTGGGTAAGAAATTGTGTCAGCTTTACTGGATTGACCTCTAGAACATTACAAACTGTTTATTAATGAAGTTATTAAGTTTCCATGTACTAAATATTAGGCAAAGAGAAAACATTGTAATGTATGTGTAGTGAAATAATCCAGTATTAAAAATACTAACATTTCTTTACATATTTTACAAATCCATGCCAGATTTCCCTATGGATTCTAATAACGGCAACTGTAGAGGTGCTGGCATTGGTAAGTACATTCTTATAAAACTGTATAATAAGCTGAAGACTTTCAAATCCTTTAAATATTTAATTAAGAGGGGTACTGAGTGATAAATACTGAAATACTTTGTCTTGACTGAGAATACCGTAGATTGTGCTTTTGCATTCCATGGGCAGGTGGGATTTGGGGCTGGTCAGCCTCAAAATGTCCATCAAAGAAAGAGGGCTGTGCTGATTTTATTGAAAGTTTTTTCTTGGACAGAGAGAGTAATCATTGAATTGATTTTTCCCTGGGCAAAACCAGTGAAGATTCATTCTGACCTTAAAGTTTGCAAATTAAATTCAGTACTCTTTGTAGATAATGGCAATACTCGCGTTAGCCTGAGGAGATTGAGGGTGGGACCTTCTGAGGCTAGTTTTATTCCAGCAGGTCCCCTATTGTTTTTTATTTCTGTTTTGGTTTTGCTGGAACTGAATAAAACCCCTTGAACATTACCACTACTTGCCAATGCAAAGAAGCAAAGCCCAGGTTGGTAACTAATAATTACAGGAATGTGATTTTTTTGCTCAAGCAAGTCAATGACTGTAGATTTCCTTGAATTTTATTATGATTCCATCCGAAGTTTTCCTCTTATGTCTTTGTCAAGAAATTGACACTTGGAAGCCTAGAATTGGCCACCACGTCTTTCCTTCTGCAGAGGTGTTGATGAGCTACAGTGTGCACTGATGTTCACTTCAATAATGTAAACACCTAAGCATGGTTGTTGAACCTAACCTTAGATACCTATATATATAATTTCAGCATTAAGCTTTGTGACCAAATTGCCAAAAGGTATTAGTAATGCCCAGTTTATAATACAGTTTTAAAATTTAATCAGCAGGTCCCAATGTGAAAGCAGCTGTATAGGTGTGAAATGTTCTTTAAATCACATTGCATACCCTCTAGAAACCCAGGTATAGTTAGAAAAACTCACAAAAGCAAGCTTTGCTTTAAATTGTCTTGAGCATGGGACCATGTCTGGAAGACTTGCTAAAGATATTTGTTACGTTAATATCTTTATAGTTTTAAGCCATTTTCAATCGTGTGGCATTGAGAAAGTAGGGATTTCATGCTCAACACTGACTGTACAAAGAGCATACAAGCTTCACTTTGACTATGAAAGCAAAGCTGCATGCTCTCAATGTCACCTTATATCAAAACTATGAAGCATATCTTTACTGCTGCCTGTCCATAGGCATGTAGAAAGCATGTAATTCCAGTGAGTGACCCGGCAGTGGAAGAGGAAAGTTTCAGTCATATTGTTACTGTTGTGATGCTTTTCGACGACTGAAAGCAAAACCAGACCTAAAAAAATCCCCACTGGAAAATAGGGTAAGGATGAACAGAAAAATTGCTGATGCAGTATCTGCTGATATCACTGCCTTTTACTGCACATACATGACTTCCGGTTCAATGTGCTACATCTGTTTGAACTGACAAACACAGTTGGACCCTGTTTCAAAAGGCCATGCTTCAAAATGGCTTTATTTGCCTTTGTGTCCTCTGGGAACAGTTCCCACTCAGCCCGGTCAGCTCGGGACACAGCAGGCAACGGGGGCCAGCCTCTGATATCGGAGGGATCGGAGGTCTGGCTCGTGGGTCCTTCCAAGGGACCGCGGCGATGAAGGCAGACGGCGGAGGAAAGGGGGCAGGCTCAGAGTTGGGTTAAATCCAGAAAGTTTATTGGTCCTCCGAACGGGGGGGACCTCAACCACCAGGGGTGCCCAACCCAGAGCACCTGCAGATCTCGTGCAGGGGATTGCATGGGGGGGGCATGGGGGGGGTGTACAGAACAACCAACCAGGGAAGGGAAGGGTGCGGCAAGCAGAACGAGGGACACATAAGGGAACCAACTGTAACAGGGGAAGGGAGGGACTTCTTTCCCAGGACTAATCACCTGGCCCCCTGGCTAGAACTTTCCAGAAGCCTGGGGGGGGTGGCAGAGTGACAGACAGGGTCCTGGGAGGAGATAAAAATGACAGACAGGGTGATTTAAATAAAACGGGGGGGGTGCCAACTGGGGTACACCAAACTTACAGAACATGGGGGGGAGACCCGGACTGAACTAAAACACACTCCCACATCTATTTATATGTTCAGTAAAGTAAATTTGTAGTTTTGCCATTGTAAATAGAGATTTTTGTTTGTTTTGCAAGTAGCAAACTGATGGATTTTTTTAAAAATCCCATTCTCAGCTCTGTGGTTTCTGCAGCTTATTCCTTGTGCTGCTGTGCACGGTCGCAGGGAACAGTACTCTTGCATTATCCCTATTTGAGACACCTTTTTTCCCTGGAAGTATCTGCTGGCAAAACCTTCTCTCTGCTGGCAAAACCTTCTCTCTGAGTCTGCATGAGGTTTTTTTGGGAGACCTTTTTTACCTCTATTGGCAGTGAACTACATTGTTTTCTGCTTCATCACATGCTCCTCCAGTGTCTTAGAAAATTTTTCTAGAGTGGTTTTTTTATCCTTGGTTTGTCAGGGAAGTATTTGCCAGGTGTGAGTGCTTGTACGGGACAGTATTACAGCAAAGTTTTTGATCGTGCATGTACATATATTTAAGATGACACAGATGTTCCTTGCTAGCAATCCATGGGGAAAACCATTTTCCCGTGTAGTCCATGTCTTACGGCATTTGCAGAGTGAAGTTTTCAAAGATAGAGATTTTGAGCAGTTGTTAGTCCTCTATTGACTTGAAAAGAATGTTTAATGGCTAGCTGTGATCTCAGTCAAAGCCAGTGGGAGCCTCTGCTGCCTGTCTCTGTGCTTGGGACATACCATTGTTGTGGTCCCAGAGCTCTTCTGGTAATTCTGTCAGCTTCTGAGGAGGCTGTCAGGTAGGATGGGATTTTCCCTCAGCATCAGGCAATGCAGTACATTTTTATAGCCACCTTTTGTGGGTGTTCCTGCTCCCTGGGGAAAGGTCAGCATTTGCCTTCCTTTGAAAATCACTGTACCAGGAACTGGGAGAGAGGAATTGGTTCTGGCTCTAACTTTATAACTGACCTTGACAAATTACTTTCGTCTTAGTTTCTGTATCTATAAATAGTAATTAGGAATAATGTAGCATTTTGTAAAGCTCTTTTAAATGTAAATTTAAAAAGCATGAGGGTGACCTGCCCATGTTCTTATTGAAGAACATGGGCAGGTCTGTAATTTAGAAATAGAACTAGACTAATAAAATATATTCTGAAATTAATAAAGTAAGCCAATACTGTCTTAAAACTGAAGGAAATGTGAGACTGTGTTTTTGTCTTGCAATTTAGTCTATTTTATTTTACCTGCAACAGTGCAAAGTACTGTAGAGCAGGAGAATGTTAGTGTATGACTTGCTGGACTTGAATGCTGAGGTGCCTGTGTGAGCATGGCTCATAGGAGCACATCTTTTATGCTCTGCTTCAAGACAGCTTATAAAAGGAGCTATAATTTGGCCTACAGTATCCATGAGCTCACAGAGGCAGAAGGGAAGCCAAAAATCACTTCCCTTCTCTGCTTTTTTTATTTTAACACAAACTCATAGGAAAGTTAAAGTCTGTGGTACTCTCTCTCTGTATATATAGATTCCTGAGGATGTGTTTGAAGTTCAAGGAAACAATATGCTTTTCTTTTGAAATGTTTTTCTCTTTCTGTTTTTTTTTTTTTTTTTGTATTTTCAGCTACAAAAATTCTTCCAATGGAAAATAAATCATTATTTGAGAAGTTGGTAACCATATGATTCCATCTTTTAAAAATTTTTTTAATATGCGGGAATCTTACATAGCAAATAAGAGTTCTTTTTCACTCTTCATGTTGGATTTAACTAAATCACTAGCTTATATGCATTGATATTTACAATGATGGTGTATAGAAATAAGTTGGCATTAAAATAGATGGCCATGCATATGTAATACTGGGATCTGCTGTTTGAAATTACTCCACCAAACCACGCTTAGACACTAGTGTAAAATAAGTAAATATTTGCATTAGAACAACCAGCCCTGAAATACCAGTGGTGTTAATGAACATGTGGGTCGGGAGCTTCAGCGTTAGCACTCCCTGGGCACTAATGAAAATGTTTTTATCTCTGTTAGAGTTCCCAGCTGTCTAGCATCTGCACCTTTGAAAATGCTGCTCTGACAGTGCTCATTTGTGTTGTTTTTTGAAGGCTATCCTTATGGCCACAAGGACTAAGAATTTCTCTATTTTCATTAAACTTAGGCTTCTGGGTCATAATAAAATTGTGTAAAATTTACACAATTCCTAATGGTGAATTGGATGGGCCTCTCAGCAACCTGATCTAGTTGAAGATGTCTCTGCTTATTTGCAGGCGGTTTGGACTAGATGGCCTTTAAAGGTCCCTTCCAATGCCAACTATTCTATGAATGCCTGCTAGCCAGAATATCCAAATTTGCTAAACTAACCTGAGATACCTAGTATTCAAAAAAATGTGCAGTCATGCACTGCCATAGTATTTTCTGTGTCTCTATTATTGTCTGTATGATAAAACGAACAGAAAGGAGGGCATTCCTTAAGTCTAGTACAGAAGAGAGAACAGCATTGCAAGGATGGAATTATAGCACCTGCGAGCACAGGAGTGACCAAGATTGAACCTTGAATTGGCTTAAAATGATGATTTTGTCACTTGAGACTCAAAGTCTGTGTGTCTTTGTTGTTGTGTTGTGGTTTGGGTTTGGGTTTTTTTAAATTTCAGTATGTCAGTTTTTCTCCTAGGAACATTTAAGGTCTCATGGACAGTTCCACTTCTCCCAGCAGACTAGGCCAGGAATGCCCTGTGGTTTTTAGTATTTCACTGTAATAAGCAAGTCAATTCAGTGAAATTTTTGTTAGGTGTGACCGCAGGGGTTTGGGAAGATTGTCAATGAATACGTATTCTTTTCTTTCTAAACAAAGCTTTCTGTTCCTGTAGACCGCTGCAAGTGCAAGCCTGTAAAAGCTACCCAGAAGACCTATCTACGCAACAACTATAACTATGGTAAGAACAGCTGCATGGCGAGCTCCCAACTTTTTTTAAGGCTGCAGGAAGGGGAAAGTTTTCATTAAAAAAACCTAAAAAAGTTCACAGTTACTGATGGTAGCCCAGTGTTACTTATTACAGGAGGAAGGTGTAGTCGGAAACATTTTCAAATTAGAAGGATGGAGGGGATTAGCTTAATATGTTAGTACAAGAGTCTTTGTTGAGTTATTTCAGTTTTAGTGCAGGCATTTGGGGTTCATGTACTTCTCTAGTGTGAACAGTGATGCAACAAAAATGACATTGTGCGCTGCTGTGCCTGAACTGCCTCTGTGATTTCCAATATACTCAGCTTTTGCAGAAGGGGATGTTTTTAGTAGCTTTCATGCCCACTAGCTCACCATGAGATCTAACAGGTTCTTTTCCTTCTGATGTGTCAAAGCCAGCAATGGACATCTTGCCAGCTGTGTTATGCTGTCAGTAACACCTGTAAAAGTGTACGTGTCCTGATCTTCAGGCATATCACAGGTCCAGGCTAATATTTTTCTTCATACTGTTTGTTTCAAGCAAATTAGGCTGATAAAGCCACTGAATATATATCATGGGAACTGAACAATTGGGCCCTTCCTTTTTCCCATTAATCAGGTGAAGAGCCTTAGGTTCGGTGAACTTAAAGGATTTATTTAAATGGTAGTGATTGTATAATATTTATTAGGATTACACATTTATAAAACCAGAGTCAGACAATCTTTTTCTAAATTAGTTGCTGTTAAAAGCTAAAAAATTATAACTGTATTCAAACACTTTTTAGGTCACTAGTCAGTTTTATGTTGTTTTGGTGGACTTGTTTATAAAAAAATTAGAGTGACTGTTCTCTAGGCAGAAACTGCATATGGCAGAGTCATTGAGCATGCTCCTGCCCACTTCCTCAAGCTTTTGAAATTAAAGAGGTTTCAAAATGCATTTGAAATATCTCCAAACTAAAGCAATGTTTTATTTTGAGATCTTAAAAGGTTTTGAGAAAGGGGATCACTTAGGGTAAATTGTGCATACTAGATGCACAAGTTAGTGTTTGTTGGCAACTGCATTTAATGTGCCTGCATGCTGGTTAATGGTTGTTAAGGGCAACATATGTGAAGTGAGGAGATGTGTAAGTCCATGGTTTTCTTTCTTCTATATTACCTTTTTCATATAGGAGACATTTGGAATTTGGGGTATCTCCTGTTTGTAGTGGAAAGGGACTCTTGTTTGCAGGCTGTGATTGATGTGGTATTCTCTAGAGCATGACCTCTGGGTTGGCTTTGCATTTGCATGTGGTATCAGTTCACTGGTCACCATGAGAGAATGAAAAGCTTTCCCTTTGAAAGGCAACCCTTCCTCCTTAAGGCAAAAAGAAGGGGTGAGAGAGGAAACAATTGGAGAGGTCATTGGGTCAAGATCAGGAGCATTTGAAGTTCATAAAGAGCAGAGCAGATTAGTGCTGGGTCACTGGAGAGAGTAAAAAACATAAGGGCCTGTCATCCAGCAGAAGTAGTGATATGAGAAGTTTTAATGCACATTTGACTTTTGTGAAAGGTTCAGAGTGATAAATAAAGTTTGCTCATCTGTAATGCAGGTCGTCAAAGAGGGAAAAGTCACAGCTCAAGGGAGAAGGAGAGCATACAAGAAATAGATTTAATATATTAAATATTGGAAAGTGGAAAGAGTGAAGAAGAAAGGAAGGAAGTCAAAGCCTGATTTAAACAGGACGTAAATCCAACTGGTACATATAACCCCTGCTCCTGACCATATTATTAAGAGACACACTGAGATACCTGGACCTCCTTGGTGGAGTGTAAAGTAATGAAGGGAAGAGATGGGGACAGAGACATTGCAGGAGTTCAGCTAAGCTTCTGATAAAGGACCATGCAAAAGACTAATCCCAGAGGTCACCAAGAACGGCTTGGGGGTGACCTGGATTATCTGCTGCTTCTAACAACGCTCTTTGTGACTTTTTCCCAGTCATTCGGGCTAAAGTGAAGGAGGTGAAGACTAAATGTCATGATGTCACTGCAGTAGTGGAAGTAAAGGAGATCCTGAAATCTTCCCTAGTGAACATTCCAAAGGACACTGTAAGCCTTCACACGAATTCTGCCTGCCTGTGCCCACCACTCAGTGCCAATGAAGAGTACATCATTATGGGCTATGAGGACGAGGAGCGCTCCAGGTAACTCTTTTCTGTGCTATCCTTGCAGCACATTTGTTGTTATTGTTCCCCTGTCATAAAGCTGAACGTCAGAGCCAAAAGGAAGGAAAACTTGGCATGGGTGTCTGTGCATCTCCTTCATGGTATTCAGGGAGGGCAAGGCTCTCTACAGGCACAGAGGCCTTAGTCTTGTGTGTGTTGAGTTGTATAGCCTCTTGATGGAGTAACTGGTTGTCTCTGTTGTGTAGGTTACTCTTGGTGGAAGGCTCCATAGCCGAGAAGTGGAAGGAACGTCTTGGTAAAAAAATAAAGGTAAGAAAATACTTCACCAGAAGTCGTATGTTGTGGGTGCCATAAAACATCTACCTATCTTTTCAAAATAAGGGAAGAAAATGCATATGCTGCCTCCAGTTAATTAGTATCATGTATCAAAAACTAACTTGGTGTGTTATTTGCTGTATTACTTAGAACTGCATGCTGAGTAAACTAAAGGGATACAGTGAATTATTCCAAAGTATCCCAGTGTAGCGGCAGTCAAAACCTCTGTCTCAAAAAAGCAGAGAGTAGGAGTCCTTTAACTGTAGGCAAGCTGTGCATTCCACAACACATTCCTGCTTAGTTGGGGTTGTGATATGAATTAAAAAAAAACAAACAGACTTGGGGGCTTTACAAATGTTTTTCAGACTAAGTCAGGATTATACTTTTTAAGATTTAATATTCTCTAAATAGAGTTCTGCTCTCACCAAATTTTGTGGATTAGCAACTATTTTAAAGTCATCTTCCTGACTTGGCTGAGGGAGGAACCTGATAGGGAAGTCATGTCATAGCAAATTGGAAGCAGTGAGCTCAAATGCAAGCCATGTATTATAGAATCATGGAATGGTTTGCCCACCTCGTCCCACCCCCTGCCATGGGCAGGGACACCTTCCACTAGACCAGGTTGCTCCAAGCCCCGTCCAGCCTGCCCTTGAACACTGCCATGGATGGGGCAGCCACAGCTTCTCTGGGCAACCTGTGCCAGGGCCTCAGCACTCTCACAGTCAAGAGTTTCTTCAGTATATCTAATCTAAGCCTGGTCTCTGTCACTTTAAAGTCATTACATGCCCTTGTAAAAAGTTCTTCTCTGTCTATCTTGTAGCCCCTTTAGGTACTGGAAGGTGCTCTAAGATCTCCCCGAACCCTTCTCCAGGCTGAGCAACCCCAACTCTCTATATGAAAATATATTTGGTTTTTTCTTATTTAAATGTTTTCTAATGCCTTCCAATTTCCGTAAGGATTGCCTTTTTATGTTTCGATGCGCTGCAAAGTATCAGTGGTTTTGACATTGTTAGGAGTGTCCCTTTACTCAGAATATTCTTATTTTGACACAATTTCTCAGCTATTGATTTGCCATAATGGTTGTGCATGTGCAAACCAGTCTTCTCTTCCACTCAGCACTTTCTTCATCAGTGTAAGGGTCACTGGCAGGAAAATACTGTTGTGTTTATAAATGCAAGATTTTCTGTGCACATTTCTTACATCAGTGGAGATTACAGGAGTGAAAAGATACAGGGATCTTATTTCAGGTTGTTGTTTGATTTGGCAGAACTCTAGGAAATCCAGTGCCACAGAGGAAATATCACATTGCTGCCATGGGCTGACTTCTGCTCAGTTTCAGTTCTTAGGTGGTAACATCATTTGTTGGAACTTTTTGGGGGAACATACTTACTTTCTCACTTGTTTCCTTGTCATCTGTGACTTGCTGCCTTTGCCCTCGCACCCAGCCTGGGGGTGTTGAGGACCCTGCCACATCCCCACCCACTTGTCATCATTGTCTTCCTTTCCAAGAGCGTCAACAGTTGTACCAACTATATTTATTATGTCTTTTTTTTTTTTTACTGTGGTTGCTATTGCCTGCAAAAATAAAAATAAATAAATAATAATAAGTTTAAAAAATTAACAAAAATCACTTGACTGTTCTTTCATCCTGCTTCCCCCAAAGACTGCATGAGTAGCTTCATTTAAATTTTCTTTTTATTTTCTTTTTAAATTTTGAAGGTGAGTCCCCCTTGTGCTGAAGCCATTGTGCTTTGTATCAGACCCTTCATTCAACAGAGGCTACAAGAAAGACAGGAAACGGTTTCCCTATTTAAAGTGACTTTTTCCAATAAGCTCTCATTCCACCCTTGAGCCCAACGCAGGGTAACATAGTGGAAATAATAACGGCTTTTCTGCTTTTGCTGCTGTTTGTGAACACATGGCTCTGTAATCTCTCTTGTAATTTCTTTGCTTTTCAATCTGCAGCGCTGGGATCAGAAACTCCGCCACCTTGGGAAGGGGAAGGGAGAGTCCGGACACAGTGACTCACCTCCGAAGCCTGGCAAACCCAGCAGTGCCCGGCAGGCAGGCAGTTAGATGTGGGATGCTGCACAGTGACATGCAGGGGACTGTCTACCAAGACTTCATTGTTGGAGCAGCAAAGGAGAAATTGCACTATTGCACGTTATATTCTAATGTTTACTACAAAATAATGTTTTAGCTTTTATTAGTTTTTATTCTCCCTCTTGTTGTTTTCCACCTTTTCCTTTTTGGATATGGGCAAGCTCTGGAAATGTATTTTTTTTTTTCTGTTACTAAGAACTGTAGAAAACTGCCCTTACAAGATGAGGAAAGACAAGGACATGTTCAATTTACCTTTTTATTTCCTGAATCTTCTTAGGGGGAAAATTCTGATGCAAGCAGGAATGAAATCTGGAAAAGACCATTGCTTAAAGTCATGACTCGCATTGGCTTCCCCTGTTCATTCTTTCTTGGTCACTGTTTGCTGAAACTTGCTCTGTTTTGGGTAGGTTGTTATCTGGGTTTAAGTGTATTGATTTTTATTCTGAAATATAATTCTGAAATACATTAAAAAAACTGTTAACAGAACTGTTTGAATCAGTACAGCTTTATTAAATTTTCTTACAGATAAACCAGTTGTATAAGGCAGAGTCTAACTTAAAATATTTCCTGCAACAAATACGATGTGCATGTACACAGGGAACCTGGGTTTTCCAGTGCTCTGGACCTTGAAGGAAAGATTGTCTAGTTCTGTAACCAGAACTTATAACATGCTTCTTCTCTTATAATGGCAGTTTTTTTCCCCTTTTCTCAGCTGAGTTGTAGGAGTAGACAGATTCACCAGGCCTGCTTCTCAGCGCAGGTCTGCACTTTAGCTTTTTGATTTTGTGATGTTATTCTTAAATCTGTGCCTACATAAACAAGTGTTCAATGCTCAGTAACATATGTCCAATAAAGAATTGTAGTCGCCAACAATTCCTTACCTGACTTCTGAACCAACATCATATTTCTAATACTACTCTTGAAAATTTAAAAACCAAAAAAACTTAATATTTGTGCTTTAATAGAATTCTTTGCAGATGGTGCCAACATATTTGAAATTATCTTTGTTTTTCTACTCTCCCATGCTTAAAAGAAATTAAAATGAGGTACATCAAAGAACAATCCTCTGGCATAGTCTGCAGAGGGGAACCGACTTTGCTTATAAAGAGCAAATGACTGTTGTGTTCTAGCGGTCAGTAGTCTTTAGTACACTAGGGCTGTCTTTCAGTAAGAAAATAGTGTTGTTAGTTTGTGGTTTGAAAATATTATCATGATAAGTAGGACAGAAATATTTGGGAATATTATAATAATGCTGTTTTAATATTTCAGTTAATAACCAGCAGTCTTGGGATAGATTTTCCATTGGGCTGGATACCAAGAAAGTTGAAAAAGAACAACATCCTGCAACACTCAAATTTTTATTTATAATTAAAAATAAAGGGATAATATAGCAGAAAGATTGGTTCTGAAAGCTGGCAGAAGGATATTAATCCTCCAGGTATTAAATCCTCAGTATTTTCTCAGAATCACACAGATCACAGAATCATTCTGTTTGGAAAAGACCTCCAGGATCATCAAGTCCAAGCTGTGATTGATTTCCACCATGTCAGCTAGACCAGAGCACCAAGTGCCATGTCCAGTCTTTTCTTGAAGACCTCCAGGGAGGGTGACTTTAACAGGTATTTCTACTGAGTTGGTAAATAACTGAACAATTTGTTAAGTTGTGAATAGCTTGTTAAATAATGTTAAAAACCTCATTATTTACCCCAAAGCACCCACTGAAATCACGTAGATGAGCGCTGGAATCTCAGGGTCTGCAGTCACCATTCATCATGTCGTGTTCTGCTATGAAAAGAATTGTGAAATCATAAAACCCTGTTAAAGATGTAGAAAATCCCCAGACAGCTGGAAGTTTATCCTTCTTAGCCACCACTTCTGAAGATGGGCTCTCCCATACCATTTCTCTGTGATTGACAGCCACCTTTATTTAATCCACTTGCAACCCAATACTGACATTAGTTGCATTAAAAATTGCCAGAGCAGAGCACAGTGCTGGACTTTAAAACCTCAATAAGAGAAAAATGAGCAGTGTTTGTAACAGTCACACATGTCATGATGTTACAGTGAAAATATTTCCCTAATTGTAAGCCACCAGATCGCCTTTTTTCTAGAGGAACTAATCATTTTTCATTAACACGTGAAAAATGAGGGTGGCATGATGGGCTGCTTGAAAGAGGCAAGAGGCATTTTTCACAATCCCTTAATTAACTGAGGAGCCTTTTACATACTCTGACACTGCTTTTACCCCATCACAGTGATTTTGGTGACTGAACCTCTGCAGCATCACCCAGACTCACTTGTGCTGGTACAAATGACATCCAGGGACAGATGGCACAATATCAATTATTTCAATAACTTTGAGCAGCATCTCTCCCACATCTGTTTTGTGGCCTGGAGCATGCTGAAATGCTTTGTTGCTCTAAAGCTGCAGTTACTGCTTTACCACATCTGTGAGAGCTTTGTGACGAGCTGGACAATTTTCTTGCTTCTTCCCCAGAAAATCCTTTTCTGCTCTTTTTGTGCATATTTTTGATGTGATCCTACCTTCAAAAATGCACTATATAGTGCATTCTTCTGTAGGAGCACACAGCCCTCAGCACAGTGTTTTCAAAGACATCCACTTGGGATGTGACTTTGCTTCAATTTCTAATGCTTTTTGTTCCTCTAGTTTTATTAATTTATGTAAACACAAAGTCAAGTATGTTCTAAAAGTTTTGGTTTGTCCAAAGTCTTGTTGCTCAGCTGTAAAGGAAATGGAGTGTCAACCACAATGTTTGTCTGATAGAAGAGCCCCCAGGAACCATCATATGGGTACAGCAAGGGAAAAGCACAGTGCAAGTGAGGAAAAACATCCAAAGCAGACAGACTTGAAACTGAACTTTACAGTTTCTGATGCGGCTGCACCTGACGGCTGCATGCCAGGCTGAGCTGTGGGTCCAGCACTGGCTCCGCTCCCTGTGCCCTCAAGGTGGCCATTTTACCCCAGTGTGGCCGAGCTGGTCCAGGCTCTCCTCCATCCTAATTCCCAGTCTCTCCTGCATCCTGCATGTGGGCTCTCCTCTGTCCTAACCCCCAAGCTTTCTTCTATCTTGCTCCCAGCCCTCCTGCCCACGCAGAGAGTGGGAAGTGCTCTTCTCCATGACCCACAGGCACAGCACAATGTGACAGAGCTGTGAATGCAGCCCCTCAGCCCACACCAAGCATACCTCAGGTCCCACCACCATCCCACCCACCTGCTGTATGCAAGGTACTGCAGGAGCTGGTGTGGAGCTGCAAATGGACTTTCAAAGAGCATGCTGAATTAGAAGAATAAGAAATACTTAGCAAACAACAAAGCTGTTCCCATTTGAGAACATCACTGATGCATTTTGGACGTTGAGTTTGGTGCTTTCATTCTCATTCCACACCATTGCCTGGTGCCTGTGTTTTCCAGACACGCTACCAGCACAGATAGCTCTGCCTGTGATGGTCACAATAGGTACAGCAAGGTGAGCATCATCACTGAATCAGCAAATCCTACGAAGCATATTGTCAATCCTATTTAACTGCTGGGCTTTGGATTTATTTTTTTGTTTGTTTGTTTAAGAACTCAGTGAATATCAGTTAATGTTAGAAGGAAAACCTGCTGCACAAAAAGCCAAGAAAACCAAACTTCTGCGTAATATGTTTGCTACGGCCCTCCTGTCCTTACTCTCAGAGCCTCTGGAAGAAAGCAAGGTTTGTTATTTTAAATCTTGCCTAATTAAATCTCCTTTTGAGATTCCTTGTGTCAGGAAAATTAATCCACAATGTCAGAGGTTTATTCCAAAAAGGAGACAGAGGAGACCTGTAACTTTATTCAAACAAAGGGAGAGGTCATGGGGCATTTCCCATGGAGTCTCTCAAATTGCTGGAGGATGCAGCCTCCTTTTTATCCCAATTTCCTGGCCACATTTCCATCTCTCCCCATTGGCTGAGGTACTTGAGAGGTACAGACTTCCCAAATAACCTTGTCTCAGTTTGAAAGACAGGTGTCTGCTAAGGAAGGCAGAAGCCTCCCTTGAAGTGGCAGATATAACCCCTTTCCCTCTGAGTTATTATGATTTTGAAATCAAGGGTCTTTAGGCAAAGATGTGGGAAATAGGAATAACAGTTCTTTACTATATATATATAGATATATAGATATATAACCAGTCAAACAAAACAACAACAACTATGACAGTAACAGCAAACACAAACCCAGTCCCAGCCTTCTCGGCTGTCAGGCCCTTTCCCCTCGGGTGCAGTTCCGCTCACAGCCGGCAGGGATCGCTGGCGGCTCCCGGTGAGCAGGGAAGGTGCAATGGTTCCCCCGTGGCTGCAGGGGGTGCTCCGGAGCGAGCTCAGGGAGCACATGGCACTGGTGCCCTGGGATCCCGGGGAAGGATGGAACAAAGAAGCTTCACAAACCCCTGGGCAGCCGATCCCGAACTCTCAGAAACAGCAGGCTGGAGCGGCAGGCACAAACACAAATCCCGGGTGGCAGACGAGATGTATCCAAAAGGGGAACCCCCCGGGGCTCCAGGCAGGCAGGGTGAGCACGGCTACAGCGTAGCGAAGGCTCGAAGCAGCAGCGGGGCAGGGCGGCCACAGCCCAGCCTCCAGCAGGGCAGGGAAAGCAGCTTTGGGATCCCGGTGTTGTTTCCAGCAGAAAGGAAAGACGCCGAAAACGGGAACCAGCAGCTCCTCTCTCTGCAGCTTCTCCCTCCTGACGCTGAGAGCGAACTGCCCCACACCCAGGTGAAAACAAAGGAGTCGCCAGGCCCATCTCACCCCCGAGGGCAGCTGTTTTGTCTTTCTTAAGTACAGTCATTTGTGCCCTAGCAACATGCATATGGGAGAAAATTCCTCTAACAGAAAAAAAACTAGGACTAAACTAAAACCCCAACAACCTAATACAGACCCTGTTTTTCTTTGTATCTCTGTTCTTTTTCTCTAAGTCCAGGAATTTAGCACAGCCTTGGGTGAGTCTGTGTCAATTAGTGGAATTCCTCTGGAATTTATGGTTCCTCCCATTGCTTCTTTCACCTAGCGGTATCTGGCTTTATCTATTAGCAGGCCCACAGTTTGTTCGTAAAGACACATCCCTTTCATTCCTTTCACCTGAACATCCCATGCAATCTAGAATTAGAGACTATGGTGTGAAAATGTGGTGCTTTTTTAATCTTTCCTAAGTTGGGTAGAGCTTTGCCTTGTGTTCCCAAGTCCTGCACTCAAACTGGGTCAGTGTATGCTAACAGGTAGTGTTATATATTCAGTTAATTTGTTTGTAAAAGTCCTGCTTTCCATCCAGCGTCTACTTCATTCCTGTTACAGCGGGGATTACTGTAACACGCATATATCAAACCAGGAGTCCCGTGGAAAAGAAATATATATGGACAGATTCTTGATAGATGTTTCAGAGCGATCTTTATTTCTCCAGACACATGGCTGGGGCTCTGCTCAGGAACTCCCCGAGTCATGGGACCTGAGGGTCCTTCTCCCACCGGGGAACACAAACCAACCAATCGAGAATGAGGCTGACCAGGGGCAGGGAAACCCCGTGTCTCCCCCCAGGGCCCATCTCCCAGGGCTACATGGCAGGGGGGGAGACCCCAACATCTCACCCGTTTTATTTTAATAAAAGGAGAATGAAAACAACTGGATAAACATAACAAGAACAGTTTCAAGACAAAACAAGCCACTCTCCTGAGTCTTTAAATGTCCAAACAGATTCTGTGGAACATCTTAGGGCTGACAGAAGGGAGACAGAACTCTCTGAGCATGCTTTGTGCGGAAACTGAGGCAGGAGAGGGTTTAATTTCTTCCCTCCCCCTTTTCATCCCCCCATCGGCATCTGTTGGGGTTTTAGTTTTGTCCTAGTTTTTTTCTGTTAGAGGAATTTTCTCCCATATGCATGTTGCTAGGGGACAAATGACCATACTTAAGAAAGACAAAAGCACCCCGTTTTTGGGGGTGGGGTGGGCCTGGCTACTCTTTGTTTCACCTGGGGGTGTTGGGAGTTCGCTCTCAGCGTCTGGAGAGAGAAGCCGCGGAGAGAAGAGCTGCTGGTTCCCGTTTTTTCGGCGTCTTTCCTCTCTGCTGGAAACAACACCGGGATCCCAAGGCTGCTTTCCCTGCCCTGCTGGAGGCTGGGGCCGCCCTGCCCCGCTGCTGCTTCGAGCCTTCGCTACGCTGTAGCCGTGCTCACCCTGCCTGCCTGGAACCCCGGGGGGTTCCCCTTTTGGATACATCTCGTCTGCCACCCGGGATTTGTGTTTGTGCCTGCCGCTCCGGCCTTGCCATTTCCAGCCTGCTGTTCCGGGAGTCCAGAACCGGCTGCCCAGGGTTTGTGAAGCCTTTGTTCCATCCTTCCCCGGGATCCCAGGCTGCCAGTGCTGCGTGATCCCCGAGCTCGCTCCGGAGCGCCTCCTGCAGCCGCGGGGGAACCATCGCACCTGCCCTGCTCACCGGGAGCCGCCAGCGATCCCTGCTGGCTGCGAGCGGAACTGCACCTGAGGGGGAGTAGCCTGACAGCCGAGAAGGCTGGGACTGGGTTTGTGTTTGCTGTTACTGTCATAGTTGTTGTTGTTTTGTTCGACTGGTTATCTATCTATCTATCTATCTATCTATAAATATATATATAGTAAAGAACTGTTATTCCTATTTCCCACATCTTTGCCTAAAGACCCTTGATTTCAAAATCATAATAACTCAGGGGGAAAGGGGTTATATCTGCCACTTCAAGGGGGGCTTCTGCCTTCCTTAGCAGACACCTGTCTTTCAAACCAAGACAGCATCGGAGAGGAATTGTAAGGAAATGGAATTGTATAAGGAAGCCATGGGGTGAAAAACGGATTAGGAATAAACTGGGGATGGGGTAAACTTAGGAAAGGGTTCATATTGGGTATAGGGTAAAAGGGGAAAGTAGGCTGTGGGTAGGGAGATTGCTGCGATGGATGTTGTTTATAATTTTGTGCATAACGGCTGCCTTTGACAGGAATACCCCCAGGCCCAGTAACATTCACTGCTTGTAAACCCTTCTTTCCTTGTACTATATCAAACTGTACAACTTCCCCATCTCCTACACTTTGCAGGTAATTTTTAGGGTTATTCCTTTTAATGGCAGTTCTGTGGATGAATAAGTCTTCCCCTGTATCATCTCGTGTTATAAATTTATAGTTGTTTTATACATTGTACCATTTCACAGTTCCTGTGATTTTCGTGGCTACAACTTCTCCTATCACGTGCTTGCGTGTTTGTCGTGGGTGCCGGTCCCGCGTGGCTGCTGCCTCGCCAACTCCAATGTCTTGGCCAGGGCCTCGCGTTGCGGCTGCTCTGTGTCGTCCGAGCGGCGCTGCTCCGGCGCGTGTCTGGGCTCTGCGTGGCCCGCGCTGCCATCGCCGCTGGTTCCGTGGCCTGTGAGTGGTTCCGCTCTGCAAATTCCACGCTGCTTTGAGAGCGGCCCCATTTCGGCTCGGCGCTGCGCGGCTTCTTGTGTCGCTGTGGAAACCGCCGCTTCCCTCTCCACAGGGCTCTCCGAGCTAGTCACTCAGAGCGGCCTGCCACGCCGAGCCCCGGTTCCTCGCTGCTCGTGGCCCACGGCACCCGCAGCGCCTGCGGCATCGCTCCCTCACTCGCAGTCGCGTGGCCGGGGACCCCGAGACAGGGATGGGGTCCGTGATAAGGCGCGCGCTCCCGAGGGGGTCGGGTTCATCCAGCACAGGCACCTCCACTGGCACGGCTGCAGTCATGCGCTCCTGGGGTGGCCGCCACGCGGTCTCCATACTTATTACGGAATAAGTATGATCTTCTGCTTTAGGAGTAATGGGACCATACAAATGCTCTTCAAGAGCGTCCCTGATTATAAGGTATGCATGGAAAGCTTCGCTTTGATCCCATACCTTATCCCAGATCTCGTTCCAGAAACACCCCTCACAAGATTCAGGAGGTTCGATATCAAAAAGTAAGTCTCGAGAAATATAGGGGAACCTTTTGAAAAACCACATAAAGAAGTGTTCTAGATCTCCCGGTTCCATTACTTTTTTGTTTTGTTGTTCAAGGATTCCTTTTACTTCTAGATACATTTTTTTCTGTGGCTCAGAGAGCCCCATTTCCCATGATTCTTCCATAGTCCAGAGAGAATATCCAAACCAAGATGAGAAGAGAGAGGCCTAGAGTGGTTTTTTACTCACGAATTTCCTCAGGGATCGGTGTCTTTCCCGCATTCCTCCACCAGTTTGTTACAGCGGGGATTACTGTAACACGCATATATCAAACCAGGAGTCCCGTGGAAAAGAAATATATATGGACAGATTCTTGATAGATGTTTCAGAGAGATCTTTATTTCTCCAGCTGCATGGCTGGGGCTCTGCTCAGGAACTCCCCAAGTCACAGGACCTGAGGGTCCTTCCCCCACCGGGGAACACAAACCAACCAATTGGGAATGAGGCTGACCAGGGGCAGGGAAACGCCGTGTCTCCCCCCCAGGGCCCATCACCCAGGGCTACATGGCAGGGGGGGAGATCCCAACACATTCCTCCCTTAAAGTAAGATCCTCCTACTTTGTCTTTCAGTCCCCATAGCTAGAGCCAAAGAAAAAATAATGCTGTGTGAGGATGAAGAAAAGGAAAGGGGTACAGTCTGGGAGCAAACCTGCCTCTGTCACTGCAGAGAGAACAGCACCTGACCTCAGGTGTCACTAGGGACAAGAAGCAGCTGTTTTTGTCATATCCTGTGCTGGTCAGTGCAGTGTTGGTAAGCGATTCTGCAGTTTGTGCAGGGCTCTGCTCTCCCTGGAGCCTAGGTCTGTCACTTGTTTCAGGAAAAAAATACCTTGAATTGCTTTAGAGCACTGGCTGCACTGAGGCTTCTAGTGTGGGCTCTGATGGTGTGTCCCTTTTAAATGACTTTCCATATGCTGGAAGGAAGGCTGATTTCACTCTGTTTTCCAAGATCTTATTGAACAGTATAGAGAGAGTATAAAGCTTTTAATCTTGCCTTTTGACCTGCAGTGAAACTACTTGAGGGCCATGGTCGGTCTATTACTTTCGTAAAAAATTTTGTAACTATGAAAAAAATGCTCTGTAGTCATTATGAGTTTCATTCCAGAACTGGTTTGTTTGGACGCAGCACTAAAATCCCATAAAAAGAGGGCAAACAAAACAGCATGTGATAGCTAGCTTGTTAATGGTGTACAATGTGGTTATTTTCCTGGGTGATGCACATGATGCACATACCTACCCATGCACATGTGACCAAGTGTCATGGGATGTATGGAAGGATTAAAACCATGTCTTTCCCACATCTGGGTTAGATTAGTTCAGAGAGAAAATACGCAGCTTAAAATCTCTGCAAATAATTAGCCTGACAAGTTGCTTCCCTGGTGCAGCTCAGCAGATGAGGAGGCAGGAGGAATAAACACCAAAGTTGCTTATTCACAAGCATTGTCTCTAATTTCTGGCAGGGGTTGATGCATGGCTTTAATAAATCTGCTCTGAACATATTAGCATTGGCATGAAAATAACAGAGCTTGATTTCAGCCTGGGAATTATTTTGGAGTATATTTCCTTCCATTGAAGCCAATAATTATCAGGGTCTGTAGTGTGAGAACAACTTGCACATTTTGAGAAGAGCACAGTTGAAGAGCACAGAGAGAAGAGCCAGTCAGAAGAGCACAGTTCAGTTGATCAGGGTTGCAGGACTAAACTGGAATCAGGGTTTTCATTTTTATAATATTCTAGCGTGTAGAGTCTTGAGAGAAGTATCAGTTCAGCGAAGTATCAAAAATGGGATGAAATATATCTACTCTGAGTGACACCCTAGATTTGCTTCCCCAATCCCTGGCACAGCAGCATACTGTGTAACTTTTTTTAAAAATGTCCTGTCTGTTGGACAGTCCAACAACTCCCTGTCCTGCAGGAGAAATCTTAGTAAGTCATTCTGTCATGCATGGAGGGGTATTTGCACTGCTTCTATAACACGGTACAGGATATTTGATTATTATTCACTTTAGACAGTGCTGTTGGAGCATGGGTAGATAAAGGTTCTTGCTTGCTGTCTTGCTGCACGTGAGCTGTGCACTTGCCCTTTCCTTAGAGTAAACAGCAGAGCCTTATGCATAAGATTCCTGAATGGCCACTGTGCCACAGCATTAGGAAGGTGACACCAAAACACAGCATGGCCAGAAAACTGTTTTTAAGTTCAGTCACTGACAGCACCACTAGCATGGAGGTCAGCTGCAAAAGTGCTTGGGCTTGACCCTCTTTGTCAAAATGTTCTTGTTCTCTGTGTTTTGTGGGAAGAGAGGGAAAAAGCATACCTTTTTTCCCTGTAGCATTGTTGGGTGAGATGTATTTGGCTGCCCCTCTGACCTGCCACCCTGGAGATTGCAGTCCCCTACCCTGAGCACCTGGTTCTTCCCACACTTCTCAGCCTCTGGAAAGCATCTACCTGTGTTTCAACCCTGGAGCTGCCGTGCACAAGGCTTCCTGGACATTTGCTACACCTCAATTTTTCAGGAGAAATGTGTGTAGATGCAGAATTAGCTGAAGTCACCTTAGGAGCAGCAGCTGTTTCGGTGGGCAGCTTCTCTTTGGTTACAAAGTAGGGCAGATGAGGACATAGGAGATCCTGAGGCTGAATTAGTACCTCAGTAATTTTTTACAAATGAGTCTAGGTTATGCTGTGAAACCCATGGGAAAGACTCCACATCAGCGCTGACCGAGCCCACTGCTGCAGTCCAGGTTGGGGATAGCAAACCAGGTCACCACATCCTTTTGCAGAGCAGTTTAAATGCCTACATGGAGCCCAGACAAGCCTTGTCACAGGGGAGATTACTGGCTCTGAAGTAAACACCCTCTTGCCGGTAGGGTACTCTGGGCCAGCCAACTGCCCCTCTCCTACTTCAGGGCTTGGAAGGTTTAATGGGTGATGGTGAAGGGAGATAGGGGAGGGATAGAAAAGGAGTTTCAGGACAAGAGCAGCAGAAAGAAATTACTTGAGACTCTGCTCTTGCGCCCCTTTGCTAGGCAGCGCATTGTAAAAAGCACAGATATGTTACTGTGTAACTAAAGGCAACATCAGACTGTCACAGGTGAATAGGGGGACTGAACGCATGTGTCATCAGCAGATCTAATATTAGGACTTGCTGAATTTTGAGTGCTGAACACTGCAAATCTGACCTTCCTGTGCAGTTATCTAGGGTTTGAAATCAGACGGAAGACTTTGATCACTTTATCCTGGATGATCCATTGGAAAATTGGTCATCTTTGTCCTCCATATGGACCTGTTTCTGTCCTAGGTGGTGTGACTCCTTCTGGCCCTGTCTTTGCATTGCTGAGGTAGGGAAACCTACCTTTTTTTGGTCCCAGACTGAGTATCTGGAAGTGGACGTTGGTCACCAGGTTTTACATGCATAATCCCAGCTTTTTCCAGCATTTCCCTCTGGGAGATTGTTTTTCTGAGTGACAGAATAACCAGGCTCTTCCATCTCATGCACCAGTCTCCATTGCCCCAGGGACTTCATGAAGAGGCTCATAGTATCTCTGCTCCCCTTTGCCAGCATGGTGTTCCTGCTGCCCATGGCCTCATGGAACCTTTACCACTTGCTCTCTCACTCTGACATGCCACCTAACATTTCTGAGGACTTCCTTTCTGATACAGGCATCCCTTCTATTCAACACTGGATGCCGGTTTGTTTTTTACCTTGCAGCTCTCCCTCTCTGCTTTCTTGTGGCTTTCTGCTCCACTGTGCCCTCTGTGTTTCCTGGCTGTTTATCTCCCTTTCTTCCAGTCATTGTTCCCCATTCCCGCGGCTAGAGCCAAGCCTCCTACCACCAGCTGATGACTATCAGGGACATTTGGGACATTTGCTTCCTCCCATTGCCTCACATCCCCTTTCAAGGGGGTCTGTGGATATCAGTTACGGGGAAATTTGGCCTATCTGTGGAGAATTTAAACTGAAATGCCCAAGTGTTCTTGGTACATTGTTTACCCTGTGGCAGCCTCATGATTTAATGTAAAATTTCTCACACCATCCCAGAGTGCCAAGAAATTAGAGTGCTGGAGCTGCTGAGACAAAGGTCTGGCTTTTCCTTGCCTGTGTGGGTGGATGAAGAATTCCTCCCTAGCTTTGCCCCTGGAATTGACTGTGTCTAAAATCAGAGCTGCACAAAAAAACTCCAGTCCCCAAACAGCTGATATTTAATACTTCAGGCTGTGCAACTATGAATTTCCTAAATATTTTGGTGCAGAATTACAGATTAGCAATGGAAAGCTGAGTCTTATTAGAAGTATTGGGCAGCCTTAAATCCCTTGGTTTGAGGAACCCTTTGGCTGACACCTAGATACTAAGTACCGGGTAACCCATTGCCCAGCGTAGACAGTTTCTTGAGCACAAAACACAGCACAGGATGTTCTCAATACACTACTTGAGGAAAAGCAGAAAAAAAAAAATTAGTGTTTGCCAGCTGCGTTTCAGTCCATGATTTTAGCACATTTTTTCTTGTGAGAGGCTGAAAAGTGGTGGGAGTCTGGAGGAGAGACAGAGACCTGAAAAGAGTGCAGGCTGAAATGGGACAGGAGGCCAAAGAAGTGTGGAAGACTGGAGGGCAAAAAGTAGAGGCTGAAACTTGGGGGGAGGCTAAAGTATTGTGGGACACTCACGAAATCTTTTTGTGAAATGGAGTCTGAGAGTCTGATGAAGAGTGGAGGAATAAGGAGAAAACATTAAATAGAGTGGAGGTTTAATATAAAGGTGTGCCCCTAAAGGGGTAGAGGAACAAAGAAGAGTGGGAGACTGAAAAAAACAGAAGGCTCGTTGTAGAAGGTAGAGGCCAAAAAAAGTGTGCAAATGGAGTAAATAAGGAAGGCTGAAAAAAAAGTGGAGGCTAAAAATGAGAAGGAGGCTAGAAAGGAAGTGCAGTAACAAAGAAAACTGGAGAGAAAAAAAAGTAGAGGCTGAAAAAGAGTCAAAGACAAAAAAAAGGTCAGTGAGAAGAAACAATGGGTCAAGAAAAAACATAGGCTGCAAAAAGGTAGAGGGCCAAGAAAGGGTGAGAGAGAGAAAGAAATGCAGAAGCTGAAAGGACAGGAGGACACAATTATGTCAGAGACAAAAGAAACCCCAAAGTATAGACCAAAATGTGGAAGGTGAAAAGCCAGGGAAGAGTGTGGGGAGGAAAAGAGGGGCAAAAAGAGGTGGGAGGCCAAGAAGGGAGAAACTAGAGATCAAGCAGAGGCCAGAAAAATATAAAGGCTGAAATGGGGTGGAATGAGGGTAGAGGCCAGAAAAAAGTGAAGTCTGTGAAGTGGTGGGAGGTTAAATTGGAGTGGGAGGGTGAAAAGGGGTAGAAGTCTGGAAAGGGATGCTAAGTTGGAGTGAAACTTTAGGAGAGAAAAAAGTGGAAGCTGATATGTGGTAGAAAGCCAAACAGGGTGAGAGGCCTGAGGAAAAGTTTAGGCCAGAAAAGAGTGGAGGTCAAAGTTTGTGGGAGATGGAAAAGCTGTGGGTGGCTGGAGCATAAGTGGAAGCCAGGAAAAAGTGAAGGCTAAAAAGGAGTGGAGGCTGAAATGGTGTGAGAGTCCAAAAAGAAGTGGGAGGCTGGAAAGCAAGAAGTAGCTAGAGAAAAGTGGAGCCCTAAAAGTGATCGGAGGCTAAATTAGAGCGGGAGAGTGAAAGGGCTGGAAGTCTGGATGGGAGAGAAAGGAAAGGGGATAGGAGAGGCAAAAAAGATGTGTTAAGTTTTATAACGGATGGGAGGCTGGAAAGCAAGATGTGGCCATAAATATGAAGCCCTAAAAGTGGTGGGAGGCGGGAGGGAAGTAGAGGCCAGGAAGTAGTGGAGGCTGAAAAGAGGGCAGAGGCCACAGAAAAGGGCAAGGTGAGGCTGAAGAAGGGCAGGGCAGGGTCAAGGCAAGGTAATGGAGTGCAAGGTAATGTAAGCCAGGCATAAGCAAGGCAACACAAGGCAAGGCAGAATTTAAAGTATGGTCAAGGTATTACAAACTCACCCCTTCCTCTGAAGCATAATTGGATAATGAAAGAGCATTCTATTGAAATACCAGTAAATTGGATACCTTTTTTGGGTGAATATTACTTTCTGGTTGACAAACTTAACTGGTGTTCTCCCAGATGTCCTGAAATGGGTATTTCAGACAGTGGCTTCCCAGGAGAACTCTGTATTAAGTGCTATTTATTAACAATTTGCTTTTTAAGGGAAAAAGTTTGCTTCTTCAGCTTGAACGTATTAAAAATACAAAGACATCAGTTTCCTAAAATATTAATGTTATATTTTCATTATAGATTGGACTTAATGAGGTATGCTAGCTTGTGCCAACATTGTGCTGTTAACCTGTGACTCCTAACACCTGCCATAAAATACAGGTAATTCAGTCATTCAGTCTGAAGAGTTTCATTTATCCATGCCATGCACAGGGCTTTGTACCTTCAATGTAGGCAGTGATGTTTTCTCCTCCATCCACACAAGCCAGAGCTTTAACAAGGTGGGAGGTTCTCCTTAACACTGATGTAGTCACAGAAGGCAGTCACAGTCAGCTCTGCCATGAAGGAAGGGGTTAGACTTTAATATCTTGACCATACTTCAAATTCTTAATTAAACAGCAAATTGTTGTGAATTATTCACAATACAAAATACTACTTTTCCATACTTTCAGGCTGTCCTAACAATTACAAGCAGGGTATTTTAAAAGCAATGTTTTGCCTGTGGGTTTAGATGGCTGGTGCTCTGCATTTCCCTGCCTTGCAAGCCAATAAAACAGAGGGGTATGGAAAACTCATACTCTGCATTTACATTCTAGACCTCCAGTCTTGTGGCCCACTGCCTGCACCATTCCTTGAGAATGGGGTGAGCCCTGGTGACCTCACGGAGGGTATTTCCCTGTGTAGCATTATACAGTGATGAGCAGCAAGAGTTGAGGTCTCTGACCAGGAACCTGCAAACTCTTCACAGCAACTCCCAGGCCATAAAAATTCTCTCAAACCTAGATATTAAAAATTGGAATCTTCCTGAAACATAGGCCTTCTTTAGGTTACCTGTCTACTTTTTTTAGCATGTCCACTGCAATTTCACATCCATTTTCACACTGAGAGACAAAGAATGTGCCTGTCAATAATTCTTAAAAAAAGAATCAACTTCTAGCTGTAATTGCCTCCAAAGTATCATGGCTAATTAAAGCTGTACCCAAAAGTGAAGGCAGGACTCTAGCTGCTGGCAGCAGTGTAACATTGAATGCCAGCAGCTGTGGCCTGTTACTGGCCCTCCTAGTAGTCAGGGAAAGAAAAGGAGTAATTAGAGGAGTTTGGTAAAATGAAATGATATGGCATAATTGGGCTTTACCTGCTGCAATAACACAAAAGCTATTGTCTTACCTTGGGATGGAATACACTGATTTAGTTTCTGTTTGTTTGCCTTTTGATGGTGTGTTTGGGCCATGTGCTTTAATCAGGGGTAAAAGGACTGTAGGAATGACAATCATCTGCTAGAAATATTACATTTTATCGACCTTGCAAATGTAATTCCTGAAAGTTACCCAGAAATAAGTGCCACTTCTAGTCTCATAAAAAGGCAGCAGGTTTGGCTAACAGCTGTGTGATGTCTTGATTTTTTTGTTTTAAAGATTATTTAGTTCTGTGATTCTCACTTCTGGTGAGAGCTGTATTGTGTCAAAGGGTCTGTGTGTGAGCACCAGAGCCGGGCCACCTTAACAGCGTCAGTTGAAGGTTTTGGTCTAATTTCATGTTGCTGCTTACTTTTGTGACTGAATTACTGAATATGCTGAATTTGCACTTGGAAAATAGTTCTTGTACCTTTTCCATGCCAAATCTCTGCTTAGGGCAGGGGTCTTCAGGTTAGTAATGCAGGCAGATATTCTACATGGAGCAGAAGTTATTCCATAGGGTATTACATATCTCCCTGATTCCCCTCAGCTTCAGAGCACTGAAGTGAGACTTTCTTCTGGTTCTTTTAAACAAGGTTCTCTATGTGCCCTTCTCTAAGTGCAAATATTGTTTTTTCAGCAAATGCCACATGAAATTGTAAAGTGTACCCTTAGGGACTTTCAAACCCAGCTCTGCATTAACACATACCAACAAAATCACAGTGCAGTCCTGGTTTTAACTTTATAGAGATCATTGGGGAGCTTTAGCTGTTATTGGGACAGTGGATCTTTGTTTCCAGACGTTTTTTGGGTGGGAATCTTAGGAACAATATAAAGTTCTTGGATAGGAATGTGTCGATGGTAGAGAGTTGTGCTGGAGGTTTTCATGTAGGAGTTTGCTGTTAGTAGATTGCTGGTTGTACAAGTCTTATTGTAAGAGAAACAATGAGTTTTAAGCTGCAGAATGCAAAAAAGGGATGTTAATTTAGCGTGAATTGATGAAAACTGGATGCTTTGTAAGGTGCAGCATGAGGGAAAAAGTTGAGGTTGTCTGTGCAGTGAAACTGATACAAAAAATTAGTGCAAAGTGGTCCAAGGAGGACTATGTCTTCCTGGTGTGTTTCCCAGTATGTCAGATGATTATAAGCTTAAAGTTCAAAAAATTCAAGACTATTTGAAATAATTTTGGAAAAATTTGGTCTTTGGCCATAGCTTCTCTTAAGCAATAACAAATTATTTTCTCCCTCCAGAGGAAACTTGAGTAAAAGTAGATCAACAGGGATAGGTAGTATTGAAACTGCTAAATTAGTGTGAGGATTTATTTTGGGACCTGATGGGCATTAAATTCTCTAACATGTTTGGCATTGCACTACCACAACTTGTACTAACACTGCGCTCCAGAGGATGCAGTTTAAGGTGTTTTAAGGCTCACATTACTTAGGTGAGTTTTAGACCAGGGTCTAAAGGAATTTATTTATTCTAAAGGAATAAATAAATGCCAGGAGCTCTTATTATAATCATAGCTTAGTTAATAACTATTCTCTATTTAATTTTGGAGTAGTATATCCTAGTGATGTGATAAATACAGTGGCAGGACTGTGATAAAATAAGTTGTTGGAAAAAGTAAAGTGGGTAAGGAGCCAAGCAGAAACAGATGATAATGACTATCTTTGGTAAAATTAAAAACCTTTAAGTTCACACTTATGTCTGTAAAGCCCCCCAAAAAAGTCTTTAGGCAGTTGTAAACTCTTTGAAATTCAGAGCAGAGTAGGAAATGATAGTATGACGTAGTTAAGAATGCCATGGGTCATATGGGTCTGTTTCATAGGCCTTGATGCCTAGAGCTGACAAACAAATTTTATCTGTTTAATGCAAAGTGTCAATAACATCCATTATTTAGTGAAAGAGAGGGGGCAACATAAGGTCTCCAATTTTATCCAAAGTCGCCTTGTTAACTTTTCTCAGGATACCAAATCTCTGTGCTACAGATTGTGAGCTACGACGTGAATAAGTTTCATATGAGCCAAGTAAAATGATGTTTTATAATATACTGTTAGTATATATTCTTTATCTTCTTGATTACAGTTGTCACTTGTTGATGTTCATGATATTCTTGGAACAGTGGGGTTGAGTTTTCCAGGATGTTCTTCACAGTACATGTTTTTTTAATGCTGTGCCCCATTTGTGTTCTGTGGGATTTTTCTGTGTGTTTTTGTTTGATTGATTTGTTTTGTTTTAAAAAAAGTTGGTCATATTGGTAATATTATGACTCTTAGATGTATAGAAAGGACACAGGTTTCTTCTTTCTTAACTCCCAGAGACATCTATGGATTTCTACTACTCAATATTTGTCAACAGGATACATAAAAGAAATGCAACTTTTAAACAAATTGAGTAATATATAGGTTAAGAATGCATTTAAACTATTAATTCCGTGTTGTATTATCTTCAGCGGGGAAATTAGCATATAAAGCAGAAGTGCATCACATTTTCCAAGGTCTTATAAGACACTGTTTATCTTGCTTCTTTTAGTTATATTTTGAAAAATTACCTGGGCCTTGATGTAACTAGTGCAGAGACTCTCCCTGACTCAAAGTTGTTTTGAAGACAAGTTGGTCTTTGTGGCTATAGCATGTGGTTATAGGTTGATGTTAAGCACTTGTTAAGAAAACACATCTACTTTTTGGCACAGAGTATAAAAATATGCTAACTGTACATTCCCAAATGACCTCATTAAAAGATCTGCCTTTTAGATACGAGGGGAAGACTGTGTGTTACGCTACAAATTAAGGGCTTAGTTGGGAGGCAAATTTCTTTTTCCCTGTTTTTCAAGGAGAATGCCTATCTTTGTGTTTCCTTTTACACATCTGAATGTCTGCCTGTTCCTACATGTGTGATTCATTCTGCAGAGAAGATGTCAGAGCTGTATTATTTGACTAACTTAATGGGAGTATAGCCATCTTGCTTGAGTCATCCAGATGGTAATATTTCATCAGGCCTACAGACCTCTGCCTCATGACATGCAGGGCTTGAAAGAGTTAGGGAAGGGAGAAGAAAAAAAACCCATGTGTATGGGTGCTCTTCACCCTGTTGGCCCTGCTAGGAGCCCATTCCAGGCAGGTTTTCCCTGCCCTGATGTTTGTCATGAGAAAAAAGGTTGCAAAAGGGATCTGGCCCAACATTGAAAGGGGGAATTATTTTTGTCTTGAAGAAATTTATTGGCTAACAGAAGTGTTTCCTACCAAGCTCTAGAATTGTAACATTGTGGATACATTATTGATGGGGACAGAGCAAACCACAAAATATTCTTTCTGAAAGGAATTATGAGTCCAGTAGAGTGGATCAGTGTTTCAGAGCAAAAGTCACTTTTAACTTGAAGTTAATTTTTAAATTTATTGTTGTTCTTGTTGTCATTAAGTTTGTATAAGAAATGGATTTACTTTTTAAATTTCACTTTTTTGGTTTGACCACGAGAGCAGGAGTTGACTGGAAGCCAAGGACTTCTGAACAGTTCCATGAATTGGGAAATTCCAAACCCCAAAGGCTTTTCATTCTTCATTCCTTTAATTCTTTCAAAAATAATGCAGATATGCCCCAGTGGCAGCTTGTAAAGAATGTAGAAACCCCACTCCTGAGTACCAAAACAGGATGGTTTCAGAAATTTGCAAACACCTTGCCATGCAAAGCACCTTATTTTTTGCAACCTGCTCTACCAGCTAGGCTCAGGAAGGTATCCAAAATGGCAGTTCTAACCTCTTTCATGCTTAATTATCCTGTTACCTAATTTAGTAGAAGTGTTAAGGTGATGGTGTCCAACAGAAATGCAGGAACTATCCATGTATGGGCATGAGAAGAACTAGGGTGACTTTGGCTTGTTTACCTGCAGGAGGTGGAATATGTAAAGGACTAAGTACTAGCACTTAGTAAGTGCTTCTAAGGAGAGGAGCCTGCAAGAAACTAAAATTTGTAGATTAATGCTCTGTGTATTTCACAGAATCACAGAATATGCCAAGTTGGAAGGGACCCACAAGGATCATTGAGTCCAGCGTCTGGTTCTGCACAGGACCACCCCTAAGAGTCACACTGTATGCCTGAGAGTACTGTCCAAATGGTCCTCAAGCTCAGGATTGGTGCTGTGACCACTTCTCTGGGGAGCCTGTTCCAGTGCCCAGCCACCCACAGGGAGAAGAACCTTTTTCTAATATCCAACCTAAACCTTCCCTGACACAGCTTTAGGCCATTCCTTTGGGTCCAGTCACTGGTCACCACAAAGGAGAGATCAGTGTCTGCTCGTCCTCTTCCCCTCACGAGGAAGTTGCAGAACCTTATGAGGTTTCCCCTCAGTCTCCTCCAGGCTGAACAAACCAAGTGCTCCTCATACACTCCTCATACAGCTTCATAAGTGCATACAAGGTGCTTCTTTTTGCCCTCCCTTGAACGTTCTCCAATAGTTTAATATCTTTCATATATTGTGCTGACCAAAGCTGCACACAATATTCAAGGTGAGGCTGCCCCAGTGCAGAGCAGAGCAGGACAATCTCCTCCATCACCTGGCCAGCAGTGCCGGGCCTGATGCCCCTAGGACACAGTTGGTCCTTCTGGCTGACAGGGCACTGCTGACTCATCTTCAGCTTTCCTTCAACCAGGATCCCAGGTCGTGTCCTGTGGCACTGCTTTCCAGCATCAAATTCCCCAGTCTGTCCATACATCCAGGGTTGCCCCATCCCAGGTACAGATTCCAGCACTTTCCCTTCTTGAACTTCATCTGGTTGAGGATAGCCCAGTCCTCTAAATTGCTGAGGTCTCTCTGCAGGGCCTCCCTGCCTTTGAGGGAGTCAACAGTTCCTCCCAGTTTTGTATTGTCTGTGAACTTGCTTAATATCGCTTCCAGTCCTGTGTCCAAGGCATTTATGAATATGGTGAAGAGAACAGGGCTGAGGATGGAGTCCTGCAGAACCCCACTAGTTATAGGTCACCCCATTCACTATCACTTTGTTCCTGACCCATAATCCAGCCGCTCATCCATCCCATGATGTGTTTATCCAGCTGAATGCTGGACATTTTATCCAGAAGGATCCTGGCAGAGATGAAAAGCTTTACTTAAAATCCAAAAAGATTACATCAACTGGCTTCCCTTGATCAACCAGGTGGGTTACCTTTTCACATAAGGAAATCAGCTTTGATAAGTAGGACTTTCCTCTCATGAAGCTGTGCTGGCTGTGATCAATGACTGCATTGTCTTTCAGGTGTTTTTCAATACTTCCCAAAATAATCTCCTCCATAATTTTACCAGGCACTGATTAGGTATCTATCATACTCCAGCAAAGGCTCTAGATCTCATTTGCTGTAGGCAGTGCTGTAGAGTGGGGGTAGAGCAAACCGGCTGCTTTCTAATAGCATTTGGACAATTTTTTTTCTCCTTCTGTTTCTGTTATGCTTATGAAATTCCATGTGTGTATGCGTCATTTAATTTTGTAGCAAAACCCTTATAACTGCAAAAATCTCTTGTAGAAAATATGAGAGGGACTAAGCAATGCCTTCTAGGTAAGTATCTGTTTCTCATACCCATTCATCCCTCTTTTCATCATTCCTCTCCCTCTAAACATAAGGCACCTCCATCTCCATCATTCTTAAAAGCACAAAATACAGAAAAGAGTCGGATTGTGTAGGTGTTGTCTTCTGAGGATGCTTCAAAACCTAGTTTACAACCTATATTTTGAAGTTCAACCGATCTTATGGAGGTGTTCAAGGCCAGGTTGGATGTGGCTTTCAGCAACCTGGTCTAGTAGATGGTGTTTCCACCCACAGCAGGGGAGCTGGAACTGAATGATCTTTCAGGTCTTTTCCAACCTAAATCATTCTGTGATTCTGTGATTTTGGCCTTTTCTCATTCTCAGAGCCTTAATAGCTCCATTAGCTGCCACAGTCTTACCAGATGCAGAATTGCAGTACAAATACCTAACAGGAAACAATAAATCTGGCTAACTGGAACAACAGCTGCCTCTGTGTCCCCTAGGAACAGTTCCCACTCAGCCCGGTCAGCTCGGGACACAGCAGGCTGTGGGGGCCAGCCTCTGGTATCGGAGGGATCAAAGGTCTGGCTCGTGGGTCCTTCCAAGGGACCGCGGCGATGAAGGCAGACGGCGGAGGAAAGGAGGCAGGCTCAGAGTTGGGTTAAATCCAGAAAGTTTATTGGCCCTCCAAATGGGGAACCCCAACCACCAAGGGTGCCCAGCTCCGAGCAGCCTGGAGGCCTCCTGCGATGGATTTTATCGAGGGGAGGAGACAAGGGAGGGACTACAGATCAACCAACCAGGGAAGGGAAGGGTGTGGCAAACAAGACGAAGGACACACATGAGAACCAACTGTAACAGGGGAAGGGAGGGACTCCTTTCCCAGGACTAATCACCTAGCCCCCTGGCTAGAACTTTCCAGGTGCCTGGGAGGGGAGCCAGAGTGACGGACAGGGCCCTGGGAGGAGACAAAACTGATACATGGGGTGATTTCAATAAAACAGGGAGGGTGCCAACTGGGGTATACCAAACATACAGAACTTAAAGGGGAGACCCGGACTGACCCAAAACAAACACACTCCCACAAACAGCAATTTTGTGAACTGCTTTCTGAAAGAAGAGCCTCCTTGTTTGTCATGTAACACTTTGATCAGAAATGGAACAGTTCTATGAATGTGGCTCCAGTAACTTCTCTGAAGCTGCTGGTGCTGGTGGTCTGCAGCCTGTGGACAGACTGGCTGGACAGACTACAACTACTTATTGTTATGTTTTTTGGAACTTCTACAAATGTCTGAGATGAACAGAAATATAGAATAATAGAATAGAAATATAGAGTAATTAATATAAATCTTCTTCAGGCTACTGAGGAACTTTTCCACTGGAGTTTTACATATCTTCAAGGATGGAGATACTGTAGTTTTCTCCAGTGTTTGACCATCCTTGTGATGAAAATACTTTTCCTTATATCTGATGTATATGTTATTATCTTCTGAGGCCTGCCAAAGGCTGTATCTCATCTTAATGCTGCAGTTTAACTGCATCTGAAGCAAACAGTGAATGAATTAAAATATATTTGTGAATATCTTTGTATGGCAAATGAAATTTAAAGAAATACTTTCTTCCAGGCTAAGGTCACATAGAAAAAAGTTTTTATTGAGTTTCTGACATTTTATGCAAGCCTTGAAGCTTCCCTCTCGCCCAAAAGTAAAGCAAACACAAAACTAGATTGATCTTCTAAAGCAGTGGAGTGATGGAGTCCATCACTATGATTCGATGTAAGTGATTACAAAGCACTGGAGAGCCATGAAAGCAGCATGCTTCCCTCCTGCTTTATCCAAAAATACAGTCCGAGACAATGTTGTGATGGCTCAAGGGCAGCAGCAGTTAATGGAGCTTTATTGGATTTTTCCCTTAGTGTTGAGGAATGACACGTGGCAGGAGGAATTTGACACTGAGCAGTTGCTGAAGATCTACAGGTTTCCTTATTTATCCAGGCAAGAAAGTGGTATTTTTTAAAATGTGACTATTGTTTGGAATTCCAGCTATTTAAATGGAGCTAGAAGATATAATGGACACATTAATACTTTTAAGATAACTTAAGATGAAATTATGCAGGCAAATAACAGGAGCTAAGGAGGATGAGGAAAACCAGTGCTTCCAGTCTAAGACTTCACTCCAGCATTTTCCAGATCAATTCTGCATTGAGCGGCTGGAATAGTTTCACCCTCAAAGCATGATACAGATACATGAAAAAAAGAAATATACTGAGCACAAGCTCTTTAGAATTTTGCTTGAAATATTTTCTTCTAAAAATCTGATGTTAATGTTTCAAATTTCCTTCACTTGCTTGCCTGTAGCTACATCTACAGTTTAAAGTGATGGACCTAAATGAAGAGACATAGGTATGAATATGTTACAACATGTAATTAACAACTTTGTAGTAACTTTCAATGTGAATATTTCCTGAACCTCCACAAACCTGATTCTCTCTCAAGTACTCTGTCTTCACTGGTGTGCTAATGCTCCAAATGTCCTTGGTTATGGATCTCCTAAATGTGGTAAAACAGGCCTTCAGTTGCTGCCTACTATGGAAGTCAGAGCAGTAGAGTTTTGCAGCTATTTTGTCCTCTTCTGAGATGTCTTCTCTCTCTTTGTAGTGTGCTGTGGATCCTTTTCCCTGATGTTATTCTCACAACCCAGGAGATGTCCCTGCTTTCCTCTGCAAGGTTATGCTTTCCTGTCGCCCAGAAAGATGGTTCAGGGAAACTTCCAGATCCACTGCAGTTTATCTATAGCAAACAAATGCTAAAGTCTGTGTGTCTAAGTGCTAATTTTCTTGTTTGTTCTAGTGCGAGATTGCTTCATTAAATAGAAACATTGAAATATTTATTTATTGGGGTTTGGTGAAGTTTGCATTGTTGGTTTCCTGTAAAGTTCAACAGGACTCCAAAGGGTGGACGTATGTATCTTCTTAATGTGACCCTTGGTCTAATTGTTGTCCTGCAAAGGATGTCAGGTACTGAATCTGAGGAAGATACAGTTCAGAACTCTGAATCACCCCAACGTGAGCATCATTCCATTGGAGCTGCAAGCTCCATCTTCGAGAGTACTTTTTCCCTCTATGTTTTTAAATATGCCTTTTGTAAGACTTCTCTAAACTCTGTAACACTTCTCAAAGCCTCCTCAGAACTAAAAAGAAGTAAGCTTTGGAGAGTGTTTTTTCCTCCCCAATACAATTAGCATTTTAACCCACTTTAATTTTCCCAACAGTTTACTGAGTTTTAGGAAATATCAAACTCCTTTTAGAAGACAGGACAACAGATTTTCTTTGACCTGAATGAGGAAATGCAGAACAGCTCAGGAAGCTTCCCTGGGTGCTTATTAAACTTTCTAATTACTGTTTAGCCCATATAAACCTCCCAGCTAGAGTACAAATATTTTGAGGGTTGAGCTGATAGTGGGAGATTAACTGGAACAAGTGTGTTATTAAATGTGGTTCAGACCTTGCATATTTAATAATGCAATTAATGTCATAGAAGTGATCCCCAATTCAGTTCTACAAGAAAAACTCTCCAGGAGCTCTCTTACTTCACAGTTGAATGCTGTGAAGAGGTGAGGATGGAGGTTGGACATTCATGGAGAGGAGGAAGAGGAGGGGTGGAAGTTTGCAGGGTCCAGGGAACTCTATCAGCTGCCACTGCATGATGCTGATCCTAAGGCAAAGCTCAGAGGGAAGCTCTTGGCACTGACCGGAATGAAGTGTGTATGAATCCAGTGAGAAGAAGGATAGGAAAACAGCGACAGTTTCTTTGGCCAGAGCATGGCCCTGACCTTCCAAGGCAGTAGCTGTGTCACAGTGCAGAGGAGTCAATGGTGCCTCTGCCACAGGCAAGGGCTGCACCTGCACTGATGTGGCTGGGGGTGCTCAAGGGGAGACTCTGCAAGGAGAAACAGCGGGTGCTGAGGACCCAACCATGGGCTGTGCCTGTTTTCCAGGCTTTACTCTGGACTAGATCTGCTCTGTGCCTGCAGTCTGAGCTCCCCTAGATGACAGGAGCAGACTGCCAGTTTAGTATGATCCCAGAGCAGTCCAGCTTTTGTGCTTTGAGGATGCTCTGCCATGTGAATCAAAGTGTGGAAGTTGGGGATGATTGGAGGGTTTGCTTCAAAACTGGAAGCAAGAGAGGTGGTTGCTCCATGAACAGCTGGCATTGCTGCTTTGTCTCCTCTGAGGCTTTTTTAGCCTCATAGACTGAGCTTCCCATTCTTCAAGCTGTCTCTGTGTGCTACAGTTTCTCTAAATAACCAATGGAGAGAAGATGTTTGTATTCGTTTAATCCACACACGTGGAGAATGAAGAAAATCTCTCCTGGTTACAGATTACATTTTACAAAATCTTGCGTCTTAGTTTTTAATGTTCTTCTCCCAGTCCTGGTTGTCCCTTTTTTGCCTTTCTCCTGAGCAGGCATTCTCTACCAGACATTATCACAATGCACTTTCTAGAGGAGTTCTAAATGAAGCTAATCCAGCAGGTCAGAGGCTGGTTTCAGGCAATCACTGATGTTGCTAGCCCTAACATGAAAAAATTTTGGTAAATTTGTGTGATCATTTTTGCTCTCTAAGTATCTGGTATATGAGTAGGTGTGAGAGAGATGCAGAGAACATTACAATGAGTCAGTAGGAACTTTAGTTTTTTGGTACAGGTTAGTCATGGAAAAACAATGCTTTGGCGTGGAAGGGACCTCAAATATCATCTCATTCCACACCCCCTGCCATGGGCAGGGACAACTTCCACTAGATTAGATTGTCCAAAGCCCCATCCAGCCTGGCCATGAACACTTCTAATTAGGAGTGAAGAAGATTATACTTCTTCAAAAAAACACAGAACTTTTTTTTACTGTTGCTCTATAAATTTCACATTATTGTGGATGTCTGCAAACTTCACTCACCAGTCTTCTCACTGATGTGCTTTGAATGCCTTTTTCACTCTATATGCTTCATTCTATTTATGTGATTCTCCCCCTTCTACCTGTTCTTTGAGGATGTAATCTCCTCCAGAGGCTGCCTTGTCAGCTGACATCCCCAGCTAGGACCAGAGCAGTGCTTGGGTCAAATGGAAATTTACCACTGCAGTTACTGATTGCACTTGCCAGTGCTGTGTAAATATTTACTATATTTACCAAAGCAGCTTTACTACTAGAAAAAGTTCTCTGCAGGTGGTGTTCTGGGACTCAGGAAACTCGAAATTAACTGACCAGTGTGTTACCTGCAACCACCTCCTCTTGCTCCCACCCCTCAGCTCTTGGCTAAGGGTGGGAGCAACTTGCAACTCTAAGGGAGATTTGCCCAGAGAGCTGAATCACAGAGAATACACCCTTTGCTGTCTTGCGACATCTCAAGAAATTGTTTTCCTGAGCTTTATTTCTAATATATTATTTATGATGTGCAAGAAGTAATTAAAATACTGACACTGCTCAGGTGCACGTCGTGTGTAAGGAAATGTAATGTTAAATATTTAATGTAGCTATTTAAAAACCAAATTCATATTCATGTAGCGCCATCTGTCACCAAGCCTCTGCAGCTGCACAGGACAACGGCATTTTATTTTTATTGAATTAACATAACTCTTGGAATCACCTAAAAATAACTTTTTTAGGGGGAAAGAAAAAAATATTAGAAAAAGGTTTCACAGCTCTTATTTTACAGAGTGTTTTGTAATATTGCATCCAGCTGTGTGAACAGTGAGTTTGGTGAAGCTTATCTGTGCATGTACATGGAAACCAGACTCAAATTGGGCTATGGGGGCTCAGCAAAGAAATCTGAGACTTATTTTGGCTTGCTCAGGGTGTGGGAACTCTACACTTTGTCTTATCAGTCTCAGGCTGAGATGGATGAAGATGGGCAACACATACCAAGCAGTCTTCAAGACTTCAGTATAGTGCCATTGTCCCCAGTATCCACAGAACAAAAAACCCTTTGGCATGAGTGCAACAAAGGCTTTTCTGATCCTTGTACCTTTTTGATCTACGTTTGCCAGCCTCAGGTTTGTTCTTATTTTTCCAAGTTTTTATCCAGTTGACTGTTGGGCTGTGAGCACATCTCTCATAGTTGGGGAGGTGGCCTCATGTAGGAGCACAGCCTGGTTCACAGCACAGCACTTGCCTACAGGTATGTGCCTGCTGACTTTCAGGTGGCTCAGATCAACTCCCAATGACTTTCCCATGAGGTTTTCCAAGCAACTACATGGGAGGCTTGTTCTCTGCTAGGTGTTCATAATTGCATGCTTAGTAAATTATTGACATGGAGAAGTCATGGGTGAAGTATTGACTCTCCACTGTTAGTAATTTGGTGAATACAACTAGCAGTTCCAAATATTAGATCCCCTGATTCTACTGATGAAATGTTTTCATCAAATCCACTGCAACATAAAAATTTAGTTGTGTTTTTTTCTGAAACACTTCAGGTAATTTTGCCTATGTAATCATTATCTGCCACAAGTCATGTGAAGTTGCAGTTGTATTGGCTTGAACTCAAAACTGGAGCACAACTGGCAATATTTATCTTGTTTTGTTTCCCTCACACTTGAAGACCTAAAGAAAATAGATGAACCTAAGTGTGTTGGTTTTGCACGGCCAGGTTTTTGGTAGTGGGCAGCCACAGAGGTGGCTTCTGTGAGAAGCTGCTGGAAGCTTCCACCATGTCCAGCAGAGCCAATCCCTGCTGACTTTGAGGATGGACATGCCACTGGCCAAGGTTGGGCCAATTAAAGAGATTGGTAATGCCTCTGTGATAACATATTTAAGAAGAAAATCAAATCAAAGTACACACAGTTTTTCTTCTAGCCAGAGAAGGGGACGAGGTGAGAACATGTGAGGGAAACAACACGGAGACACGAAGGTCAGCGGAGAAGGAGGAGGAGGAGGCGCTCCAGGTGCTGGAGCCGAGATTCCTCTGCAGGCCATGGTGAAGACCATGGTGAAGCAGCTGTGCCCCTGCAGCCTGTGGGGGTCCATGGGGGATGCAGAGATCCACCTGCAGCCTGTGGGGGAGGTGCCCATGCTGGAGCAAGTGGATGCCTGGAGGAGGTTGTGCTCCAGTGGAAGACCCAATGGAGAGAGGGAGGCCCTTGCTGCCAGGCTGGAGCAGCCTGTCCTTGGAGGACTGCACCCCATGGAAGAGTGACCCACACCACAGCAGTTTTGGGAGGACTGTTTGCCCATGGGAGGAATTCGTGTTGCAGCAGGTTTGGCAGGACTGCTGCTCGTGAGATTGGAATCACACTAGAGAAGTTCACGGAGAACTGTCTCCCCTGGGAGGGACCCCATGGTCTCACAGGGGAGGGACTCCTCTCCTGGAGCAGCCGAAGAAAATCTAGGGTGACGAACTGACCAAAACCCCCACGCCCTGTCTCCCTGCACTGTCAATGGGAAAGACAGAGGGGCTGGGGGAAAAAAGGTATTTTAAATTTTTACTTCTAATTATCCTCCCCTGACTCTGTTAGTAATAAATTCACTTTGTATCTTTAAGTTGAATGTGTTTTGCCCTTGGTATTTTTTCCCAATCCTTATCTCAATTCATGAACCCTTCATTAATTTTTTTTCTCTCCTCTGCCCAGCTGTGGCAGCGGAGGGTGAGCAAGTGGCTTTTGTGGGTGCATGGCACTGGGCCAGTATTACACCACGACACTAAGCGAACTGGGCTGAAATAGAAACAAGAAAGCTAAAGAGTGGATCTCAGGAGCTGCTCAAGGGTGGAAGCACATCTTAAATCCCACGTGTGCGTGCTTACAGCTTGTTGAGATCCTATCATTACTGAAAGCATTTTCTGCTCTTCTGCAGTGACATGGACACTGGACTCAGCACAGCATGACTGGAAGAACTGCATCCTTCACACGCTCTCCTGCTGGAGACTTCCATGCTGTAAGCTTTGCCTGTGACAAAGTTGGTAAAGTAAGCCTGGCCTCAAGAAGTTTATTAGGATTATTTGAGTTATTGTGGAAGGCCAGGAGAAGAAAGGGGTATGATATTTGCTTACCAAGAACTGTGGTTTATATGTATGCAGAGACCGGGAAGCAATGACATTTCAGAGTATTCTCTGCTGTATCCAGTGGTGGTTGTGTTACTTCAATTCCTTGCAGTAAATGAAGCCTAGAACTTAGAGAGAACCTTAGAGAGAAAGTAGCAGGGTTTCCTTGTTATATTGCAGCATCCCCACTGGCAGATCTGGCTTCACTGAATGAAGATGGTTCCTTGTGTAATCTTTAGGGCTAATTTGTCTTTTAGGGCTAATCTAGCTCTAGATTGTCTGGGGACATGTGAGTCTATGTGTGAGCTGCCTGGCACAGCTCCAGAGGAGGGGAATCACATTGGGTTTGTATGGCCTGGTTTTGGCAGTGGGAGCATGTTGGAATTGAAAAAGAGGCCCGGTGGCTCCGGCGGGGGGAGGAATTGCAGTCCAAAACCAATGTGGTTGATAAGAGCAACCTCCGTTTATTAGCAATCCAGAGGCACTCATATAGTATACCAGCTTGTTAACTCTTAAGTGGCTTAAAATTTATCAAAGCGAATTTCTGCTTCTACCTACTTGGACTTACATTGGCAAGCTTCTACAGTTATGTTATGATTAAAAGAATTCAGAGTTCACCTCCCCTTCTCCGGGTCTTATCTACACAGCTGTACATCTTCAAAACTCCCTTTTTGTTCCCAGCCCTGGTTTTTTTTCACACAGGGATTTTCTCATGGAGAGTTTTTCTCACACACAGGCCTTTTGCTTGCAGGCCTATTGCTTGTATAGTTCTTTTATTGATCCCATAATTCTATCAATGATCCATGCCCCTGATCCTTTAATAATTCCCAACAGGAGCAC
Organism: Aphelocoma coerulescens; assembly: GCF_041296385.1. Classification (NCBI taxonomy): domain Eukaryota; kingdom Metazoa; phylum Chordata; class Aves; order Passeriformes; family Corvidae; genus Aphelocoma; species Aphelocoma coerulescens. The sequence goes on from NC_091021.1 coordinate 4,950,994, forward strand.
TACATGGGTGGCTTCTGTGAGAAGCTGCTGGAAGCTTCTGTCATGTCTGGCAGAGGCAATCCCTGGCGGCTCCAAAGATGGACGTGCCACTGGTTGTGAATACAAAAATGCTGCTAGCAAGGATTTTCTTGCTATTTTCTAAGCCCATGAGAGACTTTTTGCTCTCAAAGAAGAGGTAGCAGGGAATGTAAACAACCAAACACCTGCAGCCTTGAAAAGTCTTGTATATAGTACAGTAGAAAAATATTTTGACAATGGATGTTTTAGGATTTTAGCCAATCACCCACCCCCAAGGGGTGGCTGATCCTTTGTCCAATCAGACTATGAAGAAAAAAGTCTATAAAAGAGTTTGTAAAATAATTAAATAAATCAATCTTGCTGCACAATTCCTGCCTGCTAGATCTTCTCTCCTCCTCCCTATGGCTGCAGGACACGGTAATATACCTTAGGGCATTCTTTCTTTTTTTTTTTTTTTAATAGCTGGTGAAGGCTGGACCAATTATGAATAGCGGTAACACTTCTGGGATAACATATTTAAGAAAAAAGAAAAAAAGTTATGGTGCAGTTGTAATTGCGGCCAGAGAAGAGTGGAGTGAGAACATGTGAGAAGAAAAATTCTGCAGACACCAAAGTCAGTGCAGAAGGAGGGGAGGAGGTGCTCCAGGCACCAGAGCTGAGATTCCTTTGCAGCCTGTGGTGAAGACCACGGTGAAGCAGCTGTACCCCAGCAGCCCATGGAGATCCACAGGGATGCAGAGATCCACTCGCAGCCTGTGGAGGAGCCCCACACCAGAGCAGGGGGATGCCTGACAGGATGCTGTGGCCTATGGGAGACACAGGGAGAGAGGAGCCCACTCGAGTAGCCTGTCCTTGAAGGATTGCACCCCATGAGAGAATGACCCACGCTGCAACAGTTTGAAGAGGACTCTTGCTCCTGGGATGGACTAGTGTTGGAGAACTTCACAGAGAACTGTCTCCCATGGGTGGAACCCCACGGTGGAGCAGGGAAACGACTCCTCTCCTTGAGCAGTGGGAGAAACCACGGGTAATAAACTGACCATAACCCCCATTCCTATCTCCCTGCACCATTGGGGTAGGAGGTAGAGCTGGAAAGGAGGGAGGAGTGGGGGAGAGGTGTTTTTAAGGGTTTATTTTAATTCTCATTATCCTGCTCTGACTTTGCTAGTAATAAATTCAATTCATACCTCTAATTAGTGCCTGTTTTGCCCATGACAGTATTTGCTGAGTGATCTCTCCCAGTTCCTTATCTCAACCCATGAACCCTTTGTTAAATTTTCTCTCCCCTGTTCACCTCTGGAGGGGAGTGGAGTGAGTGAGTGAGTGAGTGAGTGGGTGCCTGGCATCCAGCCATGGTCAACCTACTACAGGAACCTATCCCTTCGGGATCAGTTTATCACCACATAGCTCTGCTGCAGAAAGCTGAGCCATTTCTTTCCTCCCATTGTTTATCCCTTCTTCCTCTTCTGTGTATCTCCTTGGGTCTGGGAAATGGGAAGCCCCAGGCAGAGCTCCCTGCTTTGCCTTTGCAGTGCACAGAGTTATCCCAATTGCTGTGGTCAGCATTCTCCATCAGAGGCAACACCTGTCCCAGGTACAGGCAAGGAAGTGTCACGTTGTGAAAAAAGGCAGCAAAGCTTTTGAAAACCCACCCATGTGACAGAGGTGCTAAATGTGTCACATATCTCTCAGCCAATAAATGTTTTTAAATACCTACTGAGTTTAAGCATGCTACTCCCTAATGTGCATGGCAGAGTAGAAACCCATTTCTGTGTATAAATATATTTAAATGTGCTCTTGAATGCTTCTCTCTGTGAGTACTTTACATATTACTGTCAGGCCCACAGATAGCATGATGGCATCGGCAAACAAGATCTAGAACTGAAACTGGCTTAGAAACCAATAGGAACCTTGACTAGTATCCCTGGTAGTGAATAAATAAGGTGGGCTTTATTACTGCAGGCTCCCTTTTTTCCTGTCCAGCTGAATGCATGTCTTGGTTTAAGACAATTTAAGGGGAACACTCTAAAATGAGTTACCTCCTCCTACTTTTAAGTTTTACCTCCCTTTCCACCAATAACGAGAAATTAATATGAGTAGATAAAAGTGAAAAAATAACGGCTTATTAAAAAAATGAAATAGCAACAGGCAAAAAATAACAGTAAATAATCACTAGTTACAAAGTTGCTGAAATCTCAGGGACTCCCCCCGGGGAACAAAGAGAAACTCAAAATGGCAGCGTGAAACATTCCCCAAGATGCCGCCCACCACAGATAACTGCTTGAGGGCAGACAAAGAGAAAATGGCAGCAGCCCTCCCCCCCTTATCGCCCTGGTGGCACCAGCTCCGCCAGTGCATGCAGCTTGGCACACTTCAGCAGCTGGAACTCAGACAAGGGCTGGAACCCGTGGAGGGACTTCGCCTTCCTCTTGGCAAGCAGCGGGCTGAGGTGTCCCAGAGTTCACGTGCCTTCCCCTCAGTCGCGCGCTGCTGGTGGGCTGCGGTGGCTGCACTCTGTGCAGCCACTGACAGGTGCTGCAAAATTCACTCTGAAACAGTTTTTGATTGCGAAATGCAGCTTCTTGAGTTGCTACTCTTGTAAGTAGAGGCAAGATAAAAGCCAAGAGGCAAAGGGTAGAGATTGACTCTGCCTGAGTGCCTTGACTTCTAAAGAGCCCAGGGCACCCCCAGCCCCTGCCCTCCCATTCTGTTTTCTGGCCGCAGGATCTTAAATAGACTGCAACAAGTTTGAGCACAGATAGGTATGGAATACAATTAACATTTTGAGTTACCCAGGACAATGCACCATGAAATGAAATGAATTTCATAGCTTTGCACTGAGGGATAGTCCTGAGGGATGACTGGTGGCCCTTACAGTGGTTTGGGCACCCTGGCTTCGGTGCTCACTGCAGTCCTGTCCTTCAGCAGCAGCTTGCAGGATCTCCTCCCAGAGCTGTGATTTTTCTTTTCCCTCTGGAAAAGGGCTTCTGAACATGTGCGCACAGATTTATTATGCAGACATCCACAGAATAAGAATAAACTAAATCCCCACATCACCAAACAATGTACCATTTGGGATTTAATGAAGACTTCTCCCCCTACTACACACCAAGTGGATGCTCTATAGTTCAAATGATGTATATGTCTATTACAGAATAATCAGTGCTAAATACATATGCATACATAGAGCACAATAAATTATGTATCTTGCCTTAATATTTCATGAAGAAGAGCCATGGCATGTATTGATTTCATTTAGACCTGACTTCAAGAGAGCATTTAAACATATTTCTATTTTTAAATCCATAATCATCATAACAGGACTGTTCAGGTGCTTTCAGTTAGATGTATACTTAACAACCATGCTGAATTCGAGCCATAATGATAATCAGATTAATATTTTGAACCAGTGCCCGAGGAAGCCAATGGGAGCCATTTAATCTATTTTACTAGGCTCTTGCAGTAAGATTTATTTTTTAAATATATTTGTATGCATATATATATATTTAATGAGGGAAATGGAAGGTAGACATTTACTGAGAAATTGAAGTCTGTCTGAGCCTGGAATCACCTTATCTAATCATGAATTTCTGTAGCAATCTGAGAAATGAAGGCAAGCTATCTCAAAATGCCACTGGCAGCCACTCACTCATTCCTCCAATGCCCAGGACATGCCACACTGAAGGCTGAACACTCCCCTGCCCATGTGAGTGAGCCAGCATCCTTTGGGTAACAGGAAACTCATTTTTACCTAATGAAATTATTTGGATTATTTTTCTGCCCTGAAAGATATGGGGGGGGGGGGGGGGGGAAGGTTAATGGACAAATTGTTTAAAAGCACTTCCATAGCACAAGAACTTAAATCTCACTGGCAGACTTGGAGCTCTGATCAAACTGGGGGGAGGGGGGCTAGCCTGAACAACCAGGGAAGATAGGACTTCCAGATGTTTTTCTGCACATACGTCTATGCTGCTGGTGAATTAGCTTGTTTTGGGCATTTTTCTTATCTTGAATCTGCAGCTTTCAACTACGTGCTTGGTCTTCTCTAAGACAATTGTTGAGATACATTAATTGAGAGGTCAGAAAGGACCAATATATCTGATCAAGAAAACAGTTGCATTAAATAGAACATTTAATTTGGCCCTGATGGCAACACTCAGGAAACTGCACATTCTAGAATGAATCTGTCATATAAACATGCGCACACACATCACTTTCTTGTTTTTGAAGAAAAAATCAGGTAACAACACCTGTGACTCTGCTTTGAGCCTCACATTTCTTCTCCTGGACTTATCCAAAATTTCTCTTTGGAGAATGTGGCTACAAGTAATACCATAATCTACAGGAAGACACAAAAGAAGCTCAAGCATAACCTAAAAGCCTAGTAAACTGATTTCCACTAAATTACCTTTTCCTTTCTTCCCCTTTTTTCCTCTCTTTTTCCCTCCAGGACACAGGCAAAGCTGATGGTTTTATCTTTAATATTTACAAACTACAAGGTCACTGGGCTTTTCTCTTTAGGTTTTTGTCAACAAGTAGAAATAATGGTAAATGTTTCCCTATGAAAGCATCCTATGTGAGCTGGCTCTTACTAAAGTAAATTAAATAGCTTGTGTTTTATCACTTTATTGTTATTACCATTATTTATTAATAGCACACTGTATTGGGCTTTTGTTTATTTTTAAAGCACAGTGTTTGCAGTTGAATCTGTATATTGGCTCACACATTAATATGGATGCAAATATTGAGCCATTCTCTGAAAAAAAAATCACCTCTCATGGATCTTTAATACTGCTGTGCTTTGCTTTCACAAGGTATTCTTGTAGTGAACTGACAAAATCAGTCCAGACCTTACCTATGGTACTAAAGTCTAGGAGTTGATTGGTTTTTTTGGCTGCTGTAAGAACCAAGTTATGTTGGGGTGGTTTGTTGTGCATTAGGAAAAGCAATTTTCAAATTGTGGCCTGTGGAGCCTGCCCAGCCCCTGCCCTGGGAGGAAGCCTGCTGAGATAAGAGGAGATTACACAATCTCCCAGCAAGCCCCCCTTAGAAAGGCCAGAACTCTTCTGTTACAGTGAGAGAGGACACAGAACCATGATCCTCTGGGAGACCCTATGTAGATCCTTTGTAACCCACTGGCTTTTACCCTCTCACACCCACCTTTGTACCCCCATAAAAGAAGCCCGGCTAGCTCAGTCGGTAGAGTGAGCCTGTCATTGGCCACCTTTCGCAGGTGCAGGACAATAAAGCCACCTATGCGGGAATGCCATATGGGCCTCTCGTCTCTCTTTCCTGGTCTGGCCTGGAGATTGCCTCACAGAGAAAGAGCTGAAATCACTAGCTGAAAATCACTGAAAGAGCTGTTAGCCTGCTGAAACAGGCACCTCTCTGCAAAGGCAGTCCAGCAGCTAAGGGAAAGCTGCACGGTCCTTGGAAGACGGTTCCTCATGGGGACCATCTCTCCGGACTGGTCATGGCTTCCTGGGTCTGAGCTACAGACCCCAACACCAGCCGCTATAGTGGCCATCAAATTCTGAACCACCAATGGGTCCCTAACATTTTGTCTCAAACTGCCCTCATATTGCTCTGCTATAACTTCTGAGTCCAGAACCAAACTACTGAGACTACACTAAATGCAGAGGGGTTTTTTTCAGTTGGATAGGCCATATTAGTGGGATTTAAATGATGACATAGCAATATTGAGTCCATTTCCATTTACGCAGTCTTTTTATTTCCTAAGAAAACCCATATAGTGTTATTTATTGTCTCATCTGAAAATGGCAGAAAGTGTAAATGGATTATTTTTCACTTACCTGGAAGGGTTTAAAATTTGTGGAGTTCACAGAGTATCAAACATTTAGGAGGTTCCCATATCAAGATGCAACTTTCTTCAGTTTGCTTCTGCAGATTAAAAGGTTTTCATTTATATTTTAAGGATTTATTTCATATGTCAGTAACTGTTAAATATCCTGTAGAAGAAAATCTCAGAAGACAGCCATTTGTAGATACAGTCTTTTTTATCTGGGGAAAAATACAAAGACCTGCAAGCAAGCCAGTATTTAATTGTATTATCTAATGACATCAAAATTTAGTTATGGCTCTCTTTAATAAAATAAATTTGGAGTCTTAGATGATAATTCTAAAATTAGATCACGCCACACCTTATGGCTGTCAGCTCACTTTGTGAGATGAGCCAAGAGTCTTCCACACTCACTGCAGAAATGCTCTTTTGTTTCTGCTCAGAGGCTCTGAGTTGAAAAGACTTTTAAAGAAATGGCTAAACTTGATGCATTGTTTAAATTACATTTTTTTTAGTCTTCTTCCTAACAAAAGAATTACTGTGGCTGTTTTAAACCAGCAGATAGATAATATAATGGAAAGTACTGAATGCTTAGGGAAAGAGTATGAGAACAGAGAGAACTTACGGAGGTCCTGATCATGGCGCTCCAGGCTTAGAGATGCCAGGGAGTGAATGGTCTGACCCTGTGCCTTCAGCAGGTGCCAGTGCCCATGAATTTGTCTCTGCTTTCTTTTATGTAAGTTTTTCACCTTCACGGAGTCCTCTGCTATTGAGTTCTGCAGATCAGCTGGATCTGTTCCCATAAAGATGCCTCCTGCTAGACAGAAAATAGCCTGAGGCTAGTGTCACTGGTAGATCCCGTGAAAATCCTGACTGAAAGCAGGGAGAGCTGCCCAGTCATTTATGATAATGCCAGTTCCTAAATTTGGCCTTAAGACTCAAGCTTTAGCTTTTTTTCCTATGATGGGAAGATGTTGTGATTTCCACAGCAAGAATTAACTCTGAAATTAATGCCTGGGAAGGTGAAAGGAACAAAAATGAACTCTAGAAAGAGGTGAAATATGGTGTCAGATCAGAATCCTCTCTGTTTCTGCATCTGCCAACAAGTCTCTGTGCAACCCTGATGTGCCCATCTGAATAGAAGATAGAAATGTTACTATTGACCAAGAAATGGCACAGCTCCCAGCATGTGGGCACAGGCTGCCTGACACACTTTGATGTCTTTAACCTCCCAGCAGCTTTGGAGGACAAGATGGTGGCTCAACTCCCCTTGCTTCCAGCCTCGCATCTTAGTACTGAGCTGTTCTGCTGTGCCTCTCCAGCCAGTCATCTCCTACAGCACTAGTGTGGCATTGATTCATAGATGTCTGAAAGTGTTTATTAAGAGCTGAGTGAAGATGCTTTAGAAGAAAGGCATGCTTGCCTGTTGGGCAGCAGCAGCTTGTATACCTCAGTGCTGCAGTTATATTTGATGGTGCCTGTACTTTTCTTCAGGAAAGCTGCCAAATGGCATTTTATTCCTACCTTGGAGCTCTATGCAATGAAAAAAAAGTGAATTTCCACGCTTTTTTTGGCCCCAAAAGTGCCTGCAGGTCTTTACACAGCTTTACCAGGCTGGGATCAAAGCCTGACTCAGACCAAAAAGCGCCATTGGGACTGATGTTGTTTGTGCTTAGAAGTCAGGGCTTTATCAAGTGGCTCAGACTAGGGTGAAGGTTGCCACCATCCAGCCAATTTCCCCAGAACCAAATGACAGAATTACAGTCTGATCCTCAGCCCAGGGTCCCTGGAAGGGGCATCTTTCTCCTAAATATTTATGTTAATAGAGGGTTTTTATTAATTCCTTGTCATGACTCCTCTTTAGCCTCCAAGCCAGGTGTGGCAGCCCTAGGACCAGCTGTGGTTTTATCAGGATTTTGTCCCAATTTGAGTGTTAGAAAAACTTACCCAGATATATTTCTTTAATATTGCTGACGCTCCTCCACTTTTCTTTCTGCAGCAAATGGATGGCCACGAATTTCCTGCCATGCAGATAATTTTTCTAGGTTTGTTTCTCAGTCACAGTGAGTGTAGACCTGTTGTCCTAACCTTGCTGGCAGATTTTGAGTCCTTTCAACATTGATCTGAAGCCCACTGAAGGCTGTAGAGGTTCTCCCAAGCTTCAAAGTCTGAATTGCCACATTTCTGCAGGATAGCTTGCCTTTGCCACGTCATTTGGACTGCCCATCTGTTGCTTAGCTACAAGACTAATAAGAGCCCAAATGATAGCAGAGTGGGCACTGAAGCATTTCAGACCCAAAGGATGTTCATCAGTGTATGTGCAGGAATATTACACATCCCGAATTCTGAGGTTTTAGTGACCATGAGTGTTAGCTTTTAGCTTACACAGCTCTGGTTGCTACTAGCCTGGCTTTTGCTGGATCTGGCTTGTTTGCAAGCTGTGACCAGAGACACTGATTTTAAGGAAGGTGTGTGCTTGGGGAGAAATTGCTAAATGAAGGCCCTTGAAAGAAGGAAATAGCACAGGAGGGGAGCTCCTTGGGGGTTTCTGTAAGGGAAAACTGTGATTGTCAGAGTTAAATCCTAGTTGCTGGAGTCAGGTTATGCAGTGCAGTATCAATGTGAACTGCAGAACTAGCCATAGCTGCTACGTATTATTACTGATCTGTGTCCACAGCAGCAATACCTTTCAGCTCTTCCCTGACAGTTTGTGTAAGGGACTTACTTTATAACTTCACAAACTGGGATTGCATTTTTGCAGCCTCTCAAAAATGAGTGACACCAATTGCCCAGGACACATCTTTGGTTTCCACAGCAGCTACATGTGAAAGACATGTAGCAACATTAATTAACAGTCTGGAGGTGAGTGCTCAGCTCAATAGCTGAATTTAGTAACAGTTCATCTGAATGCAAGAGAAGGTTTCTCCAAACCTCCAGCAGCATCTAGTAGGACTCATGCTTCAGCTTTGTGGTGACTGTGGCTGGGGCTTGTATGGAGAGATAGCCTGGGAAAAGATTTTCTTGAGGTTCAGCTGCCTTCAGTGTGAGTTAGGAACCGGAAACAGAGATAAGAGCCATCAGCTGGACAGTGCTGGACCATCAGAGCAAGGTCCCAAGGAGAGGCTGGAATGGCTTTGTGCTTAAGAGCTTCCTTGGAGCAACTGGTTATGTTGGTCTGTAGCTTGAAAGCAAACAAGTTCCTGCCTACACCTCCAGTGTGATACCAGACCAAGGGGACCTGTGGGAAGGGCAAGGATTGCAGTTTTGGCTTTCTTTTCATCTTGTCTCCGAAGATTGCTCTTGGTGTTTGCATTGCAGATGTGAGTTTGAGGAGACACCATAGCTGACCCTGAAGGGGTCACCACCTTTCCCCATGTTTTAAGACACAGAAATGACACGAACAAAACCTGATCAGTTAAGAGGAGAGGAGCTCACTATAAAATATTGTGTGCTGGATTTCTGGTTCATATATGGTGACATGGTGCTACTGGGAAAACGTGCACCAAGGGTGATTTCACATTGTTATAATTTCTTATTAACAGTTTAAGCATATATGTAAGTAGTGAGGAACAAACCCCTCCTGTGAATGTGTTAGTGCTTTTTGACCCCTAAACTCAAAAACAAGAAAAGCTCTTGTTGAAATACATGGTAATGTGATCCCTTTAGAACATCAGGGCAAAACCCCAAAACTTGTAATCAAGTGGGACAACGTTGTGTTGTTGCCTAATAAGATACTGCATTAATGTATGGAGATTCAGCTCATGGGGACTTGTGCCATATATGTGCAATTTATGGAGTTGTTCTAACATCAAGAAAAGAGTCAGAGTTTGGAACACTGCCCAGGTTTTTTACTCGCTTTCCTGTATACTCACTTGCCTGTCACTTCTAAACCTGTTTTGTCTCTCACTTAGCAGTGGAGTTGTGCCCAGGTAAAGGTATTACTTGACCACCAGCTAAATATTAGTTTCATAATGCATATCCATTGCTTGGTCCCAGGGTATCACTCAAAGCAAATTATTCTGCTCTGTTACGTTGTCTGTTGATCACTCCTTTTTGCCTTTTATCCTTGTTGTGCTTTTTCCTGTCTTGCAGAAAGCCAAGGTGCCAGGCCATTAGGAAACTGAATTATTAAAACTTTGTATTGATTTTTCTTGATCATACAGCTGATGTTATCATGCAAGGACCTTGCCTTGAGCTATGCAGAAAGGGTTTTGCTAAACACTTGACAGCTCTCCTCATTCCTTTTCTTCGTTACCTTCCATCTCTATCCTACCCTATCATTTCCAAGAGGAGGAGGAGGTTCTGAAAACCATTATGTGGAGTCATTTCATTTCACTGTCAGGCTCCCTTTGCTAGCAGCCACACAAATGATGAGATTTTTCTTTCTTTTCACTCTAGAGGTACACAAACCGATCAGCCCATTTGCTAAAAGCTGCGGCACACCATGGTATCCATGGCAACACAGCAGCCTGCGCAAGCATCTGCAGACGCTTCAAAAATCAGAAATACCAAGTGATGACAAGGAGTTGCTTCATACAATGGGTGTTTATAGGTGTCACAACCATCTGAAATACTTCCCTCTCCACCCATCAGCTCCTTGATTATAATGTGCTTTACATTTTTCTTGCAGCTCCTTTGTCAGAATCCAAGATTCAAGGCTGAAGTAATCCTTCTTTCAATATTTATTTGGTTTGAGTTTTTTTCATTTAGATCACTGGCTGAGGTACCTTATGGGAATGAGCACCCCAAGCATCACTGTTAACCTTCCTATGTGAAATGAGTTGGACTACAGGCTTTTCAAATGATAAAATCCACAGATGTAATTGAAAAATAAATGGTCTATGTCAATCCAACTAACAGAAGTAGTTGTATGAGTGCTAGGCTGAGTGGTGAATTGACCCATCATGTTGCATGAATTACTGGTTACCTATAGTGATGACATATTAATAAGATCAATCAACCATTTTTGGGAAATATTTTCATTTAAGTTTATCCACCTGCTGGCATGGCAGAGACTATGCTACTGTGTCTACAGCCACTGGTCTTCACCAAACCTGTGGTTTGTTCAGATCTACTTTAAGGAGGTAACATTCAGGTGCTCAGGCTGCATTGCAGCTGAGCTAATTGCAGAACATGTATCAGTTCACCAGACCAAGCATTTACCTGCAAAAACATCTGTAATTCAGAATGGGTAACTCATGGGCACTGACACTTAGAGTCTCATGCTAATGCTGACCCTGGCTAAGGAGCAGTTTTATAGCATAAGAAACCAACAGGCAGTCTTCAGGCATTCAGAACCACCTTCTTCAACTCAGGAAAGTATTGCTGCCCCATTAAGATGTGGTGGATGTGCTTATCCATCAGACTAGGGCCATTCTCAAACCTAGACTGGACAAGTGTGTTTGTTGCTTGCTCAAAGGCTGAGTATAAGGCTGAGTTTGAAGTTTGGTAATGGGAAAGAGCCCAAGTACGTACATGCTTAACCTCCAGCCACAGTTATGGTGGGAAAATAGCCCCTCATTCTGTCTGTAATGACTTAAGATGTAACATCAATATTTTATTCATAGAAAAGCGAAAAGAAATGCAAAGCCCAAACCCAAGATGAATTATGTTGCCCCATATTGTGGTGTTAACTTGATTAGGCTAATCTGTTTTCAACTGATGATTTAAGCTTTAGGCTTGGAAAATGCAGTAACATTTACACGTTTGGATGTAACAAGAGGATCATATTAAAAAGTCTTACTAAAATTCCACTTTAATAAAACAAGGTATCAGTGCATCAGAGCACTGATGAGCTTCCATGTGCAAGCATGCAAGCATCTCACAGATTATTTCTAAAGTCTTTAATCATCAGTAGCTACTGTTGGAACAATTCAGACTTTCCCTTATGTTGTGGTTTGATATTGGTTTAAATATCAGGTACTCATGAAAATCGTAACGAAGGCTGCCTGAGTTGAGATAAGGATTAGAAGAAAATACTCTAAGGGCAAAACAGGCTCAAACTTAAAGGTATAAAGTAAATTTATTATTAACAGAGTCAGAGGAGGATAATGAGGAATAAAATAAGGCTTTAAAACACCTTTTCCCCCCCCAGCCCCTCCCTCCTTCCCACTGACAGCACATGCAGACAGGGCGTGAGGGTTTTGGTCAGTTCTTTGCTTGAAATATTTCTTCAGTTTGCTTAGGGACAGGAGGCTTTCTTCTGCTATACTGTGGGGTCCTTCCCACAGAATATAGTTCTCCATGAACCTCTCCGGCATGGTTCTAATTTCAGGAGCAGCAGTCCTGCCCGACCTGCTGTAACGTGAGTCCCTCCCACGGGCAAAACCGTCTTCCCGAAACTGCATGGCGTGGTTCATTTAGTCCACGGGGTGGAGTTTTTTTAAGGATAAGCTGATCTAGTTTGGAAGCAAGGGCCCTCTAGAAGCAAGGGCCCTCTAGAAGCAAGGGTCCTCTCTCTCTGTTCAGATCTTTCACTGGATTACAGCTTTTTTAGCATCTACCCACTCTGGTGTGAGCACTTTTCCCACGAGCTATGAGTGGATCTCTGCATCCCCCGTGGACTTCATGGATTATAGGGAAATTGTTTTATTATAGTCCTCACCCCAGTTTGCAGAGAAATCTAGACTCTGACGCTTGGAGCACCTCCTCCCCCTCTTTCTTTCCACTGACCTTGGTGTCACCATATTGTTTTTCTCCACATGTCCTCACTTCCTCCTCTTTCTCCGACTAAGAAGAAAAAACCTGCTGATCCTAAGTACCATTGCCAACAAATTCCACCAGTTCAAAGATTTCTGCAGGATTTTGCAACACTAAGAAGTTGATCTCGTCTAGGTTCTATGTGGAGGAATTGCTCGCCATGTTTTCGTCACTGGCCACATGGCCCCTGCCACAACTGTGCTGGTGGTTGCGGCCACCACAGCACTGGCGCCATTCAATGCCTCTCTTCACGCGGGGCGCCAAAAAGGAGAAGCTACTGCTGCCGCCCATGCCCTTCTGCCCGCAGCATGGCTGGCTAAAAGCGGCCAAACAGGCAAAGTTCACTGTGGGGCAGGCCGTGCCGAGATGGAGGCAGCCATGGCCACTGCTGAAACACTCCCAGTCGCAGCACCTCACCACCCCTGGTTTTGATTTCCTTCTTAAATGTGTCATCACAGAGGCATTACCAACTTCTCTAATTGGGCCAGCAGCATGTCCATCTTCAGAGCCATCAGAGATTGGCTCTGTTGGACACAGTGGAAGTTTCAAGCAGCTTCTCACAGAAGCCGCCTCTGTGGCTTCCCCCCCACCAAAAAACCAGGCTGTATTAAACCAACACACCCTAGAACAGGAAATTAAAACTCAGAAATACTAAATTCCTCGTATTCTAACCATTTGGCTATTCAGTAACTTACACATCATATTTATTTTGAAAAGCAAATTTTCCATGTAGTTTAGCTAGAGATTCAATGTGCAAAGAGATTTCACTACATAAAACTTACTGTGTGTTCTGTTTATCCTCTGTTTGTCCTGTAAGTAGGCAGAGGGTTTTAATTTTTTTTCATTAGAAGACCTGGTAAGGCTGAATGGTGCATTAGTTTTATTCCCACAACTCTCAACATAGATAAAGAAGGCAATGCTTGTAGTAGCGAGAAGCTAGAGATGGCAAAACAAATAACCCAACCTGAAACTTCCTTGCAATCATCATTCTTTAACTAGAAAATGTCAAGAGCAACAAAACTTATTTTCCTAGAGAGTCTGGGGTTTTTTCTTCTTGTTCAGATGGAAATTTAATAGATAAACTGTTGTTCTGTGCCCCAGAAAATGGGTTAAACCAGTGAAAGTTGTTTTAGGTTAAGAACTTTCTACAGCTGGATCGTGCAGGGATCAGTACTCTCCTCACTTCATCTTGAATACATTTACAAAACATCCTGTGAGATGTCACAGCAAACCTGACACCAAGCTTTCTTCTCTTCCACGGAGGAATCAGCCCCATAACCAAAATGTCAAAAAGTTTCAAGAGCTGAGAGGAAAAAGTAGCCAGGCTAGGTAAACAACAGGGGAAGAAGCTCTGCACATAACCATGAACTCTGTAAGGGACCAATACAGTCCATTTTTCACATTGGTTCGTTGTCTGGGGGCTCTTTCCTTTCAATCCCAGCAGTAAGAAATGAAGGTGTCTGCTGTAGTGCATTGTTTACTGCAATTCTAATCTCCTTGCAGCCCCAAGAGCTAGTGGTCCAAGTATTTTGTACCCTCTCTCTGCTTTCAAATTATTCTACTTCTAATGCAGAGACTGGCTTTTGACATCAAAAGCATAAGCCAAATTAGAGTGTAGCTCCCTGAAGCTAATTCTTCCATCATAATTCACAGGCGTACTTAGAGTCTCTTGGACAAAAAGACCAAAGATAACTAAATCTACAAAGGCAGCATTGCTCTTGTACAAGTTCTTCCACTGGGCCAAACCTCACCTTTGCTTAAAGCTTTCCTGTGGCAACCTGAGACATTTACTTTTACAAACACATAGTATCTCAAAATAATCTTTGAATGGTAAATGCAATCAAATGGGAGATAGGCAGAAAAAGAAAGGCTTTTACATGGAAATGTTACTATATGAGCTGATGAGATACAGTTGAGTTTCTTGTCAGAATCAGAAAAAAAATTGAGCATAGTTTGTGATGCAAAGCCAGGGATAAGTCCATGCTATTATCAGTGGAAGCTTTTCTTTTGCTTAGCCGTTGATAAGCATTTGAAGGATCTCTCCAGCTCGCTTTCCCCCCCACAATTGCCTCTGTTGGGCACTAGAGGGACCCTAGAGTTTTTCAACCCATGAAAACATCCCAGCAATGCCGAAGCGGGAGCCCTGCCTTTCCCGGTCACCTTAACCTAGGTGTTTCCAAGGAGAAAGGTGGGAAAAAACTGCTCAACGTGCCCACAGACTGCAAATATGCCACTGAGAGTAATGTGCAAGGGGACCGTAGCCATACTTTTTTGTTTCATTAACCTCACTGGTGCTCGCAGCTCTTCCCATCATCAATAAATAAAAGCTGACTTTGTCTTGACTGCTCTGTTTGCTCAGCTAATGTTGTGACATTGGCGCCAAGGCTTGAGTCATTGTGTTTTTGAGAAATTAAATGTTTCCTTCCCCAGTCTGAAGTGATGCCAAATACCTAAGTTGTCACTACTGCATCCCAATAAACTCTCAGGAGAGCAGTGGAGAATTGTTACTTAACTATGTAGTAAGAGACAAAATATTAACACAAATTCCTTTTAAAACAGCATTTCCCAGACATAGTTTCAAATGAATCTGTTCTAAAGACAGCTATAGACAATGTAATTCCTTTTTCTTTTAGTAGGCAGGCAAAAAATCTGCTGTATTTGACTTATCAGACTTCCATACAGACATCCATAATTCAGTATCTCAAAGCTTTACTTAAAAGGTTGTGGTTTATGAGGTGATACAAAAATTCTTTTTTCCTTTGTACAAAAAATCTTTTCCCACTATCGCCTAGTGTAGTGATGCTTCCTGATCTCTGCATGCATATTTATAATAAAAATATGTGCATGCATTTTAATATCTCTAACATAAATTAAAATATTTTTTTCTGTCTTAAAACATCTAGTGTCAACACTGCTGCTGAATATTTAATGTGAAGTATAATGTAATTTAACTAGGTAATTATCTTGGGGAAAATGGTGACTGCCATTTTTTTCTGTGCTTATTTTTCATCATCTTTGATGATTGTTTAAAGGAGAGATGCAACTGAATGACTAACTTCCAAGACTCACCTTCTCTCTCTCTCTGCAGGCTGCTGCTGAAAAGAGGCAGGCTGCTGCTGTACTGCATCTGAGCTAGAGTCAACGATTCTTTGTCACACATGGAATATTCTGAGTGTGTCTCTGGTTAGTTACACCACCCCTCTGATCTCTAGGCATGTTTATGGACAGTGCACAGTGTACTGTATGTGTCTTTCCATTAAGACATCTTTTCATCTCTTCCATGATACTCGTTGCAGTATTTGATTCCAATGAAAGTATAAGCTGTCCTTCCCCCCCACCCCCTTTTTTTTTTTTTTAATATTGTAAGCTTTAAATTAATGTAATTTCCATTTGGATGAAGTTTAACTTTTTCTCCTTGATGAAGTCAACTACTCATTTCCTCACAGGGCTGCTTCTGATGAGGCTTTATGTTAAGCCTGCATTCACATTATCTAGGTGGTGAGAGGAAGGGCAAAGTTCTTGTACTTGTGGGGAGAAATCCATCAAGGTCTTTGCATGGATGTCTAGGCCTCCAAGGAGAGGCACAGAAAGAAAACAGCAGAGAGAAAGGCACTGCTGGTCTTCAGGGTACTGCGGATACTGGTGCACATTCCTTATGTCCTGAACCAGTGTCTTTCCTCCTGGCAGCCTGGGAGAAAGACTGACTGCAGCAAATCCATTTCTTCTGAAAGCATCTCCTCTGGAAGGATGTACATCACTGACGGTGAGTAACGAGCAGGGAACATGATGCCTTTGTCATTTTGGCAAAATCCTGCTCCCTTTGCATGGCACTGATTTACAGGTGAAATGTGAGAAAACAGCAGTGATGGGAAGTTCTCTCGAACAGCTTGAGGAGGGCTCAGGAAAGGTACCAGAAGAAATGTTTGTAGTTTTCACTCTTTTTAAATGAAAATTTCCTGATTTACAAATACACAAAAATACTTAACAAAGTAATTTGGCCTTCCCAAGTCACTTCATTAACAGTGAATGGAATATATGTAAAAGTTAATGTGGAATATATGTAGCAGTTGTTGAGGGATGGCCATTTCTTTATGAAGAAACAGAAGCAAGGGTGGGACCTAGGCTTTCCTGAACTGCATTTTGACCACTCAGTCTAAGACACAAATTACAGATGTGAAATCTTCTAGATAACATGCTAACGCCCATGAAGAAAACAAGTATTCCTGAAAATCATGCTTGAAATCAAGCTGGGTACCTAAAATTAGTTTGGAAAAAATATAGATTACTTGCTCACAGTGATGCAGAAAAATGCAACCAAACTGAAATTAACATTTAAAGTTATTCCAGTGCAGTATGGGTAATAGTGTGCAATCTAGGCCCCCAAATATAAAGAAAAATAAAGATATTTATCTTTACTGAATCAAAATGTAGGACCTTCAAAACATTATTAGAGGCTAATACATACATGACATACTCAGAAGTTTTGGTTATGATTCTGACAGACTGACTTTTGCACATTATTTCTTAACGAACTAAAATTTGCTTAGGAAATAGAAGAGGTAAGAAAGCAGCATTTTACTCTTTCATCTCCAGCACAGGTTGATTGAAATGACATGGTTCTGGTCATAACAGGTTAGATGAGCTGATCCTGTAGCCCTACCACACCAGCGATATTGCGGCAGGAATGACTTTGGAGTATAGCAACTGTAATGGACATCCTGAGGGGGACAGTTCAGTTCGAGAATGTGGTGACAAAATAATAGGACATGTTTTATTGCCGGATTCCAGGAAATGGCTGGAAAGCCCGGCCCTACGAAAGAAGTGTGGAAGTGAGCAGGAGCGCGGTGTCTGAGGGTGTTGTAAACGCGTTTTTTCACCGATCTCACTATTATTTGCTCTCTTTCTCCAGAGGAAAAAGAGGAATGAGACTGAGCTGGACTTGCAGCGTTGGAAGACACAAATGAAATGAGGTGAGGGGCTTTCGGGAAGGTGTTCTACCAGGAGCAGGGCATGGCAGGGCCGGACCCGGTGACACGGCTCAGCTGGAGGCTGGGCGCGGGCTGGGTGTCCCGGAGCGTCGGTGTCTCTGCAATGCAGGGGCCGGGGCGGGGCGGGGTGGGGCGGGGCGGCAGCGAAGGGCCGCTCCTCCACCTCCTCAGGCGCGGGGGCCCTGCGGGAGCGGCGGCGGAGCCGGGGGCGGGGCCGGGGGCGGGTCTCGGGGGCTCGCGGCGTGCAGGCGGCCGCGTCCCGGCGACAGCCCCGAGAGCGGCGGGGCGGGTCGGGTCGGGTTGAGCCGGGTACGGCGCGTCCTCTGGGTCCCCGTCGCTGCCGGCAGCCGCCGTGACGCTCAGGTAAGGACCATGCCGAGCCCCGTCGGAGAAGGAGGACGGACGGACGGGCGGGGCGGGGGCGCGGGGCCGACGCCGCTCCGGAATGCAGGGAAGTGGGGGGCAGCCGCGCGCGCTTCCCGCCTTGCGGCCGTCTCGAGCCCTTTTTTGGGGGCTTGGGCCGGCCGGGTCCCGCGGGTGCTCCTTCCCTCCCTCCCTCCGTCCTTCGGTCTCGGTCCTTCTTTGGTCCCTTCATTCCCGGACCCAGACCGGAGTCCTCCACGGGTCTCCCCCCCCCCCCGACCTCCCGGAGGTAAAAGTGGAGTGGGGCGGTCCCCGGTAACGCCCGTTTTACCTTCATCGGGGCTGCTGCCTCCGAGGTCTCTAAGAATCTCCAGGCTGTAAACCCCTTCGGAGGATGTGAACCTCTGTCCTCTCCTGCCCCCACCCTTAAGCTTTTCTAAGGGGATCTGCGCGGCTGAACAAAGAACGTTGTGTGAGGCGAGGGGGTGCGAGGGCTGTAAGCGCTGTTAATTTGCATCGGGGAGGGGAAAAAAAAAAACCACCTAAAAAAATGATTCCCTGTACTGCATGGATCAGGGAGGAAACAGCCGTGCACAGGAGCCCAGCGGCGAACAAAGCCTTTTTATGTAAGAGAAAATGATGTAAAATGTGCCTGGCTCGGATGGCTGCAGGTAGGAGCCGTAGGCGTGTGCCGCGCTGCGCTGCCATGGTGCTGCACCGACCCACCAAATAAACCGTGCTCGCCTTCATCTGTCCTGTACTCATTCGAGACACTCCGACCTGCCCTTTGGATAAGATGTGCTTCATGGAACACCTTCGGGAAAGAAGGGGGTGTGCCCCATGCCGGGAGAGTAGATCTCCGTGTGGAAGATACCGACATGGTTAATTTCCCTGGGCTCAGCAGGAACTTCCAATTTTCCTCTGAATAAAAATATTCTCTTGTGTTTTTGGTGATGTAGGGTTCTTCCTGAGACAGAGTAGTAGGTTTTCACTTGTAAGTGAGCATTAACATAGAGTCATGCAGTAGAATGGGATGTATGCACACATATGTTGTGAGTCTTACTTATTCTAGGTTTCTAGCATACATTTTTGTAATCTATCCTGTCTCTGTGGTCATGTCAATAAATCATACTCCATCCTTTCTCAAAAAATCACTTGCTGTCCAGCATTTGTGCTGCTTGTTCAGAAAACCTGTCCCTTTTGTTTTCAGAAGGGTTCTTCCATGTGAGATTGAATCACGTATCTTTTTGGTTCTGTTTCTTCCCATTTGCTCCACAAACCTTTGTTTTTCTCTCCATGAAAGAACCTGTTTCTTTTCACCTGTGCTGGTTTAGAGTAGCAGGGATGTCTAGACTACAGATCTCATAGGGGATAGACCCAAGAAGAGGCTCAGCTGCAGAATGTATTTATTTTCTATAGCTTCTTTCACTTCCCTCCTGACTGAATGGTGTAATCACAGCATCTCAGCCCATGCCTGGGAAGAGAATGTGCTGAGAGGGCATGACATAGTGAAGCTGCCCCTGCGTTACGTCATAGATCACGAAGAATTGATTTCACGAACAGTGAAAGAACAGGCTATTTCCATGAGTGTGCTACAAACTCTCTTCAGTTAGCGTAAAGGCAGTCCAGTTAAGTTTGTGGGTGGTTGTTCATTTCTGCAGCTGATATTCTGAAAGTGTGATCTGTGTAACAGAGCCCAAACTCACCCCTGTAGCACCTAGGACTGGGAAACACCAAATTCCTCACTGCATATTTAATTTGCAAGACACTCAGCAGTGGGCAAGACCCCAGGCTTAAGGTGGTACCAGTTTCCTGGAGCTCAGGCATTTGCAGGTGAGCTAAAGTAACACACTGAAAATAACCCCAATGGCTTAGTGAGGCTATTCTGCATGGAAATGAAACCCAAAGGTGTGCCCTGGCACAGGGCTCTGAGAAGAGGGGTGATCTCAGCAGTGGAGCATGGTGCCATAAATTCTATCTCTTCTCATCTTTTCTTATCTCATCAAGGGACAGGATTTGGTTAATGGAACTTTTCAATTTGTTGCACCCATATTGCACATTGCCTGTGGGTGTTTGAGAGAAGCCAAAGAACTGTCATCCTGAGAATTAAAAGTTGCTGTTCTTCTGTGGAGTTTTAGCACACTGGAGGGCAGATCATTGTGCTTATAATGCAGTTTGTTACATAAAGCAGCATTTGCAGCCTTGATTTAGAGGTCTGATGTGATTGTTACAGTATGTTATGTCATACCCACTTACCTGTGTTCTTTAATATGTTTGGGTAATACAGAAACAGTTGTAATTTAATGACCCCTGAGGTGCTGTGCCTAGGCAGGAGTGACCTGATCACAACAGTCCCTAAATGAATTGTTGCAGTCTGTGGGCTAAGAATTGCCTTGTTGCTAGATGTTTTTTTCCAGAAGCATACCTTTCCTTTCAGTTTGTGTCATGCTCCTTTCTGTACAAGTTACCCTTTGCTAAACCACATACCTGGATTCACAGAGGAAACATTTGCTGTGTTTGCTGACACCAGAGTGGGCTCTGGTCCCTCTAGCTCTGGCACTGTGCTCACTTAACAACTGTCTGTGGAAGTTGCTAGAAATATCTAACCACAGAAACAGGGGTGAGGCCCATTGCAGATTCTGCTGGGCTGTTTCAGCTTCACCCCCCAATGTGGCATGTCATGCACATGTGTTGGAGACAAGTTTGTTTTCTTAATGGGGTTGGAAGAGGAAGAAGTCAAAAAGAATTTAGGTTGTGAGGACTTTATGATGGTGGCTTTGCGAAAGTCACCTCTTGATTACTAATGTTTCTGCAAAGGGACAAGGTACTGACAGAGCTTGTAACACATCTGCAGCATATGTAAGATCTGAAATCTGATCTGCCATGATGGGACAAATTATAATCATCTTAAGAAAGGAAAACAAAAGTTCTGCTCGTGCCTAAAGCCTGAGTTCCTTACAGATCTTTTGCCTATAGTGCGGGCAGTGGCTGTGCTGAGAACTGATCTGGTAAAACTTCTGTCTCTCAGTCAAAGGAAAAAAACCCCACCCCTTGGCATTTGGGTTCCAGAAGAGGCATTTCTGGCTGCAGGACACTTGAAGCTGAACTGAAGCCTTAACTAGGAAGGGATTAGGGAGTGTTGCACTTAACATGCACACAAATAATGACCAGAAATTTGGAAAGGTGTAATAGGGGTCCTAAGGCTAGGTGACTTCCCAGGGTCCTTTCTAAACTGAATTATCTGATGATTAGATATTTTGGGTTTTGTACTATCTTAGTCCATATGTGCACTTGATGAAGAAATAAAAGTATGCATGTGCTGATATATAGAATTTTTTCTTAAGACCCAAGGGTGCTTGTTTTGGTCCATCTGTATTTATTCAGTTCGAACACATGCTTAATTGCACTTGAAAGTCAGCTGTAAGCATGCTTAAAAGTTAAGCGTGTTTTTACAGAAAAGGGAATGTTTTTTCTGAAAAGAGAAAGGATAAATTCACGGTATGTGGGCTCAGTGTTGTAAACCCCTTGATGATATTTAGAGATACCAAGTACCTCCAGAGAAAGCATGGAAATGTGCAGTGTTCTCTGATATCACTACATGGCTTATCTCTTCCCAAACACACATGCACACGCTAAGGCTGAGTATGGGTGAGTCTTGACATATTTAGGGCTGGTTCTTTTTCTTCAATCCTTCTGCTTCATGTACAGGTGTGCTTATTAGCAACGGCTCTGTACTGCATCTCAGTTAATAAGACAAAACAGGATGAGACTGATTTCCATAGGGTGGAGCTGATTTAGATGATTGGTGCTGGAAAACAGAGGTGGTTTAAACTGCCTGCCTCAGTAAAGGAAAAAGGTTTTATTTCATGGGAAGGTTTAATCATAGGTAATGCTACTAAACTATATGAGGCTGTTTTAGAAGGACGTTCAGTGTGACATTTGTAATTGCTTTCTAGGTATTGGAAGAAAGAACTGATGTATCCATGGAGTTAATTTGGACTGTTGTGGCCACATGGGTTACTGTACTAGCTGTTAAGAGGATTTGAGATCTTGACTGACCCATTTTACTTTAACACTAATTGTTTGCTGTTGTATTAAGGAGAAAAGATGAGCTAATCCTTATGGTTTTACACTCAGTGCTGTTTTTCCCTACAGCAGTCTCGCAGATGAAACTGATCTTTGTTCTTTTGTCTTGATTGGGGAGGTGGCAGAAAGGGATAACAGACATCAGCTTCAGAGTGTTAGTGTGTGCACTCAGTATCCTGTATCTTTGTTAGGGTGCCAGTTTGAAAGGAATTATGGTGAAAAGGTGTGGCTTTGGCAATCTCAATGATATAAAAATTTATCTATTCTCTTTGTTTTCTGCAGTCTGTGAGATAGGTTAGTGCTGGTTGAAAGGCTTGACCAATGCTATGGTATGCTGTTTCTCTTTTAGCATTTTTAAAGTACATGTTTTTCTAACTTTCTGTGATGTATTGAGACTATTTATTACACCACAGAAACTATTCATTTATTTTAGCACATGATGCTTCCAGATAAAATATATATGTGGTTCATATAGTATAAGGGAGACAATGGCCTTATTACAACCAGCAGTGTTAAGTCGAGAAAATCAGAATACTGTGATGAGTTCATTGAATCACCTGACTTGCACCATCTGGAAAGAGACAATGCCATTTGCAGCTCTGTTTTCTGTTTATTAAAAATCTGGGGTACTTTTCACTGTCAGGAAAATAATCAGTTTATACCTGAGAATTCTTAAGTTATGGATTTGTAGGTAGAATTAAGGTCCTCTAGCAAATTTTTTCTCCTTCATTTAGAATTGGCACTCATGGGTATGAGGACCTGAGGAATATTTCTTTTCTTGTGTCAAGCCTCCAGCAAGAAGTAAGAAGATTTCTTTCTTTTAGTACTTCTTGTAGCTGTAAGGCAGTTAGATTACAGTAGCTTCCAGTGAGTTGAGTCTGTGAAAAGTTACTTTTCTCTCTGTGAAACTTGTCATTTTATTCCCCGAGAGAGTTTCAAACTAAATTTCAATAGCTATTTGCGAAATTAGTTGTATTTAAAGCATATGCAACCTCTGGATAAACAATACAAAACCCCCCAAAGAAACCAAACCCAGCAGTCCAATGAAGTCAGCTAACTTGGCAGCATTTAATTATAGGATCTATTGATTCAATTAACCCTATGTGTTCACTTTTTTTTTTTTTTTCTGGAGAGAATGATAGGGGCTGGTTACTGGTTTAGAACTAGGAACTGTCAGTTCTATTTTTAGGAACATAGATTATCTCTTAGAACAGCTGCTTGGCTATATAAAACTTGCCACTTTTCCTGAGGTTCTGATCTTGGATGAACAAAGCTAGGAAATGTCTCAAAATAAAAATGTATTACGAAGGTTCTGAACACCATTTGGGACATGCTTTTGAAAACTCCTGCCTCGGTCCAAATTTGATCCAGAGATGAATAGTAGAAAATGCTGTAGACATTCAGAAGTGGCCTGTGTGCTTCAGTGCTGGGCCAGAATCCTGTATCTGCTAGCTGTGAGCAAAGAGGGATTGGCCTCCTTCCATATGTATCTCAACCACGGTATTGTCCAGGCTGTGCCCAGAGGAGCCTCAAGTGGTCTGGATGGTCAGTAATTCATAGCCCATCCTTCTTGTCACCCTATAGCGTGGGGTTGGAGGGCATCAGAGATGAAGGCAGATCTGATGGCCCTAAGCTGTTGGATACCCCATCCTCCTTCAGTGCTCTCCTGCCCATGTATTACAAAATACTAGTGCAGGGAGGTAGCCACAAGAATAGGAGGGAGATTTCTGAAATAAGAGTGTCAGGTCCTCCAGATTTGTATTAGAGTTCTTAATTTGCACTGATTCAGTCAAGGCAGTGTTAGGGCCAAAGATTGCTCTTGACAGGCTGTCAGCATGCTCAGAACACACCTGGAGTCAGTGCCAGGAGCCCAGGGCAGACCTAGGTAGTCAGGGTTGTGGCTAAGTGTGTCTAGAAGGATGTGCCCATCCTCTGTCTTCTGCAACATGATTGATTTGATGTCCTATAAAGAAAATCTCTCCCAGGAAAATGATGAAGAAACATATAAATCAGGCGGAAGGAAACTGTGTATTTCTTTTGTTTTAGGGAGATAAAATATATGTATTTCTTGAAGTAGTAAATGGAAAGTTGGCAAATTTGTGAGAGAGTTGTCTTGGTTTGAAAGACAGGTGTCTGCCAAGGAAGGCTGGGACCTCCCTTAGAATAGAAAGTGTGACCCCCTTCCCTCCAAATTTTTGTAACTTTGAAATCACAGGGCTTTCAGGCAAAGATATGGGAAAAGGAATAACAGTTCTTTACTAGTATGTGTGTGTGTGTGTATATATATGTATGTATGTATATGTATATAAGTATATATGTGTGTGTATGTATGTACATACGTACGTATAACAAGGCAGACAAACAACCACAACGGCAGTGTCAACA
Source organism: Aphelocoma coerulescens (assembly GCF_041296385.1). Lineage (NCBI taxonomy): Eukaryota > Metazoa > Chordata > Aves > Passeriformes > Corvidae > Aphelocoma > Aphelocoma coerulescens. The sequence continues at coordinate 4,975,333 of NC_091021.1, forward strand.
AACAAACCCACAAACCCATTGCCAGCCTCTCTCAGCTGTCAGGCACCTTCCCCTTGGGTGCAGTTCTGGTCACTGCCGGTGGGGGCGCTGGTGGCTCCCGGCCGGGCAGGGGGGTGCAGTTGTTCCCCCGCGCCTGCAGGGGGCGCTGTGGCGCGAGCGCCTCTCTCTTGCCTCTCTCTCATCATGTGGGTGATGGCGGGTGAGCCAGCGGGAGGGATGGAAAAGGGGCTTCCTTTACAAACCCACAGGGGCAGCCAATCTCGGTGCCCCTCAGGATGCCAGAATGGGCTGTAGCAGGAACCGTGGAGCAGCAGCTGGAACGGCAGAGGCGGGCACACCCCAGAGTGGCAAACAAAATGTAGCAGAAAACTCTGCAGCCACAGCAGTAGCCGCAGGGTGTCCCAGCAGGCAGGCACAGGATGCTGGGTTAAAGTGTAACAAAGAAGCCCCAAGTAGAGGCAGAAAACAGCGGAGCTGGGCAGTGGCAGCCGGGCTTCTCCATAGCAGCTGCAGCACTCAGCTGGGAGACACACCCTCTGGGAACGGGGAGGGGGTCGGGGGGTTGAGGTCCCAACTTTTTCCCCTGAGGCACCCAAGTAGATGGTGAGGGTCCTTTCCAGTGTGATTGGGTGTTACTAAGGTGCCAGTTCACTGGCTGCTCTTAGGAGCAGAGGCTCGCCCATGGTAAAGAAGAAGCAGTGCTGGGCTGGACTCCGCGGTGGCAGTGAATTCTTCCTGAGGTAGCAGCAACTCGACCATTCCGTCTGCTCCGAGAACGAGAGGAGCCGAGCCCATCCCTTGACCTCCCAGCCAAAATTTCGCTGTATCTCTGCTTTTCCCAAGAGAAAAATGCCCCAGCTATGAGAGCAGCCATCTGCACCCTTCCCCCCACCTTGGCCACTTTTGCCTCTTAAGTACCAGTTGTTACCAGCTCTTAGGCAACAAATGGGACAAAATTCCCTGAGAGAAATAAAGAAAAAAACAATCCTAACCTCCCATAAGAGTAATAAAAAAAAAAAAAAAAAAAAAAAAAAAAAAAAAAAAAAAAAGAAAAGCAAACAAACCCCTGTGTGTGTAGGGGGAATGCTTAATAGCCTGATTCATTCTGAAGAGCAAAGGATAGAGTGTGGTAAATAAGAGCTTTCATTCCACGCTGTTCTATAAAGTTAAGCTTTTCAGGCTGTAGAGAGCTGGTTGTGCTTCTTAATAAAACTTAGCAGAATATTGAATAAGCATTTCTTATTACCCAGTGCTGTCTGTTACAGCATATAATAAATTTGTCTAAACTTTTAATAAAAGGCATTTTGTATTCTTGCAAATTAATATATATAATTTTATACTCCACAGTTTGCCAGAATTAGCAGCAGAGATTTATAGATAGTACTTAAGGTCTTTTAGTTTAGATAATTTTTATTGGTGTGCTACTAGAGTTGCTTAAAACATTAGCAGTATTTTGAATGCAGTATTAAAAATTCTTCTAAATGTACCTTTCAATACGAATAGTTGAGAACATTTTTTGTGGAATGCATTTGGAAAAAAAAAAGTCAAACTGCATGCACTTAGAATGACCTCTAATACTCTTCTCTGAGCAAAAAACCTGAATTCACATCGGCTTTTTTTCCCCTTCAGTTGTTTTGGTCCACTGTACACTTGCAGCATCACTCTTAGCAATAAATGGAATTAATAATTTGTTGCAAAGCTTTAATTGATAGTTACAGACACTTGGAAGTTAGAAACACAATTCTCATTTTACCATATTTATGATATTGATACTTCAGATGCTGGAATGTGTGTTCATTTAGATAGTAATGGTATCAGGATGCCAGCACTGACCTGCATCATTACCTGTAATTACCAATAGGCACATTCAATTACCATAGGCACGCACAGTCAATCAGGCCTTTCCCACCAGCCACCCTGCAGACCATGAGTCTGTTTAAAGACTGACCTTTGGGTGGGTGCTGGCTTGTGAAAGTGCTGCCAGTGTTGCTTGATGTACACTGAGTAGCTATAATTATGGGGACTTCTGTCCTTTGGTTCATCTGGACCAAGTTGTCTTTGAACCCTGTATTGTAAGCTCAGGCTTTGTGACACTTCCAGTAAGTAAGCAGTATCTGCTGAAACAATGCCTTATTCAATGCTTTGGAATCTTTGATTCTACTTTTTGTTTTTTAGCACAAATGGGATTTGTACACTGCTATTTATGAGAGAGTAGTCCTTGACTGTAATTAATTTATTTTTAAAAAGGTGCTGACAATGACAATATTTAATTGGTGGAAGGCATGTACCTCTCTGAACCAGCAGATAAAAGTGCTGTTTTAAGGCAGATAGTCTTTTTTTGTGTGGGGTCATGAATTTTCTGTTTTATTCCAGTGACGGGGACAGAGCAACTTGGTGAATGTGCAAGCTGTACTTAAAGTAACTAACTTGTTTACACTTTGAATTAAGTATTTTAGGACTGAATTCTTCTACCACAAGCAGGAGGAGGGAATAAATACTTGGAAAAAATATTGGGCAAAACTAATGTATTCCATACTTCAGGACATGAAGCCATGTTTACTACTGGGGTCAGAAAGAAGTACTTCCTTGCAGACATTGTATTGCAGATTTGGGATTATGGGGCATTACTCTGAAATACCTCCGTGGTCGGCACCAGGTGATTTGCCCTTACTGCTCTGCCAAACTCATGTGAATTTAAATATTGAAGTTTCAGTTACTTGGAAGATTGAGTTGTTTTTGTTTCTAGTTTGTTTCATATACTGATAGAAGCTGTAAATTTTTTTTTTCTGAGCAGGACAGAATTTTCTCCTGCATTTTAAGTTATTGCAAGATCAGTCTCAATGACTCTGCTTATTCCAGTGTGCAGCTGAATAAGGGATTTGTCTTAATCCTGGGATGGGAGAGAGAATGAATATTTTACCTGTACTGTGTGTTTGTTTTCTGTAGCAATGTTTTGGTGTCTTTTTATTGTTTGCCTAAAGGAGAGGGAAGGTAAGTGAAAAATGAGCTTTCCTCCAGTGAGAAAGTGATCTGTGGGCACACTAAAAAGGCAGCAAAAAAGAAGTCAGAGACATGTATATTTTCACTATGAAAAACTAGCTGTGGGGACTTGTTTCAGCTGTTAGAGGTAGGTTTCAGAGCTGACAAGTCAGTAAGAATAGAATTTGCCTGTTCCAGCAGCTACTGAACAACAGATAAAAAAGAAGTGGCTATCTCCTTATATTCACCTCTTTTCCCCATCCAAGCATGACCATAATTTTCTTCAGGATTCTGTTCCTCTCATGCCTTTGCAGCTGGAAAATCTGGTATATTTATTTGCCCTACTGCTCTTACCTGCAGGCAAAGCTTGATCTAGATTGAAGTGTAATCCTCCTAGATTAATAAAGAAGTCCTTCCCCATGTCTGTGTCACTAAGCAGATGAGTAGCTCTTTGAAGAATGTTTTGAAGCTTGTGAAAATAATTTCTAGCAGAAACTTGCATTTAAAAAGATATTAGAATATACAGATAGTAAAATGAACAAGCAAGTGTGCCTCAAGGAAAAAAAGGTACTACATCTCTAGTCACTTGTTAATATTTCCCTTTCTGTGATGGATTTACTTCATAGCTGAACTTGAAAATCCTTCACAACTGGCACTGATGCTGGACAATTTCGTTTCCCAACGTAGGTCTGGCTGCATTTATCTCTTTCAGTTTGTTACCTTTCAGATTAATCACTCATTTTGTTTTGAAACATAGCTCTGGGCAGAACTCCACATAACTACAAAACCTGCTGTATAGATGAAACCACGGAAAAAGAATATGTGATATTCTTCTGCTGGATTTTGTTTTGAAATGAGATGTTGCTTGTTTTCTGAGGAGCTTGGGATCATGGTGTCTCGGTTTTGAAAGACAGGTGTCTGCTAAGGAAGGCAGAAGCCTCCCTTGAAGTGGCAGATATAACCCCTTTCCCTCTGAGTTATTATAATTTTGAAATCAAGGGTCTTTAGGCAAAGATGTGGGAAATAGGAATAACAGTCCTTTACTATATCTATAGCTATATCTATATATATAGATATATAACCAGTCAAACAAAACAACAACAACAATGACAGTAACAGCAAACACAAACCCAGTCCCAGCCTTCTTGGCTGTCAGGCTATTTCCCCTTGGGTGCAGTTCCGCTCACAGCCGGCAGGGGCGCTGGCGGCTCCCGGTGAGCAGGGCCGGTGTGATGGTTCCCCCGTGGCTGCAGGGGGCGCTCCGGAGCGAACTCGGGGAGCACGCAGCTCTGGTGCCCTGGGATCCCGGGGAAGGGATGGAACAAAAGCTTCACAAACCCCGGGGCAGCCGATCCCGGACTCTCGGAAACAGCAGGCTGGAACGGCAGGCTGGAGCGGCAGGCACAAACACAAATCCTGGGTGGCAGATGAGATGTATGCAAAAAGGGGAACCCCCCGGAGGTCCAGGCAGGCAGGGTGAGCACGGCTAAAACGCAGCGAAGGCTCGAAGCAGCAGCGGGGCAGGGTGGCCACAGCCCAGCCTCCAGCAGGGCAGGGAAAGCAGCTTTGGGATCCCGGCGTTGTTTCCAGCAGAAAGAAAGATGCCGAAAACGGGAACCAGCAGCCGTCTCTGCAGCTTCTCTCTCCAGACGCTGAGAGCAAACTGACTCCACACCCAGGTGAAAACAAAGGAGTAGCCAGGCCCACCCCACCCCCAATGGGCAGCTGTTTTTGTCTTTCTTAAGTATGGCCATTTGTCCCCTAGCAACATGCATATGGGAAAAAATTCCTTTAACAGGAAAAAAACTAGGACTAAACTAAAACCCCAGCATTATCCACCCCGAATTTTTTTCCATACTAACATGTTACATGAAACTTAACCTTTTTAACCATATGAATACATGCATCACCCGAATTATATACATATATACATGCTGATATTGATACAAGTACAGAGCCATGGGTAGTTCACCCTAAAACAAGGTCCCCTTGCGGTATGCAACGGGTCTCTCCATCCCTTTGCATCACCCACCAGGTGCAACCTGGTCCCTGAGCAAAAACAACCCCACGGATGGGTTTGTCTTTGCTCAAGGCAGACTTAACCCAAACAGTTTTTCCAAGCATACCTCTCACGTGCACCACTGGAACCTTATCCCCGTCTGTCGTTTGTAGGGGTTCGGATTGGGCAGGGCCTGCTCGGCTGGTGGAGCCTCGGGTGTTAACTAACCAGGTGGCTCTTGCTAAATGGACCTCCCAGTTTTTGAAAGTCCCCCCACCCACTGCCTTCAAGGTGGTTTAAAGCACCATTTTTAGAGTCCATTACACCACTCAACCTTCCCAGCTGCTGGTGCATGGTAAGGGATGTGGTACACCCACTCAATGCCATGTTCTCTAGCCCAGGTGTTTATAAGGCTGTTCTTGAAGTGAGTCCCATTGTCAGATTCAATCCTCTCAGGGGTACCATGCCTCCAAAGGACTTGCTTTTCAAGGCCCAGGATGGTGTTCCAGGCAGTAGCATGAGGCACAGGGTAGGTCTCCAGCCATCCAGTGGTGGCTTCTACCATTGTGAGCACATAGCGCTTGCCTTGGTGGGTTTGAGGCAGTGTGATGTAATCAATCTGCCAGGCCTCCCCATATTTATATTTGGACCACCGCCCACCGTACCACAGGGGCTTCACCCGCCTGGCCTGCTTGATCGCAGCGCATGTCTCACAATCATGGATCACCTGGGACATACTGTCCATGGTCAGATCCACCCCTCGGTCTCGTGCCCACTTATAGGTGGCATCTCTGCCCTGATGGCCTGAGGCATCATGGTCCCATCGAGCTAGGAACAACTCTCCTTTATGTTGCCAATCCAAGTCTATCTGGGACACCTCTATTTTCGCAGCCTGATCTACCTGTTTGTTGTTACGATGTTCTTCATTAGCCCGGCTCTTGGGGATGTGAGCATCTACATGACGGACCTTCACAGATAGCCTCTCTACTCGAGTGGCAATGTCTTTCCACTCCTCAGCAGCCCAGATTGGTTTTCATCTGCGCTGCCAGTTTGCCTTCTTCCACCTTTCCAGCCAACCCCACAGAGCATTGGCTACCATCCATAAATCAGTGTAGAGGTAGAGCTTTGGCCACTTCTCTCTTTCAGCTATGTCCAGAGCTAATTGAACGGCTTTGAGCTCAGCAAATTGGCTGGATCCACCTTCTCCTTCAGTAGCCTGTGCAACTTGTCATGTGGGGCTCCATACAGCAGTTTTCCATTTCCGGCTAGCGCCTACAATTTGGCAGGAACCATCAGTGAAGAGGGCATATTGTCTTTCACTCTCTGGTAGCTCGTTATATGGTGGGGCTTCTTCAGCACGCGTCACCTGCTCCTCTTCTTCTTCAGAAGATAACCCAAAAGTCTCACCTTCCGGCCAGTTCGTAATTATTTCCAAGATCCCAGGGCGACTTGGGTTTCCAATTCGGGCGCGCTGCGTGATGAGGGCGATCCATTTGCTCCAAGTAGCATCGGTGGCGTGATGCGTGGAGGGAACCTTTCCTTTGAACATCCACCCCAGCACTGGTAGTCGGGGTGCCAGGAGAAGCTGTGCCTCTGTGCCGATTACCTCTGAGGCAGCTTGGACTCCTTCATAAGCTGCCAAGACTTCTTTCTCTGTGGGAGTGTAGTTGGCTTCAGACCCTCTGTAGCTTCGGCTCCAGAATCCCAGTGGTCGGCCCCAAGTCTCACCAGGCACCTTCTGCCAGAGGCTCCAGGACAGACCATTGTTCCTGGCTGCAGAGTAGAGCACGTTCTTCACCTCTGGTCCTGTCCTGACTGGGCCAAGGGCTACGGCGTGAGCAATTTCCTGCTTGATCTGGGCAAAGGCTTGCTGTTGTTCAGGGCCCCAGTGGAAATCGTTCTTCTTGCAGGTAACCAGGTAGAGAGGGCTCACGATCTGGCTGTACTCAGGAATGTGCATCCTCCAGAAACCTATGGCGCCTAGGAAAGCTTGTGTTTCCTTCTTACTGGTTGGTGGAGACATCGCAGTGATCTTATTGATGACCTCAGTGGGAATCTGACGTCGTCCATCTTGCCACTTCACTCCCAGGAACTGGATCTCTCGGGCAGGTCCCTTGACATTGCTCTTCTTGATGGCGAAACCAGCTTCCAGGAGAATTCGGATGATTCTCTCTCCTTTCTCAAACACTTCTGTTGCGATGTTCCCCCACACAATGATGTCATCAATGTACTGCAGGTGTTCTGGGGCCTCACCCTTTTCCAGTGCAGCCTGGATCAGTCCATGGCAGATGGTGGGACTGTGCTTCCACCCCTGGGGCAGTCAGTTCCAGGTGTACTGCACACCCCTCCAGGTGAATGCAAACTGAGGCTTCCACTCTGCTGCCAGAGGAATGGAGAAAAATGCCTTGGCAATGTCAATAGTGGCGTACCACTTTGCTGCTTTGGACTCCAGCTCATACTGGAGCTCCAACATGTCCGGCACAGCAGCGCTCAGTGGTGGAGTCACTTCATTCAAAGCACGATAGTCCACAGTCAATCTCCATTCCCCGTCAGACTTGCGCACAGGCCAAATGGGGCTGTTGAAGGGTGAGTGGGTCTTGCTGACCACCCCTTGGCTCTCCAGCTCACGAATCATCTTGTGGATGGGGATCACAGCATCTCGATTTGTCTGATACTGCCAGCGGTGCACTGTCGAGGTGGCAATTGGCACTCGTTGCTCTTCCACTTTCAGGAGCCCAACTGCAGAAGGATTCTCGGATAGTCCAGGCAGGGTGTTCAATTGCCTAATGCCCTCTGCCTCCACAGCAGCAATCCCAAATGCCCACCTGAGCCCCTTTGGGTCTTTGTAATAGCCATTCCAGAGGAAGTCTATGCCCAGAATACACGGGGCCTCTGGGCCGGTCACAATCGGATACTTTTGCCACTCCTTCCCAGTCAGGCTCACCTCAGCTTCCAAAAGGGTCAAGTGCTGTGATCCCCCGGTCACCCCAGCCATGGATACAGGTTCTGCCCCCACATGTCCCGATGGCATTAAAGTACACTGTGCCCCAGTATCAACCAATGCATCATATTTTTGTAGCTCTGATGTGCCAGGCCATCGAATCCACACCGTCCAGAAAACGCGGTTCTCCCGTGCCTCTTCCTGGCTAGAGGCAGGGCCCCTCTAGCCCTGGTTATCATTCTTTCCTTGGGCATACATACTAGAGGTACCTTCGAGGGGATCTGACATATCATCCTCCCTTCTGTAATATCTGGCAGCTTGGTCACGGGAGGCTGAGGCTACTTTCACCTTAGCGGAACCCCCTTGGTTAGTGCCTCCCTCCTTGAGTTCACACACCCGCGCTGCCAGGACAGAGGTGGGTTTCCCATCTCACCTTCTCATGTCTTCCCCATGCTCACACAGGAAAAACCACATCTCAGCTCGTGGGGTGTACTCTCTCTCTCTAGCAGGGGGACGACGGGCTCTGACTTGGGGGCCTGTGACTCGTACTGGTGCCACACTGACCTTCCTCATCTCCTCCATCTCCTCCCTCATTTCCTTCCTCATCTCCTTCATCTCCTCTTTGAGGTCCTGGACCACAGCAGAGACATAAGCTTTCAGCGGGCCATTGACCATACTGTCATAATTCCTGAGCTTGTTGGCAACAGAGCCCACTGTTTCTTGGGTATTGTCAGCATCAATCATTGCAATGAAGGTGGTGTATTGCGATGGCCCTAGCCTTGCCAGGTTCCACATCATCTGTCCTGTGCACCTGACCTTATCAGGGTCATTACCGTGCTGTCCATCCCTCCCAAAGAGTACCTCTAATACTGCCACCTCTCTTAGCTGTTGGATCCCTTCCTCAAGTGTCTTCCACTGCATTCTATGATGGTACTCCTGCATTCTTTCTTTATGAATGAACCTTTCTCTCACACTCATTAAGAGCCGGTCCCAGAGAGAAAGGGGCCCTGGCTCCCTCACAAATATCTGGTCCACACCTGCGTCCTGGGTCAACGATCCCAGATACCTTGCCTCACCACTATCCAGTTGCACACTTGTGCCCATAAGGTCCCAAACCCGAAGCAGCCAGGTGGTATAAGGCTCACACCCCCTTCGCACAATGTCGTCTCGCATACCATGGAGACTGTCGTACGACAGGGACTCAGTGATGATTTCTGGCTCTGGCTCTCCTGCTGGTTGTGAGGGCCCTGGTTCCCCATCATCATTAACTGGTCGTACTGATTTGGTCTTACACTTCCTCCTTTGCACAGGGGCGACTGCTGCTGGCTGTGCTTGTCCTTGTGGTTCAGCTGAAACCTGGACGGTTGTAACATCCGTGGGTTCCACTGCTGCACCATCGGACTCACCCTCTTTGGGGCAAGGAGAGGGTTTTTCACTAGCTGAGGAGGTGTATTCCCTTAGCAATTGGCATATCTCCTGGCGCACCTGGCCCATCTCCTGGCACATCTCCTTGCGCACCTGGCCCATCTCCTGGCATATCTCCTGGCGCACCTGGCCCATCTCCTGGCACATCTCCTTGCGCACCTGGCCCATCTCCTGGCATATCTCCTGGCGCACCTGGCCCATCTCCTGGCATATCCCCTGGTGCACCTGGCCCATCTCCTGGCACATCTCCTGCATCCCTTTCACCAGTACCCCCACCCATTTCGGGTAGTCCATTTCTGAGGTGGGCTGTTGGGCGGTATCAGGCTGTGGGGCAGGGTCTCTAGTGTCTGGGGCTGTGTCAGGCTCTGGGGCTGAATCAGGCTCTGGGGTAGGATCTCTAGTGTCTGGGGCTGTGTCAGGTTCTGGGGCTGAATCAGGCTCTGGGGTAGGATCTCTAGTCTCTGGGGCTGGTGTCTGGGTAGTTATCCAAGCCAATCTCAACTTATCCTTGAATGCTAAATAGAGTAGGCCTACCAGCAGCAGATGGTTAGTATTCAGAGGGAATCTAAACCCTTCGAAAATTGATGGGGTGGGTCCAAAGAACTGGTTGAGGGGTTGGGGGAAAACTTCCCCTGGTGTCATTTCCTCACAGAAGGTACCATTGTTAACATAACCCCAAAAACATGCGCTAAGTGTGTGATGGCCGTTTATCCACGTGCCCACATTCCAGAGGAAGTTAAAAACCCATGAATTCCTCACCTTCTCGACCCATAGCGCAAGCTGGATAACAGCAATGGTAGCCTTAGTCAGAGGACCCATATTCAAGTAAGGAGCTGCAAAGGGGAAGAATATAGCCACGGCCACATGCCACCTGAACCAGGGTAAAGTAGACCACATATTGCTGCCTACCAAGGTTCCTATATCCAACACACAAAATTAAGTTATCCAAGGACTGTTATTCCTTTTTCACCTCTCTCTCTTAATGCCCTCAGGCCCCACGGTTGGGCGCCAAGATCTGTCTCAGTTTTGAAAGACAGGTGTCTGCTAAGGAAGGCAGAAGCCTCCCTTGAAGTGGCAGATATAACCCCTTTCCCTCTGAGTTATTATAATTTTGAAATCAAGGGTCTTTAGGCAAAGATGTGGGAAATAGGAATAACAGTCCTTTACTATATCTATATATATATAGATATATAACCAGTCATACAAAACAACAACAACTATGGCAGTAACAGCAAACACAAACCCAGTCCCAGCCTTCTCGGCTGTCAGGCTATTTCCCCTCGGGTGCAGTTCCGCTCACAGCCGGCAGGGGCGCTGGCAGCTCCCGGTGAGCAGGGCCGGTGTGATGGTTCCCCTGCGGCTGCAGGGGGCGCTCCGGAGCGAGCTCAGGGAGCACGCAGCTCTGGTGCCCTGGGATCCCGGGGAAGGGATGGAACAAAAGCTTCACAAACCCCGGGGCAGCCGATCCCGGACTCTCGGAAACAGCAGGCTGGAATGGCAGGCTGGAGCGGCAGGCACAAACACAAATCCTGAGTGGCAGATGAGATGTATGCAAAAAGGGGAACCCCCCGGAGGTCCAGGCAGGCAGGGTGAGCACGGCTAAAACGCAGCGAAGGCTCGAAGCAGCAGCGGGGCAGGGTGGCCACAGCCCAGCCTCCAGCAGGGCAGGGAAAGCAGCTTTGGGATCCCGGCGTTGTTTCCAGCAGAAAGAAAGATGCCGAAAACGGGAACCAGCAGCCGTCTCTGCAGCTTCTCTCTCCAGACGCTGAGAGCAAACTGACTCCACACCCAGGTGAAAACAAAGGAGTAGCCAGGCCCACCCCACCCCCAATGGGCAGCTGTTTTTGTCTTTCTTAAGTATGGCCATTTGTCCCCTAGCAACATGCATATGGGAAAAAATTCCTTTAACAGGAAAAAAACTAGGACTAAACTAAAACCCCAACACATGGGCAAGACAACTGAGATGAACAGTGCATATGAGCTTGGTGGGGCTCTGGGATAGTGGTGAGAGGCTCTGGCATGTCCATCACAGGTGCGCTGTTGGTTCTGGCTTTAGCTTGTCCCGTTTGCTTAGATCGTGATCCACAGTAGAACCAGAAAAGGTCTTCTTGGCTTGGAAATTATTTGTGTTGCAATTTTCTGGGCAAATTTTAGCGTTCCCTTTGCAAAATGATCCTCTCTGTGTCTACCAATAAATTGATCAGGGCCTGTCATATCCCCATAGGCAGTGAAGGCCTAGTGTGCCTATAGACTGTACCAAGGACTGCTGCGGCAGTGGCTCTTGAGGGTACTTGGGTGCCCAGGACCAGCAAAGCAGATTCCTGGCTGCTGGGCAGAGTAGGCCTTTTTGCCAGTGTGTCTCTGAACAGCAGCTGTTTCCATTTTGTAACCTGCTAATTCCCAAGCACAGCAGGAGCATCCTGACTCTCTAGAGTTCCCCAGCACAGACCCCTTTTCCATACATTGGAAGGAGTCATGAGGGCTTTTGTCTTTGCTGTAAAAATGAGTTTTCCCTGTCATGTTTGAGAAATACTGACACAATTTTTCTATGCATGTCCACTGACCCTGGTACCATACATAACCAGTCTGAAACATTCACGAGAACTGACTACTGCAAGTACCCAAGTAAATGTTTTCTGGCTTTAGCCTGAAATGTGAGAAGCTTTATGCAAACTAAATCTTAGCACGATAGTGGGAACCAGGAGAAGCCTTCCTGTTCAGTAGTCTGGGATGTGGTCTCTTGGCAGCCAGGGCTTATCCCAGCTGGTTCTGTGGGGGTCTTGTGCCTGTTTGCTCCCATGATGCCTGCTCCTTGCCTGACCTTGTGGGAAGCTGGTTCAGTAAATTGAGCTGGGGCAATGCTAGTGCTGTACAAAAATGACTTACTTTCTACCAGTCCAGCTCTCTAAATTGTTCTAGAGCACTGATGAAGGGGAGGGGCAGGAATGTGTGTCTGGGAGCTGGAAAGCTTTTACTTGTCTTAAAGACAGGGATTCTAAGGAAGTTAAATGCTCAATTTTGAAAATGTTCACAGGATCAAACCACACTGATAGGTTGCGTTGCTCCCTGAAAGAAATCAAATTACAGTGGTTGTCAGTCTTGCTTAGTACATTTTAAACCACCTCCTTTCTATATAAGTGGTACTATTATTAAAACTACTCTTACCTTGGATTTTTTTTTAAATTGTGAAGGACACAAAGCATAGGGTCACAGTGAAAATCCTGTTAACAGTCAGAAATAGTCTTGGCACAGGCTTTTGGTGATAGTCACAGGGAGATATGTATGGTAATAAACAGCCCTTCTGGGCTTTCTGCTGTGGGCTCTGAACTTTGCTGTGCTGCAGCTGACTTGCTTGCAATAAAGCCCTTGTCTGTGTCTTTAATGAAGGACTTTCCTGAGGTAGAAATTGCCTTCCTTGGAATTAGGGGAGGAGGAGTGATGTGTATTGTGAAGAAAAGCTAAGCCAGGAAACACCTGGCAACCAGATGGCCCTTAGCATGCTGCATTGTACCCACACCTTCATTAAGCATTACTTTGTCTGTCTCTGGGTAATAGATTTAGAGGTTTGGGGTCACAAAGAATTAGAAAATTGTAGCCAGTTGCAATTAAACATGAGTTATTTTTAGAGGACAAAGAACTGAGCTGAAAACTGAATTAGAGCTACTTGAAATGTTAGGGCTCAAATACTGGGATGGTATTTTCTAGGTGACCAACAAAGTAGCCCATGCACTCCAGTCAGAGGCACAAAGCCACCCAGGGTGGTGGCAGGTGGGCTAGAGATGGCAGAGCTGTGAGCAATGGCAGTAATGTGGAACTGACATTATTTTACTTCCTGAGGGCAGTTGGCATTATGTACTTCCCTCTGAATATTCATGTGTTCAACAGATAAGGGTTATTTAGACTATTAGTAGAATAGAACTGTGTGGTTTGCACTGTGATTTGTGTAAGCCTGGCTCAGTACCTTACACTTATGTTTTACCTACATTTAATTTTGTTCTGTGTTTCCCCATCAAAGTGCCTGTAGTCCAAAAAGGGCAGGCTCAAGGTTTTTAAGTTTTCAGGTGAGTTGTAAGAATATTATAGGCAAATAGAGATCTGGGCAGAACAGTACATTTTTTGTGTTAGTGACCAATTGGCAGCCGTTGGTGGCATGTGGGTGGTCAGGAGTTCAGGCTGACCCTTTGTGGTTGCACAGAAGTGAGCAAGAAGAAACTGGTCTCCCTCCTACATCCTCAATACTCGTCTGCTTTCTCTAGCAGGTAAAAGAGGTGTGGCAGTACTGAGGTGTATGGGTATGTTTTGGCTGTCTCACAGCTGCATTGGGAGATGCCTTTTCTTGAGGGAGCTGCTCTGTGAATCAGTGGCTCAGATCTCCTGGTTCTTGCTGAATCCAGGACTGATTGATACCACCTTGTAGTGCTCACCTGCTCATTGCCCTGCCTTGAAAGGTCTTTAACTACCTTGGGAGAATAATACATGCCAAAGAGACTTTGCTAGTCCAGGGGCTGTGTAAATGCAGAATGCCTTCCTTACAAACACTTTGGAGTGTCTTCAGGAAGCCTGAATTGGTTGTTAATTACTTTCGTTCTCATGATGTTGACGAAATAATAAGAGCATTGCTGGCTTTAATCCTGTATATTCTTTTGAGCAGCTTCTTTGCAGAGAGTGTATCTTGTCAATTTCATATTAAAATGTTGGTAAGCACAACTTGAAAACACTTACAATTGGAACACCAATTTAATTACTTGTTAGCATTGATATCAAAGCCTATTGTGAATTTAATGCAGTGAGTTCTGAGGAATCCACCTAAAAAACCTTGTTTTATGTATTGCTTCAGTTTTTAAGTCTACATCCTGTGGGGTTGGTTCTAGAGCTGAGATCCTTGTTAAAGACAATTTAAGTTCCATTATGCAATTGAAGTGTTTGTGTTTTATTAAAAACAAGCCAATGATACTCCACCATATGATACGGGGCAGCCACATAAATGTGGAACAACTGTCTTGAAAGGGTGGATCAAGTTGTTCAGTAAGTCTTTTCATTTTCTAGTCTCTCTGAATCTGAAAGGCTATATGGCATTTATTTTACCCTCAGGAGAGGAAAAATAAATCTTCTCAGTTCTTGAAAGCTACTGTCCCAGGTTAGGCAGTTCTTACACTAATAGTTTGCTACTCAGAGAGGCAAAAATGTTCTTTTGCTGTGTGTTGATGGTGTCTTCAACCAGCAAAAACCGCACAGCAGCAGCTTGGAAAGAAAAGCAGGGAAGATGTGCCTGAGGGATTTACTGTGCAGCTCTTGGTTTTCCCTTGAGAAGAGCCCCCCTGTCTTGAAGTTGAAATTAAAATGTAAATCCTAAAATAGGCATAATTAGGGTACTTGCTTTAGACAATGTCTGGTGCCGGCAGCTTTAGTTTTGGGTGTATGCAGGTTTCTTCAGTGTTTGAGCAGTGAATGAGGTAGGAGATGATTAACAATTAGCATATTGTGTTGGTGCTCTCCAAAGTTGGGACAAAAAACAGAACATGAGTTGTTTTTCCCCAGCAGTCCTGCTGCTAACGGTGTGTAAATCTGATGAAGACTTCTAAATGTACAGAATTACTGCTCCAGTAATGCATTGGTATTAAAATGAGCAGAAGGTTCTGGTATGGATCTTTCTGTATTTTGTGTGGCATTTTGCAGAGTTGAAATGGAAAAGAACTGGGATATCTTGCCTTGGCAGGGGCTGCCATGGGCCTGCCAAAGTGCTAAAGACCTCTGTGAATTGGGTTGCAAGGTGGCTTGCCTTAGCTAGGAGTCTTTACTTTGTCTCTGCTGAGCCTGGGTTAGTCCTTGAAAGAAGCATATTTTGCAAACATTGAAAGTGGTAACACAGGCACAATAACCTCATTTTTGTTAGGGAGCTGGAGTTAGTTCTAACGCTGTGTGGAACTTCCTGGAGGCCTGAGCATGTATGAAAGCAATAGGGAGAGTTTTGGTTGGAATGGGCCTGGGGAAGCAGGCTGGGACTCACACCCAGCTGGAAGCTGAGTGACTGTGGTGTTTGTTATTCTTCGGTGTTGGGGTTTTGGCACCTGCTTTCACACTAAATCAGCTGTTGAGAATGTTGTAAAGGTCTGTAAATGTCCCTGTAGAGGTGCTTAGGCTCTCTGTATATGTCTGACAACTTTAGGCTTTTTCTTTTTCCTTTCTTATCTTTTTTTTCCCCAGACTTGTGGTGTAGTGTAGGGTATGTTAATGACAAAATAGTTTCAAGACTTCAGACTCATAACCAATTAATAGTAGTAATTATTGTTTACAATATTACTTTTGTAGGGAATGTCATGAAGTACTTACTGAGATATGTCATACAGACATTTATGGTCTAAAGAGGTCTTAAATGGTCTTGAGTTTTATGGCTAGGGCCAGCATACTTTTTCAATCGAGAAAAAGGCCTCTTTCAGCCTAGCTTTTTAAAAGTGTTATGAAGTGGCGTTGTGTGTGATTTAATCATGGTCCTGTACATTGATGTTTACTTTGATGGCTCAGAGACATAAATCATATTATAGCAGTGCTTTAAAATAGTGCTTTTTCACATTGTCTAGCTTAATATATTAACTAGGGAAGCAAAAAGCAAAGCATATGTTTGTTTTCCTTTCTCCATACTGAAAAAACTGTTGTTCAATTTTGGTTTTGCCATGTAGATTTTTTATGGTGACAACTGGTGAAATCATGCTGTTAGTCAGCTGGAAAAGTGCATCTTTATAAAATGTCATTTGATATACTGGAAAATGCTTGGCTGGGCTAATGCTGTCACTTATTCTAAGCAAATAGATACTGCAGTTTCCTGGAGTCATATAATGGTCTACTTTAAGTCCTGTATTTGTGAATCTTGAGCTATGACTCAGGGATTTAATTTTTTTTTTTCCATTTGGGGAAGAGACTAAAATAAAGATGATTTTCTACAAGTGTCCAATCCTGAATCTGACAATTTTGTAGAGAATTACTGCATTTCTGGGAAACTTTAAAACCAACTTAGTTATTTACTAGAGAATTAGTCCTGCTTCATAATGCCATTTTTTTAATTAGAAAAATTTTTCAGGAAGTTTTTTTCCCCCCCAACTGCTATGGATATTAAAATTTTCTTACAGAACTGATTTGCATTGCTGTGAAGTTCCCCAAGAATATTCCATACTGATCAGCATTGATCCTTTTATTGATTTTCAGTAAACTTTTCATTGTACATCCTTACTCATAAAACTGTTTATGCATGTGCATGTCTATGTGTGCACATATATGACTCCACTGAGCTGAATGGAACTTAATATACAAATACTACTGGAGTCTAATACTTGGACTGTGTTAAACAGAAACAGTGTCAACAGTAGGGAGGTGACAGCCAGTACATGAGAGCTGTCACCTGGACAGTTTTCAAGTGAAATATGTTTTATGTGCAGTCAACACTACATCATTCAGTTTTGCACTGATGTGCATGAATGACTAAACCCTTCTGCATACTACATTCACATGCCAGGGCAATAGCTCCTGCACATACAGAAAAACTATAAATAGGAAGCTTTTCGTATGACAGCAATGACTTACACAATAAGAATAATGTAGTGCTATGCCAAGGAAACAAATTGTAAAGAACATCTGTGGATAGTCTGTGAGAAATATGGTGTGTAATAAAATATATGTAATCTCTCTCAGTTCAGTGGAAAACTCTAAAATGTAAAGAATGATAGAATAACCTGTACATGTCTTTTGAAATATGAACATTCATATTATAACAATCTTTATGATCAACTGACAAGAAAAGAACTATTAAATAATCTTATTAGATTCCTGTTTTGCCCTACTTGCCAAGCTGAGATGATTTCTACAGTATATATTGATAAGTATGCCCCTTAGTCCTTTTCCCTCAGTTGCTTGGTTGCATGAATCATAACTGTGAGAACCTTAGTTGGAATAAATAGGTTTTGTTTCTTGTTCTGTGAAGGGGAAGGTTCTGTGTTCTACTTCCTGTTGTAGGAGAGGCTGATGTCAGGTCTGGTTGTGAGGCTCAGGTTCTTGATTGCCAGCTTTACTCTCCTTAAGGAAGGGAGCTGTCATGCACAATTTTACCAAGGGCCCTGGATAGCAGATCGGGTCTGGGATTTCACTATGAATTCAATAGGAGAGCAGGAATAAAGGATAGAAAATGGTGATGTGTAATCTAGAGCCTTTTGATTCACTGGAAAGAAACATGTATTATTATCATCTTCCACTGAAAGAGCTTCCAAAGGCAGATTAAATATTGTGGGAAGTTGTTGTCTCCTACTGAGACATTCTTTACCTAGAATCCTCATGAGAATTAAAGACTGCTTTATATTCAGTTGGTAAAGTTAGTACAGCACCCATTTGATAACAAACCTATTGCTTTCATTTATTCTCTACAAAGCTTGTGAGAAGGACAGTAGTAACTTGGATACGATTGTTAATGTTGTTTCTGTAATTTTCTAGACTGTCCTACAAGTGAGCAACATAGAGACCTTGCTAAAAATTGTGGCTTAATTACTGATGTATTGTGATTTATGAAGGGATTCCTTGCAGAGCAAGGGTAACCGGTAACAAAATCAGTGGCCTGCCACCTTTAGATAGTTTTTTTAAAGGGAGAAAGTGCAGATCCTTCAGTGTCACTTGTACATTATTTCATGTATTGTATGGTGACTTTTGGGAAGGGTGAGGGAGACATCCTACCTGTTTGGACCATGAACATAAGCTGGCAAATTAATCTAAAAACATAGATCTGTGAATATGCATGCAGGTGAGCATTCATGTGAGTTTTGTTCTGTACTCATTTGTCGGCGATTGAATGACAGACCCAGACCGGCAGGGAATCTGAATCATTTATTCAAAGAAGTGAGTTGGTTTTATACACTTTTCTAAGGCACAGTATTTCCTTATGTGGCGTGACCTATCCCATGTTGCCACATCAGCAACACTTTCTCAGTGTTCTTCTATGGGGTGATCACTCGCTGTTCACTCATCTGTCAGCTCCTGGCAGGCTCCTCTCCATAGGGGTCTGCCGTGTGACACTTCTTCCCCCCAGGGTCCGGTGGAGACAAGCCTCTCTGTGCCGCCATGTGCTCCTTTGTTCTGCCGTGTGCCTCTACAGGCAGGTTTTACAGCTCACAACCCAATTCTACCTTCTAATTCCCCATACTTATTCAAGGAGCAGAGAGAGAGAGATTAGTTTGTGCTGGGTCTGAAACTGCAGTGTTTCAAAGGTAACCAACGTTTCTATTCACTCTTTCTTTGTATGGTATTCTACAGGCTTGATAGGACAACAGTTAAGCCTGGACTGTAATCTCTGGAAATCTTCTTATGAGAGTTATTTTCCAGTAAAACAGCTAGCATGCTTTATAAGTCTTGATGTGCTACTGGAAGGTCAGCTGCTTAAACACCACCAATCAGTATTTACTTTTTAGGTATAAGTGAAATCTGCGCCTGAATTATGAATTGTTAGACGTTAGGGATTTTTAGTTACTGTATCAAAGTTTCATTTTGGCATTTTCCAGTCAAAGACAAAATCTGGTTTTGGGTGGTTTTTTTCCAGTTTTGATTGAGGCCATTCTCCTTTAGCAAAAAACAGGTATCTTGTGGCATCAATGCATGCCTGTGAGGTCCCAGCCTGTTCATTAGGGATAACAAGGAGTCTGTGCTTGTTGACTGTTGCACGCTTAGCACCTGAAGTGTGGTTATTCCCTTTCCTGCTCTTTAAACAGTGCATACCCTGCTGTGGCACTGTCCTCAGAGCTGTCAAGCCTTTGGGGCAAAACTCATCCTTTGCTCAGAACAGCCTCTGTTAGGAGAGAATCTGTGAGTATAGATTTCAAAATTTTAGGTATATTATAAAAAAGGCAGGTTTCAGTCTGCTCTGAAACTGGCTCCTAAATATGAAGGGAGAACTATGATGATGCCAAGGGATCTAGAGAGGAAAGGAATGCTTGAACTGAGCATTTTGTCTGTGTTCTGTGGTCCTGGACTTCTGTGTTATGTCTGAGGTAGGTGGTTGTGTGTCTTTGTTGTGTGTGTCTTTGTACCTTTCGTTGGACTGACAGTTGCCAGTGAATGCTTATAGAAGTTGCAGCCACCCCCTCTGCCCCGCCTCCTGAACTAGTGTGGGCAGGCAGGGGAGTGCTGCCTTTTAGGAGAAACAGCACTTCATAGTCCCTGTGTCCTCCAAAGATGTCTGGGTGATTTGTTATTTCCTTCATGGTTTTGATCTCAAGAGTATTATTTTGGTGCAGGTTCTTAAAGCCCTAATGCTGTTCCCAGATGCACTGGTGATAACACCATGCACTGTCCAGGTACCCATACAGACTTCTGATTCATAAATGTTCATTAGTTTGTGTCATGAATATTAATCCCATAAGCCAGCTCCAGTCATCAGCTGAATTGGGGCCAGGTTCAGGGGGGGAACCAAGTCTCTTTGAATGCAGGGCACACAGAGGAGAAAAGGACAGGTCTTAAATCAGCGTGTAATTCAATTATTTTAGTTTTCTTGAGGCCTTGAAGCAACGCAATGCAGATTTTTCAAAGATGACATCACAAAATACTGGGATATGCTGCCAAATCCATGTGGGTGGAGAAAAAAAGGAGGTGTTACTGACTTTATAAACACTTGTGCTTCTGTTCTCAAGAAAGAAAGAAAAAAAGGAACAGACTTTCCCAGTGGTTCTCTGAGAATGTAAATGCCACATAAGTATTTTGGTTAACGGCAGAAATGGCATTTCCTGTGCTGTCTTTATTGCTCAATTGTCTTGTCCTAGTTACATAAGTTGTATTTTATCAACTGGAGCATATGCATAGAAAACCAGTTGGAGAACTCTACGAGTCATTCAACACTTTCTCACAATTTCCAGCTGAATTACTCATACTCACAGTTGCTGTGAAAAGAGTGCTCAGGTATTCTGCATGAAAGCATTGAAGTTGCATCCTTTCACCTGTAAACTCAATATTTTTTGCCTTATATTTGATGATATATAGGTAGAAAACTTGAAAATTAGCACAAACATCCACAATTTTCCACATGGGCAAATCTCAAAAGTTTTTAGCAGTTATGCTGCTTTTTTCATCCTTGATAAAACCTTATTTCTTGTAGTGGTTGGAGAGAAATTAATTTTCACACTTATATTGACGCCTTATATGGTGAGGGATGCTTGCCCCCAGCCTACATAAACCATTTGCTTTACAACAGTATATTGATCAGCCCAACATAACGTTTTATTTAGGTAACCAAATCTAAAGAAGATTCTTTTTATCAAAAGATTCTAGGTGTAGAAAATTAATTATGACAGATGTGTAAGTAATGTTCAGATAATTTTGAATTCTTTAAAAGAGGACAGTGACTTTTTAAATATTTGGCAGTGCACAGTGTGGCCTGGAAGTAGAGACTGTCTATGGCTGTTCACTTTGATTCATAGGAGAAGAGTCTTAGAACTGCCAGGACTCATAGCACTGTTTGGTTGCTCTCCATTCTGGTCCTCTTGCTAGGCTGATATAAGATGGCCCTCTAAAGATGCTGTGTAGTTTTTATTAATCTTGTTATCAAGTGCACTCTACATTAAAAGAGTGCTTTGCTGTTCAGAGCTCTGAGATGCTGCAGAGCTGGGGCAACATTATTTGAAATAGTAATGACCAACTCAGTTCCAAGCAATCAAAGGAAGGAGATATTGGAAGAAAACAAATTAAAAAATCTAGCCCCAAATGGAGCAGAGGACACAGTGTTTAGAATAGCAGAAATGTGGGAATACATGAGGCTCACCTTATATTGCATGTCTCTGTAAGAGCAGGGATTTAAATTGTGTAGTGACTTTTAGCAAATTGGAATGTGAATGGAGGAACATACTTGGTTTTGCCTCTTTTTGCAAGCCTGACCTGAACCTGCTTGCTGGTGGACGTGGAAGGTATCTTTTCAGCTTTATACCGGCTAGTGCTTGTATTTCAATTCCTTAGAAGGCCTCAAGCAGCCCAGAGAAGCAGCACGGGCGATCTAGCACTTTAGTAGCTCTAAATCGGTACCTGTATCAGCTGCAAAGCAAATACCATCAGCAGAAGCAAAGAGGGAGAAATATAGCTCCCTGCCCGCTCAATTCCCTGCAGTTAGAAGCTTTCAAATGAGACAGACAACCCGAGATGTTCACAGGAAGAAAGCTGGGCTGAGAGAGAGGATGGAGCCTCCCCTCGACTATCTTTTATTCGGAGCAGGGGGAAGGGGAGGACTGGGGGCAGACCCGGGGTGACCGGCCAATCAGACACTGCTAAAGAGTTTGAGTTACATTTGGTTTTGCCCGCGCTTAGAACAAAGGAGCTCAGAGCACATGGGCAGGAGCACGTGTCTTTGGGAGGGGGAGGGGAAGCTCAGAACAGGCAGCAACAGGTGGAAGCTGTTAGCTATGGAGTTGTTGATCCCAGCAGCAAAACCAGCCTGTTGTACTAATCATTGAAGCAGGTATTGGGACTTCTAGGTCTTGTTTGCTTAAATTGGCCTAGTAGTGCCTTTCAGTTACTGGCACTAGGGTGAATAATATAGTCAAGATTTGTCTTGGTATCTTCATTGTAAGCCATTGGTCTTAAAATGTAACTTATTAAATTACTGTAGATGAAACACCAAAGAGATTGGTCCTTGAGTCCCTTGGTGATTGCAGAATTGCAGATTAAGTCCTCACAATTTACTTAATCAAAGGATGTATTTATTTTTTCAGAAAACATTCTCTTGTGAGAAAAGTTCATGGAGTGGCTGATTGGAACGGAGGTACAGCTGAGACTCTCAGCTTCCTTCCGAGAGTAGCAAGCTCCTTTTGTGCATTTCTTTACCAGCTTTCTATGATGTACTGATATGTAACGACTTTACTTTTTTGAACCTCTGTCAGGGGCAGATGGGCCCAAAACTCCTCAGCACTCACTATGGAGTAAAACTACTGTGCTGACACGGTGCCTCATAGATAATGGGGCTTGCTCCCAGTTTCCAACATGCTCTTCTTTGTTCTTCTCATTATAATTAATGCTGCAGGAGATATTTTTGTTAATGTTACTTGTCTTTCAAAACAAAAATTTCTACTCTTTTTTGATATGTCATATCATAAGGTGATACGTCTCCAAGTTCATTGGATCTCTGATGTCAACTACAGTTTGTATAGTTCAGATTGTAGAACAGCTTTAGAGCATGGGATCTTTCCTGCTAGTCTGAAAAATCTAGATCCTCAAAGAAAATGAGTACAAGTGTTTGGCTCTTCTTTGAAGTGATCTGTTGCATTCCACATGCTTGCAGGTGTGGATGTAGGGGCCAAAACCTATAAGGCTGGTATTTTCAAAAGGATCTGAGTGAAATGTAGTGGGAATTGGGATGCATAGAAGTCCTGAATTTCTTTTTACACAGACCCATTAAATCATTTGCAGCTCATGGCGGCTGGCTGCTGCTCATGCAATGTGTTCCCTCATATGTAATCCAAGTTAAATGTTCCCTTTCTGAGCAGCTCAGTGTCTGGGTAGGTGACTGCATGGAGCTGTTTGAGGTAGACATTCAGGTTGCCCAGGTGCCACCTGGCTGAGGAACCTGTTGTCCTCCTCCCAGTTGTCCCAGAGGATTTTGGCCCTGATGTTGATGTCCTCATTCCCTCCATGCGGTTTAAGTAAGACCAAAGAAGATAAAAGCTCGTAGGTCTTGAGTACGGGAACAATGTTCCTCCTCAAAAAGTGTGTAATTATTTCAGCTCATGAGATGGAATGAGGAAAAAGGCTTTAGTGGTCATAGTTAAGTTTTTATTTTGAGAGAAAGAGAACATGTGAACTTATTGCTCAGTTTACTTTTCCTAATGCTCATTAAATTTATCTTCATTGTATTTTCATTATGTTCACGTTATCTAATGAGCTTGCAATGACTCCTTCTCTTTTTTCACCCCCAGTTCTCATCTCTGCTATTACCATGAAAATAAGCATTCTGTAGAAATGGGTTTTGCTGCTCTAAATGGAGTTCTTTTTAATAAATATTGATTCAGTGTCTAAAACCAGAAAAGTCATGGTTTGTCTCCTGGATCAGGTGGCTGTAGTGATGAAGACCAGCTGACGTAGGAGCTTTTGTTTTGTTCTTGGAGACAAGTAGTTTTTCTGACAAAGGATACGCAACTTTAGAAAATCAGGAATTACAACTACTTTGACATCTTGTGTCAACCAAAAAAACTGAGTGTGCTCAAGTATCAGAATTCTATTTTTCTGTGGTTAAGACTGTGTTTCCATCATAAGGGCTTTTAGTATCTTTAGGGATTACAGGATAATAGTAACTTGGCAATTAAAGAAAAAAGAAAAATTTGCCAATTGAAAGTTGGCTTCTGATATATTCCCCTGAGTAGATTTCTTTAACCATATCATAACAACAAAAAATTTTTATATTTAGATTATATCAGATAAAAAAATTGCTAGCAGTGTGTCATCTGGGGTTGGATCTCTGTGGTGAGAACTGCCATCTCAAAAGGTGAAATTCAGTTTTGCTGTTGCCACTTGAAATTTTACTTTTTAAAATGCCTGTTTTGTTTTGTTGCTGTTGTTGTTTTCATAAAGCATGCTTAGCCTTCCTGTAGTTGCAAACAATCTGTGTGTCTCCAAATTCTAGCTCTGCTGGAAGTGCTGGGAAGTGAGGCTCCTGGGTGTGCTGGTAGGTCCTGGCACGCATCTGTCTGCCCCTCTAGAGACACAGGTATGTTTAAGGTTGTGTCCCTGGATGCCATGGCTGTTAGTGAGGGCTAGCTTCTTCATCACGCAGCATGCTGTGATAGTGCCATATGGATGCATGTTTATGGATACAGATCGTGATCCTGCAGTGCGCTCTGGAAAGAGCCATTCTGGTTCCACTGGAGGGCTTTAAAAAGGAGTGGATTGCTCTGGGAAGCCGTGACTCCACTGTGGTTCAGCACGTGAGTGGGCCCTCCATTCCCCCTTTTTCCTTTGCCTTCAGTAGAACCAATACCTTGCATGCAACCCAAGTGATTTTCAGAAAGTCATTCCAGTCTGCTTTGCAATAATTCTCTCTTTGAGTGAATTTATTTGGCAAATTAGCAATAGTGTCTGGCATATTGCATGCAGAGTTTCCTGAAGGGAAAAAAAAAGAATTTAATATGAAGAGTTAATTTACATGTCTCTGTTTTGAAAATGAATTTTTGTCCTGTTCTGGAAGCTGGATGAATAGTCCTAGAAGCACAGAGGAACAGGAGTAATAAACACGCAGCTTGAGTGCAACACTTGAGATACTGCCCTGTGGAGAGGCAGACCTGGAGACTCCAGCCTAGCACTTTGGGGTGGAGTTGCTGAAACAATCCTCTCTAAATAACAGATCTTAGTGTTTGGTTTGCTGTTTTTGAATAAGTCAGTTGTGAATCCTTGTTTGCATTATTCATCAGGCCTCAAAGATGGAGAAATAGCATTTAATGAATTCATGCACAAATATTTTTCCATCAATAACTGAGTCAATTCCTGGAGGGCGAGCATATGTTTCCATTTGAGGTGTGTGACCATTCAGACCTTGGCATCTTTGCTGATGCTACCACTGAAGAGGCCAGCTGTGTGGATAATGGATCTTGTTACCCGGCTTTCTGTCTGTCAGCAGCTGGATTGCACCATCATGGAATTTCATGCAGGCTATTTGCATGATGGTGGGTGAAGCAGCACAGTGAGTGAGGCCTAGGGAAAGCTATTGCAGATAGACAGTGCTGTAGTACCTCCCAAAATAATATTTTTTTGTTTGTCCACTTCTTGGAGCTCTTGTGCTTGAGGCAGAGGTTACTGCTTCAGCCACTGATGCCCGTTCTGGCTGAGACAACTGTGCTGCAGGCTCTCTCTCCCAGTTTGGTGAGCTGAGTAACTGTGCTACCTTAGCTTGGTTCAACAAATTCATGTGAGTAGCTGGATTGACAGCTTGTGAGGAGGCAGCCCCAGTAGGAGATAGTGTGTTTATGGTGACTGGGGAGTAGTAACTGGAGAGCTACCAATGCATTTTCTTTTGTAGGCAGTATGGGAAGGCCAGATTTGTGTTTATTTTTTTAAAATCTTTCTTGCAGTTTAAAACCAGCTCTCTGTTTAGGGTGTTTGCATTTGAGCCTTTGGAACTGCTTGTGATCAGAGGCACTAGCAGCACCTGCAAGTGGACACCTTAGCTAATGCTTGGTCCCTTTGCAGTTTTGTGACATCTTGGGAAGGGAGTTTAAAAGACTTGGGGAAACTGGTGGGGATGAGCGGGTGAATTGAAAACAAAATCATTTGGTCCAACCTATAATTGCAGGAAGATGTGTTCCTTTGTTTTGTAGACAGAGTACTTTCAGGGCTTTGCCCTTGCTGGCTAGGATTACATGGGCCATGTGACAATCAAGGGCATTCTCTGCTGCTATAGACCTGTGGTAATTTATAACTGGATGGGTCATTTAATTTCTTGCTGGCAGGTTAGGAATTTTTCCTGTAGTTTTGTACCCTCTCTTGTTACTAGGTCTTTGCAGATTTAGCCTTGACTTGCCTCTGTGCAGGAGATGAGATGCTTGCTGGCAGCAGCTGCATAGTTTGTGTCTGCAGGTTTGAGTGGTTGTCCTGAAAAGTCTGATAGAGTTAGATGGAGTTCTTAGATTTCACTCTCTGACCAAAAGATGACAGTGATTTGCTTAAAGATATCCTGTCTGCTTAGTTATGTCCTTTATTTTTAGAGGGTTCCAGTCACTTCAGGTGAGGGATCATAAATATCTAAAATGTGTTCCTTTTACAGAATTTTATTTAACTAAATGGATTGCATGACACTAGACTGTAGCAGTGCAGGTGGCTGCAGCTACTCTTTGTCCTGAGGAGAACTCAGACAACCACCTGTGGTGGTTAGCGACCCAAGTTTAGCATGTAACTTTGCAGTCCTGGTGAGAACCCATGATTCCCTTGTTTTACCTTTTGCATGTTTTCCCCTGATTGGTTAATATTTTGTCATCTTGTTTTATGTATGAAGTTATGTATATTCATCTTCCTTCTTTAATATGTATTGGTTCTAGAAAGTTCCTTGTTCCTCGATGCCCCATTGGATCCTTCCCTGAGTCCCTCCTATGTGTTGTTCCCATTGGTTCCCTTCCTGTCAATTCCAACTGCTTGTCTCTATCCCATTGGCTGAGATCCCTTTCCCCGCCTATTCTGTACCCAGTATAAGATCCCTGGACCCTCCCAGCAATTGGCCTCTTTGTCCCTGTCTTTCCATGGGAGTAAACCTGCATGAAACACATACGGAGAGTCCCCTCTCTTTACTTCTTTGCCTTTGCCTGCGTGCCTGCTTAACAGCAACAGGAGGATATAGCCCCTTTTGGGTGAGGAGCTCTAACCCATTTTCACTGTGTGTTGGGCACTGAGTGCTGCCTTCCAGAGGGGTTTCAGTGTTGACCTCCAGGCTTCTTTGTGTCGGCATGCGAAGGGTATAACCCCCTTCTGCCAGCTCCCAGTGGCTGGAAACCCCTCCACTAGACCAATCTCTCCAGCCATTGAGATGCTCTTGCTGCACAGAGACTCAAGTTTGTTTTCAGAAGCTAGTGAGGGTTTTCTCTTTCACTCAGGCTCAGTTTTCTGAGTCATTTAGTGAAGTTTTAGTATATTTTCTTCTTGGTAGGGAGTCTGATCACTGAGAGTTCAAATGATTGCTCCTTTTTGTGTGAGAAATAGAGTCTGTCCCAGCAAGCAGTGTGGATAGACGTGAACTCCACATGTGCCACTGCATTTCTGGGAAATGCCGCAACAGTGGTATAATGTGTCATTGGGAGCCACTGTGCTATTTCCTAGTAAGATTTAGCTCTAAGCTGGAGTTGTACCCATAAAATACTTTTTTTCAGATGTAATACATTGCATCAGGGTGTTTCTTGCTTTCCAGACAGAGGAAAAGCATTGAATCTCCAAAACACAATGGGAACAGAGGTCTCACTGCAAAGTAAGTTAAGAGCAAAGGTTTGACAAAGTAAATCAGAATTTCTGGTAAGCATCTTACATCTGATTTTGGAAGTGCCACTCTGCAGAATTGTAGTGCTTCCCTGTCTCAGTTGCACACAGGTGCATTGTTTTTTAGCTGAAAAGTGCTACAATCCACCCTTCAGACAGGTGAGCTCTGGAATCACAGCTAAGTATGAGTAGGGCATAGTATGGCCAGTTTGAGGTTCTCCAGTGTAAAAACAACATTGATGTGTACTGGAATTACTCCAATGGGTGATTAAGGGGACAACAAGGTTTGAGGAGAAACACAGAGGGAAATGTTTTGCTTCCATCTGGAAATGTTTTTCTTCCATCTGCCAAGACGGGAGGTTATAGAGGAGTTTCAATGCTGCCTTTAGCTACCTTGTGGGTAGAGAGGGTATTAGGTGCTGCCAAACTCTTCTTGAAGTGCAGGATGAAGGAGCCAGGGCAAAGGATACAAGTTGAAACAGGTAAATTCCAGGTAGATACAAGAAAAACTTTTGTATCATGAAGGTGGTCAAACATTGGAACAGAGACTCTGGGGGGATGTAGACTCTTCAGTCCTGGAGATATTTTGAAGCTCAATTGGATGAGGTCTGGGTGAACTGCTTGAGACAGATGCATAGACAAGAGACCTCAAGAGGCTCCTCCAGCCTGTGTCATTCTGTGATTCTGGATCTGTGTGAAGACTGTGGCCTCTTGAATGGAAACTGATGAGGAGGATCAGATGTGCTTGAGAGTAGTCAGCTCTTGTGTGACCTATGGGTTGAGTTCTAGCATTGACTTTGAGTGTTACAGATGCAGTAAAGGAGGTGTGCAAGTCCTTCTCCCATATCAGCTCATGCTCTGCTGGCGTTCTGGTTTGGAGGGTTTGCTGTAAGCTGTTGAACAATAATTTCATGTAGATATGGTGGAGTTGCGAAGAACAGCAAAGGAACATCAGTGGATATACAAAACTAGCTTTCCAAAGCAGACTAGTTTTTTCCACTCCTATATTTGTATATCCTAGCTGCTTATTAAAAGGAACTCTTCTATCTGATGTTCCTGGCCTGGCAAAGAGTCTATTTTAAGTGACAGAGAAGGAGCTGTATTGTTTTTCCTGAAGAGAGAGGGCACAGAGGCCCAAATGGGTCATTGGAAGATCATAGCAAAGATAGGAAGAGGGTGGTTTTGTTCACAACAACAATTCAGCTGCTGAACAACCACATGACCCATGGACAATTCATGGTCAAACCAGCTGATTCTGAGCAGCAGCTATTTTCTCTGAGTATCAGAATGTACCCACTGATTGTAGGTTGCATTTTTCCTGCTCCGGCTAGTCTGTGGGTGACAAATGTTTTTACTTAGATCAAGCTGCTAGCTGATGTTATAACTTGTGCCAAGGTTAAATCTCTTCTGCCTGGTTAAGACTGACTTTTATGAGGTGGAGTGTGGAAAGTGAATGGACCTGGGAGAAAAACAGGAGCAACACCAGCTTCTGGTTTGCATCTCAGTACCACCTTGGGAATCTGCTATGTAAATGCTTAGACTAAAAAATGTGTTTCTTTAATTACTGAAAACATCTTTCATAAGCTCTTAAAAAGTGTTTGAGAGAAACAGCACCTATCATTTGGGGCTAATATCAGACTATTATTAAGATTTCTTGCTTTCACAGTGATCTCTTCATTCCAGTCCATTACTGGGCTTGGGCTCTCTGAGCCCTGCACAGTCTCCCTTAGCAAATGCATATGGCATGGGAATATATGAACTTTGTATTTGTGTAACCATCACTCTAACAGCAGAATTTCACTGACCTCTGAAATTTTATCTGGTAGGTTCTGATCAGACAAAATTAATCAGTATAATTTCTCTGGTGCTGAAAGCTTTACATGCACTGCAAAATGGAGTGTGAGAAAATCTACTGTAATGTATTTCCTGAACAAATCTTGTTGCTTCTCTGTCTTGGAGAAGTATCATAATGATAATTCTCTAGATACATTTGCTTTCCATCTGTCTTGGTGAATGAGAAGGGGAGATGGAGTAGGAAATCAAACTTTGTTTTTGAGGTCTTACAGGCACCATTGCCTATAAGCCAGTATGTTGTTTAACAACTCAGGGGCTGTTTGCTTAAACTACAGGAATTGAGCTAGGACCGCTTTACTTTTCACTAATAGTATATTCTTTGTGAGTAAAATGTTTGTTTGTATCTACTGTCCCAGTGTTATTACTATACTGCAAGGGTTGGTAAGTCTTTCGCATTTTTATTTAGTAGGTGGATCACACACAGACAAAGAAACGTTGAAGAAGCAAACCAAAGCCAGCTAAACCAACAAGAAAATGAACAAAACATCTGTGTCTGGGTAGAGATGTTTAATTAGTTCTCCCCTGTGGTCTCTTTCCTATCCTGCTAACGTTGCTTTGGTCAGTATCAAAAATACATACTTTGTAGTTTCCCAAATATGTAGTATTTGGGTATTGACCCAGACAGCAGCTGTGGTGTGTGACTTGCTTGTGTGGGAGGAGGAATTGGGAGGTTTGGGAGGTGCTTGTGTATTGGAATCTCAACCTTCTCCTCTCTGTCCTCCCTGCAGGAACAGCTGGGAGCTGTGCTGCTCCCCTTGGGAGATCAGGGGTGTGTTTGGTGTCTTTAAATCAGAAAGTCTTCAGAAATTCTTACAGTATTTCTGATGCAGCATGACTCAGATGAGGTCCTGATTTCATCTGTGGCTCCATGACATGTCTGGTATGAAAAAATTTGTCTGATAGCATTTTATTTTCATACTTGGCGAGTTGTTGCATACCACTAATCTTCTCTCAACAGGATGATAAGTTTATTTCCATTGATATATTATATTAAGAAACTAAATATAATACTATTACTATATTAAGATCCAAAAATCCAGTATACTACAGCCAGTAGAAGTGGTCTGTGAATGGTAAACAAAACAATTTTTTAGTGTCATGATACTAAATGAATTTCATTTGCATGAAATAATCCTTCATTTGCTGTATTGCTGTTTCTGTTTTGCTGCTTCTTTCCTGCTATTAATTGCTTATTTCAGCTATGGTAGCTTTGTTTCTCTGCGTTTGTACTATGGGTGAGGTTTGTGTAGGAAATAATGAACAATGAGTGGAACTCATTGGCTTTAGGATTTTGTGTTTGCTTGCACAATTAAATATGTTCTAAAAGGCTGAAATCCCAAGTATATTATTGCTGCCACTATAAAGCCAGACATGCTGCTTACATGTTTAAAGATCATTATTTAAGGCTGACTGAATGACAGGTTTCTTCCTCCATACTGGGTAAAAGTCTGAAAATATTAGGGTGTTTCTTACAAGAATGGCCTATAGAACTACTGATTGCTTAGATTTACAGTTCTTTAGAATATTACTGATACCTTAAATAAACTGTGTGTCTGCACAGGTGAACATATATTCTGCTGATAAACATATTTTTAGATTTTGATGTTCTTGACTAGAACTAACAGAACTGTGCCAAATATACATCCCAAGTTTGTGAGAAGATTTACTGTTCAAGGAGATAGGTAATTTTCTTTGGGCCTCTGTTATTCTGATCTTCTTGGAGCCATAATCCATGAAGCCAGTTGGGTTTAAGGGTATAAATATTGTTGTAAATGAGACAATAATACAATTCCTGTGAGAAGCCTGATGGTTACTGATCTTTAATCAGTACTTTTTTTCTCGTTTCTAAACAGAGTGGAGAGCAAAACAGAGTGTCCATCAAATGAGTACAGAAATTATTGTTAATCCTTCTGAAGTGCCTCTGATGGTAATGAAAACTGCATACACAATTAAAAAGAACCAAAAATAGTATTTGTCCAGATGAGAAGTCATGACGAAGAGATAAACAAGGCAACATTAATGGGCTGTCAGAACTGTCTGTGAGCCAAAAGAACAGAGAATAAAATCAGTTTGGATTTCAGCAGCTAATTCAGGACAGAATGTCACTGAGGGCAGCAAGCCCCAAACTTTATCAGTATTTAGGGTGTGTTCTGATCTGTCCCAGGGCATTTATTTACTGTTTTTCTTACTGAAGATGTTTAGCTCCTAAAGCAGAGCCTCCCCTTTTTTAATTCAGCCCTGTGGAAATCTTAGTATGTGCAAAGAGTTGTCGAGTGGAGTCTGTGGAGTTGCAGCAAGGCTGAGAAACATTTGTGGTGCTTGAAATTGGGACTTAAGTTTTAATGTGGCTTAAGTGGATGCTGGAGCTAAGTGTCCTTGCTATAAGACTATTCATGCTGCAGCAGCAACTGTGTGTGTGCTGCAAGGGAGGCTGCCTAAGTTAGGCAGCATAATTACTTGTAGCAAGATGTTGTTCTGGACATCAGAGTAAGACAAGGATGGAGGAGAGCTGAACCCTGACTAATCCAGACAGCCATGCCCTGCTGTCCCCACACATTAGTAAAGTGTCTGCTCTCTGTTGTCCCCAACTTGCACATGTACTTCCCTTTAAGGAGAACATTTGCCTTTCAAAGGCTGCAGAAGGTGGCTTCTCCCCTGAGCTGGTCTTGCTGTCGGTAGGGCTGGAAATGCAGGACTTTGGCTAATGGTACTTTTTAAGAAGTGGGTTGCAGCAGCTCCAGTGTTAATAGCAGAACTGTAAACTCTGCTCGAAATGACTGAGGACCAGGTGCGAGGTGTTTGTGTTAGCCTTGGTAGGTAATGAGCTATGATGTCGTATCAGCTGCTCACTACATTGTACCATACCCATTCTCTCAAATTAATCCTTGTGGTGTATTTTTCTACTGAAATAATTCCTTATCGTAGTAATACTGTCCCTACCCAGCTCCGTGGGGTCCTGCGTGCACCCACAGAAGCACGGGTGGGTTCAGTAATACAGTCGGTAGCAAAGAGTTGAGAAGGGCATTTGCATGCGTTCCGCCAGGAGCGTTTATTGCTGCTACACTGTCGAAGGTTGCAAAGGCAAATACGAGCATGATCCTGAAACTCACAGTTTTATCTAGGGCCAGGGAAAAGGCAGGACTAGGGCATGGGGACCAATGGGGAAGCTCTGGGTGAGTGACGAGGGGTAGAGGCTAACAGCCAACCGGGGAGTCCAAACTGGGATAGATTACCATAACAGAGCAATGCATCCTGGGAGAAGCCTTTCTGGTCACCCTAACATGAAATGGTTCTTGTGGTACTAGGGGCTTGTCTTACTGAAAACTCTCTGTCCCTTGTAGTGTATGTTCACTGGCCACGACATCATAGGACTTGCAGTAGTTATTTCCCTTCTACATTGAAATTTTTCACTTTTTCCTTTATGGACTGTTCTGTTTATTGGGTTGGGTTTTCTTGCTATGATGTCTCCCTATTCCAGTGCCTTCTTTCCCACAGTGATGGTTTTTTGGTCCTGTACTGTTCAGTAGTCGTGGCATTCCCACAGGCTGAGAAACATAGCACATATCTGGATGCTCCTGAAAAGAGAGGTCAAAGAGTAATAAATGATGCACAGTAGCCTAAATATGCCAGACAGCCCTGGACACCCAGTGAGGATATTTGTGATGTTATGATGTTTTAACCTATTGCAGGGTTTAATTAAATTTATGTCAGTCTAAAAGAGTTTATATTTTATATTCATTTGAAGGGGAGAATTCTTTTCCCCTTCAAACACTGCATCGAGTTCCCCTTGATCTTTAAATCACAGACTTGCCTGAAACTATTGATATGACCAGACGTACTATATGGTGGCAAACAAGGATGCTTTCTTTAAAATGTAAATCAGGCCAGCCTGATGGTTACATTTTAAGGGTGGGGAGAGAAAGGTAGTGAGACATCTCTGATTTAATCCCCTTATTGTTTTCATGGCAGTGGGAGCTAGATGAGAAGACAGGTTTGCAGGGAGGGCTGGTGAAAAGTTTTGTGTGTGACTGGGTTGTTGCTGGGCTTTGCTTTGCACTGCCACAGCTAGTTTTACTTGTGTACATGCCACTTGGGTGTGTTTGGCCAAGACCACCTTCTAATCAAAAACAAACCAAGTTCCAAAGCTGGCGTCGGTACTGACAGACTCCCTTCCTGTACAGTGGAAGCAGAGCTCAGCAATATGCAGCAGATGTTGCCCACTGGATGACTGATGCATTTAAAATCAGTTGTAAAACTGGATTTGGGATTTCGCAAGTTAAATTGAATAAGAACATGTGCTATTTTACAGTCTGTGGGCTTTAAAAGATAACTGTATTTTTGATAGACTGAAGTTTTGTAAAAGAATAAAAACCAAGTCTTGGAGCTCTGCTCTAAAAAATAGGACACTGCATTGCACCTGGTACTGGAAAGACAGGTTTAGTCATTGTTTTGTATATAAACTCCATGTGGGTGATCATGTGTACCTTCTTTGCTCTATGATGCAAAGATCCCTGATGTAATCCAAGACCCAGAAGTGGGCATATAAATGGAGATGTGAAGAAAATTAGGTTGTGAACAAATGTTGCACTATTGCAGCTGTAGAGTTGCTGGGATGTCAAATGTGTTTTGGTCCTTGTGGTCAGAGCAGCCACCTTAGGATTTTGTCACACAGGACTCTGTTCTGGTCTATTCTGCTGCCAGAGTGACTTGGTGGCAGTGAGATAGCTGGGTACAGTTGTGGTAAGGGCTCTGAAAGCTGGGGAGTTACTTTGGTTGTATTTCAGACCCAACCTTTGAGGTCGTGTAGGTGTCAACATAGATTATATTGCAGTAGCACTGCTCCGCGTTTTTTTTTTCTTTTTCTTTGTTTTTCTTCTTTTAGTTTTGGAAGTGTATCGTGCATGTATGGGGAGAAGGCTAGACAAACGTCAGTGTCACTCATTTTTGGGATCTGAGAGTTGAAACAGTTTGTACTGGTACATTTTGAGGCTTTCTCTGAAATAAAACCTAAAGTGAAATCAAACTTCATAAAGAGTAATATGCTGGGAAGACCATATTAAGGTGTAAACAGTGGCTGAAAAACGGCATTTGCAGTACACAATGCACTTCTCACGGAGGCCTTGAGGTGAAATGGTGGTGTGGCATTCTGCCACTACCTCTGTTTATTTTCAAGCATCTGTTGTTCCTTTTAAATATTTTAATTGTGTCCTTTTGAAGTATCATTTTGATGATTCGGCGATAGGTGGAAATAAGATGCTGTAATATATTGTGGCTGCGTGAATGACTGAGTGGCTGTGCTGATGGGAAAAGGATGGAAGGGTCAAGAAATTACGACTAAGTAAAATATCCCAGCTGTCCCAAGCACTGAGACTTATAGGAGGCAAGACATAATTGAAAAACAGTGTGTTCCCATGGTTGTTTTATTAATCATGAAAAAATTTGATTTATCAAAAAATTTGTCCTCTTGTATTTGCTTAAAAATTTTAAATATGTAAATACATAGTAAACCTATTCT